>NC_090444.1:1435157676-1437657676 GCF_031143425.1 Pleurodeles waltl | reverse complement strand
CCCTGGCCACTCTTCTCTCGTTGTATAGGCAACCACCCACTCCTCAGTGTGTGGCCCTGTGACACCTGTGGTGGCAGGTGTATTGGCTAGCCTGGCACCCATTACTGTGCTGTTCACATAAAGGACTATTTTCTGATCAAACATCCGTTATACCTGTTGCTGATGTGCGAGCACCTGTTGGCATTCTCCACCCCCTTCGCTTGAAGTGTTATAAGTTTGGTGGCACAGCAACTTTTAGGGCCTGAGCCATCCCATTGCCTGGGGTACTGAACCCCCAATGTTGGAAACCCAAAAGCAAAGTCCAATTCAGACTCTCCTTGGATCAGAAGCAAGCACCAGTCAAGGGACTTAAGGACACCCAAGAACCACCCTAGAGTGATCATGCTGACCTGCAATCTACCCTCAACGTAACCTGCACCTGGCTCCGAGGACTCCCTGACGCACAACTCTTGACTACCATATCTGCAATCCACCTGGACTCCCTGGTCCGTGCAACACCAAATCAGCTGTGCTCTAGAGGTCCCTAATGCTTTGTGACCGCCACGAGCTCTTCTCCATTGTAAACCAGCTCCAAGACTTTCAGCCACTGCTCCCGCTTGAACCAGGAACTGCCTGAACTTCTCTGGCTGGACAAAAGGACATCTTGATGACCTCAACATAAAAATAGAAGGAGAAACTTGTGAGTCCATTGCCTGATTTTATATGCTTTAAAAAAAATGTCATTCATTCCCATAGTCCGTAATAATGCACAAAAAGCAAATATCTTCTAAGCTTTGAAAAATCATAACTAATGAAGTACTTACCGTATTTTGATGATCATGTTCTTAAACATTATATAAACATTTGAAGAATTTTTGTAAATGGGTCTTGAGTTATTCTTCTGAGTCTGTGTCCACATTTATTGATACTGAGAGTACAGCAAATGCTAAGCACATCTCCAAGATAAGCCTAACTGCTCGCCCACACTACCACAAAAACAGAGCATTAGGTGGTCTGCTTTTTACCTCTGAATACCAAAGTGGGGTTCCTTGGACTCTCTGCACAGTGCATGTCTTTTTTGTACAATCTATAGAGAGCCACTGTAAGCTATAGTTACCTTAGGGTGCAAGGTATAGTTACTAGAAAGAACTCTAAATATATCTGCTGAATTTCTAAGGTTTTGTACAAGTAAATTAACCCCCTTCTGTGCCGGGGACATAATGGTTACGTTCTGCGGCACAGTGCTCATGTGTCCAGGATGTAACCATTACATCCTGGGCACAGAGCCTAGAGGGAGCACTAGTGCTCCCTCTGTGTTCTTCCCTCCCACCCCCCAAAGGCAGGGATGGAAGGGGAAGCCCTTCCCCTTCCACCCCTGACAGCCCCCCCTGTGATGTCAGCGCGCTGACTATAACAGAGGCCTCCTCCCATAACGCTGGAAGCTCAGCTTTCAGCGCGATCGGAAGAGAAATGCTCAGCATTTCTCTTCCGATCACGTGGAGGAGCCCTGAGAGGCTTCAAAGGGAAGGAAAGGAATTTCCTTTCCTTTGAAGTCTCTCTGAGCATTTTAGCAGCTGGATTGCGATGCAATCCGGCTGCTAAAATGCCCACTAGACACCAGGGATTTATTGTATGTCTGAAATTGACATAAGGGGAGCAACCCCTTGGGCAAGGGTCGCTCCCCAGGGGGGCATTTTTTTTAAGGCCTTTTCTGCCCTCCCTGGGGGCAGAAACCTCTAGGCACCAGGGATCTTGTTTTTTTTTTTTTGTTTTTTTTTTAGAGGTGGGGAGCGACCCCTTAGGCATGGGTCACTCCCCTAGGGGGCAAATTATATTTACACCATTTCTGCCCCCCTTGGGGACAGATTGGCCTATTTTTATGAGGCCAATCTGCCCCCAAGGGGGACAGAAACCACTAGACACCAGGGAGTTTTTTTTGTTTGTGAATTTCACGCAAGGGGAGTGACTCCTTAGGCAAGGGTCACTCCCCTGGGGGGGCAAATGTTTTTTAGGCAATTTCTTCTCCCCTGGGGGGCAGATCAGCCTATTTTAATTATCAGAAATCACTAGGCACCGGGGATTTTTTTGTTGTTGTTGTTTTCCAGAAGGGAAGCGACCCCTTAGGCCCCTGGAGGGGCAAATTGTATTTAGGCCATTTCTGCCCCCTTTGGGGGCAGATCGGCCGATTTTAGGGCCAAGGGGGGCAGAAACCACTAGGCACCGGGGATCTTTTTTTGGCGCCAATGTCACGCAAGGGGAGCGAGCCCGTAGGCAAGGGTCGCTCCCCAGGGGGGGGCAAATTTATTTTAGGCCATTTCTGCCCCCCCCGAGGGGACAGAAACCTCTAGGAGCCAGGGCTAATTTTTTTTGTTTTTGTTTTGTTTGTTTGTTTTTTTAGAGATGGGGAGTGACTCTTTAGGCAAGGCTCGCTCCCCTGTGGGGCAAATTGTATTTAGACCATTTCTGGCCCCCTTGGGGGCAGATTGGCCGATTTTAGGTCAATCTGCCCCCATGGGGGGGAAGAAACCACTAGGCACAGGGGATTTTTTTTTTGCGCCAATGTCACACAAGGGGAGTGACCCCTTAGGCATGGGTCGCTCCCCGGGTGGGATGGGGGGAGCAGGGGCCAAGGATGGCAAATATATTTTAGGCCATTTCTGCCCCCCGAGGGCAGATCGGCCTATTGTTATTAGCCCGATCTTCCCCCCTGTTTTTTAGAGGTGGGGAGTGACCCCTTAGGCAAGGGTCGCTACCCGGGGGGGGACAGAAAAGGCCTATTGCTATTAGGCCGATCTGCCCCCAGGGGGGGGTGGAAGCCTCTAGGCGCCAGGGATAACATTTTTTTTTTAGAGGTAAGGAGCAACCCCTTAGGCAAGGGTCGCTCTCCGGGGGAGGCGGGGCAAATTTATTTTCGGCCTTTTCTCCCCCCCCTGTAAGCAGATCGGCCTATTGTTAATAGGCCGATCTGCCCCAGGAGAGGCACAAACCTCTAGGCGCTAGGGATAAAAAAATATATATATATTTTTTTGTTTTGTTTTTTAGAGGTGGGGAGCGACCCCTTAGTCAAGGGTCGCTCCCCTGGGGAGCAAATTGTATTTAGACCATTTCTGCCCCCGTTGGGGGCAGATCGGCTGATTTTTGTTAGGCCAATCTGCCCCCATGGGGGCAGCAACCACTTAGGCACCAGGGATTGGTGTGTGTGTATGAGTGTGTTTTTTTTAGGGGGGGCAGCCCCTTCGGTAAGTGTCGCTCCCCATGGGGGCACATTACTGTTGGCCATATCTGCCCCCAACGGGGGGCAGAAAGCCCATCAGAGGCCAGGGAAGGTTTTTTTTCAAAATAAGAGGGTGGGGGTTTGGCCATACCCCCACCCCAAATAAATGGGGCCAAAGTTGTTCTGCCCACCAGTGGGCAGATGGGGCAATTACCCCTGATCCACACCCCGGGGGGCAGAAAGTCTACTAGATGCCAGGGAATTAAAAAAAATATATATGTTGGGGTGGTGGCTACCAACCAGTATGGGCCTGGTTACGCCCCCACCTCAACTGTATGGGGTAACAGTCTTTCAGCTCTCCCTCACACTCTAAAACATCGTATCCCACAGCAAGCAAGAAGACGTTTGAATATTTTGGGTTTTAGTTTTACATTTGGGCCATGAGAGCTTAGCTTACTCTCAAAATCGTCCCACTTGGAATGGTGAGGGCTGCACTTTATGGACTTTGGGACGCTGCCATGTAGAAAAATCCACAAGACCTAGACACATCTGAAAACTAAACATTTGGGTGATTCCAGGGTGGTGTGCGTGTATGGGAGGTGGGGGGTGAGTGAGAGGATCAGAGGGGGTGGAAGGTCTGTGTTTAGATCGGGGTGGGGAGTGTATGTGAATGTCAGGGGTGGGGGGGTTAGTGTGTGTATGGGGGTGGGGCTTAGGATGTATGGGGGTGTCAGTTGTGTGTTGGGGTGGAGAAGCTGCCTATCAGTGACAGGGAAGGAATTCCTTATCGCCGGTAGGGCCTACTGCTATGGTTTTCGTGGCGTTGCTAAGCCAAGATGCCTTAATGAGGTGTGAAGTGTCCTGGACTGAAACAAAGGGCGCATGTGGTGGGAGGAGAACTGCTGCAGCAAATGGTAGAGCAGGAAAGTGGGTAGAGTACCAACCCTGGTTTTCAAAGGAGGGAACCCCACCTAGGAAAGAAAATAGACCTCCCACATTTTCTGCTCCTCCAGTCAGATGGAAGCCCCAGTAATTAGATTAGGGAAGAGGCTAGAAAGGTGGGGTGTTAGAGAAAACGTAGTCACATTAGTGAGTGGGCTTAGCCAGATGTTACCTTCTAGAAGAGACTTTCTCGCTGCTGGATTTGTAAAGAATGTTGCTTTCTGGGATTGATTTTTTACCACACTTCACAGGAAGTGGTCACACCTGAGGGTGGCACCCTGTACCCCTTTGGTCATGGGTGCCCCCCTGCTTGCCAACCCATGAGCAAGGATAAATATGCAGAGCTACCCAGCAATTCAGAAAAAGATACTGGAGAAGAAAGACTGTCCTATTGAACCCCTGGTCTGCACCTGAAGGACTGCACCTATAAGGATTGCACCAGCTGCACACTCTGGTCTTCACCAGAAGTGGAACTTTGCCTTGCCTCTGCAACTCTAGGAGTGGACTCCCTGTAAGCTACAAGTGCAAGGTAGCTAAGCAGAGTCCCCTGCATGAAAGTCCTGCAAGAAGGGAGCAGTTGACCGCCATCTAGTGGCCATTTGAGGATACTGAGCAGGTACGTTCTGGGAACTGTAGTCCCAACTTCTAGCTTCTGGAAACTTGGATCAAGTTTGTGGACACCTCAAGGACCCAGAAGGGATATATGGAATAAGATCTAGAAACTTGGAGCAGTTTGGAAAAACTTTGTGAAAAAGTTCCATAACATGACCAACCTGTCGATGAGAGTCAAGTAGGTCACGTTGAACTGCGATCCCGTCTGACTTTCAGGTTTGTCCTGCTGAAGCTTCAGAGCTTTTCCCCATTGACAAGACTTCCAAGAGTTGACCCAGACCCCACAAAGAGCCAAGCCAACAATGTTGCACAGCAAGGTGGCCTAAAGAGGAGCCTTGTCTGAAGACAAGAGAAAAATCTCCAAAAAAGAGACTAAGGCGGTCATTCTGACCGCGGCGGTCGCCGCCCGCCAAGCGGTTCCCGCCGAAAGACCGCACCGCGGTCCAAAGACCGCGGCGGCCATTCCGGCTTTCCCGCTGGGCCGGCGGGCGACCGCCAAAAGACTGCCGACCGTCCCAGCGGGACAGCCCCTTCAACAATGAAGCCGGCTCGGAATGGAGCCGGCGGAGTTGAAGGGGTGCAACGGGTGCAGTGGCAGTGACAGTGAAAATCTTTGTGGGGCCCTGTTAGGGGGCCCCTGCACTGCCCATGCCAGTGGCATGGGCAGTGCAGGGGCCCCCAGGGCCCCACGGCACCCGTTCCCGCCATCCTGGTTCTGGCGGTGGACACCGCCAGAAACAGGCTGGCGGGAAGGGGGTCGGAATCCCCATGGCGGTGCTGCAAGCAGCGCCGCCATGGCGGGTTCCCTGGGCCAGGGGGAAACCGGTGAGAAACCGCCGGCTCCCCTTTTCCGACCGCGGCGAATCGCCCAGGAAGCACCGCCAGCCTGTTGGCGGTGCTTCCGCCGCACTCCGCCATGGCGGTCATGGACCGCCAAGGTCAGAATGACCCCCTAAGTCAGAAGGTAAAATTTCGACAGAGGCATTGACCCCCTCAAGCATGACCAGGTGTCCCAAGCTGGTGCCTTTTGTTTTTAGGTAATAGAAAGCACATTTTTACACCGCCCGCCAAGGTTGGATCGCCGAGCGGCCGCCTATGCAGCTGCAATCCCGCTGGCCACATTCCAACATCCCCGCTGGGCCGGGGGACGGAAACAGAGTTTCCACCAGCTGGCCCAGTGGGGATTTCGGCCGTAACATTGGAGCCTGCTCCTAATGGAGCCGGCGGTGTTGCGGCCATGCAACGGGTACAGCTGCACCCGTCGCACTTTTCACTGTCTGCTGTGCAGACAGTGAAAAGCAGGATGGGGCTGTGCCTGGGGCCCCCTGCACTGCCCATGCCAAGTGCATGGCCAGTGCAGGGGCAACTAGGGGCCCCGCGACTCCCCTTCCCACCAGCCTTTCCATGGCGGTCTCTACCGCCATGGACAGGCTATCGGGAAGGGGAGTCATAATCCCCAGGGCAGCGTTGCAAGCAGCGGTGCCCTGGCGGATTATAACCGCTGGGACAACGATGGCGGGAAACCACAAGTCCCAGCAGTGCGACCGCGGCACTACCGCCACGGTCATAATATGGCAAATTGTACCCCCAGCCTGTTGGTGGTACAATCGACAAAACAACCCTGGAGGGCTTTGACCGCCAGGGTTGTAATGAGGCCCTAAATATTTGAAACATCATATCTCCGGTTGCCTACATTAGATTTTTGTCATTTTGCTGCTATTTTAAAGATAAAAATATTTTGTATTTTTATACATTGGTGTTGAATGTTTATCGCGTGTTGTATTTTACTCATTTTCTGTTTTGTTGCTGTTAAATGCTTTTCACACCTGTTGCCTAAGTTAAGCCTAACTGTTTGTGGACTATGCTACCAAGGGTTAAGCAAGGAATAATTTATCAAGACTTTGACTGGACCTGTTGTGGGACTGTGGTCTGTCACTGTATGTAGGTACCTACCTACCCTCACTGATAATCCACTTTCCAATGTGGGGAAACTCTTGGGAGCTCAGGACTCACCCAGGCTGGGTTTAGGGATGGGTTCAAGATCATGTGAGACTTTTATGTCTGTGGACAGCAACCTACGCTTGGAGTGACTCTGGTAGTCCTGGGTGCAGGTGAAGGGCTCAATATCATGCCTGGCCTCTGAGGGTTCAAGGCAGGTTCTAGGCATCAAAAACAGTCTTTTTAGGTACAGCAGCAGTCTGGCACGGTACACAGCAGGTCACAGTAGCAGGCAATCCTCTGGAACTCCTTTTTATAGGTGCAGTAGTGAACTGAAAACTGGATCTGAAGGTCCAATTTAATACACAGGTGCCCTTCATTTGGAAGGTGGGAGAAGCTTCTAGAAAGATTCTTTGACATGCATGGAATTGCCTGACAATGAGGGGTCAATAGATCCTTTGTGTGAAGGCAGAGCACAGACTATTCATTTGCAAGATATATACTGTGAAGGGCCTCTCCTCACTGCATTGGTAGCACTTCCTTCTTAATTAACAGTGATGATACACTAACTAGTGATATAAGGACAGATGTTCAAGTAAAAAAACACATTTATTGATAAATAAAAAGCAAGTTCCATCCTCTACTACTACAATGGTCCCTCATCCAAAAATCCCCAAAACATCAAAAACCATCACTGTGTCCACATTCCTCAATCATCCTTCCCACCCTCTCTTCTCACTATAGGCCCACCCCTCACACTAAAAACCAATACCCTAAAAACCCTAAACTTCCAATGAACTAACCTACCCTGTCCCCAACTGTTCCCACCATCATCTTCAATAACAATTACCTCACCCAGACCCTGTTTATAAACAATAGGTCTCCACAGCTTCTATTCACCTTGAAAGGTCCTGTTGTCCCCTCTTCATTTCGTCCAGGTCCTTTGAGATTTTGTGAAAGAGAGAAGAAGTAGATAGTAACGGTTGAACAGGGGTGACTTTGATGGCTGCAGGGGTGATAATGATGTTGCCCGGTCACTCTTACTGGTGATGTGAGGCAATGGTCACTGCTGCCTCTTCCTCTGAGACCACCATCCATTGGTATTCCACTGCAATTTCCTCTAGTCTCTGGAGGAACTGACAAGCAGCTGACTCTTGCCAGGAACTGGTGTACAGGACAGGTCATTGGGCAGGAGTAACCAGATGAGGCAAAGAAACAAGGAAACCATCTAAATTGTGGTACTCCACACAAACACTTGTTTATATACAATTACATGAGTAGCAGAACTTTCCTGCTCCCTCATGAGTTTCACACTGAGTCTCACACTACATCTTGCAACCAAATAAAGGTCTGCAAAAACATTTTTCATTGGCAGGCAAAATGTAGGGTAAGGTAAAATATAAACAATACAGTTCTCTGGCTAGGTAAAGATTTTGCTATGGCTTTGTTTGATGTCAGACTCATCGCGTAGCAGTACACTTATGCACATGGTTAATAAAAGATAGTAGAAGAAACAGTAATGGAAGCCGTGAAGTGTATTTGATTAGGCAGAGACTGGGGGAACTTTTTTGGCACATGATGAGATGGATTTGTAATTTTTGGGCTGGCTGGGTGAGAATGAATGGAAACAAATGGTAGGTGGGTGGGCAGTATGCACCAATTCAGGAAATTCTGGAGCAAGAACATAGGAGGCTGGATAATTGATAAAAAAGATTGCAACTGTGCTTGGAAGAAATGAAGGAAAACGTTAACAAATGCATTTGTTGTAATCAAGAAATGAAAATGACTTACCACCTGATACAGGCATCATTACTTCCCCCTCCACAGGATGGAGATCTTGCCTAACTTTCTCTTCAAGAGCCTGGAGTCATTGCACATTGAGGCACAAAAGTAACAAGCATATTTGGATACCTGTCCCTACCATGTTAGTTTGTACAAGTTACTAAAACAATACCTCAAAAATGATAGGTTAGCCTTGTGGGAAAACTGGGCTGATTGCAGAAGCCCAATCACTTTCTGCCTCGCTTTTAGCTCATACTAGTGTTTTCTTACTCTGACTGTCCTGGGCATTGCTAACTAGTCCCAGGGCCAGTGCCCTGTGTATATTGGTATATGCAAATTAGACCTAATTATAATTGGCTTCGACAACCTACCTATATGTTCCTAGTACATGGTAGGGCATGTAGGTTTAGGGACCCTAGGATAAATAGGGCTCCCCTGGGTAATACTGCTCTGGTTCCTAAAGTCATTGCACAGGCAGGCCTGCAGTGCTGGCTGCTTTTAAGTTAAAATGAATACCAAATTTGACTTTGGAATAAAAGTACTTCCAAAGTCTCAAACTACCCTACTGCTGCATATATGTCACCACTAAGGTCTGCCCTAGGTGTCCCTAGAGATGGGTGCATAGTAAATATAAGCCGGGACCTTATTAAAAGATGTTTTATAAGCCCTGGTGAGGGAAAAAGCAGCCACATTGTTCCCCAGTGTAGACAATGGGCTCCATAGGCTGACAATGGTAGAGTTTATTTTAAGATAATAAAGTCATATATTCAATAGAGATGAACTACATTTACCAAGTTTGGTACCAAAATACATGTTATAACTAATCCATAACTTCCCAATGTTGAATTTATTATAACTAGCACAGGGATAAAGTTGTATAACTCTTTCTGAAAGTTACCAAAGTAAGCCCTATAGTGCCCTTTCCTGATTGGTAAGCCTCTAGCAGCCTGAGCCCACAATTCAGATCCCAGTTAGAAGAAGATAGTGGAGAAGAAGAACTGCCCTGCTGAACCCCTGGTATGTACTTGAAGAACTGTACTCACAAGGATTGCACTAGCTGCACACTTTCGGCTTCACCAAGTAAAGGATTCTGCCATGCTTCTGCAGCTCCAGGAGTGGACTCCCTGTAAGCGACAGATGCAAAGGAGCTGACCAGAGTTCTCTGCATCACGTCCTGCAAGAAGAGGACAGCTGACTAGCATCAGTGGCCATTTGAGGATTCTAACCAGGTGCATTCTGTAAACTGTAGTCACAACTTCAAGGACCAACTCAGAGATAAAAGGAACCTCGGATCAAGTTTTTGGACACTTCAAGCACCAAAATGGGACCTATGAAAGAAGATCCAGAAGCTTCAAAAAATTAAGAGCAACTGTTTACAACACTACATATGTTAAAGTGGTGCGTTATGGGAGTTGTAGTCCCAGACCTCAAGAGGCAAACCAGAGTCTCCGAACCCTTTTCTTGTCATGTGGTTCACTTTCCTGAATCAAGAAACACTTCTGAAAGTAAGTGTAACAGTGTTACATTGTGGGTGGCCTGAGCTCTGAACTTTGTCCCTGTCCAATGCAACCTGGTTCTTTGAAAGCTTTTTGCTTCTAAGCACTAGATTGGCTTTTAATCTTTAAAAATTCACATCTCTGGGTCCCTAAATTGGATTTTTGTCCTTTTGGTGTCATTTTAATGATAAACATATTGTCTATTGTTATGAATTGGTGTTGGATTTTTATTGTGTGTTATGTATTACATATGTACTGTTTTGTTGATATTAAATGCTTTATGGACCTGTCTCCTAAATTAAGCCTAACTGCTTGCGGGCCAAGCTACCAAGGTTTGAGCAAGGATTAATTTATTGAAATCTTACATGAACCTAGTGAAGGTTTGCCGCCTATTGCTAATTGTAGATATCTACCTGCCCTTACCAATAATCCACTTTCCAACAACCTTATGTACCTTCTATCTAAAGTATCACTTTAGAAGGTTTACATGAAAACCAAGGAGTGAACTATACAACATTATAATAATTGTTCTCATAATGTGGGGCATGGCTACAAATCAACCTGTAAAACAATGAAGGGGTAGAAGTAAATGCAAAAGACATATGGTACTGGTATCATGCCATGCTGCAATGTCATGACATTATGACAATTTGTATGACATCCTATTGGGGTCCACGATGACCATCTGCACCTGTACTATTGAATTTGTGCTCAATACTTTTTTGTGATAAATCTTCATGCTAAAAATACTTGTGTCTATTTTCTTCTTTACATTGTCAATAATATTTTGTTAACAGCACAAGATATGTAAAACAGAGATGAAGGGGAGATTATTAAACTATTTAAAAAAGAGGAGTGAAGAAATCTACAGAAAGAAGGAAGTAGGTTGAAGAAACTGAAGAAATAAGAAAAGAGTACAAAGGTTGGCAGGTGTGGGTAGTTAAAGTTTTCACTAAAGTAGATAGTGTGAAGTTTAAAACAATAGAAAATACAGAGGCCATAATGCATACTAGTTGCTAAAAGTAGAAAGAATTAAACATTACTGATAAGCAGGGTAAGCAAGAATGTGTGGGTTACACCTGCTTCTGGCCTGTGTGCTGGGAGGCAGTGAGGGGCTGTCCTGAAAGAGGAAAGATGAAAAGGAGATTGAATAGTTACTAGTAGGTACTCTTTATAAAAGGGCTTTTTACAAGCAAACACATCTAGGGCCTGGCTAAACCATCCTTTCCCTCACTTCACTTTAACCAAAAAAAAAAAAAATTCCTTCTTAAACACAGTTTGATACAAATAATATTGCTCCTCCATTTACCTTTTATAGTTTTATAATTTTCTCACTTTGAAAGTTAGGCACAAAACCAGTTGTAGGAAGTTGGCTCTGTATGCACTATTTCAAAGTAAGGAATAGTATGCACAGAGTCCAAGGGTTCCCCTTAGAGGTAAGATAGTGGCAAAAAGAGATAATACTAATGCTCTATTTTGTGGTAGTGTGGTCGAGCAGTAGGCTTATCAAAGGAGTAGTGTTAAGCATTTGTTGTACACACACAGGCAATAAATGAGGAACACACACTCAGAGACAATTCCAGGCCAATAGGTTTTTGTACAGAAAAATATATTTTCTTAGTTTATTTTAAGAACCACAGGTTCAAGATTTACATGTAATTCTTCAAATGAAAGGTATTGCAGGTAGGTACTTTAGGAACTTTGAATAATCAAAATAGCATACACAGTTTTCACATAAATCACATATAGCTATTTTAAAACTAGACAGCGCAATTTTCAACAGTTCCTGGGGCGAGTAAGAGTTAGTTAGTTTTTGCAGGTAAGAAAACCACCGATGGGGTTCAAGTTTGAGTCCAAGGTAGCCCACCGTTGGGGGTTCAGAGCGACCCCAAAGTTACCACACCAGCAGCTCAGGGCCGGTCAGGTGAAGAGGTCAAAGTGGTGCCCAAAACGCATAGGCTTCAATGGAGAAAGGGGTGCCCCGGTTTCAGCAGGTAAGTACCCGCGTCTTCGGAGGGCAGACCAGGGGGGTTTTGTAGGGCACCAGGGGGGGACACAAGTCCACACAGAAAGTACACCCTCAGCAGCACGGGGGCGGCCGGGTGCAGTGTGCAAACACGCGTCGGGTTTTCAATATGTTTCAATGGGAGACCAAGGGGTCTCTTCAGCGATACAGGCAGGCAAGGGGGGGCTCCTCAGGGTAGCCACCACCTGGGCAAGGGAGAGGGCCTCCTGGGGGTCACTCCTGCACTGGAGTTCGGATCCTTCAGGTCCTGGGGGATGCGGGTGCAGAGTCTTTACCAGGCGTCTGGATCTGAGGAACAGGCAGTCGCGGTCAGGGGGAGCCTCGGGATTCCCTCTGCAGGCGTCGCTGTGGGGGCTCAGGCGGGGGCAACTTTGGCTACTCACGGTCTCGCAGTCACCGGGGAGTCCTCCCTGAAGTGATTGTTCTCCACAAGTCGAGCCGGGGGCGTCGGGTGCAGAGTAGCGAGTCTCACGCTTCTGGCGGGAAACGCAAGTTGTTTTAAAGTTGCTCCTTCGTTACAAAGTTGCAGTCTAGGGTGAACAGGGCCGCTGTCCTCAGGAGTTCTTGGTCCTTCTAGAGCAGGGCAGTCCTCTGAGGATTCAGAGGTCGCTGGTCCCTGGGGAAAGCTTCGCTGGAGCAGTGTCTTTAGAAGTGGGGAGACAGGCTGGTAGAGCTGGGGCCAAAGCAGTTGTTGTCTCCGTCTTCTCTGCAGGGTTTTTCAGCTTAGCAGTCCTCTTCTTCTTAGGTTGCAGGAATCTATCTTGCTTGGTTCTGGGAGCCCCTAAATACTCGATTTAGTGATGTGTTTAGGTCTGGGAGGACAGTAGCCAATGGCTACTGTCCTTGATAGTGGCTACACCCTCTTTGTGCCTCCTCTATGAGGGGAGAGGGGCACAGCCCTATTCCTATTGGGGGAATCCTCCAAAACCAAGATGGAGGATTTCTAAAGGCAGGGGTCACCTCAGCTCAGGGCACCTTAGGGGCTGTCCTGACTGGTGGGTGACTCCTCCTTGTTTTTCTCATTATCTCCCTTGGACTTGCCGCCAAAAGTGGGGGCTGTGTCCAGGGGGCGGGCATCTCCACTAGCTGGAGTGCCCTGGGGCATTGTAACACGAAGCCTGAGCCTTTGAGGCTCACTGCTAGGTGTTACAGTTCCTGCAGGGGGAGGTGTGAAGCACCTCCACCCAGAGCAGGCTTTTGTTTCTATCCTCAGAGAGCACAAAGGCCCTCACCACATGGGGTCAGAAACTCGTCTCTCAGCAGCAGGCTGGCACAGACCAGTCAGTCCTGCACTGAACAATTGGTTAAAATACAGGGGGTATCTCTAAGATGCCCTCTGTGTGCATTTTTTAATAAATCCAACACTGGCATCAGTGTGGGTTTATTATTCTGAGAAGTTTGATACCAAACTTCCCAGTATTCAATGTAGCCATTATGGAGCTGTGGAGTTCGTTTTTGACAGACTCCCAGACGATATACTCTTATGGCTACCCTGCACTTACAATGTCTAAGGTTTTGCTTAGACACTGTAGGGGCATAGTGCTCATGCACATATGCCCTCACCTGTGGTATAGTGCACCCTGCCTTAGGGCTGTAAGGCCTCCTAGAGGGGTGCCTTACCTATGCCACAGGCAGTGTGAGGTTGGCATGGCACCCTGAGGGGAGTGCCATGTCTACTTAGTCATTTTCTCCCCACCAGCACACACAAGCTGGCAAGCAGTGTGTCTGTGCTGAGTGAGGGGTCCCTAGGGTGGCATAAGACATGCTGCAGCCCTTAGAGACCTTCCCTGGCATCAGGGCCCTTGGTACCAGGGGTACCAGTTACAAGGGACTTACCTGGGTGCCAGGGTTGTGCCAATTGTGGAAACAATGGTACATTTTAGGTGAAAGAACACTGGTGCTGGGGCCTGGTTAGCAGGGTCCCAGCACACTTCTCAGTCAAGTCAGCATCAGTATCAGGCAAAATCTAGGGGGTGACTGCAACAGGGAGCCATTTCCTTACTCCAGTTTATTCTGTACCAAACAAAGATGGAAGGGAGATATGTACAAGAGGTGAGGGAAAGGTTTCTGACACTATAACCAAAAAGGAGGGCGTAGAAATCTACAGACAAGAGGAAGTCAGCTGCTGCAAAAAGTATGCAGGACAGTAAACCTTAGATCAAGGAAAGTTCAGAAGACAGAAAATACTGATGGTGATAATACATATTAGGTAAGAATAGTTTAGTAATAAATAATTATTAAACAAGATAACTTACCATCACAAGCAGGAATGGTTTCTGAGCCCTGGGCATCAGCTGCAGCACCATTGCCCTGGGTCCTGACCATGCTGTTGTTGTTGATGGTGGTGACGACGAACCTCCCCCCTTTGGCATCGTGGTTGGTTTTCTTCAGAGCTTTGGATATGAGAAAGCATAAAAATAACAATTATTAATTTAGTAGTACTCTCTACTAAAGGGATTGATTTACAGCCATAAATTAACATTCTACTCTCTGAATAACAAGTTGTGTACCTCCCTTCAACTTTTACCTTAAAATTTATTTTCTGCCCTACACAAATGTATTTGCCTTTTACCAATGATATCGCTACTCCACTAGTTACATTCTTTGTTGCTATTAATGGGAAAAGTCAGTATCACTTTTCACCCTGTGCCTCATGGTGACTGAGATTATACAAGTGACACCTGATAAAACAAAGTCATGGACGAGCAGCAACACCACTGATGTCAGACTAGCCTTGTGACATCCCCTAAATCAGCCAAAGCAAGCACTGTGGAAAAGAATCCAGGTAGTGTGATACTCTTGAGCTCCATTCCCAGTCCTCCAGTTCTACAACCTGATGGCCAGGCTGCCACATGCCCCACTAGTCTGCATCACATATACAATTTGCACTCCCCAAAGTGTAAAGTGCTTATTCGAAACAAAGAGAGTGAATGCAGAAACACTCTGAAGTAAAAGGTCAATTTACTTATTTGGGTGGTACATATCAACATTAAAAAACCTCTGGCACTTGTGTCTGTAATCTTTGTTGCAAAGGAGTAGTGAAATAAATACATCACACTCTTAGATATGTGTATGGGTGTGTGTTTGTGTATATGTGTGAGTATAAATATGTACTTATGTTTTTATATATGTATACATAGGTGTATATATTTATATATACACATATCTATCTATGTATGTACATATATTCACCTGGGGCCAGACACTGCAGCCAATCCCCTATAACCACCCAACCCCACAAGACACAGCTGAAGGGTCTGTCTCTCTGGGAGTGAGAATAGGTGTGAGAGGGTGTCACTGTGTGTGAGGGAGTCTGTCTGGATGTGAGAGTGGGTGTGTGAGGGTCTGAGTGGTTCTGTGAGTGGGTGATTAAGTGCCTGAGTCGGTCTGTATATGGGTCTGTGTTGGTCTGTGAGTGGGTGCAAGAGTGTCTGAGTGGGTCTGAGAGTGGAATTTGAGGGTCTGAGTGGGACTGAGTAGGTGCATGATGGTCTGAGTGGGTCTGTGAGTTGGTGCATCAGTGCCTGAGTGGGTCTGTGAGTGTGTGCGTCAGAGTCTGACTCTGTCAGTGTTTGAGGTGGTGTGTGTGTCTGAGAAGCTCTGTCAGTAGCTGCATAAGTGTCTGAGTGCTAAAATGAGTGAATGAATTATGCATGAATGAGCTAGTGAATGGTTTTAAAAAAAATATTTGTCAATATTCATGACTTCATCGCAACTTTACCTGTTGGGCCATGCTCAAAGTTGTGATGTATTTGCAAATATCATGAGTCATTAAAAAAATAACTTTAAGTTGATAATTTTACCCTCAAAGACCTGTATATCACATGCCTTACATCTGAGTACCTCCACTCTGACCACTTATGCCACTTTTAATTTTATTTTTGAACCCCGGAGACCATGTCCAGGAGGTAGCAGTACACTTATATTATTGGGATTGCAGATTGTTGCTTCTCTCTCTTTCGATTTCTAGGTTGTTCAGTGTGTTTTGTTTTTAATATGGTTTTATTTTGTGTTTTTATTTATTTATATATTTAGGTCAGTGGGTGATGCTTTTGATGCATGAGATTATTTTTTGGGATGTGTTGGAAAGTGGATTATCGGGAAGGACAGGTAAGTACCTAAACTTAACAATAGGCCACTAACCCCCAATAGGTCCAGTCAGGTCTCAATAAATTAATTCCCACTCATCCCTTGGTAGATTTCTATTTAGCAACAAGGCTTAACTTAGGAGACAGGTGTGTAAAGCATTTAGAAATACCAAAACAGCAAATAAGTAAAACACATTTAAAATCTAACACTAATTTACAGCACAATTATCTTTAAAATGACACCAAAACCAATGAAAACCAGATAAGGGGAACAAGAGATATGATTTTTTTAAGAATTAATGTTTTTTAGCAGATAGAAACTAAAAGTGCCAATCTATCCATCTGGTCGCACCTCGACCGGGGCAAAGTCAAAGTTTTAGGTCGACCGCAATGAAGCCCGGCCCAGCTAAAGGAAGTGGGAGGCCTCGGTCAAAAGTTTACCTTCGGACTTAGCTGTTTTCTTGAAGATTTTCTTCAGCTTGAGGAAGTCACCAATCTGATCTGAACTCCCCAGAGCCCTTTTCGGATACATGTCGCAGGAGACCTCAGTGAAGATTTCAACGTTTGGACTTAGACAATTTTCCAGGATGAACATTTTTATCCGGACCAATGCCAAATCTGGATCCAATGTCCCTCGAGCCCTCCTTGAATACCCTACGTGGTGTGTCCTGGTCAACTTTTTACCTTTGGACTTAGTCACTTTTTTGGAGCTTTTTCTCGACATCAGATGACCCTCCACAGCAAGTCAACTTCATCGGATTGCTTTTCCAGGAGCCCCCGTGAAATCCTGGAAGTCTGGGGCTTCGGAGCCTTTCAGCAGGAGGAACGTGTAGATCAGGCCAGATTGTGGTCGACTTAAGCTGGCTTGAATCTCGACGGCGGGTCGGTCCCTTTATGAATTTTTTTTCCAAAAGTTCTCCAAACTTCTGGATCTACTTCCAGAATGTCTTTGAAGGTCCTTTAGGAGTCCACAGCTCACCCAGGGTTCCAGAAGCTCTAAGTTGCTCCTTGAGGGCTAGGACTCCAACTTTCAGAATGCACCTGGCTCAAACTCCAAAATAACTACTGGACAGTGATCTGCTGATCAGTTCCTTCAGGATTTGATGCAAGGGACTCTGGTTAGCTACTGTTCACCTGTACCAAGCAGGGAGTCCCTTCTTGAACCAGTTGAAGCCAGGCAAAGTCCTTTTTGCAGTGAAGCACAAGTGTGCAGCTGGTGCAGTCCTTCAGAGTGCAGTCTCCAGGTGCAGCTCAGGGGTCCAGCGGTGCAGTTCTTCCTTTTGTTGTTTTGTTCCTGGTAGGGACATGAAGTGTGGGTGCAGCTCTGACATATTGATCCTTGTCCCTTGGGTGGAAAACGGGGTAGCTGACTTTCCAATCACCCCTTTGATTACCACTTCATATGAAGTGCGGTAATAATCAATCCCAGGCAGAAATATTCTTCAAAACTCCAACATAGCTGAAAATGATTTGTGGAGGTTAGATCTGGCTGAGCCCACACACTGGTGTGGCTGAAAATCCTAAACACACCACTTCTCTTGCCCTCTCCTAATCCAACCACAAGGGCATCTAATTGTCTGAGGTTGCATGAAATGGGGGAGGTCCTGAGCTGCTCCAAATGTCCTTCCTTGCCTTTGAAGACCAGTTAGTCTGTTTTCTCCCCATCCTGCTTCACCATCTGCTGAGGTATATCTCTTCCTCTAGGCATATCTTTTGTGTTCAGCCCAGGCCACTCCACACCTCATCAAGGCAGCCTGGTTAGGCTGCCAGAGGCTGGCCCATCAGAGAAGGGTACCCCAGAGCTGAAGTTGGCAGGTAGAGTTTTAAAACCCTTTACCTGAACTAGTTATACTACATCCAACAATGGCAATTTGTGGATTTATTATAACAATTAATTTGATACCAAACTCAAGGTATCTGTCTCTTACGGGGACTTTGTTAATTAAAATAAAGTCTCCCCATTTTATCCTATGGAGGCCATTCACTGCAGTGAGGGAAAAACACATTTGGCTATTTTACCTCACCAGGGCCTAGAAAATGATTTTTATAAGGTCCCTGCTTATAGTTACACTGTACCCAACCTTAGGGACACTTAGGGCACACCTTAGGGGTTACTTATATGTACAAATAAGGTAGTTTAACACTTTGAAAGTACTTTTAATTTCAAAGTCAATTCTGCACATAACGTTAGTTTAAAAACAGTCAGCAAGGCAGGCCTGCCTTTAAAATTACACTGGGCACCACAGCAGTGCCCATATGAGGGCACTACCTAAGCTGGGGTCCCTACACCTACATGCCCTGCCATATACTAAGGACTTATAGATAGGTTGACATAGCCAATTATAGTTAGCCTAATTTGCATACTCATTTTACACAGAACACTGGCCTTTGGACTGGTTAGCAGTACCCAGGGCACCATCAGAGTCAGGAAAACACCAGCAAAAAGTGAAAAATGAGGGCAGAAACTTACGGGGGCTCTGTAATAAGCCCTGTTTTCTCTCAGTATGCACCATTTTTCTGGGCCTCCTAATGATGGAACGGTCCCCTTGCATACATTGTGCCTGGCGCAGGAGTAATGTGGCGCAATGGTTTACAATGGAGCGCAATACATGCATTGTGCCACTTTGTAAATATGGTACAGCGTTTTTGCCACCCTTACCCCGATTTAGAGTAAAAAAGAATTATGCTAATGTGGTGCAATGTGGAGCAACGTGGAGCTAGGGCCTTCATGAATATGGCCCATAGTGTAAAAGTGTGAAGTTCATTGTGAATTTATTTGGCACTTACACTTTTCTGTAGTCACTTCCAGCTTTTTTGGAAGCATTTTTCACAGTTGACATCTTGGTTTTGGACACTCTAGTCTTTAGCTGGTTTATGGGGTATTTCTTACTTAAGCGGCCCAATAGAGTGGATGCACAATGGACGCACGCAGCGGGAGCACCTAAGGCAAACCCTTCTGTGCTTGTCTGCAACCAGACCTCCATCAGTGCCAGTCATGCTGTCCTTTTTTCCTACAGGTACATTTACGTCAGCTAATTTTTTTTAAGGCTTGCATTAAGACCATTAGTCACTGCAACATTATTATATCTGATTGTAATATTGAAGGTGCTATCTCGTGTATTAAATGTAAAGCCTGTTTTGGGTGATCAAATTTGGTACAGCAAGTGACGCGTGTAGTGCAGAAGTCACATACCATTCACGGAGGTTTCATTAATGCCTGTTCCCTCAGCAACCACTCCCAGGAAGTTCATGACCTTATGTTTGAGTGTCACTTTGATTTTATATTTATTAAAGAATCCTGGTTAAAAGAGTGATGTAATCCAGACGTCACTATTGCACTGCGTATGGGTCATACCATCCCCAGGCAAGACAGACCTGATCTTTGGGAGGGAGGCCACAACATTATTATTAACAATTCAAACCTACTGATAGAATCTTCCATTCGGCTGAGTTGGTCTGACCATTCGCTTATTCCATTAAACATTAAGCAGGAGCAAGTGCCTCTACCACTCTTATGTGGGGCAATTTATCAAAGGACCTGAGATTCTCAAAAAACCTACTTAAATCCTCCCCATTCTACCAGACTGTCCAGCAGATATGATAACATTTTTTAATGAGCAGATACTGCATTCAGCCTCTATCATTCCATCAGTCACTCCTGCTAGAGAACATTCTAAATCTTCACCCTAAGCCCCTTGGTTTAATCAGGGACTTAGGAACCCTCTTTTACATTGTATGCAGCTTGAAAGAAAATTATGTAAAGATTACAATTTAGATCAGTACAAAAAGTGTATCATAAACAGATAAGGGGCCTCATTATGACTTTGACAGTCTTTTCTGAAGACTGCTGCTGTAGCGGCCTCTAAAAGACTGCCATGTTGACGGTCAACTGACCACCGTATTAAGAGTCACACACTGAAGACCTCCAAAATATATCAAAAAATCTGAGACCGCAAGACACTGTAGGGCGGGAAAGAGGCGGTTCCACCACCAGCACTGCTAGCCCCACACAATTCCACCCACCACATTACCAGCCACAAATCACCAAAGTGGTCCTTCCATGGCAGAAAACCATTGGCGGAGCGAACCACCGCTTTCACTCACCTCAGACAGAACACCACACCACATTGGACAATTCGAATACCCTACATCTGACACACATACATACACCAGACACACCTACTCACTGCACTATATAACCCACCCACACACACGGTTACCCCCATTTTCTGTCTGATGTCAGTGTGCTTGATTGTGTTCACTGGGATCCTGCTAACCAGGACCCCAGTGATTATGCTCTCTCTCCTCTAAATGTTGCCACTGCATAAAGGTAACCAGAATTTCAGCCAAACGTAGCATACTGGTGCCCCCTTATAAGTCCCTAGTATATGGCACCCAGGGGATCCCTATGGGCTGCATCATTTCTTTTGACACCCAGAGGGAGCCCAAGCAAAGGCTTCTGGAGCGCTGTCATTGCAGCCTGAGTGAAAAGGTGCATGCACCCTTTCACTGGCATTTACATTGTACCAGGTCAATTATAAGTCACCCCTATAGCAGGCCCTTCAACCGTGAGGGCAGGATGCATAGTACCTCTGTGTGAGAGCACCCCTGCACTAGCAGAGGTGCCCCCATGACCTCCAGAACCATTTTCCCAGACCTCGTGAGTGCGGGGACACCATTTTATGTGTGTACTGGACATAGGTCACTACCTGTGTCTAGCTACTTAATGGTAACTCTGAACATAGGCATGTTTAGTATCAAACATGTTGATATCATACCCCAATCCTCTTGGTTGTTTGTATGATTCCATGCACTCTGAGGGCTCCTGAGAGGACACCTAGTATTGCTATTCCAGCCTTCTGAGGTTTTCCAGGCAGCCCCAGCTACTGCCACCTCTCAGACAGGTTTCTGCTCTCCTCTTGCTTGTGCAGCTCAAGCCCAGGAAGGCAGAAGAAAGAACTGGAAATGCTTTGAAGGGCACATTTGATGCCCTACTTGCATAATCCAATCTACACCAGGTCAAGGACCCCCAGTCCCTGCTTTGGCATGAGAAAGGACAAAGGACAAAGGAAAGGGGTGCGACCACTCCCCTGCCTATCACCTCCCCATGGTTGGTGCTCAGAGCTACTTTAGAGGATCCCTGGGTTTTGCCATCTTGGATTACAAGTTGGCAGAGTACTCTGGGAACATCTGAGTGGCCAGTGCCAGCAGGTGACGTCAGAGCCCTCCCATGATAGGTGCTGATCGGTGTAGCTGACCAATCCTCTTTCAGGGTTATTTAGGGTCTCTCTCTTAGGTGGTTCTTCAGATTTGGATTGCAAGACTCCAGCAGGAATCCTCTGCATCCTGTTCTTCACCTTCTTACTGAGGAAAGTGCATCTGGAGCCTCCAGGAACTCTACAAACTGCAACAAAGAAGCATAGACAACTTCTGCAACATTGTATCTTCAGCTCCTGCCAGCAACTGCAACTGTTTCCCAGACATGCAATCTGAGAGGACAGCCTGTCTTCAGCCTGCACTAGAAGAATGAAGGAATCTCCCTTGGAATGAAGGAGTCACTCCCCATCTTCAGCAGGCACCTCTCTGCAATGACGACCAGCAGCGTGGGTCCCCTCTCCTGATAAGTTGTGTGGATCCTGCCTCATAGGGGGTGGACTGAAGTGGCCCCTATGGTCCTGACACCCTGCTGTCCACCTTTGGTGGAGGTAAGAGCTTGCCTCCCTGCGCAAGACAGTATGCTGTGCACCATGTGTTTTGCAGTTGCTAAGGGTTGTTGACATTTTTCCACAAAGTTCTTCATGCACCTTGCAGCTTCGGCCCCCAGCACTCCTTCCTGTGCTCAACAGATTCAGCATGGATCTCTGGTGACATAGGGCCCTTTGTTGTAGTGCTGCATGGGCCTCCTTTTGCACTTTCTTTGTCCCCGTGCTGTGGGTCTCCTGTGTGGCTGCCTGGTCTTCCTGGTCCCGGGCAGTGCCATTTTCCGCTAACCGCAAGCTTTGCGTGTACCAAGGCTGTTGGCGTAATTCAGCAATGCAAACCAGACAGCAATCAGCCATCTGGGGTGGGACATCATCTGCACCAACCATGAACCTGCATTTATCTTCTTGGGTGCAGTACTGACTGTTGTTCTTCATCGGTGGTTCTTCTTTTGCACTTTAATCTGGGTTAGCAGGGGCTCCTGTTCTCCCTGGATTCTTCTGTGCTTCTCAGACTTGGTCCCCTTCTTCCCCAGGTCTTCAGGTCCAGGAAGCCATCATTGGTGTCTTTTGTTTCTTGCATAAGCTTCTTTCTTGTGTTCTTGTGTGTTCTGGTAAAGTTACTGTGATTTACTCCTGCTTTCCTGGGCTCTAGGGTTGGTTCTATTACTTACCTTTAGTGTTTTCCAATACTCCTAGTGCCCCTCTACACACTACACTTGCCTCGGTGGGAAACTAACATTCGCATTCTGCTTTCTTAGTATATGGTTTTCGTTCCCCTTAGGTCCGTCCATTTCTAACTATTGTGATTTTCACTATTTGCACTGTTTTCTTTTACAGCTATTTCTGCCTACTAGTGTATATAATTTGTGTATTACCTACCTCCTAATGAAGTATAGTCTCTATGGTATTTTTGGCATTTGTGTCACCAAAATAAAATACTTCTATTTGTTTAACAATGAGTATTTGCTTTCAGGTGTGTGAGTACTGTGACTACAGTGGTACTGCCTGAGCTTAGCATGTCTTCTAGATAATCCTTGGCTGCTCAGCTACAGCTGCCTCTAGAGAGCCTGGCTTCTAGGCACTGCCTACATTTCACTAATTAGGGACAACTGGACCTGGTATAAAGTGTAAGTACCATAGGTACCAACTACAAACCAGGCCAGACGTCTACACCTAGTCAGTCCACAACTTCCTGCCTCACCCTGCCCACTTCAACCCTCCCACCATGTGGCATCAACAGCACAGCCAACCCTATGTCCCCAAACCAGTGTCCCAAGGACAGTTTAATCAATAGTGTGCCCCACAGTACAGGGACCTGAATCGGTTACTTACACCCAAGAAAATGAAAATCCTGGTGACACTGGGAGTGGGCACACCATGCCGGGGGCACAGGCACAGGGGGAAGGGGGCATGGGAGGGAACCTGTGGGCCAGAGGATGGGGCTTCCAAGACAATCAACTGACCAGGAAACCATCTCCCAAGTCCTGGGAGCATATCAACAATCCTAGGACAGGATGGGCCAGATTATCACCATGTTGGGGGAAAACCAGAGGCTGCAGAGGAAATACCACCAGGAGGTCATGCAGCAGTGGCAGTCCCACAATACCACCACAGCTTCCATTGCAGGGGTGCTCAGGGACATCAACACCCCCCTGCATGTTTTTTTTCATCCACCAGCAGGCCCCTTCCACAAGCCACTTTACAAATGAGCCATCCACATCTGCCACAGTTAGTGGAATGGAGGCCTTGCTAGGGGAACCACAGGCCTCGGGCATCCCTCCATCTGTAGCTGATGAACCCCACCACACACATGAATGGGCTGGAGCAGATGCCAAGACAAAACCACTGCCAGGAAGTGAAACAATCCTGATTACTCTCCCTTGTGCCCTTATGTGCCACTGAGACACACTGTTGACTGTTCCATGACATTACTACATTTTCCCATGGCCCTTGAACACTGTACCTGTGCTACCTACTGCTGTATCACCTACACTGATGATTCCAACTACCATGACCCCACTCATCACCTGTTTGTCACTGTATACACCATATATTTGATTTTCACATTTCCCCTGAATGCCCAATAAACACCATTGATCACAGCCATTGCATATGTGTCTTTAAGTGAACATGTACAATTGTTTTGACAACAAAATGTGATGTGGATATGCCCCCCTAACCCAACAGACAGTGTAATGGACTGCAGAAGGAGGCATCCTCTGCAGGAGACACAGTACAACAGACATGCCCCAGGGCAGATGGAAGGAAGTCACTAGTCCAGTCACGCACTACAGTGAAATCATCCAACCTGCAAAAGAAACCATGCCACAGAGTTACTTCAGGATAGAAGGCATGGTGCCACACAAAGCATATATGCAGTATGCAGTTGTCCAGCCCAGTGCAGATAGCCACCAAAGCAGGGCAGAACAGATGACATTTCTACATCCCCAGTCAAAGGAAATACATGACAATAAACTGTAACTGCTATCTGTCACATGCAAAAATCCATTCTGTAAACAGTTATCAATGAGCATGAATGCCTTAAGCCATAGGCAGCAGAGGAATTGCTTTACAGAACACAGTCAGTGGGTGGAAATAAATGAGGGATGGAGAATGCCGGACGCATAGCTCATCACAGGTCTGTCCACAGGAGGTGCGCAACTGGCAACCTGCAATGGCTTCACATGTTAGATAAGATACATGTCAACTCAGCACCTTACATTCAAGCACTCTCCTCCCTAACACACATATAGGTGTAGGAAAACATTACAACACCACTGATGAAACTAATCAGGAGGACCATTGTCAGTAATCAATGTGGATACATATCACTTGCAAATACACAGTCAGCTTACCTGTATGTCACTGGAAGTACTGATTGATGAGCTCAGTCCTAGAATCAGCTGCACCATCCTCATTTGCCTCCTCATCACTATCCATGTCTGCATCATCAGCCACTGGTCCAGCTGCCTCCTCCTCATCAGCTAGCAATGGTATCTGATGTCTCAGGATAAGATTGTAGATCATGCAGCAGGCACACCTTTTGGGGAGTGTAGAGGAGCGCACCTCCAGAAACGTCCAGGCACCTGAATATGACTTTCAGAAGACCAAATGTCCTTTTGAATTGCATGTTTATTCCTGCTGTGGGCCTCATTGAAATGGAGTTCCCCTTCCGTGGCAGGGTACCTCACTGGTGTCAACAGCCAAGGATGGTTAGGAAAGCCAGAGTCACTTGTGTGCAGAAAGGTAGAACCTGTTATAATACAGATACAGCCACAGGGAAGAATATGATGCATTAACACAGACACACATCCATTTGCATATGTAGCAATGAGCCACAACCTCTCTCAGTGTAGTTGTGCCATCATGTATGGGGCATTGCTGTTCCTCAGAATGTAGGAGTCATGCACAGATCCTTGAAACTTGGCTATTACCTGGGTAATGTACTGGTCTGCCAGACACACCACCTGTACATTAATCGAGTGGTAGTCTTTCCTGTTCCTGTACACCAGTTCTTTGGCACTGGAAGGGACCAAGGCTATATGGGTGCCATCTATGGCCCCATCACATGAGGGATGTGTCCCACACCATAGAAGTCTGCTTTCACATAGGGCAAATCTCCATGTTGGGGGAACCTGATGTAGCTGTTCAGGTGTTTCAAAAAAACACACAGTACATAGTTTAACACAAGACTGAACATGGACTGTGACATCCCTGCTGTCAAGCCCACTGTATTCTGAAAGGACCCAGTGGCAAAGAAGTGTAGCACCTACATGACGTACTGTGAGAGGGATGGCATAGGGATTGTGTATGGCAGGTAAGTGATCAGGCTCCAACTATCCACATAGATCCATGATGGTATGATGATTCAGATGATAGGTCTGGATGATATGCCTGTCCTCCATGGATGCAAGGTCAACTAGTGGTCGGTACACAGGTGCATGTCTCAGTATCGTCATGGCATGGTTTCTAGAATGGAGGGGAGAAAAAGTACAGAGTGATGAGTACTTCATACATGTAAGCAGTACATGTCATCATTGCATACACCGAACACTGTAGACATGTGTTGCACTGCAGACACATACCATTATGGGCAAGCTAAAGCATCACAGTGACATGCATGTAACATGTATTATCTAACTATGATGGCACAACATAGGCCTACTCCTGACTTTGCACATAAATGTGTATGACACACTTATTTAGGGACTGCAAGGCATGATATGTGCACAAAATGGAATACACCTGGCCTTTTGCAGAGGACAGTTGGAAAGTGACCTAAGTCCGCAGGCATGTGTCGTCATTGTAGTAGGAGGTCGCAACCGCCGTGCAACTTCTCATTGGAGAACATTGCTGCCTATGAGGGATTGGGACCAATGGCAAATACCGATTGTGGTGATGGTCCTGTACGCGGCGGCCATGACCGCCATTTTCTGCAGCCTTGCACACTTGACTCCTGACACTCTTGAAAGCAAGACCTCCACAGGCTGAGCTGCTGTGTCCTGTATCTGGGAGCCACCATGCCACATCCTCCAGGTGATAGGGCCCCAGTCGTCATCCCCGAGGAGCTGGTGAAGCTCATGGATGAGGTCCTACCCCTGTATGAACAGCTACATAGGGCACCAGAGGAAGGGGTGAGCCCAATCCCATAGTCATGTGTGATAGGGGTATATGTGATGGTGTAAGGGGTAAGTATGCTGGGGTGGGAGTACATGCATGCAGGGGGCATGGAGTACCGGCGTGTGAGCCGAGAGGGATGATATTTGTGGGCGCATGGTGAGTCAGATGTGTATTGTCCACTGCTGTTGTTATAGGGCATGTGTACCTGACTTTCTCCTTCTGTCTGTGTTATCTATGCAGATGAATGCCCATCAGAAAAAAAGGGATCTGGCATGCCATTGCCAAGCAAGTGTGGACCCTAGAGGTCCATGTCCAGCGGAGTACCCACTGCAAAAAGAGGTGGGATGACCTGAGATGCTAGGCCTGGAAGACCGCAGAGGTCCAGCTGAGGATGTCCTCCCAACGAGGACCCTGACCCCCTAATGGCCTGCATTTTGGCAGTGGCCTACCCAGAGGTGGATGGGTGGTTGAGGGAGGTACAGTAGCCACAAGGGGGTGAGTACAGACTTGATCCTGGCACTTGGTTGGGATTCATATGGAAATTGGGCTACACTGCAGGCAAAGTTACATTGATTTAAGGGCTTCCTCTGTATCTTCTATTGGAAATGTATATTATGCACTCTGGCTGAGTATAGATAGTAGATGTGTTGGCGTGCTTTACTGTAAGTGGTTGTACATCTCCAATTGAAATATCTCTCCATGTCTGGAATGTGGAGATGCTCATATGACATAGCCACATGTGTGAGACCAGCCTGGCTATGCAAAGGATGTCTCTATTGGTTTCACCCTAAGCACTGAGTATTACTAGCTCCATCTATCTGCATTAGTTGCTCTGAGGTGTCAGTCCACTCTCATCTGTGTAGCACACCTGTAAATGCTACTAAATGGCTCTAGTTTTCTAACAGGGAACTGAATAATCATGTATTGGGAATGTTTTTGACTGATTGTGGGGCTGCTGTCCAAGTTCCACTACAGATATGGCCTTCATGGTAGAGGATCATTGATTTGATAATTGAATTGTAATATATAGGTGAACTGCTGACGGTAGAGATGTGAAGTTAGGCTGGTTTCAGACATTATGCATTCTTAGGTGCAATACCTGAGGGGAAGTCACCCAGGTGGCAGGTGCTTTGACAGGTCCCATATATGCCATCATGGTATGTATATGGGATGGATGCCAATGGCCTAGCAGTTGATGTGCTACATTACAGAGTTACTGCCTACATCATGTCCTAACGGCAAGTTGGGGGCACATCTGAGGGACTGGGACTTTTCTGCTTGCCTTGGCCAAGCTTCAGTGGCAGATTAGGAGAGGCTGACCTATTGCATGACACATGGCATGTAGATGTGATTCTAATATTGCATTTAGTCTTCCCTGGCTGGCTCATGTAGTAGTAGGATGTGTAAGTGGTGTACAGACAGTGGTGTTGGTCCATTTGTGCCTATTGCATCCTGACATTTACCCTCTGAGATGTGTGTTGTCTCACCTCTGTGGCAGGTAATGTCATTTTTGGAATGGTGATTGAGGGTGAAGTTGTCATGTTGCGCAGTCCAACAGGCGTGACTGCATGTGTGATTGTATTGTATGTGGACCATGATGTAATATTTGTGTTCCTGAGGTACAACTGGTGTGACAGTGCACTCAGTGATTGAGTATGGATGTGTTATATGTGCTATATAGGACTTATTAGATGCACTTAGCAGTATGATCAGTTTTTAAATATATGGTAAAATCAGTGTTGATTCCTATATTGGCATCACTATACAGAGTGTTTGGCCTGGCATGTGATTTGACTGGCAGGTGCAGTGTGGTCTGTGAGTGGAGTTGTCTTCATTGACCATGTGCTGTTACAGTAGTGTCCAGCAGTGTTTTGTTCAATAGCTGATCATCCAATGGCTGATGGGAGCATGGGAGTATGATGTGTATGCAGGCATACTATTGATAGTGTATGCAGGGCTTGCTGTGAGGGTTGCAATGCAGGTGTGGGTAGTAGGGACATGTTGTGACATGATGTGGGTAATGTATAATGGTACCTGCGATGACCTAGCCAGAATAAGTATTGTCACTGTAGTGCTTGTTAACCAGTGTGCAAGTGAGCTACATGTTAACCCATTCTCCCCCATCTCTCTTTTCCGCTCTCTTTCTTTGTGTGCATCATCTTTGTCAGGTGAAGGAGAAGGGGCACAGGTGAGTGGGGAAGGGGCAGCCCATGGCACCCAAGAAGCTAGAACCAGTGAGGCCGAGAGACTAAGTGGGACGGAGGACAAGGGGAGTGCCATGGGGGAGACCAGTTCTACCATCTCTTCTTTGGAATCCTCCTCCAGCGGACACTCCCTGGTTGTGGCAGACAAATCTGGGTCTACCCTAGCACCGTCATTGTCCGCCACCCCCTTACTACCACACCCTCCCTGTAGCTCCCCACACAGTTGCCCATGCCCTTTCACACAGGTGGGTGGGTGTCTCCTTCACCACAGGCACCTCAGCCCCTATCAGCCCTGCTGCCCTCAGTGAGGGGGCTATTGACCTCCTGAGGTCCATCTCTATGGGTCAGTCCACCATAGTGAATGCCATCCAACTACTGGCAACTCAGAGCAATACATTCCTGGAAGGCATTTACGGTGCCCTGGTTGGCCTCCAGAGATCCATTCATGCTCTGGCCTCCTCACTGACAGCAGCCAATGTCCCTTTGTCTACCATCCCCCTTTCAACTACCTCTTCCCAATCTCAAACGCTTCTCCCCAAACCCATCCAAAGAACACATACACACAGCCATGCATCAACCTCAACAGATAAGGTTACCACTGACAAGCACAATCATCACAAGATCCACCACCGGCATGCACACAAGCAACACTCACCTGCAGACATAACAGCATACACTACCTACACTGCCTCCCCCAGCATCCCCTCTTTCACAGACACTATACCTGACACACCTGCAGCTACCACACCATCATTCACGGATCCAGCCACAACACCTGCCTTACCCACGGACACCACAATATCAGACCCTCAGACATCAACCTCAGTCACCACATCTGTACCCACCACAACCACCAACACCCCCACATGCAGCACATGTACGATGCCTGCAGACACCACCCCAACAGACAGTCACCCACCCAACATTGCATCTCCCTCACCTCCTCCCTCCCTCCTACCAAGACATCCCTCAACACCCGCACTCACCCACCCAACAGACACCTAGCACCCACAAGTATTCCATGCATGCACTTGCACCCAAAACATCCAAACCGATACATCTTACTACTAATCCCTCTCTCTCCACTCCCAAATCATTTTGCCATGACTGCCCCTTGAGTCAAAAAAGCATTTCCTCTGGGAGTTTTCTTTGTTCCTGACTCCTCTCCTACCCCCTGGTACCCCCAAGCGTTCTTCTTCCCTCCCCAAGTCCAGCCTTTCCACCTACTAATCCTTCCCTGCCCCTCTGCTAATGCCCATGTCCCTCCACCTACCAAGAAGTCCACCCCTCCCAAGCCCAGGCCCAAGGACCCCCCTCCCAAGCCCAAACACCCCCAATCCCCGAGGTGCCTGCCTGCCCCCTTGATGCCCCTATCATGTGGAGTTCATTTTGCAGTCATGAGTCAAGTTGGGGCTGTATGAGGTGCCCTATGTGCCTTTGGCACTTCGGACTGGTCATTGACCTTTTAATTGTATATAGTTTAATTTGATATTTTATTATTTATTAATACATCTGGACCAATATGGTATTGAATTTAATGTTCACATTCTTGTCCTGCCTTTCTTTCTACATAGCACTTTGATGTTTGTGGACTTTGGTTTGTGCATGTGTGATGTGTGTGTGTTGGTTGTGCCAGCTGTTGTGCCTGGGCTGCATGTGTGGATGTGGCCCTGCCATTTGTTCTGCTGACATTGCTGTGTAATGTACGCAAGATATGATTGTGTTGTTACATGCATGTGTGTTGTTTGTCTAGAGATGTGTATTGTTGTTTTTTTTCACCCTTTTGTGGTTGTGTTGTGTGCATCCATGTGTGTGGAGATGGCTATGTCATATACATTGTGTGTGGCTTTAGAGTGTTGTCACGTCTGCTTCAGTGTATGCCAGAGTGATTGTGTTACTTGGTTGTCTGGTGTTGTTACGTGTTGTTGTCAGTATGTATACTCATGTGGAGGTGTGCACTGACATTGCTTGGCGCAGCATGTGTGTAGTTGCAATTGTGTTGTCGTGTGTATCTGTGCTGTTATGGATGGTTGTGTGAGACAATGTTGCTGCTGTGTGTGCAGGTTGGTGTGTGTATGGCATGTGTGTGTTGGCCATGGTGTGTGTAGTACTGGTGTACGTGTGTGTAGTATGGGTGTACGTATGTGTATGTCAGTGTGTGTGCATGTGCATACAGGTATGTGGTTATGTGTGTGTGTCACCCTCAGCTGCTGTCCAGGATGTGTATGTTGTGTGCTTCTGTAGTTTGGGTTTACCCTCCTGTGTGAGGTAGGTGTGTGTACTCACGGTTGTTATCTTTGTTTCTGTTTCCAGAGTCATTGTGCAAGCAGGAGCAGTGGGAGGACTTCCAGTTCAGGTTCTATGGCGGCTCCAGCCAGGTATGTGTTCTTGAAGGTGAGTGTATCCTTTTGTAGAGTTGGTTTCCATCAGTGTTTTTGTGGTGGTGTGACCACAGCGGAAACCTCGGTGTGTGCAGCCTCGTAATGTGTCATATGAAACATGGCCCCTGACGGCCTGAAGATTGCCTATCACCATCCATGGCAGCTTGTCCGCACTGGTGGTACTGGTGGTATGGATGTGTTCTGTTGGGGTAACCGCCATGGTCATAATTTGGCACTCTTCACCGGTGGCCCATTGGTGGTACGTCTGCCGCCACCAACAGGGCAGTCCTGGAACCACCAAATTCGTAATGACCCCCAAAGTCCGTAAAAAAAGCTTTATTGCCAGTGTATACGTGGAAGCTAATAGTGATGAAAAACTCATTCTTAGGATCTCAAACTCCTTCCAGAAGCCTAGAGCATTAGCAATGCAGATTTCTCCAACCCAAGTTCTATGCGAACAGATCTCATCCTATTTTGTAGATAAGGTACAAGCCATCCAAAGGGATTAATAATGTATTGATTTTGCCCTCAACTGACTTGGGAATCGTTGATCCATAAAAAGGGGGGATTAATACTTTAGGAACTTTTAATAAAATCACACTGTCCCATCCCTGCAGGCTATTTTAACCTGTAAATCTGGATCTCCCAATGATCCATGCCCTCCCCACATCCTTCATAAGGCTGTGGATATAGTCAATCCAGTGGTAAATCAGAAATTGATGAACTCTTTCATGACAGCGAAGGTCCTAGCAGAATGGAAGCTGGCCATGGTTAAGCCTCTGAAAAAAGCCTCTCATAGAGTCCAACCTACATCCTATCTCATTAGTACCAGCCCTGAGCAAAATAATAGAAAAGTTGGTTAACACCCAACTAATAACATCCACAGCAAAAGCCAATGTACTGCACCCTCACCAATCAGGTTCCCACCCTAAGCATTCCACAGAATCGGCCCTGGTGGAAGTTGCAGACACATTAAAGTTGATGCAGGAAAAAATTCTATATTGCTCTTAATAGGTCTATCTGCAGCATTTGACACAATTTGTCATGAAATCCTACTCCACCACAGCAGAGACTGTGGTATTGTTGAACTGGCCTTTTCTTGGTAAAAATAATTTCTCACTAACAGAAGACAGATGATTAAGCTGCGTCCGTATTCATCTGAAGAATCCATAGTTGCTTCTGGTGTTACGCAGGGCTCCTCATTGAGTCCGTTCCTATTTAACATTTATATGGCTCCTTTAATTTCCTTAATTACATCTTTTGGAATAGACACTGTTTCATACGCTGATGATACCCAGTTGATTCTATCACTAGATGAATCTTCACTGAGATTTGAGCCGAATTTTTAAAACTGCCTAACTGCTAATATCCAATGGATGCAGGCCAACCACTTTAAATGTAACACAGACAAAACTGCAATCATGCTTTTGGCGAGCCAAATGATTTTGCATCCTCTCAATGGCTCACACCCGGCTGCTCTTGCCGGCTCCCCACACAGGCAGCACCTCTAGGAGCTGCTGCCAGAGCCAGCCTTTCATTTGGTGTCTTCCCGCTCCTGCAGACAGACATGAGCAGCTGTGGCTGCTGGGCTGGCCGCCTGGGGGAATGTGACAATACTCCTCCCTCCTATCCTGCTGCATGGGAGTCACAAGATGGGCAATTTCACAGGGGGTGTAGTATTGTACCCCAACTTCTTGCTCTGTGTGGGGACATGGAATGGGGCCTGGGGCCCGTTGGTATTTGTTGGCTTCATCTTCAGCCCCTCGCCCTTCCCTCAGCCTGCGCCCATCTTTGTAGGGGACACAATGGCATCCCCAGCCTTTCTTCGCAGTGGGGCTCTGGTATAGAGTCTGGGGCCCTTCATCCTTTTTCAACGGGAGCGCAATGGCGCTCCCCAACTTTACCTTCCCTTCAAGGCTGCGGGATGAGGGCCGTGGTCTCTTCCAGGCTCTTCACTGGGGAATGCAATGCCACCCCCATGGCTTTACCCAGGGCCTGCGGCCCTGCCCATAACTTTGCAGGAAGCATGACGGCACTCCCTGAGGTGGCTTCTCTTTGGGGGCCCTGGAATAGGGTCCGGGGCCTCTCAGTACATCTTCAAAGGGGCCACGATGGTGCCCCATGCCTTACTTCTTTTTTGGGGCAGCCCCCGGGCCCTGACCAACCCCAGTGGCATTGACCAGAGCAGCTGCGGAACCCCATGTGCTCTGCCACTATCTCTGAATTAGGTCAAAGGTCACAGACCTCCGCCTGATATCTCAGGCCATTGTGGGCTGTTTTTGATGATCTTGGTGTTGTTTCGCTCCTGGTGAGGAACCCTGGCCATCAGAAGCACTTTAATTAGGCATCTGGAATAGAAGGTTCCTAGATGGTAGGGATCCAGTCCCACTGACTCCCTGTGCCAACCTTTCCTCTGGGTGCCTTTCTTTCTTCTGGGCAGTGGGCTCTCCTTGAGCCATCCCAGTCTTTCCCCCAACTAGTCATTAAGGGGGCTGAGGGGGCCAGCTTACCTGGACCTCGCATGCACCTCACTGAGTCTGAAGTCCTTCAGGGGCAGAGTCCCTGCCCCAGGGGACAGTCAGGGGATTCCATCCAGTTGCCCATGATGCACGTCTGCAGTCCCAGTGTCCAGCAGTGAAGCACAGCCAAGAGAGAGAGTTCTCCCCTGTGCAAGACCTTTTAAGGGGGGACAGAAGTGTCCCGTAGACCTGCCACTCTGGCCAATGCAGAGGTGCCACATCACTTCCTTGCCCCTGTCCCCTCCTTCCTGCACAGTCTTCTGGGTTAGCTCAAAATGACATCATCAAGGACTAGGGCCAGAGGTGCTCTGAAACTCAGACCCCCCCTCCCTGACATTCCTTCTAGGGCCTGTCCGCCCATTTCCTGGCAGGGGCTGGCAGCTGGCTGATTGATGCAAGGCCCTGCTCAGGCAGCTGGATAAAGCAGTAATTGAGCCTAATCCTCAACTGAGTCAGAGAAAGATGACATTCCTGGATGAGCCATAAGTTGTACAACTATGCTTTTGTAACTTACTGCATCATTCTTTCCATGCAGGTTAAAGTGCACATTGGTGTGACTCTTGTCTATGTGGGCTCTAAGGGACTTGAGTTATACCCGAGGACCCTTTTTCCCATTGACATTTAATAGACTGTCCCTACAGTTGAAAGACAGTAAACACACTGAAGTTGACATTTATTGGAGTGTCCCTATAGTGAAACGACAGTAAGCACACTGACTATCCCTCACATGTGTTCATCCATCTTATAAGGCCTACTCCAGGTCACCACCCACTCTGCATAGTTCCTTCTGCGCCAGACTACCTAAGTGCAGTTCTTGGGCTGCGCATGTATGGAATCCTCCCCACGCAGCTCTCACACATTTGTACACGCTGGTGCACACATGATCAAGTGTAAACAGCCCAGGGCCTCCTACTCTTGCTGAGCCACGGCAGCCTTACCTTAGCAAGGCAGCACCAGAGCTAAACAGGCCCACTCCATTTTACCATGAGTTTACTGTGGGTGAGTCCCCAACTATCAGGCTTCTCACAATAAAATGTCAAAACCCAGTTGATCAACAAATCAGGGTTGACCAGATAGTCAGAACTGTCCTCTCACACTTGTATGTCGGCTCCTTCAAGCAGACTATCTACAAATTACAAGTGGTCCATGATGCAGCTCTTAAATTATTTAGCAGGGCATTAGCCTCTGCAATTCTAAAACCCCTGCGTTGGTTGCCGGTCCATAAGAGAATTATTTTTAAAATTCTTCTTATGAACTTTAGAGCTTTCACAGCCACCGGTCCTAAATTTCTTACTGCTAGGTTCACCCTTTGGAAGACCAGGATAAACCTGAGATCTTCTCAGGCCACCCTGCTTAAACCAGCATTTTTCAGGTTGAAAACTAGAGGTGGTAAATCTTTTATTGTCCTATGCACAAAAGCCTTTCACTCTTTGCCTAAACATCTAAGGTTTACGAACGAGAAATTGATTTTTTAAAAGCAACTTAAAATATGGATCTTCGATATCCCTGGTAGTTTTTGCTGTTCTCTGTAAGAAGGCAGTCTGTTCATAATGAGTTCTTCTCTATCAGCAGACTTTTTCTATCTAGATCCGCATCAGTGCCAGGATGCTCCCTTGGGAGTGACAGTTCACTATATAAATGCTAAATAGAAAAAGAAATAGAAAACGTCGAGAACAAGTTTCTTCCCCCACATGCGATATTCTTGAATTTGTCATAACTCTCACCAAGACCCCCTGTGTAATATTATAAAAAATTTGTGAATATCACAAAATCACAAAAAAGAGATTAACACACACACACACATAAAGACTATCTTACACCCACTCACATACCCACTGAGGCACTCATACACTCAATCACAGACCAAATGAGGCACTCATGCATCCACTTACAGACCCACTCAGACATTCATGCACCCACTTACAGACCCACTCAGAGACTCATGCACCCACTCACAGACCTACCCACTCATGCACCTAGTCACAAACCAACTTAGAAACTCATGCACCGACTCATAGACCCACTCAGACACTGACGCCCCCAATCACACATCCACTCAGATACTCAACAATAGCAGGTACATTTCTATGGTTTTGTACATTTAAAATTTGACCCAAACTACAATGTTCCTGTAACATTTGTATTTTTAAGTGAAAAATACATATATAGTGCACTGGTGCACAATATTCTGCTTAGCTCTAATGCTAAATCCTTTGCACCATGGTTCAGCAGTGTTTGAGTTGCAGGTAGGAAACTTTTTGTGCAGGAAGGGAAACCTTCCTGCAATAAAGCACTCTTTACAGACTTTTTTTATCGTTCCAAGCATACTGCAGCATATATATATATATATATATATATATATATATATATATATGGATCAATAGGAGAAGGCTACTAACAATTTGTACAATAAATGTATTTCCACTTTAGGATGATACCCTCTGAATGACTATGTTTATTTTTGAGTCTGTTTTCTATGTTTCTGCACTATTTAACCTTGTTTGACTGAGGTTGTCATGTGATGAAGGCTGTCTTGAACGAAACACATCTACTGCATGCTTCTCAATATTGAAATATAAACTAGGCTATCTCCTTTTATGCTTAAACCTATACTTCTCATGAAAATCCCACCAAAATGGAAACAACACAACAGTATTCAGAGAGAGGAAAGTCTGAGTGAATGAATCCATTTTTACAGCACAATATAACTTCGCTATGCAAGGAAGCAGCAAAACAAAATGGTCTAAGATTATTTTGCTTGATTTCTGTTGTTTAGTGATGTCATTAAAATATTGTTTGTTTTACTCTTAATTCCCTGCAGTTTTGTGTGCTTGGATTAATTGTACATTGTTTAGAAGCATATTTTAGGTCTGACTTAATGATTATAAACACTGAAGAGAACCTAGGAACAAAAACATCATATTTGATCTCTTAATATCACTTAATGCTGTCATTGATTAGCAAAGTGGTTTAAATTGTTGTCTTTAAGGATACTTGTGTCTATCCACAGACACAGATTGTGTAAAACCCTCTGTTACATCAGCCCCCTTTTTAAACAAGTCAGTATTTATAGCAGGTCACCTCCCAAACAACCCATGCTTTAAACATTTGATTCAAGGTGAAGTAACAGGTACCTGCAAAAAGAGTGCTGTCATCATGCACATGAGATAGGGGTAAAGTGGGACATAAGACTTTCTACATACCAACAAATTCCTTAGCTACAACATGTGCAATTGTTATATGTGTTACCTTCAGCAAATCTGGCCTTTTTACCCAACTACACCTGCATCTGAGGTTTTTTAGCCCATAATCAAAATGGGTTATTTGCCATCAGGACACTTGTCAGCCATGATTTTCCACACAACAGCACCACCACCTTAAAAGAGCCAGGCAAAGATTGCACAAAAGCAGTGGAAAGCATATTTGAAGCATCCGGTTTTGGGTGTCTTGCAATGTAGGCCTACCAAAAATGTTGGTTTCATTCAAACCTTTAACATTTTCACAAGGCGTCATGCTTTTAACAATCTTGAACACCCCTACAATGTCATAATATTCAATAGGGAAATGGTGAATGTCCCACGACTGTGCCCAAATATGTTTTTATTATAACATTCTAATAGAGCACTCTTACTTTTTCAGCCCAATAGTAGTCCTGTTAACCAGACACATTCCTGACAGAGTGAGTGCGAGGGTTAAGAAGATGTGAAAAAGAGTCTAAGGAGATGTATGTTTACTTTTAAGACAGTCTAACATAAGTCCATTGGACTCACTACCGATTAGAGAACAGTATATCCCCTGTATTACTTCTTCTTTAAACTAAATATGTACTTTATAAGAATCCCTGCAAAAAACAACACTTTGATATAAGCTTCCTGAAAAGTAATACATATAATATGAAAACAAATTTTGCAAAACATCACTCTGCTAGCCTCGGCATTTTAATGGTGAGCAACTCCAGCAGGTTTTGCTACCAGTCTAGGATGCAAGCCCAGTGGTGTGTCACTTGCTGCTGGATGCGGTATACCCCAGCTTGGCTGCCAGTGCAGTGCCGCAATCTACCCCACCACAGCAGTCATTCCACCAGTCTATAGACCTTGCTAGGCTGCCACCTGCTTCCAGCATCAGGAAGTGGTGGCACTGCACAAAAAATAGTGCTACCATCTCTGCCTTAGCAAAGATGTGGCAATTGTCATTCCCTCATGTAACTATCACACAGCAACGGTAAAGTATCCACAGAATCAGTATCTGCTTCTACCATAGCTGGGTTGGATTGGATTGGCTCCAAAAAATTAAAAAAGGCAAAGCTAGGGAAACTGTAAAATAAACACATGGGGAGTAGAAAACTAATAGAAAGGGAAAATAAAGTTAGAAAGGTTAGAAGTAGAACAGAATAGGGTAAATAGGTTGCATTGGAGCTAGGGAACATGAAAGATGAAGAATAAAGGGATAGCTAGACAAGAGTAAACTGGAGTAAGCAAAATGGCTGCATGCCTACACACTGTTGTTTGTGCTGTTTTTGAATGCTAAAAGCTGCAGCTTCATAATTCTTCTGACAACACGTGCAAGATGTAGCTCAATTATTTTGGCACAATATTGCATAATATTTGAGTAATTCACTCTAAATATGCTACACAAAATTACACTCATTATGTTCAGGCCTAACAAACAAAACAATCCTCTCTCAGTTTATATGATGCATGGCTGCAGGGTCCGGACCCGGAGATGAATGGCACCCTAGGAACCCTATCAAGCTTGGGTGGACATAGATAAAAACTATAGATGGAAGGAAATTTGAGGTGGTGTGTTTGTGTGAATCACTTCACATGTAATTACCCAGAGTGCCCTGCAAATCTGAAAATATGGGTACAAATTCTTTCAATCTTTTATGTCAAAATACTTTGGAACGTCTGGCAAATGTCTTATCATCCAACATTTCCACACTTGTCTCAATTAAAATAGTACCACACATATATGGTTCAGCCTATTGTATTGACAAGAATAGACTAAAACATTGACCATGTGAATTCCACATTGACAGTATATTGGCTTCACACCATCAGAAGTTTTCCCTGATTTTGTCTGTTACCATAGACCCACCCACATGTTTTGTACCATTTTTGTTGATGAAATGTTAAAATACTGAGTGGTAGACCTTTACTTTACCACACAAATTCTAGAATATTTAATCTCACAAATATGAGAAAAATGCAGTTTTGAACCAAAGCTTGATAGTTGCAGGTCTTTGGATAATGATTTTGGTGTAACCAATGCATTCCATAACACCTGGTCTCCCACCTGTTCCTGATTTTCAGAAATGTATGTGGTTGGTCAAGTCATAGGTGGGATGTGACTTAAGCCCACAATATCACTTCTACCTATCCCTCAACAGTAAGCCTAATTCCATACTTCTTCTTTCCTTTTCAGCCATTTTACAGTTCTTTCCTGTCCCAGATAAATTGCTCGCCCACACACGTGCAATGCTCTTTTAATCAAGAGAAATGTGTGAATGTAAGAATGCAGGATGGTGTGACTTTTACTATTGTCTTTTAAGAATTTCTATCTCCATTTACAAATCATGCTTTACCCTGCTCCAGTAGGAGCAGTTCCAGAACACAAATAAGCTAGGATCAGATTTGGCCTCAACAGCCAGGTATAACTTGGTTCCAGCGGCACAGTATGCATGGGGCCCATGTGACTTGCATATGGTTGGGTCCAAACTGAGGTGGCATTGTGTGCAATGTAACAATGAACTGTGATGTAGCCACAAATGATTACCAGTGGCTGAGATAATTAAAGAATTACATCCATCTTGTTTTGTATACTTAGTAACATCCTAAGTGGGATGATATTCTTAGACTTGGGTCCTATGCACAGTGGTTCACTGGATTCAAGCCATGCGTGGACTAGAGCAAAAGCAGACCTGGATTGCTTTTTTTCCAGTTCACAGAGGTCCTTGACTAGCAGTTTGGGCTGGACTGATCCCATTGGTGCAGGGTCAAGACTGATTTGTATATGGTTGGGTCCAAACTGAAGTGGTATGATGTGCAAAATAACAATGGATGGATAACTAGGATGTGTCCTGGGTAATTACCAGTGGCTGAGATTAATTTAAGCATCCCATCTATCATTTGTTCTATAAGTTATTATGCAAGGAGAGAGGCACTGTTTGAGTTTTTTCCTAAGCTCAGAATAGGTGTACAAATCTATCAACAGAATTGTATATCAGCAGCAGTATACCACTCACAGGCTCTCCTAGAACTTTTGGTCTCCTCTTTGCCCTCCTGACAATCATATTACACTTTCAATGTCATTACAGTCCTCATTGCCATTCCAGAAAGATTTAGGGGGTCAATACAAGTTTTGCGTTCTGAGGACAGTCAGACCAACGCACTCCTAGTGGAGCCAAGGGACCGCCACCACCGCAGATCACGGATCCTGAGGGATTGGCAGTAGTCAAAATCAATGGTCAGCCATTGCGGGGCCCATGGCGTCAATGCCATGTCGATCACAACTCCACTTTTTGCCATGGAAAGGATGGTGAAAGCCATTGGTGAGGACCTCCTTGCAGCACCCTTAGAATACACACTGTCTGCTTTGCAGACAATATGCATTCCAAGGGTGGAGGTGTGCAATGGCATTGGTTCCCTTAAGGGAGCTGAGGCCAATGCCACTGCACTGTTTCCACCAGGCTGACTGGCAGAAACGTCATAAAATGATCTATCCGATGGTCAGCTCGGTGGAAACATCATAATGTGACGGGGGAGACCACCGGTATGACGGCAGCCTCGCCCTGTGGGTTTGGCGGTCCAATGGTCAGACCGCCAAACTCGTAATTACCCATTAGTCTATTGATGTCATGACTCTGTTTCATTGCAGCACTGCTAACACCACATTCACTTATGTCCTTTCCAATTTGTTAGGGATCCAGCTTGAATTTGAACATAATCTACTTAATGTTTCCAGCCCCCAAACCAATGACATCCCATTATGAACACACAGGCATATGTGTCAAATCCACTGTTGCTCACCAGTCTCCATCAGTTGATCTAAGACACCTCCTTTCTCTCATGATATTGTAACTTTTACAATCCTTTCCAGGAAGTGGGGGTTTAGTTGTGGTGGGATTAGGAACAACCCTAGTCCCATGTGTTTCAATCTCTGACTCCTGGTTCAATGTTTCTATTGGTAGAGCATGAGGATGTTAAGGAGCTTCACTCCTAACTCCCATTCCCTTTCACTCACACCTTTCTCTTTCCTCACTGTAAATAAAAGTAGATTGAGCCAGTGCTTAAGAGCTGGTCCACCCCTAAAAGACTCCGTAAATTCTCAGAACATTAAATGGAAAACAATTTGAATTTACAACAATTAAACAGATATTTTTCTAGGTTTCATCTTTTCCATTTTCAATATCAACCAACACATTAGGTACCTCTAATCTAAAATGTATGAAAATTACACCAACTATGTAATTAAGGACAAAATCAACTTGAAAGAAATCCTAAGAAGAGCAACTAGCAAAATAACCATCAATTCCACTATTAAATGCACAGCATTCAATTATGCCACATGTTATTGACTGAACATAATATAGCACATCAATTTACCGTTGCACTCATACACTACCAGTAGATGCACCAGAGGACACGTGGATAATGCTGTAAACAATTGAGTAATTTGAAATAAGCCTTGGAGTGACAAATACGTCTTCAATTCTGTTCTATACCCAGGACTTCTGCAGGCAGGCATGATAAACCCATGGAAGGTATAAAAAAAGCAGAAAAAACGACCTAGGAAAACAACTATTAAACCTGCCCAAGGGGAATCGAAATCACTCGATGAGATTGATCAACTTTTCGAGGAGGTAGAGGCTATACTTAACAGCGAACTAGGCACTCATGGCCTTTTGCCCTTGAAGAAGCCTCCACTCCAACCTAAAACGATTCAGGAGTTTTTTATCAAGAATAGGGAAGCTCGACCAGTAAATACTGGAGGTTCAACAGATTGTGCAGGGAAATCATCCGCTGTTAATGCCACTGCTCCCTCTTTCCTGCAGGGTATCGTGACTGGTAGCAGTATCTCCAATCACTTTCAAACCGAGGAGATTTTGCACATGGAGGAAATGGAACGCACACCCCTACCATTGAGTCCGGAGATAAGGCTGGTCCCTAATATTCCATGCAAAAATCGTTTCGAGCTTCTGTCTGAGGGAAGCGCTGTGATTGAGGTCCATGACCCTCTTACAGCTGCTAGGGCTATTGAAGCTGCCTCTTCCCTGCCTATTACTACTGACATGTGCTCTGATGTGTCTGACAATGCAGCTAAATTGCCCTTAATTCTCCAGAGAGTAGACGAAATTAAGAATCTAGTCTTGCAGCTAACTAAACTGCTACAAGGGAATATGGCCAAACTATCGGGATGCATTTGCCAGAAGACAGAGGCAGAAGGGGCAGGTGGGACTTTGGCAGCTGATTCTGCTACATTTAATACTAAAGCACGTGAGGGGCTAATTAATCACGCCCAGAGAGCTGGATCCCATAGGAGGGTCGCTGAAGGTAGTATACCTTCCTATATTATGAACCCTAGAAATATACTCACTGGGTGCAATAGTATCCCCCTCGGCGGAGACAAGACAAGGAACGGGGAAGATCCTATTGGAAGCCTCTTTGCCCCATTGAACCGTCAGTCTGCTTCAAGGCAAAATCCTACTTCCAATTCACCGATAAATAGGGACAGCCCTCTGTCAACCAATAGGAAGTTATTTGACAACCATCAAATTAAGGATCCAGCTTGCATTTTTCCTTCTCGAAGAACAAATAGTGCTTTAGGCGGGACTCCTAATAGTATTGGTCCCAGACACAGAGCCAACACTCTTTTCCTAAGCAATGTCCCAAAGTTGCCACCCAGGTCTGTTGAGGACCAAGAGTCTAGACTTAATAAGGTTATTTACTGGATACGCAATCGACAGGGTTGCCTTTCAATTATACGTTCGGACATTCAAAAAACAGAAAGATGGAGTCCCCCTGGGTCAAACCTCGATGTAATCATGATTGTGCTCCACGATAAATTCTTGGCAGACCAACTTATTGACTCTGTTGAACGCAAGGGACAACACAAAGAGCTAAAAGGAGGAGGCATCAGGCTGGCCGCTAATTTAATTGACCCAAAACAGACTCCTGTGTTTGTCCCAATTGCTAATACCAATGAGAGAGGCTCTAGGGAAGAAGGTGTCTTTCTGCATCCGGGGCATGTATGACTGTCTGCCCAGGAAGCCGCCTATCAGGATAATCTAGTGGCACCTTCAATAGACAAATTAGAGAAGTACCTTGCTATCGAGTCGAACTATAAGGATGTTCCATCCCCTAAACATGGGGCTGCATTGGGAACTAATGGGTTATCCATTATGACTTGGAATCTTGCGGGCCTTGCTAGGAAATTGGATGATGTGGACTGGGTTGCCTATATAAAGTCACAAGATGTGTGTCTCTTTCAAGAAACTTGGGCCGAGGGCCAACCAAGCATGGATGGGTTTCTTTCATTTAATATCCCTGCACTGCCTTCAGAGAAAGCAACTGGTCGCGCAAAAGGGGGTCCTTTAATCCTTTTAAATTCAAAGCTCCAATGCGACTATAAGGTTTTAGAATTTGATTGTCCCGACTTGATGGGTTTACAAATTTCTTTTAATCAAAATTTTAACATAATCTTAATTAATGTTTACGCCCGTTCTGTTGCACGTGGTACAGAATCACACATTTTAACTTTACTCTTTGACTTTTTAGACACGCTACAAACTAATTCCTATTTAATTATTGCAGGGGATGTAAATTGCACTTTCGAACCCTCAGCGTTTCTTAGTGATTTAACTGCGGATGAGGACGAATTATGGGGTATTGCACAATTGGATGGTGATAGTTATCCTCCACGCTCTCGTGTAGCAACTCAGCTTGCTACACTATGCTTAAAGTTTGGCCTAAGGGCCTGTAATGGTCGAACTCCTTCTGATTTAAACTTGGCACCGACATTCCTACGAGGTTCTGTGGCCAGCGTAATTGATTATTTTCTGGTGGATGTGCGTCTTTGGCCATTGCTGCTAGATATGAGGGTAGATTCAAGATGCGAGAGTGATCACTTTCCATTGTTGCTCACCCTTGCTGGGAATATCTTTGGTAGAACCTTGAATATGCAAACATCAATGGCCCCTCCCCCTATTTTAAACAATGCTTATACAAAGGTGAGGTGGCCAAAAGTCATGTCAAACCCCTATTTGCTATGTAAGATCTACCAAGTGTTCTTAGATAATCTGTCAGCCTATGAAGACTTCGAACCAGAAGCCATTCCACTTCTTGATATTCACGAAGATATGATGGTTAAACTTCAAAGTGTCTTTTATAAAAAGGTAGCCACGGCAAATCGGCAATATGGGGGTTCACCTAACAGCAATTGGTTTAATGATGCATGCATGAGGGCTAAGACTGAGTTAAGGAAGGCTATACTGGCCGGGTATACGGGGGCAATCAAACAAGCAAGATTCACGTATAAAAAGATAATCCTACAATCAAAGAAAGCTTGGGAAGATGCTATTTGGCAGGACTTGCTAGATGCTACTAAAACAAACAACAATACGCTTTTTTGGGAACTGCTGACTAAGCACGAGAGAGGGGGTAGGTTTATACAAAGGAACCATATTCAACCTGGTACCTGGGTGGATCATTTCTCTCTCTTGTACGAAGGAACTGCCTCCACTGGGACTGTCGATTGTGAGAAAGTGGGATTATACCCCCCATTTTCACCCAATGCTAACCTTGCCACTTCTCCGTCCAGTGGGAATCTATTTAACTCTGAAAGCTATATTTGCTTTTCTCTAGAAGAAACTGCAGACGCCATTAAATCTCTACAGACAGGTAAAGCCCCAGGCCCTGATAAAATTCCAGGTGACCTTTATAAATCAGAGTTACCCATCTGGACCTGGTATATTAATATGCTGTCAAACAAAATCGCAAAAGGAGGACAGATCCCTGAGACGTGGAAGGGTGCAGAAATTATTCCAATATATAAAAAGGGCAACGTAAATCTTCCAATTAACTACAGACCGGTCAGTTTAATTGACAACCTACAAAAAATTTTTGCAAAACAATTGTTAGTTAGACTGACGAGTTGGGTGACGGAGCAGCAGATCCTATCACCACTTCAGGCAGGGTTCCGCTCTAGAGTTAGCACGGTTGACCAGGCATTTAGGTTGACCGTGCTACACTGGAAATATGTAGTCTTGGCAAAGCAAACACTATATGTCACTTTTGTAGACCTGCGCTCTGCCTTTGACCTGGTACCTAGAGACAAGCTTTGGGGAGTGCTACACAAAAGAGGGGCACCATCTGATATCATTCATTTATTAACACGTATGCATGAAGGCACATACGCTCAAGTAAGATGGGGTAACCAAGGCGAACTGACTAACAAGTTTCCCATTAAAAGAGGTGTTCGTCAGGGATGTGTCCTAGCGCCACTTTTGTTTTCTTTATTCATTAACGAGGCGGTCCAAGAACTCATGACATGCCAGAATGATGCTCCCAGCTTAGGCAATCAGAAAATCCCAATTCTTCTTTTTGCGGATGACTCTCTATTGATCTCAAAGACCCCTATGGGGCTGCAAATTCTTGTGGATAGATTTAAATCATTCTGCTGGAATTTTGGTTTAGAGCTGAACTCGAAGAAAACAAAATTGATGGTGCTTCGCTCTGGCTCTCGTAAGAAGTGTACGATCAGGTTAGATGGAGCTATTTTGGACCAGGTTAGCTCTATCGACTACTTGGGTGTGAGGCTTACAGACTCACTCCTCTGGGACGAACAAGTCGGTAAGAGTGGCGGGCTTTTGCAACATCGGGCAGCATCCATATTACGCCTTTACAGGAATACGATCGCTAAAGTTGTGTCTCCAGCAGTAAAGATCTATGTGGCCAAGGCACAGGGTGCTGCTGTTTATGGTGCAGAGATTTGGGGCATGACAGATAGCAGTAGGATAACTAAAATTGAGAATAGCTTTGCACGGGCTCTATGTGCTTGTCCCACTAGCACCCCTTTAACCCCCCTTTTTTTAGATCTAGGGCTTAAACGTATAGCCGATTTGATTATCTTACGGCCCCTACTATATTGGGTGAGGCTTTGGGTAGTTCCTGAACTGGCTATATATAAGTCTTCCCTATTAGAATTGTTAAAAACCTCTAACTCCATGTCCATACCATGGATCAAACACGTATCTAGTTGGTTTTGCATGCTAGGACTGAGGAACTTCTGGGAGAATCCCCAGCAACTTGTGAAGCCCCATGTAAAAGTATTGAAGAGAGCTTACTGGTCCCACATATGTAATAATTACATTTCTCAGAAATCGAATGGTCATTTAACTAACTTGTTTATTGATTTTAAATGGTACCCTGAGTTTGAACCATACTTAGATACAATACCTGATTTGTTAGGCAAAAGTTTGTATGCCAGATTTCGATTTGGAACATTACCCCTGAAGGCCTTAACGAGCAGATGGGGACCTAAGTCAAGCTCTGATACCTGTCCTGTATGTGGCATTCCTTCCGAAACAGTAGAACATTTTATGTTTTTTTGTCCCGCCTATTCAATCCCAAGGTTTATTGATTTTAAATGGATACATAAAATCTGTAGGGAATTGAATTTAAGGAAATGTTTTTTAGCTTTGCGGATCTTAAAAAGCCACAATTCAAATGTGACAATTTACGCAGTAAGTAAGTTTTTAGCAACAGCATGGCGTATACGCACTTTTTATTTACAATGAGTTGAAATTGTTTTAAGACGGGCAAACATGGATCATTCTTTTTTTAAATTTTTCTATGACATTATGGTTTATATTATTATATTATATTGTATTGTATTGTATTGCTTTGATGGTCTGTTGGCCGAATAAAGCTTATGTGAAACACACACCCATAAACATGATGTTAACTGCTCCCAGATTTGAATAGCCAATGAATAAACTTGATATTATTACACCTCACATGCCTCATAAGTCCTAGAGGATAGAACAATATGGGAAACTAATCTGGCAGGTCACTCTTAGTCCCAAGTATGATTAAAATAATGATTAAAGCTTGGAGTGAGTTCCTCGCTATGCAGCTTCTTGTCCTTTTCCATTTCATAAGAGCTGAGGAAATCCCTCACATTTCCAACAGTAGTTTTAATATGTATGTTAAACAGGCTGCCAGTATGAGATATGCAACACTGCATGAGCCTGGCTGTTTATATGTTTTCATACCTTCAGTTTCCAAAACCTCAAAATGAATACATTTTTATTATTACTTCCCAGACAAGGAGTTCCTTCTTAGCAGTTTTTGTTCTTTTGTTCTGATGCCACCCTTGAAACTGCAGACAAAATTGAATTATCTATCTATCTATCTATCTATCTATCTATCTATCTATCTATCTATCTATCTATCTATCTATCTATCTATCTATCTATCCATCTATGTGTCTATCTTATGTTATGTGTTGAAATCATATTAAAAAATAATGTTTAGAAATAGGAATCCACTGATATCCACAGCATATGATTTACTTAGCTAACTACAATTTGCAATCCTGCTTTATGCTGCTTATGATCTCACATATCACATAATTTATTAAATGTTTAATGACATCATTGATGACATCATTGATGACATCACTAATAATATTGCAAGTGACATCATTGATGACATTACTGAGCACATCACAAATTAAATCATCCTTGACACTTACATTACTCCATAGGCCCGTATATTATTAGACTACGTTCATATACAGTGTAAAGTTATGATGTGTTCTAGTGTGAGTGCATAGAATAGAATTAACTTAAGTTCTGGAGTTAAATGTGGTTGTGTTTGCTGAAAGTTATATTCTGCACTGTTTACAAATTAGTAAAGTGTGAGGTGCAAGTAGTTCTCCATGTTGAACAAGGTAAAGGCTGAGCTCATCTGATCAGAGTAGGTTGTGGTTTAAAGTCAAAGCCTGTGGCAAAAAGAATCTCTGAGAAGAGTTCCTGCTGATATTAGATTCTCTAACAGTAAATGTCTGGACACATGCCCATGTTAAATAGCTGTGATATAGTACTGTTGACAAATTCTATGTAATGAGGCCATTTATAAGATGTGGATGTTTATTTCCAGAATTTCACCGACAATTTTGAGGTATTGCAGGTTGATGTAAAAAACAGATTCTAGGGATGAGCGAATTGCAGGTAGTTTAACTTACACTTGAGTTTTGAGCATGGCAATAAAGTTGTATGCCATTGTTCTCATCTCAGGAAAGGGTCTACTGTATTTTAGCAAACTATGGAAGCTTGCCCATAGGGACTAGCAGAACATGTATTATCAGTGATAAATGCATGGCTGTCAGCCTTTTGATTTAAAATTGCCTATCTGGTGAGGTCTTTAAGTGGGTAGGCATGATAAGGTAGGAAATTATAAACACTATTTGGAGGGTGTTCAAGATTTGGGAAGTATTTGGCTAATGCCCCACTGTGTGATGCACTACCTATCCCCTGTTGTTGCCCAATGCCCAATGCCCTGCTGTGCGCAGCCAACACCCTCTGTAACCTGTCTCAAGCCTGGCCCCGTGTCCAAGGGCCATAGCCCCACTGCAGGTAGTCTTCAGCAGTGTGCATCAGTGGGTTCCTGTTGTCAACCTACTGCACATGGGGTGGCCAACCTCCATTGCCAACAGTCTGCAGCTGACAATATCGTTGTATGGCCAGACCTTTGTATTTTTAAAAATTCTGTTGGTAATTAGGTACCAACAGAAATACTTTGTTCTCACAGGGGTTGACACAAGGAGTACCGCTGTACTGAGGCCCACAAGTTTTTTCTATTCGACATAAGGGGAGGTCAACTATTCCTTCTAATGCATTCTTCATTTTTTTACGAATTCATGTACTGAGTCCCCAAGTCCTAAAAGGGTGGCTGCAACAATTTGTTTGGAGTTCCAGTAAGCCAATCAGATCACTCGGTAGTGTTGTACAAGGATGTCCATTAGAAGGAAAAGTGCCCTCAGCCAATGAGAAGACCCCATTTTTTAAAATATTTGCTAGTGCAGTAGTTGTCTGTGGCCAACTGTCCAGATATACTGTATATTTAACTCCTTCATTTTCAAATCAAGCCCTTCTTTAAATGCAAAATTCTGAAAAATGGCTGAATGAATTTACACCAAATCACAAAACAGCATGCTTTGTGAGTAACATTTTAACCTTTTGCTAAATTTGGTGTAATTCCAATTTCCTATTTTTTTCTGCAGCAGAAAAGGGAATTTACCTGGATAATTGAGCTTTTGTGACCCCAATTTTTCCTGACCCATGATTGACATATCAGCATGAAACTTTCTATGAATGAGCTGAAGTAAATTATTTTTTAAACATTTTCATGCAGATTTGTCAAATGGTGCCAATGTTATTAGCAAAATAAAAAATTCATCCTCCGGAAACTCTGGCCTAACTATAACTAGACATTTTCAACCACCAATGTGTATTATTTATACATATACGTGTAATATAAAATATCTTTTAATTATGCATCATAGCGTATTCTACTAATATGTTTGACATACTTTTTTGCACGATGCACAATGTTAGAGAATGGTTTTCACCATCTAGTCTGCCCTGATTTTTAGCTTTTTGACCACCTAGTTTTTGACCTTTTGCTGTGAAGGAGCCCCCTAGTCAGGAACTCATCCACAGTAAACTTATGGTAAAATGGACTGCACATCTTACCGCCAGTTCTGAGGGTTCCTGGCGTATGCAGCCGAAGAACTGCACTTAGGTAGCCTGGTGCAGAAGGAACTATGACGAGTGGGTGGTGACATGGAGTAGGCCTAATGCAATGGGTGTACACATCTGAGGGCTAGTCAGTGTGCTTACTGTCTTTTTACTGTTGGGGCACTCCACAAAATATCAACATCAGTGTGTGTACTGAATTTTCACTGTATGGACACTTCATTAAATGTAAATGGGAAAGAGTGGCCAGGGCATGACTCAGGTCCCCTTGGGCCCACTGAGACAAGAGTCACACTAATGTACACTGTAACTTGTATGAAAAGAATGATGCAGTAAGTTACCAACACATATTTCTACAACTTATTGTTCATCCAGGCATGCTATCTTTCTCTGACTCAGCTCTGGATTAGGGTCAATTACTGCTCTATCCAGCTGACTGAGCAGGGTCTTTCATCAATCTGCCAGCTGTCAGCCCCTGCCAGCAAATGGGTGGAGAGGCCCTGGAATGAACGTCAGGGAGGAGGGCTGAGGTACAGGCCTGCTGAACGCTTCCAATCCAACTTAAAAGGTCCTGCACAGGGAAGAGCTCTCTCTCTGCTGTGCTTCACTGCTAGACACTGAGATTGCTGACAGGCATCATGAGCAACTGGAAGGCAGAACCCCCTGATTGCCCCTTGGGGCAGCGACTCTTACTCTGAAGGACTTCAGGCTTAGCGTGATCCAGGTAAGTTGGCCCTCTTACTCCCCTGAGGGGAAGGGCTGGGCTAGCACAAGGAGAGTGCACTGCCCAGAAGAAAAGGAGGGCACACAGAAGAAAAGTTGGCACATGGAGTCAGTGGGACTGGTTCCCTAAAATCTGGGACCCTTCTAAGCCAGGAGGCCTAACAAAAGGGCTCCAGGTGGCAAGGGCACCTCACCAGGAGTGAAACAACATCAGAATCATCACAATTGGCCCTTCAGGACCCAAGATATCCCAAGGAGAAGGTCTGTCACCTTTGACACATTTCTGAGTGAGCTGCAAAGCATGCAGGGCTCTGCTGCTGCTGCGGTCGATGCTCCCGGGGTGGGCCAGGGCCTGGGGTTCCCCCCCAAAAAAGCAAAGCCGGGGGCTGCAGTCACGCCCCCGGTGAAGATGGACTGGGAGGGCCCCGGTCCCCATCATGGGGTCCCACAGAGAAGGAAGGTGGGGAGTGCCATCACATTCCCTGTGATAATGTTGTAAGGGGGCCCCAGACCCTATCCCATGTGCCCGCCAAGAAAAACATGCGGGGATGCGAAGATGGCTGTCAGCTGAGGGAGAGCCGGCAGCCGAAGACCAATCTGCAGAGCACCGCCACACTCCCAGTGAAGATCAGTCCAGGGCCCCAGACCACATCAAGGGGCCCCACCAAAAGACAATGTTTGGGGTGTCATTTTGCCCCCGTGTAAATGGCGCGAGGGTCCCGGGGTCCCATCCCCATGAAGAGTGAGAAGGTGGGGAGTGCTGCCGTGCTGACCGGAACTGTGAGGAGGGGCCCAGACCTCATTCCGGAGCCCTGATGATGTGGAGAGGAGGGGTTAGTGCAGTTGCACTCCCCCAGGCAGCCCGCCTGGAAGCTGCACACATCTGCCCACAGAGCGGGCAGACACCCAGTAGAGGGCCGGCTCCCGTGGCACCTGGAAGTGCAGACTATGCGGGCAGCCGGTGGGAGTGGCTGGGGGTGGGCTCCCCGAGCTGGTCCCGAGCGGCACCCAGCTGACCGGGATGTCCTGGAGGGACTTGACACCCCCAACACAAGGGCAGCTGGGTGTGGGCTCCCCGTGCCGCCCTCCAACCAGGGGGCAGATTGACGGGGTTGTCTGGGTGGGACCGGATACCCCTAACCCTGAGGGCAGCAGGAGGTGAGCTCTATGTGTTACACTCCACAGAGGACACCCCCCACAAACTCCTTGAAACACGACACAGGGCCACAGAAAAGTGAGAAAAACAAAACCAAAGAAACTCGAAGCGGCTCTCCCTGGCAAAGCAGGATAGCCGCTCATTCAACATGCATATGTCCTATAAGGCCTTGCGAAGCACAAGTGTTTTTGAGCTGTGTGCTCAGCTCATGGTGGCCCTCGAAAGATGGGATCACTGCCACCCAAGCACCCATTGCAGGGGGAGCTGGAGGAACAGCGCATTGTCCCCCCAACACAATGTTTGTGTGCCCACCCTAGGTTGGGTGGAACAAAGGAAACATAAACCCCCCAAGGGTTCCAACATAATGTAAAGCGCAATCCTCTTGAAACTTTTTTTTTGTATGTGGCTTGTGGCACTGCACACTATAGCGGTATAGGATGAAATGTTACCAGGATAAGCAAGGATAGTCAAGAGAGTGATCTAAAAGTAATTCTAACCTTTAAATTATTTAAACATGTCTTTATGTGTTTCTTGTTGATGCTGATTTGATTGGTGAGTCTGATAGCCATCTCCTTGCAAAATAGATGTACTTATTTGACAGATTTAGGTGCTTTCCCTCTAAATTTCAGTGAAATATTGCATTGGGATTCCAGGGATTGTTTTCCAGGGGGATTGAGGATTATATTTCTCATGATTGATTACACAATGTCATCCAAGAGTAATTCCATCAGTTTGTGTATATTTGTAAATTGTTGCATAGTATTGAGGAGTGTGTGTGGAATAAATGTGTTTTACTTTATTTAAAAAAAGCATAGACTGGACAATCATTTATTGATTGTTATGCTTGTATGCTTGTGAACGGGGATTACTAGCCCACACCAACTCCCTTGAGTAAGCCTTGGACTGCTCTGCAACTCTACCCTATGAGAGTCAAGCACTGCAATGAGGTTTTGGTTCCCAGTGGTAGTCATGTGCGGACCCATTACATGGCATGCCACACAACTAATAACCCACCTTCCAACACACAATATTATGGCCCTCATTACAACCCTGGCGGTCGGTGTTAAAGCGCTGGTAAGACCGCCAACAGGCCGGCAGAAAGAAAATGGAATCACGACCATGGCGTAAAACCGCGAACATAGACAGCCACTTTAACACTCCGACCGCCACGGCGGTACAAACAAACAGCATGGCGGTCACCGCCAACAGACAGGTGGAGGACAATGTACCACTCACAGGCCCATATTTATACTTTTTGACGCTAAACTGCGCTAACGCAGTTTAGCGTCAAAAAGTTTTGCGCCGTCTAACGCCATTCTGAAGCGCCATGCGGGCGCCATATTTATGGAATGGCGTTAGACGGCGCAATCAGACCGGCGCTGCCTGGTTTGCGTGGGAAAAAACCACGTAGACCAGACAGCGCCGGCGTAGGGGGAAGATGGCGCATGGGCGTCTTAAAATGGGGCAAGTCAGGTTACGTCGAAAAAATCGTCTTAACCCGACTTGCGCCATTTATTTTCGACGCCCATCCCCCATCAACATGACTCCTATCATTGTAAAGATAGGAGTCATGCCCCCTTGCCCAATGGCCATGCCCAGGGGACTTCTGTCCCCTGGGCATGGTCATTGGGCATAGTGGCATGTAGGGGGGCACAAATAAGGCCCCCCTATGCCACCAAAACAAAATATAAAAAAAAAAAAATCATACTTACCTGAACTTACCTGAATGTCCCTGGGGTGGGTCCCTCCATCCTTGGGGGTCCTCCTGGGGTGGGCAAGGGTGGCAGGGGGGGTCCCTGGGGGCATGGGAGGGCACCTGTGGGCTCATTTTGAGCCCACAGGCCCCTTAACGCCTGCCCTGAGCAGGCGTTAAAAAGTGGCGCAAATGCGCCGTTTTTTGTCACGCCAACTCCCGGGCGTCTCTTTTGCCCGGGAGTATAAATACCACGTAAAGGCCTGGGAGTCATTTTTTAGACGGGAACGCCTCCCTTGCATATCATTAACGCAAGGAAGGGGTTCACGCTAAAAAATGACGCACATTCCGGGAACTTTGGCGCTATTCGCCTCTAACGCCATAGTATAAATATGGCGTTAGTTGGCGTTAGTTTTGCGTCGAAATTGCGTCAAAAAAAACGACGCAATTTCGGCGCAAACGGAGTATAAATATGGCCCACAGTATCACAACCTACCAATCCGCCACCTTTTCCGGGGCGGATTCACCGCGAACAAAAACACGGCGGAAACAGGACTTCGAAGGGAAAATGCTCACCTCTACACACCCCACGAGGAATCCGGACGCCATGGAACCCGAGCTCCAGATCCTGCCAGCCCTTATCTTCTTGCTCCTCTAACAGGAGCACGAACGCCAGCGGCGAAGACCACGGTGAGTACTGCACCTACGACACAGGGGAGGGGGGAGGGAAAAAACAGGGACACACACACGCAACACGCAACACCCCCACCCTCACCCATTACAACACACACACTAATACAGCATGATACATTACATTTACATCCCCCAAACCCCCGGGAAGAAAGCAAAGACAAAAGGAAATGAGTGTAACCATTGTAATATATTAAAATCCAGTACGCAAAAATATATATACACTATAAACAAATATATACACCAAGAATAGTAGTCCAGGTAGTGCTCCATTGAAGTCCGTGGAACACTGGGCCCACACTGCATGGGCGAGGCCCACACTCAATCCCCGAACATGACGGAGAGAACACTGCAGGGGCATCAGATAGCAATAAAACAGGCACCTCAGGGGGAAGGGAAAGGAGGGGCACCTCAGCCAGTTGAGTGCACAATGCCAAATTCACGAGGGGACCACATGCCCACTGTTCAATCCTGGGAGGTGCAAATCCACAGTCTCTCAACTCTCTACCGTGGGTGGGTTGCCCATTGTTCCATCCTGGGGAGTGCAAAGCCACAGTCTCTCAAGTCTCTACAATGGGTGGGTTGCCCACTGTTCCATCCTGGGGAGTGAAAAGCCACAGTCTCTCAAGTCTCTACAGTGGGTGCATTGCCCACTGTTCCATCCTGGGGAGTGCAAAGCCACAGTCTCTCAAGTCTCTACAGTAGGTGGGTTGCCCACTGTTCAATCCTGGGTAGTGCAAAGCCACAGTCTCTCAAGTGGATAACAGTCTCCACTGGTTCTGGAGGGGGCCTTGTGCCCAGAGTGCTTCATCCTGCTAAGGACTGAGGTAGTGGATGTGAATCTCCACTGGTTCTGGAGGGGGCCTTGTGCCCAGGGTGCTTCATCTTGCCAATGACTGAGGTAGTGATGTGAATCTCCACTGGTTTTGGAGGGGGCCGCGTGCTCAGAGTGCTTCATCCTGCCAAGGACTGAGGTAGTGGATGTGAATCTCTACTGGTTCTGGAGGGGGCCTTGTGCCCAGAGTGCTTCATCGTGCAAAGACTGAGGAAGTGGATGCCTTACTCCACTGGTTCTGGAGGGGGTCTTGTGTCCAGAGTGCTTCATCCTGCTCGTGACAGACTCAGTAGCGTCAGTGCCCTTGGCGCTCATGGGCCAGCGGTGCTTGTTGCGGCGTTGTCCTTGGCAGCGGTGCTTGTGGTGGCAGTGTCCTGTTCAGCGGTGCTTGTGGCTCCGGTGTCCTGTTCAGCAGTGCTTGTGGCGGCAGTGTCCTGTTCAGCGGTGCTTGTTGTGGCAGTGTCCTTGGCAGCGGTGCTTGTGGCGGCAGTGTCCTGTTCAGCGATGCTTGTGGCGGCGGGGTCCTTGGCAGTGACTCAGCTGCTGGCGGTCCTGTCTGGCCCAGCGGGGCTGGTGCTTGCGGTCCTTTATGGCCCAGCGGGGCTGGTGCTGGCGGTCCCTTATGGCCCAGCGGGGCTGGTGCTGGCGGTCCTTTATGGCCCAGCGGGGCTGGTGCTGGCGGTCCTGTCCTGGGCAGCCGGGCTGGTGCTGGCGGTGGCCTCCTGGGCAGCGGGGATGATGGCGGTGGCCGCCTGGGCAGCAGGGCTGGTGCTGTCGGTGGCCTCCTGGGCAGCGGGGATGATGGTGGTGGCCTCCTGGGCAGCTGGGATGATGGCAGTGGCCTCCTGGGCAGCGGGGATGATGGCGGTCTTCTTCGCCGTGCTGCTCTTCCCAGACTTGCTGAATTTCTTGTGCCCCTTCCCCACCTTGGAAGGTGTTGCAGCTTACTCCACACTCCCACCTATATCCCTGGGAGCGGCTTTGGTGGCTGGAGTCTTCCCCCTCTCCCACCAGGCACTGGCCAATCCTGTCCGTGCTGTGGCTCCGTGCCACACTGGCTGCCCTGCAGCCCGGTGCACTCCAGATTCCAGTGACTTCAGGCACCGCTGGTCCTGGAGATGCTGTGGCTGAGGTGCTAGGTTGGGACCTGGAGAGTCGGGCCCTAGGAGACTGATGAGACGGGGGAGGTGAGGGAAAGAGGTCAAGGGTGAACAGGAAAGGTTTCTTGGGAACACTGGGACGGGTAGCTGGAGGGGGTTTGGGAGTGGAGGAAGAGGTTGTGGTTGTAGGAGGTGTTCGTTTGGTGACTTTGGGTGAAGGTGCATGCGCTGTAGGCTGTTGTGAGGTGGATGGCTGTTGGGTGGGTGTGTGCCTGCGGTTGTGTATCTTGGGAGGTGGGCTCACAGACACACTGGGAGAGGACACAGGGGACTTGTGAATGGTAGTGGGGGTGGTGGTGTGTGTGATGGAAGTAGTGGCTGTAGATGTAGTGCATGCAGGTGTGAGTGTGGACGAGACTGGGAGGGAGGAGGGAGACGAGGAGGAGGGGGACATAGTGGAGGCAGTGGATGTTGGTGTGTCTGCATGTGTGTGATGCTTGCTTGAGTGCCTGTGGGATGTGTGGTGCTTATGTTTGCCTGAGCTTCCCTTGTTTTGACGGTTGTGCATGCTGGTCTGAAGGTGTGCTTGGGATAGGCTGAGGTAGAGGAAGTTGGAGGGGGGAGGATAGAGACAGGGACAATGGCTGCCATCAGAGCTGAAGCCAGAGTCTGAAAAGCTCGCTGAAGGGCTGCCTGACCAGAATGAATGCCCTCCAGGAATGCATTGGTTTGTTGCAACTGCCTTTCTACACCCTGGATGGTATACAAAATGGTAGACTGCCCAAGAGTGAGGGACCTGAGGAGGTCAATGGCCTCTTCACTAAGGGCAGCAGGGGTGACTGGGGCAGGGCCTGAGGTGCCTGGGGCGAAGGTGATGCCCACCCTCCTGGGTGAGCGGGCACGTGGCAAAGGCTGAGGAGCTGCTGGGAGTGCGGAGATGGTAGGAGGGGTGGTGGCTGTACCTGTAGATGTGGGGGCACAGATGTGGCCGCCACCAAAAGGGAGCTCCCATCAGAAGAAGAGTCCGTATCACTGGTGTCAGCTCCTGTCCCCGCAGTAGAGCTCCCCTCGCCCTCCATCTCACTGGTGAATTCTGAGTCCGTAGTCTCGCCCTCCAGGGTCATGTGGGATGCAGCTCCCTCCTGCTCCAGTGCCACTGCTCCTCCGCCTGGTGATGCTAATGCACACAAGAACAGGGAGACCACAAAAAGGGGGAGAACAACAGAAGAAAGGCATGTTGAGTGCATGCATTACCTCTACAGTTGGCGCATAGAACAGACTTTGAAGCCCCGTGCACTACCCCGCGCACTTGGGGTCCACTGTTCAATCCCTGGAACATGGCCTACAAGGCTATGGCCAACATCTGCACACATAGATGTCACAGTAGCCTGACTAGGTTTACTTGGCACTGTACACAGGTGGGGTGGGGTGCCACAGGGTCTGCCAGAACAAGGGGACCTAACTAGAAAACTCACCCTGGCCTAGGGAAATCCACAGCCCACCTCCCCCACCCAGACACCTCGACTGCGCGCTGAATCAGCTGAATGAGAGTGTACTCACCCCCTTGTGGCTGCTGTGATGCCCTCAAGTGCCCATCCAACTCCGGGTACGCCACCGCCAGGATCCTGAACATCAGGGGGGTCATGGTGCGACGGGCACCCCTCGCACCTTGGGAGGCCATCCCCAGCTCCGCCGTCTTGTTGCTCCAGCGGCAAATGTCCTCCCATCTCTTACGGCAGTGGGTGCTCCGTCTGTGATAGACCCCCAGGGTCCAGACGTCCTTGGCGATGGCACGCCAAACATCCTTCTTCTGGTGGGCGCAGACCTACAGGAATTGTACAGGGGGAAAAGAAAAGTTATTACCAACTGCACCGTCACAGTCATTGGCCCCCATCCCTACCCTTGCCATGTGGCACATGCACTCACCGTTGTTTCATGCACGCCTCAATCTCCCCCCATATTTCATCCACCCCACTCCACACAGGCATAGCCCATACAGCATGCTCCCAGTGTACTTACCTGTTTGTCTGGAGGACCGTAGAGTAGCGTGTACTGGGGGAGGACCCCATCCATGAGTTTCTCCAAGTCCTCCGATGTGAAGGCAGAGGCCCTTTCCCCAGACGCACGAGCCATTCTCTCTACCAGACCAAGGTTACAGCAGCACTTGCAGTGTAGGTCCTCTCCTGTCGAAGATCAGGTATCGAGTGATTGAACAGATAGAAAATGCCAGTCACGTCCATGGCGGTGCGTACCGTCACCGCCGGCGTACATCGTCATTGGCTCCTGGGACCCATAGGGTCCTATGTTAACCAATGCAGAATTGCGCCACAGTCTTCAACTGCCTACCGCGACGGTGTACAACGCCAGCGCAGTTACCTCACATCCCATTGTCCCACTTTACAGGTCAGGCAGCCGCCATTTCGGGGGCCCACATGGCTTAATTTTGAACTGCGTCACACATACCTAGACCTTGCCTCAACAGTCATGCAGGCCAAATTTCGGATTATGATTCGTGTTCTGTGTAAGCTGTGTTTACCTACCTCTGAGTTGGTTGACTTTGTGCTCGCTGTTGTCCTTCATAGGCACCGTCCGATGGGACATGTGAGGAGATGTCGGCATCCTCCGGAGTACAGACTGCTGGTGGACCTGTCGAAAATGGAGGAAAGACATGTGATCATCACCTACAGTCTTGATCGTGCCACAATCTTGGAACTGTGTCCCCAGCTGGAGCCAGACCTGATGTCAGCTATCCGCCATCCCACAGGAGTCCCCTCTCTAGTGCAGGTGCTGTCAGTACTCCATTTCCTTGCAAGTGGGTCATTTCAAACAACAGTGGCCATAGCATCAGGTATGTCCCAGTCTATGTTTTCCAACGTGTTGTCCAGAGTGTTGTCTGCCCTGCTGAAACACATGCAGAGCTACATCGTTTTCCCTCAGGTGGAGGATTTGCCTACAGTGAAAGTTGACTTCTTTGCCCTCGGACATATCCCCAACATCATAGGTGCCATTGATGGGACACATGTGGCTTTGGTACCCCCCCGCAGGAGTGAACAGGTGTACAGAAACCGGAAGAGTTATCATTCCATGAATGTGCAGATGGTGTGTTTGGCAGACTAGTACATCTCCCATGTGAATGCCAAATTCCCTGGATCAGTGCATGCCGCTTACATCCTGAGGAATAGCAGCATCCCTTATGTGATGGGTCATCTCCAGAGGCACCGTGTGTGGCTATTAGGTGAGCACCTGGAAGCAAGTCAGTGGGAATGGTTGTCTGGGTCTGGGAATATCCCTACAGGTTAGTGTGTGTCTAACATTTGCCCTCGCCATTTGCAGGTGACTCTGGTTACCCCAACCTGTCATGGCTACTGACCACAGTGAGGAATCCCAGGACAAGGGCAGAGGAACGCTACAATGAGGCCCATGGGCGGACTCAGAGGATTACAGAGCGGACCTTCGGCCTCCTGAAGGCGAGGTTCAGGTGCCTCCATATGACAGGTGGATCCCTATTCTACTCACCAAAGAAGGTGTGCCAGATCATCGTGGCCTGCTGTATGCTTCACAACTTAGCTTTGCGACAACAGGTGCCTTTTCTGCAGGAGGATGGCGGTGTTGTGGCAGCTGTGGAGCCTGTGGACAGTGAAGACGAGGAAGCAGAAGAAGAGGACATTGACAGCAGGAACTCGGATATCCTGCAATACTTCCAGTGAGACACAGGTAAGAATACAAACCTGCCTACTACATGTACTTTAACACTACTACCTCTCTACTGTCTGTCGTTTTCACCCAGTGCATGGTCACTGAGTTTTCACTTTCCCTTACGATTTCACAGATGTGGGTCCCACTGTGTGACATCTGCTTTGTTTCCTCATGGACTAGAGCTGTGTGACATAGGTATGTTGACATTACAATTGAAAGAGCATTTTGTCACTGTAATTGCTAATACACTATTTCGAAATCACAGACAGACTCCAGATTGTTTTGTGCTTTAAGGGTGTTTATTTCAGTGATCAATATTGGAGGGGGTTGTAAAATGGTGAGGGGTGATGGTGGAGGGATGTCCATGGCTGAGTCCACTCTATTAGTCTCACAGGTGCATTGCCCAAATGGGCATAGGAAGTGGAGCTGGGGCAGTTTGAGGATGTACAGGGTGACAAGGCGGGACAGAGGGATGACATTCAGGGTAGTCTAAATTCTTGGTGGGGTCTTGGAATTGTTCTCTGTCTTTGTTCAGGATCTCAGGGACCGTTTGCGGGGTGGTTCTCCCTCTGCAGGGGGTGGTATGCTGATGTGGTGGTTCTGTGGCGGTGCCTCCTGTCCAATAGCGCCGGCGGAGGCGGTGGGCAGTTCATCGTCCAGGCTAGTGTCAGGGGCCCCTTGTTGTGCCACAGTGTTCCTCATGGTGTTGAGGACTTCCTTCAGCACCCCTACGATGGTGCCCAGGGTGGAATTGATGGATCTGAGTTCCTCCCTGAAGCCCAAATACTGTTCCTCCTGCAGATGTGGGTCTCCTGAAACTTGGCCAGTACTGTTGCCATCGTCTCCTTGGAATGGTGGTAGGCTCCCGTGATGTTGGAGAGGGTCTCGTGGAGAGTGGGCTCCCTTGGCCTGTCCTCCCCATCGCACAGCAGCCCTCCCAGTTCCCATGTGTTCCTGGGCCACCGTCCCCTGGACTGTGTGCCCACTGCCACTATGTCCCTGTTGTTGTTGGGGTGGTGGGTTAGCCTGGGTTCCTTGTAGTGGTGGACACACTGCTGATTGACGTGTCCTGGGGACAGAGGTGTGGGCCCGCTGGGTGGGTGCTGTGCTGGTGTTTCCAGAGGGGGGAAGCTCTGTGGTGGCCTGTGACTGTGTCAGGGGAACCGTCTGTCCAGAGGTCCCAGATGGGCCGGGCTGGTCATTTAGATCCAGTTGGACAGAGCTGCTGTCATCACTGTGGGCCTCTTCTTTTGCTGATGTGGACATGTGTGGACCCTCCTGCCTGGTGACGTTGGGTAGGGGTCCTGCAGGGGTATAAAAGGATGTTTATTACATCTGTGTGTGCCATGGTGTGCAATGGGTGGGTGACCATGTACCCCAGTGCTAGCATTCCTGTGTGGGTCCTTGTGTGATGGTGGTTTAGGGGGGTGTATGGGTATGTGCAGTGGCCATGCTTTGGTGATGGGTGTCCAAGCTTTGTTGTTGCATGCAGGGCTTGGTGTTAGGATGTGTGGTTTGTGATGTTGGGACATTTGTGAGGAGTTGGAGTGATGGGGGTGAGGGTGAGGGTAGGGGTATGTGATAGCATGCAAGTAGGGTGGGGGATGTAATAGTTAAGATTTGACTTACCAGAGTCTATTCCTCTGTCTACTCCTGCGAGGCCCTCAGGATGCAGAACGCCAAGACTTGCTCCTCCCATGTTGTTAGTTGTGGGGGAGGAGGTGGGGGTCCGCCGCCAGTCCTCTGTACCGTGATGTGGTGTCTTCAGACCACGGAACTCACCTTCCCCTGTAGGTCGTTCCACCTCTTCCTGATGTCATCCCTATTTCTTGGGTGCTGTCCCACTGCGTTGACCCTGTCCACTATTCTGCGCCATAGCTCCATCTTCCTAGCTATGGAGGTGTGCTGCACCTGTGAACTGAATAGCTGTGGCTCTACCCGGACGATTTCCTCCACCATGACCCTGAGCTGCTCCTTAGAGAACCTGGGGTGTCTTTGCCGTGCCATGGGGTGGTGTGGGTGATGTGTGGGTTGGTGTGTGTAGTGATAAGTGGGGTTATATTTAGTGGTGTGTTGTGTGAGGTGCGTGGAAGTTATGTGGGTGATGGTATTGTGTGCCTGTGGACGCTTGGTAGTTGTTTGTATTGTCTCTCTCTGGCCTTCTCTCGGTAATTTTGTCGTAGGGGTTTGTGGGTGATGTGGGTGTGTGATTTATATTGTAATGGGTGTGTGGGAGTGGTGTTTGTATGTGTATCAGGTGTGTGTATTTCGAATTGTCCAATGTGGATGTGTTTTGTAAATGTGTGTGTATTTTGATTGCGGCGGTGTGTTCCGTCAATGGAATACCGCGGTTGAAAGACCGCTACATGGATTTGTGTGTCGTGATAGTGTGGGCGTATTTCTGTTGCCGTGACGGTGGAGGTTTAGTTTTTGCCCGTTTATCACTGACCTTTGGTGTGGCGGACTTGTGTGGGTGTCTGACTTTTGGCGGATTCCGAGAAGTGGGTCATAATGACAGGGGCAGAATTCTGCTGCCGTGGCGGTGTGTTGGTGGTGTTCTGCACAGCGGTAAACGGTTTTGCTGCCAATGTTGTAATGACCCCCTATGTTTTTTGCATATCTCAATCCATGTTGCAATGTAAGGAGGTGAACTAAGAGAGTCACTCTTTTGGAAGTCAAATTCCTTCAGGCTCGTAAAAGAAACTGGGCAGGACTCCATAAGGTCAGATATATTTAATATGAGGTCCTGCTGAATCTGCTTTCAATGTTACATTAAGCTGTGGGCAAGGCAATCCTAGTTTTCTTGCCCACCTAAGATGAAACCTTTATTGGTTTGTCCTGGTTCATCTATGACTAGATCTCACTTTTCTCTGATTGCTCAGAAAGTTTCTTCTGGTCGGTTTACAGTCAGTAGCTCCTCAGGCAAGGCTTCAAGACAGCAGGCCTCTCTCCAGATATCCTACATGATCCAGTCTTCTGTGGTTACTGGGCAATCTTAGAAAGTAATATTTTGTTTGTTGTGTTCCTCAAACAGACAACCCACTTGACTTTTGAGGAGCAGATCCAGTTCTAGTAGAATTCAGGATTTTTTTTGTTGCAGCAGGGATTTTATCAAGGAGATTTTTCCCTGGTCCAGGAATGTTCAGAGGAGTTGATGGTTGAAATGTAAGATTTATCTTGCACACTAGCCAGTGACTGGAACAATTCTGCCATCCAAACCAATTTACTCACTGTTACCACGTATCGTTTTTGCAGTAAATTCTGTTTTCCTTATTGTCAAATTACCCAGGAACCCCTGTTTTAATATGGTGGAACCGTTCTGCCACCAGGCTTGCCTTAAGTTTCTTATCTAAAACCATGCTTAGATGAAGTATCCAACAGGATACAAACTGGATATCTCCCCTACTGTAAGTAGAGACAGGATGGCTGGGAAAATCCTGGGAATTAATAGAAAAAAACACTCAGGCATCTTCAAGTCAAAACTGTTATTTCTAAGACCGTCATTTGTTCTGCCAGTTATTTCTTTCCAGTGCCACATAGTTAATACCTGCTAAGTTGTCAGCAGTTAGCTAAACTGTGTTCTTCCTTGCCTCAGAGACAGGCCATTTCCTTCTGATCCAGGCTTGTTAACTCTCTGAGCCAAGGCTGAGAATTCCAGCTATGGAAATGTGAGAAGTGTAAATAGTTCTAAGCCAGGTCTGGGCCAAGCACTTTGAAATGTATTTTTCAAAAGGTATTTTGCAAAAATCTAATTTCATGATTACATCTCATTTGAAAACATATGTAGCAAATAGCTTTGAATGATTTAGCCTGCACTTTTTCATGCTGTCTCGTGGAACATGCTGAGTGAAACAGCTCTTAGATTGTGAATGCATATTATTTTTACAAATGAGCATGCCATATTTTATACATTAGATGCCAGAAACCTGGTTGAGGGGGTGAAACAAAAACAAACCCCAAATTAACCTGTGCTCAACTGTAGGAAGTTGGCCTGGCTTATAGTGGGTGCCTGATGGTACTTGAGCCTTGTGCCAGGTCAAGTTATCCCTTATTAGTAGATTAGTAGTGTTCTAGCAGCTTAGGCTGATAGAGGTAGCTAAAGCAGAGAAGCTTAGGCTGAACTAGGAGACAGGCAAAGCTCCTACTATACCACTCATATCATATAGCACTATATCATAAGAATCACAATACTCAGAGTTACTAAAAATAAAGGTACTTTATTTTAGTGACAATGTGCCAAAAATATCTCAGAGGATATACTCCCTTAGGAGGTAAGTAAAATACACAAAATACACACACAAACCAAAATCAGGTAAGTAAACAGTTAGAAAAGTAGTGCAAACAAGGTAGAATACAATAGGATGCAATAGGCCTAGGGGCAACACAAACCATATACTAAGAAAGTGGAATGCGAACCACTTAGGGACCCCAGGCCTAGTGTAGTGTGTAGAGAGTCGCTGGGAGTGTAAGAAAACACTAAAGGTGTCCAAGATACCCCACCCCAAGACCCTGAAAGGTAGGAGTAAATTTTACATACTTCCCCAGAAACACAATATTTCGTGATAGGAGATTCTGCAAAGACAACAACTGACTGCAAAACACTGAAGATGGATTCCTGGACCTGCAAAGGAAGGGGACCAAGTCCAAGAGTCACAAACGTGTCCATGGGGGGGGGGGAGGAGCCCACTAAACCCCAGATGAAGGTGCAAAATGACTGCCTCCGGGTGGAAGAAGCTGAAGATTCTGCAACAACGGAAGATGCCAGGAACTTTGTATAGAAGATGTCCGACGGCGTGCTGGAGGATGCAGAGTTGTTTCTGCGCAGAAAGACTGCAAACAAGCCTTGCTAGTTGCAAAGTTCGCTGTGGAAGAAAATGGGTGCTGCCCGGGCCCAGGAAGGACCAGGAGGTCGCCCCTTTTAGGAGGAGACAGAAGAGGCGTTCAGCTGCACAGAGAGCCCATGCAAAAGCAGGCAGCACCCACAGAAGCACTTCAACAGGCATTCAAGAAATCTGAGCATGGCGGTCATCTCAACACAACAAAGGGGGGTCCCACAAAGCCGGTGGTCAACTCAGGGAGTTGAGCAATGCAGGATGGAGTGCTGGGGACCTGGGCTATGCTGTGCACAAAGGATTCCTTGCAAAAGTGCACAGAAGCCCCAGCAGCTGCAGTTCACACAGTACACAGAATTACTCTCTGGAATGAGAAGGCAAGGACTTACCTACAACAAATTTGGACAGAAGGACCACTGGTCTTTCGAGGTCACTTGGATCCAGCTCCTGTGTTCCAGGGACCAGGCTCGTCGAGATGAGAGGGGACCCAGGGGACCGGTGATGCAGAAGTATGGTGGCTGCATTAGCAGGGGGAAGATTCCGTCAACCCACTGGAGATTTCTTCTTGGCTTCCAGGGCAGGGTGAAGGCAGACAGCCCTCAGAGCGTGCACCACCAGGAAACAGTCGAGAAAGCCGGCAGGATTAGGCGCTACAATGTTGCTGGTAGTCTTCTTGCTACTTTGTTGCGGTTTTGAAGACGTCCTGGAGCAGTCAGCAATCGATCCTTTGCAGAAGTCGAAGAGAGATTCGCAGAGGAACTCTGGTGAGCTCTTGCATTGGTTATCTGAAGAGAAACCCACAGGAGAGACCCTAAATAGCCCTCACAGGAGGATTGGCCACCTAACCAGGTAGGCACCTATCAGGAGGGGTCTCTGACGTCAGCTGCTGGCACTGGCCACTCAGAGGCCTTCACTGTGCCCTCACACCTCTGCATTCAAGATGACAGAGGTCTGGGACACACTGGAGGAGCTCCGGGCACCACCCTTGGGGTGGTGATGGACAGGGAAGTGGTCACTCCCCTTTCCTTTTTCCAGTTTGACACCAGAGCAGTGGCTGGGGGATCCCTGAACTGGTGTAGACTGGCTTATGGAAGGAGGGCACCATCTGTGCCTTTCAAAGCATTTCCAGAGGCTGGGGGAGGCTACTCCTCCCCAGCCCTTAACACCTATTTCCGAAGGGAGAGGGTGTAACACCCTCTCTCAGAGGAAATACTTTGTTCTGCCTTCCTAGGAGTGGGTTGCCCAGACCCCAGGAGGGAGGAAACCTGTGTGTGGGTTGGCAGCAGTGGTAGCGGCAGTGAAAACCCCAGAGAGCTAGTTTGGCAGTAGCCGGGGTCCATGCTGGAGCCCCGGGGATGCATGGGATTGGCACCCCAATACCAGATTTGGCATGGGGTGACAATTCCATGATCTTAGACATGTTACATATCCATATTCAGAGTTACTACTGTGAAGCTACATATAGGCATGTAGTGCATGCGTGTAATGGTGTCCCTGCACTCACAAAGTCCGGAGAAATTGCCCTGAACAATGTGGGGGCATCTTGGCTAGTGCCAGGGTGCCCTCACACTTAGTAACTTTGCACCTAACCTTCACCAGGTGAGGGTTATACATATAGGTGACTTATAAGTTACTTAAGTGCAGTGTAAAATGGCTGTGAAATAACGTGTATGTCATTTGACTCAGGATGCAGCGGCTGTCCTGTGTAAAAATTGTCTGAGCTCCCTATGGGTGGCAAAAGAAATGCTGCAGCCCATAGGGATCTCCTGGAACCCCAATACCATGGGTACCTAGGTACCATATACTAGGGAATTATAAGGGTGTTCCAGTGTGCCAATCAGAATTGTTGAAAATGGTCACTAGCCTGCAGTGACAATTTTAAAAGCAGAGAGAGCAGAAGCACTGAGATTCTGGTTAGCAGCGCCTCAGTGACACAGTTAGGAACACATTTGGGCCACAAACTATGAGCACTGGGGTCTTGGCTAGCAGGATCCCAGTGAGACAGGCAAAAACAAACTGACACACAAGTAAAAATGGGGGTAACATGCCAGGCAAGATGGTACTTTCCAACATCAACCCTCTGGTAGATTGACACAAAAGCAGTCAGGCTTAACTTAGAGGAAATGTGTAAAGTATTTATGCAGCACTTCAAACAATAATAAAGTGAGAACACAACACAAGAAAAATCCCATGACCATTTTAAAAAATAGAGTAAAAGTGAATAAATAGTTTGAGACAAAAATGGCAAAACTCTTGTCAGTAGAAACAGAAATATGCTATTTCAAAATGTTAAATAAAATGGTGCGTAGAAACACAGAGCACCAACTATAGATATCTGGTCATGCCAGGATCCTGGTTGTGTAGCATTAAAAGATCTGAAGTGATGTGAAGTGCTACATTGAGGGATACGTTGCGCACCTACGGTTTCAAAGGAGCTCTAGGGCTGCAATGCAAAAGCCTGTCATAAGGATGCTGTCAGTGAGTGGCTTGGGATGCCAAGACCTGCACTGAGGATGTGTCATGCAGCAGTCGTTCTTGAGAAACTGTGACCCAAGGTCATGAGCAGCTGTGGTTCTGATGGGATTGCAAGGAGTTGCATTGTGCTGTCAGTCCTGCTCACAGGAACACATTTGGGTTAGTGGAGCTCCTGCAAGGGTCCAGGACAGGGGTGGCACCAATTGGGTGGTAGAAATTACAGCAGACAGAGTCCGGGCAGTAGCAATGGATGGTCTAGTCCAGTTGTGTCCAGTCGAATAAAGAATTGAAATGGGAGAAAAAAGTTAGGTTTGTACCTCATTTCCCCCAATCCTCCAACTCAGTTCCTGACAGCTGGATCTTTTTGTCATATACATGGTGGTGTAAATATACACTGCAACCCATTTACCTCTCATATAATTGGTGTATTTTCTGCACCATCTACAGAGATATAAAAATAGACCAATTGTGTGAAAACTATTTTTCTAATACTATTTTATTTCCAGGGCCCAGGGACTGGGGCCACTGAATAGCATTATCTTGGTGTACAGAGCACTAATATCAGAAAACATACGATTATGCAGAAAAGGCAAACTTGCATCAATAGGCGCCACATTTAGGGACAACCATTTAGTTCAGCTATGTTGCAATCAAACATTTTTATTATAGAACCCTGCTCAGAAATTATGATGAAGGTTAGATTTTTTTTCTATAACTCAGCAGATAGAAATAGACTAAATCGACCACCACACTCAGATCAGAATGAAAACTTTAGTGTAAACTGGCAGCAATGAACATGGTCATTACCATGTCCGTGTTGAGTTAGTGTGACCTCATTCATATATTGTAGATATAGAACATGCTGGGATTGATGAGGCAAAACATTGCATAAAGAAAATTTGGAAGACTCTGCATGTAGATTGTATGGGCTCAGAAGTGGAGTAATGAAATGAGATAGTTTGTAACTGTCAAAAGTAGAATCTGAATCTGCAAAGAGTCAGCCTGTCCATACCAGTGCTGAAAAAGCAATTCATCAAGATGGTGTGGTTGACAACTTTCTATAAAGTGCATATGCTATGAATCGCTTGGTTATTCAAGTAAAAAAATAATGCTAGCAGTGTAGAGTAAATATATGTATTATTTTCTTAACAAACAATATATACAGATTTCAACATCAAAACAACCCAAACAAAGCTAGTTCACCAACCCAAGGGCAGAACATCTTACTTATGCTCTACAGAAATTGAAAGGAATTAATTCGGTCAGTGTGCTGTTCACCCATGAACATCCATACTCTTTCATAGGAGACATATTACATTGCTGCACGTTTTAAACCCATAACTTCACTATACGTAATCATACATAGTTTATCACCTAATTCTGAATTAGTATGCATGTCAATTTGAGAGTTTAACAATATATTGTGTTACTAACCATCTAAGATGTTTACGCTTACTAGCTATTAAGTAATTTCTATAAGAAAATGGGATTTTGAATCAGAAGCGTTTCTCCCAATTCTCCCATTGATCTTGGTCTGTTGCTTACCTGGCACATGCTCTAGGCCCAGACACATAAGTGAGGTAACATTTTTGTAGGGACCAGTGGGGTAATGCTGGGTGGTAGGAATTTTGTGGATTCCTGCTGATTTCAGTGGTTTACTTCAAAGAAATACGAGAAAAAGGTGCATGTTTAGGCAACGTTTGAGGTTTGCAGGGCATTGAGGATAAGACAACTTCGTGGGATCCATACAAGGCATATCACCCTGTACCCCCACAAGTGCCTAGGGTTCAGACATGTCTGTGTTTGGTAGGGTTCCCTAGGTGGCTCTCGATCCCCAGCCAAAAAACACTGCTTCCCCCATTGCTAATGCAGATCATTTTTGTGACCGGAAATGTTGACGTCCCTGCATTGTATTTTGGGACCTTTCCTGTTGTGCACACTAGGCCTACGCATACAAGTGAGGCACCATTTTAATATGGATACTTGGGAAAAAGATAGGTCGTCCAAAATTTGTGGCTCGCTGAAAAATTCAATGCTTTCCAACACAGTAATGTGAGTAAACTTGATTGAGATTGAGATAGAGAGTTGCAGAGATTTCTAGGTATGAAAAACCTATTGAGAACCACGTCACCCCACCTCCCCGGATTATACCAAGAGTTTAATTTAAAAAAATGCATAGTTTTACTAGGTTTCCCGGCTGCACTAGGGCTCAAAATCCACACCTTGCTGCATTGCAAAAAAAAAGGGTCAGTTTCTTAAAAAAAAATATGGTCTATGCTGTCTTTTGAGGCATTTCTTGTTGAGGGCAGTAGCCCTACCCATACAAGTGAGGTATACTTTTTATTGGAACACTTGGGGGAATACTGGGTAGTAGGAAATTTGTGGCTCTCCAAAGATTACGGGAGTTTTCCTTACAGAAATGTGAGGAAAATGTGTGTTTTATGTTTAAAGGTTGAGGTTCGCAAAGGTTTCTGAGTAAAATGTCACCCCACCCTGGATTCCGCTATGTGTGTAATTTTTGAAAATGAATAGGTGTGCTAGGTTTCCTGATGTGCTGGCTCAGATAGGGCCAAAAATTGACATATAGCTGCACTACAAAAAAGGGTCAGATTTCAGTTGATAAATGTGATATGTCCTTCTTGTGCTTGGAGGCCTTTCCTCTTGCAGACACAAGCCCTACCCACCTAAGTGAGTAATCATTTTTATTGATATACTTAGGAGGATACTGGGGGGTAGGACATTTGTGGCTCCACACAGATTGCAGATGTTTTCCTTTCAGATATATGAGGAACCTGTCTGTTTTCTCAGTCAAATTTAAGCTTTGCAAAGGTTTTTAGATAAGAAAACCTGGTGGGAGACGCGTGTCTAAAAACCAACATCAGGGGTGTACGTCAAAAGATATATCCGTGGGCTGGAGCGACATCAGTGGGCTCAATGTGAATAAATCGAGGCTAAGATATTGGAGCTAGAGGGGCAAGCTAGGTATTCGGATGCAGTCAGAACTATACCAAACATCTCTTGAAGAGGCTAAACAATGCTGGCAGGCGTCGACTTGGAGAGTATTTGAGATGGGTGATAAGTCAGGTAAACTTCTCTATTGGTTGGCGACGCATGGGGCAGCAGCTAGAGTGGTGCCTGCCATACGAGATAGGGAGGGAAACACCCAAATGGAGTTGGAACGGATTGCTCAGGCCTTCGCAGCGTACTATCAGGATTTGTATGCTAAAGACACCCTCCTGCACTTGGTGGAGGAGGGTTCCATGGTTTTGGACCTCCCGGTACCAAGTATCGCACCCACTATTACCCAGGACTTAGAAAAGCCACGAACAGTGGAGGAGTGGATGCTGCCATTTCAGAACTTCCGCTCACTGTTGGTACCTCATCTCCTGAATCTTTATGGTGAGGCCCTGTCAACGGGGGCTTTTCCCCTGAACTTGACTACACTACTATTGTGGTCCTGCTCAAGAAAGGGCAGGCTCCAGACCAGTGTACGTCATATTGGCCAATCTCCCTCATCACTGCTGATATCAAAATATATGGTAAATTACTGGTGTTATGTCTTATGTGTATGCTGACTCACCTCATTCATCCGGATCAATGCGGCTTTATGCCTGGCAGGAGCACATGTCATTGTATTCTACGAGTTGAGGTGGCCCCACCTCATGGCCCTTGCTCCAGTGGTCCTCTGGCCCTTCTCCTCATAGATTTCTGTAAGGCATTCAGCACAATTTTATGGGAGTACACAGAGGTAATCCTGGCACGTATGGGGTTGGGGCCATTGCTCTGCCAGATGATCCGTCTCCTGAATCAATACCCCATGGCCCAGGGTCGGGTAAATGGGACGCTCTCCGAGACATTTCCAATTCAACAGGGAACGAGACAACGGTGTCCCCTATCCCTGCTGCTCTTCGCTCTGGCAATTGAGCCCCTGGCGTGCTTGCTGCGGAGTGATCCTCTGATGTGGGGCTGGCATTGGGGAGATGGGGTGGAGGACAAAGTGGTGCTATATGCGGATGACATCTTGGTGTTTCTTAGTGATCAGCCCACATCGGGACCCAGATACGTATAACTACTGGAATGGTTTGGGGAGCAGTCAAGACTCCGGGTCAGTGCCCAAAAGTCTATACTGCTAGAGGACAGGAGGGGTGCGGGGGAGTTGAAAGTGGTGTCCCTAGATCCCGGGGTGCAGGAATGTGTTTAAATACTTGGGAGTCCACGTTTCCCTTCTGCCTGACTTAGTGTGGGTACTAAATTTTGGGGATTTGCAGCACCTCTGGACAGGACCTGCAGCATTGGAAAGACCTCCCCTAAGCCCTATTGAGTGTACTGCCCTCCTCAAAATGATGTGGCTCCCCCAATAGCCGTATGCCCTCCCAAACTATCCTTACCAAATACCAAGGGCGTAGTTCCGTACTCTAACTTCAAAATTTACCAACTTCATTGGGAATGGAGGCGGCACAATGTTTCTTTTAATACTGCATGTAAATCCCTGTACAAGGGGAGTATGGTAGTCCCAGATCTATATATCTACTATTTAGCCGCCCAGGTGGTGCCCATAAATGATTGGTTTGCAGGAGGTTGGGACAACCCAGCGTATTGACTTGAGGTCCACGAGGCGGGTTTTGGAGGCCTGTGTGTTTACTTTATGGTAACAGGATTCCTGTTCAGACTGCATCTTGCCCCCGGGTGGCGGTAGGATGCTGTAGGGCGGCCCTAAAACTCATAAAATAGGATGGAAATTTTACACAAATGACTCCACTGTGGCTCGGCGACTGGCTGCACCAGCTCGCTGCCTTAAAAAGCTTTCAGCACTGGGACTTAATAGTGGCGACTTACTTTGAGGACATGTATATGGGGAACAACCTTATGTCATTCCAGGACATCAGAGAACACTATGGGCTACACCAGGCACAATTCTTCTGATACCTGCAGCTGTGTCACGCCATGCTTCAGCGAATACCCAGCTCCCCGACTACAGCCTGCTTGAGGCGAAATTGTTAACTGGGAGTCTGGGAAAGAAAGCAGTGTCCTAAGTTTATAAATCTCTACTTACGAATGCCCCAGATGGGTTTGTCCACCTGTGACAGAGGTGGGTGCAATGGGTCGGGGAGCTGGACAATGATGATTGGCAGGAGGCATTATTGGCCCCCTGGGAATTAGCCATCTCAGCAAGAATGCGTATGGTGCAGTTGAACTACCTTCACGCATCTTACTTGACCCTGTAATAATACGGGGTCTGCCTGTGCTAGGTGCGGTGTCCTGGGGGGTTACTTCCTCCATGTGACTTGGAGCTGACCCCAAATACGACCCTTCTGGGAGGGGATTGGAAAGGAAATAGCAGAGATCCTGGGGAGTCCTATAGATTTAGGCCCCAAGGTTGCATTACTGGAGCTATTGGAGGAATTGGGGAGGGCCCCATCCTGAAAGGACATTTGTAGGAGTTGCATGCCTTGTTGCTAAGAGAGATATTGCTCATAAGTGGAAGCTTCCCGGGGCACTTGTTGGAGGGATGGAGGGTGGGGGTCGACTGGTTTGCGCATCAAGAAAAGGCGGTCTATGCACAACGAGGGTGCCCCAAAAAATATGATAAAATGTGGGGGAAATGGTGGGCCTACAATTATGTTTTATTGTAATGTATTACTGGATACTGGTTGTCCAGCATTAGATGGTGTCTTATGCTCCATACCTGTATTATTGATTTTGTCTGAACTTAACTGTGTGTGTACTGTAAGCATCATGCACTGAGCCAGGGAATTTGGCATTAACATGGGAGATGTACTGGTCTGCCAAACACACCATCTGCACATTCATCGAATGGTAACTCTTCCGGTTTCTGTATACCTGTTCACTCCTGCGTTGGGGTACCAAGGCCACATGTGTCCCATCAATGGCACCTATGATGTTGGGGATATGTCCCAGGGCATAGAAGTCACCTTTCACAGTAGGCAAATCCTCCACCTGAGGAAAAACGATGTAGCTCCGCCTGTGTTTCAGCAGGGCAGACAACACTCTGGACAACACGTTGGAAAACATAGGCTGGGACATCCCTGATGCTATGGCCACTGTTGTTTGAAAAGACCCACTTGCTAGGAAATGGAGTACTGACAGCACCTGCACATGAGGGGGGATTCCTGTGGGATGGCGGATAGCTGACATCAGGTCTGGCTCCAACTGGGCAAACAGTTCCTGGATTGTGGCACGATCAAGCCTGGAGGTGATGATCACATGTCTTTCTTCCATTGTCGATAGGTCCATCCTCTGTACACCGGAGGATGCCGCCATCTCCTCACTTGCCCCAGGGGACGGTGCCTATGGAGGAGAACAGCGAGCTGAGAGTCAACCAACTCTGAGGTACATAAACACAGCTTACTCTGAAAATATTCATAAATCTAAATTTGCCTGTATGAGTGGTTAGGCAAGGCCTAGGTGTGTATGATGCAGTGAAAAATACTGGCATGTGGGCCCCTGAAATGGCAGCCGCCTGACCTGTAAAGTGGGACCGGGGGATACGAGGTAACTGCGCTGGAGTTTTACACCGTTGCGGTAGGCGGTCGAAGAACGTGATGCAATTCTGCATTGGTTAACATTGGGCCCTATGGGTCACAGGAGCCAATGACGATGTACGCCGGTGGTGACGGTACGCAGCGCCGCGGACGTGACTGTCATTTTCTCTTCCTGCCTTCACTTCAGAGGAGTTGGAGAAACTCGTGGATGGGGTCCTCCCCCAGTACACGCTACTCTACGGTCAGGTAAGTACACTGTGAGCATGCTGTATGGGCAATGCCTGTGTGGAGTGGGGTGGATGAAAGATAGGGGGGGTGAGAATGAGGCGTGCATGAAACAACGGTGAGTTCATGTGCGTCATGGCAAGGGTAGGGATGCGGGCCAATGACTGTGACGGTGCAGTTGGTAATTACTTCTCTTTTCCCCTGTACAATTCCTATGGGTCAGCGCCCACCAGAAGAAGGACATCTGGTGTGCCATCGCCAAGGAAGTCCAGACCCTGGGGTCTACCACAGAGGGAGCACCCACTGCCAGAAAAGATGGGAGGACATTCGCCGCTGGAGCAAGAAGTCGGCGGAGGCCCAGCTGGGGATGGCCTCCCAACGTGGGAGGGGTGCCAGCCGCACCATGACCCCCCTGATGTTCAGGATCCTGGCGGTGGCCTATCCGGAGTTGGATGGGCACTTGAGGGCATCACAGCAGACACAAGGGGGTGAGTACACTCTCATTCTGCTGATTCAGCACACATTTTAGGTGTCTGGGTGGGGGAGGTGGGCTGTGGGTTCCCCTAAGCCAGGGGGAGTTTGGTAGTTAAGTTCCCTACTTCAGGCAGGCCCTGTGGCACCCCACCCCACCTGTGTACAGTGCCAACTACGCCTAGTCAGGCTCCTGTGACATCCATGTGTGCAGAAATCGGCCATAGCCTTGTAAGCCATGTCCCAGGGATTGAATAGTGGACCCCAAGTGTGCGGCGTAGTGCAGGGGGCTTCAGTGTCTGTCGTGTCCGCCAACGGTAGGGGTATTACATACACTGAACATGTCTTTCTTCTGTCTCCCCCCCCTTTTTGTGGTCTCCCTCTACTTGTGTGCATTAGCATCATCAGGCGGAGGAGCAGTGGCACTGGAGCAGGAGGGAGCTGCATCCCACATGGCCCTGATGGACGAGACTACGGACTCCGAATTCACCAGTGGGACGGAGGACGAGGGGAGCTCGACGGCAGGGACAGGAGCTGACACCAGTGAGGCGGACTCCTCCTCTGATGGGAGCTCCCTTGCATCTACAGGTACAGCAGCCACCCCCCTACCAGCACCGCCCTCCCAGCAGCACCTAAGCCTTTGCCCCGTGCCCACTCACCCAGTAGGGTGGGCATTACCTTCACCCCAGGCACTTCAGGCCCTCTCCCTCTCACCCGTGCTGCCCTCAGTGAGGAGGCCATTGACCTCCTCAGGTCCCTCACTGTTGGGCAGTCTAACATTTTGAATGCCATCCAGGGTGTAGAGAGGCAGTTGCAACAAACCAATGCTTTCCTGGAGGGTATTCACTCTGGTCAGGCAGCCCTTCAGCAAGCTTTTCAGATTCTGGCCTCAGCATTGATGGCAGCCATTGTCCCTGTCTCTAGCCTCCCCCTTTCAACTTCCTCCACCCAGTCTCACACCCCTGTACCCCAGCCTATCCTAAGCACACCACATCCTAAGACCAGCATGCACACACCTCAACACACAAGGGAAACTCTGGCAAACATAAGCACCACACATCCCACAGGCACTCACGCAAGCATCACACACATGCAGACACACCAACATCCACTGCCTACACTGTGTCCCCCTCCTCCTCGTCTCCCTCCTCCCTCCCAGTCTCGTCTCCACTCACACCTGCATGCACTACATCCTCAGCCATTACATCCATCACCAGCATATCCACCACCACACCCCGCTAACGTGCACTCACCACCCCCACTACCATTCACACATCCCCTGTGTCCTCTCCCAGTGTGTCTGTGAGGCCACCTCCCAAGGTACTCAAATGCAGCCACACACCCACCCAACAGCCATCCACCTCACAACAGCCTCCAGCCCATGCACCTTCACCCAAAGTCACCAAACGTACCCCACCTACAACCACTACCTCTTCCTCCACTCCCAAACCCCTGAGTACGGACAGTCCCCCACCTGTCAAGCATAAAAAGTTGGACAGTGCCCAGCGGGAGATGGGAAAGAAACCAGCCACCAAACCTGCTCCCAGGGGTCCAGTTGGGAGTGTGGAGATAGCTGCGACACCATCCAATGGGGGAAAGGGGCACAGTAAATGTGGCAAGCCTGGGAAGATCAGCATGGCGGACAAGAATGCCAGCAGCCCCGCTGCCTAGGAAGCGTCCGCCAGCCGCAGCCCCGCAGTCACAGAGAGGACTGCCAGCATCCCCGCTGCCCAGGAAGCGACCGCCAGCAGCAGCCCCGCAGCCACAGACAGGGCCACCAGCAGCCCCGCTGCCCAGGAAGCAACCGCCAGCAGCAGCCCCGCTGCCATAGACAGGACCGCCAGCAACCCCGCTGGCCAGGAAGCGATCGCCAGCAGCAGCCCCGCAGCCACGTAGAAGCTGAACCACTGCTCAGGACACCGCTGCCAGCAGCCACGCAGGGCAGAAAAAGACCGCCAGCAGCTGAACAGCTGCCTAGGACACCGCAATCAGCAGCCCCGCAGGGCAGAACAAGACCGCCAGCAGCTGAACAGCTGCCTGGGACACCGCTGCCACAAGCAGCTCTGCCAAAGACACCGCCACAAGCACCGCTGCCCAGGACACCACTGCCACAAGCAGTGCTGCCAAGGACACCGCCACAGGCACAGCTGCCCAGGACACTGCCGCAAGCAGCCCTGCAGGCCAGTCAGCACACATGATTCCAACGCTACTGATTCCGCCACGGGCAGGATAAAGCACTCTGGGCACAAGGCCCCCTCCAGAACCGGTGGAGAGTTACATCCACTACCTCTGTCCTTGGCAGGATGAAGCACTCTGGGCACATGGCCCCCTCAAGAACCAGTGGAGAGATACATCCACTACCTCTGTCCTTGGCAGGATGAAGCACTCTGGGCACAAGGCCTCCTCCAGAACTGGTGGAGAGTTACATCCACTACCTCTGTCCTTGGCAGGATGAAGCACTCTGGGCACAAGGCCCCCTCAAGAACCAGTGGAGAGATATATCCACTTCCTCTGTCCTTGGCAGGATGAAGCACTCTGGGCACAAGGCCCCCTCCAGAACCAGTGGAGAGATACATCTACTACCTCTGTCCTTGGCAGGATGAAGCACTCTGGGCACAAGGCCCCATCCACTTGAGAGATTGTGGCTTTGCACTCCCCAGGATTGAACAGTGGGCAAACTGCCCACTGTAGAAACTTGAGAGACTGTGGCTTTACACTCCCCAGGATTGAACAGTGGGCAAACCACCCACTGTAGAGACTTGAGAGATTGTGGCTTTGCACTCCCCAGGATTGAACAGTAGGCAAACCACCCACTGTAGAGACTTGAGAGACTGTGGCTTTGCACTCCCCAGGATTGAACAGTGGGCAAACCACCCACTGTAGAGACTTGAGAGACTGTGGCTTTGCACTCTCCAGGATTGAACAGTGGGCAAACAACCCACTGTAGAGACTTGAGAGACTGGCTTTGCACTCCCCAGGATTGAACAGTGGGCAAACCACCCACTGTAGAGACTTGTGAGACTGTGGCTTTGCACTCCCCAGGATACATCAATGGGCATGGAGCCCCCTTGTGGATCTGGCGTCATGCAGTACCGGCTGAGATGCCCCTCCTTCCCTTATCCCTGAGGTGCCCGTTTTATTTCTATCTGATGCCCCTGCAGTGTTCTCTCCATTTTGATCGGGTATTGAGTGTGGGCCTCGCCCATGCCTTTTGGGCCCAGTGATCCACGGACTATGATGGTGGAATCCCTTGGACTTGTGTTCTTGGTGTATATAATTGTTCATAAATGTGTATATTTGTAAATATTTTTGATTACTGTATTTTAATATATTACAATCATTCGACTCATTTCCTTTTGTCCTTGCATTCTTCCAGAGGGGGTTGGGGGCGTAACTGTGATGTATCAATATGTACTTGTGTGTGTGTTGTAGTGGGTGAGGGTGGGGGTGTCGGTTTTGCGTGTGTGTCTCACTGTTTTTTCCCTCCCCCCTCCCCTGTGTCATAGGTGCAGTACTCACCGTGGTCTTCGACGCCGGCGTTCGTGCTCCTGGTAGAGGAGCAGGAAGATAAAGGCTGGAAGAATTTGGAGCTCCGGATCCATGGCGTCCTGTTTCCTTGTGGGGTGTGTAGAGGTGAGCGTTTTCCCTTCGAAGTCCTGTTTCCGCTGTGTTTTTGTTCGCGGTGAATCCGCCCCGGAAAAGGTGGTGGATTGGTGGGTTGTAATTCTGTGGGCGGTACATTGTCCTCCGCCTGTCTGTTGGCGGTTACTGCTGCGGTGTTTGTCTGTCCTGCCGTGGTGGTCAGAGTGTTAAAGTGGCTGTCTATGTTGGCGGTTTCCACCACGGTCGTAATTCAATTTTTTTTACCGCCGCTTTAACACCGACCGCCAGGGTGGTAATGACCACCTAAGTGTATAATGCCCACCCTGAATAATATTTAAAATAAATAGAAGAATTCAAACCATTCTCCAACTAAACTTAAAATTAATTAGCAAATAAAAATGTTTCCCTATTAAAAAACAGTATAAAAAGTCCACAAAATACACACCAAAATGATTCCTAAACAGCAACTACACTAGGACAGTGTCCTGCAATCCTACAGTAGGGGATTTCAACACTTTCAAGAACCACTAAATACTACAATAAGTTTTTTTATAAAAAGTGCTAACAGAAATAAAAAAAGTTAACACTAATTTAAGAAAACAAATAAATAAAACTCAGCTACATATTTATTTTTACAACTCCTTTGTATCCGCTGCTAGAGGCAATAAAACTAACATGTTAGGGAACATAACCACCCCCTAATGTCACAGAAATTGAAATGAAATATAATTTATGAAACCTGAAAGAGCCTAATAAGAGTTCACAAGCGCCAACAGGAAAAATGCTTACAAATATTATACTAAATGTTCTTGAATAGGCAACAGGTCAACTCTATGGCATATTTAACCTAAAAAGATTATAAGATACATATAGAGCAGTGAGGGAAACACAGGTAGCACCTACAGTGTTAAAGAATGACATACAGCAACCCTTACTAACCATACCTCAAAAAGAAATCATTTACAATATGAAAACCCTCAACAATATATAAAGTATTATCATTTATGCTATTAACTACAATGTACCTTAAAACAGTGTAACATATGGAAGATCAATGGCACTTTTAAATCAAATATGTACAGTATATGAAGAATATCAAAATACAAATAACCCTTTAGTGTATGCAGTGTAACCTAGTGTGAGAAAGTCGATTGCTAATTGAAGTGGATGGTGGTCTGCCACAAGTAATAATGGCACTACTATTAAAATGTCCAATGCAGAGTAGAGTAAATTAAACCTGAGCGTAGCCCCTGGTAGCTATGGCACAGAGTAGACTGAAATAATTTAGAAACAGTTGTAAAGCAGTTAGAATTACTAAAAAAGTTCAAAAGTTGAAAACATAACACAATAAAAACTCCCAATCCAGTTTATGAAAATAGAGAATATTTGAATGAACTAAATTACACCAATACCAGCAGAATTTAATAAGGGAAACCGAGGATGTACATTTTTAAAGGTAGGTCCAATACAAGTATCAGGGTCATACTACTACTACAAGTGGAAAAGTCAGCTTCATACGTCAACATTTTCTGTAAAGGTAGGGTATCAGTAAAGTTGCTAATGAAGGTGGGAAAAGCTTTGATTTGGAAATGTCTGGAGTTCATGCCTGGGAAGCCATCAACGTTAATTGGATGCTGCAAGGTTTCAGGCCCAGTGAAGATTTCTACAATCGTACTTAGACACTTTTCTTGAAGATGGATTTCCCAATGGGGCAAGGCTACAGGTTACAGCTGTAGTGGACTCCACTTTGTTGAGTGATGGTTGGCATTGAGTCCACTGAAACAGATTTACTGCTGAATTAAATGCATAGTAAAGTCTGTCCCACTGGTGACGTGTCGATCACTACAACTATAATTCGCCCCTCTACAATATACTGTGTTCTCACAAATAATGTGATATGTGATCTCATTGGTGCTACTATAAATACTGTTATTTTATATGGTGTAAGTGATATAATATAAAAGGGTGTAAACAGAGCATGGAGAAGGCAAGAGTTATAGTTAATGTGTTATAGCTATCAAGATGAATATAATGTGTATGGAGGTGTGCGAGTTATAATAATTTGAAGGTGTTGCATAAATTATATATGAAAGGTATAACTATACGTTTAGAATTTATAATGTTTGTGTAGTTTATGTTTGGATTGCGGACAAATAATAAATAAAGTTATGTTTGGTAAGTGTTGTGCGTAAATTATAAAGGTATATCTATAAGTGTAGAATTTGTAATGTTTATGTAGTTTAAGTTTGGTTTAACAAAGATTTAACTTTAGTTTTTTACTTTGAATTTTGTATCGTCATTTTTAATTCATGAAAATGTGTTTGAAATTATAGAATTTACTGTCGTTGAGTAGTGTGTTATTAAGTGCAGTGTGGCTCAGTAGAGTTGAGGAGATTGTCATACAGTGTACTGTCATAGAGTGTAGTGTTGTACAGTGTACAGAGTGGAGTGTGGCATGGTGGAATGGCGTAGATTAATAGCATACAGTGGAGTTGTGTAGAGTGGAGTGGTATACAGTGCAGTAAGATAGAGCTGAGGAGGTAGAATCGAGTGGGATAGAGTGGAATGGTGTAGAGTGGAATCAAGTGGAGTAGGGAGGAGTAGTGTAGCATATAGTAGACTAAAGTGTCATTGGATGCAGTGGTGTGTTGTATAGTACAGTGGCATGGAGCACATTAGCGTGGACAGGCACAGCAAAGAGCTAAGTAAACTATCCTGAATTTTAGTGGTGTATTGTACAGTACATTGAAGTGGTATGTCGTAGAGTGTTAGAAAGTGTCACCCAAAAGAGTACAGTGTTGTATAGAATAGTGTACAGAAATGCAGTTGAATACATGGTTGTACAGTATAGTGTAGGGGCATAGGCTAAGGCCCTCATTATGAACACGGCAGTAAACACCGTCAACCGCCGTGGCGACGGCGAACAGAAGACTGCCATTGTCAGTGAAGAGAAACACCCACATTGTAATGATGCAAAAATCAGAAACTGACAAAAATCTCCCTGCTACCAGTCACCGCCAGGACCTTGTCAGCAGAAATGCTGGACCTCCCACCCCGCCACTGCCGAGCACACAAACAACCCGCCCTCCAAATAATGAAGCACAAATCACCGCAGTGGTCAGTGGAAGCTGAATGACCATTGGCGGTACAGACCACCACGGGCGGCAAGTGGACCCAACAGTAAAAACATGCACACATTGGCAAGTTTGAAACCCACACACATGACACACATCCACAACATTTTAAAACACTCACAGACACACCCCACAATCCTTTGCATCACCAACAGGAGAAGCCAGATGGACAACACTACAGGCAGACACTGAACGCCACATCACACGACTCACACACCCAACCACACAAAAGAACCCTCACCTAGATCCACACAAGACACCATTCACAACACACACCATGGCACCCCCCAAACACCCAAGCTTCGCAGAAAGGGAGCTAAGGACCATGGTGGACTGAAGGTCGAGCCACAATTATTCGGGGCACAGGTCCAGCACACACCCATCGCCAGAAAGATGGAGCTATGGCAGACAATAGTGAACAAGGTCAATGCAGTGGGACACCATCCACGCACTAGGGACAACATCCGCAAGAGATGGATCGACCTGCGTGGGAAGGTCCGGTCCATGGCATTCCTGCACAACATTGCAGTCCAGAAGACCGGGGGAGGACCTCCACCAACACCACCAGACTACACTGACTGGGAGGAAAAGGCACTAGCCATCCTACACCCTGAGGGACTCACTGGAGGAAAGGACTTGGGTAAGTCATTTACATTTACCCCATATCCATCACACCTGTAATGCATGCACCACCCTACCCCACTAACGCCCACTAGGACCATTACCCCACCAAGGCCACAATCACTACATCCAGTCACCCTGCATGCCCACAATCCCACTAACAGGCCTGCATCCCTCCCACTGTGCACAGCCTCCTACCCCTGCAAGGAATCACAAAGGGACTATACCACCCACAATGCACCACCACATCCAAAGCAACATGCAATGCAAACCTCACATAGGCACACTGCATGGCCCCAAAGTGTGAAAACCTGCACAAAACAGCCCAGTCCTGTGCACCCCATCCAATCATACAATTGTAACAGACATGTCCATTCCCCCCCAACAGGCACCACCACCCATGCCACCCAGATGGACAGGACAAGGAGTGGCAGTGCCCAACAGGGAGACAGAGGCACCTCCCAGGACACTGGGGATGGAACCCAGGATGTTGATGATCACCCTGGCCCCTCACACTGTCCTGGACTGTCATCATCCAGCAGCCCCACCCAGGACACCACTGACACCCGTGCCACCCAGTGAACAACATCAGCCCAGGGCAACCATCCCCAAACCTGTGTATCTAGGCCACAGACTGGTGGAACACATGGAGAGAGGCCATAGTCACCCCCTACCAACAGGCAGGAAGACGATGGCCCCAGTACAAGAGGTACTGCCAGACCTGTGCTGGGGACACAGGCACAGGGAGCGAGGCCCAGTGGGAGGGCATCAGTGGCCCAGGGGGGAGGCCACATGATTGATGCTGCAAACCAGGACCTGATCTCTGAGGTCCTGGGAGCACATCACCATACCCAGGACAGATTGGCCCAGATAGTGTCTACCCTGGAGCAGAGTCAAAGGATGCAGGTAGCACACTACCAAGAGGCCTTTGTAGCAGTAGAAACTGCACAATGCCACAATGGCCACCATAGCAGGTGCACTGCTGCACCTTGTCCCAACACAGTATGAGGCCTACACAGACCAGGAAGCCCCTACTACAGGCCAAGATACAGCCGGACAACAACAGCAGCAGCAAACGGACATGTTCCACCAGCTCACGACACACAGGAGACATGCATCTCAACCCGTACAGGCCAACACCAGGCACCAAAACAGTCCCTCAGGCCCAGATATGGGTCAGGAATACCTGCCAAGACCAACGCCCCCTCAAAGAAGTGACTCTGGCAAGAACTGTCCTCCAAGTGTCCCACTGAACCAACAACCAAACCGTGTGAAAACAACAACAAACACTGGGAAACATAGATGGACATACCACTACTGCCAACAAATGCTGCGACCATGTTGCCATAGTGTTCACCCATCAGTAGCCCACTCCCATCACTGTCAACTGCACAATGTAAACCCTGCACCAAATAAAACGCCAGTTCACCTATTACAATGTCCTCTGTCATTATGTATAAACAAAGTGAAGTATGGATGCAAATGTATTATAAATCATTTATTCTTATCTGAGTAGCAGGAATTACACCACACGCATAACATGTTGTTGTGCCTACAGGTGTGTCGAACTATTTTACTATAATGTTACATGTTCTATGCAGACCTGGTCACTGTGGCAATCACTATTGACCCACCACACCCCTAGATGAAAAGGCACTCTGACAGTATGCTGCACAGACAACAATCTCATCGATTAGTCCCACATAGTTACTGGAAGTAGAGTTGTATCGGTTGGGTGCTGGAATGAACATCTTCACCCTCCTCATCATCACCAACACTCTCATCCCCTCTCTGAGGAAGCAGGTATGGATATACAGCACCTTCCTTCTTCAAGAGGTGGATAGAATTCCTCACATCCATGTTGTGCAACATGCAGCAGGCCACCACTATTCTACACACCTTTTCAGGCCCATAGGCCAGGGAACCACCAGAGATGTGTAGGCAATTAAATCTAGCCTTTAGGAGACCTGTTGTGTGTTCTATCACCCTCCTGGTCCATCCATGGGACTCATTGTAATTCCTCTCTGCATCTGTTCCAGGATTCCTCACTGGTGTCAGGAGCCAACGCATGTTGGGGTAGCCAGAATCACCTAAAAAAGGGGGGAAAACAGGACTGTCAATGACAACCCTCAGTGGCAGACAGCCTAGTTGTATGCTATATGGCAATAAGGCCCATTTTTATACTTTTTTACACAATTGTATTTTGTAAGTATGCACCGCTTTTACGTAAAAAAAGTACGCAAATGCAGTGCTAAAAAAAAAGCATAAATATATGCCTAAGTGTCAGACACTCCCACCTATGATCCATACTCTGTCCCCTTGTAGTTGTTCCATCTTGTGTGGCACACTACTGTTCCTTAGCACAAAGGAATCATGGGATGATCCAGGGAACATGGCATTCACATGTGAGATGCACTGGTCTGCAGTGCACACCAATTGAATGTTCATGGAATGAAAGTTCTTCCTGTTTCTGTATACCTGTTCACTGACTCTTGGGGGGATGATAGCTATGTGGGTGCCATCGATGGCACCTATCACATGGCGTATGTTGGCAAAGGCATAGAAGTCCAACTTGATGGCAGGGAGGTTAGCACTTTGGGCAAACCTCGCATAGGACTGCAGGTGTTGTACAAATGCATTCAAGAATCTGGACAGTATAATGCCAAACATTGGCTGTGAAAAACCTGCACCCGTGCCCACTGTCACTTGAAATAAGCCTGTGGCCAGTAAATGGAGTGGAGAGAGCACCTGTACTTCAGTAGGGATGGCATGCTGATTTCGATTAGCCGGTCTCAGTGCTGGATCCAGTAATGCACACAGTTCATGAATAGTAGCATGAGTGAGTCTGTAATTTATAATGATGTGACGCTCCACCATGGTCTGCAAATCAACAAGTGGTCTGTACACCGAAGGGGCCCTCCCTCGCCAAAAGGGTCTGTACCTAGGAGGAGTATAGAACACATGTAAGGAACACATATACATCTGCACACATTGTTTCCTATTCAGCACTGCTGGCATGATTGTCGACGACACAAATGCTTAGTATGTGTGACATTACTGCAACATGACCACAATGATATCTCAGGACTGTTCAGGTGAGGTAATGTGTATTGTTTCATGCCTATCGGTGTTTAGGGGACAATAGGGCCTGCATGGTGCAGATGAGGACTTTACAACTGCGTAGTTAAGGCCAAAATGTCTGTCCCCTGTAATCCAGAAGTGCTGTGGTGGAAGTGATCTTATACCGCTAGCAGTTGACGTAATAGCGTAAGGCGGTGTTTACCTCCGTGCGCAAATTCATTGGTTAACATGATTGTCAATGGGCATTCTTAGCGTATCATGATCGCGCCGGCGGTGACGGTGCACAATGCTGCGGTGAGAACGCAAACTCGTCACCCCAACTTCACTTGACTCCTCGATCTCGTGCAGGTACTCCACTGAGTGTACTGCTGTGTCCTGCCTCTGGTCATAGAAATGGCACATGTGGCAGGAAAAAGGGCCCCGGCCTTCACCAATGAGGAGTTGGATAAGCTTGTGGATGGGGTCCTGCCCCTGTACGCCAAGCTCTACGGTTGGCCAGAGGTACAGGTGAGTAGGAGGAATGGGGGCATGGATGTGTGCAGTGGTGGTAGATTACTGTATACATGTGTGCATGTGTGACACTGTATAGTCCTGGGTTCCTGACATGCTGTGTGTGTGTGTGCTGTTAGGCTGTTTAAAATGTCCATCCCATAGTGGATGTATAGCCAGCTGTATATTATTGGTCATTGTCTGACGTCAGTGTTACTTTTTCTGTGTGTCCCTTATAGGTAAGCGCTCATCAGAAGAGGGGACTTTGGCAGGCCATCGCCAGGGAGGTGCAGACCCTGGGGTTCTACAACTGGTGGAGCACCCACTGCAGGAAGCAGTGGGAGGACTTGCAGCGCTGGGCAAGGAACTGTGCCGTCGGGCACTGACCCACCCTTAAGAGACACATTCTGGCTGTGGTGTACCCGGACCTGGATGGGCACTTGAAGGCTGCACAGCAGTCACAAGGGGGGGGAGTACAAATACCATACTTTGTCTCCTTGATGGATGTGTGTGTGTGTGCGGTCATATGTACGCTGTGTAGTGGCAGGGACTCTGGCTGATGTCCATCAACATAATGGCCCCGTGGGGAGTAGAGTTTTAAGGGTTAAGTCTGCAGTATGTTAGGCCCTTCAGTGCTGTGGGGAATGGCTGTAGAGCTGGTTCTGGCCACTAGTCAAAGGCATAGCCATGTGTATAACAGTAGGTGCTGCCTGGTGGAATATTTTCAGGGTGGGTGTATGTGTGAACCAATTATGTACCTCCATTCAGCTATTTACAAGTGTCTTTCCTGTTTTGTCTCCCCATCCCTGTTCTCTTGTGTTGTCTGTGTACATCAGCATCATCTGGCGAGGGAGTTGAGGCAGCGGCGAGTGAGGATGCGTGGCCCACGGTTCCTCAGAGGCAGAGCTGTCCCACGCCAAGGGGACCAATGGGTTGGAGGGCGAGAGGAGTATCACAGGGGAGGCAACTACCACTTGAGGTAGTGACTCTGATAACTCCTCTGATGGGAGCTCACTGGTGGAGGCGGACCCTAGTGGGCCCACTCCTTCTGTGTCATCTTCTGCCACACCCACACCATCACCGCCCTCCCATTTGCTCCCCACCAAGTTGTCGTCTTCTTCGCCCAGGCACCTCATCCCCTGCCCCAGTCAGCCCTGCTGCCCTCACAGAGGAGGCTACTGACATCCTGAGAACCATCTCTGTAGGGCAGACAACCATCGTCAATGCCATCCAGGGGCTATCATCAGAGGTGCAGCAGACCAGTGCCTATCTGGATGGTATTCGCGGTGCTGTGTCTGGCCTACAAAGATCTTTTCAGGCTCTGGTCTCCTCTTGGACAGCAGCCAGTGTCCCTGGTCATTACGCCCCCCCTCCAACCACCTCTACCCCTTCCAGCACCCCACTCCCTTCACCTGTCCAAATCACACATTCTGACATGCAGGCACACACCTCAACACACAAGAAGCACACTTCAAAACACAAGCACCACACCCCCCACCACAGGCATACACACAGCCAACATACACATGCACACACAGCAACATCCTCTTCCCCAGTGTGTCCACCTTCTCCGCCTCCCTGGCTGTCTCCTCTACATGCACACCCACAAGCACTGCACCCTCATTCACTGTTGCAGACTCTATTCTTGCAGTCACCACAATATGAAACATCCATTTATGCACTCAGGACACCACACCTGCACTCACCACAATGACTTTAGCTGATACATACAGCACAATCACCAGACTTGCAGACACCCAGACAACATACATTTACACTGACAGCCTGTCTTGTCCCACTGTGTCCACTCCCCCTCCCAAGACACTCAAATGCACCAAAACAGCCACCCATCACACACCCACCACACCTCAGCATGCAGTCCAGTCACCTGCACCCACGTCACGCACACCTACACCATTTACAACCACTCCCTCTACCTCCACTCCCACGCCTTCTTCCAGGTCCACCCCAATTGCCTCTAAGAAACTTTTCCTATCCTGTGTAGACATATTTGAACCCACTGGGGCACCCCGTCTCATCCCTAAACATGCACACCTCCTTGCCCTGTCCACTCCTCCATGTTACAGCGCGCCCCGTCCGCCTTTCCCATTCCCGTGCTAGCTCCCCTGTGAAAAAGAGACCCCGTTCTGGCCCAGGAACATCTGTCGCACCCCAGGCCAAGTCCGCTCCACCAAATGCAAGCACAAAACCCAAGCCCCCTCTACCTTCCAAACGTAAATCTAAGCCCCCCTCCCAGTCATACGTCCCCACCCCCACCATTCCCTGCCCCTGTTCCCTGTGGTGCCTGGATGCCCAATTGTTGCCCCTATGAGGTGGAGTACCGTTGCACTTGTGGGAATCAAGTTGGGGCCAATGTGGCCCATCGGACTACTTACTCTGGACAGGCCATTGCCCTTATGTTGCATTTATATTTCTAATTGAGCTGAATACAAATTAATGTGTGGCCTGTGTTGTTAATGGCACACTCTGGATCTGTGGTTTATCGTTTCATTGTTTGGTGGTGTTGGGCACATATGTGTACTTTGGGCAGGTTGGATTTGCCTTCTGGCGGGTAAGTACCTCTTGCTGTGGAGGTGTATGGCTTGTGCTGCTGTAGAGGGTTGTGGGAGAGTTGCAGGGTGGTTGGAGTGGGCAGGTATGTAACTGTGCCCTTTCTTACCTTTTTTCGTAGATTGCGGTACTTAGCGTTGTCGTCTTCATTGGTGGTCTTGGTCGTGGAAGTATATGGCAAGGAGCAGAGCTGGCATGATCTGCAACTCTCTATCCATGTTTGCTTCGTGTGTTGTGTGAGCCTACGGTGAGTGTTTCCTTCTATTTGGCTCATTTCCACCTGGCTTTGCGTGGCGGTGGTTCCTGCCCCGGAACTGACGGCAGTCTAGTGCTTCATTAATTGATGGGTGGGTAGGGACTTTCCGTCGGCCTGTGGGCGGGCTCTGCCGTCGTCGGCACTCCTCTGCTGGCAGTGAGTGGTTTTCTGGATGCCTGTGTTTAAGTTAGATCATTATTTGGCAGTTCAGACCGCATGTCTGCTGGCGGTTGTTACCGCCACCGCCGGTGGTGCGGTGTTTACCGATGTGTTCATAATGAGGGCCTAACTACAGTATTGTATAGTTGCTAAGGGCCAGTTGTAGCAAAGGTTTTTCACGTCACAAACAGCGAATTTAGCTGTTTGCTATGCGCAATACCCACATTGCGATGCCCAATTCCAGTTTTGTGAGTCGTAACCTGGTTACCGACTCGCAAAACGGGACTGCAACTCGCAAATAGGAAGGGGTGTTCCCCTTCCTATTTGCGAGCCACAGCGTGATGCTGCATTGCTTTGTGACCGCGAACACGGTCGCGAAGCAATCGCAGTTACCACCAGTGTCACACTGGTGGTAACCCATTCACAAAAGGGAAGGGGTCCCCATGGGACCCCTTCCCCTATGTGAATGGCCTGGATAACAATTTTTCAGAGCAGGCAGTGGTCCTATGGACCTGCTCTGAAAAAATGAAACTGAAATGTTTAATTTTTTTATTTTGTAATGCATCTTGTTTTCCTTTAAGGAAAAGCAGTCACAGACATGGTGGTCTGCTGTCTCCAGCAGGCCACCATTCCTGTGAGTGCTACGAGTCACAAGGGGGTCGCAAATTGCGGCCCACCTCATTAATATTAATAAGGTGGGACTTTGCGACCCCCTTGCGAGTCGCAGATGGTGCCAGGGACACTATCTTGCATCCTGAATTGCGAGTCGCAATTCAGGTCAGACGTACATCTGGCCCTTGTATTGTAGAGTTTTGTCTGTGGAGTTGCAGAGAGTGGAGCACAGTGTGGTAAAATGGACTGGTGTAGTGTAGATTGTTGTATAGTGCCAAAGGGTTGGGTAAAGTGTTGTGAAGTCCACTGGATTGAAGAAGCATGTTGCAGAGTAGAATGGCATGGAGTCTAGTAGAGTGCACTGGCGTAGCATACAGCTGGGTCAAGTGTTGTAGAGTAGAGTGGTGTATCATACAAAGTGTCATGAAGTGTCACAGAATGTGGCAGAGTAGAGTGCTCGCGAGTGGATTAGAGTGTTGTACATTTGAAAGGCGTGGAAAAGAGTAGAGCATGGGTCAGTATGGTAGAGTGGATTGACATATACTAGAGTGGTATACAGTGGAATAGCATACAGTGAAATGCTGTACAGAGCAGTGACATAGAGTGGAGTGTTATATAGTGGAATAGCATACAGTAGAGTAACGTACACTGACTTTGCGCAGAGTGGCGTAGTGTAGAGTGCAGCAGCATAGAGTAGAGTGGCATAGACCAGAATGCGTACATTTGAGTGGTGTAGAGTGGATTGGCATTCAGTGGAGTGATGTACAGTGGAGTGGCATTGAGTGGAGTAACGCACAATGGAATAGCAAAAGTGAAGGTAAGCGCTTGTTGCTTTATTTTCTTCTTCGCTTTTAAAAAACTGCTTTCAATAAGAAAGTACCTCCTCCGGTTGGGGCACTATTTTTAGCATATCCTGGAAATCAGTACTTTTTATTATTCTCTCTTTTACTTTTATCAGAAGGTAAGGGCCGGTTAGAGCCCTTCCTACATTAGCTACCGAACCTCTTGTCAGTAGTCTAGTTGCTGCGGATCATGTGAGCTTTGCTCTTTGACCCGACGGCATTATATTTGCCTTGAAAGGGGCAGCGCAGCGGGTGCGCACAGCGGGTGCGCCGATTACGTGCTGGAGGTGTGCCTAAGGCAAACCTGTCTGCGTCTGTCTGCGCCCGACCGGGTCTGCGGGCTAGGGATTATGCCCATTTTCAGCCCAACTTATATCTTCTTACCTATTCCTCTCAATGTTTGCCTTCATTTGCAGGTAGTCCTTGCCAGCACAAGATGGTTTTAGATAATTTAATCAAATGGGGCAGGAAGCAGTGTATTTGGGTGGTTCAGACACCCCAGAGCTTAGAGGCTGTTAGAGCCCTGAATACGTGCTCTGATAGGACAGGTAAAAGGCAAATAAAGTACAGGACCTCTACTACGGGCTTATTAAAATGTGCCTTGATAAACGCCGCTCTCTGATTAAACATAAAACAGAAGTTGCTCAATGAATTGGATGTTGACTGCCTTTTTATAACAGAACCTGGGCAAAACCAGACTCTAATCTTGATTTTACCGAGGCTACTCCACTTGGATATGCATATTACAGATTGGATAGAAAAACTGGCAGAGGAGGAGGATTAGCGGTTATCTGCAGGTCAGATCTTACGTGTCAATGGAATCAATCGACCCCCCACTCTGATATATGTGAAGCTATGTATTTTAAAATTCTTCAGAATAACTTTTTACTTTTGGAAGGATTGTCAGTCTATCGCACTCCGGGTCCTTTCAAAAACTTTTAACAACATTGGCCAGGTTTACTAGAGCCTTTAATTATGTAAACTAAAGCCATTACATTAGGGGATTTTAATCTTCACTTCGATGGCATTCAAAATCTTCATATTGAAGAATTCATAAAACTTATGACAGCTTTAGATTGGGAGCTGAAAGTCATATCAGCTACCCACATAGCTGGACATTTGTTATACAAGATGTTTGCCCCCTCTGAGGATCAGTTGTTACTAACTAATGCCCCGCTTAGCTGGACAGATCATTCTCTCCTAACCTTCAGATTTATGAAGGTTCACCCTTCCCAGCAAACCAGTTTTAAAGGAAAATGGATTAGTCACAGGAATCATATTAGGAAGGAACATCTAGCACCTGCATTGGAGGCAGGTTGGAAAGTGGCTAAAAATCTGTCCCTGTCATCAATATATAGCTTTAATCAGGGAATTTCCATGGCCATCAATCAACTGGCCCCTCTTAAGTCTTTTGATTCACGGAAAGCGAAAACACTTAGCCATCCATGGTTCACTGAGGATCTTAAGATGTTCCAAAGAAAATATCGTCAATAAGAGCGGCGATGGAAACTGAATTAGAATTTAATTGAGAAAGACAAACTAAGAGCCACTCTTAAAAACTAGAAAGAGGCGAGCACTAGAGCTAAATCTGAGTAATATACCTTAAAAATTAAACAGACCTCTAATGCCCTCAGAGTACTTTTTAAGGCCATTAGCACTTTAACTGCTCCCCCTCCTCCTTTAGAGTTGGAGAACTCATAAGAATTTTGTAATAAGGTGGTTACTCACTTTGAAAATGATATTCTACAAATTTATGCTAGTTTTAATCATTCTGATGAGAGGGACGGTTGCTCCGATGAAGTTAACACTGATTTGGATATTGACAACCCTCTATTAACTAATTTGTAATCATTACCCCCTGAGAGAATAAAAAAGTTAATGCTAGAAATCAAATCAGGCTCTCCCTCTGATCCTTGTCCTCCTTTTATCCTACAACTGGTCCCGGATCCTGATCCAACAGCCCTAGCCCCTATTTTTGGTAAGGTTCTTACCTCTGGAGTCTATCCCCCACCTTGGAAGGATGCTACAGTGATTCCCCTGAAAAAGAAACCAGATAGAATTAGACAAGATTTGAATAATTTACGATCCATCTCCCTACTCCCTTTCCAGGCTAAGATTTTTGAGAAACACATTAACAAGGAATTGGCCAACTTTTTAACCGCTTCATGAGGATCAGACGCCTCTCAACATGGTTTTAAGAAGGCACATAGCACAGAATCAGTGCTTATTACCACATCTGATACGATTTGCAGAATGGTGGATGAAGGACAAGGGGCTATATTAGTCCTATTGGACCTATCTGCAGCACCTGATGCTATTTCTCCTCAGATTATGTTATCCCGTTTATATCAAGCAGGGATTAGAAATGTTGCTTTGAAGATGTTGGAATCCTTCCTGAAAGGTAGATTGATTACGGTGAGCTGTGGTGACTTTAAGTCCCCTGCATACCATTTACCTGGTGATGTCCCTCAAGGATCACCCTATTCAATTTGTATGTTGCTCCTTTAGCCAGACTGATTTGCAATTTTGGCTTTATGCCAACTTCCTATGTTGATGATACCCAACTGATCATTCCAGTCTATAAGAATTGGGAGGTAGTGGCAGACCGCTTTAATGAATGTATGCGAGAAGTCAATAGGTGGATGAGTCTAAATTGGCTTAAATTAAATGGTGACAAAAATGAAATTTTATGTTTTGGATCTGGAAAGGATAGTCTGTGGAACTCTCCCGACTCCTATTACTGCCACAAAAAATGTAGGTGTTACTTTCGACAACTGCCTCTCCTTTAAGTCGCATGTTAATTATATTGTTAAAACCAGCTTTTAGACACTGAAAATGCTGAAAAAGAATTTCCCTTATTTACAAAGGGAATGGAGAGTTACAGTGACTTTAGCATTGGTAATTTCTAAACTGGATTATTGCAATGCTTTGATGCCTAATCTGGATAAGACATCACTGAAGAAGCTTCAGCTGATTCAGAACATTGCTGCCTTGGCTATAATAAATCTTCCTCATTCAGCCTCGGCCAGTAGTAGTTTAAAACAACTGCATTGGCTACCAATGGCTAAACGTACTATCTTTAAGACCTTATGCTTGACCTTTAAAACAGTATATGGAAGTGGTTCCAAATATTTGTCTTCTTGATAATGCTGGTGCAGACCTAATTGGCATCTTCACTCAATGGGAGCATTCCGCATTCAGGTCCCCCGCACCTACAAAGCTAAATGGGGTTATAAAGCATTTACGGTGGTGCAGCCACATTATGGAATTCACTCCCTTTGTTTATTAGGGAGGAACAAAACTTTCTGGCCTTTAGGAGGCTAATTAAAACCTGGATATTTCTGCGTTAATATCCACTGAATTCTCCTTTGCTCTTCGGCACCTCACTTCCCCTTCTGAGAGCTTCAATGCCTTGGCCGGAATGCGCTTTAGAAATACAAATACAAATTCACTGGAGTGGAATATAGTGGAGTGGGGAAGTAGAGTGGTATAGCATCAAATAGTGTAGAGTTCAGTGGCAGAGAGTGTAGTTGCACTCTCTGGAGCACCGTGTGGTGCATACAGTGGAATAGCATACAGTGGAATGCCGTATAGTGGAGTGTCTTACAGGGTTATAGCATAGAGTAGAACAGTGTAGAATGGGTGGCATATAGTGGAGTGGTAGAGAGTAGGATAGCATATAGTGGAGTGGCCTAGAGTGGAGTGGGATAAAGTTGAGGGGAGTGGCATGTAGTGAAGTGGCACAGATTAGACTAGTGTAGAGTCAATTGGAGTGGTGTAGAGTGGAGTGGTGTACAAGGGAGTGTCGAAGAGTGGAGTAGCATAGAGTGGAGTTGGTAAAGTATAATATTTCACAGTGAAGTAGCGCAGATTACAGTGGCATAGAGTGGAATAGCATAGAGTGGAGAGAGGTGGAGTACAATGGCATTTAGTGCAATAGAGTACAGTGTAGTGTTGTACAGTAGAGTGGGGTGAAGTATAGTGGAGTGGTGTACAGTGGAATAGCATATATTTGAGTGGTGTAAAGTGCAGTGGTACAGAGAGGAGTATATTAGAGTGGTATAGTGTTCAGTGCAGTGGCATAGAGTGGAGTTTTGCTAAGAATAGTGACATACAGTGGGGTTGCATAGAGTAAAATAGTGAATAGTACTGTGGCCTAGAGTTGAGTGGTGTAGAGTAGAGTGGCATAGGGTAGAGTGAGGTAGACTGTGGTGGCATACAGTTGAAAAGCATAGAGTAGAGTGGGGTAGAGTGGAGTGGTTTAGAGTAGAATAGCAGAGAGTGGAGTGGTATAGAGTGATGTGGTGTGCAGTGGAGTAATGTAGACTGAGTGAAGTACAGTGTAGTGGTGTTCAGTGAAATAGCCTATACTGAAGTGGCATAGAGTGGAGTAAGGTGGAATGGTGTACAGTGGACCAGCGTACAGTAGAATAGCTCATCGTGTTGAAGTATAGACTGGAGTGGTATACAGTGGAGTGATTTGAATTGGAATAACGCACAGTGTGGTGTCATAGAGTGGACTTGCTTAAAGTGCTGTGGCCTAGGGTGGAGTGGCATAGCTTGGAGTGAGATAGAGTGGAGTAGCATACAGCGTAATAGCATATAGTGTACAGGTGTAGACTGAAGTGACATCCAGTGGAGTGGTATGAGTGGAATGAAATACAGTGCAGTATCATCGAGAGGGATTGCGTAGAGTGGAATAACATACAGTTGAGTAACGGAACACGGAGAGACATATAGTCCAGTGAAATGCACTGGAGTGTCGTAGAATGCAGTGAGTGAAACAGAGTAGAGTGGAGTGGTGCAGAATGGAGTGGCATAGATTGGAATGAGGTACATTGTAAGAGCACACAGTGGAAAAATGTACACTGAAGTGGCATAGAATGGAGTGGCTTAGAGTGGAGCGGTGTAGAGTGGAAGTGGCTTACTGTGGAATAGCGTATACTTTAGAGTTGTACACTGGAATGGCATACAGTAGAGTGGTGTAGAGTGGGATAGCATATAGTGTGGAGTTGTAAAGTAGACAAGTAGAGTGGAACAGCACAGAGTGGAACAGTGGACAATGGAAGTGCATACAGTAGAGGGTCAAACTGGAGTCTTGTGCAAAATAGTGAGGAGAATAGCACTGAGTTGAGTGGAATAGAGTGGATTAGGGTAGATTGGAGTGGTGTACAGTGTAGAGGTGTAGACTGGTTTACCGTGGAGTAGTATAGATTGCAATTGTGTACATTGTAATGTCCTAAAGTATACTTGTGTTGACTAAAATAGCATAGAGTGGATTAGCATAGAATGAAGATACATACAGTGGAGTGGCATATACTGGAGTGCTGTAGAATTGAGTGTCATAGAGAATAATATCATACAATGGAGTGGCGTTGAGTGGAATCGCATAGGATGGAGTGAGGTGCAGTGGAGTACACTGGATCAGCATGGAGTGGAGTCGTATATAGTCAAGTGAAATAGAGCAGAGTGCCGTAGAGTGTAATAGCATACAATAGAGTGGTGTGGAGTGGAGTGGCATAGAGAGGAGTGTGGTACTAGAAGCAGACAGTGGGGCTGATTTAGATATTGGTGGACAGGTCACTTTGTGACAGCAGTGACAGATATCCCATCCACCAAAATTGAAATCCCATTATATGGGATTTAGATTTTGCCGGACTGGATACCTGTCACCATTGTGAAGGAGTAACCCATCTGCTAACATCTAAATCAGGGCCATAGTGTGAAAGTGGGTGAATGGATTAGGTGTAATGTGGTAGAAACACAGATTATAATATATAAATGGTAATGTCTCTTACTAGGTGTAAGTATTGTTAACGTTGCAGGTTGGAATTACTTAGTTATATATTGTGCCACAGTATACTGCTGTAACTTTGCAGTATACCATGGTACATGCCAATAAAAAGGCTGTGAGTGATTGGCTAGTGGCTGCCTTTAAAAAATGCAAAAAGCAGCCATGTAGTTTTCAACACATGTTAAATGTTTTGTGGGTAAAGGCGTGAAATATATTTAAGTGGTAGGTTTTATGTTGCTGCCTATCTATTGTCACTTTATTAAAGTCATAACAGGCAGACATTTATTTACATGTTCCTACATGTTTTTAATGCACTTTATGGAGAAGTGTGCTTTAAAAAAAATAGCAATTTGTAATTATTATTGCAGTACTCCGTAGAGCTTTTTGTAAAGAAGTAAATATTATAAAAAATTAAAAATGCACTGTGGTACTCTAATGTAAAACATACTGTAGTACAATATATTTTTAATGTGTTAAAATATTTATTTTTGTCTATTTTTTTTAAGTACAGCCATACTTCCATACATTTTTTAAATAATTAAATAGTTTTCCCTAGCCTCTAAATATCAGGGTATAACACATAACACAGCCAAGGAGTACTAAAACAACATGCTGCCTTTATTTTTTGTAAAGGCAGTCATTAGCCAATCACTTAATGCCTTGTCATTGCTAAGTAGTTTCATGAAATACTGTAGTACCCAAAAGGATCATCTGTGCAGTTTTGTTTAACCCTGCAAAATGTGATTGAAATCTGTTCAATTTTGCACTCCGAGCAATAAAAAAGTCTATTGAAAATGCATAGGTGGAAAAACGCATTTTGGGACCCAACTTTTGTCTTTGCATCCCCTTTATCAATCACCAAAAAACTGTCCATCCTCCACGAATGCAGAAGAAGCTATAGGCCTTGAAAGTTAAGGCAGAAGTGCTGAAAACTGAAGAAAATACACCAGAAACCCACAAATTAGTGAAAGGATGGAGCTATGAAGGGTAAAAGCATGCAGGCCTAAGTTATAATGAAGAACTATGGGCCTCATTTAGAAGAAACTGGTGCATCGTGACGATGCACCAGTTTTCTTGCACTGTCCTGCATCCCCCTAACAATGCCTTCGAAGTGCTGTATTTACAGTACAGTGTCCCATAGTGCACAGTGTCCACAGCTGCATCAGAAGTTTTGATGCAGTTGTGGTGCTAAACCATAGCATTGCTGGACTAGCATCAAAATGTTGACACTAGCCCAGCGATGCTAATCGGAGCCCCATTGAAAACAGCACAGTGTCACTTTAATACCTGGCCTATGACCCACAGAACCAAGTGCACTCACCCACAAACTCACCCAGCTATAGAAATAGAGATAGAAATTGTATTTTTTGTAAGTTTGCACCGTTTTTGAGTAAAAAAGCGGGGCAAATGAAGCACTAAAAAGTATAAATATGGGCCCAAGTGTCTCCTACCTATAACACATCTCTGCCTCCTTACTAAATTGGCTGATCATGTCATTAAAACCCAGACTTACATAGCAAATACTGAAAAAATTAGATGACGAAAGACAAATCCATCCATAGCATTTCATCCTTGAACTTTTCATATTAGCCAAGCTAAAAGAAATTACATTTCAGTAAAGTGTGCTTTTTTTTGTAAAATATAACATTTGTGTAGTATCAATATACACAGACAGAAGAACCAAAATCCAACAGCTGAGGGGTGAAATATGTCCATACTGGCTATTTTGTTTGTGGAAAAGCAGAGATATAATAAAAGTACTGATGTGGTCTATACAGTGGTTCCAATGTTACAATGCAGCAAACACATAAAAAAAATAAGTTTATTTTTTAAATAGAAAGGTAAATAATATAGCAAGAACTTAATCATGACAAACACACATATTACAACAAGACAAAATAAGGGGAAAATGCATTTTTGCTGTGGATTTAGGCCTCTAGCTCGGCCGGCACGTAGGGAAACGTACCAAACCTGTGCATGTTTGAAAACTAGACACCTAGGGGAATCCAGGATGGGGTGACTTGTGGGACTCTCATCAGGTTCTGTTACCCAGAATCCTTTTCAAACCTCAAAATGTAGCATAAAAACACTTTTCCCTCAGATTTCTGTGTTGCAAAGTTCTTGAATCTGAGAGGAGCTGTAAATTTCCTTCCACTCAGCATTCCCCCAAGTCTCCAGATGAAAATGGTACCTCACTTGTGTGGGAAAGCCTAGTGCCTGTGACAGGAAATGTCCCAAAACACAAAATGGACACATCACATTTTTCCAATGAAAACTGATGTGTTTTTTGCAAAACTCAAAATTTGGCAAAAAACACTTTTTTTCTCACATTTCGTTGATGTAAAATTCTGGAATCTGAGAGGAGCCACAAATTTCCTTCCACCCAGCACTCCGCCAAGTCTCACAATAAAAATAGTACCTTAATTGTGTTGGTAGGCCTAGTGCCCGGAACAGGAAACGCCCCAAAACGCAACATGACCAGATCAAAATTTTACATTGAAAATTGATGTGTTTTTTGGAAAGTGCCCAGCTGTGGATATTGGTATCCACCTCAGCCGGTACCTAGAAAAACCTCCCAAATCTGTGCATTTTTTAAAACTAGACACCTAGGGGAAACCAGGATGTTGTAACTTGTGGCGCTCTAACTATGTTCTGTTACAGAGAATCCTTTGCAAACCTCAATATTTGGCAAAAAAACACCTTTTCCTCACATTTCGGTGATAGAAAGTTCTGGAACTGAGAGGAGCCACAAATGTTCTTCTATCCAGCATTCTGCCAAGTCTCCCAATGAAAATGGTACCTCACTTGTGTTGGCAGGCCTGGTGCCCGTGTCAGGAATATATCACACAACGGTCAATGTTGGTCCCTACATGAGGGCAACTGTTCACCCTAGGATGATCCATTCCTGATGCAGGCACTAGGTACAGGCACTCAAGTGGAGTAGTGTTTTTATCAGGACAGGTGGGGAAACACTGGGTGGTAGGAATTTTGTGGATCCCAGCATATTCCTGTAGTTTGTGTGACAGAAAAGCAAGAAAAAATTACGTTTTTATTCAATTCACCTTTGCAGGCTATTCTGTGTAAGAAAACGTCTGGGTTTGGTAGGTTTCTCTGGATGGCTGCCGAGCCCAGGACCAGGTTGTTTTGAGATAGATAATTTTGACGTCTTCACAATATGATTTGGGTGGTGGAATTTGGTACTGTACTAAATTGGGGAGCTCCTAAGAGAACACTCTCTCTGTGCTTGCCGCCACATGCACCTGCTGTCTAGGTTGAGCTAACTCGCTATTGTTCCGCTGCACAGACTGTGCTTGCAGAGGGGCAGCAGGACTGTCCTCATCACCTCCCTCATAATCACTGGAAGAGGAGTTATCAAATGGGACTCCTCCAACTGAAAAATCACTCCCAGAGTGATCCAATGAGAGGCCATCTCTGCTACTGGCTAAACTGTCGCTCTAAGACACTACCCTACGTAGACAGTCACAAAATTGCTGGTGTGTGTGTGAGATACATGCAACAGTAGAGGTCATCTTACCTTCACTTCTTCCCTCAATTAGCACGTTGTCTCAAGACACTCAAAAAAGGCACATTACTACTTCACCTTATCAGAAACCAATCGTCACAATCTTTAGGGCCTCTAGCGCCCAGTCCAGAAATCATTATATGTGTTCCCACTCCCATTACCTCCTCCTCCGATTCCTTCACTACCATCCAGAAAAAAGCCTTTCATCTCTCCATAGCCCTCCTCGCATATACATTTAATTTGATTTATGGCGCAGGTAATGGCTGGCTTGACTAATCCACTCAGCTATTTACATAAAATACAGATTTGATCTCTGCAGTAGGCCTTTAAACCTTCTGTGCTACTTTATGGCATCAAAACTGACACTAGACAAAAGTCAGATCCTTTTTGTAGCAGAAATATAATCACAAGACTTACCTGACTTTTTTATTGCTGCCTAAAAGCTACAGTTGAAACACGTCAGTTGAAGTATGTGCATTGCTTTGACGACGCAAGCTGCAACTGCAAGAGAACTGGTGGCGAATATCTCTCTCTATATATATATATATATATATATATATATATATATATATATATATAGAGAGAGAGAGAGAGAGATCACTTTTATATGTGGGTGTGATTTTCCTGCTCCCAGTGAAACCACACATGCCTTGACAAAAGTGATTGCGATACATACAAATATATGTGTATATCTATATATATATATATATATATATATATATATATATATATATATATATATATATTTATATTTATAGATAGATAGATATAGATATAGATATAGATAGATAGATATAGATCTATATAAATATATACATATCTATATTTAAATATTTCTATATAGAAATATCTATATATAGATATATACACATTTACAAATATAGACATATGTGTAAATCTATATATATATATATATATATATATATATATATATATATATATATATATATAGATCTATATATAAATATATATCCAGCAAAATGATTCCTCGCACTCCAGGAGGATCTTGTCTCAGCCTTTAATTATTCCACAAAACAGTGCTATCCACCACCCAACGCGTTTCAACCTAAACAGGTCTTGATCACAGGTAAATAATGTCGAATCCAACCCCACTTTTGCACCCTGAAACCATTTTACTATGATGTTGCATTTTGGGACCTGTAGCTTTTTCGTTTTTTAAACATCAGTTACTTCTCCATAATTAACATTTATGCATCCAATCTTATTTTGTTCTTCATAGTATGAACCCTATGGTATGATGTATTAATAATTGTTATGTCTGAGTCTGTTAACATTTTAAATGTTATTGTATATATTAGATACAAGCTCATATAATTCAACATATTTTTAACAAAAATTTCTTTTTTTTTATATATTAGAGACTACCCTATACATACAATATACCATTAGGGCAAGTAACCATAAACAACACAATCAAATTGGCACCTGCTTTAAAATTATGGACCAATATGCATCACTATTTGAATTTTGTCAGTACTTTGAGCATGCCTATTTTTTGCTTACTGCAATCAACACTATAATAAAACAGATTCCCTGCATCATTTGTATATTCATCTTTCAACTTCCTGATATGGTGCATTTCTCTATAAATGGGAGGATCATCGACTGTTGTCTTTATAAAAAACCAAAGTGACTAAACACAATGATTTTCGTTATAATAGACATTAATATTTACAATTACATGGATAGAGTCCTACTTTTGTGTGTTCAATATGAGTAGAAATATGTTCATGAAAAAGAAGTCCCAACTAACTTCTTCACTAATTTCTTATAAGTGTACAAACAGTTCTTCATCGGTATTTAACCCAAACAGAGTTTATTTATTCACACAGGATTTAATGAAACAAAATCTGATGCTAACAAAAATTCTAAAAATGAATCATATGTATTATGTTATAATATATTTTAATAACCTTTTTTGGATGTATAGCTTAATGCAAACTTATTTTGCATCAAAATCAAATCAAATTGCTATTAACTATGTCTATACATCGTCATTAATAATTATTAAAGCATGTTAGAAAAAACTGCTTTTTCACTTTAGGTGAGAATGTATTTTTAATTTCAATTGAAGAAAAATTGTTTTAAGTTTTTTTAAGGATGTAATTTAAAATTAATTCAACAGTGTTCTGTAGATTTTTTAGTTTGTTTTATATTTTAAATGAAAATATGAAATTAATTTACATAGATATTTAGCATACACATATATTTACCATTTGTTTTAGTTAAATAAACATTTTACATTTTTCCCTCTACTTTACCATAGAGAGACTCGACAGTTAATGTATGTGGTAAAGTATAGGGAAAAGTAAAACAGTTTATTAACCTCTATAAAAAAGTTAGAAAAATATGTTATGATAAATACAAAAAATGCAAATCAATTTTGCAAATTTATTTTAAATGTCTATTCCCACTTAAAGTAAAATATCGCCATTTTTGATTACGCATGATTAATTATTAGAAGTGTTTTAGAATTGATCAAAAGTAGCATATTTATATTGCAATACAAATTAATGGTAATAAAAAGGTTTTTACAACATTTCTATATTTAAATAATAATGTTGTTTTATTTTTAGAATTTAACATCAAATTGAACATATTTATATTTTGCTTTTTTTTTATAATTTCATTTAATTTACTTTAACATTACAGTATTGCCATCTGGGTTTTATTTTGAGTCCCTAAATAAATTATTTTCTCTTGGAGGGTGTACAGTATCAGTGGCTGGGTATGTGGGGTGCTGGGTTTATTACTGTTCCTCTTTGGCAGTAGTAACTTACAGTCATAAATGACTCTGGGCCTCATTATGAGTTTGGCAGTATGACGGCTGCCCTCCTGGCAAGTTTGGCGGTCAGGTAAATCCGACTGCCAAACTCATAATCCACAGTGTGCATTCTGGCTGTGCTGGGCGGGGGGGGGGCTGCAATGCCCACCATGCTGGGCAGGGGAGCCCCTACACTGCCCCCCTGTGCTGGGCAGGGGGTCCCTTGCACTGCCCATTCCATGCCCCTTTGGCCCCTGGCATTGGCTTTCTACCAGCCTTTTAAAATGCCTGGCAGAAAATGGGGGTTGTAAGCAGCCAGGTGGCACTGAGTTCAGCGCTGCCCTGGCTGGCTACAGCTCCGACTGCTGTCACCCATCAGAAACAATGTTTCTGGTGGGAACGGCGATCTCCTGGCAGCTTCCCCGCCAGGGTTATGTGGCAGTCGTAGCGCCACAGGTGCTGTTGTCTGAATGCCACTGCGAGGCTGGTGGTCCTAGGAATGCCAGCCTCGTAAATGTTCCCGAAGTGGACTTTGTTAGTGGGCTTTTATGTCTTCACGAGAAGGACTACCTGAGTGAACTGACCCATTAAGATTGTGCTTGGTTGCCATTATTTAAGAATTCTGTTGATATAAGGATCAATGTGTTTTCTTTATACATGTCCTTCTGCCTATGTTATTTGTGGAAAGATTAGTTTCACGTTTAAATGTCTGTATGTGATGTGATTGTGTCACTGGTTGGAGTATGTATTGTTTCTAATATGATTGTCCAATATATGGTAGTGGAACATGATGTGTTATCTGCCTTTTTGATTTGGTTAGACCTATAATTTGAATTTAAGACAAATTATTTTTTTAAACAATGGACACACTCCAAAAATAATTAAGGTATTATTGTTGATTTTTATGTAAATTATACCTCCAGGATATTCCTTGTTATGCCAATGTTTCAAAGCGACAATTTTCAGACAGGCTAGGAAACAAACCAGTGTGTCAGTTCTGATCACTAACAGTTGTAGACAATTCAATTAAAGACAGCCTTTATCCCCTATAGCTGAAACAGACGGAATAGCTTTTTCTCTGCTCGGCAGGATTGCTACTAATTCTAACACTCCCTGCAACCTCCTGTGTTGCGGAGGTCTCATCCTCCTACAGTAGCGTTGTCTTTTTAGACACATAAATTGCTTGATTGGCTTATTCCAAGATGCAAGAATTCTGAACAGATTTCAAATAATTAATTCTATGGCAGACTGCCATGTTCATTTTATTGCCCGTGTTACTATTGCTTTTCCAAATAAGCATCATCTTTTCTTTCTTAGACTTCAAAGAAAGCTTCCCTTTACCAATCAGGCTTGCTATGTCCTGTAAAAATCAAAACCTGCATGCAAACACGCTTGATGCATAATTTTCATACACTACTACTTCCATAAGGGTGGACTTATTGTAATGTTACAGCAATGTTGTTAAGTAAAATAATTATATTGGCAGGGTAATAAGTGAATGTTGGAAATTGTAATCATTTACAATCAGTCGAAAACATTTGGAAAGCAGATGTATTTAACATTTCAATAACGTAGTTTGAACTTCAAACTGTACCATTAGTGCTCAGTATATATCCTACCTGTCAATTACTCAATAAAGAACACACACACACACTTTTATATTGTATGTAACATCACTGCATTTTCAAACACTGCATGGGGAGGGCCAAGGTTCAGAACAGCTCATTGGGACTATGTCCCAGAGCCCGACTAATGAACATAAACGATTTTTCTGTAGCAGTGCCTTTGCTCACTTGTGGGGAAATTACCAAGAAACCGAGATGGCTATACTGCAGAGAAAAAGACATGAGGTGCATGGGTTACAATTAAATCATACTAAAATGTGATGGCTGGAATGCTTGAACTTATTTATGTGTCCCTACTAACACATATCTACAGTAAAATTATGTAAAGAAGTAGGTTCTGCTAACAAAGAGAACTATGTTAAAACATTTTATTTAAAAATTGGATAAGAGGATCGTCTGTTGCAGCCTCTCCAAGACGACCACCAGCTTTTTCCAGGCACAAAGCAACCCCAAGCAGGGCACAGCACTTCTCTTCAGGAAGACTATACTACTACATGTCTAGGAGATAATCAGAAGTTTGATTGACTACAATCCTGAGAGCCGGCTCGAGATGGAATGATCCTTCTACACTCTGGAAAGTTCCTTTCCATACTCTTCCAGGTTCCAAGTTCTTTCCGAGCAACAGTGTTCTTACAAGGGGCTTGTGTGAAGGGCAGAAGTATCATGTACTTCTCCATTTTGCAACTGTCACCTCAGTAATTTGGCTACTGGCCCATGGCTGGGTAACATACTGTGTTCAGTTATGAATAATCTGCTACTGTTCAATGTAAGCAGTCTGGAGAGTTGCATGTAACAGGGTAGTCCCATGTTTAAGATACTACAGTGAAAGAGGCAAACTATGCCAAGTTTAACACACAGTAAAATGAGTTAAAACTTGTTCAGTAGGCACGAGGCACAGCAGGATAAATATAAAACAATGAAGAAGCCATGTAAAGATAAAACAAAGGGAAAACATGTGAAGACCCGAAAAGTCAGGGGAATTCTTCTTTATAATCATCCAGCCTAAACATAACAGAAAGTTGGTAATCATTCCCAGATGAGATGTCCACATGTCAGTAAAAGGGATTTAGAATGTCCATCAGCAATGGTGTGATCCTTTCCAATTTTGCTCCTGTGGAGTAAATCGAAGGACGCTACTCTGAGTTCCAATCCCCACACCAAGCCTAACTATTTGAGATGTAATTTACTACCCAGACAAACTGTCCATAAGGCATATACAGTCAACCTTTCCTTAAAGACATACCTTAAGGCAGCTAACACTACATTTTAAAAACAGTTCTCATGACCTTCTGGCTCATTTGCTTCATCTTTCTGCTTACTCCCAGGATATATACCTTGAAACAAGACTATCAACAACAAGAAACTAGTCCTGCAACAGTTAACACCAATATCTATCAGTTTAAGTGGAAGGATTGTTACAGGTTCACCTACAGATGCCTTTTCACATGCAGAACTACAATAGACCAATCTCATAACTTGGGTTGGCAAGTGATGACTTACTAGTTCCAGGAGCCCAATGCAACATACTCCTTGCATTTCTTTATAGCAAAACATTACCAAAGTATTACTCTCAAGGACAGGCAGGATGTCTGTTAGATCTGCTAGCCTTAGAGTGCCCCCCCATCTTTTTGCCTGCCTCCCTCCATTTTTCTGATCTCATTTTTGCAGGTTTTAGGACTCTATGCACATTACCACTGCTGACCAGTGCTTGTGCTCTCACCACTAAACATGGTAACATTGGCTTCTACCCAATTGGCATATTTAATTTTAGTTTACATATAAGTCCCTAATAAAGTGTACTAAATTTGTCCAGGGCCTGTAAATGAAATGCTAGTAGTGGGCCTGCAGCACTGATTGTGCCACCCACATAGCAGTCCCTTAACCATATTTCAGGCCTGTCATTGCAAGGCCTGTGTGTGCAGTTATACTGGCACTTTGACTTGGCATTTCAAATTACTTGCCAAGCCTTAAACTCCCCTTTCATAACATATAAGTCACCCCTAAGGTAAACACTAGGTATCCCATAGGACAGGGAGCTACATAAGTAAAAGGCAGGACAGGTACATATAGGTTTTACATGTCCTGATAGTGAAAAACTCCCAAAGTCGTTTTCACTATTGTGAGGCCTGCTCCTCTCATAGGCCAGGATTGGAAATTCCCTTAAATACTTGTAAGTGGTAAATTTTGATCTGAAAGGAGTGGCAATGTCATGTTTGCTATGGTTGAAATGGCAGTGAGAAATCATGCTTACTGGTAAAGTTGGATTTAACATTACTATTTCAGAAATGCCACTTTTAGAAAGTAGGCTCTCTGCACTTACTGAGCTCTGTGCCTTACAGCCTGTCTCCAATCCATGTCTGGTCTGTGCTGGTTGACAGTTCTCCTTGTGCATTTCACCTAGACAGTTATAAACACTGGACACTCATCTGCACTAATCTCCATACTGATGGGTCTTCCTGGATAGGAAGGATGGAGGGGTTCTCACTTACACTTACAGTTCAAGGGCCAGTGTCCTGACCTCGCACAAAGGACTGATACTTCCTCACAGGTATCCTGGCAGACAGGACTGGGTTGAAAGGGGAACTGGTGCACTTCCAAACCTCTCTTTGAAGTTTTCCCCACTTTTAATGCACATTTCGGTATATTTACTGAGTCTGTGACCCCATCAAATCGGACACTTCTGGATGTATAACTGGACTCTGTCGGAGGGACTGCTTGCTGCCCCCTAACTCTGCTGGAAGGACTTGGCCTTCCACTCACAAGTGATCTACAAGTGTTTGGACTGGGCCTGCCGCCTGTTTAGAAGTCTCAGGACCATCAAAGACATCATCTAAGGAAAATCCACAACACCAGAAAATCGACGCAACACCTGCAAAATCCAACGCAACGCCTGTGTAATCGATGTGTCATCTACCGGATCAACACAGCACCTATTTCTTCATCCCAGCGCCTTTTGGATTTTCCATACATCAGCCCTCGGTGTCAAATTATCCCCGCACTTCTGTAATTAACCAAGGCTGCGTACCAGGAAATTGACGCATATCTTGCCTGTGAGGAAAGAATTGATGCATCACCCCAGCTGCATCGGAAAAACTGATGCATTTCTTTACTTTCCAACGAATCACCTCCTCTGTGGCCTGCTTCATCATTTTTTTTGGCGCATTCCAGGTACTGTGTATAAAAAGATACAACCACTGATTCTTATTAAGACACATCTAAACCTTTAAAAAGTGATATCTTGACCCGTGCTTATTGGATTTTTGCCTTTTTGGTTTTATTTTATTCAGATAAATATTATTGTGGTTCCTAAACTGGTGTGGAGTACTTTTTGTGGTATTTTCACTGCATCACTCTTTGAGGTATTGAACAAATACTTCTAAGTTAAGCCTGCCTTCTCTGTGCCAAGCTGCTGGAGGGTGAGCACAAGATAATTTAGGTTGTGCTGTGACTTACCCTGACTAGGATTGGGGGCCCTACTTGGACAGGATGCATACCTCTACCAACTAGAGACCCAATTTCTAACACTGTCTATGACTAGTCTCTAAACTAGGGTCCGTAAATGGTTACACATTGAGGTTTGAGTATGGAGTACTCACACTGAGATGAGAGGGGCACATCTTTTCCCACCTCCATATAATCTCAGCATCGAGGCTCTGCTTCACACTAAGGAGGCCTTCCATCCACTATTCATTAAAATATCTCAGGAGTAACCTATGAGCTAATGGTTCTTCAGCAAAGGCTAAATATTAGCCATCATTGAGGACCTGCAGATATCACACATTTTCGAAGACAGCAATGGTATCTACAAAGCACATAAGCATGAGAGTTGTCTCCTTATCCACCAAACATATTTATCACTGACTTTACCACTGTGGCCTATCTGTGTCTCCTTCTCCTTACTTTCCTCTGGGTTTCATGAGAACTAGTCTCAGGGGTGATGTCCTTAAATAAATTCATCTGTAATACGGCCCCAGCATAAGTTACGCAATAGTTTCCAAAAATCTATAAGTGGCCAAACAGGTGTTGCCTCTTGACAATCTCCCCACTACACTTTAAAGTGACAAAAACAAGTAGATGTACTGCTTAAAATAGTGGATGATGAATAGCAGTTTTCCTGCTCAGAATTGGTGGGCAAGTCCCAAGACTGCCTCTGGTGCGTCTGCCATTTTGTTGCAGCAGGCACAGTTGGTGACATGAGGAAAGAGAGTAAGAGAAAGAGAAAGGAAAAAGACAGAAATGATTAAAGATGTAGGGAGGGGAGAGAAAAATGATAGAGAGATCAAAGAGAGGGAGAGGAAAGCATAAGAGAGACAGAAAACGGATGGGTGGGTGGTGAGGAAATTCGATTTTTAATACGATCGTATCGACCCGCCATTTTTGTGGCCCGCCGCCATTTTATGTTGCCTTCACTCAGGCAGCACAGCGAACGAAGTCTATTCTGCCTTTTCTGCTTATTCTGCAACATGGTGTTCAAAACAGCCTTCTGCCTCTATCTTTACAAGGCTGGTATTAAGGTCTGACCGAGTACACTAATCCCTGTCTGGTTTTCTAATCCTTGTTTCAACTATCTGTAGGCTCACACTATTCTCCGCCGATCTTATCTTATCGTCTGGCCTTCGCTGTCCTTTGCTAGTATTCTCTCATTTCACAACTGTCCTCCAAACGCACACAAACTTATCGCACCACATGCAACTTCGTTGTGGATCGGTTAATGAATTAGTTCAAGGGAGGGGTGACAAACACAGCTGGAGGGGAGGCAACCTTAAGTCACTTGATACTTTGTTTTCCAATTCCTTCTATTGGTGCTGTCTTGTTTTCCGACATTTCTATTGGCTCTGTTCTATCTTTACATTATTCTTACTGGCTCCTTTCTATGTGTTCTGGGAGTGTATGTAGTTAATAAATGGTTTTTATACGGTATATAAGATTGTGCGCCACAAAGTAAAGTGGCAGTCTCCTGAGAACATACCTTGTGTACTTCTTGGACAACTGTACTAGCTGCAGCTAATAAAATCTGATCTTTTACGCCTGACAGAGTGTCCCGTGTCTCTGTTAGTTGAGGCAGGTGAATCCAAGGAGATTTCAGGCGTACCCTGCGCCGCCAGGCCCATAAGGTTCTGGTTCTTCAACTGGCGCCCAACGTGGGGCGGCTTCAGCGGTACCGGTTCTGCCTGAAGGTCGTGAGGAACCCCGCAAGAAAATTCTGGAGGAATCGCGAGCCACGTCAAGCGACCCCTGTATGTCGAAGTGGTCCGAAGGTCTTTTTCAGCACGGTTACTCCTTCCTGACGGCTACTGACGACTGCTGCCCTGACTGCCGCCTTGCCTTGGCCCTTTCTTTGATGATGTATGGTAAAGCGAGACGATAGACGGGCCTCTGTTGGTGTAAGAAGACATCCTTAGTTAAGTATTTGGTGGGTCGCACCCACAAATTTTGGTCTTTTTTTTGTCCTTAGGTCCTTAGATTTGGCCAGTGCAGTGGCCAAAACCGAGGGGTAAGTGCATTTGTGCTGTGTAAACTGAAAGTTTTACCCCCTTGATGTTTGTGAACAGCCAGTAAAAATCGTGAGATGTCTGGTCTGACTAAGTTTGGAAAACTTTGTTGCTTTGGTTGTAATAGGGACTCCCAGCTTGAGGACTCCTGTCCGATTCCTTCGGTTGGAACTCCCACATATGAGCTCTATTCTAAACATGGTGTTGGTCCTATTGCCTTTAATAAGACATGGACCCGATATACAAAGAAAGATGGTGTTTTAAAATGGCCAGAAAATGGTAGTTTCGAAACTGATGTGCTAGATAATTTAGAAGCAACGTTATTTAAAAGAAAAGCCCGGCCGGCAATGTTTGACTCTTTTCGCCTTTGGCGTAAGGAAGCCAAACAGAGAGAAATTAAACAAGCGAAACGAGATAGGAAAACACAGGGAATGACGATTATACAGGCTGCTCAGCAATTCAAAGATGATGAAATAGATAATGCAATGGAAATTTCAGACAGACAGCATCGAATGGCAATAGATAAATGCTATCCGACGTTGCCTATCTCTTCCCTTGATAAGAGAAAAGATTTTGAGGAAGATCCCTTAATGTCCCACTTATTGAAATTGCCTCCGCCCTATGTACAAGGTGCTAATGCACCCCCGATGTTACAGCCTGTTCAGCCGCCAGTTGTGCTTCCGCCTGCTCCAGCTTTTCCACATTTGCCTCCTCAAGTATTGCCTATGCCAGCTTTGCCTTTAACTCCTTTGCCTTCTGCTCCTTTGGCAATTCCTAATGCTCCTTTAGTTAATTCACCTAATATCTTGTCCCCTATCCTTATGTCAAATTCTCCATCTATGCGTAAGCGATTTGCAGATACTGTCTCTGGTCTCTTATCACCTTTCTTTGAAGCTTTAAATGTGTCTCCAGCTTTTTCTCGAAGACAGTCTCGTAGTCAATTCCCAGACTCCGAAGAGCGAGAAAAATTGGACTCACTTGCTTGTAGATGGATCAAGAAGGGTCCCCAATATAGTACGTCTGATATTATGTCCACCTTTCTGCAATGGAATGCACCTACGCAGAGATATGTTTTTTAAGTTATGTGCGATACTCTCGCTAAAGAATGGGAGGATATGAATTTGGGTTCGGTCCCACAGGATCTGTTAGATGTTCAGGCTGACTTTGACAAAGGACTTATTGTGGGTCCTAAGGTTGAAAACGCTGTCAGAACACTTATTTCTTTCAGATCCCTATTGTTCTCACAGACTTTTCCTGATTCTGATCCTTCAGTTAGGACAGCACTGAAAAACTATCCCATGAGAGAGGTTTCTCCAATATGGAAGGAAGAAGTTGCAGCAGCAGGTGCTAATCCAGCTATTCCTGCTCATTTTCAGCGCATATGGGTACATGTCCCCTGGAAAAGGTCTGAAGTTTTAGCACTTAAACAGTCACTACCAGATCCACGCAAAAATCCTGCTGGTTACTATAAAGAGTTGTCGCAAACAGTTGATGCATGTACTATGAATCTAGCAGATATTGACATGTTGATGGGAAATGTAGTTCCACAGACAATATGGGCTAAAATTCGTAGAGAGGATCACGCTCAAGAATTAGGCGGCGATTGGAACGCTATTATTGCTGCAGATAGAGGTCAAGTAGGTGGTGCAAAGCCCGACGCTTTGATCTCAGAACTCCCTGGTAGGATTATTACATTAATGAAAACAATGATGCCTGCTTTGAGAGTTAATTGGGATAAGCTAGCAGCATGTAAACAAAAGAAAGATGAAAGTGTTTCCGATTTCTTTACCCGATTCGAGGAGACATTAATTGATCACAGTGGTCAAGATATGGCTACAGAAGGGGGACAGCGATTATTTGTGGATAAGTTCGTATATAACTTGCTTCCTGAACTATGACACAAGCTAAAAGACTCCGAGAGTTCATGGGCAGTTTCTTCTTCCGCCCAGATATTGGCTACTGCACAATATTATGAAAATAGAGACAAAGAAGAAAGGGAAAAACAAGAGAAAAAGACGAAAGAATTAAAAACTAAAGTTCTCTTGCAACAGGCTTATCCTCCTCGTTATGTTCAGCCTCAGTTTCAACAGCCTCCGCAGTTTCAGAGGTTGTATCAAAAGCCTGAACCATTCATTCCAAGACCTTTGCTAGGTCCCAATCAATGTGCTTATTGTAGGGAGGAAGGTCATTTTAAGAACAGTTGTCCGGCATTGTTGCAGCGTAATGGAGTAACATCTGCTTCACGAGGTCGTGGTGGTCCTCAGTCAGCAACTAGAGGTAGAGGTCGAGGTGTGTTAACCCAAGAGCAGCGTTCTTTTGTTCCTCCAAATTCCGGAAATTACTTTGACCAGCAAAATGTTAGGTCTACACAGTATTACAGTGAGGATCAGTATATTGAAGGAGGGAATGAAAGTCTTAATTTTGAATAGGACAGCCATGGACAAAGTAAGGGGGTTACGTCAATTCCAGTGGATCAGAATGGACCTTATGTTAATGTCACTACAATGGGTGTTTCAGAGCCATTTCTTTTAGATACTGGTGCCATGAGAAGCTCTATCATTCATTCTAAACTCCCTGGCGCACCTTTGTCTGGCTTAACGAATGTATCTGTAGGATTTTCTGGCGCCCCTGTTCGCAATCCAGTTTCTTGCCCTTTGCCTGTTTCAATAGGCCCTTATGATTTAGAAGCTCCGCTTCTTCTGACGAATGGTTGTGGTGAAAATCTGTTGGGTTTAGATCTATTAAAAAGAATGCATGCTACAATATATTGTTCACCTTCTGGTGTATACCTCACTCTAGGACAGAAAATGACTAGTCCAATGTACTTATCAAAAGATCAATTCCCACCTGAATTGCTTTCTCTTCCCGAAACGCTTTGGGCTACGGGTCCGAATGACGTTGGTTGTCTTGAGATCCCACCTTATGTTGTTACTCTCAAGCCCAATGCTGAAATGCCACGTATTCCGCAATACAGAATCTCTACTGAAGGTGAGAAAGCACTTCTGGAAATTGTCCATGATTTGATTCAGAAGGGTGTGGTTGAGGAAACGAGAGGAAATACATGTAACAGTCCTGTTCTTCCGGTTCTTAAACGCACTGATCCTTCTCAGCCTCCTGTTTATCGTTTTGTAATTGATCTTCGGGAGGTAAACAAGATTGTCGTACCGCAGTTTCCTGTAGTCCCAGATATCACTGCTCTGTTGACGATGATACCTTCTACAGCGACTTGGTTTTCAGTTATTGATCTAAAGAATGCTTTCTTTAGTATTCCCATCGCCAAAGAGAGTAGAGATATTTTTGGTTTTTCCCTCGGAGGCCGAAGCTTCCGGTTTAAACGCGCACCTCAAGGTTATTGTGAAAGTCCCTCTATTTACAGTCAAGCTCTAAAATGTCATCTTGATGCCTTTTCCTTACCGTCCGGTGCCGCTCTCATTCAGTACATGGATGACTTATTAGTTGCCGCTGATTCAGAGGAGATTTGCAAAAACGTGACCGTTGCACTGTTGCGTCATTTGTTTGATCTGAATCACAAGGTTTCTCCTTCTAAATTACAATATGTCTGTCGCGAGGTGACTTATTTGGGTCATCTCTTGTCAAAGGAGGGACGACGATTGACCCCCGAACGAATTCAGGCAATTGCACAAATGTCAGTGCCATCCACACAAAGAGAGGTACGTGCCTTTTTGGGCATTACTTCTTATTGTAGACAGTGGATTCCGAGTTTCTCTTTATTGGCTAAACCGCTGTTGGCGCTAACTTTAAAAGATACGCCTCAGCCTCTTCCGTGGACTGACGAATGTCAGAAGAGTTTTACTGATTTGCGTATTGCTTTGTGTTCTGCTCCTGTATTGGGTACTCCTGATTACAGTAAGCCCTTTACGCTCTATGTCCACGAAAGAGAGGGTTGTGCATTGTCAGTCTTAACGCAGCGTTTTGGAGATCAACAGCGACCATGCGCATATTTCTCAGCTACGTTAGATCCAGTAGCTAAAGCATTGCCTAGTTGTCTTAAGGCGACAGCGGCAGCAGCAATTTCTATTCGACAGTCTGCTGGAGTAGTGCTAGATAATACTCTCATTGTTATGGTGCCACATGCAGTGGATACTTTACTAAATAGGACAAAAACGCAGCATCTTACGAGTGCTCGGTTGTCCGGATATGAGCTGACGCTTTTGGCTAGTCACATACACATCAAACGATGTAATACCCTGAATCCAGCTACTTTGTTGCCTCTTCCAGAAGAGAGAGATGTCTCTGAACAGCATGATTGTTTTCTCCGTACTGAAGAAGAGACTAAGGGTAGAATTGACCTAAAAGACACGCCATTAGTGAATCCAGATGGAACACTATGGGTAGATGGTTCTTGTTTCAAGCTCCCGAATGGAGATACAGTTTCAGCCTACGCTATTACTACTTTGCATACGATTGTGGAGACAGCACGCATTAGACATAATTCAGCTCAGGCAGCTGAATTGATAGCCTTAACTAGAGCGTGTGTGTTATCCAAAGGAAAAAGAGTAAACATGTACACTGATAGCCAATACGCTTTTGGTGTAGCGTTTAACTTTGGGCGCTTATGGAAGGAAAGAGGATTCTTTACTTCCCATGGTACTAAGATACAACATGGTCAATTAGTGACTGAACTTCTTGAGTCACTTACAATGCCTACTCAGATAGCGATCGTGAAGTGTAGTGCACACAAAAAGACTGTGGACGATGTTGGTCGAGGAAATGCATTTGCAGATGAGGTAGCGAAAAAGACAGCCAGAGACAACACAAGTCGAATGTATGTTGCAGGTCCCGCAAACTGCGTAAGAGAAAAGGGAATGTGTGAAGATACAGTAGAGAGTGTGAAATCAATTCAAGGAGAGGCTACGGAGAATGAGTTGAGAAAGTGGAAGGAAAGTACAGGAATGTTAGATGAGATGGGATGTTGGTTTGAATTATCAGAACATCAACGTTGGCTGTTACCAGATGCTTATGTACTACCTGTAGTTACTATGGCACATGGTCCAGCTCACCTAAGTGCAAAAGGAATATGTAAACTTCTGGCTCCAGTGTGGCAAAATGAGGGGATCCCAAAGTGTGCAAATAATGTAGTAAAACATTGTATTGTTTGCTTGATGTACAATCCGGGAAAGGGAACCCCAACTCCAGCAGGTCATTTTGCTCCTCCAACATATCCATTTGAGGTGTTGCAGATCGATTATATTCACATGGAACGATGCAACAACCTCAAATATGTTCTGGTGGTAGTATGTGCTTTTTCTAGATGGGTAGAAGCCTACCCTCTGAAGGACAATACTGCTTTATCAACTGCCAAAATACTTTTGAAAGAATTCTTCCCTAGGTTTGGTTTGCCGCGCATTGTCTGGAGTGACAATGGGAGAGAATTTGTGGGTCAAGTCATGCAAAAAGTTTGTGCAGGTCTTGGCATAAAACAGAAGTTCCACGCGGCGAATCACCCACAGTCGGCTGGTTTAGTAGAATGCTACAATGGAACCTTGAAGCTTAAAATTGCTAAGGTGCAAGCTAGCACAGGACTTAATTGGCCTGATGCTTTACCATTGGCTCTTCTGTCCACCAGAACAGCAGTACACTCTCGTTTGGGGCTTAGCCCTTACGAAGTGATATTTGGTCGCCCAGCTAATGTATGGGGAGTTCCTCGCCCTAAGAAATACTCAGACTTGCCATACCCGATGTTGATTGACTACTTGCATGACCTTACAACTAAATTGCGTGTTCTTCATCAACAGGTTCAGAGTGCTCTACCAGAGGCTTCCACAGACCCAGGTCATTCCATCCGACCAGGTGACTGGGTCTGCACGAAAAATTTCCAACAACAGAGAAATTTGGAGCCCAGATGGAGAGAGCCACGCCTGGTTCTTTTGACCACAAGAACAGCAGTTAAAGTCGAAGGAAAGAAAAACTGGGTGCATGCCGTGCACTGCAAGAAAGTGCCTTTGCCCTTGCCTTTCGATCAGTGGGTCCGTAGAGGCATCAGTGACTCTGAAAGTGAGAAAGTTCCGCAATTTGTACCATTCAGTGATGCACGTCTAATTGGAACACTTTCTGAGAAAGAGGACGACGACATCCTTCAAGAAGCAATACCATTGCATCGTCGCTTGAACATGACAAATCCAGGAACATTGTTTCAAAACCAGACTGCCTCTGGACAGGAACGCTATAATTTGAGACCAAGACCAAAGAACTTGTAAATTTCTCTCCTATGTAGTACTCTATCCCGGTTGCAGGGTCACGGTAGGAGTCTTAGTTACGACCTGAGTAAGTGGCAATAGGCCTGCAGGACCTCACAGTGTCATAGGACGGTAGATAATCGTGACTACAGTGATTGAGGAAGATTGCCGTGAGCATCCACTTAGAAAGATGGAGGCTACATTAGATAAAAGAGAAAGTAAAAATGTAAAGAATAATTGTAAAGGAATATGTAGTCGTTGTAGTATTGCTCTATGCGTCATTATATTGTCGTGTATTCTTTTGGCATCTGTAAACTGGATCATTATTACTCTGCAGCAAAAAGTTGTCTCTTCTCCTACCTCTACATCTTCTTCTACTATCTCTCCGCACCTATTTCACACTCTTCGCCAGCATGAACTCATCAGAAGAACTGAATACTTTAACAATTCCTTCGTCCAGTTGTTACATCAACATCAGTTAGTGATCAATACAACTGACTGTTGGGTGTGTGGACTCATACCACATACGGTAGAAAAAGGAATGCCATATTTAGTTCTTCCATTCTCCTATGAAGGTTCCGCTTGGGCCTATTTTGTCATTTTCAATAATGCATATCAAAGTAAAATTAAACAACCTGTCAGTTCACATAGTGTTGGTTCAGATTTCAGTCATAGTTTATTGATAAAGGGAATGGTAGCTATGGCTAAAATCATGGAAAAAAGTGAAGCTTCCATAGATGAAAGAAAAGCATATACCAATTGGAACATAACTAATTACATTTCCAGCCTCAATGATAAGGTTAAGCAAGGAAAATCTCCTCCGATACGGGTCATACCCCAACAAGGAAATTTCTGTCTGCAAATAAATGGTAGAACTCCAAACACCGGACAAAGAGAAAGTTTATGTTCCCATACATATGTTTATTCAGCCCTGGATTCACTGCCGTTAGTACCATCTCAAGGTACATACTTCGTTTGCCACAATAGGGCTTATACATGGTTGCCAGCTGATTTCTCTGGTACTTGTTATATAGCCTTTCTTCTTCCCCCTACATACACCGCTCCTGCGAACCATCATAAAAATAGATATGGCAGAGGGATTGTGGATTCGAAAGACACAGCAGGACAAGAGGGAGGAGATTTCCTCAAAGGATTTCTTCCCTTCTGGGGTCCAATGGCCAACAGCAGAAATATAAGGCAATTGGTTCGTGTCGTAGAAACCACCATAGACATCACTGTAGGAGCTTTAAGTAACATTACAGCTGAACTACAGGCTGATCGTCTTATGACCTTGCAGAACCGTGTTGCCTTAGACTTTGTTCTTGCGGACCGTGGTGGAGTATGCAAATTGATCGGATCAAGTTGCTGTATTTTCATACCTAATGACGCTCCGACAGTATACCAAGCTATCTCTAAGTTACACATAATCTCCGAGTCGATTCATCAGGACGAAGGAGATTGGTCCTTTTCAGAGTGGTTTTGGGAATTACTGTCCAAATGGGGTTGGAAGGTATTGACATTCTTTGGAGTAATTTTAGCTTTTATATTCTCTTGTTGTCTTTGTATGCACTGCGGTCCTGCCATCTGCAACCTATGTGCTACTGCATGTATTCCCAAACCCAAGTTACAAAGAGCAGAGAATATCAAAATGATGGTACAGCAACAGCTTGATGACCTCATGGCCATAGACATCGACTCAGATTAACATGAGTTTGTGTATCTTGCCTGAGTTCTGGCAAAAGGAGGGTCTGAGAAAATTCGATTTTTAATACGATCGTATCGACCCGCCATTTTTGTGGCCCGCCGCCATTTTATGTTGCCTTCACTCAGGCAGCACAGCGAACGAAGTCCATTCTGCCTTTTCTGCTTATTCTGCAACATGGTGTTCAAAACAGCCTTCTGCCTCTATCTTTACAAGGCTGGTATTAAGGTCTGACCGAGTACACTAATCCCTGTCTGGTTTTCTAATCCTTGTTTCAACTATCTGTAGGCTCACACTATTCTCCGCCGATCTTATCTTATCGTCTGGCCTTCGCTGTCCTTTGCTAGTATTCTCTCATTTCACAACTGTCCTCCAAACGCACACAAACTTATCGCACCACATGCAACTTCGTTGTGGATCGGTTAATGAATTAGTTCAAGGGAGGGGTGACAAACACAGCTGGAGGGGAGGCAACCTTAAGTCACTTGATACTTTGTTTTCCAATTCCTTCTATTGGTGCTGTCTTGTTTTCCGACATTTCTATTGGCTCTGTTCTATCTTTACATTATTCTTACTGGCTCCTTTCTATGTGTTCTGGGAGTGTATGTAGTTAATAAATGGTTTTTATACGGTATATAAGATTGTGCGCCACAAAGTAAAGTGGCAGTCTCCTGAGAACATACCTTGTGTACTTCTTGGACAACTGTACTAGCTGCAGCTAATAAAATCTGATCTTTTACGCCTGACAGAGTGTCCCGTGTCTCTGTTAGTTGAGGCAGGTGAATCCAAGGAGATTTCAGGCGTACCCTGCGCCGCCAGGCCCATAAGGTTCTGGTTCTTCAGTGGAAAGAGTAAGAGAGTGGGGAAGGAAGGAGTGGTGTTAGTTTGAAAATTTTTGCCAGGGTGGTTTTTGTTTCCCCAACTGCCCATTCTGTGAAGTTTACTGAACACATAAACTCATAGCTTTCAATATTCACCTTTTACATATAAAATATAAATAGCACTTCAGTGAACTACAGAATTGAGTTGAAAGTGAAATACCTAATTAGGACAATACCAGGATTCTTTGTGATGTGATCCTCACAATTTTCATGTCACAACTGAGCATGTAGCTGAAATCCAATCATATAGGCCCATGTCTCCTTAAAGCCTAAAGGGCATATTTAAACTCTGTTTGCACCAAATTAGCGTAATTTGGGGCATATTTATACTCCGTTTGCGCCGGAATTGCGTCTTTTTTTTTTACGCAATTCTGACGCAAAAGTAACTCCATATTTATACTTTGGCGTTAGACGCGTCTAGCGCCAAAGTCCATGGAGTTTGCGTCCTTTTTTAGCGTGGACACCTACTTTGCGTTAATTATATGCAAGGTAGGCGTTCCCGTCTAAAAAAGTGACTCCGCGGCATGTGCGCCGTATTTACACTCCCGGGCAAAATTCACGCCCGGGAGTGGGCGGGTCAAAAAAAATTACGTACGGCCGCTTTTGCGCCGTTTTTTAGCCCCTGTAAAAGGCAGGCGTTAAGGGACCTGTGGGCTCGAAAGGAGCCCAGAGGTGCCCTCCCATGTCCCCTGGGACACCCCCTGTCACCCCTGCCCACCCCAGGAGGACACCCAAGGCTGGAGGGACCCATCCCAGGGACAATAAGGTAAGTATTTTTTTTTAAATTTGTTTGTGGCATAGGGGGGCCTGATTCGTGCCCCCCTAGATGCCACTATGCCCAATGACCATGCCCAGGGGACAGAAGTCCCCTGGGCATGGCCATTGGGCAAGGGGGCATGACTCCTGTCTTTGCTAAGACAGGAGTCATTTCTATGGAGGTTGGGAGTGGGAAAAAATGGCGCAAATCGGGTTCAGACGAAAAATTTGCCTCAGTCTGACTTGCCCCATTTTTTCACGCCCAAGCTCCATATCCCCCTACGCTGGTGCTGCCTGGTGTACGTCGTTTTTTTCAACGCACACCAGGCAGCGCCGGTGGCTAACGCCGGCTAACGTCATTGCTTAAATACGGCGCCCGCATGGCGCTTCAGAATGGCGTTAGCCGGCGCTAATTTTTTTGACGCAAAACTGCGTTAGCGCAGATTTGCGTCAAAAAGTATAAATATGGGCCTTTGTTTTACTCTAATTCGGTGCAAAACGAACTCCATATTTATACTTTCGTGCTAAACTCATCTAGCGCCAAATGTATGGAGTTAAAGTCATTTTTCAGAAGAGGAAACCTACTTTGCCTTAATGAGATGCAAGGTAGGTAGTCCCGTGCAAAATAATGACTTTATGGCCTTAACGCCATATTTATACTCCAGTGCAAAAATGGTGCACGGGAGGGAGGAGGGGTCAAAAAAAGGTGCAAAGCTTGATTTGCCCCATTTTTAAATGCCTGGGTCATGGCAGGTGTTAGGGGACCTGTGGGCCTATTTGCAGGGTGGAACACCATGTAAGAAGCCCACAGGTGCTCTCCCCAGGGACACCCCTCCACACCAGAGGGACGGTTGAGGATGGGGGAACCCATCCCAGGTAAGTACAGGTAAGTATTGCATTTTATTTTTTAAAGCGCCAAAGGGGTCCTGAAATGCGCCCCCATACATGGCATAGGGTGCAACGGCCAAGTCCATGGGACCCTGGTCCCCTGGTCTGGCTAGTGGGCTGGTGGGCATGACTCTTGTCTTTTCCAAGACAGGAGTCATGTGGTAGGGATGGTTTTGCATCAGAAAATGACTCTAACCTGACTCTAACCTGTCTAACATCATTTTTTTGTGCAAAACTGCGTTCTTCCATACCACCAGCCCCACCCGACTAACATCATTTTTTTACGCTAGCCTATCCTTTGCACCATTTTGCACCATTCCATAAATATGGTGCCCGGCTGGTGCACAGAAATGGTGCAAGCCGTTTCTAAACCTTTTGGTGCAAAACTGAGTTAGTGCAGTTTTGCACCAAAAAGTATAAATCAGGACCTAAGTTCCTTTATGCTTGTTACGAAACTGCAAAGACTCACAATCAGGGCATGTGGAAACAGGATAGAGGGGAACAGTAAGGGAGAAACACTGGAATGCTCATTTGAATTAAGTCCCTTTCACTTCTTGTAATCAAAAGTATATGTATACAAGGTTTGAACATAGTTTGCAACTGACAAGCTAGCAATACAATAAACTACAGTCATTATTATGCATTCACCACCTGAATGCTAGAGGTCAGTTTTACCAAAAGGCTGACTCCAAAGACTTCAGGATGAAAAGGAGGTGGAGGAGGAAAAGCAAGAGATAAGTAGCAACAGCACAATTATTCATGCTCAACGAATCTACCATAGAGAAAGCAATAAATCAAGAAATTGCAAACCAAAGGGAAGCTATGTGAATTGAAACTTGGAGCTGTCAGTCAAAGGCTGATTGGGAATGCATACCTTAAGAACAGCTCTGTCTATTCTCACCCAGAAGGGAATTCTGATGTCATATTTCCTTGGTCTAACCTGTGGTCCCTACACTGGGATCCTTCACCATCCTTGAACATGAAGGACACCAACACTTGCAATCACAATTCCCCAAGATTCAACTTCCTGGTCACCACAAGCACCAAGTTGCTTCTTGATTTTTGTTCCTCCTGTGGATCCGCAACCCCTGGAGACCTATTCTCAAATAAATACTGTTGGAAATTGGGTTAATGGTTGGGAAGGGTGAAAGTAACAACAATCTCTGTCAGTGTAAAATATAAGAAACCCCATAATTACACAGACTTACCAAAGCACAAAGCAGTCAGGCTTAACTTGGAGCAAATGTGTAAAGTATATATGCAGCACTTCAAACAGTAGTCAAAAGCATAAAAAGTTAAGTATCCAAATGAGAACACAAGAAAAAAACCACACCAGTAGAACCGTAGATATGAAATATTTAAGTTTAAAAAAAAACAGTGCCTAGAAGCACTGTAGTGAATCCATATTAGTTTTTACTGGGACTCAGGAGATTAGCTCAGTCCTTTGGCTTGCAGGCCTCGACCCCTGTCACCTAGTGACTTTTAAACTATTTAGCCTGCTCTGTTTTAATCCATTTACTTTATTAGGTCTTTTGAGATGGCTGCCTTTGTTTTTAGTTAAAAAGATGTTTCAGTTTGCATTATCAGTGCCACTTTGTGAAGGGATCACTATTAGCATCATAATCAAGTGATGTCCGTAGGTATTCATCTTATGTCCCTTTCTCACTCAGGTGTGACAAGAGCATAATGTACACTTGTTGGGGATTGTTTACCTAATTGTCGCCACAAGTCTGCCTCCTCATTAATTGTTTGGGAACACACCTGTGTCAGGGGTCCTACATGATCTGTATAAATACATGTCACACAGACAAGGTCATCAGAGGGATTCCTTCCAGATGCCATCTACACTGCACATCACCTTGCTGCAGAAATCAGCCTTTGTGTCACCACTGAGTCTGACCTAGAGACTTCATTCCAATGTAACAAGGGTTTGAGGGCGCTTCTCATGGACGTGGTACTGGCAAATTAGGTTTATCGCACCAAGCTCTCTTTAGGTTAGAGATTAGGTTCAACATGCTAGGGATATTACATTTCATGTGTGTTGGAAGATGGTGGGGTCTTTGTATTCACAGCTCTCATCGTCATAATTATTTTTCTTTTCTTTTTTATTATCCTACTCATTGCAGCTCATGCATTTTACCGTAGATTCAAATCTTTTCAATAAATATATTAAAAACTCTCCTGCATCTCCTTCATTGTGTGTGTGGGTATGAGACTTATTGCTAATGTGAGAAAACGGTAACTTCCGTTCCACAACGACTCCCCTGAGATGTCGCAGTCTAGAGTCCATTCATAAGGCTGCCAGAAATCACCTTCTACTCTTTGGCCTTTTAGTGAGGTACTCCTTGTGAGCCAGGAGGGATGGCCCGACAGTTGCTACTTGTTGTAGGAGTGACTCAGTTGCTTTCAAACAAAAGTGCTGTCATCCCTAAGCCAGCAGTTTCACTAGGAGCGAGAGTCCAACTAGGATCAGCACAAAGTACCAATTGTGGTCATTAGTTGCACTAGACCACAACTTAGTCACAAATTCTGGCCAATCTCAATTGAGCGTGGGCTAGATGCAGGGACCAAGTTAGGCCCACTGCAGAAAAGTACCTTGAATCCTGGTTTACGGAGCAGTGCGAGATCCTGCACCGCAGTTGTGTTGCATCCATGCCTATGCCTTTATCAGACAGAACATCCCTAATAAAAACACTAGAGAGGCTCTCATTGACAGTTTTGGAAAATTTGCTTAGAGATGATGTTGTGAGAGATGTCAAAAATGTCCCTCAGATATTGTCTGTGTTCTCAGATACAATGTGAAAAAATGAGGATCTCATCTTAGTAGACCATTACAAACCTATCCAAGAAGTTACAAATGATAATATTGATGAAATGTTGGAAAGTGTCAGGGACATAAATGTTGCTCAAATGTGAATTGGCAAAACATTATAGCCGGGACATCACTTACAGAACTGGGGTCTGAGGACTGTCTCTCGATGTATATCAATTTACAATATGTTTTTATACATTTCTTTGAGTACTACAAAGTAATAAACAATATTTTTTTCTTGGTTAAGAATGTGAACAGATGTCACGGAGTTTTAAGTAGGAACCTGACAACAAATGCAGGTAAGCCTCAACCTTGCATTGACACAATGTGGGCCAGCAAGTATGTGTCCGGATGTCCATCCTCAGCGTTTCATGGTTGTTGTGTGTGCTGTGTTCTGTTTGGCTAAGTGTTCCTAACTACATTTGACATCTAACTTTACGGTGTTTTTGGAATGCATGCACCCCTCTGGCCATGTGTATTTAATTGAGGCCAATCTCCTAGGACCACTGTGGCATCACTGGGCCTACATGTGGGATCCAGTCTAGGTTTTCCTGTTTGTGCATTTGTCTGCTTGTTAAGTGTTACCCCACCTATAAACTGTCAGTCAGGAACCTCAGGCGTAGATCTCAGAGCCTGCCTGACCATGTATCTATGTGTCAGGGTTGACGGAGAGTTCATGACGAGGGAGTCTAATAATGGTGATGCGACTTAGTTCATGTATATTAATGTATTGCTGTGTGTATTGCCATCAATTACTCTAATATTAACATTACAGAGTTCAAAGAGCATCACTGAGTATTCATAACAGCCTTATTTGAGATTAAATGCTGTCTTCCATTTATCACCATCATTTTACTAAATTATATACACTTATATAGATTATAATCTAGTTTTGTGATGTCAATTAGAGTTAATCTACCAATAGTGAGTTGAAATGCAATGAAGGGCATAGCATTTTTTCTCTATAGTCTATGCATGAGCCTAGTTCACTATAATGTTTTGGTATGAAAATATTATTTGACCTCTCCGGGGAAATAAAATAGCATATAAATCCTCTGGTGAGGCTTTTTTTTATGCATTTGTGTTTCTCTTTTTCTTCCCTTTGAGTAAGAGCATAAACATGACAACTAGGTATCTCGGCACCTTGGACTAAATCAATAGTGCTGTCATAGGGTCTATGTAGTTGTTACACCTGGCATTTTTGGCTTGGTTTCCCCTGAGTTTTTGCTTTCTGGCCTCCTGTTTTGACAGTGTGCTGAACTTCATTTTTGATGGCTTTAGGACTCTGCACACTTTACTACTGCAATCCAGTGCTAAAGTGCACGTTCTCTGCATTTAAAACATAACATTGGCTTCTTCATGATTGGCATATTTGATATACTAGTAAGTTCCTACTAAAGTGCACTAAGTGTGCCCAGGGCCTGTAAAGTCAAATGCTACTAGTGGGCCTGCAACACTGGTTGTGCCAACTTCTATGGTAGCATGTCTCAGGCATGCCATTGCAGAGCTTGTGTGTGCAGTATAAACTGCCATTTCAACCTAGCAGGTGTACCCACGTGCCAGGCCCAAATCTTTCTTTTTATTACATGTAACTCACCCTTAAGGGAGGTCCTGTTCAGCCCCAAGGGCAGGGTGCAGTGTACTTAAAACAGTGGACATGCCCTTTTTTAATTTAACATGCTTTGGTAGTAAAAAACTCTTAAAATAATTGTTCACTATTGCAAGAACTATCTCTCCCACAGGCTAACATTGGGGTTACCTTGAAAAATCTTCTAAGTGTAATATCCAATTGGGAAAAGATAGAAAAGTTAAGTTTGGTGTCTCTGGACTCACAATTTGAAAATACATCTTTTGTAAAAGTTGGTTTAAAATGCAGGTCTAAAAATGCCCCTTTAGAATGATGGTATTTTCTTACTTTAACAATTCTGTGCCTTAGCCTGTACCTAAATACACACTGAGTTTAGGTGTCAAATGCATTTGTGCATTATCTTTGGACAGCTACAAATAGGAAGGGCTGAGTGTGACAACAGATGCATTTGCATACTGATAATCATTCTGCAAAGGGAGAGGGAGAGGATGTTCACATTCACAGCTGAATTGTCTGTGTCTTGCACTCCCACAGTGGGCTGATTACCCTCTACTAGTACCCTGGAGCCAGGGCTGAGTTGAAAGGGAACCTTGTACACTTTGGAAAATTATTTTGAATTTACCCCTACATCAAAGGACATTTTGGGTATAAGTACTGGGCATAAGTACTCTGCCTCTGACACCATATAATTTTAATACTTATGGACTGAGGACATTCTACCAGGAAGAAGAACCACTGCGCTGTCAGGGGAGATTGTGATGTTGCTGTTTGCTTTGTTGTGTTGGCCTGCTGTCTGCTACTTCTTCCTGGGAGACAAAGAACTGGATCTAACTCACTACATCCTGCTATCTAGCATTTTCCCAAGGGCAGAGTGGGCTTGCATCCTATTTCTGAAGACTCAGGGATATTAAAGACTTCACTTACATTTTGTTACCAGCACCTGGGCTCCTCTACTGTGAGTTTGTTTCTGCCATGTGGTGCCAAATCCAGTCCTTGACCCATGGAAGTGAGTGTGGTGCTACAACTCAAGAATTTACACATTTACAGAAGTGTGTCACTTGGAACCAACACATCCTGCTTCAGAAATGCCACTTTACTGCTGCCTACCCCGAAGCCGTAGGCAGTGCCCGCTGACTTTGTGATGCCACAACCCCGACAACGCAGCTCTGGCTTGGCTTGGTACTCATTGCACCTGGAAATCGATGCATCAATGAGGTTATCCAATCAGGAAACAACACATTGCTTTCAAGCATGGAGCATCCCCTCATCTGGAGCAATGCAGTGTCACCGAGCATTAATGCAACAAAGGTACTGTCAGCTGGTCTGCATAACTCCTGTACTCGTCCACGCTCCATCACGGTCGACTGCACTTTTGGATTTGTCCCGTCCAGAGTGACCAGATTGTTCCAGTTGGAGCTATTATCTTCTAAGCGCTGCATTTTGATCTAATCTTTAAAAATTCATTACTTTAATTGCATATGTTGAATTTTTGCTGTTTTGGTCCTATTTGACTCAGACAAATATTGGCTTCTTGTCTAAACTGGCATGGAGTCCTTTTTTGGTGTTTTCATGTATTACTTTGTGTGCACACCAATACTTTACACATTGCCTTTTGAGTTTATGCAAAGCTTCCAGAGGGTTAGCACAGTGTAATTTTAGAGTGTATCTTACTTGCCCTGAATAGGAGTGTGGTCACTACTTGGACAGAGTGCAAACCTCTGCCAACAAGAGCCCTAATTTCTAACTGCAGTGGAAGTTGTTCTGTGCCTTTTTTTTTACAAAAAATAGAAAATTCCTTAAGGACATGGGGCAAATCAGGATATTTTAAATCAATTGTCTATATTTTTGTCCTTGTTGCCACCTTAAGGAATAAAGTTGTTAGCATCTAAGAGTTGAGGAGGTCAAAGTATAATTTAACCAGTCAATAATCGGATGAAGGGCCTGATTGCGATATCAGCGGATGCATTATTCTGTCACATCAGCGACAGATATTCTGTCTGCCGAAATCTAAATTCCATTATATCCTATAGGATTTAGATTTCAGCTCACAGGATTTATGTCATCGCTGTGATGGAGAAACTTGTACGCCAATATCTAAATCAGGCTCTAAGTAATTAAACCCATAATGTGTATAAAATGATTCTGAATTAAAGTGCTGCCATACTATCATTGAAATAGGTTCTAGATGCATTGTTAAAGAAACCATGATGATATTAACAGTTTCTTGTGTAACAGCTTCAGAATTTTTTCAACTTGTTCTTTCGTTAGCAGCTTATTTCCATGTAGCCATGGGTTAAAAATGTGGTCTCTAGTTGACAGGGATTTGCACCCAGTCTAAATAGGGACCACAATTCTACTCAGGGTAAGTCAAATACACAACCTAAATTAACCTGTGCTCACCCTCTGGTAGATTGGTGAGAGCAGGCAGGCTTAACTTAGAAGACAATGTGCAAAGTATTTGTGCAATACACACACATCAATCACAATAGGCACACTATGTGGCATGAACCACCAGAACCAGGATAAAACTGTGACCAGAAGTGATTGGAGGATAAAATAGGCCCAACAACATTGATGCCCACCCTCTCAAAGGAGGTGCAGATGAGTGACAGTGGTTCCGGGGAAGCATCCAGCTTCTGCCCAGTCTTTTCACTGGCCTGGCAGGTCACACAGGTCCTACAGAGTGTGTCTGAGGAGGTCCTGATCTTAGGCCACTAAAAGTGGGGGACAAGCCTTACAAACATCTTGTCTTGACCCAAGTGTCCTGTCAGGGGTATCTCATGAGCCAATGCCAGTAGGAAGACCCTGTAGCAGTGGGGAACCACCAGGACCCTTGTTGTCCCATGCACAGAAGCCTTAGGCTCACTGCAAAGGAGGTTGTCTTCCAGTAAATGTGATAGATCCCAGGGACATCACCTGCTGCTTGGGCTTTGGCCTGTCACCTCATGCCCACAAGGCTTGGACATACCTTCTGTGCCCTACAGAACTCCTCCTTGGTGGGTCTTCCTTTCATATACTAGTCAGCAATGTGTCCACCTCAGAAGACTCCAGGACAGCCACAGCAGGTGCCCCATCCATCTCACCAATGGTAAACTCTGGGCTGGTTTACCTCACACATTGCCTTTCCTCTTCTCAGCAGCTGGCCAGACCCTTGTTCCAGACTCCAGCACTTCTTGACTCCCCTCCTGGCCAGCCATAGATCTAGTGGTAACACAGATCCAGTTATTCCCAAAATCTCCACATGAGCCTTCAGTTCCACCTCCTTCCAGGCAGAAGACTCTAGGTCATTAACTAACAAACACTCCACAGGCACGGCACTGCTCATGCAATCCTTCAGAAGTCCTGAACCCCTCCCAACTCACATGGAATAAGGGCCACTGGGTAGTGACTCACTTTGTTGACAGCCACCACAACTTGGTGGAATGAATTGGGAATCACCTGCACTGTGGACACCACCTGACTTCTTGCCATAGTCGTACTGGTACCTGCATCCCTCAGAGTCAGAACACCTTGCCTATTGATGATGACCCATTGCCCATACTTGGTATTATTTGATAGCACGTATATATTAGGGACTATCTCACTGTCTCCCAGAGACACTAGGGTAACCCCACTAAACTCCCCTTATTTACTGGGACAAACTTCCTGTAGCACTATGCTAGCCACCCCGGGTTCTTACCTCTGGTGGGAGGGTGTGGTTTTTTTGGCATTTGAGGTTGTCCTTGTAGTACCCATACTCGCTGCACTCATAGCATTTGGCCATTTTGAGCTGCCAACTTTTGTCAGGGTAGTTTTGTTTCTGTTGGCCAGATTGGAATGAGAACCAAACACTTTCCCCTGTGAGTTGGTTTGGTAGACTTTAGAGAACTTCTTCTTTTTATCTCCCCCCCTTTCTTCTGGTTGGAATCCTGACCACCCTTCTGAGAGTCCCCCCAGAGACTCTGGTACTGACCTAGATGTCTGCTTCCTCAGCATACAGTAATCACAATGGGCACACCACAAAAAGACTCCACACAGGTGTAGAAAAATAAAGCTTGTGAATCTGTGTAAACCACAACCAAAAATTTAATTTAAGGATGAGGAGATACAATTGTTGCAGGAATTGATATGAAACCAGTGCTAGATGTGCTTGTGCTCTTTTTAGAGCCTTTGCAGTAATTCAGCTCAACATTGCAACATTTTGAATAAGGCCCAGAACTCAACATGCCCCTTCTGTCAAGTAGCTGCAGGGATTGTTGCTGCTGCTATGGCTGTCGGCAGGCAGTGTCCTCATGGCCCACAGTGCAGGGAGTATGTTGTGTTGTGAAGCAGCTGTCCAGATGTTGGCAGGCCTCCCACACAAGGCCCACAGTGCTGGATGGTGAGTCAGGCTCTGATGCAGCAACTGGGTGAGTCGCTTATGCTGTCCGGGTATCGGTGACTTCTCACATGGGACCTGCGGTGCAGGGAGACAAGTCACTTTGCGGTGTAGTCAGGAAAATCGGCCAGCACTTTGATGTCGGAGAGGCTTGCAATGAGTAGAGCTGTAGAATCGCTGCTCCTGGGTTGATCAATGGAAGCATGTCCCTCAGCGCTGGGGAGTAGGTGCTGTAGAACGTAGATGCAAGACTCACAGCTTATCAGAGGCCAGCAACAGCCAGACGGGAAGGACATTTTTCTTGTCCCTGAGATTTCCCACAGAATAGTAGGCAAGTCAACAATCTATTGGAGTCACACTGGCTTTTAGTCCTTAGCAGGGTAGGGCAGAGCACAGATCAGCAGGCAACAGAGCGGCACAATTAGGCAAAGCAGAAGTCCCTGGGAATAGTCAGTCTTGGCAGAGTGGTGAACCTGGTAGCACAGTCATCTTTAACTGAGCAGAGTTCTTTTTAAGTCCAGAAGTGTAATGAATTTAGGGGGGTCAGAGACCAAGTACTTATACTTAAAAGTGCCTTTGATGTGAGAATAATTTCAAAATGTTTTGCAAACTGCACAGGTCCCCATTTCAGCCTAGCCCCAGCTCCAGACTATCAGTGGGAGGTAATTAGCCCCTTTGTGTGGCTAGGCTCTGGAGAAACAGGGGAGTTGAACAGTTGAAAAGAATTACAGGAGTACTTGCTCACACAAAGCCCCTTTCAGTACCTGTAAATAAATGTATATACATTCAAGGTAGGTTTAAACATAATTTGTAAACTGCAAGATAGTAATTCAAAATCACAGTTGTTGATTTTCCCTTATCACTTGAAGTTAAGGAAAAAGCTTTACCACCAGGTTGAATTCGTAGATTCCATGAAGAAAGGGTGCTGGAGGAAGACAAGAAAGTAGTAAGAAGGAGCAGCACAACAGTTCCTGCCTAAGCAGGTTACCTGCACAAATGCAAGAAAACAATGTGGAAAAGGAGTGGAGATGATTATGAACTGATGTGAGGAATAAATAAACCCACCAACATACACAATTGACAGTTGAAAGATGATTGCGAATACACCTTGCCTATTCTGACCCAGAAGGAAAACCTGGATCTTATCCTGCTTTGGTCTGACCCCTATTCACACTTGGAACCTCCATCACCGTGGAACAAGTGGGACAACAATACGTGTAGTCATAACTCAAGTTGCACTTTTATCCCTGACCTTCCTGTGGATCTGCAATCCCCTTAAAGCTATCCTCATATAAATTGTGAAACTTCTCTAATTTAATCTTATCACTGAATGTAGACTCTTAGGAAGGTTAAAACTGATTTTCTTTGTTACATCTTCTGTTTCGTTACCCAGTTGGACCCCTGGCAATGTTTGGGAAAGAGTACAAGTCAATTTTCTGGTGACATAATTACTCCATGTCTTAATGGAAAGTATGCTAAATTAAAGTCATCAGGAATGCTTTTAATGTGTCTAACTTTGCTTCATAATGCAAATTGGAATGCAACAAAACATAAAATTAGTTGTGTGTGACTCTGATTCTAGATACAGCCAATGAAAGCGTGTGTATTTAATTCATATGATAAGTCCTATGGATCTGTGTCAAAAATGTGTTATTAATATTGGACAGTGTGACACCCACCAACCTAATAGGTATAAGGTGGTTATGCCAAAACATAGGGGCATATTTATACTCCGTTTGCGCTGAATTTGCGTCGTTTTTTTCAACGCAAATTCAGCGCAAAACTAACGCCATATTTATACTTTGCCGTTAGACGCGTCTAGCGCCAAAGTATGAGGAATGAGCGTCATTTTTTTGCGTGAACGCCTTCCTTGCGTTAATGAGATGCAAGGTAGGCGTTCCCGTCAAAAAAAATGACTGTGACGCAAATGCGTCGTATTTATACTCCCGGGCAAAAATCACGCCCGGGAGTGGGCGGGGCAAAAAACCCCGCATTTGCGCCTCTTTTTAACGCCTTGGTCAGGGCAGGCGTTAAGGGACCTGTGGGCTCAAAATGAGCCCACAGCTGCCCTCCCATGCCCCCAGGGACCCCCCCTGCCACCCTTGCCCACCCCAGGAGGACACCCAAGGATGGAGGGACCCATCCCAGGGACATTCAGGTAAGTTCAGGTAAGTATAATTGTTTTTTTTTTTATTAATTTTTTTGGCATAGGGTGGCCTGATTTGTGCCCCCCTACATGCCACAATGCCCAATGACCATGCCCAGGGGACATAAGTCCCCTGGGCATGGCCATTGGGCAAGGGGGCATGACTCCTGTCTTTACTAAGACAGGAGTCATGTAAATGGCGTCTGGGCGTCGTTAAAAATGGCGCAAATCGGTTGGAGGCGATTTTTTTGCCTCAACCTGACTTGCCCCATTTTAAGACGCCCTAACGCCATTTTCCCCAATGCCGGCGCTGCCTGGTGTACGTGTTTTTTTTCCACGCACACCAGGCAGCGCCGGTCTGCTAGCGCCGGTTAACGCCATTCAATAAATACGGCGCCCGCATGGCGCTTCAGAATGGTGTTAGCCGGCGCTAATCTTTTTGGCGCAAAACTGCGATAGCGCAGTTTTGCATCAAAAAGTATAAATATGGCCCATAGTTTTTAGAGAATCTCTTCTCAAACTTGGGTAGCTATGGTACAAGCAGTTGGCAATCACAAGATAAGTGGGTGTTTGGTTCAAGTAATACAAATATTGTGAAGTCAAGAAAACAAAACAAAAATAAAATGAATTAAAAATAAAATAGTAAGCAAATGATACAAAAGTCGTTGCAATTGTATGACAGAAATTGAAATGTGAATTTTCAAAGTTTATGGAAAACATCACTTAGAAAAATAAAGCAACATAGAAAAGCCAGTTTTTTTTTGACTGGGACCAAAGCTCAATTTCAGGTTAACCACAATGGAGTGGGAGTTGAATACACAAAGCAGTTCATCCTGGTCAAAGTTATTAACTTTTGGCTTACTCTGAAATAGACAACATCATTCAGTGGACAAGGTCCAAAACTGATTCCCTATAAGGAGGTAAGTATTTATCTTGATGTTTTACACATATAGTACTTGGTAATATGATATTGCATAATGCAATCAAATCCAGTAAGATCCAAAAGTTAATTCTTCAATAAAATCATTCTTTATTGGATTCATCACAATCAGACCATGGAGTTTGATCTTGGAGGGAATATCGTCAGGCAAAATATCACTTAGCCTTAAGACACTGTTTTGTAAGGTCCAAGACTGAGGCTGGTGAGGGTCTCCTGAAGTCAGATACGTCACTGCCAAACCCCCGCTGCAAATGTTGGTTTTGGTATCAAGCCCCAAGCAAAACCAACCTGCATTTTGTGGTACTCAAGTTGACTTTGTGGGTTAGATAGATTTGCATCTTAGCCCCTGTCTCTTGCTGTGGCATCTTCATGATGTAGTCCTCTATAGTAATCTGAGCCAGGTATCCTTCAGCTGTTTGAGTCCCTGCTGAAGGCACAAAGGCCAACTTTTTTTACCCTTGTAGAACGGTTTTAGTCATTGGGCACAGCAGGAGTTAGAAGTCAGCAGTCTTCTTTCTTCTAGATCGGTCTTCCTCAGGTGTAGACTTCCCGGGTCCAAGAATGGTCTGAGGAGGCAGTGGAGAAGTTCCAGTTTTATTCTGAGCACTAACCAGTGACTGAGTAATTTTTCCTACCCTTTCTCTCTCTGTGCCCAACTTCTTTTGCAATACATCTTTGTTTTTCTATAACATTTCTCAGAAGTCCAGAAGGCAACATGGTTGAACCATTCTTCCCTCTGGAGGCCATTAACCACACCCCAAATTAGTTGAGCTTGCTTCTTTTCTGCTATTGTCAAAACTGGCTCTTCATGCTGGTGGGATTAGAGTCAAAGGGTTCAAGGTGGCACCATATAATAACAGGAGCAGATCAGGTTCACCCCATTAGGGGTCAACAATTCAAAATAATACATTTTAATATTGTTTTTTGGTCTCTCAGTTGTCCTGTGCCCCTCTCAGATGAGGAGTCATCACTAAGTGGCCAGTAGCCTACAAAATGTCTTCCTTCCTGGGCCGAGAGTGCAAGCCATAGTCCTCTGGCAAGCTGTGTCTGACAGGCATAAATTGATCAAAGCTGCACTTACCTGTCATCTGAATAAAACATGAGCAATGGTATATCCACAATTCCATGAACCTGGTGATGATGGTGCAAAGGATATTTTTGATGGCCTGCAGTAGACCATGAGAAAGTAGAATCAGACAAGACGAGAAATAGAGATAATGGATATTTTCACTGTTATTTCTCCTACTGCTAAGCTCAACCTGATAGTCTAAATGAAACAGGAGCAAAGCTTTTAGCCACAATTCCATGAAGCCACCAATGATAACGCAAAGAATATTTATGCTGGTAAGCAGTAAATAGTGAGAAAGTAGAGTCAGGCAAGAGAGGACGAAACTAAGACCCTGGGGCCAATATTGATACTTTTTGATGCCAGCTACCGCCATTCCAACGCGCCAGCCGGGCATCATATTTAAGGAATGACGGTAGTCGGCGCTGCAGCCTGGTCAGCATCAAAATAAGTGACTCCAACCGGGCAGCGGAGGCGCAGGGAAGCCTGTGGGTTGTGCATCAAAGAATGGTGAAAGTCAGGTTAGAGTAAAAAAAATGACTCTAAGCTGACGAGCATCATTTTTTGACGCACAACCCCCATGGAAATGACTCCTGTCTTAGCAAAGACAGGAGTCATGCCCCCCTGCAAATGGCCATGCCTAGGGGCCATTTGTCCCCGGGCATGGCCATTGGGCACAGTGGCATGTAGGGAGTCCCAAGTTAGGCCCCCCCTATGCCACTTAAAATAAAAAATAAAAATACTTACCTGCACTTACCTGCACTTACCATGGATGGGTCCCCCCATCCATGGGTTTCCTCCAGGGGTGGGCTAGTGGCAGGGGGTGTTCCTGGGTGCAGGGAAGGGCACCTGTGGGCTGCTTCCATGGTCTCCCACCATGGAAAAGAGCCCACAGGTCCCTTAACGCCTGCCCTTTCCCAGGCGTTAATTTTTTACGCAAATCGTGATTTACATCATTTTCCTGCTCCGCCTCCCACCTGTGCACCATTTTTGCCTGGTTGGATAAATATGGCGCACAGGTGTTTAAGTCATTTTTTGGACGGGAATGCCTACCTTGCATGTCATTATCGCAAGGCAGTTTCACGCATCCAGAAAATGACGCACACCAAGATAGTTTGACATTAGTGGGGTTTAACGTCAAAGTATAAAAATGGTCTTAGTTTTGCACAGAATTTGTGTAAAAAACAAATGACGCAAATCCAGTGCAAGCAGAGTATAAATATGGGCCTGGGTATTTTCACTCCTATTGTTCATGTTGCTGGGCTCAACCTGCAATGGAGAAGCATTGATATCTACAGAAAGAAATAACTATTTTGGAATTTTGTTTGAGTAGGTGTGATGTACATAATTTCTTGAATTTCATCTTGCTCTTGTTACATGATTTTCCCAACATCATGTAATTTAGTCACTTTGCATAATTGTGCCAGTTGAAGTGAAATGGTACAGTGAATGTGCAATTCACAGTATACATTTACCACAAATGGACACGCACATTAGAACGCTAGTGGCTGTTGTTCGCTGTGCTTTCATGTTTTAGCATTATTGTTAGCATGAAATGTGTCTTTGCATCAAATAGACTCGAGGACATGTATCCTGTTAAATATAGTGCTAAATGATTGAATTGTATTTCATATATTTACCTGTGATTTCTTATAATTTTGCCAACATTTATCAAAATTATGCAAAAAAAAAACCTAAGCAAATTTCACATACTTCTAGTATTTTACATTTGTATTACAAGTCACTATATCTAATATTGCACATTATGGGCCTGATTACAAATTTGGCGGAGGGTGTTAATCCGTCCCAAATGTGACATGTATCCCACCGCCGTATTACGAGTACATTATATCCTATGGAACTCGTAATACGGTGGGCAGGATATCGGTCACATTTGGGACGGATTAACCCCCTCTGCCAAAGTTGTAATCAGGCCCTATATGCTTGTACAGGCTCTGTATAACTGACTCTCTACGGTTAGTAAAAACTCCCTAAAGACTTCCATAGAGCAATATATGAAACCAATATGATACAGGTAGTACACAACCTTAACCATACATTATGTAAATAACTATCATGAGTGAATTGTAAATCACGTCTTTAAACTGAATGATTCTCAATGTAACACCTTCTTTACCTGTAACATAATAAATACTCATGTGTGTTGTGTTTTCATGACTAGCAATACTGTAGTACCATATGCGATTCAAATTACTATAAACGATGCCTGTGTGTTCGATACACCTCTTGTTTCTCATGAGCAATGCAGTTTATAATCCTTTGAAGGATTGCTCAATTAATGAGGTGCAAATCAAAATCTAATTCTTAGACCTTCTGCATTATCCAGAAAAAGTTATCTATTTACAGTAAGGCTTTAAAAACTCCAGTTAAATGCAAGATCTGTTCAAAACCCCTGGCACCTCCTTCAGGACCATCCTCCTGCAGAAAAGGCACCTGTCGTTGCAAAGCCAAGTTGTGCAGCATACAGCAGGCCACGATGATCTGGCACACCTTCTTTGGTGAGTAGTATAGGGATCCACCTGTCATATGGAGACATCCGGAACCTTGTCTTCAGGAGGCCGAAGGTCCTCTCTATAACCCTCATAGTTCGCCCATGTGCCTCATTGTAGCATTCCTCTGCCCTTGTCCTGGGATTCCTCAGTGGGGTCAGTAGCCATGACAGGTTTAGGTACCCAGTCACCTGCAAATGTCGAGGGACAACTGTTAGACACACACTAACCCTTAGGGACAACCCAGACCCAGACAACTATTCACACTGTATAGGGTCCATGTCCTCACCTAATAGCCACACAAGGTGCCTGTGGAGTTGCCCGATCACATAAGGGATGCTGCTATTCCTCAGAATGTAAGCATCATGCACTGAGCCATAAAACTTGGCATTCAAATGTGGGATGTACTGGTCGGCCAAACACACCATCTGCACATTCATAGAATGGTAACTCTTCCGGTTTCTGTACACCTGTTCTCTCCTGCAGGGGGGGGTACCAAGGCCACATGTGTCCCATCAATGGCACCTTTGATGTTGGGGATATGCCCAAGGGCATAGAAGTCACCTTTCACTGTAGGCAATTCCTCCACCTGAGGGAAAACAATGTAGCTGTGCATGTGTTTCAGCAGGGGTGACAACACTCTGGTCAACATGTTAGAGAACATTGGCTGGGATATCCCTGATGCAATGGCCACTGTAGTTTGAAAAGACCCACTTGCCAGGAAATGGAGTACTGAAAGGACCTGCACTAGAGGGGGGATTCCTGTGGGATGGCGGATAGCTGACATCAGGTCTGGCTCCAACTGGGCACACAGTTCATGGATTGTGGCATGATCAAGTCTGTAGGTGACTATTACATGTCGCTCTTCCATTTTTGACAGGTTCACCAGCAGTCTGTACACCGGAGGATGCCGGCATCTCCTCACCTGCCCCAGCGAACGCGCACTATGTACGAGAACAGCGACCAGAGGGTCAGCCAACACTGAGGTACGAAAAAAAACACTTTATTGCACACATTTGTCAATCCGCTATGTGCCTGTCTTAGTGCGTATGCAAGGCCTATATATGTGTGACGAATTTAAAATTAATGCCATGTGGCCCCCTGAAATGGCAGCTGCCTGACCTGTAATGTGGGTCAAGGGGATGTGAGGTAACTGCGCTGACATTGTACACCGTTGCGGTAGGCGGTCGAATACCGCATTGCAATCCTGCATTGGTTAACATTGGACCCTATGGGTCCCAGGAGCCAATGACGATGTACGCCGGTGGTGACGGTACGCACCACCGTGGACTTGACCGCCATTTTCTCTCTGTTCACTCACTTGAGACCTGAACTTCGACAGGAGAGGACCTACACTTCAAGTGCTGCTGTGACCTCAGTCTGGAAGCGACAATGGCTCAAGTTTCTGGGGAAAGGGCCCCTGCCTTCACATCGGAGGAGTTGGGGAAACTAGTGGATGGGGTCCTCCCCCAGTACACGCTACTCTACGGTCCGCCAGACAAACAGGTGAGTACACTGTGAGCATGCTGTGTGGGCAATGCCTGTTTGGAGTGGTGTGGATGGTTGATGGGGGGGATGAGGCGTGCATGATACAACGGTGAGTGTATGTGCATCAGAGCAAGGGTGGGAACATGGGCCAGTGACGGTCCGGACGGTTAATGTTGTAACGTTTCCTCTGTACTCTTCCTCTAGGTCAGCGCCCACCAGAAAAAGGATATTTGGCGTGCCATTGACAAGGACTTCTGGGCCCTAAAGGTCCACCACAGACAGAGCACCCACTACCATAAAAGATGGGAGGACATTCGCAGCTGGAGCAAGAAGACGGCAGAGGCCCAGCTGGGGATGGCATCCCAACGTGGGAAGGGTGCCGTCGCACCATGACCCCCCCGATGTTCCGGATCCCGGCGGTGGCGTATGCGGAGTTGGATGGGTGCTTGAGGGCATCACAGCAGCCACAAGAGAGTGAGTACACTCACATCCATCTGATTCAGTGCGCAGTGGAGGTGTCCGGGTGGGGGAGGTGGGCTGTGCGTTCCCCTAGGCTAGGGCGAGCCTTGTAGGCAAGGAACCTTTCTGAGGCAGGCTAAGTGGCACCCCAACCCCACCAGTTGAAGAGCCATCTACACCTAGTCAGGCTCCTGTGACTTCCATGTGTGCAGCAATCGGGCATAGGCCTTGTACCCCTTGTCCCTGTAATCAATTAGGGAACTCTAAGTGCATGGCGTAGAGCAGAGGGCTGCTGTTTCTGTAGTGTCCGCCAACGGTAGCGGTATTGCATGCACTGAACATGTCTTTGTACTTTCTTCCCCCCCCCTTTTTGTGGTCTCCCTGTTCTTGTGTGCATTAGCATCATCAGACGGAGGAGCTGTGCCACCAGAGCAGGAGGGAGCTAGCTGCATCTCACATGGCCCTGGAGGGTGAGACTACGGACTCAGAATTCACCAGTGGGACGGAGGGCGAGGGGAGCTCCACAGCAGGGACTGGAGCAGCGACCAGCGACACCGATTCCTCCTCTGATGGGAGATCCCTTGTGGTGGTGGGCCCCTCTGTGCCCCGCGCATCTCCAGGTACAGCCACCACCCCCCTTACCAGCACTGTGCTCCCAACAGCCCCTCAGCGTGTGCCCCGTGGCCACTCACCCAGGAGGGTGGTAATCTCCTTCGCCCCAGACACCTCAGCCCCTACCCCAGTCAGCCCTGCTGCCCTCAGTGAGGAGGCCATTGACCTCCTCAGATCCCTCACTGTTCAGCAGTCTACCATTCTGAATGCCATCCAGGGTGTAGAGAGACAGTTGCAACAGACAAATGCATACCTGGAGGGCATTCATTCTGGCCAGTCAGCCCAACAGCGAGCATTTCAGACTCTGGCCTCAGCATTGATGGCAGCCATTGTCCCTGTGTCCAACCTCCCCCCTCCAACTTCCTTCACCCAGACCCAATCTCCAGTACCTCAGTCTATCCCAAGCCACCATCAGACCAGCATGCACACACCTCAACACACAAGGGTAGCTCTGGCAAACATAAGCACCACACATCCCATAGGCACTCACACAAGCATCATACCCATGCACACATACCAACATCCATGCCTCCACTGTATCCCCCTCCTCCACGTCTCTCTCCTCCCTCCCTGTCACGTCTCCACTTACACCTGCATGCACTACATCTTCAGCCACTACCTCCATCACCAGCACGCCCATCACCACACCCCGCTCATGTGCAGTCACCACCCCCACTACCATTCACACATCTCCTGTGTCCTCTCCCAGTGTGTCTGTGAGCCCTCCTCCCAAAGTACACAAACGCAGTCACACACCCACCCAGCAGCCAACCACCTCACGACAGCCTCCAGCCCATGCACCCTTCACCCAAAGTCAGCAAACGAACACCTCCTACAACCACTACCTCTTCCTCCACTCCCAAAGCTCCTCCATCTACCCATCCAAGCGTGTCTAAAAAACTTTTCCTGTCAAACCTTGACCTCTTCACTTTACCTCCCCCACCCCTTCCGTCCCCTAGGGCCCGCCTTTCCAGGTCCCAACCCAGCACCTCAGCCACCACATCACCGGGCACAGTGGTGCCAGCAGTAACCGGCTTCTGGAGTGCGCCAAGCAACAGGGCTGCCAGTGTCCCACGGAGCGAGGCCAAGGACATTCCCCCACCTCCAAAACAAAAGAAGTTGCCCACTTCCCAGAGGGAGAAGGCCAAAACAGCTGCCACCAAGGGCTCAGCCAAGGCAACAGTTGGGAATGGCAAGACAGCTGTGCCCCCATCCAAGGTGGGGAAGGGCCAGAGAAAGAAAGGCAAGTCGCCGCCAACCTGCACGGCGGACATGACCGCCACCGGCCCTGCCACATGCACTGCTGCCACCAGAACCACCTCTCATGAGACCGACGCCAGCACCGATGTCAGTGAGCCCCCCACCAGCACCGCCGTCAGTGAGCCCCCCACCAGCACTGTCAATCGTACGAGGTTGGTGGTCAGTTCCAGGGGCCTGGGCAGCTTCCATGTTGCCCCACCGTCAGTGGAGTGTGAAATCCACTATCTCTGTCCTTGGCAGGATGAAGCACTCTGGGCACAAAGCCCCCTTCAGAACCAGTGCCGAAAGGCATCCACTACCTCAGTCCTTGGCAGGATGAAGCACTCTGGGCACAAAGCCCCCTCCAGAACCAGTGGAGAAAGGCATCCACTACCTCAGTCCTTGGCAGGATGAAGCACTCTGGGCACAAAGCCCCCTCCAGAACCAGTGGAGACTGTTACCCACTTGTGAGACTGTGGCTTTGCACGCCCCAGGATAAATCAGTGGGCAAATCACCCACTGGAGAGACTTGTGAGACTGTGGCTTTGCACTCCCCAGGATAAAGCAGTGGGCAAACCACCTACTGGAGAGACTTGTGAGACTGTGGCTTTGCTCTCCCCAGGATAAAGCAGTGGGCAGAGCACCCACTGGAGAGACTTGAGAGACTGTGGCTTTGCACTCCCCAGGATAAAGCAGTGGGCAAACCACCCACTAGAGAGTCTTGTGAGACTGTGGCTTTGCACTCCCCAGGATAAAGCAGTGGGCAACCCACCCACTGGAGAGACTTGTGAGACTGTCGCTTTGCACTCCCCAGGATAAAGCAGTGGGCAAACCACCCACTGGAGAGACTTGTGAAACTGTGGCTTTGCACTCCCCAGGATACATCAATGGGCATGGAGCCCCCTCGTGGAGCTGGTGTTGGGCACTCATCCGGCTGAGGTGCTCCCCCTTCCCTTCCCCTCGAGGTGCCTGTTTTATTTCGATCTGATGCCCCTGCAATGTTCTCTCCGTTTGGATTGGGTATCTTGTGTGGGCCTCACCCATGCATTTTGTGTCCAGTGGTCCACGGACTATATAGGTGCAGTACATGGACTTGAATTCTCTGTGTACATTTTTGCTAATACAGTATATACATTTTTGAGTAATGGATTTTTCTTGATTTCATTCGTTCAAATCATTTCCTTTTGTCCTTGCGTTCTTCCGGGGGGGAGGGGGATGGAGGGGAAATGTAACATTTCAGCATGTATTTGTGTATGAGGGTGGGGGTGGGGGTGTTGCGTGTTGCGTGTGTGTGTCAATCTCTTTTCCCTCCCTCCTCCCCTGTGTCATAGGTGCAGTACTCACCGTGGTCGTCACCGCCATCGGTCGTGCTCCTGGTTGAGGAGAAGGAAGACAATGGCAGGGAGAATGTGGAGTTCCAGCTCCATGGCATCCTGGTTCCTCGTGGGGTATGTAGAGGTGAGTGTTGCCCCATCCAAGTCCTGTTTCCGCCATGTTTTTGTTCGCGTTGAATCTACCCTGGAAAAGGTGGCGGATTGGCCTGTCATAATAGTGTGGGCGGTACATTGTCTTCCACCTGTCTGTTGGTGGTGAAAGCCATGCCGTTTGTTTGTACCGCCGTGGCGGTCGGAGTGTTAAAGTGGCTGTCTATGTTGGTGGTTTCCAACACGGTCGTGATTCCATTTTTTTCTGCCGGCCTGTTGGCGGTCTTACTGCCCCTTTAAAACCGACCACCAGGGTTGTAATGAGGGCCTAAGTTTGCTTTGACTTGACTATTCTATTTTGTGTATTGCAAGTGTTGCAGATGTGAAGCCTCACACCAAGCTGCACTCATACTATGTATACTGTGGACTTTCTCTGCAGTGAAAGATTTTAATACCTATAAAGTTTAGAGACATGCATTTATTTACCCACTCAGTATGGGCCGCAGATTACAACATTATTCGCATCTGCATGTGTGGCAGAACTGGTTTTAATCCAGGCAGACCAACGTTACTCTTATACTAAAGTGAAAAACTGAAATAGCCATAATAAACCAGATTTTGAAAATTAAGTTGAAAATAGCCCCAGATCATGTTCTTGCATTTTCCAAACCAAAGGTATAAACTACATATTTTAATTATACCTAGGGCTGCCACATGGATTACATGGGTAAACCTACACTGCGGAAATAGCTTTTAGGCCTTCAATGATTAGCAGTCATATATTTTGGTCACCACTGGTTAGTTATGGTTTGGATCACATTTCCATAGGAAAAGCATTTGTGTGATTTTATTAACTTTTGGTGGTGCCCAATAATTGGAAGTTTGAAGACAAGGATTTTGGTGGTCATTACAACCCTGGCGGTCGGTGTTAAAGCGGCGGTAAGACCGCCAACAGGCTGGCGGTAAACATTTTGCAATTACGATCATGGCGGAAACCGCCAACAAAGACAGCCACTTTCACACTCCGACCGCCACGGCGGTACAAACAAACAGCGCAGCGATCACCGCCAACAGACAGGCGGGAGACAATGTACTGCCCACACTATTATGACAGGCCAATCCACCACCTTTTCCAGGGCGGAGTCACCGTGGATAAAAACACGGTGGAAACCGGAATCCCGAAGGGAAAATGCTCATCTCTACACACCCCACGAGGAACGAGGACGCCATGGACCCGGAACTCCAAATTCTAACTGCAATAGTCTTCCTGCTCCTCTACCAGGAGCACGAACACCGGCGGCGAATACCACAGTGAGTACTGCACCTACGACACAGGGGAGGCAAAAAACAGGGACACACACACACAACACCCCCACCCTCACCCACTACAACACACACACTAATGCATATCAATACATCACAGTTACACCCCCCAAAACCCCCAGAAGAATGCAAAGACAATAGAAAATGAGTGTAACCGTTGTAATATATTAAAAGCAAGTAGGCAGAAATATATATGTACACCATGTACATAATACATACTAAGCATAGTTGTCCAGGTAGTGCTCTAAGAAAGTCCGTGGAATACTGGGACCACACGGTATGGGCGAGGCCCACACAAGATCCCCGACCATGATGGAGAGAACACTGCAGGGGCATCATAGAGCAACTAAACAGGCACCTCAGGGGGAGGGAAAGGGGGGTCACCTCAGCCTCTTCAGTGCACAACGCCAAATCCACGAGGGGGCCACATGCCCACTGTTCCATCCTGGGGAGTGCAAAGCCACCGTCTCTCAAGTCTCTACAGTGGGTGGGTTGCCCACTGTTCAATCCTGGGGAGTGCAAAGCCACAGTCTCTCAAGTCTCTACAGTGGGTCGATTGCCCACGGTTCCATCCTGGGGAGTGCAAAGCCACAGTCTCTCAAGTGGATAATAGTCTCCACTGGTTCTGGAGGGGGCATGGTGCCCAGAGTGCTTCATCCTGCTAAGGACAGAGGTAATGGATGACAGCCTCCACTGGTTCTAGAGGGGGCATAGTGCCCAGAGTGCTTCATCCTGCCAAGGATTGGGGTAGTGGATGCTTTTCTCCACTGGTTCTGGAGGGGGCATGGTGCCCAGAGTGCTTCATCCTGCTAAGGACAGAGGTAGTGGATGACAGTCTCCACTGGTTCTGGAGGGGGCATGGTGCCCAGAGTGCATCATTCACCCCTTGACGGACTCAGTTGCGTCAGTGCCCTTGCCGCTCATGGCCCAGTGGGGCTTGAGATGGCGGTGCCCTGTTCAGCGGTGCTTGAGATGGCGGTGCCCTGTTCAGTGGTGTTTGAGACTGCGGTGCCCTGTTCAGCGGTGCTTGAGACGGCGGTGTCCTTTTCAGCGGTGCTTGAGACGGCGGTCACGGCGGTGCCCTGTTCAGCGGTGATTGAGATGGCGGTGCCCTGTTCAGCGGTGCTTGAGACGGCGGTGCCCTCTTCAGCGGTGCTTGAGATGGCGGTGCCCTGTGCAGCAGTGCTTGAGACGGCGGTGCCCTGTTCAGCGGTGCTTGAGTTGGCGGTGCCCTGTTCAGCGGTGCTTGAGACCGCGGTGCCCTGTTCAGCGGTGCTTGAGTTGGCGGCGCCTTGTTCAGCGGTGCTTGATATGGCGGTCTCCATTGCAGGGTCTCAGCTGCTGGCGGTCCTTCATGGCCCAGCGGGGCTTGTGCTGGCAGTCCTTCATGGCCCAGCAGGGCCTTTGTTGGCAGTCCTTCATGGCCCAGCAGGGGCTTTTGCAGGCGGTACTTCATGGTTCAGCGGGGCTTTTGCTGGCGGTTCTTCATGGCCCAGCAGGGCTTTTGCTGGCGGTCCTTCATGGCTCAGCGGGGCTAGTGCTGGCGGTCCTTCATGGCCCAGCGGGGCTTTTGCTGGCGGTCCTTCATGGCCCAGCGGGGCTTTTGCTGGCGGTCCTTCATGGTCCAGCGGGGCTTTTGCTGGTTGTCCTTCATGGCCCATCAGGGCTGGTGCTGGCAGTGGCCTCCTGGGCAGGTGGGCTGGTGCTGGCGGTGGCCTCCTGGGCTGCTGGGCTTGTGCTGGAGGTGGGCTCCTGGGCATCGGGGATGATGGCGGTCTTCGCCGTGCTGCTCTTCCCTGACTTACCGGGTTTCTTGTGGCCCTTCCCCACCTTGGAAGGTGTCACAGCTGACTCCACACTCCCACCGGGACCCCTGGGAGCGGCTTTGGTGGCTGGAGTCTTCCCCCTCTCCCGCCGGGCACTGGCCAACTTCTGATGCTTCACAGGTGGGGGACTGTCTGTGCTGTGGCTCCGTGCCACACTGGCTGCCCTGGTGGCCTGTGCATACCAGATTCCGGTGACTACAGGCACCACTGGTCCCGGAGATGTTGTGGCTGAGGTGCTAGTTCAGGACCTGGGAGACGGACGGGGTGGGGGAGGTGTGGGAAAGAGGTCAAGGGTGGACAGGAAAAGTTTTTTGGACACACTGGGATGGGTATCTGGAGGAGGTTTAGGAGAGGAGGAAGAGCTGGTGGTTGTAGGAGGTGTACGTTTGGTCACTTTGGGTGAAGGTGCATGCCCTGGAGGCTGTCAGAGGTGGATGACTGTTGGGTGGGTGTGTGTCTGCGTTTGTGTATCTTGGGAGGAGGCGTCACAGACACATTGGGAGAGGACACAGGGTATGTGTGAATGGTAGTGGGGGTGGTAGTGCATGCATGTGTGATTGTAGAAGAGACTGGGAGGGAGGCGGGAGACGAGGAGGAGGGGGACACAATGGAGGCAGTGGATGTTGGTGTGTCTGCATGTGTGTGATGCTTGAGTGAGTGCCTGTGGGATGTCTGGTGCTTATGTTTGCCAGAGCTTCCCTTGTGTGTTGACGTGTGTGCATGCTGGTCTGTAGGTGTGCTTGTGATAGGCTGAGGTACAGGGGATTGGGTCTGGGTGGAGGAAGTTGGAGGGGGGAGGCTAGAGACGGAGACAATGGCTGCCATCAGTGCTGAGGCCAGAGTCTGAAAAGCTCGCTGAAGGGCTGCCTGACCAGAACGAATGCCCTCCAGGAATGCATTTGTTTGTTGCAACTGCCTCTCTACACCCTGGATGGCATTCAAAATGGTAGACTGCCCAACAGTGAGGGACCTGAGGAGGTCATGGGGCGAATGTGATGCCCACCCTCCTGGGTGAGCGGGCATGGTGCAAAGGCTGAGGGCCTGCTGGGAGGGCGGTGCTGGTAGGGTGGGTGGCGGCTGTACCTGTAGATGCGGGGGCCAAAGATGTTGCCGCCACCACAAGGAAGTTCCCATCAGAGGACGAGTCCGTGTTGCTGGTGTCAGCTCCTGGTGAACTCTGAGTCCGTAGTCTCGCCCTCCAGGGCCATGTGGGATGCAGCTCCCTCGTGCTCCTGTGCCACTGCTCCTCCACCGGATGATGCTAATGCACACAAGAATAGGGAGACCACAAAAAGGGGGACGACGACAGAAGAAAGACTTGTTGAGTGCGTGCATTACCGCGACAGTTGGCGGACACGACAGACACAGAAGCACCCTGCACTATGCCATGCTCTTGGGGTCCACTGTTCAATTCCTGGGAAATGGCCTACAAGGCTATGGACGACATCTGCACACATAGATGACACATCGGCATGACTAGGTGTACTTGGCACTCTAAAGAGGTGGGGTGGGGTGCCACATGGCCTGCCTTACGGAGGGGCCTTGCCTACGGAACTCACCCTGGCCTAGGGAAACCCACAGCCCACCTCCTCCACCCAGACACCTCCACTGCACGCAAAGTCAGCAGAATGAGAGTGTACTCACCCCCTTGTGGCTTCTGTGATGCCCTCAAGCGCCCACCAACTCCGGGTAGGCCACCGCCAGGATCCTGAAATCAGGGGGGTCATGGTGCGACGGGCACCCCTCCCACGTTGGGAGGCCATCCCCAGCTGAGCCTCCGCCGTCTTCTTGCTCCAGCGATGAATGTCCTCACATCTTTTCCGTCAGTGGGTGCTCCGTCTGTGGTAGACCCCCAGGGTCCGGACGTCCTTGGCGATGGCTCGCCAAATATCTTTTTTCTGGTGGGCGCTGACCTACATGAAATGTACAGGGGAAAAAGAGAAGTTTTTACCAACTGCACCATCAAACTGATTGGCCCCCATCCCTACCCTTGCCATGTGGCACATGCATTCACCGTCTTTCATGCATGCAGCACTATCTCCCCTTCCTTCTTACATCCAGCCCTCTCCACACAGGCATAGCCCATACAACATGCTCCCTGTGTACTTACCTGTTTGTCTGGATGACCATAGAGTAGTGTGTACTGGGGGAGGAGCCCATCCACAAGCTTCTCGAACTCCTCCGATGTGAAGGCAGGGGCCCTTTCCCCAGACACTCGAGCCATTGTCTCTTCCAGACCGAGGTCACAGCAGCACCAGCAGTGTAGGCCCTCTCCTGTCGAAGATCAGGTATCGAGTGATTGAACAGATAGAAAATGGCGGTCACGTCCACGGCGGTGCGTACCGTCACGGCCGGCGTACATCGTCATTGGCTCCTGGGACCCATGGGGTCCAATGTTAACCAATGCAGCATTTCGCCTCGGTCTTCGACCGCCTACCACAATGGTGTACAATGCCAGTGCAGTTACCTCTCATCCCATTGTCCCACTTTACAGGTCAGGCAGCCGCCATTTCTGGGGCCCACATGGCTTCATTTTCAACTGCGTCACACATACCTAGGCCTAGACTCTACACACATACAGGTCATCTTTTGTGTATGAATGGCGTTCTGTGTAAACTGTGGGTACGTACCTCTGAGTTGTTTGACTCTGTGCTCTCTGTTGTTCTTCATAGGCACCGTCCGCTGGGACATGTGAGGAGATGGCGGCATCCTCCGGTGTACCGACCGTTGGTGGACCTGTCATCAATGGAGGAGCGAAATGTGATTATCACATACAGGCTTGACAGTGCCACAATCCAGGAACTGTGTACCCAGTTGGAGCCAGACCTGATGTCAGCAATCCGCCATCCCACAGGAATCCCCCCTCAAGTGCAGGTGCTGCCAGTGCTCCATTTCCTTGCAAGTGGGTATTTTCAAACAACAGTGCCATAGCATCAGGGATGTCCCAGCCTATGTTTTCCAACGTATTGTCCAGAGTGTTGTCTGCCCTTCTGAAACACATGCAGAGCTACATTGTTTTTCCTCAGGTGGAGGATTTGCCTACAGTGAAAGGTGATTTCTATGCCCTGGGACACATCCCCAACATCATAGGTGCCATTGATGGGACCCATGTGGCTTTGGTCCACCCCACAGGAGTGAACAGGTGTACAGAAACCGGAAGAGTTATCATTCGATGAATGTACAGATGGTATGTTTGGCAGACCAGTACATCTCCCAAGTGAATGCCATGTTCCCTGGCTCAGTGCATGACGCCTACATCCTGCAGAATAGCAGCATCCCTTATGTGATGGGTCAACTCCAGGGCACCGTGTGTGGCTATTAGGTGAGCACCTGGAAGCAAGTCAGTGGAAATGGTTGTCTGGGTCTGGGGATATCCCTCCAGGTTAGTGCATGTCTAACAGTTGTCCCTCACCATTTGCAGGTGACTCTGGTTACCCCAACCTGTCATGGCTACTGACCCCAGTGAGGAATCCCAGGACAAGGGCAGAGGAATGCTACAATGAGGCCCATGGGCAAACTAGGAGGGTGATCGAGCGGACCTTCAGCCTCCTGAAGGCCAGATTCAGGTGCCTCCATATGACAGGTGGATCCCTATTCTACTCACCAAAGAAGGTGTGTCAGATCATCGTGGCCTGCTGTATGCTTCACAACTTGGCTTTTTCGATGACAGGTGCCTTTTCTGCAGGAGGATGGTCCAGATGGTGGTGTTGTTGCAGCTGTGGAGCCTGTGGACAGTGAAGACGAGGAAGCAGAAGAAGAGGACATCGATAACAGGAACTCGGTGATCCTGCAATATTTCCAGTGAGACACAGGTAAGAGTACAGACCTGCCTACTACATGTACTTTATCACTACTACCTCTCTACTGTCTGTCGTTTTCACCCAGTGTATGGTCACTGAGTTGTCACTTTCCCTTACTATATCACAGATGTGGGTCCCACTGTGTGACATCTGCTTAGATTCCTCATGGACTAGAGCTGTGTGACATAGGTATGTTGACATTACAATTGAAAGAGCATTTTGTCACTGTAATTGCTAATACACTATTTCGAAATCACAGACAGACTCCAGATTGTTTTGTGCTTTAAGTGTGTTTATTTAAGTGCTCAATATTGGAGGGGGTAGTGAAATGGTGAAGAGTGATGGTGGAGGAATGTCCATGGCAGAGTCCAGTCTATTAGTCTCACAGGTGCATTGCCCATATGGGCATAGGAAGTGGAGCTGGGGCAGTTTAAGTATGGACAGGGTGACAAAGTGGGAGAGTAGGATGACAATCAGGGTGGTCTCATTTCTTGGCGGGGTCTTGGCATCATGCTCTGTCTTTGCCCTGGATCTCAGGGACCGTTTGCGGGGTGGTTCTCCCTCTGCAGGGGGTGGGGTGCTGGTGTGGTGGTCCTGTGGTGGGGCGTCCTGTCCACTAGCGCCGGCGGAGGTGGTGGGCAGTTCATCGTCCATGCTAGTGTCAGGGGCCCCTTGTAGTGCCACAGCACCCCTACGATGGTACCCAGGGTGGAGTTGATGGTTCTGAGTTCCTCCCTGAAGCCCATATACTGTTCCTCCTGCAGGCGCTGGGTCTCCTGAAACTTGGCCAGTACCATTGCCATAGTCTCCTGGGAGTGGTGGTAGGCTCCCATGATGGAGGAGAGGGCCTCGTGGAGAGTGGGTTCCCTTGGCCTGTCCGCCCCCTGTTGCACAGCAGCCCTCCCAGTTCCCCTGGGTTCCTGGGCCTCCGTCCCCTGCACCGTGTGCCCACTGCCTCTACCCCCAGGTCCCTGTTGTTGTTGGGGTGGTGGGTTAGCCTGGGTTCCCTGTAGTGTGGACACACAGATGATTGACGTGTCCTGGGGACGGAGATATGGGCCCGCTGGGTGGGTGCTGTGCTGGTGTTTCCAGAGGGGGGAAGGTCTGTGGTGGCCTGTGACTGGGTGAGGGGAACCGGCTGTCCCGAGGTCCCCGATGGGCCGGGTTGGTCATCTAGATACAGTTGGACAGAGCTGCTGTCATCACTGTGGGCCTATTCTGTTCGTGGTGTGGACATGTGTGGACCCCCCTGTCCGGTGACGTTGGGTAGGGGTCCTGCAGGGGTATAAAAGGATGGTTATTACATCTGTGTGTGTCATGGTGTGCAATGGGTGGGTGACCGTGTACCCCAGTGCTTGCATTCCTCTGTGGGACCTTGTGTGATGATGGTTTAGGGGGTTGTATTGGTATGTGCAGTGGGCATGCTTTAGTGATGGGTGTCCATGCTTTGTTGTTGCATGCAGGGCTTGGTGTTAGGATGGGTGGTTTGTGATGTTGGGACATATGTGAGGAGTTGGGGTGCTGGGGGTGAGGGTGATTGTGGGGGTATGTGCTGGCATACAGGTAGGGTGGGGGATGTAATAATTAAGATTTGTCTTACCAGAGTCCATTCCTCCACCTACTCCTGCGAGGCCCTCAGGATGCAGAATCGCCAAGACCTGCTCCTCCCATGTTGTTAGTTGTGGGGCAGGAGGTGGGGGTCCACCGCCAGTCCACTGAACCGCCTGGTGGTGTCTTGAGACCACGGAACACACCTTCCCTATAGGTCATTCCACCTCTTCCTGATGTCCTCCCGATTTCTTGGGTGCTGTCCCACTGCGTTGATTCTGTCCACTATTCTTCGCCATAGCTCCATCTTCCTTGCTATTGAAGTGTGCTGCACCTGTGATCCGAATAGCTGCGGCTCTACCCGGACGAATTCCTCCACCATGACCCTGAGCTCCTCCTCCGAGAACCTGGGGTGTCTTTGCCGTGCCATGGGGTGGTGTAGGTGATGAGTGGGGTGGAGTATGTGGTGATAAGTGTGCTGATATGTAGTGGTGTGTTGTGTAAGGTGCGTGGAAGTTCTGCGGGTGATGGTGTTGTGTGCCTGTGGATGCTGTTGTTCTTGCTGGTGCTGTCTCTCTCTGGCCTTCTTTCAGAATTTTTTGTCGTAGGGGTTTGTGGGTGATGTGGGTGTGTGTTTTATATTGTAATGGGTGTGTGGGAGTGGTGTGTGTATGTGTATCAGGTGTGTGTATTTCGAATTGTCCAATGTGGCTGTGTTTTGTAAGAGTGTGTGTATTTTGAGCGCGGCGGTGTGTACCGCCAATGGAATACCGCAGTTGAAAGACCGCCGCGTGGATTTGTGTGTCGTGATAGTGTGGGTGTTTTTCTGTTGGCGTGATGGTGGAGGTTTTGTTTTTGCCAGTTTATCACTGACCTTTGGTGTGGTGGACTTGTGTGGGTGTCTGAATTTTGGCGGATTCCGAAATGTGGGTCATATTAACTGTGGCGGAATTCTGCGGCCGTGGCGGTGTGTTGGCGGTCTTCTGCACGGCGGTAAGCGGCTTTTACCGCCAATGTTGTAATGAGGGCCATTGACTCTTTTGGACATGTGATTCAGAACACTTGTGATTAGGAGGACTTTATGCTTCCTCAGCCTTTTAAACTGCCGAAGAGGAAGTGTCAGTCCTGCATATCTATACATTGTTATATTAGCTGGTCAGAATAATTATTATACGTGTATGGGAGTCTTGTCATTGCTCTTTATGTATACCAAAAGTAAAGTGTGTCTTTAATGTTTTACAATATGCTACATGTGACTGTTTGAATTTATGTACTTGGTTATATATATTTTTCTTAATTGAGTGTTGGTTGGATCACTTAAGTGACCATCAGTAATTAGTGCAAATATTTATAGAAATAATTCTGGAACATTTGCTTTTGCATATCATATTACCCAGTTTATAATGGAAAATTGGGTTGCACTGTCTTTTAAGCACAAAAACAAATTCCTAATAATGTTTGCACCATCTGACAAATTTTCATGAAACTTTAAAAAAAATTAATTCTTCCAGCTCAGCTCCTGGCTGCTGTAAAATAAAGAAGGGAGGGGACTCACTGTGCCACTCTCCCAGAGCCTCCTTAGGCCCCATCACCAGGGGCCAAAATATAAATAAAAGGGACTTTAAAAGGCTATTCCCAAGAACTATCTTGCTCTCATTAGAAGAAGAGGGGGCCCATACCACAGGCTGGCTCAGTGTCTGTGTCTCGTGGAGCCTACTCCAAGGACACAGTAGTTTTCCTGCCAGTATTACTGCAGGCACAGTAGTTTGCCAGCCCGCACTACAGCGGGGCAAGGAAACGGGTGCTTAGTCCCACCTGGCAGAAGCATTTCCAAATCTCCCACCGAATGAGACCAACCACTAAGGGGGTCATTCCGACCCCCGGGCATTCTGACCGCAGCGGTTTGGCCGCGGTCAGACAAGGAAAACCGGCGGTCTCCCGCCGGTTTTCCGCTGCCCTTGGAATCCAGCTGCGCCGCCATGGGGGATTCTGATACCCCCTACCGCCATCCTGTTCCTGGCGGTTCGCCCGCCAGGAACAGGATGGCGGTAGGGGGTGCCGCGGGGCCCCTGGGGGCCCCTGCAGTGCCCATGCCAATGGCATGGGCACTGCAGGGGCCCCCGTGAGAGGGCCCCACTGGGTATTTCAGTGTCTGCAATGCAGACACTGAAATACGCGACGGGTGCAAACTGCACCCGTCGCACATACCCACTCCGCCGGCTCCATTCGGAGCCGGCTTCCTCGTGGGGAGGGGTTTCCCGCTGGGCTGGCGGGCGGCCTCCTGGCGGTCGCCCGCCAGCCCAGCGGGAAAGCCTGAATGGCCTCCGCGGTCTTTCGACCGCGGAGTGGCCATTTGGAGGTTCCCGCGGGGCGGGCTGCTACCGCCGCCCGCCCCAGTCGGAATCACCCCCTAAGTCTGCTCACAGCGAGCAGGAGCATTAAAAATACTAATGTCATAGGAGAGCAGCATAAACAGCTCCTCCCTGTGGGTGGGAGCAATGCTGCCCCCCTGTTGCATTCGGAGAGATGGCTGGGCCTGCAAGCACCCTTGGACTCCTATCATACACCCCAACATGTGCATAATAGGCCCGGGAAGGGGGCCCTCCCATTTTTAAATATGGTCTGAGTGGGTTTTTTCTTGTTGACTCATGGTCAGGGGGCAGAGTCCCCGTTTCTCTCTTTTGTTTGCTGCTGAGTGTGCAAAGGTACCAAATTGGCTAAATATTCTGCCCATTTGCATCCGCCCCTCCCTTGCTAGTAGTATGCAGCGGTGTTCCTACCACTTTCCAGGCTGATGGACATAGGCCCTCATTACAACCCTGGCGGTCGGTGTTAAAGCGGCGGTAATACCGCAAACAGCCCGGCAAAAAAAATAATGGAATCACGAACGTGGCGTAAACCGCCAACATAGACAGCCACTTTAACACTCCAACAGCCATGGCGGTACAAACAAACAGCGCTGCGGTCACCGCCAACAGACAGGCGGAAGACAACGTACCTCCCACACTATTATGAGATGTCAATCCGCCACCTTTTCAGGGGCGGAACCAACGCGAACAAAAACACGGCCGAAACAGGACTTGGAAGGGAAAACACTAACCTCTCCACACCCCACGAGGAACCAGGACGCCATGGAGCCAGAAGTCCAAATACTCCCTGCAGTGGTGTTTCTGCTCCTCTATCAGGAGCAACAAAGATGGCGGCGACGATCACAGTGAGTACTGCACCTACAACACAGGGGAGGGGGGAGGAAAAAGAAAGTGACACACACACGCAACACCCCCACCCCCACCCTCACCCACAACAACATACACTCAAATACATGATGCAACATTACATTTACATCCCCCACGCCCCCTACAATAATGCAAGGACAAAAGGAAATGAGTTGAACAATTGTAATCATGAAAACACTAGTAGTCAAAACTCGAAAAACAGTATATCTAATTATGTACACCAACTACACAAGTCCAGACAGTGCACCGATTATTGTCCGTGGACCAATGGGCCCAAAATGCATGGGCGAGGCCCGCACTCGATACCAGAATTCAAACGGAGAGAACACTGCAGGGGCATCTGATTGAAATGAAACAGGCACCTCAGGGGGAAGGGAAGGGGGGGGGGCTCCTCAGCCAGATGAACGCACGACACCCCTGCTCCACGAGGGGGCTCCATGCCCACTGCTGTTTCCTGGGGAGTGCAAAGCCACAGTCTCTCAAGTCTTTCCAGTGGGTGGTTTGCCCACTGCTTAATCCTAGGGAGTGCAAAGCCACAGTCTCTCAAGTCTCTCCAGTGGGTGGTTTGCCTACTGCTGCATCCTGGGGAGTGCAAAGCCACAGTCTCTCAAGTCTTTCCAGTGGGTGGTTTGCCCACTGCTGCATCCTGGGGAGTGCAAAGCCACAGTCTCTCATGTCTTTCCAGTGGGTGATTTTCCCACTGCTGCATCCTGGGGAGTGCTGGAGGGGGCTTTGTGCCCATAGTGCATCATCCTGCAAAGGACAGAGGTAGCTGATGTGATACTCCACTGGTTCTGGAGGTGGCTTTGTGCCCAGAGTGCTTCATCCTGCCAAGGACAGAGGTAGTGGATGCCTTTGTCCACTGGTCCTGGAGGGGGCTTTGTTCCCAGAGTTCTTCATCCTGCCAAGGACAGAGGTAGTGGATGCCTTTCTCCACTGGTTCTGGGGGGGGGGGGGCTTTGTGCCCAGAGTGCTTCATCCTACCAAGGACAGAGGTAGTTGATGTGATACTCCACTGGTTCTGGAGGGGGCTTTTTGCCCAGAGTGCTTCATCCTGCCAAGGACAGAGGTAGTGGATGCCTTTCTCCTCTGGTTCTGGAGGGGGCTTTGTGCCCAGAGTGCTTCATCCTACCAAGGACAGAGGTAGTGGATGGGATACATTTAGACATCATCATCAGTTCATTTGCAGTCGGAAAATCATTCCAAATGTGTCTAGTAATGTATTTGTGAGCCCTAGTCCAGTGTCTGCATTACACAGATATGTTAGCATGTCATCCACACTCAAATCCAAGCCAGCAGATCAGCTCCTAATCCCACGCTACAGAGTACCATGAAAAGGGTGGCCCAGAAAATGCCGTTCAAGGCCTTTTCCATTTCAACTGAGATCCCCACTGGTTGACAAGGCTCCTATAAGATGGAGTATCTGCTGCAGGTGCCCTTTCCTGGGATAAACCCAATCTGGTCTGGCTGATCCAGTACCTAAAAGTGTTGCTGGATGCAGTTTGCAATGATTTTTCACAGAATTTTGCAATACAGATTTAAGAGAAACAGAGATCTGTATGCCCTTTGGTCCAGAGAATCTCATCCTCAGTTTCATAACAATTCAATTTCTAGGACTATTTAACCCTCTATGATGGAGCCCTCCATTTGTTGTCTATTCTCTGGAGTTGGTCAAAGGTGTTTTGGCCCCAAGGGAGACCAGCTGGTCCGTTCTGACATTGCGTGATGGCCCACACAGGCCATTCTAGCAGTCAGAGAACACCACACAATATCTGCCTATATGTTGACCCTCTGGGTGCCAGATGGCTGTTGTTCCTCAGTGATCACTTTTCATGCATAACAGATTCTTGAGCTGGCACCTTGCCTGGTTTCCCTCTGCATAGGACCATGCTAGTTACTCCCTGTAGTCAAGCAGGGGCAGTTGGATCTCTGTCTCTGCATGTTCCTTTGTCTGCCATACCTGCTCGCCTTGGATATCCGCCTCTAAGACAATGCAGATGTCTAGGTGCCTCAGCTTGGCCTCCGTATGTTCCAGCTAGGATGCAGGGAAGAGCGTACCTCACTGGGAGACTGAAGTCTGATAAGTACCCACAACAGTCATGTCACACATCTGTACTGCCCTGCATGCTTCCTCACCACCCAAATACTCCCTAATTAACTAAATGTACCACTACACCTCCCGATTAACCACCTAATGGCCCACTCCTGCATGTCACCACTCACAGCCCTTGGCAATGGGACATTAACTACTGGCTAATCATGTCACTATGACTCCCAGAATGCACCAACCCATTATTTGTGAAAATGTGGAATGTGCACAACACATCACATTTTCAAATAAAGTGCTAGCTACACTGTCTATATTGTCCTAGTGAGGAGCAGTACATGACAATGACAGCAATACAATGGCACACTCACAATAGCAAACAAACAATATACAGCTACAGCTGAGTGGCCATTCCTAATGGCCACAGATCACACAGCCCAGCCAGAAATAGACTGATCTGGGTTGGAAAGTAAGATAGCTGAGTCGATGCACATCCACAACATCTAGATACAGGACTATTACCCTTGCATACTTATATTCTCCGTTCCCACTAGAACACCATTGTTCATTGTGCAGTTTTAATGTGACATCTAGCAAGCCTGACTATTCACTAGGTAACAGAGATGAACAGTCATGTCAATTATCGGACAATAACAGAACCCATCTGCAGTGCAATCTTTACCAAACATATATGACCACTCCCAACATGGAGTATGGTAATCAAGTCACAGAATAGTATGTAAAACTAAGGTATGCTGTGCAGCATCTATCAATGTCATTGCAGGGAATCATGTCTGTGCCTCACAAAGAGGTAACCAAATGCACATTCCAACCTGAACTCTTTGTCTCACTCCCTCCAAAGGTAACCCTGCCATTGCCACCATGGAGAGGATACCTGAGACTGCCAGATCCCCTCAGGATGAAGGCCCCAGTGAGGACAACATGCCTGGATGTCTGGAAAATGAGGAACAACCTGGCCCATCTAGGACACTTGGTCAGTCAACGACTCCCCACCCCACTCTGCCCACATCATCACCCCTAGTGCATCCATATCACAAGTAAACATTCATCACCCCAACCTGTGTCCCGAGGACTGTTCAATACATTTTGTGTCATATACTGCTTGAACATGAGTAGAACCTTAACATCCCTGACATTGAAGGCCCTGCTACTACTGGGAGTGGGCACACTGTGCCAGGGGCACAGGCACCTGCAGATAGGGTGCTCTGGGCCAGAGGATGGGGCCTTAAAGGGGCTCCACTGACCAGGAAACCATATCCCAAGTCCTGGGAGCATACCAAAGTTCCCAGGACAGGATGGGGCACATAATCACCATGTTCGGGAGAATAAAAAACTGCAGATGGAATACCACCAGGAAGTCATGCAGCAGTGGCATGCACATAATGCCACCATGGGTACCATTGCAGGCGTGCTGAGGGACATCAATACCACCCTCATAGGTTCCTCAACACACCAAAAAGCCCCTTTCCCTAGCATCTGCCCCATCTACATCTGTGACAGCTAGTAGATTGTAGGCCCTGCCTAAGAAACCACATGCCTCAGACATTCCTCCCTCTATAGCAGAACCTTCTCTCAAATGTGGACATCCACCCAGAAATCTGGGTGGAACAGATGCCAAGACCAACCCCACTGCCAGCAAGTAAACCTCTCCTGATATGTCACCCCTGTGTGCCACTGAGACACCCTGTAGACTGTTCTGAGACATGACTCACTTTTCCCATGGTACAAGGACACTGGACCTATATAACCAATTAGGTTAAATGAGTAAAACACAAAACACAATAAACATCCAACACTAATTTAAAAGAATAGAATATATATTTATCTTTAAAATGACACCAAAACGACAAACATCCTATGTAGGGAACATGAGATAATAATTTTTAAAGATTAAAAGTAATTCTAGCGCTTAGAAGCAAACAGCGCTCAAAGGGTTTACAAAGGTCACACTGGACAGGGACAAAGTCCGAAGCTGAGGCCACCCACGATGTAACACTGTTACACTTACTTTAAGAAGTATTTCTTGATACAGGAAAGTGGTCCACAACACCAGCCAAGTGTTCAGAGGCTCTGGTTTGCCTTTTGGGATCTGAGACTACAACCCCCACTTCAGCTTATGGAGCTGTTTATGACAGTTGCTTTAAATGTCTCCAAACTTATGGGTCTTCTTCCAGAGGTCTTTTTTGGGTCCTTGAAGTGTCCGCAACTTGATCCAAAGTTCCAGAAGCTCTGAGTTGCTACTCAGGAGTTGGGACTACAATTCCTAGAATACACCTGGTCATAATCCTCAAATGGCCACTGGATGCTGGTCAGCTGGGCTCTTATTGCAGGACATGATGCAATGGACTCTGGGTAGCTCCTTTCTACCTGTAGCTTACAGGGAGTCCCTTCTTGAAACAGTTGAAGACAGGCAATGTCATTTTAGGGGTGAAGCCCAAGTGTGCAACTGGTGCAGTCCTTCAGAATGTAGTGTCCATGTGCAGGTCAATGGTCCAGGAGGACAGGCCGTCTTCTTCTTTGTCTTGTTTCTTGTAGGGATCTGAGGTGGGCTCATAGCTCTGACAATTTTATCCTTGCTCTTGGGGTAAAAAGCACGGGCCTCTTGACAAATCACGTGCAGCCCATCACCCTCTTGAGTGACCACTTCCTGGGAAGTGTGGCAAAAATCAATCCCAAGTTGCAACATTCTCCTATAATCGAAGTTGCCAAAAATTCAATCTCAGAGGTTAGGTCTGGCTGAGCGCACCCACTGTTTAGGCTAAGGTTATCTTAACACACCCCTTTCCAGCCCTCTCCTAATCTAATCAGGGGGCACCTAGCTGTCTGGTTTTGCCAGAAATGGGGTAGGTCCACTTGCAGCCCCAAACGTCCTTCCCTCATTTGAAGTACAGTTTGGCTGCTATCCCCCCATCCAGTTTCACCATCTGCTGAGGCATTTCTCCTCCCCAGGCACTTCCTTTGTGTTCAGCCCATTCATGTCACACCTCTTTAAGGGATCCTGGCCAGGCTGCCAGAGGCTGGCCAATCGGAGAAAGACATGACAGAGCTGAAACTGGTAACCTTCAGGTACATTTCTAAAACTCTTTCCCTGAGTTAGTTATATTGTATTTCTTATAACAATACGTTTAATATAAAACTTGAAATACTTAGGCCCTCATTACAACATTGGCGGGCGGCAACCGCCGCCCGCCAAGTTGTATCTGCCAGGTGGCTGCCAATCTGACAGAGGCCATTTGTAGATCCCCGCTGGGCCGGCGGGCGGAAACCTGGTTTCCGCCTGTCGGCCCAGCGGAGATCTCGGCTGCAACGCAGGAGCCGGCTCCAAATGGAGCCGGCGGTGTTGCGGCTGTATGATGGGTGCAGTTGCACCCGTCATGCTTTTCACTGTCTGCTATGCAGACAGTGAAAACCTCCATGGGCCCCCATGGGCCCCGCAACTCCCCTTTCCGCCAGCCTTTTCATGGTGGTTCATACCGCCATGAAAAGGCTGGCGGGAGGGGGACTCGTAATCCCCTGGGACAAAAGTGGCAGGAAACTGCCCGTCCCGGCGGTGCAACCGTAATGCCCGAGTTTGTACCGCCATCCTGTTGGTGGTACAAACTCCAAAACAGCCTTGGCGGTCAAAGACCACCAGGGTTGTAATGAGGGCCTTAGTTCCTTCTGAGACTACATTAATTAAAAATAAAGTTTCTCCATGGTAACCTATTGAGCTCATATACTAAAATAGGAAATAGGAAAAAACAAACTGTAGCTATTTTTTTCTCACCAGGGCTTATAAAACATCTTTTATAAGGTCCTGCTTATAGTTAGACTGCACCCAAAACTGGAGGCACCTAAGGCAACCTTAGGGATGACTCATATGTAAAAATAAAGTAGTTTAGGACTTTGAAAGTACTTTTAAATTCAAATTCGAATTTGGGGTTAACTTTACCTTAAAAGCAGCCAGCAAGGCAGCACTGCCTTTTTAACGACCCTAGGCACCACAGCAGTGCACCTATGGGTGCACTACAAATGCTGGGGTCTCTATACCTACATGCCCTACTATATACTAGGGACTTGTAGGTAGGTTGACACCGCCAACTATAATTAGCTTAATTTGCATATTTGTGTATCCATTTTAATCAGAGCACATGCTCAGCACATACCCAGCAGTGCCCAAGGCACCATCAGAGTCAGAAAAACACCAGCATAAGTGAAAAATGGGGACAAAAGGTTAGGGGGGTTTTACACTGAACCCAGTTTTACCACATTGGTTTTACTAGTTAGGTATAGGAAGTTTATATTTTTGTTATAGATATTTAATTCCTGATATATGTGTTTCAATATTGTAACTATCAATGTTATGCCAGTGATCCTCAATGTTACTGAAAAAACTAAATGTAATCTTAGAAAAATATTTGCATTGTTAAATAGACTTGGGCCCATATTTATACTTTTTTTGCACCACATTTGCGTCATTTTTTGATGCAAAAGTGGTGCAAAATTACAAAATATAATTGTGTTTGTAGGTTTGCATTGCTTTTGCTTTCAGAAGTGGTGCACATGCGGCACAAAAAAAGTATAAATATGGGCCTTAATATATAGATGATGCCTTGGCTCAAATTGTTTCTGAAGAGTACAATCATGGTATTCTCAGAATTTTTCAAATGTTATGAGTTTACAGACCCTTATCCTGAAAGCAGGAAATCCTGCCATAGAAAAGCCATTGCCTTAGGCAGAATGTCCAGTTCTGAGTGCTTAACATTTCTCATTCCCCATAAAAAGCTTTATGTCCTAGAATAAAGAAAATCAAAATATAAAATACATACATTGACATTGTTTGAGGGTTAACAGAGTCAAATTTTCAAATTTATTGTGCATACATTTTTTTGTAATGTTATAGGTGGTCATTATGAACATGGCGGTAAGCACCACCAGCAGTGGCAGTATCTACTGCCAACAAGCTTGCGGTCTGGACTGCCAAATAATGAAGCCAATGAGAAATAAGTAGTGGTCCATCCACACACCGCCATTTTTGTAGTCCCGACGACGACGGAGGAGTCCGCCCTCCGGCCGGCGGAAAGGCCCTACCCACCCACCAAATAATGAAACATCACACCGCCATCAGTTCCGGGGTGGGAACCACCACCAGGCAAAGCGTGGCAGAAACAAACAATATAAAAGGAAACACTCACCGGAGGTACACAGAACACGCCGACGCAGACATAGAGCGAGAGTTTGAAATAATGCTAGTGCTTCTCCTTGCCATATACCTACAGGACCGTGACCGACGACGAAGAAGACGACAGTAAGTAATGCAGCCTAGTACACATGGGAGGAAAAGATGCCCACCCCACCCACCCCGCAACGCACTCCCAAACCCTCCCACCATCCCAAGCCATACATACCATGACAAGAGGTACTTACCAGACACAAGTAAACAAATACCTCCACCAATGCGCACAACTGTGCACACCACACCCCCACAGTGAAACGCTGCACAACCTCGCTATATTGTACCATCAGCACTACTAGGTGCGCAAATTTATTGTAAGAAACAACAGGAATGTCCAAATAAGGCCACTGTCAAGTCCATGATAATGTTCCTGAAGGGCAAATGTAGCCCAAACTGGACCCCCACGTGTGTAAAGGAAGCTCCACTAGTAAGGGGCATCAATAGGACAGTCAGGCACCTCAGGGAACAGGGGCAGGGGTGGCGGGATGTGGGGACTTAGGTCTTGAAGGGGGGTCTTGGGCTTAGGTTTAGGAGGTGAACCGGCGGGTGGCAGAGGGACCTGGGGCAACATGGGGCTTCTTCCTCCCTGGGGAAGGGGCACAGGCATGGGAAGGAGTGACTGGGGTGGATTTAGACGATGAAGGAGTGGAATGGGCAACAGCATGGGAACGTTTAGGGACAAGATGGGGTGGGCCAGTGGGTTCAAACAGGTCAGCAAGGGATAGGAAAAGCTTCTTAGGTGCAGTTGGAGGGGATCTAGAGCCAGGTCTGGGAGTGGAGGTTGAGGGAGTGGTCGTACCAGGTGTAGGTGTGCTGGACGTGGATACAGGTGCCTGTTTAGTATGCTTATGTATGGTGGATGTATGTGGTGTGGATGTGTGTTAACGTTTGAGTGTTTTGGGATGAGGGGGGTGGACACAGTGGGAGAAGACAGGCTGCCAGTGTAGATGGATTTTGTGTCAGAGTCTGCAGGTCTGGTGAGTGTGCTGCAAGTGTCTGTGAATGTAGATGTGGTGAGTGCAGGTGTGGGGTCTGGGGTGCATGTCTGGAATTTAGCTGTTCTGGTGACTGCATGAATGGGACAGCAGCAGTGACTGATTGTGCAGTGCATGTGGGTGTGCATGTTGAGGTGACAGACAGGGTGGTGGCCGAGGTTGACGCAATAGGGGAGGTGGATGTTGTTGTGTGTGCTTTGGTATGATAGGTGTGTGCCTGCTTGTGGTGGGAAGTGTGATACTTGTGTTTCTCTGTGTGCTTCTTGTGTGTTGATCTGTGTGCATAGCTGTCTGTATGTGTGCTTGGGATGGGTGAAAGGAGTGGGGTGCTGGAAGGGGTAGAGGTGGTGGGAGGGGAGACGGAAAGACCAGGGACACTGACTGTTGTCAAAGAGGAAGCAAGAGCCTGAAAAGATCTCTGTAGGCCAGACATGGTACTGTGAATGCCTTCCAAGTATGCATTACTGCATCTGGGATGCTAGCCCCTGGATGGCATTCACAATGGTTGTCTGCCCTATAGAGATGGTTCTCAGGAGGTCAATAGCCTCCTCTGTGAGGGTAGCAGAGCTGACTGGGGCAGGGGATGAGGCACTTGGGGTGAAGGAGACGCCCACCCTCCTGGGTGAGCAGGCAGGGGCAACTCGGTGGGGAGCAACTGGGAGGGCAGTGATGGTATGGGGGTGACAGAAGATGACAAAGAATGGCTGGGCCCAGTAGGGTCCACCACCACCAGGGAGCAGCCATTGGGGGAGGTATCAGAGTCACTAGCTCCAGTGGTAGTTGCCTCCCCCGTGGTACTCCCCTCGCCCTCCAACCTACTGGTCACCTTGGTGACGGTCCACTTTGCCTCCTTGGGACCGTGGGCTGCTGCATCTCTACACGCTGGTGCCTCAGCTCCCTCACCAGATGATGCCAGTTCTGAAGGCCACAATGAATACCATATGACAAAAATAGGACCCCTCACAGGCATACAGACCCTGCCAAAACTAGCTGTGACACTATCCCAAGGATGTTGAGTGGGCAGGACTGCAGGGACTCACCTGTCTAAGTGACTGGCACTACAATGCATTTATCCCACAGCACCCAACTACACCCATCATAGTGGTATCAAAACAGTGTTGGTATTCACCCCCTTGTCGTTGCTGTGCTGCCTTCAAACATCCATCCAAATCCGGATAGGCCACCACCAGAATGTGGGCCATTAGGGGGGTCAGGGTCCGACGTGCACCCCTTCCTCGTTGGGAGGCCTTCCCCAGCTGGGCCTCCCCAGTCTTCCTGGCCCAGGGCCTCAGGTCCTCCCACTGCTTCCTGCAGTGGGTGCTCCACCGGTTGTAGACCCCCAGGGTCTGCACTTCCTTGGTGATGGCTTGCCACAGGCCTTGACCTGTAAAGACGTCAGTGTGGGTGCCCCATACACAAATGCCATGCCTGTTCATACTGACATGGCCCAAGGAGACTTACAAATGTACAAATTACATGCAGAAAGTGCCAGACAAACTACGGCTGGGCAGTCACACAGTGAACACAAATGCATACAGGCATCTGCCACAATAACACACATCTAAGGATGACAGATAGCAACTCACCTGCTCCTCTGGTCGCCCATTCAACTTTGCATACAGGGGTAGGACCCTGTCCATCAGCTTCTCAAGCTCCTTTGCAGAAAAGGCCGAGGCCCATTCTCCTGTCACATACGGTATCTCAGGGACCAGAGTCAGGACACAGCAGCACACACAGTAGAGTTCTACCCTTCACGTAATGCAAGAGTCAAGTGTCAAGGGTCTGTCAAAATGGTGGTAGATACCGCAGCAGTGTGCACCGTCACCGTAGGCGGTGATCATGATTGGCCCAGGTTCCCCATTGACAACCATGTAAACCAATGATCAGGTGCACGGCGGTGAACACTGCCTACCACCATGACGACTAACACCAGTGGAATGAAGTCACTTCCACACTGCCATGACGGGATGGCAGGAGGCTGCCATTTTGCTTTCACCACGTCTCCTTAGGATGGCCAGGGGCCTCATCCATGGCCCTATTCTCTCTCCCCTTTGTCGAATACTGACATGATTCTTTGATCCCACACATGTACTCATGGTTGGAAGTGTGTCTACAATGTGATGCCAGTATGACAGAGAATCCTCTGCGCACATTAGCCTGATGGTGCACCTCATTCTTTCTGTTTGTGTGCGTTACTTAACTGTCGCATTTTAGAAAAGTATAGTGACATCATGTGATACAAGTGTATGTCGAAACTCAAAATGTGTTCTTTCATCACCCTTAGGTACAGACCCATGTGGCGAGGGAGGGCCCCATCTGTTTACAGAACCCTGGTAGATCTGGCCACTATGGTGGAACATCACATCATTATTACCTATCGACTTACTTGAGCTACAATCCTTGACCTCTGTGCAGTAATGGATCCTGTTCTGAAGCTGGTCAATCGGAATCAGCATACCATACCTACAACTGTGCAAGTGCTATCTGAGCTCCATTTTTTGGCCATGGGCTCATTTCCGGTGACAGTGGGCATGGCTGCAGGGGTATCACAGCCAATGTTCAGCCACATCCTCTCCAATTTTCTGGATGCATTTGTTCAACACTTGCAAACTTATGTCCAGTTTCCCCAAAGGGCTGAACTCACCGTTATCAAATCTGGATTGTATGCCTTTGCTAATATCCCCCATGTGATTGGTGCCATTGATGGAACCCACATAGCCCTCATACCCCCAAAAGTGAATGAACAGATGTGTAGGAATCATAAGAACTATCACTACATGAATGTCCAATTGGTGTGTACTGCTGATCAATAAATTTCACATGTCAATGCAAGGTTCCCGGGATCAGTCCATGATTCCTTTGTCCTGAGAAACTTCAGTGTGCCACACATGATGGGACAGCTACAGGGGGACAGAGCTTGGCTCATAGGTGAGTGTGTATGACACTGGATCAGTGACATAGCTGACAGACAGGCTGTATGCAAGTAAAATGTGTGTGTTCCATTCCTCTTTCACCCACTTTTGTAGGTGATTCTGGCTACCCCAACATTCAATGGCTCCTGACACCTGTGAGGAATCCCAGGACAGACGCAGAGAGGAATTATAATGAATTATACTAGGAGGGTGATAGAGCGCAGTATAGGACTCCTGAAAGCAAGATTGTGTTGTCTCCATCTCTCTGAAGGATCCCTGTGCCATGTCCCTGACAAGGTGTGTAAGATAGTGGTGGCCTGCTGCATGCTGCACAACTTGACTATGTGGAAATCTATCCCACTTCTGGAAGAGAAGGGTGCTGTTCAATCAGCCCTGCAACCTCAAAGGAAGGATGAGAGTGATGGTAAAGAAGTAGAAGGGGAAGATACCATCTCCAGAACCCAGCTAATCTGGCTATACTTCCAGTGACTCTCAGGAACTGTTCAATGAAGCTGATGTCTTGACTGCATTGTATCAGTCTGACTCATGGAAAAAGTACTGTGGTATCTTTTGTCAGTGACAATGCAAGCTCATGACTGAAGTGGCAGATGCCAGGGAATGCAATTGTATGTACAGTGTGACATACTTCAGACACTGCAGTGTGTTGGAACCCCTCCTGCAATAAAAGTGGTATTATGATAATAACTGGCTAATGCATTCACATTCAAAATTGACCTCTCATATTGATTAAGGACATATATTTTGAGTGCACGTGTATTTATCCAATGTCAATATATACATGAGTGTTGAGACAGTGAAAGGGAGTGGTCCATGGTGAACAACATTCTCAGGCACATAAGCTCAGCTGTTGGTTGCACAGGGGTATAGTCCATGGGGCCATTGGAAGAGGGTGAGATGGCAGTGACATGTCAACAGGGTAGCTCAGTGGTACACAAGGGAGAAAGTACAAGGCAGAGTTACTTCCTGGTACTGGTCTTGGTCTTGGTTGGTGTTTCAGTGGCATATCTGGGTCTGAGGCCACATTTGCAAAGGTGCAGCTGGGCTGCAGGGATAGGGGTGCTGATGTCCTGTGAGTCCTCTGGCAGTGCCACCTGTCCAGTGGATGCTGCAGATGTAGATGGCATGGCAGTGTCCTGGCTAGCGGTAAGGGCCTGCAGGTTGGTAGAAGACTCAGGCTGGCTGTGGTACTTGCGCTGCAGCACCCTTGCAAAGGAGGCCATGGTGGCATTGAGCTGTTTCCATTGCTCCATGGCCACCTGGTGGTGTGCTATCTGCATCCTCTGATTCTGCTCCACGGTGGCCAGGATCTGGCCCATCCTGTCCTGGGAGGAATGGTGGTATGTTCCCAGGACCTCAGCTATCACCTCCTGGGCTGCTGCATCCATTCTCTGGCCACCCCCTGGGCCACTGATGCCCTCCCAGTAGCCCTTGCCTGTGTCCCCTGCACAGGTCTGGATGTCCCACTTGCAGCTGGCTCTTCATCATCTTGTCTGTTGGTGGGTGGAGACTCTGGCCTCTGTACATGTGGGCAGCCAGTCTGTGGCCTACTGACACTGGTGTGGGGTCGTTTGTCCACAGCTGATGACGGTGGCTGAGTGGTAGGGGTTTCAGTGGTGTCCTGGGTGGAGCTTCTGGAGGGTGACTGTCCAGTACTGTGGGATGGACCAGGGATTTCTTCTGTGTCCAGACATCCCTCTGCACTCTCCTGAGTGGGGCCTCAATCTTCAGATGGAGCACTGGCACTCTTTAACGTCTCCATCCGGGTGCCATGGGTGGTGGTAATTTTTGTCTCCTGTCTTGAGAGAGCAAGCCTTGCAGAATTGAAGAGAACGCATTAGAGTTAAAAACAACAGTGATTCACTTTAAGAAATTGTTCCAGTGGTGCAAAGAGGAGGGCCTTGCCTTTCACCATTGATTCAATTCCACTTTCTGGAGGAGACAATGTACAATATCTGGGGAGATGGATACTATCATGCCATCCAGTGCAAGAGAAAGGAGGTTATGTCACAGAAGGAGACATCTCACTTGACAAGCCAGACAATGGTACCAATAGCTTTATCTACATATTCTGCTGAAATAATTCAAAGGAAGAGTCTATAGAAAATGGGGAAGGAACAAAGTCATAGTAATATTTGGGAAGAAAGTCAATACCGGATGTGTGACCTGCAAGGGTTACAATGAAGAAGTGTGCAGGGAAAAGGAGGGGTATATTTGTTTGTACCTCTATCTTTCCCTCCATTTGAGATAAAGGCACAACATCATCCATTGTGGAACGAGAAGATGAAGGCAAAAAAAGGAAAGCTAAAGTTTCAAACAACCCAACATCATTTCAGCACAGATGGAGTAAGAAGTGTTTTAAGTTAATCCAGAAATGTGGAGAATGACATTAATTTATACTCAGTAGAACATGTGTATTTGTTACTGGAGCAGAACATTCACATTCAACAAAAGCTTCATGCATACCATAAAAGGAGTTTACCAGTACTTATTTTTTTCCTACTAATGTTTTACACACATCTTAGTTTTCAAGTTAAAGTGGTTGTTTTTAACTTCTGCTTCTTAAAAATGATTAAGTAAGAGGAAAAAAGATACACAATGAAAAAAACACCCAGTTGCCACAAATACAACTATTTTCATAACCATCATAGTATTTATTGTCAGCAACCTGTAACCTTATCAATAAAGGCACACAAATATAATCACTGTGTAAAAACTGACAAATAATCGATACTAAGGCCCTGATTCCAAACTACATGGTATTGGGGCAACAATGGCTGAGTGGTAGGAGTTTCAGTGGTGTCCTGGTTGGAGCTTCTGGAGGGTGACTGTCCAGTACTGTGGGATGGACCAGGGATTTCTTCTGCGTCCAGACATCCCTCTGCACTCTCCTGAGTGGGGCCTCAATCTTCAGATGGAGCACTGGCACTCTTTAACGTCTCCATCCGGGTGCCATGGGTGGTGGTAATTTTTGTCTCCTGTCTTGAGAGAGCAAGCCTTGCAGAATTGAAGAGAACGCATTAGAGTTAAAAACAACAGTGTTTCACTTTAAGAAATTGTTCCAGTGGTGGAAAGAGGAGGGCCTTGCCTTTCACCATTGATTTAATTCCACTTTCTGGAGGAGACAATGTACAATATCTGGGGAGATGGATACTATCATGCCATCCAGTGCAAGAGAAAGGAGGTTATGTCACAGAAGGAGACATCTCGGTTGACAAGCCAGACAATGGTACCGATAGCTTTATCTACATATTCTGCTGAAATAATTCAAAGGAAGAGTCTGAAGAAAATGGGGAAGGAACAAAGTCATAGTAATATTTGGGAAGAAAGTCAATACCGGATGTGTGACCTGCAAGGGTTACAATGAAGAAGTGTGCAGGGAAAAGGAGGGGTATATTTGTTTGTACCTCTATCTTTCCCTCCATTTGAGATAAAGGCACAACATCATCCATTGTGGAACGAGAAGATGAAGGCAAAAAAAGGAAAGCTAAAGTTTCAAACAACCCAACATCATTTCAGCACAGATGGAGTAAGAAGTGTTTTAAGTTAATCCAGAAATGTGGAGAATGACATTAATTTATACTCAGTAGAAAATGTGTATTCGTTACTGGAGCAGAACATTCACATTCAACAAAAGCTGCATACATACCATAAAAGGAGTTTACCAGTACTTATTTTTTTCCTACTAATGTTTTACACACATCTTATTTTTCAAGTTAAAGTGGTTGTTTTTAACTTCTGCTTCTTAAAAATGATTAAGAAGGAGGAAAAAAGATACAAAATGAAAAAAACACCCAGTTGCCACAAATACAACTATTTTCATAACCATCATGGTATTTATTGTCAGCAACCTGTAACCTTAATAATAAATGCACACAAATATGATCACTGTGTAAAAACTGACAAATAATCAATACTAAGGCCCTGATTCCAAACTACATGGTATTGGGGCAACAATAAAATTGCATGTGGTTTTAATATTACTGGACTATAAATCACCCAGTAACATAACATCATGAGTAGAGGTCCATGGAATGGGTCATTTCCATTTGTAGATTATTTTTAATATCTTAAAACCACACAAACTTCACCATTGCAGGGAGTTTAACCACATACATTTAACACCTCCTCTGATAAAGACCTTATATTCTGCATTTGGGGACACAAGATTGAGGATGGAGACAAATGTTCCTTCTTCCAATCAAATGATTTTTTTTTTCATTTGCTCAGCTGTCTTTAAACCCTGGATAAAAGGTCCACCTAACCTTAGCTTTTGCCCATCAATGTATTATTGTTTATTAGTGTAGGAAAGTCCTCCTTGTTGCCATGGTCACCCCCAAACTTTTTGGGCAAATACTGGTGGTTAGTGACTCTTGGCTGTGCCCTGAGTACTGCTCGCCTGTCCCAGGGCCAGTGCTCTGTGTAAAAAGGACATGCAAATTAGGATAATTATGATTGGCAGTATAAACCTACCTATAAGTCCCTAATATATGGTAGGGCATGTAGGTGTAGGGACCCCAGCATAGGTAGTGCATCCATAGGTGCACTGGTGAGGTGCCCAGTGTAATTTAAAAGGCAGGCCTGCCTTGCTGGCTGCTTTTAAACTAAAGTTATGTGCAAATTTGACTTTGGAACTAAAAGTACTTCCAAAGTCTTAAACTACCTTATTTTTACATATAGGTCACCCTTAAGGTGTGTCCTAAGTGCCCCTAGGGTTATGTGCCATGGAACTAAAAGCAGCGACCATATAAATATTGGTTTATAAGCCCTGGTTGAGGTAAAATAGCAAAATCAGTTTTTCCCTCATTGTGGTGAATGCTCTCCTGAGGCTAAAATGGGGATCATTTTTTAGTTTGGTATCAAATTAATTATTATAATAAATCCCACAACTTTCCCTTCTCTCATTCACCTGCCTCTGGTAGCCTGGGGAGGCTGCCTTCATGAGGTGTGAAGTGGCCTGGGCTGAACACAAAGGATGTGCCTGGGGAGGAGATCTGCCTCAGCAGATGGTGATGCAGGATGGGGGGTGAGCAGCCAAACTGGTCTTCAAAGGAGAGAAGGACATTTGGAAGAGCTCAGGACCGATCCCATTTCCTGCAACCCCAATTTGGTGGCCTCCTGATTAGATTAGGAGAGGGGTGTGTTTATGCTTTTTAGCCACACCAGTGGGTAGGCACAGCCAGACCTTACCTCACACATACAATTTCAGCCATGTTGGATTTTTAAAGAATATTGCCCCCTGGGAATTATTTTTGCCACACTTCTCGGGAAGAGGTCATCCAAAGGGAAAGTGGCCTGCTTGTGATTGGACAGTCGGCCCCTCCTGCTTTTCACCCCAGGACCAAGGCTAAATATGGCAGAGCTTCATCCATACCTCAGATCCCTACAAGGGAACAAGACAAGAAGAAGAAGGGCAGCCCTGCTGGACCCCTGACCTGCACCTGGATACTGCATTCTGAAGGACTGCAGTAGCTGCTCACTTGGTCTTCACTACAAAAAGGACTTTGCCTGGCTTCAACTGGTTCAAGAAAGGACTTTCTGCTTGCTACAGGTGAAAATAGCTAACCAGAGTCCCCGTCATCAAATCCTGAAGAAGCTGACCAGCTGACCCCTGTCCAGTGGTCATTTTGGAGTTTGAGCGAGGTACATTCTGTGAGTTGGAGTCCTAACCTTCAAGGAACAACTCAGAGCTTCTGGAACCTTGGGGTGAGCTGTGGACTCCTAAATGAACTTCAAAGACCTTCTGGAAGAAGATCTAGAAGTTTGGAGAAAATTGGAGATCTTTTGGTAAAAAGCTCCATTAAGGGACCAACCCACTGTCGAGAGTCAAGCCAGCTTATGTTAACCGTGACTCGACCTGATTTATAGGTTCATCCTGCTGAAAAGCTTCAGGGCCCCAGACTTCCAGGATTTCATCAGGGGCTGCTAGAAAGGCAATCCAACGATGTTGACTCGAAATCGGCTTGCTGTGAAAGGTCGTCTGACGTCAGAAAGAGAAGGCTCCTAAAAGGTGCGAAGATAAAATGTTGACAGGGACTTTCCAGGCAGCGTATCCAATGAGGGTTCGAACAACATCATTTCAAGATTCAGCTTTGGTCCAGACAAAGACTTTCGTCCCAAAAAATGTCTAAGCCAGAATGTAGAATTCTTTACCAAGATCTCCTGCGACACATATCCGAAGAGCACTCCAGTGAGGTCGGATCAGATTGCTGACTTTCAAGCTGAAGAAAATATTCAAGAAAAAGACTATGGCCTCATTATGAGTTTGACGGTCTTTTTGGAAGTCCGTTGTGCTTGCAGCCGCCAAAAGACCGAAACTGGGCGGGTAATCTGCCCACTGTATTACGAATCCCACACTGAACACCGCCAACAAAACTGCCATAAATCCCGGTCCGCCAGGAGGACCAAGGTAGAGGAAAGAGGAGGTCCCACTCCCAGCACTGCCACGCCCACCACATACCGCCATCCAAATTACGACCAGCAAATCAGCACAGCGGTCAATGCACAGCAGAAAACTTTTGTCGGTGCGAACCGCTGAGGTCAAAAACTCACCTCCACAAGAACACAACAACACATTGGACTATAAAAATTCCACACACCTGAAACATATACACACATCACATACACGTGCTCACTGTACCATATAACCCCCACACAACCCACAATTCTTTGTGACCACAACTACCAACACAGACAGCAAGGAGCACACAAATGGACTGTACTTGAATAACATAAGCACCATCACACTCATCACGCATCACACACCACACAACGGCACCAGCAACACAGTACACACATCATCACTATACACAAACAACACATCCATAAATCACACACAGCCAAACACCAACTACCCTACACTGCACCGTTGCACACAACACACACCATCACCCACAACACAACCACTATGCCCCCTCAAAAGCTCCCACGCTTCACAGATGAAGAGCTGCAGGTCATGGCTGATGAAATCGTCAGGGTAGAGCCACAACTGTTTGGAGCACAGTTCCAGCAAACATCCATAACCAACCAGGAAAAAAGAGTTATGGCAGAGAATTGTCAACAGCGTGAACTCAGCAGGAAACCATCCACATACAAGGGAAAATATTCAGAAGAGATGAACGACCTACGGGGAAAGGTGCAATCCATGGCATCACAACACCAAATTGCCATACAGTAGACTTGTGGTGGACTCCTACCACCTCCCCCTGAATTTGCCACGTGGGAGGAGAAGGTCTTGGTAATACTTCATCCAGAGGGCCTGACTGGAATACCAGGAGGACTGGAGTATGGTAAGAAACTGACACTCCCCTGGGACTAAGTACTCCTATCCAGCATGCATTCACACCACCCTAACACTCCCCAAGTCAACCATCTACCATTCAACCTCACACCCATTCACCAATACCCCTCCCCTGCATGCCACACCACTACCCAACCACAAAGCCCACACAATCCCTCCCAAGTGCATGGAAACGAATGCCAAGCACAATCATTACAACTCCCACAATGTGCCTGCCCATCTACAAGTAAACCTGCTATCTCCACAGCACAGTGCTACTCCTGCATGTACAACCATTGCACCAGCCACACCAAATGGATGCTTCGAATGAGGACCAAGACATGGAAATGACAGCAATGCAATACTCATATCTCAAGCCTCAATGGAACATGGTACCTAGTTCACAATCCACTACCCACAAACAATACCTGTGGTGCTACATCTCTCATTGCCATTCTGGGAATCAATGCATGCCATTGCATGCATCAGACAAAGAGATACCAAATAACACCTCCACCATGTAACACTCTCCCACTCTGTTAGACAAGGGATCCTTGGCGTGGTCTCCCCTGTCTTTTTTGCTCCTACTTCCCATGTTTTAACTGTGTCCTGGAATCTGTTGTGCTGTTTTTCGTGCTCTGGGCACTTTGCCACTGCTGACCAGTGCTAAAGTGCAAGTGCTCCCTGTATAAAGTGTTTCTGTAATGGGCTTTTCCACGATTGCCATATTTGTTTTACTAGTAAGTCCCTAGTAAACTGCACTAAAGGTGCCCAGAGCCTGTAAATCAAATGCTACTAGTGGGCCTATATCACTGGATGTGCCACCCACATTAGTAGCCATATAAACATAGCTCTGACCTGCCACTGCAATATCTGTATGTGTAGTTTTAAACTGCCAATTCGACCTGGCAAGTGTACCCACTTGCCAGGCCTAAACCTTTCCTTTTTATACATGTAAAGCACCCCTAAGGTAGGCGCTAGGTAGACCCATGGGTAGGTTGCAGTGTATGTTAAGGATGGGACGTGACATGTCCTAACAGTGAAATACTGCCATATGCAGTTTTCACTGTTGCAAGGACTATCTCTCTCATAGGATAACATAGGGGCTGCCTTTAAATAACTTTTAAGTGAAGTTTTCCTTTGGAAGCAGATAGAAATATGGAGTTTGGAGACTCTGAACTCACAATTTAAAAATACATTTGTTGGTAGAGTTGGTTTTTAAAATGTGTTAGAAATAGGGTCTCTAATTGGCAGAGATATTCACCTTCGTCCCAATAGGGACCACAATCCTAGTCAGGTTAACTCACACACAATCTAAATGATCCTGTGCCCATCCTCTGGTATCTTGACACTGAGCAGTCAGGCTTAACTTAGAAGGCAATGTGTAAAGTATTTGTGTAATTAATCAAGCAATAACACAGTTAAAACACCACAAAAATACACCACACAAGTTGAGAAAAATATATAATATTTTTCTAGTTCAATCCAAGCCCTTGGAGAGAACTTCTCAGCAAAGTCAGAGGCCAGTAAGGCAGCAGAGCAACAGCAAGGCAGCAATCCTTCACAGCAAAGCAGTCAGGTGAGTCCTTTGGGTCCCAGGCAGTTTCTCTTGACAGGTTCCAGGTTCTGGTCCAGAGGTGTCTGCTTTGGTGGGGTCAGAGACCCAGCTTATATACCCAAAAATGCCTTTGAAGTGGGAGAGGCTTCAAAGAGTGGTTTTGAAGTGCACAGGGTCCACTTTCTGTACAGGTCTGTCTGCCAGGATGCTAGTAGGGGGTTTGGTAGTCCATTGGGTGTGGGCAGGCCGTTAGCCTTTGAAATGTAAGTGTTTTGCCCTCCAACCTCCCAGCCAAGGAAGACCCATTCAGTATGTAGATGAGTGCAGGTGTGACTGATGATCCTGTGTTTGTGGTTGTCTGGGTGAAATGCACAAGGGATCTGTCAACCACCCCAGCCCAGACATGGATTGGAGACAGGCTGTAAGGCACCGATGGATTTTAAGTGCAGAGAAATGCTCACTCTTTAAAAGTGGCATTTATGAAATAGTAATATAAAATCTAACCTCACCAATAAGCAAGATTTTCTATTGCCGTTCTAGCCATGCTAAACATGACCTGTTAACCCCTTTCTGATCAGAATATATCACTCAAACAGTATATGAGGGCAACCTAATGCTAGCCTATGAAAGAAGCCGGCCACACAGTAGTGGACAATGAATTTAGAAGTTTTCCACTACCAGGACATATTAAACACACATGTATGTGTCCTACTTTTCACCTACATAGCACCCCGTGCTATGGGCTACTAAAGGCCTACTTTAGGGGTGACTTATATGTAGAAAATGGGAGTGTAAGGCTTGGCAAGTACTTTTAAAAGCCAAGTCAAAGTGGCAGCGGAAATGCACACACAGGCCTTGCAATGGCAGGCCTGAAACATGGTTATGGGTCTACTTTTGTGGAAGGCACAATCAGTGCTGCAGGCCCACTAGTAGCATTTAATTTACAGGCTCTGGGCACATGTAGTGCACTTTATTAGGGATTTACAAGTAAATTAAATATCAATTGGAAATGAACAAATGTTACCATGTTTTTAGGGAGAGAGCACATGTACTTTAGCACTGGTTAGAAGTAGTAAAGTGCCCAGAGTCCTAAAGCCAGCAAACATGAGGTCAGAAAAAGTGGAGGAGGAAGGCAAAAGGTTTGGGGGTGATTCTGCAGAGAGGCCATTTCCAACAAATTGTCAGTTTGAAAATGCCACTTTTTGAAAGTAGGCATTTTCTTGCTTAAAATATTCTGTTACTCTGCCTGTTTGTGGATTCCCTGTCTGGGTCAGACTGACAGTTGGGTTGTTTGTGGATCTCCTCTAGACAGTGAAACAAAGGGAGCTGGGGTGCAGCCTGCATATCTCGATGAGCCATCTGGGCTGGAGTGGAGGTAGTTGTCACTAACACCTAAATGGGCTGCTCCTGCCCTCACACAATGCAGTCTCCAAACCCCTGGAGCGTGTCTGGGGCCCGACCTGGGCAAGGCAGGATCTTCTGAACAACAGAGACTTTCTTTTGAAGTCTGCCTATGTCAAAGGCAGAAAGGGGTGTACGTATTGGACCCAAAATCCCAGACGTGAGATCACTTCTGGAACCAAAGGAACCTCTGCCAAGGAGAAGAGCTGAAGAGCTCGGGAGGCATGCTGGCCCTGCCTGTGACTGTGCTTTGTTGGGCTATATTGCAGTTTCTGCTTTTGCCTGTGAAAGGGGACAAAGACTGGACTTTTTTGTGCATTCCTGCTTGAAAAAGAATCTCCAAGGGCTTGAATTGAGCTTGCCTCCTGCTTTGAAGTCTCAGGGCAATCAACGTTTTCCTCTGCGAGCACCAGGGCTCTTTGCTGAGACTCCTGCCCTGCCCTGCCAAGTGGTACCCTTTCTAGTTCCTGGGTCCTTGAAAGGTGAAGTTGGCAGAACACAAGCTGAAATCCACGCACAGAATGCTGTGCAGGAAAATGTTGATGCACCATCTGCAATGCGGAAGATAAATTACACACCATCTGCTTCGCGGCTGAAATAGACACTCCACCTGCATCATGGCTGGGAGATCTACGCATCATGGATGAAGAAATGATGCAACACCCACTTGCGACTGCAGATAACAACGCAAACCCCATGCAGTGCAGTTTTGCTAACACCGTGCAACCAGATTTCACATGCATCATCCCTGGGAGTCAAAGTCATTGTGAATTGGTGAGGGTATGAGGTGCTCCATCCAGAAATCGACGCACCACTCTCTTGCAAGGGAAAAATACGACCCATTGCTACCTGACCGGAGAAGAAATGACGTGTGGCCTCGCTTGCGAGTAAGGAATCAACTTAACGCATTGCTGACTTTTCCGACGCACGCTCACCCATACAGCTTTATTTTTTACACAAACCAGGTACTTTGTGTAAAATCAACATTTCCATTGTTTTCTATTGGTTAAAACTCTTATTATTTTGATAATTCATATCTTGACTTGTGTATGTTGGATTTTTGTCATTTTAGTCTTGTTTGATTTAAATAAATATTGCCTAGTTTTCTAAACTGGTGTGGTGTCCATTTTGTAGAGTTTTCACTCTATTACTGTGTGTGTTGGTACACATACTTTACACATTGCTTCTGAGATAAGCCTGCCTGCTTGTGCCAAGCTACCAAGAAGGTAGGTAGGGGTTGTCTAAGTGTGTTTCTCCACTGCCCTGACTAGAGTGAGGGTTCCTGCTTGGACAGAGTGCAAATTGACTGCCAACCAGAGACCCCATTTCTAACACACTCCAACCACGGGTACCCCTGCTATTGCCACCATGGGGAGGATGCCAGGCACAGCCAGCCCTCCTGAGGATGAAGGCCTGAGTAAGGACTACGCATCTGGATGTCTGGACAATGATGACATACCTGGCCCATCGAGGACGCCTGATCAATCCACCACTCCCAGCCTCACCCTGCCCACATCAAACGCCCCCAACAACAACAACAACAACAACAGTACAACCAAAAACTCATTCACAAACCAGTGTCACAAGGACTGTTCAATCAGCAGTGTGCCCCACAGTATAGGGACTGGAGTCAACCCCTCAAATACAAGACAATCAAGGTCTTGGTGACACTGGGAGTGCGCACACTGTGCAGTGGCACAGTCACAGGGGGAGGGGGCATGGAAGGGCACCTGTGGGCCAGAGGGCAGGGCAGCCAAGGGAGCCAACAGACCCGGAGTCCATATTACAAGTCCTGGGAGCATACCAGCAATCCCAGGACAAGACAGTCCAAATACTCACCATCTTGAGGAAAAAACAAAGGCTGCAGAGGGAATACCACCAGGAGGCCATGCAGCAGTGGCAGGCACACAATGCCTCCATGACCACCATTGCTGGGGTGCTCAGGGACCTTCCCAACACCCTACGTCTCACCTCCAACCACCAGCAGGCCCCTTCCACTGGCAATCCCTTATCTGAGCCATCTACATCAGTGGCAGCCAGTGGACTGGAGGCACTGCCAGGGGAGCCACAGGCCACTGACACCCTTCCCTCTCAAGCTGAGGAACGTACCCCCTACAAACATGGTCGTCCATCCTGGTATCCGCCTGGAGCAGATGCCAAGACCAAACCCACTGCAAGGAAGTTAACCTCTCCTGAACATACGTCCTTGTATGCCACTGACACATCCAGTTGACTATTCAAAGTCATGTCTCCTATTCCCATGGACCTTGAGCACTGGACCTGTACTACTTACAGCTAGGTAATCCATTCTGATGATTTAATCCACTATGACCCCACTCAAGAACTGTTTGATAAAATACATACAATAAACACTGTAGATCACAGCAAATGCATTTGTGTCCTGTTTGTGTCATGTACAAATGTGTGGTTACCAATATGTAATGTGTGAAAATATCCCTCAACCAACAGGGCAAATAATAGCAGAGGGACGCATCCTCTACAGGGGACATACTACATCAGAGAAGTCACATTAGTATTTTGTATGGGATAGAGTAGTCCAGCCACACACCAGAGTATATCCACTCATCCAACCTGAAAGAAGAACAACACAGGGACACACATCAGGAATTTAGGCATGGTGCCACTCAAAGCACATATGCAGTCCATTGCTATCTTCATCATTGTGGATTGTCAAGGAAACAGGGCACAACAGAGAACACTTCTGCTACAACAAACACAATAAGATAATGAGTAATCAGCACTAGTTGACAGCTGTAATGGCCTCAACTCAACACTTCCAACTGTGAGCAAAATTAAATGGACATAAATGGCTAAGGGAACTGGTAGGAGAGGAAAGGATACACTGTACACAGTCCATAGATGGATTCACAGCTGGACATGAGATAACAGCACACATAACACACTACAGGACTGTCCATAGTAGATGTGAAACTGTCATCCTGCAGTGAGAACATATTCCTGAATTTAGACCACCAACACTGCTCCTGTCAGGCAATCTGTTGTCTATCAGTACCCACATATTAGGATAGGTAAATTGTACATCTCCACTGATGTACCTGGCCAGGAGGGCAATTGTCATTAAACAAAGTGCAAGTATATCACCCGCTCCAACACACTCAACATATCTGTATGTCACTGGAAGTACTGATTGATCATGTCTGTCCTAGAGTCAGCTGCACCATACTCATCTGCCTCCTCTTCACTTTGCATGTCACCATTATCACCCACTGGTGCAGCGGCCACCTTCACATCTGCCAGTAAGGGTATAATACATCTCAGGGTCAGATTGTGGAGCATGCAGCAGGAACTATGATATGGCACACCTTTGGGGACTGTAGAGGAGGAGACCTCCAGAGATGTGTAGACACGGGAATCTTGCCTTAAATAGCCCAAAACTCCTCTCTATTACATGCCTCGACCTGCTGTGGACCTCATTGAAATGGGTTTTCCCATCCGAGGCAGGGTACCGCACTGGTGTTAACAGCCAGGGAAGCTTAGTATAGCTGGGGTCACCTGTGTGAATAATGGTAGGACTTGTTACAATCAAGGTACAGGCACAGGGAAGATTGTGTTGATACATGCAACAACAGATGCAATCATCCATATTTATATGTACCAATGAGCCACGCCCTCTCTCTCTATAGTTGTGCCATCATGTGTGGGCATTGCTGTGCCTCAGAATGTAGGTGTCATGCACAGATTCAGGAAACTTGGCTGTCACTTGGGAGATGCGCTGGTGCGCTAGACACACTACCTAAACATTGATCAAGTGATGGCTTTTCCTGTTCCTATACACTTGTTTGTTAACACTGGGAGGGACCAAAGCAATATGAGTGCCATCAATGGCCCCATATCACATGAGGGATGTGTCCAAGCTTATAGAAGTCTGCCTTTACCTTGGGCAAATCAGCAGGTTGTGGGAACCTGATGTAGCTGTCCAGGTGTTTCATAAAAGCACACAGTACATCCTACAACACAATGCTGAACATGTGCTGTGACATCCCTACAGCCAGGCCCTCCGTAACCTGAAAGGACCCTGTGGCATGGAAGTGTAGCACTGGCAAAATTTGTACTGTGGGAGGGATAGTATAGCGATTGCGGATGCCAGGCAGTAAATCTGGCTCCAACTGGGCACATAGGTCCATGATGGTCAGACGATTCAGACGATAGGTCTGGATGATGTGTCTCTCTTTCAAGGTAGCGAGGTCGACTAGCAGTCAGTACACTGATGCATTCCTTGTTATCCTCATGACATGGAATCTAGGATAGAGAGGACAGACAGTACAATGTATTAAGCACTCCACATGTTAGATGTACAAAATCTTGTGCCACATACCTAACACTGCAGACATGCCTGAACAGTGGACACAAACTAAATAGTGTACATGAGCATCATTCCAACCATCCTTGACGCCCATTGCTGGCCCTGTACTATAGTTTCTGGCACACAACACGTGTTATGTTGCATGTTGTGTGCACAGATGGGTCCCGCACGGACCACATAAGTAGAAATGTCAGTGACCTAGGGGGTCACACCACCTACAAGACAGTCAATAGGTGGACAAACACTGCATGTGATATCTGCCCATTTGCCAGCCCTTTGCCTTGACTGTGACATGTATGAGCCTAACCATGTTCACACAACATGTGCCTGGGCATCATTCAGGACATAAAAGTACCATGACACACTTATATTTAACTGCTACAAGCCAGTGACTGTTCACAAAATGGCAGCTGCCTGTCCTGCAGCACAGGACACATGGAAGTGATGCAAGCCCCATGAGGCCAGATTGCACAGCAAATGTAGAATTTGGAGATATCACTGTGTTGTTTTGCACTTACAACAATGGAATGGTACTAGATGTGGTAAGTCACCGGGGAGGTTCCGGAAGTTGTACCATAGTGTTTTCATGTCATGTATGACGTAGCCCTAGCAATTCCTATGCTGCTATGCATTGTCACTGGCTTCATCATGTCAACATGTCAACTTGTATGCATATCTGATGTTCAATTCCCATTACAGCTTGCCTTGGCCCATAGATAGTATCAGACTTGGAATGCACTAGTAATGGCATGGCCTGCCATGATATGTCTGAAATGTAAATGTTGATATGTGTCTATGGGAGGTAAGTATTGACACGTATCCACACTATCTGACTCTCTCTCCCTGCCTCTCTTTATCTCTCTTTGTGTGTATCAGTATTATCAGGCAGAGAAGAAGGGGCACAGGTGACTGGAGAAGCAGCAGCCCATGGGACCCAGGAAGCTGATACCAGTGAGGCAGAGGGACCCAGTGGGACAGAGAGTGAGGGGAGTGCAACAGGGGACACTGGATCGACAACATAATTTTCTGATTCCTCCTCTGATGGACACTCCCTGGTGGTGGTGTACCGATCTGGGACCACCCCAGCAACATCATTGTCTGCCACTCCCCTTACTAGCACCTCCCGCCATGTTGCATCTCACCCAGTTGTCTGTGCCTGCTCACCCAAGAGGGTGGGCGTCTCCTTCACCATAGGCACTTCTGTCCCTGCCCCAGTCAGCCCGGCTGCCCTCAGTGAGGAGGCTATTGGCGTCCTGAGTTCCAACTCTGTGGGTCAGTCAACCATTGTGAATGCCATCCAAGGACTGGCAGCTCAAGTCCAATCAAGCAATGCTTTCCTGGAAGCCATTCATGGTGCCTCGGCTGGCCTCCTGAGATCCTTTCAGGCTCTAGCCACCTCACTGATGGCAGCCAGTCACCCTCTCTCTCCTGTCCCCCTTCAACCTACCTCTTCCCAATCCCAAAACCCTCTTCACACCCCCATCCAAAGCACACATTCACACAGCCATGCATCTACCTCAACAGACACTGTTGGCACTGACAAACTCAAGCACCAAAGGATCCACCACCACAGACAAAACCCACCTGCAGACACAACAACATACACTCCCTACACAGACTCCCCCACCACCTCTTCCTTCACGGACACTACACCACTCATACCTGCTGGCACGACACCAACTCCCCCTATTCCATCCACGAGTCCCATCATACCTACAGTCAGCACAATTACAGACCTTCAGACATCCACCCCGTCACCATATCCGCACTCATCGCAACCACAGACACCCCCACATGCAGCACATGTACCATACCTGCAGACACCGTCCCAACAGACAGTCACCCATTCAGTATGGCATCTCCTAGCACCTCCTCCCAAAATACCTAAACACCCCACTCGAAAGACACCCAGCACACAGAAGCATTCCACGCATGCACCTGCACCCAAGACACATCTTACCACCACCTCCTCTCCCTCCACCCACAAACGCTTTTCCCATGACCGCCCTGGTGTCCCTAAATTATTTTCTCTGTATGAGTTTTCCCTGTTCCCTCCCCCTCTCCCACCCCAAGATTCCCTTAGGCACCCTGTGTTTCTCTTCATGTCTAGCCCATCCACCTCCAAGTCCTCCCTTGCCACGCATGATGATGCCAATGCTCCTACTCCTGCTGGAAATTCTGACCTCTCCAATCCCAAGGCACCCCTTCCAAGACCAAACCTAAGGAACCTCCAACCAATGCCAAACCCAAAGCCAAGATCCCCCTGCCCAAAACCAAACCCAAGGATACCCTTCCCAATGCCCAAACCCCCACCTCCACCCAACCTCACTCCTGAGGTGCCTGCCTGCCCCCTTGATGCACCAACACTGTGGTGGTCATTTGCAGTCAGGAGTCAAGTTGGGGCACATTGTGGTGCCATTAGTGCCATGGGCACCATGAACTATGGACTAGCCAATGGCCTCATAAATGTATATAGTTTTTATGACCTTCCGTGGTTGAATACATCTGGCCCAACATGGTGTTGGTATCGATGGTAACATACTTGCCCTGGCTTTCTTTCCACATGGATGTTTTGTGTTTGTGGCCTTTGGTTTGTCTGTGTGTGAGTTGTATGTGTAGGTTGTGCTAGATGTTGTGCCTGGGCTGCATGTGTGTGTGTGTGACCCTTCCCTTAGTCCCACTGCTATTGGTGTGTTTTGTGTCTGTGATATGATTGTGTAGGTCCATGCTTGTGTGCAGTTAAGTTGCACATTGTACATTGTGTGATGTGTTGTGGTGGTGTTATGTGGGACTGTGTGCTTGTTGTGTGTGCATCTGTGTGTGTGGTGATGGCTATTTCATTTGCGTTGTAAGTTGTGTTGGTGTGGGGTGACATTTCGTACGTTGTATGTGTGTGTGATTGGTTGCGAGTTGTCTTTGTGTGTTGTTGTCAGTATGAGTTGTCATGTGTAGGTGTGCAGTGCTATGGGTTGGCAAAGCATTTGTGTAGTTACGATTGTGAATTTGTGTGACTCAGTTGTGTTGTGTATATGTGTGTTAGTCTGTTGTGGTGATCTGTGTGTGCGGGTAGTGTATGTGATGCTCGTGTGTGTGTTTTGTGTGCGTGTGTGTATGTAGGTGAGTGTGTCTTGGTATGCTGTGTGGTTGTGTGTGTGTGTGTATGTCAGCTGCTAGCAGTCCATTATGTGTGTGCTGTGTGTGCATGTGTTCTAATACCTTTCCCTCCAGTTTGTGCTAGGTGGATGTACTTATGGTTGTTGTTGTCTTCATCGTTGCTAGTTCTGGAGACACAGGACAATCAGGAACAGTGGGATGACTTTAAGTTCTGGTTCCAGGATGGCTCCATATGTGTCTATGTTCCTGAAGGTGAGTGTCTCCTTGTTAAGCGTTCAGTCCTGCCACGGGTTTGGTGGTGGCGCACTAGCGCTGGAAATCCTGTTGTTGTGCAACCTTGTAATATGCTCTGCGTAAACATGGTCCCTGCCGGCCTGGAGATGCCTACCGCCATCCGTGGCAGGCCGTCCGCACTGGCGGTACTGGCGGTGAATTGGCTGTGTTCCATTTGGAAGACCACCATGGTCATAATGTGGAGGTCTGCCCCACCACCCTGGCGGCGGTGCGACTGCCACCGCCGACATGGTGGTACTCGGACCACCAAACTCGTATTGTGGGCCTAAGTCCGAAGGTAAACTTTTGACCAAGGCCTCCCGCTTGCTATAGCCAAGCAGGGCGCCATCACGGTCCGCCTTAAACTTTGACTTTGCCTTGGTCAAGGTGCGACCAGATATCCAGAGTGGCGCTTTTAGTTTCTAAGCGCAAAATAAATTAGTTCTTTAAAAATTTATATCTCATGTTCCCCTTATGCGATTTTATTCATTTTGGTTTCAAATTAAAGAAAAATATTTCCTATTTTTATGAATTGATTTTGGATTTTTAAACTGTTTTCCGTGTTTTATTTTATTACAGTTTCGTGATACTTGAATGCTTCACACAATTTGTCTCCTAAGTTAAGTCTTGTTGCTCATTGCCAAGCTACCAAGGGTTGAGCTGGGGTTAATTTACTAAGACCTTGCCAAACCTAGTGGGGATTAGTGGCCTATTGCTAAGTGTAGGTACTTACCTGCCCTTACCAATAATCCACTTTATAATAACTGAAGTAGTGCAATCAAAAACAAAGAAAAACATAATAGAAAAATTATCAGTCAAGACCTATTACCCCCGTTTCCCACCAGACTTTCGATAGAACCTCCCATACTCAAATGGCTAGTACACAAAACAACTAACAACTGTGTGTTATGAGTAAACAAGACATTGCACATTCTTTTGAAGGCAAAAGAGAATGCCTGCTGTTAACCAGATTTATACGGCACATCAACAGAAAGACTTATCTTATCACATACAAGATACAAACATCTTTTACGGCTGACAATAAGAAGTTATATGATAGAAAGATCATGTGATAGAATCAAAGATGTTGCTGGTCAATCAATCTGTAGACTATGTGCTCAGTTGTTGCAATTATAAGCTGTTACAAACTGGATTTCTGGTTGGCAGAGATATGTACCATATCCACGCAGGAATCAAAATCCTAGTCTGGGTAAGTCAGATACTCACCAGATAAATTAACCTGTACTTACCCTTTGGTACCTTGTGTAAAGTATTTGTGCAACACATAAAACAGTAAAAGAGCTAAAGCATTACACAAAAAGATTCCACAGGTGACTAGAAATATAGAGCTTAATTTAAAGAACAAAACAAGACCAAAACAACAAAAATCCAATAGGTAGAAGTCCAGATATGAAGTTTCAATGAATAACTGAAACCATACTGATTATAAACATAACACCCCAACCAGGACTATCTGGTTGCTCTAGACCGGTCCAAATCTGAAAGTCAGGCCAACTGCAATGGAGCAAGGGTCAGCTACAGGGACCAGTTTTGGCTGGCTGAAATCAGTACCTTTGTTCGGGATTGCAATGGCGTGAAGGGAGGAAGCAAGGAGAGGAGTGGTGTGAGAAGCAGCTGAGTCGATGCTTCATTGTCTAGTCGCATAAGCGTCAAAAGAGATGCACACGTTTTGATCAGCACAATGATGGCGATGCATAGATTTTGGTAGTTGCAGCCTTTTATATCCATTTCCAAGGGCCTAGGACTGGTTTGCTACCACTTGGTGGGCAAGACTTGCAACAAGCAAAGTCCAGGTGCTGTTTCAGGTTGTGTCTGAAGTGTTTCTGAGACTTCAGAAGAACAGGAGGCAAAACAGCAAGCCCTTGGAGTCACTTTAGGTTCAAATGAGGTGGGTCCAGTCCTTTCTTAGCAGGGCAGAGGGCAGCAGGACGCAGCAGGAAGCAGAGCACAGCAAAAAAAAGTTCAGTCCAGAGTGGCAGTCCTTATAGCAGCACAGCAGTCCTTTTCCTTGCAAAGTTCTTTACAGGTCCAGAAGTGTACTGATTTGTTAGGGTCAGAGATCAGGTTTTTATTCCCATTGGTACCTTTGAAGTGAGGGTAACATCAAAGAGGGCCTCTGGAGTGCACAGAGGTCCTACCTTCCTGCCCTGGTTCCAGGCTCACTATAGGAGGTTTCAGCAGTCCTTTGTGTGGGAGCAGGAAACTGCCTGTTCAGGTGTAAGTGCCAGCTCCTCCCTCCCATCTGGCCCTGGATAGCCCATCAACATGCAGATGACCACTCAGTCACTCCTGTCTAGAGGAGATGCAGAAAACCAGCTGTCACCCCAGCCCAGGCGTGTATTGGAGACAGGCTGCAGGCACACAGGGCTACGTACAGGAAAAAGGCCAAGTTTCTAAAAGTGGAATTTCCAGAATTTCAATAGTAAATCTGACTTTCCTATTAAAGAGGATGTATCATTACAATTCCACAGGTACTTAACACTATAGACCCACTCCTTCTCAATGGTGCAAGGGTGCCTGTGTTGATAGTAGGCAGCAGTTTGTATGCCAGCTCGGGGGACAAGGACAGGAATGTGCCATATCTTGGTGCAGAAGGGTGCAGCAAAAAGGCTCACGCCACTGCCCTGCGCCAAAACATAGTAAATGAGGCCCTGAATTTCATTCTGGCTTCCTGCAAGCCACAGTCTTAAATAGCTGAAACTCCACTTCTAGCACCTCAAACAATGTATTGTCTCCACCATTCAGCAGGTGATCAATTTAATCTCTCTAGCAGATCAGACTTTCTAGTTCATCATTTGTCCTGCAATATGAAAGGGGGTGTTAACAATTGTCACGTGCCTATGTGGAAAACCAATAATTGTGAAAGTAGATTATTGTGTGATTTTGCACAAATATGCTCACATTTCTTCGAGTGGAGATTTCCAAGATTCCAGACACAGCTTTAGCGGGTACGTCCACGCTGGATTCATGATGTAAATTAATTTTTATGTTGAGCCAGGCTGTGTTCTCTAGGTCTGCAGAAAAGTATGCCAAATACACCAGGTGATGCACTATACAGTACAAGTTTATGTGTGGCGAACTGGCGACCTCCTGAAGTTGTGGCAGCTTGCAGTTTTGAAATATATAGATATGGCCAGTGTGGGCTCCACACATAGCTCTAATCAACTGGTTTACATACTGAAGCAATGAGTTTGGAAAGTGCAACTTAAGAATTCTGAAGATACTGTTCAATCGTGGTGTCACCATCATTTTTATTGTTTGTACCCTGCTTTATAGGGAGACTTGAAGTTTTGCCCATTTCAGGAAATCATGGTGGTCTTTTGTATATAGCACGTGTTATTTTTGTACTCGGTGACATTCATACGTAATTCCCATGTTTTTAATTGTACTTGAGGGCCGTTAAAAGGAGTGCCCAGCTTTCGAGGATAACGTTAACTTTTAAGCCTTTAATGCCCATAAAAGAAAATGTGTGCTGTTAATTTCTCGAAAACTCCTGAACGGACATTCATCAAACCGAGCATATATAGTCCTATGAGTGAAATTATGTGAGTTCAAGGGTAAACACTGATGATTTGACCCCTCCATTGTTCTCTCTCCTAAATGGATCTACACACAACGTTCTATATAAAATAATATTTGTTTTGGAAAAATGTTATAGCAATACGTTGATCAGCACCAAAGTTGTTAGCAATACAAAGAAAAGCTATTTTGTGGAAAGTCTGCTGTAAGGATAACTACAAAGTCACGGTTCTGTATTTTATTTACCAGCATAGCTAACGGCGAAGTTCAAGTGGTCACCATGCCCAGCCACTCAACACAAATAATAAATGTTTGAATTTATAGTTTTTGCAGTAATGTATTTTATGGAGCAACTTTCTTTTCATGTGTCCATCTCCCGTGGCCATTTTAGAGTTTCAACATCTTAAATGCTACGATAAAGCAAAGCGATTTTCGTTAGTGACGCATTTATTAGAACGACCCTACGTAACTAAATGTTGAATTATGCAGTATCCCAAACCAATGGCACATGCCCATTCATCATTTCCTATCAGTACTAGTGTGACATCCATCTTCCCACCATGTCACTTGCACTGTCTCTCAGCCGGTTGGCAGACATATGCAGGGGGACAACAGCGCGTACTGAAGGCAGAGCAATCGTATTACCCTTCCCTGCTCAGGATGGTTGACTTGCCTGATAAATGTCTTTAGGTTATCTGTAATTGAAAGGGAGATAACCTTTCACAAGTTTAATGAGGAATGATCTTCCAGCTCAGGCTGCTGAATTTCAATTTTGGTTCTGAGCAAACTCTAAAATTATTCATTTACAATTGATGTATGCAGTTTCCCACATCCACTTTGTTTCCAAAAAATGAACAGCGAAGGAGCTGTGGACACTACAAAGTAAAACAATTTGAACTGCGCGCCGTCTTTCTTTATCTTTGGTATATATGAGCATCTCTCTGCTAGAGGGATTAGAACGCATATCTTTCACGCTATTTGCATACATGCTTGTATTACAAGAAGTGTTTGTAAAATAATCTCTTCACGTAGTTGCTTTTGGTGTTTAAAGAGGATGAATAAAGTGAGCACAGATTGATTGAATTTACAAATGCTATACGTGTGAATTGGTCTACATTAATGCTTCCTTTTAGCAGCTATTTGCAGCATTTTTTTTCCAAAATATTACAGTCCTCAAAGTTTTAACATCCAGTTGTTTTGTAAATTTGCGCTGTGTGAATATGTAAATTTTCACTTCAAATATAATGATTAAGTTCTAGGAATGTCTGCATTTCCCTAGTCCTTAATTTAAAACAAACAAGGAGGGACACTGACAGCATGCAATCATTTGGGCGCAACTTTTTTTTCACAGGTATAGATTAGCTGCATTTGCCACATAATCTATCATCTGCTGCATAATCTGCAGATCTAAAAAAAAATTCTAACTGAAATGGTTCAAAATTTACTAAAAGCTCAGCAACACATGTTGCTGTGCAGTGAAAGTCCCTTTGCATAGCTTGGCCGGTCACCTTTCTGTTACAGATTGCTATACTTGGGTGTTAAACTGCTGATAATGAGGTGATAAGTCTTTTTAACATCTACAATGCACCGCTGGCCAACATCGTCTGATCCCACAACCTCAACATCATCTCCTACGCCGACTACACCCATCTGATCCTCTCATTCACCAAGGACCCCGCCACCGCCAAAACCAACCTCCACGACGGACTGCATGCCATCGCCAACTGGATGTAGAAGAGCCACCTCAAACTTAACTCAGACAAGACAGCTTCCACACTCCCACCCGCCAACTCCGTTCCGCCAACCTTGCCCTCACCGCAGTCCCTCTCATCCATCAAACTACAGCCAGCGGCAGATCCTTCTCCCACCTCACCGCCAAACCTGGAACACCCTCCTCACCCACCTACGACAGACCCAGGACCTCCTGACCTTCAGGAAACACCTCAAGACCTGGTTATTCGAGCTGTAGCAGCCCTTCCCAAACCCCTTTCAGCACCTTGAGACCCTAACAGGTGAGTAGCGCGCTTTACAAATTATTGATTGATTGATTGATTGATAAGGTACATCCAAAGCCCAGGCAGTGTTAACAAGTGTAAAAATGGCAAAATAATAAAGTAATTCTATCACAAAAAGAGCTGCATTACACCACAGTATTTGCCTTTTCTTGCAACATAATCTGCGGCGTAGATTCAGGGGGGTGTTTGTGGTGTTACACCCCCATAATAAATGTATTTTCTTGCAGATAATTGGGTGACAGTGTTTTCAGTCGGGTATGTTAAGGTTTTTGTCTGATTTCACCAGGAATTTTTACGTGAACACAGACAAAAACACACACACACTCTCTCCCTGTCTGCTTTGAAAGTCTTAAAACATGTTGGTTATTTTTACAAGATATTGTGATTTCTCTCACTTACTACTCCTGCCAATCTACATTTGTCTCTCTTTCCACTGCCACTTTAGCCCCTCTTGCATGCCCTGCTCGTATTTATTGGAAAATCTGAACCTCACCCTCCACCAATATTACTGACTACACATAATTGAGACTACCAGTTTTCCATTTTTACAAGTAAATACAGACAGATAACAATGTGTTTCCTGTCTGTATTTATTTATAAAAGTGGAAAAATACTATAAATTGTGCTTCTAATGAATTTGTGTTTGGAATTCCAAGACAACATATGAGCAGATAGACAGCATGGGGAACTAATAACAGATTCAAATATCATCAAATACAGGCATGTGTTAGAATATATTTGTAGTAAATTGCTAATATTTACCTGTGGGTGTAGTGTTTTGCTATATTTGACTGCTGAATTTACAAAAACGCGATAGGCATCAAAGTATGAGTGGTTGCTTATCAGTTAAATAAATGTAGAAATTTAGCATTTTTGACTCCGCTTATTTGCAAACCACAAAATAAATACGGATAAATACTAATAGGATAGCCAAAAACTAAATATGGATAAATGCAGATGGAAATGTTAAGAAAATAAATACCATTAAACCGGAAGCCCTACACATAACTTAATCAACTCTCCGTCCTAATTTGGCCTTCCCATACCACATAATACCAGTGGCCCTTCCAAAAATCTCCTGTATAAATGGTTCTCTTTGCATGTAACTGCAGGGACTGGCCACCCACTGCAACCTCAATTCCTGTCATTCTGCCCCTCTCTCTGACAACAGTTCTGTCAGCCTCATTGCTATACAAAGAACACCACTTATCCCCTATTAGGTTTACACAACACTAACCAAATAACATACATGACAATGCAACATTTGTTTCACATAGGAAAAGGAATGTTGGGATGAATCAATCTGAATTGTTCCATGTAGGAGTGAATAGTTTGTCTAGTGTGTTTTTCTTCTACATTATGATATTTATAATAGAAAACGAGGCCTCCTATGTCACTGACATCAGTGTGAATTATCTGTTGTATAAGTGAGTTTCATGAAATAAAAATGTAACAGTACATTGTGCGTTTCCATTGGAGGCAATTTAAAATAATAGGACTCATCATTTTTAACATTAGAAAAAAATGTAAACTTTTCCATATATTTTTAGAACTCCCCACTGGTGGGTAGGACAATGTTCCCACTGTGTATAATTAAAAACAGTCTTTCGGATGCTTGCTCTATGAATAAAATGATGTAATTCATAATTATAACAGAACACATCTCCATAATTTTCTTTTGTTTGGTAAATATCTTTAATTTCAAATGTAGTAAAATACTCTGGCTCAGAAAGCATAGAATCAACTGTATGTCCTTTATATCCTAGTCATCAGAAACAACTCCAGGTGTTATGACATCATTCAATACAATTTGAAAAACGTATAGAATTTGAAGAACTCCCTTCGGACCAAATATATCAAAAGATAGCTTACCCAAACAATCCTATCATGAATTGGTAGAGCTGAAGTGTTCACCAGGGACACGCCTCGATGGACCTTATGTGAGGAAAAATGTGGTTTTAGGACCTGTTCCACCAGTTTGACTGCATAGCATTTAGGATGGTAATGACCATTTATGAGTAAAAATAAGATGATGACAAACCCAATCCAAAGGAGGAAGGTAAATACAGTTAGAAAGAGCCATATAGAGTGGGTGAGTAAAATAGTTAATTTTGAGCCAATTTATCATCTAAGGAGGTTGTGACGTGGTCTGGAAAGTGGTGTTGCAGATAAAGTAGATGAGTCGGTCAAAGAGTCATTGATGTAGGCAAAACATCCAGAAGCAGTTCATGTAAAGACTGAAGCCATGTTTGGAAGTGGTGAACTGGCAGAAGTCTCCCTGTTTGGTTCGTAGTACACAATTCCATCAGTTTTAGTTGAATTTGAGTAGTATTGGCTATTTCTTGTTGCAGATGAAGATAGTGGTACTAATGAAAGATCATTGTCCCCACTAGTGCCAGTATTGCTGCTCAAAACCAATTGAGTAACTTCCTGGTCCATAGTGAGAGGGATTCAGGAACTATCCAGGAGTCCTCTAGGTCTTCTGTATAGGATCAGCCACATGGGATAACTTGACATTATCCATTGAGACAAAGCGGTTTTCTTTTGAACCAGGCAGCAGTGGTAGAATAACAATTCCTGTTACCATGTATTCTCAGGACTGGAACCGGTGCACGATATGAAGGACCAAACTCCTTTTTCATAGCAATATTTTCTCTCACTAGATCCCCAACTTTCAGAATCCAGCCTGTAGATATTATTGGTGTATCCATTATTCCCAAGGAGGAAGCACAAGCAGACTTGTTTTCATCATGGAACTGTTGAAATTCACAGTGACACGATCATCTATGTCAAAAGTTAAGTGTGCTGCCTCTGCACCAGAGCCATCAATATCTGGAACATTCATTTGTGTCCCAAACAGAATTTGATATAGGGTGCATCCTCTCAGGGACCTTCTGGGTAGATTATAAAGTGCCTTCAGGACTCCATACAGGTTATTAAGTCAACTACAACCCGTGCCTAATACCCTTGTTGTTAAGGTTTGCTTTAAGTTTTCATTCTTCTGTTCTACTACACTGTTACCCTCAGTATGGTAGGGAATGAGAAATGTAGTTAGACCCCTAACAAAGCCATGGTGTCCCTGAATGCCCTTGAGGCAAAGTCAGGACCCTGGTCTGAGTGGAAAGCTGCAATTGCACTTATTCCAATAAAGACCTGCAAATCTTTATTAACAGTTCGAGTGTCAGCTGATCAATGTGGCCATACCCATAGAAATCTGGAGCGTGAGTTGACAGTGACTAAAATGTATTTGTAGGCACCATCAGGTGTCTGAGGACCACAATGCTCCAAGTACACACATTAAAGTGGTTTGTTGGAAATAAGAAGGGTGTCTGCGGTGGTAGTTTGACACTGGACCCTTTTATCTGCTGACAGATATCACAGCAAAGGACATACTGTTCTGTTTTGTAAGTTTGTATAGACCTGGCCACCAATAGCATTTTTATAGTAAATAAATAGTAGCCACCACACCTGCATGGGCACAAGCAACTCCCTCATGTGCCACTTTTATCAAATCAGATCTTTGGTCTAGGTTGGGGATCACACCATCACCCACCACTGGTATTGTTAATAAAGAAGTATTCAGGCTAGTTATGCGGTAGGCATATTTGGCAGGATATGTTTTTGGTAATAGCTTGCCATCTGAGGAAGCTTTCACATCAGTCAGTGTTTCATCATCCAGCCTTGTTCGTAAATGAGATATTGCAGCAATAGAAACTATAGGTATTGATGACTTGGGTGCATCATTCGCCAAGGTATTTCCTGTGACGTGTATTCCTACACACTGATGTCCTAATATATGAACTACATGGGCATTGCGTAGCGTTTCTTTCAGATCTACTACTTTCCCTCACAGTAACCTGTGTTTGGTAGTGTTGCATTTTGAATCTCTGAACCCATTCTGACACCAGTAATGAAAGTATTGATTGAGAGACTGGACACAGTAATACGAATCATAGGCTGTTAACATTAGTTGTTCTGGATCAGTTCCAGTGCCATCACCAGAACCTTTAGCTCTGCTAATTATGCAATACAGTCCACTAAGGTCTGTGTGTAAGTATTCTGTGGATGAAAATAACCATCTTTCATGTAGCCGCTCACAGATGCGTAAGCAGTGGAGTATTGGTGTTTAGTGCATTTGGCTGGTTGGGCTGAATCATCAGTGTAAATTATTATTTGATATTGATCAATAGGCAAAGTGTTTGCTGGTATTGGATATTCCATTTCATATTGAAGGAATTCTTGAGTTTAGATTTTTGGGTCAACAATGTAATCTACATCAGAAGCTGTCAGAGATGTGCCCATTGGACCCAGCGTGGATGTAATGCTTTTATGTTTGGAATGCAGGCCTTTCTGACAACCTCAAGGGCTGGAATCGGAGACGTGACAATGATGCATTTCCCCTGAGCCAGAGGTCTCTCTTTAAAGGCAGCCATTTGAACAGCAGTCAGAATCTTTTCTGTGGTGCAAAGCATTGTTCAGATGTGGAGTATAAATGTGATTTGTATGCTATAGGGACGGTATCAACCTCACTAAATGTTACATATGTGAAGCCAATGGAGCAAGCAATTACTCTGATGACCAAATGTATTGTGCTGTCCATTGTGTGTAAGTGTTTTGCTGCAAGGATGTCTTGTTGCAATGATTGGAGAATGCATGTGTGTTCGACTTTCCAATATGTGCTTGAAAAGTCGGGCTTATTATATCATATAATGGTTTAACGCGTTATGCATACTATGGATTGTAAGTTCTGCCAAAATGTAAAAAGCCCTATAATGACTGGAGCTTTTTTATGGTATTTGGTGGTTACAATTGTGCACATATTTTCTAGAAAGTGGGCAGCTAGGCTCTTTCCTTCATCTGATAACTCGTATCCCAAAAACCATGACACTGAGAAAGGCCATTTTTGTTTTCTTAAAATTGAATTTGTAGCTGAATTAGGCAATTCCCACAACAATGTGGGTGACCTGTCCTAGATGTAGAACAAGATCATCATCTTTAAAGAAGATGTCACCTACAAAGAACAACACATCAGGGTCAATGTAATGTAAAATTGATGTTACACATGCTGAGAACAGCCCACGACTGCTCTTATATCATTGTGGGAACCTACATTTTTGTTCTGAAAGCTTAAAGCATTAAATGTGGTTAGATCCCTACTATCAGGTGATATCTTTTGGAAGAAGAATTGTTGGAAATATCCAAAGTTGTTTTGTATTTTTTGTGCACTAAATTGTTAATGAGTGCTGTGCTATGTCCAATTTTGATAGCAAATGTGCCTGTATGACTGTTTAGATGTCTGTAATCTAAGACTATTCTATATGAATGGTCTGTTTTAGCAACAGGAAATATGGAGTTATTCATTGGTGAGATGCAGTGCTCAGTTACACGCTGGTATTCTGTGTGAGAATCTCTCTCACAGGTCTTTTAGCCTCATGCTTAACCTGTTGAATGCGGGTGTTGTCCACTGGCCGACCTGGTGCGGGTCACGACCAAGGAGGGGGTTAGAAAATCCTTGGGTGGATCTCTTTTAGTTAATCACCCATCAGACGACACGGAAGAGCTTCTGTGTCTCCCACCTCCCCACCACCCACCCCTTTATGCACGTTGATGTCGCAATCTGTGGGAGCAGGAAGCAGAGGTAAGGCTGCTTCCTGCTCCGGTGCAGAAAACGGGCCCAAACGGGCCTCTCCCACCATTCAGGGAGGCCTCGTTTGAAAGGGGAGATTCTCCCCTTTCAAGCAAGGCCTTCCTGTAACAGTTTCCTGGCCCTTGATCACAGCTAGACACCAGGGAATTCACTTAGATGAGTTGGCCCCCTCTGGAAATGGGCCCACCCGGGCATATTTTTTTTAAAAAAGTACATTTACCCCTGGGGTTAAAAAATAATATATATATATATATATATTTTTTTTTTAATTAAATTGACAGGCTGTCGCCCATGAGCAGGACGACCCCCTATTTGGGCAATTATATTTTTAATAGTGGTATTGCCCCCAGGGAAACCACACAGCTATTAAAAACAAAATGTAGATCTATATATGTGTAGAGGTCTATATATAGATATATTTATATTGATATATATATATATATATATATATATGTATATATATATATATATATATCCCAAACAACCAGCTTTCTATAAACAGAAAGACGCCGCTGCCACACGGTGTCTTCTTCATTCGCAATTTCACAAAAAACAAGCTTCAAGATGGCCACCGTAGTATAAGGAATGGCATGAGTCAGTTTTTTATGTTGTTAATATTTTTGTAAGAATATATGGAAAGAGAAGTATGGACTGTGATTACTCGGGATCAAAGGAGCTGTGATTCTCGAAATGCGTAGAGTATTTTGTGTTTGTGGCCATAATAAAGAAATTGTGAATGAAGAAGACACATTGTGGCAGAGGCGTCTTTCTGTTTACAGAAAGCTGGTTGTTTGGAATTTAGGGGTCCCCATCTCTGCCGCCTGTTGAAGGGGCGCCAAATATACGCGATTCCACTTGGGATTTGAAAACAAAATATATATATATATATATATATATATATATATATATATATATATATATATATATATAGATAGATATACATATCTATTTAGATAGATATATCTATATATGGATATGTATATCTAGATCTATATATATATATCTAGATCTATATATATATATATATATATATATACATATACATATATATATATATGTAGATATATATATAGAGAGAGAGAGATAGAGAGAGATCACTTTTGTCAATGCGTGTGTGGTTTCCCTGTTTACCTGGGGGCTGCAATCGGCCCACAGGAAAACCACACCCATATGTAAACGTGATCTCTATATATATATTTTTATCTATATATATAGGAAGGAACCAGCATGAGTGTAAGAAAAACTACTTTTTTAGACAAAATGAAGTTAGTATATTTGGACCAAGCAACACCAGGAAGCAGAGGAAGAGGCAAAGGCCGAGGTTGGGAAGTAACAAAAGCATTAGGAAAATGAGAAGGGGAAAAAGGAAAAGATTACATGTTACATAGTCGGAAGAAGTAGTAGACATTGATACACATTCAGAAAAAACAGATAATTTGATTGTGAACTTGTCAAACTACCAACTGACTAAGGTGGAAGAAAGTGTTTTGCAGAAAGGCCTTAGCTTCTGCCCAGAAAAACACCAGGACTTTGTACAAACTAGAATTGACAGATATAGGGGGTTATTACAACTTTGGAGGAGATGTTAATCCGTCCCAAAAGTGACGGTAATGTGACGGATATACCACCAGACGTATTACGAGTCCATTATATCCTATGGAACTCGTAATACGGCTGGTGGTATCTCCGTCACTTTACCGTCACTTCTGGGACGGATTAACACCTCCTCCAAAGTTGTAATAACCCCCATAATTTTGTATGTAAATTGAAATTGGCCAAATACCTCTCTAAAATGGGACCTAATATAGCATCAAAAGAGGTCCAGACGTTGTATGATTCGGAATTGACAATAGAACAAAGTTCTGATATTAAAACATTGTACAATTTGACTCATGATTTGGATGATGATCAAGTGACGGAAACGCAAATATTATCCAGTTTAGGAATAGATACAGGACGAAGGTAATACACTAAGTTCAAACCTAAATCAAAGTTTTGCCCATTCCTGCCACCGAGTAATAAAATCGATGTGTTCCATGATCTAGTTATCAGTGATTTGAAAAAGATACAGTGGCATAGGAATGGAAATAGAGAAAATCTGACCAAAATTCAACAAAATACACTTAAAGATCTGATGGAAAATCAATCTATAGTAATCAAACCGGCAGACAAAGGAGGCAATATAGTAATGTGGGGGAGGGAAGATTATGTTGCAGAGGCATATAATCAGTTGAATACAGAGTCTAATTATTGTAAATTAACAAGGAACCCTATGAATGAGTTGGTATTGGATCTGAATGTGAGATTGGAAAAATGGTACTCAGATGGGCTGATAAGCTTTGATGAAAAAACATTCATGATGAATGAGAATCTGATTATGGCGACTATATATTTTTTACCAAAGATTCACAAGACGTTGAAAAAACCACCAGGGAGACCAATCATCTCGAGTTGTGGATCGTTATATGAAGGGGTGTCCAAATATGTGGATTATGTTTTGGCACCAATGGTAAAAGATTTTAATTCTTATATACAAGACTCAGGAGATTTTCTCAGATTACTAGAAGGTGTGGCATGGCAGTCTGACTATATGTTGGTCACTATAGATGTAGTTTCCCTTTATACATCCATTTTGCATGAATTGGGCATGAAAGCAGTGAAATGTTTCTTACAACAAAGAAGTATACATTTAATGAAACATTCTGAGATGGTATTAGGTATTAGAGATGACGCAATTGTGTTTAAGGAACAATGTATTTATATTTTACCATCAGATTTACAAGCAGATTTGTGGGACTGCCATGGGAGTTTCATTTTCTCCAAGCTATGCAAACCTGGTGATGGGTTGGTGGGAGAAGTGCATAGCTTGGGGCCAGGATAATGAGAAATACATGGAGATGTGGTTACGGTATATTGATGACTTATTTTTGATTTGGAATTGTACTGAAGAACTGTTCAAAGAATTTTTCATTGAATTAAATACGAATAATGTTGGACTTCAATTTACATGCTAAACAAGTAAGACTTTGTAGTGTCACAGTTCGGATAAGTCTATCAAACAAAAATTGTTGTCCTTGGGAGATCCGTCTTTATCGGATTCGATCAGAATTGCGAAAAGTATTGAAACTGTGATCAAATCAGCCAAGGAATTAGAACGTGCACAGGTTGAACAAATTAATATAGTCCAAAGATCTGACGACAGTCGCAAGATGAACATTCCGTCTTCCAGCAAAGGAGAAGTGGACAAACACAATAGTTTCTTCAAACAAACTAACATATGCTTTAGGTGTGGTTATCCATCACATCTAAAAGTAGGGAAGATCTGCCCAGCAAAAAATGTTCAGTGCAGATTATGTGGTAAAACAAGACATTTTGCTAAAGTGTGTCAAAGTAGCACAAGTGACAATACTAAGGTCAATGTTGTTGCTGGTGATGGTGATGACAAAATGAGTGAGTTGATGAATGAAATGTAAGAAATGATCTTGGCTCTGGGTGACCATGACATAAAAAGTGGAAATCCTGATCACTTCATTGATCCTTACATTTTAATACAGGTTGGTGACAAACATTTAAAGTTGTTAGCTGATTCTGGTGCCAGAATCACTATGATTACTCAGGAGTTATTTGAACAAAATTGGGGAACACGAAAATTGTTTCCACCAGACAGGTCACCAGTGTCGTACGAAGGAAGGAGGATTGATTTAGTGGGGTACTTTGAAGATGTTTTGGTTTTCAAAGGACGACGCATTTTTGGGAAGGTGTATGTAGCTGTAAAAGGATTGAACATTTTGGGGTGGTTCCATCATGGGTTGTTTGGCATGGTATTGCGTCCAGGTACTGGTGATCAGGTAACTGTATTAAGAGATTCTGCCGATATAGAAAATCTGCTTAATGAGTTTCCTAAAGTCTTTGCAGGTGAATTATGTAGGATTAGAGGATTTACACATAAAATAAAAGTCAAAGATAATGCTGTTCCAATAAAGCATAAATTGAGAGGTTTACCATTTAGTGTCAGGGATGAATTTGAAAAATAATTGGAGAGTTTACGAATGAAGGGAATCATTGAACCGGTTGATTCTTCGTTATGGTTGTCACCTTTAGGTGTCGCAAAGAAATAAATGGTGAACTAAGAGTATGTTTTGACTTGAGGGCTCTTAACAGAGAAATTTCGGTGGACTCCCATCCTCTGCCAAAGATCAGTGAGATGCTCTCTTGCATTACTGGAGCAAAACTCTTTACAAAACTTGACCTAGCTGCTGCTTATCACCAGGTAGAATTGACACCAGATTCTCGTCACTTCATTGCCTTCGTTTTCCTGTGGGGGACGTACCAATATTGTTGCATGCCGTTCGGACTGGCATCGTTACCTACATTTAGAAATGTCTAGCGAAATATGCATTATGACCTGATGTTTTATGATAAGGTAAAGGGGTAAAGGTTTATTGTTTGTTTTCATGGGAGGGTTGGTCTTGATTGGTTTTGTTTAAAAAAAAAAAGAAAAGGGAAAATTAAATGTAGTGTCTGCCGCTGCGTGTGCAACTAGAATTCCTCCAGTTTATTGCACGCGCAGCAGAGCCGCTCGCATGAGCCGCTTTCTAAGTGTTCCTTATGCGCATGAGGTGTGCGAGGGATCCAGGATGCCGAGAAGACGGCAGTTGGGGGAGCGGAAGGGCAGAGATTTGCGGCGCGGCGCTGGGGTGATTATTTGGACATTTTTATTATGCTGTGGTTGAAGCTAGAAAATAAACGACGTTTTGTTCAACTTACATCATGCTTTGACAGCTGGTTTCTCCTGTTCAGCTTACTTTAGACTTCAATAGAATTTTTAGATGTCATGATATATATAGAAAACACTGTGTTACAGACAACATTACATAGGAAACCCATGGCAACCAATAGTATCCTGCATGGATCAAGCTTTTCCCCTAAATCACTTACAAAGAGAATCCCATAGGGTGAATTTATTCGAAGTAAAAGAAATTGTGAAAATGAAAAAGATATGGATATCAAAGTTAGCAGAGGTTCTTGAAAAGAGGCTGCAGAAGGAGACAGGTGAAACAAGGTGAGACGAAAGCAAGAGCGAAATCATGAGCACAGATATTGGTAAAGAAAAAGGAATGTGAGATTGAGATGCAAACGGATAAGATAAGACTTATATTGGACTATAGTAAAGAGAATCAACAGATATTGAATGGCATTGGTATGTCATCAAAAAGGATGGTGATATTGGATCACAAATTGGTACACGTCCATTCGTAACATAAAGGAAAGTGCCATTGTTGAAACATATGCTAGTGAAAAGTCACTTTGAAGTACTGGCAGTCTCCAACTGGTTAGTAGGTGGAAATAAAGTTTTTTTTGCTGCAATAAGGGCATAGCATGTAAAATTGGCTGCAATAAGAAGGGGGTTATGGACTTTTGGGGTTAAAAATCCTGATTAAAGATAGAATTACATGTGAGACCACATTTTAGCATATGTCATATAATGCCTTTGCGGCTTAAGGTACATAGGCAGCACCATATGTCCCCTTAAGAAGCGTATTCTTGAGCAAGTGAGGGCGGTACAAAATGATGATAATAACTATGCAATGACTAAGCATTTGAAAAATTATGAAAAATCGAGTTGGTTACATATGAGATATTTCGGTATTGCAACAGTAAAGAAACAGGAGAGAGGAGGAGATTGAGTACAACAATTGAGGCGTCTGGCGTCGAGGTACATCATTAGACTAAAAACTAGGATCCTGTATGGGATAAACAGAGCTGAGGAACTGTGCTGTCACTTGTAAACATGTAAAATAAAATAAAATTATTAAGAGGGATGGCCAAAAAACTCTACTGATAAAAACTAATTGCACCAGGTATGGAATAATAGCAATATCACGCTGACAGCTCATGATAAGTGGATTCATGTAAAATGAAAAATTGGTACTAGACCATAATTGTGTAAAATGGATAATAGAATTTCAGTACCATTTGGATAAATTAGATGTATGGTGGAGTTTATTAAACAATTGTGTAGATGTAGAAATATGTGTTGTTCAGCAGGGGGTGAATACTACACAAGTTGGTATGATGACTATAATATGAGTACTTTTCTTTTTATATGTAAATATTTGGTAATATAGTTATGTTAGTGGTCTCTTTTTATTAGTTTTTTGTGTAATATTACGAGTTTAAATTGAATGGACTACATATCCCAGAATGCCACATAATGGCATGAATGGATAAAGAGTATAAATAGCTAAGAATGGATCACTTAATCACCGTGATCAAAACCTTGTAGGTTGAAACGCGTTTGTGTTGGTGTTGGTGTTATCAGTTACAGATTAAAGAAGAAAATCAAGAATCCTGCGAGTGCCACGTTATTCACTCTGTGTCAGATTTGTGTTGTATATATATATATATATATATATATATATATATATATATATATATATATACACATCTATATATATTCGCCACCAGTTCTCTTGCAGTCGCAGCTTGTGTCTTCAAAGCAATGCACATACTTCAACTGACGCGTTTCAACTGTACTTTTTAGGCAGCAATAAAAAAGTCAAGTAACTCTTGTGATTAGGTTTCTGCTACAAAAGGAACTCACTTTTGTCTAGTGTCAGTTTTGACGCTATAACGAAGCACAGAAGGTTTATATTGCTACTGCAAAGATCAAATCTGTATTTTATGTAAGTAGCTGAGTGGATTAGTAAAGCCAGCCATTACCAGCTCTATAATATAAATAAAATGTATGTGCGAGGAGGACTACGGAGAGATGAAGGGTACTTTTGCTGGGTGGTTGTGAGGGAATCCGAGGAGGAGGTCATGGGAGTGGGAGCACCAATAATGATTGTTGGACTGGGCACCAGATGCGCTAAAGACTGTGATGATTTGTATGTGACAAGGTGAAGTAATAGTGTGTCTTGTTTGTTTTTTGGAGTGTCCTGAGAGAATGTGCTGATTGAGGGAAGAAGTGAAGGTACGGTGACTGACCTTTACTGTTGTACGCATCACAGACACACCCACCAGCAATTTTGGGACTGTCTCCGTAGGCTAGTGCTTTAGTGTGAGAATTTAGCCAGAAGCAGAGACGGCGTTTCGTTGGTTGACTTCTGCTCAAGCCCTAACTCGGGTTATAGAGGACAGCTCTGATGTAGAATCAGAGACTGAGACACAGATACTGAGACAGCATCTGAGGGATAGGACAAAGGCACAGACTCTGGGAGTAATTTTTCTGACAACTCTTCATTCCAATGATTCTGTGGGAGGTGATGAGGACAGTCCTGCTGTCCCTTCGCAAGCACAGTCTGTGCAGTGGGACAATAGCGGGTTAGCCCAACCCAGAGAGCAGGTGCATGTGGCGGCTAGCACAGAGAGAGTGTTCTCTTGTGAGTTCCACAATTAAGTTCAGCCCCAAATTCCACTGTCCAAATTGTATTGTGGAGACATCAAAATAATCTATAACAAAAGAAATTGGTTTTGTAAGGCAGCCATATAGGGAAACCTTCCAACACCAGACATTTCTAGAAACTAGACAACCGGGGGAGTCCACTGAGGTGTGACTTGTGTGGATTCCTCAAAGTTTTCTTACCCAGAATACCTGAAAGGGTGAAATATTGAATAAAAACTCAATTTGTTTCTTGCATTTCTGTCACAAACTACAGGAATATGCTGGGATCCACAAAATTCCGACCACCCAGTGTTTCGCCACCTGTCCTGATAAAAACGCTACCCCACTTGAGTGCCTGTACCTAGTGCCTGCATCAGGAATGGATCACCCCAGGGTCAACAGTTACCCTCTTGTAAGGACTAACATTGACCTTTGTGTGATCCTTTCCTGACAGGGGCAGTAGGCCTACTCATACAAGTGAGGTGCATTTTTATCAGGAGACTTGGGGGAATGGTGACTGGAAGGAAGGTTGTGACTCCTTTCAGATCCCAGAACTTTGCAGCACCGAAATCAGAGGGAAAAGTGTTGTTTATGCCACATTTTGAGGTTTTCAAACAATTCTGGGTAACAGAACCTGGTGAGAGCCCCACAAGTCACCCCATCCTGGATTTCTCTAGGTGTCTACTTTTCAAACATTCACAGGTCGGTAGGTTTCCCTAGGTGCCGGCTGAGCTAAAGGCCAAAATCCAGAGCTAGGCCCTTTCCAAAAAACACATCAGATTTCAATGTAAAAATGTGATGTGTCCATGTTGTGTTTCCTGTAGCGGGCAGTATGCCTACCAGCGCCTACCTACACAAGTGAGATACCATTTTTATCAGGAGACCTGGGGAAATACAGAGTAGAAGAACAAGTGTTATTTCCTCCTGTCTTTCTCTAAAAAAAATTCCTTCCAAATGTAAGACAGTGTGAAAAAAGAATTCTATTTGAGAAATGCCCTGTATTTCCCATGTTAGTATGCAGACCCCGGAATGCAGAGATATGCAAATAACCACTGCTTCTCAACACCTTATCTTGTAACCATTTTGGAAATACAAAGGTTTCTTTGCTACCTATTTTTGACTCTTTAGAGATCACTAAATGAATTGCTGTATTCCCTAAAACAATAAAAACCCTTTGCAAGGTGCAGCTCATTTACTGGCTCTGGGTACATTGATGAACCTACAACCCAGCAGACGTAATGATATAGATTTCAAAAATTTGCCATAGCTGGAAAAAGTTATGGCTCTTTTTTTCACCTCAATTTCAATCGTTTTTTTTATTTTAGCTGTTACTTTCTGTAGAAACATCTTGAAATATCTACACAAATGACCCCTTGCTGAATTCATAATTTTGTCTACTTTTCAGAAATGTTTAGCTGTCCGGCATCCAGCATTGGTTTCATACCCATTTCTGTCAATAACTGGAAAGAGGCTGAAAGCACAAACAATAGTAAAAATGGGGTATATCCCAGTATGCCATTTTCAAGAAAAAAAAAACACATGCTTTCTTCTGCAGCTTCTTTTTCCAATTTTTGATGAAAGAAACAGTATTTAAGATATATTTTTGCTAATTTCTTGGTCTCCTCCAGTGAAACCCACAAACCCTAGGATGTTGGGAAAAAAAGACACAAATGTGGCATGGATAGCTTATGTGGACAAAATGTTAGGAAGACCTAAGCGTGAACTACCCAAACTAGCCAAAAAAAGGCTCAGCGCTGGGGAGAGAAAAGGCTCAGCAGCTAAGGGTTTTTTAGGATATTGAGGTGGAGGCTGTGGTTGGGACCTAATTGGTATTATGTGGTAGGGAGAATCCTTATCCTACCCAAATGATTGTGATACAGCGCAGGGGCTGTGTCAATTCCCAAACTAATGCATGCAGCTAACCTAACTCTACAGGAACCAGGGGTGAGAAAGATGGCTTAATGACCCCTTCCCCCGTGGGACTTCACAGACAAATTCTTGCAGGCAATCTTTTTTGGCCAAAAAAATGTCATAAATGCCAGTTAGTCATTTCCAGAACATTATATAAATTGTGTTCTCAATGTCTTTCTCTAATTGTATTTTTATTTTATATACCCTATTGGGAGGGGAGACGTGCATGTCTGCAGTTTTGACTTCTAAAAGGTCATCAGTTGCTTTCACCTACAGATGCTCTTGAAGATACTGGCAAACTATTGTGAACTCTGCTGCACTGTCTAGCAGAGCCAGTGCCCAGTGCCTGTTCTTCAGTAAAACTCTCATTTTGCATAGCATTTCTTGCAGAAATTGTTCCCACATTCTTCTTTTTAAATTGTGGTTTATGTTCAACTTACATCCCATATGATCATTTGTGTTCCCTGCGCCTTCTGACTTAAGATCCTACCCCCCTTCCAGAAAGAGACATATACATAACGTGTGAGAATGCACATTTTTCAATGAGGAGCTCACATTCTAAATATTCATAAATGTCTGTTTACCATAATTTCAGGGCCTGCCAGGTCTTGATAACGTCTCCGGGCTGGCTTTGTGTCTCACCCTTTGCCTCTCACAAGTCTTCTATTGAGGGCAAGGTGTGGGGGATATGGAATGTAAACAGAGCTCTTTTCTTTGCCCTCTCTCCAGACACTTTTAGCAACCTGTTGTTCACAGATCTATTGTTTCCAATACATTAACTATACTTTGGGTGAGGTCAGTTCATGCATTGGCTCATTGTTTTCGCCATTTTTTTCAGCCACTGGCTTGGGATATTGTCAATCTTAGATCAGCTCACAGGCAATGGGATCACTCGACCCTTGCTACTGGCTTTTTCTGTGTCCCTTCCCCTCCTATCGACTACTTGCATTGCAGGGAATGAGAAACTATTTTAATCTTACTGCTGCCCCTCTGTTGTTGTGTAGCTTATCACCCTCTGCCGTCTATTCACTCCTCGTTGCTCCCTCACTACCTTACTTCCCCGTCACTATGCTGCATCTGCCCCAGCTACCTGCCATTGCTCTTTATTCTGCATCCTTCCAGCCATGGATCCCTCTCTCCCCTCCCTGCTTCCCCACCAGGTTGCTTTAAGCCCCCACCTGCAACTCCACCGCTCTTCATTCCACATTGCCTCTGTACCTTTCCCTTTCTTTCTCTCTCTCCCTTTCTTTCTTTCTCTCCCTCTCCTCGGTTCAAGGCAACATTTCTTGTATTCTGTCACCCCTGTTTCATTCCAATGTAGCCCGGCTCCTTAAGTCCTGAACACAATAAAAGATGGCTGCCAGCCGCTTGCAGGCACTGGTATTAGGCTCTGGTGTTTTTGCAGAGACTTACGTCTAGTGGTCCCAGTACCACCACCGTACATTTTCCACCTTGATATCATTGGTATAGCATAGTGACCCAGGACAAAGCGATAATAAAAGACATAGGGCCTGATTCAGAGTTTGGCGGATTGGGTTACTCTGCCACAAATGAGGCTGATATCCTGTCCGCCGTTTTATGATTCCATTTTATCCTATGGAAAAGGTAATATGACGGATGGGATAGCCATCACCTTGAACTCACCCAGACATAAAGAGGTGGCTCAGATCATAGTATGCACTATACAAGAGTTGTAATAAGCTACTGGAACACAACATCGGGAAAAAGCAAATACTGCTAGGGAATGCAAGACAACATGTGTAATGTAAAACATGTGTAACATACATAGGGATTGCAAAGGTGACATGGATTAGCTTAATTGTTTTTACAGTTATTTGTATGTAATTAATTAGTGTAAAGGTAAGGACGTGAAGATGGGGCCCACGACGGACCTGTTTAAATTAGTTTTTAATTGCTGCCAGGTGGGATATCTGGGAGGACCCAGCTAACTTGATGCCCAGGGACCAATATTGAAAAGTACTTCTTCTAATAAAGATTTTAAGATTACCGTGGGGATAAAGATATCTCAGTCCAACTCTATAAGTTTGAGCCCTTTAAAAGACAAATGGACAGAAGTCTTAGTTGCCATTTACTTTGATTTTATGTGAAACTTGAGGAAGGCTGAAGGTCATGGGGATTATTCAGTCTCAGGTTCCCTTCTCTGGTGATTATTGAGTCTCAGGTTCCCTTCTCCTATGCATGAGTGGTGGGCTAGAGTGAGATGCATGCATAAGGCATGTTGGCACATACAAGCTTTGGGTTGATGTAAAAATATGGGGTGCCGAAAGGTAGCTGAGAAGACTGTAGTATCAAAGACCACCTCACAACACCTGATATTACTGCTACAGTCCATTGCTGGGGCAGCTAAACAACGCTTGTGTAATATAAGTTGTCGGAGTGACCCCCTCTGCTTGGGCCCTTGAGGTGGTAGAACTACTTCTATAATATGCCCCTACGCACTAATTGCTAAAATCTTGCAGTGAAGTCATCAGTTTATGTGGCAAGAAAAGTCCAGTTAGGAATTTACGTCGCTCATAGCTCTAACTCGAGCAAATGCGAGACCCATTGCATTGCAAATGCTTGTTTTTAATTGAAACTACTGGTCAGCATTGTGAATCTTTCTTCAGTTCCATCTTGTTCCTCTCTCACTACATTTATACAGTGAGTCCTGGAAGTACTGAGATTGGCGTGTATCAGTATGTTGATATTTATAATAGGTTCTTATATTATTCCTATTTCTTAAGTTATAACATTTCTCAGAGGTCTCTGAATGTGGAGATTCTCCCCTGTTTTTCTTAAATGTTTGTTTTTGTTTATTGTAGCATTTTTAGAACCCTCAGCTGCTTTTATGGTAGAATCCTTATTGGATTTATCTTGCAATTATGGTTTACAAGGTCTGGCTACCAAACCATTCCGACTTATACTTCAATACGTTTTGACAATAATTTTAGGCAGCTCACGCTCTCCGTCCTGTGGAGAAACATTCCTGAGCCCCATGTGTACTGCCAAAGCTACTATTTCCCCTTTAAGCTTACTTAATATTATTCAGAACCTGTAGCAAAATTGCCCATTAGGTGCATCCCTATATCCAGGGCCGGGGCAGCCCTGTATTCGTCTTGAATATGTTTTAACACTTCCAGAAGATTTGCAAGTGTTGGTGCACCATGTGTGGTAGCATAAAACGTGACAAATACTGTGCCCCAGGTGATTCAGTTATCCACTGAGGGAACTATCCCAAATTGCAAGTACATGGTAATAATTCTGTGTTCATCTAGGGACCCCATATTGGAAAGCGCCACGTCCAGAGCATTTATTTTTTGAGCTAACCAAAACGGAATTTCTTTACATTTTGCGAGTACTTTACCTATAATCAAATGCACCATTGCAGGATTCATATCCAGTGTGACTTCATGCGGTTGTGCAGGAGCAGCCCGTGCTGGGTTAGTATTTAATTTTTGCATTACAATTTACAAATTCAATGTATATGAAGTGACTTTCAGCTACGCCAAGGTGCCTGTATCAGGATGTGGTTTGTATGTGGCCAATTGAGGCCAATTAGGGTCATCATTGCTCAAAGGAACTTCCTAATGTGAAGTGTTGTATGTGGTAGGGCACCATCAAGTCTAGTGGTCTTGAAACATTAGAGGCATTTCTATGTATGCATATGTTCTGTATTGTGCAGGTGCATCAGCATGTGTAAAATTATGAAATGTTCCCATTAATTGCTAGAAAATTAAACTAAGAGTAAACAAATTTTGTTATATAAACTGAATATGTCTCAACCACAAATGTAATAGCATCCTCTTGGGATGTGAGGCCATTATTTGGTAAATAATTAGTGAAGGGGGCCATCATGTTTACTGCAATTACCACCCGTTGTGGATATGCTATACAGAATGCACTTGTTCAGAGATAAGGACACCAATTGCGGATTAATCCTTTTAATGTTCAAGTTTGAACAACCTACAGTCTTAAATAGGTGCTACCCATCAAGCTGAGGAGGAAATTCTCAATACCACGGACATCTCCATATTTAGTATTAGGGTGCCTTTAGCACGTAGTGAGACAGAGCTACTCAGGGAGATCCGTAATTCAGTTCCTGACCAAATGTTGGTGGTGCCATGTTGTGTTGGCTGTCATTGTACTAACAAGACTGCTGGATTCGGGCAGCACCTCCACCAGAGTGTGGGGAACTGAGTCCAATTCCACACCATGTGACGACTGTCGGCCTAACCCTTCCAGCCACCTAGCAGTACCTCACTAGCGCCCAAAAGTGGCAGTGATTTCTGTCAGCCATGGGCTTGGCATTCTGATTGCTCAGTATAATGATGGTGAAACAGATCTTACCCTTTCCTCTCAGTTACATTTGCCTCACACATGCAAAGACAAACAGAAGCAGGACTTGGTCAATTAGTATTATTGAATCAGCTGCAATTTAGATAAAAAGGCATGTACTGTAATATTAAGGATAATGAGACATACTAATAGTAATACAATGTGACAAAGAAAGTGAACGTAAGGAAAGTCCCACCATAGGGTCACATTGCTAAGTGTCAAAATTCCTACCTACACCACTAAAGTTCTATACCAGAGCACAGCAATATTAGCCCTAATCCGCCCTTCAGGAGCCATGGGAAGACACCATCCTTAATACCTGAATATGGTAGTAGTGAAGAGGGCTGTTGATCTACTGAGAGTCTTCTCCCATGTAGGTGGAAAAGATGTTTAGTCTTAGCAGAAAGCTGCAATGAAGGAACAGCATGGCGTGACAACTTTGTAGAGGGGCAGAGAGATGGTTTATAATAAAACAGCTGGTGCTCTGAGAAAACTGCCCTAACGTGAAAACACGTATGTTTCCATGAAATCACAGAGGATGTGATGTTCTACTTTGTACCAACAACATTATTGTGTACAGCCTTAAGCAAGCACAGAGTGGCGAGGTCATGCTAAGAAGTGAAAATAATTTTTAAGCAGAGCGAACAACAGATAAAAGAATTTAAAAATCATGACAGAATGAGGCTTCTGCTAAAATAATAAAATTAATTATTTTCAAAGTTAAAGAGCATAAGCTGCTGGCCTACGGCTAAAATAACATGCCCATAAAATGATGCCAAAATAATCTTACAACAGTCTATTACATGTTGCAAAATATGAAACTGTAGGTATACAGCAACAAACACATCCTACCATCAATGCAATCAGGAGTACAACCTTCTGCATAATGCAAATGAGCACTGATCCTTAGAAAATAACTGTTCAGAATAAACACTGGCTATTACCTGATCCTAGATCTGCAGGATGGAAAGGTGTCCAGTTTATAAACCACTCTATAGAAGACATTATTGAGAAAGAAAAACAAAATTGATGCACATCCCATGTCACTTCAAAATGAGAGATTGATGAGTCATATTAATATCTGAGGAATTTATATTACACTGGACATTTGTAGCCTCTTGAAACCATATTCCATCAGTGGGTAGGGATGTTATTCCTGTTAATGGGTCAGCTGAAATTTCCTTATATGCTTGCAAAATGTTATCTTTGAGTCTGAAGGGGAAATGATTCCAAAGAGATAATCTTTGTATGAGAGATGATCTACTACCAATTATTTGGTGATTAGCTGGGAGAGCAGCAATCAGCATTTGGGAGGCCATCTTTAGGCCATCAAGGAGTAATGTTCCTGAGTCCTTGCCCTGCAGAATTTGGGGTTGATTTATATTAATATTTTTTCATAACTTATTTTGCCAATCTATACTTCAAGTACTGCTAGCTATTGACAATAATTAGTTTTGCATCAAAAAGTATAAATATGGGCCTTAGTACCCACAATCCATGTGATCCTGTCTCCAGTAGCATCATTAGCATAATGAGAACCTACGCGACATGGTGCCACCAACGTTTGATCAGGTACTAATATTCGGATCCTCCTAAGTATCTCTGTCTCGTTTAAGGCTAAAGACGCCTCAATACTATATACGGAGACCTCCGTGGTATTGAGGATTTCTTCCTCAGCTAAATAGGTAGTACCTCTCTTGTGCTGTAGGTTGTTCAAGCTTGAACCTTAAATGGACCAATCCCCACTTGGTGTCCTTATCTCTGAACATACATCTACCATGAAAATGGTGAACCCACAACGGGTAGCAATTGAAGTAAATATGCAACCACCCCTTACTGTACATTCACTGTCCAATGGCCTAATGCCCCAGGGGGATCCAGTTACATTTGCTGTTGAGGCTCATCCAGCCTATAGAACAAAAATATTTTACTCTTGGGTCACTTTTCCAACAGTATATGGGAACACAAATGCATTTCACAACTAAACACCTGCAAACATACCTGCACAATACAGAGCATATGCATATTTAGAAATACCTTTATCTTATCAAGACCATAATGACTGGCTTAATGGCAAACTACCACATACAATATTACATGTTAGGTTAGGTCCTCTGAGCAATGATGGCCCAACCTTGCCTTTATTGGCCACATATACACCACACCCTGATGCAGCAACCTTAGCGGTAGCTGCGGTTCACCGCCTATATATAGAGCTCGCAACAATATACAGACTATTAGTACAGTTTGTTATACAAACATTAAATACTAACACAGTGTGAGAAAACAGGGCTGATTGCAGCGGCCCCCTAACTTTTTGCCCCCATTTTTTACCTTTGGCTGATGTTTTCCTGACTCTGATAGTCTCCTGGGTACTGCTAACCAGTCCCAGGGCCTGTGCCCTGTATAAAATCAAAATGCAAATTAGGCTAATTAAAATTGGCTAAATCAACCTACCTGTAAGTCCCTAGTATATGGTAGGGCATGTAGGTTTTAGGACCACAGCATAGGTAGTGCACCCATAGGTGCACTGCTGAGGTGCCCAGTGTCATTTTAATGGCAGGCCTGCCTTGCTGGCTGCTTTTAAACTAAAGTTATATGCAAATTCGACTTTGGAAATAAAAGTAGTTCCAAAGTCTTAAACTACCTTATTTTTGCATATAAGTCACCCCTAAGGTGTGCCCTATGTGCCCCTAGGGCTGGGTGCCATGTAACTATAAGCAGGGACCTTATAAAAATAATTTTATAAGCCCTGGTGAGGTAAAAAAAGCCATTTTTTTCCCCTCATTGTAGTGAATGGCCTTGATAGGCTAGAATGGGGAGACTTTATTTAATTTTTAAAGTCCCCTTAAATGACAGATACCAAGTGTTTGGTATCAAATTAATTGTTGTAATAAATCCCATAGCTTCCAGTTGTTGGATTTAATATAACTTGTTCAGGTAAAGAGTTTTAAACTTTACCTGAAAAGTTGCCAATTTCAGCCCTGCATTGTGTTTGCTGCTGTGCCCTGATTGGCCAGCCTCTGGCAGCCTGGTCAGGCTGCCTTGATGAGGTGTGAAGTGGCCTGGCTTCACACAGAGATGTGCCTGTGGGAGGGAATTTCCCCTCAGCAGATGGTGAGGCAGGAAGGGGGAGGGCTGCCAAACTGGTCTTCAAAGGCAGAGAAGGACATTTGGAGCAACCCAGCAACACCCCCACATCCTGCAACCCCAGACAACTAGGTGCTCCCTTGATTAGATTAGGAGAGGACAGGAAAGGGGTGTGTTTTTGATTTTTAGCCACACCAGTGGGTGGGCTCAGCCAGATGAAACCTCCAAAAATCATTTTCGGCCATGATGGATTTTTGAAGAATGTTGCCTCCTGGGATTGATTTTTGCCACACTTCCCAGGACATGGTCATCACAAGGGGAAGGACCCTGCACCTGCTTGGAGAATCAGGACTCCCCTGTTTTTCACCCAGGAGCAAAGATAAAACTGGCAGACCTGCACCCACACCTCGATTCCCTACCTGATCCATACCGGGAAGAACTACAAAAGAAGAAGGACTGCCCTGCTGGACCCCTGGTCTGCACCTGGAATCTGCATTCTGAAGGACTGCACCAGCTGCACACTTGGGCTTCACCACAAGAAGGACTTGCCTGGCTTCAACTGGTTCAAGGAGGGACTCCCTGTTTGCTAGAGGTGAAATATTGCTAACCAGAGTCCCCTGCACCAACTCCTGAAGAAATCAACCAGCTGACCACTGCCCAGTGGCCAAAAAGGAGTTTGTGACAGGTGCATTCTGGGAGTTGTAGTCCACACCCCCAAGGATCATCTCAGAGCTTCTGGACCCTTGGAGTGAGCTGTGGACCCCAAAAGAACCTTGAAAGAACATCTGGGAGAAGACCCATAAGTTTGAAGAAATTTGGAGAACTTTTGAAAAAAAAGCTCCATAGACGGACAGACCTGCCATGGCAACTGTAGTCAGCTTGACTCAACCGCGACCCGGCCTGATTTGCGGGTTCATCCCTAACATTGAAAGTTGACCGGGACCTCCCAGCCAGCGTATCCGAGGAGGGCTCCAGGGATGTCGGATCAAGATCCAGGTTTGCCCTGGTCGAAGGATTTTTACCTCGAAAAAACGTCTTAGTCTGAAGGTAAAAATCTCCACGAGGGCTCCCGTGACGCGTATCTGGAGAAGAGTTCCAGGAGGGAGGATTGGACTGGCAGGTTCGTCCCACTGAAGAAAATCTTCAGAAAAGAGACTAAGTCCGAAGGTAAACTTTTGACCGAGGCCTCCCGCGAGCTGTAGCCGAGCAGGGCTCCATCGCGGTCGGACTTATACTTTGACTTTGCCCCGGTCGAGGTGCAACCAGATGACCCGATTGGCGCTTTTTGTTTCTAGGCGCTAAAAAACAATAATTCTTTAAAAATCCATATCTCCGGTTCCCCTCATCCGATTTTATTCGTTTTTGTGTCATTTTAAAGATAAAAATATAATCTATTGTTATAAATTGGATTTGGATTTTTAAACATTTTCCTGTGTTTGATTTAATTACTGTTTTGTGATATTTGAATGCTTTCCACTCTGTCTCCTAAGTTAAGCTTTGTCGCTCATTGCCAAGCTACCAAGGGTTGAGCTGGGTTTAATTTACTGAGACCTAACTGGACTTAAGTGGAGGTTAGTGGCCTACTGCTGGTGTAGGTACTTACCCACCCTTACCAATAACCCATTTTCCAACACCCAGCATGTGCTGCCCCAGTGCAAAAACATTCAGTCATGCTAGGCATTAACCCAGCGACTGTACATTTGATCATGGGTACGATACCCACCAAGCAGGAGGAAATTCCATTTTGGTTAGCTCAAAAAATAAATGCGCTGGAAGCAGTTTATCTCCATGCAGGGCCTCAGGATAAACATAGAATTCTTACTATGTGCTTGCAATTCGGGATGGTTCCCACAGTTGATAACTGAAATACATGGGGCACAGTATTTGCCATGCTCTATACTACCGCATACAGTACACCAACACTTGCCAATCTTCTGGAGGTGTTAAAACAAATTCAAGATGAATATGGGGCTGCCCCAGCCCTGGATTTTGGATGCAATTAATGGGCAATTTTGCCATGGTATCCTCAATCATATTAAGTAACCTTAAAGGGGAAGCAGTTGCACTAGGAGTGTGCATTCGGCTCCGGGATGTTCCAGTACAGGATCAAGAACGCAAGCTACCAAAGATTATCCCAGAGACCTGCTCAAGTATTGGCCAAGATAGTCTGGGGGACAGACCAATTAAACCACAATTTCAAGGCAGATCTGATAAAGATGCTATCAAACAAGCGCCTGAAGGGATAAAAAACAACAAACACCCAAAAAAGAAAGGGGAGAATCTCCGCATGCAGAGACCCCCAAAAATAGGTATAACCTTAGAAATAGGGATAATATAAAAACACCTGGCATCAATATACTGATATACGCCAATCTCGTTCCTTTCAGGACTCATCAGAAAAACGCAGTGAGAGAGTTGGACAGTCAGAGCAGCGAACTGAATACATGAAACTGATAAAGGAATCACAACACTCGTCTGAAGTTTCAGTTAAAAAAGAAGAGAAACTTCCCCAACAAAAACCCCAATTTAAAACAAAAAAGGTGGCAGCAGTTACAATTCGACATGCCACTCAAGAAGAGGGCTTTACTGAAGAACAGGAAATGGGCACTGGCACTGCTCAACAGTGCAGCAGATGCCACAATAGTTCGCCAGGATCTTCAAGAGCATGTGGACTTGAAGTTGAGACTGCGGCCATGAGTGTCTCCACACCTGATAGGGTGTACAGAGTAACTATTCAGTTAGAATGAGACAATGAACGTAGGAGCGACGCCATCTTTTGGGACGGAGCCATTTCTAATTATAATATTTTGCTGGCTGAAAAAGATTGGCCGCCAGGATTCACCCGCAATCCCCCTTATGGAGAGGATGTGATTGAAAAATCCTTCTCGCCCCTTGTTCCCAGAAAGCTTGTTAAAATGCATGCCATTGATTGGGCAGTGGCACAGGCACCCATGTTATATCGCAATCACGTATGATGGGACAAAGGATTACCCTACCATGTAATACCAATAAAATCCTGCAACCTCAATATCCAATAAAATATGATGCAAAATCATGTGTGAGGGAAAAGCTCATCCAATTGGAGTACCAGGGTGTCATTGAACGCTCTGACTCATCCATGAATAATCCATTATTTCCAGTAGCTAAACCTGACCATTCATATAGAATAGTCTTAGACTACAGACATTTAAACAGTCACACAAAAACATTTGCCATACAAAATGCACACAACACAGCACTTTTGAACAATATAGTATGCAAGAAATATAAGACGACCTTGGATATATCCAACAGGTTCTTCTGCCAAAACAAGGAACCTGTTGGATATATCCAACAGGTTCTTCTGCCAAAACAAAGAACCTGAAAGTAGGAACTTAACAAGTTTTAGCACCCTTGACTCAGAAAAACTTTTGCCGACTCCAACAAGGGTACGAGAACAGCCCAGGACTGTTCTCAACTCGTGTAACATCTATTCTGCACAACATTGACCTGAGACGTTGTCATTTGTGGATAATATTTATCTCACAAACGACGACCTCATGCAACATTTAAGATGGGTAGCCCGCATTTTGTAGGATTCGCGGAAATCGGCTGTAAATTCAACTTTAAAAAAAGCATAGCCTTCCAGTGTCCTGTTTCTGGGATCCGAACTGTCGGATGAAGGCAGAAGCCTGGCGCCCCAATTTTTAGAAAAATGCACACAACTACAACCCCCAAACACAATAGAAAATCTCCAGTCAGCTTTGGGCATTTTAAACTTTGGCAGAACATTTATTCCAGATTATGCACAACACAATAAACCGTTGTACGACTTACTACGTCCTGATTTTACTATCAAATTCTGGACAGTCTAACATGCACGCATTTTAAAAGCCTTGCAAAAAGACATTCTTGAAGCAAAACACTTGCATACCAGGGACAATAAAAAACATTTGGTCATCAGAGTAATGGCTAGTGCCATTGGTTTCACTTATGTGACATTCAATGAGGGTGAAACCATCCCAATTGTATACAAATCACACTTATATTCCACAGCTGAACAATGCTTTGCTCCCACTGAGAAAAGCCTTACTGCTGTTCAGAGGGCGGTCCTTAAGGAGAGACCTCTTACCTTGGGAAAGCGCATCATTGTTATATTCCCGAATGCAGCCCTTGAAGCTCTTACCAAAGCAAGCGTTCCAAACGTTAAAGCATGTTGGATCCAATGGGCAACGTCTCTGACAGCCACTGATGTTGATTATGTTATTGACTCCAAATTACAAACCCGAGAATTATAACAATACAAACTTGAGTATCCATTTCCACCAAATACATTGCCTATTGAACAATATCAAGGAATCTCGAACACTGATGGCTTGGCCCAACCAGCAAAAATCACTAAACATCAATACTACGCTTCTTGCGAAGTCATGAGTGGTTACATAAAGGATAGCAACTTCCATCAGCAAAATACTTTCACGCAGACTCTAGGAGAGTGTATTGCTCAACTTGCTGAGCTTAAGGCTCTGGTGATGGCACTGGAACATAGGATCCTGAGCAGATGACTTTGCTTGTCTGTGATTCGTTCTAATGAATATCTGCACTATTGGCACCAGAAGGGGTTCAGAGATTCAAAAGGTAACACTGTTAAACACAGACTTCTGTGGGGGAAAGTAGCGGAGCTGAAAGAAATGCTACCAAATGTCCATGTTGTACATACATTAGGATATCAACGTGTTGTAATACACGTTGAAGGCAGCACTCTGGCTGATGAAGTAGCCAAATGAGCAGTAGCCCTGGCTTTTGTTGCTGCAGTAACTCGTTTTCAACTAAAAGTGTGGCAGTTCGAGTAATTCCCAATAAAGACCCAATAAAGACCTAAGACCTGAATTAGGAAAAGCAGCGCATGAGGGAGTTGCTTCTGCTCATGCTGGTGTGGCGGCTACAATTTCAATATTACAATCATGTTATTGGTGGCCAGGTCTCTACAAACAGACCAAGCAGTATGTCCTTTGTTGTGACATTTGCCAGCAAATAAAAGGGTCCACCCTGAAACGCCCACCACATACACCCCTCCTAATTTCCAGCAAACCTTCACAATGTGTGTACCTGGACCATTGTGGTCCTGTGACACCAGATAGTGCATACAAATACATCCTAGTCACTGTTGACTCATGCTTAAGATTTCTATCAGTTTGACCACAATGCTCGGCTGATGCTCAAACTGTTATTAAAGATTTGCAAATCTTTATCAGCACATATGCTGCTGCAGCTGTCCACTCAGACCGGGCCCTGTGTTTGCCTCAAGGGCTATAGGGACATGATGGCTTCATTAGGGGTCCAACTGCATTACTCGTCTCCATTTCATCCTGAGGAAAATAGTGTTGTAGAGCAATGAAACTGAGATTTAAAGCAATCCTGAACAGCTAGAGTATTAGGCACGGGTTGGAGCTGGCTTACCCACCTATATGGAGTCCAGAGATAACTTAACAATCTGCCCAAAAGGTTCCTAGAGGGTCATACATCATATAAATACATTTTTGGAACTCAAATGTATGTTCCAGATCTTGATGGTCCTGGTGTGGAGGCTGCAGATACACCTTTTGACAAAAATGAACGTGCCTCTGTCTTGCAGGAATTACAACAGTTCTGTGATGACAACACATCGGCCAAGGCTGCCTCCTTTAGTCCTTCTTATCGTGCAACAGTTCCAGTCTTGGGAATACACAGCACCAGAACCGTGATACTACCACCGCTGCCTGGCTCTAAAGAAAATCGCTTTGTCTCCATCAACAATGTCAAGTTACACCATGTGGCAGATCCGTCACAGCAGACGTAAAGGACTTCTGAGTAGTGCCTGAATCCCTCCCACTACAGATTAGGATTTTCCCCTACAAGCGCTCATCAGCAATGTTGATTCTTCTCCGAGCCTTGGGAGGGTGGAAAATGAGCTTTCATTGGTTCCACTTACAACTACTTCTACATTCAGTAATGAAAATAATGAGCAATTTCTTAAAAATTCTACACAAACTGATGTCATAATTTACTATCAACCACCAAAGGAGTCTTCAGTAATTTCTCCTCTTCAAAACACAGTCCCAGTTTTTGCATGAATAGTTTCTGGTTATTTTATCGACGTTAACAATACTTTAAGTGACTCATCTGTCTCTACTGCAAAAGAACTGTCAAGAGCAGGTAAGCCCTTACTTTGGCTTAAAATTAACAGATTTATTCATCCGTAGATTTATCTATGGCTCTTATTGACTGTACTTGCCTTCCTCCTTTGGATTGGGTTTGTTATTGTTTTCTTTCCCCTTATGCATGGTCATTTTCTTTCTAAACGCTCTACAGTTGAACTGGTGGATGAGGTCTTAATACCACATTTTTCATCACACAAAGGCCCATATTTATACTCTGTTTGTGCCAGATTTGCATCAATTTTATTTATGTAAATCCAGCGGAAAACTTAACTCCATATTTATATTTTGATGCTAGACATGTCTAGCGTAAAAAATATGGAGCTTGCATCATTTTAAGGATGCGTGAAACCACCTTGCGTCAATGAGATGCAAAGTACGTGTTCCTGTCAAAACAAAACTCAAACACCTTAGCGCCATATTTATCCAACAGGGTAAAAATTATGCACAGGTGGGAGGTGGACCTGAAAAATGACGATAAGCCTGATTTGTGTCAAATTTTAACACCTGGGGCAGGGCAGGTGTTAAAATGAGGCAAACACACCTCTACTTAAGGAAAACACATGCAAGCAACATCATAGCTCAACAGGACAACATGGAAGTGCTACTGATGCACCATGCTAGACGACGCAGAGCACAGGACCAACAGCAGCAGCCACCCCCACCCCAACGTGGCCCCCAAAGGCAACATAGAAGGCAGGAGAGGGTCTTTAGGACCAGGACATCTCTTTAGGGCCTCAGGGAATAGGACATCATCTGGAGGAATAGACTCAAATGGCAAGCCATCGAGCAGCTGCTGCGCCGAATTGAGCCACATATAACAGCCAGCCTGCAGACACCACACAATACCACACCACCGGTGACCAAGCTGCTAGCTGTCCTGGATATGTTGCCAAGTGGCTCCTTCCAAACAACGGGTGCCCTGGTCGCTGGGGTATCACAGCCCTCATTCTCTGCCTTCCTTCCCAAGGTCCTAGATGCCATCATCTCCCTCACACCACACCACATCAGCTTACACAACACCCAGCAGAAGCAGCAGGAGATCAAACAGGGGTTTTATCAAATACATGGCTTCCCGCATGTGCTTGGTGCAATGAACTGCACCCATGTCTGGACCGTACCACCTGCAGCAACAGAGCATCTATTCCAGAATAGAAAGAACACCCACTCCATAAATGTGCAGGCCACAGTTGACCACCAGGGATTGTTTACCAACATCTTGGCCAAGTGTCCTGGGAGTGTTCATGATTCCTTCATCTTCTACCACAGCACGATCAATCAGCACTCCCAGGATGGGCAATATGGCAATAGCCTTCTTGTCGGTAATTCCATAAACCTAGCAATATACACACGGCACAGCAACCCTGTAGGACACACAATACATACACCACTACGTTGACATGTGGGCAGGAAGACACTGAGGTGTGCCACAGGTAGTTATGTTGTACATCCTGACGCAATGGGATACACACTTATGGACAAATGACGGCTGCCACAAACATTAGCTGCCCCTCTAGAGCTACAAGGGACCAATGTCAAAGCACATAGTGACAATGACATGGCCTGCACTCGAAGTACAACTTGGAAGATGAACCATTTACTATTACATTAGGCCACATAGTCAATCCGACACCCTCCCAAGCAATATGTAGTGTGGAAGGGGTGTGCAATGTGTGTTGCTGCAGGTCTAACACCATGAGACACATAGAGACACATAGCATGATAACGCAGAATCACATGTAGGAGACACGGAAATACTAAGGCAGTTCCAATATCATACAGGTAGCAATAAGGAAGTGGACTGAGCTATGAACACACATTGATGTGCCACTAATGCAAACTGCACACTGCTGCACACACTGAAAGATCCAATTGTCCATCAAAATAACATATGTACAGGGAGCTGGCCCTTCCTGCACAGATACATCCACCTTCACAAGGCAGTTAGCCAAGTTACCTGGAGCAAGTTTGGTAGTGTAGGTGCACGGTTGCACATGAGCCATTGGCAAAGGGAACTACACAGGTTTGCCTAGAACAAAGTCACACATGGGATAATTGTGCATTGCCAATATTGAACACCTCAGTGCTGCCAACTTATGGAGATGTGTTGTGCATTGTCACCAAGCCAAATCAAAGGGCCTCACAGTTCATTTAATCTGCAATTAAATATGTCTAATTGGATTGGTTGTCCAGGCCATGTAGTGCAACCATGTTATCACCACATCGGAATCTACTGTATTGTGTGTGTGGAAGTATCATGTCCCATCCACTGAAAGCATACTAAAACATGTTGGTCACTACAAAACGCATGGTACATACAAACTGACCAGGACTTTGGAAACAAAATCATAGATCCCAGGTCAATGAGCGAAACACAAGTTGTCAAGTCAAACAACCCACTGCAGAAAAAACCTGAAGGAAGCCCAGGATCTCACACAATACCACAAACACATATGAGTCACAGATGACACAAGATATCAATTGCCATGCTACATGACATTCCTGTTGCAAGCACTAACAAATTACTCACTCCTATTTTCTTTTAATGCTGAACAGGATTATGGGATCCAGCCATGGATCATGACTCAATTCCCCAACCCAAGCACAGCAGCAGAGAGTGCCTACAATGAGGCACATCGGAAGACACGCACCATTGTAGAATGGACATTTGGCATCCTGAAGTCCAGATTCAGGTGCCTGGACATCACAGGAGGTAGCCTCCTATATGACCCACACATTGTTTGCAAAATCATACTTCCATGTGCTATCCTGCACAACATTTGTGTGAGGAGGAACATCCCCCTATATGAGCACGAGCAAGAACTCCCTGAGGAGGAGGAGGATGGTGCCAGGGAAAATGAGGGAGAATATTAAAACACAGCTGCAAGAATGCGCTGCAGACAGCAGATTGTTCAAAATGTTTTTAACCAATAGTTACTCTACAAACCTTGTTTGGATCTGTAATTAAAACCTTACTTGATCACACAATCCTGCTCTGGTTGCTTCTTACTCCATCACATGTTTTTTAGGAATGTGAATATGACCTCAGGGAGCATGTTACAAAGATAAATCTGACTACTTATGATGCAACATCACATGTGATGCGTATGATTGTACAGCAAACATCACACACATATAAAATATACTCGTCTATTGAATTTCACATATGAAGGACATAGTCAATGGACCACAGCATACAACACACATCCAAGTTGCCAACATAGTCTACTGTAGCACATGACACACAACTATGACATCTCCAATCATAAGGTAAATAAACGCACCATACATGAGGCAGTGGATGTGACATATCAGTGGAAAGAGGAATGTATTAACAGACCCCTGACATTAGTAACTGTGAAATTTGCAATCTCTGGAAGGAGCTCGTGTGACAAAAGAGGCATCATTTCTGAAAATGGATAGCATGAGTGCCCCAGGTATGACAAGCAATGTTCACAAAACATGCCCTGCGCTGTCCATCTCTGGAAATAAGTCCTGCCACTACCATGTGTGAAGTCTCTACCCTCCCATCTCTAGGGGGCACTGTAAATTGACTATCTGTACCCTGGGAATCATCATTAACACTAACGCAGAGTCCCTTTCTGATTCCTGTTTGCTTCCCTTTTCCATATGGCATGCTATAGAAGAACTATATTAGCCTACATGGACTTCAGGTATTGGTAAGACCTGTAATCTTCTGTTAATTGCTTCCCATGGGAAAAGTCTGATTGTCCCTTTGTACTGGATTCTCTCCTCCAGGACTTGTGAGAGACTGAAGCTGCACACACCTGTGACCTCTCTTGTGCATCCCAGCCATGTGACTCTGCCCTGGCCTTGCTGCTGCCTGGAATGCTTAGAAGCTGCCATTCCCTGAAGCTCCTCGTCATGCATTGGAATATGATTTATTCGTGTTCCAGACCCCTTGTTGGATTGTGTTACAGTCCTGATTACACCTGAACCTGCTCTCTATTGACCCAATCCTGTTCCTAATTGTTCCAGTCAGAGACTGTTCCCTGTTTCACAGCCTGGTTCATGTTTGTTTCTGCCAGAGCCTGTTTCTGTCACCCAGACGTACTCCAGCATTTGCGTCAACCTTAGCCTGTTCCCTGTGCCTGGCTTTGCCTTCTAGTTGGTTCCCTCCCTTTCTGTTTCCTCTTGGGTTATCATGACTGGTAAGTGTCCTATCAGTCCTCACCAGTCTAGAAGTGTTTTACTTTGTATTTGGTCTGGCACCTCATTTCCAGGAGGCAAATCCAGCCCCCATCCTTTGTCTAGTGTTGCATCTAGACATTAGTGCCTAACAGTTACAGTGTGCTATGGCTGTATTCCAGGAATTCTTACTGCTTCTCCAGCCGGACCAACAAGGGCTAGTCTTGTGTATGTAAGTACAATCCTTGTTTGTGCCCTAAGGGTCCAGACACAGATTCACTTCTGCTGCCACCTTTCTATGAGGCTTGCATGGTGATTAGCTGTAAAATTAATCTGTACAGAGGCACTGACATGCCCTGTTGCTGTGGGAAATTCTGAGCCCTACCCTGTGTACAATCTTAGTGAGAAGCCCTGCGTGTTTGTCCAATACTGACTCGTTCCATATTTGTCCACACGAAGGTTGCTCTATCTTCACTTTTCAGTTTTTTCTGCCTTACCATAGCTGCCCTATCCCCTTGTATGACTTTAGCTGCTCTTCTGCTTTGGTCCACTTCTTCCGTGTAAAATACTCTGTGAACTCAAGGGTTGCCGCTAACCGACTCCTGACTAGACCAGCACGAAACCGTAACACCATGGAGCCCAATCCTGCCATAGGATACACGTGCCCACACACTTGAACTGGATACTTCTGTGCACTGCACATCTGAAAATATGTGCACACATGCAGCCAGGGCAGCAGGTCCATCATAGCAACAGGAGTAACATAGGTACGTTTCAAGAGTCAAACTGACGTGTACATAACATTTTTATGGGTGGAATTAAGGCACAGTGTCTCAAACACTGTACATACCAAACATGTACACATGGCCGACATATGGGTAGTTCACTCACAAGTAACCATAAAGTCTAGCCAACAATTAATGACATATGAGGGGTAACATATCCGACCTAGTACTCATGAGCTATCCTCAACCTTACCTGAGTTTTGTTTTTCGTGCGAAATGTAATGTCCCCAAAGCCAAACAACTACACACATCAAATGAGTCAACACATATTACAAACACATATCATGAGTATTGTACAGCACTGATTGCCATCTGATGTAGATACCCATTTGTAAAACATGTATACATGAGTATTACGTCAAATGTATTGCATGTCATTCCTTCAGAAGAACACATAGGGGGTTATTCTAACTTTGGAGGAGGTGTTAATCCGTCCCAAAAGTGACGGAAAAGTGACGGATTTACCACCAGCCGTATTACGAGTCCATTATATCCTATGGAACTCGTAATACGGCTGGTGGTAAATCCGTCACATTTGGGACGGATTACCACCTCCTCCAAAGTTGGAATAACCCCCATATTGTTCTTACAGATCATTCACACACAAAACACACAGGCCATGATTCATACTTTTGTTGTGCCGCATTGCCGTCATTTATTGACGCAAAAGCAGCACAAACTTCCGAAATACAATTGGATTTTGTAAGTTTGAGCTTCTTTTGCATCAGAAAATGAAGGTAATGCAGCACAAAGAAAGTATAATGAGGGCCACAGTTGCATGCTCTACCACATGTGGCCAAACACTATACCACACACTGCAGGCCATACCATCCTATCTCCATCTTGATACAGGGTGCATGCATGTTAAAGAATTGAAAATCACGCAAACAAAAATGTTGACCAAATGCATCGAAAAACAATGCAAACGCTAACTAAACTTACAAGGCCTTTTAGTGTTGATTCCACCAGCGCACCACAATGCATGCGGATATCTATTAAAATAGAAGTTTCCCGGTAATGCGATAATAGGTTATGCATTGGAAATATTCACAAAACATTGTATGCATCAAAACAAATACACGCAAGACAGAAAACGGGCTGCAAAGGGGACAGGAAGTGATGTAATAGGAAATCCTGTTACAGACATTGTACTGTGGGTGTACTTTCACTTTCACTTTACAGTCTGCTTTTTCTTCACTGTGTGGCCTTGTCTTGGTGTTGCTCGTGTCTGGATTGCATTTCTTGTCTCTTGTGGTGTCTCACTTGTGTCTTTTGTGTCTTTTATTTGTATATTGTACCTGTTTAACTGCTATTGTGTAGTTTAGTTTTTTTTGGATTGTATTTGTACTGTCAGTTGTCTGTTTGGGGGTGCTGCATGCAATGTTTATGGCCATGTTGAATGCAAGTAGAACAAACTGTTAGTGTTCCAGTAGTGAGATGTATTCCACATGTCTATAAATGTTAACAATGAAGTCCTGAGCTTTGTTGAGTCATGTCTGACTTTTACTTAGGGCCACATGTACCAAGCTATTTTTAATTCTCACAAATGGCCTAGTTTTTAGATTTTGTGTTTTTACGCTAGGAAAAAAATGTTTATTCAAATGCACTCCCCCAATTTTGCCATTCTGCTATCACATTGCCCAATCACAAAACAGGGTTTGCAAGTGGCATTTAGGAAGGGGCGTTCCTTTGCTGGCACTAAACAATTGGAGTTACCAGCCGTTTCAAGTTGGTGCTTACCCATTTGCAAAAGAGGAGGGGTCCCCATGGGATCCCTTCCCCTTTGTGAATGCATGCCCAAAAATTGTTTCTGAACAGGAAGTTGTCCCACGGACCACTGACTGCTTCAAAAATATTATTATTAGAGTCATAATATTGGTTTTTGAAATGCTTTCTGTTTACCCCTGATGAAATAAGGCTGCATTTAAATGAAAATATGCATCTCTATTTGAAAGCAGTCACAGACATGGTGGTCTGCTGAGCCCAGCAGGCCAGCATCCCTGTGCGTGCCACTATTCCCAAGCAGTTTGCAAAATGAGACCTACATCATCAAAATTCATAAGATAGGTCATTTGCTACCCCATTTGTGATTTGCAAACAGTGTCATTGACAGTGTTGTACCTCAGATCATATTACTTTCAAATAGCAAGTTGCTAAGTCTCACAATGTGTGACTCACAAAACCTGATCTTGGTACATGTGGCCCTTAGTAACACATTTCAGGTGCAATGACAACACCTGTGCCCATGCATTCTGTTAATGATGATCAGGTAAGACACTGTCAGCATACCACATTTCACTGTATTGGGATAGCAAAGTAGGCAATCCATGTTTACCGCTACATTGTCATCATTACAAACACATGATCCCTGCCATCATTTTGGCAAAGGGGGCATATCTGGCTTAGGGGACACTGCCAGTGGGGCATTTGTTACCTACGTACAACTGTGCCACATCTGCTATGGACCACTAAATGCATGATAATTGCAGACTGAAAATTGAGCCACATGTCCATCACACAGTAACTCAGTGACCCTTGATGCACAAGCCACAGTACCTGAGTCACTTGTATTGTAGTGCACCAGGGAAGTGCCATTGAAATTGTCACCCAATTACAAATCATAATATGGAGTACCATCTGAAATGGATTAGCCCCTAATGTTTGTAGTCAGGTTTAGCACCACATGATTGTTAGGCCCAGCGCATGTGTACAGATGTGTGTCTATCACTCACTGAAGTGTCAGTGTCAATGTGAGTTTGCAGTGGTATGTCTGTTGGACTGTCTACATGCAGGATCAGCAGCTCACTCATATAAAATGTTACACACTGTGATATGTTGGCCACACGTTTGTACAGTGATCTGACATTGAGCATATATTTCCTTTCCCTGTCTTACAGGTGGACCAGCCCCTTATACCATCAGTGAAGTGGCTCAATTTCAGTACCCAGATGTATCCAGTAAGTGTGATAATGTCTGTCCTGTGTTGTGATTGCAGCTGTTGTGTGAGTGACTCTTGTGTGTTGCACTCATTGCAAGATGTGATGAGCTGGCACGTGATCTGATATATTACTTGCATGGATGTTGACATAGTGTTCCATGTATGGGTTCAACATTCATAGGCAGAGAGTCATATATTGGGAGTCTTGTGCTGCACAATAGGCAGCAGCATGTGAAAAGGGTGATTAGTAGCCATATGCAGGCCCACATGTGACTTGGAAGTGCTCCAGTGTCAGAATATTGTCACCGAGTCATATCCTCATTTTCACAAGACACTGATGCATCAGTTTTACCCACAAAATTGTGCATCCCTGTATTGTAATGTACATGTAGGATTGTATGGGTAACTGTCCCCCAGCAACTAGCCCCATAAGTTGTACTCCATTTACGTCACACTTATGTGGCATGTAATAGACGTGCATGCAGGTCAAGGCTAGACGTGTGCTGTCATCAATGTGGGTGATTTTGGAATTGTGTTGGTAGATCAGGTATTGATGGTTGACCACAACTGGACACATGAATGTAGATGTGATTGACCTGTGGATACCTCATTCCTAGGTGGCAGCCCTCCTCACATGTGTTCCACTCACTAAATCCATGTGCAAGTGGACATGGCTATGTGGTTGTCCTCAATAGTTGTGATGATGTATTGCATGCCCACCCCCCTGAGGCACAGGTAGGGGAAGAACATATATGTAGGTAGATTTGATTGTCACAGTGTAGATGACAGTCATCTCATTCAAGCATGCATGTGTTCAAAACAACACTGACCCCTTATGATTAGCAACTGCATACCATCCTGCCAATTACATCTACAAATCACTTGTGTTGGGTGCCTTGAAGTTGACTCAGATGATAAAGATTAGTCGGCCTGGCCCATGTGAAGTACTTGCCGCAGTTACATTGTGACACATTGCACTACGTCAATGCACAGATCACTTTATTTGGTCCACCTCTCGTTGTGCTTTGCTGTGCTGTTAAATACTTGATAAGTAGGCAGTGTTGCCATTTCATTTGTCAGGGACATTATATCATCTGTACTATGATTTGGACTGCATGTGCGAATTGAGGGAGAGTGTTAAATTATCACCTGTACATGCATCACACAATGATGACACTGATGGTTACCTGTCTAATTTTTACAGCTGCCAACATGAATTTAGCGGAGATCAGACAGACACATATTGGATGTCAAGTCTGGGTGCCAGAGGATGGCAAGACGCTATCAGAGAGAGAAAGCCACTGGAGAATGGCAGGCTTTCAGCCAAGGGGGACCAGCATTGGCCACAATGTTTGGAGCCACCACCACAACTGCACCCAGTAGCACAGCGGCCACCATCACATCAGCCCCACCTGCTGCAACTTCAACCTCGGGACCACCAACCACCACACCTGCTGCACCTTCAACGTCAGCACCACCAACCACCACACCTGCAGAAGCAACAACCTCTGCAACACAGACCACCACATCTGCTGCATTGGACAAGGCCACCATTTCCGAGCTCCAGAGGGACATGAGAAAAGTTTTGAGAAAGCTTGACACTATAGAGAGGGACCTGGACAAAAATACCCAGAGGCATAAAGCTATAAAGAAGACACTGAGGAGGGCAAGCCTCTGAACTCCTGCCTCCCTTCACCCCTAATTCAGTCCCCTCCCTCCTCAGTCTTCATCCAGTGTTTTAGTGGGTTTAGGGAGGTTAGTGATAGGTTAGAGTAGGGTAGTAGTTTAGATAGGATAAGTAGGGTGGGGGTGGGGAGTTTCATATTATTACATGTTAGTTTGTGGGTGGGTGGGTGGGTAGGGGGTTAGTGTTGGGGCTTTTGCACATTTTAATGTAAAACAATACAAAAAAATATATATTTGTTTAGTATTATTTAGTATTTGTTTAGGTTAGTATATGTTGTCCTACATGTGCCTCGTCATATAAAGGGAGCGGGGGCAAACGTTTAGAGTGTATTGTTAAATGTGGTAAGTAAGCTTAGCATAGGGTAGTTAGGGCCAGTTGTGGGTAATGTATATTTAGGATAGATTATGTTAGTATAGGTGTATTACATAGTTTTAAGTTCTGTTTTGTACATAGTTGTTAAATATTTAAGTACTCCCTTGCTGCATGTGTCATGTGCTTGGGGCGCAGGGTCTTTGCATGAGTGTACAGTGCCAGTTGTCTGCTGGCCTGTGTATTCTATCCTGCATCCACATCCTTCTCTTGACATGTTAATTCCCACGTCCAACTGAGCTGTCACATTGGCAGCTACAACAAATATAAATCTCAATGCATCTGCCATCCATTGTACCCACCACTCAAAGTGACCATGGTTCCCAGGTATTGGACAGGTATGTGTGGTTTTAAAGCTGTCATCGTTTGGGTCCTGTGTCGGAATATTGGGCACTGTGGGATGTCTGCCTGCAGCGTGATGTTCGTGTGAATACTGCTAACTTGAGTAGTGTCAATTTCAGATGGAGTCAAGTATACAAATTTCACGACTATGGGCCTCATTCCTACTCTGGCGGGCGGCGGTCGCCGCCCGCCAAGCTGGAACCGCCATTTGGCCGCTCCGCGGTCAAAAGACCGCTGGGGCCATTCCGACCTTCCCGCTGGGCCGGCGGGTGCTAACATTGTTAGCGCCCGCCGGCCCAGCGGGAAGGCGGCCTGCAACACTGAAGCCGGCTCCGAATGGAGCCGGCGGTGTTGCAGGTGTGCGACGGGTGCAGTTGCACCCGTCGCGCTTTTCACTGTCTGCTAGGCAGACAGTGAAAAGCAGGCTGGGGCCCTGTTAGGGGGCCCCTGCACTGCCCATGCCAGTGGCATGGGCAGTGCAGGGGCCCCCAGGGGCCCCAGGACACCTGTTCCCGCCAGCCTCTTCCTGGCGGTGTAAACCGCCAGAAACAGGCTGGCGGGAAGGGGGTCAGAATCCCCATGGCGGCGCTGCTTGCAGCGCTGCCCTGGAGGATTCTCCCAGCCGGGGGAAATCCGTTGGGAAACCGCCGGACCCGGCTGGGCGACCGCGGCTTTACCGCCACGGTCAGAATGACGGTTGAAGCACCGCCAGCCTGTTGGCGGTGCTTCTGTCATTCGCCACCCTGGCGGTCAGTCGGAATGAGGCCCTATGTGTTTTACTTGTACTTTCAGCTGACGTCATTGGCCAAACACTCTTACTCAGCCATTCCTGCTATATGTTGTGGGTGAGGCATGTATGTTTTAAAGCAAATGTCACCTACACAATGACTTCCTTGTATGGAATGTGGCCATTATTGAGTTTCATCTTGTAGATACCTTGGCCCAGAATTATACTATTATTGCACTGCATTTGCCTCATTTTTTGATGCAAACGCAGCACAAACTTACACTATACAATGATATTTTGTACGTTTGCGCTGCTTTTACTTAAAAATTACACAAATGCAGCACTGAAGAATTCGAAATCAGGGCCCTTGTGTGTAAATATCTGCCCCCATTATTTCTGCACTCTGGTATCAACACTCTGTGACCACAGACATGTTACAAGCATCACAAATCTCCAGCAAAGTAGATGTGTCACATTACACAAAGTTGTTGTGTAGGTGCTGTAGTGCAATATTTACATAGTCCAGGTCTGTGATCCCATTAGTGTAAATCCTTCTATTGTGACGCAAAACAAGTGCAATGTTGAGGGACATGTCATTGGACATGCTGAGATGAAGTGTCATTCAGTGCAGAGGGACATGAATTGCCAATTGAGTAGAGAGAGGCAATTGCAGTCCATAGTGGTGAGGTTAACAGTGTGTCTGTGAAGAGTGCATGTCACCAACTGTAGCAACACTGGCATGTTGTCAAGCACTGGACAGAGGAAAATCAGTGCCCATGTGGCATGGACTGCTGCTACCGGGTATTCCTACTGGTGAAGATGATCTGTTCCACATCGTCATCCTCTAATGTGTGTGTCGTCTCTTCTGCCCTTGATGGTGGTGCTGGCGGATTTGAGGGGGCAACACACACTTCCGTGGCTGGAGAAGTGGACTTCAAATTTGCGGCAGCTGCCATCTGTGGAACTACATATGGCATAACTGCAGCAAGGAGGAGCTGCTGATTATTAAGTAATGCAGCAACATCCCTGTGGTAGGCAGCCATGTCTGCCCTGAGGGAGGCCAGTTCCTGGTGCATGGGGTCCAGCTTGTAGGCATGCATGCAGCTTCAAGATTGGAGGGCAGGTGTTGTGGCAACTCCCTCACAGCAGTGGTGAGGTCCTTCATACACCGTTGGACTCCTTGCAGTAGGGATTGTGTGGCTTGCATGGCTGCTGACTGTTGTGCGGACGACATCATGCACATGGGCATCCCCTCAAAGCTGGCTGCCATAGTTTGCATCCCCACTCACACCTCCTTGGCCTGCTCCCTTAGTACTCCCACTACTGTCCTCTCAAAGGTGGTCCCTGTGTAATCAGAGTCATCCGCTGTGTTTGAGCTGGCAGGTCATACTAATGGGGTGTTGGGTGCGTCGTCTCGGAAGGCTGCTATATATGTGCTCCTCCTTTCGACTGGAGGTGGTGTCTTGGGGGTTTCCTGGCTAATAGTTGTCAGCTGGTCATCCAGGTCATCAGGGTAGTTCAAGACGGACAGATCCACAGGAGAGCCATCGTCCTCTGCAATGAGATATTGTACAATTAGTGTGTCTGTCTTGTGCCAGTTGTAATGTGACGTCACTGACTTCCTATTGGTGGTACATTGTTACCTTGGTTCCCATGCATTGTTCCTGTCATTAATGTTTGCCGTCCATCAGCCCTATGCCTTACCTGCATGTCACGTGGAGTGTGGGCAGTTTGGAGAATTGTCTGTGTCACATCTTCTAGGTGTGGGTTCTGTCCAAATTGTGGCTTGCTACCTTCTTGTCCTCAACAACCCTTCCTCTGCTTCCATTAGCATGGTGAGACCTTGCAATGATTGTTGGTGTGCTGATGCCACATGCACCACACATAACAAAATGACCCTGTCCCAGCCTATCATTTTTCACATACACCTATCTGAGACCTAGCACCATACCATGTATTGCATTTCCATGAAGCGATACAGGTGTCACCATTGGTAGTTTCTCCTGTTGATGTTTGCGTATGTGTGCTACATTGCATTGCACTGATGGGCCTGGCAGAGTTCTATTTCCTCTTATGACTGTACGGGTATGTTTGTCTACCTACACACATATGTCCTCCCCGTCAATGCTGTTGTCTTAGCACCATGACTCCTGAGATGTTGCATGGTGGCACTGCAGCTATTGTGACACAGGCACAGAGGTAAACCCTGGAATGGGCAGCATAGGTATGAGATTACTGGTGTGTATATCATAATATATGTGACAGTGCCTGATGGTTATTGAGTCTATGGACATGAGCAGTTGACAGGAGTTGCACTTGGATAGGGATTGATGGGGATTGATCACGCAGTCATATTGAACCCTCATTTTTAGTGTGTTTGTGCCATGGGCACCTAACTGCCATTTCCTAATTGACCAGCACACACAGCACAGGTAGCAGGTGGCAATGGTAAATGCCGCCTGAGCCAAAGGCCTGAGACTGAGGATTGACACCTAGTTTACATTCTGACAATACCAGCTGTCCTGTGACAGCAGACCACCCTACCCTCCAGGTCTGCTTCAGCATTTCCAGCAGCCATGACATGTTGGTGTATCCCCATGCAAAGGTTTTTGGTGTTGTGTTGTGCTGTGCCCCTGGATGCCCCTGCACAGCCAAGGCACCTAGCATGGGCAGTGCAGGGAGTCCTGTGCCGTTCCCATTTGCCCTTTCCACTGTCTGATTTTCAGGGCTGACCTGCTTTGTGTAGTTGGTATGTGCCTCCACCTTCTTGCACTTGACATTTAGGCGTTTTGGTCCCCCATGCAACTTACCCTGCATATGTGTTGTTCCCTGGTAGTCTGCGCTGTCCTGCGATACCAGTGACGATTTCCTCCGGGATGACAGCTGCAACCATCTCCTCCATCTTGTCCAGGTCCTGTTGCGGTGCTGGACTCCCACCTCCGGTCTGCGACGCTGCCTTCCTGTTCCCTGCCATTTTCTCCTTTGTCCTGCACTTGCAGTCATGCCAGCGCTTCTTGCACTCAGTGACTGTTCTCCTGACCTCTGCACACTGTTAATCATGTCCACAATCTGTTGCCAAATTGGCTCTCTCCTCCCAATTGGCAATTTAGAGGTGATGAAGAGTTGATGCTGGTGCTCCGTCACCTCTCTCACCAGAATTTCATGCTCCTCTGCGCTAAAGCGACACTTAAGATCTCTTGTCTCTCCTGGGTCTTTTCTGTGTCCTCCTGGCTGGTTCTTGTTTGTGTGGGGTCTCCCTGGGGTCTCTCCTGGCTTCTGGGATCCACTTTGGGGCTGCTTAGCACTGTTTCCTCAGTTTGTGTCTCTTTTTGACGCTATTGCGGTGAACAATGGCGCATATCCGTTTTGCAATGTTTTTCCATGTTGCAAACCAAATTAGAGTCATTTTTCCTGCATTAACTTCATTTGCCTTACGACAAGGGGCAATGGTTAGCGTCAGGAAAAATTACTCTAACCTGTTCTTATCGCTACCCAGCGTCAAAGTACAAATTTGACGCACAGGTGGCATTAAGAAATGACGCTAGCCAGCACTAAAATGTTTAACACAAAACTGCGTTAGCGCATTTTTTCATCAAAAAGTAGAAATCTGTGCCAAAATTCACAGAGACTTGTCCCTAATGAAAATTACAGCCATACCAATTCTTAATGGGATTGTTTGGGACAAAGTATTATTCAACATATATGGGTGTACTGAGGTCATTCAAATACCATACGTATTCAAACTCTCTATGACAGATGTAATCACACCCGGAGTGGTTTCTGATGATTGGGATTTGACAACTGTTGATAGTATGATGTCTGATCTAAAGTTTTATACAGTATTTGATAGTGAAGATGTGTACCAGTTTAAAGGAAATTATGGGGATATGTTCTGTTATAATTATTATGGACATTATTTCATTCAAATATACACAATGGGAACACTGCCCAACTCCACCAGTAGGCAATTCTAAAACGTATACTGAAAAACATGTATTTTTCTGGGCATAATGTTAAGAATGCTGAGTCATATTATTTAAAATTGCCAGAAATGGAAAGTCAACATGTTTTATTGACAGATACAAAATTGCTTTATTCTGACTCCTTTGTTTCCCGATTGTCAATAGAAGGCTATGAGTACTGGTTGAAGTCAATTGACTTAAAAAGTGTGTGGGGAACGGAAAATTGGGAGATAGGAGGAATGGAAGCTTTATTTAGAGCATGTCTGATTCCTGTTCAAATTATATTTCTAAATAACACAGTACAACAAGCTGCTAGGCTTAACAAACATTAAAGAATTGAATGTGCCCAGTATTTCCACCCCTGCTAAATTTTACAAATGGCAAAAGTATACTAATGCTTCAGAAGATCAACTCAGTGAATGGGTCCAGAATGGTATATTTAACACATCATTTTCACATCCTGGTGGGTGGTTATTGTGCCCTGTAGACACCAATGGGTGCCATACTCTTTGTTACCTCCTCTGTGGGTTTTGGAGTGAATAGGCGGGACCCTCGCTATGTGTCTTCAGAACCCTTGGGTAGAGTGACAACATTTATTGTAGGGAAACTATACCAGCAATGGTTGAAGGGTTCCTCGCTGGATGCTGTCAAAGAACATCTAAGTCTCCTGTCCAATAACACAGATTTACTGGATTTCCTGTTAGGCCCCAGAAGACAACTCAGGAAACGCTTCTTATATGCTGCATATAATGAAATATGGATTCTTTCCCAACAAGAAGCATCTGCCCGGTTAAGGCAAAAGGAAAACTTACAGAAAGCATTAGCCGTTGTAGATAATGGAATTAACACCTTGTCTGGCCTAATATACACCTTGAATAACATTGTATCCCCTGCAATAGATGTAGTACAGAGTGATGTATCATTTTTGCAACATGGACAAAGTCAGCTAAGACCTTGCGCCGGGCATCAAATGCATCCGCTGCAAATCTGGCTTGTTATCTGAAGGGAGTACCAGTTCCCTTGATTAGACAATCGTTCCAGGTGCTCTCATTTAGCAGCTATGTGTTCCTGAACAGTGAGAGCTGTTGTGGAATGTGAGCCAGAATAGCTTATATCGTTTCGGTCTCCTAAATTGTTACTTGCTGCGGGAATGTTCTTTTTCCCCTATGCAGTTTTAAGGAGTAGCAGACATTTGGCCTCATATTGCTACTTCTAATGTGAATTTTGACTAGTTGAGGAGACTAAAGGTTTTATTGTTTCAAAAACATGTGGCGCTTACATCTGCATGCAAGACCTATGCGCTTTAGGTTGCAATGTCAGCAGTGGAGATTCGGGGGCATATTTATACTCCGTTTGCGCCGAATTTGCGTCGTTTTTTTCGACGCAAATTCGATGCAAAACTAACTCCATATTTATACTTTGGCGTTAGATGCGTCTAGCGCCAAAATTCATGGAGTTAGCCTAATTTTTTTGCGTGAACACCTTCCTTGCGTTAATGATATGCAAGGTAGGCGTTCCCGTCTTAAAAAATGACTCCGATGCATATGCGTCGTATTTATACTCCAGGCAAAAATGACGCCCGGGAGTGGGCGGGACTAAAAAACCCGCATTTGCGACGGATTTTAGTGCCTGGGTCAGGGCAGGCGTTAAGGGACCTGTGGGCTCAGAATGAGCCCAGAGGTGCCCTCCCAAGCCCCCAGGGACACCCCCTGCCACCCTTGCCCACCCCAGGAGGACACCCAAGGATGGAGGGACCCATCCCAGGGAAGAAAAGGTAAGTTGTGGTAAGTATTTTTTAAATTTTTTTTTTGTGGCATAGGGGGGCCTGATTTGTGCCCCCCTACATGCCACTATGCCCAATGACCATGCCCATGGGACATAAGTCACCTGGGCATGACCATTGGGCAAGGGGGCATGACTCCTGTCTTTGCTAAGACAGGAGTCATGTTAATGGCGTCTGGGCGCCCCAAAAAAATGGCGCAAATCGGGTTAAGACGATTTTTTTGCCTCAGCCTGACTTGCCCCATTTTGGGACGCCCAAACGCCATTTTTCCCTACGCCGGCGCTGCCTGGTGTACGTCGTTTTTTTTCACGCACACCTGGCAGCGCCGGTCGGCTAACACCGGCTAACGCCATTCAATAAATACGGCGCCCGCATGGCGCTTCAGAATGGCGTTAGCCGGCGCTAATTTTTTTGGCGCAAAACTGCGTTAGCGCAGTTTTGCATCAAAAAGTATAAATATGGGCCTCAGTCCCTTTTAACTTTAACTACAAACTTACTGAGACACTGGTGAACTCATGGGATGAATATTTAATGCTTCCAGTACTACTGGAATCACACACTTTTTTTAAAGCTGTTGGTTCTGGGTATGTTCACATCTACTCCTCTATATTCCGCTTAATACCATCAGCCATACATTCAATATTTTCAAGAGTTTTCGGGGGATTTGCAGTTACTTTGGCTATAATAGGTTGCATTTTGCTATTACTACATTTTCTGCAAAATGGCTGTCTCATCACAGTAAGGAGTACTGAAAGCGCAACCACCAGCAGAACTATGTTGTGAACACATGATGCAGTATTTCAGAGCTCCACTACTGGAACAACTGGAGTCTGACTGGTCTTTGTCATTCCCACCAGTTTTGGATTGTTTGCAGCCCGTGTTTCGATGCCGCTGGTGCCTCTTTGAATGTGCACTGAAAGTCTGTCTTTCTACACAGCCCTTACTTTTATTGGATGCTGATCTGTTAATGTTTTCGATGAGTGCTCATTATCAGAGATGCGCGCTGAGGGTGCGTTTGCTACGGAAAGCCATTTATGATTTGCCTGTTGTGGATTCTGCGACTCTTAACTCTGTGACAGGCATGACACAGAATGCTGCTGCCTTGGCTGGAACTCAGGCTTTGGAACACAAATGCTCTTTGACTTTCCTTGGATATGATCTGCATACTTTACCACCTGCCGAAGTAGAATGTCTTGTGGCTTCAATTGTCCCGTATGTAATTGGCGATTTCCAAAGTGACATTGACTGTTAAATTAGTTTTTTTTTTTTATCGCTTGTTCAAATTGTCCTTTTCCTGCCCTGGTGTCTCTAAACTTGTCACTATTGGCATACATCTTTTTCTTTTTTCGTAAGAGTTTATTAGATTTCTTTTACCTTGAGCTTTTAAACCACCTTTGACTGGAAAGGGGAGGGTGTTGTATAGCTATTTTAGCAATGTTTTAGACACATTGTTTTAGCCTACTAGGCCTGCCGCTGTGCACTTTTAATTCAGTTACATTTTATTCAGTAATGATTTATTTTTCTAGCAATAGTCACAGTTGCGGAGCTGTTTTATTTTCTTTATTTCATTGTACTTTCGGCTAGGGAAGGCATCACGTTCTTAGTAGAACATTTATTTTACTTTGTGCTTTCTCCAAGGCTATAGTCAGATAGGGTTGACAACAATCATGGTATGCTGTTTCTCCAACATTCACATAAAACACACACTCATTTGTGGGGACTATTTCTTAGAACGTCAGCTGTTTTATTATAAAACACCCCTTTGTCCTAGACACGTTAGTGGGAGATTCCTGTCGCAACAGTTTCCCTGTTGTCCTGTGCCTCTGTCCCCTGAACCGTGCGCCCACTGCCACTGACCCCAAGACCCTGATTGTTTTGGGTTAGTGGGTTTGCCTGGGGTCCGTGTAGTGGTGGACACACTGCTGATTGACGTGTCCTGGGGACAGTGGCATGGGCTCGCTGGGTGGGTGCTATGGTGGTGTTTCCTGAGGGGGGAGGTTCAGTGGTGGTTTGGGACTGTGGCAGGGGAGCTGACTGTCCAGAGGTCCCTGATGGGCCAGGCTGGTCATCTTGATCCAGGCTTGCAGAGCTGCTGTTGTCACTGTGGGCCTCTTCTGGAGGGGGACTGGATATGGCTGGCACCTCCTGTCTGGTGACGTTGGGTAAGGATCCTGTTGGGGTGTAAATGCATAGTTATTGTATCTGTGTGTGCATCCTGTGCAATGGATGAGTCTCTCTACTGGGCTTGCATTATTGCCTTGGCCCTTGTGTGAGTGGTGATTTTGTGGCCTGGGTGAGTCTCTCTACTGGACATGCTTTGGTGATGGGTGTCCATGCAGGTCTGTAATGGGTGTGCATGCATTGGTGTTACATGCAGGGTTTGGTATTGGGATGGGTGGGACGTCATAGTGGGGTATCTGTGAGGTGGAGGTGATGGGTGTGAGGGTAGGGGTAGGAGTTTGTGATGGCATTCAGGTAGGGTGGAGGGGATATAGTAGTAAAGATTTGCCTTACCAGACTCAAGTCCTCCTGCTACTCCTGCGAGGCCCTCAGGATGCATGATGCATGATCGGCAAGACTTGCTCCTCCCATGTTGTTAGTTATGGGGGAGGAGGTGAGAATCCACCGCCAGTCCTCTGTACGGCTACCTGGTGTCTGGATACCATGGAACACACTTTCCCCGTAGGTCGTTCCACCTCTTCCTGATGTCATCCCGTGTTCTGGGTGCTGTCCCACTGCGTTGACCCTGTCGACAATTCTCCGCCATAGCGCCATCTTCCTAGAAATGGATGTCTGCTGCACGTGCGATCCGAATAGCTATGGCTCTACCCAGATGATTTCCTCCACCATGACCCTGAGCTCCTCCTCAGAAAACCTGGGGTGTCTTTGAGGTGCCATAATGTGGTGTGGGTGATGTGTGAGGTGATGTTTGTTGTGGTGTGTGATGTGTTGTGTTGGGGTGTGTTCTTTGAGGTGTGTGGATGTTGTATGAGTGATGGTGTTGTGTGCCTGTGGATGCTGGTATTGTGTTTGCTATTCTCTCTCCCTCTGCTTCTTCCAAAAATGTTGTTGTAACGGGTTGTGGGTAATGTGGGTGTGTGTTTTATAGTGGTGTGAGTCTGTGAGTGTGGGTTGTGTATGTGTATCATGTGTGTGTATTTGGAATTGTCCAATGTGGTTGTGTTTTGTAAATGTGTGTGTATTTTGAGCGCGGCGGTGATACATGGGTTGTGATACTGTGGGCGTATTCCTGTTGGCGTGACGGTGTAGGTTTTACCCTAGATATATTTGATTCAGCTTCGCATTGTTATTTTACAATAACCAGTTTTTACGGTCTTATTTTAATTTCTTCTTTCGCACTGTTTAGCTTAGCTCAGCACGGTGTTCTCAAATAATGCATTCTTGATCGTCCTGTGCTTCAGCCAAGGCTACAGTCTGGTACATTGCTGGTAAACGTGGTAGAAGTTTAGTCTCCAGCATTCGTAGAAAATACACATCCTTACGTAGGGACATTTTCTTAGAACATCTGTGTGTTAGTTATAAAAACACTTTCTAGTCCTAGTACACGTCAACAGTGAGATTTCAGCCAGGGTACCACAACTGTATGCTGAATGCCCCGTTGCAGATCCTGATGCAGATTACAGGCCTTTGCTCAGGTATGAGGGTTCATGTCCTCCCGGGGAACCTGAAAGGCAGGCTCAGAGCTTAACATGCTGTGCTCGAAATATAACTTAGAGAGAGAATAATCTAGCGGCACTATGATAGCCTTATTCTTATGCTTCACTCTCATCATTACTATTTTAATATTATTGTGTTGTGTAGTTCTGGTTATTGCAGCTCACGCTTTGTTATCTAAAATGCAGTCGTTTTATTAAACCAATCTTTAAAACTTATACTGCCTCTATTGTCATTTAAATATGAGACCGCACTGTGCATGAGAACTGGTTGTGACCTGAGTGACCACGACTTCCCTGAGAAGTACTGAGATGTTATGTGCTTGGCTGCCCAATTGTCTCTACCATTTGGGAGAGATGAGGCACTGCTAGTTAGCCGGAGCAAAACCCTGATTTGGAGTGACAAGCGTCATCTACTGTGAGCCAGACTCAGTCCCCCACATCGTGGACGATCTTGTTGCTCAAAATCCAGTAGTCTCATTAAGATAATGAGAGCCTACGCGACAATCCTACCTGAAGCTGGAGGTTGTTCAAGCTTGAACTTTAAAAGGAAAACCCTATTTGGTGTGCCTTCTCTGAACATTTCTTCGATCTAGTATGCCGAATCCACAGTAGATAGCAATAGCAGGTAATATGAGACAACCTCTGAGTGCACACTTATTAGCAAATGGCCTAATGTCCCAGGGATGTCCACTCACATTTGTGGTGGACGCCCATCCAGCTTACAGAACAGAACTCTTCTATTCTTGGGTCACATTTCCAGCAGTTGATGGGAACACAAACACATTTCATTACATGCTTGCAAACGTACCTGGACAAAACAGGGCATGTGCATATTTAGAAATACCATTATCTTATCAAGAACATAACAATTGGCTTGATGGCACCCTACCCCACACAATATTACCAATAAGGTTAGGTCCTATAAGCAATGATGGTCCTACCTGGCCTTTATTGGCCACCTAAACACCACATCCTGCAATAGCAAATTTAGCAGTAGCTGAGGTTCATTGCTTATATACTGAATTAACAATGACAAATAGACGATTAGTACAGTTTGTGATGCAAACATTAAATACAAACCCAGCACATGCTGCTCCAGCATAACCACATGCAGTCACGCCAGGTATAAACCCTGCAACTGTACATTCGATCATGGGTAAAGTACCCACCAAACGAGAGGAAACTCCATTTTGGTTAGCGCAAAAAATAAATGCGCTGGAAGCAGAATTTCCCCATTCGGGACCTCAGGACAAACATAGAATTCTAACAATGTGCTTGCTATTTGGGATTGTCCCTACAGTAGATAACTGTAATACTTGGGGCACGGTATTTTTCACGGTCTATACAACCGCAAACAGTACACTGATACTTGCCAATTTTCCGGAAGTGTTGAAACAAATTCAAGATGAATACGGGGCTGCCCCGGCCCTGGACTTGGGGATGCAACTAATGGGCAATTTTGCCATGGTATCCTCAATTATTTTAAGTAATCTTAAAGGGGAAGCAGTCGCACTAGCAGTGCGCATGCAGCTCAGTGACGTTCCTCAGCAGGATTAGGAACACAAGCTGCCTAAGATTATCGCAGAGACCTATTCTAGCACCTGCCCATATGGAGAAGACGTTATTACATGGTCTTTCTCGCCACTTTTTTCAGAGGAACTTGCTGAATCCTATGCCATTGCTTGGGCTTTGTCACAGGCACCTACGTTATATCGCAATCACATAGGATGGGATAAAGAATCCCCCTACCATGTAATTCCTTTAAAAAATCAACCACAACCTCAGTATCCAAAAACATGATGCAAAAGCATATCTGAGGGAAATACTCACACAATTAGAGTACCAGGGCATAATTGAACCCTGTGTCTCCCCAATGAATAATCCATTATTCCCAGTAGCTAAACCAGACAATTCATACAGAATAGTCTTAGACTACAAACACTTAAATAGTCATACATGTACATATTCTACAAAACTCACAAAGCACAGCACTGATGAACTACACTGGACATTTCCAATGGTTTCTTCTGCCAAAATATAGTGCCTGAGTGTGAAGACTTAACAAGTTTCAGTGCACTAGGCTCCCAGAAAAAATGCTGTTGTTTACCTCAGGGGTATAAGAACAGCCCAGGACTGTTCGCAGCTCGTGTTACTTCAATTTTGCACAAGATTGACCCGATGTAGATTATATTTATCTTACGGACGATGAATTGCGACAACATTTAAGACGGGTAGCCCACATTGCTGTCAGATTTGCTGAATTTGGTTATAAATTCAACTTCAAAAAAAAAATTGCCTTCCTCAGCGTCCTGTTTCTGGGATATGAGCTGTGAAGGAAAGAGCCTAGTGCCACAATTCTTAGGAAAATGCACACAACTGCAACCTCCAAATACAATAAAAAAACTCCAAGCACTATTGGGTTTCCTAAATTTTGGCAGAACTTACATTCGAGATTATGCTTCACGCATAAAACCTTTATATGATTTGATACGTCCTGATGTCTCAAATACATTTTAGACATTTGAACATACACAAATTCTTAGAGAACTTTTGCTGTCCTAAGCGGCTATATCGAGGACAATAAATTCTGTCCCCTACATACATTTACGCAAACCCTAGGAGATTGTACGGCACAATTGACAGAGCTAAAAGTGCTGTTGATGGCACTGGAGCATACGGATCCTGCACAGCCAACGGTGATTGTTTGTGATTCATATTATTGTGTGCAGTCCTTCAATGAATACCTGCATTGCTGGAGCCAGAATGGGTTCAGCGATTCTAAAGGCAACAACATTAAACCCAGAGTTCTGTGAGGGAAGGTAGCAGATCTAAAAGAAATGCAGCCAAATGTCCATGTTGTACACTCACTTGGACACCAGCAAGTTGGAATACACGTTGCTGGAATACATTGGCTGATGAATCCACAAAGTCAGCAGTGACTGTGGCTGCTGTTGCTGCCTTAACTCGCTTGAGTTCAAAACCGGATGCAGACATATGGGCTGCTGTCACAGCTATGGCGGATGGTACGCCCTATCCAAAAGGATTTCCTGACAAATATTCCTACAGCATGGGATGTATGCTGAACGCTGAGGTTAAGATACCAGGCGTAGGGGTACGAGATATTCCCAACAGAGATATAAGATCACAATTAATTAAAGCAGCGCATGAAGGGGTGGCATCTGCCCATGCTGGTGTGGTGGCTACAATTTCAATCTTACAAGCCCGCTATTGGTGGACAGGTCTCTACAAAGAGACCAAGCAGTATGTCCTTTGCTGTGACATCAGCCAATAGATCAAAGTTTCCACTGCCAAACGCAGCCGCAGACACCCCTCTTGATTTCAAATAAACCATTACAATGTGTGTATTTGGACCATTGTAGTCCCCTAATACCGTATAGTGCATACAAGTATATATTGGTCGCTGTTGATTCTTGCTCCAGATTTTTATGGTTGTGGCTACAACGCTCGGCTGACGCTCGCACTGTTATTAAAGATTTGCAAGTCTTCGTCGGTACATATGTGGTTGCGGCTTTTCACTCGGACCAGGACCATGCTTTTGTCTCAAGGGCATTCAGGGATGCAATGGATTCATTGGGGGTCCAATTCCAGTACTCGTCTCCATTTCATCCTGAGGGAAATAGTGTTGTGGAGCGATTAAACCGTGATTGAAAGCAATCCTTAACAGCCAGAGTCTTGGGTAAGGGTCGTAGTTGACTTAATCACCATGTATGGAGTCCAGAGAGCACTTAACAATCTGCCTAGAAGGTTTCTGGGGGTCATACTTCATATGAGTGCCTGTTCAGAACTCGAATGTATGTTCCTGATCTTGATGGTCCTGACGTGGAGGCTGCAGAAACACCCTTTTACATAAATGAATGTGTCACTGTCTTACAGGAATTGCAGCAGTTCCGTGATGACAATTCTTCCATCAGTGCTGCCTCCACAGGAATCAAGGATGTTCTTGTAACGCCTACCGGCTGGATTCCTAGAGTCAGGGATCTAGTACGTGAAAAGGTTGCTGTAAAAAAGGAATTTGGCCCATCCTATTGAGCACCAGTCCCAGTCTTGGGGATACACGGTACCAGATCTGTAATTCTACCACCGTTGGCAGGTGCCAAAGAAAATCATTTTGTCTCCAACGACAATGTCAAACTACACCATGTGGCCGATCCTGCACAGCAGACCACGAGGAACACCCAGTAGTTCCAGAATCCCTATCACTACTGGTCAAGAAGTTCCTCTACAAGTTGTAGGCAGCAAAACCGACACCTCTCCGAGCATGGGGAGGGTGGAAAATGATCTTGCACTGGTTCCACTAACATCAAATAATACAGAAATGATTGATCGATTTGATACAGCTTCAACACAGATGGATGGTGCTATTTATTCTATGCCACCATGAGAAACACCAACTCCAGCAATGAACACAACTCCAGTTTTTGCACAAACCACTTCTGGATATTTTGCCGACATCAATGATAACGTCTCAGACTCATTCGCCTCTATGACACCTGAACTGTCAAAAACACGTCAGCTAATGAACTGGCTTAAAATAACATATTATATTTTTCCATGGAACTATCTATGGCTTTCCCTGACTGTAATGGCTTTCCTACTTTGGATTGGTTTTGTTATCACTTTCTTTTTATTAATACATGGTCATTTTCTTCCTGAAAAATCAACAGTTAAATTGGTGGATGAGGTCCTAAAACCACATTTTTCATCACATAAGATCCGAAGAGACTTATCTTCTGTGAACATTTCCGCAATACCAATTCCTGATGGGATTGTTTGGGATGAAGTAACATTTGCTATACACGGTCCCACGGATGTTATTCAAATACCATGGCCATCATTACAACCCTGGCGGTAAATCCAGCTTACCGTTGTGCAGAAGATTGCCAACACACCGCAGCAGCGGCGGAATTCCGCTACAGCTATTCCGACCCACAGCTCGGAATCCACCATAATCCAGACACCCACACAAGTCTGCCACACCAAAGGTCAGGGATAAACTGGCGATAACAAAACCTCCACCGTCACTCCAACAAGAATACGCCCACACTATCACGACCCACGAATCCACGTGGCGGTCATTTAACAGCGGTATTCCATTGGCAGTACACACCGCCGCACTCAAAATACACACACATTTACAAAACACAACCACATTGGACAATTCGAAATACACACACCTGACACCCACACACCTAATCCAATATAAGCACACACCCACATCACCCACAAACCCTTACTACCAAAATTTCGATAGAAGGCCAGAGAGAGACACCACCAGAAACAACCAGTTTTTGCACGAACCGCTTCTGGATATTTTGCCGACATCAATGATAACGTCTCAGACTCATTCGCCTCTATGACACCTGAACTGTCAAAAACACGTCAGCTAATGAACTGGCTTAAAATAACATATTTTATTTTTCCATGGAACTATCTATGGCTTTCCCTGACTGTAATGGCTTTCCTACTTTGGATTGGTTTTGTTATCACTTTCTTTTTATTAATACATGGTCATTTTCTTCCTGAAAAATCAACAGTTAAATTGGTGGATGAGGTCCTAAAACCACATTTTTCATCACATAAGATCCGAAGAGACTTATCTTCTGTGAACATTTCCGCAATACCAATTCCTGATGGGATTGTTTGGGATGAAGTAACATTTGCTATACACGGTCCCACGGATGTTATTCAAATACCATGGCCATCATTACAACCCTGGCGGTAAATCCAGCTTACCGTTGTGCAGAAGATTGCCAACACACCGCAGCAGCGGCGGAATTCCGCTACAGCTATTCCGACCCACAGCTCGGAATCCACCATAATCCAGACACCCACACAAGTCTGCCACACCAAAGGTCAGGGATAAACTGGCGATAACAAAACCTCCACTGTCACTCCAACAAGAATACGCCCACACTATCACGACCCACGAATCCACGTGGCGGTCATTTAACAGGGGTATTCCATTGGCAGTACACACCGCCGCACTCAAAATACACACACATTTACAAAACACAACCACATTGGACAATTCGAAATACACACACCTGACACCCACACACCTAATCCAATATAAGCACACACCCACATCACCCACAAACCCTTACTACCAAAATTTCGATAGAAGGCCAGAGAGAGACACCACCAGAAACAACACTAGCATCCACAGACACACAACATCATCACTCACACAACATCCACGCACCTCAAACAACACACAACATATCCCCTCACACAGCACAACACACACCACCTCACACATCACCCACACCACATCATGGCACCTCAACAACACCCCAGGTTCTCTGAGGAGGAGTTCAGGGTCATGGTGGAGGAAATCATCCAGGTAGAGCCACAGCTGTTAGGATCACAGGTGCAGCACACCTCCATTGCTAGGAAGGTGGAGCTATGGCGCAGAATCGTCGACAGGGTCAACGCAGTGGGACAGCATCGAAGAACTAGGGATGACATCCGGAAGAGGTGGAACGACCTACGGGGGAAGGTGCATTCCATGGTCTCCAGACACCAGATTGCAGTACAGAGGACTGGCGGTGGACCTGCATGCCATCAAATACTACTACCCACACCCTCACTCCCATTACTCTAACACCTCACATATGTCCCACTATCACAACCCACCCATCCCAATACCAAGCCCTGCATGCAACTCCAAGGCATGGACACCTGTCACCAAAGCATGTCCACTACAGATACCCACACCAGACCCCAAACCAAATATCACACAAGGACCTAGACAAGAATGCAAGCACTGGAGTATAGGGTCACTCACCCATTGCACACAATGGCACACACAGATGTAATAATCATGCCTTTACACCCCTGCAGGCCCCTTACCCAATGTCACCGGACAGGAGGTACCAGACATATCCAGTCTCCCCCCAGAAGAGGCCCACAGTGATGACAGCAGCTCTGCACAATTGGATCAAGATGACCAGCCCGGCCCATCTAGGACCTCGGGATAGTCGGTTCCCCTGACACTGTCACAAGCCACCACAGAGCCTCCCCCAGCAGGAAATACCAGCACAGCACCCACCCAGTGGGCCCATTCCTCTGTCCCCAGGACACGTCAAGCAGCAGTGTGTCCACCAGAAAATCAGGGACCTGGGGCAGTGGCAGTGGGCACACGGTTCCGGGGACAGAGGAACAGTAAAGCAGGGGAAATGGGAGGACTGCTGTGCGACAGGGGGAGGACAGGCCTAGGGAACCCACTCTCCACGAGGCCCTCTCCAACATCATTGGAGCGTACCATCATTCCCAGGAGACGATGGCAACGGTACTGGCCAAGTTTCAGGAGACCCATCGGCTGCAGGAGGAACACTATCTGGGGATCCGGGAGGAACTGAAGTTCATTAACACCACCCAGGTCACCATTGTAGGGGTGCTGCAGGACCTTATCAACACCAGGAGGGACACTGTGGCACAACAAGGGGCCCCTGACACTAGCCTGGATGATGAACAGCCCTCCACCTCCGCTGGTGCTAGTGGACAGGAGGCACTGCCACAGGAACACGACACCAGCACCTCACCCCCTGCAGATGGAGAACCACCCTGCAAACGGTCCCTGAGATCCAGGAACAAGACAGAGAACATTACCAAGACCCCCCACCAGGAAATGAGACCCCCCTGAATGTCACCCTTCTGTCCCACTTTGTCACCCTGTCACCCTGTCCATCCTTCAATTGCCCTTGCTCCACTTCCTATGCCCCTTTGGACAATGCACCTGTGAAACAAATAGACTGGACTCTGCCATGGACATTCCTCCACCATCACCCCTGCACATTTTACAACCCCCTCCACTTCTTTGCACAGAAATAAACACATATCAATCACAAAACAATCTGGAGTCAGTCTGTGCTTTCAGAAATGTGTAATTGCAATAACTATGGAATATAGCAATGTTCACATACTGATGAAACACAGCTGTAGGGCTGGGGGAAATATAGCAGAGGTCACAAAGTGGGACTGACATCTGTTAAATAGAAAGGAAAAGTGACAAGTCAGGGTCCATACACTGAGTGAAAATGATAGACTTATGATAGCTCAAACAATAGTATGAGATGTGTGAGGCAGTGACATCTTCTTACCGGTGTCTCACTGGAAGTATTGCTGGATAACGTTGTTTCTGTTGTCAATATCCTCTTCTTCTGCCTCCTCTTCTTCACTTTCCACAGATGCCACAAGACCTCCAGCTGGACCATCCTCCTACAGAAAAGGCACCTGTCATCGCAAAGCCTGGTTGTGCAACATACAGCAGGCCACTATGATCTGGCACACCTTCTTTGGTGAGTAGAAGAGAGAACCCCCTGTGATATGGAGGCACCGGAACCTGGCCTTCAGGAGGCCGAAGGTCCATTCGATCACCCTCCTAGTTTGCCCTTGTGCCTCATTGTAGCGTTCCTCTGCCCTTGTCCTGGGATTTCTCACTGGGGTCAGTAGCAATGACAGGTTGGGGTACCCAGAGTCACCTGCAAATGTCGAGGGACAACTGTTAAACACACATTTACCCGAAGGGACAACCCCATTCCCGGACAACTATTTACACTGTATGGGGTCCTTGTCCTCACCTATTAGCCACACAGTGCCTCTGGAGTTGCCCCATCACATAAGGGATGCTGCTATTCCTCAGAATGTAAGCGTAATGCACTGAGCCAGGAAATTTGGCATTCACATGGGAGATGTACTGGTCGGCCAAACACACCATATGCACATTCATCGAATGGTAGCTCTTCCGGTTTCTGTACACCTGTTCACACATGCGTGGGGGTACCAAGGCCACATGTGTCCTATCAATGGCACCTATGATGTTTGGGATATGTCCCTGGGCATAGAAGTCACCTTTCACTGTAGGCAAATCCTTCACCTGAGGGAAAACGATGTAGCTGCGCATGTGTTTCAGCAGGGCAGACAACACTCTGGACAGCACGTTAGAGAACATTAGCTGGGACATCCCTAATGCAATGGCCACTGTTGTTTGAAATTAACCACTTCCCAGGAAATGGAGTACTGACAGGACCTGCACTAGAGGAGGGATCCCTGTGGGATGGCGGATAGCTGACATCAAGTCTGGCTCAAACTGGGCACACAGTTCATGGATTGTTGCACGATCAAGTCTGTAGGTGACTATTACGTGTTTCTCTTCCATTGTCGACAGGTCCACCAGCAGTCTGTACACCGGAGGATGCCGCCATCTAAGGCCCCACAGGACGTGCCCTATGGAGGAGAACAGCAAGCAGAGAGTCAGTCAACACTGAGATATCACAAAATGTGATTTGCACACATTTATTAATCTGCAATGTGCCTATTACTCTGTGTAAGCAAGGCCTAGATAGGTGTGACGCAGTTTTTATTAATGCCACGTGGCCCCCTGAAATGGCGGCTGCCTGACCTGTAAGGTGGGACAAGGGGATATGAGGTCACTGCACTGGCGTTCTACATCGTTGCGGTAGGTGGTCGAAGACCGTAGCACAATCCTGCATTGGTTAACATTGGACCCTATGGGTCCGAGGAGCCAATGACGATGTACGCCGGCGGTGACGGTACGCACTGCTGTGGACGTGACCGCCATTTTCTGTCTGTTTACTCACTTGATACCTGTCCTTCCACAGGAGAGGACCTACACTGCAAATGCTGCTGTGACCTCAGTCTGGAAGCGACGATGGCTCATGTGTCTGGGGAAAGGGCCCCTGCCTTCACTTCGGAGAAGTTGGAGAAACTAGTAGTTGGGGTCCTCCCCCAGTTCACACAACTGTACGGTCCAACAGAAAAACAGGTGAGTACACTTTGAGAATGCTGTATGGGCAATGCCTGTTTTGAGTGGTGTGGATGGAAGATAAATGTGGGGGGGACTGAGGCCTGCGTGTGCGGACGGTGGGAAGTGGGCCAATGAGGATGACGGTCCAGACGGGTAAAGATTTTCCTTTTCCCCTGTACTATTCCTCTAGGTCAGCGCCCACCAGAAGAAGGATATTTGGCCTGCCATCGCTAAGGACGTCCGGACCCTGGGGGTCCACCACAGACGGAGCACCATCTGCCGGAAAAGATGGGAGGACCTTCAACGCTGGAGCAAGAAGAGGATGGATGCCCAGCTTGGGATGGCCTCCCACCGTGGGAGGGGTGCCAATCGCACCATGACCCCCCTGAAGTTACGGGTCCTGGTGGTGGCGTATCTAGAGTTGGAAAGGCACTTGACGGCATCACAGCGCCACAAGGGGGTGAGTTCACTCTCATTCAGCTGACTTTGCGTGCATTACAAGGTGTCTGGGTGGGGGAGGTGGCAAGTGGGTTCCCCCTAGGCCAAGGCGAGCTTTGTAGGCAAGGTCCCTTGTGAGACAGGTTCTGTGGCACCCTAACCCCACTAGTGGTTAGTACCATCTATAAATAGTAAGGCTCCTGTGACTACCAGGTGTGCAGCAATCAGGCTTAGGCTTTGTTACCCATGAGCATGTGATCAATCTTTGAACTATAAGTGCATGGCATAGTGCTGAGGGCTGCTGTGCCTGTTGTGTCCGCCAACGGTAGTGGTGTTGCATGCACTGAACATGTCTATCTTCTGCCCCCCCCCTTTTTGTGGTGTCCCTGTTCTTGTGTGCAATAGCATCATCAGGATGAGGAGCATAGGCACCAGAGCAGGAGGGATCTGCATCCCACTTGGCCCTGGAGGGCAAAACAACGGAGTCTGAAGCCACCAGTGGGATGGAGGGCGAGGGGAGCTCCACAGCGGGGACAGGAGCAGACAGCAGTGACAGCAACTCCTCCTCTGATGGGAGCTTCCTTGCGGTGGCGGGCCTCTGTGCCCCCCACATCAACAGGTACAGCCGCCACCCCCCATACCAGCACCGCCCTTCCAGCAGCCCCTCAGCGTGTGTCTCGTGCCAGCTCACCCTGGAGGGTGGGCATCTCCTTTGCCCCAGGCACCTCAGGCCCTGCCCCAGTCAGCCCTGCTGCCCTCAGTGAGGAGGCTATTGACCTCCTGAGATCCCTCACTGTTGGGCAGTCCACCATTCTGGATGCCATCCAGGGTGTTGAGAGGCATTTGCAACAAAAAATGCATGCCTGGAGGGCATTCATGCTGGCCAGGCAGCCCAACAGAGAGCATTTCAGGCTCTAGCCTCAGCACTGATGGCAGCCATTGTCCCTGTGTGCAGCCTCCCCCCTCCAACTTCCTTCACCCAGACCTAATCCCCTGTACCTCAGCCTATCCCAAGCACACCATCAAACCAGCATGCACACACATCAACACACAAGAGTGGCTCAGGCATAAGCACCACACATCTCACAGGCACTCACACAAGCATCATACCCATGCACACATACCAACATCCACTGCCTCCACTGCCTCCACTGTATCCCCCTCCTCCACGCCTTTCTCCTCCCTCCCATTCTCGTCTCCACTCACACCTACATGCACTACATCTTCAGCCACTACCTCCATCACCAGCACGCCCATCACCACACACCGCTCACGTGCACTCACCACCCCCACTACCATTCACACATCCCCAGTGTCCTCTACCAGTGTGTCTGTGAGCCCTTCTCCCAAAGTACACAAACGCAGGCACACGTCCACCCAACAGCCATCCACCTCACAACAGCCTCCAGTCCATGCACCTTCACCCAAATTCAGCAGATGTACACCTCCTACAACCACTACCTCTACCTCCACTCCCAAACCCCCTCCATCTACCCATCCCACTGTGTCTAAAAAACTTTTCCTGGCTATTATTGACCTCTTCCCTACACCTCCCCCCGTCATTCCCCTAAGGCCAGGCTTTCCAGGTCCCAGCCCATCACCTCAGCCACCACATACCCAGGCACAGTGGTGCCAGCAACTGCGGGGTCATGGAGTGTGCCAACCATCAGGGCTACCAGTGTGCCATGGAGCAAGGGCAAGGACATTCCGCCACCTGCCAAGGTGAAAAAGGTGCCCACATCCCAGAGGGAGAAGCCGAAAACACCTGCCACCAAGGGATCAGGGAAAACAAAAGGGGATAGTGGCAAGACAGCTGCGCCACCATGAAAGGTGGGGAAGGGCCAAAAACTGAAGTGCAGGTCAGAAGGGGGCATGGTGGCACCGACTGAGTGACCAGTGTCACACCTTCTGTCCACGTCGACGCCAATCTGTACGGCGGAGAAGACCGCCACCTGCACCGGCACATACACCACCACAGACCCCGCCACCAGCACCGCTACCACAGACCCCGCAGCCAGCACCGCCACGACAGACCCCGCCACCAGCACCGCCGCCACAGACCCCGCCACCAGCACCGCTGCCACAGAGCCTGCCGCCACAAAGCCTGCCGCCACAGAGCCAGCTGCAAGCACCGCTGCCACAGAGCCCGCTGCAAGCACCGCCACGACTGACACTGACGCAAGCACCGGCAGCGGCCCCGCGACATCCTGAGCCAGTGGCACCACCACAGACATGGCTGCCATCCCCAGTGGTCAGCCGTCCGAGGCTGGTGGTGAGGTCCAGGACCCTGGGCAGCTTCCATGAAGCATCACTGTCATCACAGTTGTCACCTGCATATGGAATGCGAAGGCGCAGCAGTGTGGGGTATGTCTCAGCCTCCATGGCACATCAACCTACCTGTACGTTGGCAATCTCGTGGCACACACACCCAGGCGAGTGTATTGTTGGGGCCACAATGCACGTGGAGCACTCTGGGAAGAAAGCTCCCTCCAGAACCAGTGGAGAAAAGCATCCACTACCTCAGTCCTTGGCAGAATGAAGCACTCTGGGCACCATGCCCCCTCCAGAACCAGTGGAGAAAGGCATCCACTACCTCAGTCCTTGGCAGGATGAAGCACTCTGGGCACACGGCCGCCTCCAGAACCAGTGGAGAATCACATCCACTACCTCAGTCCTTGGCAGGATGAAGCACTCTGGGCACAATGCCCCCTCCAGAACCAGTGGAGAATCACATCCACTACCTCAGTCCTTGGCAGGATGAAGCACTCTGGGCACAATGCCCCCTCCAGAACCAGTGGAGATTGTTATCCACTTGAGAGACTGTGGCTTTGCACTCCGCAGGATGCAGTAGTGGGCAAACCGCCCACTGGAAAGACTTGAGAGACTGTGGCTTTGCACTCCCCAGGATGCAGGAGTGGGGAAACCACCCACTGGAAAGACTTGAGAGACTGTGGCTTTGCACTCCCCATAGGATAAAACAGTGGGCAAACCACCCACTTGAGAGACTTGAGAGACTGTGGCTTTGCACTCCCCGGGATACATCAATGGGCATGGAGCCCCCTTGTGGAGTAGTGGCGTTGTGCGTTCTTTAGGCTGAGGTACCCCGCCCCCTTCCCCCTGACGTGTCTGTATATTTTCTATGTGATGCCCCTCCAGTGTCCTCTCCGCTTCCAGTCAGGTATCATGTGTGGGCCTTGCCCATGCATTTTGGGCCAAGTGGTCCACGGACAATGATTGGTGCACTATCCGGACTTGTGTAGTTGGTGTACATAATTGTATATACTGGATTTTGTGTTTTGACTAATGGATTTTTCTTTATTACAATCGTTCAAATAATTTCCTTTTGTCCTTGCGTTATTCAAGGGGGGAGGGAGGTGTATATGTAGTGTTGCAGCATGTATTTGTGTGTATGGTGTTGTGGGTGAGGGTGGGGGTGGGGGTGTTGCGTGTGTGTGTCACTCTCTTTTTCCTCCCCCTCCCCTGTGTTGTAGGTGCAGTAGTCACCGTGGTCGTCGCCGCCGTCGTTGGAGCTCCTGATAGAGGAGCAGGAAGACCATCGCCGGCAGTATCTGCAGTTCGGGCTCCATGGCATCCTGGTTCCTCGTGGGGTGTGGAGAGGTGAGTGTTTTCCCTTCTGTGTACTGTTTCCGCCGTGTTTTTATTCGCGTTGGTTACGCCGCGGAAAAGGTGGTGGATAGCCGTGTTGTGATAGGGTGGGCGGTACATTGTCTTCCGCCTGTCTGTTGGCGGTGTCCGCCGTGCTGTTTGTTTGTACCGCCGTGGCGGTCGGAGTGTTAAAGTGGCTGTCTATGTTGGCTGTTTCCGCCACGGTCGTGATTCAATTTTTTTTGTTTTCTGTCAGCCTGTTTGTGGTATTACCGCCACTTTAACACCCACTGCCATGGTTGTAATGAGGGCCCATATGTGTTCAAACTATCAATTAATGACATTATAATACCAGGCATTATTTCTGATGATTGGGATGTGAAAACAGTTGATTCTATGAGGACTGAATTGCAGTATTACACTGTATTTGAAAACGAAGATGGTTTATCAATCTTAAGAAAATTATGGTGATATGTTTTGCTATAATTATTATGGGCACTATTTCATACATAGAGCGAGCAGCCCCAAAACTGTTTTTAATTATACACAATGGGAACATTATCCGACTCCACCAGAAGGGAGTTCCAAAACATATTCTGAAAAGTTTACATATTTTTCTGGGCACAATGCAAAAAATGCTGAGTCGTATTATTGTAAATTGCCACCTAATAAAGATATACATATACTATTGACGAATACGAAATTCATATACTCGGAATCCTTTATTTCCCAGTTGTCTATACAAGGCTATGAATATTGGCTGAAGTCGATTGACTTGAAAAGTGTATGGAAAACTAGACATTGGCAAATAAGGGGGAAGGAGGCTTTATTCAGAGCATGCCTGATACCTGGACAAATTTTATTCTTAAATGAAACAGTACAACAAACAAGTTGTTTAGGCTTAGCAGAGATTAAGGAGTTAAACACGCCCAGTATACCTGCCCCTGGAAAGATTTATAAATGGCAAAAACATACAAATGCAACTGAAGATCAGCTCGATGATTGGGTCCAGAATTGCACATTTAGGCGGTCATTCTGACCCTGGCGGTCAAAGACCGCCAGGGCGGAGGACCGCGGGAGCACCGCCGACAGGCCGGCGGTGCTCCAATGGGGATTCCGACCGCGGCGGTAAAGCCGCGGTCGGACCGGCACCACTGGCGGGCTCCCGCCAGTGTACCGCCGCCCCATTGAATCCTCCACGGCGGCGCAGCTTGCTGCGCCGCCGAGGGGATTCCGACCCCCCCTACCGCCATCCAGATCCCGGCGGTCCGACCGCCGGGATCCGGATGGCGGTAGGGGGGGTCGCGGGGCCCCTGGGGGCCCCTGCAGTGCCCATGCCACTGGCATGGGCATTGCAGGGGCCCCCGTAAGAGGGCCCCTAAATGTATTTCACTGTCTGCTGCGCAGACAGTGAAATACGCGACGGGTGCAACTGCACCCGTCGCACAGCTTCCACTCCGCCGGCTCGATTCCGAGCCGGCTTCATCGTGGAAGCCTCTTTCCCGCTGGGCTGGCGGGCGGCCTGAAGGCGACCGCCCGCCAGCCCAGCGGGAAAGTCAGAATTACCGCCGCGGTCTTTCGACCGCGGAACGGTAAGCTGACGGCGGGACTTTGGCGGGCGGCCTCCGCCGCACGCCAAGGTCAGAATGAGGGCCTTAGTGTCATATCTGCGAACACATTTTCCCATTGACACAGAATGGGAAAAACCCTTTGCTACATCTGGCCCTTAATGTTTCACTGACACGTCCTGGCAGGTGGTTATTGTGGCCAGTAGATACCAATGGGTTTCACCAACGTTTTATCAACTCCTCAGGGTTTTAGAACTAATTGGCCAGACCCTCGCTATATATCATCCGAACATGCAGGTATAGTTACAATGTATAGTGTAGGGAAACTATGCCAGCAATAGTTAAGAACTTCCTCACTAGATGCGTTCAGAGAAGACTTCAATCTCCTGTCTATTAATACCGACTTACAGGATTTCCTGTTAGGCCCCAGGAAACACAGCAGAAAGCATTTCTTATATGAAGTATGTAATGCAACTTGGAAGCTTTCCCAACAAGAAGCAGCTGCCCGGTTAAGGCAAATAGACCAGGAAAATCTAAAAAAGGCATTGGCTGTTGTAGATAATGGGATTAATACCCTGTCCAACAGAATATATACTTTCAATAAGATTGTTTCTTCTGATATAAACATCATACAAACAGATATGTCTTGTTTACACCATGGACAGAGTCAGCCAAGGTCCATTATGCATTTGGGTTAGACACTTCAAACATTGAAGGCGGGTCACGTTCCCTGGCAGCATGCCAGTACAAGGGAAATATTTTCTTCCTTTAATTTCCGCGACAACAACAACTAATTGCTAAGAAAGAGGCGACTTCTGTCATGCTAAACATCGAGAAATTAGGAAAGTTGCCTTTTACTGTGGCTGAAATACCGTCTGCTGAGTGGATACACAGGGTCATCAATCTTCCTATTTCTATACTTTAATTCACCTCCTGTTTAAAACACATTCCGGTAGCCAGATCTGAAAGGCTGGGAGATAGTTACGTCCATGAGGCGTGGGAGCTTCCCTTCTCATACAAATGTCTCAGTGGCAAAGAAGTCTTTCTTAGCAGTAGTGAATGTGAGACTTCAGTTAGCCATTCGAAGGTTTGTAAACAGCTGTCCTTGCATGGGGTGTGTAACGTGTCTGCAGCAAACTTGGCTCGTTATCTGAAGGGAGTTCCAGTTCCCTTGATTAGACGTACGTTCCAGGTGCTTTCAAATGGCAGCTATGTCCTACTCAATGGTGAAGACTGTTTTGGGATGCAAGCCAAAATAATTTACGTTGTTTCAGTCTCCAAGATCGTCACATGCTGCAGGAACGTACTTGTCCCCCCACTAAGGTAAAAGAAGTAGATGACATTTGGCCTCACATTTCTACTTCAAATGTGAATTTTGACAAGTTGAGCAGACTTTATTGTTTCAAAAGTATGTGGCTCTTACATCTGCACGCGTGACCTACAGACTTCAAGTGGCAGGGTCGTCAGCAGAAATACAGTCCCTTTTAAGTACAAACTTTCAGAGACACTTTTGTGGAATGAATATTTTAATGCGTCCAGTACAACTGGATTCGCACATTTCCTTAAAGCTGTTGGTTCTGGTTTCATTCACACCTTCTCTTCCATATTCGGTTTAACACCATCAGCCATCCACTCAATTTTTTCTAGTATTTTCGGGGGATTTCTAATAACTTTGGCTTTATTAGCTGGCATCCTGCTGTTGCTATTTTTTATGCGCAATGGCTGTCCCGCCGCAACAAGGAGGAATGAAAGCGCCCCCATCAGTGCAGCTGTGTCGTGAACGCATGATGCAGTATTTTGGAGCAGCACTTCTTGATCAATTGGAGTGTGGCTGGTCTTTGTCATTCAGACCGGTTTTACATTGTGTGCAGCCTGTGTTTCGGTGACTCTGGTGCTCTTTCGAGCATGCACTGGAAGTCTGTCTTTCTACGCAGAGCTTGCTTTCATTGGACGCTGATCCGTTGATGTTCTCGCTGAGGGTTCATTACCAGACATGTGCATTGAGTTTGCGTTTGCTACGGGAAGCTACTTATGAGTTGCACTTCCTGGAGGAAAAGATCATAGATTTACACAAAAGTGTAGGTTTACCTTTGTAACTTGGGCCCAGTGTTTCTGCCTCAAGACCCTTCATACCAATCCATAAACCCAAAAAGGGGATTCACAACAGGGTTTTCACACTTGCCTGTGGAATCTATAACCAAAGGATGGCAGGATGATGGCATGCCTTAAGGTAAATGAATTATACAGAAGGAGATACTCATCTGAAAAGTTAAGTGAACATGTTCTGCAAATCTGGCATAATGAGGGCCAAGGCAACATAGACCCACTACACCGTCCAAAGAGCCATCTAGAATGTTAGACTATAATAATGAACCAGACAGGAACCACGGAAGGTAGCTTAAGGAGATTCTCAACAGCAACAATGAGTGTTGAGTGGGACAAGAAAGGCTGCTAAGATCCAAAGCTCAATTCGGTAAACTGCACTTAGACCAAACAGGACATCTCACAGATGATAACTGATGAACAGCACACTTCAAGTTTAGAAAGTATTATAGGTTGAGGTTTTTTTTTTTAATATAGGAAGGTTGAAGCAGGGCTTCACTAGGAGCATTGCTAAAGTGTCCCTGTTCAGGTAGGATTAGACAAATAAAAAACCACCAGTACTCAAACCCTGGAGGACTGCGGGTTGTAAAGCACGAAAAATGGCAATGGCAATCTAACTAGGGACAGGACTCAGGGATCCAAAGCCAGAAATGGAACACTGCATGAGAAAATGAGAGGAAAGTTCACACATTTTGAAGGTTCAGTTGGGGGAAAAATACAAGACTTTTGAGAGCAAGCCCCACAGTTCAAACCCCAATCACAAATTTAAAAAATCCTAGGAGCAACAAATCACAAGAAGCAATGGGTGACTGGATTAGTAAAAATCCTAAAAGGGTGAAAAGCCCAAAGTTCTGCAAATGCTCACTGGTGTTGGACACCACAGGGTAAGATCTACCTGGAGAGAGTCAGAGGGCCGGGGAAAAGACATAGAGAACAAATGGGTAGAAGCAGCCAGTGTGACACATACAGGTAATGTGATAACAGACAGTTACATGAAGATGTGCCAGTGGTCAATCAAGTGGAAGGCTAGTTGAGTGACATTAGAGGGCAGTCCAGAAGAAGCCTAATAGAAGGCACTGCAGCAAGGCAGCATATAAGGGGCGATGAAGTAGCGTGCATGTTACCATAGGGTCAATGTCACCCTCTAAGAGAGAGCAATGGTCCGAACCATAGGTGGTTATTCGGAAGGCTGGAAAGGGTCAAGACCATATGACTCTGGCAGCCTGCCCCGATCAACTTACTAGAAAAGGGAGATAGAAGCTAGCAGCATGGAAAAAATCTGAAACAAAGGGAGATGGAATCTAGCAGCACTGAAGCAGCATGGTTGAAAAGTGATTAAAGAAAAAAAATATATAGGCTTTGTAGGCCCCGAGGTTGCCATCCCCTGGGGCCAATTGGTGTTAAAAATGAGAGGAGGCCATGGAGCCTAAGAAGGCTTGTAGAGGGGGGCTTTGCAGAAGATCTACACAAGTAGTAGAAAGAAACAGAGCTCTCTAGCACGTCAAGTAGTGTTGCTTTACAGTGCAGAAGAAACTCCTGGCTCTAAGAATCAGTGCAAGCAGTGCGACATGTCCGATTCTGCCTACTCAAAGAATTCCAAGGAATCTCGCAGAGTTTTTGTGTAACTCTGTGAAATTCTGAAGAGTGAAACTGCTCAAGTTCCATCCAGGCCTACTTTTTAGGCAGTTCAGACAGTGTCTCTCTTGATGATCTGTTGTTGTATGTTTTTAACTTGGTGGATTTTTTTTTACAATATTTTTGGTGCATAATGGTGTTATGCAAAGGCCCATGGATGAGTCCACTGATATTTTGTGTATAGATTTAATGCATCCTTATCCTGCAATGCTTTAAGGTTTTGCTGGAAGAGGATGAGGCAGTGCTGAATTTGAGCTGGAGGGTGTAGATGGGGCAACTGGCACTTCATTTTATTTGTGGGATTGGTGCTTATTTTTACTCAATAGACTATGATCCAGAGCAAGGGAGAGAAAAACACACACATAGGGAAGAAAGAGTAAAGAAAAGATGGGTAAACAGTAACAAAATGAAAAAGCTGAAATTAAAAAGAACCTGCAAGTGAGAGATAAAGAGGTAAGGAGTACTCGAGTACTCAAGTAAAGAGGTATGAGGAACAATCCAGAGTATTCAGCCTTGGCATTTACCAGCCTGAATTTTGGCAGCTCTGGGTTTCTGAGCAGAATGTTGGACACAGACATTTATGCTTTTGTAATCTAAGTACTGGTAATACATTTACAGCAGAATATGCCTGGCATGGTCTTCTTGTTCTCCATGCCTTCTTTTTAGCTTTCCATGTGGGATGGCTACCATTTTGTGGAGCCAAAGTGAACATGTAAATAGCTATCCATTTTGTCTTTGCTCTTCATGCCTGCTTGGCATGTGGGAGACCCCTTTGTTTTCCATGCCTCCTTCTTTGCTTGCCACATGGGGGGCCACCAGGTTTTGGAACCAGTGCGTTTTTCTTACAAATCATTTCATGCCACTTTGAAAGGCTACTGCCATGAGCATTGGCCATTATGGACCTTCAGAAGCCCATGTAATTTTGTTCATTTTTAATTTGTATATATAATGTTTCCCTCTTTTGTACATTTCTGATTTCTTGAAGTAGTCAGTAGTATATGTTTATTAATTTATTTGATTTTTCCCTGCCCCCTCATCTTGTCTCCTTTAAGGGCCCAAGCACCCTGGAGGAACACTTGTTATTTATTTTACTTTTCCTGAATTTTAATAGTGTACTGTCTAAAAAAGTAAGATCACATGACGATGATGATTATTATCATACCAAAATGTACTGCATTACCTAAAATGGCCGGGTCTCACTGTTTTCTTCTTTTTATTGCCTGCAGATGAAGAAGAAAACACTAAGAAGTAGCGACATCTGAGATTCAGCTGACACCAAAGACATTAGATCCAAAGATATTTGGATCACAAAAGTGCTTAATATAGTGTACAATTTGCTGTACTCACCACTTTAGGTTGCAGATAAGTTGTCACAGGCAGCATGAGTAAACTCTAATGGCAGAGTCAAAGGAGATGGTGAGGAGAACATGCCAAATACATAGAAGCAGCATTTGTAGGAGCAGTTTGCTGGAGTTTAGTTGTGGAAAGCCAAGGAGGCAGTCACCAAAAAGACAAGCAGATATTTGTCAAAAAGTCAAATATATAATGACCAAAATAGAACTGAAAGGGAATGACAAAACAATAAAATCCATACAGAGGAGAGCCAAATGTGAATTGGTTTGACAGCGGAGGCACCTAATGAAATGTACAGTTACTAGGCAAAGAATTCTGAGTAGCTATGTATCCCTTCCCAGCTTAACCTCTAAAAACCTCCATCCACCATCTTGACCTGGTGAGGGATACACACTCCAGGCTGGCCAGAGATGCCATAATATACCATGATGTTATTGACACTTTTCAAAGTCTTTTGTAATGCAAATGTTGGCAATGGGTATGATAAATCACACATCAAGAAGAACATTATTGTTATGGTGGTAAATAGAGAGAGTAGTAGTGTAAATAGGCACAAGAGTGGGTGCGTCATCAGACAACACCTTGATACCAGAAGGATGCAACTTCAGTGTCTAACTCACAATACTGCCTGTCTGAAACACACTTGATAAGTATACAAAACTAATAGTAATGCTGAGAATAGAGCAAACATTTAAGAAAGAGTGATATGTTTCAAGAAGTCCTGTTTATTACAGATTTTGTGAAAAACTTTTTCCTGTGTTATGTTTACAAGTGTTATCCAGTCATGTTTCCATTTGTACAAGTGTTTATTCTATCTTCAACCACATTGCACATGTAACATGGTCTTTGTAATAACATGACAAGCGGTATCACAGAAATTAGCCAGATATTGGTGGGCGTGGATGCAGCTGACAAGTGATTTGTCACATTGAATTTTTCAAGACTTTAAAATACATATGCAGGTATTACAAATGACAAGATTATGAAAATGAGATGGAAGAGAAAGGAGTTATAAGTAGGTAAAAAGAGTACATAAGAGCAAGAGAAAGGCTGTGCTGGAACAAGATGATTAGTTTGAACCTGGACTAAGAAGGTCAAGATAGAAACTGAAGGTTTTGGTAGTGGAGCAGCAAGAATGCCAGAGTGTGTTTTTGCAGTAAGGCACCCGGGTAATATTACCAAAAAAGACCAATATTTTCTAAAATAAATTATATGGACTCAGTATCCTCCCAGAGGAAAGAGTGGCACAAAGTTGTAGAGGAATATTGAGTGGAAAATATATGTTTAATGTGGTGTATCAGTGTCAATAATTTTCAATATTTGTAATTGAAAGAGAACTAATAAAGAACTAATAAATACTTTGTATTGTTGGCTTCATTCTAAATTTAAATGTTTAAGTGTGTGTGTGTGTATAGCTTGGTTCACTATGTGACACTGGAAATTAACTATACCTCGAGTCCTAATAAGGGCTAAATTATTAATGGATTGCTTATGTTCTGGTTCAGGGAGTACCTGTCCCGGCAGTTTGGGTTGGAATGTTCCCATTAGAGTAGGGAAACACTGATTTGCATATGACGGGGTCCAAACTGAGGTGGCATGGTGTGCAAAATAACAGTGGACTGGGATGCGTCCCTAGTAAGTACTAGTTGCTGAGATTCATTCAAGCATTCCATCCATCACTGTCCTGTAAACCTCTGTCAAACATACCGTAGCCCAGAACACTACAGGTAAGATTATAATTTCTTAGTATTTTTTAATATTGTTGTTAAACTATCTATGTGTTTTATACTCTTCTAATTATTACCTTTTCTTGTGTGTTTTGTGTATTTTTTTATTTTAATCTATCGTACTTGCTTTTAAAATGTTTGCATTTTTTGGGTACACAAGTGGAGTGGTGGCTTTATAAGTGAATAGGGTGGGGAGTAATTTATAAAAGTTAAGGGGCATATTTATGCTCTGTTTGCGCCGAATGTGCGTCAAAATTTTTGACGCACAATCAGCGCAAACCCTGCCCCATATTTATACTTTGACATCCGACCCCGCGGGCGTCAAAATTCCACCATGTGCGTAATTTTTTGTAAGGGGGAACCAGCCTTGCGTTAATTATATGCAAGGTAGGCGTTCCCTTCCAAAAAATGACTTTAAGGCCTGTGCCCCTCATTTATACTCTGACGTCATTTTGACGCACTGCATGGGCCCTAGTGGCTGCACACACCCACTCAGGCTGATCAAACATTCAGCATGGGTCCTCCTTTCCACCTTCTCCCAAGATGAACTTTCTAGGTTATTTCCCAACAGCCACTCCACTGGTATGATATGGCTCAGAGCTACCTTTTTTTGGCCAGTAACCCTTTCCCAGTCAAACGATACAATTGCTATGGGATGAAATTTCACTTCATTGTCAACGTTTATCTGAGTTTGTACACCCTTTAAAATAACATATCAATTTACCAAAAAGTTCTAGCAGATTTCTGTAAAACCTTCCTTTTGGCAAGGTGTGTGCTATAGAAATACCATACACACACATATACAAGCCTAACCAAAATTGTCTGAAGCAAGAAGGGATGTAAGCCATAAAAGAAAATATGCAGGTGACCATGAAGTGACACAGTTAGAGTCAAAATGGGGCAGGTTTGGAAAGGACAGCTCATAGTTTTTAGCAAATCAGAGTGACAGAAGACAAGACAGTAGAGAAGATTGCAAGAGCATCTAGAGGTAGGCTTAAGTAGTCTTCTGTGCAAGCCTACCTCTATATGCTCTTGGTTTCTCTGATCATATTGTTTTTTTGTTTTTGTTTACATCAGTGAAAAATTTAGAACAATTTTATTAATGTTTCTTTACTTGAGTTTTCTAAAACGTTTTTGGCAGGTAGGATACACTTTATTGTTCTAAATGAATTGGTAGATAAGATTCTATATCTTGTTCTTTTCAGTATATTGTTTTTTGATTCCTAATCCTTGGACCGCCAGGAAAGTTCTAAAATTGAATCTTGAGACTGGTCCTGGCTCCGAAAGGGTGAGCAAATTATACTTTTAAAAAATCATCAATTTGCCTTTGCTGAGTCGTACCAGTATGGGACCTGGTGGAACTCAGGATAGGATATTTTGGCAGCTCAAAAATGCTAAATACAAGGAACGTTTGATTTTTGTGTGACATCAATGTTGTCTCACAGGAGGCTTCATAGGAATCATGAATGGTCATTTTGATCACACGTGATAATGGGTCAACAAGGGCAGTACTCAGCAATTTACCCAGATATAGTAAATCAGTGCTGCACTCTAGAACAAGGTAAGTGAGATGTGGTAATTTGTGATTCACATGTTAGATAATGTATGAATAAGCAGCAATGAAAACAGAAAGATATGATTGCTGCTGAATATATGCTCCATCTTGTCAGTAAAAATAATATTCTGAGAGATGCCTCAAAAGAGGGAGACCGTATGGCAGAGGATTATGATTGATTTGCCTGTAGTTCAGAAGTAGCAAAATTGATGTTTTGAAACCTCAGGCAAAGCTGTATATGAGCAGCATATTACATTACAAAAAGTCAGATTTGTTTATCATTATTTATATTTTCTAGGCATAGGGAGTGATTTGCCCTAGGGCTTTATTAGTAAAATAGGAAGTGCCAGTGCGCAACTCTGACACCAGTGGCTGGTGCTATAAAATGTCAGAACGCACATAGCAAGGGTGCACAGTCATAAATCCACTTCAGGCCTCTTTAATTCACTGGAGAAAAAATACCGGTCCCCCCAAAAAAGTGCTGGTGCCCCCCATGGCAACCACCGGCTCACATTACATACTGATTTGCCAAGAATCACAGGATGTTGAGCCAAGGTCAGGACTTAAACCTGCTTCCCCAGTTGCAAGTCGTCAGCTCTAGTCATTGGGGCACATCTGCCCCAGAATAAATTAAGTGAAGAAAGAAAATTAATTTCAAATAAGAGATGACTTGATGGAAATGAACATTTAAATCAAGCCCACAACAAGCAGTATATTCAGGGAAAATTAAACACTAAGGGGCATATTTATACTCTTCTTGCGCTGTTTTAGTGTCCCGTCAAGCCTCTAGCATCAAAATATAGGGGTTAGCATCATATTGTGGATGCAACAAACTACCTTGCGCTTATTGGATGCAAGGTATGCATTCCCGTCTACAATATCACGCTAACCTCCGCCTCCTTATTTATACTCTGGCGCAAAAACGACACGCATGGAGTAGGTGGACCTAAGTTATGGTTCTAAGCCTGCTATTTAAATCCTGGGTCTGACCAGGTGTTAGGGGACCTGTGCACCCATTTCCATGGCTAAACACCATGGAATGGGCCCACAGATGCCCACCCCAAGCCCCAAGAACACCCCCACCCACACCAGAGGGACGCCATAGGATGGGGGATCCCATCCTGGGTAAGTAGAGGTAAGTATAATTTATTTTTTATTTTCTGTGCCATCGGGGGCCCCTTACATGGGACCCACTGCCTGGCACTGGGCATGATGGCCTTGCCCAGGGGACACTGGTTCCCTGGGCTAGCCATTGGGGTGGTGGGCATGACTCTTGTCTTTACTAAGACAGGAGTCATGTTTGGGTGGTAGCGCGTCAGAAAATGACAGTAGGCTGGTTTGCGGCATATTTATTGCGGCTAACCAGCCTTGTGTCATTTCTGACCCACTTATGCCTTTTCCCCTCTACCCATCCCCCCCACCCCGCTAGCATATTTTCTGTAGACTCTAGTCTGTTCTTTGCGCCACCGTGCACCATTCCATAAATATTGCGCTCGTCTGGCGCTATGGAATGGCGCTGGCAGGCACTATGGATTTTGCCACAAAACTGCTCTAGCACAGTTTTGCCGCAAAATCCATAAATATGGGCCTAATTTTGGAGAAATGCTGCAACACAAATAACATGATGACTGCCTTAGCTGCTATTAGTGTTGGTCACACTGTGACACTTATTTATATGGCTGGCATATCACAAAAATACAACTTTATATATAATTATCTCTATTGAGCTCCCAAATGGACCTTTCCTTTTTGGTACTCTATCTATCCCTCATGCCACTAGGTTTACAGTGTTTGCTCTATCTCTGTGAGGGCATGTGTAAAGGGAGCTTTTTCACATCTCTATGAGGGGTCCACTACCCACTAAGGTCAGTAAGCTGTTATGTTCATTCTGTGTGTTTGGCAGGGTATCATCACTGAGACCTAGCAGACCTATAGAGGACGAACCGCTAACTTTACCTCTTCAAATCGTGAAATCAGCCGATTCTAGGCCAGCAAAAACTCTGCAGTTCCGCCACCTTTAAAATGGATGGGGGAACCGAGTGTTCGGCAGGGAGGGGGCACTGCCAAGGCATTGTGGTGAACCCGTCTTACCAAACTCTGTAGGATATAATATACCACAATGAGCCACAAGATGCCGATGTTAACTTACCTGGTATAGAAACACAAAGATTCTTGAACACCTAAGTACTTTTTCAACGTGTAGTTTAATCCTTCTCTGACTTACTCCTCTGTGCTTTTTCAAATATATCCATATTAGGTATTCACTTACAGTATTTAAAAAAAACATATTTGGTTATCGAATTGTAAACAATATATTGTTTTAGATTATGCTTATATTCAATTTTAACTCGCGCGAGCAGCCTAACAATTCTGTTTTTGTGCTTTGAAATCAGATCTGCGGTATGTTTCACTGTTTAGTGTTCAGAGTAGTGTACATATGCATTACGTTTTTAAAAATTGATACAATTCAGACATAATATACTAAAACAAATATTTGTTTTTAAACCGGTTTTCTAACTCATTCCATTTCTTGATATACTGGGTGTGTGAATTGATATCACGATGCATTTTATGCAAAGCTGAAGAAGGAACCTGCGTAAAGATTTTTCAAGTTGTATCAGATTAATAAAAACCTTCCCACAAAACAGCCCAGAGGTTAATGAGAAAAAAATGTTTCTAATCAAAAAACATGAGAACCGCAAAATGAGCACATTTGTAAAGTAGGTCTCACTCATTGCTTATAGCTGAGCAATACAAGTTCCTAGGTGAGGAGAAATCCTTAATGAGTGAGGCTAAGGAAATAAAAATTGGAACATTTTTCTATATGAAGCTGAAATGCTAATGCGCGAAAGCATATGGCTTCAAAGTATACCCTGCTGGTTTTAAATAGCAAGAAAAGGCTTGGGAGACAGTTGTTTTTATATTTGTTTCCTTAGCATTAAAAAAGTATTGTTGTGAACTTGAAAAGTCCTTGAAGACGTTTTAGTCCATTTCATTCTCTTATTCTTTTTTGTCTTTTCGTTTATTAGGGAATTTTACTGATGTGCCAATAAACATTTCTTCTCTTTCTATATTTTTGTAGTACAAATATTCATATTATACGTTTTAACACTTGAAATACAGTCCTTTTCAAATCCGTGAATTGAAACCAGTATTTGTTAATTTAACCCTCGATGGATGGGAACAAAAAGATCCATTTAAATACTCTCTACTTTTACTAACACCCTGGGGTCAGCTGTGCAAAAAGTGTTTGCGTTCCAAACTCTTCCTTGCACTAAATAGCTGGATTAGCAAGACAGCGAAAACATGGTTCACAATGTACAAACGTGCCAGCGAGAGTCGCAAATGATTTTGACAATCACACTGCCTTTATTGCAAGTGTGGAAATGTGCCGGTTCTCAGTGTCATCGCGAATTATTTTACCTTTTTGCTGAACTCTATTTTTCTTGGCATTAGAACTTTGTGCACTTTACCCCTGCTAATGCGTGATAAAGTGCATGTGCTCCTCCATTCGACGTGGTAACATTGGTATACACCTGATTGACATATTTAACTTACCTAAAAGACCCTAGTATATGGTACCTAGGCCTGTAAATCGAATGTCACCAACAGGCTGCAGCACTGTGAGAGCGGAATTCATCACTAATAAATTTGTAGTGATCAATACGATAAGAATCTACATGAATTAGGAAAACATAGAGAAAAGCCTATGTCTTAGAAGATGTGCCCAGCTGAGTGGCTACCATTGAGCGTGTAATAACCAATAATAAATTCATAATTGTATGGTTCTTGATGTACAAACATAGAAGAAGTACTAACAAATTCTAATGATATACAAATGTTATGCATTTACGTAAATGTTATAAGTCATTGATTAATCATGTAGTTTTGGACCTACTTGTCAAGCATCATGCTAAATTACCTGACATGGAAAATGTACGTAAACGTTCTGTGAAAGCGGAGTATTAACATTATTCATTGTTCACACAGGGATGACCAAGCGATTTGTAAATGTCTTAAACTTTCTCCTGAGAGCTGCCTACTAGAATGTCTTGTACTGAAAAACGCTATATTGTAAACTTGATGCGTGAGACAACGATGTTCCCAGGACCAAACAATGGATGAACTGACTGCAGCTAGGATTGTAACAAGAAAGTTACCTGATGCACCTGACAATGGGAACAGGAAGAGAAGAGCCAATCATCGACATGTGAAAGATGGTTTAGTTATATTTTAGATATATAGGTAATAGCCAATTGGTCCTACTGAAAACGTACGAGATTCTGACGAATGACGGTGTGAGAAGACTTTCATGGTAGTTTTAACTTAGTCTGCCTGCCCTTAGGTAGGAGAGCCTCTTTGTCTGAAACCTTCGGAGTGATTCTTTCTGTCCCTGTTAGTGTCCTATTCATGGAGAATCGCAGTTCTAGATCTTCTGCTATTATGTGTTAATGCTGATTTTTTTTTAGCTTAGTGTCCAGTGGTTCGGTTAACTTAGAGTCAAACCATGACTGAGCCAACCCCTTTCACTGCCCATTCCTGATGCTGATCAGACGGAAGTCCACCTGATGAAGAAACTGTATTTTGCTGACTCATTGAGGAGAGGTTTAACAATGCTATTCCTTTGTGCTATATTTGTGTTTTTCTTTTAGGTACCAATCTCTATTTTGGTAGAGCCATAGTTAGATGTTTTCCAAATTGTTTTGAATGAAGCTCAAACATGCTATTCTAATTCGAAGGTTAGTTAGTAAGTCCAAAGATGTTGTCTAATTGCAAATAACAAAGAATTGATTCTGTTCACCTGTTGAGTCTAGATGCACTCTGTTTCTGTTTTCCAATTAATGCTGCTGTTGATTTGTACTGTAATCCTCGAGTGTTTAACTGTTAATGCTTTAGCCAAATTGAGATTCTTTATAAGATTTGGTCAACCAGTGTTTTTTGTGTAAGTTTATCATTTGAGACTAATCTATGTGATATTAACATTGTTAATCTAGGGAAATAAATATGCTAAATTATACTGAAAAGTGTGGTTATTCATGGCCAAATGGGTCATGGTGCATAAAGATTATTGACTTTAAGATGAATGTTGTTTATTGATTATGCCGAAAGGATTACTGTTGAAGTTATGACTTCTGGTGGAATCAATCTAAGTGTAGTCAAAAGGTCCATCAAACCTCTAATGTGTCCACTTATTATTAATTCAACTATAAAAGACCAAATAAGGTCAGATGCTCTCACAGCACTCAATGTGCCACTTAATGAACTGACAATGCAAACATGACTGCAGGCTTGCCTCGGGTAGCTTGGTTGTGCAAATCTTAAACAGCTAATTTAACCTTTCAAAATAACCCCTTTTGACAAGCATAAAACCCTCCTTTTAAATATTTATAAGACATCTCTAAGTAAGCTTTACTGCCCATTATGGCAGGGTGCATAGTATTCAAATGTAGGACATGTAAACGTTAATGTTAAACATCTCCTTACAATAACTTGTACCTCAAAGCAATTTTAAAAGTAGTGGAGTTGGCTGTTACATAGTTAAGAATTGGCACACAATTTTAAGTCTGAATAAATGTAATTCCCACCAAGGCAACTACTAGAAATTTAAAGTTTAGACATTTTGAGATATTTTTACTTCCCAATTATCAAAGTCACCTGTGCCCTGTTTGAAGTCCATGAAAGCTAAATCTGCATTTTGCTCTCTCCCTACTGCCAGTCAATAATTAGCATTTCACTTGGTGTGAATGAGGTTCAGCCCTGCTCCCAGGACAGGTACAAATGGTTTTGGGTAGGGTGAAATGTTGCTGTGCCCCTTCCAGAATGGCCTGAGGCCTGTCCTGCTGTAGCCAGCAGATGTAGCTAATACCCAAGACTGCCCCCACAGCCAGACCAGCCTCCATCACAGTGGGCCTCTTGTGGACCTCACAATACCAGATCTTGCTGGAATGTCAAGATATGCTTGGCAGGTAAAGTATCCAACAATTCACTTGAACTTTTGCCATCAGGCCACACAATAAATCATAATCAGTTCATTGATACTTAATTCATTCTTTCTATATTTTTTACCCTGTTACGTCTCCCCATTTAGAAGTTAGCAATTACGAGCAATACTTCATTGAAAATCTTTAGCAACATAAGTCTGGAGCAACTACCTACATTGCCATAGCTCTCTGCAATCCAGCCTGTCAGGGGTGGGCCAGATCTTCGCCCCCCACTTCCTAGCACTTCTCCCCTTGCAATTAGATGGTGCTGTCTCAATATTATACATCTTGACTACCCTATCAAACTATTGCTGTATAGTTAGTGTCTCAGGGTCCATCCAGGCAGTTGCTGTTAGAAGACTTGCTGCCACGCAGATATAAACATAAAGTAAAGCTGCCCTATGCACCTTGTAAGAGGAGAGTCAACTTCAATAAAACATCAGGGATAGGTTTGGATAAACCTTCTTTTTAAAAAGCTTGGTCCACTATTCCTCAATACCGTCTCTTAATGGAATCAGCTTAGCACAATTATAGAACATGTGTACCAAATCAGTAGGGCTATTTCTACATCGACAACACTTCCCATCAGCACTTCTAACCCAACTAAACAATTTGTCAGGGGTGTAGTACAGCCTAAAGATTGTTTTATCATTTTGGGCTGTTAGGCTTGCAGTCATTAGCACTTTCATTGCTACATTAATTGAAATCCAAATTTCAAAATCCTGACTCCCCAATTTTACAGCTCACTTATCTCCTTGATAATCAAAGTCATCTGCTACCAGATTATATAGATTTGGCCAGTCCTAACATCAGGGCGTTAACAGCAGATCCACAAGAGCAATTTTCTCCAGCAACAGCTGATTGTCCCGCAGTTTCATCAAGTAGTTTCTTATCTGCAAATATCTGAAAAAGGATCCCTTTTCCAAACCATATTCCTTCTGTAGATCAAAAAAGATGCACAATTGGCTCTGAAAATACAAATCACCCATCTGAACTATCCTTGTCTTTCCCCACCTCCTGCAAGTACCATCATGAAAAACTGTTGGAAAATTTGGGGAATGCCACAGTGGAGTATATTGATTATATTTGGGAATTTCTATCATTGTTGTAACCTTGAACCAAATCTTTGCAACTGCCCCAATCATCCTAAACGTAACGTTTCATAATCACTGGGCTCCATCTGTCTTAAAAAACACCTTGTTGCTACTCCAGCCAGTGACAGTTTTCATATACTCGGGGTGTTGTCTAGCGAACCATGTGAGCTATTATGATCTTTGGCTACAAGTAGGACTCATTTGTGTTGCAATAATGCATTCCAATGGTCTAACCTAAAGCAGTGCACTGCCCATCCTCCCCGATCTCCTGGGAGAATCATATATTTCAAAGCCCATCTAGCCTATAAATACCACCACATAAAATTGTTACACATAGCATTTTAAGCCACTGTCCTTCAAGATTCAGAGGAATAGTTCAAAACAAGTACAATCATTTTTACAAAACAATCATTTTCAGAACATTATACCTACCAACTAATGTTAGATGTAATCCATTAATTCTTTTTAGGTCCCGACTGATCTTCACTAACAGCAGCTCTATATTGAATTAAAAAATGGAATCCACTGATGCTGTGATCTTCACTCCCAGATATGTGGCACTATCCACCCAGCGATTATCTACCAATTCGACATTGTTGGTACAAATAAATTGAATCTTCCCCCATTAAGATGATATCCTGAAAATGCTCCAAATTTCTCCTCCAGCTTTTCCACTTTCTGAAGTGCTTTCTGAAGCATGGTCATTATCAAATCAATATCATTTTCTTATGCTAATATCTTCATTTCAAATCCATTCTGACTAACTGGTTGAATCGTCTGGTTATTTACTATCAGTTTTATAAGAGGGTCAATATAAAAAGCAAATAAAATAGGGAAACACAGACAACCCTGTCATGTGCCCTGCAAAATCTAAATCTTTGCTGATTCTTGTACCATGAATTGAAGTAGTGCATAGGGATGGTAATATAAGGACTTCAAAGCCTTCACCATACCAGGCTTAAATCATTTGTGCTCATGAACCCTCCAAATTTACCCGCAGGGCACTCTATTGAATGCCTTTTTGACATCAAGAAGGATCATAGCCAAGGGGGCACCTGTTGTTGCCATAATGTCAAACAAAGTAATAGCACATTTCACCTGATCAGCTGTACCATTACCTGGAATAAACGATGCTGCTAAAATGAGTTTTGTTTTCCTATAACCTTCCCCAGGTGTGTTGCTAAAATCTTTGAGTGCATCTTGCTATCCACATTATTTAAGGCTATTGGTCCATATGACCCAGGTTTTCTGAAGGTTTCCCTTTTTTTCCTAAAAACAATAATATTAGTTCCCTGCCAGCAACCTGGCGGAACCCCTTTTTGGTGAATGCCACAGATAAGATCCCACAAATCTTTAACATATAGAAAAGAATGTTTTAAAATAAAAAGTGACAGAATTTGGTCCAGACCTGTAATACCAATAACAAGAAGCTCTGCTTTTCCATCGTCTAAGACACTAAGGCCCTCATTATGACATTGACCTTGAGTGATGAAGTGACAAAAATAACACCAAAAGGCCGGCGGTAATTACCGCCAAATTATGACCATGGCGGTGAGAACTCCCATAGACAGCCAATGTACCACACCATCCGGGAGGGTGTTAACACCACGTACCACAGCGGTGCCGTCAACAGCCAGACAGAAAGTATTGCCCACCATATTATGACACAGGAAACTGCCTGGATTTCTGGGGCGATGTCAACACCATCAAAAGCCTGGCAGAAACAGAACACAGAAAACAAAAGACTCACCAACAAGTACACAGATAACTCAGCAGCCGCCATGGAACTGGAACTGCAAGTCTTCCCGATGCTCTTCTATTCCATGCTCCACCTGGAACACCAACGCTGACAAAGACGACGACGGTGAGTACAGCCAACTAGCACACAAGGGAGGGAGGGAGGAAAATGAGAGTGACACACACACGCACAACACACGCCAGACACACAAACACCATACACACAACAAGCTGCACGTGTAAACCAATCGCACACGACACACAGCACAACAAAACATAGACCAGATTTCAGAAGTACTGAAAATGTATTAGCAAGAAAAAAGCCACCACATGAACATGATATGTACAATTGGCCACAAAGGACCAATGCCCAGTCCAAAGTACAAAGGGCCCACATGGCCACAGGGCACAGTTCAAGGCCCAACTTGTCTCCTATCATCAACTGCACAGAACTCTGCAGGGGCATCGTTTTGTAAATGGGCAGACACTTGAGGGGGATGGGGCGGGGGCACCTCAGCCAAAAATGGGAACTTTCATACTGGTTCTGGACGGGGCTCCATGCCCATTTCACTTTGCTGGGGAGTGTAAGGCCACAGTCTCTGGAGTGGGTGACTTGCCCACTGGTTCTGGACAGGGCTCCATGCCCATTTCACTGTGCTGGGAGTGCAAGGCCACAGTCTCTCAGGTGGGTGACTTTCCCACTGGTTGTGGAGGGGCCTCCATGTAGAGCAGTCGCAGGAGGGTAGCATACATGCTCTCTGCTGGAGGTGAGGGCTGCACTGTCTCATCGGGTGGTGAGGGCTGCACTATGTCAGCAGGTGAAGGCGCCTCCTGGGCAGCCTCTGCTGGAGGTGAGGGCTGCACTTTCTCAGCAGGTAAAGGTGCAGCCTCTGCAGAAGGAGTGGGCAGCACTGCCTCAGCTGGAGGTGAGGGCTCCATGACCACTGGTGGTGGTGTCACACTGCCAGACTCTGCTGGAGTCGAGGGCTTCTTCACATTCATGGCAGACGTCAAGGGCTTCTTCCCATTCATGGCAGGAGGGGTGGGCTTCTTTCCCTTCATGGCAGGAATTGAGGGCTTCTTCCCCTTCACGGTGGGAGTCAAGGGCTTCTTCCCCTTCATGGCAGGAGGTGTGGCCTCCTTCCCCTTCATGACAGGAGGTGCAGCCTCCTTCCCCTTCATGGCAGTGGCTGTGGAATCCTTACCCTTCCTGGCTGGTGGAGTGGGAACCGTTACTGTCTTGCCTCCACAACTAGGAGGTGTCTCCACTGTCCGCGTGTACTGTTTGGCTGAAGTGCTGTGCTGGGTCGGGGGGACGGGGAGGAAAGAGGTCAAGTTGGGCAAGGAAAAACTTTTCAGGGATGGTGGGGTAGGAAGAGGGAGGAGGGATGGGAGTAGAGGTTGAGGGAGTGGTTGTTGGAGGAGTACGTCTGCTGGACTTGGTTACAGGTGCATGGGGAGTGTGTTGATGTGAGATGGATGGCTGTTGGGTGTCTGAGTGCTTGTGTATGTGAGCTTTAGGAGCGGGGACATACAGGGTTGGAGAGGACACGGGACGCGGGTATGGATGTTGTGGAGGTGTCTGCTAGTGAGGTGTGTGTGCTGCTTGGTGTGGTGATGCTGTTGGTGGATGTTGAAGCAGTGCATGCAGGTGTGAATATGGACGTGACTGTGAGGGAGGTGGAGGAGGAGGAGGAGGGGGAGACAGTGGAGGCAGTGGATGTGGTTGTGCCAGCAACTGTCTGGTGTTTGCATGAGTGTTTGCGGGTTGAAGTGTGGTGCCTGTGTTTGACTGTGCTACTCTTGAGTATTGTCTTGTGTGCATGCTCGTCTGTATGGGTGCATGGGATGGGTTGGGGTTGAGACACTGGGACTGGGAAGTGGTAGTTGGAGGAGGGACGGTAGGGACAGGGACCATGGCTGCCATCAGGGAGAAGCCCGGGGCCTGAATCGATCTCTGTTGGGCTGCCAATCCAACGTGGATGTCCTGCAGGAATACATTGCATTGCTGCATCTGGGATACCAGCCCCTGGGTGGCATTCACAATGGTTGACTGCCCTACAGAGGTGGATCTCAGGACGTCAATAGCCTCCTCACTCACAGCATAAGGGCTCATTGGGGCAGGGCCTGAGGTGCCTGGGGCGAAGGAGATGCCCACACTCCTGGGTGAGCGGGAACGGGCAACTCGCTGAGGGGCTATTGGGAGGGCAGTGCTGGTACAAGGTGGCGGCTGTACCTGCAGCTGGGGTGGTCACAGAGGTGTCTGCCACCACCAGGGAGCTTCCATCGGAGGAGGTATCTGAGTCTGTGTTGTCACCTCCTGTCTCCGCCGTGGTGCTCCCCTCACCCTCTGTCCCACTGGTTCCATGGGCATCAGTGGACTCTGCCTCCTGAGTTTAGTGGGATGCAGCTTCCTCTGTCACTGGTGCCCCTGCTCCTCTGCCAGATGATGCTAATGCACACATGGACAGGATGACAGAAGATAAAGGGGGGAGAGAGAAAGAGGACACAGGGTCAATTACTGCACCAACACCACAGTTGGTATACACAGCACAGTCACACACAGGGATCAGGATTGAACATTATTCATTGCACTGCTATTGATTTGGCTAGAAGCCACAGCAAGATGAGGGCCAAACACCGCCAACTACACACCTCTTTGGACCCAATGAGCCCTGTCAGACATGGAATGCAACCTAGCTCGGTTACCTTATTTTCCCTTTCAACCATTACCCTGGAGCTGCATCACGCTGCCATGTCTGACCTGGCATGAAGGGACACCCACTAACTGACACCCACCACCCGGATCCCAGGCCACCTACCAATTATTGTAGTAATGCCCACTGTACTCACCCCCTTGTGGCTGCTGAGATACCCTCAAGCGCCCATCCGACTCTGGGTAGGCCACCGCCAGTTTGCGGGCCATCAGGGGGGTCAGGTCCTGACGGGCACCCCTTCCTCGTTGGGAGGCCCTCCCCAGCTGGACCTCCACTGTATTCCGTGCCCAGCATCACATTTCCTCCCACCGTTTACAACAGTGAGTCCTCCGCCTATCAAAGACTCCCAGGGTCCGCAAGTCCTTTGTCGATGGCACACCATAATCCCTTCTTTTTATGGTGGCTGACCTGCAGAGGCGATACAGACGGGAGGACTACATTACACATACAACCCAGCCTGTCACACATATGGCCCACCAATCCCGTTTCCTTCACCATTGGCACACACATCGGCTGGTGCACACCATGTATACCACCACATTACATCACCCCCCATGATACGATACTTGCACACACATCTCCATGCATCCTTCCCACATGCATCGTCCCAAGGTGTTCTCACCTGTTGGTCTGGAGGCCCATACAGCAGTCCGTACTGGGGTAGGACCCCATCCACCAGTCGCTCCAACTCCTCTGCAGTGAAGGCAAGGGTTCTTTCCCCGGTTACACAGGCCATGGTAGATTTCAGACACAGGTCACAGCTGCACACACAGGGTAGGTGTTCTCCTGTTGAAGGTCAGGAAACATGTCAGGATTGAGATAGAAAATGTCTGTCACATCTGCGGCGATGTACACTGTCACCTTCAGTGCAGATCCCCATTGGCCACTGTATTCCATAGAGCCCCATATTATCCAATGAGGAATTGCACGGTGGTGCAAGACCACCTTCCGCCATGATGCCCAACGTTGGCGCAGTTACCTCACTTCCACCTGTGTCTACATACAGGACAGGCGGGTGCGATGTCATGGTGATGGACAGATTTGCACATACCTGTCATTCCCGCTGTCCAATCACACAAATGCAACATGTACACTGAGGTTGTGGTTCCATTGTTCAAATTGTGACAGCCGACTCACTCTTGTGACCCTTAGATACCTACTGCTGCAGATGAATGGGAGGAGAAAATGAACCTCCGTGTATAAACCCCTTGTGGACTTGGCTACACTGGAGGACAGGCACATAATACTCACCTATAGACTGGACAGGGCCACAATCACAGAGCTGTGTTCCCAATTGGAGCCTCACCTGATATCAGCTATCCATCATCCCACTGAGATCCCCCCTCTTGTGCAAGTGCTATCAGTGCTCCATTTCCTGGCAACTGGTTCTTTCCAAGTGACAGTGGGCTTGGCAGCTGAAAAGTCACAGCCAATGTTTTCTATTATGCTGGCAAGGGTCTTGTCTGCCCTGGTGAAATACATGTGCAGCTACATTGCTTTCCCCGAGGTGGAAGATTTGGCCACAGTAAAAGCAGGATTCTATGCAATGGGCCATATCCCCAATATAATTGGTGCGATTGTTGGTACACATATTGAGTTAGTCCCTGCTGCCAGAATGAACAGGTGTTCAGGAATCATAAGAGTTTCCACTCACTGTATGGTTTGCCTGGTGGACCAGTACATCTCCCACGTTACTGCCAAGTATACTGGGTCAGTGCATGATGCCTTCATCCTGAGGAATAGCAGCATCCCTAATGTGGTGGCCCAACTTCAGAGGCGCAGGGTGTGGCTAATAGGTGGGTCAGATCGCCCACCCACTGTATATCAGTGTATGTCTTCAGGTGTTCTCCCCATAGGATTGTGTAAGGCTAAATGTTGTCCCTCAATACTTGCAGGTGACTCTGGCTACACAAACGCATTGTGGCTGCTGATCCCTGTGAGGAATGTCAGGACAGGAGCTGAGTACTGTTATAATGAGGCACATAGGCGAACCAGAAGAATAATCGAGCGGACCTTCAGCCTCCAGAAGGCCAGGTTCAGGTGCCTTGATCTGACAGGTGGCTGCCTGTGCTACTCACCCGGAAATTTCTGCCAGATAGTAGTGGCATGCTGCATGTTTCACAACCTGGCCCTCAGATGACAAGTGCCTTTTCTGCAGGAGGAGGTGAATGGAGATGACCCTGTGGCAGCAGTGGACCCTGAGGACAGTGAGGATGAGGAGACAGAGGATGAGGATGAAAACAACAGAACATCAGTTAAGTGATAACACTTCCAATGACAAACAGGTCAGACAATGAAACTGACCATTACTCTGACTATTAATTTATCTGTGTGCATTTCGCATAATGACATTCACTTCCTTTGCATCTCAACTTACTGTCACCTATGGCATCTTCTCATTTTCCAGATGTTGGTGATATGACAACATTGTATGGATGTGATCACTACAGACTGTTCCAGGTCATTATTTGTCACAATGTTCAGATCGTTTGCACTTGATGTGACTGTTCCCACTAATGCACATTTAGGACATAAAACAGTGTAACTCAAATTGTGTTCAAGGGTTTTTATTGTAGTGCTATATATTTGAGGTTAAAGTCCAATGGAATGTGGTGATGGTGGAGGAAAGTCCAGAGTATTGTTCCAGTCAGTTTGTAGCACATGTCCAGTGTCCAAGGGGCGATAGGAAGGAGAGCAATGGGAGTTCAAAGTGGACAAGGTGACAGGGTGAAACACAAGGAGGACAATCAGAAGAGTCTAATTTCCTGGCGGTGGGCTCTGTCTTGGCAAGTGTCTCTGGCTTCTGTCTGGTTCACAGGGAACGTTTGCAGCGTGGTTCACCTTCTGCAGGCGGAGGGGTGCTGGTGGCCTGTGGGGCCTGTGGTGGGGCCTCCTGCCCACTAGCTGCAGCAGAAGTGGAGGGCTGGTCAATAGACTGGCTAGTAGTAGGTGCCCGCTGCTATGCAGTCCATTCCCTCATGATGTTGGCCATGTCTGCCAGCACCCCTGCTATGGAGGTCATGGTGGTGTTGAGGGCCTGAAAGTCCTCCCTGATCTCCTGTTGGTGTTCCTCCTGCAGCCGCTTGTTCTCCTGCATGTTGTTCAGGATCTGGCCCATCGTGTCCTGGGATTGTTGGTAGGCACCCAGGACATTGGTGAGTGCCTCCTGGAGAATCGGTTCCCTGGCCCTGTCCTACCCCTGGCACACAACAGTCCTCCCAGTGTTCCTGTTGCCCTGTGACCCTGTCCCCTGAACTCTGTGCCCACTGCCACTGACCCCAGGTCCGTGATTGTCTTGGGTATGAGGTGTTGACTGGGGTCCCTGTAAAGATGGGCAAACTGCTAATTTTCGTGTCCTGGGGATAGAGGTGTGGGGACGCTGGGTGGGTGCTGTGGTGTTGGTAACTGATGGGGGAGGCTCTGTGGTGGACTGTGAGTGGGCTGGGGTGACCGACTGTCCAGTGGTCCCTGATGGGCCAGAATGTTATTCCAGATCCTGAAGTCCAGAGTTATTGTCATCACTGTGGGCATCTTCTGTTGAGGGACTGGATAGTCGTGGCAACTCCTCTCCACTGAGATTGACTGGGGCACTTGTGAGGATGTAAATGATGTATTATGCTTCATGCCTGTGACATGTTGTACATCCCTATCTTCCCCTCTATGGTTTGCCACCTTTGATTGTGTGCGGTGATGTTTTGTGGGATTGTTAGTTCCCCTATGCTGTGCATGCTTTAGTGATGGGTGTCCATGCATGGCTGGGGGGGCTGTCCATGCATTGGTATGGCATGCAGGGCTAGGCATTGGAGCCAGACATATGTGTAGGTGCAGTGTGTGGGATTGAGTGGAGTGATGGGAGTGAGGGAGTGTGATGGCATGCAGGTATGGGGGTGATAAGTATTGAATGTTGACTTATCAATGTCCAGTCCTCTGGCTACTCTAGCGAGTCCCTCAGGATGCAGTAATGCCAAGACTTGTTCCTCCCATGCTGTGAGCTGAGGGGGAGGAGGTGGAGGTCCACTGCCAGTCCTCTGTATGGCGAGCTGGTGCCTTGCTGCCACCTAGGTCATTCCATCTCTTCCCGATGTCATCCCTTGTTCTTGGATGCTGTCCCATGGCATTCACCCTATCCACGATTCTCTGTCATAGCTCCATCTTCCTTGCCATGGATATCTGCTGTACCTGTGCTCCTAACAGCTGTGGCTCTATATTGACTATTTCCTCCACCATGACCCGCAAATCCTCATCTGTGAAACGGGGGTGCCTTTGTGGGGCCATAGGTGCTGTGTGATATGTGTGAGTGTGTGGGTGTTCGGTGGTGTGATTGGGTGCGTAGTGGAGTGTGTGTATTTGTGGCAGTGGTCTTGATGTCTGTCTGGTGGCAATGATTTGTATTTGTAAAGGGTTGTGGGTAATGTGGGTGTGTGTCTTATAGTGTTGTGAGTAGGTGAGTGTGGTATGTGTATGGGTGTCAGGTGGGTATTGTTTGAATTGGCCAATGTTGTGAAGTTTGGTATTTAGGTGTCCATTCTGAGTGCGGCTGTGTGTACCACCAATGGTTTACTGCCGTTGAATGTCCGCCGGGGTGATTTATGGGACATAATGTGGTGGGCATTGTTCTGTTGGCGCAACGGTATGGGGGTTGGGACCACAACCTTAGAACTGACCTTTGGGCTGCTGGATTTGTGTATGTGGCTGTATTCTGTCGGTTTGGTGTGTGTGTATCGTAATATGCCGAATGGTTATCCGCCACTGCGGCGGTATGTTTGAGGCAGTCAGTGAGCGGTAAGCGGGATTTACCACCAATGTCATGATGAGGGCCTATGTTCCCTTGTTCATAAAAATTCATCTATTGCTGTTCTGATGGTTGAATGTCTTTTCTGTATATCTTTGTATAGTACTCCTCAAAGACCTTCATAAAGCCTTCTGGTGTAGTAGCCCCTATGCCATCACACCCCTCTTTCACCTGGACTGCTTGGTCCACCTCGTGTTGGCACATGCAGCAAGCCAGCATCCTTCCAACCTAATCGTTACACTCATATGCTTCAGATTTATGAATCTGAAATTTCCTTGCCAAAATTCTTGAGTAACTATTAATCATAGATGTTTTAATAGCAATCTTTTGCTGGATCTCATGCCAGTCTTGACCTGCATGAACCAAGCCCATATGCTGCATCTCTAAACATGCAAAGTCAACACTCAGTTCCCTTATCTCCTTCTCCTGCTGGTTGTGGAATGAGCAACAAAACTAATTGTTTCACCCTTAACAGCAGCCTTGAATGAGTCTCAAACCATGCCTTTAGGAGCACTACACCTGTTTATATTTATAAATTCCACTATCCACTTTTTCATATGCTGTACATAGTTGATATCTAGAATCATTTTTTGTCAAATGTCCATTTACCCCCAAATTGACCTGTGCCCAATCCCGTAAACTGCAGCAGTAAGGGATAATGGACCAAGATTTCATTTGGCTATTTTCTATCAGCTTGATAGCCACCAACCCTGCCAAAAACAGAAAATAATCCATGCGGATATACTTCAAATGTGGATATGAAAAGAATATATAACTAGGATCCAAGGGATTCTTTCTTTCCCAGATGTCTACTAACTTGTGGCTTTCCTTCAATTGAGTGACTGCTCTAAACACCTGTGGGTTCCTACGTAGGTACATGTTTAGGCTCCCATCAAGCATACTTACTTCAATTTTTAAGTTAAAATCCTCACAAACTATCAGTGGCATTGGCCTCCCACCTAGTTCCACCATCGATTCCTCCCATACTTTTGTCTCATCTGAATTACAGCCATAAATTGAGCCTATAGTAAATCTAGTCTCCGCCATCTGGCACTCAAGAATCGCCCATCAACCATACTTGTCCATCAACTTCTGGTTAGAGGTGATCAGGCCTCTGTTCACTAATATCGCTACCCTCCTAGCGGTAACACTTTGTGAAGTACAAGCTACTTGGTAGTAGCCCTAGATCTGAGGTAAATCCTTCTTTGCACAAGGGATGTGAGTCTCCTGCTTGCAAATTATGTCCGGCCCCCTTGCTCTGAGTAGTTCAGCCACTTTTATCCTCTTATTCCTGTCGTTCAGCCTGCAACCATTTACTGAACAAATATACAATTTGTCACTGTGCATTGAAGAAATATCACATACTCCCCATCCTAATCAACAAGCCCATGAATTAAACTCCAATGTTGGACCACCTTTACTTTGCACATGATTATGATTTTATGCTTGTTTTAGTTTCATTGTGACACCCTTCCTCCACCCTGCCCTGCACCCTATCCTGGACCCTGCCCCCACATATCCCCAATTCACTCTCCCTTCCTGTCATCCCCACCCATGTGAAGCAATCAGACCAATCATGGTTTTCTATTGATGGTTTAGCTTCACCTGTCCACTCTCGCAGAGCATCCAGAGCAGTATCCATATCCCACCCTATTAGTATCTCAAATATCTCTCTTTTAACTAAAGCATTCTCGCTTCTATTGATCATATCAATATTTTACCAACATTAAATATGCATTGCTAAGAAATAACATAACCCCTGCAACGTTCACCCTCACTATTTTAGTGTTAAAATGAAAAGGCTGTGCATTAGTTCCGTTTTTCCACTTCCTTCCCAAATCACCCTCTAACCATATCAACTAATTACACAAAGTACAACAATCAAAAATTCCTTGGCTTTCACTTCTGATGTAAACATGCAAGATGGTGGCAGGTTGAGATGGTTGTGTGGAACTCCTCCTGACTAGCCTTTGTAGAGCCAGGTACGGAGTCAACTGAGTTTGCTCCCTGCTTAAGACTGGGGAGTAACGAGCCTGCTAACGCAGAAGATCAACCAGGCTGCATTCAAGTGTCTCCTGTGGGAGCTTTTGATGAGTGCTATCATCAAATATCTATTATAGGCCCGATGCTTAGCAGCATCTCAGATGGGTCTCAAAACATTTGGCTCAGGCGGTGGTGGCAGGAGTAAGCTGTCAGCAGGCATTCACGCCTCCTCGACATCAGCTGGGTTTGCTAGAGGGCAACCCGATGACAACACAACAAAGCAAAGTGGAAGTCGGTGAAGAAGAGGACACATGGGGAAAAGCAGAATCAGCATTACCTGCTCCTCAGCATGCTCCACTCCAGTCTAGTATTGATTTACTGCAGCGGCCACTGGGAAGAGTAAGCCACTCCATAGTGGGTGTGTAGGCCAAGGTTAAGGCCATGATGGCTGCCATGGAACAGCCAGGGATCCAGGAAGGAGCTGGCCTGAGTAATAAGAGTAAGGAGAGTCTTGAGGGCCAATATGGTAGCCCCGGAGTCTCCCTTGTCTCCGATGTAGCACGAAGATGGACTTAGATTGGAGGTAATGCGCTATGCTTCTGACATAGTACCTGAGACTGTAGATGTTTCTAGTAATTCAAGGGCTCGACATGGGGTGGCAAATTGCTGGATCAAATGTTTATGGCCTGCTAGGCAGAATAGGGGGTGGCTGAAATGGAGGTTCAAGCATTAAATGTTTCAGCCATATGGATGCATGAAAATCTTACACCACACAGAAGGGACCCGAGTATGACGAAGGGTAAAAGTGACAGAGCTCCTCTAAAAGTAAGGGGGCCGGAAGTTGAGGATGTGGAACATTTTTTCTCACTCTCTGACAAATCTGAGGAAGAGTCGGAGACTGACTTAGATCTTGAGTCAAAAGACCCAGGTGAAGGCAATTCTAGCGAGACCAGTGAGCTTAGTGATCTGGCAATAAGTAGGCGGCAGCTGGCATCTCGTAGTGCTCAAAAGAAGATTTAAAAAATCAGTGATCGACGTGATCTAAAATGGAATTACGCCCACCGTACACCACCCCTCGAAGGTGAAGCTATAGGAAACTCTGTGGGCTTTCGGCATGGAAGTACACCTACTTTGGAGCTTATTTATAAAACTAATATGACGCATGGAGAAGAACTAAATACTAAGACTCGAAAAGCCAAACCAGCAACTTGTAAACTGGAGAATGCAGTACATAAAATGTCTAAAGTATATTCTACAATTGTGGACAGATTAAGCAGTCTGGAGCTGAGGACTGATACTTTGGAGACTGAAATAGGTACTACTAAAGGGCTCACGGAGGAGCACAAGTCTTGATTAATGGACATCTAGTGGAAGCTGCAGGATCAGGAGAATCAGCAAAGAAGAAACAATTTATGCATTTGTCGCGTAGGCTCTCATTATCCTAATGAGACTACTGGATTTTGAGCAACAAGATCGTCCACGATGTGGGGGACTGAGCCTAACCCACGGTGAATGACACTTGTCACTCTAAATCCGGGTTTTGCTCCTGCTAACTAGCAGTGCCTCATCTCTCCCAAATGGAAGAGACAATTGGGCAGCCGAGCGCATAACATCTTAGTACTTCTTAGGGAAGTCGTGGTCACTCAGGTCACAACCGGTTCTCTCATACACAGTACGGTCTCATGTATAAATGACAAAGGCAGTTTAAGTTTTAAAGATTGGTTTAATAAAACGACTGCATTTTAGTTAGCAAAGCGTGAGCTGCAATAACCAGAACTATACAACACAGCAAGATTAAAATTGTAACAATGAGAGTGAAGCACAAGAATAAAGCTATCATAGTGCCGCTAGATTATTTTCTCTCTAAGTTATATTTCAAGCACAGCATGTGAAGCTCTAAGCCTGCCTTTCAGGTTCCCCCCGGAGGACATCAACCCTCATACCTGAGCAAAAGCCTGTATTCTGCATCAGCATCTGCAACGGGGCATTCAGCATCTAGTTGTAGGTCCCTGGCTAGAATCTCCCTCTTGACGTGTACTAGGACTAGGAAGTGTTTAAATAACTAACGCAGATGTTCTAAGAAAGTGTCCCTACGTAGGGATGTGTATTTTGTATGAAAACTGGAGACTAAACTTCTATCACATTTACTGGCAATGTACCAGACTGTAGCCTTGACTGAAGCACAGGGCGATCAAGAATGCATCATTTGAGAACACATTGCTGAACTAAGCTAGACCGTGTGATAGAAGAAAGTAAAACAAGACCGTAAAAACTGGTTATTGTAAAATACCAGTGCAAAGCCGAATAAAATATATCTAGGGCAAAGTGCACAGCGGCCTAGTGTGTTAAACTAACGAGCATGAAGCTATATTAAAGGTGGCTACGCTACACATTCATGGGGTGCCATAGGGAAAAGAAGGGGGAGATGTCAAAGGGCAAACATGTTTTTATCTGCAGCTAGTTTTTTCCAAGATTAAGTTTTCAGATGATTAGCTGATCTAAACATCGAGGTGAATGTATTTGCAGAAGATTTGTATGCCCTCCTGAACTGCATGCATGTATCCATTCCAAAATATGAATGTACAATGAAAGTAAATTACGTTTTAAAGCTACTCTTGAGTGCTGGCTACAGGTTCACACTGGGGTCAGAGAAATAATGTTCAATATTGATGAAACTGTATTGATCCATAACAATGAAATTATGATTTTTCTGGTGAGAATGTACAATGACAGAATTTGTTTTTGTCATTCTGACAAAAACAATGAGCCACTTATGGTGTTATCAGCTGATTTCCCTCCTGAAGTTCTTGCTACCAAAAAAAGATCACAGGATGCAATAAAATCAGCAAGAGGCATTGTGAGAAACATCCTGAAAAATTTAACTTTTGGACTTAATGACAAATCTTGTGGTGTCCTAGAGATCCGCAAATCATGGGAGTCAACAAGAATGCCTGATGTTATCTTAACATTATTTACATCATTGTTTAACCCCTTCGCTGCCAGGCCTTTTCCCCCTCAGGTGCCAAGCCTTTTTTTGGCTATTTGGGGCAGTTCGCGCTTAGGCCCTCATAACTTTTTGTCCACATAAGCTACCCACGCCAAATTTGCGTCCTTTTTTCCAACATCCTAGGGATTCTAGAGGTACCCAGACTTTGTGGGTTCCCCAGAAGGAGGCCAAGAAATTAGCCAAAATACAGTGAAAAAATAGTTTTTTTCAAAAAAATGGGAAAAAGGGGCTGCAGAAGAAGGCTTGTGGTTTTTTTCCTGAAAAGGGCATCAACAAAGGGTTTATGGTGCTAAAATCACCAGCTTCCCAGCTTTCAGGAACAGGCAGACTTGAATCAGAAAACCCAATTTTTCAACACACTTTTGGCATTTTACTGGGACATACCCCATTTTTACGATTTTTTGTGCTTTCAGCCTACTTCCAGTCAGTGACAGAAATGGGCATGAAACCAACGCTGGATCCCAGAAACCGTTTCTGAAAAGTAGACAAAATTCGGAATTCAGCAAGGGGTAATTAGTGTAGATCCTACAAGGGTTTCCTACAGAAAACAACAAATGAAAAAGAAAAATATTGAAATTGAGGTAAAAAACATAAATTTTTCTCTACGTTTTACTCTGTAACTTTTTCCTGCAATGTCAGAGTTTCGAAAGCAATATACCGTTACGTCTGCTGGACTCTTCTGGTTGCGGGGATATATAGGGCTTGAAGGTTCATCAAGAACTCTAGGTACCCAGAGTCAATAAATGACCTGCACCCTGCAGTGGGTTTTCATTCTATACCGGGTATACAGCAATTCATTTGCTGAAATATAAAGAGTAAAAAATAGCTATCAAGAAAACCTTTGTATTTCAAAAATGGGCACAAGATAAGGTGTTGAGAAGCAGTGGTTATTTTTACATCTCTGAATTCCGGGGTGCCCATACTAGCATGTGAATTACAGGGCATTTCTCAAATAGATGTCTTTTTTACACACTGTCTTACATTTGGAAGGGAAAAATGTAGAGAAAGACAAGGGGCAATAACACTTGTTTTCCTATTCTATGTTTCCCCAAGTCTCCCGATAAAAATGATACCTCACTTGTGTGGGTAGACCTAGCGCCCGTGACAGGATATGCCCCAAAACACAACGTGGACATATCACAGAAAACAGAGGTGTTTTTTGCAAAGTGCCTACCTGTAGATTTTAGCCTCTAGCTCAGCCGGCACCTAGGGAAACCTACCAAACCTGTGCATTTCTGAAAACTAGAGACCTAGGGGAATCCAAGATGGGGTGACTTGTGGGGCTCGGACCAGGTTCTGTTACATAGAATCCTTTGCAAACCTCAAAATTTGGCTAAAAAAACACATGTTCCTCACATTTCTGTGGCAGAAAGTTCTGGAATCTGAGAGGAGCCACAAATTTCCTTCCACCCAGCGTTCCCCCAAGTCTCCCGATAAAGATGATACCTCACTTGTGTGGGTAGGCCTAACGCCCGCGACAGGAAACACCCCAAAGCGCAACGTGGACACATCCAATTTTTTGAAAGAAAACAGAGGTGTTTTTTGCAAAGTGCCTACCTGTAGATTTTGGCCTCTAGCTCAGCCGGCACCTAGGGAAACCTACCAAACCTGTGCATTTCTGAAAACTAGAGACCTAGGGGAATCCAAGATGGGGTGACTTGTGGGGCTCGGACCAGGTTCTGTTACCCAGAATCCTTTGCAAACCTCAAAATTTGGCTAAAAAAAAACATGTTCCTCACATTTCTGTGGCAGAAAGGTCTGGAATCTGAGAGGAGCCACAAATTTCCTTCCACCCAGTGTTCCCCCAAGTCTCCCGATAAAAATGATACCTCACTTTTGTGGGTAGGCCTAGCGCCCGCGACATGAAACACCCCAAAGCGCAACGTGGACACATCCAATTTTTTGAAAGAAAACAGAGGTGTTTTTTGCAAAGTGCCTACCTGTAGATTTTGGCCTCTAGCTCAGCCGGCACCTAGGGAAACCTACCAAACCTGTGCATTTCTGAAAACTAGAGACCTAGGGAAATCCAAGATGGGGTGACCTGCGGGGCTCGGACCAGGTTTTGTTACCCAGAATCCTTTGCAAACCTCAAAGTTTGGCTAAAAAAACACATGTTCCTCACATTTCTGTTTCAGAAAGTTCTGGAATCCGAGAGGAGCCACAAATTCCCTTCCACCCAGCGTTCCCCCAAGTCTCCCGATAAAAATGATACCTCACTTGTGTGGGTAGGCCTAGCGCCCGCGACAGGAAACGCCCCAAAGCGCAACGTGGACACATCCAATTTTTTGAAAGAAGACAGAGGTGTTTTTTGCAAAGTGCCTACCTGTAGATTTTGGCCTCTAGCTCAGCTGGCACCTAGGGAAACCTACCAATCCTGTGCCTTTTTGAAAACTTGAGGCCTAGGGGAATCCAAGATGGGGTGACTTGTGGGGCTCTGACCAGGTTCTGTTACCCAGAATCCTTTGCAAACCTCAAAATGTGGCTAAAGAAACACGTTTTCCTCACATTTCGGTGACAGAAAGTTCTGGAATCTGGGAGGAGCCAAAAATTTCCTTCCACCCAGCATCCCCCCAAGTCTCCCGGTAAAAATGATACCTTACTTTTGTGGGTGGGCCAGGTGCCTGCAACAGAATAAGGCCCAGAACTTGTAGAGATAGAGGGGATAGCACAGCGAGTTTATAAGGACATATCCTTTTATACATCTTTAGACTGACTCTGCTTTGGGGACCCACATAAGTGAGGTGTCATTTTACTTGGGACACTGGGGAGTAGGAATTTTGTGCTCGAGCGGTGATCGTACAAACAAAACTCAGGAAAATATGCTTTTTTCAGCAAATTTTGCGGTTTGCAGAGGCGTCTGGGTAAGAAAATGTTGGGGGATCCACGCAAGCCACATCTCCCTGCACTCCTTGGGGTGTCTAGTTTTAAAAAATGTCTGGGTGTGGTAGGTTTCCCTAGATGAAGGCTGCACCCAGGACCAAAAACACAGGTGGCCCCTCCCCCCCAAACACAGGTAGTTTTGTAATATCATTTTGATGTGTCCACATACGTCTGTGATGTGCCAAACACTAAAATTGTGAAAAGAAACGCACTTAGGTTATGTGAAAAAGACCCCTCACCCACCAACCAAGTTGGTGGCATGCTTCATCATCGGGGTCCCACCTGAGACACCTAGCGTGTCTCAAGTGTACTGCGACGACTGATTACAGCGGAGCAGGTTTTGTCATTTGTACCACACATACTGTTTGGATGTGGCACGAGGGTGAGTGATGGTTCAGTAGATCAAATTTTATTAACAAGAGATTTCACAAAAGTGAAATGCACTGGTAATAACTGAAAGGCCAAAAAACTGAACCAATGACTCACAGCTCGTGAGCTGTAAAGCCACGACAAGGCACCAACCACTTTACAGTCCATTCACACACCTTTCATACATGACATGCACAAGACCATTCACGCCGCCAGCCACGGGCCCAGCACATTACAAGACTCACATCCACAGACAGCGCCAGTCAAGGTCCCATTACTTTCATACGCCCACATGCCTGATACAGCAATCACACCAGCTGATGATTGTGTGGACTGGCGTTTTGCTGGCACTGCCAGCCAAGCGCCACCCCACCCATACCACCAGCCAAGCGCCACCCCACTCACACCGCCAGCCCAGCGCCACCCCACACACACCGCCAGCCCAGCGCCACCCCACACACACCGCCAGCCAAGCGCCACCCCACCCACACCGCAAGCCAAGCGCCACCCCACCCACACCGCCAGCCAAGCGCCACCCCACACACACCGCCAGCCAAGCGCCACCCCACCCACACTGCCAGCCCAGCGCCACCCCACCCACACCGCCAGCCAAGCGACACCCCACACACGCCAGCCAAGCGCCACCCCACCCACCCACACCGCCAGCCAAGCGCCACTCCACCCACCCACACCGCCAGCCAAGCGCCACCCCACCCACACCGCCAGCCAAGCGCCACCCCACCCACACTGCCAGCCAAGCGCCACCCCACGCACACCACCAGCCAAGCGCCACCCTACACGTACCATCCCTTTTTTTTGTTTTTAAACAACAAAGAAACCACTTATCATAAATTAGTACAAAACTACAAACACAAAAGCTCTAACTGAATACATGACTAATGCCAACCGTGAAACCGAACATATAAAAATATAAAACAGCAGTTTACGCTCACTGAATTTCCCAATAATTCTTCGGTGTGTGGTAGCTCCTGAAACAGCCACCCACACACAGCCCAGGCTTTGAAGGACAATCAGGGCAGTACATCCTAGTCTCCTTCCTGATACCTCTTCGAGCACAGACTCTACATCTCTTAGCAGGAAAGTTTTTTTTGGCCGTGGGAGGAATGTGCTCAGCAAAGTGACGATCTTTTCAATCCACATCCTCCACCACTGCTTCTCTAGGAACTCTTGCCTGTTCCAGCACAACAAGGCTAGCTATGATAGACTCCTGAAATTTCACAAATGTCATCCTTGACTTTGGAGAAGTATCCTTGAACACAACAAAAGCATTAAAAGTTGCCAAGTGGAACAAGTGAACCGCTAATTTCTTATACCACACATAAGACTTACGAGCAGCAGTGTAAGGTTCTAACCTCTGATCTACTCTATCAACACCACCCATGTACTTATTATAGTCTAAGATGCACACAGGTTTGCGCACTTCGGCAACCTGACCCCAAACAGCCACAAGTGAAGTACTCTCATCATGGATGGTGCTTAGCATGTATACATCACTCTTGTCTACAAATTTCAGAGCTAGCAGCTCATCATTCCGCAAGGCACTGCACTGTCCCTTCTCAAGTTTTTTACAGACAAGTTCTTTTGGATAGCCTTTCCGATTAGAGCTGATTGTTCCACAAGCAACAGTGTCCACTCTGAACAACTCCTTGAACAACCGAACTCCAGTGTAGAACTTATCTACATATAAATGGTGACCTTTGTTAAACAGTCGTCTACCAAGTTCCCACACAATTTTCTCACTAACTCTAAAAGTGGGTGGGCAACCAGGGGGGTCAATATTGGAATCCCTACCAGTGTAGACCCGGAAATTATAAACATATCCTGTACTACTTTCTGACAGCATATACAATTTAATTCCATACCGTGCCCTTTTGCTAGGAATGTACTGCCTAAAAACCAAACGACCCTTGAACAGGACCAAAGACTCATCTACAGATATTTCTTTCCCTGGAACATAGATCTCTGAAAACCGATCTACCAAATGATCAAGGACAGGTCTAATCTTAAAAAGACGGTCAGAATCATGTTGATCTCGTGGCAAGGCTAAAGCATTATCTACAAAATGCAACATCCGAAGAAGAAGCTCATACCGATTACGACTCATGATGGCAGGAAATATAGCAGTTGCCATCAAGGGACTAGTAGACCAATATGAAGACAGCAATGGCTTCCTTATCAGCCCCATCAAAAAAGTTAAACCCAAGAACTTTTTCAACTCTTCCAGATTTGTGGGAATCCACCGGCTAGCTCTAGAGTGTGGCCTAAGTCTGGCAGCGTTGTCCCTCAAAAACTGCTCTGCATACAAATTAGTCTGCTCAACAATCTCTTCCAAAAATATATCGTCCATAAACAACTCAAAAAAGTTGACGGGTAAAAAGTTTTCCGTATTAACTCGACACCCTGGAAAACCAGTAAACGCAGGCAACTGTGGCTGCTCCATGTTTGGTGCAACCCATGTGTCAGGTCTTCCAATGGGAAGCCTTTCAGCCGCTGGCTCCTGCACCATTGGCACATCACTGTCCTCCTCTAAAACAGGCCCTTCATCATCACTGAGAGTGGCTTCATCATCAGATGATTCATCTCTGACAGAAAACTCACTTCCAGAATCCTGCACTTCCTCCTCTGCCTCAGATGCAGAGTCAGTCTCATATTCATGGTCAGAAGATGACTCAAAAAGCACACTAACAACCTGCTGAGCGGTCATCCTACGGCTAGCCATGATCCTTCCTACAAAAACTCAAAAACTATACTGCTCACTTGCCTGAAAAAGCTTGACTCACCAACAACTACTCTGCACAGCCACAGCAATCACCAACGATATCCCACTAAAAAGAAAAAAAAAAGTAAATTAGACATAAGACAACACAATAATCATTGTGCATAAATCTAAGGACAATTTCACACACAATCCTGCATTCAGTACACCACCTACAAACATGTCATTCATGCATGGCAACAATACTCACTTGGAGTAAATTTATTTACTTACCTAAAACATGCAACTACGCAAACTGCAGGACAACTACTGCCAAAACTGCAACAAGCCACAGCAAAGTCAGCAAAAGCTTTGAACTAGAACAAAAAGGAGAAAAACTGTTATTATCATAAAAGCAAATACTTGGCCAGTTGACAGACACTCCGCCACTAACCATTTTTTAATTTTCCCTTGTGTCTAGTGTTCTCTGCTTGGGGGAAGATGGGCCTAAAAAAAAACAGGCCAATCTACCCCCAAGGTGGGGGGGGGGCAGAAATTGCCCAGATTACATTGCACCCTTTGGGGGGGGGCGACCCTTGCCCAAGGCGCCACACCCCCACACAAAGCACACACACACACACATATAGTATCCCGGGCGCTATGGGGAGCAGAACTGCCCAATAATACATATGGGCCCCTGGGGGCGACCCTTGCCCAAGGGGCCGCCCCCAACACAAATAAAAAAAAACAACAATAAAATCTGTGGTGTCTAGTGGCTTTCTGCCCCCCTTGGGGGCAGATTGGCCTAAAAATAAGGCCAATCTGCCCCCGGGGGCAGAAACGACGATAAATACATCGCCCCCCCAGGGGGAGCGACCCTTGCCCAAGGGGCCAACCCCCAACACAAAGCAAACATACAAAACATAATGGGGGTTATTCTAACTTTGGAGGAGGTGTTAATCCGTCCCAAAAGTGACGGAAAAGTGACGGATTTACCACCAGCCGTATTACGAGTCCATTATATCCTATGGAACTCGTAATACGGCTGGTGGTATATCCGTCACTTTACCGTCACTTTTGGGACGGATTAACACTCCTCCACAGTTAGAATAACCCCCAATATTTCTGGTGCTATTGGGATTCTGCCCCGCTTGGGGGCAGAAAGGCAGAAAGGCCTAAAGGCCTAAAAAAAAAATAGGCCTCTCTGCCCCCAATGGGGGCAGAACTGCCCAAAAATACATGTGGGCCCCTGGGGGCGACCCATGCCCAAGGGGCCGCCACCCAACACAAAAAATTAAAATCAACAATAAAATCCCTGGTGTCTAGTGGCTTTCTGCCCCTCTTGGGGGCAGATCGGCCTAAAAATAGGGTCAATCTGCCCCCAGGGGGGGCAGAAATGACGAAAAATGCATTTGCCCCCAAAGGGGAGCGACCCTTGCCCAAGGGGTCGCTCCCCCACACAATAAAAAATCACACACACACACATACACAAATCCCTGGTGTCTAGTGGGCATTCCTGCTGCCTGATCGCATCACGATCGGGCAGCAGGAATGCTCAAAGAGACATCGAGGGAAAGGAAAACCCTTTCCTTTCCCTCGATGCCTCTTTCAGAGCATCCCCCCCCCACACGAAGGTGAAAAACTTACCTTCTCCCTTAGACGCGCTGGAAGCAAATGGCTTCAAGCACGTCTTTCCCCCTTTCCATGAAATCAGCACGCGATCGTGCGCTGACGTCATGGGGGGGGTTGGGGGTGAAAGGGGAAGGGATTCCCCTTTCAGCCCTGGCCTGGGGTGGTGGGGGGGCGGCCCCAACTGCCAGTCCCAGGACATAATGGTTACGTCCATGGCGCCACACGGGCGCTGCCATGGACGTAACCATTACGTCCGTGGCGGGGAAGGGGTTAATATCAGCAAAGCAAAACGGTTAAAAGCTAATGTGCTTGAGTTCAGAACAGAAACCAACAACATTGATGATGGCTTTGAAGATATAAGCGAAGAAGTGGAAGACAATCATATGAACCAACAGGCCTATGCTGTGCAAATTTACTGTATTTTCCAAAATATGTTTTATGAATTACATCACAGCAAAATGAAAACTCTGCTACACATGATGACTACTCACACAATCTATGACAAGTGCAAAAGTAGAGAACCAATCACTTAAATTAATAGGATTTGGTGTATCAATGAGATATAATGACATAGCATGGAGCAGGAACTTGTAAGCAGCTCATGCTGTAAAATCTTGTGAATCTGACAGCACGCCACCACAAAGCCACTGTACCTGGAAAGGATTTACAATTGCTGTTCTTCATAGTTTTGAATTTGATTTTGAAGCACACTCTTCTTTGTATGGAACAAGTGGCACACATAATAGTGCCATGGTTCTTTTTCAAGACTGCTCCAATGACGTAGCTGCTGGAAAACAAGCTGTGTCAGCTGTAGGCATAAACAAACAAGGCTGCAAGTGTATAACCCAACTGCCTTGCCAATGTATGAAACATCACTACCAGCCATCAATACCAGAAAGTTTCAAAGTGGCTGAGGACATGGATCTTCTTCTACCTGATGCTGCAGTCCGCAAAGCTGATTTAACTGAATTTATCATATCACTTTATTCAGTGAGGACAGAAGGATGAAGAAAAGCCAGTTCCTCCATGGGCTGGAATTCATGCACTGATCTCCCAGAATACCATCCCCCTGAAGAAGGTTGGGTTTTTACCAGTAATACAGTCTCCAGTCACAAACTAAACTACAGTATACACAACTTTAAATAATTTCTTAAATGTGCATGCTCAGCTTGAAGAGAAGCCTATTCTGCACATTTTCTGTGATGAAGGTGTTCGCCGTATTATAGCTAACATTTTCAATAGCAATCCAGTAGAATTTGATAATCTTTATCCAATGATGGGCATTTTCTACATGACAAAAGTTGTGTTGTGGTGTGCAGGAAGCTTTCTCAGTGGACGTGACATAGTCGATGCACTTATTGAGGTTGAAATCCATGGAAGCAAAACTGTCCAGTTAGTATTGAGTGGACCTCATTATGTTAATTCGTTACAAGGTATGCTCACCATATCTGAGGCTATAGACATGTTGGAATGGTGTCAGGAACAATAATGAAAAATTAGGTTTTGCATATTTTAACTCAGAAGTGAACAAGGTGCAGGGTGCACTTCATTCAACAGACTTTGGGGGTCATTCTGACCCTGGCGGTCACCGACCGCCAGGGCCAACGACCGCGGAAGCACCGCCAACAGGCTGGCGGTGCTTCCTGGGCCATTCTGACCGTGGCGGTAAAGCCGCGGTCAGAAAAGGGGAACCAGCGGTTTCCCGCCGGTTTTCCCCTGGCCCAGGGAATCCGCCATGGCGCCGCCATGGGGATTCCGACCCCCTTCCCGCCATCCCGTTCCTGGCGGTTTCTACTGCCAGGAACAGGATGGCGGGAACGGGTGTCATGGGGCCCCCTAACAGGGCCCCATAATGATTTTCAGTGTCTGCTTTGCAGACACTGAAAATCGCGACGGGTGCCACTGCACCCGTCGCACCCTAGCAACTCCGCCGGCTCCATTCGGAGCCGGCTTCATCGTTGCTGGGTCTTTCCCGCTGGGCTGGCGGGCGGCCTTTTGTCGGTCGCCCGCCGGCCCAGCGGGAAAGTCAGAATAACCGCTGCGGTCATTTGACCGCGGTGCGGTCTTTTGGCGGTCTCCGCCCGCCGCCAGCCGGGGTCAGAATGACCCCCATAATGTGTAGCCAGGCAATGTTCTATACACTCAGTTCAAAATTAGAAAACCTGAAAACTAAGTTTTTTGTTGAGTTTGTCAAAGAATGTGAAGAAAAATCTGAACTTTGCAAGTACTGGGGAAAAGTTTTACAGATTATAGCTCTAGTGAAAAACCTGGTACATGCTCACCGGTAAGGTGATTGGGAGCTGCATTTCAAGACTGTGGAGTCACTGATTACAGTTTGCAAATTTGATTGCATACACTACCTGAGATATGGGTCCTAGTATTTTAAAAGAGTGAAGAAGCCAGAGGTGGAAAAACCATCTCTCTACAGAAAATGTATCCAAAGACATTTTGTGGTGAAAGACAGAGAGGGAAGGTTCAATGCTATGGCTCCAGATATGAATCTGAAACAGACAATCCAGAGATCACAGAAAGGCTTCAAGGGAATTGCTGGTCATACATGTAAAAGCAAATATGCTACTCAATGACAGCTTGTTTACCATGTACTCCTTTTTATTTGCAATGTTTTCAGAGGGATGATAAATTGAAAATTAATGGACCATCATGAAACTTTTCCTCACAACAAACTTGTGGGAAAGAGAGGGTCACATTTTAATAAACATGATGACAACCTTTTTCATTTCATGCAGCAGCAAGGAAACCTCTTTGAAAAGACTGAACCTGTGTGACTACACAACTTTGTGACCAATCAATATGTGGATAACGATATAAAGACACGTCTATTAGATGTCCTGGAACATGGATCAAAACTATGGGCCTGATTCTAACTTTGGAGGACGGTGTTAAACCGTCCCAAAAGTGGCGGATATACCACCTACCGTATTACGAGTTCCATATGATATAATGGACTCGTAATACGGTAGGTGGTATATCCGCCACTTTTGGGACGGTTTAACACCGTCCTCCAAAGTTAGAATCAGGCCCTATATGCAGAACTGAAGCAGGAGAGATTTGTACTGATAAAGAAAAAGCTGTTTGACATAATCACTAAAGCTAAACTTTCATGCTTTAACTGCCATAGTAATAGTTTCATCCAGAAAACTCGACATCTATACCTATGCATCATCAGCATCGAACAAGATGAACTTGTACATTTTAACTCATCAAAACATTGCTGATGCTTCAGTAAACACTGAGGGCCTGATTCTAACCCCGGCGGTCTTCGACCGCCGGGGCGAGGGTCGGCGGGAGCACCGCCGACAGGCCGGCGGTGCCCCGCAGGGCATTCTGACCGCGGCGCTTTGGCCGCGGTCAGAAAGGGTAAACCGGCGGTCTCCCGCCGGTTTACCGCTGCCCTCAGAATCCCCCATGGTGGCGCAGCTTGCTGCGCCGCCATGGGGGATTCTGACCCCCCCTACCGCCATCCTGTTCATGGCGGGAAAGCCGCCATGAACAGGATGGCGGTAGGGGGGGTCGCAGGGCCCCTGGGGGCCCCTGCCGTGCCCATTGGCATGGGCACGGCAGGGGCCCCCGTAAGAGGGCCCCGCAAGGTATTTCAGTGTCTGCCTTGCAGACACTGAAATACGCGACGGGTGCTACTGCACCCGTCGCACCTTCCCACTCCGCCGGCTCGATTACGAGCCGGCATCCTCGTGGGAAGGGAGTTTTTCCCTGGGCTGGCGGGCGGTCTTTTGGAGACCGCCCGCCAGCCCAGGGAAAAACTCATAATACCCTCCGCGGTCTTCTGACCGCGGAGCGGTATTATGGGGGCGGAATTCTGGCGGGCGGCCCCCGCCGCCCGCCAGAATTAGAATCAGGCCCTGAATTTCCAAAATTTGAAATGGAATGATTATCAATGAGGAGTTGGTGCATGCAGAAATATATTCAAAAGGTATGGGCCATATTGTTCAAGAACTTAACAGCAAATTGGAGGAAGGTGACCTTTGATTTTTGCCACATGTTTAGTAGGCTGTTCAAAATGGCTCCAATTGAGTCATTGTACTGTCAAATGACACAAATGTTATTATTGTGCTACTTAGATTTGTTTCACTATTCGTAAGTCAAGGATTGTCAGAGTTATGGATACGTTATGGAACAGATGAGGGAAGACACTTAGGGGGTCATTCTGACCTCGGCGGTAAAAGGCGCTTACCGCCGGTCAGAAGACTGCCATAACACCGCCGCGGGCGCGGGAAACCGCCACGGTCATACTGACCCGCAACAGGCAAACCGCCAAAATCCCGACATCCACAAAAGTCCGCCACACCAACGGGCAGCGAAAAACTGGCGATGACCAAACCTCCACCATCACGCCAACAGAAATACGCCCATTCCATTCCGACCCACGAATCCACGAGGCGCTCTTTCAACCGCGGTATTCCATTGGCGGTACACACCGCTGCGGTCAAAATACACACACAGCTCCAAAACACTGCCACATTGGACATTTTGAAATACACACACCTGATACACATACAAACACCACTCTTACACACCCAACACAATATAAAACACACACCCACATCACCCACAAACCCCTACGACCACCATTTATTGACTAAGGCCAGAGAGAGACACCACCAGCTAGTACAGAGCATTCACAGGCACATAACACCATCACTCACACAACATCCACGCACAAAACACCACACACCACCACACTCACCACACTCATCACCACAAACACCACCCCACACCTCATCCACACCACCCCATGGCACCCCAAAGACACCCCAGGTTTTCAGACGCTGAACTCAGGGTCATGGTGGAGGAAATAGTTCGGGTAGATCCCCAGCTCTTCGGGACACAGGTGCAGAACACCACCATTGCCAGGAAGATGGAGCTATGGCAAAGAATAGTGGACAGGGTCAACGCTGTGGGTCAGCATCCACGAAATCAGGACGACATCAGGAAGCGGTGGAACGACCTACGGGGGAAGGTGCGTTCCATGGTATCCAGACACAACATCGCGGTGCAGAAGACTGGCGGCGGACCCCCACCTCAACCCCCAGAATTTACAACATGGGAGGATCAGGTCTTGGCGATCCTGCCTCCTGAGGGCCTCGCAGGAGTAGGCGGAGGAATGGACTCTGGTAAGTCTAATCTCAACTACTTCATCCCCCCCACCCACCGGCATGCCAAATCATACCCCCACCCTCCCCACCCACCCCATCACACATCCTCCTTGCTAATGTCTCACCATCACAACCCACCCATCCCCAACACCAAGCCCTGCATGCGACCACAAACCATGGACACCCATCACCTAAGCATGCCCACTGCACATACCCATCCCTCCCAAACCACCGTCACAACAGACCCCACAATTGAATGCCAGCACTGGGGTACACGGGCACCCACCCATTGCACGCTATGGCACACACAGATGCAATAACCATACTCTTATACCCCTGCAGGACCCGAACGCCACGACACCGCCCAGGAGGGTCCAGAAATGTCCATTCCACCCCCAGAAGAGGCCCACAGTAATGACAGCAGCTCTGTCTCCCTGGACCCAGATGACCAGCCCGGCCCATCGGGGACCACTGGACAGTCGGTTCCCCTCAGACAGCCACAGGCCACAGCAGACCTACCCCCCTCTGGGAACACCAGCACAGCACCCACCCAGCGGGCCCATGCCTCTGTCTCCAGGACCCGTCAAGCAGCGGTGTGTCCTCCACTACAGGTCACCCAGGTTAACCCACCACCCCAACAACAACAGGGACCTGGGGGCAGTGGTAGTGGGCACACGGTCCAGGGGACAGAGGCCCAGGGAAACAGGGGAACTGGGAGGGCTACTGTGCGACAGGTGGGGGACAGGCCCAGGGAACCCACTCTCCACGAGGCCCTATCCTCCATCATGGGAGCATACCACCACTCCCAGGAGACGATGGCGACAGTCCTGGCCAGGTTCCAGGAGATCCAGGTAGTGCAGGAGGAACAGTTTATGGGGTTCAGGGAAGAACTCAGAAACATCAGTTCCGCAATGGGCACCATCGTTGTGGCTCTCAATCAGATTGTCAGCACATTGCGGGACCATGTGGCACCACAAAGGGCCCCTGTCACTAGCATGGACCAAGAACTGGCTACCACCTCTGCCGGCGATAGTGGACAGGAGGCCCCGACACAAGAACAACAGGCCACCAGAACCCCACCCCCTGCAGAAGGAGAACCACCCGCAAGCGGGGCCTGAGATCTAGGAAGAAGACAGAGTAAGATGCCAAGACCCCCGCCAGGAAAGGATACCCCCTGATTGTCATCCCACTGTCCCACATTGTCACCCTGTCCACCCTTAAACTGCCCCTGCTCCACCTTCCACAGGCATATGGACAATGCACCTGTGAGACTGAAAATCTGGACTCTGCCATGGACATTCCTCCACCATCACCCATCACCGAATTGCAACCATTACCCAAAATTGAGCACTTTAATAAACACACTTATTGCAGAAAATTAATCTGGAGACTGCCTGTATTTTTGAACAAATGTATTACACAGAACCGTGCCAAAATGTCCAGTTACATTGTGATGACAACATACCACTGTCACACAGCTGTAGTCTATGGGGAAACAAAGCAGAGGTCACGCAGTGGGGCCCACATCTCTGAAATTGGAAGGGAAAGTCACAACTCAGTTAACATACACTGGGGGGAAACTCAGACAGTAGAGAGGCAGGAGACTTTAAGTAAATGTAAAATGCCGGTGTTGATTCTTACCTGTATGTCATTGAAAATACTGCTGTATTACTGTGTCCCTGTTGTCTGTGTCGTCCTCTTCGTCGTCCTCCTCTTCAATCTCCGCAGGCTCCACAGCTGCCACAACACCACCATCTGGACCATCCTCCTGCAGGAAAGGCACCTGGCATCGCAAAGCCAGGTTGTGAAGCATACAGCAGGCCACAATGATATGGCACACCTTCTTTGGTGAGTACATTAGGGATCCACCTGTAATATGGAGGCACCTAAACCTGGCCTTCAGGAGGCCGAAGGTCCGCTCGATCACCATCTTAGTACGCCCATGGGCCTCATTGTACCGTTCCTCTCCCCTTGTCCTGGGATTCCTCACTGGGGTCAGTAGCCATGACAGGTTGGGGTAACCAGAGTCACCAATTAGCCACACACGGTGTCTCTGAAGTAGTTCCATCACGTAAGGGATGCTGCTATTTCGCATGATGTACGCGTCATGCACTGACCCAGGGAACTTGGCATTTACATGGGAGATGTACTGGTCAGCCAAACAGACCACCTGGACATTCATGGAATGATAACTTTTTCTGTTCCTGAACACCTGTTCACTCGTGCTGGGGGGGACCAAAGCAACATGTGTACCATCAATTGCACCAATGATGTTGAGAATATGTCCAAGCGCATAGAAATCACCCTTCACTGTAGCCAAATCGCCCACCTCAGGGAAAACAATGTAGCTCCGCATGTATTTCAGCAGGGCAGACAACACTCTGGACAACACCTTGGAAAACATAGGCTGAGACATCCCTGATGAAATGGCCACTGTTGTTTGAAATGACCCACTTGCCAAAAAATGGAGTACTGACAGAACCTGCACTAGAGGGGGGATCCCTGTGGGTTGGCGGATGGGTGACATCAGGTCTGGCTCCAGCTGGGCACACAGTTCCTGTATAGTGGCTCTGTCAAGCCTGTATGTCAGTATGACATGTCTTTCTTCCATTGTCGACAGGTCCACCAACGGTTTGTACACGGGAAGATTCCTCCATCTCCTTGCAAGTCCCAGCGGACGGTGCCTAGGAAGGACAACATGGAGCACAGAGTCAATCAACCCACAGGTACGTTCCCACAGTTTGCACAGCACACGATTCTTAATGCATTGAATGGCTTGTATGAGTGTTGATGCAAGGCCTAGGCATGTGTGACGCAGTAGAAATTAAGATATGGGGGCCCTTGAAATGGCGGCTGCCTGACCTGTGAAGTGCGACAGTGGGATGTGAGGTCAATGCGCTGGCGTGGCACACCGCGGCGGTAGGCGGTCGAAGACCGCGGCGCAAAGCCGCATTGGTTAACATTGAACCCTATGGGTTTCAGGAGCCAATGACGATGTGCGCCGGCGGTCGCGGTACGCACCGCCGCGGTACGCACCGCCGCGGGCGTGACCGCCATTTTCTATCTGCTTAATCACTCGATACCTGATCATCCACAGGAGAGGACCTATACTGCAAGTGCTGCTGTGACCTCGGTCTGGAAGAGACAATGGCTGCTGCGACTGGGGAAAGGGCCCCTGCCTTCACTTCTGAAGAATTGGAGAAACTCGTGGATGGGGTCCTCCCCCAGTATGCGCTACTCTACGGTCCTCCAGACCAACAGGTAAGTACACTGGGACTATGCTTTGTGGCCAATGCCTGGGTTGAGTGGGGTGAATGAAAGATGGTGGGGAGGGCAGCGAATGAGGCATGCATCAAACGACAGATGAGAGCATGTGCCACATGGCAAGGGTGGGGATGGGGGGCCACTCACATCAAGCATGCAGAAGGTGATGATTTTTTATTTTCTCCCCCTGTACATGTCACATAGGTCAGCGCCCATCAGAAAATCGACATTTGGCGTGCCATCGCCAAGGACGTCCGGACCCTGGGGGTCCACAACAGACGGGGCACCCACTGCCGGAAGAGCTGGGAGGACATCCGCCACGGGAGCAGGAAGATGAGGAGGCTCTGCTGGGGATGGCCTCCCAACGTAGGAAGGGTGCCAGTCGTACTTTGACCCCCCTGATGTCCCGGATCCTGGCGGTGGCCTACCCCGATTTGGATGGGCGCGTGAGGACATCACAGCAGACACAAGGGGGTGAGTACCAGCACATTCTGCTGATTTTGAGCACATTGGAGGTGTCTGGGTGGGGGAGGAGGGCTGTGGGTATCCCTAGGCCAGGGCGATTTCTGTAGGCTAGGCCCCTCCGTTAGGCATGGCCCTGTGCCCCCGCCCCCCACCTCTGTAGGTTGCCTAGTACAGCTATTCATGGCCCTGTGTCACCTATGTGTGGAGTTGTCATCCATAGGCTTGTAGGCCATGTCCCACGGATTGAGTAGTGTACCCCAAGTGCGCGGCGTAGTGCAGGGGGCTTCTGTGTCTGTCCTCTCCGCCAACGGTATCGCGAATGCATGCACTCAACATGTCTTTGTTTCTCTACACCCCCCCCCCTTTTTTGGTGGTCTTCCTGTTCATGTGTGCATTAGCATCATCCGGCGGAGGAGAAGTGGCATCGGAGCACGAGGGAGCTGCATCTCACATGGCCATGGAGGGCCATGCAACTGACTCGGATTTCACCAGTGAGACGGAGGGCGAGGGGAGCTCCACAGCGGGGACACGTGGTGACACCAGTGACACAGACACGTCCTCGGAAGGGAGCTCCCTTGTGGTGGCGGCAACATCCGTGCCCACCGCAACAACAGGTACAGCCGCCACCCAGCGCACCAGCTTTGCCCTCCCAGCAGCCCCTCAGCGTTCGCCCCGTGCCCGCTCACCCAGGAAGGTGGGCATCTCCTTCGCCCCAGGCACCTCAGGCTCTGCCCCAGTTACCCCTGCTGCCCTCAGTGAGGAGGTCATTGACCTCCTGAGGACGCTCATTGTTGGGCAGTCTACCCTTTTGAATGCCATCCAGGGTGTAGAAAGGGAGGTGCACCGGAGTAATGCATACCTGGAGGGCATTCATTCGGGTCAGGCTGCCCATCAGCGATCGTTCAACGCTCTGGCCTCAGCACTGACAGCAGCCATTGTCCCTGTCTCCTGCCTCCCTCCTCCAACTTCCTCAACCCAGTCCCACTCCCCTGTACCTCTGCCTATCCCAGACACACCTACAGATCAGCCTGCACACACCTCAACACCCAAGGGAAGCTCATCCAGACATAAGCACCACACATCACACAAGCATTCACCCAAGCAACATCCACATGCAGACATGCCAACAGCCACTGCCTCCTCTGTGTCCCCCTCCTCCTCGTCTCCCTCCTCCCTCCCTGTGACGTCTCCACTCACACTTGCATGCACAACATCTTCAGCCACTACGTGCATCACCAGCACACCCACCAGAACACTCCGCACACGTGCAGTCACCACCCCCACTACCATTTACACGTTCCCTGTGTCCTCTCCCAGTGTGTCTGTCACCCCCTCTTCCAAACCACACAAACGCAGGCAGCTACCCACCCAACAGCCATCCACCTCACGACAGCCTCCAGCACAAGCACTTGCACCCAAAGACACCAGACTTCACTCTCCTACAACCACATCCTCTTCCTCCACTCCCATCCCCACTACAACTACCCGTCCCTGTCTTTCTAAATCGATTTTCCTTTCCAACCTTGACCTCTTTCCAGCAACTGACCCACCCCCTCCATCTCATAAGACTCCAATCAGCACCTCAGCCACCACAAAACCTGGACCTACAAAGACAATAGTCCAAGGATTTTGGAGTCCACCACCTTCAAGGCCAGCTACTTCGGCTAGGAGTAAAGAGACGGCCAGCCCACCCCCTGAAAAAAAAGCCAAGAAAGCCAGTGCCTGGCGCGAGAGGTCAAAGACAGCAGGCTCCAAAAGCACTACCCTGGCACCGTCAGGGAGTGGGGTGCCACCTGGCACACCGCCAAAGGGAGGAAAGGGCCACACACGAGCAGGGAAGGGTGGCAAGGGCAGCACGCCCGACAAGTCAAGCAGCAGGCGAGCTGCCCAGGAGGGCCCCACCAGCCCCATTACGGGTGTGCAGGAGGACACCCACGGGCCCGGGACGGCAGCACAGGAGGGCCTGCAAGCGAGAAGACAGATGTGCACGAAGGGCCCGGCAGCCACATGTCAGGTGGCGAGTGAAATCCATGTCATGGCCGGATCTGGTGACCTGGACACACATGTCAAGCACCGCTGAACAGGGCCCTTCAAGCCAAGCACCGCTGAACAGGGCCCTTCAAGTCAAGCACCGCTGAACAGGGCCCTTCAAGCCAAGCACCGCTGAACAGGGCACCGCAGTCTCAAGAACCGCTGAACAGGGCCCTTCAAGTCAAGAACCGCTGAACAGGGCACCGCCGTCTCAAGAACCGCTGAACAGGGCCCTTCAAGTCAAGCACCGATGAACAGGGCCCTTCAATTCAAGAACCGCTGAACAGGGCACCGCCGTCTCAAGAACCGCTGAACAGGGCCCTTCAAGTCAAGCACCGCTGAACAGGGCACCGCCGTCTCAAGAACCGCTGAACAGGGCCCTTCAAGTCAAGCACCGCTGAACAGGGCCCTTCAAGTCAAGTACCGCTGAACAGGGCACCGCCGTCTCAAGAACCGCTGAACAGGGCCCTACAAGTCAAGCACCGCTGAACAGGGCCCTTCAAGTCAAGCACCGCTGAACAGGGCCCTTCAAGCCAAGCACCGCTGAACAGGGCACCGCCGTCTCAAGAACCGCTGAACAGGGCCCTTCAAGTCAAGAACCGCTGAACAGGGCACCGCCGTCTCAAGAACCGCTGAACAGGGCCCTTCAACTCAAGCACCGCTCCGCTGGGCACCGCCGTCTCTGCACCGCTCCGCTGGGCCCTTCATCTCAAGCACCGCTCCGCTGGGCCCTTCAACTCAAGCACCGCTCCGCTGGGCACTGCCGTCTCTGCACCGCTTCGCTGGGCCCTTCAACTCAAGCACCGCTCCGCTGGGCACCGCCGTCTCTGCACCGCTCCGCTGGGCCCTTCATCTCATCAAGCACCGCTCCGCTGGGCCCTTCATCTCAAGCACCGCTCCGCTGGGCCCTTCAACTCAAGCACTGCTCCGCTGGGCACCGCCGTCTCTGCACCGCTCCGCTGGGCACCGCCGTCTCAAGCACCGCTGGCCCATTGGCAGAAGGGGCAGGCCCGCATCTGTGTCGGGCAGGGCTGCACGAAGCACTCTGGGCACCATGCCTCCTCCAGAACCAGTGGAGTCTGTAATCCACTTGTGAGACTGTGGCTTTGCACTCCCCAGGATGGCACAGTGGGCAATCCACCCACTGTAGGGACTCGTGAGACTGTGGCTTTGCACTCCCCAGGATGGCACAGTGGGCAATCCACCCACTGTAGAGACTTGTGAGACTGTGGCTTTGCACTCCCCAGGATGGCACAGTGGGCAACCCACCCACTGTAGAGACTTGTGAGACTGGAGGCCCCTCGTGGATCTGGCGTCGTGGACTCATCTGGCTGAGGTGCCCCCCCTTCCCTTCCCCCTGAGGTGCCTGTAGTTTTGCTATCTGATGCCCCTGCAGTGTTCTCTCCATTGGAGTTGGGTATCCTGTGTTGGCTTTGCCCATGTGTTTAGGCCCATTGGCCCACGAACAATGGCTGATACCCAATTTGGACAGGACAATTTACATATGTATATATAGTTATAGATGTTTGATATATTTTTTTACTTAGCCGTACAATATACTTCAAATTTCATGATCATTTTATTTTGTCTTTGCATTCTTCCGGGGGGTTTGGGGGTGTCACTCTGAGTTGTTGCTCTGCATTGATGTGTATGTAGATGTGGGTGAGGGTGAGGGTGAGGGTCGGTGTGTCGCGTATGTGTGTCCCCGTAATTTTTTGCCTCCCCTGTGTCATAGGTGCAGTACTCACTGTTGTCTTCTGCGCCGGCGTTCGTGCTCCTGGTAGCGGAGCAGGAAGACAATAGCTGGTAGGATGTGTAGTTCGGGTTCCATGCTGTCCAGATTCCTCGTGGAGTGTGTAGAGGTGAGCGTTTTCCGTTCGTAATGGCTGTTTCCGCCATGTTTTTATCGGCTGGGCTACCGCCCCGGAAAAGTTGGCGGATTGGTGGGTTGTGATAGGGTGGGCGGTACATTGTCTCCCGCCTGTCTGTTGGCGGTGACCGCCGCGCTGTTTGTTTGTCCCACTGTGGCGGTCGGAGTGTTAAAGTGGCGGTCTCTGTTGGCGGTTTCCGCCAGGGTCAGAATTCCATTTTTTTTACCGCCTGCCTGTTGGCGGGTTGGCCGCCGCTTTAACACCGAACGCCAGGGTTGGAATGACCCCCTTAATCCCGCTTCATATTCTGTGCAGGAAAATTAAAACAGAGATGCCTAGTGTTTTTATGAAGGCACATATTCATACAGGCGATGACACTATGAACAAATTTAGAACAAAGTTTTTAGCTTTAACTGCTGAACCTGTTAAGTTTCTAAAAACCTTTTCTGGGACAGAAGAATGTGACTTTAAAGAGATATACCTTGTGTGTGTGTCTAAAAGGAATTCTGACTATCACATGTTTGATGATCTTCCGTACAGTGAGTTCAAGATATCAGTCCTGCTAAGTGACCATCCACCAAAATCACATTCTGTGTGTAGAAACATTAAAAGACCATTCTACTTGATCAGAAGAAGTGTAAATGTATTGGATCATAAATATGTAGAGAAAGATCAGTGTGAATTTGGTTGCGAAGATATTGATGGGGTGCTCAAACCTGCAAAATTTCTAAAGCCTCTCCCCACAGAACTTACACATACATGTACTTGCAAATCATGTACTATAAAAAGATGTCCCTGTCAATGTGCTCTTCTCAAACGTTCAACTTTCTGCAAATGCACCACAAGTGATTGCTGAAACAAATAAATAAAGTAAAGTATGAAAATGTATCTAAAACAGGAGTAATAATCATTATTGTTTTCATATTCAGATGATAAACATTGTTTGGAGTATACATAAAAGGATTAAAAACCAGTATTTGTTTAATTTCTATATATGGCTCTTCTCCCTTAATTATAGCTTCCATTTTGGAAAATGGCCATAGGGTTGCCCTGATGACTAATTTTCTGTCTCTATAAGACAACTTGACTCTCATGTTTTGACACCAGAATGAAGTATATAGGCAGCATGGTTCCTGAAATATTACATCATCACTGCAACACATCCACCATTTTTAAAAATGTTGTCCAGAAATATTTAGTCTGGGCCAGCAATGTCAAACCAAGAAAAAATCCTTCTTGAATGATTCAAACACACAAATCAAAATAGAAACTTCTGGACAACAATTTTTTACAGAGTTATATCAGGGGGCCAGAATTACTTACCTCTTGATCCAATACCTCAATTTCTTACAAGTCTGGCATATCAGTAGGGACAAGTAGCAGTAATGTGTTGTCTGCCTTTCTTCAATTTACTTGTTTGGTTCTGTCCCTGTGGTTGGGAATCATTTAAATATTACAAACTGCTAAGGAGAAATGGTATGTATTTACAATGTGGAAGCTGTCTGTGTGTAACAGCTTTCACTTTCTGAAAATCAACTGTGGGCATCTGGGGAAATATAAAGCAATCCAGGAACAGCAGCATGTTTACCCTACAGTGCCTTGTCATTGTGCCACATTTGTTTTCACTTCTGCCCCTGTCTATTACCGTAATGGGGGGGTAAAGAAAACATTTTGGAAACGTCAATGCACTGATGAAGGTCTGCTGTTCTTTGTGGACTGATATGTCTACATTACCCACAATTTCAAAGGACTCTCATAGGGAATACTCCTTACCAAATAACAAAAACAATAGCTCCCATCAGTAGTCACACCAAGCTTTGATATGTGTCAGGTCTAAATAACGCATTTTATTTCAAGTACCCATTGCTTTTTTCATTCACACCTTTATCCCTCCACTTTCAACAGATACCTCATGCTCTCTGTGCCTATGGATCAGAGAGCACCCCAGCATGGCTCTTGAGCTATGTAGCTAGCTAAAGCATGTGCCAATCACCTTTTCCAAAGGGTTGTAAAAAGGGCAGTATGACTAGGTTGGAGAAAGCGCATTGTAATGAAGATTACCAGCATTTTAGTATGCCCTTACCCTGCCATTTCTCTTCATTGCCATGATCTTTATATTTTTTAAGGTCCAGAATTGCAAATCATGCACACTTTAAGTGCTTCACGGTTCCATTTTATATGTTATACATGGCAATCCAGTGTCTTGCAAAACATTATGGATTTGCTTGTCTTCTTCAAGTGCTGCAGGGGCGGTAACATAATCCTCTTTTACACCAGTTGTCCCAAAGAAGACAGTAGATGTTTGTCTTATAAGAAAATAAAATGTCAACCAGCCTTCCACATTTGCCTACTTCTACAAGTTTTTATTCCTTGCCTGAGTCATCTATTACCTTTCGCTTCCTTACCCCAAATGACTTAAACTTGTGGCATATTCTCTGTTTTCCATTCCCTCTCATCCTCTAGCATCTATACTCCAGGCATATTATCTTTCAGTACTCAACAAATAGTCTCTGTCTTTTCAACTCCTGATATTTTTGTACTTCCATTCCAATCTTGATCACCCTTCATGACATGAGATGTTTCCAAACATGTACCCCAACAGGTCATTGTTCTTCATTTGGCCCTGACTTTATATTGCAGAATGACACATTTCTCACCTGCAGTGTTTGCCGAACCACTTACTGACGGATTTAGGGGCACATTTAAGAGCCCTCAGGGCCTCCTTGCGCCACATTATCATCATTTGTTTATGCTAATGTGCCCCAACAAGGCCAAAATCACTGCGCCAAATTTACAAAGTGGGCAATGCATGCATTGCGCTACTTTATAACCCTTTGTGCTACACTATGCCTGCACCAAGTAAGGGGAGCCGAAAAAATTGCGCAAAGAAATAAAAAAAGATTTCTTTGCTTCTTTCTTTTGGGACTTTTAACGCCTGCTCAGAGCAGGCGTTAAAAGGAAGCACACCTTTGTTTTCAATGTGCTTTGCAGGATTAGTGTCAACATTTTTTACACTAATCCTGCAATGCTTCAAACTAACATAAAAAATGTTGACGTTATTTTCCCTAACTACTGCCATGGTGCACCGTATCTTAGATATGACACACACATGATGGTGGTAGGGGGGGTGCTACGGGATGCAAGAAAAGTGGTGATGCACTGGGTGCAGTGCCACTTCTCTTAAATCAGGCCCTTAGTATTAAACATTTTTCAGGTGTTTTATAGACGTTATTGAGACTGGTATGGTTATCATTATTGCCCATTTCTATTACCTCTCTTTTACTCATTTAAATTTTGGACATGCACATCACTTTTGATCTGAGAGAACAAAACATTGTCCAAATAATGTAGAAGTATACAACCATTTGAAGACTAGGTAGAAGGAACTTGCAGAACAAAGGGACTGATTTAGATGGAGTAACCTGTCCGCCAAAATTGAATTCAGGCCCATAGTCTTTTAAAAGAAGGTAAAGGATAATGCAAATCACAGAGGCCTTTCGTGATCATATATAGAGGAACAAAGTCAAAGACTGAGGCCCTAATTATGAGTGTGATTTGTGATGGTGGTCTGACCGCTGCATATAGGGTGGTCCAACTACCCTATTATGACTGTGGCACATGTGCCACAGTCCGACCGCCGGCACAGCCAGGTTGCCACCTGTCTAGATCTTGGCGGTCCCGGCGGTCACAATCTGCCAGGGCAGCGCTGCAATTTTACTCTACCAATTAGATTTGGCAGTGCTTCCCTGGGGATTAAGAGTCCCCTTCCTGCCAGCCTTTGCATGGCGGTCTCATCGCCATGCAAAGGTTGGTGGAAAGGGGGCATTGGGGTCCACGTGGGGGACCCTGTACTGCCCATGCATTTAACATGGGCAGTCTAGGGGGCCCCATGGACAGCTATGTCACACATTTCACTGGCAGAATTATGGGCAGTAAAATGCGCAACGGGTGCTGCCGCACCCGACGCACCACAACATTGCCGCCGGCTCGATTACGAGCCAGGATCAGTGGTGGTGAGTTTTCTGCGGGGCCAGCTGGTGGAAACGCTGTTTTCACCTGCTGGCCCAGCGGAAAACTCCTAATAGGGTGGGCAAATGACCTCCATTACTGGCAGTCTTTTGCCTGCAGTGGCTTCGGCGGTCCTGTGAAAGGACCGCCAAAGTCGTAATGAGGCCCTGAGTTCCTGATTTCAAGATGATTTGCAAAATCCCTATGATGTACAGCAGGGGTTAGTTTAATCCTTAAGTTGCACGGGGCTACGTATCCATTTCCCCAAAATAATTAAACCCTTGGTGCTGTGCTCTTTCCTATGAAAGAGGATATTTCTAAACATGAAGAATAAAAATATTGCAATCTCTAGTGGAAAATTAAACACACCAAAAAGCTGATTATTATTGATGCAAAAATGTATTAGAATACGGTTAATTGCTGTACTTGGAAATGGGTAGAAACATGCAGAGAGATTTTATTTTTTATTCAATTAACTAAAGGGCGGAAAAATTTACATTTTGTCGTGTGTATGTCATTTTTTATTATTACTGATTTATCTAGAAAAACAAAGCAGAAGATGGAAAGCTATGTTTTGTTTTCATTTGTTAAAGAGTAGCTTTATGTATGCTCTGTGACCTGCCTTCATCCTTGACTGCTGGCACTGCCAGCAGGCACTGTGATGTTAAAACCAAACAGTAATAAATAATTACAGTTAAGTTGCTATGTCATTTCTTTACTACTGGTGACTAGGAATGTCACAAGTTGCTTGTAATAAATTAGAGGTAGACATTTCATAAAGGGATGGTATGTTCCAATGTATTGTACATAGAAATAATAATACACAGTGTTATGTGTGGAGGAGTGGGATCTACAGAAGAAAACTTTGGGCCTGATTCACAAAGGTAAAGTTTGACTTTAAGGGCCTCATTATGAGTTTGGCATTCCATGGATCGCCATGTGTACGTTGGTGGTCCGACCGTCATCGGGTTGGCGGTCAGACCACCGTAGTACTAGTCAGACGGGCCTATGGAGCAAAGACAGCTGCAGTGCTGCTGGCACCACCAGGCAGACCAGACCCCCGCAGTCATGAGGCAGCACAAACAGGCCGGTGGAGCCTGTATTTCTGCAGGACACATTATCAGGTTGCACACCACCAACGTGACCATAGTGGTCCAAACACTACATCTCAGCAGCTGGAATATGGGAGTATAAAGGGAGACACTCACTTGCAGGCAGCCTCACATGTCCAGTGCCACCATGGAGCCCATCACAAATATACTGCCACTGCTGATGATCATTGATGAAGCACAAAATCCATGCTGCCCTCAGCGTAACTGACTGCACATACACACACCTACCTGTGCCATTACCCTCAACAATTGCTTGTTGGACCGCCAGCCCCATCAGATGGGGGCACCACATACACATTTCATTGTGTCCCATGTCGCAATCAGATACAAAGAAGGACACATGCCCAGTCACAAGACATCCCCTTTGGGTAGGTCACTCACACTGCACGGCAACATTAACCAAAAACACATGTCTGCTCAACTCAGGCACAGGGACAGTAAAGTGTACACAACATTGTCTCGTTGTCTCACACAATACCAACAACACACAAACATCACATCTACAAATATCACTCACACACTCACATTCCTCACATGCCACGGACTGTCAGAACATTCAGCGCACATATATGGATGTTTCATGGGACACAACCACTACTACCAGTAAACAGCCCTGCAATGGACACAAATGTCACCCACATTGCAACACAATGGAAGTGTTAGTCCTGGCATCCTTGGTGTGGTTTCCCCTGTCTTTTGCCTCTGCTTCCTGCATTTTTGACTGTGTGCTGACTGAGTAAACTGTATGTGTAATTGGCTTTTCCATAATTGTCATATTTTATTTACTAGTAAATCCCTAGTAAAGGGCCTGTAAATCAAATGCTACTAGTGAGCCTGCAGCCTTGATTGTGCCACCCACATGAGTAGTCCCGTAAACATGGCTTAGACCTGCCATTACAGTGCCTGTGTGTGCAATTTTACACTACCAATTAGATTTGGCAAGGTTACCCACTTGCCTAGCCCTAACGTTCCCTTTTTGTACGGCACCCCTATGGTAGGCCCCAGATAGCCTCATGGGCTGGGTGCAGTGTATGTTAAAGGTAGGTCATGTACTGATGTGTTTTACATGTTCTGACAGTGAAATTCTGCCGAATTCCATTTTGACTGTTGCAAGGCCTAACTCTCTAGTAGGGACCGCCTTTTAATATCTTTTAAGTGCCGTTTCCCATTGTGAGCAGATAAAGATATGGAGCTCATGGGTCTCTGAACTCAAAATATAAAAATACATATTTTGGTAAAGTTGTTTTTTAGATTGTCAGTTTGAAAATATCGCTTTTAGAAATTGGGAATTTTCTTTCTTAACCATTCTGTGCCTCTGCCTGCCTGTGGTATACATGTCTGTACTCACCCCATCAACCTTTGGGTAGGTCATTGCCAGATTGCGGGCCATTAGGGGGTCATGGTTTGATGGGCACCCCACCAACGTTATGAGGACAGACCCAGCAGGACGTCTGAGATTTTCTGGGCCCAGCATCTCAGGTCCTCCCACCTTTTCCTTCAGTGGGTGCTCCGCCAGCTGTGGAACCCCAGGATCTGCACCTTCTGGGCGATGGCTCAACCATAGTGCCTTCATTTGATGGGCATTAACCTGCATGAATTCATAAGACAAATAAGACATTATTTGTTGCATTACTTTGGTGTGGGATGTGATAAGGCTCAAGCTGCTGACATCATTTACTTTAATGGCTGCCTATTCTACTCTTCTGTGGCTTGTGGGGCTTTACCCTGGATTATGTAATTTGACGCAGTTTGATTCAAACATTCTTATGTTACAAAGATCCAGACTTATGGGCAGTCCATGTGCTGTACACTGGTATAAAATACTTGTTGTAACCAGACACTTGTACTTATGTGTTTGTGTTTAATGATTGTAACCCTGAGCAGAACACTTTGTACCTGTTAAATATCCCTCCTTGCACAAGTAAGTTATGTCTTTATCATATGGTTCACATGGTCTTGCAAATCTACTTAGCAAAATGTTGAAATTTAGCAAGCAGACAATGAGTTTGTGATGGGTGAATTTATTACAGTGCTGATGCAGTGAATAAAATTTGGACAGTAAAAAAAGAAATTAAAAAAGTGAAGGTGTCAGTCAAGCTGGATGAAATCCTTGGAATAGATGGCCCACCACTGGGAGTCCAAAGTCCAGAGTACTCCTCCATTGGAACTGGTGGATAGTTCAGGAGCAGTCAGCAAAGTGAATGTGTGGCATACAAAGGAATTGCTTAAGGAAGAGGTCACTTGCTGGCAGTGTTGGGTGACTTGCCATCCGTACATCCTGTATTCTTCACTGGATGTTCCCGCTTGTGTGGGGGCATCTGCTGCTATGGAGGTAGGGGTATTTGGAGCTTGTTCCACTGGCAGGGCCTCCCTTCCACTGGCTGAAACTGATGAAGAGGGGCCTGGTGTTCATGCACCAAAGGAAGAGGTAGATTGGTGTTGTAGAGCATTGCTCAGGGTGGTCTTAATATCCCTCATCAACCCTGTTAGGGAGATCATGTTGGTATTTCGAGCCTCCCTCTGTTTATGCATTTCTCTGTGCAGGTCCCTCAATAGCTGCTTTATTCCCCAGAGTTCAGTTACTACCTGGCCATCACACCTTGGGACTCCTGATAGACCCCCAAAATGTGGCTGATGGTGTCCTGGCCATGGCCAGCCCCTTTGGGCTCACCCAGCTGGCTCACAGCATCCTTCTCATGCACTCTACCCTCATGGCCCTGTGCCCTGGCCACAGTATGCCTCTGTCACTGGTTCCTTGACCGTCATTGTTGAAAGTGTTGCACTGCAACTCAGGATCCAGAACTTGGGGGCGCAAGATGGTAGACACTGTGCTCACTATACAGGTTGCAGGCGCTGTGATGTAGAGGCAACTGGGCTGAGAGGTGTTGAAGTTGCCACAGTGAGACTCACTGTTGGTGTCTGACCAGGTTGCCCAGATGGGCCAGAACCGTCCACCACGTCCAGACATCCAGGAGTGTCTTCTTCACTGAGGGCTTCATCAGGAGGGTAGTGGAAGTCTCTTCTGTGGCCTCTATGTGCCCAGTAGCAGCTCAACCTGTTGATGTGAAAGATACAATGTTACTAGTTGTATTGCGACAACAATTTACTGTTACATTAAGCATAAACCTTGTACAAAGTTATTTTGTCGTTAATGTTATTATGGCAAGTAGCCATGATATTGTATTGACCTGACATTTGTGAAGCATTCCAATTCCATCTACGTCAAGCAGCTGCTAAAATGTGCAACTCATTAGCCCTTAGGAGGATGAACTAAGAATGCCATCTTGCCACCAGTGCAGGCAAAACAATGGCTCCACATGATATATCTTTGGCCATTTTGAGGCATAAGTGATTTTTATACAGTCAGACCCAGGAATTTGTTGTATATGTGACTGGAGTAATCATGTGCCTAGTGCAGTGTGAATGTGTCTGCTGCCAATACCATTCTGGTGATACATCTTGAGGCCTCTGGGATCATTGTTTTACACACTGTGTAAACTGTCCTTCCTGTACTCAATAGTTTCATCTGGGGTTTGCTGGTCAAGATGAAGCTAGGTGGCCTGAAACATCTAGCATGATCTATATCTTGGTCAGGTAGCAGGCAAGGCTATTTGGACAGGTGACCACACATCTGGTGTTAGGAGTCACTGAAACAGTGCCTCCTGGGAGTTGCAGTCATATCACTCTCCATACTACACACACATGACAAATGGTATCCACCCAGGTGAAAAAAACTTCAATTGAGAGTTCATAGATAGATTTGGGCAATTGAACATTATCTTTGTGGTTGGAGTTAGAAATACATAGACTAGTGGGCTTTGCATTCAAGTCACTCCCTCTATTTCCCACCACCATAAAAATGGTATCCTCTCAGATGTGTAAATTTCATTTGAGAGTTGAGACACAGAGGTATTTGGGCATGTGACCGCTGTACTGGTGTTTGGAGTTACAGAAAAAATGCCTCCTGGGAGTTGCAGTCAGGTCACTCTCACTACCCGCAGTACTTGACATGATATCCCTCCAGGTGAGTTTCTTTTGGGGGTGAGTTGCAAAACAGGTGTCCTTTGACAAAAGAACTCTGGGCTGGTGTTTCGAGTAACAGACACAAGGTCAGTTGGTCTTAGAAGTCATGTCAGTCCCTGTACTATACATACTACAGGAATTGTATCCAAACGGGTGAGTACACTTCATTTGTGAGTTAACAAACAGGAGTCTTTGGAGAAAAATCCACTGGGCTGGTGAGTGAAATAACAGTGATGGACCATCCTTGCCTTAGCAGTCCTGTCAGTCCCTCTACTATTCACGCTATACAAATGTTATCCTCCCAGCTGAGTGAACTTACATTGAGGGTTACCAAACATGGGTCTTTTGATGAATGAACACTGTTCTGGTGTTTTGAACTGCTGAGACAGTGCCTTCTGTGAGTTTCTGTTTTAGGTTATTCCATCTAGTTCTCACACATTTCCAATGTAATCCACCAGGTGAGTATATTTCATTTGTGAGTTGACAAACAGGGGTATGAGGGCAAGTGACCACTGTGCTGGTATTTGGAGTTAGAGAAACTGGACCTGCTGGAGTTGGAGTCATCTCAGTCCCTGTACTATGCACACTATAAAAATATTATCCCCCCAGGTGAGTATAGTTCATGTGTGAGCTACAAGATTCTTTAGACAAGAGAATACTGGGCTGATGGTTAGTTTTACATACGCAGGGCCTTCCTGGCCTTTGTAGTCATGTCACTCCCTCTATAAATGTTATCCTCCCAGATGAGTAAACCTAAATTGTGATTTGTTATTACTGATTGAAGTTTTGCACAGTTACATTTCACATTGTCACTAAGTTAAGCTGGACTGATCTGTGCCAAGCTACCAGAGATTTGAGCACAGGTTAATTTAAGGTTTGCGTTTCACATCACCCTGACTAGGATTGTGGTTTTAGCTTGAGTTGGGTTTTAACCCCATCAACCAGTAACCCAATTTCTTAAGCTAGACAATTGAGGTACGTAGTTCTGGCCTCCAGGAATTTTCTACCAGTAAAATGTTTTGATAGCCTTGCAGACTGCTCTCACCAAGATCTTTGTTTTCTTCCTTTATTTGGGACATGAAGTCCTGTCAATAGCAGGTGAAAATGTTGTGGCAGGCAACACTGATTATGTTGTGGCAGGCAACACTGATAATGTTGTGGCAGGCAAAACTGAGAATGTTGTGGCAGGCAATTATGGAAGTACGAGGTCACTCGTTATGTGTATATTTCAATGTGAATGTGAGAGATCCCAAATAACCATAATCCTGCAGTCAAATATGCATACATTATTGGCCATAACTGGTCTGGAAAACGCTTGTGGCCCAATGTGCAAATCCTTGTTCACAAACTAGAAAGTACAAACTGCACACAATTTGCTTTGCACATAGGAATGAAATGTGTGTAATGCAAAATGTCTATTCGTAGATGGTTGCAAAACAACCTGCCTACTAAATTTTAATATGGCAGGTCATGCAGGTCAGAATTTGAAACCACCTGTGTTTGGCTATGAAGGAGCTGTGGCCTGCAAGGTATATCTGTCTTCCATCGGCCTTTTGTTTTCATTCACAAAATGGAAGTATTTTTTTCTAAAAGTAGGCCCCGTACTTTAAATATAATGGTGCTGCTGAAAAATAAAATATTCTATTCGGGAAGACATTTCTGGGAGCAGGCAGTTGTTTACAGAACCAGTGTCTGCTCCACCCATTCTCAAAGGGGAAGCTCTCCCTAAGGGACAGTTTTCCCTTTGTGAATCATCTACCCCTTCAACTCAGTTGTCGATCTGATCAATGGTTTTTCAGTGGCATAATGTAGAACGATGGGCCCTGATGATGACTGTGAAGATGAGCCCCTGAGTCTCTCATGTAACAAATATTCATAGGCCTTGGAAAAATCTGTGGTCATAAGCCATTGATACATCCACTGCCACTCACAATTAGGAGGTAGAAAATCCCTTTCTTGCCTCCTCATATTTTTGATTCAAAAAGGGTTGGAAAATTCCTCACCAACGGCGTTTTGTAGAACTCATAACACTTTTTCATTGTCGCAATCTATATGGTTTTGCAAGTGGCATGGTTTTCTACTGTAAAATTGTCATACACCATACCCCTATATCTCTGGGCAGAATCCAAGTTTCAACACAAGGGATATCTGAATCATTTGATAACTGGACAGTAGTTTAGCGTGATGTAGCTAATTTAATTAGAAAAAAATGATGGTCATTCGATATTGGGTATATATCTCGTCCATCCATTAGCAGAAAAGTGCAAAGTCAGCTAATCTGTATTCTGAATCCAATATACGCCACAATAAGCAAATGAAAGTGCATGGAACAGCGATAAATAAATAGATCGTTTATCTTGAAACTGTAAAATATATTTCTCTAGTATGCCCTTATTTCTTGCTGATACATATGCTTTTAATCACGATCATTTTTGTCAAATGGTGCAACAGTCACGGGTAATGGTTTAACTTTAGAAAATGACAGCTGAAAGTCATATATTCTTTGTTATGGTTCATATCAAGAAATATTTTCAACAGGAACTCCGCAATTTGAATGGAGTTGATTTTATGAATCGTGTATTTAATTTCCCCTGCATCTGTTCTTAGCCGAATGCATTTATGGCCATTATCTTGTTGTGTGCCCTATTAACTTATTGAATTAATCATTGTCTACTCTATTGTCAAATGGTTCTCTTTAAACGTTATTGCAGAAAATACATTTTGAAGTTTTCGTTTAAACTTGTTTATCAAAAACAATAAAGTTAAATATAAAGGGCATTAAAACCTGATGTTGTCCCTTATCTGGTGCATCTGTCAGACACAGAGGTGAACCTTAAACTATACCAGGTCTTGTAAGTTTTTCACTGTCAGTCTTCTTCCTCCCGTCTTCCCCATCCCTACCAGAAAAAGCCCCCTCTCAGAAACGTTAGAACCTGGTGAAATGTCTGCTTTCTCTAAGCTGGGTAGTGTTTTACTTTATTTCGGCGTTTGCAGGTTTTCTACTACTCCTACAGAAATTAAATGATGTCCTTCCATTACAAATGACACGCTTCTGAAGGCGCATGTTACGTACATTTATATTAACACTGAAAACAACATGTATATCAACTCTTCTCGATATTAAACAGCAGTCCGTGTGTCTTTGCTGTAATAGGTACTGCTTGTAAATTTACTGTATAGAACATTTGACACAGTATATTCCGAGTGCTTTATTAATACATGTTCAGAAATGCATGGTGGTCTACATTAGGCATCTCACCAGTTATGATATTTTTCAAGGAGATATTTATATATTATACATGATTTGAATCAGCGTTCACTTAATTTCAAAATGCCTAAAGCAGTCTAGTCTGCACGGCAGTGGAAAATACAGTTTAAACATAGTATATTGCCGAAAACAGTTTAAGCTGTGCATGCTATTTCACAAAATCCAGCTCGCTTTTTCTGCAAAGTAGCTACATGTATAACAATCGCATACCAATAAATCAACACTTTATTTTTTTCCGACAAATGGCCAATCGAGGCTCTCCGTGCTACAGTGCTAAGTCAATCACGCAGAACTAATTTCCTGCCTGTCTCACGATGCATAAAAAGCTGCTCTCTGACTGCTTCTGACAAAAAACAAGTGACTGAAGGGGCGGGGGTATGAAACACATGCACACCCCTTGACTGTTAAAAGCCCCTTCACGGTGCTCTCATGGTCTTTAGTATAATTGGTTTAATGGAAGGCAAGATTCACACGATAATCTTTCATAGAAAAGTCACATACATACACCTACACAAACGTTTATTACGCAGGCTTTGTGTGCACGCCACTATTCTCTTTCTCCGCTGCAAATATGCCTCAGCGAGAACATCAACTGTTTCAAAATAGTCAAGTTATACTGTGCTGCGGCATTTTTATTTTACCTGCACAACTATCCTGCATTTAATGAGCATGCAAGACAGCAAGAAATACGTTTAGGTCCTTTTTGATTGTAAGTGGACAGCCTCGTGTTCACAAGAAAGACACAAAGGAGGTAAATTTCAACAAAGTAACCGAAAGAAACGAATTAATGTGGTAGTTCTGATCATGTGATGTAATTTCAGATCACGCTGTAATCGCAGTATTTTGAAATCTACCCAAAGAACACTACCGAGATGAAGACATACAGTCATTCTTTGTTATTCCTTAGGACATTCGTTGTCCTTTCAGACCTGTTTATTTGGAAAGGTGACAAAACGAGAAGGCCACTTTTCATTGGTAGCCTATGGTCCTGCCTAAACATCAAATGCCATCAAATGCCATCTATTTTTTTTCATGTAAATGGCACTTAGTTGTGCAAGACCCCTCTCAATTTGTTGACAATAAGCATCTGTTATTCACGAAAAGTTACCTTTCATAAAGAACGTGCAATTAACACATATAGGGGCACATGTAATTACCATTTTTCCTGTCACAAACGGCCCGATTCGCAAAATCGGACCGTTTGCAGCAGGAAAAAAACATTTTGGTAATTACAGAGCTTATTTTGCAATTCGGTAATCTATTTACAAAATAGGTTTGCGAGTCGCAAGTAGGAAGAGGCGTTCCCTTCCTAATTGCGAGTCGAAGAGCGATGTAGCATTGTTTTGTGACAGTGAATGCGGTCACAAAACAATCGCAGTTAGCACCAGTTTCAAACTTGTGCTAACCCATCCCCCCTGGGGCCCCTTCCCCTTTGTGAATGGCAGCGAAAATATTTTTTCAGAGCAGAGCTCTAAAAAAATGAAAAGAATCATTTAATTTTCTATTTTTAAATACATAAATAAAAAAAATAAAAAACGGCTTTATTTGAAAGCAGTCACAGACATGGTGGTCTGCTCTCTCCAGCAGGCCACCATCCCTGTGAGTGCGGCCATTCCCAATAGAGTCGCAAATTGCGATCTACCTCATGAATTTCATGAGGTAGGTCATTTGCGACCCCATTACGAATCACAAACAGTGTAAAGTACAGTGTTGTACATAAGGTTTTGCGGCTCGCAATTTGCGACTCGCAAATGAGTCACAAATTGCGAGTCACAAAACTCGGGGTCGTACATCTGGCCCATAGTTAGTATTCCACTGTGACCTATCGCGCTTTCTCAGCATGTTCTTTACCCACAAAAACTTTTTTTTTGACAAAGGAGGAGCTAAGCTGCGTATTATGGATCACCACACTTGACGATGACAACAGATCCCATCATGCTCACCTCTGTGTATAGAATGAAAATGTGATTAGTTAGGCAATTTCGTACTAAAATTGCACAATACTACACTCTTTTGATAGTCCTTTAAGTGCTAGTGGATTGCAGAGAAGACATTTTTAACTTTTTAGACAGTTCACATTTATGATTTAATAACACGTTTGCCACTGATGATATCCAGGCAACCTAACTTAAAATAGTTATCCATTTATTTATGACACTAAAAAGATACTGGCAAATAGCCTGCCATGCTGTAATGATAAAATATTTCCTACTTGAAACAGTACTCTACTTGTGCATGTGGTAATAAGATATAACAGAGGAACGGCCAAACCAGCAAACCTTTCAACTAGTATTTGGAGAAGATAGCTGTTTGGCTGAAGTATTTCAACACCATGCCAGCCAGTATCCGGTAAAATCTACCAAACACATACATTTTTTGAAAGTTTATGGGCCAGAGCAGACTGGAAATATTGGTGATGGCCATAGTGGTTTTGGGAAGCCTGAACAAGTATGATTAGGAAAATGTAAGATCAGAATGATATTTTAGTTTAATCAGAGGGGTGCTTGGACAAAATATTGAGTTGTAAATATCGGGAGACACACATGCCAGAAAACAATACAGTGACACAATTATATTGTGATGCAAACATTTTGTAGTCAAGAATATTGTTTTCTTGGGTAAGTAACACTGGGTCTCATTATGAGGCTGGCGGTCTTGAGTCTCCAGGAGGTCCGACCGCCACATTACGACCCTTGGGGTTGGACCGCCAGGGGACTGCCGTCTCCGCCAGGAACATGGTTGCCGACGGGCTGACGCCAGTCAGAGTCGTATGCTGAGTATTGAGGTGCTGAGTATTGTTATCAATTATATAGTTGTAAAAATATTGTTTTTAATTATTTTAATTTGTTTTACTTATTTTTTGTGTTACTATGGTTTGTTCATTTGTTATTCATTTTGTTGAATAAAGTTTGTAATTTTAAGTGACTTTGAATTTTGTATTTCTTGGTCATAAAAATGTATAGTGTTGAAGTGGGTTGTTGGGTTTGTAGGATATAGGGTGGAAAGTTAACAAAGCAAAAACAAATTATGAATTAATTATTAAATAATTATGTGATAGGTATTAAGGTTATACTGATTTATTTTAGTCACATTTTAGGTGCATGTCTCTAGGTTTGTAAGGGTAGAGGGTGGAAAGTTAATTAAATAATAATCATTTAACAATATATTATTGTTTATTAATTATTCACTCAATTACCAATTATGTAAATTGTGCTATACGTATTTAATTGAGTTTGATTTCAGTTAATCAACAATTGATAATTATTTTCATGTATTTTTTATTATGTCAAATATGGAACTGTTATTTTGGTTAGATATATTTTAGGTGTGGACTGCTAGGTTTGTAGGGTTTCAGGGTGGGAAGTTAATTAATTAATTATTAATATAATAATTATTATTGATTAGATGATTATTTTGTTTTATTAATCATATACGTTCTTTAATTCTTTTCAGTTTTTAAAATATATCTTTCTATCTATATATATATATAAAATATATAATAAATATATATATATATATACATATAGATATATATAGATATATATTTTAAGAACTATATACATATTTATCTATATCTATATATCTAAATATATATATATATATATATATATATATATATATATATATATATATATATATATATATATATATATATATCTATAGAGAGAGAGAGAGAGTTTATAATTTTTTCTTCCACTGACATAATCTGGTTAGGAGAACATAATATTTGGGTAGTCAATTTATGTGTGGCCATGGCATTGCTAGAGCAATTGTGAATAATTCAGTCATACACTCGCAGATGATGATTCTTTGGTGCAGCAGAAGCCAGGTGCTATCTTTGATGCATAATGTCTTGAAATACCAACCTCAAATCTTCACAAGGTGCCTCTAGGGCACCTCTCACGTCACTTAATCTTCAGGACTGGTACCAACCCAATGTCATACATGCCAGTGCCTCAGATGATCAGTTTTCCACCATGGAAATGAGCCCACAGTTCCCCTAACGCCTGCCCTGACCCAGGCCTTAAAAAATGGTGAACCCTCCTCCCTCCCATGCGTAATTTTAATACGAGGGGATATATAGAGTCATTTTTTGCACAGGAACGCCTACTTTGCATCATATTGACGCAAAGAAGGTTTCCACATCCACAAAATGACTTTAACTCCATAAATTTGGCGCTAAAGTTCGCCTCTAGTTTGAGCTCTCTAGTTTTGAGCTGCTAATAATTTGAGAACAAATGCAGCTCCTTTTCTCTCCTAAAAATTCTGTTTTCAGACCCTGGATTTCTGATTTTATTAATGCATGTTATTTCATGTGTGCGTTTTTTGTGTTAAAAATGCTTCATGTAGTGCCAAACTATCATAGTGAGTGTTTTGCACATTGCTTGTTTTTCTTTTTGTGTATGATAGTTTATTGTATTTATTTGACTAAAATTCCTATGAGATTTCATAATTAAATTGTTGGAACATAATTCATTTGTGCTCACACTAATTTGTCAAAGAAATTGTTTTGAAAGTTTTGTCAGCATTGGCTAATTTTGCTTTGTTGATACTTTTAGAAACCTTGCATTTTCCAAATCTTAGCCTTATGTGCCTGTTGCCTGTCTCCAGTGCGTGTCTGGGCTGGGGTGACCCAGAAATCCAATTTCTACCAATCACCATCAGGTAATATGCCTCCTGATGAATTCACATAGTCATCCACTCTACATACTCCATGAATGTACATACTATTTCTATCCACCACTAATTGTAACGTATCTTTCACACCCTGAGCACTGCTCTATGTGACTCTATGTGAATGCCCTGGCTCGATGATCTTTTCTAATCTGCCAGCCCGCCCTTTCTCTCTATGTTCATAATACTATCAATTTGCTCCTGTCGCTATGGTAATATACTTTTTTAAATCGGTTCATATGTGTCAGTATTATCAGTACCCTTCTCAACCCAATGCTGTCATTGAGACTCTGACATTTAAATATTTTCACCTATTGATCTCTTTCCCTGTGGCTTACTCATGCATGCTAGACTGCTTACACATACCGTTACATCCTAAACCCCAGCTAAGTCTTCCTCTATCTCCCACAGCTTGATGCTGATCCAGAGTATGTAGAAACTCAAAATACAGAAAAGAGAAAAAATCCAGAAATGGCAACTTGTCATATCTGAGGCCACAGACTCACATGGCCAATCATAGGTGATTGAACATGCCAAGTGTTACGATTATCACTCTATCACGGAGAAATCGTTAGAAGACAGAAATGATTGTGATATGCCACGAAGTTCATGAACACTAAGGCCCATATTTATACTTTTTGATGCAAACCAGCGCCGGTGCTGGTTTGTGTAATTTTTTTTACTGTCGGCTAACGCCATTCCAACACGTCAGGGGGGCGCCTTATTTATGGAACGCCATTCCAACACGTCAGGGGGGCGCCTTATTTATGGATTGACATTAGCTGGTGCTGCGGGCTGGTCAGAGTAAAAAAAAACGACTCTAACCAGGCAGCGCCGTCGTAGGGAAGAATGGGGGTTGTGCTTTACAATATGGTGCCGGTCAGGTTAGAGTAAAAAATCATGGCTCTAACCAGACTTGAGCCATTTTATGATGCACAACACCCATTGAAATGACTCCTGTCTTAGCAAAGACAGCAGTCATGCCCCCCTGCCCAATGGCCATGCCCAGGGGACTTCTGTCCCCCGGGAATGGCTATTGGGCACAGTGGTATGTAGGGGGGCCTAAGTTAGGCCCCCCTATGCCACTTAAAAAAAAATAAAAAAATACTTACCTCAACTTACTTGTACTTACCTGGGATGGGTCCCCCCATCCATGGGTGTTCTCCAGGGGTGGGTGTGGGTTGCAGGGGGTGTTCCTGGTGGCAGGGAAGGGCACCTGTGGACTGCTTCCATAGTCAGAGACCATGGAAATGAGCCCACAGGTCCCTTAATGCCTGCCCTGACCCAGACGTTTAAAAACAGCGCACATCAGGCTGTGTGCCATTTTTTAAGGCCCGCCCGCTCATGTGCGTCAAAATGATGAGGGAGCATAAATAAGGCACACAGGTGTTTAAGTCATTTTTTGGACGGGAACGCCTACCTTTCATGTCACTAGCACACGGCGGTTTCCCGCATCCAGAAAATGAAGCACACTGCTGAATTTTGAAGTTCGCGGACTCGGGCGTCAAAGTATAAATATGGTGTTAGGTGTGTGACGAATTTTGACGCAAACTCAACGCAAACAGAGTATAAATATGCCCCTAAGTACGTAGTACTGTTAAGAAGGTGGATATGGTTACTCTGCCATGGCAACCAGGTAATCTTAACCTCTCGAGTGCCTTGGACGACGTGACCTCGTCCAAGGCACGGGAACTGGGGGGAGCGCTAACGCTCCCCCCTGTGCTCCCCACCCAGCCCCCCAAGGCAGGGATGGAAGGGGAAGCCCTTCCCCTTCCACCCCGACTCCCCCAACCCCCCTGAGACGTCAGCGCGCGAGCGCGCGCTGATTTGTCGCAGGGCCTCCCCCATCGCGCTGGAAGCTCAGCTTCCAGCGCGATCAAAAGAGAAATGCTCAGCATTTCTCTTTCGATCACGTGGGGGAGGCCCAGAGAGGCTTCAAAGGGAAGGAAATGTATTTCCTTGCCTTTGAAGTCTCTCCGAGTGTTTCAAAAGCCGGATTGCTTGCAATCCGGCTTTTGAAACACCCATTAGTCACCAGGGATTTTTTTTTTTACTGAAACTGGCATAAGGGAGCGACCCCTTGGGCAAGGGTCGCTCCCAATGGGGGGCATTTTTTGGGAAGGCCTTTTCTGCCCCCCCTGTGGGCAGAAACCTCTAGGCACCAGGGATCATTTTTTTTATTTTTTATTTTTTAGGTGGGGAGCGACCCCTTAGGCAAGGGTCGCTCCCCTAGGGGGCAAATTATATTTAGGACATTTCTGCCCCCCTTGGGGGTAGATTGGCCTATTTTGATGAGGCCAATCTGACCCAAGGGGGGCAGATACCATTAGACACCAGGGAGTTTTTTTTGTTTTTGTGAATTTCACGCAAGGGGAGTGACCCCTTAGGCAAGGGTTGCTCCCCTGGGGGGGGGAAATTATTTTAGGCCATTTCTGCCCCCCTGGGGGGTAGATCAGCCTATTTTGATTAGGCCGATCTGCCCCCAAGGGGGGCAGAAACCACTAGGCACCGGGGATTTTTTGTTTTTTCTGTTTTACAGATGGGGAGCGATTCCTTGGACAAGGGTCGCTCCCCTGGAAGGGGAAAAGTGTATTTAGGCCATTTCTGTCCCCTTTGGAGGCAGATTGGCCGATTTTTGCTACGCCAATCTCCCCCCAAGGGGGCAGAAACCACTAGGCAACGGGGATTTTTTTTTTGGCGCCAATGTCACGGAGGGGGAGCAACCCCGTAGGCAAGGGTCGCTCCGGGGGGGGCAAATTTATTTTAGGCCATTTCTGCCCCCACTCGGGTCAGATCAGCCTATTGTTATTAGGCCGATCTGCCCCCAGGGGGGGCAGAAACCTTTAGGCGCCAGGGACATTTTTATGTTGTTGTTTTTTTTTTGTTTGGGTTTTTAGAGATGGGGAGCGACCCATTAGGCAAGGGTCGCTCCCCTGGGGGGCAAATTGTATTTAGACCATTTCTGACACCTTTGGGGCCAGATTGGACGATTTTAGGTCAATCTGCCCCCAAGGGGGCAGAAACCACTAGGCACCGGGGATTTTTTTTTGGCGCCAATCTCACGCGGGGGAGCGATCCCGTAGGCAAGGGTCGCTCGTGGGGGGGAGATTGGGGGGGGCAAATTTATTTTAGGCCATTTCTGCCCCCCCTGGGGCCGCCTGAGCTAGAGGCCAAAATCCACAGGTTTGCAAAAAACACCTCTTTTTTCTGTGAAAAAATGTGATGTGTCCACGTTGTGTTTTGGGCCATTTCCTTTCGTGGGCGCTAGGCCTACCCACACAAGTGAGGTACCATTTTTATCGAGAGACTTGGGGGAATACTGGGTGGAAGGAAATTTGTGGCTCCTCTCAGATTCTAGAACTTTCTGTCAACGAAATGAGAGGAAAAAGTGTTTTTTTATGGCCAGAATTTGATGTTTGCAAAGGATTCTGGGTAGCAGAACCTGGTCAGAGCCCCACAAGTCACCCCATCTTGGATTCCTCTGGGTTTCTAGTTTTCAAAAATGTGCTGGTTTGCTAGGTTTCCCCAGGTGCCGGCTGAGCTAGAGACCAAAATCCACAGGTAGGCACTGTTTTCTATGAAAAAATGTGATGTGTCTACTTTGTGTTTTGGGCCATTTCCTTTCGTGGGCGCTAGGCCTACCCACAAAAGTGAGGTACAATTTTTATCGGGAGACTTGGGGGAACGCTGGGTGGAAGGAAATTTGTGGCTCCTCTCAGATTCCACAACTTTCTGTCACCGAAATGAGTGGAAAACATGTTTTTTTACCCAAATTTTGAGGTTTGCAAAGGATTCTGGGTAACAGAACCTGGTCAGAGCCCGACAAGTCACCCCATCTTGGATTCCCCAAGGACTCTAGTTTTCAAAAATGCACAGGTTTGGTAGGTTTCCCTAGGTGCCGGCTGAGCTAGAGGCCAAAATCTACAGGTAGGCACTTTGCAAAAAACACCTCTGTTTTCTGTCAAAAATTGTGATGTGTCTACGTTGTGTTTTGGGGAATTTCTTGTCGCGGGCGCTAGGCCTACCCACACAAGTGAGTTATCATTTTTATCGGGAGACTTGGGGGAACGCTGGGTGGAAGGAAATTTGTGGCTCCTCTCAGATTCCAGAACTTTCTGTCACCGAAATGTGAGGAAAATGTGTTTTTTTTAGCCAAATTTTGGGGTTTGCAAAGGAATCTGGGTAACAGAACCTGGTCAGAGCCCCACAAGTCACCCCATCTTGGATTCCCCTAGGTCTGTAGTTTTCAAAAATACACAGGTTTGGTAGGTTTCCCGTGGTGCCGGCTGAGCTAGAGGCCAAAATCTACAGGTAGGCACTTTGCAAAAAACACCTCTGTTTTCTTTCAAAAAATGTGATGTGTCCACGTTCGGTTTTGGGGCATTTCCTGTCGCGGGCGCTAGGCCTTCCCACACAAGTGAGGTATCATTTTGTATCGGGAGACTTCGGGAAACGTTGGGTGGAAGGAAATTTGTGGCTCCTCTCTGATTCCAGAACTTTCTGTCACCAAAATGTGAGGAAAATGTGTTTTTTTAGCCAAATTTTGAGGTTTGCAAAGGATTCTGGGTAAGAGAACCTGGTCAGAGCCCCACAAGTCACCCCATATTGGATTCCCCTAGGTCTCTAGTTTTCAACAATGCACAGGTTTGGTAGATTTCCCTATTTGCCGGCTGAGCTAGAGGCCAAAATCTACAGGTAGGCACTTTGCAAGAAACACCTCTGTTTTCTGTGAAAAAATGTGATGTGTCCACGTTGTGTTTTGGGCCATTTCCTTTCGTGGGCGCTAGGCCTACCCACACAAGTGAGGTACCATTTTTATCGAGAGACTTGGGGGAACGCTGGGTGGAAGGAAATTTGTGGCTCCTCTCAGATTCCAGAACTTTCTGTCACCGAAAAGAGAGGAAAAAGTGTTTTTTTTGGCCAAATTTTGAGGTTTGCAAAGGATTCTGGTAACAGAACCCGGTCAGAGCCCGACAAGTCACCCCATCTTGGATTTCCCTAGGTCTCTAGTTTTAAAAAATGCACAGGTTTGGTAGGTTTCCCTAGGTGCCGGCTGAGCTAGAGGCCAAAATCTACAGGTAGGCACTTTGCAAAAAACACCTCTGTTTTCTGTCAAAAATTGTGATGTGTCTACGTTGTGTTTTGGGGAATTTCCTGTCGCGGGCGCTAGGCCTACCCACACAAGTGAGGTATCATTTTTATCGGGAGACTTGGAGGAACGCTGGGTGGAAGGAAATTTGTGGCTCCTCTCAGATTCCAGAACTTTCTGTCACCGAAATGTGAGGAAAATGTGTTTTTTTAGCCAAACTTTGAGGTTTGCAAAGGATTCTGGGTAACAGAACATGGTCAGAGCCCCAAAAGCCACCCCATCTTCGATTCCCCTAGGTCTCTAGTTTTTAAAAATGCACAGGTTTGGTAGGTTTCCCTAGGTGCCGGCTGAGCTAGAGGCCAAAATCTACAGGTAGGCATTTTGCAAAAAACACCTCTGTTTTCTGTGAAAAAATGTGATGTGTCCACGTTGTGTTTTGGGCCATTTCCTTTCGTGGGCGCTAGGCCTACCCACACAAGTGAGATACCATTTTTATCGAGAGACTTGGGGGAACGCTGGGTGGAAGGAAATTTGTGGCTCCTCTCAGATTCCAGAACTTTCTATCACCGAAATGAGAGGAAAAAGTGTTTTTTTGGCCAGAATTTGATGTTTGCAAAGGATTCTGGGTAACAGAACCTGGTCAGAGCCCCACAAGTCACCCCATCTTGGATTCCTCTGGGTTTCTAGTTTTCAAAACTGTGCTGGTTTGCTAGGTTTCCCCAGTTGCCGGCTGAGCTAGAGGCCAAAATCCACAGGTAGGCACTGTTTTCTATGAAAAAATGTGATGTGTCCACGTTGTGTTTTGGGCCATTTCCTTTCGTGGACGCTAGGCCTACCCACACAAGTGAGGTACCATTTTTATCGAGAGACTTGGGGGAACGCTGGGTGGAAGGAAATTTGTGGCTCCTCTCAGATTCCAGAACTTTCCGTCACCGAAAAGAGAGGAAAAAGTGTTTTTTTTTGGTCACATTTTGAGGTTTGCAAAGGATTCTGGGTAACAGAACCTGGTCAGAGCCCGACAAGTCACCCCATCTTGGATTTCCCTAGGTCTCTAGTTTTCAAAAATGCACAGGTTTGGTAGGTTTCCCTAGGTGCCGGCTGAGCTAGAGGCCAAAATCTACGGGTAGGCACTTTGCAAAAAACACCTCTGTTTTCTGTCAAAAATTGTGATGTGTCTACGTTGTGTTTTGGGGAATTTCCTGTCGCGGGCGCTAGGCCTACCCACACAAGTGAGGTATAATTTTTATCGGGAGACTTGGGGGAACGCTGGGTGGAAGGAAATTTGTGGCTCCTCTCAGATTCCAGAACTTTCTGTCACCGAAATGACAGGAAAATGTGTTTTTTTCGCCAAATTTTGAGGTTTGCAAAGGATTCTGGGTAACAGAACCTGGTCAGAGCCCCAAAAGTCACCCCATCTTCGATTCCTCTAGGTCTCTAGTTTTAAAAAAATGCACAGGTTTGGTAGGTTTCCCTAGGTGCCGGCTGAGCTAGAGGCCCAAATCTACAGGTAGGCATTTTGCAAAAAATACCTCTGTTTTCTGTGAAAAAATGTGATGTGTCCACGTTGTGTTTTGGGCCATTTCCTTTTGTGGGCGCTAGGCCTACCCACACAAGTGAGGTACCATTTTTATCGAGAGACTTGGGGGAACGCTGGGTGGAAGGAAATTTGTGGCTCCTCTCAGATTCCAGAACTTTCTGTCACCGAAAAGAGAGGAAAAAGTGTTTTTTTTGGCCAAATTTTGAGGTTTGCAAAGGATTCTGGTAACAGAACCCGGTCAGAGCCCGACAAGTCACCCCATCTTGGATTTCCCTAGGTCTCTAGTTTTAAAAAATGCACAGGTTTGGTAGGTTTCCCTAGGTGCCGGCTGAGCTAGAGGCCAAAATCTACAGGTAGGCACTTTGCAAAAAACACCTCTGTTTTCTGTCAAAAATTGTGATGTGTCTACGTTGTGTTTTGGGGAATTTCCTGTCGCGGGCGCTAGGCCTACCCACACAAGTGAGGTATCATTTTTATCGGGAGACTTGGAGGAACGCTGGGTGGAAGGAAATTTGTGGCTCCTCTCAGATTCCAGAACTTTCTGTCACCGAAATGTGAGGAAAATGTGTTTTTTTAGCCAAACTTTGAGGTTTGCAAAGGATTCTGGGTAACAGAACATGGTCAGAGCCCCAAAAGCCACCCCATCTTCGATTCCCCTAGGTCTCTAGTTTTTAAAAATGCACAGGTTTGGTAGGTTTCCCTAGGTGCCGGCTGAGCTAGAGGCCAAAATCTACAGGTAGGCATTTTGCAAAAAACACCTCTGTTTTCTGTGAAAAAATGTGATGTGTCCACGTTGTGTTTTGGGCCATTTCCTTTCGTGGGCGCTAGGCCTACCCACACAAGTGAGATACCATTTTTATCGAGAGACTTGGGGGAACGCTGGGTGGAAGGAAATTTGTGGCTCCTCTCAGATTCCAGAACTTTCTATCACCGAAATGAGAGGAAAAAGTGTTTTTTTTTGGCCAGAATTTGATGTTTGCAAAGGATTCTGCGTAACAGAACCTGGTCAGAGCCCCACAAGTCACCCCATCTTGGATTCCTCTGGGTTTCTAGTTTTCAAAAATGTGCTGGTTTGCTAGGTTTCCCCAGTTGCCGGCTGAGCTAGAGGCCAAAATCCACAGGTAGGCACTGTTTTCTATGAAAAAATGTGATGTGTCCACTTTGTGTTTTGGGCCATTTCCTTTCATGGGCGCTAGGCCTACCCACACAAGTGAGGTACCATTTTTATCGAGAGACTTGGGGGAACGCTGGGTGGAAGGAAATTTGTGGCTCCTCTCAGATTCCAGAACTTTCCGTCACCGAAAAGAGAGGAAAAAGTGTTTTTTTTTGGTCACATTTTGAGGTTTGCAAAGGATTCTGGGTAACAGAACCTGGTCAGAGCCCGACAAGTCACCCCATCTTGGATTTCCCTAGGTCTCTAGTTTTCAAAAATGCACAGGTTTGGTAGGTTTCCCTAGGTGCCGGCTGAGCTAGAGGCCAAAATCTACGGGTAGGCACTTTGCAAAAAACACCTCTGTTTTCTGTCAAAAATTGTGATGTGTCTACGTTGTGTTTTGGGGAATTTCCTGTCGCGGGCGCTAGGCCTACCCACACAAGTGAGGTATAATTTTTATCGGGAGACTTGGGGGAACGCTGGGTGGAAGGAAATTTGTGGCTCCTCTCAGATTCCAGAACTTTCTGTCACCGAAATGACAGGAAAATGTGTTTTTTTCGCCAAATTTTGAGGTTTGCAAAGGATTCTGGGTAACAGAACCTGGTCAGAGCCCCAAAAGTCACCCCATCTTCGATTCCTCTAGGTCTCTAGTTTTAAAAAAATGCACAGGTTTGGTAGGTTTCCCTAGGTGCCGGCTGAGCTAGAGGCCCAAATCTACAGGTAGGCATTTTGCAAAAAATACCTCTGTTTTCTGTGAAAAAATGTGATGTGTCCACGTTGTGTTTTGGGCCATTTCCTTTTGTGGGCGCTAGGCCTACCCACACAAGTGAGGTACCATTTTTATCGAGAGACTTGGGGGAACGCTGGGTGGAAGGAAATTTGTGGCTCCTCTCAGATTCCAGAACTTTCTATCACCGAAATGAGAGGAAAAAGTGTTTTTTTTTGGCCAGAATTTGATGTTTGCAAAGGATTCTGCGTAACAGAACCTGGTCAGAGCCCCACAAGTCACCCCATCTTGGATTCCTCTGGGTTTCTAGTTTTCAAAAATGTGCTGGTTTGCTAGGTTTCCCCAGTTGCCGGCTGAGCTAGAGGCCAAAATCCACAGGTAGGCACTGTTTTCTATGAAAAAATGTGATGTGTCCACTTTGTGTTTTGGGCCATTTCCTTTCATGGGCGCTAGGCCTACCCACACAAGTGAGGTACCATTTTTATCGAGAGACTTGGGGGAACGCTGGGTGGAAGGAAATTTGTGGCTCCTCTCAGATTCCAGAACTTTCCGTCACCGAAAAGAGAGGAAAAAGTGTTTTTTTTTGGTCACATTTTGAGGTTTGCAAAGGATTCTGGGTAACAGAACCTGGTCAGAGCCCGACAAGTCACCCCATCTTGGATTCCCCAAGGACTCTAGTTTTCAAAAATGCACAGGTTTGGTAGGTTTCCCTAGGTGCCGGCTGAGCTAGAGGCCAAAATCTACAGGTAGGCACTTTGCAAAAAACACCTCTGTTTTCTGTCAAAAATTGTGATGTGTCTACGTTGTGTTTTGGGGAATTTCTTGTCGCGGGCGCTAGGCCTACCCACACAAGTGAGTTATCATTTTTATCGGGAGACTTGGGGGAACGCTGGGTGGAAGGAAATTTGTGGCTCCTCTCAGATTCCAGAACTTTCTGTCACCGAAATGTGAGGAAAATGTGTTTTTTTTAGCCAAATTTTGGGGTTTGCAAAGGAATCTGGGTAACAGAACCTGGTCAGAGCCCCACAAGTCACCCCATCTTGGATTCCCCTAGGTCTGTAGTTTTCAAAAATACACAGGTTTGGTAGGTTTCCCGTGGTGCCGGCTGAGCTAGAGGCCAAAATCTACAGGTAGGCACTTTGCAAAAAACACCTCTGTTTTCTTTCAAAAAATGTGATGTGTCCACGTTCGGTTTTGGGGCATTTCCTGTCGCGGGCGCTAGGCCTTCCCACACAAGTGAGGTATCATTTTGTATCGGGAGACTTCGGGAAACGTTGGGTGGAAGGAAATTTGTGGCTCCTCTCTGATTCCAGAACTTTCTGTCACCAAAATGTGAGGAAAATGTGTTTTTTTAGCCAAATTTTGAGGTTTGCAAAGGATTCTGGGTAAGAGAACCTGGTCAGAGCCCCACAAGTCACCCCATATTGGATTCCCCTAGGTCTCTAGTTTTCAACAATGCACAGGTTTGGTAGATTTCCCTATTTGCCGGCTGAGCTAGAGGCCAAAATCTACAGGTAGGCACTTTGCAAGAAACACCTCTGTTTTCTGTGAAAAAATGTGATGTGTCCACGTTGTGTTTTGGGCCATTTCCTTTCGTGGGCGCTAGGCCTACCCACACAAGTGAGGTACCATTTTTATCGAGAGACTTGGGGGAACGCTGGGTGGAAGGAAATTTGTGGCTCCTCTCAGATTCCAGAACTTTCTGTCACCGAAAAGAGAGGAAAAAGTGTTTTTTTTGGCCAAATTTTGAGGTTTGCAAAGGATTCTGGTAACAGAACCCGGTCAGAGCCCGACAAGTCACCCCATCTTGGATTTCCCTAGGTCTCTAGTTTTAAAAAATGCACAGGTTTGGTAGGTTTCCCTAGGTGCCGGCTGAGCTAGAGGCCAAAATCTACAGGTAGGCACTTTGCAAAAAACACCTCTGTTTTCTGTCAAAAATTGTGATGTGTCTACGTTGTGTTTTGGGGAATTTCCTGTCGCGGGCGCTAGGCCTACCCACACAAGTGAGGTATCATTTTTATCGGGAGACTTGGAGGAACGCTGGGTGGAAGGAAATTTGTGGCTCCTCTCAGATTCCAGAACTTTCTGTCACCGAAATGTGAGGAAAATGTGTTTTTTTAGCCAAACTTTGAGGTTTGCAAAGGATTCTGGGTAACAGAACATGGTCAGAGCCCCAAAAGCCACCCCATCTTCGATTCCCCTAGGTCTCTAGTTTTTAAAAATGCACAGGTTTGGTAGGTTTCCCTAGGTGCCGGCTGAGCTAGAGGCCAAAATCTACAGGTAGGCATTTTGCAAAAAACACCTCTGTTTTCTGTGAAAAAATGTGATGTGTCCACGTTGTGTTTTGGGCCATTTCCTTTCGTGGGCGCTAGGCCTACCCACACAAGTGAGATACCATTTTTATCGAGAGACTTGGGGGAACGCTGGGTGGAAGGAAATTTGTGGCTCCTCTCAGATTCCAGAACTTTCTATCACCGAAATGAGAGGAAAAAGTGTTTTTTTTGGCCAGAATTTGATGTTTGCAAAGGATTCTGGGTAACAGAACCTGGTCAGAGCCCCACAAGTCACCCCATCTTGGATTCCTCTGGGTTTCTAGTTTTCAAAACTGTGCTGGTTTGCTAGGTTTCCCCAGTTGCCGGCTGAGCTAGAGGCCAAAATCCACAGGTAGGCACTGTTTTCTATGAAAAAATGTGATGTGTCCACGTTGTGTTTTGGGCCATTTCCTTTCGTGGACGCTAGGCCTACCCACACAAGTGAGGTACCATTTTTATCGAGAGACTTGGGGGAACGCTGGGTGGAAGGAAATTTGTGGCTCCTCTCAGATTCCAGAACTTTCCGTCACCGAAAAGAGAGGAAAAAGTGTTTTTTTTTGGTCACATTTTGAGGTTTGCAAAGGATTCTGGGTAACAGAACCTGGTCAGAGCCCGACAAGTCACCCCATCTTGGATTTCCCTAGGTCTCTAGTTTTAAAAAATGCACAGGTTTGGTAGGTTTCCCTAGGTGCCGGCTGAGCTAGAGGCCAAAATCTACAGGTAGGCACTTTGCAAAAAACACCTCTGTTTTCTGTCAAAAATTGTGATGTGTCTACGTTGTGTTTTGGGGAATTTCCTGTCGCGGGCGCTAGGCCTACCCACACAAGTGAGGTATCATTTTTATCGGGAGACTTGGAGGAACGCTGGGTGGAAGGAAATTTGTGGCTCCTCTCAGATTCCAGAACTTTCTGTCACCGAAATGTGAGGAAAATGTGTTTTTTTAGCCAAACTTTGAGGTTTGCAAAGGATTCTGGGTAACAGAACATGGTCAGAGCCCCAAAAGCCACCCCATCTTCGATTCCCCTAGGTCTCTAGTTTTTAAAAATGCACAGGTTTGGTAGGTTTCCCTAGGTGCCGGCTGAGCTAGAGGCCAAAATCTACAGGTAGGCATTTTGCAAAAAACACCTCTGTTTTCTGTGAAAAAATGTGATGTGTCCACGTTGTGTTTTGGGCCATTTCCTTTCGTGGGCGCTAGGCCTACCCACACAAGTGAGATACCATTTTTATCGAGAGACTTGGGGGAACGCTGGGTGGAAGGAAATTTGTGGCTCCTCTCAGATTCCAGAACTTTCTATCACCGAAATGAGAGGAAAAAGTGTTTTTTTTGGCCAGAATTTGATGTTTGCAAAGGATTCTGGGTAACAGAACCTGGTCAGAGCCCCACAAGTCACCCCATCTTGGATTCCTCTGGGTTTCTAGTTTTCAAAACTGTGCTGGTTTGCTAGGTTTCCCCAGTTGCCGGCTGAGCTAGAGGCCAAAATCCACAGGTAGGCACTGTTTTCTATGAAAAAATGTGATGTGTCCACGTTGTGTTTTGGGCCATTTCCTTTCGTGGACGCTAGGCCTACCCACACAAGTGAGGTACCATTTTTATCGAGAGACTTGGGGGAACGCTGGGTGGAAGGAAATTTGTGGCTCCTCTCAGATTCCAGAACTTTCCGTCACCGAAAAGAGAGGAAAAAGTGTTTTTTTTTGGTCACATTTTGAGGTTTGTAAAGGATTCTGGGTAACAGAACCTGGTCAGAGCCCGACAAGTCACCCCATCTTGGATTTCCCTAGGTCTCTAGTTTTCAAAAATGCACAGGTTTGGTAGGTTTCCCTAGGTGCCGGCTGAGCTAGAGGCCAAAATCTACAGGTACGCACTTTGCAAAAAACACCTCTGTTTTCTGTCAAAAATTGTGATGTGTCCACGTTGTGTTTTAGGGAATTTCCTGTCACGGGCGCTAGGCCTACCCACACAAGTGAGGTATAATTTTTATCGGGAGACTTGGAGGAACGCTGGGTGGAAGGAAATTTGTGGCTCCTCTCTGATTCCAGAACTTTCTGTCACCAAAATGTGAGGAAAATGTGTTTTTTAAGCCAAATTTTGAGGTTTGCAAAGGATTCTGGGTAACAGAACCTGGTCCGAGCCCCACAAGTCACCCCATATTGGATTCCCCTAGGTCTCTAGTTTTCAACAATGCACAGGTTTGGTAGGTTTCCCTAGGTGCCGGCTGAGCTAGAGGCCAAAATCTACAGGTAGGCACTTTGCAAAAAACACCTCTGTTTTCTTTAAAAAAATGTGATATGTCCACGTTGCGTTTTGGGTCATTTCCTTTTGCGGGCGCTAGGCCTACCCACACAAGTGAGGTATCATTTTTATCGGGAGACTTGGGGGAACGCTGGGTGGAAGGAAATTTGTGGCTCCTCTCAGATTCCAGAACTTTCTGTCACCGAAATGTGAGGAAAATGTGTTTTTTTAGCCAAATTTTGAGGTTTGCAAAGGATTCTGGGTAACAGAACCTGGTCAGAGCCCCAAAAGCCACCCCATCTTCGATTCCCCTAGGTCTCTAGTTTTAAAAAATGCACAGGTTTGGTAGGTTTCCCTAGGTGCCGGCTGAGCTAGAGGCCAAAATCTACAGGTAGGCATTTTGCAAAAAACACCTCTGTTTTCTGTGAAAAAATGTGATGTGTCCACGTTGTGTTTTGGGCCATTTCCTTTCGTGGGCGCTAGGCCTACCCACACAAGTGAGGTACCATTTTTATCGAGAGACTTGGGGGAACACTGGGTGGAAGGAAATTTGTGGCTCCTCTCTGATTCCAGAACTTTCTGTCACCAAAATGTGAGGAAAATGTGTTTTTTTAGCCAAATTTTGAGGTTTGCAAAGGATTCTGGATAACAGAACCTGGTCAGAGCCCCACAAGTCACCCCATCCTGGATTCCCCTAGGTCTCTATTTTTCAAAAATGCACAGGTTTGGTAGGTTTCCCTATGTGCCGGCTGAGCTAGAGGCCAAAATCTACAGGTAGGCACTTTGCAAAAAACACGTCTGTTTTCTTTAAAAAAATGTGATATGTCCACGTTGCGTTTTGGGTCATTTCCTTTTGCGGGCGCTAGGCCTACCCACACAAGTGAGGTATCATTTTTATCGGGAGACTTGGGGGAACGCTGGGTGGAAGGAAATTTGTGGCTCCTCTCAGATTCCAGAACTTTCTGTCACCGAAATGTGAGGAAAATGTGTTTTTTTAGCCAAATTTTGAGGTTTGCAAAGGATTCTGGGTAACAGAACCTGGTCAGAGCCCCAAAAGCCACCCCATCTTCGATTTCCCTAGGTCTCTAGTTTTCAAAAATGCACAGGTTTGGTGTGTTTCCCTAGGTGCCGGCTGAGCTAGAGGCCAAAATCTACAGGTAGGCACTTTGCAAAAAACACCTCTGTTTTCTGTCAAAAATTGTGATGTGTCTACGTTGTGTTTTGGGGAATTTCTTGTCGCGGGCGCTAGGCCTACCCACACAAGTGAGTTATCATTTTTATCGGGAGACTTGGGGGAACGCTGGGTGGAAGGAAATTTGTGGCTCCTCTCAGATTCCAGAACTTTCTGTCACCGAAATGTGAGGAAAATGTGTTTTTTTTAGCCAAATTTTGGGGTTTGCAAAGGAATCTGGGTAACAGAACCTGGTCAGAGCCCCACAAGTCACCCCATCTTGGATTCCCCTAGGTCTGTAGTTTTCAAAAATACACAGGTTTGGTAGGTTTCCCGTGGTGCCGGCTGAGCTAGAGGCCAAAATCTACAGGTAGGCACTTTGCAAAAAACACCTCTGTTTTCTTTCAAAAAATGTGATGTGTCCACGTTCGGTTTTGGGGCATTTCCTGTCGCGGGCGCTAGGCCTTCCCACACAAGTGAGGTATCATTTTGTATCGGGAGACTTCGGGAAACGTTGGGTGGAAGGAAATTTGTGGCTCCTCTCTGATTCCAGAACTTTCTGTCACCAAAATGTGAGGAAAATGTGTTTTTTTAGCCAAATTTTGAGGTTTGCAAAGGATTCTGGGTAAGAGAACCTGGTCAGAGCCCCACAAGTCACCCCATATTGGATTCCCCTAGGTCTCTAGTTTTCAACAATGCACAGGTTTGGTAGATTTCCCTATTTGCCGGCTGAGCTAGAGGCCAAAATCTACAGGTAGGCACTTTGCAAGAAACACCTCTGTTTTCTGTGAAAAAATGTGATGTGTCCACGTTGTGTTTTGGGCCATTTCCTTTCGTGGGCGCTAGGCCTACCCACACAAGTGAGGTACCATTTTTATCGAGAGACTTGGGGGAACGCTGGGTGGAAGGAAATTTGTGGCTCCTCTCAGATTCCAGAACTTTCTGTCACCGAAAAGAGAGGAAAAAGTGTTTTTTTTGGCCAAATTTTGAGGTTTGCAAAGGATTCTGGTAACAGAACCCGGTCAGAGCCCGACAAGTCACCCCATCTTGGATTTCCCTAGGTCTCTAGTTTTAAAAAATGCACAGGTTTGGTAGGTTTCCCTAGGTGCCGGCTGAGCTAGAGGCCAAAATCTACAGGTAGGCACTTTGCAAAAAACACCTCTGTTTTCTGTCAAAAATTGTGATGTGTCTACGTTGTGTTTTGGGGAATTTCCTGTCGCGGGCGCTAGGCCTACCCACACAAGTGAGGTATCATTTTTATCGGGAGACTTGGAGGAACGCTGGGTGGAAGGAAATTTGTGGCTCCTCTCAGATTCCAGAACTTTCTGTCACCGAAATGTGAGGAAAATGTGTTTTTTTAGCCAAACTTTGAGGTTTGCAAAGGATTCTGGGTAACAGAACATGGTCAGAGCCCCAAAAGCCACCCCATCTTCGATTCCCCTAGGTCTCTAGTTTTTAAAAATGCACAGGTTTGGTAGGTTTCCCTAGGTGCCGGCTGAGCTAGAGGCCAAAATCTACAGGTAGGCATTTTGCAAAAAACACCTCTGTTTTCTGTGAAAAAATGTGATGTGTCCACGTTGTGTTTTGGGCCATTTCCTTTCGTGGGCGCTAGGCCTACCCACACAAGTGAGATACCATTTTTATCGAGAGACTTGGGGGAACGCTGGGTGGAAGGAAATTTGTGGCTCCTCTCAGATTCCAGAACTTTCTATCACCGAAATGAGAGGAAAAAGTGTTTTTTTTGGCCAGAATTTGATGTTTGCAAAGGATTCTGGGTAACAGAACCTGGTCAGAGCCCCACAAGTCACCCCATCTTGGATTCCTCTGGGTTTCTAGTTTTCAAAACTGTGCTGGTTTGCTAGGTTTCCCCAGTTGCCGGCTGAGCTAGAGGCCAAAATCCACAGGTAGGCACTGTTTTCTATGAAAAAATGTGATGTGTCCACGTTGTGTTTTGGGCCATTTCCTTTCGTGGACGCTAGGCCTACCCACACAAGTGAGGTACCATTTTTATCGAGAGACTTGGGGGAACGCTGGGTGGAAGGAAATTTGTGGCTCCTCTCAGATTCCAGAACTTTCCGTCACCGAAAAGAGAGGAAAAAGTGTTTTTTTTTGGTCACATTTTGAGGTTTGCAAAGGATTCTGGGTAACAGAACCTGGTCAGAGCCCGACAAGTCACCCCATCTTGGATTTCCCTAGGTCTCTAGTTTTAAAAAATGCACAGGTTTGGTAGGTTTCCCTAGGTGCCGGCTGAGCTAGAGGCCAAAATCTACAGGTAGGCACTTTGCAAAAAACACCTCTGTTTTCTGTCAAAAATTGTGATGTGTCTACGTTGTGTTTTGGGGAATTTCCTGTCGCGGGCGCTAGGCCTACCCACACAAGTGAGGTATCATTTTTATCGGGAGACTTGGAGGAACGCTGGGTGGAAGGAAATTTGTGGCTCCTCTCAGATTCCAGAACTTTCTGTCACCGAAATGTGAGGAAAATGTGTTTTTTTAGCCAAACTTTGAGGTTTGCAAAGGATTCTGGGTAACAGAACATGGTCAGAGCCCCAAAAGCCACCCCATCTTCGATTCCCCTAGGTCTCTAGTTTTTAAAAATGCACAGGTTTGGTAGGTTTCCCTAGGTGCCGGCTGAGCTAGAGGCCAAAATCTACAGGTAGGCATTTTGCAAAAAACACCTCTGTTTTCTGTGAAAAAATGTGATGTGTCCACGTTGTGTTTTGGGCCATTTCCTTTCGTGGGCGCTAGGCCTACCCACACAAGTGAGATACCATTTTTATCGAGAGACTTGGGGGAACGCTGGGTGGAAGGAAATTTGTGGCTCCTCTCAGATTCCAGAACTTTCTATCACCGAAATGAGAGGAAAAAGTGTTTTTTTTGGCCAGAATTTGATGTTTGCAAAGGATTCTGGGTAACAGAACCTGGTCAGAGCCCCACAAGTCACCCCATCTTGGATTCCTCTGGGTTTCTAGTTTTCAAAACTGTGCTGGTTTGCTAGGTTTCCCCAGTTGCCGGCTGAGCTAGAGGCCAAAATCCACAGGTAGGCACTGTTTTCTATGAAAAAATGTGATGTGTCCACGTTGTGTTTTGGGCCATTTCCTTTCGTGGACGCTAGGCCTACCCACACAAGTGAGGTACCATTTTTATCGAGAGACTTGGGGGAACGCTGGGTGGAAGGAAATTTGTGGCTCCTCTCAGATTCCAGAACTTTCCGTCACCGAAAAGAGAGGAAAAAGTGTTTTTTTTTGGTCACATTTTGAGGTTTGTAAAGGATTCTGGGTAACAGAACCTGGTCAGAGCCCGACAAGTCACCCCATCTTGGATTTCCCTAGGTCTCTAGTTTTCAAAAATGCACAGGTTTGGTAGGTTTCCCTAGGTGCCGGCTGAGCTAGAGGCCAAAATCTACAGGTACGCACTTTGCAAAAAACACCTCTGTTTTCTGTCAAAAATTGTGATGTGTCCACGTTGTGTTTTAGGGAATTTCCTGTCACGGGCGCTAGGCCTACCCACACAAGTGAGGTATAATTTTTATCGGGAGACTTGGAGGAACGCTGGGTGGAAGGAAATTTGTGGCTCCTCTCTGATTCCAGAACTTTCTGTCACCAAAATGTGAGGAAAATGTGTTTTTTAAGCCAAATTTTGAGGTTTGCAAAGGATTCTGGGTAACAGAACCTGGTCAGAGCCCCAAAAGCCACCCCATCTTCGATTTCCCTAGGTCTCTAGTTTTCAAAAATGCACAGGTTTGGTATGTTTCCCTAGGTGCCGGCTGAGCTAGAGGCCAAAATCTACAGGTAGGCACTTTGCAAAAAACACCTCTGTTTTCTGTCAAAAATTGTGATGTGTCTACGTTGTGTTTTGGGGAATTCCCTGTCGCGGGCGCTAGGCCTACCCACACAAGTGAGGTATAATTTTTATCGGGAGACTTGGGGGAACGCTGGGTGGAAGGAAATTTGTGGCTCCTCTCAGATTCCAGAACTTTCTGTCACCGAAATGACAGGAAAATGTGTTTTTTTCGCCAAATTTTGAGGTTTGCAAAGGATTCTGGGTAACAGAACCTGGTCAGAGCCCCAAAAGTCACCCCATCTTCGATTCCCCTAGGTCTCTAGTTTTAAAAAAATGCACAGGTTTGGTAGGTTTCCCTAGGTGCCGGCTGAGCTAGAGGCCCAAATCTACAGGTAGGCATTTTGCAAAAAACACCTCTGTTTTCTGTGAAAAAATGTGATGTGTCCACGTTGTGTTTTGGGCCATTTCCTTTTGTGGGCGCTAGGCCTACCCACACAAGTGAGGTACCATTTTTATCGAGAGACTTGGGGGAACGCTGGGTGGAAGGAAATTTGTGGCTCCTCTCAGATTCCAGAACTTTCTATCACCGAAATGAGAGGAAAAAGTGTTTTTTTTTGGCCAGAATTTGATGTTTGCAAAGGATTCTGCGTAACAGAACCTGGTCAGAGCCCCACAAGTCACCCCATCTTGGATTCCTCTGGGTTTCTAGTTTTCAAAAATGTGCTGGTTTGCTAGGTTTCCCCAGTTGCCGGCTGAGCTAGAGGCCAAAATCCACAGGTAGGCACTGTTTTCTATGAAAAAATGTGATGTGTCTACTTTGTGTTTTGGGCCATTTCCTTTCATGGGCGCTAGGCCTACCCACACAAGTGAGGTACCATTTTTATCGAGAGACTTGGGGGAACGCTGGGTGGAAGGAAATTTGTGGCTCCTCTCAGATTCCAGAACTTTCTGTCACCAAAATGAGAGGAAAAAGTTTTTTTTTTGGCCAAATTTTGAGGTTTGCAAAGGATTCTGGGTGACAGAACCTGGTCAGAGCCCCACAAGTCACCCCATCTTGGATTTCCCTAGGTCTCTAGTTTTCAAAACTGCACAGGTTTGGTAGGTTTCCTTAGGTGCCGGCTGAGCTAGAGGCCAAAATCTACAAGTACGCACTTTGCAAAAAACACCTCTGTTTTCTGTCAAAAATTGTGATGTGTCCACGTTGTGTTTTAGGGAATTTCCTGTCACGGGCGCTAGGCCTACCCACACAAGTGAGGTATAATTTTTATCGGGAGACTTGGAGGAACGCTGGGTGGAAGGAAATTTGTGGCTCCTCTCTGATTCCAGAACTTTCTGTCACCAAAATGTGAGGAAAATGTGTTTTTTAAGCCAAATTTTGAGGTTTGCAAAGGATTCTGGGTAACAGAACCTGGTCCGAGCCCCACAAGTCACCCCATATTGGATTCCCCTAGGTCTCTAGTTTTCAACAATGCACAGGTTTGGTAGGTTTCCCTAGGTGCCGGCTGAGCTAGAGGCCAAAATCTACAGGTAGGCACTTTGCAAAAAACACCTCTGTTTTCTTTAAAAAAATGTGATATGTCCACGTTGCGTTTTGGGTCATTTCCTTTTGCGGGCGCTAGGCCTACCCACACAAGTGAGGTATCATTTTTATCGGGAGACTTGGGGGAACGCTGGGTGGAAGGAAATTTGTGGCTCCTCTCAGATTCCAGAACTTTCTGTCACCGAAATGTGAGGAAAATGTGTTTTTTTAGCCAAATTTTGAGGTTTGCAAAGGATTCTGGGTAACAGAACCTGGTCAGAGCCCCAAAAGCCACCCCATCTTCGATTCCCCTAGGTCTCTAGTTTTAAAAAATGCACAGGTTTGGTAGGTTTCCCTAGGTGCCGGCTGAGCTAGAGGCCAAAATCTACAGGTAGGCATTTTGCAAAAAACACCTCTGTTTTCTGTGAAAAAATGTGATGTGTCCACGTTGTGTTTTGGGCCATTTCCTTTCGTGGGCGCTAGGCCTACCCACACAAGTGAGGTACCATTTTTATCGAGAGACTTGGGGGAACACTGGGTGGAAGGAAATTTGTGGCTCCTCTCTGATTCCAGAACTTTCTGTCACCAAAATGTGAGGAAAATGTGTTTTTTTAGCCAAATTTTGAGGTTTGCAAAGGATTCTGGATAACAGAACCTGGTCAGAGCCCCACAAGTCACCCCATCCTGGATTCCCCTAGGTCTCTATTTTTCAAAAATGCACAGGTTTGGTAGGTTTCCCTATGTGCCGGCTGAGCTAGAGGCCAAAATCTACAGGTAGGCACTTTGCAAAAAACACGTCTGTTTTCTTTAAAAAAATGTGATATGTCCACGTTGCGTTTTGGGTCATTTCCTTTTGCGGGCGCTAGGCCTACCCACACAAGTGAGGTATCATTTTTATCGGGAGACTTGGGGGAACGCTGGGTGGAAGGAAATTTGTGGCTCCTCTCAGATTCCAGAACTTTCTGTCACCGAAATGTGAGGAAAATGTGTTTTTTTAGCCAAATTTTGAGGTTTGCAAAGGATTCTGGGTAACAGAACCTGGTCAGAGCCCCAAAAGCCACCCCATCTTCGATTTCCCTAGGTCTCTAGTTTTCAAAAATGCACAGGTTTGGTATGTTTCCCTAGGTGCCGGCTGAGCTAGAGGCCAAAATCTACAGGTAGGCACTTTGCAAAAAACACCTCTGTTTTCTGTCAAAAATTGTGATGTGTCTACGTTGTGTTTTGGGGAATTCCCTGTCGCGGGCGCTATGCCTACCCACACAAGTGAGGTATAATTTTTATTGGGAGACTTGGGGGAACGCTGGGTGGAAGGAAATTTGTGGCTCCTCTCAGATTCCAGAACTTTCTGTCACCGAAATGACAGGAAAATGTGTTTTTTTAGCCAAATTTTGAGGTTTGCAAAGGATTCTGGGTAACAGAACCTGGTCAGAGCCCCAAAAGTCACCCCATCTTCGATTCCCCTAGGTCTCTAGTTTTAAAAAATGCACAGGTTTGGTAGGTTTCCCTAGGTGCCGGCTGAGCTAGAGGCCAAAATCTACAGGTAGGCATTTTGAAAAAAACACCTCTGTTTTCTGTGAAAAAATGTGATGTGTCCACGTTGTGTTTTGGGCCATTTCCTTTTGTGGGCGCTAGGCCTACCCACACAAGTGAGGTACCATTTTTATCTAGAGACTTGGGGGAACGCTGGGTGGAAGGAAATTTGTGGCTCCTCTAAGATTCCAGAACTTTCTATCACCGAAATGAGAGGAAAAAGTGTTTTTTTTTGGCCATAATTTGATGTTTGCAAAGGATTCTGCGTAACAGAACCTGGTCAGAGCCCCACAAGTCACCCCATCTTGGATTCCTCTGGGTTTCTAGTTTTCAAAAATGTGCTGGTTTGCTAGGTTTCCCCAGTTGCCGGCTGAGCTAGAGGCCAAAATCCACAGGTAGGCACTGTTTTCTATGAAAAAATGTGATGTGTCCACTTTGTGTTTTGGGCCATTTCCTTTCATGGGCGCTAGGCCTACCCACACAAGTGAGGTACCATTTTTATCGAGAGACTTGGGGGAACGCTGGGAGGAAGGAAATTTGTGGCTCCTCTCAGTTTCCAGAACTTTCCGTCACCGAAAACAGAGGAAAAAGTTTTTTTTTTTGGCCACATTTTGTGGTTGGCAAAGGATTCTGGGTAACAGAACCTGGTCAGAGCCCGACAAGTCACCACATCTTGGATTTCCCTAGGTCTCTAGTTTTCAAAAATGCACAGGTTTGGTAGGTTTCCCTAGGTGCCGGCTGAGCTAGAGGCCAAAATCTACAGGTAGGCACTTTGCAAAAAACACCTCTGTTTTCTGTCAAAAATTGTGATGTGTCTACGTTGTGTTTTGGGGAATTTCCTGTTGCGGGCGCTAGGCCTACCCACACAAGTGAGGTATAATTTTTATCGGGAGACTTGGGGGAACGCTGGGTGGAAGAAATTTGTGGCTCCTCTCAGATTCCAGAACTTTCTGTCACCGAAATGAGAGGAAAATGTGTTTTTTTAGCCAAATTTTGAGGTTTGCAAAGGATTCTGGGTAACAGAACATGGTCAGAGCCCCAAAAGTCACCCCATCTTCGATTCCCCTAGGTCTCTAGTTTTTAAAAATGCACAGGTTTGGTAGGTTTCCCTAGGTGCCGGCTGAGCTAGAGGCCAAAATCTACAGGTAGGCATTTTGCAAAAAACACCTCTGTTTTCTGTGAAAAAATGTGATGTGTCCACGTTGTGTTTTGGGACATTTCCTTTCGTGGGCGCTAGGCCTACCCACACAAGTGAGGTACCATTTTTATCGAGAGACTTGGGGGAACGCTGGGTGGAAGGAAATTTGTGGCTCCTCTCAGATTCCAGAACTTTCTATCACCGAAATGAGAGGAAAAGGTGTTTTTTTTGGCCAGAATTTGATCTTTGCAAAGGATTCTGGGTAACAGAACCTGGTCAGAGCCCCTCAAGTCACTCCATCTTGGATTCCTCTGGGTTTCTAGTTTTCAAAACTGTGCTGGTTTGCTAGGTTTCCCCAGTTGCCGGCTGAGCTAGAGGCCAAAATCCACAGGTAGGCACTGTTTTCTATGAAAAAATGTGATGTGTCCACGTTGTGTTTTGGGCCATTTCCTTTCGTGGGCGCTAGGCCTACCCACACAAGTGAGGTACCATTTTTATCGAGAGACTTGGGGGAACGCTGGGTGGAAGGAAATTTGTGGCTCCTCTCAGATTCCAGAACTTTCCGTCACCGAAAAGAGAGGAAAAAGTTTTTTTTTTTGGCCACATTTTGTGGTTGGCAAAGGATTCTGGGTAACAGAACCTGGTCAGAGCCCGACAAGTCACCCCATCTTGGATTTCCCTAGGTCTCTAGTTTTCAAAAATGCACAGGTTTGGTAGGTTTCCCTAGGTGCCGGCTGAGCTAGAGGCCAAAATCTACAGGTAGGCACTTTGCAAAAAACACCTCTGTTTTCTGTCTAAAATTGTGATGTGTCTACGTTGTGTTTTGGGGAATTTCCTGTTGCGGGCGCTAGGCCTACCCACACAAGTGAGGTATAATTTTTATCGGGAGACTTGGAGGAACGCTGGGTGGAAGGAAATTTGTGGCTCCTCTCTGATTCCAGAACTTTCTGTCACCGAAATGAGAGGAAAATGTGTTTTTTTAGAAACATTTTGAGGTTTGCAAAGGATTCTGGGTAACAGAACCTGGTCAGAGCCCCAAAAGTCACCCCATCTTCGATTCCCCTAGGTCTCTAGTTTAAAAAAAATGCACAGGTTTGGTAGGTTTCCCTAGGTGCCGGCTGAGCTAGAGGCCCTAATCTACAGGTAGGCATTTTGCAAAAAACACCTCTGTTTTCTGTGAAAAAATTTGATGTGTCCACGTTGTGTTTTGGGCCATTTCCTTTTGTGGGCGCTAGGCCTACCCACACAAGTGAGGTACCATTTTTATCGAGAGACTTGGGGGAACGCTGGGTGGAAGGAAATTTGTGGCTCCTCTCAGATTCCAGAACTTTCTATCACAGAAATGAGAGGAAAAAGTGTTTTTTTTTGGCAGAATTTGATGTTTGCAAAGGATTCTGGGTAACAGAACCTGGTCAGAGCCCCACAAGTCACCCCATCTTGGATTCCTCTGGGTTTCTAGTTTTCAAAAATGTGCTGGTTTGCTAGGTTTCCCCAGTTGCCGGCTGAGCTAGAGGCCAAAATCCACAGGTAGGCACTGTTTTCTATGAAAAAATGTGATGTGTCCACTTTGTGTTTTGGGCCATTTCCTTTCATGGGCGCTAGGCCTACCCACACAAGTGAGGTACCATTTGTATCGAGAGACTCGGGGGAACGCTGGGTGGAAGGAAATTTGTGGCTCCTCTCAGATTCCAGAACTTTCTGTCACCAAAATGTGAGGAAAATGTGTTTTTTTAGCCAAATTTTGAGGTTTGCAAAGGATTCTGGATAACAGAACCTGGTCAGAGCCCCACAAGTCACCCCATCCTGGATTCCCCTAGGTCTCTATTTTTCAAAAATGAACAGGTTTGGTAGGTTTCCCTATGTGCCAGCTGAGCTAGAGGCCAAAATCTACAGGTAGGCACTTTGCAAAAAACACCTCTGTTTTCTTTCAAAAAATGTGATATGTCCACGTTGCGTTTTGGGTCATTTCCTGTCGCGGGCGCTAGGCCTACCCACACAAGTGAGGTATAATTTTTATCGGGAGACTTGGGGGAACGCTGGGTGGAAGGAAATTTGTGGCTCCTCTCAGATTCCAGAACTTTCTGTCACCGAAATGTGAGGAAAATGTGTTTTTTTAGCCAAATTTTGAGGTTTGCAAAGGATTCTGGGTAACAGAACCTGGTCAGAGCCCCAAAAGCCACCCCATCTTCGATTCCCCTAGGTCTCTAGTTTTTAAAAATGCACAGGTTTGGTAGGTTTCCCTAGGTGCCGGCTGAGCTAGAGGCCAAAATCTACAGGTAGGCATTTTGCAAAAAACACCTCTGTTTTCTGTGAAAAAATGTGATGTGTCCACGTTGTGTTTTGGGCCATTTCCTTTCGTGGGCGCTAGGCCTACCCACACAAGTGAGGTACCATTTTTATCGAGAGACTTGGGGGAACGCTGGGTGGAAGGAAATTTGTGGCTCCTCTCAGATTCCAGAACTTTCTATCACCGAAATGAGAGGAAAAGGTGTTTTTTTTGGCCAGAATTTGATCTTTGCAAAGGATTCTGGGTAACAGAACCTGGTCAGAGCCCCTCAAGTCACTCCATCTTGGATTCCTCTGGGTTTCTAGTTTTCAAAACTGTGCTGGTTTGCTAGGTTTCCCCAGTTGCCGGCTGAGCTAGGTTCCAAAATCCACAGGTAGGCACTGTTTTCTATGAAAAAATGTGATGTGTCCACGTTGTGTTTTGGGCCATTTCCTTTAGTGGGCGCTAGGCCTACCCACACAAGTGAGGTACCATTTTTATCGAGAGACTTGGGGGAACGCTGGGTGGAAGGAAATTTGTGGCTCCTCTCAGATTCCAGAACTTTCCGTCACCGAAAAGAGAGGAAAAAGTTTTTTTTTTTGGCCACATTTTGTGGTTGGCAAAGGATTCTGGGTAACAGAACCTGGTCAGAGCCCGACAAGTCACCCCATCTTGGATTTCCCTAGGTCTCTAGTTTTCAAAAATGCACAGGTTTGGTAGGTTTCCCTAGGTGCCGGCTGAGCTAGAGGCCAAAATCTACAGGTAGGCACTTTGCAAAAAACACCTCTGTTTTCTGTCAAAAATTGTGATGTGTCTACGTTGTGTTTTGGGGAATTTCCTGTTGCGGGCGCTAGGCCTACCCACACAAGTGAGGTATAATTTTTATCGGGAGACTTGGGGGAACGCTGGGTGGAAGGAAATTTGTGGCTCCTCTCAGATTCCAGAACTTTCTGTCACCGAAATGAGAGGAAAATGTGTTTTTTTAGCCAAATTTTGAGGTTTGCAAAGGATTCTGGGTAACAGAACCTGGTCAGAGCCCCAAAAGTCACCCCATCTTCGATTCCCCTAGGTCTCTAGTTTTTAAAAATGCACAGGTTTGGTAGGTTTCCCTAGGTGCCGGCTGAGCTAGAGGCCAAAATCTACAGGTAGGCATTTTGCAAAAAACACCTCTGTTTTCTGTGAAAAAATGTGATGTGTCCACGTTGTGTTTTGGGCCATTTCCTTTCGTGGGCGCTAGGCCTACCCACACAAGTGAGGTACCATTTTTATCGAGAGACTTGGGGGAACGCTGGGTGGAAGGAAATTTGTGGCTCCTCTCAGATTCCAGAACTTTCTATCACCGAAATGAGAGGAAAAGGTGTTTTTTTTGGCCAGAATTTGATCTTTGCAAAGGATTCTGGGTAACAGAACCTGGTCAGAGCCCCTCAAGTCACTCCATCTTGGATTCCTCTGGGTTTCTAGTTTTCAAAACTGTGCTGGTTTGCTAGGTTTCCCCAGTTGCCGGCTGAGCTAGAGGCCAAAATCCACAGGTAGGCACTGTTTTCTATGAAAAAATGTGATGTGTCCACGTTGTGTTTTGGGCCATTTCCTTTCGTGGGCGCTAGGCCTACCCACACAAGTGAGGTACCATTTTTATCGAGAGACTTGGGGGAACGCTGGGTGGAAGGAAATTTGTGGCTCGTCTCAGATTCCAGAACTTTCCGTCACCGAAAAGAGAGGAAAAAGTTTTTTTTTTTGGCCACATTTTGTGGTTGGCAAAGGATTCTGGGTAACAGAACCTGGTCAGAGCCCCAAAAGTCACCCCATCTTCGATTCCCCTAGGTCTCTAGTTTTTAAAAATGCACAGGTTTGGTAGGTTTCCCTAGGTGCCGGCTGAGCTAGAGGCCAAAATCTACAGGTAGGCATTTTGCAAAAAACACCTCTGTTTTCTGTGAAAAAATGTGATGTGTCCACGTTGTGTTTTGGGCCATTTCCTTTCGTGGGCGCTAGGCCTACCCACACAAGTGAGGTACCATTTTTATCGAGAGACTCGGGGGAACGATGGGTGGAAGGAAATTTGTGGCTCCTCTCAGATTCCAGAACTTTCTATCACCGAAATGAGAGGAAAAAGTGTTTTTTTTTGGCCAGAATTTGATGTTTGCAAAGGATTCTGGGTAACAGAACCTGGTCAGAGCCCCACAAGTCACCCCATCTTGGATTCCTCTGCGTTTCTAGTTTTCAAAAATGTGCTGGTTTGCTAGGTTTCCCCAGTTGCCGGCTGAGCTAGAGGCCAAAATCCACAGGTAGGCACTGTTTTCTATGAAAAAATGTGATGTGTCCACTTTGTGTTTTGGGCCATTTCCTTTCATGGGCGCTAGGCCTACCCACACAAGTGAGGTACCATTTTTATCGAGAGACTTGGGGAAACGCTGGGTGGAAGGAAATTTGTGGCTTCTCTCAGATTCCAGAACTTTCTGTCACCGAAATGAGAGGAAAAAGTTTTTTTTGGCCAAATTTTGAGGTTTGCAAAGGATTCTGGGTGACAGAACCTGGTCAGAGCCCCACAAGTCACCCCATCTTGGATTTCCCTAGGTCTCTAGTTTTCAAAACTGCACAGGTTTGGTAGGTTTCCCTAGGTGCCGGCTGAGCTAGAGGCCAAAATCTACAGGTACGCACTTTGCAAAAAACACCTCTGTTTCCTGTCAAAAATTGTGATGTGTCCACGTTGTGTTTTGGGGAATTTCCTGTCACGGGCGCTAGGCCTACCCACACAAGTGAGGTATAATTTTTATCGGGAGACTTGGAGGAACGCTGGGTGGAAGGAAATTTGTGGCTCCTCTCTGATTCCAGAACTTTCTGTCACCAAAATGTGAGGAAAATGTGTTTTTTAAGCTAAATTTTGAGGTTTGCAAAGGATTCTGGGTAACAGAACCTGTTCCGAGCCCCACAAGTCACCCCATATTGGATTCCCCTAGGTCTCTAGTTTTCAACAATGCTCAGGTTTGGTAGGTTTCCCTAGGTGCCGGCTGAGCTAGAGGCCAAAATCTACAGGTAGGCACTTTGCAAGAAACACCTCTGTTTTCTGTGAAAAAATGTGATGTGACCACATTGCGTTTTGGGGCATTTACTGTCGCAGGCGCTAGGCCTACCCACACAAGTGAGGTATCATTTTTATCGGGAGACTTGGGGGAACGCTGGGTGGAAGGAAATTTGTGGCTCCTCTCTGATTCCAGAACTTTCTGTCACCAAAATGTGAGGAAAATGTGTTTTTTTTAGCCAAATTTTGAGGTTTGCAAAGGATTCTGGGTAACAGAACCTGGTCAGAGCCCCACAAGTCACCCCATCCTGGATTTCCCTAGGTCTCTATTTTTCAAAAATGCACAGGTTTGGTAGGTTTCCCTAGGTGCCGGCTGAGCTAGAGGCCAAAATCTACAGGTAGGCACTTTGCAAAAAACACCTCTGTTTTCTTTAAAAAAATGTGATATGTCCACGTTGCGTTTTGGGGCATTTCCTGTCGCGGGCGCTAGGCCTACCCACACAAGTGAGGTATAATTTTTATCGGGAGACTTGGGGGAACGCTCGTTGGAAGGAAATTTGTGGCTCCTCTCTGAATCCAGAACTTTCTGTCACCAAAATGTGAGGAAAATTTGTATTGTTAGTCAAATTCTGAGGTTTGCAAAGGATTCTGGGTAACAGAACCTGGTCAGAGCCCCACAAGTCACCCCATATTGGATTCCCCTAGGTCTCTAGTTTTCAAAAATGCACAGGTTTGGTAGGTTTCCCTAGTTGCCGGCTGAGATAGAGGCCAAAATCTACAGGTAGGCACTTTGCAAAAAATACCTCTGTTTTCTTTAAAAAAATGTGATGTGTCCACGTTGCGTTTTGGGGCATTTCCTGTCGCGGGCACTAGGCCTACCCACACAAGTGAGGTATCATTTTTATCGGGAGACTTGGGGGAACGCTGGGTGGAAGGAAATTTGTGGCTCCTCTCTGATTCCAGAACTTTCTGTCACCAAAATATGAGGAAAATGTGTTTTTTTAGCCAAATTTTGAGGTTTGCAAAGGATTCTGGGTAACAGAACCTGGTCAGAGCCCCACAAGTCACCCCATCTTGGATTCCCCTAGGTCTCTAGTTTTAAAAAATGCACAGGTTTGGTAGGTTTCCCTAGGTGCCGGCTGAGCTAGAGGCCAAAATCTACAGGTAGGCACTTTGCAAAAAACACCTCTGTTTTCTTTAAAAAAATGTGATGTGTCCACGTTGCGTTTTGGGGCGTTTCCTGTCGCGGGCGCTAGGCCTACCCACACAAGTGAGGTATCATTTTTATCGGAAGACTTGGGGGAACATAGATTATCAAAACATGTGTTATTGCCCCTTGTCTTTCTCTACATTTTTTCCTTCCAAATATAAGAGAGTGTGTAAAAAAGACATCTATTTGAGAAATGCCCTGTAATTCACATGCTAGTATGGTCACCCCGGAATTCAGATATGTGCAAATAACCATTGCTCCTCAACACCTTATCTTGTGCCCATTTTGGAAATACAAAGGTTTTCTTGTTAGCTATTTTTCACTCTTTATATTTGAGCAAATGAATTGCTGTATACCCGGTATAGAATGAAAACGCACTGCAGGGTGCAGCTCATTTATTGTCTCTGGGTACCTAGGGTTCTTGATGAACCTACAAGCCTTATATATCCCCGCAACCAGAGGAGTCCAGCAGACGTAACGGTATATTGCTTTCGAAAATCTGACATTGCAGGAAAAAGTTACAGAGTAAATCGTAGAGAAAAATTGCTGTTTTTTTCACCTCAATTTCAATATTTTTCTTTTTCAGTTGTTATTTTCTGTAGGAAACCCTTGTAGGATCTACACAAATGACCCCTTGCTGAATTCAGAATGTTGTCTACTTTTCAGAAATGTTTAGGTTTCTGGGATCCAGCATTGGTTTCACGCCCATTTCTGTCACTGACTGGAAGGAGGCTGAAAGCACAAAAATGTTAAAAAATGGGGTATGTCCCAGTAAAAGGCAAATTTGTGTTGAAAAATTGGGTTTTCTGATTCACGTCTGCCTGTTCCTGAAAGCTGGGAAGCAGATGATTTTAGCACCGCAAACCCTTTGTTGATGCCATTTTCAGGAAAAACCACAAGCCTTCTTCTGCATCCACTTTTTCCCATTTTGTTTTTAAAAATTGAAATTTTCACTGTATTTTGGCTAATTTCTTGGCCTCCTTCAGGGGAACCCACAAAGTCTGGGTACCTCTAGAATCCCTAGGATGTTGGAAAAAAAGGACGCAAATTTGGCTTGGCTAGCTTATGTGGACAAAAAGTTATGAGGGCCTAAGCACGAACTGCCTCAAATAGCCTAAAAAAGGCCTGGCACAGGAGGGGGAAAAGGCCTGGCAGCGAAGGGGTTAAATGGCATAAATTATGGGGAAGCACATGCCTGAGACTAATACACCATTTGAATTCGTCATGACAGACATGTGTAAGGTAGTGTAGGGGTAGCTTCAGCCTATCATATGCTTCTAAAGCACCATTGTGTCAGGCCTCAGGCAATTTTCTACATTGCTAGACAATTGCTTGCAAGCAGAGTGTCAGAATTTTGGACAGGTCTATATCACAATACAGTTGCACAATCCTTATCCATAATAAGCATTGATCTGTATCAGCTCAATTTAGGTAACACCGTTTGGGGATTATGGTCCTTAGATACTTGCAGTGTGTGCTTGTTGCTTGTTAGAACTGTGGCCCAGATTAAAATGACACATTAGCGTCATTTTTGTGATGCTAATGTGGCGTTGGAAGGCCATATTTACAAAGTGGCCCAATGCATGCATTGCACCACTTTATAACGCCTTGTGCCACATTATGCGGCATTCCCCCATCAGGGAGGGTGAAAAAAATGGCAGGATTTTTTACGCCTGACCAGAGCAGGTGTTAAAAGGAGGCTCTCATTTTTTTTCAATGGGCCTCTGGGTGCTTTGCAGGATTAGACTAAAAATTCTTGACGCTAGTCTTGCAATGCGCTGAACTAGCGTAAAAAGTTCCCTAACTACCTCCATGATGTGTCGTATTTTAAATACGGCGCACACATGGTAGCATTAGGGGGTCACCAAGGGGTGCAGGAATAGTAGAGCTTTCCTAAATCTGCCCCTTTGTGTTTTTAGATTGTTGAGGATTTTGGTTGCTCTAAGTGCTTCCTTTGACCATGGACCCTGGGACAAAGGGGTAACTAATGCAACATCAGTCCCACATAAACTCAGAGGATGCTTTCTGGAGAATCAGCCATTTAGATTCCTTTTTTTTGTAGCATTTGCTTTAACTTATGATAAACTAACTCTTCACATTGGGATAAGTTTTAGCATTTCCTTTCTTGGACTACAAGGCTGAGGGGTTTTGGTAACTTAAAACTAGGGAGGCTCTTGCAGAGGTACATGTGAGCATGGAATGAGAGGCTACAATGCGGAAAATATTTTTAACATATGTATTGTCTAATTGTCTTTGTTCACTTTGAAAACTTAATTTTACTCATATTTAAAAATATCAGTAACTTGAGAAGAATAAATGTGACATGTTGACTCAATTTTATTGTCTATTTAGTCAAGTAATGATAGAGTATCACCTTTTTACTCTCTGTGATGCACACACATTTAATAAAACTGAGATATGTATTTTTTTGTTTTTAATGTGTCCTATTTTCATTTGTTTGACAAGTGTAAACACAGATGTCGCTATGCTTGGTGACTTAAGAGGCAATCCCAATTTAGTATTGCCATAAAGTGTCATTTAGCCTGTCCTTTGCATATTGGCAATTATTTAGAGTCAGAGTACCATACTAAAGTAAAAATGTGCGAAATCTTGATTTTATGTTCATATTACCATCTGGCATGGTATGAGTTTAGCTGTAAATCGATTATCTGATGTGGTTTTAACTCTTCATAGTAAAACTGCATCACAACAAGCAAAACGTGTGCTCCATTACCGCCACCAAAATGTGATTTGTAAATGGAATAACAATGTTCAAAAACACCTATGTTGCAAAATATGTTACTGTGTATCACGTTTCATTTTGTCTGTAAAATACTAAATTGAGAGAAAAGGAGTTTAACTCTCCATTGAACTTTAGAAATAAAAAAGAACAATTGTATTTCTTTGAATTTTGCGATGCTGCCCGTTGCACCCTGCTTCGGCATGCAAATTTTATTATTTTTTCACTTAAGGTATAAATTCACCCTTTCCCTGTCTTTGAACTATTGTTCAGTTTATGCAGCACAAGCATTAATATGCTAAAGTACTGTATCCTGTTGCGGCTCGCTGGAGTTGCAGGGGGCGGGGTGGCGCTGGGACAGGGGGGGGAAGGATTGGGTAATATTAATAAAATAAATAAAAAAACTTATCTCCGCTCCTTGCCATAACTCCTTCTTCCTCACAGGAGGCACAGGCTCCCAGCCTGCTCTGCACCAATCCTGACGCTGCTCAGAACAGCATCAGGATTGTCTGGGAGCACCCAGCCAGGGTGCTCCTAAGCAGACTGAGAGCCTGTGCCTGTTCTCTCCAGCCTGCCAACACATTGCCAGGCTGGACAGAGCAGACTGCAGGTGTATTTTGGTCGACTGGAGACATCAAGCCAAACATACATGCGCAATGGGGGGGAGTGCTGAGCACTCCCCGGCAGTGCTGTCATCCCCAATGCCCCATCCCTTTAATTACAAACCGATAATAAACTTTGTTTATTATCATTTTGAAGTAAAAGGTTTGCAGCTGCTGCTGCAGTCGGGTAACAACACTCTTCCGCCCTATCAGAGGAGCCACCCCTGGCTGTATCATTAATTGACTTCAGCTGCTTTTAGAGAGTCATCGAATGGTCCTGCAGTGCTATGCTTATATTTCATAAATTACTAATGATAAATAGACAATCGTGAACATATTTGTTACTGTGGGATCGTTGTTCATGTTTATATTTTCATGCACTAATCATGATGTATAATATGCAATTTCACATACTGAGACTGAATTAATATAATTGCAAATTTCCTATGTTGGGTGGAGGTAAAGTTATTCATGCTTACCTTCCTGTACACATCCTCTCCCCACGGGCTTCGCAGAGCATACACCTATGTTGATGATATAATTGTTTATTTCCACGGCAGTAATCGCAACAAGTATCTATCTCATTTGTTTTCTTTACTGGGTTCATTCACGGTGTGAAAGTCTAAGGGGCATATTTAGGAAAAATGGTGCTGAAAACAGTGTAGCCCCTCTTTTCTTGTGCCCCTTAGAACCCCCTTAAAGCCACCATGTGTGTGCTGTATTTAAACTATGGAGCACCATTGCTGTATTTAGGGGACTGGCGTCAGAATTTTCTACGCTCATCTGGCGCCTTGCAAGATTAGTGCCAAAAATTCTGACGCTAATCCTGCAAAGCACCCAGAGGCCCATTGTAACCAATGGAAGCCTCATTTTAATGCCTGCTCTGAGCAAGCGTTAAAAGTGCCGCAAAAATGGCACAAGGAAATCTCTGAGATTTCCTTGTGTCATTCTTTTGCCCCCCCTAATGGGGGAACACCCCCTTTGCATACAATATACCTTGTGTAGGAATAATGTAGCGCAAAGCATTACAATGTGGTGCAATGCATGCATTGTGCCACTTTGTAAATATGGCGTGGCTTTTTTGGCCTTCTAATGCCACATTAGCATCAATGAAATGACACTAATGTGGCATTGGAATGGTGCTAGGGGCTCTTACATATGCCCTTATTTGTCCAAATGTATCATATTTGTGTGCACATCTCCAGATGACATTAGCTAAGAGGGTGTTGAATAAATTGCTTAGAATTGGAATGGTGCTTTTGTGTTGAGGGAGGTAATGACATGTATTATTCTTGTGTTGTGATTTACTAAATAACTGATACTTTTGATCTCACCATAATGCTTTTGCAGTTTTTCTAATTTAATATGCAAGAAAAGAATTGTGTATAAGAACCCTTAATGTTGAGGGTAAGCCAGAAGAAGACTTTCCTATTCTACAAGAGATAGCACCCACATTCTTTCAGATTTTTCTGCTCATTTGAAGCTTAAACTATTTCCTGATTTGTACATGCTGTATATAACTTTGCATTTTAGAGATGTTATGGCATTGACTCTGTACCGCTTATTTCGATTTTTTGTAATAATACCCTTTAAGTTTTCTTCAGTCTAGAACTCAATTATTGGGTGGGCCAAATTTCTGAATGAAATGTTTAAATCCACTAATTGATGTTTGGAAGCGTGTCTTAATGCAGGGCATATTTACTCATGAAATTGAGGTATAACACCATCTTCTATCCAGTAAAGAGAGAGAGAACCAAATTAGGTACATTTTGGAGCGTCCAAATTTTGGGATACAGTTTTGCTCCCTCCTTACCAAACTCCAGCCCTCATTACGAGTTTGTTGGTCTTCGGGCAAGACTACAATGCTAAATTCCGCCACCATCCCGCCAGTGTTGTTGGTACTATGTCTGCCGTCGTATGAGTCACAAACACCAAGGCAACGAAACACAACCAGAAATCCAACACCGCCAGTGCCACTAATGGCGAAAGAAAACCACAGCAACACCATTCCGCCCACCATATTATGAGTTACAAATCAGCACAGTGGAACATGCACGGCGGTAAAGCATTGGCAGTGTGCACCGCGGCGGGCAAGAAAATCACTGCCCATAGAAGGCAACACCGGAATGGACGGTTCGAATACCCAATAACTGAAACATATACATACATCACATACATCTGTTCAACGTATTATTATACACATCCCCTACACCCCCGCAAACCCTTGTGACTATCACCACAAGCCAGAGACATATGACCCACGAACCACTGCTCATACAGCAATAATTCACACGTTGCCCGCACCCCCATAACAATCATCCACCCTCACTCACCTCGCACGTATGGCGTGCACCCCCCCAAAATGTCACTCCACAAGCACCCACACTTCAACGACAATGAGTTGCCGATCATCAGAGTAGAGTCGCAACTGATGGGATCACAAGTCCAGCAAACATCAATCACCAGGAAAACCGAGCTATAACAGACGATCATCAACAGGGTGAATGCAGTCGGCAGCTACCCACGCACAAAGGAGGACATCTGAAAGTGGTGGAATGACCTCAGGGGGAAGGTCTGTTCCATGGGGTCCAGGCACAACATCGCCCTCAAGAAGACTGACGGTGGACCCCCCACCTCCTCACTTTGACCTGACAACATGGGAGGAGAAGGTCTTGGAGATCATGCATCCTGAGGGCCTGACAGGAATCATTGGAGGGATTGATACTGGTAAGGAACCTACACCCCGAGCACTAAAAACTCCAGTCCTGCATGCCTCACAAGCACCTACCACTTTCCATAATATCACAAACCACAAGAATGTACCCCCCACTGTCACCCCACCTTCCTACTCTGCATACCACACCACCCCTCTACTACCATCCACACACCAACCCCTCACAATGCACGCTAAACCTTTGCTATCTCTTCAACTACCACTCCCTCTATCCATCACTAGGAATTCCAGATCCGAATCACACTCACACTACACAATAGTGCACCTGCATGGACAGTCATCCCATATCCCACCCAGGCTGCTAGCCAATACCACCTCACTACAATGCCAACTACAGCAATGTCAAACAGCAAACCCACAACTACAATTGAGATGACAAGCATGGCCCAAAGGCCATTCACCATGCAGTGTCAGCACTGCTGCAAATGTCATTGCCATCCATGGATACGGATTCCAACCACTGCAGCAGCAGTCCATGACACTACAATGACATTTTCATGTAATAACTCTCACCCTTTCCATCCACAGCAAACCTGGCTACTGCCATCCAGCAGAGGATGCCAGGTTCAGACAGCCCTCCCAGGATGAAGGCCCCAGTGGATGTCTGGAGGACGATGAAATGCCTGGGCCATCTGGGGCGACTGGCCAGTCCACCTCCAGCAGCCCCAACCTAGACACCCCGGATTCACCCTCCTGTGTAGCTACAACACCACTGCTAGCTCCTCCTCCCCAAACCTGTGCCTCAGCGAACATTCAATTAGTCAGTACAGGGACCTGAGTCAAGGGGACTTGCCCAAGACAATGATGGCCTTGGTGCTACTGAGAGTGGGCACACTGTGGCAGGGGCACAGGCACAGGAGGCCAGGGCTACTGGGAGGTGATTTGTAGTCCAAGGGAGGGGGCAGCAACAACATCAAACTGGCCAGGAGGCCCTCAACCAGGTCCTGGATGCATGCCACCAAACCCAGGACACCATGGCCCAGATCATTACTACCCTGCAGGAGACCCAGAGGCTACAGAGGGAGAACCATCAGGAAGCCATGCAGAGGGCAGACCCTCAATGCCACCATGGCCTCCATAATAAGGGTGCTGACAGAACTTGCCACCATCCAGCATCAGTCCACCTCCCACCAGCAGCCCCTACCAAAATCCAGAACACATCTGAGCCCTCCACATCAGCCGCAACTAGTGGAATGGAGGCCCCGCCACAGGACATGCAAGACACCAGCACCCCTTCCCCTGTAGCTGAGGAGCCCCCATGCAAGCGAGGACATCCAACCAGACATCCAGCCTCCACTGATGCCAAGACCACTGCCAGGAAGTGAGACACTTCTGAACATACCCCCTTGTGTGTCAGAGCAACACCCTGTTGACTGTCCACTGTCATAACACCTTTTTCACATGGCCATCAAACTGGACAACGACTCCCCACAGGTGGGCTAAGTACTCTGATGATCCCACTCGCCATGACCCCACTCATCAAGCCTTGACTTATATTATAAAATAAACATCTTTGAGCACAGGTTGTGTCTATGTCTTTATCTACCATGAGTACATTATGTACAGCCATCACATATGTAAGAGGAAGACCATTGACCTATTAATTTATTTGACAGTTCCAGAAGGGGGAGCAATCATTTACAAGTTCTGTTATACAGTTAACAGTACCACATCTAAAGTAATGTGTACACACTACACCCACATTGAAATCACAAACCTGGTAGCAGCCCTGCACATGGCAGACATTGCAACTGGGTACATAGCATGGCTCTGACACATACCTGTATGTCAGTAGAAGTATTGTTGTATCAGCTCTGCTCTGGAATCAGCTGCATCCTTGTCACCTTCCTCCTCATCACTCCCCATGTCCCCTTCATCAGCTACTGGCACAGCTGCACCCTTCTCAGCATCCAGTAATGGGATGTGACGACTGATAGCCAAATTGTGAAACATGCAGAACATCACAATGATCTTGCACACTTTTGCTGGTCTGTGCAGTAGGGCCTCTCCAGAGGTGTAGGCACCTGAATCTAGCTCCCAGCACTCCAAAGGCGCGTTCAATTACCCATCAGGTCGTACCATGGACCTCATTGAAACGTTTTTTTGCTGCTGTAGTTGGATGCCTGGGAGGTGTGAGTAGCCATGGCAGGTTGGGATACCCAGAGTCACCTGTGTGCACAGAGGTAATTGGCATATTCAAAACTGTAGGTAAATCTGGAAGGTGGTGTAGAGTGTGCAGAATACAGTGGCACACATATGACACAAAACATACTGATGAGCCAAGCACAATCTGTTTGCCGTGGTGCCATCAGGTGTGGGATACTGCTGTTCCACAGTATGTATGCATCATGCACTGACCCTGGGAACCGGGCAGTCACTTGAGTAATGTAGAGGTCTGCAAGACATACCACCTGACCATTGGTGGAGTAGATGTTTTTACTGTTCCTAAACACCTGTTCACTCCACCTGGGTGGCACCAGGGCAATGTGGGTTCCATCAATAGTCCTGATCACATGGGGCACATGTGCCACCGCATAGAGGGCTGCTTTCACAGTGGGCTGATCATCACGTTGGAACCTATATAGCTGCCAATACATTTCAGTAGGGCACATAGGACGTTGTTCAAGATGTTACTTAACATGGGCTGGGGGATTCGGGTAGCCCAGCCCACTGTTATTTGGAAGTACCCTGAGGCAAGGAAGTGGAGGACTACCAACACCTGTACTGTGGGTGTGATAGCATTGGGATGACGAAGACCAGGCTGCAGATCCAGCTCCAACAGTCTCACAAGATCCATGATGGTCTGACAGTTGAGCCGATAGCACTGGATGACGTTCCTCTCTTCCAGGGTGGGAAGATCGACTAGCGGCCTGTAGATAGGAGCATTCCTTACCATCTTTCTTCCACCATACCTGGGAATAGGAGGGAGTGGCAATTATTATGTGCATAAAGGACTGTGTGGACACAGAGGAGCTGTGCACAGGTCACTATTAAACATCCATGACGCACCTCATAAATGCCCTCTGTACACATTCTAAAAGTAAAATTGCAGCCGCCTGTCCTGCATGCACAGGACAGATGAAAGTGAACAAATTCTGCTGGCGTAAGACGTCATGGCGGTAGGCGGTCGCAACCGCCGTGCAACTCCTTATTGGTTAACATGGTTGTCTATGGGAGCCATGGGCCAATGGCGATCACCGCTGGCAGTGACAGTAATGTCTGTGGCAGCCGTGACCGCCATTTCATGTGCTTATGTTCACTTGACTCCTGGCACTCGCGCTGAGTATACCTCCACTCCGTATGCTGCTGTGTTCTGCCACTGGTAGGCAAGATGGCACGTTCTGCAGGGGATAGGGCCCCAGCATTCTCACAGGAGGAACTTGAGAAGCTTGTGGAGGGTGTCCTACCCCTGTATGTATGGGGAACCAGGGCAGCAGGTGAGTGCACTATGATTGTGAGAGGTACAAATGTGGATGGGGCCCTGGGATGAGGATGAGTGACTTGTGGAAGGACCTGGCTGAAGGCTGTGAGGACAACTTGAAGGTTGAAATGTGCATATGTTCAGGGGATGTGTTGCATGACTGTCTCCTTTTCTCTGTATTATCCATGCAGGTGAGCACCCATCAAAAGAAGGGGATCTGGTGTGCCATCACCAAGCAAGTGCAGAACCTGGGGGGTCCATGCCCGGGGGAGCACCCACTGCAGGAAGCGATGGGAGGACCTGTAACACTGGGTGAGTAAGATAGGTGAGGCCCAGCTGGGCATGTCCTCCCAATGAGGGAGGGGTGCTCTTGGACCCTGAACCCCTTATGTCCCACATTTTGGTGGTGGCGTACCCTGAGGTGGATGGGCGCTTGATGGCAACATAGCAGCCACAAGGGGGTGAGTTCACATTCGTACTTAGGTTAGGTGGTGAGTGATAGGTGCAGGCTGTGCTGTGTGTGAAGGCTGTGGAATGTGTGCTAGGTAGCTACTGTATGACTGGGCTTGGGACACATTGATGCCGAATGTGCTACATACATGTGTTCATATGCCGTGCAGGATGTGAGTTGGGATTGACTTTACTGCTAAGTGGCATGGATAACAAAACAACTGTGTAGTACATGTGCAGGGTCTTATATGTGGACAGGGTTCCTGCTTCTGGAGTTCACACACATTGTACTCCCAACTATCCAATCAGTGTTGCTGGGGCCATATCTTTATCTCTTGTCTGCTGGCATGTGGTGCATGTGCAGTCTGCGAAGGCTGAGGTTTCATATCATACAGCTATATGTGCTTGGGTTATGTGGCTGTGAAAGTATGCCTCCAAATGCCCGTAGAGTACAAAGTTTGGGTCTAACGATCGTACAAAGCCATGAGCCAATGGGGTGGGTCAGACATGTGTTGAGAGTATGGCTTTCATCCTGTACAGGATTGAATGTGTGTCAGCATGTGTGAAATTCATGTGCATGACTGAGGTGGCACGCATGGGCTGTCATTGCAGTGGCATGTGTGTGGGAAGGCATGGCATGTAATGACATGGCACTGCAGTATGTTGCAGTGACTTGTATGTGGCTGGTGTGCTGGCATTGACCACTTGCTCCCTGTTTCTCTTTCTAACACCCTGTCTCTCACTGTCCCATCCTCCCTCCCTCTGCTCCTCTGTCTTTATGTGCAACAGCATCATCTGGCGAAGGAGAAGAGACACCGGCAAGTGGAGAAGCTGCATCCCACGGGACCCAGGAGGCTGATACCAGGGGAGCCGAGGGGACCAGTGGGACGAAGGGCGAGTGGAGCACCACGGGGGAGACTGGAACATCTACAGCATCAACTGATTCTTCCTCCGATGGTGACTCCCTGGTGGTGACGGAACCTTCAGTCCCTATGCCTGCACCATCTTTGTCCACCAACCCCCTTACGAACACTGCCCACCTTGTAGCTCCCCACCCAGTAACCCATGCCCGCTCACCCAGGAAGGTGGGCATCTCCTTTGCCCCAGGCACCCCCGCCCCCACCCCAGTCAGCCCTGCTGCGCTCAATGGGGAGGCTATTGCTTGACCTTCTGAGGTCCATCTCTGTTTGGCAGACAACCATCGTGAATGCCATCCAGGGACTGGCATCCCAGATACAACAGTCCAATGTGTTCCTGGAAGGTATTCATGGTGCCCTGTCTGCCCTTCAAAGAACGTTTCAGGCTCTGGCCTCCTCATTGACAGCAGCCAGTGTTCCTTTTTCTTCCATTCCCCCTCCAACTACGTGTTCTCACTCACACATCCCTCTCCGATTTCCCATCCAAAGCACACTTTCATGCCAGCATTCATCTCCACCATCAGACCCAGAGTGCAAGGACATTCACATGCACCACCACTGCCATGCACACACCCACCATTCTGACACACACACACCAACATCCACTACCTACCCTGACTCCCCCACCTGCTCCCCTTCACAGTCACATTGCCACTCACACATGCAGACACCACATCATCAGCCCCAGGTCCAGACACATGTCCTGTCACTGCCACTGTCACCACAACAGCTGACCCCCATTCATGCACCCCACATCTGCACGCACCACAACAGTCAACACAACCACATGCAGCACGTCCATCCCTACCTGCACACACCACCCCAACATTCATGCACACATCAACCTGCCATTTCCCTGTGTCTCCTCCACTCCTCCTCCCAGTTCACCGTTACGCCCACACTCATCCACCCAACACACACCCAGCACACACATTTCTTACACCCACACACTAGCACCCAAACCAAATCCACATACACACCTAGCAACCATCCCCTCTCCCTCCACTTCCAAATGCCTAACCCATGACTCACCCGCTGCCCCTAAAAAGAGATTCCTCCATGAGTTTTCCCTGTTACCGTCTCCTGGTCCAGTACCTGTTCCCCCCAAATGCCCTGCTACACTTCCCAGAGCCCTGCCTTCCACCTCCCTGTCCTCCTTTGGGCTGGGCCATGTCCCACAGACAGCTTACTGTAGTGCTGCTACAATAGGCACACCTGCCCCTCACACCTCCAGCCCTGGTTATGGGTCCCCTGCTGTGTTGGCCTCCACCGCTGTCCCATTTAAGAAGGCAGGAAAGAGGGGCAAGGCTAAGGCGTCCCCCTGAAAGCAGGACAGTAAGGGGGGAAGCATGAGAAGAAGAGGAAGGGCCCCCCATCCAAACACCAATCACACCCCTAACCCCCATCCCTGAGGTCCTACATGCCACATTGATGTCCCTCCCCTGAGGAGGTCTGCACATTGCACTCAGGAGTCAAGTTGGGCACTCCTCACATGCCCAGTGTGCCAGGGACATTTGGACAGTGATGCACTCGCCGTGGCATTTTGTAAAATAGTTATTATCATGACATTTTTGATACTTCCAATAATATTTATCTACAATGGCACCATTGGTGTTGATGCTACATTGATTGTTCTGGCTTTCCTTGCACATGTACGTATGGTGACTGTGCGTTTGTGCATGTGTGTGTGTACTAATGTCCTTCCCTCCAGTGTGTGATAGGATGGGGTAATTACGGCTGGTGTCTATGTCGGGGTCACTGGTCCTGAATGTCTATGGCCAGCAGGAGCATTGGAAAGACTGGTAATTAGCGTGCCATGCACCTATGGACGTGCCTGTGTTCCAGAAGGTGGGTGCTTCCTTTTATGTTGTTTGTTTCTACCATGGTTTTTGCGGTGGTTATACCGCTGCGGAAGGCCTGTCGGTGTGCAGCCTCACAATATGGTGGGTGGAAACTGTCTGCCCGCTGGCCAGAAGAAGCCTTCCACCAGCAACAGCGGTCCGTCCACATTGGCAGTTCGGACGGAAACTTGACTGTGTTCTGCAGGTACCTTCCCAGTACTTGTCATATTGCGGTCTATACCGCCAGTCCACTGACTGCCAAACTCGTAATGAGGGCCTCTGATTTTACCATTGGGCTTATGCAAAAAATAAATAAAGCAACTTAGCAAATAATTAGCATAAATTAAAGAAGTACTTAAAAACACACTACTCTTTAATAAGGAGAAACAATACCCCAAAACAACTAGGAAACCACACGTTTCAATTGTTAATTGAAATAAATAAAAAATGGATATTTGAATGTTGAGAGTTTTTTTGAAGCATGTAAAGTATCTCAGAGGCAATAATGGCTGGAATAGGTCTTCTGTTTCAGTGTTTGCCTTTCTGTTTCCCGCTTTTTAGTTCAGAATAGTCTGTCTTCATTGTGTGGAATTTTCTAATAGCATTATATCCCTTCTGCTGCGGACTACACTGGCTGTTAAACATCCTCCTCCATAATAGGGCCTGTGAGATAGTCATCCTTTTGCCCTGATCACCCTCTCCTTTTGACTGATACTGGTGGTTACTGAGTCAGACTGTTCCCTAGACTCTACTAACCAGACCCAGAACTAGTGGTCTGTGTAAATGGGATATGCAACTTAAATTATAATTGGCTATGACAGCCTACCTATAAGTCTCTAGTATATAATAGGGAAGGGTGGATAAGACGCCTAGAGAGTTTAATGCACTCTAGTGTGCACTGTTGTAGTGCCTGCTGTCATTTTAGAGGCATCCCTGCTTTGCAGGCTGCTTTTAAAAGTAAATTACATGCAAAGTCAATGTCAACTTTGTTGTCTCAAACTATCTTATATTTACATATAATTCACCCTTAAGGTCTCCTCTAAGTGCCTCAAGGTTAGGGTGTCTTGCAACTACAAGCAGGGACATTATAAAATATGTCCTATATGCCCTAGTGAGAGAACAACTGCCAAATGTGCTTTTCCCCAATGTAGTAAAGTAGCTTTATAGGACAAACTGGTCTTCATAGTGAACATGACACTTAGGACAGGACACAGGTTCACCCCCTCTTCATGTCACCCCAATCAGATGGGAGCTGCACTAATGGAATTAGCAGAAGGAATGCAGAGGGTGTGTTTATGGAAATAAGCCACACCAGTGGGATGGTTTAACCAGATCCTGACCTCCAGGAGAGATTTTCTCCATCTTGGATTTTGAAAGAATAGTGCTTCATGGGATTGATTTTTGCCACACTTCTCAGGAAAAGGTGCCGTCAGATGAGGAGCCTTGCCCAACGACAGGAGAAAAAGCTCCAGAAAAGTGACTAAGTACGAATATAAAACTTTGACTGATGCCTCCCGCTCAGTGCATCTGAGCAGGGCTTCATCGCAGTCGGCCTCAATTTGTGACTTGGTCCCGGTCAAGCAGGACCAGATGTCCCCAGTTGGTGCTATTGGCTTTTAAGCACAAGAAAGCATATATATATATTTTTTTTTTAAATGTATATCTCCGGTTCCCTACATTGGATTTAATTCATTTTGATGCCAGTTAAAAGAACAAAACATTTATCCTATTTTTGGCGTTGGATTTTTATTCTGTGTTGGGTCTTACTTATTTAATGTTTTTAACAGCGTTACACAGCTGTCTCCTAAGTTGAGCCTGCTTGCTCGTTGTCAGCTACCAGGGTGTTGGACATGGCCCTTCCTAGGGGATTTCACTGAAACTTTTTGCTTTTCTGCTCGGTTTTTTGATGACTCTGCACATGGGGCAGGCCAGTGCACAAAACGTCTGAATGAGCAGATTTTGCTGTTTACAGCCATGTTCTGAATGCGCCCGATCTCAGAAGCGCTAAGCAGGGTTGGGTCTTGTTAACCAGGCCTGACCCTGCTTAGTGCTTCTCAGATCCGACAAATTCAGGACAGGGTGCTACTAGGGCAGGTGGCAGTGGCACTCCGCCGCTCATGGAATTCCATGGAGTTTTCAAATCAATGCCGTGAAAATCCGCAGAGTGGAACTCTGTGAGCTCCACCCACCCCTGATTGTTTCCTATCATTGGATTTGTCCTGACAAATCCTTTCCTATGGCAAAGGTGGTTTTGTCAATAATAACCTAGAAATTATACTTCTGAAAGGTGGGCAATTCTATGCTTTAAAAAACCTTTGTGTGCCTTTTCAACTCAACTCTATTTCACACCGGAGGCTGGGGGACCACATTTCCCAGCTACAGCTATAAACGTTCGGCACACAAATGGAACAAGAGATATCTGCCATTTGAGGGCCTGACCAGATAAATTGGATGAAGAGGTTTTCACACTTGACCTCTTGGGACCAGATCATGCATCCACTAAAGATTAAGGTCTGCAATCCACGGCCCCACGGAAGACTGGACTGAAATTAAGGGGTGACATCTGGTTCAAAGGGGAACTCTCTGAATCTCCCCCAACTTCAAAGGCATAGTGCAGTATAACTACTGGTGCCACACTGCAGCAAAGGAGAGATACGCTTGTGGGGATGCAGGACCAGAGACACTGGAATGTGTGATGCACTCTGCCAGAGGAATCTGTTGTGCATAAGGAGTAATTACTGCCCTTGGAAGGGATTGCACACCCTTCATGATCAGTGGCTGGCCCAGGCTGACTGCGTGCTGCTGTTTGGCCCACCATAATGTTCTCTCCAAGGGCTTGTTGACTTGTCCTCTTTTCTCTGTTGGAGGTCTCAGGGACATCAAAGACCTCCCGTGAGGTACCTACAGCTTCTACCTGTGCCCTCCTAAATACCCACATTGTCTACTGGATTGCACGGAATAGCAGCGGTACGAGCATGGAAGTAAGTATTGTGCCTGGAGACCAGATGGCCTGGTGTGGAGACCTCACCAAAGTACTGCTTGCATTCAAGGAGTGTGGCTTTTCATTGTGGGGTCTTGACACACATACACATCTTGTTAGAGGTGAGCATATTCACTGTTTGCGGGACCCTGTGTGGCCTGCTTCATTGGTTGTGCCACATTTCTCTTGAGCGACCCACCGACTGCATGCTCATTTTGTGCCATGCCCGATTCACTGGTTGCGACCCCCAGAGGTGGGGGCATAACTGTAGCAGTGCCACATTCTACTGCGTGTGTCACTGCTGAACTGGCATCTTTGTGTGTGACATAAATTGTCTTGTACAAGTCAAGTCATCAGGCACCAGACATCGGCCTCATTCCAATGAGGTACGGAATTGGTAACTCTTCTCGCATGATCAGACCTATCTAGTGTGACTCAAGTCATTGCACACCAGACATTGTGCCTCATTCCCTGGAGGTACAGAATTGGTAACTCTTTGTGTGTGATTGGAACTGTCTGGTGTAACTTAAGTCATTGCACACCAGATGTTGTACCTCATTCCAGGGAAGTACGGAATTAGTAATTATTTGAGTATGACCGGTGTTATCTGGTGTGACTCAAGTTACCATGCACCAGAAATTGTGCCTCATTACGGGGAGGTATGGAATTGGTAGTTTGTGTGTGATTGGAACTGTCTGGTGTACCAGACATATGCCTTATTTCCAGGGGGAACAGAGGAGCGGACTCATGCACTGGAGTGGCTAGGTGCTATTATGAATGGTGTGTGTCCTATTGTGACCCTCTCGCAGTGCTTGCATGAATATGGCCCATGCCAGAAGGCACACTGCAGGGACCTTTGAGTGAACTTCCAAAGTGGGGGCAAAGCCTCCATTTATTGACTGCTGCCTGTTCAACCTATCTATTTTTTTCCCCCACCTTTCCCGAAGGACCCTGAATAAGTGTGACTCTGGCTGTGATTGGCCTAGTACCTGGTGAAGGGTTTTTCTTATCTTCAGCCTGTTTGGCAGGGTAGTAGTGGTTGGTTGAAGGTTGGAGGAGGGTTTAGGCCAACAGGGTCTGTGAGTACAGTAACAACTGACCGGCTGTGTACTGCATTAGGGTGTTAGGAGCAAGTATGTGCGAGTGTGTGCTATACGAGCCTGTCTGATATCCATGGTACTGTGTAGTGATGTGGAGTGAGTGTGTGGGAGTGACTGCCTGTGATCAACTGCACCACAATGCGGTGTTCCAATACATATTGTTCCCTTGACAAAAGATTATCAAGGTTGACTTTGGTTTTTACCTGTGCGGCCTCGGTCCATGAGGCTATTTAAGAGTGCTGTAATTATTGGTGTGCACACATTGCTGCTATCACTGTGAACCAGGGTGCACCCTATAACTTTGTGATATTCAATTAGAATAATTGTTAGGGTGGGTCTCAATCTGACAATGTTTTGTACCGCATGAGGGTATTAGGAGGAAAAGTAGGATTTTTCTCAAGTGTACATATTGCTGAAGTTGTTTTAACACGGTTGGGCCTAGTACTGTTAGTGATAATTCTGAATGTGATTTATGCCCAGAAGTACATGATTTACATGTTGTGTTAATTAATGTGTGTAGGAAAGTACCATTTTTCTTGGCATGTCACCTCCATTTTTACCTGTATGTCAGTATGTTGTTGCCTGTCTCACTGGGATCCTGCTGGTCAGGACCCCAGTGCTCGTAATGTATGGCCTAATGCATGTGTTGTGTATAGTGCTTGACTGTGTCACTGAGGCTCTGATAACCAGAACCTCAGTGCTTATGCTCTCTCTGCTGTTAGCTTTGTCACTATAGGCTCGTGACTTCATTTACCAATTTCAATTGTCACACTGGACCCCCCTTACAAGTCCCTAGTATATGGTACCTAGGTACCTAGGGCATTGGGGTTCCAGAAGATCCTTAATGGCTGCAGTATTTCTTTTGCCACCCATAAGGAGCTCAGACTAACCCTCCCACAAGCCTGCCACATTAAATGGTGCACACATAATTTCACAGCCATTTTCACTGCATTTAAGTAACTTATAAGTCACCTATATGTCTAACCTTCATTTACTGAAGGTTAGGTACAAAGTAACTAAGTAAAATATGGGGCGGGCTACCTCTCTGCATGCTTCTGTTGATGACCCCCTGTGACACGGCAAAGACTCTACACTTCTGAACTGATGTTCAACTATTCCACCTGGTGTGAGCCTGATTGTACGTGGGTCCTTTTCTTTCTGGTTACGCTGGTCCATGGGGATCCGGGGGCTGCTCCTGCCTTCCCACTCTGCAGCCACAAGTTGCCTCTCCTGCAATTCACCCACCCCACCTTGCACCCTACAAGGATGACACCTCTGGTTGGATCAGTGTGTCTATATGCCGATCTCCACTGGCCATGGGGAACTGTGTTTTGCACTGTTGACCCTTGATTGTTTGGTTCTGTTATGTGATTTTTTTGTTCTAGATTCAGCACCCCTTGGGAGGATCGCACTCGTGCCCTTATTTTCCAATTCCCTAGTTTCTAATGCATGTCCCCACAGTGCGTCCTCTGTCAGTTATGCACATGCTAAGACCTTCTTTGATGCATAGGAACAATTTTACACACCTAGGGCCATATTTGTGGAAAGTGACCCTGCACTAAGTGCAGCGCCACTTTCCCTATACCTGTTAGCACCCCCCTATGCCACAATGTGTGCGCTGTATTTAAAATACAGCGCACCATGGTGCAGGGTAGGGGGCAGTAGCATCATTTCTCATGACGTTCTTGATATACTCTGCACGAGTAGCACCGAAATATTGGCGCTGCTCCTGCAGAGTACATAGGGCCCCATTCTAAAGAATGGAAGCCCTCTTTTAACACCTGCTCTTGAGCAGGCATTAAAATTGGCAAAACAAATGGAGCAAGGAAATCTCATAGATTTCCTTACGCCATTTTTCCATCTCCCCTAATGGGGGAACGCCCCCTTTGCAGACATCATGCTTGGTGCAAGCATAATGTAGCACAAAGGTTTACAGAGTGGGTCAATTAATGCATTGCGCCACTCTGTAGATACAGCGCGTGGATTTCGGCCTTGTTGGGCCACATTAACGTAAAAAAGTAATGATGTTAATGTGGCACAAGGTAGTGCTAAGGCATTATAAATATGCCGCTAAGTTGCTCTCCTTTAATGTCTGGAGGCTAAACTTGTCTATCAAGTACAAACAATTCTGGATGTACTGCCTACAGCAGGGCCCAGATGTCATTCTGCTTCAGGAGAATCACTTTTTGGGGGGGAGCACCGCATGCCCCCACTAAAACCCTGGGAGTGGGCAATCTGTGTTGGGCAGGTTTCAGTACTAAAGTTCAGAAAGTTGTTAAAGACAGAGAAGGCCGCTTCCTAACACTGTGGGTGCTCTGGGGTCAGTGCACCCTTTCATTAGATAATATATATGCCTCTAACCAGGTGCAGAATGCCTACCTCTGGCAGGTCTTGCAGGAGCAACTGTTCAGGGTGGAGAGGGGTGCTATTGTGGGTGGGGATCTGAATCTGATGAAGGACCCGAACTTGGATAGGAGCACAACATCTCATCAGAGGACAGAGCAATGTCTGCCAAACTTAAACAAGACTTCTCAGACCTGGGCTTGGAAGATGCATGGTGCTGTAGAAATTCAGAGGTAGGGGATTATTCATTCTACTCTCCTGTGTATGCCTCATACTCGTGAATCAACTACCTCTTCCTCACTCCCTCCATTTCCATTTCAGATCAATCCCACTAGAGCTGGTGTGGACCAATGACACATGCTCCCCCATGGGACCACTGTGCTGGTGCCTTTCCCTGCACCTTCTTCGAGATTTGGTGAATGTAGCAGACATCTGCAAGGTCATAGTGGACTATTTTGAACTCAATGCCCAGCCAGACACTCCCTTACATATGTTTTGGGACAGGTTCAAAGCAACCAGATGGGGGTAATATCCACCATTGCTATAGCTGGAGAATGAGAATATAAGCTGGTAGAAACAGGCCTGGTGGCTGAGTTCAAGACCCTATAAAATATAGACCATACACCCCCCACCAAGTGCAATAAATGCCAGCTGGTGATTCCCTATGGCCAGTTGAGGGCACATAGGACTAACAAGGCCAAACTCTCTCTTCTAGCCCTGAAGCAAAAATACAACAGGGGGAAAGTAGGTACACTGCTTGCTTGTAGCCTCCACCAGCATCAAACCAAAGCACATGTAATCAAACTTCAGAATAGGGTGAAGTCCCAGGTGACCACTGAACCTGATAAGCAAAAGGCATTCCATGATTACTATGAAACTTTACATACCCGGGATGACATCCTCCAGAGCTTGATCAACACTTACCTGCATGATTGTGATCCCATAGAGCCCCCCATGCAGAACTCCTTGATACTCCCATCACTCTGGAGGAGTTGCGCCAAGCAATCTAGACTCTATCCCTTTGCAAGGTGCCAGGCCCTGATAGCATCCCTGTTGCCTTCTAGTGGATGTTACTACCCAACCTACAAGACCACCTGCTAGAGCTTTTCAATTAATTTTTTCAGGATACTGACCTTGCTTGCACTATAGCAGCAGTGGAGATCACACTAATTCCTAAACCTGGGAAGGACCCCACCTGCTGCTCCTGCTACCGCCCCATTGCACTCCTAAACACTGACACTAAGATTTTTATGAAGATACTGGCCACTCAGTTTGAGCGCTGCCTATCCGGCTCTAGTGATCCCGACCAGATGGGATTTATTCATAACAGCAGGGCACAGTTAATATTCGCAGGGTTGCCAACCTAGTAGAAAAATGCCATGGTCTCCCACTGTGTCTCCTCTCACTTGACATGGAGAAGACTTCCCACCAGTTGAGCTAGACTATTTTGCAGGAAGTCCTGGGCAAGATTTGTCCTGGGCAAGATTTGTCTGGGACCTGGCATGATTACCAACATTATGGCCTCCTAAGTAGCGCTAATGGCTTCTATCAATGTTAATGGACAGTTAATGCCCCTCTTCCTCATCTCCAGAGGCACTCGTCAGGGATATTTGCTGTCACCCCTTCTTTTTGCCCTGGTGGTTGAGCTCTTGACTATCACTGTCAGGCAGACAGTGAGCATGGCTGGCATTTTCTTTGGTGGCTGAGCCCACAAGAATAGTCTCTTTGCAGATGACCTCTTACTCACTGTCACTCAACCGGTGATTTTCCTGCCAGTGATAGTGGACTGCCTTTCTGCATTTGAAGCAGTCTCAGGATTTAAAGTTAAGATAGGAAAGTCTTTTGTGCTTAATCTCACCATACCCTGCCAGGCCCTCCAAGAGCTGCAAGCACTACCACCATTCCAGTAGGTTTTGTGCAGGATCAAACCTGGGCCTTAATCTCACCTCCCACCTGGCGTTCTGGATGAAGGCAAACTGGCAAACCCTCTGGTGGTTCATTTTGGGAAACTTACGCATCTGGAAACCAATCCATATCTCCCGGCTGGGCTGTATCAACTTCTTAAAAATGTACGTTCTATCCCGGATTCTATATCTTTTTCAATGACTGTCCACCCCCATCCCACAGAATGATATCCTGCACTTACAGTGAGACATGCACACGTTTATCTAAGGAGGTAAGCAACCTCGATTGCCAAACTCTATGCTCACCATACCGAGAGGCAGGGGCAGCCTGGCATACCCCAAACATCTAGAGTATTATTGAGCAGCCCATCTATGTATAATCTTGATAATGAATTGTCCGCAAGAATGACAAGCACTGGTTCCATATGGACCAGGCAATGGCTTGTTGCCCCCTCTGGAATCTAGCTTGGCTCCCTAAACAAGTCCGACCACATAGTGCCTACCTGACTATCATCACTCAGACGGTACGTGAGATTTGAAATAAGTTTGCGTTCAGAAGTGGCCGCACTACTTTCCCCTCCCCTAAAATCCCAATTGCCCATAAGCCAGAGTTCACCCCAGCACTGAGCCTCCACACATTCTCCAGTACGGGATTTGCTCATGGGTATGAATGTCAAGTCCTTTGAGCACTGCAACACAGACCTTAACCTCCCTGAAATGCAAAACCACAGTACTTTCAGTTGAGACACTGGGCACTGCATCCCCGCAACCATCAGGTGGCCATGTGAGATTACACTCTTTTTGAAAAGCTTGCTAGGGCCTCCACTGGCTCTAAGGTTCTGATCTCTAGCACGTACCGCATTCTGCAACACTCCACACTCCTTCCTATGCACACTTACCAAGCTAGCTGGCAGAATAGTACATCAGAAGGCATCTTGGCTAAGCAGTGGTAAACTCTGTGGTGGTGTAACCCCCAAAACAGACCACAGCATTACCAACAGCGAACAGCTTATAAACAGATGGTTCAGTGGTATTACATGCTGACCTGCCTTCACACTACGGAGCTCATTTACAAGCCCCTTCCACTGCTGTAGCACAATTTATAATAATTAATGAATTATGCTACAGCTGCGCAGAACAGTCCCCCACTCCACACTGTCTTTACAAACTGGCTCAATGGGACCATTGCGCCAGTTTGTAAACCCTTGTGCTACATTATAACTGTTCTAGGTATAATGTATGCAAGGGAGGCATTCCCCTGTAAGGGGGCCCTTAGGAATGGGACATTCCAGTGCCATTTTTTAACACCTGCTCAGGGCAGGCATTAAAGTGATGCTGTGGTTTGTTCTATAGGGCTCCCTGTGCTTTGCTAGAGTAGCATCAACATTTTTGATGCTAGTCCAGCAAAGCACCACCACTGCATCAGAAATTCAGATGCAGCTGCACTTACTACTGCCATAGTGCACTGCATTGTAAATAGAGTGCTACCATGGTGTTGGTAAAGGGGCACAGGTTGGCACAAGCAAACTGGTGCATCGTGAGCTATGCATCAGCTTCTTCTAAATGAGGCCCTAAATATACCTCTATGTCTCCTCTTTGCTGATGATGCAGAATGGAGAGAGGCGAAATCTGCCCTATTTGGTGGTCCTGCTCCCTTATAAGTAATTACTGAAAGGAGATCCTGGGGCACATGAAGGGAGTAGTGGGATACCCCATACCTCACACAGTCATATTGGGTATCCAACCTTTATCATTGAAAGCGATGATGCATGTTGACTGGCACCTTATTAGTCACCTACTACATGCAGCCCGTCAGCTCACTGCAGTGGCCTGGAAAATACCCACTATACCTCCTGTCACTCTATGGTCTCAATGCCTCTGACCTGTGATGGTGATGGAGCAACTCTTGCATAATTTGGCACACACTGCTGCCAAGTTTTCACATATTTGGCATCCCTTAATTAAATATCTCACTCACATTGAATTCACCTGCTTCATCACCCCCAAAGCTTAAATTGAGGGCGCTTTGCCAGTCTTGTGGGTATGGGATGTTCACCCCTGTGCCTGAGGGTTCCTTCCATGTGCCTGATCATTGTTTCTATCGGGTTGGGAGATGTGGGAGGTGATTGGTACCCTAATACTGCTGACCTTTGATCTTCATTTGTTTTGTTAGTTTTGTTAGTTTTTAATGTGACTTATTCACAAGAATCAACTGTAGGCTGACTGACTATATCTTGTTTACAACACCTTGTTGCTGTCTTTTGTCTGTCGAACTATGACGCATTTAACTGTTTTATATGGCTTTGCCTGACATGCAACTGTGCTCTCCTACTGCGATGCTGTGTCATGTGTTGAAGTGTTTATTGATACACTTTCAGTAAAAAGAGTTCAAGTTAAAAATGGAAATCTGCCTGATCATATTGCACCTTCAGAAATGTCAATCACAGTAGCCAGTGGTACAGCACCTCTAATGGTTAAATAGAAGGATGAGAAAAAATATCTGGCTTGCTACAATTCAGTAAATTTGTATTGAGATACTCGAGATGTATCTATATGGCATTTGTATTCCTTGCACCTAGCCTAAAAGCAGTGACCAGTCTTCCTGGTCAGGGCCAAGGCTACAGTCAAGGACTGATGGCAAAGGTACCAAGCTTCTGAGGTGAGAAGTGTATAATTATTGCATAATGATGTAAACTTTTTAAAAGAGATTCGTCCGTCCATCCGTCCATCCATCCGTCCATCTTTCCAACCCTTTATACATTTCTGCTTGCCTGCCTATCTATCCATGTTCAAATCTCTGTTTCATTCTTTATCTGGTTCCCTCTCATCTTTCTTTACCAGCATTTTGTTGTCTTTCTCCATGATGTTGCTTTGAATTGAATTACAGTAACGTTCTCTCCCAAAATACATCACCAATGTACCATACAAGAGCCACCCTTATTTTACTTTCTCTTCCTTTTCTACATTCTTTACTGCTTGTAAGAAATTAGGTTGCTGGTTGAGGGGATGAGACCTTCCTCTTGCAGCAACCACAATCCTTGTCATGTTGAAGTCACAAGCAAATCCAAACAACCTGTGCTCAACCCTCTAATAGATTGGTACACACAGAGCAATCAGGCTTAACATATGTAATGTGTAAAGTATGTATGTGTCAAATCACACAGTGATAAAGTAAACCATGACACAAGACGAATCCCACACCAATGTAGATAAATTAAGTAAAACTTAGCAAGTAATTTAACAACAAAATGACAGAAATTCAATCTGTAAATATGTAATGTTAAATATTTAAGTGAAAATGGAGTCAAAAAGCACAAAGCACCAACTGTGGTTATCTGGGTGTATAAGACAGAGATAAAGTCACAAGTTGTGTCCCACTGCGATGAAAAATGGGCCGGATACAGGGATCGAGTTAGACCCGCTGGACAAGAGTACCTTAAATCCTGGCTGCGGAGTATTGTTAGATCCCGCGTCGAGGATGCATAACACAGTTGAGGCAATGTGAGGTCACGAAGTGGAGATGCGTCATGCAGCAATGGTTCCATAAAGCTGCAAGGCTGCGATAGGAGGTCCTGTGTCAACGAAGAGGGTGCTGTCAATAATGGACTTGCGATGTGAAGTCATGGGTTGGTGATGCGTCATAAACTGGCTGGCTTCAAAAACGTTACAGGGCCTTCTATGCTGAGTCCTGTGTCATGTTTGTTCGAGAATGCTGTTGGCAAGGGGGTTGTGATGCAAAGTGCTGCATTGAGGATGCGTTGAGCAGTGGTTCTGAAGTGAAGAGTGGTGAAACAATGCATTACACTGCGTCTGTTCTGCTGGGACCAAAGCTGGTCTGGCAGAGCTCCTTTAGGCCACTCCTAAGGGTCCAGGAATGGAGTGGCACCACTTGAGAGGGTTGGACTCACAGCAGACAGAGTCAAGGTGCTGGGCTCAAGGTGGTTGAAGCCTTTTGTCCCTGAGGCTCTGACCAGGAGAACAGCCAACTAGTCTTTGGATTCACTTTGGTGGTCTTGGTTTCAGTCCTTCTCACTCAGGCAGGGGGGCAGCAGGGCAGCACAATTGTTAAATATCATGCCCACTTTGAAGTAGGAGTAGGTTTTGGAGGTTTCCCAGATTGACTGGTGTCACAATGGACTAGTGTCAAACCCTTTGTGAGTGTGCTCAGGCAGATCCTTTGTGATTTTAAACTGTGGTAGGTGACTGCTCCTCTGCCTCATCAAGTTTGTGTTGGCCCATCCTGCCAAAAACTATGGCCCTTTGTTTGACTGTCAGGAAGGAATACACAAAGACCAAATGGCAGCTACACCTAGTCATGTGACCCAGTAAACAGCCTGCATGCACCAAATGATTAGGACAAGAAAATGACAACTTTCTAAAAGTGACATGTCACAATTGTGACTTAAAATCCAACATCAACATTAAAGAGGGCTTTTATTTATAGTTCTTTAGACATCAAACTTGAGATTCCAATCTGCTCCCAACTGAAAGCTATCACTACATAGATATAATAAGTTAATGTGAGAGGTAGGCCTCACAGTACTGAAAACCTAATTTAAGAATTTTTCACCACCAGGAAAACTGAAAAGCACACATCCAACATTTTAAATACAATGTGCCCTCCCCACTGGGCTGTTTTTGGGCCTACCCTGCAGGTGACATATGCATAATAAAAATGGAGATTTGGGCCTGGCAAAAGGTTTCTCTTGCCAGGTTGAAATGGCAGAATAATACTGCACACTCAAGCTGCAGCGGCAGGCCTGAGATGTGTTTAAAGGGCTATTTAAGTGGCTGCTACAATGAGTGTTTAATTTACAGGACCAGGGTACATTTCGTACCACTTTACCAGGGACTTACAAGTAAATTTGGCCTAATCCATTTAAATTGTTTTCAATTGTAGCACTGTTTAGCAGCAACAGAATATCTCTACGGGAACCACAAACATACCCATTCCGTACATGTGCAGGCCATTGTGGACCACCATGGGCTCTTCACAAATATCCTAGCCAAATACCTTGGCAGCATCCATGATGTCTACACATTCCGCCATTCCACCCTCAACGAGCAGTTCCAGGATGGGCAATATGGCGATGGGCTACTCGTAGGTAAGCCAAAATACCGATCAGCACACATACAACACACCAACCTTGTAGAACAAACAAGACATACACCACACTAAATACACATGGGCAGGGTAACACAGATGTACAGACAACAACACATATGCTGCATGCCACACTACACCACATTCATTGTACATTACATCCATATGTACATAATACAGCCACAAACTGGCACACCACATGAAGGACAGTTGGAGCTATCTCCCCTTTGCATACAGAAGCTGGGCCCAAACCACTACAAGTGTCCACCAGTTGACAACTAAATACAGATCCTACACACATTACAACAAACAATGAATAGGTCAGCTATGTGAATGGCATAGGCCAGTTCAATGGAAAGAAATTCACACATAGGCACAGCCCCACATATGTAATGGTGTTCAAGCCTCTGGCTGCACCAATATCAAATGCCACCCAAGTGTTGCCATTACCGACTACATATCACCTACACATTCCTGACATACCTGTAGTGTGCACTTTCACCTGTCTGCTGCATTGTGCCACACTCAGGAGTAAAACATCACCAGCCATGAAAGACCATGGTGCGGATAAATGAGAAGTGGTGCAGCACCTAGTCAAGTGACACATTACATGCTCCCCTTAGCGCCCCAACCATGCGTGCACCGTATACAAGAAAAGCCCACCATGCCCAGAGTTAGTGCAATACTGTAAAGAGAATGGATGCCATAGTAGAACTCTGTAAGAGTATTGAGACCATACCTGACCTTTCATGCACCATACATGGGGACCCATGCAAAAATATGGCATGCCCCCTCCCAACGCCTGCACTTTGCATGTGTTGAATGTGTCTGTGATAAATCATGTATAAGAACCTTGGAGATTACACTGCACCTATTTTGCTACTCCTCCAATTTTGTGAATCACACCCTTGTACACATCATGACTGGCACAGCCATCATCTGCCAAAAAGGGTCACTAAGTTTCACACTGCTTTGTAGCTGCCACATGGTAACATGGAGGCCTGAGATTGGCCTTGTAGGGCTGCCATGGTGTCAATACAAATGGCACCATTGTGGTGCAAGGAGGAGGTAGGTTCCACTAACAATAGGACACAGCCTCAAGTATAGACAACACAGCACATGTTTGGCATGGTTGAACTGTCAGTTTGGATTTATTTTGACAATCACCAGGTCCCTGAGCCACAACCCAGGATAGTGATGTCCATCAACAAAAACCAATGCAACCATACCACAAAACAGGAACACAAACAATACCAGAAGCAATTCGGAGTCACCACTAACATCTGCCATGGAACATACGAAATCACAAATATGCATTACCAACACATGTTCTCTCATTCCATTGAATCCGACCAAGGTTACAGCATTCAGCCATGGGTGACAACTCCTTTTGACAAACCGACAAAGGTGGAAGGGCGTGCACACAATGAAGAGCACATAAGGCAAAAAATGTGGTGGAGAGGACATTTGGGCTACTGAAGTCAAGGTTCAGGTGCCTGGCCCTGACAGGAGGAAGCCTGTTGTGTGCACCATCCCTGGTATGCGAGATGATACTTGTATGTGCTATCTTCCATAACATATGTATACGGACTAATGTTCCCTGAGATGGACTGGTAGATATCCCAAATGAGGAGGAGGATAACAATGGTGCAGCACAGTTTGAGGGAGAACTACAAAACACTGCTGCTGGAGTTCGCAGGAGACAATTTGAACATCTGCACCTAGACACTGTGCAAATAATATCACTTTGTAAATATCACATATAAATCACTTTGCACCAGAATGTCCATGTTCTACTTATTTTCTACTACATACACCACTGGAATGTTGCTCATACCTCAGAGAGCAGGAAAGAAACACAAAAGTTACTAAAATGGTTGAAACAGAGGTTGTGAGTCTTGCACCTCCATGCCACACATCAGTGTCACATACCTCACGGCCATGTGGCTCTAAAAGGCATAGATCCACGCACCACAAAACATATGTGGTGTTAAGTGGACATTGTGCAAATTCCTAAACCTTTTCCCACACCATCCCCACGCATGGCAAGATGTATGCAAGGGGGGCGTACCTACAGTAGGGGCTGTTTTCATATGGTGCATTAGAAGAATAGGAACTGAACTGTGTCACATCTCTGGCAGATAGCTGCTACTCCAGCACCGAGCACATGTGACAAGGGGGAGACCAATGGTATCAATGGACCTTCATTGACTGTTCAGGGTTAGGAACCAAAGTTTTAGCCTAAGCCTGCACCGTGCATCAATGGCATTATGTTCCAGCACCATCATTGGGCCCAACCCAGCCACATGATGTGCTGTACCTCAAATACAGCACACACATGTTCGCTGTGGAGTGTGCTAAGGGTTGCTAGACAAGTGAAGCAGCAGGTGTCGATTCACTCTCCATACATATGGCCAATAGCCAGGATTTAACAATAACATGGGAGAATGCAACATCAAATGGACGTCTGGGTGGAATGTAGGCAGAGTCTGTTCCACTCCCTTTGTACATTCTAACACACCTGTCACACAAATCTGCTGTCTTGACACATGCATGCACCTAATCCGGATATACATGTGACGACTGATGTACAGGTGTATGGCCTGGGTAGGAAAGGGTTTGCAATTTCCTACAATGGTTGATATGTGTCAGCAAGGTTACCCAGTACAGTCTGTATGATATCATTACACACCACATATGAAAACACACCTCTCACTGACACTCACATGCCTGGCCAAGAGACAGTTACCACCAGTAACAAAATTCCCTAAAATGTCTAGGTCTCCAACATGCCAACATGCAAGTATGTCTAGCAATGCCCAAACATGTCACAGACCCATCCTAAAATGTATGGCTGAAGAAGGAGACAGATATGTTGTATGTGGCAAATGAATAATACAGCGCTGAGATGATTTTACACACTAACAAGATACACTCATGGTGACAGTGACATAGGTTGTGGAATGTAGAATTTAGTGCATACCCATGTACACCAAAGGTTGTGGAAGGACAGCTGAAGAAATCCCATAAATACTTTGAGATACAACATGGGTAGTTCATTTGGAGACTACACAAGTGCTGTGGCAGGTGTACTGTCATGTATGTGTGCAAGTCATGTAATCTTGCAAAGCCTGGAAATGGGAGTCAAACTATCATGTAGCTAGTAATAGACGATGTTTACATCATCAAATTACCCAAGTCACACGTTGCATCATGTCCATGTATGACTGGACAATGTTGCAGTAGAAGATGTGTGTAGGAGGCTGGACTGGCTTGTAGTGAGTACCAAGGGGTACTTACACCTTGCACCAGGCCCCGCTATCCCTTATTAGTGTATAGGGTGTCTAGCAGCTTAGGCTGATAGATAATGGTAGCTTAGCAGAGCAGCTTAGGCTGAACTAGGAGACGAGTGAAGCTCCTACAGTACCACTAGTGTCATATGCACAATATCATAAGAAAACACAATACACAAATATACTAAAAATAAAGGTACTTTATTTTTATGACAATATGCCAAAAGTATCTCAGTGAGTACCCTCAGTATGAGGATAGCAAATATACACAAGATATATGTACACAATACCAAAAATATGCAGTATAGTATTAGAAAACAGTGCAAACAATGTATAGTTACAATAGGATGCAATGGGGACACATAGGGATAGGGGCAACACAAATCATATACTCCAAAAGTGGAATGCGAACCACGAATGGACCCCAAACCTATGTGACCTTGTAGAGGGTCGCTGGGACTGTAAGAAAACAGTTAGGGTTAGAAAAATAGCCCACCCCAAGACCCTGAACAGTGAGTGCAAAGTGCACTAAAGTTCCCCAAAGAGCACAGAAGTCGTGATAGGGGAATTCTGCAGGAAAGACACAAATCAGCAATGCAACAACAATGGATTTCTAAACGAGAGTACCTGTGGAACAAGGGGACCAAGTCCAAAAGTCACAAGCAAGTCGGAGATGGGAAGATGCCCAGGAAATGCCAGCTGTGGGTGCAAAGAAGCTGCTACTGGACAGTAGAAGCTGAGGTTTCTGCAGGAACGACAAGGGCTAGAGACTTTCCCTTTGGAGAATGGATGCATCAGGCCGTGGAGAGTCGTGCAGAAGTGTTTTCCTGAAGAAAGACTGCCAACAAGCCTTGCTAGCTGCAAGTCGTGCGGTTAGGGTTTTTGGATGCTGCTGTAGCCCAGGATGGACCAGGATGTCGCCAATTGCGTCAGGGTACAGAGGGGGCGCCCAGCAGGACGAAGAGCCCTCTCAGAAGCAGGCAGCACCTGCAGAAGTGCCAGAACAGGCACTACAAAGAGGAGTGAAATGGTGCTCACCCGAAGTTACACAAAGGAGTCCCACATCGCCGGAGGACAACTCAGGAGGTCGTGCAATGCAGGTTAGAGTGCCGTGGACCCAGGCTTGGCTGTGCACAAAGGATTTCCACCAGAAGTGCACAGAGGCCGGAGTAGCTGCAAAAGTCACGGTTCCCAGCAATGCAGTCTGGTGTGGGGAGGCAAGGACTTACCTCCACCAAACTTGGACTGAAGAGTCACTGGACTATGTGAGTCACTTGGACAGAGTTGCTGGATTCAAGGGACCTCGCTCGTCATGCTGAGAGGAGACCCAGGGTACCGGTGATGCAGTTCTTTGGTGCCTGCGGTTGCAGGGGGAAGATTCCGTCGACCCACGGGAGATTTCTTATGAGCTTCTAGTGCAGAGATGAGGCAGACTACCCCCACAGCATGGTCAGCAGTCGATTCCTTGGCAGAAGGTGAAGAGAGAGTTGCAGAGGAACTCTGATGAGCTCTTGAATTTGTTATCTAAGGAATTCCCCAAAGCAGAGACCCTAAATAGCCAGAAAAGAGGGTTTGGCTACCTAGGAGAGAGGATAGGCTAGCAACACCTGAAGGAGCCTATCAGAAGGAGTCTCTGATGTCACCTGCTGGCACTGGCCACTCAGAGCAGTCCAGTGTGCTAGCAGCACCTCTGTTTCCAAGATGGCAGAGGTCTGGAGCACACTGGAGGAGCTCTGGGCACCTCCCAGGGGAGGTGCAGGTCAGGGGAGTGGTCACTCCCCTTTCCTTTGTCCAGTTTCACGCCAGAGCAGGGCTGAGGGATCCCTGAACCGGTGTAGACTGGCTTATGCAGAAATGGGCACCATGTGTGCCCATGAAAGCATTTCCAGAGGCTGGGGGAGGCTACTCCTCCCCTGCCTTCACAACATTTTCCAAAGGGAGAGGGTGTAACACCCTCTCTCTGAGGAAGTCCTTTCTTCTGCCTTCCTGGGCCAAGCCTGGCTGGACCCCAGGAGGGCAGAAACCTGTCTGAGGGTTTGGCAGCAGCAGCAGCTGCAGTGAAACCCCTGAAAAGGCAGTTTGGCAGTACCCGGGTCTGTGCTACAGACCCGTGGGATCATGGGATTGTACTAACAATGCCAGGATGGCATAGAGGGGGCAATTCCATGATCTTAGACATGTTACATGGCCATATTCGGAGTTACCATTGTGAAGCTACACATAGGTAGTGACTTAAATGTAGTGCACGCGTGTAATGGTGTCCCCGCACTCACAAAGTCCGGGGAATTGGCCCTGAACAATGTGGGGGCACCTTGGCTAGTGCCAGGGAGCCCACACACTAAGTAACTTAGCACCCAACCTTTACCAGGTAAAGGTTAGACATTTAGGTGACTTATAAGTTACTTAAGTGCACTGTAAAATGGCTGTGAAATAACGTGGACGTTATTTCACTCAGGCTGCTGTGGCAGGCCTGTGTAAGAATTGTCAGAGCTCCCTATGGGTGGCAAAAGAAATGCTGCAGCCCATAGGGATCTCCTGGAACCCCAATACCCTGGGTACCTCAGTACCATATACTAGGGAATTATAAGGGTGTTCCAGTATGCCAATGTAAATTGGTAAAATTGGTCACTAGCCTGTTAGTGACAATTTGAAAGAAATGAGAGAGCATAACCACTGAGGTTCTGATTAGAAGAGCCTCAGTGAGACAGTTAGTCATAACACAGGTAACACATACAGGGCACACTTATGAGCACTGGGGCCCTGGCTGGCAGGGTCCCAGTGACACATACAACTAAAACAACATATATACAGTGAAATATGGGGGTAACATGCCAGGCAAGATGGTACTTTCCTACACAACCCCCCCCAAACGAAGGACAATAAGAGTAGCCATGACCTGATGAGTCTTCATTGTCTAAGTGGAAATATCTGGATTGGAGTGGGTACTCCCAGGTCTATGTTCCACTGTATAGTCCATTCCCTGTAGGGATATAGACCACCTCAACAACATATATACAGTGAAATATGGGGGTAACATGCCAGGCAAGATGGTACTTTCCTACCATGTGTATAAAGTGTAAGCAGCCTAAAGAATGCAGCAATATTGGAACTAATCTATTCCAAACAAGATATGTCGTAAATGATGGAGAAGGTACACACATACACCAATACTGAAAGTGCAACACAACAATGTCACCCAACATATGTTCAGAGAGGATGCCTACATCAGTACATAACCCACTCATGTTTGATATAAACAATAATGTTGTAGTTGGCCATCGCATACTATCCTGACATAAGGCAGTGACAGATGACATCATCTGTCCCCTGGGTTGTACAAAAATCACTAGATACAACCCCTAACCAAGCTGCAAATGGAAACTACTGAGACTGTATTACCATGTCTGTCAGACTATGACAAATGATAAGACATGTCTTACATGTGAAGTATCCAGTCCTCTGTACATCATAGGGCAAGCCTAACATCAAGTACCCCAAAGGAAAATGAAAATCCCAGGCCATTTGATCACAAATGTGCATGTGTCAGTCTGAAGGGCTTTCACATTGCTCTGCTGAAGAGCTATCATGATGAGGATGGATCCCCGCACAACACCCCCAACCTCAATGCTGAGACTACATTGAATTGTGACACAGTTAGGGGCCTGATGCATTTGCACAGTGGAGTGAGCAGAGTGGAGCACCCCAAACCTGCACCAAAACATGCAACCATGGGTCTGTGTGGACATAAAAAGTCATACAGCAGTAATGATGACTAGGCTGCCATCATTGCCTGCCTGCAACTCTGCTACACAGTTGTATGTCATGATATTTCTACACACATGCACCACTTAAATGGCGCAGGCCTTTTATTGTGTATTGGAGTTTGCACAAAAGTCAACTTTCCACTAATGAGAATGCATTTGTATCACTTGATCATGGACAGACTTAAATGACCATCAGATGTGTTCCAACATACGGAAACATAGGTGGCACTGATATGACTACACAGCCATTTAACAAAGTCCAATAGGTGTCCATGCAGGAAGATAGATATGTGAGGTATCATATCCCATGAACACACTGCTCTGGTAAACTTTACACATATGACACTACACATGTCTTTCAACACATACGGCATGCACCATCCTTCATTGACACATGTGAGTACACATCTCCTGCATCATAGATGCATGCGGAACTGTATGTCACACTTGTAGCAGAGCATCATGAAGCCTGAACCTAACAATACATCTCAATGTGGATACACATGCCCTCACATTGCCAGAGGTAACGTGAAATCAATCCAGCCGTAGTCCACTGCATCTACATCTAAATTACGATTTGTCATGGGTATCACATGTATTACGATGTATTGGACATAGCCCACCACATCTAATGTGTTGTTGTTAAATGTACATTTGGAAATCTGGCATTTCAATGTGGTAGACCCACAAATGTGTGTTAGATCACATATGTACACTCCTAGTACACATGTGGTAACATGTATGTGGACAAAGACTAGCAACACATGCACATATGCAAATGGTATCAGTCATTGCATGCATCACACATACATTCAAATATAATGGTAACACATACCGATGTTACTGTTCAGATATTAACGAACATGCACACACAGGTAGCCATACTATACTGACTACATACATCCATAGCCCCTGTGACATGGTATGTGAATCTGGGTGCACTGTCAGCCTTTCCAACAAAATCCATGCATGACTGTCATGCGTCACATTTTTTGACGCAAACACCAATACTTCATACTTTGTTAATCAAAAATATTACATCTGGGCCATGCATGTCAATCACAAATGTTGAGACCTTGTCAGCCTCAATGGGGGAAAGAAATCGATACATGACCGTTATGTGTAAAAAAAAAGAAGCATATCAGAAAACGTGATGCACAGGCCCAGGAAGCGATGAAACAGGGCTTCTTGGCTGCATACATGGTACGTTGAATTCACTTTCACTTCACAGTCTTTTTGTCTGTGACTGAGTGAGGTGTGTGGAGCTGGTACTGGTGGAGGACTAGTGGTAGTGGAGAGTTTTGTGCTGTGTCCTGTTGCTGTTGTGTGCTTTTTGTCTTTTTCCTCAGACTTTTGCAGTGTTTTTGTCCAGTATTTGCCATTGTATTGTGGGGTGTTTATCTAGGGATAGCATACTTTGTGGAAGTATTTGAGGTTAGGTGGGGTAGTTAAATAATTTTGTTTTGGGCTCTCACATTTGTAGTTTGCTCTTACTGCATAATGTTTGGGAAAGGGAGGGCAATGAAGATGATAGCAATTAAACTGGGAGGGTTCATCTGGCTGGTGCAGCTTTACCTTCCCATGATTCGTATTGGGTGGCCATGTAATACAGGGCTACCACACAGAGGCAAGGAAGCTGCGGTGGGGCAAGGTGCTCCACCACCAGAATATTTGGAGTTGTGTGCACCGACCACCAGTTGAAACACTGTTGGGCTTACATCATAGCACTGGGATCACATGTGGATTCAGATTGGTGGACCAGTTGGTAAGTACATCATTTGCATAGCAACATCCTTATTTGCATGTGCATAGCTGGAGAGCATTAGGTTGAGTGCAGCATGTTTTGTCAAGGGTTAAGACAGGTTGTTTTGGGCTTGATTTAGGAGCCCGTAGTGCCACCCTAGCACTGCCATTGTGAACTACATAAATGACGCTAAGTGCCATTTTAACCACACTTTGAACACCTGCTCAGAGCACGCATTAAAAGGGGCATACCGTTCTATATGATGGGTCCATATACTCTGCAGGAGTTGTGCAATATTTTTGTTGCTACTCCTGCTGAGTACATCATTTGCGTGTAAATAAAATTACACGATTGCCCCCTACCATGTGCCATGGTGCGTCGTATATTTCTTACGGTGCACACATAGTGGAAGAAAGGGGGGCACTAAGGGGCATGAGGACAGTTGTGAGGCACTAGGTGCAGCACCACTTTCTTTAAATCTGCCCCTTTGTATCTTTGGCCAATGGCATTTAGGAGAGCTTAGCTAGGCACAGGTCCTGACTACTTGCACATTCCTCTTTGTGTGCATTGTGTATCACATACACACCATAAAGTTTGAGTACCTGATTCACGTGTGCTGAATTTGTATCACAGGCCTGCCCCATTTTACAGACAGTACGGGGTAGGCCTGCATCTGAAGCAGCACTAGAACATTACTCAGAAGCCTGCACCAACGCAGGCATGCTTGGACCACAGTGCAAGTGTGTCTGTGTTGAGTAGGGAGTGTGTATGCGCGGGTTGGTATCCAATCTTGGACATGAATGGTCAAATATGGCAACAATGGCTGCCCACACAGTATTGGCAAAACATCCGTAATGTTATTCAGTTAATGTGCGGGAAGGGACAACTACGTAAACATAAGGAAACTGCCATGGCATTTTAGCTCTAGAGTGTGTGCCTTGAAATGGCACACACATACTAGAAACAAGAAATAAGGATGTCTCAATGCATTCCTCAACACTTTGCTATGCTCACACTACCCTTGGGAAGTTGTTAGTCCTCAAGCGCTGATAATGAATAAGATGTCTTCAACATCTGGGGCAGGGTCAAAAAGAGTTGGTGTCACAATTGGACGGCCACTGCAGCAACCATTGCATGCCCCTTTAATGCATAGCACTGTGTCATGCTGCCACTTATGGACATGGAGTACTAACACAGCAAAATAGTTGCTTGACAAATCCATGTACATATGGTGCAGTGAAATGCACCACAGGAGCGTCAGGGACAGTGATGCTTTGGTGGTGCCAGGGTCTCCATCATCTGGCTCTTTATCTCACAGACAAATTATTCATGTTTGGCAGTTGTTCTGACTTACCACTTAGTTGACTTGCTTACTCAGCTTACAAGTTGAATTTGAAACTGTTGTCCATGCACAGGAATGTCCAAAGATCAGTAAGCTATGTTTTCCTGTCATGTATTTCAGGTAGGCCTTCGCCCTATACCACTGTATAAGTGTCCCGCTTCGAAGACCCCAATGTAGCCAGTGAGTGTCACCTTGTGCATCACATGTGTCATTCCAGAGTTTTTTTGTGAGAGGGTCTGATGTGTGCAATGCAATGATGAAATATATTGTGTGGCCAAAGAGATGTCGTCATCTGAGTTAGAATGTGGACATCATGTCTCATGCTATGTTGAGGACGAGCAATGAGTTGATTGTTGCACAAGTGCCAACATGTGCCACTATGGAATAGTGGGTGCTAGGAAAAGGAAAGCATGCTCACATATACATTGATGTCAATCATGATACGTGTTTGGGCTGCTGTTTATCTGATCAGCAAGCCTGTTGCCAAAATATATGTCACAGCACTTTTGACAGCACTGTGTGCTAGATGTAGCTTTCAGTTGCAGAGGAAACAGTAGAGATGATATACATGTTTTGAGGTCTCTAGGAGGCTTATGTAGGAGACACTTGCACCACCGGTGCCTCACTACTCTTCAGATTAAGTGAGGCAGGGATCGTGCAAGGAGCCTTGTTGTGCTGGCCAACAGTCAGTAGAGTACACAATGAGAATACAACTCTGCTCCAGATGGTTGTGGGACATGTCTACAGATTGTAGCAGCTAGATGTGTGCAGAATTACCAACATGGTCTACCTATTATGATATTTGTGAGTGATCTTGGTCACATCACGTGTGCATAGAATGTGAATGCTGAGTGTGTACCTGGTATTTAGAGGTCTGACATGCATGTGCACATGTTGTTCAATAAATAGGAATAATGTAGCTTCACCCAGGGCAGTGCCAATCTTAGTGTGCCCCTTAGGGCACCCATACAGCCACCGTGTGTGTGCTGCATTACACAATTTGCACAACATAGCACAGGGTAGGGGGCAATAAGTACAAATCTGTAGACAACATAGATGTTCTGTTCATGCTTTGGGCAAACTATATGGGCATTAAGACTGAACTGTACATGTGGGCCCATTGTGAGCAATTATGTGGCCCTTGTAACGCGTGCTCTGACAAAGTCTTAACCTAAGGACACATGAATGATGCTTTGCCAAGCCTTAGAATTGCCTGTGGGAAGTTTCCTGTCTCCCTATAAGATGACCCCACCTTACATCCATGATGCCTGGCCAAGGCTTGATATAGCACGGAGGTACCAAAGTGGTGGATTGCATACATTGCGCTGTGTATTGACCATGGCGCAGGGATTCTGGACTTGTAGGGCCACTTGATCTTCACTAGTATGATGATACAAATGTTGAGCAAGGACACAGTAGTCAACTTGCCTCTGGGCCCTGATGATCAACAATCAATATCCATTAACCCAGCGGCATGTATATGGTACCGTAGATGGCTGGTAGGAAGTTATTGTAGATTTGGAGTTTGTCAATGTTGTGGAATGTGTGGTGGACAGCATGTGTCATCTGAGGATGCTGTGTACATTGCATGTCTGTTCTACCTCCACCTAATGCTGTATTTAATGGTCTGCTCATGTTTCAGCTGCCAATATGACCCCAGGTGAGAAATATGCTTTTGAGGAGAGGGCTGACAGGTACAGACACATGATGGCGGTACAGGCCGGGTACCAAAGGATGGAAAAGAAATATAGGAGGGAGAAATCCACTAGGGCTTGGCGTGCATTTTCTCATGGGTCCTCCTCTACAGCCCACAACTGTGCAGACCACATCGGGGAAGAAATCTGGGGTCGAGGTGGCTATGCTGGTCCTACTCCTTCCACATCTACTGCATCTCTCACAGAAAGGCACCCCAACAGCTACCTGCTCCAGCCACAACATCAAACTTTGAGGCCGACATGAGACATGGCAGCCATGATGATAAAATCATGGATAAGTTGGAAAAGACAATGGCAGGAATTATAAATTACTCAAGTACTACAAGAAGAAACTGATGAAGATTTGAACTATGTGTACCACAGCCTCTCAATTCCTTGACCCTCCCTTTTACTAATGTTTACTTTTTTAGTGGATATTAGGTGAGTAGTGTTAGGTTAGTAAAGTAGTGTAGGTTAGGTGTAGGTAAGTGCAAGTATAGTTGGGGGTGGCTTTTGGTACTTTTTTTTATTTTGGGGGTTGGGACGCGGGTTATGTTGGGGTTTCAATGTTAACTTTTTTTTTTACTTACAAAAGGGGATGCGTTTGTTTAGGATATAGGTTAATTTAGTACATGTGTAGCCTTAGTTTATGTTGTCCTGTAGTGTAGCCATTTTTAATATAGCTTTTGCGCGTTTGCGTAAAGCATTAGGCCTCTGTGCACTTTGTTCTAGATGCATTTTATTCAGCCTCGCACTGTTATTTTTCAATAACCAGTTTCACGGTCTTGTTTTATTTTCTTCTATCACACTGTTTAGCTTACCTCAGCACCGGAGTTCTCAAACAATACATTCTTGCTCGCTCTGTGCTTCAGTCAAGGATACAGTCTGGTACATTGCCGATAGACGTGGTAGAAGTTTAATCTTTAGGGTTTGTAGAAAGTACACATTCTTACGTAGGGACGTTTCTTAGAACTTCAGCGTGTTAGTTATAAAAACACTTCCTAGTCCTGGTACACGTAAGAGGGAGATTCCGACCAGGGAACCACAACTAGACCCTGACTGCCTGTTGCAGATGCTGATCCAGATCACAGGCCTTTGCTCAGGTATGAGGGTTGATATCCTCCCGGGGGAACCTGAAAGGCAGGCTTAAAGCTTAACATGCTGTGCTCAAATAGAACTTAGAAGAGAGAACGTACTATAGTAGCACTAAGATGGCGTTATTCTTATGTTTCACTCTCCTCGTTACTATTTCAATCTTATTGTGTTGTATGGTTCTGGTTATTGCGGCTCACGCCTTGGTATCTAAAATGCAGTTGTTTTATTAAACTAATCTTCAAAACTCAAACTGCCTTTGTCATTTATATATGAGACCACACTGTGTATGAGAGAACTGGTTGGGATCTGAGTGACCACAACTTCCCTGGGAAGCACTAAGATGTCATGCGCTCGGTTGCCCAATTGTCTCTTCCCTTTGGGAGAGGTGAGGCACTGCTACTTAGCCAGAGCTCAACCCGCATTTGGGGTGACAAGGGTCATTCGCTGTGGGTTAGACTTAGTCCCCCACACTGCGAACGATCCTGCCACCCCAAAATCCAGTAGTCTCATTAGGATAATGAGAGCCTACGCGACAGTCCTACTCGTGTCTTGTCTCTTAAGAGGGTGGAGGGGCAATGTTTAGAGTGTGGCATTACATGTGTAAGATAAGTTTAGAATAGGATAGATAGGGGAAGGTGTAAGTTAAGATAAGTTAGTTTAGGTTATTTTATTGTAGGGTAGTGTATAGGTTAGATTTTGATATGTTGTTCTTAATATGTATTAATAAATCCTGTTAGTATTATACAATCATCTCTCCATGTTGATTGAGTGCCTGGGTGCTCTCATGTGTGCACTGGCCAAGTAGGAGTAATGGCTCAGAGGATGCTTTCTGTCTGCATTTCCATGGATGACCATGTGCATCCCCTGTGACCAAAGAGCTGTCAGATTGGCTGATAAATTACATCAGCTACTCAAAACATTTGTTCTTGTGGATGTATATGGAATCTTGAACAGATAAGTCTGGAAGTCCGGAATTTCAACTGTCATCACTGGGGTCTGGCAGATTTATTGGTGGAAAGTGTGGCACATATGACATCAACCATTTTTGGGTCTGTATCCTGCCAGACAAACAGCTGCCCATCACTGATGAAATTCACCTCTTCTGAACCAGACATATTAGTTGTACTCATGCTCTCTTCTGGGTAAATTACTATCCACTTGGTTCTGATGCATACTTGCCATATGTCAACTTTCATGGATATCTGTTCAATACATGTATTTAATGCTCTGTAACATGGCTGTAGGCCACAACACCATCATTCACCTTTTTCATGTTAGGATCCTAGTGTGTGGCTTTGTGTCTAACAGTAATTCACACATGTAAATAGGTTCTGTTCTCATTGACATAGCTTCATACAATGCATTCATTTAGCTGAGTTGATGGATCACAGTAAATGCTGAAATGTTACATGTGAACAAGGAGATTTATTTACAGGGGCAAGTGTATTTTTCAATGCAATACAATGTCCAGTTCACAGACCCCCATGAGTGATACTGAGCATTTGTTGTACATTCAGAGTCCAGGGGTTAGGGACATGTCATGAGATATGGCTAGGAGAAGAGTGCATTAGTAAGGAGGTGTCCAAATTGCCAATAGGTATGATGTGAGACAATGACAGTACATATCAGACAAGTCAACAGTGGGCACATTGCCAGCTGTCACAACACTGGCATGATCTTAAGCACAGAACTAAGGAGATACTGTCCATGAATGTTGTTCCTTCCACATCTTCCTCTTCTGATGTTTGTGGTATCTCCTGTGCCATGGGTGGTGCTGTTGGTAAGGTTGAGGGAGCCACACACACATCAGAGGATAGAGATGTGGAGTCAAAGGTCCCAGCAGCTGCAATTTTTCGGAACACACAAGGCATTACTTCAGCAAGGAGGAACTGCTGATTTCTCAACACCGCAGCAACATCAAGGTGATAGCAGCCATGTTTCCCTGAGGGAGGTCACTGCCCACTGTATGGCCTCCAGGGTATTCTGTATAGCCCCAGCCTGTTGTCTATCATGCTGCTGCCACTTTGCGAGGACAATTGTTGAGGCCTCTACCTCAAGACAGCAGCTATGTTGGCCAGGGACTGCTGGAGTCAACGTAGCAAGGAGTGGGTTCCTCTGATAGCAGCTGAGTTCTCCTTATTTGGAGTGAGGCACCTCTGCACTCCCTCTAGGCTGCCTGCCATGGTCTCCATCCCCACCCACACCTGGTTAGCAAGCTCCCACTGGACTCCTATGACTGTCCTCTGAAAGGTCATTTCTGGGTCCTCAGAGTCCAGGGCTGTGTCATGACTGGCTGGTGCTGTGTGTTGTTAGCTGGGTGGTTCATGTGGAGACCCTGCAACACTGTGGCTCTCATTATGACATTGGCGGTAAATGCCGCTTACTGCCGCAGTGACGGCCGCCAACATATCACCACAGTGGCGAATATCCGTTTGCCATATTATGACACATACACACCAAACTGACAGAATACTTCCACAACACAAATCCGCCAGCACAAAGGTCAGTGTTAAAGTGTTGGTACAAACACCTATACTGCTACGCCAACAAAATAACACCCACCACATTATGACCCACGAGTCACCATGACGGACATTCAATGGAGATAAACCATTGGCGGTACACACCGGCGCGCTCAGAATGGCCACCCAAATACAAAACAACACAACATTGACCTAAACGAAAATCACACACCAGATCCTGGTACACACACCACACCCACCCACCCATAGCACTATAAAACACACACACACTTTACACACAACCCTTTACGAATACCAATTATCGCTACAAGACTAAAACGAAGACCACTGAGACAACAACACACACACCACAAACACCCATCCATCCGTCACGCACCCCTCATCCCACACCCCACCACATCACTTAACACCCTCTGCACAACACACATCACACAACACCCATTTCCCCACTAAAGAATCCCCTTTTCACTGATGAGTAGTTGCGGGTCATGGTGGAGGAAATAGTCAGGGTAGAGCCACAGCTGCTTGGTGCACAGGTACAGCAAATATCGATTGCCAGAAAGATGGAGCTATGGTGGAGAATCATGGACAGGGTGAACGCCGTGGGACAGCATCCAAGAACAAAGGATGACATCAGGAAGAGGCAGAACGACCTATGGGGGAAGGTATGTGCTGTGGCAGCAGAGCACCAGCTCGCCATCCAGAGGACTGGCGGTGGACCCCCACCTCCTCCCCCACAGCTCACAGCATGGGAGGAACACGTCTTGGCAATACTGCATAATGAGAGACTCACTGGAGTAGCCGAAGGACTGGACACTGGAGAGTCAATATTAACCACTCATCACCCCCATACCTGCATGCCATTACACTCCCTCACCATCACTTCCATCACTCCACTCCATCCCACACACTGCACCTACACATCTGACTAACCCCAATGCCAAGCCCTGAATGCTATACCAATGCATGGACAGCCCTCCCAGCCCAGCATGTACACCCATCACCATTGCATGCACAGCATAGAGAACTAACAATCCCACAATACATCACCATAAACAAACAAAGGTGGCAGGGCAACAGCAACAATAGAGGGGAAGCTAGGGATGAACAATATGTCACAGACATGAATTATAATACACCACTTACATCCCCACAGGTGCCCCAGCCAATCTCAGCGGTGAGGAGGTGTCATAACTATCCAGTCCCCCAACAGAAGACGCCTCCAGTGATGACAGTAACTCTGGACTTCAGGATCTGGATGAACTACCTGGCCCATCAGTGACCACTAGTCAGTCAGCCTCCCCAGCCCACTCACAGTCCACCACAGAGCCTCTCCCATCAGTATCCAATACCACAGCACCCACCCAACGTCCCCACACCTCTGTCATCAGGACACATCAATCAGCAAGGTGCCCATGTGTACAGGGACCCCAGACCACACCTAACCCCCAAGACAATCAGGGCCCTGGGGTTAGTGGCAGGGGGCACACCATTAAGTTGACAGAGGCACAGGGGAACAGGGACACTGGGAGGATCGTTGTGAGCCAGGGGGAGGACATGCCCAGGTAACCGACTCTCCAGGAGGAACTCACTAATGTCCTGGGGGCTTACGAACAATTCCAGGACAAGATGGGCCAGATCCTTAACAACATGCAGGAGAAAAAGCAGCTGCAGGAGGTTTCACCATCAGGAGATCAGGGAGGATTTGCAGGCCCTCAACACCACCATGGTCTCCAAAGCAGGGGTGTTGGCAGATATGGCCAACATCATGAGGGAATGGACAGCACACACAGGACCCTACGACTAGCCAGTCTACTGACCAGCCCACAACTTCCGCTACAGCTAGTGGGCAGGACGCTCTGTCAAAGGACCCACAGCCCACCAGCACCTCTCCCCCTGCAGAAGGTGAACCACCCCACAAACGTCCTTGCGACCCAGACAGAAGCCAGAGACACTTGCCAAGACCACTGACAGGAAATGAGACCCTCCTGAATGCCCCCCTTGTGTCCCACTCTGTCACCTTGTCCACTTTGAACTGCCTTTGCTCCCCTTCCTATGGCCCCTTGGACACTGGACCTGTGTTACAAACAGACTGGAACAATAACCTGGACTTTCCTCAACCATCACCCCATTCCATTGCACTTTTCCGTCAATTATTATGCACTACAATAAACACCCTTGAACACAACTTGAGTGAAAGTGTTTTATGTGATGAAAATTTGCATATATGGAGACAGTCACATCATGTGCAAATCATCTGAACACTGCGATAGCATACATTTCATGACCTGTATCTGTCTGTAGTCATCACATCAGTACACAGTTGTTACATCACCAACATCTGCAAAATGAGAAGCCATAGGTGACAGTCAGTAGAGAGGCGAAGGAAGTGAATTCCATCCTGCTACAGCCACACAGAAAACATTAATAATCAGAGTAATGGTCAGCTCCACTGTCTCACCTGTGTGTCATTCGAAGTATTGGCGTATAACTGATGTTCTGTTGTCCACATCCTCATCCTCTGCTTCCTTATCCTCACTGTCCTCAGGTTCCACTGCTGCCACAGGGGCATTTCCAGTTTCTTCCTCCTGCAGATAAGGCACATGTCGTCTGAGGGCCAGGTTGTGCAACATGCAGCATGCCACTACTATCTGTCAGATCTTCTCAGGTGAGTAGCACATGGATCCACCAGTTAGATGGAGGCATCTGAAATTGCTCTTCAGGAGGCCGAAGGTCCTTTCAATAATCCTCCAGGTTCACCCATGTGTATCATTATAACGATTCTCAGCCCCTGTCCTGGCATTCCTCACAGGGGTCAGGAACCATGATAGGTTTGGGTAGTCAGAGTCACCTGCAAGTATTGAGGAACAAACATTAGCCTTACACAATGGTATAGGGTTAACACCAGAAGGCATACACTAACATACATTGGGTGGGGAGAAAGGCTCACCAATTAGCCACACCATGTGCCTCTGTAATTGTGCCATCGCATTTGGGATGCTGCTATTCCTCAGGACGAAGGTGTCATGCACCAATCCAGAATACTTGGCAGTGATGTGGGAGATGTACTGGTCAGCCAGGCTCACAATTTGCACATTGAGGCCCATATTTATACTGTTTTAGCACCGCATTGCGTCATTTTTTTAAAGCAAAAGCAGTGCAAACTCACAAAATACAATTGTAGCAGCACCAAAAAAGTAGAAATATGGGCCTGAGTGAGATTCCTGAACACATGTTCATTCTGGCGGGGGCACAAACGCAACATGTGTACCTTCAATCTCCCCAAAAATATTGGGTATATGTCCCATTGCATAGAATCCGGCCTTCACAGGGGCCAAATCTTCCACCTGGGGGAAAGCAATGTAGCTGCACATGTGTTTCACCAGGGCAGACAAAATCCTTGCCAGCACGATTGAGAACATTGGCTGTGACATTCCTGCTGCCAAGCCCACTGTCACCTGCCAGGAAATGGAGCACTGATAGAACCTGCACAAGAGGGGGTAATCCCAGTAGGATGACGGATAACTGATATCAGATCAGGCTCCAATTGAGCACACCCTGTCCAGTCCATAGGTCAGTATTATGTGCCTGTCCTCCAGTGTAGCCAGGTCCACTAGTGATCTGTACACGGGGTCTTGTCTCCTCCTCTGATTCCTCTGCAGTGGTAGGTATCTAAGGGACACAATATTGAGTTGGGTGTCGCATCTTGAACATTGGAACCACCACCTAAGTGTATATAGAGCAGTAATGTGGTGAGACAATGGGAATGGCAATGTATGTGCAAATTAAAGAAATGACGCAGTTCTTGATTAATCTCCACCACCATAAAATGGTGACCATCTGTCCTATATGTAGGGACAGGTGGAAGTGAGGTAACGCCACCGCCGTTGGGTGTCATGGTGGAAGGCGGCCTTGCACTAACGTGCTATTCCTCATTGGCTAATATGGGGCTCTATGGAGTACAGTGGCCAATGGGGATCACCGGCGGCAGTGCCAGTGTACACTGCCACGGATGTGACCACCATTTACTGTCTATAACCTCACTTGATCCCTAACTTTCCACAGGAGAACACTTACACTGTGTTTGTAGCTGTTACCTGTGTCTGGATCCTGCCATGGCCTGTGTGACCAGGAAAAGGGCCTCTGCCTTCACTTCGGAGGAGTTGTAGCACTTGGTGGATGGGGTCCTTCACCAGTATGGACAGCAGTATGTACCTCCAGAACAGCAGGGGAGTACACCTGGGGCACAATGCATTTGACAAGGTTGCATGGAGATGTGTGTGCAAGCATTGTGTCATTTGGGGGGGTGGTATGTCTGGTGGTAGGGTACATGGTGGGTGCTGGGTGATGTGTGTGCCAATGGAGATGGAAATGGGATTTGTGAGCCATATGTGTGACAGGATGGGTTGTATGTGCAATGGCGTCCTCCTATCTATGTTTCCTCTGAAGGTGAGAGCCCATCAGAAGAAGGGTTTGTGGTGTGCCACCGCCAAGGATGTGAAGACCCTGTAGGTCTACTTGAAAAGAGGGAACCCTGTAGCCCAATCCTGCCCTGGGTCAACCAATAATCATAAACACAAAATATATCGGCAGGTAGGGACAAATAGCCTTATTACTTTAAGAGAACAGTGCTCAATTCTGGTCTCTTGAGTCAATTTCTTTCCCTTGTTTATTTCAATTATTCTACAAAAAGGTCAGCAGTGGTTATTCGGTGAACATTCTATCACAAAAAAAATATATATACATAACAAAAATATGAACATGACATCACAACAGTTATGACAAAAAAACAACAAATCCCTGAATATTAGCGATGTAAACAAAGGAGGGTTATGCCCCACATATTTCCTTTACAATGTGGTCACTAACATAAAATTAAAGTTGTAATCCACTGTGAACGCAATGGTTGTGGGTCTTTGCTGCACCCAGCTGTCTAATACCTATATATTTGTATCCAAAGGTATTGTGTAGTGCATATCAAGTTTCTTAGTTATAGTCCATTAATTTACAAGCCCACAATCTTGCAGAAAATGTGTCGACGCGTTTCGGCCTCCACAGTCAGGGCCTCATCAGGACTGGAGAGGGGCAATACCGTCTCTATAAAAATGAACAACAAACATGAATTTGTACCATTCCATACGGTAACAGAGCAGTAAGTCTACCATCGGAGTGTGTGCCAGTGTCACCAGAAGCATGCGTGTCCCGTCATCCATCACACCCCACTTACACCGCTGTGTGGAGAGGGTGACACCAATTTCTAGAATGACAAGTGTTGAATTACAAAAGTCTATGTCAAGAGTCTGAAATGGATAACATGCTCAGTGTTGTGTGAGGGCATGCATTGCTCACATATGGAGCACCCGCTCCGAATAAGCACCGTTAATTACCTTTATTCTGTTGGACGGAAACCTACTTGAAACTGGCCGTATCTGCTTATGTAAGGAAACCTAGCCAGCCCAGAGATACAAAATCGCATTAGTAAATTATCATGCAGGGCACACGAACTCTGCTTTTTGCTGTCAATGTTGTGCTCTGATCTTACTTTAGCCAGTAGTTTAAGAATCAAGTAGAATCATATGGACTCGACTGGCCTGGGGGAGTAACTCTTAGCAGGGCCAAACCTGGCACCAGGAAACAAATCCTCAGTCTAAAACACAAAAACGAAGGCTGTCAAATAAGCGCGTCGCCTAACCAGAACTCAAATATGGAATCCCAGGTCATGGTACACACCTACCGGGAATAGAATGCCGTCTATATGTATCTGCAGCTCTCGTCAGCGGGGGAATACTAATCCCTCGCGTGTGCCTAGTGGCAGCGATGATAGCACTATTGCGCGCGTAGGTTATAAAGCTACCGGGTGCATAAACTTGCGTCTGTTTCTAAACGTGTCAGTGCACTAGCTTGCGTCTGTTTCAGAAATGTAGAGGGACCACAGCAGCCATCTTAGTGGAACCAGAAGTCCCATCGGCTCATAATACACGAGGCCTCTCCAGCTTTAATGCAAGCAGTCTCTGGTCTCTACGGGGGTAAAATGCGCTATTAATCTCGCGGATGGACAAAACTAGTAAAACTCGTAATCTTATTACCTCTACTTCAATAAACCTGTTGTCAAACAGAAGGCACGGACGGAATGCGGCTGGCTGGGGGCAACGGGCGGCCATCTTGGGGGAATGATTCCCTGCTTTTTCTAGAGCCAGCTCTCCATTGCTTGGGACAGATAACAGGGAAGCTTCTTGTGACGCTCTATGACATAAGTGTTGATACAACATCTCCCTTATACATCTGCAAAGGGGAATGCCTATACCCCTTGTTATCCATGCATTCTGGACCCTAAATGATTGCAAAGTAAGTACTGGACCTGCACTGATAATTACAAGGTCTACTATATATCGATCTATTGATAGAGAACCTCATATCTTGTCTCTCTCTTTCGCATAGTAGTCTCTCATCAGTTCTATCATCTGGCGCTCCAGATGGTATTGTGCCATCAGCTGATTAATGTCCACACTTCATCACAATCATTTAGTCCAGTTTTAGCTGTTTGGAATTTTTCAATTAACCTTGCTTCCAGTTTCAATAGTTTCGTTATGATTGGTGGTCCATCCACTTTGGGTTGTATTACAGCTAACACTGTCCAGCGTATATCTTCCGCTTTATGTGTGAACTCCAGAAAATGTTCAACTAGCGGTGCTCCTTTTACTGCACATTTGATTCTTGAGCGATGTTGCAGAATCCGAGTCTTTACTGGTTGCGAGGTTTGTCCGATATAAGCTTTACCACAGGGGCACATAATACAATAAATCAAATTTTTTGTGTTACAGTTCGTAAAGTCATTTTTTACATGTACTTTGTCATTTATTTTAATCTCTTTAGAGTCTTGCGTATATTGACATGCTATGCATTTCCCACATCTATAGTGACCCTGGACTGCTGGTAACTGCAACATTGCTCTCAAGTTTTTTTCTTTTTTCTGGTTGTACTTGAGCTGCCTGTACCCACTGATCTTTTAGGCTGCATGCTTTCTTGAAAGAGAAGAGTGGTTTATCTATGTTTAAACCACTGATAATCTTTCAATTCATTTCAATAATAGAGCGTATTTTATTAGCCTTTGGACTAAACGTGATTACACATGTCAAAGGGATCTCTTTTGTTCTTACTTTGGGGACAAGAAGTGTTTCCCTTGGTGTGAACCAAGCTCTTTTAGCTTCTTTTTTGACCAAGTTTTTAGGGTAGCCTCTATCAATTAGTTTTTTTGTCAATTCTTCTGCATTACAAAAGTAATCAATTTTTTCAGTGAAATTTCTTCTTATTCTTAGGAATTGCCCATACGGCAGATTTTCCTTGAGTGTTCTGGGATGACCACTAGAGAAGTGTAACAATGTATAGCGGTCTGTAGGTTTTTTATATAAGCTCACTTCTAATTTCCCGTTTCTACTCAAAATCCATAAGTCAAGAAAATTGTTTTTTCTTTTATCTTTACACAAGGTGAATTTAAAGTCAACTGTACGGTGATTAAGCCAATTAAGAAACATATTAAGGATTTATTTCATTAAATTTGAAAAAATTATTTTTCAAACATAACGTGGCTAACCCCATCAAAAAATCTGTAGGGGGATTAGTAGACTCAATATTGTTGTTTGGAGTCTGTTTGATGATCTCTATTGCCTCATCTTGCGGGATATTTGTGTATAAGGACTCAATATCAAAAGTAACCAGAAACTGTCTACTCTCGTCGAACGTAAGATTTTCTAGCTTATTGATGATGTCCATTGAGTCCCGTACATACGCTGATGTCTTAGCTACAAAAGGTTTTAGAAACACATCAACAAATTGAGCTCCGATGGTAGACTTACTGCTCTGATACAGTATGGAATGGTACAAATTCATGTTTGTTGTTGATTTTTATAGACACAGTATTGCCCCTCTCCAGTCCTGATGAGGCCCTGACTGTGTAGGCCGAAACGCGTCTACACATTTTCTGCAAGGTTGTGGGCACTACACAATACCTTTGGAAACAAATATATAGGTATTAGACAGCTGGGTGCAGCAAAGACCCACAACCATTGCGTTCACAGTGGATTACAACTTTAATTTTATGTTAGTGACCACATTGTAAAGGAAATATGTGGGGCATAACCCTCCTTTGTCTACATCGCTAATATTCAGGGATTTGTTGTTTTTTTGTCATAATTGTTGTGATGTCAGGTTCATATTTTTGTTATGTGTATATATATTTTTTTGTGATAGAATGTTCACCGAATTACCACTGCTGACCTTTTTATAGAATAATTGAAATAAACAAGGGAAAGAAATTGACACAAGAGACCAGAATTGAGCACTGTTCTCTTAAAGTAATAAGGCTATTTGTCCCTACCTGCCGATATATTTTGTGTTTATGACCCTGTACGTCTACAGCAGGTGGAGAACCTACTGTAGGAAAAGGTGGGATGACCTGAGACGCTGGGCCCATCGGACCCTGACCCACCTGATGGCCCGCATATTGGTGGTGGCCTACCCAGAGATGGATGGGCCCTTGAGGGAATCACAGCAGCCACAAGGGGGTGAGTACAGCGGGTGTTACAACTATAATTGGTAGGTGGCATGGGATCCTGGTGGTGGGTGTCAGTTAGTGGGTGCCCCTTAATGCCAGGTCAGAGATTGCGGCGTGATCCAGCTCAAGAGTAATGGTTGTATTGCTAAATCTGGTAACCAAGCTAGGTTGCATTCCATGACAGACAGGGCCTAGTGACTCCTAGGAGGGTTGCAGTTGCCAGGGGTTGGCTCACATCTTGCTGTGGTACCTAGCCAATGGAATGCCAGTGCAATGCATGGTGCTCAATCATGATCCCTGTGTGTCACAGTAATGTGTATGCCATCTGTGGTATTGGTGCTGCAATTGACCCTGTGCTCCCTTTCTCTCTATCCCCTTTTTTCTTCTGTCATCCTGTCCATGTGTGCATTAGCATCATCTGGCAGAGGAGCAGAGGCACTGGCAACAAAGGGAGCTGCATTCCACAGGATCCGGGAGGCAAAGTCCACCAACACTGATGGGATCAGTGGGAAGGAGGGCGAGGGGAGCATCATGGCGGTGACAGGAGGTGACAACTCTGATTCAGATTCCTCCTCCGTTGGAGGCTCCCTGGTGGTGGCAGACACCTCCCAGTAGTCTCTCAACTATTTGCCCGTGCCTGCTCACCCAGGAGGGTGGGCATCTCCTTCACCCCAGGCACCTCAAGCCCAGCCCCAGTGAGCCCTGCTGCCCTTAGTGAGGAGGCTATTGACCTCCTGAGAGCCATCTCTGTAGGACAGTCAACCATTGTGAATGCCATTCAGGGGCTGGCATCCCAGATGCATCATTCAGTGCATTCATGGAGGGCATTCACGGTGGATTGGCGGTCCAACATAGATCGTTCCAGGCTCTGGCCTCCTCTCTTATGGCAGCCGTTGTCCCTGTTCCTACTGTCTCCCCTCCAAATACCACTTCCTAGTCTCACTCTCCTCAACCCCAACCCATCCCATGCACACATACAGACAAGAATGCACACAAAACATTAGACAAGAGTCGCACAGATAAACACAGACAGCACACTTCAGGCCACAAGCACTCACACAAACAATAGACAGTTGCACGCACAACAACATCCACTGCCTCCACTGTCTCCCCTTCCTCCTCATCCTCCTCCCTCTCTGTCACATCCGCACTCACACCTGCAAGCACTACATCAACAGCCACCACCACCATCACCACACCAAGCAGCACACACACCTCACTTGCAGACACCTCCACAACATCCATCCACGCATCCACTGTGTCCTCTCCCACTCTGTCTGCCCTCCTCCTATGAGACACAAACGTACGCACTCAGACACCCAACAGCCATCCACCCACCTCACATTAACACACTGCCGAAGTACCTGAATGCAAGTCCAGCAGACACACACATCCAACAACCACTCCCTCAACCTCCACTCCCATCCCTCCTCACTCATCCTGCCACACCGTTCATAAGAAGCTTTTCCTTGCACAACTTGACCTCTTCCCTCCAGCTCCACCCCCTGTCCTGCCTGTAAGAACAGGGTCACAACGACCCAGCCCAGCACCTCAGCCATACAGTCCAAGGGGACAGTGGAGGCACCTCCTAGCCGTGAAGGCAAGAAAGGAAAGGATCCCACTCCACCACCCAAGAGAGGGAAGGATCCCACTAGACCACCCAAGAGAGGGAAGGATCCCACTCCACCACCCAAGATACTCTCCTCCACCCAAGAAATGGAAGGTTCCCACTCTACCACCTAAGAGAGGCAAGAGACCCCCTCCAACAGCAGTGGGCAAGGAGCCCTCACCTCCAACTGGGACACAGCAACCCTCACCTTCAACTGGGACACAGCAGCCCTCACCTCCAACTGGGACACAGCAGCCCTCACCTCCAGCAGAGGGCATGTAGGCCACCCTCCAGGGACTGTTGTACAAGGCTCCCCTCCAGAACCAGTGGGCAAGATCCCCACCTCAGAGACTGTGACCTTGCACTCCCTAGCAATGTGAAATGGGCATGGAGCCCCCTACAGAACCGGTGGGCAAGTTCCCCATCTCAGAGTTGGGCCTTGGACTGTGCCCTGTGGCCATGTGGACCTTTTGTACTTTGGACTGGCCATTGGCCCTTTCTGAACAGTTACTCATATTTCTCTTGTCACACGGGCAATATGGTGGCTGTTGTCATCTAATTACACTATCAGTTCTAGCTAAATGTTGTCCTTGCATTATTATGATGTGTGTCCTGTGAGACTGATTTTCCTCTGCAGCTGGTTGTGAGTATGGTGTGTGTGTTTATGGTGTGTGTTGTGCGTGTTGTGCATGTGTGTGTGTCACTCTCCTTTTCCTCCCTCCCTCCCTTGTGTGCTAGGCAGCTGTACTCACCATCGTCGTTTTTGTCGGCATTGGTGTTCCAGGTGGAGCATGGCGTAGATGAGCATCGGGAAGACTTGAAGTTCCGGTTCCATGGCGCCGTTGGTCTTCTCTGTGTCTCTGATGGTGAGTCTTTTGTCTTCTGTTTTCGCCTGGGTTTTGATGGAATTGGTACCACCCTGGAAATCCTGGTGGTTTGCTATGTCATAACATGGTGGGCTGTACCTTCTCTTCTGCCTGGCTGTTGATGGCTTCCGCCGTGATAAGTGATGTTAACACCCTGGCAGTTGGTGTGGTACATTGGCTGTCTATGGAAGTTCAATCAATCAATCAATTAATCAATGCATTTATAGAGCATGCTACTCACCCTAGAGGGTCTCAAGGCGCTGGGGGGGGGGTTACTGCTGCTCAAAAAGCCATGTTTTGAGGCGTTTCCTGAAGCCGAGATGGTCCTGGGTAGTTCTTAGGTGAGTGGGGAGGGAGTTCCATGTTTTGGCTGCCAGGTAGGTGAAGGATTTTCCTCCTGCGGTGGTTCTGCGGATGTGTGGGACGGTGGCGAGTGCGAGGCTGGCTGAGCGAAGCTGACAGGTGGGTGTGTAGAATGAGAGGTAGCTGTTGAGGTATTCAGGGCCCCTGTTGTGGAGAGCTTTGTGTGTGTGGGTGAGGAGCCTGATGGTGATCCTCTTGTTGACGGGAAGCCAGTGCAGGTGTTTTAGGTGGGCGGATATGTGGCTGTGGCGCGGGATGTCGAGGATGAGGCGTGCAGAGGCGTTCTGTATGCGTTGGAGACGTTTTTGTAGTTTTGCGGTGGTACCTGCATATAGGGTGTTTCCGTAGTCCAGACGGCTTGTGACGAGGGCATGGGTCACTGTCTTTCTGGTTTCAGCGGGGATCCATTGGAAGATTTTTCAGAGCATGAGAAGGGTGTTGAAGCATGATGTCGAGACGGCGTTGACTTGCTTGGTCATAGTGAGGAGGGGGTCCGGGATGAATCCGAGGTTGCGTGCGTGGTCTGAGGGGGTTGGTGCGGTGCCTAGCGCCGAGGGCCACCAGGAGTCGTCCCAGGCGGAGGGGGATTGTCCGAGGATGAGGACCTCCGTTTTGTCTGAGTTCAGCTTTAGGCGGCTGAGCTTCATCCATTTCGCGACATCTTTCATTCCTTCCTGTAGGTTGATTTTGGCGGTGGTTGGGTCTTTGGTGAGGGAGAATATCATCTGGGTGTGGTCGGCGTAAGAGATGATGTTGATGTTGTTTTTGCGAGCGATGTCGGCGAGGGAGCTCATGTAGATATTGAAGAGGGTTGGGCTGAGCGAGGAGCCTTGGGGTACGCTGCAGATGATCTCGGTGGGTTCTGAGTGGAAGGGCGGGAGGTAGACTCTTTGGGTTCTGTCGGAGAGGAACGAGATGATCCAGTCTAGGGCCTGTCCCAGGATTCCAGTGGAGCGGAGGCGGGTTATTAGGGTGCGATGGCACATGGTGTCGAAGGCAGCCAAGAGGTCCAGGAGGATGAGGGCGGTTGTTTCTCCGTTGTCCATCAGAGTTCTGATGTCGTCGGTGACTGCGATGAGGGCAGTTTCCGTGCTGTGGTTGGCCCGAAATCCGGATTGGGAGGGGTCGAGCGAGTTGTTAGCTTCAAGAAAGTTGGTCAGCTGCTTGTTGACGGTCTTCTCGATGACCTTGGCTGGGAAGGGGAGAAGAGAGATGGGGCGGAAGTTCTTCAGGTCGTTGGGGTCAGCCGTGGGTTTTTTCAGGAGGGCGTTGACTTCCGCGTGTTTCCAGCTCTCGAGGAAGGTGGCAGATGAGAACGAGCTGTTGATGATGCTCCGGAGATAGAGGGCGATGGTGGAGTCGGCTTTGTTGAACATGTGATGGGGGCACGGGTCCAAGGGGGAGCCGGAGTGGATGGTGTTCATGGTGATTCTGGTCTCCTCAGAGCTGATGGGGGTCCAGGTGTTGAGTGTAGTGGTGGGGGCTGTTGGTTCGGTGGTGGGCGGCGGGGTCTGTGGTCCAAAGCTGTCGTGTAGGTCTGCGATCTTCCGGTGGAAGAACGTAGCAAGGGAGGTGCAGAATTCTTGTGAGGGCGTGATGACGTTGGAGCTGGCGCTGGGGTTGGAGAGCTCTCTGACGATGTTGAAGAGTTCTTTGCTCTTGTGGGTGTTGTTGTCTAGTCGCTCTTTGAATGATGTCTTTTTGGTGGAGCGGATCAGCTGGTGGTGTTCATGGGTGGCGATCTTGAGGGCTGACATGTTTTCTGTGGTGCGTTCTCTGCACCAGGTTTTTTCGAGGGTACGGCAGGATTTCTTGGATTCTTTGAGGGCGTCCGTGAACCACGGTGGTTTCCTGATGCTGATCCCGCTTGGGTGGCTCTTAAGTGGAGCAAGGTTTTCGGCACAGTTGGTGATCCACTGTGTGAGGCTGTGGGCTGCGTTGTTGGTGTCAGTGGTGATGGCAGGTGGGTTTTGGTTCAGTGTTGAGAGGAGCTGTTCTGTGGAGATTTTGCTCCAGTGTCTGCGGGGGATTTGTTGTGTGCGATGGTTGTGGGTCTCGCGTTTGAAGGTGAAGTGGACGCATCTGTGGTCGGTCCAGTGTAGTTCAGAGGAGTGGCTGAAGGATATGTGGTTGCTGGCGGAGAAGATGGGGTTGAGCGTGTGGCCAGCGGTGTGGGTGGGGGTGTTCACCAGTTGCTTGAGTCCGAGGTTGGCGAGCAGGGTGGCGGTGTTGTTGTCGTTGTTTTTCTCCAGGTAGAAGTTCAGGTCCCCGAGGAGGATGTAGTCCGGTGAGGCTAGGGCGTGCGGGCTGATGAAATCTGTGATGGTTTCGCTGAATTGGGCGCGTGGGCCCGGGGGCCTGTAGACGAGAGTTCCTCTGAGGGTGGTTCTGGGGTCGGTGTGGATCTGGAGGTGTATGTGTTCGGGGGCGAGGGGGGTGTCTTCAGTGGTGGTCGTGATGTTAATGGAGTTCCTGTAGATGATGGCGATTCCTTCACGGGTTTGGTTGATGTGGTCCTTCCGGGCAATCTTGTAGCCATCGGGGATTGCAATGGCGATGTTAGGAGCTGAGGAGGCGTTCATCCAGGTTTCTGTGATGAAGGTGATGTCTGGTGCTGTTGTGTCCAGGAGGTCCCATAGTTCGATGGCGTGCTTGTGGACGGAGCGTGTGTTGAGGAGGATGCACTTGAGGTGGTTGTTGGTGCTAGTGCCGGTAGGAGGTCTGCAGGCTCGGTGGAATGTGTACTTGCAGGCTTGACCGGTGAAGGGCCCGTGAGTGCGTTTAGGGCTGGCTTGGTAGCAGGTGGCTGTTCGTCCGGGGTTGAGGGTGTTGAGGGCGGCGGCGTCGTATCTTAGACAGGTGTTTCGAGTGCGGTGGGGGCCAGGGGTTCTGGCGCTGGGCGTGGTCCAGACGCGGACAGGCGCAGACGGGCTTGCCTTTGGCGTGGCCCCGCAGCGGCCGCCATAAGAGGGAAGGGGGGAGGAGGGGTCAGCTGGGACGCGAGAGGCGGGACGGAGGACAACGAATGGGAGCGGGGGTGGGGATGCATGGGAGGCAGCAGCGGGAAAGTGGGAGGCGGGAGAGCGGGAAAGCGGGAAAGCGCAACAGGAGAGAAAGGAAATTCAGAAGCAAAGTACAACAGGAGAGAAAGGAAATTCAGAAGCAAAGCACAACAGGAGAGAAAGGAAATTCAGAAGCAAAGCGCAACAGGAGAGAAAGGAAATTCAGAAGCAAAGCGCAACAGGAGAGAAAGGAAATTCAGAAGCAAAGCGCAACAGGAGAGAAAGGAAATTCAGAAGCAAAGCGCAACAGGAAAGACAGGAAATTCAGAAGCAAAGCACAACAGGAGAGAAAGGAAATTCAGAAGCAAAGCACAACAGGAGAGACAGGAAATTCAGAAGCAAAGCACAACAGGAGAGAAAGGAAATTCAGAAGCAAAGCACAACAGGAGAGAAAAGGAAAATCAGAAGCAAAGCGCAAAGGTAACCTAGGACCTTCAAACAAGTGTCAGGGGCCTGGGCAGGTGGAGCTGCAGCGGCGGGGAAGTGACCTACCCGAGGGTCAAGGGTCGCTGTCTCTGCCGTGCAGCAGCCGCCATAAGAGGGAAGGGGGGGGAGGAGTGGTCAGCTGGGAGGCAGGAGGGAGGACAACGAATGGGAGCAGGGGGGGGCGGGCCGCACGTGAGGCAGCGGCGGGAAAGCGGGAGGCGGGAGAGCGGGAAAGCGGGAGGCGAGAGAGCGGGAAAGCAGGAAGCGGGAAAGCGCAACAGGGGAGAAAGGAAATTCAGAAGCAAAGTACAACAGGAGAGAAAGGAAATGCAGAAGGAAAGTACAACAGGAGAGAAAGGAAATTTAGAAGCAAAGCACAACAGGAGAGAAAGGAAATTCAGAAGCAAAGCACAACAGGAGAGAAAGGAAATTCAGAAGCAAAGTAAAACAGGAGAGAAAAGAAATTCAGAAGCAAAGCACAACAGGAGTGTTGGAAAATGGGTTATTGGTAGGGCAGGTAGGTACCTACACCTAGCAACAAGCCACAAACCTCCACAAAAGTACAGTTAGGTCTCAGTAAATTAATCCCAGCTCTACCCTTGGTAGCTTGGCATCGAGCGTCAAGGCTTAACTTAGGAGACAAAGTGTAAAGCATTCAAATATCACACAACAGTAATTAAATAAAACACAGGAAACAGTTTAAAAATCCAAAACCAATTTATAAAAATAGCTTATATTTTTATCTTTAAAATGACACAAAAACGATTAAAATCGGTTCAGGGGAACCGGAGATATGAATTTTTAAAGTATTATTATTTTCTAGCGCATAGAAACAAAAAGCGCCAATCGGGTCATCTGGTTGCACCAGGACCGGGGCAAAGTCAAACTTTCAGGCCGACCGCGATGGAGCCCTGCTCGGCTACAAGTCGCGGGAGGCCTCGGTTAAAAAGTTACCTTCTGACTTAGTCTATTTTTTGATGTTTTTCTTCCCCGGGACGAACCTGCCAGTTGAATCCGACCTCCTGGAGCCCTTGTCCGGATACGCGAAGTCGGTTTCCTCGGTGGTGATTTTTACCTTCGGACTTAGTCGTTTTTTCGAGATGAAAATCCTTCGACCGGGGTAAACCTGGATCTTGATCCGACGTCCGTGGAGCCCTTCTCGGATACGATGGCTGGAAGGTCCCGGTCAACTTTTTACGTTCGGACTTAGTCTTTTTTTCGGATGTTTTTCTTTACCGGGACGAACCACGAAGTCAGGCCGGGTCGCGGTTGAGGCAAGCCGGCTAGAATTTCCGCGTCGGGTCGGTCACTTTATGGAGCTTTTTTCCAAAATTTCTCCAATCTTTTCCAAACTTCTGGGGCTTCACCCAGATGTTCTTTTAAGGTTCTTTTGGGGTCCACAGCTCACCCCAAGGGTCTAGAAGTTCTGTGATGGTCCTTGGGAAGTGCGGACTTCAACTCCCAGAGTGCACCTGGCGCAAACTCCTTTTTGGCCACTGGGCAGTGGTCAGCTGGTCGCTTCTTTCAGGAGTTGGTGCAGGGGACTCTGGTTAGCAATTTTTCACCTGTAGCAAACAGGGAGTCCCTCCTTGAACCAGTTGAAGCCAGGCAAAGTCCTTCTTGTGGTGAAGCCCAAGTGTGCAGCTGGTGCAGTCTTTCTGAGTGCAGGGTCCAGGTGCAGGCCAGTGGTCCAGCAGGGCAGTCCTTCTTCTTCTTTAGTTCCTTTCTTGTTGAATTCTGGAGGGGATCTGAGGCGTGGGTGCAGGTCTGCCAGTTTTATCCTTGCTCCTGGGTGAAAAGCAGGGGGGCCCTGGTTCTCCAATCAGGGACAGGGTCGTCCCCCTGTGATGACCACTTCCTGGGAAGTGTGGCAAAAATCCATCCCAGAAGGCAACAGTCTCTAAAAATCCAAAATGGATGAATCTGATTTTTGGAGGAGAGATCTGGCTGAGCCCACCCACTGGTGTGGCTAAAAATCATAAACACACCCCTCTCTTGCCCTCTCCTAATCTAATCAAGGGGGCACCTAGCTGTCTGGGGTTACAGGATGTGGGGGTGTTGCTGGGTGCTGCAAATGTCCTTCTCTGCCTTTGAAGACCAGTTTGGCAGCCCTCCCCCTTCCTGCCTCCCCATCTGCTGAGGGGAGATTCTCTCCCCCAAGCACATTCCTTTGTGTGAAGTCAGGCCACTTCACACCTCATTAAAGTAGCCTGGCAGAAGCTGCTGCAGGCTGGCCAATCAGAGCACAGCAGCAAAAACAATGCAGAGCTGAAATTGGCAACTTTTTAGGTAAAGTCTAAACTTTTTACCTGCACTAGTTATATTAAATCCAACAACTGGAAGTTGTGGGATTTATTATAACAATCAATTTGATACCAAATTCTTGGTATGTAACACTTAAGGAGACTTTAAAATTTTAAATAAAGTCTGCCCATTCTAGCCTATGAAGGCCATTTACTTCAATGAGGGAAAAACGAATTTGGCTGTTTTTACCTCACCAGGGCTTATAAATCTATTTTTATAAAGTCCCTGCTTATAGTTACATGGCACCCAGCCCTAGGGGCACATAGGGCACACCTTAGGGGTGACTTATATGTAAAAATAAGGTAGTTTAAGACTTTGGAAGTACCTTTAATTCCAAAGTCGAATTTGCATATAACTTTAATTTAAAAGCAGCCAGCAAGGCAGGCTTGCTTTTAAAATGACACTGGGCACCTCAGCAATGCACCTAGGTGTGCACCACCTATGCTGTGGTCCCTAAACCTACATGCCCTACCATATACTAGGGACTTATAGGTAGGTTTACTTAGCCAATTATAATTAGCCTAATTTGCATATCCATTTTACACAGAGCACAGGCCCTGGGACTGGTTAGCAGTACCCAGGGCACCATCAGAGTCAGGAAAACACCAGCATAAAGTGGAAAATGGGGGCAAAAAGTTATGGGGCCTCTGCAATCAGCCCCAGTTTCTCACACAACCCTCCCCCAGCCCACACGCCCAGGAGACTCAGCCCAACCCTGGGAGAGTCTTCCTGGCTTGTTAGGCGAGGAAGACAGTGAAGAAAACTGGCTGTCCCTTTGCAGGGCCTACACTGCCTTACATCCTCCTGTCAGGGTCACTCCCTCTGGGTAGTGAAGCCATCCCAACAGTAAAAGGACCCAACTCAAACTGAAACTTCCCTCTAGGGGGGTCTTCCTTCTCTCTCTCTGCCAACTTGGGTAGTGAGGTGCCCACCTCCCCTACTCCAAACTTTGCTAGGGCAACACCTAGCTTACCCAAAGAGGTCACCCAACACTTGAGCAACCCCACCATGACCAATAGGGTCAGGGGGCCTACTTTGCTATTGGCCCTGGGGTCTGCCTCCCAGGCCAAGTACAGTGCTGCCAGGAAGGCTAGCACCCAGCAGAGGCTACTGACAGCTGTCAGTACCCAGAACCACACCCTAAGCTCTCCACTGACAGGTGGCTGAGCTGCTTTAGGGGCATCTTTGGGGTCCTGGCACCCCTCTTGCTGTCTTGAGTGGGGGGCTACCACCTCCTGTGGCAGACACCCTCCTTCCACTCTCCCTTCTGTCAGTGCAGGGGCAACACCCTGCATCTGGACAGCTGCCTGACTACTCAGGACTTCCTTGGGGTCAGGTGAGGCCTCACCAGTGCCAACATTGGGCTCCCCCCTTACTGGGGCAGAGGGCCCTTGGCTCCCTGGAACTCTCTTTAAGAGTGGCCTACCCTTCCTTTTCTTCTTTCCTTTTCTTGGGGACCCCTGTCTCCTAACTGTAGGGACTGACTCCCCAGGACTTTGGGTTGGGGGGGCGCCCTGGGCGACCACCCCATCTGTGACCAGACTCACCTCTGGGAGGTCATTGCCCAGGATACAATCTAGGGGGAGGTCAGCACTGACTACCACCCTAATCCAGTCAAGGATACCCTCCCTCTCTAGGGGCACTATGGCTACAGGTTTGGAGGTGACCTCCCCTGTGACTATCCTGACTTTCTTTGTCTTTCCTGGGACATACATGTCTGGGGTCACTAACCGGTCACTCACTACAGTGTGACTGGCACAGGTGTCTCTCAGGCCAGTGGTAGGGATCCCATTCACTTGAATGTGGTGGAAGTGCCTACTCCCACCCTCAGGGATCACCAGCTTACCATCTGGTCCTGTCTCCCAGCACAATGCTAGGAGGACTTCATCATCTGAGGAATCCTCCTCTATGGCTACACTGGACAGCCCAGTGCTAACCACTTTCTTTGGACAGGCTGCATCTCCTCTGAAGTGACCTGTCTGCTGACAGTCAAAGCAAGCCCTACTGTCCAAGAGCTTTTTTAACCCTGGGTCTCCCTGTCTCTGCATGTCAGATTGGGAGTGGGATTTACTCTCCTCCTTCTTAGGGTTCTGGGGTACAGAGGGAGTCTCTGTGGTGGGCTTACCACCTCCCTCCTTAGGTTTTTGGGGACCTGTCCCCCCCTTCTTGGAGTCTCCCCCCTGGGACTTGACAACCACCCTGGTTCTCAACCACTCATCAGCTGCCTCCCCTAGCTCTCTAGGGTTGGTCAGCTTAGAGTCCACTAGATGCTGGCGTAACCTTTCTTGGATACAATTGGTCAAGATGTGCTCTCTCATGATCAGATTGTATAACCCCTCATAAGTATTAACTTTGTTGCCAATAATCCAGCCCTCCAGTGCCTTTAGTGAGGTGTCTACAAAGTCAACCCAAGACTGGGTACTGACCTTCTGGGTGTCCCTGAACTTCATTCTATATTGCTCTGGGGTCAGACCAAACTTCTTGGCTAAGCACCTTTTCATACTAGGGTATGAATCTGCCTCCTCCCCCCTTAAGGTCAGAAGCCTATCCCTCCCTGAGTTGGGGACCAACTCCCACAAAAGGGAACCCCAGTATTGAGGCCTAACCCTTCTCATTTGGAGTGCCCTCTCAAAGGCCTCCAGCCACTTATCTATGTCATCCCCCTCTACATAAGCAGGGACCACCCCCTTGGGTAATCTGGGGCAAACTCCCCCACCCATGGACACCTCAGCTTCTTTATCGCTGCTTCCATCTCTTTTTTCTTTGTATGCCCACTTTTTCTTTTCTAGGGCCAGCTTCTCTGCTTCTAAAGCTATGTAGGCTAGCTGGGCTTCCAGCTCTCTTTCCCTGATGGATGGGTTCTCTCCTCCTGAAAGGATCCTCTTCCTACCACTAGCTTTGGGTCTGCCCCTAGTGACTGTATCCATTGAGGACCGTTCCTCCTCTCCCTCACTTGGGGTCTGATGCCTTCCCTCCCCTGAGTGGTTAGAGTTAGCATCTTCCTCTTTTTCTTCCTCCTCTGGAGCTTCCTCTGTCTCTACCTCTTGGGCCTCAGCCCATGCTGTCAGGGATTTAATCAGGATTTGCTTCCTGAGATCAGGGGTTGCAGGCAACCCCCTCTCAATACACAACCCCCTAAGCTGGACTACTGTCAGTGTGGGTAGGCTAGCCAGATCAAGCTCCATGGTTCCCTAGTTTTGTGTCAACAAAAACTTTTTGCAAAAATTGGAAACAAGAATTTAGAAAAATTACAAAAATTCAATAATTGAAATTAATCCAAATTAATGTAAAAAAAAAATTTTTACATTAAAAATTAAAAACAATTTTTGCACTAGGACAATTTAAAGGATTTTTAATTTGTTTTATCTAAAACTGTAACGTGATATTGAACACAAGTACAGGATCCCGTCGCTGCTTCCAATTATGTTGGAAAATGGGTTATTGGTAGGGCAGGTAGGTACCTACACCTAGCAACAAGCCACAAACCTCCACAAAAGTACAGTTAGGTCTCAGTAAATTAATCCCAGCTCTACCCTTGGTAGCTTGGCATCGAGCGTCAAGGCTTAATTTAGGAGACAAAGTGTAAAGCATTCAAATATCACACAACAGTAATTAAATAAAACACAGGAAACAGTTTAAAAATCCAAAACCAATTTATAAAAATAGCTTATATTTTTATCTTTAAAATGACACAAAAACGATTAAAATCGGTTCAGGGGAACCGGAGATATGAATTTTTAAAGTATTATTATTTTCTAGCGCATAGAAACAAAAAGCGCCAATCGGGTCATCTGGTTGCACCAGGACCGGGGCAAAGTCAAACTTTCAGGCCGACCGCGATGGAGCCCTGCTCGGCTACAAGTCGCGGGAGGCCTCGGTTAAAAAGTTACCTTCTGACTTAGTCTCTTTTTTGATGTTTTTCTTCCCCGGGACGAACCTGCCAGTTGAATCCGACCTCCTGGAGCCCTTGTCCGGATACGCGAAGTCGGTTTCCTCGGTGGTGATTTTTACCTTCGGACTTAGTCGTTTTTTCGAGATGAAAATCCTTCGACCGGGGTAAACCTGGATCTTGATCCGACGTCCGTGGAGCCCTTCTCGGATACGATGGCTGGAAGGTCGCGGTCAACTTTTTACGTTCGGACTTAGTCTTTTTTTCGGATGTTTTTCTTTACCGGGACGAACCACGAAGTCAGGCCGGGTCGCGGTTGAGGCAAGCCGGCTAGAATTTCCGCGTCGGGTCGGTCACTTTATGGAGCTTTTTTCCAAAATTTCTCCAATCTTTTCCAAACTTCTGGGGCTTCACCCAGATGTTCTTTTAAGGTTCTTTTGGGGTCCACAGCTCACCCCAAGGGTCCAGAAGTTCTGTGATGGTCCTTGGGAAGTGCGGACTTCAACTCCCAGAGTGCACCTGGCGCAAACTCCTTTTTGGCCACTGGGCAGTGGTCAGCTGGTCGCTTCTTTCAGGAGTTGGTGCAGGGGACTCTGGTTAGCAATTTTTCACCTGTAGCAAACAGGGAGTCCCTCCTTGAACCAGTTGAAGCCAGGCAAAGTCCTTCTTGTGGTGAAGCCCAAGTGTGCAGCTGGTGCAGTCTTTCTGAGTGCAGGGTCCAGGTGCAGGCCAGGGGTCCAGCAGGGCAGTCCTTCTTCTTCTTTAGTTCCTTTCTTGTTGAATTCTGGAGGGGATCTGAGGCGTGGGTGCAGGTCTGCCAGTTTTATCCTTGCTCCTGGGTGAAAAGCAGGGGGGCCCTGGTTCTCCAATCAGGGACAGGGTCGTCCCCCTGTGATGACCACTTCCTGGGAAGTGTGGCAAAAATCCATCCCAGAAGGCAACAGTCTCTAAAAATCCAAAATGGATGAATCTGATTTTTGGAGGAGAGATCTGGCTGAGCCCACCCACTGGTGTGGCTAAAAATCATAAACACACCCCTCTCCTGCCCTCTCCTAATCTAATCAAGGGGGCACCTAGCTGTCTGGGGTTGCAGGATGTGGGGGTGTTGCTGGGTGCTGCAAATGTCCTTCTCTGCCTTTGAAGACCAGTTTGGCAGCCCTCCCCCTTCCTGCCTCCCCATCTGCTGAGGGGAGATTCTCTCCCCCAAGCACATTCCTTTGTGTGAAGTCAGGCCACTTCACACCTCATTAAAGTAGCCTGGCAGAAGCTGCTGCAGGCTGGCCAATCAGAGCACAGCAGCAAAAACAATGCAGAGCTGAAATTGGCAACTTTTTAGGTAAAGTCTAAACTTTTTACCTGCACTAGTTATATTAAATCCAACAACTGGAAGTTGTGGGATTTATTATAACAATCAATTTGATACCAAATTCTTGGTATGTAACACTTAAGGAGACTTTAAAATTTTAAATAAAGTCTGCCCATTCTAGCCTATGAAGGCCATTTACTTCAATGAGGGAAAAACGAATTTGGCTGTTTTTACCTCACCAGGGCTTATAAATCTATTTTTATAAAGTCCCTGCTTATAGTTACATGGCACCCAGCCCTAGGGGCACATAGGGCACACCTTAGGGGTGACTTATATGTAAAAATAAGGTAGTTTAAGACTTTGGAAGTACCTTTAATTCCAAAGTCGAATTTGCATATAACTTTAATTTAAAAGCAGCCAGCAAGGCAGGCTTGCTTTTAAAATGACACTGGGCACCTCAGCAATGCACCTAGGTGTGCACCACCTATGCTGTGGTCCCTAAACCTACATGCCCTACCATATACTAGGGACTTATAGGTAGGTTTACTTAGCCAATTATAATTAGCCTAATTTGCATATCCATTTTACACAGAGCACAGGCCCTGGGACTGGTTAGCAGTACCCAGGGCACCATCAGAGTCAGGAAAACACCAGCATAAAGTGGAAAATGGGGGCAAAAAGTTATGGGGCCTCTGCAATCAGCCCCAGTTTCTCACACAACCCCCCCCCAGCCCACACGCCCAGGAGACTCAGCCCAACCCTGGGAGAGTCTTCCTGGCTTGTTAGGCGAGGAAGACAGTGAAGAAAACTGGCTGTCCCTTTGCAGGGCCTACTCTGCCTTACATCCTCCTGTCAGGGTCACTCCCTCTGGGTAGTGAAGCCATCCCAACAGTAAAAGGACCCAACTCAAACTGAAACTTCCCTCTAGGGGGGTCTTCCTCCTCTCTCTCTGCCAACTTGGGTAGTGAGGTGCCCACCTCCCCTACTCCAAACTTTGCTAGGGCAACACCTAGCTTACCCAAAGAGGTCACCCAACACTTGAGCAACCCCACCATGACCAATAGGGTCAGGGGGCCTACTTTGCTATTGGCCCTGGGGTCTGCCTCCCAGGCCAAGTACAGTGCTGCCAGGAAGGCTAGCACCCAGCAGAGGCTACTGACAGCTGTCAGTACCCAGAACCACACCCTAAGCTCTCCACTGACAGGTGGCTGAGCTGCTTTAGGGGCATCTTTGGGGTCCTGGCACCCCTCTTGCTGTCTTGAGTGGGGGGCTACCACCTCCTGTGGCAGACACCCTCCTTCCACTCTCCCTTCTGTCAGTGCAGGGGCAACACCCTGCATCTGGACAGCTGCCTGACTACTCAGGACTTCCTTGGGGTCAGGTGAGGCCTCACCAGTGCCAACATTGGGCTCCTCCCTTACTGGGGCAGAGGGCCCTTGGCTCCCTGGAACTCTCTTTAAGAGTGGCCTACCCTTCCTTTTCTTCTTTCCTTTTCTTGGGGACCCCTGTCTCCTAACTGTAGGGACTGACTCCCCAGGACTTTGGGTTGGGGGGGCGCCCTGGGCGACCACCCCATCTGTGACCAGACTCACCTCTGGGAGGTCATTGCCCAGGATACAATCTAGGGGGAGGTCAGCACTGACTACCACCCTAATCCAGTCAAGGATACCCTCCCTCTCTAGGGGCACTATGGCTACAGGTTTGGAGGTGACCTCCCCTGTGACTATCCTGACTTTCTTTGTCTTTCCTGGGACATACATGTCTGGGGTCACTAACCGGTCACTCACTACAGTGTGACTGGCACAGGTGTCTCTCAGGCCAGTGGTAGGGATCCCATTCACTTGAATGTGGTGGAAGTGCCTACTCCCACCCTCAGGGATCACCAGCTTACCATCTGGTCCTGTCTCCCAGCACAATGCTAGGAGGACTTCATCATCTGAGGAATCCTCCTCTATGGCTACACTGGACAGCCCAGTGCTAACCACTTTCTTTGGACAGGCTGCATCTCCTCTGAAGTGACCTGTCTGCTGACAGTCAAAGCAAGCCCTACTGTCCAAGAGCTTTTTTAACCCTGGGTCTCCCTGTCTCTGCATGTCAGATTGGGAGTGGGATTTACTCTCCTCCTTCTTAGGGTTCTGGGGTACAGAGGGAGTCTCTGTGGTGGGCTTACCACCTCCCTCCTTAGGTTTTTGGGGACCTGTCCCCCCCTTCTTGGAGTCTCCCCCCTGGGACTTGACAACCACCCTGGTTCTCAACCACTCATCAGCTGCCTCCCCTAGCTCTCTAGGGTTGGTCAGCTTAGAGTCCACTAGATGCTGGCGTAACCTTTCTTGGATACAATTGGTCAAGATGTGCTCTCTCATGATCAGATTGTATAACCCCTCATAAGTATTAACTTTGTTGCCAATAATCCAGCCCTCCAGTGCCTTTAGTGAGGTGTCTACAAAGTCAACCCAAGACTGGGTACTGACCTTCTGGGTGTCCCTGAACTTCATTCTATATTGCTCTGGGGTCAGACCAAACTTCTTGGCTAAGCACCTTTTCATACTAGGGTATGAATCTGCCTCCTCCCCCCTTAAGGTCAGAAGCTATCCCTCCCTGAGTTGGGGACCAACTCCCACAAAAGGGAACCCCAGTATTGAGGCCTAACCCTTCTCATTTGGAGTGCCCTCTCAAAGGCCTCCAGCCACTTATCTATGTCATCCCCCTCTACATAAGCAGGGACCACCCCCTTGGGTAATCTGGGGCAAACTCCCCCACCCATGGACACCTCAGCTTCTTTATCGCTGCTTCCATCTCTTTTTTCTTTGTATGCCCACTTTTTCTTTTCTAGGGCCAGCTTCTCTGCTTCTAAAGCTATGTAGGCTAGCTGGGCTTCCAGCTCTCTTTCCCTGATGGATGGGTTCTCTCCTCCTGAAAGGACCCTCTTCCTACCACTAGCTTTGGGTCTGCCCCTACTGACTGTATCCATTGAGGACCGTTCCTCCTCTCCCTCACTTGGGGTCTGATGCCTTCCCTCCCCTGAGTGGTTAGAGTTAGCATCTTCCTCTTTTTCTTCCTCCTCTGGAGCTTCCTCTGTCTCTACCTCTTGGGCCTCAGCCCATGCTGTCAGGGATTTAATCAGGATTTGCTTCCTGAGATCAGGGGTTGCAGGCAACCCCCTCTCAATACACAACCCCCTAAGCTGGACTACTGTCAGTGTGGGTAGGCTAGCCAGATCAAGCTCCATGGTTCCCTAGTTTTGTGTCAACAAAAACTTTTTGCAAAAATTGGAAACAAGAATTTAGAAAAATTACAAAAATTCAATAATTGAAATTAATCCAAATTAATTAAAAAAAAAAAAATTTACATTAAAAATTAAAAACAATTTTTGCACTAGGACAATTTAAAGGATTTTTAATTTGTTTTATCTAAAACTGTAACGTGATATTGAACACAAGTACAGGATCCCGTCGCTGCTTCCAATTATGTTGGAAAATGGGTTATTGGTAGGGCAGGTAGGTACCTACACCTAGCAACAAGCCACAAACCTCCACAAAAGTACAGTTAGGTCTCAGTAAATTAATCCCAGCTCTACCCTTGGTAGCTTGGCATCGAGCGTCAAGGCTTAACTTAGGAGACAAAGTGTAAAGCATTCAAATATCACACAACAGTAATTAAATAAAACACAGGAAACAGTTTAAAAATCCAAAACCAATTTATAAAAATAGCTTATATTTTTATCTTTAAAATGACACAAAAACGATTAAAATCGGTTCAGGGGAACCGGAGATATGAATTTTTAAAGTATTATTATTTTCTAGCGCATAGAAACAAAAAGCGCCAATCGGGTCATCTGGTTGCACCAGGACCGGGGCAAAGTCAAACTTTCAGGCCGACCGCGATGGAGCCCTGCTCGGCTACAAGTCGCGGGAGGCCTCGGTTAAAAAGTTACCTTCTGACTTAGTCTATTTTTTGATGTTTTTCTTCCCCGGGACGAACCTGCCAGTTGAATCCGACCTCCTGGAGCCCTTGTCCGGATACGCGAAGTCGGTTTCCTCGGTGGTGATTTTTACCTTCGGACTTAGTCGTTTTTTCGAGATGAAAATCCTTCGACCGGGGTAAACCTGGATCTTGATCCCACGTCCGTGGAGCCCTTCTCGGATACGATGGCTGGAAGGTCGCGGTCAACTTTTTACGTTCGGACTTAGTCTTTTTTTCGGATGTTTTTCTTTACCGGGACGAACCACGAAGTCAGGCCGGGTCGCGGTTGAGGCAAGCCGGCTAGAATTTCCGCGTCGGGTCGGTCACTTTATGGAGCTTTTTTCCAAAATTTCTCCAATCTTTTCCAAACTTCTGGGGCTTCACCCAGATGTTCTTTTAAGGTTCTTTTGGGGTCCACAGCTCACCCCAAGGGTCCAGAAGTTCTGTGATGGTCCTTGGGAAGTGCGGACTTCAACTCCCAGAGTGCACCTGGCGCAAACTCCTTTTTGGCCACTGGGCAGTGGTCAGCTGGTTGCTTCTTTCAGGAGTTGGTGCAGGGGACTCTGGTTAGCAATTTTTCACCTGTAGCAAACAGGGAGTCCCTCCTTGAACCAGTTGAAGCCAGGCAAAGTCCTTCTTGTGGTGAAGCCCAAGTGTGCAGCTGGTGCAGTCTTTCTGAGTGCAGGGTCCAGGTGCAGGCCAGGGGTCCAGCAGGGCAGTCCTTCTTCTTCTTTAGTTCCTTTCTTGTTGAATTCTGGAGGGGATCTGAGGCGTGGGTGCAGGTCTGCCAGTTTTATCCTTGCTCCTGGGTGAAAAGCAGGGGGGCCCTGGTTCTCCAATCAGGGACAGGGTCGTCCCCCTGTGATGACCACTTCCTGGGAAGTGTGGCAAAAATCCATCCCAGAAGGCAACAGTCTCTAAAAATCCAAAATGGATGAATCTGATTTTTGGAGGAGAGATCTGGCTGAGCCCACCCACTGGTGTGGCTAAAAATCATAAACACACCCCTCTCCTGCCCTCTCCTAATCTAATCAAGGGGGCACCTAGCTGTCTGGGGTTGCAGGATGTGGGGGTGTTGCTGGGTGCTGCAAATGTCCTTCTCTGCCTTTGAAGACCAGTTTGGCAGCCCTCCCCCTTCCTGCCTCCCCATCTGCTGAGGGGAGATTCTCTCCCCCAAGCACATTCCTTTGTGTGAAGTCAGGCCACTTCACACCTCATTAAAGTAGCCTGGCAGAAGCTGCTGCAGGCTGGCCAATCAGAGCACAGCAGCAAAAACAATGCAGAGCTGAAATTGGCAACTTTTTAGGTAAAGTCTAAACTTTTTACCTGCACTAGTTATATTAAATCCAACAACTGGAAGTTGTGGGATTTATTATAACAATCAATTTGATACCAAATTCTTGGTATGTAACACTTAAGGAGACTTTAAAATTTTAAATAAAGTCTGCCCATTCTAGCCTATGAAGGCCATTTACTTCAATGAGGGAAAAACGAATTTGGCTGTTTTTACCTCACCAGGGCTTATAAATCTATTTTTATAAAGTCCCTGCTTATAGTTACATGGCACCCAGCCCTAGGGGCACATAGGGCACACCTTAGGGGTGACTTATATGTAAAAATAAGGTAGTTTAAGACTTTGGAAGTACCTTTAATTCCAAAGTCGAATTTGCATATAACTTTAATTTAAAAGCAGCCAGCAAGGCAGGCTTGCTTTTAAAATGACACTGGGCACCTCAGCAATGCACCTAGGTGTGCACCACCTATGCTGTGGTCCCTAAACCTACATGCCCTACCATATACTAGGGACTTATAGGTAGGTTTACTTAGCCAATTATAATTAGCCTAATTTGCATATCCATTTTACACAGAGCACAGGCCCTGGGACTGGTTAGCAGTACCCAGGGCACCATCAGAGTCAGGAAAACACCAGCATAAAGTGGAAAATGGGGGCAAAAAGTTATGGGGCCTCTGCAATCAGCCCCAGTTTCTCACAAGGAGAGAAAGGAAATTCAGAAGCAAAGCACAACAGGAGGGAAAGGAAATTCAGAAGCAAAGCGCAACAGGAGAGACAGGAAATTCAGAAGCAAAGCACAACAGGAGAGAAAGGAAATTCAGAAGCAAAGCACAACAGGAGAGAAAGGAAATTCAGAAACAAAGTACAACAGGAGGGAAAAGGAAATTCAGAAGCAAAGCGCAAAGGTAACCTAGGACCTTCAAACAAGTGTCAGGGGCCTGTGCAGGTGGAGCTGCAGCGGCGGGGAAGTGACCTACCCGAGGGTTAAGGGTCGCTGTCTCTGCCGCGCAGCGGCCGCCATAAGAGGGAATGGGGGAGAGGAGGGGTCAGCTGGGAGGCAGGAGGGAGGACAACGAATGGGAGCAGGGGGGGTGGGGCCGCACGGGAGGCAGCGGTGGGAAAGCGGGAGGCGGGAGAGCGGGAAAGCGGGAGGTGGGAGAGCGGGAGAGCGGGAAAGCGGGAAAGCCCAACATGAGAGAAAGTAAATTCAGAAGTAAAGTACAACAGGAGAGAAAGGAAATTCAGAAGCAAAGTACAACAGGAGAGAAAGGAAATTCAGAAGCAAAGTGCAACAGGAGAGAAAGGAAATTCAGAAGCAAAGCGCAACAGGAGAGAAAGGAAATTCAGAAGCAAAGTGCAACAGGAGAGACAGGAAATTCAGAAGCAAAACACAACAGGAGAGAAAGGAAATTCAGAAGCAAAGCACAACAGGAGAGAAAGGAAATTCAGAAGCAAAGTACAACAGGAGGGAAAAGGAAATTCAGAAGCAAAGCGCAAAGGTAACCTAGGACCTTCAAACAAGTGGCAGGGGCCTGGGCAGGTGGAGCTGCAGCGGCGGGGAGGCGACCTACCCGAGGGTCAAGGGTCGCTGTCTCTGCCACGCAGCGGGCACCAAAAGAGGGAAGGGGGGCGGTTATCACTGCCATGGTCATAATTTGGCGGTAATTACCTCCAGCCTGTTGGCGGTATTACCTTCACTTTAACAGTCACTGCCATTGTCATAATGACCACCTGTGTGTCCTCCCTGCCACTGGAGGTGGTGTTTGGGGGGAACCTAGGACATCCTGGAGAGTCTCTTTATTGATGGTCGGCAGCTGGTCATCCATGTCATCTGTAAAATCCAGGACAGGCAGGTCGGCAGGAGGTAAGGCATTATCCTCTGCAATGAGATAGTGATGTGTCAATCTTTGACTGCTGTGGCTGTTTACATGGCATATCATTTACCTGCTACTGGAGGCTCAGTGACGTGTTACAGACCCCAGGTTGTAGTTGTAAATTATATGTTGCATTCTGCATCACACATGAGACAATCTTTCCAGATATTTAGGCCCGTATTTATACTCCGTTTGCGACGAATTTGCGTCGTTTTTTTCGACGCAAATTCGGCGCAAAACGAACGCCATATTTATACTTTGGCGTTAGACGCGTCTAGCGCCAAAGTATGGGCAAATAGCGTCATTTTTTTGCGTGAACGCCTTCCTTGCGTTAATGAGATGCAAGGAAGGCGTTCCCGTCTAAAAAAATGACGGCGACGCAAATGCGTCGTATTTATACTCCCGGGCAAAAATCACGCCCGGGAGGTGGCGGGTCAAAAAACCCCGCATTTGCGCCACTATTTAACGCCTGGGTCAGGGTAGGCGTTAAGGGGCCTGTGGGCTCAAAATGAGCCCACAGGTGCCCTCCCCTGCCCCCAGGGACCCCCCCTGCCACCCCTGCCCACCCCAGGAGGACACCCAAGGATGGAGGGACCCACCCCAGGGACATTCAGGTAAGTTCAGGTAAGTATAATTTTTTATATTTTTTAATTTTTTTTGGGTGGCATAGGGGGGCCTTATTTGTGCCCCCCTACATGCCACTATGCCCAATGACCATGCCCAGGGGACACAAGTCCCCTGGGCATGGCCATTGGGCAAGGGGGCATGACTCCTGTCTTTACTAAGACAGGAGTCATGAAATGGCGTCTGGGCGTCGTAATAAAATGGCGCAAATCGGGTTGAGGCGATTCTTTTGCCTCAACCTGACTTGCCCCATTTTAAGACGCCCTAACGTCATTTTTTCCCAACGCCGGCGCTGCCTGGTCTACGTGGTTTTTTTCCACGCACACCAGGCAGCGCCGGTCTGCTTGCGCCGGCTAACGCCATTCCATAAATACGGCGCCCGCATGGCGCTTCAGAATGGCGTTAGACGGCGCTAAATTTTTTGACGCTAAACTGCGTTAGCGCAGTTTAGCGTCAAAAAGTATAAATATGGGCCTTAGTGCTTTGATCCCACACCACCAACTTCCTTGCAGGCTCCTTGCCCCTGCCACTGACACCATGGTGGCATGTAATTTATCTTCCTATTCACCATGGTGGACATCATCACAGTAGTGTAATGTGTGCTATTACTCTTTTGGTGCTATAATGCATTGGCACCATGAATGATGGCACTAGTGCAGCAAAGCACAGGTACGTCCATTGCTTACAATGCTTTTGTTATGTTCTCATCTGCCTCTAGCAGGCCCCACACATGTGCTTATTGGAAGGGACAGTCCAACCGTTAGGTATTGTCTGTCCCATTAGTTTGTTTCACCCTACATTTGGAACATTTCCTTGCATACAACATATCTGCCACATGCATATGTTGGGCTAAGGATGTAGAATGTGGATCAGTGCATGCTTTTTGAGATTTTGTTGATGTGGCACAAGGGGAATGTGCAGCTTTCATCCACATGGACAACTATTTGTATGATGGTACAGTTGCATTATGGGCTAATGACATTGTGCTGGTAGTGCAACTTTGATGCCACTTGTGCCAGTTCTTACACATGTAGATGTCCTATTAAGCAGTCAACCAACAATTCACACAACACAGTCAACCTTGTTACATGGTGAGATTGCAGCTACTCGTACAGCTGCACACATGATGGTCACAGACATGCCCCATGTGCTGTATGAGTTCACTTTTGTGCCCACTCCCAAATGACACACGGAGTTGATGTTGGTCCACCCTGTGCAGTTTGTGCTCCACAGGTTGCACTCTTAGGACCTGATTTTTGTTCAAGTGGTGCAGCTCTGTGCAGCAGCAATAAATGTTCACGGTGCTTCACCAGTTTTGAAATGCAAGGATGTGCCATTGTTACTGGAATACGGCACACCCCTGGATTCCCCCTGCAGATTTGTTCTCCCTGCACCAATGCAGGCATCATTGCACCAGGATGAAGGGGTGCCTGCATTGATGGGATAGATTGTTTATATGCCCGGAGGTGTTTCTTCATGCACATGTACAAGCAATTATGGCAACCTGGCATTTCTATGTGTGCTGCAGGATGCAGCACACATGAGAAGGGCAATGACACAAGGAGGAAGGAAAGCATTTTGCCTTGTCGCACCATCCTGACACCACACCTGGGGTAGTGTTGACTTCTGTCAAAGTCTCTGATGAACATGTTGTGTTGGATCTGAGGCAATGACAATATGCAATGGGTGTTGTTGTGGCACAGCTACACTAATTGCACTCTCTTTCAGGCAATGTGCTGTATATTTACAAGGTGGTATAATGCCATAACAAGTGGCTTACGTCCATGTTGTGTATATGTTGGAGTGCATTGTGCAACCTTAGCATCACTACAAGTGTGGCTTGGATGGCTAAGGTGCCTATGTGTCCCTATGCAACCTATTAGCATGCATTAAGTGTGTATTATGTGCCTCCCTCTTCTGCCATTTGTGAGATTCCAGATAGTCCCCCCTGCAATTTATCCTGCATTTGTGGTAGTTTTTGATAGTCTGCACTGTTCTGTCCTGTGATTCCTGTGACCAGCTCCTCTGGGATGACTGCTGCCACCATCTCCTCCAGGTCATCCAGGTCCTCCTTCCAGTCTGCAGTGCTGACTTTTGTTTCCTGGCCAATTTCTCCTTAGTTCTGTGCTTGCAATCGTGCCAGCGCTTCTTGCAATCGGTGACACTCCTCCTCACCTCTTCCACGCTGTTGAGTTTGTCTACTATTGCCTGCCATATGACTTCTCTTCCACCTATTGGCAATTTGGAGGTGTTGAAGAGCTGGTGTTGGTGCTCCGCCACCTCTCGTTCCAAGATGTCATGCTCCTCCTCACTAAAGCGACACTTCTGTTTCCTCTTCTCTGTCTCCTATGAGTTTTCTAGACCCTCCTGGCAGGTACTTGGATGATTGGGTTCTTCCTGGGATCTCTACTGGCCTGCATTCTCCATCTTATCGTCCCAAATGTTTTTTTCTTGCTCTCACTTTTTTTCATGCTAATGCAGTTAAATATGGCGGTTTGCATCAAAAGATTTGCCGCAAAATTGTCAAGCACAAGTGGACATAGGAAGTAAAAATCTGGGCTGGGATTAGAGATGAACCTGAGGTACCCTATGTTCAACTGATTTATAAAAGGAACAGAAAGAGTGCATTTGACTGGCCTGTGTTCTGTGGTCTGGATAGTAGTGAATCCACTTGAGAACTCTGCCTCAATTAGTCTGATAACCAAGGTCTCGTGATTCACTGTGTCAAAGATGGGCAATTGATCAAGTAGAACTAATGCTGCTGATTGAACTTTGTCTTCCACCATCCTCAATCATCCATAGCGGACACCAGGGCCAACTCCATTCCATGAGCCAGCCTGAAACTTGCTTAATCCTCCGCCATGCAGTTTTCCTATCAATAATTTTATTGCAAATGTTGCACTGATATTATCAATGATGTCATAAAAGATGTCATGACTGATGTAATATGTGGGGTAATTAGCAGTGCATGGCAAGGGAGCGAGTAACAGTTACCTTAGGGAGCGAGTTATAGTTACTTGAGTTAACCATAACTATAATTGCTGAATTTCCATGGTTTTGTGTGAGTAAATTCAGAACCTAACTATAACGTGCCTGTAACCTTTGATTTTGTAATTTAATTTCTGTTTTTTTAGTTCTATTTCCTATCTATAACGTCTCTGTAACCTTTGGTTTTGTCAGTGACTTTCTATGCTTTTTTATGTAAAGTAGTTTTATTACTTTACATTAATACAACCACTGCTGCACATAGCCGATGCTGCAGGGCTTGGCCTATGGCCAGGCCCTGCACCCCACTCCTTATGAAATATTTAAGCATTTAAACAATTAAAACAAGTAAATGCCTACTGACATACCTAGACTTGAACCTTCAACCTGAGGGTCTGAGATGTTAACCGCTAGGATACAGGTGACTCTTGATGCTCTAGTGTCCACATGTAACTATGAGATTCAACCCAAAGATTTTAAATAGAAAATATGTAAATGTTCTAGCACTATGAATGTTTAACATTTAAAAACATTAGTAAATACACAGACACTGCCATGAGATACTAGGTTTGAACCATCAATCTACTGAATGACAGTCCAAGAGTTTTACCATTGGGCAAGAAGTGATTCTGTTTTACTGTGCATCAAAACTTAACTACAACTTTTAAACCAAACATCTTGCTAGTGTGATGCTTTGAACTGTTTGTATGGACAGTCCATTGCATTAACAGTCTCCCTCTAGTTCTCTTTCATCCCATTATGGGTGCCAAGATAGTAATCCCATTATGGGATGGAAGAGAAAGAGAGAGAGCGTGAGAGATTGAGAAAAGAAGAGTCATTTAGAGAAAGAGATTGACAGAGAGAACTTAAGGTAGAGAGACAGAAAGAGAGAGAGAGAGAGAGAGAGAGCTTTTTTAGGGTTTATGAGTGATATATTTAGAAAGAGATGTTTCTGGTTAAAATTAAAAGAAAAACATAGTTGTCAAGTAAAAAGAGTGCAACTCATTTGGCCACTCCACACCAACAAAGGCCAACATTGGCCAGATTGAAAAACCCACACCTGACACAGATACACCCACCCACCAACAGCACTACAAAGCACACCCCCACCCAATCCACAAGTCTTTGCAAACATGAAAACATAGCTACACGTTGCCAGCTCAAACATTTACAGGATGGCACACATAAATCACAATCACCTATTCATCTGTCATGCATCACAGACCACACACCATACCTCAACACCTAACACACAACAACACTGGACACAATCACTTCTCCACAGCAGCCCAAATACACACACACCCTGCATCCTGACAAAACATTCCACCTTCTGCACATCACACACACTACACCCAATACACAATACTCATCTCCCCACAAAAAAAAAAGTTTCACTGATGAGGAGTTGCAGGTGATGGTAGACGAAATCGCAAGGGTTGAGCCACAGCTGTTGGGTGCACAGGCCCAGCAGATATCCATTGCCAGGAAGATGGAGCTTTGGCGGAGAATTTTGGGCAAGGTGAACTCTGGAAACCTATCCACGCACAAGGGATGACATAAGAAAGAGGTGGAATGACCTATGGGAGAAGGTGTGTGCAATGGCATCCTGGCACCACATTGCCAACTGGTGGTGGATCCCCATCTCCTCCCCCACAGTTGGCAACATGGGAGGAGAAAGTCTTGGCTATCCTGCATCCAAATGGCCTCACTGGAATCACAGGAGGGCTGGACACTGGTAAGTCACCATTACTACCTTCACCCCACTCCATCCCAAACAGAGAACCACCCTCAACTGTGTACCCCTGCATACCCTACCCACTGCAAGCATACTCCTGCAAGCTCTGTATGTACACACCACAGTAATGCATGGGCAACATGTAGCACTACCAATCCCACAATCCATCACCATACACAAACCAAAGGTGGAAGAACAACACCCATCCCGTAGGGAAAGCCAAAAATGCTGAATATGTAACTGACATTGACTGTAAGAAATCTCATACATGTCCACAGTTACCCCAGCTAATGTCAGCGGCCAGCATGTGCCATGTCAACCCAGTCCTCTACCAGAAAAAGGCTCCAGTGATGACAGCATCTCTGGATGTCTGGATCTGAATGATCTCCCTGGCCCATCTGGGACCACTGGTTAGTCGAACACCACAGGCCACACCCTTTCCACCACAGAGCACCCCACATCAGACCCCAATATCACAGCAGCCACCCAATGTCCCCAAACCTCTGTCCCCAGGACACATCAATGGACAGCGTGCCCACCTGTACAGGGACCTGAGGCGACACCACACAGGCAAGATGATGAAGGTCCTGGTGTCAGTGAGAGTGAGCACACAGTTCAGGGGACACAGGCACAGGGGGACAAGGCCAGTGGGAGGATAGCTGTGCACCAAAGGGTGGGCCAAACCAGTGACCGACTGACCAGAAGCCACTCTCACATGTCCTGGGAGCGTATAAAAAATCCCAGGGCAGGATGGGCCAGGTACTTACCATCTTGCAGGAGATCCAGAGGCTGCAGAGGAGACACCACCAGGAGGTCATGCAGCAGTTGTAGGCCTTAAATGCCAACATGGCCTCCATTGCAGGGGTGCTGAGTGACATGGCTACCATCAAGCATGAGTACCCAACACACCAGCAGGCCCCTTCCACTAGCCAGTTTACTGACCAGCCCTCCGCATCTGCTACAGCTAGTAGACAGGAGTACCTGCCACAGGACTCACAGGCCACCAGCACCCCTCCCTTTGCAGCAGAAGAACCACCCAACAAACGTTCCCTGCGACCCAGACAGCCACCAGAGACTATAGCCAACACCCAAACCTCTGCCAGGAAGTGAGCCCCTCCTAAATGTCTCCCTTGTGTGCCACTGAGACACCTTGTTTACCTTGGACTGCTATTGATCCTTTTCCAATGGACCTTTGGATACTGGACCTGTGCTACAAACCAACTGGACCACTACACTGAAGATTTCATCCACCATCACCCCACTCTATTGCACTATCCCTTCCTTTTCGTCAATTCATTAAACACACTTAAACACAACTGAAGGTTCTGTGCTTTAATTACAACAATATGCAATGTCTTGAACTTTAGTATAATGTCCAAATGTAATGTAAAGTGTGAATCCATCCAATGGACAGGCAGTTTGGGGTACACATAACCAGTGTGAGAGCATGCCACAAGTCACCATCCACCAAACTGTGTGAAAGCAGTCTGTAGGCACAACATGAGTTCACAGTAGTGATCACACCAACACCTGCAAAAAGGGAAACCATTAGTGACATTCAAATGAGAAGTAAAGGAAGTATAGCAACATGAGCCCCTATAACATAACAGCCTGCATTCAGATGGTCACTTCAACCCAGACATTTTCACAGCAGTTGACTCCAAATACCATAAGTGAGGAGAAACAACTCATTTCAGACCCTCACACAAAATGCCACAGTATTAGCCATAGCATGTTGTCAGTATCCCAATTCCTTCTCTGGACAACCTTGTCTTGTCCACACTGCCAGGGAAGCTGAAGTCTCAGAGTGGTTGTGTAAGCACATTTTCAACCACATGACATTCCTAGCAACAAATGCTAAGTACTGCATGGAATGAGGATACAGTTTGCAGTGGGCATGTATTTGAAAAGCTAAACTGCTGATACATTGGGCTGAATAAGCTTGATCACTATCACCATAACACTGGCACGACTGACCACTATTGGAACAGTGTCAGGTCGAATAATGCACAGATTTGTGCGTGGCACAACACAGCAGCCTTACTTAATTATAAAGGAGATATGAACAGAGGCACAGTCTTACCTGAGTGTCATTGGAAGTACTGCTGTATTAGATGTGTCCTGTTGTCCACATCCTACTCCTCCCCATCCTCATCACTGTCTTCAGTGTCCCCTACTACCACAGGTGCATTGTATCCCCCCTCCTTCTGCAGGAATGGCACATGGGGTCTGAGGGCCAAATTGAGCAGCATGCAGCAGGCCACCACTGTCTGGTAGACCTTCCCAGGGGCTTAGAGTAGGGATCCACCAGAAATATGGAGGCACCTGAACCTGGCTTTCAGTAGCCCAAAAGTCCTTTTGATTACTCTTCTGGTGCAACTATGTGCTTCATTGTAACGATTCCCTGGCCCTGTCCTCAGATTCTTCACTGGTGTCAACAGCCAGGATAGGTTTGGGTAGCCGAAGTCACCTGAAAGTAGTGAGAGGCACACATTACTCATGTACAATAGCACAGAGGACAACTCCTGGTGGCATACAGTGACATATACATTGTGTGAAACTTCAGACTCACCTATGACTCACAGTCCCTCCCTCTGTAGTTGTGCCATCATCTGTGGGACAATGCTATTCCTCAATATATAGGCATCATGCACAGATCCCGGAAACATGGCAGTAACATTGGAATTGTACTGATCAGCCAGGCACACCATCTGGACATTTTTTGAATGGTAATTCTTTCTATTTCTGTACACGTGCTCATTTGTCCTGGGAGAGACCAAGGCAATATGGGTCCCGTCAATGGCCCCAACCACATGTGGAATGTGTCCCATTGTGTAGAATGCAGCCTTCACGGTGGGCAAATCATCGCTGTGGGGGAATGAGATATAGCTACTCATGTGTTTCAGCAAGGCAGACAAAACTCTTCTCAGCACATCAGTAAACATTGCCTGTCACAACCCCTGCAGCTAAGCCCACAGTCACCTGGACAGAACTACTGGCCAGGAAGTGGAGCACTGACAGCACCTGTACTTCAGGGGATATTGCTGTAGGACTACAAATAGCAGGAATGCGATCTGGCTCACCTTGTTGACCCAGTTCAGTGATTGTGGCCCTGTCCAGCCGATAGGTGAATATACTATGGCGTTCCTCCACTGTAGCCAAGTCGAGTAGGGTTCTGTACACAGGTGCATGCCTCCTCCTGTTCTGCAGTGGTTGGTATCTAAATGAACCAAACATCAGAAGTGTGTGACAACAGGAAGGATGGACACACAACATCACAGTCTACAGAGGAGTCTCATCCAATTCATGCAACCAATGATTGTAATTTGCACTGGTGTCCTCTACATGCAAATGGACTTCTTCAAAAATATATACTTTTAATTTGCCATTGTGTCTCACAGATGTAGTCGGAGTCATGTGTCAGGATTTGTAGCATCCCAATTTACATGTTCTGTCAACTACACATCTGTAAGCTGTGCACTGGTATGAGATCTAATTTGAGTGCCAGAGTCTACAACCAATCCAAAGTATGTAGCGGATTGGAATTGCTCTGGTGTCTACCATCTGTGCCTATGATGCACATTAATTTGGCTGCCATGAGTACCAGCATCAGGAAATGGCAACTGCCTGTCCTGCATGCAGGGACAGGTGAAAGTGACCTCACTCCGCCGGCGTTTGGCGTCAGGGCAGTCTGCACCACCGTGCAACTCCTCATTGGTTAACATGGAAGTCGATGGAGGACAGGGGCCAATGATGATCACCGCCAGTGGTGACAGTGTTCACCGGAATGGACGTAAGTGCCATTTTCTGTATCCGATTTCACTTGATTCCTGACACTCACCATATCAACACCTCCACTGTGTGTGCTGCTGTGTCCTTTGTCTGGAACCCACAATGGCCCCTGCTATAGGGGATAGGTCCCCACCCTTCACATTTGAAGAACTTGAGAAGTCTGTGGATAGAGTCCTACCCTTGTATGGACAGTTGCATGGGCCTCCAGATCAACAGGTGAGCACCTTTTGGGTACTTTGAATGCAACATGGCTGTATGTAGATGTATATGTGTGCAGGCAGTGTGTCATTTGGGGAGTGTATTTTTGCTGCATGTAATGTGTACGCTGAGGTATGAGTAATGTGTAACATTAATATGGGATCTATGCAGTATTTAAGCAATTGTTGTAACAGAATGTAGTGTGGAGTTCATGTGTCCGTAGGCAGGTTAGTGCTCATCAGAAAAATGGGTTATGGCGTGCCAAGGACATGCGGACCCTGTGGGTACATATCTGGCGGAGCACCCACTGCAGAAAGAGGTGGGAGGACTCTGAGCCTGGAAGACCACGGAGGCCCAGCTGGAGACGTCAGTGACGGAGGGGTGCCCTTTGGACCCTGACCCCCCTACTGCCCCGCATACTGGCAGTGGCCAACCTGGAGTTGGATGGGCGCTTGAAGGCAGCACAGCAGCCACAAGGGGGTGAGTACACACTGTGTGGAATTCTTTCCTGATGCCTGCCATGGTGTTTGGGTGCACGGTTCTAGTCAGTGTATGGCCCAATACGCCCATGTAGCTCATCTTGTACAGTCCTGCTTAGCAATGGTGAGTGGTATGTGCATTTGGTATTGGCAATTAGCTGGTATTACATCTTCATTTGAGACCTACACCCTGACTCACCTATGTTGTTGTAATGCTCTGATATCCACTGTCTAGGTGGTGTGACCTGGCAATTGCACGTTGTGCAGTCACTTTGTCGGAATTTTATAGCAGTGCCTTTGTCAACAGGCAGACATGGCTTAGTGAGTCCTTGTGGGTGTGCAGATGGAAGTTCATTTCTGTTGTTGTCCCGAGGCAATGGTTTGGTATTGTGATTGTTACTGCACAGTGTTAGTTTCAGTTAGTTCCAGTGGGTCATTGTGTTGTTCATGTCATATGTGCTATTATTTCTGTAACTGACCCTTTGCTCCCATTCTTTCTCCCCCACCCTCTCTCCTTTTCTTCTTCTGTCCTTCTGTGCATTAGCATCATCTTGCAAAGGAGCAGGGGCACCAGCGAGTGGGGGAACTGAAGCCCACAGGATCCAGGAGTCAGCGCCGACTGACGCCGAGGGAACTAGTAGGTCGGAGGGTGAGGGGAGCACCACAGGGGAGACAGGAGCTACAACACCAGACTCTGATTCCTCCCTGGTGGTGGGAGAACCCTCTGGGACCAACCTAGCTACATCATCTTCCACCACTCGCATACCAGCACTGCCCTCCCAGTAGCACCCCACCCAGTTTCCTGTGCCTGCTCACACAGGAGGGTGGGCATCTCCTTTGCCACAGGCACCTCGGCCCCTCTCCCAGTCAGCCCTGCTACCCTCACTGAGGAGGCTAGGGACCTCCTGAGATCCCTCTCTGTAGAGCAGTCAACCATAGTGAATGCCATCCAGGGGCTGGCATCCCAGATGCAGCAATGCAATGCCAACCTGGAGGGCATTCATGGCGGCTTGGCTGCCCTACAGAGATAGTTTCAGGCTCTGGCCTCCTGTTTGATGGTAGCCAGTCTCCCTGGTTCTTCCGTCCCCCCTCAACTACCTGTTCCCAGTCCCAGAGTCCTCTCCCCCACTAACCTCAAGCACACAATCAGACCACCATGCACCCAAGACAACAGACAGGACTCGCAAAGACAAGCACAGGCACCACAGATCACACCAGGAGCACACACACAGCCAACACCCAGGTGCACAAACAACAACAGTCATTGCCTCCACTGTCTCCCTCACTTCCTCCTCCCTCACAGTCACATCAGCACTCACACCTGCAAGCATTGCATCTTCAGTCCCAGATCCTGCCACCTGTACAGCCTTGCCCACAGTCACCACTACAGCAGACACACAGACTAGCATCCCATTCACCACATGTGCAGTCACCACCACCACCATCCCAACCACATGCAGCACACCCAGCTCACTTGCAGACACCACCACAACATACATGCACACGACCTGTTTGTCTTCTCCCACCCTGTCTGCCCCCTCCAAAACCACATAAACGCTCACACTAAGACACTCAACACCCATCTACCTACACACACGTACACTTTACATGCACCTGCAACCCAGTCCAGCACACCTATTCCTCCTACAACCACTCCCTCCTTCTCCACTCCCAAACATCCTCCCACACTCCACCCCACTGTCCCTAAAAAACATTTTCTTGCAAACCTTGACCTCTTCCCTTCTCCTGACCTACCCCGTGTTGTCTGGAAAAGGAAGGTCCCGTACCCCAGCCCAGTACCTCGAGCTTCCAGTCCTCTAATGGCCCCCCTGGTGTCCTCCCTGCTAAAAAACCTCCTACTACAGGGCACAGGACAGCCACTATGACCCCCCGCTCCAAGCACACTCCTCTGCTCCCTAAACAGAGGAGCAAAGGCCCGCCCCCCTCCCAAACCCAAATCCAAGTACCCCCTTCAAAGAAAAGCACCCCACCCCCTGAGGTGCCTGCCTTCCACATTGATGTCCCTGCCCAGTGGAGTTACTTGGGCTGTCAGGAGTCAAATTGGGCCTCTCACATTGCCATGTGTAGTGGCATGAACACTTTTGGACTGGACAATCGCCCTTTGTGTATATAGTTCAATGATTTTAATGTGATTGCTATTCCCACCGGAATACAGTGGTTGGACTAAAGGTATTTGTCCTGGCTTTTTTTACTTCTAGCTTCTATTGTTGTTGTACTTTTCAGCGGATTGTTCTCCATGTGTGGTATGTGTGTATGGTGTGTGATGTGCGTATAGATGTGTCACTCTCCCCTCCCTTCCTTGTGTGCTAGGCCACCACACTCACCGTCTTCATTGGCTTTGCTGCTCCTGGACTCTCATCACATGGTACAGCATCAGCAGGGCTTCCAGTTCGGGTTCCATAGCGGCCGCGGACTCCTCTGTGTCCCTGAAGGTGAGTGTCTCTTTTTATATGGGTTGTTTCTGCCAGGCTTTTCATGGTAGTGGTCCCACCCTAGAAATCCTGGCGGTCTACTATGTCATAATATGGTAGGCAGTGAATGGTGTTCCGCCAGCCTGAAGATGGCAACCGCCAGGGTCGGTGGCCGGACCGCACTGGCGGTTCAATAGGTCCATTGGCTGTATATGGGAGGGATCACTGCCATGGTCATAATATGGAGTTCTTCACCGCCAGCCTGGCAGCAGTACTACTGCCATTGCCGGCGTGGCGGTCAACTGACCACCAAGGTCATAATGAAGCAGCACCCCCAGCCACACGGGGGACCATCACCTTCCCGGGACACATTGCTCGCTGCCTCCCTGGGGCAGAAATTAACATTGAATGTGAGGGGATTGCACCACACCCCATGGTCCCAGGAACCACCACCTCCCTGGGGCATATTCCTCAAAATTATGTGGGGGGTGCTGTCTGCCCCCCCACAGCCACAGTGACTGCCACATCCCTGGTGCAAAATTTTTAATTGAATGCAGGGGGACACAAGCCCCCTCCACAGCCCTGGGACCACTGCCCCTGGGGCACATCCCTCAAACTAATGCTGAAGGGACATCTGACCCCTTAGCAACCCCAGGGACCGCATATCCCCAGAGCAGAAATTAAAATTGAATGAAGGTGGCTGTGCAGTGTCCCCCCAGCCCAAGGGACAGATGCAGGCAGGGAAACATGAGGAAACAATGCTGTCAAAAGCAGCTACCTCTCCTTGACAGCAACACTAGCTCCCACAGGAGGTGGAAAGCCGGCTGGGACCCCGGGGGCCTTCAGACCCATCCCCACCATCCCCTACATTGTCACTGGGTGCCCTGGGGGACAGCCAGGTCGCTGGCTGGGCCCAAGAGAATGGGGTCCCTGGGACAGTGATCGGCCACGGGAGGGGGGCATGCAACCCCCCCTCCAAAAAAACGTACATAATAGGCTGGGCCCTGAGGGATGGGTTACCCAGGACCAAGCTCAGCATTGGGAGGGAGGGGGCTTGCCACCCCTCCCCCAAAAACATATTTAGGTCTGGGAATGGGGACCCCAGGGTCAAAAATGGCCTGAAAAAAACAATTAAATATTTAGAGTGGGCCCTGAGGGTTGGGGCCCCCTAAATTAGCCAGTGGGACGCGCAACTCTGCCCCAAAATTAAATTAAATATATAGGACTAGACCAAGGGGATGGGGTCCTTGAGGCCAAAATCACCCTGTGGAGGGGGGCATGTGGCTCACCCCCTAAAGAACAAATATTTAGGCCGTACCCCAGGGGAAGGGGTCCCTGGGCTGAAATACGCCTGCGGAGGAGAGCTGTGTGACCCCCCTCCCAAAGACACATAAATATTTATGCTGGAAACTGCGGGATGGGGTCCCTGGGGCCAAGATCAGCCTGGGGAGGAAGGCATGCAGCCCTGCGGTCAATTACCGCTGTGCATGGCCAAAGGCTGTGTGCAGCGTAGGGTTGGGTGGTTAGGGAAGTTGGCCACAGAGTCTGGTCGCGGGATGGGTGGTTATAGGGTTTGGCCAGTAGCCAGGCTCTGTGGCCAACTACTGATGCACATGTCCGAAGGCCGTGTGCAGCGCAGGGTTGGGTAGTTATAGTTATAGTTATAGCGGCTGGCCACAGGCCCTGCGTCCAAACTCCACTGAACACCGCCTTTGGCTGGGTGAATAGTGGGGTTGTCTGGTGATAGTGCTTGGCAGAAAGTCCTGGCAACAGGGCAGACCCTGCTGCCAACCCCCACTGTGCATGGCCAAAGGTTGTGTAAAGCGCAGGTTTGGGTATTTATAGGGGTTGGCTGCAGGGTCGGACCCCAAGGACTCCATCCTCTGGGGCCAGGCCGACTCTCGTAACCACCCAACCCCACGATGCGCCAAAGGCTGCACGTAGCACGGGTTTGGGTTGATATAGGGGTGGGCCCCAGGACGTGGCCACAGGCCAGACCCTGCGGCCAAACGCCACAGTGCACGGCAATGCACTGTGGTTGTTGGATGAAAGTGTAGTAATGAAAATTACTTTACGTTAAAAAAAACACTGAAAAAACGAAAGTTTGCAGGGACGTTATAGTTAGGAAATAGAATTTTAAAAACATAGAATTTAAAAAAAAACAAAGGTTACAGATATATTCTAATTCGGCTCACTTTTTAAACATCAAAACCATAAAAATTCACCTGTGAAAGTTATTTCAAGTCATTATAACTTGCGCCCTAAGGTAGCTATAACTTGCACCCTCGCCATGCACTGCTTATTACAGTACAAATTACAGCACTCATGACATCTGTCAGAAATGGGTCTTTGGTTAGCAGTCAGGTTACCCCCTGTCCAAGCAAGGACCATTACTCTAGTCAGGTCAGGGTAAAGGAGAATCACTCTTGGTTAACCCCCACTCACCCCCTTGGTAGCTTGGCACGAGCAGGCAGGCTTAACTTCAGAAGCAATGTGTAAATTATTTGTACCAACACACACAGTAACTCAGTAAAAACACTATAGAATGAAACAACACAGATTTAGAAAAATAGGCAACATTTATCTAAACAAAAGAAGACCTGAATGACAAAAATCCAACATACACAAGTCAAGTTATGAATGAATCAAAAGAATAAGGGCCTCATTTAAACTTTTTGGTGCAAAACTGCACTAACGCAGTTTTGCGCCAAAAAGTTTTGCACCGGCTTGCACCATTTTTTAGCACCAGCTGGGCACCATATTTATGGAATGGTGCAAGCCAGTGCAAAGGGTAGGCTAGTGTAAAACAAAAATGACGTTACGCAGGTTAGAGTAAAAATAAATGACTCTAACCAGATTAGCTTCATTTTTTTATGCTTAGGGGCATATTTATACACTCTGTTTGCACTGAATTAGCATCATTTTTTTTTACTCTAATTCGGTGCAAAACTAACTCCATATTTATACTTTGGTGCTAGACCCGTCTAGCACCAAATGTATGGAGTTAAAGTCATTTTTGGGAAGTGGAAACCTACCTTACCTTAATGAGATGCAAGGTAGGCGTTCCCGTGCAAAAAATGACTCTGTAGGCCAGCAATAAACAGCAGAGGACACAAAGTGGGACCCAGATCTGTGAAATGGAAAACCAAAGTGACAAGTCAGGGTCCATACACTAAATGAAAATGACAGACTTATGCTAGCTCAAACAATAATGTGATATGTGGGAAGCAGTTCCATCGTATTACCTGTGTCTCACTGGAAGTATTGCATGATGATGTTTCGGTTGTCGATATCCTCTTCTTCTGCCTCCTCTTCTTCACTGTCCACAGGCTCCACAGCTGCCACAAGACCTCCAGGTGGACCATCCTCCTACAGAAAAGGCACCTGTCGTCGCAAAGCCAGGTTGTGCAGCATACAGCAGGCCACGATGATCTGGCACATCTTCTTTGGTGAGTAGTAGAGAGAACCACCTGTCATATGGAGGCACCGGAACCTGGCCTTCAGGAGGCCGAAGGTGCGTTCGTTCACCCTCCTAGTTGGTCCATGTGCCTCGTTGTAGCGTTCCTCTGCCCTTGTCCTGGGATTCCTCACTGTGGTCAGTAGCCATGACAGGTTGGGGTAACCAGAGTCACCTGCAAAAGTCGAGGGACAACTGTTAGACACACACTAACCCTTAGGGACAGCCCCATTCCCAGACACCTATGTCCACTGTATTGGGACCTTGGCCTCACCTATTAGCCACACACAGTGCCTCTGGAGTTGCCCCATCATATAAGGGATGCTGCTTTTCCTCAAAATGTAAGCGTCATGCACAGAGCCAGGATACTTGGCATTCACATGGGAGATGTCCTGGTCTGCCAAACACACCAGCTGCACATTCATCGAATGGTAGCTCTTCCAGTTTCTATACACCTGTTCTTTCCTGCGGGGGGTACAAATGCCACATGTGTACTATCAATGGCACCAATGATGTTGGGGATATGTCTCAGGGCATAGAAGTCACCTTTCACTGTGGGCAAATCTTCCACCTGAGGGAACACGATGTAGCTGCGCATGTGTTTCAGCAGGGCAGACAACACTCTGGACAACACGTTAGAGAACATTGGCTGGGACATCCCTGATGCCATGGCCACTTTTGTTTGAAAAGACCCACTGGCCAGGAAATGAAGTACAGACAGGACCTGCACTAGAGGGGGGATTCCTGTGGGATGGCGGATAGATGAAATCAGGTCTGGCTCCAACTGGGTACACAGTTCCTGGATTGTTGAACGATCAAGTCTGTGCCTAGGATGTGTCTCTCTTCCATTGTCGACAGGTCCACCAGGGGTCTGCACACCGGAGGATGCTGCCATCTCATCACCTGCGTCAGCGGACATGCCCTATGTAGGAGAACAGCGAGCAGAGAGTCATCCAACAATGAGGTATCACAATGTGTTATTTGCAGAAACGTTATTATTCCGCAATGTGCCGGTATCTGTCTATATTCCCGGCCTAGATAGGTGTGACGCACTTAACATCCATCCCATGTGGCATCCTGAAATAGCGGCTGCTTGACCTGTCAGGTGCAACAAGGAGATATGAGGTAACTGCGCTGGCGTTGTACACCGTCGCGATAGGCGGTCGACAACCGTGGCACAATTCTGCATTGGTTAACATTGGGCACTATGGGTCCCAGGAGCCAATGAAGATGTATGCTGGCAGTGAAGGTACGTACCGCCGCGGACGTGGCCGCCATTTTCTGTCTGTTCACTCAGTTGATACCTGACCTTCAACAGGAGAGGACCTACACTGCAAGTGCAGCTGTGACCTGTGTCTTGAAGCGACGATGGCTCATGTGCATGGGGAAAGGGCCCCTGCCTTCACTTCGGAGGAGTTGGAGAAACTATTGGATGGGGTCCCCCCCAGTACACCCAACTGTACAGTCCTCTAGACAAACAGGTGAGTACACTGTGAGCATGCATGGGAAGATACAATGGGGGGCTGAGGCCTGCATGTGCGGATAGGGAGTGTATGTGCGCCAGGGCATGGGTGGGAACTGGGGGCAATGAGTATGACAGTCCGGACGGGTAAGTCATTTCCTTTCCCCCTGTACCATTCTTCTAGGTCAGTGCCCACCAAAAGAAAGGTATTTGGCGTGCCATCGCCAAGGACGTCCGGACCCTGGGGGTCTACCACAGACGGAGCACCCACTGATGTAAAAGATGGGAGGATCTGCGCCGCTGGAGCAAGAAGACGGCGGAGGCACAGCTGGGGATGGCCTCCCAACGTAGGAGAGGTGCCCGTCGCACCATGACCCCCCTGATGTTCCGGATCCTGGCGGTGGCCTGTCTGGAGTTGGATGGGCGCTTGAGGGCATCACAGCAGCCACAGGGGGGTGAGTACACTCTCATTCAGCAGACTCAGCGCGCATTACGAGGTGTCTGGGTGGGGAGGTGGGCAGTGGGTTCCATTAGGCCAGGGCAAACTAGGTAGTAAAAGGTCCCTTGTGAGGCAGGCCATGTGGCACCCCAGACCCACCAGTGGTAAGAGCCATCTACACCTAGTCAGGCTCCTGTGACTTCCAGGTGTGCAGCAATTGTTCTTAGGCCTCGTCCCCCATGGTCAGCTGAAATTTCTAGGAACTATCAGTGCATGGTGTAGTGCAGAGGGCTGCTCCGTGTGTATTGTGTCCGCCAACGGTAGTGGTGTTGCATGCACTAAACATGTCTTTTTTCTGTCTCCCCCCCCCTTTTTGTGGTCTCCCTGTTCTTGTGTGCAATAGCATCATCAGGCGGAGGAGCATTGGCACTGGAGCAGAAGGGAGCTGCAACCCACTTGGCCCTGGAGGGTGAAGCAACAGAGTCTGAAGCCACCAGTGGGACGGAGGGCGGGGGAAGCTCCACGGCGCGAACAGGACCAGACAGCAGTGACAGAGACTCCTCCTCTGATGGGAGCTCCTTTGCGGTGGCGGGCACCTCTGTGCCCACCGCATCAACAGGTACAGCCGCCACCACCCCTACCAGCACCGCCCTCCCAGAAGCCCCTCAGCGTGTCCTGTGCCCTATCACCCAGGAGGGTGGGCATCTCCTTTGCCCCAGGCACCTCAGGCCCTGTCCCAGTCAGCCCTGCTGCCCTCAGTGAGGAGGCTATTGACCTCCTGAGATCCCTCACTCTTGGGCAATCTACCATTGTGAATGCCATCCAGGGTGTAGAGAGGCATTTGCAACAAACAAATGCATACCTGGAGGGCATTCATTCTGGGCAGGCAGCCCAACAGAGAGCATTTCAGGCTCTGGCCTCAGCACTGATGGCAGCCATTGTCCCTGTGTCCAGTCTCCCCCCTCCAACTTCCACCACCCAGACCCAATCCCCTGTACCTCAGCCTATCCCAAGTACACCATCAGACCAGCATGCACACTCATCAACACACAAGAGTGGACATGGCAAACATAAGCACCACACATCCCACAGGCACTCACACAAGCACCAGACCCATGCAGACATAGCAACATCCACTGCCTCCACTGTGTCCCCCTCCTCCACGTCCTCCACCTCCCTCCCTGTCTCATCTCCACTCACACCTACATGCACTACATCCTCAGCCACTACCTCCATCACCAGCACGCCCATCACCACACACCGCTCACGTGCACTCACCACCCCCACTACCATTCACACATCCCCTGTGTCCTCTCCCAGTGTGTCAGTGAGCCCTCCTCCCAAAGTACACAAATGCAGGCACACACCCACCCAACAGCCATCCACCTCACAACAGCCTCTGGCCCATGCACCTTCACCCAAATTCAGCAGACGTACACCTCCTACAACCACTACCTCTCCCTCCACTTCCAAACGCCATCCATCTTCCCATCCCAGTGTGTCTAAAAAACTCTTCCTGGCTAACATTGACCTCTTCCCTACACCTCCCCCCGTCCTTCCCCTAGGGCCAAGCTTTCCAGGTCCCAGCCCAGCACCTCAGCCACCACATCCCCAGGCACAGTGGTGCCAGCAACTGCGGGGTCATGGAGTGCGCCACCCATCAGGGCTGCCAGTGTGCCACGTAGCGAGGGCAAGGACATTCCGCCACCTGCCAAGGTGAAAAAGGTGCCCACATCCCGGAGGGAGAAGCCGAAACTACCAGCCACCAAGGGCTCAGCAAAAACCAAAGGGGATAGTGGCAAGACAACTGCAGCACCATCAAAGCTGGGGAAGGCCCACAAGCAGAAGAGCAGGTCAGGAGAGGGCATTGTTGCACCGACTGAGGGACCAGTGTCACACTTTCTGTCCTCGACAACGCCAACCTGTACGGCGGCGAACACCGCTAGCTGCCCCGCCACCACAACCACCACCTGCACCGCCACCTGCACGGCCCCGGCACGCCTCAATGACAGTACCCAGTGGGCAGCCGTCCAAGGCTGCAGGAGACGGCCTGCTGTGTCCCTCAGCAGGTGCTGACCCATGTACCGCTGCCAGCACCACCGCCAGCACCACCGCCACAGACACCGCCGCAAACACCACTGCCACAGACACCGCCGCAAGCACTGCCACCTGCACAGCCCCCGCATGTCTACAGCCTCAGCGACAGTCCCCAGCCTCTTCCCCAGTGGGCAGCCATCCGAGGCTGCAGGAGACATCCTGCTGTGTCCCTCAGCAGGTGCTGACCCATGCAGCGCCGCCAGCACTGCCGCAAGCACTGCTGCCATAGACACCGCCCCAAGCACCGCCATCGGCCCCATGGCGTCTCGGACACAGGCACCACTGCTGACATGGCTATCATCCCCAGTGGTCAGTCGTCTGAGGCTGGAGGAGAGTGCCTGGATCCTGGGCAGCTTCCATGAGGCATGACATCCATCACTGTTTGCACCTGCAGGTGGAAGGCGCAGCCGCAGCAGTGTGGGGTATGTCGCTGCCTCCATGGCGTATCATGCTACCTGAACCTTGCCAATCTTGTGGCACACACACCCAGGTGAGGGAATTGTACCGGCCACACTGCACTTGGAGCACTCTGGGCACCATGCCCCCTCCAGAACCAGTGGAGTATCACATCCACTACCTCAGTCCTTGGCAGGATGAAGCACTCTGGGCACCAGGCCCCCTCCAGAACCAGTGGAGACTGTAATCCATTTGAACCACCCACTGGAGAGACTTGAGAGGCTGTGGCTTTGCACTCCCCAGGATAAAGAAGTGGGCAGACCACCCATTGGAGAGACTTGAGAGACTGTGGCTTTGCACTCCCCAGGATAAAGCAGTGGGCAAACCACTCACTGGAGAGACTTGAGAGACTGTGGCTTTGCACTCCCCAGGATACAGCAAAGGGCATGGAGCCCCCTGTGCAGCAGTGGCGTCGTGCGTTCATCAGGCTGAGGTGCCCCCTCCCCCTGAGGTGCCTGTGTATTTTCGATCTGATGCCCCAGCAGTGTTCTCTCCGTTTTGAATCAGGTATCATGTGTAGACTTTGCCCCCGCATTTTGGGCCCAATTTGGGACAATGATTAATACACTATCCGGACTTGTGTAGTTGGTGTACATGTTTGTATATACTGAATTTGGAGTTTTGACTAATGGATTTTTCATGATTACAGTTGTTACAATCATTTCCTTTTGTCCTTGCGTTCTTCCAGGGGGTGGGGCGTGTATATGTTATGTTGTTGCATGCATTTGTGTGTATGCGGTTGTGGGTGAGGGTGGGGGTGTTGCGTGTTGCGTGTGTGTGTCCCCCCTCCCCTGTGTTGTAGATGCAGTACTCACCGTGGTCACCGCCACCGACGTTCGTACTCCTGGTAGAAGAGGAGGGAAACCAACATGGGTAACACCTGAAGTTCGGGCTCCATGGTGTCCTGGTTCCTTGTTGGGTGTCGAGAGGTGAGTGTTTTCCCTTCTGTGTACTGTTTCTGCCGTGCTTTTGATAGCGTTGGTTCCGCCCCGGAAAAGGTGGCGGATAAGCCTTGTGTAATACAGTGGGTGGTACTTTGTCTTCCCCTGTCTGTTGGCGGTATCCGCCGCGCTGTTTGAGTGTTAAAGTGGCTGTCTATGTTGGCGGGTTCCGCCACGGTCGTAATCCCATTTTTTTTCCGCCGGCCTGTTTGCTGTATTACCGCCGCTTTAACACCGACCGCCAGGGTTGTAATGAGCGCCTATGTTTTCTGACAAAATGTAATTTGTCTGGACACATTTCAGGCTTCAGACGTTGCATGGTAAAAATGGACCTGGAACGTCTGGTAATCTTCCACATTTTTAAACTGCTGCAGTCCTTTGTGAAAAAATAATGTTTATATTCTTACATATATTATTAAAACATTGGAGTGTTAGATGCTCCATTGAGACGAATGGAGTAGCTACAAACTTATAACGGATCATATTGGCCTCCTGCATCAACATTCCAATATTTGATTGTATGTTTCTTCGTTTTTAATTTAGAATATTCTACCGTTAGTTGGTGGAATGTTCTAAAAGCTTTATAGCTCTTCTGCCTCGGACTATACTGGTTGTCAAAAGGCCCTCTCCCTCCTTCTAGGCTCTAACCTTCAGCTCGGGTCTATGACTCAGGATCAGAGATTTTAAGAACTAGTATAGACCTCTGCAGCAGGCTACAGCATACACATATGACTGCACATTTGCATATTTAACCTTCATGCACATTCATAATAGGTCACTTTTCTCTTCCAATACAAATATATATCAAAACTTCCCATATGACTTTCCGTCAGTTAGACTACCGAATTAGCCTGCAAATTACGTACTCTTTCTCAAAAGGAGAATTTATTAAAGATTACGGTTTCAAAATATTCATCCTTCCAATGTTTCAGCATAACTTTCCAAGCAGCTGCATGACCACAGCTAAATTTTTGAGAGTCCAAAAATATAATTTTCAATAGCTGACCTAGTGAGGTGATAACAGAATTACTTTTGTGTTTTCTTGTAATATTTTATATTTTGTAGCCATTTCAGGTTTTGGCAGGTGAGAATTACCTTTTGAGAATTGCAAAACTATTAAATTGATGTAGTCTTCTTTGAAATAACTACTTTTACATATAATATAATAGATTTTTATTAAAACGTTCACTCACATTGTCAGACCGGCATCTTTGGCGTGGTTCCCCTAACCATTTGCCCTCTGACCTCCTGTTTTCTGACTTCCTTTTTGCTGGAATTTTAGGATTCTGGACACTTTACCACTGCTGATCAGTAATAAAGTGCAGGTTCTCTGTACTCTAAACCATGGTAACATCAGCTTCTCCACAAATGGCATATTTAATTTACTTGTAAGCCCCTAGAACAGTGCACTACATGTGCCAGGGTCTGTAAATTAAATGCTACAAGTGGGTCTGCAGCATTGATTGTGCCTTGGGCCTGCCATTGCAGGGCCTGGGTGGGCAGTTTTCAACTGTCATTTTGACCCAGCAAGTGTACCCACTTGCCTGACCTTAACCTTCCTTTTTATTACATGTAAGCCACACCAAACGTAGGCCCTGGTTAACACCAAGGGATGTACTTTTAAGTTTAACATGCCCAAGTAGTGAAAAACTATGAAATGTGTTGTCCACTACGACAAAGCCTGTGTCTCCAATAGGTTAACTTTGGGAATACCTTAAAGCATCCTTTAAGTGTAACTTTCAATTGGGAAAATATAGGAATGTGGAGTTTGGTATCTCTGGATTCACAGTTTAAAATCACAGGTTATGCTGAAGTCAGATTTTAGATTGTAAGACTGAAAATGCTACTTTTAGAAAGTTGGCAATTTCTTACTTTAACTACTGTATGCCTCTGCCTCTCTCTGAAAACACATGTGGGGTAGATGGCAGCTGGGCATTGTGCATTCCCTCTAGACAGTCACACAGAAAGCGAACATCGGTATGACATTTTCATCCTGATGGCCCTTCACCAGGCTGATGGGTCTTCCTGGAATAGATGGGAGGGAGGAGCTGACACCTACACCTGAACAGGACTGTGCCTCTCCTCACACAAAGGGGTGCATACCACCCTGTAGAGAGTTTGGAGCTAGGGGAGGAAGGAAGGGACCTTGTGATCTTCAAAGGACTCCTTTGAAGTCTCGCCCACTTCAAAGAAACATTCTGGTATAAATACTGGACCTCAGGCCCCTCCAAATCCGTTCACTTTGGGGTCCCCAGGAGACTATGAAATGAAGACACACATTAAAGCTCTGGGTTGCTCCCCACCTGAGCATACAACTTCTCAGTGCACTGCCTGCAGCTGCTAGCTTTGCTGCTGATGGAGAATAAGTGTCAGGGAAGCCCCTCTTCAGCGTGGCTCCCTGCCCCGTGTGTTACTGGAGCAACCAGAGTGTCACCTCGGCACCCAGACAGTGAAAAAGTACTGTGACTCTGTAACCATATAGTGCTTTCACAGGCATGGACTGTGAATTTCCTGTCACGAGTGACTGAGCAAGGCCTTCCTGTGTGAACCACTCTAGGGAATTGTGGAGCATTGTTGTGTCCTGATCTAACCATCAGGAATTTAATTGCTAAACCCTGATGGCGACAGCTGTGAAACTTACTGTAACTATTTGAACAGGAGTGCACATGCGCTCCAACATGTGCTGATTACATATATGTTTTTAATAACTATATCGAAACCAATATTTATTGGATGTTTGTCATTTTGGTCTCATTTAACTCAGATAAATATCCTTTAGTTTTCTAAACTGGTGCAGAGTCGTTTTGTGGTGTCCTTCACTTTGTGACTGTAATCAAGTGTTCCACAAATACTTTAGACATTGCCTCTCAAGTTAGGCCTGACTGCTCTGTGCTACCAGAAAGTGTTCAGAGGTTAATTTAGGGAGTGTAACTGACTTACCCAGGCTAGGATTTTGGTCCCTACTTGGTCGAGATGCATACCTCTACCAACTAGAGAACCAGATTTTAACACACAGACATAAAAATCAAAGTATAAATAACTTTGTATGTATAATGCCTTATCCCACATAGCACAATAGTTGCAAATATAAATAACTGTAAAAATGTGCTGCAATTAACTAGTGACAATGTCTTATAAAGATTTGAACAGAATAACATGTAATTAATCTATAGCTAGAATGGTATTACAGCTCCCAATGATACTTTCAGGAAAACGTTTGTAAATGCTCCCAGGAGATATTGTTCTCCATATACACATCATGGGACACAATTAAAATCATCATTATTATTGAATTAAAATTACAATTAAATTACATTTAACAATTAAACAAATTTAAATTACATTAAAATTGAATTCCAAATAAAATCATGAAAATACCTTTTTCTAAAATGTCTTTCATGAGTATCCTGTCAAGATCTGACACTTTCTAATGAAAGCAACTGGGTGTCTGATATAGAAAGAGGAAAGCCAAGGAGTAAAGGGATCCATACCTCATTCCACATTTAGGGGGTCATTACGACATTGGCGGGCGGCTACCGCCACCCGCCAAGCAGTAACCGCCGTGCGGCCGCCAATGCACCCGCACTCCCGCGGCCCCCATTACGACATTCCCGCTGGGCCGGCAGGGATGAGGCCGCAACATAGGAGCCGGCTGCTAATGGAGCCGGTGGTGTTGCGGCCGTGCGACGGGTGCAGTTGCACCCGCAGCGCTTTTCACTGTCTGCTATGCAGACAGTGAAAAGCTGGCCGGGGCCCTGTTAGGGGGCCCCTGCACTGCCCATGCCAGTAGCATGGGCAGTGCAGGGGCCCCTAGACCCCTTACCGCCAGCCTCTTCCTGGCGGTGCAAACCGCCAGAAACAGGCTGGCGGTAGGGGTGTCATAATCCCCAGGGCAGCGCTGCTTGCAGCGCTGCCCTGGCGGATTATCACCGCCGGGGCTAAAACGGCGGGAAACCGCCGGCCCCGGCGGTGCGACCGCAGCGCTACCGCCACGGTCGTAATAAGGGCCTCCATACCGCCAGCCTGTTGGTGGTACGGACGCTACATTACCCCTGGCGGTCTCCGCCCGCCAGGGTCGTAATGACCCCCTATATGTCCAACACTGATTACATCTGGCATTTGATGACCATTTAAGTGAAAAGTACTGAGTAAGGAGGAAACTGTTCCGATTTTTTTCTTTCTTGTCTAAGGCCTAATCATAATGGACTTATCTCTATGAGCTCTAGACAGTCTCTACAGGGATGCAAAAGTAAACAGTTTCAAAGTCCTGACCTTAATAGATTTGTCAGTAGAATTGGCAACCACAAATTTCTCATAAAGGATCTTTGGGCGGCTGCTATCGTTGGTAAAGTGCTGGAATGGTTTATCTTTTTTCTTTCTAGAAGATCTGAGCAAGTTGCTTTGATAACCTTTTCCTTCGTGTGGCAACATGGTTACTTGTGGTGTTCCTTACAGTGCTGTTCTTTCATCTTATCTGTTTAGCATGTATGTCAGACATCTTGTGGCTCTCTTTTGACCTCTCTCTACATTCTAAAGCAGATGACACTCAAATTCTATTCAAATTAAGTGACTGAACCTTACATGATTTCTCAACCAAAAGCCACAGCTCTGCTGTTAGGAAATGAATGGGCATTTATTAGCTTAACCATAATACTGACAAAACAGATACTTTATATATATAAAGAAAGTCTAATCTCTAAAACTTTGCCCTCTGTATGACTTCGGTACCTGCCATCAACCTGCAGACTTTGTAAACATTTTGGAGTCAAACTAGACGTTTCTTTTCTTATAAAGTGACAGGTTGTCTCAGTGACGTGCACATTCAAACTGTAAGCACCAGTCTTTTTTTTCAGTCATAAATTCTTTTATTTGGCTTACACCGTAAAAGTATAAAAATAATAAAATGTACAAAGTTCAATATAAAAATCCTATACATAAGCGGTCGATTATACAAAATTAATTTAAAAAGAAAATTCCCTATTACATAATACATTCAAATACATAATTCATAATTCATTCTAATTCTTATTGACAAACTCTACTTGCATGATTCATTAAGTTATTTCAACCTTCAACTAATTTCATTTCCTGGTAATTCTTTAAAAAACTACATGCTAACCAAATTATCCCCATACAATTCTAAAGGGACTCAGATCCTTACAATGACATAAAGTGCAATTTCCGATTTAAAGTGCTCTACATTTTACATCAGGCCACTTTATAACATGGCAACTTTTCCATATTACCATCAACAAATATTTTTTTTTTTTTAAAGAATCTATTTTCGCCTTTACTCCCTACGGTAAACCCAGTATACCCGGCACTATAAGTTCAGTTAAGACCCCTCTTAATCCTATTATAAATTTGCCTAGGCACAAGTTTCATTCAAAAATCTCATGTCTATTAGTAGCCTAAGCGCTTGATCCCGATTAATAATATTATATTCCTTCAAAACTGTTTTTATAAACTTCTTATGCACCTCTAAAAAACAATAACAATCCAAATGTAGGTGCTGCCTGCTGAATTTCTGTTGTAAGCCACATGTACATAAACCCTGGGTATCCTTGAGAAATGATTTTGCTTTAGGGTCCATATAGCCTGGGTTCAGCCCAATTGGGAATTTTAACACTGTGTCCCTTAGTATTTGGTTAGGTAGAGCCTCTGTATAGTGAACATTTTCCGGGTTCCTTCATCTCCCTATCATAGCCTGAGTTGAGATTTTACACTCTAAATACTTCAGATCTATTTCTCTTGCCCTTTCCTTCACTATTGTTCGAAAATGTTGTTTTGGGATCTGTGCACCGTGCCACTGATTATACCGGGTAAGCCTAAGAGAACACAGATCTTCTCTAACTGTCCTCTCACTTGTAGCGCCCAATACAATTTGCTTGTTGTTATTTCTTTTTTACACAATCTCGCAATCTTACAAATCCTCTTGCCCCTTACACTTAACCAAAACTTCAGCGCTGCTTGCAGTCCCTGGTAAGTCCATGCTGTCATTTGGCATTCTGCTCTTATAGCTTGTAACATACTTGATGGAGGTGACAATAGCATACGCTTTACGCAAAAGCTTTTTTCTGTCTCCCAATTGAATTTCCCTGAGAGTGTTAGGACTTCCACCCCATATTGAAACTGGGTACGTACCATGGCATTAAAAGCAGAAATAACCGGCTGGAGGGAAGGACCCCCATATTTGCTACTAAATTGTTTCAATCCCCAGACCGATGATAAAGCTTTATTTTTTAGGGCTTCAATATGATCTTTCCATTTCAAGTCTGTGTCAAACCACATGCCTAAATATTTATATTTGTTTACCTTCTCTAGTTTTTCACCTCCTAGTAGGTAAGCAAAATCACTCTTCACTTTCCCTATAGACATAATTTTTGTTCTTTCTAACTTTACTAACATTTTTTTCCTTTGGCAATAAGAGTGGAACACCTCTAATTTCCTTTGTAGACCTAACTCCGTCATATACATTATCACTAAATCATCAGCATATAATAGCGAGGAAACATGTACGCCATCCATTTTTAGGCTTAGGCCTTTAACCTCCTGCAGCAACCCGGGCAAGACTGAGAGAAATAATGTAAATAGTATTGGTGCCAACACACAACCTTGGCGCAAACCGTTCTTTATGGGGATCTTTTTTGACAGTGAGCCACTTGTGTCTAAAATTACTTGGGCCCAATTTTGTGAGTGCAGACCCTGAAGGAGATATAATAAATCCAAATCAATCCCTAACTGTCTTGGCATGTCCCATAGCAATTTCCTATCTACCAAATCAAATGCAGCGCGAAAATCCACAAAATAGCAGAAAAGGCTTCTTCGCATTTCCATTGATTTTTTTGCTAAAGACCACAAACTAAAACAGTGGTCGATTGTCGAGTTCCCTTCCTTAAATCCGCCTTGTTCTACAGGTATCAAATCATTTTCCTCTGCCCATTCTTTAATTAACCCCAGCAATATCTTTGTGGATACCTTTTCACCTATGTCTAATAAACTTATCAGCAGATAGTTTTTTATTATATTGGGTCCTCCTTTTTATTAATCGGCCTTATCATGGCTAACTTCCAATTCTCTGGAAAATGGCCGTAATCAAGAATTTTACAAAACGTATCATTGAAAAATGTAGTCCACCAATCTACGTTTTTTATTTAATATTATAGCTGGGAGATTGTCTTGGCCGGCCGCTTTAGTTAATTTGAGTGATACAATAGTTTATTTTATTTTTTGTGGGGCAAAACTAATCTCATATTCTCACCTGTCTTCCTGATGACACTACATCCTTCCTCAGTGTCGATACCATCATATACAGTAGACAGATATTTATACCAATCCTCTTCTCCAACCAAACACTGCATGGTTTCTGTTACTTTCCCCTCCTTTACTAACTGCCAGAAGCCCCTAATATTCTGTGTTCTTATCACTTCGATCATTGTGTTCCAATGTTCACCAATGTATTAATGTTTCTTCTGTCTTATGAATGTTTTATAACTCTGTTTTGCCTGCCAGAGCTGCACTGTGTCAATAGTGGGTCTTTCCCTAAATTCCCTTTCTAATCTTCGCATCTTTTGCTTTTTGCACCCACATTCCCAATTATACCATACTTTACTATTATTAATCTTATATGGTTCTCCCTTCATCTTTCCCACTTGCAGTTTGTTTTTAGGCAGTCCATCATTAACACAATGGCCGTATTATAACCTTTAAACACATCTCTTGGATCTTCCTCCATTGTAAGGTTTGGATAATTGACTATCAATTCATTAGGTGCTTCTAGACTACTTTCTGTAAGGCGGGTTGTTATTCTACGAGGGTACTCAACTAGCGCTATCAATGCCTTTTCTCTCTGATTTTTATCAGTTGACCATATTGTTAATCGAAGTGGCCAATGATCGCTGCCCTCTATATGTTCAACTTCAAAGTCCTGCACTTCTCCAAAGGACCAAGCATTTACAAAAGCATAATCAATGGGGCAAATCTGGTTGCCTATTTGAAAAGTCTGTTTTGCCGGGCAATCCTTCTCCATATGTCCATTTAGACAGAACATACCTAGAGATCCTAAGGTTCTTACTAAGGACAAATCATGCGCAGAACATTCTACATTTGGGAAGATGCTATTTGGAATTTGTGCAACAACCAGTAGCTCCTTATACAATTTATCAATACTATTGGGATCAAGTTTGTGATTAAAATCTCCCATCATTAGGATCACGTATCCTGATTTACCAATACTTAATAATTCCAGATCTTCCTCAAACAGACCCCGCTGAATGTCATAATCATACCTATTCCCTGGTTGTATATATACATTAATTATTAATAACTGTTTAGCACCTCCAATTGTATTATAGAGATCCACCTGGCCTGCCAATAGCCAACGACATTTAGTTTTTATTTCTATAAACTTATTTGCTATTATTGTTGAAGCTAAGGTTATTAGGCTCCCTGATGGGCGACCTAACCCTTGCCGTGTTGCTCCCCTGGAGAGTCTCATGAAACCATCTACTGGATAAGGTGCGTCGCACAACCAAGTTTCCTGGAAATACATTATATCACATTTTTCAAACTCTCCTTTCAAAAAGCATTGTTTTAAATGTTTTTTGCAACCTCCCAAATTCCAGGATGAAATCAAATGGCTGTGCGACGGGCTTAGCTCCTAGTCCGCAACACTCAATTCGCCCCTCCTATAATCATCACAAGGGTTTACAAGGGGCTCAAAACAATTCCCCCACTGTGGGTCAATATTTTCAGTAACTACAGTAACTCTTAGACTGCCATTATTTCCATCCACGCACCTTCTTCGATTGCTATTGTATAACAAATCACACTGCACTTAATTAGGTAACAGACCTGCATGACACCTAAGGACCCTCCTATCTTGAGTCTCGCACCCTAACTCGCTTTGCTGTACTAATATTATACCGTCCTTCCCTAACTCCACCTCTGCTTGCAGTACCAGACGTCTAATGCATTTAGAGTAGAAGAGTGCTTTAGTCACCTCTTCCCCCTCCTTAATATAAATCCTATTTGCTTTAAATCTTCTGACTCAATTTCACATAGACTTGGACAACGGGCCATAACTTCTAGAAGTCGGGTACGATTCAGTGGTTGTAACTTTCTGCGCCTTTTCCTCCCAATCTCTCTTCCCCAGGGTTCCAGATAGATTCACCCACATTTACTTCCGCTAGGGCTCTCCCACTTCCTCTTTTCCTCAGGACCTTTAGGTTCCATTACTTCCATCTCCACTGCTGTTCTACGGGCTGGCTGGCTTCTCTGTATGGTACAATAGGTACTTTTTGTAACGTGGCCCCTTGCTCTAGGTCTACTACTTCCCACCCTTGGCCTTGGTCTCTCCTTGGGGTATTGGCCTGGGCTAGCTGGGCTATCTTTCCCTCTCTCCCTACTGATGTTTTCCTCCCAGCGTTTCTTTTCTTACTTTGCTTACTTTGCTTCCTACATTGGAGTTTATAGTGACAACTGTCGAACCTATAACCCTTTCTCCCCCTTCTACGATTCCTCTTTATTACCAGCATTGGATGTTTGAAAACATATGCTAACGGTTGGTCCAATGTCTGTATATTGTCTGTTTCCTCTCCTTCATTACTATGTTCCCCGGTATCATGGGTTACCATGGGTATCTGTTTCTCCCCGCCTCCTCCTTCTTCTTGATTTCCAAATGATGATGACCCTAGAAGCGGGTATTCCTCCATAAACTCCTTTACCTTGGGGCATGATTTTAATCCCTTTCTTCCACCACCACGTGATCTCGCCTTACTCCCCAACATACTGTGTCCTATAGATACTATATATGATATATGTGCTATAAACAAGATATCATATATGTATCGAGTGGTATCGAGTAGTAGTAAATACACACATGCTGTGAGCTATACGCGTACACGGACCACCTTACAGACTTACTATGGTCCAGGTGCAACTATTGATATAGTTTTATAGTGCCCCTCCGAACTCAACATGGAGTACCTTCATACATTAAAGGACTCTTCACTCTGAATGCCGCAATATGGACATAAATGGCACACTTTGAGTACCATATACTATATCAGCAAGCCTTGAAAAAGTCGTTGTTACGACGAAACACGTGTCGGCTGTCTCCACATTGAACACTGTGGCTGATGTTTTTCAACGGATAAACTAAAAGGAAGAATAAAGGACATTATTTTGAATGTTTGGATGTGCCGTGGTTCCTTCTATTCTATGGTATTGAGTAGTATATATCACTCATTAGGACGATACTGCCCACGCAAAGACCTCAAAAAGACACAGGGACAGACCACACACTAGGCTTATCTTACCAAACTGTTTGATACTTAGTTGAACATTTCAGGAGTTATTGCCGGGATGTTATTTTAACTCTTCTTCTAGAAGAAAATATCCCAAGGTCTACTTTCTTAAGTTCTTAGGTTTTTAAGTTCTTAGCTAGCACACGGTAAAGACACGGACCGCATGGAAAAGAGGGGGGAGCCAAACCCTTGTTGGGGACAAACCGCACTAGCCTAATTCCAACCGCCTCCACCCCCCCCAGTGGGGGAGCTGCAGCACTAGCTGCTTCCAACAATCTCTATTCATGGTCCTCCCTCCACTCTGGCTCTAAGTGCTATAGGTACATAAAAATTACAGGTAATATAACCTGACTGTCACAGAGAACTACTGGACAGATAGACAAACTTATTCTGCCCAGGTTAGAGTATTAACAAATTTCCTCCGTATTTTCCAGAGCAGGTCCTTGTGGGAGGGTACTAACTCCTCCAATGATGGAGGGTTTAGTTTAATAGTTTAGTAAATTCGTTTTTTTTTCTCAGCACCTTCTGCACCTTGCTGCTTGGTGACACGGGGTGCAGGGGCACAGAGAGGCCTTACTCAAAGGCAGAAGCAAGGCAAAGGTCACCCATTCCACGGGGCCTCCAGTTGTCTCCAGTAGCCAAGCCACGCTCTGACCTCGCTTGGTGACGCCACCGCCGCTACTTTAACGTCGGCAACCCGGTAATCGGCAATCGGTAATCAGCAGTCAGCAACTTAAAGGATGCTTTAAATCCTACCACGGCTTCACGGGTGCAGCTCAGATCAGTTCGTTTGGGGCGTGGTCAGATGGCCTCTCCGACGGCTTCTCCCCTGATCCCTGGCCTCCCGTTCATGCTGGGCCACTGACCCTCCATTGGGCCGATAAGCGACGGAGCTCGTGTACGCGCCGCCGACTGCGAGACTCCTCCCAGCGTCTCCAACTTCCATCTGCCCCAGCGTCTCCAAATTACGTAGCACGTTCACTTCCTCCAGCCCTAGTCAGTGGAATTCTTCTCTGGGGATTTCCTTGGTGAGTTTCCTATCAATTTCCAATCATTCAAAACCTCTTCTACTTTCGATATGAATCTCTCCCACTCCGAGGCAGTGGTGAAATCCGTCATCTCGAAAACATCCGATTCGGGCACGCTCTCTTTTTGACACCAGATCATTATTTCTGGCTCCTCCTGTTACCTGTCTTTAAGATCAGTCTTTTTTGTATTTTCCATCTCTAAAAAGCAATAGTTGCAACTGAATATGCACACATTAGTTAGTCCAGTGTTGAATAGAAAGCCTGGGTTAGTTGTTCCAACTTCATACAATTGGAAACCTGTTAACACCTGCCTTTTCTGCATTGCCCTTATAAAAGAGCACGTGAGCGAAAGGCGCCCAAGCAGCAATATACCTATAAAGAAGTCCAACCACTCAACTATTACTACTAATCAATATTTGAAACAGCCTGGGTCAGATTATTCCAAGAGAAACTGAGGAAAAGAGGAAATAGAAGTACATCTATTTTCAGGCAAGCAAATGATTTATTTAGTTCCATCCACTATTGAGTTATTACGGATAAAGTGTTCTTCTTTTGTTGTTCTGTACATTGTAACCAGTCCCTTCTTCACCGGCTGCAAAATGAATGGGGAATCTCTCAGGGGGTCGAAACATTTTCTAACCTGGCAATACATTTTCAGCATTCTTTCTTTAAAATTGTTTATGAACAAAATTGCGCCAGAGGAGTTTCGATTGGTTTAAAAGTGTAACAGAGATGAAGGCTTTTTCACACAGTGGAAAATTACCAATATATGGTAAAAATGCTTTTGGTAGTGATCTACCTCCAGACAATTACATCTTTGAATCTCTGTATGGAACTTCAAGTTCCAATATGGGGATGATTTCTTTAATAATTAACCAATAGGACCACAGCATTGTTGTGTCTGTTTAATCAATATAAAAAATGTATGTGTTATGTAGGCTTAACAAATTCAGACGTATTCCAAAGCTTGTAAGTACAAAAAAGCTCTTTCCTTCAGCGATGCTATCATTAAGACACCCATCTCTATCTTGAGTGAGGAATCACATGACCTGTGGTTGCTATCCGTAAAAATGTAAAAACTGCCTGCATTTAATAATGCATATTACAAATTATGTACTTGTCCCTCTCTGCAGGATCAACCCAAACGTCTTCTGTGCCATCCTGTTTTCTGAACTTGTCTTTTTTGGAATTGATGTCTCTGTGCACTTTACCAGTTTGTGTTTGTGCTCTCTCCTTTATACATGGTAAAATTTGCTTGTAACCAAATGGCATATTTAATTTTCTTTTAAATCCTAAGTAAGATGGTGCAATTTATACCCCAGACCTGTAGATTGAATGCTACTAATAAGCCTCAGCACGTATTGCGCCACCCACTTAAGCAACCTTATAAAACATGTCTCAGGGCTGCCATTGTAGTCTGTGTGCGGCTTTAACTTGCAATTTCGACCGAGCAAAATAAACCTCTTTCAATGTCTAAACCTTCCTTTTTAAAACACATAGTTCACCCCTACAGTAAGCCCTAAATAGCCCATAGGGCAGGGTGCAGTGTTCTTAAAAAATTGGGCATACACTTTTAGGTTTTGCATATCCTGGTAGTGAAAAACTCATGAATTAATTTTTCACTACTATGACGCCTACCTCTCTAATAGGACAACATTGGGTTTCCTAATTACATGTAGCAAGTTATAACATGTGTTTTGGTACAGGAAAAGCATCATAATAACACTCAAAGAAATTGTAATTGACAACCCTCTTTATTGGTAAACTCAGAGTTTAACTAACCACTGTCTTCCTTTGGCACAGTCTCCTTTGAAAAAACAAGTTGAAAACACTGAAATAATACCTTTTGTCCGTGTGCAGTCAGGCATTGTGCAATGGCTCTTATTGTACAACTCACTAAACTCTTCTCCGTGCTGGTCATAAGCCCCACTAACTGGATACCTGGTGTTCTTTTACTGTAACCTATCGGTTCACTCCTACATTTGATGCAGATGAACTGAAGACCACGCCAGTCAAATGTTTTCACATCTAGGTAATTTAATTCACATTAACACGTGAATTGAAAATGTTGCTTCATCATTTTCGCTGATTAATCATATCGATTGGTACGATGCTCTAATAAGGTACATGCATTTCTGATAATCTAACCCTTCTTCAGGGGTATCTATAAGTAGAAATACTCAATGTCACCTTGTGGAACTACCATACAGAAGCCTCACACTTTGCCACCCCAGTGAACATGCAAAGACTTAAATATGCAAAACAAATAAACAAAGAAATCTCCACCTCAAAGCATGGTAACAAAACTCAAGCACTTTTATCCCTACAACGTTATGGCAAAATCATGTGAAAAGGTGAAAGGGTGGATGTTAATCTATTGGTTATCTGGGGTGGCAGCGAGAAAAACCGAAATACAGAGAAACAGCATTATCTGATGGTCTCCTTGCGTCGCTGTGTGTTAATGCTGTTGTGTCCTTTTCAAGCGCAGCCTTATATAAACTCCCTAGTGTAAAAAATATTACTATAACTCAAAGATTAGTGCACATGTTTTGATAAGAATATTCTATACAACAAACCCGATGCCGTAAATGGGCACCGACCGGCGTGAATAAAATGAGCCAACTTCGAAGCTTGCATTTTGCTCACTATTATCACGTGACACAAATGAAAAAAACATGCACAATAAATAGGGTGACCAGATTTTGAAAAGGAAAAACCAGGACAGGTTACACCTAAAACTAGGACTAAAGCCTTTAGTCTCACTTTCATATCTAGCCTGTTTCACTTCTGATTTGCAGGTTGACCGGACCTTTGTCCCAAAAACCGGGACATTTATGTAAAACAAACAAAAACATTGGGACACTGGGTCAGTCCTATGTAATCCGGGACTATCCGGGGAAATCCGGGATATCTGGTCACTCTAACAATAAATCAACTTACTTGTGAAACACACCACAGTGTTTAATTGAAAGAAAAGTAAAGTTTTCTAATTATGGAAGCTCATCTGCCTCTTAACCTCCCCAGCCGAAAAACATATTGGAAAAGGTGATAACCACTCCCCCCGCAGTGCTGGAAGGGTGAAACTGAACAAAAGACTCTGCTCCCTCTAAATCAATGCCTTATAAAGTGAACCAGTATTGTCCCTGTTTAACTATGACACTCATAAGACACTCATCAATGAATCCATGTGCTACCCCAGCTATTTAACCTTCAAAACATAAACCAATTATAATCCAAACATAAAGGGCATTGAAACAACTTGAAAGAAGATTGCAGTGAAACAAAAATCATTTGAGCCTAACTTCCCCCCTTAATCTCAAATTTATAAATTACAAACACGTAAAGTATAGCATTTCGAAGGTGTTCATCCGTTTTTGATGAAAGTACAATCTGGCATGGATAATGTTCATTAATGTGTTGCCCCTACATCGGAAACATCAGAAATGCGTGTACATAGTGTGAACTGGGCTGAGGAATTCTCATAGAAAACACACATATCCCAATCCGTCATTCAATCTTGCTGGTTGAATTTGATCCAAAAGCATTCATATTTCAAGAGGCTCCTGTGATTATCCATCCACAGCTTCCATAGTACCACATCCAATACTTCAAATATTAAGGGAGTTATATTGTGACGGGCTTCCATCCAATGCGTAGCTACTCTCAATGACTTTAATGTATTTTGTTTATTACTTTTGTGCTCTGTAATACGCACTTTGACTTTACGTTCCATTTTCCCAGCATACATTTTATCACATGGATATTTTAGTGAATATATCACATGTTTAGTATTCAGATTTTAGATCAGATAATGCTGTTTTGCTCATTTTTTTTCAATACTACCCCAGATCACCAATAGATTAACATTCACCCTTTCAACTTTTCATATGATTTTGCCACAGCGTTGCATGGAGACAAGTGCACGATATTTTGAGGTGGAGGTTTTTTTTTTTTTTTTACTTTGTTGACATATTTAAGTCTTTGCTTGTTTATCACTGTCAAAGTGGGTGTCAAAGGGGTCTCAAAGTGTCAGGCTTGTGTATGGTAGTTCTGCAAGGTGAGTCGAAATACATTAGGTGTTAGAAGCACATCTTATGAAGCAATTTCATTTTACAATGCTCAAAAAGAAATTTGATTGAAATTATTAATCGTCAAAAATGATGAAGCAACATTTTCAATTTAAGTGTAATGGTGAATTAAATTACCTAGATGTGAAAATATTTGACTGACCTGGTCTTCAGTTCTTATGCATCACATGTGGGAGTCAACCTATGGGTCGCAGTAAAAGTTTGTCAGGTAGCTGTCAATAAAATCAGAGCTTAAGCCAAAATTCCTGCCACTTTTAGAAAGGTGGCATTTTCTTGCCCAAACTTTTTGGTGCCTGTATGCTGGGCCACATGACTAGGTGTAATTGGCAGTTGGCCTTTGTGTATTCCTCCTGGTTAGAGATTGGGTTTCTGGTTGGCAGAGGTATGCCACTGCCCAAGCAGGAACTACATCCCCAGTCTTAACTTGGAAGGCAATGTGTAAAGTAAGTATTGTTCAATACTTAACACAGGTAAACAGTGAAAGTATCACACAAAAATCATCCACACCAAGTTAGAAGTATAGATCTTAATTTAATGAACAAAACAAAACAAGACAAAACAACAAAAATCCAATAAGTAGAAGTTGAGATATGAATTTTAAGGAATATCTGCAATGGTAGTGCTTGAAAGCTTAAAATGCCAACCCTGGCTATCTGGTCGTGTTAGACTTCAGTGCATCCAAAGTTCAGGCCGAACACAATGGATCGCGGACCGGCTACAGGGGCTAACCTTGTCTCACTGAAACAGTAACATGTGGAGGATTGTGTCTGCATTTAAGAGCAGATGCAAAGAGCAGAGGAGGCAATGCATCCATTCTGATCCACGCAGTCAGGAGATGCATCACTGTCAAGCCACATAATCATCAATCTTCGAGCAGGGATGCATCACTGAACCCTTTGTCATTGTTGACGTCGAGCCACACAGGAAGCGATGCAAATGTGATGTGCCAGGGCTGAGTCGCGCAGTTAGAAATGCAAAGTCCTCATCCTCAGCGGCAATGTCTCGGTGTCCAGGAGAGATTAAGAGGTTCCTATTGACACAGTGACACCGATGCATGGATTTTCTCACAACACAGCTGCAGAACCCACTTCCAAGGGCCCAGGACTGGATTGGCACCACTTGGCAGTGTAGAGCTCACAGTTGGCAGAGTCCACAAGCAGTAGCAGAGGTGAGCAAAGTCTTTGATATCCCTGAGACTTCAGAACAGGAGGCAAGCCAGCAAGTGCTTGGAGTCATTTTGGATCTGGGGACGTAGAGATGCATTTCTAGTCCTTCTCACTTCCAGGAAAGGAGAGCAGCAGGGCAGGCACAGTGAAATGGGAGTCCAGCAAAGACCAGCAGAGTTCCAACAGAGTGACTGTCCCGTCAGCAGCATAGCAGTCCTGGCAAAATGTCCTCAAGCCCAGAAGTATACTGATTTGTTGGGGCTTGGGGTCCATTACTTATACCCAGTTGTGCCTTTGAAGGGGGGAGACTTCAAAAAGAGGCTTTTTACTTGCACAAAGTCCCTTCCCTTCCTTCGTTGGCTCAAGACATACTACAGGGGGTTATGCAGCTCTTTGTGCGGGAAAAGGCACAGCCCTAAACAGCACCATTTCTACTAGATCTAACACTCCCTGGCAGTGCCACAACGAGGGACTATATGCTGCTAGGATGGGCCATGAAGGAATGGGCGGAGCTGTGCACAACCCACTTATATTTCAAAGGAGCTGCCTCAGCACATTCACAAAGGACTTCAAACTAGCCTTTTGTCACCCCAGTCATCCTGGAACCAGGGGGGGAGGAAAGGAATTCCAGAACTGTCCATAACCTCTGAAGTTTCTAACCCTTCAAAGCTGACACAAAGTATAAAACTAGACCATCAGACCCACTCTTGAGTATACTCTGTGGATACTACAGAAGAAGGATTGCGCTGCTGCCAGAGGACTGCTCTGCTGTTTGACTTTACTGCTTTCTAAAGAGGAAGACTGGATATGTCCCCCTCTTCTCAGGCAGACTGACTTGAAGGTACTGATGGCTGACCTCCTGTTTTAATCTACAGGGACACAACAAGCTCCAGAGACCTCCATGCAACTGCCCAGCTGAACTGTTGCACTGGACCTGCCTGAACCTGCACACAAAACTGTCTGAGCCTTGCTGGCCTCTACTAGAGTGAGTTCCTGATCCCCAAGAGGTGCCTCCCCAAATCCTGGACCCTTGGCTGGCATCAGTTGAGCTTGTCCAGTAATGAGAAGGAGAAATTCTAAAGTTGTGGGCTGTTTCTGACTGTTACTGAGATCTTGCCATCTGTGGTGACTGCCAACACGAAACTCCAGTGGACATGACTTTTCACAATACAGTGCTCACTTGTGATGCCTGGCAATGTTAGATCTGGACTTTGTGCTACAACATAAATCAGTGGACACCAATGTGAAGCTCAAGCAAACACTGTCCCCAACAAGATATTTGCTCTATTACGACGATTGTCCATAATGCCTGCCTTGCTCTTCATGATCAGCCTGGAGCTTCCAAGATGCTCTCCCTGCTTCTCACGGCCTCCCTCACAGTGAGCAGGTCTCTTTACGCCAGACTTTTGAGAAGGTAACTTTTTCAGCAGGACTAACTTTATCCCTCTGGCTGTGCTCCATTGTGGCTGGCCTGAACTTGTGACTTCCCAATTCTAGCATGAGTAGATAACCAGATGCTTTTTTGCTTTTGGGTGCTATACTTACCTAAATCTTTGAAATTGTACATCTCCTGTTCTATTGATTGAATTTTTGTCATTTTGGTATCTATTTATTCAGTAAATTGTCCCCTATTTGTCTACATTGTTTTGGGATTTTTTGTGTTATGTCGTCACTTTATTACTGTTGTTGTGCTCCATAAATACTTTGCACATTGCTTCTAAGTTAAGCCTGACTGCTTTTGTGCCAAACTCCCAGAGGGTTAAACACAGGTTAATTTGGTGATTTTTGTGCTTCACCCTGGCGGAGATTGTGGTTGTTTCTTGAGAAGGGTTCACACCCCTCTCAACTAAAAGCCTGATATCTCACAGGAAGGTTAAGAAAACAATTGCCCAGTAAGAGGTTGGCAGAGGTGAGCATTGGCAGTCATAATCTGGTTATGGCTTCTCAGAAAATGCATCCCTGTCTTTTGGGAAGACGAAGAGATGTTCTCAAACAGCATCATTAAAGCCAAGATGATTCAAATGTCCCATGCTGAAAATGAATTCAGCCTTGGTACTGTCACATCTCATTAACATCTCAACAGATTTCTCCAGTGAAACTTCAGTTATACTTTGTGGACTTGAAATGCTCTACCCATGAACACCTTCAGTTTTTGTTGTTTTTTAATGATTTCTAATTAGGCACTTTATTTGATTCACATATTTCAATTATTTTGGGGAAAATGTAATACTATACAAGGGATTCATCATCCTTCTAATTGTTCCTCCATTTCTTCAGTTCAGGTCTTTTTTTTTTGCCTGTATCCTTTTGAAGGAATCATAGAGTTTTCCTGAGATCAAAGATCTGAGTGTTAGATGGTGAATTATTTTAGCACTATGGGCAAGAAGCATGAAAAAATCAGTTAGCAAAATTCTAACTGTGAATTTGTGCGATTTGCAATTAGGAAATCTCAAACACCTCTGTACCAATGTGACTTTGACACATTTTGAAATTCCCAGTGGGTTGCAAATAGACCTATCTCATTAATATTCATAAGGTAGGTCTTGCTTTGCAACCCATTGGGATTGACAAAATATCACAAGAATAGTGGCCTGCTGGGGTCAGTGACCACCATGCCTGTGATTGCTTTTAATTAAAGTCGTTTTTTTTATTTTGCACAGCCACCGGTTTTCTGTTTTCTGCTACATTTACAAAGGGGAAGGGGTCCCTTGGGAACACCTTCCCTTTTAAGAATGTGTTACGACCTCCTTTAAGGGGTCGGTAAAATGTGAATGTTTTGTGAACATATTTTGGTCATAAAACATTCACACATACCTGTACGATTCAGTATTAGGAAGGGATACCCTAAACATGCCCCTTCCTAAAACTAACTTGTTAACCCTATTTGCAATGCGGTAATAGGTTTCTGAATTGGAAATAGAGCTTTGATACATTCAAAAATACTTGTTAGTGGTCGCAAACAGGTCCAGTCTGCGAATCCGACCATTTGCAATTGTGAAAAAGTTTTGTACATCTGGCCCTATGTCCCTTCTGCCTGTTCAAAGCTATTTTTTTGCCAGCCTGGGACTGTTATATGGCTCCCAGTCAGACAATAGGACTGAATATTTAGGACAGCAGAACATCAGAATGTGGGAGAATGAGTCCAGACCACCAGTGACTGTCGGCCCCATTCCTGGCTAGCTCACAGCACCTCACCCAAACCTCATAGTGGAAGGTGATCATGGCAAACTGAACATGACACTCTGACTTCCTAGGGAAGTCATGAAACAGATCCAACCCTTTGGTGATATTACTTGTGCATGCCAAGACAGGGCACAAAAAGATGCAAGATACGTTTTCAAAAGATTTATTGAAGCAATCACAATCTGGCCTATAGAGAGTGAGCTGTGATAATTAGGCAAATGAAACAAAGCAAAGTAATCAGCATTACAAACATGGTAAGTAAAATAAACAATCCAAATATGCTGAATGTGGTTCTAGATGTTCTAGAGATTCCTACCTGACCCTAAAACTATGCTGAGAGCATAGTGGATGTACCTATCTGCCTGACCCGATCTAACAGATTAGCCCCAACCCCATACCTGGAGACGGTGTCAGAAGCCAGCCTGTGGTGTAGATACCAATCTTTCAAAGAGGCTGGGAGGTTAGTGCCAGCAAGCTGCATATCCCACAGCATTCGTCCCAAGATGGTTGAAATGCTCTCTGCCCCTTCCAGGTCAGTGCACTATTTATATAACAAAGTCATACGGTTAGAAACACAGTTTTGATGGAATGCTATATCTAGAAGTCACAAGCTGACTCCTGAACGTGCAACATGAGAACCAGGATATTGTATACAGTGGTCCTAGCCTTGAACAGAAAGTACAGATTGCATGTTGTGCAAAGCCAACTAAACAAGTGTTGCTTGGGCTCTCACTATCCTAATGAGGCTGCTGGATTTGGGCAGCAGCATCACTTGAATTGTGGGCAACTGAGTCCAATCCCACAGCATGAGACAACAGTTGGCCTAATCCGTTTTCAGCCAGCTAACAGTGCCTCATCTCTGCCTAAGAGCAGGGATGATTTGTGGCAACCTGGCGCATAACAAGATAACTTCTTAGGGAAATCATGGTATATCAGATCCCCTCCTTTTCTCTAAGTTACATTAGTCTCACACATGCAAGGACAAACAGAGACAGGAAATGGTTCAATAAGATTTATTGAAACAACTGCATCTTGGATAGAATGGCATGAATTGCAATAATCAGATTGATGAAACATAATAGAAGCAAAATGGTGACAAAAAAAGTTAAACACAGGAAAAGTCCCACCATACTGTCACTATGCGTAATAAATGTGATTCCTTCCTAAGGTATGTTAGAGCACAGCTTGATAAGTCCTAATCCATCCTTCAGGATACCCCCATGGGAAGCCTGTTGTCTATAGAGACACCAGCCGCATGTAGGCCAGGGAACCAGTAGTCTCAGCAAGCACCTGTAGCAAATTCAATCAGTATGTGGTTGTGGTCATCTAGCTGGAACCTCCCTCTAACGTGCATGGGACAGAGAAGTGTTTTTATAATAAAACAGCTGATATTCTGAGAAAATGTCCCCACATAAGGATGTGTATGTTTCTGTTAACATTGGAGGCACAGTGTACCTCTTGTTCTGGCAACTCTTTCTGCCACAGCCTTGAAGAAAGCACAAAGTGAAAAGAATGTCTTGCTAAAATTCAATGCTTTCCTAGGTGAAAGAACAACTAGACAAAGAAAGAAAAACCACACCACAAATGTGGCCTTTTCTGAAATAAGAAAACTGAAACAGAATAAAATGTAACTGGGCTAAAGGGCACAAGCAGCATGCCTAGGCACTAAAATAAAGTGCCCAGAGGCATCACTCAAATGGCTATACAACACAAGCAACTCATACCTAAGTTTTCTTCTAGAAGACCTTCATGCAAGAAATGTGTGTAAAGGTCATCGCTGAAAGCAGCTTAGCTAAAATGAAAAAAATATGAACATTTAATATGAAGCTGAAAACAGGAGTAACCAACTCAGGTCCAAGAGGTCCTCATGACAGGATGTTATCCCAAATCAACTACTCTTAAAAGATTAACATCTGAAACCTATTCTAAATTTCACACTTGCTTAGGTAAATCACATGTCTGTTTCTATCAGTGTCTTCAGTGAAGATTTGACATGGAATTTCCATGTCTAAAATAAAAAATAGGGCTCTCTTTTCTGCTCAGGAATTAGGGCTCCCAAAAGGCAAGTGATGTGATTCAAAATGTATCCCTTATCCTATATATTTTCGAATTCCACATTTTGGTATATAACTCTCTTGGAGTTTATTGCTTGTTGCTTCTTCCCCTCTTGATCTGAAACAGAGAGGACATTGCCCACTACACTTTCCCCATGTTTGATAAACAGCCCATGCAGGCTCTCACAGAATTAATTATGGAATTATTAAGCATAGCTATCATAAAAGAAATGTTGTATTTCAAGGAGACTCTTAATGGCAAACAAGAGAAGTAGCAATAGGAGCAGGCTTTGTCCCAGACCTGTTCAATATTTTTGTGAACAAGTATGAGAATTCTCACATTTACATGGCTATTAATACTTTTTTTTAAAAACATATTACCTTATGAAAAAGTTACATTGATGATATATTTTATGGTTTGAACTGGTAGCAAGAAGAACCTTGATTGATTGTTACAGTGGCCGAACAATAGGTCCACTGATATACAATTCACTTTATCCCAGATCAGAAAATAAATCACTTTTTAGGACATTACCATCAAAGTAGAGGATGAGAAACTTCATGCTGCATTCTTTTGCAAACCCATAGAATGCAAAACACTGTTGACATATACTATCCATCATTCAAGGAGTTTTGAGACAGCCTTCCCAATGGACGATTCTGAAGGCTCAGAAAGATTTTTTCTCGTGCAGTAGATTTTTTAGTGAGTGTGACATTTTTATCAAAAGACTACATGAGAGAGGTTACCCAAAATTATTATTAAAGCATTCCTGCCAAAGGGCTTAGTACTGTCCATGAGAAACGTTGGTAGAGCCTAAGATCATGCAACAAACGTGCAATAATATGGATGGAATTTTGCGTATTGTAGACAGAGATCACCTTGTAACCATTAGTTACCTATAATTTCATGCTAGTAGTATCACCATGTGCCCCCCAGCTATTTGTATTGATTTTTTCCAGTGTGTGACAGCAGTACAGTAACATATGTGCTGCCGCCTTACACTCATTGTTTTCTAGTACTCCTGGGCAAACACTCTGGCAGACTTCACAGGCGCAATCCCTTAGGCTCTCCTTATTGTACCCACATTAATTCTTGCTATGACACAATGTATTTCACAAACAGGAAGAAAAAGTGTTCACATTGTCTTTAAAAAGCATGGAACGTATACTTCCAAGCAGTCATCTTGGAAGTAGGCACTCTCCTGAGCAAGAAGTGTGTACGTACATGCCAACGTGCTGCTTCTGCAATATCTATCATACTATTGATGCTGCGTGAAACAAGAATTATCTCACTATGTGGGAGAAGGTCTAAACCCCTTCGGTCCTGGCACCGGCCCACAGGGGAGCGGTAGCAACCCCCTGTGGTTCTCCCACTCAACCCCCGGGCGGGGATGCACACCAACCACCCCGGGCATCTAATGATGTCAGTGCGCATTGCGCACTGACTTCATAAGAGGCCTCCAGATGCCATTTGTTTCCAGCTCGATGAAGGAGAAATAAGGTAAGTTTCTCCTGCAGCCGGGGAGGGGTTTTCCTATAAAAGAGGCATTGAGGGAAAGGAAAGGCTTTCCCTTTCCCTCGATGTCTCTCTCAGCATTCCAGCTGCCAGATTGAGCAAGGGTCACTCCTCAAAGTATTTATGGCCTCAGCCTATTTTTTTTAGGTCCTCCTTTTCCAAAGGGGGGTAAAAGCCACTAAGGTGCCAGGATTTGTTTTTCTTATTTTTTTTGTTAGTGTGGGAGGGCAGCCCTTGGGCAAGGGTCAACCCCCCCACAAAGCAGGTATATAACTGTTGGCCATTTCTGTCCCCCTTAGGGGCAGAACGGCCTACTTCTTTTTAGACCCATTTCCCACGGGGGCAGAAACCACTAGTCACCAGGGAAAATTTCTAAATGTTTGGTAGCAGGGTGTTTGTCGACTGGCAAAGTATTTCCATTTGTGATTATAATGTTTTGTTTCTCCTTTTTGTTCTAGTTCAAAACTGTTGATTCCTTTGCTGTGACTCCTTGTGGTTTTGGCGGTGGCTGACCTAAAGTTTGCTTAGTTGCATGTTTTGGGTAAGAAAAATCTATTTACTTCAAATTAATATTGTTGCCATGCATGAATGACTTTTTAGTAAATGGTGTACTAAATGCAGGATTGTGTGTGAATTTATCCTTAGATGTGTGCATAATGATATTTGTGTTGTCTTATGTGTAATTCTCTTTTTTTTCCTTTTCAGTGGGATATCATTGGTGCTTGCTGTGTCTGTGCACAGTACTTGCTGGTGAGTTTAGATTTTTCAGGCAAGTGAGTGGTATAGTTTTTGAGTGCATAGGTCTTTGTGATGAAGCCACACTTTGTTAATTACTCATTTTACACAGTGTTGGTTGTTGTTGGCACCTTTGTCTAGTTACTTTTCTTAGGAAGGATCATGGCTAGCCACAGGGTGCAGGCTCTTTTTTAGTCATCTTCTGACCATGATTATAAGACTGACTCTACATCCGAGGCAGAGGAGGAAGCACAAGATTATGGCAGTGAATTTTCTGACCGAGAGGAATCATCTGATGATGAAGCACTCTCAGTGCAGATGAAGTACCTGTTTTAGAGGAGGACACTGATGTGCCAAAAGTGCAGCAGCCTAGGGATGAAAGGCTTCCCATTAGAAGACCTGAACTCTGGGTTGCAGCAAATATGGATCAACTGGGATTGCCTGCCTTTACAGGTCTGCCAGGGTGTAGAGTGAATACAGAAAAGGTTTTGCCTATCAATTTCTTTCAGATTGTTGAGTAGACTAATTTGTATGCTGAACAATATTTGAGGAACAACAGTGTAAGTCTTAGGCCTCACTCTAGAGATAGCCAATGAATTCCCACAAATCTGGAAGAGTTGAAAAAGTTCTTGGGTGTAACTTTTATGATGGCGCTGATAAGGAAGCCGTCACTGTCTTCATATTGGTTTACTAGTACCTTGCTTGCCTAGTTCTGACCTTCTTTTTTAAGAATAAGCCTGTTCTTGATCACTTTGTAGATCATTTTTCAGAGATCTGTGTTCCAGGGAAAGAAATAGCTGTGGACAAGTTTTTGATCCTGTGCAAGGGCCGTTTGGTTTTTAGGCAGTACATTCCTAGCAAGAGGGCACATTATGGGATTAAGATGTATATGATGTCTGAAAGTAGTACAGGATATGTTTATAATTTCCGGGTATGCATTGGTCGGGATTCCAGTATTGACCCCCATGGTTGTCTGTCCATTTTTGGAGTTAGTGAGAAAATTGTGTGGGAACTTGGTAGACAACTAGTTAACAAAGGTTACCATTTCTACCTAGATAACGTTTACACTGAAGTGCAATTATTCAGAGAATTGTTCAAAGTGGACACTGTTGCATGTGGCACAATCCACTCTAATTGTAAAGGCTGTCTAAGGGAGCTTGTCTGTAAAAAGCTTGAGAGGGGACAGTGCAGAACCTTGTGTAATGATGAGCTGCTGGCTGTGAAATTTGCAGACAGGAGGGATATCTACATGCTGACTACCATCCATGATGAATGTACTTCCCCTGTCACTGTTTGGGGTCAGGTCGCTGAAGTGCACAAACCTGCATGCATTTTGACTACAATAAGCACATGGGTTGTGTAGACAGAGTATATCAGAGGTTGGAACCTTACACTGCTGTTCGTAAGGCTTACGTTTGACAAAAGAAGTTGGCTACACATCTCTACCATTTGGCAACGTTTATTGCTTTTATTGTGTTCAAGGACTGTTCCCCTGAGTCAAGAATGACATTTGTTAAATTTCAGTAGTCTGTGATAACGTCAAAGGAACGTCTCTGTTGCTCACAAGATCCTGCCATGCCCCGGCCCGGCTCCAGACTCACACCAGGGGGTTGTGGACTGCATTGTGAGAGGTCAGACACAGCCCAATCAGGTGTAAGTCACCATTCCTCCCTCCACTTTAGCTCAGATGGCCGATCGGGATATGCAGGCTACTCCCCACCTCCCTTTGTCTCACTGTCTAGAGGAGATTTACAAACAGCCCAACTGTCAGTCTGACCCAGACAGGGAATCCACAACCAGGCAGAGTCACAGAATGGTTTAAGTAAGAAAATGTCCACTTTCTAAAAGTGGCATTTCCAAATTGACAATTTAAAAAACAACTTTACCAAAAAATGTATTTTTAAATTGTGAGTTCAGAGACACCAAACTCCTTTGCTATCTGCTTCCAAAGAGAATCTGCACTTGAATATTATTTAAAGGCAGCCCCCATGTTAACTTATGAGAGAGATAGGCCTTGCAACAGTGAAAGCTGAGTATTTCACTGTTAGGACATGTAACACACATCAGTACATGTCCCACCTTTAACTCCTTCTGTGCCGCGGATATAATGGTTACGTCCTTCGGCACAGTGCTCGTGTTTTGTGTTTTTTTTTTGTTTGTGTCAGAATCACCATATCCTCGGGGTCTGCGCATGTTCCCAACACGTCCACCACTGAACAGCTCCAAGACTCTGATAAATCACAGATGCTAAGAGAGTTCGAGAGGGGAAGAGGGGATTAGGAAGGGAAACAGCTGGGAAGGAGACCTGTAGTAAGAAAAAGGTTAGAACACACAATATGAAAATTATATCTCCTGAAATCAATACTAGATTATGATTCTAAGCATAGTCATTCTGAAAACATGAACAATCTACGAATTAAGTTTAAAATGACTAAGTTTCAAGATGGCCGGATACCTGTAAGGGAATCAAGATGGATGAAATGAAAACTTTCTTATTCAATTACTTTCCTTTACATGAGAATCAGAAAAACATTCTGACTACATTTTAAACCAGTCATATAAATCCTTTTTTGAGAATGCATACTAGGACCATACAATATTGCATCTAGAAACTCTGATCTTCTGTGTACTCTTCAAATGTTTCAACACAAATTGCGCATATTGTAGATTTATATATATATATGTATATATAGTAAACACCATAAAAGCATTGTGCAACATGAATAACACAATATGGATTCAGGAAAAACAAATCACATAACTTGTCAACTCGAATATTACATGATAAATATCTTAGAATAGTGGCATACAATAAACAACATGAATTAAACTCGAGGAGAGAATCGTGCGTCTTGCCGATTCGAGTGTCACCATGTAAAAAGCTAAGAAATGGTAGTACGCAATGAATATCAAAGTCAAATCATCATTAAACAAATTGCGCGTCTTGCTGATTCGTAAACCACGATATAAATGGCAAGAAATAACAGCTCACAATGAATAACAAGATCAAAGTACAATGAAACAAATCGCGCGTCTTTTGCGGATTCTTAAGCCACCATGCAAATGTCAAGAAATGGTAGCACGCTATGAACAACAAGGTTAAAGCACCATGAAATGAATCGCGCGTCTTGCCGATTCGCAAGCCACCATACAAATGTCAAGAAATGGTAGCGCGCAAAGTAATCTGGTAATCATTAAAGAATTAAGCCAAGAATATGAAAGTTCTCGATAACTGCATCGGGAGGCCAGCCCAACCACCGCCTTACCGCCCAGAACAAGGATCACCAATGAAGAATGAAGGGCAGAGGCCTGGAAGATCAAATAGGCCACCGGGACAGGCGCTCAGGAAGTAGCTGCTGCTCTGCACCGGGACCTCTGAATAGTGAGCACTTGGAGCTCGGCTGGCTCCCTTTTATTGAGCCTTGGCCCAGCCCACAACCACAACCAGGCATGCTGCAGGGAAAGTCTCTGGAAGGCTCTGGAAAGGGACCACACCCTAACACACTCTGAAAGCCTGCCGCAATACATTGAAAATTAACAGTATTTGTAAACACATTAAAAATAAGTCTTCAGGATTAAACTCTGCAATGTAAAAGGTTAAACAACAACATATCAGCACAATGCATAAATTTCGTTGTTTTGAGAGTGCTGGGTTTTTGCATTCTAGTCGCCAATAGAGCGTGCACTGTCCTGGTGTTGACAGTTTGTTTGTTTTTTAGAGATGGGGAGCGACCTATTAGACAAGGGTCGATCCCCTGGGGGGCAAATTGTATTTAGACCATTTCTGCCCCCCTTGGGGGCAGATCGGCCGATTTTAGGTCAATCTGCCCCCAATGGGGGCAGAAACCCTCAGGAACCGGGATCTTTTTTTTTGTGCCAATGTCACGCACGGGGAGCGACCCCTTAGGCAAGGGTCGCTCCCTGGTGGGGTAGGAAGGGGGGCGGGGGCAAATATACTTTAGGCCATTTCTGACCCCCAAGGGCAGATTGGCCTATTGTTATTAGGCCGATCTGCCCCCAGGTGTGGCAGAAACCTCTAGGTGCCAGAACCTGGTCAGAGCCCCACAAGTCACCCCATTTTGGATTCCCCGAGATGTCTAGTTTTAAAAAATGCACTGGTTTGCTAGGTTTCCACAGGTGCCTGCTGAGCTAGAGGCCAAAATCCACAGGTAGGCACTTTGTAAAAAACACCTCTGTTTTCTGTGGAAAAATGTGATGTGTCCACACTGTGTTTTGGGCCATTACCTTTCGTGGGCGCTAGGCCTACCCACACAAGTGAGGTACCATTTGTTTATCAGGAGACTTGGGGGAATGCTAGGTGGAAGGAAATTTGTGGCTCCTCTCAAATTCCAGAACTTTCTGTCACTGAAATGAGAGGAAAACGTGTTTTTTTGGCCACATTTTGAGGTTTGCAAAGGATTCTGGGTAACAGAACCTGGTCAGAGCCCCACAAGTCACACCATTTTGGATTCCCGAGGTGTCTAGTTTTAAAAAATGCACTGGTTTGCTAGGTTTACCCAGGTGCCTGCTGAGCTAGAGGCCAAATCCACAGGTAGACACTTTGTAAAAAACACCTCTGTTTTCTGTGGAAAAATGTGATGTGTCCACGTTGTGTTTTGGGCAATTTCCTTTTGTGGGCGCTAGGCCTACCCACACAAGTGAGGTACCCTTTTTATCAGGAGACATGTGGGAACACAGAATAGCAAAACAAGTGTTATTGCCCCTTGTCTTTCTCTACATTTTTTCCTTCCAAATGTAAGGCAGTGTGTAAAAAAGATGTTTATTTGAGAAATGCCCTGTAATTCACATGCTAGTATGGGCACCCCGGGATTCAGAGATGTGCAAATAACCACTGCTTCTCAACACCTTTTCTTGTGTCCATTTTGGAAATATTAAGGTTTTTTTTATACCTATTTTTCACTTTTCATATTTCTGCAAATGAATTGCTGTATACCCGGTATAGAATAAAAACCCGTTGCAAGGTGCAGCTCATTTATTGGCTCTGGGTACCTAGGGTTCTTGATAAACCTACAAGCCCTGTATATCCCCACAACCAGAAGAGTCTAGCTGACGTAACGGTATATTGCTTTAAAAAATCTGACATTGCAGGAAAAAGTTACAGAGTAAAACTTGGAGAAAAATGGCTGTTTTTTTACCTCAATTTCAATTGTTTTTTTTTATTTCAGCTGTTACTTTCTGTAGGAAACACTTGTAGGATCTACACAAATGACCCCTTGCTGAATTCAGAATATTGCCTACTTTTCAGAAATGTTTAGCTTTCTGAGATCCAGCATTGGTTTCTCACCCATTTTGGTCACTAACTGGAAGGCGGCTGAAAGCACAAAAAATAGTAAAAATGGGGTATGTCCCAGTAAAATGTCAAAATTGTATTGAAAAATTGGACTTTCCAATTCAAGTCTGTCTGTTTCTGAAAGCTGGGAAGATGGTGATCTTCCCACCGCAAACCCTTTGTTGATGCCATTTTCAGGAAAAAAACAGAAGCGGCCTTCTGCAGCCCTTTTTTCCCCTTTAAAAAAAAAATAAAAATGTTCACTGTATTTTGGCTAATTTCTTGTTCTCTTTCAGGGGAACCCACAAAGTCTGGGTACCTGTAGAATCCCTAGGATGTTGGAAAAAAAGGACACAAATTTGGCGTGGGTAGCTTATGTGAACAAAAAGTTATGAGGGCCTAAGCAGGAACTTCTCCAAATAGCCAAAAAAAGGCTTGGCACAGGAGGGGAAAGGCCTGGCAGTGAAGGGGTTAACATACACTGGGTCCTGCTCATGAGGCTATTTAGGGCCTACCTTAGGGGTGCCTTACATGTATAAAAAAGGGAAGGTTTAGGCCTGGCAAGTGGGTACACTTGACAAGTCAAATTGCCAGCTCAAACCTGCACACACAGACACTGCAGTGGCAGGTCTGAGCCATGTTTACAGGTCTACTCAGGTGGGTGGTACAACCAGTGCTGCAGGCCCACTATTAGCATTTGGTTTACAGGCCCTGGGCACCTCTAGCACACATTTCTAGGGACTTACTAGTAAATTAAACATGCCAATCAGGAATAAACCAATTCCACATACAATTTACTCAGGAGCACTTGCACTTTAGCACTGGTCAGCAGTGGTAAAGTGCCCAAAGTACCAAAAACAGTAAAAACAGAGTCCAGCATACAGTCAAAACATGGGAAGCAGAGGCAAAACAGAAAGGGGAGGCCACACCAAGGATGCCAGGTCTAACATTAGTGTGCTTGCTTCTTCTCAAAGGGAAAAGTATCAACTCTAGATAAGTTAAAAAAGTAGACACCTGGTGGTACAGGGAGGTGTGCCTCTTGTGGATCCCAACAGGTTTCTTAGCCACAATGCCCCGTAAACTTTAAAGTGTGACTAAAATGACATATTTTTCTTTCATTTCTGTACCATATTCTTCCAGAAGCAAAAATTTACCAGAAACTTACTACCCACCGTTCCCCTCGGTCTCCTTATAAAAATCCTACCCCACTGCCCACAACATGGAAGGGGCCAAAATGCAACATGGACACATCAAAATGATCTATTACAAAACAACCTGTTTTTGCGGGGAGCCCCAGCATTTTTAGTACAGGGCCCAGCACGTCAACTAGGAAAACCTACCAAACCCAGATGTTTTTTAAAACTAGACACCCAGTGGAGTCAAGGGAGGTGTAGCTTGTGTGGATCTCCCAATGGTTTCTTGCCCATACTCCTCTGCAAACCTCAAAATTTGCTTAAAAAAGCACATTTTCCTCACTTTTCTTTGTAGGATCACCCGCCGGCACAAATTTCCCACCACCCAGCGTTCCCCTCGGTCCTCAAGTAAACTGATACCTCACTTGTGTGGGTCCCCAAAGAAGAGTCAGCCTAAAAATGTATTAAAAAATGTGCTTATCAACTTTCTGTGATATCCCCTCAATCCCTCTATTTTTGCCCCTTTCCTATTGCAGGCACTTGGGCCAGCCACACAAGTGTGGTATCATTTTTATTGGGAGACGAGAGGAATGTTGGGTGGTAGGAAATTTGTGCCAGTGTGGTGATCCCACACAGAACTCTGAGGAAAATGTGATTTTTTAGCTAAATTTGAGGTTTGCAGAGGATTCTGGGTAAGAAAGCACTAGGGGATCCATGCATGTCACACCTCCCTGGACTCCACCAGGTGTCTAGATTTCAGAAATGCCTGGGTTTAGTAGGTTTCCCTAGATGGCTGCCAAACCCAGGACCAAAAACGTAGGTGCCCCTTTGCAAAAACATGTTGTTTTGTAATAGATAATTTTGTTTCGTCCAGGTTGTGTTTTGGACTCTTCCCTGTTGCGGGCACGAGGCCTAACCACACAAGTGAAGTGCCATTTTTATTGAGAGATGTGGGGGAATGCTGGGTGGAAGGAAGTTTGTGGCTCCCCTCGGATTTCAGAACTTTCCTACACCGAAATGTGAGAAAAACTTGTGTTTTTTTGCCAAAAGTTCAGGTTTGTAAAGGATTCTGGGTAACAGAACCTGATGAAAGCCCTACAAGTAACCCCATCCTGGGTTTCCCTAGTTGACTACTCTTCAAAAATGCATAGGCTTGGCAGGTTTCTTTAAGTGCCGGCTGAGCTACAGCCTAAAATCCAGAGCGAGGCACAATTCACTTTTCAATGTAAAAATTTTAAATGTCCATGTTGGGTTTTTAGGCATTTCCTTTCACAGGCAGTAGGCCTACCCACAAAAGTGAGGTATCATTTTTATTGGGAGCCTTGGTGGAATGCTGGGTTTAAAGAAGTTTGTGGCTCCCCTCAGATTTCAGAACTTTCCATCACCGAAATGTGAGGAAAAAGTGTTTTTTTTAACCAAATTTTAAGGTTTGCAAAGGATTCTGGGTAACAGAACCTGGTGAGAGCCCCAAAAGGCATGCCATCCTGGGTTCACCTTGGTGTCTAGTTGTCAAAAATGCAAAGGTTTGGTAGGTTTCCCTAAATGCCAGCTGACCTACAGCCCAAAATATACAGCTAGGCACTTTCCATGAAACACGTCAGTTTTCAGTGTAAAAATGTGATATGTCCCTGTTGCATTTAGGGGCATTTTCTTTTACGCGCACTAGGCCTACCCACACAAGTGAGGTACCATTTCTATCGAAAGACTTGGGGGAATGCTAGGTAAAAGGATGTTTGTGGCTCTCCTCAGATTTCAGAACTGTCCATCACCGAGATGTGAGGAAAACCTATTTTTTGCCACATTTTGAGGTTTACAAAGTATCCTGGGTAACAGAACTTGCTGAAAGCCCCACAGGTCACACCATCCTGGGTTTCCCTAGGTGTCTAGTCTTCAAAAATACACAGGTTTGGTAGGTTTCCCTAAGTGCCGGCTGAGCTACAGCCCAAAGTCCACAAGTAGGCACTTTCCAAAAAATACATCAGTTTTCAATGTAAAAATGTGATGTGTCCATGTTGCGTTTTGTGGAGTTTCCTGTTGCAGGCACTAGGCCTACCCAAACACTTTTATCGGGTGACATGGGGAAATGCTGGGTGGAAGGATGTTTTGTGGCTCCCCTCAGATTTCAGAACTTTCCATCACCGAAATGTGATTTTTTTTTTGCCAAACTGGATTCCCCGAGGTGTCAAGTTTTAAAAAATACACAGATTTGGCAAGTTTCCCTTGTTGCCTGCTGAGCTACTGCCCAAAATCCACAGCAAGGCACTTTCCAGAAAACACGTCAGATTTCAATGCAATTTGAATTTCAGGAGACTTGGGGGAGTACAGAATAAAAGAACAAGTGTTTTTTGCACATTGTCTTTTGCAAAACATTCCCTTCCAAATGTAAAACAGTGTGTAAGAAAGAAGTCTATTTGAGAAATGAGCTATAATTCACATGCTAGTATGGGGAACCCCTGATTCAGAGACGTGCAAATAGCCACTGCTTCTAAACTCCTTATCTTATGCCCATTTTGAAAATACAAAGGTTTCCTTGATACCTATTTTTCACTCTTTATATTTGCCCAAATGAATTGCTGAATACCCGGTACACAATGCAAATCCCATTGCAAGGTCCAGCTCATTTATTGGCTCTGGGTACCTTGGGTTTTTGATGAACCTCCAAATCCTGTATATCCACAACCAGAAGAATCTAGTAGACGTTACTGTATAATGCTTTAAACGCTGGTTTGCGTCCAAAATTCTACTGCCGGCTAACGCCAATCCTACGCACCATGCAGGCGCCTTATTTAAGGAATGACGTTAGCGGACTGGTCAGAGTAAAAAAAAAATGACTCAAACTAGGCAGCGCAGGTATAGGGGAAAATGGGGGTTGTGCGTCAGAAAATGGTACAAGTCAGGCTTGAGGCAACAATCATGCCTCAAACCGGACTCGCGCCATTTTTTGACACACAACACCCATTGAGTCGTGTCTTAGCAAAGACAAGAGTCATGCCCCCTTGCCCAATGGCTATGCCCAGGGGACTTCTGTCCCCTGGGCATTGGGCATAGTGGCATGTAGGGGGCCCAAATTAGGCCCCCCTGTTCCACTTAAAAAAAATAAAAAATATATATACCTCAACTTACCTGTACTTACCTGGGATGGGTCCCCCCATCCATGGGTGTCCTCCAGGGGTGGGCGAGTGTGGCAGGGGGTGTCCCTGGGGGCCGGGAAGGGCACCTCTGGAAGCTTTCCATGGTTAGAGACCATGGAAGGGAGCCCAAAGATACCTTAATGCCTGCCCTGACCCAGGCGTTAAAAAACAGCTGATGTGTGCCGTTTTTTATGGCCCGCCCTGTCCTGTGCGTCAAAATGACGCGTGAGTATAAATAAGGTGCACAGACCTTAAAGTAATTTTTGGGCCGGGAACGCCTACCTTGCATGTCATTAACGCAAGGCAGTTTCCCTTATCCAAAAAATGACTCACACAGAGGAATTTTGACGTCCGCGGGCTCAGGCGTCAATGTTTAAATATGGGGCAAGGTTTGTGTCGAATGTGCTCCAAAATTGTTTACACACATTCGGCGCAAACAGAGTATAAATAAGCCCCTAAGACATCAAAGTTTGATCTGATAACCATGTCAAAGGGATTACATTGCAAGTGGTGTTCTGACACACCAAAAGTGGCTTTCAAAAGCTTGGATTTTGCTGAAAGTCCTATTTGAGTCTTTCTCTCCCTCAAAGGAAATCGTGCAGAGCCAGCAATGTATCAAAATGCTTAAAAGATTGGAAATTATGATATTTCTCTACCACATTCATCTCACAAACTTGATGGGTCACTACATCAATGCTGTTATACCGATATGACAGCTACAGAGATTACCTGTAGTACATTTTTCCTTAAGGGCTTGGTTACCCCAAATTTTCACTTTTTCATGAAACCATTTTGTACTCTACACCCTATTGCATTGCTGATCAGCGTCAGACTGTGTGTGCTCTGATTCTAAAATGATATTGGTAACATTTTAAATAACTGTGTTTGGCCTTTTTACCTTCCCTAAAATGTGAATGTTCTTTTGGCATGCAGGGGTAAATGTTATATGAGGGCTGCAGTGTTTATATTCACCACCCACAAATATGTTAAAAATATAAGTCTGCAGGAGCATTACTGTTCTCATGCTGGAATGCAATTTAAATGCACTTCAATGACACGTAGGGAAATGTATATTTGCAATGTAGGAAATTCATAAAATTGTGTATGAATTAGTCATACAATAGTGTGGCTTACTGACCCGCAGTGTAGGGTGCTAGTATGTAAAAATAGACAATATCAAATATTGATGCTAGTGCGGTCTCATAATGGAATAAAAAGTTGAAGCTAAGTTACTCCATAGACCTTGTTAGACTTTTCCTTGAACAGAACTAGATGAGATTAAAACCTGTATTTTCTATCTTTGCTTTGGAAAATGCTAGAAAGTGCTTTACAGTTATTTACTACTAAATAATACTAAATTTTTTAAATCTGATTTAGTGGTCGATTTTTTATCACCTAAATGGAAAATGACTTTGTTAAATGTACATTAGACTGTCTGAAGTAGAACTGGTTTAAACCATTTCAGACACTCATCACACCTTCAGAGCTGGAATACACATCCTTCTCTGAGAAAGTTAACACCTGTGGTTCAGAGAACAATATCCTGCCTCTCAGTCTAGGCAGAGCAAATGGGTAATACCTATTGAACATTTAGCAGGGGTTAATTATTTGGAAGTCAACAGAAATAGTGACAGAAGAGGGCTGCTTTTGCACTACCTCTTTTGACTTGGAGATACCAAGGAGGCAATGGTGAGAACCGGTTTCAACCTGGTCAAATGGGGCAAGAGCTCATCTAAACTGTGGAAAAAGAACTGAAGACAGGCCTACCTGGAAGCAGTTGGCTTCTGCCATATTAAAACAGGGGTAACTTTAGAGTAAGTCAAAGAGGAAGTGCTACGAAAGGATATGGGGTGTCTGTGATAAAATGAGATAGGAATGTAGAATTTCCCAACTCACTGATGGTGCCCAGGATAAATTTGGCACATCAATCACCACCTCCTCTGAACAATTTTGTGAACACACAATGTCAAAAGTGAAACACTACTGGAAGATTGCAAAGGGATCCAGGGTTTGTGGATTCTTTTCGAGGGGACTGACAAAGTGTGCAAAATATAGCAACATTTTAAGTGTTTTGGAAAAAAAGGAAACAAAGTGCTCTGCAAAAAAGTGTCTGTTTTTTCACTAAAAAGGCATGAAGAAAAGGTTTTCTGAGCTAAGGTCACAATTTTCCCTACTTTCAGGAACATGTACATCAGAATAAAAATATTTTTTTTATAACAGTTATGGTATTTTTCTATGATGTTTCAAATTAGTAGTGTGATGTCTGTTATTTAACAACTAGGTGCCCGATCGGAGGACAGTCTGTAGGAAAGCCAGGAATTATGGGAGATCCTGGAAATCAAGAAAGCATGTGGAGATAAAATTGTAGCACAATATCAACATTGCTTCGGAATGATATTTATGGGATGTATATTATCTTTTGATATTATGGGGAGCTCATCATGTGTGTTTCTGGACTTTAATCGGATATAATAAGGATTGATATTCAAGGACTTATTGTTTATTGCATATTGTTTCAGGATATTTATTAGGATATTTAACTACATTTGTGACAGGATTGATATTTATAATCATAGATTTGTATTTATTGCTGTAATGATGATATTTTAGGGAAGCGTTGTTACTTATTTGACTTTATCCCTTTGCTATATCTCATCTGCTATGCGCTTGCTAGTGTCAACACTTTATTTATGTAATGTTTGGTGCATTTCATGAAATTATAAATATTTTTTGAGATATGTGATTTGATGCTTAGATACCACCATATTGGATGATTTGTTTTGTTTCTAAATTATACAATTTTTTGTTTTATATTTTTTTGCCTACATAGACCTGAAATTTATGAAACAATGGAATGATACAGCCGCTAATGGAGGACTGTCTTCCTGTATGGTTGCTATTTTATAAGGGTTTTTGTTCTATACAGCCCTGAAGAAGTCTACATTTAGTAGACAAAACATGTTGGTTGGTTGTATCTACTTGTTAAACAAAATTGGAATTAAGATATGAAGAATGCCAATAAAAGAAGAATATTTTTATACAGTGGACAATTCTAATTGATATTTCACAGATGGCGCTTTGCCACTTCTGGACTTTGTGCTTATAATTATTACCAACACTTCTTAATTTGTATTGTAATATTTATGTTTATCTACATATTTATGTATTTGAATATTATGTATGAATATATTTTGTTTTTAAAGTATGTATAGTTTAATTTTTATATTATAAAGACTTTGCATATATATATATATATATATAAATATATATATATATATATATATATATATATATATTATATATACCATCAGTACACATTTTTAAATGTAATATGTGTTATAAAATGAATATACTTGTTAATATCATGTTTAATATTTAAAATAAAAAAAACATAGACTTACTTATGTTATGATGATATCTTGGTCTTCTATATTTTTGTAGTAGACATATAAAGTTGATATTTGTTGTCCTTAATATTTTTGGTGATAATGTCCCTAAATTTTTTTAGTGATATTGTGTATCACTATATTTTTGTTGGTCATATTCTGTTACACAGCCAATAAACATAGGCACACATATTTCTCATGCCTTCTTTGTGTTAATCAGTGCAGTAAGTGATTGTAAGTTATTTCATCAGTTAATCAGATTCTAGATATTTCATTATTACCTTGCATTACATGAAAACGTATAGCCACAATCCATCTTGAAGTATTTTGTTGTATTGAAGCATTTAAATAACAATCACCTACATGAGTAGCACGCCGCACCACAAAGGGTGTGTGGTTAGAAGGATGTTGTTTTTATTTTGATCCTGTGTGAGAAGTGTTCTATGTTGTATGTGATGACCACCAAGGTGCAGTTCTCATGTTATGGGACGCAGAATGTAGCAGTGTTTTAGACGATGACTTGTAATAGACAGAGTCCTGGTTGTATGGTTTTGAGTATGAAACTAACCACCTCAGCAGCTCTATTTATGGTTTATGGTATTTCATATGATACAGTGTGCTTACCTCTTAACTGCACAGGGTTTTCCAAACTGAGATTTTGTGTATGATTGTGATCTGGAACTGGCATAGTTGGAAGACTCAACTTCACTCTCACTTGCACAGACTTCTTGCATCCAAAAATTCAGATTATGATGTCACTCGTTCTCCTACAAAGCATTGAACAACTTCCTACAACTCTTCAGAGCCTTCTTCTCACTTTTATAGTTCTGCAAGAAGCTGAATATCTGGCTCCTCCCATATTTCTGCTGGAACCACAATGCTACACACCTGCTCAAGCATTTGGAAACCCTCAGTTTAATTAGGGCATTCTACAAATCAACATAACATAACAGAGAAGTGAAGAGATCTGTTGGGATGGACATTTTATATTATCCTCCCATATGTGAGTGTCTATTTAAGAGGTATAGATATATGAGACCTGCAGTGAATTGACTGTATTAAAGTGTTCCAAAATTGTCCAGTATGTGACAAATCTCATCAGCTATTGCATGGCTATTCATTTGATGATGTTTGGCTGTACAGCGCTGGTGATAGAGGATATGTCTTATGTGATGTTCAAAGGTATAAGTTAAAATACTGTTACTGACCACTGTATATTATAGTTTTAGTATTATTGTGGGCCATAACTCCTATATATATGTATATGGAAGCACATAACTATATAAGGCCACAGCAAACTCTAGGTCATCCCTTTTTTTGCTAACCTGCATTCTTTTATCTACTTCTGCTGCCACACCTGTAAGAAGAATCACCAACAACTCTTTAACTACAGGAACTTTTCCTGAAGACCTGAAAAAAGCATACATACATCCGTTATTAAAGAAAACAAACCTAGACCCGCAGGACCCCAACAACAGACCAATCACAAATGGATCTTTCCTAGACAAACTGACATAAAGAGCAGCATTCACCCAGATGTTACAATTCATTGAAGACAATTCCATACTTTCAGACTACCAAACTGGATTCCACCCAGGAAGAGGCACTGAATCGGCACTCATAGCAATCTGGGATGATCTTAAAAACACAGTCGACCGCAATGGAGTTACAGCACTACTTCTCTCGGACCTCTTGGCTGCCCTTGATACGGTTGACTATGACACCCTCATTCACAGACTCTACGAAGGTGGCATAGAATGGTCTGCTCTCGACTGGATTACATCCTACCTTCAAAACAGAACTAATATTATCTATTCTCCCCCCTTCTCATCCAAACCTCATCTCACAAAAGGAGGGGTCCCTCAAGGATCAATCATTTCACCTTTTTTTTTTTAAACATCTACATGATATCATTACCAAAACTGATCAATGGTTTTCAAATCACATGATACAACTATGCTGATGACACACAAATACTACTTAAATTGGAATGCCCCAAAAACATTGAAAACTCACAAATCTTCAGTTGCCTCAGAGCTGTTGATCAGTGGATGACTTGGAGCCATCTCAAAGTAAATGTCTCCAAAACAGAAATACTCATATCTGGCAACTGGAAAAAGTATGACCCACTGTGCGCCTGGCGTGATGATCTCGGACCACGTCCTCAATTATCCAAGGAAGTTAAAAACCTCAGAATTACTATGGACTCCAAGTTAAGTATGAATGCCCTAGTGAACAAATTAGCATGAACAAGCTTCATCACCTTGAAGACTCTGCGATGCATCTTCCCCCACCTCGGATTTCCACACAAGGTGCAGTCTACTATCTCTCTTGTACTATCCAAACTGGATTATGCCAATGGCCTCTACCATAGATCATCTCTATCTGTTATGAAATAAATACAACATATTTAAAACTCCACTGCCAGACTACTATTCCATTTAAAGCCACAAGCCCACATCTCCCCTGCCTTGAGACCACTACACTGGTTACCTGTTGCCGAAGATCCACCTTCAAGCTGCTTTGTGTCACCCACAAAGATATACATGGAACAGGACTACTTTTATCAGAAACAAAATAACCAAATACATTCAACAAATAAACCTCCACTCAAGATTGGCACCCCGACATAGAACACCGCCAGACAAGAAAAGGACTATACGTGTATATCCTTCTCTGTTCAAGCAGGTAATCTATGGAATTCATTACTCCCAAATATAAGATTCACAGATAACCACAGATAACTATCTTGTCTTCAGAAGACTACTCAAGAGTTGGCTCGTTCCATCATAACCACCATACTCAAACAGCAATGGACTGCGTATGCCTGTGTTGATAAATATTTTTCAACTGAATATGTGTATATTCCAGATATGCATAGTTCTTTAGGAAATATGTATCGCTCCTATGTCATAACAATAAATTACACTCATAGGCCCTCATTACAACCCTGGCGGTCGGTGTTAAAGCGGCGGTAAGACCGCAAACAGGCCGGCGGTAAAATAAATTGAATCACGACCATGGCGGAAACCGCCAACATAGACAGCCACTTTAACACTCCGACCGCCATGGCGGTAGAAACACACAGCTTGGCAGTCACTGCCAACAGACAGGCGGAAGACAATGTACCGCCCACACTATTATGAGTGGCCAATCCGCCACCTTTTCCGGGGCAGAACCAACGCAAACAAAAACACAGAGGAAACAGGACTTGGAAGGGAAAACACTCCCCTCAACACACCCCACGAGGAACCAGGACACCATGGAGCCAGAACTCCAAATACTCCCTGCGATAGTATTCCTGCTCCTCTATCAGGAGCAACAAAGACAGCGGTGATGACCACAGTGAGTACTGCACCTACAAACAGGGGAGGGGGGAGGGAAAAGAGAGTGACACACACATGCAACACGCAACACCCCCACCCTCACCCACAACAACATACACACAAATACATGCTGCAACATTACATTTATACCCTCCACCCCCCCTGGAAGCATGCAAGGACAAAAGGAAATGATTGTAACAATTGTAATAAATATAATCCATTAGTCAAAACTTGAAATACAGTATAAACAATTATGTACACTAACTATACAAGTCCGGATAGTGCACCATTCATAGTCCGTGGACCACTGAGCCCAAAATGCATGGGCGAGGCCCACACTCGATACCTGGCATCAAACAGAGAGAACACTGCAGGGGCATCAGATCGAAATGAAACAGGCGCCTCAGGGAGAAGGGAAGGGGGCACCTCAGCTGGATGAGTGCACAACGCAAGCTCCACGAGGGGGCTCCATGCCCATTGATGTATCCTGGGGAGTGCAAAGCCACAGTCTCTCAAGTCTCTCCAGTGGGTGGTTTGCCCACTGCTCTATCCTGGGGAGTGCAAAGCCACAGTCTCTCAAGTCTCTGCAGTGGGTGGTTTGCCCACTGCTCTATCCAGGGGAGTGCAAAGCCACAGTCTCTCAAGTCTCTCCAGTGGGTTTACTGCCCACTGCTCTATCCTGGGGAGTGCAAAGCCACAGTCTCTCAAGTGGATAACAGTCTCCACTGGTTCTGGAGGGGGCTTTGTGCCCAGAGTGCTTCATCGTGCCAAGGACTGAGGTAGTGGATGTCTTTCTCCACTTGTTCTGGAGGGGGCTTGGTGCCCAGAGTGCTTCATCCTGCCAAGGACTGAGGTAGTGGAAGTATCTCTCCACTGGTTCTGGAGGGGGCTTGGTGCCCAGAGTGCTTCATCCTGCCAAGGACTGAGGTAGTGGATGTCTTTCCCCACTGGTTCTGGAGGGGGCTTGGTGCCCAGAGTGCTTCATCCTGCCAAGGACTGAGGTAGTGGATGCATCTCTCCACTGGTTCTGGAGGGGGCTTGGTGCCCAGAGTGCTTCATCCTGCCAAGGACAGAGGTACTGGATGTATCTCTCCACTGGTTCTGGAGGGGGCTTGGTGCCCAGAGTGCTTCATCCTGCCAAGGACTGAGGTAGTGGATGTCTTTCTCCACTGGTTCTGGAGGGGGCTTGGTGCCCAGAGTGCTTCATCCTGCCAAGGACTGAGCTAGTGGATGTGATACTCCACTGACGGTGGTGCAACATGCAAGCTGCCCAGTCTGCTGGAACTGACCACCAGCATCGGACAACTGACCACTGGGGACGGCAGCCATGTCTGCGGTGGTGTCACTGGCTCAGGATGTTGCGGGGCCGCTGGCGGTGCTGGCGACGGTGTCAGTAGTGGCGGTGCTTGCGGCTGCTTCAGTGGCATTGGTGCTGGCGGCGGTGTCAGTAGCGGCGGCGCTTGCGGCGCTGGCGACGGTGTCAGTAGTGGCGGTGCTTGCGGCTGCCTCAGTGGCATTGGTGCTGGCGGCGGTGTCAGTAGCGGCGGCGCTTGCGGCTGACTCTGTGTTATCGGTGCTGGCTGCGGGCTCTGTGGCATCGGTGCTGGCGGCGGGCTCTGTGGCATCAGTGCTGGTGGCGGTCTTTGTGGCGGCAGTGCTGGCGGCGGTCTTTGTGGCAGCAGTGCTGGCAGCGGGCTCTGTGGCTTCGGTGCTGATGGCGGGCTCAGTGACTGTGGTGCTGGTGGCGGGCTCATTGACTGCGGTGCTGATGGCGGGCTCAGTGACTGCAATGCTGGTGGCAGTGCAGGTGGCGGTGCAGGTGGCGGTGCAGGTGGCAGTGCTGGTGGCAGTCTTGTCCGTCGATGTGGACCTGCCCTTCATTTTATGGCCCTTCCCCACCTTGGATGGTGGCGCAGCTGTCTTTCCACTATCCACTTTTGTTTTGCCTGAGCCCTTGGTGGCAGGTGTTTTCACCTTCTCCCTCCGGGATGTGGGCAACCTTTTTACTTTTGTAGGTGGTGAAATGTCCTTGCCCTCACTCCGTGGAACACTGGCAGCCCTGTTGCCTGGCGCACTCCAAAAGCCCGCAGTTGCTGGCACCACTGTGCCCGGTGATGTGGTGGCTGAGGTGCTGGGTTGGGACCTGGAAAAGCAGGACCTAGGGGACGGACGGGTGGCAGGTGTAGGGAGAGGTCAACATTAGATAGGAACAGCTTTTTAGACAAACTGGGACGGGTAGATGGAGGGGGTTTGGGAGTGGAGGAAGAGGTAGTAGTTGTAGGAGGTGTACGTTTGCTGACTTTGGGTGAAGGTGCATGGGCTGGAGGCTGTTGTGAGGTGGATGACTGTTGGGTGGGTGTGTTGCTGCGTTTGTGTACTTTGGGAGGAGGGCTCACAGACACACTGGTAGAGGACACAGGGGATGTGTGAATGGTAGTGGGGGTGGTGAGTGCACATGAGCGGTGTGTGGTGATGGGTGTGCTGGCGATGGAGGTAGCGGCTGAGGATGTAGTGCATGCAGGTGTGAGTGGAGACGAGACAGGGAGGAGGACGATGTGGAGGAGGGGGACACAGTGGAGGCAGTGGATGTTGGTATGTGTGCATGGGTATGATGCTTGTGTGAGTGCCTGTGGGATGTTTGGTGCTTATGTTTGCCAGAGTCACCCTTGTGTGTTGAGATGTGTACATGCTGGTCTGATGGTGTGCTTGGGATAGGCTGAGGTACAGGGGATTAAGTCTGGGTGGAGGAAGTTGGAGGGGGAGGCTGGACACAGGGACAATGGCTGCCATCAGTGCTGAGGTCAGAGCCTGAAATGCTCTCAGTTGGGCTGCCTTGCCCGAATGAATGCCCTCCAGGTATGCATTTGTTTGTTGCAAATGCCTCTCAACACCCTGGATGGCATTCACAATGGTAGACTGCCCAACAGTGAGGGATCTCAGGAGGTCAACAGCCTCCTCACAGAGGGCAGCAGGGCTGACTGGGGCAGGGCCTGAGGTGCCTGGGCCGAAGGAGATGCCCACCCTCCTAGGTGAGCGGCCATGGGACACACACTGAGGGGCTGCTGGGAGGGCGGTGCTGGTAGTGGGGGTGGCGGCTTTACCTATTGATGTGGGGGGCACAGAGGGGCCCGCCACCGCAAGGAAGCTCCCATCAGAGGAAGAGTCGCTGTCGCTGATGTCACCTCCTGTCCCCGCCGTGGAGCTCCCCTCGCCCTCCCTCCCACTGGTGGTTTCAGACTCCGTTGACTCGCCCTCCAGGGCCATGTGGGATGCAGCTCCCTCCTGCTCCGGTGGCACTGCTCCTCCGTCTGATGATGCTAATGCACACAAGAACAGGGAGACCACAAAAAGGGGGGTGAGACAGAAGAAAGACATGTTCAGTGCATGCAATACCGCTACCGTTGGCGGACACTACAGACACAGCAGCCCTCTGCACTACGCCATGCACTTAGAGTTCCCTAATTAATCACAGGGACATGGGGTACAAGGCCTATGCCCGATTGCTATACACAGGGAAGTCACAGGAGCCTGACTAGGTGTAGTTGGCTATTAGCACTGGTGGGGTTGGGGTGCCACATAGTCTGCCTCACGAAGGGACCTTGCCTATAAAACTCGCCCTGGCCTAGGGAAGCCCACAGCCCACCACCCCACCCAGACACCTCGTAATGCGTACAGAGTCAGATGGATGTGACTGTACTCACCCCCTTGTGGCTGCTGTGTTGCCCTCAAGCGCCCATCCAACTCCGGATAGGCCACTGCCAGGATCCGGAACATCACAGGGGTCATGGTGCAACGGGCACCCCTCCCACATTGGGAGGCCATCCCCAGCTGGATGATCTTTAACCGTCCGGAGAGTCACAGACATTGACCCATGTTCCCACCCTTGCCCTGACGCACATACACTCACCGTCCGCTCATGCAGGCCTCAGTCCCCCCTGTATCTTCCATCCACACCACTCCAAACAGGCATTGCCCATACAACATGCTCACAGTGTACTCACCTGTTTGTCTGGAGGACCGTAGAGTAGCTTGTACTGGCGGAGAACCCCATCCACTAGTTCCTCCACCTCCTCTGAAGTAAAGGCAGGGGACCTTTCCCCAGACACATGAGCCATTGTTGCTTCCAGACTGAGGTCATAGCAGCACTTGCAGTGTAGGTCCTCGCCTGTCGAAGGTCAGGTACCAAGTGAGTGAACAGACCGAAAATGGCAGTCCCGTCCGTGGTGGTGCGTACCGTCACCGCCGGCGTACATCGTCATTGGCTCCTGGGACCCATAGGGTCCAATGTTAACCAATGCAGGATTGCGCTGAGGTCTTCGACAGCCTACTGCGACGTGTAGAATGCCAGCGCAGTTACCTCATATCCCCTTGTCCCACCTTACAGATCAGACAGCCGCCATTTCAGGGGGCCACATGGCATTAATTTGAAATGTGTCACACCTATCTAGGCCTTGCATATACACAGTAACAGGCACATTGAAGATTGACAAATGTCTGCAATAAATATTTTTTTTAATACCTCTAATACCTCTCTGCTCGCTGTTCTCGTCCATAGGGCTCATCCGCTGGGGCAGGTGAGGAGATGGCAGCATCCTCCGGTGTACAGACCGCTGGTGGACCTGTCGACAATGGAAGACAGACACATCATTATCACTTACAGACATGATCGTGCCACAGTCCATTAACTGTGTGCCCGGTTGGAGCCAGACCTGATGTCAGCTATCCGCCATCCCACAGGAATCCCCCCTCTAGTGCAGGGCCTGTCAGTACTCCATTTCCTGGCAAGTGGGTTTTTTCAAACAACAGTGGCCATTGCATCAGGGATGTCCCAGCCTATGTTCTCAAAGTGTTATTCAGAGTGTTGTCTGCCCTGCTGAAACAAATGCGCAGCTACATCGTTTTCCCTCGGGTGGAGGAATTGCCCACAGTGAAAGGTGACTTCTATGCCATGGGACATATCCCCAACATCATAGATGCCAATGATGGGACACCTGTGGCCTTGGTACCCCCCAGCAGGAGTGAACAGGTGTACAGAAACCGGAAGAGCTACCATTCAATGAATGTGCAGATGGTGCGTTTGGCCGACCAGTACATCTCCCAAGTCAATGCCAAGTTTCCTGGCTCAGTGCATGACGCTTACATTCTGAGGAATAGCAGCATCCCTTATGTGATGGGGCAACTCCAGAGGCACCGCGTGTGGCTAATAGGTAAGGACAAGGACCCTATACCCAGTGAATAGTTGTCTGGGTCTGGGGTTGCCCCTAAGGGTTAGTGTGTGTCTAATAGTTGTCCCTCGACATTTGCATGTGACTCTGGTTACCACAACCTGTCCTGGCTACTGACCCCAGTGAGAAATCCCAGGACAAGGGCAGAGGAATGCTACAATGAGGCACATGGGCAAACTAGGAGAGTGATCGAAAGGACCTTCGGCCTCCTGAAGGCCAGGTTCCGGTGCCTCCATATGACAGGTGGTTCTCTCTACTGCTCACCAAAGAAGGTGTGCCAGATCATAGTGGCCTGCTGTATGCTGCACAACCTGGCTTTGCGACGAAAGGTGCCTTTCCTGCAGGAGGATGGTCCAGAAGGAGGTCTTGTGGCAGCTGTGGAGCCTGTGGACAGTGAAGAAGAGGAGGCAGAAGAAGACGATATTGACAACAGAAACAACGTTATCCAGCAATACTTCCAGTGAGACACAGGTAAGGAGACATCACTGCCTCCCACATCTCATACAATAGTTAGACCTATCATATGTATGTAACTTTCACCCAGTGTATGGACCCTGACTTGTCACTTTGCCTTTCCCTTTCACAGACGTGGGTCCCACTGTGTGACCTCTGCTATATTACCTCATGGATTAGAGCTGTTTACATCAGTATGTTGACAATACAATCAACATTGCTCTTTTCCTTAGTTATTGCAAATACACATTTGTGAAAGCACAGACTGACTTCAGATTGTTTTGTGATTCAAGGGTGTTTATTTCAGTGCAAATTAGTGGAGGGGGTTGTAAAATGGGCAGGGGTGATGGTGGAGGATAGTCCATGGCAGAGTCCTGTCTATTTGTTTCACAGGTGCATTGTCCAAAGGGGCATAGGAAGTGGATCTAAGTCAGTTGATGGATGGACAGGGTGATGAAGTGGGACAGAAGGATGACATTCAGAGGGGTCTCATTTCCTGGTGGGGGTCTTGGCATTGTTCTCTGTCTTTGTCCTGGATCTCAGGGACTGTTTGCGGGGTGGTTCTCCATCTGCAGGGGGTGGGGTGCTGGTGTTGTGATCCTGTGGCGGTGCCTCCTCTCCACTAGCGCCGGCAGGGGTGGTGGGCTGTTCATTATCCAGGCTAGTGTCAGGGGCCACTTGTTGTGCCACAGTGTCCCTCCTGGTGTTCACAAGGTCCTTCAGCACCCCTGCAATGGTGACCAGGGTGGTGTTGATGGACTTGAGTTCCTCCCTGATCCCCAAATACTGTTCCTCCTGAAGCCGCTGGGTCTCCTGAAACTTGGCCAGTACTGTTGCCATCGTCTCCTGGGAATGATGGTACGCTCCCATGATGTTGGAGTGGGCCTCGTGGAGAGTGGGTTCTCTGGGCCTGTCCTCCCCCGTCACACACCAGTCCTCCCAGTTCCCCTGTTTTACTGTGCCTCTGTCCCCTGAACCGTGTGCCCACTGCCCCCAGGTCCCTGATTGTCTTGAGTTGGTGGGTTTTCCTGGGTTCCCTGTAGTGGTGGACACACTGCTGCTTGACGTGTCCTGGGTACAGAGGTATGGGCCCGCTGGGTGGGTGCTGTGCTGGTGTTTCCTAAGGGGGGAGGCTCTGTGGTGGCTTGTGACTGTGTCAGGGGAACCGACTGTCCCGAGGTCCCAGATGGGCCAGGCTGGTCATCTAGATCCAGTTGTACAGAGCTGCTGTCATCACTGTGGGCCTCTTCTGTGGGGGGAGTGGACATGTCTGGAACCTCCTGTCCGGTGACGTTGGGTAGGGGTCCTGCAGGGGTGTAAAGGCATGATTATTGCATCTGTGTGTGCCATTATGTGCAAAGGGTGGGTGACCTTGTACTCCAGTGCTTGCATTCTTGTGTAGGACCTTGTGTGATATTTGGTTTGGGGATCTGTGTGGGTATCTGTAGTGGACATGCTTTGGTAATGGGTGTCCATGCTTTGGTGTTGCATGCAGGGCTTGGTATTTGGATGTGTGGGTTGTGATAGTGGGGCACATGTGAGGTGCTGGAGTAATGGGGGTGAGGGTGGGATATGTGATAGCATACAGGTAGGGTGGGGGATGTAATAGTTAAGATTTGACTTACCAGAGTCCATTCCTCCTGCTACTCCTGCGAGGCCCTCAGGATGCAGTATAGCCAAGACCTGCTCCTCCCATGTTGTTAGTTGTGGGGGAGGAGGTGGGGGTCCACCGCCAGTCCTCTGATCTGCAATCTGGTGTCTTGAGACCATGGAATGCACCTTCCCCCATAGGTCGTTCCACCTCTTCCTGTTGTCATCCTGTGTTCTTGGATGCTGTCCCACTGCGTTGACCCTGTCTACACTTCTCCGCCATAACTCCATCTTCCTAGCTATGGCTCTACCCAGACGATTTCCTCCACCTGACCCTAAGCGTGTTTTAGAACATATAAGAGGGGTGCAAAATGAGGACACCACGTATGCTATGACCAAACATTTGAAAACTCACTCAGAACTGGATTGGTTGTCCATGAAATACTATGGCATTGCGACAATACAAAAACATGAACGGGGAGGTGATAGGGTGCAGAGATTGAGGCTTTTGAAGTCCAGATATATCATTAGGTTAAAGACCAAGGTGCCATTTGGGATTAATCATGACGAATAATTATATTGTCAACTGTGAGTATAGTTGTACAATAGGAATTAGATTATACTGTTGATGCAAAAACCAATGTAGTATATTAATTGAAGGAAGAGAACAGTTATAATTTAGAATAATTGGGGTATTAGACCCTATAGGTAAATGATTAAAAATTTGTTGAGATTTTGTAAGGGTTGAACTAAAATAATGAGGACAATGTGATATTATGACAAGTTGAAATGATAGGTAGAATATATGTTGTTATGTTTACTTTATGTCATTTTGTCTTATTATTCTGTTTACACAGAGTTGTTTGCTAGTTTTCTTTATTATTTGTATATACTTGTAGTAGTGAGGTTATTGGCTTGGTGTTAATATAAGCACATATTATGAAGACTACATATCCCAGAATGCCACATAAGGGCATGGCTTAGAGGATCAGTATAAACAGTGCACGTAATGGACTGTACAATTACCGTGATCAAGACCGGGAAGGTCGAAACGCGTTGGTGTCAGTTTGTTTGGGGTATTTTCATGTAATAAAAGAAGATTGATGAAATCCTGTGAGTGCTGCATCCTTGACATTATTGTCAAACTGGTGTGAAGATTATTGATGGGATTAGGTCCTTCCCTGGTGCAGGCACCGACCCGAAGTGAGCGCGCCTATTTTAGACCTTTTGGAGCTGATATATATATATATTATTTATACATTTACATAAATAAAATTATAAATAAATAAACTTAATATAAATGTACTCTCTTATACGTTTTACTGTGTCTACCCATCACCATATGTCATGTCTCTATCAATCTATCTTCCATCCCCATTCTGACTCATCCCAAACCCATTCTACTATTTTCATCTACAAATAACCCTGCCTAAGCTCTAGCCTCCTCTTCCACATCTAGCTCACCCAAACCTCACTTTACTACCATAATCTCTGAAACAACCCTAATAAATTCTCCCTCTTGTATCTCACCTTGAACCATCCAAAACCACTCCTGCTACTATGATCTCCCTAACCCTTTACATAGACTCTTCCCTCCTCCACCTCTCCTTTACTCATCCCAAGCCTCATTCTATTACTATAAACTCCCAATTAACACTTCTAGATTCTTCCCTCCTTTATCCCTCCATTACTCAAGTTAATCCATCTAATAAACTCACATATCCTCTGTTCAAATTAACTCATAAAAATACTAATACTGAACTCATATTTCCCTATACTAATCCACCACTAATTCCTCGTGGGCTACGGAGTAGCATGCTACTCGCCGAAAAGCACTTTGAAGCCTTGTCAGGGGTAGTAAGCAATATATCAATATTATTACAATACAATGCAATAAGGAAAGCAATTTTCTGGCTGAGTTATTTTCCTATTCTGGGGTTGTGATCTGAAATTTCCACTAAAGAGTACAACGGTTTTCTAGGTTTTGTTGCCAAAATCCTGATAATGCAGTTATTTAGGAAGTACCCAAGTTTTCAACTATCTTCAGAAGTGTTTGTGGTCCTGGATGCTTCTAATATTGGTTTACAGTGAGATCCAGAGGTTGGCTGCTTGTACGGGAGAAAGTAGTACCTCCTATTGATTTCTTATGGTAAGGTAGTATGATGATAAATGGTGCAAGACTGGTGCGCAGTGCTCTGCTAGTTTGTATTGGCATACCCGGTGCACTTAGGGCAGCAAATACAAAAATAACAAGGTGATGGGTAGAATGTTTAAATTAATCTCAGCCACTGGCAATCGCTCTGGGACACATCCCAATCTATCATTTGTTAATCACATTGCCACCAGCCATATGCAAATCAGTCTTGACCCTGCTCCTCATTGGAACAGTCCAGCCACTTAGTGAGGACCTTGCGGCTGAAACAATTACCAGTGTCTATGATTAATTCAAGCATTCTATCCATCACCGTGTTGTTTTTGCATTTGCTGCGCTGGGTGCACCAGGTGTGCCCAAATGTGGGTCGAGGGCTCACTGTGCCACTGGAACTAACTAGGGTGAAATTAGCCCTAAGTTGTTTGTGTTCCACTTCAGGGAAGACCTGGCCTAGCTGTTCAAGCTAGACTATTCCCATGAGGAGCAGGATCAAGACTGATTGGATTATGGCTGGGTCTCAGCAGAGGTGGCAAGGACGGCAAAAGGATGATGAATTGGGATGCGGCCAGAGTATTTGCAAGTGGCTTAGATGAATTCAAGCAATCCATCCCATCACCTAGTTGTTTTTCAATTTGTCATCCTGGGTGCGCTGGGTGTGCCCAGACATGGGTCATGAGCTCACAGTGGCATTAGAACGAAGCTGTATATGTCTGAAGAGCCCTAGCTAGGGGAAACTTGTGCTAGATTGCTTATGTTCCCGTTCAGGGAGGACCTGGCCTAGCTGTTAAAGCTAGACTGTTCCCATGAGGAGCAGGGTCTAGCCATATTTGAAAATGACTGGGTCCAAACTAAGGTGTCATGGTGGGCAAAAGGACAATGGTTTGGAATGCAGCCCAAGAGATTTCCAGTGGCTGAGATTTATTCAAGCATTCCATCCATCACCTTGTCGTTTTTTGCATTTGCTACCCTGGGTGCACCGGGTGTGCCCAGACGTGGGTCCTGTGCTCCCTGTGCAACTGGAACCAAGCTATACCTGGCTAAATAGCCCTAGCAAGGAAAAAATGTGACCTAAGTTGCTTGTGTTCTGGTTCATGGAGGACCTAGTCTGGCAGTTCGAGATAAACTGTTCCCATTATGAGCAGGGACAAGGCAGATGTGCATATGGTGGGGTCCAAACTCAGGTGGCATGGTGTGCTAAAAGATGACGGGTTGGGATGGGGCCCTCAGTGATTGCCAGTGATTCAAGAATTTACTCCATTACCTTGTTGATTTAGCATTTCCCACCTAAGGTGCACTGAATGTGCCCAGGTATGGGTCCTAGACTCACTGTGACGCTGGAACCAAGGGATATCTGGCTGGAGAGATTTAGCTAGGTAAAACTTGTCTAGGTTGCTTGTGTGACAGTTCAGGGAGGACATGTCTTTGCAGTTCAGGTGGGACCCTTCCCATGCCGTGCAGGGTCAAGACTGATTTGATAATGGCTTGGTCCAAACAAAGGTGGCATGGTGGGCAGAAAAGATGATGGATTAGGATGTGACCCGAGTGATTGCCAGTGGCTGAGATCAGTTCAAGCATTCCATCCATCCCCTTGTTGATTTTGCATTTTCCTCCCTGGCTGCACCACATGTGCCCAGACATGGCTCATGGGCTAACTGTGCCACTGGAACCAAGCTATACCCGGCTGAAGAGCCTTTCTGAAACTGGTCCTAGGCTTATGTTCCGATTCCGGGAGGACCTTGCCTGCCAGTTTGAGGTGCACTGTGCCCAGGAGGGGCAGCTTTAACACTGATTTGATAATGGCTGGGTCCATTCTAAAGTTGCATGGTGGGAAAAAAAGATGATGGATTGAGTTGTGGCTCGAACGATTGCCAGTGGCTGAGATTAAATAAAGCATTCCACCCATCACCTTGTTGATTTTGCGTTTGCCGCTGTGGGTGCGCCCGGTGTTCCTATATGCGGGTCCTGAGCTCCCTGTGCCACTGGAACCATTCCTTACTGGAGTGAAGAGCCCACGTTAGGGCAAACCCGGTCCTAGGTTGCTTGTTTTTGCATTTGCTGCCTGCGTGCACAGGGTGTGCCCAGATGTCCGTCCCTGGCTCACTATGCCTCTGGAACCAAGGTATACCTGGCTGAAGTGCCCTAACTAGCGGCACAGTCATGGGTTGCTCTGGCTCAGGAAGGAACTGGCCTGGCAGTTGGAAGACCATGAGGAACAGGGTCAAGACTGATTTGCATATGGATGGGCCCAAAATGAAGTGGCAGTTTGGGAAAAAAGACAATGGATTGGGATGCAGCCAAAGTGATTGCCAGTGGCTGAAATTAATTAAAGCATTCCATCCATCACTGTGTCTTTTTTTAATATGCTACACTGGGTGCGCTGGGTATACAAAGACATTGGGGTCAGGTTCACTGTGCCAAAGGAGCTATGCTATACGAGGCTGAAAAGCCGTAGCTAGGGCAACACCAGTCCTTTGTTGCTTGTGTTCTAATCAGGAAGAACCTCCTCTGACAGTTCGATCATGACTGTTCCCATAAAATGCAGGATCAAGACTGATTTGCTTATGGCTGGGTCCAAAATGTGGTGGCATGGAGAGTAAAAAAATGATAACTTGAGATGCTGCATTACCAGTGGCTGAGATTAATTCAAGCATTACATCTATCATTTTGTTTATTTATTGGGTGTGCCTATACATGGGCCACAGGCTCACTGTACCACAGGAACCAAGGTATATCTGGCTGAAGAGACCTAGCTAGAGTGAAACCATTCCCATGTTGCTTGGGTTCCAGTTCAGGGTCTTGGCATTTCTGGCTGGACTGTTCCCATTTGGAGCAGGGTCAAGAATGATTTGCAATTGGCTGGGTCTAAATTGAGGTGCATGGTGGGCAAAAAGACAAAGGATTGGGATGCAAAATCAATCAATCCCCAGCAATCATCTCATTGTTGATTTTGCATTTTCTGCCCTGAGTGCACCAGGTGTCCCCAGACATGGGTCCTGGGCACACTGTGCCAGTGGACCCAAGCAATACCGAGATAAGAGCCCTAGCTTGGGTGAAACTGGTCCTTGGTTGCTTGTGTTCCCATTCAAGAAGGACCTGGCCTGGCAGTTCAGAATGGACTGTTCCCATGAGGAACAGGGTCAAAACTAATTTGATAATAACCTAGTCCAAACTAAGGTGGCATTGTGGACAAAAAGATGATAAACTAGGATGTGGCCTGAGTGATTTCTCGTGGCTGAGATTAGTTCAAGCACCCAATTCATCACCTTTTTGATTTTGATATGTCACTGTGTGCATCGGGTATGCCCAGACCTGGGACCAGTTTCACTGTGCCACTAGATTCAAGCTATACCTGGGTGTACAGCCAAAGCTTTGGCAAAACCAGTCCCAGGTTCCTTGTGTTTGGTTCTTGAAGGACCTGGCCTGGCAATTCAGGTTGGCCTGTTCCCATGAGGAACAGGGTGAAAACTGATTTACATATTGCATATTTCTGAGTCAAAACTGAGGCGGCAATTTGGAGAAAAAGACATTGGATTGGGATCAGACCCAAGTGAATAACACTGGCTGAGATTAATTCAGCATTCCATCCATCTCCTTGTTTTTTTGCTATCCTGGATGTGCCAGGTGTGCCCTGATGTGGGTCCTGGGTGCCAATGGAAACAAGACATACCAGGCTGAAGAGCCCTACCTAGGAGGAAACTGGTCCAAGGTTGTTTGTGTTTCAATTTAGGGAGGAACTGATCTAGCTGCTCAAGCTGGACATGAGGAGTAGGTTCAAGACTGATTTTATTATGACTGTGTCCAAACTAAGGTGGAAATGTGGGCAAAAAGACAATTGATTGGGATGCGGCAGATTGATTGCCAGTAGTTGAGATTAATTCCAGCATTAGATCCTTCATCTTTTTGTTTTCATAATTTGCAGCCGTGGGTGCACTGGGTGTGCCTAGGTGTGGGTCCTGGGCTCTCTGTGCCACTGGAACTAGGTTGCTTGTGTTCTGATTCAAGGAGGAACTGGCCCAGCTGTTTGGGGTGGACTGTTAACAAGGAGGAGCATGGTCATAACTGATGTGCTTATGTCTGTGCCCAATCTGATGTGGCATGTCAGGCAAAAAGGCAATGAATTGGGATGCCAGCTGAGTGACTGGCAGTGACTGAGATTAGTTCATGCATTCCATTGATCATCTTGTTGTTTTGTGAATTTGCCGCCCTGGGCTCATTGTGCCACTGGAACCAAGCTATACCTGGCTAAAGAGCCATAGCTAGTGTGAACCCAGTCCTAGGTTTCCTGTGTTCTGTGTCAGGGAGGACCTGTCCTAGCAGTTTAAGATGGACTGTCCTATTGAGGAGCAGGGTCATGAGTGATTTCAATATTGCTGGATCTAAACAGAGATGGCATGGTGGGCAGAAAGACAATAGACTGAGCGATTGCCAGTGGCTAAGATTAATTCAAGCATTCCATCCATCACCTTGTTATTTTGCATTTACTGCAGTGGTTGTGATGGGTCTACCCAGACTTGGGACCAGGGCTCACTGAGGGAGGACAATGGATTGGGATGTGGCCTGAGCGACTGCAGTGGTTGAGATGAATTCAAGCATTCCGTCCATTACTGTCTTATTTTTCCATTTACCATTTACCACCCTGGGTGCACTGGGTGTGCCCTGACATGGTACCCAGGTTAAATGTGTCAATGGACCCAAGCTATACCTGTCTGAAGAGCCTTAGCTAGGATGAAGCTGGTCTTCAGTTGATTTTGTACCGATTCAGAAAGGACCCGGCCTACCAGTTCATGCTGGACTGATCCCATGAGGAGCAGAGTCGAGGCTGATTTGCACATGGCTGAGTCCAAAGTGATGTGGCATGGAGGGCAAAAAGAGAATTAATTGGGATGCAGCCTGAGTGACAGCAAGTGGTTAAGGTTAATTCAAGAATTCTATCCATCACCTTTTTGTTTTTGCATTTGCTGCAGTGGGTGTGCCAGGTGTGCCAAGACTTGGGTCCAGGGCTTCCAGGGCTCATTGTGCCACTGGAACCAATCTATACCTGGCTGAAGAGCCCTAGGTATGGTGAAACTGGTCCAAGGTTGCTTTTGTTCTGATTCAGGGATGGACTAACCTAGCTGCTCAGGCTGGACTGTTCTTATGAGGACCAGGGTTAAGACTTAATTGATTTTAGCTGTGTCCAAACTAGGGTGGAATTGTGGGCAATAGGACAATTGATTAGGATGCAGCCGAGCAATTGCCAGCAGCTGAGATTAATTCCAGCATTCCATCGTCATCTTTTTGTTTTTGCATTTACTGCCCTGGGTGTGCCAGTTGTGCCTAGACGTGGCTCCTGGGCTCTCTGTGACACTGGAATCAAGCTATTCCTGGGTGAAGAGACCTAGCTAGGGTGAAAGTGGTCGTAGGATGTTTGTGTTCTGATTCAGGGAGGAACTGACCTAGCTGTTAAGGTTGGACTGTTCCGATGAGGAGCAGGGACAAGACTGATTTGATTATGGCTGTATCCAATCTGAGGTGCATGTCGGGCAAAAAAGCAATGAATTGGGATGCCGCCCGAGTGATTTGCAATGGCAGAGATTAATACAAGCGTTCCCTTGATCACCTGGTTGTTTTTGGATTTGCTACCCTGGGTGCTCCAGCAGTGCTTAGATGTGGGCCTATGGTTCATTGTCCCACTGAATAAAGCTATACCTAGCTAAAAAGCGCTAGCTAGTCTGAAACCTGTCCTAGGTTGCTTGTGTTCCAGTTCAGGGAGGACCTGGCCGGACAGTTTCAACTGGATTGTTCTAATGAGGAGCAAGGTCAAGACTGATTTGTATATGGTTGAGTCTAAATTGAGGTGGCATGGTAGGTCAGAAGACGATAAAAAATTATGCGGACTGAACAGTTGCCAGAGGCTGAGATTAATTTAAACATTCCATCCATCATCTTATTGTTTTACATTTATTGTATTGAGTGCACCAGGCTTGCCCAGACATTGGTCCTAGGATCCCTGTGACTCTGGAACCAAGCTATACATGGGTGAAGAGCCCTAATTATTTTGAAACTGGTCCAAGGATGCCTGTGTTCTGATTCAGGAAGGACCAGGCCTGGCAGTTTGAACTGGATTTTTACCACGAGGAGTCAAGAATGATTTGCATATAGCTGGGTCCAAAGTGACGTGGCATATTTGGCAAAAAGAGAATGAATTGGAATGCAGCCTGAGTAATTGCCAGTGGCTAAGATTAATGCAAGCATTCTATCAATCACCTTGGTGTTTTTGCATTTTTTGCAGTGAGTGAACTGGGTGTGCCATTGGAACCCATGTATACCTGGCTGAAGAGCACTAAGGTTAAACTGGCACTAGGTGGATTGTGTTCTGGTTGGCCTGGTAGTTTAGGCTAGACTATTCCAATAAGGAGCAGGCTCAAGACTGATTTGCATGTAGCTGGGTCCAACTGAGGTGGCATGGTGGGCAAAATGTTTATGGATTTGGATGCAGCCCAAGCAGATGCCAGTGGTTGGGATGAATCAAGCATTTCATCCATTACCTTGTTATTTGTGCATTTACCACCCTGGGTGCACCCGGGGATTGTCTAGACGTGGTTCCCAAGTTCAATGTGTCACTGGTCTCAAGCTATACCTGACTGAAGAGCCCTAGCTAGGGCAAAAGTGGTCCTTAGTTGCTTGTGTTCAATTTGCCTAGCTGTTCGGGATGGACTGTTCTCATGAGGAACAGGGTCAAGACTGATTTGATTATGACTGTGTCCAAACTGAGGTGGTATGGTGGGCAAAAAGACAATTGATTGCGATGCAGCCCTGAGTGATTGCCAGTGGCTAAGATTAATACAAGTATTCCATCCTTCGCTTTATTGTTTTTACATTTGCCTGCATAGTTGCGCCGGTTGTGTCCAGAGTTGGGTCCCAGGGCTCACTCCACTATCGGATTCAAGCTATACCTGGCTGAAGAGGCCTAGATTAATTCAAGCATTCCATCCATCACCTTGTTTTTGCATCTTCTCAAATCACAGCATAACCTCTAGACTTTGAGCCAAAACACCACCAGTTAACTTGACATCTCTTTACAATATATGACAAATTCCAATGTGTATCTCTTCTTTTGTCCAGCTGCACCTTTGGCTCTTATTTACAATTAGCAATGATAATGAGAACTATAGTTTGAATAATTTTGTAGTATAACCACCTATAATTTCCTCCTATGATTTATCTATGTGGTCTGTATTTGAGCAATACCACCAGCATAGAGATCTAGCCTTGATTTTCACAGCTACTGATGAGGGTCTTTCATTTTCCTAATTTGATAAACTTTAGCAATGAATGTCAAGGACAAACCATAAGGGCCTCAGTGTTAATCTGTCATAATCCTTTCTCAGATGGGAATTGGTTAGTGATGTTCTTAGTTTTATGGATTAGTTAATCTGAATTCAATAATGTTTTATTGCTTTAATATACTTTGTTGTTTGCCACATTTTCTTTAAAGCATACCACAGAAATCGCAAACTGCTTATTTTCCAAGACTTTTCTTATGTAAAACTATGGCAAGTAAAGAAAGTCCCTGACCTGTGACATTTATATTGTTTTTGTGAAATTTGTAGTATGCGCCAGGATGTTTATGCATATTACAAATCCCAGTTTCTTTGTTATTGTAGTGCCCTGGGTTTTTGAGCATTTAAGGGAATTTTTACAAGCTCCTTGCGCTGCAGGTGTGTCACTTTTCTTAAAGCTCCAGCGGTGCTAGGGCACCCCATATCTACAAGGCCTCACAAGACTTTGGTGGTCATTACAACCCTGGTGGACGGTGTTAAAGCTGCGGTAATACCGCAAACAGGCCGGCGGACAAAAAAAGGGAAGTATGACCGTGGCGGAAACCGCCAACAAAGACAGCCACTTTAACACTCCGACCGCCACGGCGGTACAGACAAGCAGCGCGGCGGTCACCGCCAACAGACAGGCGGAAGACAATGTACCGCCCACAGTATCACAACCCGCCAATCCGCCATCTTTTCTGGGGCGGATTCACCGTGGATAAAAACATGGCAGAAACAGCTTTTGCAATGGGAAAACGCTCACCTGAACACACTCCACGAGGAAGGAGGCTACCATGGAGCCCGAACTACAAATACTCCCTGCCCTTGTCTTCCTGCTCATCTACGATCACCAGCAACGTAGGCGCCGAAGACAACGGTGAGTACTGCACCTACGACATAGGGGAGGGGGGAGGCAAAAGTCAGGGACACACACACGCTACAACCCCACCCCCAACCCGACCCTCGCACACTACAACACACACACCAATGCATTTCCAAACAGCACAGTAACAACCCCCAACCCCCCCGGAAGAATGCAAAGACAAAACGAAATCAATTCAAACATTGTAATGTATCAAAATACAGTAACCTACTATATACAGATAGAGATACACTTTCCAAATATATACATCACGATTAGTAATGCAGGTACGCACATTTCAATGTCCGTGGACCACTGGGCCCAAAATGCATGGGCGAGGCCCACACTAGATACCTGTCCACAAATGGAGAGAACACTGCAGGGGCATCAGATAGAAATACAACAGGCACCTCAGGGGGAAGGGAAGGGGAGGCACCTCAGCCAGATTACAGCACCACGCCAGATCCACGACGGGGTTCCATGCCCATTGATGTATCCTGGGGAGTGCAAAGCCACAGTCTCTCAAGTCTCTACAGTGGGTGGCTTGCCCACTGTACGATCCTGGGGAATGCAAAGCCACAGTCTCTCAAGTCTCTACAGTGGGTGGCTTGCCCACTGTACCATCCTGGGGAGTGCAAAGCCACAGTCTCTCAAGTGGATAACAGTCTCCACTGGTTCTGGAGGGGGACTGGTGCCCAGAGTGCTTCATCCTGTGAAGGACAAACAGAGTGGATGCAGGTCTCCACTGGTTCTGGAGGGGGACTGGTGCCCGGAGTGCATCACGCTCCCGTGACGGTCCCTGTTCCGTCACTGTCCCAGCTGCACATGGGCTAACAATGCTTGATTTGGCGGTGCTTTGCCCTGTTCAGCGGTCTTCACCATGGCGGTCTTTGCCCTGTTCAGCGGTCTTCACCATGGCGGTCTTTGGCCTGTTCAGCGGTGCTTTGCCATGGCGGTGCTTTGCCCTGTTCAGCGGTCTTCACCATGGCGGTCTTTGCCCTGTTCAGCGGTCTTCACCATGTTGGTCTTTGCCCTGTTCAGCGGTCTTCACCATGCGGTATTTGCCCTCGTCAGCGGTCTTCACCACGGCGGTCTTTGCCCTGATCAGCGGTCTTCACCATGTCGGTCTTTGGCCTGTTCAACAGTGCTTTGCCATGGCGGTGCTTTGCCCTGTTCAGCGGTCTTCACCATGGCGATCTTTGCCCTGTTCAGCGGTGCTTGCCTTTGCTGTCTCTGACCTGTGCAGAAGTGTGTGGCATTACGGTCCGTCAGTGCCCAGCGGGGCTGTGGTTGCCGGGGCCCTCCAGGGCACTGACTCCCGCGGTGGTCTCCTGACCTGTGATGATACTGGTGCCCTCCAGCGCACTGACTCCGGCGATGGTCCCCTGACCTGTGACGATACTGGTGCCCTCCAGGGCACTGACTCTGGCGGTGGTCTCCGGATCGGTGACGATACTGCTGGCGGTGGCGTCCCAGCCGGCGGGGAGGATGGTGGCCTTCTCCGCTGTGCTGCTCTTCCCAGACTTTGGAGACTTCTTCTGCCCCTTCAACACCTTGGGAGGAGTCACAGCAGACTCAGCACTCCCCCCGGGACCCTTGTGAGCTGTTTTTCCACCATGAGCCTTCACCCTCTCCCGTCGGCCACTTTCCAACTTAAGGTGCTTTACAGGTGGTGGACTGGCAGTGCTTTGGCTCTGTGTTACACTGGCTGCCCTGGTGGCCGGTGCACTCCACACACCTTTAACACGCACCACTGGTACCGGATTTTTTTGGCTGAGGTGCTACTACGGGACCTGTGAATTGGAGGGGTGGGGGTGGTGGGAAAGAGCTGAACGTCGCTGAGGAACAGTTTCTGACGAACACTGGGATGGGTAGCTGGAGGGGGTCTGGGAGTGGAGGAAGAGGAGGTGGTTGTAGGAGGTGTCACTTTAGGTGATTTGGGTGCAGGTGCAGGTACTGGAGGCTGTCGTAAGGTGGATGGATGTTGGGTGTGTGGGTGCCTGCGTTTGTGTACTTTTGGAGGAGGCGTCACAGACACACTGGGAGTGGACACAGGGGACGTGTAAATGGTAGTGGGGGTGGTGAGTGCAGGTGAGCGGGGTGTGGTGCTGGGTGTTCTGGTGCGAGTCCTAGTGCCTGTAGATGTAGTGCATGCAGGTGAGAGTGTAGACGACACTGGGAGGGAGGAGGGAGACGACGAGGAGGGGGACACAGTGGAGGCAGTGGATGTTGCTGTGTCTGTATGTGGGTGATGCTTGCGTGAGTGCCTGTGGGATGTGTGGTGCTTATGTTTGCCTGAGCTACTTTTGTGTGTTGGGGTTTGTGCATGCTTGTCTGATGGTGTGCTTGGGATAGGCTGGGGTACAGGGGATTGGGTCTGGGTGGAGGAAGTTGGAGGGGGGAGGCTAGACACAGGGACAATGACTGCCATCAGTGCTGAGGCCAGAGATTGCAGGGTTCGATGAAGGGCAGCCTGACCAGAATGAATGCCCTCCAGGAATGCATTACCATGTTGCAACTCCCTTTCTACACCCTGGATGGCATACACAATGGTAGACTGCCCAACAGTGAGTGACCTGAGGAGGTCAATGTCCTCCTCAGTAAGGGCAGCAGGGGTGACTGGGCAGGGGCTGAAGTGACTGGGGCGAAGGTGATGGCCAGCCTCCTGGGTGCATGGGCACGGAGCGAAGGCTGAGGGGCTGCTGGGAGGGCGGTGCTGGTAGGGGCGGGTGGCGGCTTTACCTGTAGAAGTGGGGGGCACAGATGGTGCCGCCACCACAAGGGAGCTCCCATCGGTGGACGAGTCCGTGTCGCTGTTTGGTGATCCGGTGACCGACGTGAAGCTCCCCTCGCCCTCCGTCCCACTGGTGTATTCAGAGTCTGTGGTGTGGCCCTCCATGGCCATTTAGGATGCAGCTCCCTCGTGCTCCGGTGCCACTGTACCTCCGCCTGATGATGGTGATGCACAAAAGAACAGGGAGACCACAAAAAGGGGGTGGGGGGAGACAGAAGATAGAGAGGTTGAGTGCATGGCATACCGCTACCGTTGGCGGACAATACAGACACAGCAGCCCCCTGCACTACGCCGTGCTCTTGGCCTCTACAGATGCAATTCCTGGGATCTGGCATACATGGCTATGGTGGACATCTGCACACATAGATGACACAGGGACATGTATACCTGTACTTGGCACTCTACAGAGGTGGTGCAGAGTGTCCCATGGCATGCAGTACGGAGGGGCCTAGCCTACCTAACTCGCCCTGGCCTAGGGGAACCCACAGCCCTCCTCCCCCACCCAGAACCCTCCACTGTGCGCAAAGTCCGCAGAATGATATTGTACTCACCCCCTTGTGTCTGCTGTGATGCCCTCAATCGCCCATCCAACTCAGAGTAGGCCACCGCCAGGATCCGGTACATCAGGGGGGTCATGGTGCGACGGCCACCCCTCCCACGTTGGGAGGCCATCCCCAGCTGAGCCTCCGCCGTCTTCTTGCTCCAGCGGCGAATGTCCTCCCATCTTTTACGGCAGTGGGTGCCCCATCTCTGGTGGACCCCCAGGGTCCGGAACGTCCTTGGCGATGGCATGCCAAATTTCCTTCTTCTGGTGGGCACTGACCTACATGACATGTACAGGGGAAAAAGAGAAGTCCTTAACAAGTCACACCCCATTGTCCCACTTTAGAGGTCAGGCAGCCGCCATTTCAGGGGCCCACATTGCTTCATTTACTACTATGTCACACATACCTAGACCTACACTCAACACACATAGAGGATCGGTTTTGTATTTGGTGTCGTGTTCTGTGTAGCTGTGGGTACATACCTGGGATTTTGTTGACTCTGTGGTCGCTGTTGTCCTTCTTAGGCACTGTCAGCTGGGACTTTTGAGGAGATGGCGGAATCCTCCGGTGTACCGACCACTGGTGGTCCTGTTAACAATGGAGGAGCGACATTTGATTATCACCTACAGGTTTGACCGTGCCACAATACAGGAACTGTGTACCCAGTTGGAGCCAGACCTGATCTCACCAATCCACCATCCCACAGGAATACCCCCTGACGTGCAGGTGCTATCAGTGCTCCATTTCCTTGCAAGCGGATCATTTCAAACAACAGTGGCCATGGCATCAGGGATGTCCCAGCCTATGTTTTCCAACGTGCTGTCCAGAGTGTTGTCTGCCCTGCTGAAACACGTAAGGAGCTACATCGTTTTCCCTCAGGTGGAGGATTTGGCTACAGTGAAAGGTGACTTCTATGCCCTGGGACATATCCCCAACATAATAGGTGCTATTGATGGCACCCATGTAGCTCTGGTCCCCTCACGCAGGAGTGAACAGGTGTACAGGAACCGGAAGAGTTATCATTCCATGAATGTACAGATGGTATGTTTGGCAGACCAGTACATCTCCCAGGTGAATGCTATGTTCCCTGGCTCAGTGCATGACGCCTACATCCTGCAGAATAGCAGCATCCCGTATGTGATGGGTCAACTCCAGAGGCACCGGGTGTGGCTATTAGGGGACTCTGGTTACCCCAACCTGTCCTGGCTACTGACCCCAGTGAGGAATCCCAGGACCAGGGCAGAGGAACGCTACAATGAGGCCCATGGGCGGACTAGGAGGGTGATCGAATGCACCTTCGGCCTCCTGAAGGCCAGGTTCAGGTGCCTCCATATGACAGGTGGTTCCCTATTCTACTCACCAAGGAAGATGTGCCAGATCATCATTGCCTGCTCCATGCTTCACAATCTAGCTTTGCGACGCCAGGTGCCTTTTCTGCAGGAGGATGGTCCAGATGACAGTGTTGTGGCAGCTGTGGAGCCTGTGGAGCCTGTGGACAGTGATGAGGATGAAGCTGAGGAAGAAGACATAGAAAACAGGGAGACAGTCATACAGCAATATTTCCAGTGACACACAGGTGAGAACATTTTTTTTACTATCACATTCACACTTCTACCTCTATCCTGTCTGTCTTTTAGTAGCAGTATATGGTAACTGAGTTGTACATTTCCATTACGGTTTCACAGGTGTGGTTACCAACGTGTGTCATCTGCTTGCATCCTTCATGGACTTGTGATGTGTGACATAGGTATGTTGACATTACATTTTCGAACGGATTTTGCCATTGTCATAGTTAATACACATTTTCAAAATCACAGACTGACTCCAGATTGTTTTGTGGTTCAAGGGTGTTTATTGAAGTGCTATTTATTGGAGGGGGTGGTAAAATGGTGATGGGTGATGGTGGAGGAATGTCCATGGCAGAGTCCAGTCTATTAGTCACACAGGTGTATTGCCCATGTGGGCATAGGAAGTGGAGCTTGGGCAGTTCCAATCTGGACAGGGTAACAAAGTGGGATAGTGGGAGGACAATCAGGGTGGTCTCATTTCCTGGCGGGGGTCTTGCCATCTTGCTCTGTCCTGTTCCTGGATCTCAGGGACCGCTTGCGGGGTGGTTCTCCATCTGCAGAGGGTGGGGTGCTGGTGTGGTGGTCCTGTGGCGGGGCGTCCTGTCAACTAGCGCCGGCGGAGGTGGTGGACAGTTTATCGTCCATGCTAGTGTCAGGGGCCCCTTGGAGTGCCATGGTGTCCCTCATGGTGTTTTGTATGTCCTTCAGCACCCCTACAATGGTGCCCAGGGCGGAGCTGATGGTTCTAAGCTCCTCCCTGAGCCCCAAATACTGTTCGTCCTGCAGGCGCTGGGTCTCCTGAAACTTTGCCAGGACCGTCGCCATCGTCTCCTGGGAGTGGAGGTATGCTCCCATGATGGAGGAGAGGGCCTCGTGGAGAGTGGGTTCCCTTGGCCTGTCCGCCCCCTGTCGCACAGCATCCCTCCCAGTTCCCCTGTGTTCCTGTGCCTCCGTCCCGTGGACCGTGTGCCCACTACCACTGCCCCCAGGTCCCTGTTGTTGTTTGGGGGGTGGGTTATCCTGGGTTCCCTGTAGTGGTGGACACACCGCTGATTGACGTGTCCTGGGTACGGAGGTATGGGCCTGCTGGGTGGGTGCTGTGCTGGTGTTACCAGAGGGTGGAAGGTCAGTGTTGGGCTGTACCTGTGCAAGGGGAACCAACTGTCCCGAGGCCCACGATGGTCCGGGCTGGTCATCTGGATCCAGTTGGCCAGAGCTGCTGTCATCACTGTGGGCTTCTTCTGTGGGTGGGGTAGAGATGTCTGGACCCTCCTGTCTGATGACATTGGGTAGTGGTCCTGCAGGGGTATAAAAGCACGATTATTGCATGTGTGTGTGTCATGGTGTGCAATGGGTGGGTGAGCGTGTAGCCCAGTGCTAGCATTCCAGTGTGGGGGCTTGTGTGATGATGGTTGGGGGGGTGTTAAGCGTATGTGCTTTGGGCATGCTTTAGTGAGGGGTGACCATGCTTTGGTGTTGCATGCAGGGCTTGGTGTTGGGATGTGTGGTTTGTGTTATGAGTACATTAGTGAGGATTTGGCGTGATAGGGGAGGGGGTGAGGGTGGGGGTGTGTGATAGCATGCAGGTATGGTGGGGGATATTTAGTTAAGATTTTACTTACCAGTGTCCATTCCTCCACTGACTCCTCCGAGGCCCTCAGGATGCATGATGGTCAAGACCTGCTCCTCCCATGTTGTTAGTTGTGGGGGAGGAGGTGGGGGTCTGCCGCCAGTCCGCTGAATCGTGATGTTGTGCCTGGATATCACGGAACGCACCTTCCCCCGTAGGTCATTCCACCTCTTCCGGATGTCCTCCCGATTTCTTGGATGCTGTCCCACAGCGTTGACCCTGTCGACGATTCTTCGCCATAGCTCCATCTTCCCTGCTATGGAGGTGTGCTGCACCTGTGCTCCAAATAGCTGTGGCTCTACCCATAGGATTTCCTCCACCATAACCCTGAGCTCCTCCTCAGAAAACCTGGGGTGTCTTTGGCGTGACATGGGGTGGTGTAGGTGATGTGTGGGGTGGTGTATGTGTTGATGAGTGTGGTGATGTGTGGTGGTGTGTGGTGTTTTGAGCGTGGATGTTGTATGGGTGATGGTGTTGTGTGCCTCTGTGTGGTGGGGTTGTCTATTGCTGTTGCCTCTCTCTGGCCTTCTTTCAGATTAATTGGTCGTAGGGGTTTGTGGGTGATGTGGGTGTGTGTTTTATATTGTATTGAGTGTGTGGGAGTGGTGTTTGTATGTGTATCAGGTGTGTGTATTTCGAATTGTCCAATGTGGCGGTGTTTTGGAGATGTGTGTGTATTTTGAGCGCGGCGGTGTGTACCGCCAATGGAATACCGCGGTTGAAAGACCGCTGCGTGGATTCGTGGGTCGTAATAGCATGGGCGTGTTTCTGTTGGCGTGACGGTGGAGGTTTTGTTTTCGCCAGTTTATCACTGACCTTTGGTGTGGCGGAGTTGCATTGGTGTCTGAATTTCGGCGGATTCCGAGATGTGTGTCATAATAGCTGTGGTGGAATTCCGCGGCGGTGTGTTGGCGGTCTTCTTCACGGTGGTAAGCGGCTTTTACTGCCAATGTTGTAATGACCCCCTTTGTGTGGCTTTTCATGGCCTCGTAGATATGGTGTAAGGCAATGCAGTGCGAGTCGCTGCATTGCCTTACACTGTATCAGGGAAGTGTTCCATGGGCATTGTGTTTGGTTTTCCCACGCAACACACATGAGTTTTGACGAATTTCCAGATTTACAAGGTAGTGTAAATGTGGGAATGCATCAAAATCATATGCCTCCCCAGGGCAGGTGCAACAAGTAAAAATATCTGTATTTCTCCTTGTTTTAAACTCTTTCCATATGTGCTGCTATGTGTGTTTTTTCCTCTATGTGTGCTGCATTTTACTTCCTTGTAAGCATGCCTCAGGGCTCATGTGTTGAATAGCTAATCTTCTCAGAAGCATTCCAACTAAATTCAACCACATCAGTCATGGCTCTTAAAACAGCTGTACCATATTTTGTGAAATAAAAGTTCTACCAAATTTTGTAGATTAAAACCTACCTACTTTATCAATATTTGTTCTGGCAAAATGGTTTACCCAGAGATCAGATATTGCAATCAATTGTGAATTGGGTGAACAGCTTTTAAACATGGGCCATATTTTTTAATACTTGCATAGGGATTGTGGGCAGAAGGTGGCCCAACATCATCCATTCCAGATCCATACTCTGAACTGAAGTTGTAATGCAATAAGATCTTAGTGCTCAGGACAGAGGTACATTTTCAGTTGGTATACTAATGACCTACTTTGTGGGTGCAATATTAAAATCAGTATGTCAGAAGGAACCAAATCATTTTTCAATTTCTCCTAAAAATTCTATGTGTACCAAGATTGGCTTTACCAACCCCCCCATGCCCTACGTTCAATAGCAGATAATTCAAAGCAGGTTCTATTAACAACACATAAAGTTTAGCAAATCATTCAGAAGAGGGTCTTAACATCACATAAGGTCAGTGCTTTAAATGAAAATATAGAAGTGCAGGTACTCTATTTACCTGTTTGCTCCTGAGAAGTGCCAGTACGCATCCACTATAATGTTTTGCAACAGTGCTGAGAAATGCAAGGACTCTCCCCTTCAAATTAAATGAGTGCAGGTACTCAGTACCGGACAGTACCTGCCCACATTTAGATTTTAACAGGCTTGTGTTTCATACACATTCTTATTGCTATCAGGTGATTCGAGCACAACAGAACCCCCCATTGTAATTTCCAGTATCTAACGCAATTCAACCAAAGTGAATTTGTCTAGTTCCAAATTTCTTAATTATTGCATCAATAGAATTCAGAAACTTTTACTATCACCTTGTTTCATGACTGCATCAATATACAATGTTCCAGAACAGGGAGAACATGCTAGTAATATCAGCTAAATGACTACATTAGACAGATGTAAAGATAAAGAGTGCAGCTGTGTTTTGATTGTGACATGTAATGTAATAACAGAAGGAGTCATGAAAAATGGATCCTAGCTGATTAATCCTTGATTCCTGATTATTAGGCCCTGACTTTTTCATCATACAGATATAGATTTGTGACGAGGTGACAGTGAATTATTGGGATGGTTTTCACTGAAGGGGTCGGTGTAGCATCAAACAGACAGCAAGAGTGAAACTCTACTTGTGTATGATGTCACTCAGAACCCCAAAGTGAAAAACTCCCCCTAATTCACTTTTTACTCAAGTATAATTTTCTGTAAAGTATGCCCCCCGAAATCATCTGCCCCTGCTTTCAACTTGTACTCCAGGTCAGAGGAGTAATGGGGAAGCCATACCTAATGTGGCCTCTCCTCTTTATCCCAAATAAAAATAAAAATGTCTGCCCTCTCACATGCCTTCCCTTCCCTCTCCTCCCAAAGCTGTGCTCCCTGTTTTCCAGCACTGCTCTGACACACTCCGGCACAGTTACAGCAGCATTGAATTCCTTTATGAGGTAGCAACTGTGAATAACACATTCTTTTGCCCACTATTGCTACATCATAGCATTGAATTATTCGATTTAGATTCTAGTCACTCACGCTAGAGCCATACACAACTTATAGACTTGTAAATTAGTATAAATGAATTATGGAGAGGGATGTTTTTCTCTGAGTGACATAAAAAAAAGGCAGCTAAAGTGACAATTGAGTTATCTGTGATGTCATTCAGAACTCTGAGGTGAAAAACATCCCCTTAATTCACTTTTATAGCATTCAGTAATTTTATTTTATGAATGAGCCCCAAAATCCTAAGCCCCTTCTTTCAACTGCTATGAAGGGGGTTTACATAACATGCCCTTTCCTCAAAGGCCAAAATGTGAAAAGTGAATACCTTGCCTACAATCCTTAACCTTTCCCCACCACCTTTCCTGCCTTCCAATGCCTTCCCGCTGCTGTGCTTTCTGCTTTCAGTGAAAACGGACAAGAAGTGCTGTGCTAAAACTTTCTTACATAGCCTTGTTCAGGCTCACCTGGAAGGCCTTCATAACGGAGCAACAGTGAGCAATAAGTTGTGTTATCAACTGTTGCTACGTCATAGCAGTGAGTTGCCAGATTCAGAATCTGATGTAAATGATAGAGGCTTCCTATGGAAGCCATACATAACAAAATTATATTTACAACGTCCTCCTTGCTGAGCCACAGTTTTGGAAAACTATTTCTCTTAAGTGTTACATTTAGGCCTGGGTGGAGCCCTCGGAGTTTCACTCTGTGAAATTCGATGGTGTTACAGAATAACTGCAAAGTCCACAGAGTTCATGAGCGAGTGAAGTATTGCTCGGCCACCCATAACAGACTCAGATTCCTGCAAGCCAATAACTCAAATACTGCAGTGTGCAGGACACCTAGAATCTTGTGAGCTGGTTGCCATTTTGAAGCTGGCATTGTCTCAGTAATAGGTGGGAATTAGGCTTATGTCTAGACATGCAAAGTGTTATTTCAGTCTTGTGCCACAGTGTGGGGGAGTACAAACATTGACAGATCAATGATGGATACAATAATCTATTAACAGACTGCTACGTAAATGTCCCTTACAATGTTTGCTGCGTCAGAAAAAAATATACACACCATCTAACAGCCAACGTTCAAAATATTTACTTGTATATATTTGAACAGGTCATTTAATGTGAGTATGTATATCTAATTTTATATGCATTAAGATAAAGCAATTGTACTGTTTTCTTTCATTCTGATCTTTTATTGAAGTCAAATATGTTTTGATACTCCATTGCCCAAGAAACTTTCTGTTTTTCTAGGGTTTTAGCTTTCAAAACATGTTAATGTTTGTGACTTAATTCAATTAACTTTAATGAGTTGAATGCAGACAAGTATTAAAGTGGTAACAACACAGGTGAGTCATAAAGAGTGTTACTGCGCTTTTTAGTGTCCCTCATCTTCAGAAGTTAGTCACAATGACATTGCCGTAAGACTATGCAATACACAAACCATAATCAGATGCCATAGAAATGCCGACACAACAGTAGGGAGCAAAGTTTCAGTATTGATTATGAAATTTCCTACTGTACACTACAAAAAAGGCTTTTCACTGCCGTTTAAAAACATTTGGTTGTCACAATGCAGTTTCTCCGAAACACAAAGAGAGGAAGAACTGTAATTTTGACAACCAACAATTCTTGCTGAATTATGCTGTTCTAAAAGAGGAACACACTATTGCTGGTTTGTATAGAACTGATATTCGGATCTTTTTGTCCCTATTTAAAGCTGTTCAAGAGAATAAGAATTTCAACTTTGCTGTTTCACTTGAACATGCACAAAGCCAAGGCTTCTGCTTGCAAAAAAATAGTCTGCCTGTTTTGAGCCTCGTTTTTGTCACCATTCATGATGAAAATGTTGCCCGAATAAGAATTGACCTTAAAAAACAAGAGAAAAGAGGCATCTGGCAAAACTGAAGTGCTTCATTTCTTTAAACAGTACAGCCGGGAGAGCAGTTACAGAACCGGGTTCTGAGGACTGTCTCTCTTTGTACATCGGACTGAAGCAAGTTTTTGTACATCAACCCATAAAAGACATTATTCACTTGGTAAAAATGCGAACAGTTGTCAAGAAATAGTAAATACACTTCCAGATAGTGGACACAGGTGGCCCTGACCTGGTGTGGACACAGTGTGGGCCAGGGAGAGTGTGTCCAGATGTCCAGCCTGAGGGGTGGGTGGTGACTGCTTGTGCTGTTTCCTGATTGGATAGGTGTACCTAACTACTTGTGGTATCTAACATCCCTGTGGCCATGTGATTTACTCAGGCCAATCTCCTGGGAACATTGTAGTGTTGCTGCCTATCTGTGGGATCTGCTCTAACTTTTCCTGTTTGTGTGTCTGGCTACCGGCAAGTTGTTACCCCACATGAGATCTGTCAGTCATTAACCTACAGGCCTGGGTCTCAGAGCCTCCTGACTACGTACCTACGTGCCGGGATTGTTGGAGAGTTCATGATGGGGGAATCTAACAATGGTGATGCAACTTCATTTGTGTATGAAAACGTATTGCTGTGCACATTGACATCATTTAATCCAATATTAACATTCCCCCCCTCTAGTTGAATTTTCAACTACACCATCTATTCCACACGTCATAACTGTCACATTGTTGATACCTTATGGTCCTACCTACCTCACAACTTGTAGTGTACCCATTTTGGGAGCAGTGTTTTTTACAGCAGGAAACCCCCATTTGTAGGACACTACTCAAAAGCAGTAACACGATGAAATCGGGCAACAGTGACGTTCACAGATCGGTCAGCCACCAGGGGAACCAGGACAAACAGTTCTTGAACCACTCCTGTTCAGGGGCACCTCCCTCTTCACACATGTCCTTCTGAAGTCAATGCAATGCTTGAATGGAAAGTGTCAGAGTTCCATTGTCCATGTCATTGCGAGGTATAAGAGTGCAGCAGGATGCATCGATTTTTGCACACACCCCACCCTCCATGACGGTCACCAAGTCCAAGACATACTGATGTTGCATCTCCATGAGGTAGATGGCTCTCAGTTCTTCCTTGATTGCATTAAGGCAGAGCTCAATACAGGTCATCATTTCAAGCATGACTCACCAGGTTATTTGCAACCAGTGGGCATTCGCTTTTGTCGCAAGGTAAAAAGGGTCCGGACCCTCCCGCCAATACTTGGGCATCAGTGAACAGTCTAAACTCCTCGGGAATGTCCTTATGCTGAGGCCAGCCAAAATAAATAGAAGTTCTTTTCCTATGAGCCTGATGCAACAGTGTTGTTTTCTTCCTCAGTGGGTGTTGCTACAGTTCAGGCAGACCTTCTGCAGGGATGACCAGGATTGGTGGATGTATGGTGATGAAGGAGCAGAGGCCATGCCATCCAGGGTCGAGTTAGGTGTATGAAAATTAGCTGCACTGCCAGTAGGTGTCTCATTGGGCTTCCAGGGTGTACCCTCCATGCCGCTGAAACTCAGGCCACTGACTGCCATGGACAGGGGGTTGAGCTTCGTGGTGCTCCAGTGCTGCACCGGGTGGAGCAGGAAGTGTTGGGGCCTGTTGACCTGTTAGTCCGTCATGCCTAGATCTAACAGCCTGCTGTTCATCAGGGCACCCTTGGGCTCTCTCTACTGGCAAATTAGTGTATCCTAAGGCAGGGCTAGCAGGAATTGGGGAGAGCATTCCCATGCCTGCATATGGTGAGGAAGGTGATAATGCCTTGCTTGCTGATAGCGGGTTTTACCATCCTGGACTGCTTCAAAGATGGACCACAGTTCTAGTAGTACTTCCCTTTTGTCCTTCTTTTGTCCTGTGTATTTTATTTGTATGTGTGTTCAACTATACTGGTGTTGAAGGTTCCCTCTTTGTGCCAGGGGAACATGTGTGCCTTGGTGTGTGTGTAACCCATGGCAGAGGTTGCTAAGCTTTGAGTGGGGAAATTACTATGCATATGCTTCAAAGGAGTTTCAGTGATGTGCTCAGGTAGTCTTTTAGAAGATAGTTACTGTTTTTCATTTCTTCAATTTTTAGGGGACTTTTGAGTTAAATGCCTTCTAATTTTTACATTTTTATAGAATTTTCTAAGTTTTATCCTGATGGTGGGGAAATATGTACAAGGGCATTACTAAATCTACTTTGGTGGGGAAATATATGCACAAGAGAGCTACTGGAGCTAATCCAGTGAGGAAGGATATACACAGGGATTACTAGATTTAATTAGCTCAATGTTATTCATGGATGCATCTAAATAAACTGTTAACACACAAATGTGACATGTGGGCCCTTTATCACACCCAGAGCCTATGCGCGCTATCTGAATCACACCCAGTAGTCCAAGCAAAGGCACCTCTAAAAATAAAGGGATGACCCTATGTCACGCCCAGAGCCTTATGCATACCATCTGTGTCACGCCTAATGGTTCAAGTGGTCAGCAACCCAAAAACCCTGTAACACACCCAGGAGTCTGTGTTATGCCCAGGGGTCCAAGCCATCACACTTCCTGACACTGACAGAAAAGAAACTGACTTCCGCGCATTAAGTTTTTTCCAAGTTTGCCACTCTCATTGCACAAATGTGAATCTATCCGGGCGGGGTCCCCTTCCTGTGGTCGCAGTTGAGTTCGAAGAACCAATCTGCTCCTATATGGGTTGCCAAAATGTGGCTCGAATGAGAATTTACCTTAAAAAACAAGAGACAAGAGGAGTCTGGCAAACCAGAAATGGTTTGTTTCATTAAACATTATGGCCGGGAGAGCAGTTACAGAACCGGCACCTGAGGACTGTCTCTCATTGTACATCGGTTTGCTCAGAGACATTCTTTACCTGGTTCAACTGTGAACAGTTGTCAAGGAGTCGTAAATACGCTTCGAGATAGAAGACACAGGTGAGACTGTGCTCTGATTGGCTAGGTGTACCTAACTAAATGTAGCATCTAACTCTATGCTGTTTCTGGGAAGGCACCCATCTTTCTGGCCATGTGTGTTTTATTGAGGCAAATCTCTGGGGACCATTGTAGTGTTGCTACCTATCTATGGGATTGAATCTAAGTTTTCCTCTTTGTGCTTTTGATTGTCAGCAAAGTGTTACCCCCACCTGTGACCTGTCAGTTATTAACCTTGAGGCCTGGGTCTCAAAGCCTCCCTGACTATGTACCTACATGCTGCAGTTGACGGAGAGTTCATGACAGGGGATTCTAACAATGGTGATGCAACTTCGTTTGTGAATGAAAATACATTGCTGTGCACATCAACATAAGTTAATTCAATATTAGCGAAAACAAGAGACTAATATTTCATCCTACTTATTGCGTTTAAGCACTACCATTGGAAATTTGTATTCATTTTTGTTCTAAAATCAAACTATTTTTTATATGCATTGCATACTTGGCATGACATATTGTATTTTGTGTAATCCCTCAAGGTGCTGTCAAGAGCTAATTATTACAGGTCATGTTCATTATGTAGACCATGTGATATGTTTCTCTCTGATGGCTCAGCGGACTAACGCATTGACAATTTGGGGCACACATTTGTCAAAAAGGCACACAGCACCAAGCAGCGAGTCACCTTGCTGCACAGTGCTGTTTTACAAGGAAAGGGCAGGAATGTGCCATATTTAATATTATAGGGTGCATTCATGCCTTTTCCCAATGCTGGCGCAAAATGTGCTGCCTAGCACCAACACAGGCACTTTTACACCATGGTGCAAGGATGCCTGCATTGTACGCAGAAATGTTTTTGTGGAGAAAGGGGCACACTCCCCTGAGGGTTTTTACTGTTCCTATGTGTGCTGCAGAATGTAGCATACATAGAAAAAGGAATAAGCAATGAGAAATAAACATATTTCTTCTTGTTACGCTTCACCTGGGAAGGCATAGCAGTTTTGGCACATTCCCAAGTCTACCACTTAGGGTAAATCAGGGACTTTGTCAAAATACATTGGTGTTGCGTGAGAACACCCATGCACCCCCCATGGAACAACACTATGGAGCAGAATAACACAATGCAGCCATTTGTGCTGCACTTAATTACTGTGGATTTATCAAGCCACTAAAGTCCATGCAGGGTGGCTTTGCATGGCATGATAAATGGCACTAAGGGTTACATCGCTTTGGTGCCCTGTTGCCTGGTGTAAAAGTGACTCAACCGTTTAATAAATCCACAGGAAAGTTTGACTTCATGGTCACAGGTTTGAATCCTGGTGAGTCCACACATCCTTATGTCCTCCTGTGATCGATAGAACATTTATTCAGTGTCACAATGTTTTGAGCTTGCATTTTACAAATACACCATTCCTAGAAAATAAAACCATTAGAATGAGTAAACACTTGCCCTATTTGAGTCAACTCAGATTCTGAGAGCAATCATCAAAAGAGTTAAAAAAAAATAGTTTCCTTTATTTTTTTAGTTAAGTTTGTAGAATGTTCCATCTTCCTACCATCTCACTTATGATCTTCACTGCATGCTGTGAGTTTTATCTTTGCTCCAGTCACCACGTGCTTTTGTCTGTAGGCTCTGACTGTGACCCTTGTGGAGTCTACACTGGTAAAATGAATTGACTTGGTTTCTTAGGTTTACTGGGCTTGTTCAATTGTTCTTAAAGTGTGCATTCGAACAGTGTGCCATGAGTGTAGATTAAACCAGTTTTGCAATAATGTGCCCTGCGTCAAAAGGAGAGGGAAAGAATGTGATGTATCTATGTGATAAGATGCATTCCTATCCTTTCCAACTGCGCTGGCACCGTTTTGACTACCTAAGATCAACACAACCATCCTTCCACCATGGTGCAAGGGTGTTTACGTTGTCGGCAAGATAGTTTATGTGCAAGAAGGGGCACCTTCCTGCACAAAAGCAATCCTGGGAGGATGTTTTCTCTTTGTATGTGTGCTACAGAATGCTTTCACCATGGTGCAAGGGTGCCTGTGTTGGTGCTAGTCAGCAATTTGTTTACCAGCGCAGGTGAAAATGACAGAACTGTATCTTGTAAATATGATGCATTTCTGCCTTTTCCCTGTGGCACAGAGCAGCACAGCAAGGTCACTTGCTGCCCTGCACAACAGCGCTTGCAAGTATCAGCTCTGTTCTTTCTGAAAAAAATCTGGAAGTGTTTCCTTTTTTACGTCGAGCCTAGGCAGTGCATGCGCTGTCTCGGTGAGACATGGTATAATCAGTACAAGGGCTTAAACCTTACCCATACACTTGAGGTAGGTGGGTTCCATTGTCACTCTTGCTATCTTGCTTTTTATTAGGTTATGGCATATATTTGGCTTGCCTCCTTTAGGGCCATATTTATACTTTTCGACGCACAACTGCGCCAATGCAGTTGTGCGTCAAAAAATCTAACGCCGGCTAACGCCATTCTGAAGCGCCATGTGGGCGCCGTATTTATTCAATGACGTTAGCCGGCGTTAGCCGGCGGCGCTGCCTGGTGTGTGTGAAAAAAAATGACGTACACCAGGCAGCGCCGGCGTAGGGGAATATGGAGCTTGGGCGCAAAAAATGGGGCAAGTCAGGCTGAGGCAAAATTATCGCCTCAACCCGATTTGCGCCATTTTTCCCGACTCCCAACCCCCATTGAAATGACTCCTGTCTTAGGAAAGACAGGAGTCATGCCCTCTTGCCCAATGGCCATGCCCAGGGGACTTCTGTCCCCTGGGCATGGTCATTGGGCATAGTGGCATGTAGGGGGGCACAAATCAGGCCCCCCTATGCCACAAAAAAAAAAAAATTAATAATAATAATACTTACCTGAACTTACCTTATGTTCCCTGGGATGGGTCCCTCCATCCTTGGGTGTACTCCTGGGGTGGGCAAGGGTGACAGGGGGGGTCCCTGGGGGCATGGGAGGGCACCTCTGGGCTCCTTCCGAGCCCACAGGTCCCTTAACGCCTGCCCTGACCAGGTGCTAAAAAACGACGCAAAAGCGGCTGGACGTCATTTTTTTTGACCCGCCCACTCCCGGGCGTGATTTTTGCCTGGGAGTGTAAATACGGCATCCACACTAAAAAGTGACGCAAACTCCATGGACTTTGGCGCTAGACGCATCTAACGCCAGAGTATAAATATGGAGTTAGTTTTGCGTCAAATTTGCGTAAAATAAAAACAATGCAAATTCGGCGCAAACGGAGTATAAATATGCCCCTTAGTGTTTATCCCACCCCGAGCGCAGCAACCTAGTTCAGTATCCCTCCACTGGTTAGTAGTATAGCATGAGTTTGTGGAACTTCTTTTTTCTTGTTGTTGTGAAAGGGATTAATATGCTTGTGTGTTTTCGCTTGTGTTTTCTTTTCAGTTTGTGTTTATTTTTTATTTGTGTTGCGGGTGTGCATAAATGTATTTGTACAAGCACACGATCACTCGTGACTCTGCTCCTGTTTGTTCTTAGGTTACATTTGTTTTGTTTATGTGGCGGTTGCGCCAAAAGTTGCTTCTAACTTCGAGCGCTGTTTTTTTTTCTTTTTTTAGTAGCCCGATTCATTTTTAATTTGCTCCATACATTATTGGATGCATTGGAAAGGGCAGGGACAATGGGTCACAGCCACAGTGTGGTTTTGCCGTGGTACTTTGTCTCATGCTATTTTTGTTTCATTGCACATAAAAGTAAACCAAAAGAAACAGGGAGTGCTGTGTCAGCCCTGCCTGATCCCGGTCTTTCTTTGTGTCCGTGGCTACTAGTCAATTGTCTAAGCAAAGAACTGGTGGCACAGTGCTTTAAACAGCATGGCGCCAATCAGTTAGACAATTTTTTTTAGGGCACCCGCAGCCCTGCAGGTCACTCCGAGGTACAACTTCTTGCTGTCTCTATACACAGGGCAGAGGACGCAAGGGCAGCTGCGTGTCCACTGCCACAGTCCGGGATCCACTGCAAAGGTAGGGCACTCTACTGTCAGTCTGATGGCATGCTTCTGCTTTTCTGCCTACAACTATAAGCTTCAAACATGAACCTGTCTTTTTCATGGAAAAAGTTTGTTCTCCTACAGGAAAAGCTGAGTGTGAATGCATATCAACATCAAAACAAGTCCTTTAGGATCTTTCTTTTATGTTAGATTTTTTAAAAGCAGTAGAGCGTGGTGCATTTAATGCTGGAGTTTACCACAGAACGAGGTCCTTGCTGTTTATTTTACAACAGCTGATTTGCTTGGATCCAGAAACGCAAATGGGATTATGTGTGGGATGCATTTAAATACAGGGCCACAGGCAGGCAAAATCAATATTAACTTTTGAATACAATGTTGCTGTTTGTGTTGCGTTTTTTTCTATTTTGATTTTTGTCTAGCAGCATACTTTTCATTCAAGAGGAGTCTGCATGTTAGATACTGAATGTGACTCTCCTGATTAAGGGCTGACAAACTGCCAGACACTCTTATTAAATCACTGCACCTTAAGGGTACCTAGACAAGCATGGGGCCTATGAACAACATGCATTTTATACTCTGGCTGCCTGGCATGAAGGAAGACCTAGCGTGTCAAGTGTGTGTTTTCTCGTTGAACATCAAATTGTTGTTCTGAGCCCTTAATGATTTGTGATTTGTCACAGACAAGATTGCTTTCTCACCCCTTCCATTAATATCCTCTTTTTGAAACCCACTGCATGTGTTGAAAAAATGCTCCGGAGACAAAAAACACAAATTAATAGATTCAAGAGTTTGGCCAAGTGGTTGGGATGCCTGGGATTAAGCATCATTGTGTTGCAAATACATGAGCCTACTTCCCAGACATGTCACTGGTCTCAAAATGTAAAGTTACACATGTTTGCATAATCTGGAGATAGCTTCTGTGCATTCTTCTGAGACAGGCTGCCCCAGGGGTTATTATCAGGGCCACTGGAATTTTGCGATAGTGCAGCTGTGGTGATGTTCGCATATTTAGAGATTTGCCACTTTTGCCACATAATCCATCTTGTGATGCATAATCTGCAGATTTTAACAAAAAAATTGTTTCTAGCTCAAACGGTTCAAAAGTTAATAAAATGTACTGTTTCATGGTAGAAGGCCCGTCACACAGCTGGACAGGTTACCTTTCTGTTGCATATTGTTATATTTGAGCATTAAATTGGAAGTAATGAGGTGCAAACAAGGCCCAGACAGTGTTGCCAAGTTTTAAAACAAGCATTTGCAATGCATTAGGTCTCGCATTTGCGAGAGTTGGAGCTATTTGTATTGTAAATGCACAACTGGCCTTTTCTTGACACATAAATTGGTCAACCCTGCCACATAATTTTGTCTTCTCTGCCACATAATTCTTGTGGCCCGGCATATAACTAAAGCATTCCCATTTACCTTCTTCCTCCATCTACAGCAAAAAATGAAAATATTGCCATTTAGCATCCTAATTTAAATCAGCCATGCTAATTACAATAGAATACCGCTTTCTCCACCCCACCATCAGAGTTGCCGGCTGACTAACTGAAATGCTGGGGAAAGGCTAGGAGTAGAAATATTAAAAATAACCTGTAGGAAGTTGGCTCTGTATGTGCTATTTCAAAGTAAGGAATAGCATGCACAGAGTCCAAGGGTTCCCCTTAGAGGTAAAATAGTGGTAAAAATAGATAATACTAATGCTCTATTTTGTGGTAGTGTGGTCGAGCAGTAGGCTTATCCAAGGAGTAGTGTTAAGCATTTGTTGTACATACACATAGACAATAAATGAGGTACACACACTCAGAGACAAATCCAGCCAGTAGGTTTTTATATAGACAAATATCTTTTCTTAGTTTATTTTAAGAACCACAGGTTCAAATTCTACATGTAATATCTCATTCGAAAGGTATTGCAGGTAAGTACTTTCGGAACTTCAAATCATCAAAATTGCATGTATACTTTTCAAGTTATTCACAAATAGCTGTTTTAAAAGTGGACACAGTGCAATTTTCACAGTTCCTAGGGGAGGTAAGTATTTGTTAGGTTAACCAGGTAAGTAAGACACTTACAGGGCTTAGTTCTTGGTCCAAGGTAGCCCACCGTTGGGGGTTCAGAGCAACCCCAAAGTCACCACACCAGCAGCTCAGGGCCGGTCAGGTGCAGAGTTCAAAGTGGTGCCCAAAACACATAGGCTAGAATGGAGAGAAGGGGGTGCCCCGGTTCCGGTCTGCTTGCAGGTAAGTACCCGCGTCTTCGGAGGGCAGACCAGGGGGGTTTTGTAGGGCACCGGGGGGGACACAAGCCCACACAGAAATTTCACCCTCAGCAGCGCGGGGGCGGCCGGGTGCAGTGTAGAAACAAGCGTCGGGTTTGTAATGGAAGTCAATGGGAGATCTAGGGATCTCTTCAGCGCTGCAGGCAGGCAAGGGGGAGGTTCCTCGGGGAAACCTCCACTTGGTCAAGGGAGAGGGACTCCTGGGGGTCACTCCTCCAGTGAAAGTCCGGTCCTTCAGGTCCTGGGGGCTGCGGGTGCAGGGTCTCTCCCAGGTGTCGGGACTTAGGATTCAAAGAGTCGCGGTCAGGGGAAGCCTCGGGATTCCCTCTGCAGGCGGCGCTGTGGGGGCTCAGGGGGGACAGGTCTTTGTACTCACAGTCTTAGAGTAGTCCTGGGGTCCCTCCGGAGGTGTTGGATCGCCACCAGCCGAGTCGGGGTCGCCGGGTGCAGTGTTGCAAGTCTCACGCTTCTTGCGGGGAGCTTGCAGGGTTCTTTAAAGCTTCTGGAAACAAAGTTGCAGCTTTTCTTGGAGCAGGTCCGCTGTCCTCGGGAGTTTCTTGTCTTTTCGAAGCCGGGGCAGTCCTCAGAGGATGTCGAGGTCGCTGGTCCCTTTGGAAGGCGTCGCTGGAGCAGGATCTTTGGAAGGCAGGAGACAGGCCGGTGAGTTTCTGGAGCCAAGGCAGTTGTCGTCTTCTGGTCTTCCTCTGCAGGGGTTTTCAGCTAGGCAGTCCTTCTTCTTGTAGTTGCAGGAATCTCATTTTCTAGGGTTCAGGGTAGCCCTTAAATACTAAATTTAAGGGCGTGTTTAGGTCTGGGGGGTTAGTAGCCAATGGCTACTAGCCCTGAGGGTGGGTACACCCTCTTTGTGCCTCCTCCCAAGGGGAGGGGGTCACAATCCTAACCCTATTGGGGGAATCCTCCATCTGCAAGATGGAGGATTTCTAAAAGTTAGAGTCACTTCAGCTCAGGACACCTTAGGGGCTGTCCTGACTGGCCAGTGACTCCTCCTTGTTTTTCTCATTATTTTCTCCGGCCTTGCCGCCAAAAGTGGGGCCTGGCCGGAGGGGGCGGGCAACTCCACTAGCTGGAGTGTCCTGCTGGGTTGGCACAAAGGAGGTGAGCCTTTGAGGCTCACCGCCAGGTGTGACAATTCCTGCCTGGGGGAGGTGTTAGCATCTCCACCCAGTGCAGGCTTTGTTACTGGCCTCAGAGTGACAAAGGCACTCTCCCCATGGGGCCAGCAACATGTCTCGGTTTGTGGCAGGCTGCTAAAACTAGTCAGCCTACACAGATAGTCGGTTAAGTTTCAGGGGGCACCTCTAAGGTGCCCTCTGGGGTGCATTTTATAATAAAATGTACACTGGCATCAGTGTGCATTTATTGTGCTGAGAAGTTTGATACCAAACTTCCCAGTTTTCAGTGTAGCCATTATGGTGCTGTGGAGTTCGTGTTTGACAAACTCCCAGACCATATACTCTTATGGCTACCCTGCACTTACAATGTCTAAGGTTTTGTTTAGACACTGTAGGGGTACCATGCTCATGCACTGGTACCCTCACCTATGGTATAGTGCACCCTGCCTTAGGGCTGTAAGGCCTGCTAGAGGGGTGTCTTACCTATACTGCATAGGCAGTGAGAGGCTGGCATGGCACCCTGAGGGGAGTGCCATGTCGACTTACTCGTTTTGTTCTCACTAGCACATACAAGCTGGCAAGCAGTGTGTCTGTGCTGAGTGAGAGGTCTCCAGGGTGGCATAAGACATGCTGCAGCCCTTAGAGACCTTCCTTGGCATCAGGGCCCTTGGTACTAGAAGTACCAGTTACAAGGGACTTATCTGGATGCCAGGGTCTGCCAATTGTGGATACAAAAGTACAGGTTAGGGAAAGAACACTGGTGCTGGGGCCTGGTTAGCAGGCCTCAGCACACTTTCAATTGTAAACATAGCATCAGCAAAGGCAAAAAGTCAGGGGGCAACCATGCCAAGGAGGCATTTCCTTACATAACCCTTAATGTTTTGCTAAATAATTGATGCATGTTGGATGTTGTGACAGGGTGAGCATGCGCCTCGGGGGAAGAGGCAATGTCAAACCAAGAGAGACAGCAGGAGTGCTTAAGTGTTTAAAGAGAGACAATTAAGAATACCTCATACATTAAATAATCACTGCTTACTGAAAACAGTGTTGTGACTGCACAGATTTGAAAAAAAAAAAACTATCGCCTTTTACAAAGGCAACTAAGTAGTTTAGTAGATGCAGATGAAACTTAGCAAAGGATAGGTGTTATGTTTTTGAAATTACAGAAGACGGGTAGAGGAGGAGGCTGCAGGCGACCTTTCTGTCGCAGCAAGCCTTTTGTCTATGCTAAGCCCACTTTTAATTAAAGCGTTAACATTTAACAATTTTAAACACAATATTTTGGAGACAGCCCTGGTGTGAGGAGGCAAAGTATTCTGAGTCTGTGTCCCATGCCCACCAGTAATTAGTCTTATCTAGTGAAAGGTTGTAAATGCTGAAAGCATCCAAGATAGTCATCACTGCCAGAAACAACATGTGTTTCCAAACTAAACATTTGTTTTCCACCAAAATGCATATTAACTACTTGGGTATATGTTCTTTTAAAAAGAAAAACATAAACCTTCCCCAACAACAAACAAATTAAAAATGATATCCCTTGCTTTGTCCCAACAGTGAAGCAAGAAAAACGATTTTGTTTACTCACAATTTAATTGCAAAGCAGCGTTTGAGGCTTTTTTTTAAGAATCGTGTTTTATTTACAATTTATAGACAAAACAGCAATCCTTGCTGTTTTCGTGTTTTCTATTGGCAAGCCATATGTTCTGGAGCCTTTACAAAGCTCTTTCCTTTCTAAATGAAAAATGCGCACCGATGTGAGTTTTCAAAAACGTTTTCAATTCACTGTGAGAGAGGTCCAGCAAAAAGAAAACAGTTTTGAAAGCTCACATTTTTTGTGTCAGAAATAAATAAAAAAATGCTTTGTAAAGGCAACAAACCACACAGGTTTATGTTTTACGGGGTACAACACACATATTGGACGGGAGCACATTGAAAGAGGCATGCAAAGTTTTCAGAAAAAAAGCTCAAAGTGAGTGAGCTCTTTTTAGCCAGGAAGCAGTTCAAACCCAAACACGCTTACAGGACAGGAGCACAGAGTCAGAGTCCCAGGAAAAACAAAACCTTTGTCCAAGTTTGCGTTCGGTGATCGGTTTCTGGTCACTAAACAAAATGTCATTATTTGCTTTTCTAATCAACTTTATTTGTGTTTTGTGACCAGAAAGTGCTCACCTGATGCTAACTTTGAAACAAACAAAAACTTGTTTTGCAGGGATCCTGACTCCATGCTCATGTTGTGTGTGTGTGTTTTTGTCTGAATTGCTTTTATAAAATGTTTAAATGTTTATTTTAAAAAAGCTCATTAAAAGGCCAACAACTGTGGGTGTTTTCATCCAAAAGCTAAAAAAAAACTAGCAGTGAGGAGCAAAGGTGGTTGGGGTGCTAGTCATGGGGAGATGTAGGATGTAATGAAATGCCAGCAGTGAAGTGTGGGAGGTGTTGGGCCTGGGGAGGAATGGCACAGGCAGATGAAGTGATTTAGGAATATCATTAAAATTAAGTAACTCTGCAGGCAGGGGATCGACAACAAGCTTGGAGGAGATAATAACGTTGCCTCTGGCTCAAAAGCACTTGGATCAACAGGGAAAAAAATGTCCTTGACAAAGATACTATAATGAGACAAGTGGAAGGCTGCAAGTACTAGGGGCATGCCCTGTGAGAGTAGACAAAGGAGGAGAAGGTGGGACAAATAGGAAAAGTTAGCCATTTAGAAGCAAGGATTTTTAAATGTCAGTGACATAAACTAATGAGAAGCAGTGGGCGGAATTGAAGTCTACAAAGAAGTATATACTAAAGTATATACAAGAGGTCTCGAAGGCTCGACCTAATGACTAAATAATGTAGTAATACTATATCAATATATGCTACATTATGTTGCATATTCTGCCTTTTCTTAATGCATAATTTATTCAGCTCTGTCTCATAATTTGGCCCTCTTGGTCTGAATAATTCCGGTGGGCCCTGGTTATAATTCCACCCGTTGCGTGAAACTGGCCATTCAGATTCTATTCTCGCAAGGCTTGTTACATGCACACCACATGCTTACTATGAACGCACACAACATATTTCTACATCATACTTCAAAAAATACCAGCATACCGCAATAAACTCCACAGCATGCCACTACACACACTACCCTTCCACATATTTACACTTTCTTAACTATGTAACACACATTCTCACAGTACATAATTCCAATACAATAAATACAATTTATTTACTACCCACACAGTTCCGCACCACACATTTCTACAACAAATAATACAAATACAACACACTTCTCACTTTCCCCTCTATCAATACTGTCCTCTCCTCCCCACACACCAACTTGCCCCTCTTATCTCTCTCTCACAATGCCACTACTCCCTCTCATCTCACAATACAACTATTCCTCTCATCCGTTGATCACATTATCTCCTATATACTACCTCCTAGCACTAACATCCTTCCTATACCTCCTAACGATGTGCACTGATCCTCTTCTCCCACCCCGACTCCCTCCATAAGCCCCTTCCATTTCTCCCTCTATCTCTCTCTTGTACTCTCTCTTTCACCCATCTATCTTGCTCTCTCATGCACTGTCCCCACCTCACTAATATGGTGAACTTCAGACCTTCCCGCACTGGTTCTTTTCCATCCCTTTTCAATGTTTCCATCCCTCAAACACATACTTTCCTACTCTTCTAAGGGTGTCGTCTACAAACACAAAAGCTCCCTCCTTCAGCATCTGTGGCCTGCTCTCCTCTTCTTTCTCTCTTTCTCACACTATTTCTGCTCATCTCTCTCAATGTCAATAACAAATACCTGCACCAACTACCTCTACCACTAATTCTTCCATTTTATCTATTCTCTACAGTGCTCACCACTATCTATTCACTATGCCACATAATTCTACGACATGAATAAACTACACAACACACAATTAAAAACCACACAAATAAACAACTAATAATTCCAGTGCAACACACATAATTCCACTGCACACCACATACATCCACTACATCAGATATCATTTACAATTCCAATAGCTCTAACTCTCACAAAAGCAAGACCTATTGCATTGCAAATGCTTGTTTAATTTTATTGGCATATATGTGTTGTAACCTGAATTTTGTTAACAGATTTTATTCTTTTTTCCTTGTTTTTTGGCCAACATAAAACTATTGCTAGTACCTCATAAGTAAACAGCCAGAACGTACCACATTATGCCACTATTAGTTATATTTTAATAATTATGTATCAATTCACTGATTACAATTGTTATTTGCACTTTAAATTCGTCATCATTTATCAGGAAATAATGTACATCACACCACCATGAAGAGTAAAAGTTATTAGGACAGGGTGGTATATATTTTTCAACCTCAAACAACATAAACATAAACTCAAAAACATTTTGATAACTTGTCCACTTGTTCATAAAACATTCTCACCTCCCATTAAGCTTTCACCTCATAGTCCCCATACCTTCCTTCATTCATTTCATCTCTTCACTCACTGCCCTTCTTATATTCCCAAACATCTTTCTCATCCTCAAATAAAGCCTCCTTTTCCTTTTCCAAAACTCCTGCATACTGTCCTCCTTTGCCTGTGCTCCCCTCATCCCCCTAGGTGGTGGATATGCACATATCTGACTCTCAACCCCCTCCAGCTACCTCCATCCAGGAAAACCCCATAGTGCATTTTACTGCCCCACACACCGCAGCTTCTGCCTGAGCTCTTCGTCGATCTACTCCTTTGCACAAAATTCTCTCATTCCACAATTTACCGATTATATCCCTCAGTTCCATCATATCATATGTGTAGAAAAGTCTTCCTTTTTGCCCTGGTCACGCCCAAACGTTTTGGACAGGTACTGGTGGTTACTGACTCTTGGCTGGGTACTGCTTACCAGTCCCAGGGCCAGTTCTCTGTGTAAAGTAGATATGCAAATTAGGCTAATTATAATTGGTAAAATTAACCTATCTATAAGTCCCTAGTATATGGTAGGGCATGGATGTTTAGGGACCCCAGCATAGGTAGTGCCCCCATAGGTGCACTGCTGAGGTGCCCAGTGTTTTTAAAGGCAGGCCTGCCTTGCTTGCTGCTTGTAAATTAAAGTTACATGCAAATTCGACTTTGGAATTAAAAGTAGTTCCAAAGTCTTAAACTACCTTAGTTTTACATATAAGTCACCTTAATGTGTGCCCTATGTGCCCCTAGGGCTGGGTGCCATATAACTATAAGCAGTAAATAGTGTTGTAAGCCCTGGTGAGGTAAAACAGCCAAATTGGCATTTCCCTCATAGTAGTGAATGGCCTCCATAGGCTAGAATGGGGAGACTTTATTTTAATTTTAAAAATCCCCTTAAGTAACAGATACCAGACGTTTGGTATCAAATTAATTGTTATAATAAATCCCACAACTTCCAGTTGTGGGATTTAATATAACTTGTTCTGGTAAAGAGATTTAAACTTTACCTGAAAAGTTGCCAACTCCAGCCCTGCAGTGTTTATGCTGCTGTTCTCTTATTGGCCAGCCTCTGGCAGCCTGGCCAGGCTGCCTTGATGAGGTGTGACGTGGCCTGGATCAGTGTAAAGAGATGTGCCTGGGGGAGGAGATCTCCCCTCAGCAGATGGGGACGCAGAAAGGGGGAGGGCTACTAAACTGGTCTTCATAGGCAGAGAGGGATATTTGGAGCAACCCAACAACACCCTCACATCCTGCAAACCCAGACAATTAAGTGCCTCCTTGATTAGATTAGGAGAGGGCAGGAGAGGGGTGTGTTTAGGATTTTAGCCACACCAATGGGTGGGCTCAGCCAGATGTAACCTCCAAAAATCACTTTCAGCCATGATGGATTTTTGAGGAATATTGCTCCCTGGGATTGATTTTTGCCACACTTCCTAGGAAGTGGTCATCACAGGGGGAAGGACTCTGCCTCTGATTGGAGGATTGAAGATTCCAACAAGGAAATACAGAGGAAGAAAGACTGCCCTGTTGGACCCCTGGCCTGCACCTGGACACTGCACTCTGGAGGACTGCACCAACTGCTTACTTGGGCTTCACCACAAGAAGGACTTTGCCTGGCTTCAACTGGTTCAAGGAGGAAATCCCTGTTCGCTACAGGTGGAAACTTGCTAACCAGAGTCCCCTGCACCAACTCCTGAAGAAACCAACCAGCTGACCACTGTCCAGTGGCCAAAAAGGAGTTTGTGCCAGGTGCATTCTGGGAGTTGTAGTCCACACCCCCAAGGAGCATCTCAGAGCTTCTGGAACCTTGCCCATTTTCCAACAGTATGCATTTCCAAATTGCAAACGATGCATCCTAGCCTACCAGAATATAAACTGTTCCTCCTCCCTGATACTAATATGTGCTATCACCCTAATGTCCTTGGCCATGCAAACAACCCATATCCCTCTGTTGAGCGTTCTCCCAGCCTTATCAATTGCCAAATGTTTCAGAGCTCCTCTCCTGTGATGTTAAGGGCAAAAATTCTGTCCAGGCAAGAGATGTCCCCACAAAATTCTTTTTGATCAACTTCAGATCCTGCTGAATGTGTTTAACAATTGGACCAAATTAAAGTCTCCCAAATGCACAATGACCAAATCTGGGGAACTCCCCTATGGAACCAGCTTTGCCAGAAAAGGCAACAAGTTCTCCCAGTGCATTCTACTCCTACCACACCATAGCACCTCATGTCTGCTACTGGGCAGGCTCAAACTCCGTTTATAAATCTCCCAGTCCACATACTTTGGCACCCAATGCACAAAAGAGTGTTCAACTATCCATGCTTACTCTTCCCAGAACAGCTCACACATCCTATGGTTGAAAATAATTACCTTGCTCCCCACCTCCTGCTCCTATGCCTGTACTTTTGCACACAGCGCTTACAACACCTAGATCTCCATCTGCCTATCCTCCTAATCTTGCACCAATCCCAACCAAGGTGTGTCGCTGCCATCACTGCTGGAAGAGTACGTCCCAAAACTAGCCAGGTCCTTCCACCTTGTCTGAAAATCTCTGTGCAGCACTGCCAAGAGATGTAAAGCCATAATCCTCACACTCTTCTCCTGACAGAAAATTGCCTCCTTCCTGTCTCACTCTGTCACTAGACACACCTCCACTCCGTCCCCCTTCCTACAGCCACACCCATTGGCCTCTCCCGGCCTGGTCTGTATTTCCATAGTGGCCCTGCCTTGCACATATATCACTATGCAAAACCTCAACTCCTGCGTGGACTCCAGCAATTGGATACCCTAAATGCACTGAAGAACATCCATATCATGCAGAGTCTGAAAATTGCCACTTCTAAATCATAATAACAACTGTTTGGCAGAACTGCTAGAATATCCTGCAACAAATCAAATGTTCTTGCATTTCTTAAACTCATCCTGTCTCATCCCTTGCTTGGTCAAAGCCTCAGTACAACTTCCCAAAAAACAAAACACCTGCCAACTTGCCCGCTATGGTAGTGGGTGACAAACCCTTGTCAAGTAAAAACAAAATAGGAAGTATCACTTTCCCTTCTCTGTCCCTTTGATACTGTATTATTGTCCTCTGTGGGTTTCCTTCAAACTTCTCAAACTCCTCCCAGGCCAGCTGATAGCTTCTATGAGAAGACTCTGCTAAAGACCTCTCCACCAGTCCAATCACTTTTAATTCGCCCACATCCAAATGTATGCCGGTACTGGCGTCTCAGTGTTCACTCCCGGTGCAAGGCGGAAGAAGCATTGCCACTGTGAACAAGATAACAAATCAGCTACATGATTGTTCACCCATGGCACGTTTTGACATGAAAATAATATTCAGTCACAATCAGCTCAGAGTAAAGTAGCTCACCAACCGCAGCACTCTAAGATCCTATCCTTTCTGTCAGTTCAACAAGTCCACTACAGTCATGTGGTCAACATTTATTATCACCATCCTATTTGCCAACCCCTACTCCCCCCATGATGCCAAGGCTACCAACAGTGGCAACAATTCCAAGAAGGCAATGCTTCTCCCTTGCTGCAACCAGTGTGCAGGCCATTGCTCAGCACTTCACCTCCCATCCCAAAACTGGCCAAAGCCATGTGCACCCGCTGAATCTGAGAAAATCTGCACCTGCCAAATTCTGTTATACTCCAGAAACAACATTGACATGCTATTGAAATTCTCTAAAAAGGTTCTCCAGCTACATAAATCCACATGCACTGGTAAAGAAATCTGCACTTTACAGTAAGGTAACACCATTCCTGACATAGCCATGCCCAACTACTTGCAAAAAGTCCTCCCACCCGCACTACCCTGTATGCAAAGTTAAGAAACCCCAACAACTTCTGCATCTGCCTCAGCTCCAACCCCTTTTCCCCAATCACTTTGTCCAAAAACTGCTGAATCTGCCATACCTTTTCACCGTGCAACCTCACCAACTTCGAATCGGAGTCCAACTCAATGGCCAAAAATGTCAACACTGTATTAGAGCCCTCCAACTTTTCTGGGGCTAATGGAACTCCCATTTCTTCCTTCAAGCACTCACATTCTCTCAGGGCCCTGTGGCACCCCTGATTCCTGCCTACCTCCAAACAGAAAATCATCCAGGTTTTGTGAAACTTCACAATGCCCAGTCCTTTCCATAAACACCCACTGTGAGAAGGTACAGAAGGCTTCAAAAAACGCCTATGATATGGCACACCCCATCGACTAAACTCTGTTGACAAATATGGCACCTCCAAACTGCATTCCAAAACAATGGAAAGTCATCTGGGTGTATAGATAATAGCGGAAACAACGATTTGATATCACACTTAGCTTGTTCTGCCTTCTTGCTATACTGTCTCACCAAATGTACTGTGTCTACTGATGCATACCACCTTCATTTCTTCTGCAGCCCAAAAATTAACCCAAGCTCCCTCCAGCCACAATAAGTTGTGTATGATCATGGATTCTCCCTCTGTTTTTTAGACACCGCCCCTAACGTGCAAATAATCAAGTCATCCATGGGCCAGCAGTAGAACGGGTCCATGATCCTACCTTCATCTATTTCGTTCCTCTATTTTGCTGCAACTACTTCTGGTGCTGTCTTTGCTGCTCTCAAATTGTCCGCTGACCTACAGCCTCTAGACCCATAGTAATCCACACAAAAACCTTCTTTGACGCTCCATTCCAGTCGCAATGCTGCCTCCCTGTCTGGGTAAACGGTGAGCCGGAGGAGTAAACCCTCAATGTTAATTGGTGTAGGAGCCCTTTGGCCCAGGCAGGCCTGTTGTCCCCTGGTAGCCCACCACTTTTCTAAGGAGCTAGCCAAAGTGAAACACTGCATAATGGGATGTTTCCCCCCACCACATGGAACACTCATGCTTAAACGTTCCTGGGTACCTGGAACAGAAGCCTTTAGTAAAGTTCTGCTGTCACTTTGGGCCTTATAATTTTTGGTGCACATCCTACCCCTTTTTAGCAAGATGTGGCTGATAGGGTTTTTATGTGATTGGTAGGCCACTAGGCATATGAGTAGTAACCGTGAGCTGTGTCGAAGACATCCACTATAACCGTAACTCAGAATCCACATCCCCCCATGGCTTGTCTGCGTTAATACTAAATCAGGCCCTGAACTGCTCATCATGACTCAGCCCAGCATAGCCCCCAAAGTGCATGAGAGCCTTCCTGTTAATATCCATGTATTCAAATAGCCCAGTTGCCCTGTCTGCATGCTTCTCACAATATATGCTGTTGTAAATTAGAAAGGCCTACATCCAGTTTTCTACGTTAGTAGGCACCCTGGGACACTGCACCAGCTCCCACTTTTCTTTCTTAGACCCCTTCGTAGCCTGAATATTCCTCTGTAATAGCTTAAAAACATCCACATATTCAAGTTTCCAAATCCTGTTCTTTATTTTGTCAGATATACGTGACCCTAAAGGCATTGCTAAACCTCTGTATGAAAAGCCTCTTTTTATGCACCTCCTCCTTTGTCCCTTCTCGCTTTCTGATGTCTGTCACTGCTTTGTCATCCATCATGTCCCCCTGTATCCCTTTGTCTTTGCTGCCTACCTTTTCCTTGCTCACAAACTACATATGCTGTGTATCCTGTGTCTTTTTCCCCACTCCCTCAATGATACCATTCCCAACTCCGACAAACTTGATAACCCTTGTACTGCTCTTTCATTTTCCATACTGACGACCATTCTTTATGAGCTGAAGGTAATCCAACCACCATCCCATCTGTCCTCATTGTGTCCGCCGCCCGGCTCACACTGCTTTACTGCATTATCTCCTTTGTCCACTCTTGACCTCTGAAAAACACCAACTGTACTCCTATTTGCCCCCTCTCTTTCAATCTTCCGTGCTGGCCATTCTCCCATTTTCTTGTCATCTCCACTTTACCTTCCTTCCATTCATCACTGCCATCCTTGTAATCTAACACCAATTCATCCTCTACTGCTCCCTCATCATACACATCTTGGTTTGCATTCTTGCCCTTCTGTTTTCCATGCAAGTACCGTTCAACCATACTGAACTACTCTATGTGGGTATTGTGTGACCATGCCAATGACATAGGGAGGGTCACTGCAAAATCCGTTACCTCTTCAGGCGAACATCCTGGGGCAGTCATGCACCCCAGTGGTATTGCTAAGTGGCTGCCAGTCACTCCTGCTGGCATTGGCCATTCTACCCCATGTAGGGTGCACCTACCTGTTGTGACCCTTCCATCACCGTCCCCATGAGCTGCACCAGCTCCCGCAGTCACCATCTGGAACCCACAGCTAACGTCTCCCTGTGGCCACTTCTGATCCTGCCCCAGGCCCCCTCGTCCCGTGATGCGCTCTTTACTTTCTTCACCTTGTATCCCTGGTTGAGCGCTGCATCCCTGTCTGTGGAGAAATGATTCTACCTTTCTTCAGCATCACGCAACAGCTGTTGTTGGGCCCATGGCGTGTGCAGTGCATTGGCGCCCCTACCCAGCCCGTCAGAATGTGCACTGCTTGCTTTGCAGAGAGGGCACATTTCAAAGGTACACAAGTGTTGGGATATTGGCCTAGAGTGAGCCTAGGCCAGTGTCATAAGATGGTTCCCCACCGTACAGCCGAGCAGGAATTTGCATTGCATTGTGCTCCCAGTTAGCCTGGCGGGAACATTGTAATGTGCGCCGTCATGGTGGTGGTGTCCTCCCCATGAGTTTGGCGGTCCCATGGTGCGACAGCTAAACTCATAATGAGGCCCTTTGTTTGCAAACACCTCCCCATATTTTAGATTTTAGGAGCAGCCTGAGAAATGTGTTCCACTGTATTCAGCAGACTCCCACTCTTTATGCCATGCCCAAAACTGCTGGGTGGATGTTGTTGCAACTCAGACTGGAAACCATGCACCAACTGTTAAATCATTTATAATATTTGTCCAATTTGTAGCCTCTTTGCTACATGAGGATTGTGCATTATGACATAACTAACTTTATCTTCTCTATAATAACTTCTCCAATGCAAAACAACTGGTTCTCTCTCTCAAATCTGTGATGTTCTTTCAGCAAAGATCCTGACGAGATTGAGTGTGCCAAAATCTACTGTCAGGCAAGTAGTACCAAAGTACACACAAGAATTACTAAGCTTCTACACAGATTACACCTTTCAAATTTCCAAGTCTGTGCTTAGATCCATGGAGTGATCTGATTCCTATTCAGCAAATGAAAATAGAAAAACTGAATGAAGAGTCTCTGAAGACAGGGTCTGTAAGGTTTCAGGCCTGTTGACTTCTAAACCCTTGAAGGGCCACTCCGTCAATTAGCTTACTTGCCATATGTATACAAAAGATTCCAATTATTAGTTCAACGCACTTAGGGTAAATACATTGTTGTCACTTCTGGGAGCAGATGAGGAGAAAGCTTGCCCTGCTCTTTGATTGCTACAAAATTAAATGCAGGAGGAAGAGTAGAACGATAGGGACCAAGTTACTATTGCTGGATAAGACTGAAAGAGAATGAGGATTTAGGTATGGTAATCCCTTTTGGCTTAGGCAGAAAAATGATACTTCTCTAAAAATGTAATTTTAAAAATAGCAACATAAAATCTGGCTTGTCCATTAAGTTGGAGTTTAAAACTATTAAAACGAGTCCTTGAACCATTGAAATTAAGTACTATATGTTATTGTGTAACACAGTGTTTTCCTATGGGAGTGCCAGCTTTGCCACAGCAAAAAACAACTCCAGAGGTTTTCTCTTTAACCTTTTAAATGCCATGCACTTTGCCCTGTGGGCATTTACGGAGTGCCTGCCTGAGAGGTTACCAATAAGTGTTAAAAGCAAAGGTTTAAGTCTTTCAAAATGTTTGTTTTGCTAGGTTGAAATGACAGTTCTCCAGCACACCCATGCTGTAGGGCAGGCCTGGAGACATTTCTTACAGGGCTACTTTAGTATGTTCCACAATGAGAGCTGCCCCCACTAATAATATCTAGTGTAAAGGCCCAGGGTACAATTAGGTTTATGTCAATTTTACCAGGTTTAAAAGGGAGAGCACACACACCTTACCACTGGTTAGAAGGAGTAAAGTACACAGAGTCATATGGCCAACAAAAATAAGTTCAGCAAAAGAAGGGAAAAGTCTGGAGGAATACTACCCAAAAGATTGTCATTTTCAACACTAGGCATGGCACTGAACACCCTCATAGAAGTTGCTATGGCAAGACCATACAAGTGTGAATGTTTAAGTTGGTGTCTATTGAAGATCAGCTAGTATGATGCAGTTGCAACCTACAGTAAGTTGCTGCTACCCAGCATCCTGTTCTGAGTCTATGCAACAATTGCTGAGAGTATGGAGACCCTGCTATATATCTCCAGCCTAGTAGAAACTACAGTCAATAACATCCATCAAGGAGGGAAGGGGCTAAATATGTGGCCTACATAGTACTTTCAAAGCCACAGGTGTGACTGCTTGTAATAAAATCAAAGGGTGTTGGGGTAATCAGTAATTTTGCAGAAAGGAATAGAGTTACATTCAGGTAAATGAGAAGGGACTGACAGGGTAAATAAGCTAGGACATGTAAGATGGAGTGATCAGGAAGGGGCTATGTGGACCAACGCTCTAATTGCCCACCCGGCCACCAGTATTTGTTTCAAATCACCTGTTTCCATTTCAGAAGGAGCACATCTCTTTTTCTATATTAGGTACACAAGCAGTGTAGTCCTCTCATTCTTCAATGATAACATGTGAGCATGGGAATGTGTTAACAAAGTGCCCCATACACCATCTGTTTATCTCAGAAAGAGACAGTGATCGTTGCTGAGGTCGTTGTTCTCTGCAAAGACTGTAGCTGACCAGTGTTGCACTAAAGGGGTCTTTATTCCTGTGTCAAATTGACAGCATTCTTATTAATATCTATGCCATGTACACTGAGCAGAATGGTCCATTTTGTCAGTTTACAAGAGGATAATGAGGGCAAACTGTTCAATACAAGGAATTTTGAGTTGAAGTAATTGTGTTTTAATCTTTTAAATTCATATACCTGACAGGTATCCCTTATGTTAAAACTAAATGACATAAATCATAGTACCACTGATCAATGAACTATTAAAGAGAGTATTAGATGAGTGGCGTGCTGCTGTTCTCTTCCCCTGTTTCCCTTACAAGCCCGGCTAGTGAAATACAGTTCTGGTTTCATGGGTAGAATTGTGTTAGACAAGGTGTCAACCTTCCAAGCGAGTATGATAAGGTTAGTGACAGTATTTTTTGTTTACCCAAATGATAAACTAGGAAAAAGGTATTTGATGCTAGCTGAATGGCCAGTGCTATTGTAAAATGGTAATGCTATTGCTGGAGCCACCATCATGCTCTGTAGAGGTCAATTAAAAAAATAGTTAGCTTCGCTCCATAGTGAAGACTTTGCTAATGTGCATGGTCCTTAATAAGTAAACGTACAAGGGGACGCGTGAAAGCCGATGAACCTTTTGTATCGCATGGAGTATCCTAGTCACATAGTGACCAGTGACATCAATAATCAATGTAGTCAATCAATAACCACTAAGAGAATCATTAGTCAATAGACAATTATAATCAACAATTCCTAAATAACCACAACCCGATAAAGAATTTAACAACTTTTATCTCCCTATTAATTACAATTCTAATGCATTCGGTTAACTCAAACTTTATTCAATCAGCTCAGAATTAGATTATTAGTGACCACCAATAACACAATCTAATCAGAACTTGAGAAAACATGTGCTCAAAAGCTGCGGTATAAGCCAACAAAGATGAATATATCAACAAGTGGACTAAGATCCATTAAAGGTCTAGATCCATCAAAGGTCTGACCCATAGACGATATCTCCTGTACATGATCACTCACTCCCCTCCTCACGAGGCTCTGTGACATCTCACCCTGTTCTCCAGCATTTGATTTCTTTTGCGCAAACAATAGTACCACTGGACCAACTGTAATCGGCAACAATATTGCATCTGGTGCTGCTCTGACACCAACACTTTGTGTAAGGGTTACTCCCATACTTTGATTCATCACTGATGTCACATCCGACTGTGTCCCTGTCATTGGCGTAAACTTTGGCAAATCCTGTGGCCGTGCCTGAGGCAACAACAATGGAGTCGGCTCAGTCTGAATTAGCATTGGCCTCCGACGACACCACTAAGTTCGAAATTGTCTCAAGATTTTGTACACCTGGATACATTCTGTGTACCAGTGGTGAGTGCATCTGCACCTGGACCACCAAAGTAGTCACTGAATTAGGAGTACTCTGCACTACCCATTGTACCTGTCCATTATCTGTCTGCCCTTGTCCCACTGTTCCTGTCAATTGTGCTGGGGCAGTTGGAGCAGAACTAGCACTTAGACCCCTTCATGCACCGCATATGGCAGAGGTTGGTCCCTCAACAGTTGTGTAATAAGATCCTCAACATCTGAATCTTCTTCTTCTACATAAGACTTTTTCTTCTTTTTGTTCCCTGAATTCTTGTCACTCTTGTCAGTATCATCGTTCTCTTCTGACTCATCTTCCTCTGCGATAGCAGAAAACAATCTAACACCCTGCAATGTTGTCATTCTCCACTTCTTCTGTTCCAAATCTCATCTTTCCTCTGCCAAAGATTTCTCTACCTTCCTCATTCTCCTCTTAAATTTTATCTCTTGCTGTTGTCTGGCTACAAGCTCCCAAACCGTTAAAGCCTCAAACTGTGCTGGTCTTAGAAGTGGCTTTGTTTCATATAATGTCATTCGCAACTGATCCCTAATTCTCAAATTGAACGTTACATGCTCTGGAAATGCCAAAGCTCCCTGTTTCTATATCAGTTTGCACCACTGCTTTAACCAAAGACATGGCGCGACACCTCGCTACTCCATCACAATATATGCCGGAGAATATTCCGGTGGGGTAGGCTCTCCAACTGTCACCTTAATGTAAGAATCACCCTTCATGGCACTTCTGAACCCTTTGAAAAACGTCATTTTCGCTGTCTTTTTGTATATTTGATTAAAATATTAAATTACTTTAAATCCCAAGATTCCTTTCACCCACTTACTCAACCAATTGCCTCTTACGGATGGCTGCCAACCCTTTTGTGACTCTTCTTACTAACCAACCCTTTCCCAGCGCGGCTCACTCTGACGTAACACTCACACACTGCGGCTGACAAAGCCTTGCAGCTTGTCCTCCTCTACTTCAACTCACACAACACTAATGCAAAGTTACTGCAAGCATTAACCAAAACCGATAACCAAAAATAAACCTGCTGGTTTACTACAGGAAGGTACACAATCGCTTCAGAGACCTTACGGATTTTCACTGATGGCACTTTTGCTCATGCAGCTATTCCTCTTTCTCATTCTCTCACATTTGCAAGCAAAATTCGACCCCCAAATTTCACTCTCAACTGATCACTGGGTCTGTCCTGGTGCACATAGGACTCGCCAAATCTCAGTCAAAATCACTGCACCAGGACAAATTTCCTACCACCCAACGTTCTCTTTAGTCTCCCGGTAAACATGATAACTCACTTGTGTAGGTGGGCCAAGTGTTTGTGACAGGGAAGAGCCAAAAACATGTCAAAATTGTGGGGGAACCAAAGTGGGTCCAAACGGGCAGTTTGAAAAAAAAAAAAATTAGGCTGACAAGTGCAGCAGAAATTTTAGCGGTATAGATGAGACAATGCTGGGTGGTAGGAATTTTGTGGATTCCTGCAGATTCCGGAAGGTTCCATCACAACAATGTGGGAAAAATGTGTGCTTTCCAGCAAAGTTGCAGGTTTGCAGGGCATTGTGGGTAAGGAAATGGTGTGGGGTGCATGTGAAGCACACCACCCTGGAATCAAATAGATGTTTAGTTTTCACATGTATCTAGGTCTTGTGGATTTTTCTACATGGCAGTGTCCCAAAGTAAAAAAAAAGTGCAGCCCTCACCATTCCAAGTGGGACGATTTTGAAAGTTACCAAGCTCTTATGGCCCAAATGTAAAGCAAAAGCCAAAAAAATCAAATGTCCTATTGCTTGCCATGGGATAGATGTTTTAGTGTGCGGGGGAGAGCTGAATGACTGTTAGCCCCTTTAGTTTGGGTGGGGGCATAACCAGGCCCATACTGGTTGGTAGCCACCAGCCCACTATTTTCTTTTATTGTTTTTATTCCCTGGCATCTAGTAGACTTTCTGTTCCCCTGGGGTGTGGATCAGGGGTAATTTGTCCAATCTGCCCACTGGTGGGCAGAACAACTTTGGCCCCATTTATTTGGGGTGGGGGTATGGCCATATCCCCAACCTCTTATTTTGAAAAAAAACTTCCCTGGTCTCTGGTGGGCTTTCTGTCCCCCTTGGAGGCAGATGGGCCTTCCAAAAATAGGCCAATCTGCCCCCAAGGGGGGCAGTTATGGCCAACAGTAATGTACCCCCATGGAAAGCAACCCTTGCCCAAGGGGCTGCCCCCCCAAAACAAAACACACACATACACACACACCAATCTATGGTGTCTAGAGGTTTCTGCCCCCTTTGGGGGCAGATTGGCTAACAAAAATAGGCCTTGCCAAAGGGGCCGCTCCCCTTATGCATTAGTATAAAAAAAATAAACTGGTGTCTTGTGGTTTCTGAAATGGCATAATAATAATTCCTCCACCCCACCCCCCGGGAGCGACCCTTGCCCAAGGGGTCGCTCCCCAAACATAAATAAATAAAAATAAACAAACAAAAAATATCCCTGGTGTCTAGTGGTGATCTGCCCCCAGGGGGGGCAGAAATGGCCTAATAATAATTTGCCCCCGAAGAGCGGCCCTTGCCCAAGGGGCCGCTCCCCTCATTTGAAATAACAAAAAAAATAATCCCAGGTGTCTAGTGGCATTTCTGCTGCCCGATCGCATTGCGATCGGGCAGAAGAAATGCTCAGAGAGACATGAAAGGAGAGGAAAGGCCTTTCCTCTCCTTTCATGCCTCTCTGCCTCCTCCACGTGATTGGAGGAGGAATGCTTTTGCCGCCGGGGGTAAAGGCCTCGCGCTGACGTCATCAGACACCACTGGGGTATCACGGTGGGGGCGGGGGTGGAAGGGGAAGCGATTCCCCTTCCATCTCTGTCCAGGGGAGGGGGCTGCGCAGCCATCTGGGGGAGCGCTAGCGCTCCCCCCACAGGCCCATAGCCGGGCAACGGGCAACCAGTGGCAAGGATGAGAGCACCTCGTCCGGGGCACCCAATCGGTTAGGAAATGCAAAACCGATCTTTGATACATCTGGCCCTTGGTGTCCTAAATATTGTCTGCCAAAAATAGTGTCCTAAATATCATTAACAAAAATGTAGTCCATGGAAGTCTATTAGAGAAAATCTTCACCCAGTGTGGTAATATTTTGTAAAATATATTTAGGCCACAATATTTATCTCAGGCAAATATTTGGCTATTCTCATTTACACACAGAACCCACAAGAAGCAACAAAATAGTATCTTTCTCTATGATTTAGCATTACCCAAATGTCAGATTTTTCTTGGTGTTCCATCAGGTCAGAAAGTAATCTTGTGTTTCGGTCATTGTGCATGTGCATTCTTCATGACTTATTAATGACTGGATGTACTGTGATGTTCTAGTCCCCTCTTGTAGATATTTTGGATCATCCAAATTCCATTAAGACATTGCGCAATTTTAATTAAGTGGTAATTATGGGAATTGCTGTTGCATCCATGGAGCCCACTTCTAGTGTTTTGCCATTTGTGGGTATCTTCACATACCCACATATTTGGTTCCTGTGGCAAACAGAGCCTTCAGTATAGCTATGGGAAGCACTTTGCTACATGGTTTTCCACCCCACCCTATCTATATAATACAGAACCTTAAGAAGAACTTTTATATGCTGGCATAGATGGACTGGAAACATACATAACGTTGCCCATTTTGTCCCTGTTCAGTTTTTTTAGATTCAGTCAGTGAAAGGGTAAAAGGTGTAATTCCTGAATCATGGCTATAACAGAAGAGTTAGTTGCTAAACAGGACAGGGTTTGATGTAGTGTGTGAGTCTCTTAGTGTTAAATGATAGAAATATTAGGTATTTAGTAATAGTTAAAAACACCCTAGCACAAACTGGAATACAATGAAGGCCATTTTTTTGTAGAAGTGATTTAATATGTGTGTTAGATCATGGAAGATATATCTGTGCATGTAGTGACTTCATTAGGAAAAGTATACTTTTAAGACACTGAAATCACAGAACTAGCTACAAGTGGTTTTTCAGTGATTCCTGAGTAAAAGTAGGTAACAACTAATAGGTAGAAAGTAAATTCCAGGGTTTATCTGATGAGCCTATAACCCAGGTCCTGCCTCTCTACTCAACATTATTAATGGGGTGATAACGCTTCTGCATATAGAAACATGTGTAAAGGAGGCATAAAAAGCCCCTTAAGTGCTTCTGCCCTAGGTGGCCTCTTGATGTGTACCCTTGTAGGGTTATAATTTTGAGCTACTGCATGTTCTGCCAAATAACCTATGTGTCTACAAATTCTAGTCCAGGGTTTGCTCTACGTACCTAAACACTCATAACTTGAAATACTTGTCTGTTATCAGGCACTCAAACGCACTCTCAAAATCATAATAAACTTCACAAAGGTGAGTACCCTATGTCCACAAAGACACATATTTACTAGAAGTGGTGCAGCACGACTGCTGCACCAAAATTGGAAGCACTGCAGTGCGTCACTTCTAAAACGCATGGATGTGCTGCATTTAAAAGAATATGGAACATCCCTGAGTTTCTGCAGGTGCTCAAGTAGCTGCCAAGCAACAACTCAGCCACCATTGCACCATGGTGCAAGGAAGGCTGTGTTGTGGGGGAGATTGTTTTTGTGAAGGAAGGGACACGTTCCTGCACAAAAACAATCTTTAATGATGATTTGCTTCTTCTATGTGTGCTGCAGAATTCAGCACACAAAGAAAAAGCAAAAAACAAGGAGAAATAAAAGCATTTCTCCTTTTTGCACCATGAAAAAGTCACCCCGGGGGGGGTGTTCGATTTTGCCACTGCCTTAGGTTTACAAAATCTTGACAGCATCAAAATGCAAGGGGTGTTACTGTGGAACGCCTACAGCAACATCCATTGCATGCCCCTTACACGAAACGTGCTGCTTGTTAAGTGGTCATATTTACATGGTGGCTTCAAGCAACAAGAAGTGGCTTAATGCCGACTTGTAAATATGGCTCAGTGTACAGGCCACTGGAGCATCACACGTTTCTTACATCTAGAGTGCACACCATGGTAGCATGTTTCAGGCCTATGGACTTGAAACTGTAATAATATATGTTCCATTTTCTTAACTTTTGATGCAAATGTAAGATTTGTTTCCTCCTTTTGGTAATATTTAGGGACATATACACTGAAATTAACACTTTACTGTTTTTGTATACAAATGGACAGTTATCTTCTTTGGCTGTAGTAATTATCTGCCTAGAGTTTTGGTGTCTCAAAAAACAAGCAATGATAGGTATTATGTAGTCTACTTACAGGACAAGTCTAGGGAGAGTTCTGTGTGCACCTTGAAATTCCAGTTGCAGGAAAACTCTGTGACCCAGGAGGGTCAGCAGGAAGATGCTAGAAATATCCTCATGTCATCCGATTTGGATACACCCCAAATCTGTATATTGTATTGCCCGTTCCTGGTTTCAAAATGCACAACATTTATATGGCATTTTCATGTCTCTTGTTCCAAATCTAGCTTCTAGGCCAGGTGTTCAAAAATGCTTCATAGTATCTATACATCTCTCTGACATTTCCTATCTAGTTGGAAATGTGATCATGTCAGCATGGATAGATTTGATTTCTATGCTACTCTGATTTGTGTTCCAATTTGTGAATATGATGGATGCCTTGATTGGTGCCTTCATTCATGCAAATGTTTCAGATGTTATATATGCATGTTTTACTGCTCCAAGGGTATAGACTCTATTTGTAATTTTGCCTGTTAGATCTTCCGCAAAGGGGAGCTGTTTCAAAGGTGTCTGGTGGGAAATCTGTTGTCACTCAATCAAAGCATGTACCCAGTTGTCACTCAATCAAAGCATGTACCCAGCGATATAAGGGTAACACCTGAGAAAGTGCTAGTATAGCATGGTGATCAGGTAGCAGCAGGTAACTATGTACTAGGAATGCTACCCTTGCCTCTTATAGGGACAAGTGTCATGGCCTACTGAAAGAAGGCAAGTGGTAGCATATGTCAGAAGTAGTATTCAGACAGTGTGCTCCTAAAAGATCCTTTGTTATTGTTTCCACCACCTTAAAACATTTTCCACAGAACTGTCTCTCTGCAGATACCATTTACAGCCCCACCAATCATAACTCAATGGTCGACACACCAGTGTTGAATCCCTGTTCCATTTTCAGGTCATTAAGCTAGTGTAAAGGTGTATTTCACATTGGCATGTAGTCAAGGTGGTGGGAAAAAAATAATCTCTTTTAATGAGGTAACATGGTTAAGTGCAATATTGCTTCTGCCATTTGGTAAAAGGAGAGATTTCACAAATGCTTTGCTCTCATTGAGCCTAGAAACCAGTCCATGACTATCTTCAAGCAACCATGCATATGGTGGCAAAATGATAATCACTACATGAGTTTCTTCCATCGTATTCCCTTTCTTTCTCCGTGTGCTCTTGTATTCCAATGAGTCGTGCTGGCAGCTGCCCATTTTCTATTGATTTTGTTTTTCAGCCCTTACTGCTTGGGGGCATGGAGGACACTGAAGTTGCATTGCAATGGTAGGTCTTGTTTTCTGCTTCGTGTGAGTGGGTTCTCAGTGATAGAAAGGGGATTTAAAATTGACTCCACTGGATCACATCACCTTCTCACTAATCTCCCTTCTTTTGATCACTTGGCGGGTGCCCACACCTACTGATAGATGAGAATGGAGAACAGAAGGGGTGGGGGATTAAGCAGGCAGTGGCCATTTCCTTCAACAGCCAAGATCTGACTCCACATTTAGGCCCAGATTTATTATCCTTAAACCATGTAAGGAGACACAGGATGACACAAAACATAGAATGAAATTTCCAAAGCCATATAAGGCCACTTGCTTGGCCCTGTGTGGCTTGGTAAATATGGAGTAACGTAAATCAGTGCAAGTCACTGCTTTGTGTCGCTCTGCACGGTGGGGGGATGTTACTTGGAAGGAGTGTGGGTGTTCCCCTACCCCAACCCACATCCTCTGAAGCTTTCCCAGATTTATCAACACTGGTAGATCTGGGAAGACATCAGAATTGTGTGACTTTTAACCAGCGGAGTAGCAGGGAGAAATATCTATATTTCTCTTTGTTGCCTCCTCTTTCTGAGTGTACTGCATGTATGTAGCACACTTCATAGGAGGAAAATGCCACTAACGATTGTTTTTGTGCAGGAAGGAGTCCCTTTCTGCACAAAACCAATCCTGCACGTAATGCAGGTAACCTTGCTCCATTGCACAAGGGTGATTGCATTGGTGCTGGGCTGCACATTGTACACCAGCAGATATAGAGGACTTATATTGGTAGACATGGCACTCTCATATCCTTCTGCTGCCACGTCCATACTATGGCAATCATAAATGAGTAAATTAATATGTGCTTCTGCTGACAGTAGGAAGTGGCATGCAACTTGAGCCTTTCAGTTTGAACCTTGGTCCTCCTTGGATGTGCTGTGAATTCACAAACCATATGTCTTATTTTACCATAGTACTGATAAAAACCCACCAGGTGCTTTGAGGTGTTGCTATGAATTCTTTTTTGGAACAACTGTTTACTATTGCTATGAATTCTTTCTTGGAACAACTGTTTACTATTGTGATTTCTCTCTGGTTCCAATCATGGTTATCATTATCAATCTTCCATTTATTGATCAAACAAAATAAATTTAGCATATCACGAAGGTCTCTGCCACTTGAGTACTGCCAACCTACTAAATATTTAATTGTACCCAGATGTACAGTTAAAATGAACATTTGTTTCTCTGCTGGATAGGTTATTTCTATGATTAGGTGATCAAAGACGGATATATACTGAAGACTATGCCATAATAATAACAAATATGTGTCCTTTATGAATTTGAGTACTAGTTGCATTGTAAAAGAAGAAATATAGAAAAAAATGTTGTCTGACAGATTGCCTAACTGTTTGTAACTGAGCTTTGCTCTCAGATTAACTCAGTAGAAATTTCTGCTGTAACGTATACTTTTCCTCAAGTGAGTGTCATGTGAATATGTGCCTCTTTAGACTTTAAACCCATGTTCACGTGAACATTCTAGGTCACTCTTATGTTCATTTACATACAGGAGTGAGTAACCATTGATTATTGTGTGACACATACCCTCAGCCATCATAGCTTGTCTTTGGCATGTACAGCTGCAGTAGCAATGAGGGACAAGACTTGTATGCCTGGATATTGTAGCCACAATGTGAATTTTCATGCCATTGATGAGGCATCATGTAGCAAAGTGCACTGAACATGTGTGATAGGGAAGGTTTGCAAACTGGCTGTTGGCATGCATCATAGATTGACTTGCAGTTATGTTGGATTCACATGTGATTGGGTACAACCATTCATCCACAGACATCTGGGCTTGCAGGATACAAATGGAGACAGTGATGTAGCTTCCAATTGGACAACATGTTGAGGGCCTTCTACAAGTACTTGGACATCTCTGGGCCTCTCCAACATACAAAGGACTAATGATGTCTACTAATGCAATCAGGGTATGTCATTGTAAGGGGTGCCAAATATTAGTAGTGATTTCCCTGGGACTTGCTGGTTCACTGTGTTATGGATTTTAGGGAAATATCTCCCTGACATTTTTCATATGATGTCTACAGTGTACATTTCCATGCCAAATGTGTGGCATATCTGAGTAACATTGGTACTACCTCCATGACTCCTTGGGGATAAAGATCTCTTGGTGAAGTGTGTGTTGTTGATGTGTTTCCAGTGTGACATGAGTATTTACGTGTCACCTTCTCCAGGCTACTGTACTGTTGTCAGCAGCATGTCATGTTCTGGGAGCATCTTTTCTTAATGTTGTGTTATTGTGTATGTGACAAATAGATGAGTGTGGGAATGCAGTTGGCATTGGCCTACTATTGTTTGACAACTGGTAACTGAGGTATGCTCCATGAGGCAAAGCATTGAAAATTATGTGGTCTCCTATTTGTTAATTTGTTACTGTGATTGCACAACTTCAGCCATGCAAATGTAGTGGTCTGAGATTCTGAGCTTCCAGTTGTCAAATGTTGAGAGTTCAGATGGCATGCATGCATATGGTTTGGTACATGGATGAGCCACTTAGGTTGAGTTTGTTGCTGGGCCTACTTGACATCATGGTAATAGTTGCTAATCACAGCTGTTGTTTAAGTGTGATCATGGGCATGTGATCCTATTTCTCTTTTTTTGCAGCATCAGCCTAGGGAAGTGAAGGAGACAGGGCACAGCCAAGTGGGGAAGCATTTGGCCATGGGACCTCAGGTCAAGGCAACACCGACACAGAGGTACCCAGTGGCTCAGAGGATGAGGGGAGTGCCACGGAGGGGACAGGATCTAAATCCTAATCATTAGATTCTTCCTCCAGTCGTCACTCCCTAGAGGTGTCAGACCCATCCTGATGTACTCCTATTTCATCTTTGACCACCACCCCCAGTTCTTTCGCCACCCTCCCTGTTGCTTCCCACACAGTTGGCCATACCTGCTCACCCAAGAGAGTGGGTATCTCCTTTGCTGTAGGCACCTCCACCCCAGTCCCTGTTACTGCTGCTGCCCTGAATGAGGAGGCTATTGCCCTCCTGAGAAACATCTATGTGGGTAAGACTGCCATTGTGAACGCCATCCAGGGATTGGCCTGCCAACTTCAGCAGACTGCTTTTCTGGAAGGCATTCATAGTGCCATTTCTGGCCTACAGAGAAATGTTCAGGCTCTGGCATCCTCGCTGATAGCAGTCAGTCACTCCCCACCTTCTGTCTCCCCTCCACCTCCCTGTTCCTAATCCAAATCTCCCATTCACCTACCTATCCCAAGTACACAGACGGATCCACTTGCACTCACCTCAACACACAAAAGCAGCATGCATAAACACAAATATAAAGAAAAACTGCACACAAGCACTCAAGAGACATCCAACCACACAATCATCTACCACTTACCTAGATACCACCGCCACCCCCACTGGCCCATATACCACATCAGGAATACCCACAGGCACCACCGCAACAAGCAGTGACACTCTCACCACACCCACCTACCCGCAGGCACCACCCCAACAGACACACACATCTACCACTACAAGAAAACCTGCAGACACCACTCCAACACACCACTCCAACAAACACACATATCCATCACTTGCACATCACCCAAAACCGTCACCTCCCAGCCCCAAAGACACACAGATGCCAACACTCACACATGCAACAAACCCCACACAAAAGAAGCATACCTCACACGTGCATACACCCAAAACATCCACATGGAAACTCCAGACAACCATTCTCTCAGCCTCAAAATCCCCACCCCTTCTGATGAATCATTATACTCAATAGTGTCACAATTGTGTTTTCAACCTTACCAACAAACACCACTATTTAAGGTGTAACATACACAGGTGTTTTGTTAGGTAATTCTAGCTTATATTTTCCTTCAATTGGATCCACACTTTATCCAGAAAGATATCATTTTAGCACTCCCTCAGAGTTCCTTTAATGACAAGGTTGAGTCCATCCAAGTGGTACCATCCTACTTGGGTGGGGATAGGTGGTCAAATGATTAAGCATGACACTATAATGTGTGTGAGACCACCTATTTCGTAAGGAAAAATCCCCCTCCCACAGTACACAGCTGCCACTACCACACCTCACACCTAAATTATAACACTACAGCAGTGATCTGATCATCAGTTGAATAGGCCAGACCAGCCTGTTCACCAAGTTCCCCATATGTTTTGTGTTGTTATTGCATGTTACAGGGAGGTAGTATGGAAACTGACCCTCCCCTATCTCTCCATATATGTTTGACAAATTAAATTCAACCTTAATGTGTCACCATGATTGCAGTGGCTGCCTTTTTGGCAGACATGGGCTTGGGCTTAGGTTGGGGTGTTGCCATTGATATAGCAGTGCTGCCCCCATGTTCCTCCCTGGAGGCAGGTGCAGCAGATATGTGTCTCCTGAAAAAATATTGTAGTTGACACACCAGTGCAGAAAGCTGCTTCTTCCCAAAGACCACTTTTTTTGTAGCACCTTTCTTTGCAACCATTTTAAAGCTGTCAGTTGGCAGTGGCATTGAGCTGCACAAGTGGAAGGATTGTTTGACTGACATTGAGTTGTGTGGTCAAGTGTTTTGGACAGGTCCTCTGTTTGGAAGCACTGGGGTGATGCCTCTTCTCTTGTGCTCCTAAAATCAATCAAGCAAGAAAAACATTTAGTGAAATGTTGCATTATTGCAGCTTGAATTAGTACAGACATAGACAATATAATTTAGAATGGTTGGTTACTTAGGTAATAATTAACAACATTTATCCACATATTTTAGTCACACCACACCACCATAACATAACATTGTATTTCCAATCAGGATAACAAAGCATACAGATGTAACTCTTTGCTTTATGTGCATCTATTCTAAAGGAGACACCTGTGGTAGTTACGGAGGTGCATGGGTAAATGGAATAATCTTTAAAAAAAAGAAGGCTAGTGTGTGCCTATAGCAGACAATATCGTCCAGTGTGAAATGGAATATTCATTAAAAAACTGAACGATGCTGGTGTGTGTGCAGTGCACCTACTCTATGGCAGGCAGGGGTTCTGGTGGAAATGGAATAATACCTAAAACAGTTAATGCTGTTGTGCAGCTGAGTGTCTATGGAAGTCACCATAGACACTCTATGCAAAAAAAGCAAAACAAAAAGAAATAAAAAACTACAAAATTATAATTGAATAAAACATTACAAAATTAAAGTAAAACATTTAAAATAAAAAATTAACTTAAAAAATAAAAATAAAATAATAAAAGAAAATTTAAAAATGAAAATGAATTGCTGATGTTTGTACTATGGGAGCATGAGAAACCTATTGGGAGGCAAGGAGGTGCAGATGAAAAATGTAAAAAAATGCATTCATGTTCATCATATTCATGATATACATATACTGCAATTATATCATATACAAGCCTATTCCAAAAGCTGACTGCACAAAATGACTGCGGGCCACATGGTCAAACAACAGCAAGAAAGGAGGCATGGAGAGCAAAGAACACATGCACGCCTATGGCAAAAGCACACTGGCTGGCTATATAAAATGACCATCAGCCACTTGGTCAAACAACAACAGAGAGCAAGGAGACATTGAGAACAAAGAACACATTCAGGCCTGTGGAGACAGACTTCACAAAATGGCCCCTGGCCACATGGCATGGAGAACAAAGATTAATGGTGGCCTATGGCAAATACACTCACACATACACTAGCCAGACAAAGGAAGCATGGTAACACTGAGAAAATAATACCCTTAAGTCAGCAATGCCAAACACGAAAATTAACTAAGCTATACAATTTTTACAGCTACACACATCCTACTATGGCATCAAATATTACTGCACATACAATGTTTTCAGAAAAAAAATAAGAAATACAAAAATAGGCAACATTTTTATATAATCCTTTTTAAATGATGTTTTAAAAAACATACACCCCAGAAACAGTTCTTTCATGCACTGATGACTAGTACTGGACATACTGGCTGGATATTGCAAATGTAATAAACATGAAGAATAGGTACTGTTCTGTGCAAAAATTTTGATTTACAAAAGGTGAAAAATGGAATGCAAAATATAACAAGGCCTCTACTGAAATTTCAGGCCACCTACCACAACATAATCTAAAAATCAACTACAAGTACAAAGAAATACTGGTGCAAACAAACAACACCCTTATACAGTCGTTTTTTATCTTAATTTTTGATCGTACTCGTGTGATATGAAAACAAAGGGGGTCATTACGACCCTGGCGGACGGCGGAGAAGCGGCGGTAAGACCTCCAACAGGCTGGCGGTAACATTTTTGGAATTATGACCATGGCGATTAACGCCATGGTCATCCGCCGCTTCTCCGTTCCGCCCACTGGGCTGGAGACCTGGGTCTCCAGCCCGGCGGTCGTCACTATACCGCCGGCGGTATTTGGACCCGGCTGACAGCTATGGATTTCATGCGGTTTGGAACCGCCATGAAATCCATGGCAGTAAGCACTATCAGTGCCAGGGAATTCCTTCCCTGGCACTGATAGGGGTCTCCCCCAACCCCCACCCCGACTCCCTCCCCTACACCCCCCGCCACCCCTGCCACCCCCCAAAGGTGGCAGGACCCCCTCCCCACCCCGACCCCCAACATCACATCACTCATTCACACACGACACGCACGCAGGCACCATCAACACACATACACGCACACACACAACATACATGCCAACATCCACACACACAGTCAGACACGCACACCCACATTCAAACATACACGCACACATCCATACAGACATACCTACAGACATACACGCACTCATTCCCAAACACACAACACCCCTGCAAGCATACACGCACTCACACACCCCCTCTACATACACACACGCACACCCCCATGCACGCACAAAACACACAACACCCCCGCCCCCCTCCCTAACAGACGATCGACTTACCTGGTCCGTCGATCCTCCGGGAGGGGACGGGATCCATGGGGGCTGCTCTGCCGACACCATGCCGTCAACAGAACACCGCCACGCCGAATCACAGGATGTGATTCGGTGGGCGGTGTTCTGTTGACGTGGCGGTGGAGGTGGAGCAACCTCCACTTCCCCGCCGACCGCCAGTATGGCTGTTGGCGGCTCTCCATCCGAAAAAGGACGGAGAGCTGGCAACAGTCATAATACGCCGAGCGGAAAACCGCCACCACTGGCGGTCTTCAGAACGGCGGTCCCTCGGCGGTCTTGATAAAAGACCGCCGAGGACAAAATGACCCCCAAACTCCAAAGATAGACAGCCAGCAGACAAATAGAGCAATTCATACATCTCAAAGTCCAAGTGAAAAGTGACCAGGAGATGGATAATGAAATGGGAGGACCCTGCTGGTCAGGAGCAGGACGTTGGAGTATCTGGAGCACTTCCTTCCTGCTGGAAAAATGTAAAAAAAAGACTTCTTGCACTAAAAATAACCTGAAAGGTCTGTTGGAGTAGAAAATCCACTTGAAAATATATATTTTTGAGATTAGGTTGCTTCTTGAGTAGAGAGTCTGCTTGAATTGCACCCATGGTTGCTCGTGCTCCTGAGCTACACTCTAAACAATTCTCGCACGCTAACAGAAAAGAAAATCCTGCCACGTGCTGGATGGTGGAATTTGGGAACTCTGCCTTTGTCCAAGTATGGCGGAGTGCCTGAAATCCACAAACTCCCCAAGGTATGGCCTCTGCATACCTTGTAGCATGGTCTACCAAGACCAGGATAAAACTGTTTCCAGAGGCTGTCTTGGGGTCCACAGGCGCAATAATGTTGATGCCCTCCCTCTCAAAGGAGGTGCGAATGACAGGGACGGGTTGCAGCTTTTCTCTTGTTTTTCCACTGGCCTGGTAGGTCAAGCAAGTCCTGAAGAACATATCTGAGGACACTTTCATCCTGGGCCAATAAAAGTGTGGGATAAACCTGGCAAAGGTCTTCTCCTGCCCAAGACTTCCTGTCAGGGGCAACCCAAGTAGGAAAGCCCTCTGGCATTTGGAACAACTAGTGCTGTTGTTATCCCATGAACAGGTGCCTTAGGTGCACTATACAGGAGGTCATTCTCCAATAGACGTGGTGACCTCTAGAGGTGTCACCAGGTGCGTAGACATCAGCTTGCTGCCTCATGCCATGTTGGACACTCTTTCAATGCCTTACAGAATTGCTGCCTGGAGGTTCCTCCTTCTGCCTGCCATCCAGCAAGCTCAGACAGGTCACCAAGGGGAGCAATGTCTTTCTCAGTGGTCTCTGGGATGCCCACTTTCAGTGCCAAATCCACCTCCTCTGGGAGACAAACAGGCACTTTTTTCTCATTCCCCCTGCCCTCCCATCTCTTGGCAGCTACCTGGACCATTTTTCCAGGCGCCAGACCTCTTTGAGTCCCTTTCTGGGCAGCCATGGACCAGGTAGTCACACAGACCATCTCAGGCATCCCCAACATTCCCAGGTGTGACCTGAGCTTCACTTCTTTCCAGACAGTGTGCTGCAGGTCATTTCCTAGTGAACAATCTACAGAATTGGCAGGGCTCACAGCAACTGTCAGAAGACCTGAACCACCTCCCCATTTAAATGGAACCAGAGCTAGTTTATCTCCCCGTTGTCAGGTACTACAACTTGGTGGAATGTATTGGGAATTACTTGCTCTGAGGACACCAGGTGACACCTTAACATAGTCATACTAGCTCCTGTGTCCCTCAGAGCCTCCACCCTGGGCCCATTGATGGTGACCCACTGTCCATACTTGGCAGTATTGGAAGGTAGGTGGGATTTTAGCACCATCTCTTCATCACCCAGGGACATTAGGGTATGCTCACTGACTCCATTCCTACTAACTGGGCCATCTTACTCCAAACACTACACTCACCAACCGTGGGGGTTAACGTCCAGTGGGTGGCTGTTCCCTCTTGGGCCACTTGGAATCACCCTTGTAGCACTTCAGATTGGATTCATTGTGATTCTTTTCAGGAAAGCCTTTCTTCTGGTGGCCAGATTGGGATTGAGACCCTTTCCCTTAAGAACTAGTTTGGGGGCCTTGAGATGACTCCTCCTTAGTTATCTACCCCTCTTTTTTTTTTATGGAAACCCCGACCATCATTTTCGAAGTTCATCCAGATATCTTTTTGGATTCCATGGTGCTGGCCCAAAGGTTTGCTTCCTCAGCAAGCTTCCTGGGGTCAGTCAACCTGCTATCTACCAGGTGTTGGTGCAGTTCTGGAAAACCCAGCCCTTAAGTGCCTTGCTGGCATAATCTGTGAAGCCACCCAAGATGTATTTGGGAGTTTGAGGCTGTACCTGAACCTTTTCCAGCATTTCTCAGGGGTAAACCCACATTTGGAAAGTAGAATTGCATTCATGGGGCCATACGTGGTCTGGTCCTCTACCTCTAGAGTCCCAAGTCCTTCCACTGTTTCCGACAGTGGGAGCTCCACCTGCTGTAGACCCCCAGGGTCTGCACGTCCTTGGCAATGGCATGCCAAATACCCTTCTTTTGATGGCGCTGACCTGCAGAGAAAATACATACAGGGAAAGGTATTAGTCAGACTGTCCTGCCTGTTACACTCAATGCCACACCATACCCCTTCCCATCCCCATTTACACAGACATGGCCCAGCACACAAGTTGCACCTCGCCCAGGGGACATCCACCAACCCCCACCTACACGAGGCCTTCACACACACTCCTCCATGCATTCATGCCCCATGCATCGTGCTCACAGTGTACTCACCTGTTGGTCTGGAGGCCAATAAAGCAGTCCGTACTGGGGTAGGACCCCATCCACCAGTTGCTCCAACTCCGCTGAGGTGATGGCAGGGGCCCTTTCCCCAGTTACACAAGGCGTGGTAGGTTCCAGACACAGGTCACAGCAGCACATGCAGTGTAGGTCCTCTCCTGTTGAAGGTCAGGTAACAAGTGAGTGAACAAATAGAAAATGGTGGTCACCACCGGCATACATCACCATTGGCCACTGTACCCCATAGGGCCCAATATTATCCAATGAGGCATTGCACTGCGGTTTCTGACCGCCTCCCTCAACAGCGCACAACATCAGCAGAATTACCTCACTTCCACCTGTCCCTCCACACAGGACAGGCGGATCTCATTTCGGGGGGAGGGGGCAGGTCCTGAATTATAACTGCATCACAGTTTACAATTGTACATATAGGACAAATGCCACATATACATTTCAAAATAACTTCATGCATTGTACTGTTGAGGCTACAATGTACAGTTTATGACCGGCTCCTCACTCTTTTGCCTGAATAGATTGCAACCACTGCGGATGAATAGGAGATGGAGACATACCCCCGTGCACAGACCCCCGGTACACTTGGCAACAATGGAGGCCAGGCACATTATCCTCACCTACAGACTTGACAGGGCCACAATCACGGAGCTGTGTGCCCAAATGGAGCTTGACCTGATATCTGCTATCCGTCACCCCCCTGGAATCCCCCATCTTGTGCAAGTGCTATCTGTGCTCCATTTCTTGGCAACTGGTTCTTTCCAAGTGACAGTGCGCTTGGCAGCAGGAAGGTCACAGCCAATGTTCTCAATAGTGCTAACAAGAGTGTTATCTACCCTGATTAAACACATGTGCAGGTATATTGTTTTCCCCCAGGTGGAGAATTTGGCCACAGTGAAGGCTGACTTCTATGCAATGGGACATATCAACAACATAATTGGGATGATTGATAGAACACATATTGCATTTGTGTCCCCCCGGCAAAATTAACAGGTCTTCAGAAATCGAAAGAGTTTTCATTTCATGAATGTCTAGATGGTATGCCAGGCAGACCAGCACATCCTCCACATCAATGTGAAGTATCCTGGGTCTCTGCATAATGCCTTTATCCTGAGGAATAGCAGCATCCCAAATGTGATGGCCCTACTACAGAGGCACAGGGTGTGGCTAATGGGTAAGCCCTGGTTCCCACCCAGTGGATGTTGGTGTATGGGTATGATGTGTTCAATAAGGAATAGTGTGTGGCTAAATGTTGTCCCTCCATATTTGCAGGTGACTCTGGTTACCCCAACCTATCATGGCTACTGACCTCTGTGAGAAATCCCAGGACAAGGGCAGAGGAATGTTACAATGAAGCACATGGGGGAACAAGAAGGATAATTGAACATAACTTTGGCCTCCTGAAGGCCAGGTTTTGGTGCCTCCATCTACTCACCCAAGAAGGTCTGCCAGATAATTGTGGTATGCTACATTTTGCATAACATTGCCTTGAGACACCATGTGCCTTTTCTGCAGAAGGAGGAGGCTGGAGATGGCCGTGTGGCAGCAGTGGACCCTGTGGATAGTGAAGATGAGGAGGCAGAGGATGAGGATGAGGACAACAGAACTGAAGTGATGAGACAATACTTCCAATGAGACACAGGTAAGAAAGTGTTACTTCACATTTCATTGTCATTATTTTGAAATTATTTGGCACTGGCATGCTGTTATTTCCCACTTCTATGCCCACTCATGGTACTCTTTGGAAACTCTTTTTGCAGATGTTGGTGCCCACTATCGCTCCTGGTGTGTTCACTGCAGCCAACTACAGGTCTATCCTATGTGGACATTACTGTACAGTTGATTTCAATGTTTGAACCTTGTTAAACAAATACGTACTCGAATCATTTGACATACTCCATACTTGTAATTTTCAAAGTCTGTTTATTGCAGTGCTAGGAAGAAAAGGGGGAAGTGCAGTGAGCTGGGGTGATGATGGAGGAAAGTCCAGGGTATTGTTCCAGTCTATGTGTAGCACATGTGCATTGTCCAAAGGGGCATAGGAAGGGGAGTAATGGCAGTTCAAGGTGGACAGGGTGACTGAGTGGGACACAAGGGTGACAATCAGGAGAGTCTTATTTCCTGGCAGGGGTCTTGGCATTAGTCTCTGGCTTCTGCCTGGATCACAGGGAACGTTTGAGGGATGTTCTCCTTCTGCAGGGGGAGGGGTGCTGGTGGCCTGTTCGTCCCGTGGCCGGGCCTCCTGTCCACTAGCAGCAGCGGAGGTGGAAGGCAGTTCAGATGTCTGGTTAGTGGCAGGGGCCTGCAGTTGTAAGACTGCCTCCCTCATAATATTGACCAGGGTGGTGTTAATGGACTTCAAGTCCTCCCTGATCCCCTGTTACTGTCCCTCCTGCAGCTGCCTGTTCTCCTGCATGTTGTCCAAGATCTGACCCAGCGTATCCTGGGAATGTTGGTATGCTCCCTGGACCTCAGTGAGGGCCTCTTAGAGAGTCGGTTCCCTGGGCCTGTCCTCCCCTGGTGCACAACAGTCCTCCCAGATTCCCAGTTGTCCTGTGACTCTGTCCCCTGAGCTGTGTGCCCACTGCCACTGACCCCGGGTCCCTGATTGTCTTGGGAGCGAGGTGTGCCCTGGGGTCCCTGTAGTGGTGGACGCACTGCTGATTGACGTGTCCTAGGGACAGAGGTATGGGTACAATGGGTGGGTGCTGTGGTGGTGTTTCCTGAGGTGGAGGCTCTGTGGTGGTGTGTGACTGTGCCTGGGTAACTGACTGTCTGGAGGTCCCTGATGGGCCAGGTTGGTCATCCAGATCCAGGTGAGCAGAGTTGCTGTCATCACTGTGGCCCTCTTCTGTGGGGGGACTGGAAAGTGCTGGCACCTCTTCTCCAGTGACATTGGCTGGGATACCTGTGGGAATGTAAATGCATTGTTATTGTTGCTGTGTGTGACATTTTGTGTGTGGGTGGGTTGCCCTCTTTGGTTGTATTTGCCCTGGCAGCTTTAACTTGTGTGAGTTGGTATGTGGTGGGCTAGCTGATTAGCTCCAGTGTGCATGCTTTACTGATAGGTGTCCATGCAGCGCTATGAGTAGTGTCCATGCATTGGTGGTTCATGCAGGGCTTGGCATTGGGATGAATGCGTTGTGATAGTGGGGTGTGTGGGATGGAGTGGAGTGATGGGATTGAGGGCAGGGGTATGTGATGGCATGCAGGTAGGGGGGTAGTAGTAGTATAGTGTTACCAGAGTCCAGTCCTCCTCCTACTTCTGCCAGGCCCTCAGGATGCATGATTGCCAAGACTTGCTCCTCTCATGTTGTTAGTTGTGGGGGAGAAAGTGGGGGTCCACCGCCAGTCCTCTGTACTGCTAGTTGGTTTCTTGCTACAATGGAACACAGCTTCACCCGTATGCTGTTCCACCTCTTCCTGATGTCATCCCTTGTTCTCGGGTGCTGTCCAACGGCGTTGACCCTGTCCACGATTCTCCACCATAGCTCCATCTTCCTAGCGATACATATCTGCTGCACCTGTGCTCCAAATAGCTGTGGCTCTACCCAGATGAGTTCCTCCACTATGACTCTTAGCTCCTCCTCTGAGAATCTGGGGTGTTGTTGTGGTACCATGGGTGTTGTGTGGGTGAGGGTGTGTAGGCTATTGTGTTGGGGTGTGTGTTGTGAGGTGTGTGGGTGGTGTATAGGTGATGATGGTGTGTGGCTCTGGTCTTATCTGTGGTCATGGTGTCTGTCTCGTGCCAATGGTTTGTATTTGTAAAGGTTTGTGTGTAATGTGGGTGTGTGTTTTATAGTGGTGTTGGTGTGTGGGTGTGGAGTGCATATGAGTGTGAGGTGTGTGTAGTTTGATTTGGCCAGTGTGGTGTTGTTTTGTTTGTGTGTGTGTATTTTGAGTGCAGAGGTATGTACCGCCAATGGTTTACCGCCATTGAATGTCCACTGTGGTGATTCATGGGTCATAATGAGGTGGGTGTTGTTCTGTTGGTGTAATGGTGTGGGTTTTGACACTGACACTTTATCACTGACCTTTGTTGTGGGGGAGTTGTGTTTGTGGCTGTATAGTGAAAGATTTGTGTGCGTCTGTCATAATATGGTGAACGGATATCCACGGCGGCGGCGGTGTGTTGGAGGCAGACAGCATGGCGCTAAGTGTGATTTACCACCAATGTCATATTGAGAGCTAAAGTCTCTGAGAAGGTAGAGGTTTAGCGCGAGAAGACCGCAGGAGTGTCTGAGGAAGGAACAATGTTATCTGATAGCCATGAAGCAAAGCCACAGTGAAGATCACAGCAGTCGAACTTAGTTGTCAAGATGGCAGTTAAAAATCTCCAGATGGACAAAGCAGAAGGCTGCAGCTAAAGACAGTTTCACTAGGTCAGATACCTGTTTCATGAACGACAACTAAAAAGGATCCAGGAGTTTCCTGACTCCCCTGCCCTGGCTCCTAGCTTGCTGCACTGACATTACAGGGACATTAAGGCCTTCATTCTGAGTTTGGCTGGCGGCAGTAGCCGCCAGCCAAACGGGAACCGCCACTTGGCCGCTCCGCGGTCAAAAGACCGCGGAGGCCATTCTGGCTTTCCCACTGGGCCAGCGGGCGCCCGCCAAAGGAGCGCCCGCCGGCCCAGCGGGAAAGGCCCTGCAACAATGAAGCCGGCTCCGAATGGAGCCGACGGAGTTGCAGGGGTGCGACGGGTGCAGTTGCACCCGTCGCGATTTTCACTGTCTGCAATGCAGACAGTGAAAATCTTTCTGGGGCCCTGTTAGGGGGCCCCTGCACTGCCCATGCCAGTGGCATGGGCAGTGCAGGGGCCCCCAGGGCCCCACGACACCCGTTCCCGCCATCTTGGTTCTGGCGGTGAAAACCGCCAGAAACAGGCTGGCGGGAAGGGGGTCGGAATCCCCATGGCGGCGCTGCAAGCAGCGCCGCCATGGAGGATTCTCCCAGCCGGGGGTAATCCGGCGGGAAACCGCCGGACCCGGCTGGGCGACCGCGGCTTCACAGCCACGGTCGGAATACAAAAGGAAGCACCGCCAGCCTGACCGCCATTCAGGGTCAGAATGACCCCCTAAACCTATTCTGTGGTAGCAGAGCTCAGCATATTCAGAAATAAATAAGGATGTGCTCAGCTCCGCTCCCCCATCCTGCCAGTGGAAAGGCCTTTCAGATCCTGCTAATCACACTATTGTGTCACTGTCTGGAGACAATTCACAGTCTCGACTGTCAGCAATACCCACTCATATGACCTAAGGAAGGCTGAAAGCACAGAGGGCTAAGGGCAGGTAAATGACAACTGTGTAAAAGTGCCATTTTCTAACTTGTAATGTTAATTGAACTTTACCATTAAGAAGGTTTCTCATTTCACATTCATAAATATCAAACATGACATATCTACTGCCTATGGTTTAGTAATTACAACTTATTAAATCTTATACGGAATCCTCAATGTTTTTCTAGGGGAGGGGTAGGCTTCACAGTAGTGAAAAACAAACATGGGAGTTTTCTTATTGCTATGACACGTAAAACTAAAAAGTACATGTCCTACCTTTTAATTACACAGCACCCTTCCTTATAGGCTTCCTAGGGCCTGCTTTAGGGATACCATTTATGTAATACATGGTGCGTTTAAGGCTTGGCAATGGGTTTTAAATGCAAGCCTAGGACATGTGCAAAGTGCTACTTAAATTGGTAGCACAGTAAGTGCTGCCTGCTCACTGGTAGCATTTAATTTACTGGCCCTGGGAAAATGGAATACCACTGTACAAGGGGATCACATGTAAATGAAATATGTCAATCAGGTGTATGCCAATCACATCCTTTTTTGGGGAGTGACCACATGCAATTTAGCACTGGTTAGTAGTCTATAAGTGCACAGAGTCCTAAGGCCAGCAGAATAAAAATCCAGAAAACATAGAGGCAAGCATGCAAAACATTTGAGGGGAAGACCACCCTGAGGCTGACTGATCAAACACCTACATTATCAATATTCATGGGGTAGGTCCTAAATTGCAACTTAATATGATTTGGTGCAATCAAAGGGATTGTGGCCTGCTAGGGGCAGCAAACTACCAGTTGATGATCTCATTGTACACAAGATATATTCCATTCTTGCCTTAGCCTTGTCTCCACTTGGATGAACTCCAAATCATTGAAATTAATTGAAGACAAGATGGAGGTGATGGTTTTGGGCAGGTACCCACAACATTGGCCTCCCATACTAGGAGGTCTTCCTGAGCCTGTTAACAAGATGAGGACCCTAGGTGTTTAGCTAGACTCCAACCTGTCTATGAAGCAACAGGCAGCTAAGGCTGCATCATCGTGCTTTGCTATTGTGAGATGGTTGAAAAAGATCTTATGGAGACATCTCTTCTCTGCTCAGGGAACTGTTATCCAGACCATGCTGTTATCTAGGCTGGAATATGGTAATATACTTTACCTAGGGGTGGACAGGTCTGTGATCAGGCATCTTCAGCTGATTCAAAATGTGGCTGCGAGGCTTTTATTCAAGCTTCCCAAACACTCTTCCTTTTCTGGTCTTTTCCAAGCCCTACACTGGCTTACAGTGGACAAGAGGATTCACTTCAAAGCACTCTGCTTTATGTATCAAATCAGTTCAAATTCAGGACCTCAGATCCTGAAAAAACTAGCTATGCCATATCGCCCTCCACCCACCTTATGCTCCTGCAGAAAATCCCTTTTTATAGTGCCTAGAGTCAGACACACCTGGATGGGTGGCCACTATTTAATTTTCCTGGGACCTAAGGTTTGGAATGCTCCCCCTGATTCTCTTAAAGGGTTGTACCTCTCTGTCCATCTTTCACAAGGAGCTCAAAACCTGGCTGGACTAGGTCTTTTGACTAGACTGGTTTTACCTCTGTCTGCCAGCAGCGGGAAACCCAATGGGAAGCTGTGCGCTATACAAAAATTCAATAAAAATACTAATGATAAAGTGAACTTTATTTTAAATACTGCTGTTTTTCTTCAAAAATACTTTCAAATTTAAGTCTGTAAACATAGATACATATCTTAACAAATCCCTACTTGGAAGGGACACCCAAAAACACCTCTTTCAAACAGTGATTTCTCATGGGTTTCTAAATGGGTTTAGTGCACAACAAAAAATTAATTTGCAGTCACAAATGTGATGATTTTGTGGATCTCAGTCTTTGTGATTGCAAAATGACTTTGTCTGATCAAAATGACTTTTTCGATTAGTCCCCTAGTGTCCAGCTCAATGTGAGATGCAATTTACCTAGGTAAAATGCATTTCACTGTATGCTCTTGTGTTTTTTTCTGTGTACTAGCTCACCATCTACATTAATTGGACTGGTCACTGGTTTGCAACTAAGATCTAATATCTCTTTTCTATGGCTGGAGACAAATGATATTCATGTAACTTTGTTTGAATGAATATTGAAGGACTGCTGATGTCTTCACAACACCTCATCAGCACAGTTGCACAAAAAGTTTCAGTATTGCAAACAAATTAAAGTTTTGTAAAGGACTGTAACATCAGCCAATTCACAGTTCCACCTTCAAACCAACCTAATGAGGTAAGCTGCAATATATAAAGATAGATGCAGTGTTCTTTTTTTAATATGTGCACTAGCTTTACATATTCAGTTCACAATCCATGCAAACTGTAAATCATTTTAAATCATCTACAATGTATGTGGTGTTTAAGTTGGAGTTTGTGTGTCAAAATGTCCAGACAGATAAAGTTCAGAGTGTTTAATAATGAGTTATTCCAAACACTTGAGATGTGTTGGGCCCCTTTATGGACAGTAATCCAGTCTCACCAAGTGGCATGGTCAAAGGCTAGCCACTGGATTCACACCAATATGCATACATACAAGCACACACAAGCTGCTATATATTCCTTGAAACCTGGAGCAAATTCATGCTAATTTATTTATACTCTCTGCCCCACCGGACCAAAAGGTGTGTGTGCAGGTCACCACCTGGGCAAACGGCGCAGGTAGCCCTCTACCTGGTAGACCTACTGTTTTTTTTTTTGCTAGGAAGAAGTAGGATGTGACAGTGTGTACCATATAGTGAATATTTGCATGCTGTGCCCTCCTTACATTAGTATTTGTTCAACCCATCCGAACCCATCTTTTCTCACCTTTCCCTTCCAAATGGCCATCCACTCCACAGCTTCTGAAGTGCTCATTCATTTCAGGTTTTTAGAATTATCATATGTTTCCTCCCTTATTACTCTGGCTACTCAAAGGTGCTCAGAATTTCATCCAGGTGGCTGGTATCGGCCATCTAGGAACCTATTGCCTTATGTTTTCAGTTTAGGTCACCACAGAAGCAGATCCTGATGACCTAAGGAAACCAAGGACCCTGAAGAACTGTAAAACAAGAAAAAGAGAAAAGAAGTAGCTGACCAGGTACCAACCCTCTGCGTCCCTCTTTGGAATCTGCACTAAATCGACTCGTCCTGCAGCTGAATCTCCAGAAACATGAGAGGACTACCTGCTTTCAAAAAACACTAAAGACCTCCCACGAACAGCCGACCAGTTCTCCAGCAAACTCCAAGTAAGAGACTGGTGCCAACAAGGTTCCCCAACCCTCCAGAGTCTGAGTCCATCATAGTTTTACCCCTCCTGTACTCCTCAACAAAGCCTGCAGCCCCTGCACGCAGCCCCCCTCTACCACAATTGCTCCAGTAAAGAAAAACACACACCTGAAGACACCTCTGCACCCGTCCACTCTGAGCCATTGAGAAAAGGTCCAAACAGTGTCCACTTTTGAAAGTGAAAAGAATTCCTATTTAAAAATGCACTTACCCGAACAATTTTTCTCTGATGCCTAATCATATATAACAATACTTGCTCTTTTTATAAGTTGGATAGGATCTCTTTTTTGAGTCATGCATCTAATTTATTGACCTGTGCCCAAGCATCGGGATGCCAGTTGGTTCAGCCAGACTGGCTTCCTGGCCAGAGTCTGCAGCCTCTTTTCACAGTAACTGAACTCCTTTGAAAGGTATTGGGCCCCAATGCTGTTTTGGGCCCTGTGCCCAGCAGCCCCCATGCTGCTGGTGGTGTACTTCTGGTGCTGCCTTGGACCATGCCCACCACTCACCTTTACTCCTTGAGGTTGGGCTTGCAAGTCACTGTCCTTTACCTGTTTGCAGAACGTGTTCTTCTACCTCTAGGATTACATTGCAGAGCTCGGAAATACAGTGTCCACTTTTGAAAGTGAAAAGAATTCCTATTTAAAAATGCACTTACCCGAACAATTTTTTTCTGATGCCTAATCATATATAACGATACTCATTTATTGACCATTGTATGTATTTGTGGATGTCTTGCTCTCCTCTGTGTTAAGCCTAAGACTGCCCGACCACACTACTTCCAAATAGACCACTTTGGGATTGCAAAGCAAGCCCTGTCCACTCATTGGGGAAGCCCTGGGCTCTCTAAATGGAATACCTAGATATTGATATACCACAAAAAGAGACATTTTCCTACGACTGGTAACTATGACACAGAGAAAACAGGTCTAACTTGGGGCAATGTGTAAAGCATTTATGCAGCATCAAAAACAGCAATACATTAAAATAACCAAACAGGTAAAATCTCAAACTGCATTAGAAAAATATAGTAAAAATCAATAAGCAAAATTGCAGCAAAATGACCAGAATCCAATAGGGAGCATTTTTTAAGTTTTAAGTGAGAATAGTACCAAAAACTGCTAAGTGCTGGTGATAGTTTATGTTGAAAACAAAATAGGGTGACTCAATCAACCTCCAGGTGATTGGGTATGCGCTGCCAAAACCAATAATGATGAACCACTAAAGGAATAGTTTTAAAATAATTATAACATTGGTTTAAATGACTTGAAAAGAGGTTTCTAGCTGAATCTCAACTGAATACAGTTCAGGCCTGTTTTAGTTCTTGACGGTCGCACCACGCAGCTGCATCAACGGTCGACCCAAAAAGATAATTACAACAACTGTGCTCCACTTGCTGTTTTCAGAGGTTACCACTTTGGAAGCTGATGTAATGGTGATGGATTACTGATGAAGGGAGCCGGCGGCAGAATGCTATAGAATTCATACAATGACAGGGGCTATGGAAGAGAGGTAAGTGACACACACATACACACACACTGTACCTTAGGCATATGTGCACCCCTGCACTACGTACTACACAACACCCCGCATAAACACAATAACCCATTGCCATTCCAACATAACACAACCAGTACATGCTGAAAACACACATTGACATGAATCCATGCCACAACATACAGACACCACTGACACAGTACCCACACACGACACAACCACAAAGACCAACACAACTATATACTCATCTACACCACCACACTCACACACATACAGCTACACACATCACAATAACAGAACAACACTCACCTGAATGTGTCATGTGGCAACACAACATTCACAGCAACATCTGTATCACACGCTGGTGACACACACACTGACATGACCACATCACCCATTCCAGCTCCTTCCACCTCATTCAGACAATCACAATTGCACATACATATACATGAACTGATTCACACACACAAGTTTCTGCACAGCATGACAATGGCCATATGCACACATGGACACAGTTTACAGGTGGGAATGTACCATCAATGTGGTGCCAGCATTAAGTTTCCATTGATTGATGGCATCAAAATGAAAGTTGTGTATGTGTGCAATATGTGTTGTGTACCTGTGTGTCCCTATCCATGTCTGACTCACTTGTGTCCCTGAAAAATGCATGTCACAGTGATTTAAAAAAATTACAGCAACGTGTATATGCCTGCAGTGGCTCCTGACCTCCCTTGCAGGGCCCCTCCCAATGTACCCTGGCAATGTGGTGATCCTATGTTCGAGTCCAACAGTGGGAAGGTGTTTTTTTTTTCTACATGTCTTTAGCAGCAGGGATGGCAAGTGTTGTCCAGTCAAAGACAAAGATGGAATGGACATGCAATGGTACCGCCAGAGACTCAGCTGAGAGGACTGGTGATGGTATGGAACTCTGCAGAATTCCGCAGAGTGAAATCCTATGAGTTTCATATGTGTGTGTGTATATATATATATATATATATATATATATATATATATATATATATATATATATATATATATATATATATGTATATGTGTATATATATATATATATATATATATATATATATATATATATATATAGTAAATTGGACAAATATGAAGATGTCATACAGGAACGTTATAAGAGATGAAAAAGATTACAAATATAGTAGAATTCTAACTTTTGCAAAGAGATCTGAAAGCCTAAACAAGATGAAAAATAGAAGAGTGTAAAACAGAATTTAAATAGGGGTGAAATTCCAAGTGAATCTGATGTGGAATTGAGTGAAGGAGGGGGATCCTTGGAACATGATGATACTGTGATCAAGAGCAATTTTTTTAGAGGAGATGCAAGTACTCTATTTGGATCAACTGTTAAAAAGAAGGAGAGGACGGAACAGAGGTCGAGGTTTTGGAAAGAATCTAGATTGATCAGGAAAAAGAAGAGAAAAACCAGAAGAGCCAAAAGAAAAAGAAAAAGAAAAGAAACAATACTCTCTCAGGAGTCAGAAAAAACAATAGAGACATCTAATCTAGTGGTCAATTTATTGGACCATGAATTGACAGTAGCAGAACAGCGAACATTAAAAAAGGGTCTTTCATTCTGTCCTGAAATCCATAATAATTATGTGGACACTCAAATTGACATCTACAAATTCATTAGAAAATTGAAATTAGCAAAATGTTATGCAATGCAGTCACAAGGCATGGAATCCAATAAGGATGAGTATACAAATAGTGGAATCAGGGAATGTAGAATTACATATTGATCAGATTTCGGACTTAAAAACTATTTTTGACTTATATCATGATTTGCCAGATGAAGAATATACTGAAATGGAAGTTGTGCAAGAATTGAATTTTGACACTAATCAACATCAATTCAGTAATTTCAAAGAAAAATCGAAATTCTGTCCAGTTTTATCATCGGGTAATAAAATTGATATTGTTTCAGAACTTGTGTTGGAAGATGTAGAAAGATTGCAAAAGAGAAGACATCATGGATTACGGGAGAATTTAACTAAGAATGATCGCTTGGCATTGAAAAATCTAATGAATAATAATGAGATATAATTAAACCAGTGGACAAGGGTAGAAATATTGTGATTCTCAATGCACAAAATTACATTGCAGAAGGATATAGACAATTAAATAATGAGTTTAGTTATAAAAAACTTACTCTTAATCCAATAAATCGAGTGGTTTATCAACTGCATTCAAAATTGGATGACTGGCATCAACAATTGCTGCTTAATATTAATGAATACAAATTTTTGAACATAAAAAATCCAACTTTACTTACAATTTATTTTTTACCAAGGATTCATAAATCATTGACTGCGCCGCCGGGTAGACCAATTGTATCTGCATGTGACTCACTCTATGAGAGGATATCTGATTATGTAGATTTCTACCTGGAACCCATTGTAATGACATTGATTTCATATACAAAAGATTCAGGGGACTTCTTGAGAATTCTAACACACATAACCTGGAGTGATGAATATCTGTTAGTTACAACTGATGTGGTATCTTTATATACATCTATTAATCATGAAGTTGGATTGAAAGCATGTGAATGTTTCTTAAGGCACAGAACCATAACAGAATTTGAACACTCTGAGATGTTACTTTATCTGATAGAAATGTGTCTTACAAATAACATACTCATGTTCAATCATGAGATTTATCAACAAATGTGTGGTACAGCAATGGGCATTGGTCTTTCTCCAAACTATGTCAATTTAGTAATGGGATGGTGGGAAAGGGAAATAGCATGGGGCAAGACCAATGATGGGTATATGGATAAGATTACATTGTGGGCATGGTTTATTAATGAGCTTTTTATCATCTGGCATGGGTCACAGGATGCATTTATGACATATTTTTCAACCTTGAATACTAATGATGCTGGACTACAAGTCACATGTGAGACGAGTAAAACTTCAATTAATTTTTTGGACATCACTATTTATGTCGAAAAGTATAAATTAAAGACCACAGTATATCATAAAGAAACTTCAACTAATAGTGTATTACTACGTACAAGTTTTCATCCAAAACCTTTAATATATTTGGTGTTACAAATTTAATACATTTAATAAAAAGCATACTACATGGTGAGTTAATTAGAATGCAGAGACATTGTTCAAGTGAAAAGGAGGCACAATTAAAATTCAAGGAAACAATTCAAAGATTTAAAAGGAGAGGATACAATAAAAAAATCTTGAACAAGAATTTAGAAAGGATGAAAATGATTAGTCGTGATGATGTTTTATTCTCAAAACAGATTAATATAAGAGAAAAGAAACAAGATGAGAATAATTTAAAAATGATAATGAATTATACGAAGGAAGGGGTTCAATAAGGAACAACCTATGCAAACACTGGCATGTGATTTGCAGGGATACAGACTTAGATCCTAAAGTAGGTTCAGGACCTTTAATTACATATTGTAAAGCACAATCAATTAAGGAATATGTAGTGAGGAGTCACTTTTCATTAAAGAGTGAACAAAACTGGTTAGTGGAACAACAACAAGGATTCATTAAATGTAATAATTGCAAAGCTTATAAGAATTGTAAATCAACAAAAGTGATTAAATTGCCCAATGAAACTGAAATTCAAATTAAGCATAGAATTACCTGTAACACCAAATATACGGTTTATGTGATTGAATGCCATTGTGCTTTAAAATAAGTAGGTAGTACTATTTGTATGCTTTAAAAAAGAATTTTGGAACACAGAGCGATTACACAATGATTTTACCTATGCAGTAGCAAAACACTTAAAAATGCATGAAACTAATAGTTGAAAAACTTTGAGATGTTATGGAATAGATCACATTCCTGAACATGAAAGAGGTGGTGATAGAACAACGAAGTTAAGACAGTTAGGCCCATATTCATACTCCCTTTGCGCCGAATTAGCATCATTTGTTTTTACACTAATTCAGCGCAAAGCTAACACCATATTTATACTTTGACGCTAGACCCATCTAACGTAAAAATATCCCAGTGTGCTTCATTTTCTGGATGCGTGAAACCGCCTTGCGTCAATGAGATGCAAGGTAAGCGTTTCCGTCTAAAAAATTACTTAAACACCCGTGCGCCATATTTATCCAATCGTGCAAAAATGGCGCAAGGCTTGCAGACAGAGCCGGAAAATGGTGCAAATCCCGATTTGCATCAAAATGTATTGCCTGGGTCAGGGCAGGCGTTAAAATGGGGCAAACACACCACTACTTAAGGAAAAATCAAAGCTCAAAAAGGAAGACATGGAGGTGCTATTCATCGAGCTTGCATGAAGACGCAGAGCACAGGAGCAACAGCAGCAACTACCACCACACCACCAGGGACCCCAAAAGCAATGCAGGAGGCAGGAGAGGATATTCAGGACCAGGACAACCCTTCAGGGCCTCAGGGAACATGACATCATCCAGAGGTACAGACTGAACTGGCAAGCCATACAGCAGCTGCTGCGCCATATTGAGCCACAGTTGGCACCCAGCTTGCAGACACCCCACATCATTCCACCAGAGACCAAGCTGCTAGCTGTCCTGCACATGTTGGCAAGTGGCTCTTTTCAAACTTCTGGTTGCCAGGATCTCACAGCCCTCATTCTCCACCCTACTTCCCAAGGTACTTGACACCATCATCTCCCTCACACCCTGCCACATCAGCTTCCCCAACACACAGCAGAAGCAGCAGGAGACCAAACAGGGGTTTTATCAAATCAGTGGCTTCCCGCACGTGCTTGGTGCCATTGACTGCACACATGTATGGATTGTGCCGCCTGCTGCAACTGAGCATCTATACCGCAACAGGAAGCACACACACTCCATCAATGTGCAGGCCATTGTGGATCACCGTTGATTGGTCACCAACATCATGGCGAAGTATCCTGGGATTGTACATGATTCACCCATCTTCCGCCACAGCACTATCAATCACCACTTCCAGGATGGACAATAAGGCAATGGCCTACTTGTTGGTAAGTACATAAACCTAGTTATTTACACACAGCACAGCAACCCTGTAGGACACACCACACATACACCATTACAGAGGCCAGGAAGACACTGAGGTTGTGATACTGTTAGTCATGTTTGGTATACTGACCCAATGGGATACACACCTATGGACAAATGACAGTTGCAAATAACAAGAGATACCACTCCAGAGCCACAAGGGAACAATTTAAAACCACACAGTGACAATGACATGGCCTTAATTGACAGTACAACTTGGAAGATGAATCTTTCAATATCGTATCAATAACACTCAATCACACACCCTTCCAAACAATATGTCCTGTGTAAGGGGTGTGTAGTGTGTTTTGCTGCAGGTCAAACACTATGACACACATAGCATGATGATGCTGACTATAATGAAGGTGATGTGGAATCATTGAGGCAGTACCAGCATCTCATATCACTCTTGGGGTGACAATGCCTGCTAGCATTAAGGAACTGGACTGTGCTATGAAAACATGTGGATGTGACACTAATGCAAAGTGCACACTGCTACACATACGGATTGAGACAATTCTCATATACATAACAGATGTACAGGCACATGGGCCTTCTGACACTAAAACCTTCACCCTCACAACCAAGTTAGCCAGCTTAACTGGAGCAAGTTCAGTAGTGTAGATACATGTTTGCACATGAGCCAACTCAGTGAGGGCACAAAAATAGGTTGCATAGAACTTGTCACACATGCAATAATTGTGCATTGTCAATTGTGAACACTTCAGTGCTGCCAACGTATGGAGATGTGTTGTGCATTGTCAGCTAGCCAAGTCAAAGGGCCATTGGATGGGATGTTCAACCCATATAGTGCAACCGTGTTACCACCACAGTGGAATCGATTGTGTGTGTGGAAGTATCATGTCACCTCCAGTGAAGGCACACCAACACTTCTTTCACGTTATATAATGAATGGGAGATACACACTGAACAGCAAGTTTTGAAATATATCACTGATATCAGGTCAATCAGCCAAACACCAGTTTTGATAGTTAAACAATCCAATGCAGAAAGAACATCACAGAAGCCTAGGATCCCACACAATGCCACAAACACTGATGAGTCACAGATGACACAAGTTAACAACTGCCATGCAAAGTGATTATAAAGGTGCAACCAACAACGAAATATTTACCCTAATTTTCTCTTTCAGCTGATCGGGGTTACGGGATCAAGCCCTGGATCATGACCCCATTTGCCAACCCAAGCACAGCAGCAGAGTGTGCCTATAATGAGGCACATCGTAGGACACGCACCATAGTTGAGAGGACTTTTGGCATCCTGAAGTCAAGATTCAGGTGCCTGGACATCACCGGAGGCAGCCTTGACCTGTGCCATCCTGCACAACATTTGTGTAAGGAAGAACATTCCCCTCTATGAACCAGACTCACAAGTGCCTGAAAAGGAGGAAGAGGAGGATGCTGTCCATGAGAATGAGGGGGAACATCCAAACACAGCTGCAGGATTGCGTCGCAGACGACACATCGTACTAAACTACTTCTAACTATAGTCACCATCACCATGTTATCATATGTCATTAAACACCTCACTTAATCACTCAATCTGCCGCCACCTTTTGATGGTGCTTGCGTGTTGACTAGCTGTGAGATTAATTAGCACAGAGGCACTGATGTTCCCTGTTGCAGTGGGAATTTTGGAGCCCACCCTGTGTACACATGTGATGAAAGCTGCCTGTTTCCTATTACTGATCCATAAAGTTTTTAAGCACACCAAGGTCGCCCTGTCGTCAGCCTTATTAAAGTTCTTCAGTACCATGGCTGGACTATCCCCATGTGTGTCGTTAGTTGATCTTTGGTTTTAGGTCAAATCTGCTTTGAAGGATACTCTGTTAATTCAGAGAATGGCTCCACAGACTCATGACTAGAACTGCACGTAACTATGACAACATGGAGGCCAGTACTGACACAGGGTACACATGGCCAAACACTTAAACTGGACATCTTTGTGTAATGAACCACTGGAAATATATGAACACATGCAGCATGGTCTGCTGGTCCTCCACAGCCACAGAAGAAACATAGGTCATGGACATGACTCAAACTGTGGTGAACATAACAGTTTTTGGATTGGATTTGAGACTCTGTGTCACAAACCCTGCACCTACCTAGCATGTTCACATATCTGATTCATGGTAGTATACACATAAGTGATCATGAAATGATATCCAACATTTCATTAAATGTGATGGGTTACATTTCTGACATTGCCATTATCAACAGTCCTCTATCTATCCTGTGTATAGTTCATCAGGGGAAATGTTTTGTCCCCAAAGTCAAGGAAGTACACACAGCATAAGACGCAACAGATATACCAAACACAAATCATGACTGATGTATCTCAATGAATGGCATCTGATGGTTATACACAATTATGAGACATTCACACATGCACCTTATGCAAAAGATTTCTTATGACATTCACACATGCATACAACAACAGTTTAAATAGCCAATTCACACATATAAACACAGAGGCCATGAGTCTATTTGTTTAGTTGAGTAGCCTTGCTATCCTCTATTGATGCTCAAACTAGGAAATACCAATTATATTCCAAAAGTTTGTGTTGCTGTTGCACCAGTTAAGAGAGCTAATCCGGCACAAAAACATGATTATTATGGTCCGCAGTAGTGTGGTCTGCCACATGTGCCCAAACACTAGAACACACACTGCAGGTCATGACATCCTATCTTTGTATAGTTATAGGCTGCATGTATGTTAAAAAAAAAGAAAAATGACACAAACACAGTTATAGACAGATTTTTTTTTATGCAAAAGCGTAAAAAAGACGCATATGCGTCAAAATATGACACATATGTGTTAAAAAATGACGCTCACAACCAAAATACATTGATTGATCCCTACCGCTAATTCCAACACCGCACCCCAAAATAATCGGTTATCCTTTAAAAAAGTATTGATCCTTGGAAGCGTGGGAATTTTTATGCATATGCATCAAAAATATTGATGCAAAGCCCGTAAGCGTCATCAAATTTCACTCAATATAATAAAAATACACCACATTTGAGACAGGAAGTGATGTAATAGGATATCCTGTTTACAGGAATGGTCCAGTGGGTGTAATTTCACTTTCTTTTTGCAGTCTGTGATTCTTCTAGACTGTGTGGCTGTGTATTGAGTTATGTCAGTGAATATTGTGCTTTTGTCTCCTATGTGCTATTGCCATTGTATTCTGTTTGTTTTGTAAGTGTCTCTGTTAATCAGTGTAAGTATGTTTTTGTCATTTTTTGAGATTAGATTTGTCTTTGTACTGTTGGGTGTGTGTTAGTGGGTATTGTTAGTTGGGGTATTGTTGGGCTGTGTGTGGGTTCTGTAAGGTTCCTTTCCATACCTCCTTTTCCCTGTTTTTCCCTCTGTACCCTTTCCTATCCTTATTGTTGTAGAGATGTTGGGAAGACCACGTCTGGGAAGAATGGGTGAGGAGGAGCTGGGGGCTTTTGTGTGGCTGGTGTGCCACTTCCTCTCCCTGATGTTGGAGGATGGGGTCCGGGTGATACAGTGGTATCACGCGGAGGCAAGGAGGCTCAGGTGGGCAAAGGTGCTGTTCCACCTGTGAAGAATCTTTAACAGCCAGCACAATGACCACCAACTGAAACATCGCTGGGCTGACCTGGTGGCCTGAGAGCAGGACCTGCTGGACCACCTGGTTATGGTGATTGGTGGCCCTGTTGGTGAGTACAAATTTGACTAATGTGTACAGTACAGTGCTCTGGAGTGACAGTAGCAGATTTTGTGACATACTGGATGCAATGTTTGTGGACATGTGGAATGCAAGTTGAACATTCAGTGGCCCTAATTTATGCAATTTTTGCTATGCATTACCATCATTTGTTGACGCAAAAGCTGCACAAACTTACAAAAGACAAATTTATCTGGTAATTAGTGCTGGTTTGGCATCAATAGATGATGGTGGTGTGGCAAAAATCACTTTATGATTCAGGGCCTGTGAGTGTACCAGGAATGGGATGTATTTCAAATGCTAATACAAGGAACCAATGTGTTCCCCATTTTTTTTAAACCGTATCTGAACAGTATTCATGGCCATACGTACAAAGATCTTCCTAACCTCTGTTAATATCTAAGCCCGATATTTCGACTTTGTTTGTGCAGCATTTAAATTATTTATGGATGCCAAAGTATAGCACACTTGCTAATATCAAAATGTTTTGTGCTACTTTACATAGCTGTAGGGTACACACATGAAGCATATGCTACACATATGCTACACATAAAAAAACAAAAACAGCTGGCCCTAAGTTACTTGTTTCTGTGTGTTTATGTCTGGACAGAAAACCTTTCACATGGCCAAACCTTATTGTGCCCGGATCCTCCCAGATTGCAGTAGCACTAAACAGGTTCATCTTGTGGCTTTTTGGAGTGGGCGTAGAAATCCTGTCATTGAGTAGCATGGCCCAACAACATTTTTGCCTTGGGCACAATTGCTGGTACAGAGCTTGTGCATTTGCCATTTGTGTCACTTTATAGCCAAACTATTTTCTAAAGTGAATGGGTCATCATGGGATCCCTGAACTTTGTGAATGCATGGTCACAAACTATTTATTTGCATGATGTTGTACAAGGGACCACTGACTGATTCCATCATGCATTTAAAGTGACAAAATAGTTTGTTATTTTACGTTTGGTACACCCCTGCTGATATTGTGCAGCATATGTACAATTATTAACTTCTCAGTATGAGGGCTATCACAGACATGGTGGTATGCTAAGATCAGCAGGCCAGCATTCCTGTGAGTGCCGCTATTCCCAAGGTGCTTTCAAATAGAGACCTACTTCATCAAGATTGCAGAAGTAGGACATTTGCTAACCCATGTTCTAATTAGTGGACAGTGTCAGTTCTGTTGTATTACCACAGATAACCCAGCTTGGCAATTCTAAGTTAATGAATCTGGCAAAGTGTGATTTACAATACCTGATATAAGTACACAGGGACCAGAGTAACACATTTCAGGTGCAATGACTACACCTGTGCCCGTGCATTCTGTCAAGGATGATCAAATTATACACTGTCAGAATAAATTTTTTTGTGGTTAGATTTAGATAAATGGCCAATCCATGTTTAGTGTAACATTGTCATCAAGTAACACACATGGTCCCGGCAATCAAGTTGTCATAGGGGGCATATACTACTCTGGGTACACTGTCAATGTGGACTATGTAACCTACATACAACACAGGCACACATATAATGGACCATTGAAAGCACAATAATTCCTGAACTAAACTCAACCCACATGAGCATCACACAGTAACAAATTTTCCTTTGAGGCACAAGCTACAATACCTGAGTCACTGGTATTGCAGTGCACCAGGAATTTGGATTGCATTGTCTCTCCTAATAACAAATGATGAAATGGAGTACCCTCTAGAAATTATTAAGCCCAAAAATGAGTATTCATGTTTGGCACCACATGATTGTTAGGGCCAGTGCATGTGTGCATATGTGTGTCTATCACTCACTGGAGTGACAGTGTCAATGCATGTTTGTATGACTATAGCCCTCATTACAACCCTGGTGGTCGGTGTTCAAGCGGCGGTAAGACCGCCAACAGGTCAGCGGTAAAAAAAAAGGAATCGCGACCATGGCGTAAACCACCAACATAGACAGCCACTTTAACACTCCGACCACCACGGCGGTACAAACAAACACAGTGGCGGTCACCGCGAACAGACAGGCGGAAGACAATGTACCGCCCACACTATTATGAGAGGCCAATCCGCCACCTTTTCCGGGGCGGATTCAACGTGAACAAAAACATGGCGGAAACTGGACTTGGAAGGGGAAACACTCACCTCAACACAACCCACGAGGAACCAGGACACCATGGAGCCAGAACTCCAAATACTCCCTGCCTTTGTCTTCCTGCTCCTCTACCAGGAGCACGACCGACGGCGGCAACGACCACGGTGAGTACTGCACCTACAACACAGGGGAGGGTGGAGGTAAAAGAGAGTGACACACACACACGCAACACCCCCACCCTCACCCTCACACACAACAACATACACACTAATACATGCTGCAACATTACATTTACAGCCCCCCAACCCCCCCCTGGAAGAACGCAATGACAAAAAGAAATGATTGTAACGATTGTGATCAATAAAAATCCATTAGTCAAAACTTTACATTTCGTATAAACAATTATGTACACCAACTATACAAGTCCGGATAGTGCACCATTCATAGTTGTGGACCACTGGGCCCAAAATGCATGGGTGAGGCCCACACTCGATACCAGACTCGAAACGGAGAGAACACTGCTGGGGCATCAGATCGAAATGAAACAGGCACCTCAGGGGGAAGGGAAGGGGGGCACCTCAGCCGGATGAGTGCACAAGGGGGCTCCATGCTCATTAATGTATCCTGGTGAATGCAGAGCCACAGTCTCTCAAGTCTCTCCAGTGGGTGGTTTGCCCACTGCTGCATCCTGGGGAGTGCAAAGCCAGTCTCTCAAGTCTCTCCAGTGGGTGGTTTGCCCACTGCTGCATCCTGGGGAGTGCAAAGCCACAGTCTCTCAAGTCTCTCCAGTGGGTGGGTTGCCCATTGCTTTATCCTGGGGAGTGCAAAGCCACAGTCTCTCAAGTGGATAACAGTCTCCACTGGTTCTAGAGGGGGCTTTGTGCCCAGGGTGCTTCATCCTGCCAAGGACTGAGGTAGTGGATGCCTTTCTCCACTGGTTCTGGAGGAGGCGTTGTGCCCAGAGTGCTTCATCCTGCCAAGGACTGAGGTAGTGGATGCCTTTCTCCACTGGTTATACAGAGGGCATTGTGCCCAGAGTGTTTCATCCTGCCAAAGACTGAGGTAGTGGATGTGATACTCCACTGGTTCTGGAGGGAGCTTTGTGCCCAGAGTGCTTCATCCTGCCAAGGACTGAGGTAGTGGATGCCTTTTGCCACTGGTTCTGGAGGGGGATTTGTGCCCAGAGTGCTTCATCCTGCCAAGTACTGAGGTAGTGGATGCCTTTCTCCACTGGTTCTGGAAGGGGCATTGTGTCCAGAGTGCTTCATTCTGCCAAGGACTGAGGTAGTGGATGCCTTTCTCCACTGGTTCTGGAGGGTGCTTTGTGCCCTGAGTTCTTCATCCTGCCAAGGACTGAGGTAGTGGATGCCTTTCTCCACTGGTTCTGGAGGGTGCTTTGTGCCCTGAGTTCTTCATCCTGCCAAGCGCTGAGGTAGTGGATGTGATACTCCACTGGTTCTGGACGGGGCTTTGTGCCCAGAGTGCTTCATCCTGCCAAGGACTGAGGTAGTGGATGCCTTTCTCCACTGGTTCTGGAGGGGGCTTTGTTACCAGAGTGCTTCATCCTGCCAAGGACTGAGGTAGTAGATGCCTTTCTCCACTCGTTCTGGAGGGGCTTTGTGCCCAGAGTGATTCATCCTGCCAAGGACTTGTAGTGTAGCCATCTTTAATATAGCTTCATGCATGTTAGTTTAACATACTAGGCCGTTGTGCACTTTGCCCTAGATATATTTTATTCAGCTTTGCACTGTTATTTTACAATAACCAGTTTTTACAGTCTTGTTTTAATTTCTTCTATCACACTGTTTAGCTTAGTTCAAGACTGTGTTCTCAAATAATGCATTCTTGGTCAACCTGTGCTTCAGTCAAGGCTACAGTCTGGTACATTGCTGGTAAACGTGGTAGAAGTTTAGTCTCCAGTATTCGTAGAAAATACACATGCTTACGTAGGGACATTTTCTTAGAACATCTGCGTGTTAGTTATGAAAACACTTCCTAGTCCTAGTACACGTCAAGAGGGAGATTCCAGCCAGGTACCTACAACTAGATGCTAAATGCCCCGTTGCAGATGATGATGCAGATTACAGGCCTTTGCTCAGGTATGAGGGTTGATGTCCTCCCCGGGGGAACCTGAAAGGCAGGCTTAGAGCTTCACATGTTGTGCTCAAAATATAACTTAGAGAGAAAATAATCTAGCAGCACTATGATAGCTTTATTCTTGTGCTTCACTCTCATTGTTACTATTTTAATCTTAATGTGTTGTATAGTTCTGGTTATTGCAGCTCACTCTTTGCTATCTAAAATGATGCAGTTGTTTTATTAAACCAATCTTTAAAACTTAAACTGCCTTTGTCATTTATACATTAGGAAGCACTGTGTATGAGAGAACCGGTTGTGACCTGAGTGACCACGACTTCCCTGAGAATTACTAAGATGTCATGCGCTCGGCTGCCCAAGTATCTCTTCCATTTGGGAGAGATGAGGCACTGCTAGTTAGCCAGAGCAAAATCTGGATTTAGAGTGTCAAGTGTCATCCACCGTGGGTCAGACTTAATCCCCCAGACTGTGAACGATCTTGCCGTTCAAAATCCAGTAGTCTCATTAGGATAATGAGAGCCTACGCGACAGACTGAGGTAGTGGATGTGATACTCCACTGGTTCGGGAGGGGGCTTTGTGCCCAGAGTGCTTCATCCTGCCAAGGACTGAGGTAGCGGATGCCTTTCTCCACTGGTTCTGGAAGGGGCTTTGTGGCCAGAGCGCTTCATCCTGCCAAGGACTGAGGTAGTGGATGCCTTTCTCCACTGGTTCTGGAGGGGGCTTTGTGCCCACAGTGCTTCATCCTGCCAACGACTGAGGTAGTGGATGCCTTTCTCCACTGGTTCTGGAGGTGGCTTTGTGCCCAGAGTGCTTCATCTTGCCAAGGACTGAGGTAGTGGTGGTGACACTCCACTGACGGTGGTGCAACATACAAGCTGCCCAGGCTCCTGGAACTGACCACCAGCCTTTTACGACTGACCACTGGGGATGGCAGCAATATCTGCGGTGGTACCACGGGCACAGGATGTTCCGGGGCTTCTGGCGGTGCTGGCGGTGGGATCAGTAGCGGCGGTGCTGGTGGCGGCCTCACTTACTGCTGTGCTGGCAGCAGTGCCAGTAGCGGTGGTGCTGGTGGCGGGCTCACTGATTGCGGTGCTTGCGGCGGTGTCAGTAGCAGCGGTGCTGGTGGCAGGCTCACTGACTGCGGTGCTGGTGAAGGGCACAGTGTCTGCGGTGCTGGTCAAGGGCTCAGTGTCTGGGGTGCTGGCGGCGGTGTCTGTAGCGGCAGTGCAGGTGGCGGTGCCGGTGGTGGTCTGGTCCGCCATGCAGGTTGTCGTCGATGTGCACCTGCCTTTGATTTTCAGGCCCTTCCCCACCTTGGATGGTGGCGCAGCTGTCTTGCCACTTTCAGCTTTTGTCTTGCCTGAGCCCTTGGTGGCATGTGTTTTCGCCTTCTCCCTCCGGGATGTGGGCAACTTTTTCAGTTTTGGAGGTGGCGGAATGTCCTTGCCCTCGCTCCTTGGGACACTGGCAGCCCTGTTGCTTGGCGCACTCCAAAATCGCGCTATGGCTGGCTCCACTGTGCCCGGTGATGTGGTGGATGAGGTGCTGGGTTGGAACCTGGAAAGGCGGGCCCTAGGGGACGGACGGGGGGGAGGTGTAGGTAAGAGGTCAACATTTGATAGGAAAAGCTTTTTAGACACAATGGGACGGGTAGATGGAGGGGGTTTGGGAGTGGAGGAAGAGGTAGTGGTTGTAGGAGGTGTTCGTTTGGTTACTTTGGGTGAAGGTGCATGGGCTGTAGGCTGTTGTGAGGTGGTGGCTGTTGGGTGGGTGTGTGACTGCATTTGTGTACTTTGGGAGGAGGGCTCACAGACACACTGGGGATGTGTGAATGGTAATGGGGGTGGTGAGTGCACGTGAGCGGTGTGTGGTGATGGGCGTGCTGGTGATGGAGGTAGTGGCTGAGGATGTAGTGCATGCAGGTGTGAGTGGAGACGTGACAGGGAGGGAGGAGGGAGACATGGAGGAGGCGGACACAGTGGAGGCAGTGGATGTTGGTATGTGTGCATGGATATGATGCTTGTGTGAGTGCCTGTGGGATGTGTGGTGCTTATGTTTGCTTGAGCCACCCTTGTGTGTTGATGTGTGTGCATGCTGGTCTGATGGTGTGCTTGGGATAGGCTGCGGTACAGGGGATTGGGTCTGGGTGGAGGAAGTTGGAGGGGGGAGGCTGGACACAGGACAATGGCGGCCATCAGTGCAGAGGCCACAGCCTGAAATGCTCGCTGTTGGGCTGCCTGGCCAGAATGAATGCCCTCCCCGTAGACATTTGTTTGTTGCAAATGCCTCTCTACACCCTGGATGGCATTCAGAATGGTAGACTGCCCAACAGTGAGGGATCTCAGGAGGTCAATGGCCTCCTCACTGAGGGCAGAAGGGCTGACTGGGGCAGGGCCTGAGGTGCCTGGGGCGAAGGAGATGCCCACCCTCCTGGGTGAGCGGCCATGGGACACACGCTGAGGGGCTGCTGGGAGGGCGGTGCCGGTGGGGGGGTGGCAGCTGTACCTGTAGATGCGGTGGGCACAGAGGTGCCCGCCACTGCAAGGGAGCTCCCATCAGAGGAGGAGTCGGTGTCGCTGGTCTCTGCTCCTGTTCCCGCCGTGGAGCTCCCCTCACTCTCCATCCCACAGGTGTCTTCAGACTCCGTTGTCTCGCCCTCCAGGGCCATGTGGAATGCAGCTCCCTCCTGCCCCGGTGGCACTGCTCCTCCGCCTGATGATGCTAATGCACACAAGAACTGGGAGACCACAAAAAGGGGGGGGGGGAGGAAGAAAGAGATGTTCAGTGCATGCAATACCGCTACCGTTGGCGGACACTACAGACACAGCATCCCTCTGCACTACGCCATGCACTTAGAGTTCCCTAATTTATCACAGGGACATGGGGTACAAGGCCTATGCCCGGTTGCTGCACACATGGAAGTCACAGGAGCCAGACTATGTGTAGATGGCTCTTACCGCTGGTGGGGTCGGGGTGCCACATAGCCTGCCTCACAAAGGGTCCTTGCCTACAAAGCTCGCCCTGGCCACTGCCCACCTCCCCCACCCAGGCACCTGCTAATGCACGCAGAGTCAGATGGATGTGTCGGTACTCACCCGCTTGTGGCTGCTGTGACGCCCTCAAGCGTCCATCCAACTCCAGATAGGCCAACGCCAGGATCTGGAACATCATGGGGGCCATGGCGCAACGGGCACCCCTCCAATGTTGGGAGGCCATCCCCAGCTGGGCCTCTGCCGTCTTCTTGCTCCAGCGGTGAATGTCCTCCCATCTTTTACGGCAGTGGGTGCTCCGTCTGTGGTGGACCCCCAGGGTCCGGACGTCCTTGCCGATGGCACGCCAAATATCCTTCTTCTGATTGGCGCTGACCTAGTGGAATAGTACAGGGGAAAAGGAAAAACTTTAACCATCCGGACCATCACAGTCATTGGCCCACGTTCCCACCCTTGCCCTGATGCACATACACTCACCGTCTTATCATGCAGGTCTCAGCCCCCCCCCGTATCTTCCATCCACACCACTCCAAACAGGCATTGCCCATACAGCATGCTCACAGTGTACTCACCTGTTTGTCTGGAGGACCGTAGAGTAGTAGGTACTTGGGGAGGACCCCATCCACTAACTTCTCCAACTCCTCCAAAGTGAAGACAGGGGCCCTTTCCCCAGACACATGAGCCTACGTCGCTTCCAGACACAGGTCATAGCAGCACTTGCAGTGTAGGTCCTCTCCTGTCGAAGATCAGGTATCAAGTGTGTGAACAGACAGAAAATGGCAGTCACGTCAGCGGTGGTGCGTACCGTCACCGCCGGTGTACATCGTCATTGGCTCCTGGGACCCAGAGGGCCCAATATTAACCAATGCAGGATTGAGCAGCGGTCTTCAACCGCCCACCGCGACGGTGTACAACGCCAGCGCAGTTACCTCATATTCCCTTGTCCCACATTACAGATCAGGCAGCCGCCATTTCAGGAGGCCACATACATTATTTTTAAATGCGTCACACATATCTAGGCCTTGCATACACACAGAGACAGGCAAATAGCTGATTGACAAATGTGTGCAATAAATTTTTTTTTTCTACCTCAGTGTTGGCTGACTCTGTGCTCGCTGTTCTCGTCCATAGGGCACGTCCGCTGGGGCAGGTGAGGAGATGGCGGCATCCTCCGGTATACAGACCGCTGGTAAACCTGTAGACATTGGAAGAGAGACATGTAATAGTCACCTACAGACTTGATTGTGCCACAATCCAGGAACTGTGTGCCCAGTTGGAGCCAGACCTGATGTCAGCTATCCGCCATCCCACAGGAATCCCCCCTCTAGTGCAGGTCCTGTCAGTACTCCATTTCCTGGCAAGTGGGTCTTTTCAAACAACAGTGGCCATTGCATCAGGGATTTCCCAGCCTATGTTTTCCAACGTATTGTCCAGAGTATTGTCTGCCCTGCTGAAACACATGCGCAGCTACATCGTTTTCCCTCAGGTGGAGGATTTGCCCACAGTAAAAGGTGACTTCTATGCCCTGGGACATATTCCCAACATCATAGGTGCCATTGATGGGACACATGTGGCCTTGGTACCCCCCGCAGGAGTGAACAGGTGTACAGATCCCGGAAGAGCTACCATTCAATGAATGTGCAAATGGTGTGTTTGGCCGACCAGTACATCTCCCATGTGAACGGCAAGTTTCCTGTGTCAGTGCATGACACTTACATTCTGAGGAATAGCAGCATCCCTTATGTGATGGGGCAACTCCAGAGGCACCGTGTGTGGCAAATATGTGAGGACAAGGATCCTATACAGTGTGAATAGTTGTCTGGGTCTGGGCTTGCTCCTACAGGTTAGTGTGTGTCTAACAGTTGTCCCTCGACATTTGTAGGTGACTGTGGGTAACCCAACCTGTCATGGCTAGTGACCCCAGTGAGAAATCCCAGGACAAGGGCAGAGGAACGCTACAATGAGGCACATGGGGGAACTAAGAGGATTATTGAAAGAACCTTCAGCCTCATGCCTCATAAAGGCGAGGTTCCGGTGCCTCCATATGACAGGTGGTTCTCTCTACTACTCACCAAAGAAGGTGTGCCAGATCATCGTGGCCTGCTGTACGCTGCACAACTTGGCTTTGCGACAACAGGTGCCCTTTCTGCAGGAGGATGGTTCAGAAGGAGGTCTTGTGGCAGCTATGGAGCCTGTGGACAGTGAAGAAGAGGAGGCAGAAGAAGAGGATATAGACAACAGAAACAACGTGATCCAGCAATACTTCCGGTGAGGCACAGGTAAGAAGACATCACTGCCTCCTACATCTCGTACAATTGTTAGACCTATCATATGTCTGTCACTTTCACCAAGTGTATGGACCCTTACCTGTCACTTTGCCTTTCCATTTCACAGATGTGGGTCCCACTGTGTGACCTCTGCTTTGTTACCTCATGGACTAGAGCTGTGTGACATAGGTATGTTGACAATACAATGGACATTGCTATTTTCCTCAGTTATTGGAAATACACATTTGTGAAAGCACAGACTGACTCCAGATTGTTTTGTGATTCAAGGGTGTTTATTTCAGTGCAAATTAGTGGAGGGGGTTGTAAAATGGTCAGGGGTGATGGTAGAGGAATGTCCATGGCAGAGTCCAGTTATTTGTCCCACAGGTGCATTGTCTAAAGGGGGATAAGAAGTGGAGCTAGGGCAGTTTAAGGATGGACAGGGTGACGATGTGGGACAGAAGGATGACATTCAGGGTGGTCTCATTTCTTGGCAGGGGTCTTGGCCTTGTTCTCTGTCTTGTGCCTGGATTTCAGGGACCGTTTGTGGGGTGGTTCTCCATCTGCAGGGGGTGGGGTGCTGGTGTCATGGTCCTGTGGCGGTGCCTCCTGTCCACTAGCGCCGGTAGAGGTGGTGGGCAGTTCATCATCGAGGCTAGTGTCAGGGGCCACTTGTTGTGCCACAGTGTCCCTCCTGGTGTTCACAAGGACCTACAACACCCCTACAATGGTGACTTGAGTTCCTCCCTGATCCCCAAAAACTGTTCCTCCCGCAGCCGCTGGGTCTCCTGAAACTTGGCCAGTACCGTTGCCATTGTCTCCTGGGAATGATGGTATGCTCCCATGATGTTGGAGAGGGCCTCGTGGAGAGTGGGTACCCTGGGCCTGTCCTCCCCCTGTCGCACAGCAGTCCTCCCAGTTCCCCTGTTTTCCTTTGCCTCTGTCCCCTGAACCATGTACCCACTGCCCCTGCCCCCAGGTCCCTGATGTGTTCTTGGGTTTGTGGGTTTGCTTGGGCTCCCTGTAGTGGTGGACACACTGCTGCTTGAGGTGTCCTGGGGACAGAGGTACGGGCCTGCTGAGTGGGTGCTGTGATGGTGTTTCCTTAGGGGGGAGGCTCTGTGGTGGCATGTGCCAGTGTGTGTTGGGAACCGACTGTCCTGAGGTCCCAGATGGGCCGGGCTGGTCATCTGGATCCAGTTGGATGGAGCTGCTGTCATCACTGTGGGCCTCTTCTGTGGGGGAGGTGGACATGTCTGGAACCTCCTATCCGGTGACGTTGGGTAGGGGTCCTGCAGGGGTGTAAAGGCATGATTATTGCATCTGTGTGTGCCATTGTGTGCAATGGGTGGGTGACCCTGTACCCCAGTGCCTAGATTCTTGTCTAGGACCTTGTGTGATATTTGGTTTGAGGATCTGTGTGGGTATCTGTAGTGGACATGCTTTGGTGATGGGTGTCCATGCTTTGGTGTTGCATGCAGGGCTTGGTGTTGGGATGGTTGGTTTGTGATAGTGGGACATATGTGAGGTGATGGAGTGATGGGGGTGAACGTGAGGGTGGAGGTATGTGATAGCATGCAGGTAGGGTGGGGGATGTAATAGTTAAGAATTGACTTACCAGAGTCCATTCCTCCTGCTACTCCTGCGAGGCCCTCAGGATGCAGTATAGCCAAGACCTGCTCCTCCCATGTTGTTAGTTGTGGGGGAGGAGGTGGGGGTCCACCGCCAGTCCTCTGATCTGCAATCTGGTGTCTTGAGACCATGGAATGCACCTTCCCCCATAGGTCGTTCCACCTCTTCCTGTTGTCATCCTGTGTTCTTGGATGCTGTCCCACTGCATTGACCCTGTTTATGATTCTGCGCCATGGCTCCATCTTCCTAGCAATGGAGGTGTGCTGCACCTGTGTTCCGAATAGCTGTGGCTCTACCCGGATGATTTCCTCCACCATAACCCTGAGCTCCTCCTCAGAGAACCTGGGGTGTCTTTGCGGTGCCATGGGGTGGTGTGGGTGATGTGTGAGGTGGTGTGTGTTGTGATGTGTGGGGGGATGTGTTTGTATGTGTTGTGTGAGGTGCGTGGATGTTGTGTGAGTGATGGTGTTGTGTGCCTGTGGATGCTAGTTTGTTGATGGGGTGTCTCTCTCTGTGCTTCATTCTCAATGTTTGTCATAGGCGTTTGTTGGTGATGTGGGTATGTGTTTTATATTGTATTAGGTGTTTGGGAGTGGTGTGTGTATCTGTATCAGGTGTATGTATTTCGAATTGTCCAATGTGGTTGTGTTTTGTAAATGTGTGTGTATTTTGAGCGTGGCAGTGTGTACCGCCAATGGAATACCGCGGTTGAAATACCGCTGCGTGGATTCGTGGGTTGTGATAATGTGGGCGTATTCCTGTTGGCGTGAAGGTGGAGGTTTTGTTATCGCCAGTTTATCGCTGACCTTTGGTGTGGCGAACTTGTGTGGGTGTCTAGATTTTGGTGGATTCCGAGCTGCGGGTCGTAATAGCTGTACGGAATTCCGCCTCCACAGCGGTGTGTTGGCAGTCTTCTGCACGGCGGTAAGCGGGATTTACCGCCAATGTTGTAATGAGGGCCTATGTCTGTTGGTGTGTCTACATGCCTGATGTACTGCTCTATCATATAAAATGTCACACACAGTAATTTATTGATCCAAGTTTTTTACAGTGAGCAGACATTGAGCACATATCACCCTTCCATGTTTTACAGGTGGACCAGCCCCTTATACAATTGGTGAAGTGGCTCCATTTGTGGACCCAGACGTACCCAGTAAGTGTTAATATGATTGTCCTGTGTTGTGTTTGCAGCTGTTGTGTGATTGACTCCTGTGTGTTGGACTCAATGCAATGTATAATGTGCTTGCACATGATCTGATATGTGACTTGACTGGAGGTTGACATTTTGTTCCATGTTCAAGTTGGACATTCTGTGGCGGAGAGTTATATATTGGGAGTTGAGTGCTGCGCTATAGGCATGGGCAGGTGAACTAGGTGATTAGTTGCTACATGTATGCAAATTAGTAATTTGGAGGTGGCCAGTGTCATGATTTATTCAGAAAGTCATACCCTGATTCACACAGACCAGTGATGCCGAAGTCTTACCCACAGACTTGAGCATTCCTGTTAAGTAATGAACATGAAGGACTGTATGGTTGACATTCCGGCAGCATCTAGCTCCACAGGTTGTGCTCCGTTTATGTGGCACTTGAGTGAAATGTCAGAGGCGTTCATGTAGGTCAAGGCCAGATTGGTGCTTGCAACAATGTGCATGATTTTTGAAAGGTGTCAGTGAGATGTAATGATGTAGACAATTGTCCACATTCAGAAAATTAGTGTTGATGTAATTGTTCAATGTTTGAGTCAATCCTAGTTGGCAATCCTTCTTACCTGTGGTGGACTGACTAAACCCATGTACAGCTGTCCAAATCTTCCTGGCTGCCCTTTTATGTTTGACAGTATGTGTTGCATGTCCATCCACCCCGAGGCACAGGGTTAGGGCTACGAAATATGTGTACCTAGGTGTGATGATCCCAGTGTAGAAGATGGACATGTAATTCAAACATTCATGTGTTCCAAACTAAAATGCCCCCTCATGATTACCAACTGCATACCGTCAAGCCAGTTCCATTTACAAATCACAGGTCTTGTGGGCCTTGATTGTCATCCAGAAGATAGTCATTAGTTGGCCTGCCACTTGTGGAGTACTTGCAGCATTTGTTATGTGACTATTAGCAGTACAAAGATGCACAGATCACTTAATTAAGTACACACCTTGTTGTGCATTGCTGTGCTGTTAGATAGTAGATGTGTAGGCTGCATTGGCATGTCATTCCTCAGGGACATTATATCATCTGTACTGTGATTTGGACTGTATGTGCTATTTTTAATGAAGTGTTAGAATATCATCTGTAGATATATCACACAATGATGTGACTAATGTTTGGCTTTCTCTATTTTGACAGCTGCCAACAAGAATCCCCCGGAGATAAGGGAATTCCAGGGGCGGGCAGTGCGTTACCACCACATACTAGATGTGAAGGCTGGGTTCCGCACATCGTTATCACCATGAGAGAGCCACAGAGGTCTGGAGGGCATTTGCCCAAGTGGGGCCAGCCTTGCCCACAACAGCCACCACCACCACAGCTCAGGCCACAGTGACCCCAAGGATGACAGCCACTGTAGCAGGTCCCTCAACTTCATCTGCTCCAGGCCCACAAGCAGCAACTCGTGTACCTCCCTCTCCAACCTTGGCAACGGCACCAGCAACTGCATCAAAAAGTGATACACAGACAACCCCAGCTGCTGTGATAGACAATGTGGAATTTCAGACACTGAAACGTGAAATGCAACAAATGTTGCGCAGGATGGACAGGCTGCAACAGGAGGTGTCCCGCAACAGCAGGAGACTGTGGGGTATCAAAAAAAATCCTGCGGAGGGCTGATTTGTAAATAATGGATTCTCACCCATGATTCCCTCCCCTCCCTCCTCTTTACTGGTTCTAATCTTTAGTGGGTTTAGGGGGCTTAGTGTTAGGTTAGAGTAGGCTGTTAGTTTAGTTAGTATAGGTGGGTTGGGGTGGAGGGGGTTATATTATTACATGTTTTTTTGTGGGTGTGTGGGTTGTGGATGATGTTGGGGTTTATGTGTATAAAAAAATATATAAATTATTTTAAAAAAATACAAAAATATATATATTTGTTTGGGATAAGTTAGTATGTGTTTAGGTTAGTATATGTTGTTCTACACGTGTCCAATCATATAAGAGGGGTGAGAAGTGGATGTTTTGAGTGTTTAGTTAAATGTGATAAGTAAGTTTAGCTTAGGGTAGTTAGGGCCAGTTGTGGGTAATGTATAGTTAGGATAGGTTAGGTTAGTTACGGTGTTTCCCCTAGTTTAAGAATCCTTTAGTGCTGTAAAAAAAAGTTTTAGGTTTTCCTTTACAGTATGTGTCAAATGCTTGGGGATCAGGGCCTTGGCTTGGGTGTACAATTTAGTATTTCCATTTGTGTTCCATCCTGGATCAGAATCCCATTATTGAGATGCTTATTCCCAATTCCAAATGAGCTATCACATTGGCAGCTATAACAAAGCTACTTCTCTATGCATCTTCCATCCATTACAGCCATCACTCAAGGTTACTATGGTTCCCAATGTGTTGTAAAGGTTGGTGTGTTTTTAAATCTGTCGTTTGAGTCCTGTTTTGTAATCTTGGGCACTGTGGGATGTCTACCTGCAGCCTGATGTTCATGTGAACCCTGATAAGCTGAGTGATGGTATAATCTTATGTAGTTCTGTATACATAACTCACACCTATCATTTCTTACATTGTACTCCCAGGTTACATATTTGTCCATACACTCGTGCGCATTAATTCCTGCTCTATGGTGTGTATGTGTGATTAACGTTTATAGTCAGATGTCACATACGTAAGATTGTCTTGAAGGGAATAATGGCCACATTGAGTTTCATCTTATACATAATTTGAAGCTGAATTTTTCTGTTCTATTCAGCATTATACTGTTTGTTTTCATTTCACTTCAGAAATAAGCTTAAGGAAGCACAGATGATGATAAAATCCAGACCCCAGTGCATAGCTATCAGCCCACATTCTTTCAACACTGTTGTATTGACATTCTATGGCCATTGACATGTGACATACATCACAAATCTCCTACACAGTTGATGTGTTACATTACACAGAGATAAAGTGGTTGTGTAAGTGCTATTTATTTTAAAGTGCTGTAGTGCAATATTAACATATTGTAAGTCCATTAGTGTGACACCTTCTATTGTGATGGAACACAAGCGGGAAGGTGAGGGACATGCCATTGGACATGCTGGGGTGAAGTGTCATTCAGTGCAGAGGTACATGAATTGCCAATGAGGTAGTGAGAGACAATTGCAGTGCATAGTGTTAAGGTAAACAGTGTGCTGGAGAATAGTGCATGTTACAAACTGTAGCAAGACTGGCATGTTAACAAGCACAGGACCTAGGATATCAGTGCTCATGTGGCATGGACTTGTGCTACCAGGTACTCCTACGGGTGAAGGTGATCTGTTACACGTCTTCATCTTCTGATGTGTGTGTTGTCTCCTCTGCCCTTGGTGGTGGTGGGTTTGAAGAGGCAACACACACTTCAGTGTTTGAAGACGTGGAGTCAGAATTCCCGGTAGCTGCCAACTGTGGGGCTATTAAGGGCAAAACTGCAGCAAGGAAGAGCTGCTGGTTCTTGAGTTTAACAGCTACATCACTGTGTTAGGGAGCCAGTTCGGCCCTGAGGGGGGTCATGATTGCATTTGTGCATGCAGTGAAAGGTTTGGAATGCCAGGTGTTGTGGCAACTCCCTAACTGCTCTGGTGAGATCCCTCACACATTGTTGTAGTCCTTGCAGGAGGGATGGTAGCGCTTGCATGGCTGCTGCCTGTTCTGCAGATGGCATCATGCACATGCGCATCCCCTCAATGCTGGCTGCCCTGTTTTGCATCCCCACCCGCACCTCCTTGGGCAGCTTCCGCTTTACTCCCACTACTGTCCTCTCAAAGGTGGTACCAGTGTCCTCAGAGTCCTCAGCTTAGTTGCAGCTGGCAGGTCATAATATTGGGGTGGTGGGTGGATCCTCTTGGATGGCTGCTGTATCTGTACTCCTCCTTGCGACTGAAGGTGGGGTCTGGAGGGTTCCAAGGACATCTTGGAGGGTCTGCTGCCTAATATTTGTCAGCTAGTCATCCATGTCATCAGGGAAGTCCAGGACAGGCATATCCACGGGAGAGCCATCTTCCTCTGCAATGAGATATTGTACAATTAGTGTGTCTGTGTTCTGGCAGTTGTAATGTGACGTCACTGACTTCCTATTAGTGAGACATTGTAATCTTGGTTTCTGTTCATTGTTCATGTAATTAATATTAGCATTCTCACCGGCCTTTGCCCCACCTGTATGTCACATGTAGTGTGGGCAGTTTGAGTAATTGTCTGCGTCACATCCTCTAGGTGTAGGTTCTGTCCTTATTGTATGTTGCCACCTTATTGTCCTACTCAACCCTCTGTTTACTTCCATTGGCATGGTGAGGCCTTGCAATGGCTGTGGGGGTTCTGATGCCACTTGCACCACACTTAACAATATGGAACTGACCCAGTCTTGGATATTTCACATACACCTATACCAAGCCCATACTATGTATAGCATTGGCATGGCACGATGCAGGTGTCATCATTGGTAGTGTGTAATGTTGATGTTGGGGAATGTGTGCTACACTGGATTGCAATGATGGGCCTGGCAGTGTTACATTTCCTCTTATGACTGTGCTGGTGTGTTTAACTAGCTAGACACTTATGTCCTCCCCCTCAATGTTGTTGTCTTAGCAGTATGACAGTTGGGATGTTGCAAGGTGGCATTGCAGCTATTGTAACACAGGCACGGGGTAGACCCTCGAATGTGCAGCATGGGTATGACATTACTGCTGTGTACTTCATAATGCAAGTAACAATACCTGATGTTTATAGTGCCTATAGACATGAGCATTTGACAGGATTTATACTTTGTTAGGAATTACAGGGGATTGATAACGTCGTCATCCTGAACCCTCTATTTTGGGTGTGTTTGATCCATGTGCACGTAACTGCCATTAGCTACTTGACCTGCACACACAGCACAGGTGGCAGTGGCAACTGTTGTCAATGGTAAATACCACTTGCAGATATGGCCTGAGACTGGAAATTGAGCCCTAGTTCATGTTGTGACAATACTCTCTGTTGTGTGACACCAGGCCAGTTTTACGTTGTACCCTACCCTCCTGGACTGGCTTTGCCTTTCCAAAATCCTTGGCATGGCAGAGTACTCCCATGCAAAGGTTGATGGTATAGTGTTGTGCTGTGTACCTGGTTTTCCCTGCACAGCCCACGCACACGTGCTGTGCCCCTTTGCCCTTTCCACTACCTGATGTTCGGGGCTGATATGCATTGTGTAGTAGGTATGTCCCTCCACTGCTTACAGTTAACATTTAGGCAATTTTGTCCCCCATGCAACTTACCCTGCATCTGTGTGGTTTCCTGGAAGTCTGCGCTGTGCTGTCCTTGAATCCCTGTGATGATCTCCTCTGGGATGACGGCTGCCACCATCTCCTCCATCTGGTTCAGGGCCTACTGCGGTGCTGGACTCCCACCTCCCACATCCAGTCTGCAGTGTTGCATTCCTCTTCCTTGCCATCTTTTCCTTGGACCTGCGCTTGCAGTCATGCCAGCGTTTCTTGCACTCAGTGACTGTTCTCCGTACTTCTGCCACACTGTTTAGCTTATCCACAATTTGTTGCCAAATTGCCACTCTCCTCCCAATTGGCAATTTTGAGGTGACAAGTTGATGCTTGTGTTCCTTCACCTCTTTCACCAGTATTTCCTGCTGCTCTGTACTGAAACAATACTTCCTTTTCTTCCTCTCCCTCTCCTGGGTTTTGTCTGAGTCCTCCTGGCTGGTTCCTGGTTGATTGGAGTCTTCCTGGGGTCTCTCCTGGCTTCTGGCTTCTGGGATCCATATTGGGGCTCCTTAGAACATTTTGCTGTGTTTGTGCTGCTTTTTTAATGCACTTGCGGGGAATAATGGCTCCTATCCGGTTTGCGGCATCTTAAACCGGATTGAAGTCATTTTTGCGGCATTAACGTTGTTTTGCTTTTTCGACATGGCGCTATGGTTAGAGAAAGAAAATTACTCTAACCCGTGGTTTGCGCCACGTGCGTCAAAGTATAAATTTGATGCCTGGGTGGCGCAAAGAAATGACGTTAGCTGGCGTTAAACATTTTGACGCAAAAGTGCATTGGCGCAGTTTTGCATCAAAAAGTATAAATATGGCCCTAAGAATCTAGATATGTTATTCAAATGAGAACAAAAACGCCTTGTGGGCTGAACAACAACGAGGAGCTTTTTGTACATTTATGAATTTTCTGTAGCTTGTAATTTGGTACTATATCGATATTTGTAAATATTCATTGGATTATTATAATGGGAATATATATTTTAAAGATCTCTAATATGAAGGTGAATCAGTCTTTGAGATAAAATATTGAAGATACATTAAAATCAAATAAATAAAATGTATTAAGAATTGATCTTTAATTTATAAATATTCTGCAATGGCTAGCAAACCATTCTCGAGAACTTTTTATATAACCTCGAAGTTTGTAGCTTCTTTCTCTTGAATTCATTATTAATGTAATTGTAAAAATAATTTATGTTAATATGTTTTTCCTCTTTAGAATGACATTGTGAGGTGATATTTTATTTGGATTTATTTATACATAAAGTAATTGATTTTCCTTGTAATATACTACAAATCCCACAATGCATTGCATTGGCAACAGTGTTATGTCAATATAAAAATGGACAGAGAGAAGGACTTGTAAACATGGCAGAAGACTGTTTAGTCGAAACATGTTGTTTTTTGCACTGAATGAACTGTAGGAATAAGTCTTAACAGAATGCCTTTCCATAATCTTTTTGTTCTACTGTATATATATATATATATATATATATATATATATATATATATATATATACATATATATACACACACATATATTTAAGCTCACGTTATAAACGTACAAAACCATAGATATTCACCTGTTATACTTAGAGTTATCTCAAACAGCTCTCTCTCTACAGCTCCCTGCTTGTTGGAGCAATATCGACTCCCACAGTGCGTGGGGAGCCAGCTGGAACAGAAGTCCTGTCACGCTCTCTCTCTTCCATCCCATAAATGGAGAGAAATTGTCATTGCAATGGTCTCTCTATGCAATGACTTCAAAGAGTTAAACTAGCAAGATGTTTGTGACAAATGCTATAGTTATGTTTTGATGCAGAGTGGAACAGAATCACTTCTGGCCTAATGGTCACAGTCTTGTGCTGTCACTCAATAGGCTGGAGGATCAAATCCTAGTATTGTGTTGTCTGCTTGTGTTTTGACTGTTAAACCTTCCTAGTGATGGAACATTCTTTCTTTCCAATCACATGCATGGGGTGACTGTCATAGGTATGTCTGTAAGCATCACAGTAAAGAGTCACCTATGGCCTAAAGGTTAAGGTGACAGACCCACAAACTGAAAGTTGAAGGTTGTACTCCATGTTTGACCGTGGTTGCTTTTCTTCTTTAATTTCTTTTAAACTTCCAAATTTAAGGTTCATATTGAAAGGTGATCTCATTCTTTTCACTTGAGAAATACATTTGTCTTTTCAATTTGTCCATTCTAAGTATATTATTCATCAAAACTGAAAAAAAAATCTATATCTCTCTATTTCTCTCCCTCTCACTCTTTTTCTCTCTCTCTCTCTCAACTTCTATTTTTAGTCTCTTTCTCTGACTCATACATCCCTTCAGACCCTTACACACCCACTCAAAGACCAACTCAGACACTCACCCACCCACACCCAGACCCACTCAGACTGCTGTGCACCCACTTAGAGACCCACTCAGACACTCACACACCCACTCACTGACCCACTCAGACTCTCACACACCCACTCACAGACCCACTTAAACCTGCTTGCACCCACTCACAGGCCCACACAGACACTGACTCACCCACTAAGACATTGATGTACCCACTCTCAAACCCAGACAGATACTCTACCAGCCACTCTCACCACCAGATACACCCTCTCACACCTGTACTCACACCCAGAGAGACAGGCTGTGGCCAACTCCTGCCATGCACATCCAAAGGGCCATGGGCAGCGTGGGATTGGGTTGTTCCTGGGGTTGGCCGCAGGGTCTGGCCACAACCCTGGCCTTGCAGCCAATACCTGATGTACATGGCCAAAGGTCATGCACGGCATACATTTGGGTGCTTATAGGGGCTTGGCCTCAGCTAACCGCCAATGCTCACTGCCAAAGAACGTGCATGGCAGTGGTTGGTTTAACATATAGTAATGGAAATTATTATACATTAAAAAAAAAAAAACATAGAAATTCACTGAAAAAAACAAAGGCCACATTTTTAACATACAAAACCATGGATATTCATCTGTTATAGTAAGTTATCTCATGTAACTATAACTTGTGTCGTAAGGTGATTATAACTTGTGGCCTTGCCATGCAATAGTAATTGCTCCACCTTTTATGGCACTCATGATACCTTTGTTAACATCATCAATAATACCAATGTAATATTTGCAGTAAACTTTTTGATGAAACAACTGTGCATGGAAGTCCAAAAGCATATCTGTACAGCTTATGGATGATCCAGGAATGTCATATTTCTCTGACAAAGCTCAGGATCACAGCCCAGGCCTTTTTTGACCCTGCTTGGCAGTGTTAATTACTTTTCTCTCCAGCTGAAGGAACAAAGGCCTCACCCATCAAAAGAAGCAATTAGTGCTTAAGTCAGCTCTGAAGAAGGAAGGAGCTGGGTGAATGGCTCTGATCCGTCAGCCAGCTATAATCTTGTGACTCACTCAAAAACTTATGGGATCACTCACAGATGCATTCAGAGACTCATGTACCTACTCATAGACCTACTCAGAGACTCACACACCCACTCACAGACCCACTCAGAGACTCACACACCCACTAACAGATCTACACAGACATTCACACATCCACTGATAGACCAACTCAGACACTGTCATACCCACTCACAGACCTACTGAAACACTTATGCACTGACTCACACACTAACTGTCAAAGGTTAGTGGTTACAGTTAGGAAATAGAACTAAATAAAACCTTAGCAATTTACTTTCAAAAACAAAGGTTACAGGGACATTATAGTTAGGAAACAACATTAACAAAAACTTTAAAAATTGTTGGAAGGTGGGTCATTAGTTATGTGGCCTGCACAAGCAATAGGTCCACACAGGACCACCACTAGGAACCAAACACTCCATTGTAGCATTTGACTTTCATAGGTTAGCTTTGCAGAGCACTCCAAGGCTTACTCAGGGCAGGTGGTGTGGGCTAATGCAATATTTGACTGAAAGTTGGAGTGAAAGCACCTAAGTCTGACAATAAAGTACTTTAACTTTAATAAGAAGTGGCTGTCAGTCTCATTATACAAATAAGTATGAACTAGAACCATGTAGAAAGATGGTGGAATCGTTTAGAAACTATAATTAATTTTAGATTACTATCTCATTTCTTTCAGTTTATGTCAAATTAATGTTATATAATACCATCTTACACCCCCAAAAGAGTGCAGTTCTACAAACAAAAATTCCAAAAAAGCTTCAACTCAACATTACATTGGAAACCTGGGTTACAATTCTGTTGTCCCACCCAACCTAGAGTGGGGACACAAACTTTGCATTGAGGGGAGGCTGAGTTGCTCCTGCAGCTCCCCCTGTCCATGGGGGCTTGGTTGGTGGTGGCCCCATCTTCCTGGGGCCACCACAAGCTAAGCTCTAAGCTCAGAAACATGTTGGGATTTGCAAGGCCTTGTGGGTAATATACATCAGTAATGAGCAGCTCTCCCACTGTACCGGAGAGAACCACATTTACACCCACATTCAAGAGCTGGTGCTAGGGGGTGCCTGGTCCCACCTGGACACCGCCATACCAGGTATGGTTTCCCTTGTTGGGGGTCGCGCAGGGAGCCCAACCCTGGTCGCCCCGCTAGCTCCCTGAATGGCCAGCACCTCCAGGTCCTGCTGTGGGAGCCAGACATTCATTCGGTGTGTGCCCACTCCTGCAGGCAGATGTGTGGTGCTGCTGCGGCTCGTTGGCCGCCTGGGAGAATGCTACATCACTCTCCCTTCTCTCCTGTTTCATCGGGCCCAGGGATGGGTCCAGGCCCCCTCCGGCTGATTCACCTCAACTTCGATGTGGGGCCCCAGAATGGAGTCTGGGGCCCGTGAGGTATTTTCACAGGGATTGTGACAGCACTCCATGGCTTGGTCTTCAGCTGCCAGCCCCTCCTTCAGCCGTTGGCCAACTTTTCTGGGGACGCAATGGCAACCCCCAGCTTTTTTTCTTGGTGGGGCACTGGGGTTCCGGGGCCCCTTTTGCACTTTTCCCAGGGAGCACAATGGCACTCCCGACTTATCTTTCTCAGTGGGGCCCCATGATGGGGTCTGGGGCCACTTTCAGCACCTTCACGGTGCCCCCCTGGCTTTACTTTGGACCAAGGCCCGGCCCATTTTTGCTGGGAGCATGACAGGGCTCTATGAGTTTACTTCTCTTTGGGACCTCGGTCTGGGGCTCTTCTGCTAGGCTTCATGGGATGCGCAACGGTTCCCCCTGGACTTACTTCTTGTTGGGGACAGCTCCTGGGCCCTGGCCTACCTGAGGGGCTTTGACCAATGAAGTCCCAGAGCCCCAAGTGCTTATCCACTTACTCTGATTTAGATCAAAGATCGCAGACTTTCTCTTCCTGATATCCCGGGCACCCATAAGCCAGTTTTGATGATCTTGGTGTTCTTTCGCTCATGCTGAGAAGCCCTTGCCACCAGGCACACTTTCTTTAGGCCTAGAAGGTCCCCAAATGGTAGGGAGTCAGTCTCCACTGACTCCCTGTGCCAGCCTTTCCACTGGGTACCTTCCCTTTCTTCTGGGCAGCACACTCTCCATACACCAGCCCAATCTTTCCCCCATCTAGTCATCAGGGGGTAAGGAGGCCAGCTTACCTGCCCCTGTCATGCATCTTGCTGGGTCTGAAGTCATTGAGGGGCAGTGTCCCTGCCCCAGTTGGCAGTCAGGGAGTTCTTCCTTCCAGTTGTCCATGAGGCCCGTCTTCAGTCCCAGTGTCCAGTCAAGAGAAAGAGCTCTGCCCTGTGCAAGACCTATTAAGTGGGGGCAGAAATGTCTAGTAAGCCTGCACCCCTCGCCAATCCAGAGGTGCCATATCACTTCCTTGCCCTTGTCCCCCCCTTCCTGTAAAGTCTTCTGCAATAGTTCAAAAGAGCGTCATCCAGGAGCTAGGGCCACATGTGCTCTGAAACTCAGCCCCTCTTCCCTGACATACCTTCCAGGGACTCTCTGCCCATTTCCTGACAGGGGGTGACAGTTGGCTGCTCAGGCAGCTGGACAGAGCAGTAATTGACCCCAATCCTGAGCTAAGTCAGAGAAAGATGACATTCCTGGATGACCCATAAGTTGTACATCTATGCTTTTGTAACCTACTGCATCATTCTTGTCATACAGGTTACAGTGTACATTGTTGTCACTTTGGTCTCAGTGGGCCCTAGGGGACCAAAGTTACTCCCTAGCCCACCTTTCCTATTGGCATTTAATATAGTGAAAAGACAGTGAGCACACTGACTATCCCTCACATGTGTACACCCATCTCATGAGGCCTACGCCAGGTCACCACCCACACTGCATAGTTCATTCTGCACCAGGCTACCTAAGAGTAGTTCTTGGGCTGCACATGCCAGAAAACCTTCCCGCATAGCTCTCACACATGTGCACATCTGTGTGCACACATGATCATGTGTAACCAGCCCTGGGCCACCTACTCTTGCTACGCCACAGCAGCCTTTCCTTAGCAAGGCGGCACTGACAGAAAATATGTGCAGTCCATTTTACCATGAGTTTACTGTGGGTGAGTCCCCGACTAGGAGGCCCCCTCACAGTAAAAGATCAGAAACCAGGTGATCAAAAAGCAAAAAACCAGGGCGGACCAGAAGATCAGATTTGTCCCCTCACAGAATTGCACTGAATTAGGCTCACGTTTCACTCACACAAACGCAGTGAAATTCAGCTGAGCTAATTTTAAGTTACACCCTCTCATATACACCACTCATGACATGGTCAGTCACATAACTGATGATGATATCACTGATGTCATCCTAAATGACATCTCTAATGACATCACTGATGGCATCATCCACAGACGCACTCATACAGACACTCACACCCCAATACAACCTCTCATACACCCACTCACGCACCCACACCACATTCACATACCGATGAAAATAATCACACAACCATTCACTCATCCATAGTGCCCCTCACAGACCCACTCACTAATACAGGCCCTTGCACAACCACTCATTCACCCAAATAACTATCAATACATCCAGTTACTTACTCATTCATCCACTCAGAGAGCTTCACGCTCACCTATACAGCTACTTACACACCTACTTACTCACCTACACAGCCACTCACACACCCACTCACTCACCCATACAGCCTTTCAACACAGCCACTTACTCACCCATACAATCACTCACACACTCACTCACACACCCACACAACCACTTACATACCCGTTCACAAATCCATACAAAAACTCACATATCCATTCACTCGCCCATACATCAGTTCACCCAGACCCTTACTCTACTATAGACCCAACTCACACACCAACACACTTAACCAAACAGCCACTCAAACAATCATTCACTCACCCATACAGCCACAGATACATACACTCACCCAGCCACTCACATAATAATGGTTAGAAATAATATCAGCCATTAGTAGCACAGAAACTATACTATTTTAACTTTTGCAGTAAATTGGTATATATGCTTCACACTCATAAACTTTTAGAAAACGCTCACACTCACTGGATAATGTCAGAAGTGATATAATCTGTGATGTCACTGACTCATTGACCATCTCATGAATTATGTAATATGTGAAGTCATAAGCAGTACATTGCAGGGGCATAAGTTATGGTTATCTCAGATAACTATAACCACTGAATTTCACTGGTTTTCTACGAATGAAATGTGAGCCTAACTATAACGTCCCTTTAACCTCTGTTTTTTAAGTATATATATATATATATATATATATATATATATATATATATATATATATATATATATATGTATATACATTTATAAATATATATAGATATACATATATATTTTTAATTATATTTTAAAAAGGGCTGATTGCAGAGGTTCCCTAATATTTGCCTTAATTTTCCACGTTTTGCTGGTATTTTCCTGACTCTAATTGTACCCTGGGTACTTCTAACCAGACCCAGGGCCTGTGCTCTATATAAAGTGGGTATGCAAATTAGGCTAATTATAATTGGCAGTATCAACCTACCTATAAGTTCCTAGTATATGTTAGGGCATGTAGGTTTAAGGACCAGAATCTTAGGTAGTGCACCCATAGGTGCACTACTGAGGTACCCAGTGTCATTTTAAGGACATGCCTGCCTTGCTGGCTGATTTTAAACAATAGTTATATACAAATTCAACTTTGGAATTAACACTACTTCCAAAGTCTTAAACTACCTGATTTTTACATATGTCTCCCCTAAGATGTACCCTAAGTGGCCCTAGGTTTGGTGCCATATAACTATAAGCAGGGACCTTATAAACATTGTTTTATAAGCCCTGGTGATGTAAAATAGCCAACTCTGTTTTCCCTCACTGTAGTGAATGGCCTCCATAGGCTAAAATTGGGAGACTTTATTTTAATTAGCAAAGTCCACATGAGTGTCAGATACCTTGATTCTGTATCAAATTAAATGCTGTAACTTGTCACTGTTGGATTTAATATAACTAGTTCAGGTAAAGAGTGTTAAAACTCTACCTAAAAGTTGCCAACTTCAGCTCTGTAGTACCCTTCTCTGATTGGCCAGCCTCTTGAAGGCTGGCCAGGCTGCTTTGATGAAGTGTGAAGTGACCAGAGCTAAACACAAAGGATGTGCCTGGGGGATGGAGATCTGCCTCTGCAGATTGTCAAACAGGATGGGGCAAGAGCAGCCAAATTTGTCTTCAAAAGCAGGGAAGAATATTTGTAGCAGCTCAGGACTTCCCCCATTTCCTGGAGCTCCAGAAAATTAGGTGCCTTCTTAATTAGTTTAGGAGAGGGCAGGAGAGGTCTGTATTTAGGATTTTTACCCACACCAGTAGGTGGAATCAGCCATATCTAACCTCAAAAAATCAGTTTCCGCCATGTTAGATTTTTGAAGAATGTTGCTTCCTGGGAATAATTATTGCCACACTTCCAAGGAAGTGGTCATCCAAGGGGGAAGTGGCTTGCCTATGTTTGGAATGTCGTTCCCCCCTTCTTTTTACCATGGGAGTAAGGATAAATATGTCAGAGCTGTACCCACACCTCAGATCCCAACAAGGAAGAACATCAGAGAAGGACTGTGCTGCTGGACCCCTGACCTGCACCTAGACACTGCACTCTGATGGACTGCACCAGCTGCACACTTGGGCTTAACCACAAGAAGGACTTTGCCTGTCTTCAACTGGTTCAAGAAGGGACTCCCTGCTTGCTACCAGTGAAAAATAGTTAACCAGAGATGAATGCATCAAAACCTTAAGGAATTGACCAGCTGACCAGTGGCTGGTGGTCAGTTTTGGATTTGAACCAGGTACATTCAAGGAATTGGATTCCTAACCTTGAAGGAGCAACTCAGAGGATTCTGGAATATTGGGGTGAGCTGTGGACACCTAAAGGACCCTTAAGGACCTTCTGGAAGAAGATCCAGAAGTTTGGAGAACTTTTGGAAAAACTCCATAAAGGGACCGACCCGCAGTCGAGAGTCAAGTCAGCTTACATTCACTGAGACGGGGCCTGACTTGCAGGTTCATCCCGCTGAAAAGATCCGGAGCCCCAGACCTCCAGGATTTCAATGGGGGCTCCTGAAAAGGCAATCCGACGCTGGCGACCTGAAATTGGCATGCTGTGGAGGGTTGTCCAGGGTCAGAGAGAAGTAACTAAGTCCGAAGGTAAAAAGTTGACAGGAGCTTCCCGTGCAGTTTATCCGAGGAGGGCTCAAGGGACATCGGATCAAGATTTAGCTTTGGCATGGACGAAGATTTTCATCCCGAAAAATCATCTAAGTCTGAATGTGGAATTCTTCACTGAGGTCTCCAGCAATGCCTACCCAAAGAGGGCTCCTGGGAGGTCGGATCAGATTGGTGACTTTGTCCCACTAAAGAAAATCTTCAAGAAAACGACAAAGTCCTAAGGTAAACTTTTGACCGAGGCTTCCTGCTTGCTGTAGTCAAGCAGGGCTCCATCGCGGTCAGCCTGAAACTTTGGCGTTGCCCGGGTAATCAGATGACCAGATGGGCGCTTTTTTTTTCAATGTACAAGAAAACATTGATTCTTTAAAAACTTGCATCTGCGGTTCCCCTTCTCCGATTTTAATCGATTTAGTGTCATTTTAAATGTACAAATGTAATCTATGTTTATGGATTGGTATTAGATTTGTATTGTGTTTTGTGTTTTACTAATTTACTGTTTTGTGATTTTTAAATGCTTTACATACTTGTCTCCTAAGTTAAGCCTTGTCGCTTGTTGCAAAGATACCATGGGTTGAGCTGAGTTTAATTTATTAGGACTTAACTGGACCTAAGTAAAGGTTAGTAGCCTATTGCTAAATGTAGGTACTTACCTGCCCTTGCCAATAATCTACTTTCTAAAATTTTTGGTGTGCAGTGGTGGGATCCAGTACTTGTGTTTAGTATCACACTACATTTTTAAGTGAAACAAGTTAAAAATCCTCTAAATTGACCTAGAGCAAAAGTATTTTTGATTTTTCTAAATTATTCTGATCAATTGGTGCCAACATGTTTTTTAAGTGACCCAAAACTTAAGGGAGACCATGGAGCTTGATCTGGCTAGCCTACCCGCACCCACTGTAGCTGAGGTAAGGGTGCTGTGCCGAAAGAGGGGATTACCTCCTTCTCGATGCCTGTGATGGTCAAGTCCCTTGAAGCCTGGGTAGTGCAGACGGAGGCAGAGAAAGCTTTAGAGGTTGGAAGGGAGAGGGAAGATGTCCTCTCCAACCTCAAGGAGGAGGATGATTGCTAAACTGTAATTTCAGCAGCTAGGGCACCATGCAGAACTGGTTTGGGGGAGGGTCTGTTGCCTCAGACCAAGAAGAAGCAGACCTGGACATCAGAGAAAGAGAATTTGAGGGCCAGGTGGCCCTCATAGCTTTGGAGGCAGAGACGTTGGCCCTAGAGAAGGAAAGTGGACAAAGATTGAACAGAGAGATGGTGGCAGCAACAGAGAGGTTGAGGTGTCCATGAGTGGTGGGGTACTCAGGTCAGTTGTTCCTGCTTATGTAGAGGGGGATTATGTAAACAAGTGGTTGGAGGTCTTTCAGAGGGTTCGCCAAATGAGAAGAGTTAAGGTCCAATATTGGGGCTCACTCCTACTGGAGTTGGTCCCAATATCTGGGAGGGATAGGCTCCCGATCCTAGAGGGGGAGGAAGCAGATTCCTATCTGAGCATGAAGAGGTGATTAATCAAAAAGTTTAATCTGACTCCAGAGCAGTACATAATGAAGTTGAGGGACACCCAGAAGGTCAATACCCAGTCATGATTTGATTTTGTAGACACCTCACTAAAGGCACTAGAGGACTGGATACATGGTAATAAAGTACAGACTTATGAGTGGTTATACAATTTGATCCTGAGAGAGCACATCTTGACCAATTGTATCCAAGAAAGGTTACAACAGCGTCTAGTGGACTCTAAGCTGACCAACCCCAGAGAGCTGGGGAGGCAGCTGATGAGTGGTTGAGAACAAGGGTGATTATCAAGTCAGAGGGGGGAGACTCCAAGAAAGGGGGGTCGGGTCACCAAAAACCTAAGGGGGGATGTGGTAAGCTCACCAAAGAGACTCCCTCTGTACCCCAGAACTCTAAGAAGGAGGGAGAGTAAATCCCACTCCCACTCTGACTTGCAGAGGCAGGGAGACCCTGGGTTACAAAAGCTGTTGTACAATAAGGCTGGCTTTGACTTTCAGCAGACAGGTCACTTCAGTGGAGGCACAGCTTGTCCAAAGAAGGTGGTTAGCACTGGGTTGTCCAGTGTAGCCATGGAGAAGGACTCCTTAGAGGATAAGGTCCTCATAGTAGTGGGCTGCGGGACAGGACCAGATGGTAAGCTGGTGATCCCTGAGGATGTAAGTAGGTACTTTTATCCCAATCAGGTGAATGGGATCCCTACCACTTGCAGGAGAGACACCTGTGCCAGTCACACTATAGTGAGGGACCGGTTGGTGACCCCAGACATGTATGTCCCAGGGGAGACCAGAAAAGTCAGGATAGCAACAGATGAGGTCACTACCAAACCTGTAGCCATAGTGCCCCTAGATAGGGAGGGCATCCTTGACTGGTTTAGGGTGGTGGTCAGTGCTGACCTCCCCCTAGATTGTGTCCTGGCAATGACCTCCCAGAGGTATGTCTGATCCCAGATGTCACCCAGGGTGCACACCAACCCAAGGCCCTGGGGAGCCAGTCCCTCCAGTTAGGAGACAGGGGTCCCCAAGAAAAGAGAAAAAGAAAACGAAGGGTAGGCCACTCTTAAAGAGAGTTTCAGGAAGCCAAAGGCCCTCTGTCCCAGTAGGGAGGGATCCCGGAACTGGGACTTGTGAGGACTCACCTGACCCCAAGGAAGTCCTGAGTACTCAGGCAGCTGTCCAACTGCAGGGTGTTGCCCGTGCACTGACAGAAGGGAGAGTGGATGGAGGGTGTATGCCACACAATGTGGTAACTACCCACTCCAAACAGCAAGAGGGGTGGCAGGACCCCACAGTTGCCTCTAAAGGACCTCACCTACCTGTCACTGCAGAGCTTAGGGTGTGGTTCTGGGTGCTGACAGCTGTCAGTAGCCTCTGCTGGGTGCAGTCTTCATGGCAGCACTGCACTTGGCCTGAGGGGCAGACCACAGGGATATGATCAAAGTATGCCCCCTGACTCTGTTGGTCATGGTGGGGTTGCTCAAATATTGGGTGACATCTTTGGGTAATCTATGTGTTGCCCTAGCAAATTTAGGGATGGGGAGATGGGCACCTCACTACCCAAGTTGGCAAAGAGAGAGGAGGAAAACCCCCTAGAGAGATTTTCCAGTATAAGATGGGTCATTTTACTGTTGGGATGGGCTCACTACCCAGGGGGAGTGACCATGACAGGAAGATGTAAAGCAGAATAGGCCCCATGAAGACACATCCATTTGTCCTCACTGTCTTCCTCGCCTGACAAGCCAGTAAGACTCTGGCAGGGTTGGTCTGAGTCTCCCAGACCTGTGGGCTGGGGGGGGGGAGGCTTGTGTGGAGAAACAGGGCTGATTGCATAGGCTCCCTAACTTTTGCCTCCATTTTCACTTTTTGCTGGTATTTTCCTGGCTCTGATGGTGCCCTGGGTACTGCTAACCAGTTACCCGGGCCTGTGCTCTGTGTAAAGGGCCTGTGCTGTGAGCTTCCTGGGCGTTGGACTGGGGGGGAGCTTATGTGGGCAAACAGGGCTGATTGCTGAAGCTCCCTATCTTTTGCCCCCATTTTTCAAATTTTGCTAGTATTTTCCTGAGTCTGATGGTGCCCTGGGTACTGCGGACCATTCCCAGGGCTTGTGCTCTGTGTAAAGTGGATATGCAAATTAGGCTTATTATAATTGGCAGTATCATCCTACCTATATGTCCCTAGTATATAGTAGGGCATTTAGAATCAGGGACCGTAGCATGGGTAGTGCATTCATAGGCGCACTGCTGAGGTGCCCAGTGTCATTTTAAGGGCACACCTGGTTTGCTGGCTGCTTTTTCAAAGTACTTCCATAGTCTTGAACTATCTTATGTTTACATATAAGTCATTCCTAAGGTGTGCCCCAAGAGACCCTAAGGTTATATATTCAGTATTTTATGAGAAATTAAGAAAAATCCAAGTTTGTATATCTAGAAGCACGAATACTTCCAGAATTAAAAGTACTTCCAAAGTCTTAAACTGCCTTGTTTTTTCATTTAGGTCACGCCTAGGGTGTGCCCCAAATTTCCCTAGGGTTGGATAGTCAGTGGTTTAGGAGAAATTAAGGAAAATCCAAATTTGTATATACAGAAGCACAAATACTTCCTGAATATTCACAAATGGGCACACAAATATAAGTGACTGCCATTTTAAGGTCCGGGACATGGTCCTTGGGCCTGAAAAACAAAATGAAAAGTAGCAGAAGGGTTCAGGGTGGAGGTACCCTGATCCTAGGGATGTGATTTAAGGTTTTGTGAGAGTGAAATTATGGGTTTTAAATGATTTTTCTTCACCATGCATGATATTCTTAAATATTTACGAATATTTGCGAATAAGCAGATTGTTTTAAAAACATTCACAGACTCATTCGTACACTAATTCACTGACTCATACAAGCATTCAGAGACTCGTGCGCCAACTCAAATACCTACTTAAACACTTATGTATGCACTCAGACCCACTCACTGTCTCACACACCAGCTTTCAGACCCATTCAGACACCTATGCACCCACTCACAGATCTACTGACAGAGACAGGCCCTGTGGTCAACCCCTGCTGCACACGTGCATAGTGCTGGGTTGGGTGGTAGTCAGGATTTGACTACAGGTCCTGCAGCCAACCTCTGCTCTGCACATCCAAAGGCCGTGTGCAGCAGTGGTTGGATTAGCGTGTGGTAATTAAAATTACTTTAAATTTTAAAAAAACATAGAAATTCACTGAAAAAAAAACCCAAAGGCTACCACGATTTAATAGTTAGGTTCTGAATTTACTCATACAAAACCACATAAATTCAGCAGTTATGTTTAGAGTTATTTCAAGTAGCTATAACGTGCGCCTTAAGGTAAATATAACTCACGCCTTTGCCATGCACAATTTTCTCATCAAAAATGTTATTGCAAATGTTGCAGTCATTTTATCAAAGATGTCATCAATTATATAATATGCGGAGTACTTAGCTGTGCAGGGCAAATGCGCAAGTTACAGCTACCTTGGGGTGAAAGTTATAGTTACTACAGTATTAAGAAGGGGCAAATTCCGTCTGCTCTCAAAAATAAAATAAAATCTCAATCCCGAGAACCTGAACAACTTCCAATCATTCTCCACACTCTCATTTTTAAGAAAAGTAATTGAAAACTGCATGGCATCTCAATCAACTAGCCTCACACATCCAAACAAACAACCTTCCAGAAGTTCTCCAATCATGTTTCCGTGAGGGTCACAGTACAGAAACTGTGATCCTCCAAATAGTCGACGACTCCCTTAGAATTCCCGAATCTGGCAACTGCTACTTCCAGGTGTACCTGGATTTATCCCCTGCATTTGACACTGTCAATCATCATGACCTCCTTTGTATTCTTGAACTATGCATAAGATGTGGTAGCACAGTCCTCATCTGTTTTTTTCTTCCCTATCCATTTGTTCCCAAATTGCGAAAATAGGCTCCTCATTCTCGAGACCAGTCAGTAATCATTAAGGTGTCCCCAAGGTTCAGTCCTCTATCCAGCCCTGTTCAAACCTCTACTAGAACGACTATGTGTGATGCTTAGAAATGCTGGGATTCTCTTCCACCTCTATGCTGATGATACCCAAATATATTTGAAAATCTCATCCTTGGAGGATGTAGCCCTGCTTTCAAATACACTGTTAAAGATTCAAAACTGAATGTTAAAACTGAACCCAATTAAAACTGAATGTTTTTTTATTTTACCTCCAAAAACAACAATGCCTGTACAAGAATGGATGGGCAACTTTCATGCATTCGAAGGCTGCCCTGCTATGGTCACAAGGGCCAGATCATTGGCATCACCTTTGACAATTGTCTCAGTCTTCACAGCAACATAGTAGCCATGGTCAATGGCGCACACCACCAACTTAGGCAGTTTATGGGCATCAGATAAATGATTCTGGAACAAGACCTCCAAACAGTGGTGCAGATTCAAGTTCTCTCTAGACTAGACTATGTAATTACCCATTCTCTCAGGCATTCCCAAAGTTCACCTAGGCCCACTGAGAGCAACACTACATGCTGCAGCACGCTTCGTCAGCCCTGATAACCCTCTAATGGCTCCCAATTTAAGCGCACAGAGCACTGCACTCCTCCTCACCCTATTATCTAAACAAGAAACTGAAATTACCAGGAGCAAATAGGGGTTCCAGAAATGCCCAATACCTGCTCCTGGAACCCTCCACCTTCAAACGAGAAGGAGACATGAACCAGTCTTTCTCTGGTAGCGCCACCATTATCTGGAAGTCTCTGCCTCCTTCACTCCATCTAACCACCTGCCTAGCAACCTTCAGGAAGAAAGTTAATCTCCTCCTATTGGACATCGTGGGTAATTCATCCTCAACCAGACTTGTTTACTTTCTCCACCGCTCCCTGATCTGCCTTCGTTGAACTGTCATGAGTGCTGTAACTTGTAGGGTAATTAGTAGTGCATGGCAAGGGCGTGAGCTATATTTACCTTAGGGCATGAGTTATAGTTACTTGAGAAAATTATAACTATAACAGGTGAATTTCTATGGTTTGGTACGTTTAAAATGTGACCCTAACTATAACGCCCCTAAAACCTTTTTTTTTTTCTTTTGTAAATTTCTATGTTTCTTTTAAAATCCTATTTCCTAACTCTGACGTCCAGGTAATTATTTTTTTTTTTTCAGTGAATTTCTGTTTTTCTTTTTTTTTACGCAAAGTAATTTTTATTATTATACATTAATCAAACCACCGCTGCACGCTGCCTTTGGCTATGCATAGCAGTACTTAACTGCAGCTCCTGGCTTGCTGCCAGGACCTGAGACCAACACCTATGACAACTCAACCACATGCTGCACACAGCCTTCAGCAGTACATAGCGGCCAACCCCTATAACCAGCGCTGCTCACAGCCTTTGGCCATGTGCAGTGAGTGTTTGCCACAGGACCTATCATGCAACCAGGTTCTGTGGCCAACCCCTATACCACCCAAATTCTGCACAGGCCCCCTCTTTGGGCTGATTTTGGCCCTGGGAACCCCATCCCCGAGGGCCCAGCCTAAATATTTAATTTGTTTGGGGGGAGAGGGGCCATGTGGTCCTCATTCCCAGGCCGATCTCGGCCCTGGAGACCCCATCCCCCTGAGTCCGACCTAAACATTACATTTTTTGGAAGTAAAGGCAGCCAATCTTGGCCTGGGGACCCCATCCCTTGGGGCCCAGCCATGTGACCTTGTGTTCCCCAGGGTACCCAGTGACAATGTTGGGGACCACACGTGAGCCTAAAGCAGCTCCCTCCCTATGAGAGCAGTGTTTCCTCTGTTTCCTTTACTGTTCTCCACAAGCTGGGAAACAGAGGCAACCTCCACTTGCATAAAGTGAGAACTTTTTGACAAATCTCACTTCATCCGAGTCGAGTGTTTGCTCTGACTTTATGAGAGCTGTTAAAGCTCCCACCAAGTCACAGCAAACAACTATGTCCTGGGGTTGGACAACACGAGACACAGCAGGAGGTGACCCGGGGGGGGGGGTGACCGTCCCCAGGGCGGCCCCCAGGGCCATCAGTAGCTCCGTGAGGGGGACTGTGTGGCCATTCTCCAACATTAGAAGCCCCATGGAGGGTGTGGTGCCTTGGGCCCAGTGGTCCACAACTGACCTCCTATGTCTTTTTAAATTAGCCCTGGGTATGTGGCAGTCCTTAGAGCTGCAAGGGGGGGGGGGCAGGTGGCACCCCACATGTCATTTGTTTGAAGCTCCAGGGAGGTGGAAGTCCCCGGGTCTGCATGGTGACTGGGCGGCCTCTCTCAATGTATTCTGAGCTGTCTGGAAGATGGCAATCCTAGGGGCTGCAGGGGGGCAGGCAGCCCCCTGCATTCTATTTATTAGCCCCAGGGAGGTGGTGGTCTCCAGGACTGGGTGGCCAGGCATGCCCCGCATTAAAAAAAACTATGCCCCCTGGACTTGGCCCACCCAGGGGCTTCAGCATTATCAAGGTCTAGGTTTTTTTAACGGGTTTTCACAAGATCCACAGATCCATTGCAACTCTCAAGGAAGATTTTTTTTAAACTGCTTTTTAGCTGTGGGGTGTACCTCTGGGACCCTAGCACCAGAGCTAAGGGGTCAGGGTGTCTTTACCCTGGCCCTTTCTGTTTTTGTTTATGTTTTTTTCTGGGACTCAGCTGAAGCTGAGTCTCAAGATTGCTGCCAACTCTTTCTCTTTTAAGTGTTGGCAGCCAAACAGATCTTTGGACGTCCCACAAAACATTTGTGTTCCTATATATATCTCTTTCTCTCACTCTGTATATATATATCCACAGTCCCCACAAACCTAATGGTGGCACTCACTCAGACAGCAGTTTGACCAGGATTTATTCAATTATTATGACGGGTTTCAGCCGAACAGCCTTGCTTGCATAATCACTGTGTTGCTCATAACACCTATAAAACCATTCAAACATACATCAAAAGTAGAAAACAGACTCTCATAGAATAGAGGCCCTCATTACAACCCTGGCAGTCGGTGTTAAAGCGGCAGTAATAACGCAAACATGCCGGTGGAAAAAAAAATGGGATTACGACCGTGGCGGAAACCGCCAACATAGACAGCCACTTTGACACTCCGACCGCAACGGCAGTAGAAACAAACAGCGTGGCGGTCACCGCCAACTGACGGGCGGCAGACAAAGTACCGCCCACCCTATTACAAAAGCATATCCGCCACCAGCAGAACCGATGCTATCAAAAGCACAGTGGAAACAGTACACAGAAGGGAAATCATTCACCTCTCGACACCCAACAAGGAACCAGGACGCCATGGAGCCCGAACCACACATACTGCTCATGCTGGTTTACCTCCTCTTCTACCAGGAGTACGAACTGCGGCGGTGGCGACCACAATGGGTACTGCACCTACAACAAGGGAGGGGGGAGGAAACAGAGTGACACACACACGCAACACCCCCACCCTCACACACAACATACACACAAATACATGCAGCAACATTACATATACACCCTCCCCACCCCCTAGAAGAACGCAAGGACAAAATGAAATGATTGTAACCATTGTAATCAAGAAAAATCCATTATTCAGAAGTCAAAATTCTGTATATACAAATATGTACACCAACTACACAAGTTATGCTAATCATTGTCTGTGGACCACTGTGCCCAAAATGCATGGGCGAAGCCCACACATGATACCTGACTTGAAACGGAGAGAACACTGCTGGGGCATCAGATCGAAAATATACAGGCACCTCAGGGGGAGGGGGAGTGGGACGGGGGCATCTCAGTCTGATGAACGTTTGACGGCGCTGCTGCACGAGGGGGCTCCATGCCCATTGATGTATCCTGGGGAGTGCAAAGCCACAATCTCTCAAGTCTCTCCAGTGGGGGGTTTCCCACTGCTTTATCCTGGGGAGTGCAAAGCCACAGTCTCTCAAGTCTTTCCAGTGGGTGGGTTGCCCACTGCTTTATCCTGGGGAGTGCAAATCCACAGTCTCTCAAATCTCTCCAGTGGGTGGGTTGCCCACTGCTTTATCCTGTGGAGTGCAAAGCCACAGTCTCTCAAGTCTCTCCAGTGGGTGGGATGCCCACTGCTGTATCCTGGGGAGTGCAAAGCCACAGTCTCTCAAGTGGATAACAGTCTCCACTGGTTCTGGAGGGAGCCTGGTGCCCAGAGGGCTTCATCCGGCCAAGGACTGAGGTAGTGGATGTGATTCTCCACTTTTTCTGGAGGGGGCCTGGTGCCCAGAGTGCTTCATCCTGCTGAGGACTGAGGTAGTGGATGTGATTCTCCACTGGTTCTGGAGGGGGCCTGGTGCCCAGAGTGCTTCATCCTGCCAAGGACTGAGGAAGTGAATGTCATTCTCCACTGGTTCTGGAGGGGGCCTCGTGCCCAGAGTGCTCTACATGCAGTGTGGCCAGTACAATTCCCTCACCTGGGTGTGCATGCCACGAGATTTGTGAGGTTCAGGTAGCATGATATGCCACAGAGGCAGCGACATACCCCACACTGCTGCTGCTGCGCCTTCCACCTGTAGGTGTAAACAGTGATGGAAGAAATACCTCATGGAAGCTGCCCAGGGTCCAGGAACTCTCCTCCAGCCTCAGACGACCTACCACTGGGGATGGTAGCTATGTCAGCGGTGGTGCCTGTGTCCGAGGATGCCGCAGGCTGGTGGCGGTGCTTGCGGCTTGGTCTGTCGTGGCGGTGCTTGCGGCAGTGTCTGTTGCGGCGGTGCTTGCGGTGGTGCTGGCAGTGGTGCTGGCGGTGGTGCAGGGGTCAGCACCTGCAGAAGGACACAGCAGGACGTTTCCTGGAGCCTCGGATGGCTGCCCACAGGGGAAGAGGCTGAGGACTGTCGCTGAGGCTGTAGACGTGCCGGGGGCGGTGCTGGTGGCGGTGCTTGCGGTGGTGTCTGTCGCAGCGGTGCTTGCGGCGGTGTCTGTTGCGGCAGTGCTTGCGGCGGTGCTGGCGGTGGTGCATAGGTCAGCACCTGCAGAGGGACACAGCAGGACGTTTCCTGCAGCCTCGGACAGCTGCCCACTGGGGAATTGGCTGGGGACTGTCGCTGAGGCTGTAGACATGCTGGGGGCGGTGCAGGTGGCGGTCTGTTGCGGCGATGCTTGCGGCGATGCTTGCGGCGGTGCTGCCGGTGGTGCATGGGTCAGCACCTGCAGAGGGACACAGCAGGACGTTTCCTGCAGCTTCGGACAGCTGCCAACTGGGTAAGAGGCTGGGGAATGTCGTTGAGGCTGTAGACATGCCGGGGGTGGTACAGGTGGCAGTTGTGGTGGCGGGGCAGCTAGCGGTGTTCACCGCTGTACAGGTCGGCGTGGTCATGGACAGAAAGTGTGACACTGTTCCCTCAGTCGGTGCTACCATGCCCTCTCCTGACCTGCTCTTCAGCTTTTGGCCCTGTCCCAGCTTTGATGGTGCTGCAGTTGTCTTGCCACTATCCCCTTTGTTTTTTGCTGAGCCCTTGGTGGCTGGTACTTTTGGCTTCCCCCTCTGGGATGTGGGCACCTTTTTCACCTTGGCAGGTGGCTGAATGTCCTTGCCCTTGCTACATGGCACACTGGCAGCCCTGATGGGTGGCGCACTCCATGACCCCGCAGTTGCTGGCACCACTGTGCCTGGGGATTTGGTGGCTGAGATGCTGGGCTGGGACCTGCAAAGCCTGGCCCTTGGGTGAAGGAGGGAGGGGAGGTGTAGGGAAGAGGTCAATGTTAGCCAGGAAGAGTTTCTTAGACACACTGGGACGGGAAGATGCAGGGGGTTTGGGAGTGGAGGTAGAGGTAGTGACTGTAGGAGGTGTACGTCTGCTGAATTTGGGTGAAGGTGCATGGGCTGGAGGATGTTGTGAGGTGGATGGCTGTTGGGTGGGTGTGACTGTGTTTGTGTACTTTGGGAGGAGGGCTCACTGACACACTGGGAGAGGACACTGGGGATGTGTGCATGGTAGTGGGGGTGGTGAGTGCACATGAGTGGTGTGTGGTGATGGGTGTGCTGGTGATGGAGGTAGTGTCTGAGGATGTAGTGCATGCAGGTGTGAGTGGAGACAAGACAGGGAGGGAGGAGGAAGACGTGGATGAGGGGGACACAGTGGAGCAGTGGATGTTGCTGTGTCTGCATGGGGATGGTGCTTGTGTGAGTGCCTGTGGTATGTGTGGTGCTTATGTCTGCCTGAGCCACTCTTATGTGTTAATGAGTGTGCATGCTGGTCTGATGGTGTGCTTGGGATAGGCTGAGATACAGGGGATTGGGTCTAGGTGGAGGAAGTTGGAGGGGGAGGCTGGACACAGGGACAATGGCTGCCATAAGTGCTGAGGCCAGAGCCTGAAATGCTCTCTGTTGGGCTGCCTGGCCAGAATAAATGCCATCCAGGTATGCATGTGTTTGCTGCAAATGCCTCTCTACTCTCTGGATGGCATTCACAATGGTAGATTGCCCAACAGTGAGGGATCTCAGGAGATCAATAGCCTCCTCACTGAGGGCAGCAGGGCTGACTGGGGCAGGGCCTTAGGTGCCTGGGGCGAAGGAGATGCCCACCCTCCTGGGTGAGCGGGCACGGGACACACGCTGAGGGGCTGCTAGGAGGGCAGTGCTGGTGGGGGGGTGGCAGCTGTACCTGTTGATGCGGTGGGCACAGATGTACCCACTACCGCAAGGGAGCTCCCATCCGAGGAGGAGTCACTGTCACTGCTGTTTGCTCCTGTCCCCGCCGTGGAGCTCCCCCCGCCCTCCGTCCCACTGGTGGCTTCAGACTCCATTGTTTCACCCTCCAGGGCCAAGTGGGTTGCAGCTCCCTCCTGCTCCGGTGCCAATGCTCCTCCGCCTGATGATGCTATTGCACACAAGAACAGGGAGACCACAAAAAGGGGGGGAAGACAGAAGAAAGACATGTTCAGTGCATGCAACACCACTACTGTTGGTGGACACAACACACATGGAGCAGCCCTCTGCACTACTCCATGCACTAACAGTTCCTAGAAATTTCTGCTGACCATGGGGTACGAGGCCTAAGACCAATTGCTGGATACCTGGAAGTCACAGGAGTCTGACTAGGTGTAGATGGCACTTACCACTGGTGGGGTTGGGGTGCCACATAGCCTGCCTCACAAGGGACCTTGCCTACCAACTTTGCCCTGGCCTAGGGGAACTCACAGCCCACCTCCCCCACCCAGACACCTCGTAATGCGTGCAGAGTCAACTGACTGAGAGTTTACTCACCACCTTGTGGCTGCTGTGATGCCCTCAAGCGCCCATCCAACTCTGGATAGGCCATCGCCAGGATCTGGAACATCAGGGGGGTCATGGTGCGACAGGCACCCATCCTACATTGGGAGGCCATCCCCAGCTGGGCCTCAGTCGTCTCCTTGTTCCAGCGGCGCAGGTCCTCCCATCTTTTATGGCAGTGGGTGCTCCGTCTGCGGTAGAACCCCAGGGTCCAGATGTCCTTGGCGACAGCACGCCAAATACCCTTCTTCTGGTGGGCGCTGACCTAGAGGAATGGTACAGGGGGAAAAGGAAATTACTTACCCATCCGGACCGTAATACTCATTGCCCCCCAGTTTCCACCCTTGCCCTCACTCACATACACTCCCCATCCGCACATGCAGGCCTCAGCCCACACCGTATCTTCCATCCACACCACTCAAAACAGGCATTACCCATACAGCATGCTCACAGTGTACTCACCTGTTTGTCTGGAGGACTGTACATTTGCGTGTACTGGGGGAGGACCCCATCCACTAGTTTCTCCAACTCCTCCGAAGTGAAGGCAGGGGCCCTTTCCGAAGACACATGAGCCATCGTCGCTTCCAGACTGTGGTCACAGCAGCACTTGCAGTGTAGGTCCTCTCCTGTTGAAGGTCGGGTATCAAGTGAGTGAACAGACAGAAAATGGCAGTCACATCCACGGCGGTGCATACCATCACCGCCGGCGTACATCGTTATTGGCTCCTGGGACCCATAGGGCCCAATGTTAACCAATGCTGAATTGCGCTGCGGTCTTCGACCGCCCACCGCGACGGTGTAGAACGCCAGCGCAGTTACCTCATATCCCCTTGTTCCACCTTACAGGTCAGGCAGCAGCCATTTCAGGAGGCCACATGGGATGGATGTTAACTGCGTCACACCTATCTAGGCCAGGAATATAGACAGATACCGACACATTGCGGATTAATAACGTTTCTGAAAATAAGACATTGTGATACCTCAGTGTTGGATGACTCTCTGCTCACTGTTCTCCTCCATATGGCACGTCCGCTGGGGCAGGTGATGAGATGGTGGCATCCTCCGGTGTACAGACCCCTGGTGGACCTGTCGACAATGGAAGAGAGACACATCCTGGTCACATACAGACTTGATCGTGCAACAATCCAGGAACTGTGTGCCCAGTTGGACCTGGACCTGATGTCAGCTATCCGCCATCCCACAGGAATCCCCCCTGTAGTGCAGGTCCTGTCTGTACTCCATTTTCTGGCCAGTGGGTCTTTTCAAACAACAGTGGCCATGGCATCAGGGATGTCCCAGCCAATGTTCTCTAACGTGTTGTCCAGAGTGTTGTCTGCCCTGCTGAAACACATACGCAGCTACATCGTTTTCCCTCAGGTGGAGGATTTGCCCACCGTGAAAGGTGACTTCTATGCCCTGGGACATATCCCCAACATCTTTGGTGCCATTGATGGTACACAAGTGGCATTTGTACCCCCCGCAGAAATGAACAGGTGTACAGAAACCGGAAGAGCTACCATTCTATGAATGGGCAGATGGTGTGTTTGGCAGACCAGTACATCTCCCATGTCAATGCCAAGTATCCTGGCTCTGTGCATGATGCTTACATTTTGAGGAATAGCAGCATCCCTTATGTGATGGGCCCACTCCAGAGGCACCGTGTGTGGCTAATAGGTGAGGGCAAGGTCCCAATAGAGTTGATATAGGTTTCTGGGTATGTGGCTGTCCCTAAGGGTTAGTGTGTGTCTAACAGTTGTCCCTCGACATTTGCGGGGGACTCTGGTTACCCCAACCTGTCATGGATACTGACCCCAGTGAGGAATCCCAGGACAAGGGCAGAGGGATGCTACAATGAGGCACATGGTTGAACTAGGAGGGTGATCGAATGCACCTTTGGCCTCCTGAAGGCCAGATTCCGGTGCCTCCATCTGACAGGTGGCTCCCAATACTACTCACCGAAGAAGGTGTGCCAGATAATCGTGGCCTGGCTTGGTTTTGGAATGTGTGGGTTGTGTTGGTGTGGTATCTATGGGTTGTTGGGGTGATGGGTGTGAGGGTGAGGGTGGGAGTATATGATGGCATGCAGGTGGGTGGGGGGGATAAGTAGGTGGGGATAAGTAGTAAAGATTTGCCTTACCAGAGTCCAGTCCTCCTGCTACTCCTGCGAGGTCCTCAGGATGCAGTATTGCCAAGACTTGCTCCTCCCATGTTGTTAGTTGTGGGGGAAGAGGTGGGGGTCCACCGCCAGTCCTCTGTACAGCAATCTGGTGTCTGGAGACCACGGAACGCACCTTCCCCCGTAAGTCGTTCCACCTCTTTCTGATGTTGTCCCTGGCAATTCTGTGCCATAGCTCCATCTTCCTTGCAATGGAGGTCTGCTGCACCTGTGATCCGAATAGCTGTGGCTCTACCTGGACGATTTCCTCCACCATGACCCTGAGCTCCTCCTCAGAGAAACTCGGGTGTCGTTGAGGTGCCATGAGGTGGTGTGCGTGATGTGTGAGGTGGTGTCTGTTGTAATGTGTGAGGGGGAGTGTTGGTGTGTGTTGTTTGAGGTGCGTGGATATTGTGTAAATGATGGTGTTGTGTGTCTGTGGTTGCAGGTGTTGTTTTAGGTAGTGTATGTCTATGGCGTGGTTTCAAAATTCTGGTACTAAGGGTTTGTGGGTGATGTGGGTGTGTGCTTTAAATTGGATTGGGTTTATGGGTGTGGTGTGTGTATGTGTATCAGGTGTGTGTATTTGGAATTGTCCAATGTGGTTTTGTTTGTATATGTGTGTGTATTTTGAGCGCAATGTGTGTACCACCAATGGATTACCACAGTTGAAAGACTGCTGCGTTGATTCGTGGGTCGTGATAGTGTGGGCCTATTCCTGTTGGCATGACGGTGTCGGTTTTGTTATCGCCAGTTTATCACTGACCTTTGGTGTGGCAGACTTGTGTGGGTGTCTGTATTGTGGCGGATTCCGGACCGTGGGTCATAATACATGTAGCGGAATTCCACGGCCGCAGCGGTATGTTGGCGGTCTTCTGCACAGCGGTAAGTGGGATTTACCGACAGGGTTTTAATGAGGGCTAGAGTGTCTATACCAATTTAGAAAAACATGGTAGTCATCTTGTCCTATACAGCATTATACATAAAGCACATACTCACGCCTACATTAACCACATTTTTCATCAAAAACTTGATCAAAATTCCCAACATTAGTAAACAGAAAAATATAATAAAAATTGCATAATATTAAGTAATATTTGGAAAACATATATATTCCTGTTTAGACATAGAAAAAAAAAAAAAAAAAAAAAAATATATATATATATATATATATGTGTGTATATATATATGTGTGCATATATATTGTTCGCACAGCAACTGAGCCCTGGAGTCCCAAATTGTCATGAGAAGATATTAAATCCTCAAAGATAAATATTCTTAGAGATGATGTACTACTCCTACTTGAACTGTTATTACAATAAAACAATGAAGTGCTAGGTCCGTATTTATACTTTTTTAGTGCTGCATTTGTGCCGCTTATTGACATAAGGAGCGACCTCTGACCTGATTTTGGTCAGGAGACCGCTCCCCCACGTACGCATTACCATCAAGCTGTTCCCCTGTCCTTGACCCCACACGTGCTGCCGATCGCATGTTTGAGGCCCTCCTCCACCCGCAGGCATCCACCTGCGTCTCATCCCTGGTGTCTAGTGGGCTCTGGTGAGCGTCACTAGACTTGTGCTTTGTACCGTTTTAAGGTTTGTGACTTGTTCTCTGTGCCTTGTATTATTGTGCTGTTCATGCCATTGTGACTTGTTCTCTGTGCCTTGAATTATTGTGAATTACTGTGCCGTTCATGCCGTTGATGTTATTGTGACTCGTTTTCTGTGCCCTGTATTAGTGTGCCGTTCACCCCTCAGTTTCTCCTTCTGTGCCTTTTTCCAGTTTTTTCTGTCGCTTTTGCCCGTTGTGCGCTCTACCTGCCGGCGGCTCTCTCCGAGCTGCTTTCCCCGCCGCTGCCTCCCTGCGGCCCCACCCCCCTCGCACCCCCATTCGCCGCTCCCTCCCGCCTCCCAGCTGCTCCTCCCTCCAACCTCCCTTCTTAATGGTGGTTGCTGCGCATACGCACAGTGGGCGTGCCGCTGGCGCACCGGAGGCACGCCAGAGGCAAGCACATATGCACCCGTCCGCACCTGGACCACGCCCAGCGCCACCCCCCCTGGTATGCGAGACCCCTGAACCTCCAGACGCCGCTACACGGCCGACCAACTCAACGCCCTCAACCCCGGCCGCATCACAGCATGCTCCCAGTCCTCACCAAGGAACACCCACGGACCCTTCGCATGCCACACCTGCGACAGAACAACTAAACCAACAAAGACCGAAACTAACCACCTCCACTGCATACTCCTCAACACCCACTCCGCATGCAAGCACGCCATCGAGCTCTGGGACCTGCTCGACTCCACCGCCCCAGACGTAGCCTTCCTGACAGAAACCTGGTGGAACGACTCCTCAGCGCCTGACATCGCAATAGTCATCCCGGACGGCTACAAGATCATCCGTAGGGACTGCAACAACGGTATCGGAGGAGGCATAGCCGTCGCCCACAAATCCTCCCTCATGGTTGACACCCACACTGACGACTCCCTCAAGACTGCCGAACACGTACACTTCCGCATCCACACCGACCCCAACACCACTCTCAGAGGAGCGCTCATCTACAGACCCCCAGGACCACGAGCACCATTCAGCGAATCCCTCGCCGATCTCACCAGCACCCACGCACTCACCTCAACTGATTACATCCTCCTCGGGGACCTAAATTTCCATCTGGAGAACAACAACAACACCAACTCCACTACTCTGATCGACAACCTCACCAACCACGGCCTCAGACAACTCATCAACACACCAACCCACATCGCCGGCCACACGCTTGATCCCATCTTCTCCTCAAGCGCCCACGTCACCTTCAACCATACCACTGTACTCCACTGGACCGACCACCACTGCATCCACTTCACCTACAAGAAACATACCGAGCACCATCGCACCCAACAACCACCCCACCGATGCTGGAGCAAAGTTACGGAAGACCAGCTTACCAACACCCTCGCCCAGAACCCACCCCCGACTCCACCTACCCAGACACCGCCGCCCACAACCTCACCCTATGGATCAACGACTGCGCCAACAACCTCGCGCCGCTCTTCAACCAGTAACAACAGCACCTCCCCCCCCCAGCACCTTGAAACCCTCACGGGTACGTAGTGCGCTTTATAAATCCAATGATTGATTGATTGATTGATTGATAAAGCGGCGCAAACTTACAAATAACAATTGTATTTTGCACATTTGCGCCGCTTTTGTGTCACAAAATGATGCAAATGGCGCGCTAAAAAAGTATAAATATGGGCCCTAGTGTGCTAAGGCATCATACAAATTTACAGAAACTATATATATTAAAGTATGTGACATTATCACCTGAAGGTGAGCACCCCAAATTGATAAAGTTTATGCAAGTTGTTAATGTTTTTACTTCCTAATGGTGCCCTACATACTTAACCTGCCACTACTTCATTCCACTGTGGAAAAGATGGACAACTGTGGGGGCTTCATCCATGTAACAGAACAACAATACAAAATATAATTAATTACAAAGACACCAGTCTGTATAGGTGAGTAAGAAAGCAGACCAGATAAACACTCTTGACACAGATAATACACATTACCAACACCAGTGAATTGAAGGATATCATAAAAGATTGGCTAGAAGTACTCCCCAATCATCTCTAAGGATACAAATCGACAGCCCTTCTTCCTTTTCTGTTAAGTGAAGAAGCAACAAACATAAAAATAACAGGTTAAAACTCTTATGTTTGCTATTCTATATTCAGCAAAAAGAGGGTCCAGAAAAAGATGAAAAATTGGGGCTGATGGTACAGAATAGTCAGATTTCACACAATTGTCTTTTGTTGAGACTAGAATCTACAATTGTTTGATTCTGTGCTGTTGGTCTAAACTAACTTAGGCAATGATTTCTGACAGGCATCCAATATGTTTGTCTGTCAAGACGCTGCTGCATCTTACTTCACTTGACTTAATATAAGGTTGCATTTTAATTCCAAAGCAGTCCCAGAAAAACAGGAGAACCTTCTACATATCCTCACCTATTATGGGACTGTATTTCTGTTAAACCAACCACCTTGAAGGCATGCTAGCAGAGCAGGGTCACTATGATGCCTTCCACCAGTAGCCACTCACCACACCAGTCAATGAAGACAAGCAGAATAATTTACTTTTCTTTTACTGGTAACTCACAAATTCCTTAAAGATAACATCAGTGGCCCCATTACCCAAAGAGCCCTAGGGTGCAATGGGTGTGCACCCACTGTAGAGGCTTAAGTAGTTCCTCTTATAATGCAGAATGCATCAAGGCTACATGTGTGCTAGCTTAATATAAAGATGTGATTCTTCCATTTGCATGGGTGTGTAAACTCATGCAAATAAGGACACTCTTTCATGTGTCCACAATGTTTCACAGACAGGGAAATTAAGGGAAAATAAACATGCACAGAAGTGCAATAAGTGTGCACCACATTAAGAAGGTACAAACTCAGCCTTGAGATTGATCCTTCAAATAGTGTCCCACTACCATACCAGACACCTACCTGCAGGCACATGCAGTACCAACAATTGTAAGGTAACAAAGTGGCACACACAACCAAATTCAAAGAAGATGCAAAAGGAAATCCTAGAGATCATAATCTAAAAAGGGAATAAAGAGCTCTTAATTTGGAAATGTTCATGGTAAAGAGCATCTCGAAAAGGTAAAATGCCATTCAATGAGTTTGCCATTCATCAAGGCCTAGCGCCACCTCAGACCAACTGCGATGGAACTGAGGTGATATACACCAAGCAGGTTGTCCCCTCAATATATTTACCGTACTTTTTTTTTCAGTAGGCCAAAGTTTTCCAGTGAAATAAGGTCTAAGCATGAGGCACAGAGGATGCCGTAAAGTCAGTTATATTGTTGTCATGAGGTAATTTTATTTGGTACCAAACATTCTGAGCTGGACTGTGTAACAGCTGTGATTGCTGTTCTGTCTGCTGGGATAAAATAGCCACCTTGATTAGTTCTAAGTTTTTACCTTCAATCTTATTCAGTTTTTGTCTCTCAAAATCAACCAGTGGGGCTAGACTGGCGGTTGTTGGTGAGCAGGGCTTCCTAAGATACCTTCACTGCAGGGTCACGCTTAACCAGACTTCAATACTGTAAAAACTTAAACCAAACCTGATTTTCTTTTTCACCGAGGGTTTGCCCTCTGTGGGTAAGCTTCTTTAACTTGTTCCACTCCTGAATAGGTTAAGATATAATTAAGTCCCAGTTTCCTTTAATTGCTGTGAAATTTCTTTCTGGTTACTACTTCTGCTCTCAAGGCCTCAGCATAGGCTTCTGGGTACCAAGCCATTTAAAAAACCATGGCAACAGCATGGTACAGTCAACAGTGGTAAGCTGTACCTTGTAAGAGTCTGGAGGACTTCTACTTCTTGATGTCCCTGTAGTAAGTAACTTGAAGTTTACCATTTTGCCCTTCGAGAGCAGGTACAGTTCCTGGTTGTTAGCAGGAGTAATAAGCCAGATAGACCTTCAGATTGAGCAGGGTCTTGATTCTTTGGACATTATCTTCCCAGGCCCATGAATATACTATATATACTGAAAAGGTAGTGGTGATGTGCCATTCTGACCTATGCAGTAGACAGAGTGTGGAGATTTTCCTACACACAATCCTGACTACTCGCTTACTCTACCCTCATCCTAGCACTTTCTCTTTGGTTTCCTGCAAAATTTGCCACAACCTGTAAATCCAAGAATAATATCTCCTTCCTTCATCTGTAGAGCCTCTGGTGTCTTCTAGCAACTCTCCCTTTAAATGCAGGTCTCTTCCTCTTTATCAGTCATATGGGTTGAAGTCAAAACGACTAGAATGGTCAAGAGAAAAAAGGGGAGCAGTTACAGACAATCACATTTGACATGACCAAGACAATGCCCTTTACCCTGTTGTTTTCTTCACTGTTGCTGACACTGAAACCTATAGCAAGATGTACATTTTAATTGGGTCCAATCCTGCAAGTCAGTTTCCATTCTACTTTGAATTGACTTCAGCATTCACAGATACAATGACTTTTTGAGCTACAAGACTCTTTGAGGGTATGATTGTCAGCCAGAAGCTCTCCCTAGTATAACATTTTTGCAATTGTTTTTTTACCACCATGGGTAAAGACACATTTGTTTCATCATAACCACATTTATTGGTTCTAGGGTATAATGGAACATCCTGATGGTGGCCTTAGGAAGAAGGGACCATTAGCATGTAGTATCAATAGTTATGTAGCTAAAACAATGACCTATTATTTTAATAGATTAGAAAAAACACAAAATCTGACAGAAAACCTCAACCTAATTAATCATTGTAAATGGGCTTTCCATTAGCAATTTTATATGAGTACAAAGGGTAGCAGAAGAGGAGCTGTACTACTACAATGTAGAAGAGAGCAGGTGGGGTTGTTCTGGCAGGCTCCATGAACAGAAATTAGATTGATCAGAGGAAAAAAGGCATAGAAGAAGCAGAAACAGGAAAAAAGCAAATAAACTTGGGGAGGTAGATGGAGCCCGGTGGAAACAGGAAGGTTTGAACAGTATACTTCAGTTGATTAAGAGAGTATGTACTGAAATATTTGTCCTCTGGATATTCGTTCTCCCTCAAACTGAGTTTACTTAAATATTAAATCAGGAGCTTTGTACAGTTACTGGTGACTAGCAAAATGGATTTGCAGCATAGAATGACTAAACAATATGCTGGTAATTATCTTAGATTGATGTGTATGGTTGAAAAAGAAAAATCTAAAACAATGCTTCAATGAAATGAAATGATCAACTGTAATCAGTTACTAGGTAAATTTATCTGTGGTCCAAAAATGAAAATACGTGGGGCAACAAAATTAAGATTAATTGCAATAATCTGTGTGTATTCATACAGCACATTAATAACACATAATACATCACTGAGAAATGAGTCCTGCTACCAGAAAATAAACCATAATCCTATGTTAGAAATACAAGCCAACTTCAAATATTTAGTGTACAAATGGTGTGCCAGAGTGTTGGCGTGTCTAGTACACTGTGTATTTCATTTCGTTTCATTTCCATTGCTCGTATTTTGTTTATTGTATTTGTTTTTTTTGTTTTTCCAAACGGTTTAAACCTTTAATCTGTGCCCATTTACTGCTCCGCTTTGCATTTGCTCTCTCCAATTGTGCCCGATATTTTTTTCTGGCTCTCGCCGGACTCTGTGTCCCAGCCGCTGCGTCCCCTGCGGCCCCACCCCCCTCATGCCCCCAATGGACACTCCCTCCCACCTCTCAGCTGCTCCTCCCTCCCACCTCCCCTTCATACAGGCAAGCCTGTCTGCGCCCATCCGTGCCTGGACCGCCCCCAGTGCCCGTCTCCCTGCTCCACGCGCCTCCAGCCCCTCCAAATGCCGCTACTCCTCCACAGAACTCCTCGCTCTCAACCCAGACCAGCACCCTGGTTGCACCCAGGCCAACCCCAAACACACTCACGGACCTTTCACATGCCACTCATGCCATTTCTCCTGCACTCACACCAACACCAGCAACACCAACCAGCACCCCAACAACACCAAACCCCACAATCACCTCACCTGCATCCTCCTTAACACCCGCTCCGTCTACAAGCACACCATAGAGCTTTGGGACCTGCTCACCACAAACTCTCCTGATATCGCCTTCCTCACTGAAACCTGGATGAACTCGTCATCAGAACCCTACATTGCCATAACTATCCCAGAAGGTTACAAAATCACCCGCAAAGACCGCACCAACAAACCAGGAGGAAGTCTCGCCATAATACACAAAAACTTCATCAAAATTTCCACCAACACCAACGACACCCTAGACAACACAGAACACCTACACTTTCAAGTACATATCAATGCCAACACCACCCTTAGAGGAACCCTCATCTACGGACCACCAGGACCCAGCCCCCCATTCTGTGACACCATCGCCGAGACTATCAGCTCCCACGCCCTCACCTCCACAGACTACATACTTCTTGGTGACCTTAACTTTCACCTGTAAAGCACCCACGACTGCAACTCCACTGCCCTGCTGGACAACCCCTCGAACCTCGGCCTCAAGCAACTGGTCACCTCACCCACCCACTCAGCGGGACACACGCTAGACGCCATCTTCACCTCCAGCAGCCACATCACCTTCACTCACACCACCGAACTCCACTGGACTGACCACCACTGCGTCCACTTCTCCTTTATGAAACGCACCACCCACCACCAACAACGCACTACACCCTACCGCAAGTTGAACAAGATCTCCAAAGAACACCTGATCTCCAACCTCGCACAAGCTTCACCTCTCATCACCAACGACCCCAACACTGCTGTCCTCAACCTCACACAATGGCTAGAAACATGCGCAGACTCCTTCACCTCTTTGAAAACAAACAACAACACCTGCACCATCAAGACCGCCCCCTGGTTCACCACAGAACTTCAGTCTTCCAAACGAGAATGCCAAAAAATTGAGAAAGCCTGGCACCAAGAACTCTCAATGAGCAACTTCTCTGCCCTCAAAACAGCCATGCGCAAACACCAACTCATCTGGACCACCAAACGGTCCTTCTACAAAGAACGCATAGACAACAACACACACAACAGCAAGGAACTTTTTGCCATCATCAAAGAACTCACCAAACCCAAATCCTGCACCATCGACCCCCCACACTCCCAAGACCTCGGCAACTCCCTCTCCAACTACTTCCACCACAAAATCGCAGACATACACAACAGCTTCACATCATCAGCACCTACCACCACCGACACAACCAATACCACAAAACCCTGCCGCACCAACCTACTGAACACCTGGACCCCCTCCAATGATGAAGAAATCAGCAAAACCATGAGCTCCATCAACTCCGGCTCCCCAACAGACCCTTGGCCTGACCACATCTTCAACAAGGCCAGCCAAATCATCGCTCCCCAGCTCCGGGCCATCATCAACAGTTCCTTCAACACTGCAAACTACCTAGATATTTGGAAGCATGCCGAAGTCAATGCTCTTCTCAAAAAACACAAAGCAGACCCTGAACACCTCACAAACTACCGACCCATCTCTCTTCTCCCTTTCCTCGCAAAGGTTGTGGAGAAGATAGTAAACGTACAACTGTCTCGCTTCCTAGAAGACAACAACATACTTGATGTCTCCCAGTCTGGATTCCGCAAGAACCACAGCAATGAGAACGCCCTCATCGCCTGCACAGACGACATCAGGACTGGATTGGACAAGGGCGAGACCATCGCCCTCATCCTCCTAGATCTCTCTGCAGCTTTTGACACTGTATGCCACCAAACCCTTGCATGCCTTTTCGACGCCGGATTTCACCACAAAGCCCTGGACTGGCTCACCTCCTTCCTCTCCGGAAGAACCCAAAGAGTTTGCCTCCCTCTTTTCCGGTCTACAGCCACCAAGATCATCTGTGGGGTCCCCAAGGATCCCCCGTCAGCCTCACCCTCTTCAACATCTACATGGCTCCTCTCGCCAACATCCCCCGCCCCCACGGGACCACCATCATTTCATATGCTGACGACACCCAGCTCATCATCTCCCTCACTAGGAACCCAGCCACCGCCAAGATTAACCTGCATGCCGGACTCCTCGACATTGCCAACTGGATGTCAGCAAGCCACCTCAAATTGAACTCAGACAAAACAGAAATCATTGTCTTCGGCCCCAACAAGGCAGCATGGAACGACTCTTGGTGGCCCACCACCCTCGGACCACCCCCAAAACCGACCACACACGCACGCAACCTTGGCATCATACTGGACTCGTCTCTTTCCATGACCCAGCAAAGCAACGCCACATCTTCCTCCTGCTTCAACACCCTTCGCATGCTACGCAAGACTTTCAAATGAATCCCTTTAGAAACAAGAAGAACAGTCACCCATACCCTCATAAGCAGCAGACTGGACTACGGCAACGCCCTCTATGCAGGGACCACTGCCATGCTTCAAAGAAAACTCCAGCGAATCCAGAACGCAGCCGCACGTCTCATCCTCAACCTCCCTCGCCACGAACACATATCCACCAACCTCAGATCCCTACACTGGCTGCCCATCAACAAAAGTATCATTTTCAAAATCCTTGTCCACGCTCTCAAAGCCCTCCACAGCACTGGACCGGCCTACCTCAACGAACAAGTCAACTTCCACATACCAACTTGACAGCTCCGCTCTGCAGACCTTGCCCTCGCTACAGTCCCCCGCATCAAATGTACCACCTCCGGCGGCAGATCCTTCTCCCACCTCGCTGCCAAGACCTGGAACTCCCTCACCACCAACCTACGCAAGACCCAGGACCTCCTGACCTTCAGAAAGCACCTAAAAACATGGCTTTTCGAGCAGTAACAGGACCACCCCAGCGCCTTGAGACCCTACCGTGTGAGTAGTGTGCTTAAGAAATTATTTGATTGATTGATTGACCTTGCCCTTTTTGCAGGAACACCATCTAGATTTGAGCCTTCTACTACAGAACCAGTTCTGTTGACATTCAAACTCTGCACACATTTCCTCTGCTAACCAGTGCTAAAGTGCTGCTCTCTCCCTAGAAAATGTCAAATGGTACTTACACTTGTAAGTCCCTAGTATATGCTGCTACATGTTTCTGGGGACTGCCAAATACATGCTACTAGTGAGCAGCAGTACTCCTTTTGCCACCCCTTAAAGTAGCCCTTTAAAAATGTCTTGAGGTTGCCAAGCAGCCTGTATTGCAGTTTTAAACTGTCATTTTGACCTGGCAAAATTAACCTTTAACAAGGACTAAACCTTTTTTTAGTTACTTACAAGTCACCCTTAAGGTGAACCCTAAAGGTATACAGACGGTAGGAGCACTATTTAAGGAGGGGACACTGATGCCGTTTGAAGTCCTTCGGACACAATTCGGTCTACAAAGTGGGCACTTCTTATTGTATGGCTCAGTAGTGGCTAGTATCTGGAAACACTGGCGGACATGGACAGGAGAGCTCACTACACAAACAACCTGTACATATTTGGCGACTTCTTCTGGCACATTTAAGGCAGTTTCTAATCTCTACAGCAGGATTCAGGCAGATAGGACCATACCTTTGACTCAGCTCAAGTCGTCTTGGGAAGTAGACCTGGGCACAACTATATCCGATGTGGACTGGGAGCGTATTCTGGGGGGCTTCCCCAAAATGACTTGCAATGCCAGATTTAAGCTGATTAATTTTTATGTACTTCATAGGGCATATCTCACCCCTGAACGGATCAGCAGGTACTTTGAAGTGGAAGGAGTAAATTGCCCGAGGTGCGGGCTAGAGAAGGCGGAATTTAGGCATATGTTCTGGAGCTGCCCTACGGCGGAGGTGTATTGGGCGGAGGTGAGCCGACTGGTGGCTGGAGCGATAGGAAGAGAAATCCCTTGCACAATAGGGCATTGTCTGCTTGGCTGGTTTCCACGCACGGCTAAGTACAAAATAACCAACAGGTTCCGAGACTTGGCCTACGTACTGGCCAAGAGGGAAATAGCGATGTCCTGAAAGAATCCAGTTGGGCCGAGACTGCCCCAATGGACCAGAGAACTAACTAGGTGGGCTGGGTGTGAGAGCTCTGTTTTACATAGTGAGGCCAGAAGGGGTTGGCGGCCCCTGGAGGCGGCGCAAGGTTGGGATGCAATATTAGACTCCTTTAAGGAGGAATGCCGATTAGGTCCAGTCCCCTGATTGAATGATGATTGGATGCTTTGAGAAGTTACCAATAATCCCAATCCATTGGTGCCAATACGGATGACCCCGGGGCAGGATCATACGGTTGGACTAGAAGGGGTAAATACTCTCACACTGTGAGCGGAGGGTTGACTCCTTCATAGCACACCTACATACAATACACCTGTTCAGATATGCTACCAGTATCATCACTGGGGGGTGGGGCACTGTTGGGGAGGTTGAGGGATGGGGGGGTAGGGTAGTTGTTGCAACATCAGATTGCTATTAGTGCAGAGAAGTGTAGATTAAAAAAGCCATTGCTTTCAGAATCACTGTATATTCTCTTATACTATGTTTACCTACTCACTGGTTGATCGAAATTGCAATAAACTTTGTTTACAAAAAAAAAAGTTGAACCCTAAAGGCTCATGAGGCAGGGTGCATTGTATCCAAATGGTACAGCAGGTAAAGTTTGACATGCCCTGGCAGTGAAAAACTCTTAAGCCATTTTTCACAATTTTAATGTCTATCTCTCCCATTGACAGTGGGATACCTTATTATATTTAATGAGTCCTAACTTTGGATTCAGATCAGATGGGGATGTGCTACTACACTCAATAAATTATAATGTACAATCCTATGTAATGCTAAGGTTAGATTTTAAGTCACAATTCTGAAAATGCCACTTTTAAAAAGATGCTATTTTTAGAAACTCTACATTGTGTTGCCCATGCCATTTGTGCCTTCTGTCAGTGTTTTGGGTCAAATGACTCTTTGAGGGTATGATTGTCAGCCAATTTGTGTATTGCTTCCAGACAATAATACATAGTGTGCATAATATGTCCCACCCTGACTGGATGACTCGGGGGGGATTACCCAGCCAAACTTAGGCCCATATTTATACTTTTTGACGCTAAACTGCGCTAACGCAGTTTAGCGTCAAAAAATTTAGCGCCGTCTAACGCCATTCTGAAGCGCCATGCGGGCGCCTTATTTATGGAATGGCGTTAGCCGGCGCAAGCAGACCGGCGCTGCCTGGTTTGCGTGGAAAAAAACCACGTACACCAGACAGCGCCGGCGTAGGGGGAAAATGGCGTATGGGCGTCTTAAAATGGGGCAAGTCAGGTTACGTCGAAAAAATCGTCGTAACCCGACTTGCGCCATTTTTTTTCGACGCCCATCCCCCATCAACATGACTCCTATCATTGTAAAGATAGGAGTCATGCCCCCTTGCCCAATGGCCATGCCCAGGGGACTTCTGTCCCCTGGGCATGGTCATTGGGCATAGTGGCATGTAGGGGGGCACAAATCAGGCCCCCCTATGCCACAAAAAATAAAATAAAAAATACTTACCTGAACTTACCTTAATGTCCATGGGATGGGTCCCTCCGTCCTTGGGTGTCCTCCTGGGGTGGGCAAGGGTGGCAGGGGGGGTCCCTGGGGGCAGGGGAGGGCACTCTGGGCTCATTTTGAGCCCACTTGTCCCTTAACACCATGCCTGACCCAGGCGTTAAAAAGCGGCGCAAATGCGCCGTTTTTGGCCACGCCCACTCCCGGGCGTCATTTTTGCCCGGGAGTATAAATACCACGTAAAGGCCTGGGAGTCATTTTTTAAGACGGGAACGCCTCCCTTGCATATCATTAACGCAAGGAAGGGGTTCACGCTAAAAAATGACGCACACTCCGGGCACTTTGGCGCCCGAAGCGTCTAACGCCATAGTATAAATATGGCGTTAGTTGGCGTTAGTTTAGCGTCGAATTTGCGTCGAAAAAAACGACGCAAATTCGGCGCAACCAGAGTATAAATACGGCCCTTACACTTCAAAGGGCTTTACCTCCTGCATGCACAAAGGAACCTGACAACAGGCCAGCCTTCCTTTTAGTCACCCACACACAGTTTGGAGTCATTGCAGGGGAAAAGGAAAAACTGTAAAGAATCAGATGTGAGGGCAGTACAGGGAGTTCCCCAACACAAAGTCTGTCACCTGGTATAAAAACTGTGTCACCAAAGCCGCTTATCAGAACACTCCTGAAACCGTGGAAATTAAAGAAGAAAGACTGCCATGCTGCTAGAGTAGTACCCTGCTGCTTGAAGAACTGTCTTGTTGTTTGAGAACAAAAATGAAACCTGTTTGCCTTCATCCAAGGCTACCCAGAGTGACTCTAAAGGTCAGTTGGCTGACCTTTAGTGTGAGCTACAGGGACACCACAAACTTCAAACAAAGGCTTCCCTGCAACTACATAGCTGACCTGTTGCACCTCAACTTGCCTGGACCTGAAACTTGACCTGCCTGAGCCCTGCTGCTGGCCTCTGCTGGAGTGAGTCCTTATCCCCCAGAGGTTTACCCAGGTCCTGGATAATAGGCTGGCATCAGAGAACTCCTCCTTTCCTCACTGAAGGTTCCATCAAATCTATCATGAAGCAATGCAAAGCCCCACAACGCTTTGCCACACAGCTGAGAGCTTCATCTGAACCAACGTGCAACACTAAACTCTGCAAAGCCTCCCCACACAGCTGAGAGCTTCATCTGAACTGACATCATGCAACACTAAACCCTGCAAAGCACAGTCACATACGTGAAAGCATCATTGGACCAGACACCAAGCAACACAAAAACCCACAAAACCTCTCCAAATAGCTGGAATCATCATCAAAACCAACACAGAGCAATGCAAAGCCTTGCAAAACAACAAGGCTCACACCAACAACACAAGGTACAACTCTCAGTGGACCGAACTCTGTCCTGTGCCTGGCCTGTACTCCATCACAGTCAACCTGATCTTGTGACTTTATCCCGGTCTAGCGAGACCAGGAACTCTCATATGGTGCTTTGTGCTTTTAGGAGATATTTTACTTACATTTATAAAAGTTACTATCTATGGTTCAACTGATTGGATCTTTGTTTTTCTAGTATCATTAGTTTATTAACATACACTCAATTAATCAATCAATCAGCTTTATTTCGGTAGGAAATATACCATAAAAGCACAATACAAAATATTTCAAAGGAAAATAAGACGTAAAAACGTTGGGTTTTAAAATATAACCGTAAAATACAATAAGAGCTTAAAACAAATGAAGCTACATATTAGTTTGAATAAATATACAAGTATAATCAGGAGCTACTATGCAATGGTGCGTAGTCTGAAATATATTGTTGATCATACAATATAATGTACCAACCATGGGACTGCATAGCCCGCACCTAATATACGTGGGGGAAATTTGCCTTTTAGGATTCCAAGTCGGAGGTGCCAAATGGATTCGAGAAATTTTGCCAAGGAGCATGCCAATGACACAGATGGATCTCATTTAAATGTCCTTAAAGCTGGGAAGCAGTTCCTAAAGCTCATAAGTTTACATAAAGGAATAATCCAGCGAGCCCTTTGGTGTGTGCGGGGCATTGAAAAAGAACATGGATAATGGATTCTTCATTCCTGCAACCCGTTGGGCATAGTTTGGACTTCTTAACTGAATTGAGCCAATTGTAAGTTAAAGTACACAGGAGGAGAGCCCCTATTCTAAATCTAATATACAAGGCACATGCAAATGGAGAGAGTATCCATATAATGTCCATATAATGCTCGAACTCATAATGGCATTTGATTTGTAAGAAATTGTCAATCAAGGTGGAGAGAGGTGCTACTGACAAATACGATGTTTGAACATTTAGCCAATAAGCGTCCTTCAAGATCTGGATGGCATTTTTTGGAATGGAAAAAGGGTCTGTCCAATAGTTCCCCAGTCCAAGAATAGAAAAGGACCGCTCCACATAAATACACCACTTAATTTTAGTAGTAGAGTGGGTTCTCACCAGATTACTCAGCCCAATTCTATAATAGATGAGGGAGTCTGACCAAATCCGCATCCAATATAAAAGAGGCCTTAGAGCAGCAATGTGGCTAATGGAAAAGAAGTTAAGATCCATTCAAATTGGCAAGGTTGGGGTACTGGTAGGGACCCTCAACACCGTCTTTAAGAAGGACTTTTCCACTTTTTCTAAGTACTCCAGATTGCAGTAGCCCCATAATACAGCTCCATATAGCCCCCCCCCACTTGCTTGACATTTATATATTTCTATGGCGGGGGTGATGGCAAATCTGGGGGACCTAGCTGCAAATCTTGTGATACCACCCGCCCTTTGTTTCAAGCACACCAATGATTTCTGCAAGTGGGCGTGCCATTTATGGGAATCTTCTAGTTTCAACCCTAGATAATCAAAGACACCCACACTTTCCAATGTAACACCCTCCAAGCAAATAAGTCTCCTCATTTTGTGCCTTATGTCCCCAAATACCATGTACTTGGTTTTGGTTGAATTCATTTCTAAGCCATGGTTTACACAAAAGGCCACAAACATCGAGAGCAAGTTAGAAAGGCCAGTCGCCGTTTGTGATATTAACCCCTTAGCTGCTGGGCCGTTCCCCCCCCCCCCAGCACTGAGCCCTTTTTGGGCTATTTGGGGTAGTTCGCGCTTAGGCCTTCATATCTTTTTGTCCACATAAGCTATCCACGCCAAATTTGCTTCCTTTTTTTCTATCATCCTAGGGATTCTAATGGTACCCAGAGTTTGTGGTTTCCCCTGGAGGAGACTACGAAATTAGGCAAAATACAGTGAAAATTTCGTTTTTTCCAAAAAAATGGGAAAAAAGGGCTGCCGAAGAAGGCTGGTGTTTTTTTTCCCCTGAAAATGGCATCAACAAAGGGTTTCTGGTGCTAAAATCACCATCTTCCCACCTTTCAGAAACGGGCAGACTTGAATCAGAAAACCACATTTTTCAACACAAATTTGGCATTTTACTAGGACATACCCCATTTTTACCATTTTTGGTGGTTTCAGCCTCCTTCCAGTTAGTGACAGGAATGGGTGTGAAACCAATGCTGGATCCCGGGAAGCTAAAGATTTCTGAAAACTAGACAACATTCTGAAGTCAGCAAGGGGTCATTTGTGTGAATCCTACAAGGTTTTCCTACAGAAAATAACAGCTGAATTAAAAAAATATTGAAATTGAGCTGAAAACAACAGCCATTTTTCTTTATGTTTTACTCTGTAACTTTTTCCTGCGATGTCAGATTTTTTAAAGCAATATACTGTTATGTCTGCTGGACTCTTCTAGTTGCGGGGATATAAAGGGCTTGTAGGTTCATCAAGAACCCTAGGTACCCAAAGCCAATAATGAGCTGCACCCTGCAGTTGGTTTTCATTCCATACTGGGTATACGGCAATTCATTTGCTGAAATATGAAGAGTGAAAAATAGGTATCAAGAAAACCTTTGCATTTCCAAAATGGGCTCAAGATAAGGTGTTGAGGAGCAGTGGCTATTTGCACATCTCTGAATTCCGGGGTGCCCATACTAGAATGTGAATTGCAGGGCATTTCTCAAATAGACGTTTTTTTTACACACTCTCTTATATTTGGAAGGAAAAAATGTAGAGAAAGATAAGTGGCAATAACACTTGTTTTGCTATTCTATGTTCCCCCAAGTCTCCCGATAAAAATGATACCTCACTTGTGTGGGTAGGCCTAGCGCCCGCGACAGGAAATGCCCCAAAACACAAAGTGGACACATCCCATTTTTTGACAGAAAACAGAGCTGCCTACCTGTAGATTTTGGCCTCTAGCTCAGCCGGCACCTAGGGAAACCTACCAAACCTGTGCATTTTTGAAAACTAGAGACCTAGGGAAATCCAAGATGGGGTGACTTGTGGGGCTCTGACCAGGATCTGTTACCCAGAATCCTTTGCAAACCTCAAAATGTGGCTAAAAAATCAAGTTTTCCTCACATTTCAGTAACAGAAAGTTCTGGAATCTGAGAGGAGCCACAAATTTCCTTCCACCCAGCGTTCCCCCAAGTCTCCCGATAAAAATGATACCTCAATTGTGTCGGTAGGCCTAGCGCCCGGGACAGGAATAGATCACACAACAGTCAATGTTGTTCCTTACATGAGGCAGCTGTTGACCCTAGGGTGATCCATTCCTGACGCAGGCACTAGGTGTAGGCACTCAAGTGGGGTGGTGTTTTTATCAGGACAGGTGAGGAATCACTGGGTGGTAGGAATTTTGTGGATCCCAGCATATTCCTGTACTTTGTGTGACAGAAATGCGAGAAAAATAGAGTTTGTATTCAACATTTCAGCTTTGCAGGGTATTCTGGGTAAGAAAACTTTGGGGAATACACACAAGTCACACCTCTGTGGACTCCCCCGAATGTCTAGTTTCCAAAAATGTTTGGGTGTAGTGTGTTTCTCTATATGGCTGCCGAACCCAGGACCAAAAACACAGGTGCCCGCCTTACAAAACCAGTTTGTTTTGCGATAGATAATTATGTTGTCTCCACAATACGATTTTGGTGGTGGAATTTGGGGCTGAACTAAATTGGGGAGCTCACAAGAGAGCACTCTCTCTCTGCTTGCCGTCGCATTCACCTGCTCTCTGGGTTGGGCTAACCCACTATTACCCAGTTGCACAGACTGCTTGCGAAGGGACAGCAGGACTGTCCTCATCACCTCCCTCATAATGTACTGGAAGAGGAGTTATCGAATGGGACTCCTCCGACTGAAAAATCACTCCCAGAGTCTGCGCCATTGTCCTATCCCTCAGATGCTGTCTCAGTATCTGATGTCTCAGTCTCTGATCCTATGTCAGAGCTGTCCTCTATAACCCGAGTGACGGCAGCAGTCATCCATCAAGATGCCATCTCTGCTATTGGCTAAACTGTTGCTCTAAAACACTAGCCTACGTAGACAGTCACAAAATCGATGGTGTGTGTGAGATACGTGCAACAGTAGAGGCCACCTTACCTGTGCTTCTTCCCTCAATCAGCACGTTCTTTCAAGACACTCAAAAAACACCTTGTCACATACCATTCGTCACAGTCTTTAGCACCTCCTGCGCCCAGTCCAACAATCATTATTGGTGCTCCCACTCCCTCCTCCTCGGATTCCCTCATTATCACCCAGCAAAAGTGCCCTTCATCTCTCCATAGCCGCCCTCCACCCGCACGTACATTTCATTTGTATTATAGCGCAGGTAATGGCTGACTTTACTAATGTACTCAGCTATTTACATAAAATACAGATTTGCTATTTGCAGTAGGCATATAAACCTTCTGCGCTTCTTTATGGCACTAAAACTGCCACTAGACAAGTCTGACCCTTTTGTAGCAGAAACATAATCACAATACTTACTTGACTTTTTTATTGCTGCCTAAAAGCTGCAGTTGAAAAGCGTCAGTTGAAGTATGTGCATTGCTTTGAAGACACAAGCTGCAACTGCAAGACAACTGGTGGCATATATATATATATATATATATATATACAGTATATATATATATATATATATCACTTTTATATATGGGTCTGGGTCTGGTTTTCCTGGGGGCGATCGCAGCCCCCAGGGAAACCACACACATATTGACAAAAATGATATATATATAGAGATAGATCTATCTATATATATAGATAGATAGATCTATCTCTATATATATATCAATCTATAGATATATCCATGTACATAGATATATCTACATAGATATATCTATATATAGAGATCAATATATATATATATATATATATATATATTTATATATATAGATCTATTTTTTTTTTAGTTGTTGTATGGTTTCCTTGGGGGCCAAAATGGCCCCCCGGGAAACCCTACAACAACTAAAAAATATATTGCCCCCTGTCAATTTTTTTTTTTTTTGAGAAAAAAACAATTTTTGCCCCTGGGCAGCACAGCTGCGATCGGGGTCAAGGAAACACTTTCAGAAGGCCTCGTAAGAAAAAGGAGACTCTTCCCTTTCTTACGAGGCCTTCCTGAAACTGTTTCCTGGCCCCCAATCGCAGCTGTGCTGCGGTCGGGGGCCAGGAAACCTGAAAAGTGTTTCCTGGCCCCCGATCGCAGCTGTGCTGTGATCGGGGGCCAGGAAACACTTTCAGGAAGGCCTCGTAAGAAAGGGGAGACTCTCCCCTTTCTTACGAGGCCTTCCCGAACGTGGGGAAGGCCGTTTGTAGCCGTTTTCCCCATCGGAGCAGGAAGCGGCCGCAAGGCTACTTCCTGCTCCGATGGGGAAATCAACATTGTAACGTCAGCGCGCCTCGCAGCGCGCTGACCTCACAAAGGGGCATGTGGGGGGCAAGGGGAGACACGGAAGAGCTTCCGTGTCTCCCAGGGATAAAAAAAAAAATAATAATCCTCAGGTGCGACGCACCCGAGGATTTATTAACCCCCTCCCTGGTGTCGGCCACTAGTCGTGACCCGCACCAGGGAGGTAGTGGCCGACGCCTGCAGTAAAGCGGTTAACAAAGTGTCGTCTGCAAATAACAGGCATGGTATCTTTTGCCCTCCCAGTCTAAGGTCCTCATTGGAACATTTCAAAGGATAAGGGATGCAGGCATTTATTAATAAAGAAAAAGTATAGAAGCCAACACACATCCCTGCCTCATGCCGCAATGTGTGGGAATCTCCGATTGTTAGTTCACCTTTCGGGCCCCAGCGGATTCTGGCACAATTGCCAGTATAGAAATCTGTAATTATGTTCATCATAAAACCGGAAACCCCCACTCTGCTGATGACTTCCTATAGCTTTTGGCGTGGAATGAGATCGAAAGCGGATTTCAAATCTACGAATGCCACAAAAAGGTGACCGGAATCCACGTCAACTGTTTTCCATTTAATTGAGAGAAAATGAAATGCCTGGTCAATTGTACTTACTTTGTCTCTAAACCCCGCCTGAAGGTGGCTAAGCACATGGTTATCGTCCATCCATTTTTTTAGCCTGCTTAATAGTTGATGACAAAAACTTTTTTGTAGATTATCTAAGAGGCTGATGGGTCGATAATTCCCTGGACTTCCCCTCTCCCCCTTTTTGTGTATAGTTACAATGGTTGCTTCCTTCCATGTCCAGGGGTGAGATCTGGTTGCCAAGATAGCACTTGAGACCCTGTTCACGTACGGGTCCCATTTGGTCAGGTATGATTTATATATATCCAAGGGAATGCCATCTGGCCCTGGTGCCTTCCCTAGTTTTTGGGCTGTAATGGCAAGCTCTGATTCTGTCAGTGAGAAGGGTGTCAGGGTAATCAGGGCCAAATCTAAATATGATTTTTCCCCATGGCTTGCAGATTCACATTCAAATGGGGAGCCGTTCAGTTCCCTAAAATGGGTAAGGGGAGATGTAGCACTCTGACTTTGATGCTTGATTTCGATCCTTTTGGGCCACCAGGGACCAGAAGCATTTAGAATCTGAAAGCCTGGCGGCCTGGGCCAGATCTCTCCATAATGCCTCTTACCAGTCATTTTTACAAGACTTACATATAGAGGCATAATTACGTCTAGCAAAAGCTATTTCATCTCTATCTTTTGCTCTTAATGCTCCTATCATAGAGCTTTTAGCCTTTCTACATCTCTTATCAAACCACTTGTTGTTAGAGTTAGATGATTGGTGAACTGATTCCCTAACAGATTTAAAGAATAGGTTTTTGAGATTGGAAAAAAGGTCCAAGTGTAAGGTCAAAACCTTGAGTGGAGTGAATGAAGAGTGGATGACAAAGAGCTGGTGGCTAGAAACTAAAGCGCATAGTTTGCCCCATAGTTTATTAGATTTCTGAAAAGATTCCCATCTTACCACACGCCTATTTTTAGAGACCTTCAGGACATTAGTAATTTCAAAATCAGGAGAAGGCATGGGAGACATAGCGCCTGAAACAAACTGTCTATCATATACTACTAAAAGAGGGACGGGGTTGCTGGTATACTGATTACCCACGCTCACATCTCTTATATAATGCCAAACCCTCAAATCAAAAAGGACAAAGTCCAAAAAGCTGCTGTAAGGCTCTCCTAAAGAAAGTTGGACTAGCAGGGGTGTCTGCAGGAAAATGCCCATTGCCAGGGCGAAGGCCATGGGGTACCATAAGGTCTATTATCTGCAGAGCCCTATTACTAGCTTTAGGGGGGTTTGTCAGGTCGGAGTAAGATGGGGTGTTCCATATGGAGTCTTCAATCTGCGTGGCCTCAGCAAAGGCAAGGTTGGGCTCAGTTGGCACATTAAAGTCCCCGGCTATAACAATATGATACTTTGAATAGATACAATAGAATTCAAAAGCTCTATAGTTGTGGACAGCTGGTGAGGTCTATTATAAATATTTATGCACAAAACAGGAGGGCCCAAGTTAGGTTGTATAACTACACCCAAGATGTCGGGGGAGTCTACATGTAGTCTTTTACTCTGCCCACCTCCGTCATTTTTACCCAAGAAGTGAGGCCCCCTGCTGCTCTACCAGGGGGCGACGGTTTTGCTTTTTTTTAAAAAGAGCTAAACTCCGGCCTATGTGTACTGTGGGTGGGCCAAGTTTCCTGGAACATACAAATATTGAAATCATCAATAAAAATGTCAGCTAATTTGCTGCAAATACCGGCCACATTCCAGAACAGAAACTTCGCTAATGGGGATCAGTAATGCAATTGAATCCATGTGAAATAACAGCAAGATGGGGAATACTAGAATGTTCAACAGGGATTGTTGTTATAGCAGAACCATTGGAAAAAGATGACGTAAAGGGTGGTAAGGCAGCTCGAGAAAAATTAGTATTAATATTATGAAACAGAAGTGAATGTAGATAATCAATGTCAGAGGTGTTCCTCACTGAGTTAAATTCATATACATTTTTTGCTTTAGAAACATGTCCCTGATCCTTCTTCAGAGCTGAACGGGATGATTCCACGTTAGAGACAAAGAGCCCCAAATCCCTGTTCAGCTTTGTGGAGCCCAAGGTAGAAAAGATTTTGGTCTCCCAGTGCCAGTGGCAGGCCATCCATCACTAAAAAAGATGGCAGTACCCTTCCGTGTATGATTGCGTGCTTCCATGTGCAGCAAACCCTTTGCTAAGTGATGGCTGTTAAGACTGAGTTTTATGAAATCCCAATCTCCAGTTTTGCTGCTTAGTCGGTTGGCTGATAGTATATCCAAATGGATAATTGAACCGTAGCATCTGACATAACGTAACCAATGCAAGGCCTTATTGATAAGCGAGTATTTATCCTCCTTAGATCTCGGGGATAAAGGAGGAAAATTGCACATGTAAATGTAGTGGCCACTGGTAGAATGTAGGGGGTGGCCGTGCGCTGATGTTATGTCCCATTCCAAATTAATACGTGGATAGGGTTCCCCTGTAAGGCATGTAATACTTTCAGGATTAGCTTCAGGGGTTGCCCGATAGTGCACAGGCTTTTTATTGCCCAGAGGATCATTAGGGCTTGGCAAAGGACCAGAGGTTGAGGGATGGTCACTATTCGATGGGGCTGCCTTCGTTTCATGAGAGCAGGGGGAATCTCTCCCCAAAACAATAGACAGAGTAGAGGATTTCTAGGATTAGGGTTTTCAACTCTCCCACTTCATTCTTCAGACTAATCACCAGGGGTGTTAGGTCCTCTTGCAAAGAACTGCTCGCGGAATTAAATGGAATTTGTCTAGCATGAAGAGTGGAGCTTGTTTGAGCATTGTCCAGGACTTTCGTCTCCAAAGACGAAAAGCGGTTAGTGCAAGGAATTTCATGGATGATTGCATCTAATTGTGAAGCTTGAGGTCCACAAATTTCTCTCTTTCTTACTTAAGATCAATTCCACCTCTTCAATTAAAGTGTCAATCTCATTGGTCACACAGTTTGAGAGTGGTTGCGTGGGTTTAAGGATTTTAAGAATCTTTGGTTGAGCAGACCCGATAAAGGGGCAGCCCCTCGCCTTGCATTTCCCCATTGTAAATAAAAGAAAACAGCACAAACCGTAAAATGGTGCATCAGTGTCACAGACAAATGTAATCCAAGAGCCCTGCCTTAGATCTCAGAGGGGGTGTCCAGCCCGGCCTCCAACGGGCTCTGATGGGTGCAGAAGGCCCGCCCTTGGCCCGGGCTTTGCCCGGGCGTGGCCCGTGTGCGTCCTGCACAGCGGGGTGCACGGCGCACTTTATAGCACCCACGTTGTCGGTCCAGCCCCCAGGCAGTGAGCAGCAGGCAGGAATCCTGGGACTCAAAGTCCCACCAGGAAGTAGAGCAGCAGTACAGCGGGGTGCGCAGCGTGCTTTATAGCGCCCGCGTTGTCGGTTCGGCCCCCAGGCAGTGAGCAGCAGACAGGGATCCTGGCACTTGAAGTCACACCACGAAGTAGAGCAGCGGTGCAGCGGGGTGCACGACGCACTTCATAGCGCCGCATTGTCGGTCCGGCCCCCAGGCAGTGAGCAGCAGGCAGGAATCCTGGGACTCGAAGTCCCACCAGGAAGTAGAGCAGCAGTGCAGCGGGGTGCATGGCACGCTTTATAGCACCCACGTTGTCAGTCCGGCCCCCAGGTAGTGAGCAGCAGGCAGGGATCTTGGAACTTGAAGTCCCACCAGGAAGTAGAGCAGCAGTGCAGCGGGGTACGTGGCTCACTCAATAGCACCCGCATTGTCTGTCTGGCCCCCAGGCAGTGAGCAGCAGGCAGGGATCCTGGGACTCAAAGTCCCACCAGGAAGTAGAACATACACTCTATTTTTCCATTTTGTTTCAAGGGTTTTCTTATGTTGTGTTTTTACCTTATTACTGTTTGTGTGCTGCAGAAATACTTTGCACATTGCCTTTAAATTAAGCCTCGCTGTTTTGTGCCAAGCTACCACAGGGGTAAGCACAGGTTAATATAGTGAATTTTTGTAGTATACCCTGACAAGGACTGTGGCTGTTGCCTGAGTGGGGCTTCCACCCACTCAACCAATAACCCAATTTTTTACACATAACAATGGAATGTGAAAAAAACTACCTGTATATAGAACATTCTAGAATTGCACAATTTACACACTACCTAAAACACATAAAAATACTTCCCACATCCAGTGTGACCCATAACTTCTCATCATAAATAAAAGACACAAGACATTTTGATCACTCTACAGAACATATTATGACAGGAGGGCTACGTGTTAGTTAGCATCTATGCAACTAGTCTTTACACCTTAGTCAATCAGGATGAAATGTAGACTATAAAGGAAACATTTTCCACCAGATCAGCACACTATTGACAAGCTACCCAAACGATATTAGAAATGCCTGCAATCTTCCAAAAACACAAATGTTTTTATTTTCAACAAATAGATCTTAACGCAGTGATGTGGGACTGCATCAATTGCAAAATGTACTCCTTGTACCTGACTCTTTCTGGGACAGGAAGGATGACATTGGCTTTGGATCAAAAAGTTTAAAAGTTACACCCCCACTTCATACATGGTGAACACCACATCAATTGCATTATTAACATGCTGGGAGCAAGTCATACTGGAAGTACACCACATATATATATATATATATATTTATATACATTATTCATTTCACGGATTTCCAGAAATAATGTGGACTTTCTGAACCTGACTATCTATATTATTAACAATAAACTAAATACTAAAAGCCACAGGAGTCCAACAGCTGCAAACACTATCCTACAAGCAAGCAGCAGTCACCTAAATTCTATTTTCATAAACATACATAGAGGCAACTACAGTGGGGAAAATGTATTTATGACAAAATCAGATGAACTGAAAGAATGACTAATGGTAAAGGATATTACAGAACTATTGTTGAGAAAACAATCAATTAATTTAAAGACATTGATGGGGCATCATTGCTAACACAGAAACACATCAGGGAGAAGAAAATACTGCATTTTAATAGCAAATTCCATTAAGGCTGCTACTGTATATGTATATGTTTAAAAACATTACTGCCTGCTAAAGGAAAATGTTTCAGTGAGCAGTGCAATATCAGCAATGCCACAACCGAACAAAATACATTTACAAAATGTAAGACTCCTGCTCTTAAAAATCAGAATTTAAGGGCAGAGGATCTGCTACCAGGATCATTTATACCACATCAAAAGACTTTTTCACTTGCAATAATTCCACAGCATGCACACCTGGATAAATTAAGAAGACTAATTTCAAGTATAAAGGTGAACAAAAATGGATCGAAATTCTGCATCAAACAGTTCATTAATTGCAACAGTCCTTTTTTAAATGTATGCACTGTCCTGCACTTTCCAACTTTTTATACCATGGATGCACCATAGGACCTTTTAAAATGAGGGTTCAGTAACATTAAAGAAACATCCACAAAGAAAAACACAAGTTTCCTCTTTGAGTACATTTTAATAAACAACATGAATCCCCAAAACAACTTTTCTGCTTTTTTGTACTTTAAAAACTATCAAGGAACCCCAGAGTGCATAACAGCGAGTTGAGACTTAGAATAAGAGAAAGTGAGTGGGTCATTCACCTAGATACAGTTGCTCTCTTAATAAAGATGTTGAGATAGATTATTGATTCTGTTGGAAAGTGGAAAGTGTATTATTGGTAAGGGCGGGTGAGCACCTACACTTAGCGATAGGAGACTAAGCTCCACTTGGTTCAGTCAGGCTCAACTCTTGGTAGCTTGGCAATGAGTGACAAAGTTTAACTTAGGAAACAGGTGTATAAGGCATTTAAAAATAACAAAACAGTAAAAAAGCAAAGCACAAAACACACAAAAAATCCAACACCAATTTATAAAAATAGCGTATGTTTGTATCTTTAAAATGACACCAAAATGGATAAGGGGAACCAGAGATATGAAATTTTAAAAGATTAATGTTTTCTAGCCCATAGAAACTAAAAGCGCCAATCTGTTTCCTCTGGCCACACTAGACCAGGGTGAAGTCAAAGTCTGAGGCCGACTGCAAAGGAGCCCTGCAAGTAAGTGGGAGGCCTTGGTCAAAATTTTACCTTCGGACTTAGACTTTTTCTTGAAGATTTTCTTCAGCGGGGCAAAGTCAATAATCGTATCCAATCTCCCTGTAGCCTTCTGCAGACACACATCGCAGGAGACCTAAGTGAAGAATTCTACCTTTGGACTTAGAACATTTTTCATTGATAGAAACCTTTTTCCGAGCCAAAGCTGAATCTTGATCCAAAGTCCCTGAAGCCCTCCTCAGATACACGGTGCGGGAAGTCCGGTCAACTTTTTACTTTCAGACTTTGTCACTTTTTTGTAGCTTTTCCCTTTCGAAGGCGGTCGACCCTCCACAGTAAGCCGATTTTGATGCAAGGTCTCGGATCACCTTTCCAGGAACCCCTGTTGAAACCCTGGAAGTCTGGGGCTCTGGAGCTTTTCAGCAGGACGAACCTGCAAGTCAGGCCAGATCACAGTTAAGGTAAGCCAGCTTGACCCACAACAGAAGTGGGTCCCTTTATGGAGTTTTTTTCTAAACATTCTCAAAATCTCTGGATCTTCTTCCAGAAGGTCTCTGAATGTCCTTTAGGAGTCCACAGCTCACCCCAATGTTCCAAAAGCTCTGAGTTGCTCCTTGAGTGTTAGGACTCAAATTCCCATATTGTACCTGGTACAAATCCATAAAGGACCAGTAGCCACTGGTCAGCTGGTCAGTTCCTTCATGTTTTGATGCAGGGGACTCTGGTAAGCTAGTTTTCACATGTAACAAGCATAGAGTCCCTTCTTGAACCAGTTCAAGACAGGCAAATTCCTTTTAGTGTTGAAGTCTTGGTGTGCAGCTGGTGCAGTCCTTCAGAGTGCAGTGTCCAGGTGTAGATCAGACCTTCGTCTTCTGATCTTGTTCCTTGTAGGGATCTGAGGTGTGGGTCCAGCTCTGCCAAATTTATCCTTGCTTTAGGGGGTGAAAAGCCGGGAGGACAACTGTCCAATCACAGGCAGGCCACTACCCCTTTCAATGACCACTTCCTGGGAAGTGTGGCAAAAATCAGTCCCAGGGAGCAACATTCTTTAAAAATCCAAAATGTCAGAAACGTAATTTTGGAGCTTAGGTCTGGCTGCACCCACCCACTGGTGTGGCTAAAAATCCTTAACACACCCCCTCTCCTGCCCTCTCCTAATCTAATTAGGAGGGCACCTGGTTGTCTGGGGTTGCAGGAAATGGGGGAGGTCCTGAGCTGCTCCAAATACCATTCCCTTCTTTGAAGACCAGTTTGGCTGCTCTCCCCATCCTGTTTAACCATCTGCTAAGGCAGATCCCCTCCACTAAGCACTTCCTTTGTATTTAGCCCAGGCCACTTCAGACCTCATCAAGACAGCCTTCCTAGGCAATCAGAGGCTGGCCATTTAGAGAAGAGCACCGTAGGAAAGTACCCTCTTTTCCCCATGGTTACCCCCATTTTCTGCCTGATGTTAGTGTGCTTGTCTGTGTTCACTGGGATCCTGCTAATCAAGATCCCAATGATTATGCTCTTTCGCCTCTAAACCCAGTATTTCATCCACAATTGGCATACTGGTGCCCCCATATAAGTCCCTAGTACATGGTGCTTACGCGCCCAGAACATTGGGGTTCCAGTGGATCCCTGTGGGCTGAAGCATATCTTTTGCCACACATAGGGAGCTCATACAAAGGCAGTCTGTGTGAAAAGGTGCATGCACCCTCTCAGTGCTATTTACACTGCACCAGGTCACTTATAATTCCACCCTATAGCAGGCCCTACAGCCCTCAGGGCAGGGTTCAGAGTACCTGTGTGTGAGGGCACCCCTGCACTAGCAGAGGTAGCCCCATGACCTCCAGGACCATTTCCCTGAATGTTGTGAGTACAGGGATGCCATTTTACGTGTGTACTGGATATAGGTCACTACCTATGTCCAGCTACGTGATGGTTACTCTGCAAATAGGCATGTTTGGTATGAAACATGTAGGAATCATACCCCAATGCTTTTGCAAGCACTGGTTGTATGATTCTATGCACTCTGGAGGCTCCTTAGAAGGCCCCCAGTACTGCCATTTCAGCCTTTTGAGGTTTTCCATGCACCCCTGGCTGCTGCCACCGCTCAGACAGGTTTCTGACCTCCTGTTGCTTGAGCAGCTCGAGCCCAGGAAGGCAGAACAAAGCATTTCCTTTGAGAGAGGGGTGTCACACCCTCTCCCTTTGGAAATAGGTGTTACAGGCTTGGAAGGGGTAGTCTCCGCAAGCCACTGGAAATTCTTTGAAGGGAACATTTGATGCCTTTCTTGCATAAACCAGTCTACACCAATTCAGGGACCCCAGTCCCTGCTCTGGCGTGAAACTGGAGAAAGGAAAAGGGTGTGACCACTCCCTTGTCCATCACCACCCCAGGGGCGGTGTTCGGAGCTCCTCCAGAAGGTCCTTGGGTTTTGCCATCTTGGATTCAAGGTTGACAGAGAACTCTGGGAGCATCTGAGTGGCCAGATCCAGCAGGTGACATCAGAGCCCTCCCCTGACAGGTGCTACCTGGGTAGGTGACCAATCCCTCTTTCAGGGCTTTTTAGGGTCTCTCTTCAGATTCAGATTGCCAGAGTCCAGCAGGAATCCTCTGCATCCTCCACTTCAGCTTCTCACCAAATAAATTGCATCTGGACTCTCCAGGAACTCCACAAACTGCAAAAAAGAAGCAAGACACCTTTTGCAACATTGTATCTTCAGATCCTGCCAGCGACTGCAACTGTTTCCCGTTGTGCATCCTCTGAGAACTGCCCCTCTTCAGCCTGCACCAGAGGAGCTAAGCAATCTCCCTTGGGGTGAAGGAGTCACTCCCCTGCTTCTGCAGGCACCTACTGCAATGATGACTGGCTCTGTGGATCCCATCTCGTGCTGAGCAGCGTGGATCCTGCTTCACAGGTGGTGGACTGAAGTGGTCCTAATACTCCTGACGTCCTACTGTCCAACTTTGATAGAGGTAAGAGTTTGCCTCCCCACGCAAGACAATACACCAGTGCACCGTGTGTTTTGAAGTTGTCAAGGCTTGTTGGCACCCATGCATGAAATTCTTTATGCATCGTGCAGCTCCAGCCCCCAGCACTCTATCCTACAATGCACATCTTCCTGAGTGGTTCTCCGGTGGTGTGGGAGCCTTTGTAGTAGTACTGCATAGGCCTCCTTTTGCACCACCTTTGTCCCAGTGCTATAGGACTCCTGTGCGCCCTACTAGGTCTTCTGTGGGCTCTCTGAGTTGCTGAGAGACCCATATGACTCCCCCTCCTGGGTAGAGTCCATCTGGTCGTTCCTGATCCTCGGCAGCGCCATTTTCAGCTAACCATGAACTTGGCGTGTGCCAAGACTTGTTGGCAGACTCCAGCGATGTAAACCAGACTGCAGTCCTCCATCTGGCATGGGACATCACTTGCTCCAACCAGGAACCCAACTCTGTCTTCTTGTGTGCAATATTGACTGTTCTTCTTCACCTGTGGTTCTTCTTTTGCACCTTTATCCTGGTTAGCAGGGGCTCCTGTTCTCCCTGAACTCTTCTGTGCTACTTGGACCCCTTCTACCATAGGTCTTCAGGTCCAGGAAACCAATGTTGGTGTCTTGTAGTCTCTTCTGGTTCTACTTTCTCATTTCTGTGTGTGTTCTTGGAAAGTTACATTCGCATTCCACTTTCTTAGTATATGGTTTCTGTTTTCCTCAGGACCATTTATAACTATTGTGATTTTCACTAATTGAACTGTTTTCTAACTGTTTTTACACCTGTTTTTGCATACTAGTGTATATAATTTGTGTAGTACAGTCTCTATCGTATTTTTGGCATTTGTGTTTCCAAAACAAAGGCCCATATTTATACTTTTTAGCGCCGCATTTGCGTAATTTTTTATGCAAAAGCGCCACAAACTTGCAAAATACAATTATATTTTGTAAGTTAGCGCATTTTTTGTGTCAAAAGTGATGCAAATGCAGCACTAAAAAAGTATAAATATGGGCCAAAGTACCTTTACTTTTGTAACACTGAGGCCCTCATTACAACCATGGCAGTTGGTGTCAAAGTGGTGGTAATACCGCCAACACGCTGGCGGTAACTGCCGCCAAATTATGACCATGGCAGAAACATTTCCGATAGACAGCCAATGTACCACCAACTGCCAGGGCGGAAACAACAGCCACCACGGTGGGAGCTGCCTACAGCCAGGCAGAAGTTAATGTTCTGCCCACCATATTAAGACCCTTGAAACCACCATCTTTTCCAGGGCGGTACCAACAACATCAAAAGCCTGGCGGAAACTGAGCTCAGAAGGGAAAGGACTCACATTGGAGACACAGGGAACAACCAGGCCACCATGGAGCCTGAACAGCATGTCTTTCCCATGATCTTCTACGTGCTGTTCCACCACGAACACCAGCCCAGTCCACAATGTTCGTAGGCCACACGCCACAGGCCAAAGTCCAAGTCAATACATGTCACCTGCATCAACACGGACAGAACACTGCAAGGGCATCAGTTGGTAAATAGGCAGGCACCTCAGGTTCTAGAGGGGGCATCGTGCCCTGTGCTTTTGAACCTGGAGAGTTTAAGGTCACATCTCTCAGGTGGGTGTCATACCCACTGGATTTGCAGGGGGCAGGCCGCACAGCAGCCCATGGAGGCAGGATTACATACCGCCTGCCAGCGGTGACGGCTGCTCAGTGGAGGTGGTGGTGCTGCTGAAGGGGAGAGGCACATGCCCATCCTCTGCAACCTCAGACGGCTGCACAACCATGGTTGGTGGTAGGGGCTTTGTCACAGTTCCTGTCCCAGGTCCCTTGCTCTTTCTGCCTGCTGGTGCAGGCTCCTTGCTCTTCCTGGCAGCTGGGGCAGGCTCCTTTGTCTTCCTGGCAGCGGGGGCAGGCTCCTTTGTCTTCCTGGCAGTTGGGGCAGGCTCCTTTGTCTTCCTGGCAGTGGGGGCAGGCTCCTTGTTCTTCCTGGCAGCTGGGGCAGGTTCATTTCCCTTCTTACCTGCTGGGGCAGGCTCCTTGCTCTTTCTGGCAGCCTTTCCCTTGAGGCTGCCTGGTGCAGGCTCCTTCACCTTCAGGACATGTGGCCTGGATCCTTTTCCACCACGAAAGGGTGTAGTGACGACTGGGCCCGTGGACTGTGTGGCTGAGGTGCTTGGCTGGGTCCTTCCTACCGTGCCCATACGTGTAGGACGGGGGGAGGGGTATGGAAGAGGTCAATGGTGGATAGGAACAGTTTTTTTTTTAGGGGCATTGGGGCAGGAATAGGGAGAAGGAATGGGAGTGGAGGAAGAGGGAGTGGTTTTTGGAGGTGTCTGTCTGCTGATTTTGGGTGCAGGTGCATGGGCTGGATGCTGTTGTAAGGTGGTTGTCTGTTGGGTATCTGAGAGCTTGCGTTTGTGTACCTTAGGGGGGATAGACACATTGGGAGAGGACACAGGGGACATGTGCAGGGCTGTTCTGGAGGGGTCAGCTAGTAAGGTGTGTGTTCTGCTTGGTGTGGTGATGGTGTTGGTAGTGGATAATGATGTAGTGCATGCAGGTGTGAGTGTAGGTGGAACTGGGAGTCAGGTGGAGGAGGAGGAGGGGGAAGACAGTGGAAATAGTAAGTGTTGATGTGTCTGCATCTGGATGGTGTTTGTGTCAGTGCCTGTGGGATGAAATGTGGTGCTTGTGTTTGCCTGAGCCACTCTTGTGTGTAGTCGTGTGTGCATGCTCATCTGGCTGTGTGCTTGGGATGGGTTGGGGTTGAGGAGAATGGGACTGGGAAGAGGAAGTTGGAGGGGAGGGTGGAAACATGGACAATGGCTGCCATCAGAGAGGAGGCCAGAGCCTGGATCGATCTCTGTTGGGCCGCCAAGCCAGTGTGAATGCCCTCCAGGAATGCATTAGTCTGTTGCATCTGGGCTGCCAGCCCCTGGATGGCATTCACAATGGTTGACTGCCCTACAGAGAGGGATGCAGGAGGTCAATAGCCTCCTCACTCAGGGCAGCAGGGCTACCTGGGGCAGGGCCTGAGGTGCCTGGAGCGAAGGAGATGTCCAACCTCCTGAGTTAGCGGGCATGGGCAACTTGCTGAGGGACTGCTGGGGGCGGTGCTGGTACGGGGGTGGTGGCTGTACCTGCTGCTGGGGTGGTCACAAAGGTGTCTGCCACCACCAAGGAGCTTCCATCAGAGGAGGTATCCAGTCTCCGCCGTGGTGCTCCCCTCGCCCTACGTCCAACTGGTGCCCTCACCGTTGGTGGACTTTGCCTCCTGGGTCCTGTGGGATGCAGCTCCCTCCGTTGCTGGGGCTTCTGCTCCTTTGCCAGATGATGCTAATGCAGATAATGACAGGGTGACAAAACAAAAATGAAGGGGAAGAGACTTAGTCAATGGTGCACCAACACCACCGTTGGCGTACACAGCACCCTCACACACAGGGAAGAGCCCTATGCAATATGCCACAGCACTACCAGAGAAACAGTTAGCAGCCAAGGCATGGGGAGGGGCATACACCGCCAAATGCAGCACACCTGGGATCCATGCAGCCCTGACCAGTAGTGGATGCCTACAACCTAGGTTGCAAGATTTTCCCTTCTGAACCCTAGCCACCAGGGGACCTACGCTGCAATGTCAGGCCTGGCCTAGCGGCACTCACGGACACACATCCCCCACTCAGATACCAGCCTACCATGCATACGTTGTAATGATGGGCACCGTACTCGCCCCCTTGCGGCTGCTGTGATACCCTCAAGCGCTCATCCAGCTCAGTGCCAGATTGAAGGCCATCAGTGGGGTCAGGGTTCGACAGGCACCGCTTCCTCATTGGGAGGCCATCCCCAGCTAGGCCTCCACTGTCTTCTGTGCCCAGCGTCTCAGGTCCTTCCACCGTTCCAACGGTGGGTGCTCCGCCTGCCATAGTCCCCCAGGGTCCACACGTCCTTGACGATGGCACACCATATACCCTTCTTTTGATGGGTGCTGACCTACAGAGGCAATACACACAAGAAAATGGAATTAGTCAAACAGTCCTGCCTGTTACAGTTATGGCCCACCATACCCCTTCACATCACCATTTACACACACATGGCCCAGCACACAACCAATACACTGCCCAGAGGGCATCCACATTACCTCACTTCCACCTGTCCATCGACACAGGACAGGCGGACGCCATTTCAGGGGGGAGGGCAGGCCCTGGAAACTTGCTGAGTCACTGGTGAAATTAGGACATACTGAAAAAATAAAACTTACCAATTACAAGTTGACAGCATGCAAAGTTCTGTTGTATCTCCATTGCTCAGTTTGTGGCCGGCTCCTCACTCTTTTGCCCCATAGATTACAATGCTGTGGATGAATAGGAGATGGAGACATATCCCCGTGTACAGACCCCTGGTGGACGTGGCAACAATGGAGGACAGGCACATTATCCTCACCTAAAGACTTGACATGGTCACAATCACAGAGCTGTGTGCCCAATTGGAGCCTGACCTGATATCTGCAATCCGTCACCCAACTGGAATCACCCCTCTTGTGCAAGTTCTATCAGTGCTCCATTTCCTGGCAACTGGTTCTTTCCAAATGACAGTGGGCTTGGCATCAGGAATGTCACAGCCAATGTTTTCAATAGTGCTAACAAGAGTACTGTCTGCCCTGATTAAACACATGTGCAGCTACATTATATTTCCCCAGGTTGAAGATTTAGCCACAGTAAAGGCTGACTTCTATGCAATGGGACATATCCCCAACGTTATTAGGGCAATTGATGAAACACATATTGCATTTGTCCCCCCGTCAGAATGAACAGGTGTTCAGAAATCGTAAGAGCTTCCACTCTATGAATGTACAGATGGTGTGCTTGGCGGACTAGTACATCTCCCACGTCAATGCTACTTATCCTTGGTCGGTGCATGATGCCTTTGTCCTGAGGAATAGCAGCATCCTAAATGTGATGGGCCAACTACAGAGGCACAGGGTGTGGCTAATAGGTGAGCCCTGGTTCCCACCCAGTGGATGCTGGTGTATGGATATGGTGTTGGCCATATGGGATAGTGTGTGGCTAAATGTTGTCCCTCGATATTTGCAGGTGACTATGGTTACCCCAACCTATCATGGCTGCTGACCCCTGTGAGGAATGCCAGGACAAGGGCAGAAGAACGTTATGAGGCACATGGTCGAACCAGAAAGATAATAGAAAGGACCTTTGGCCTCCTGAAGGCCAGGTTCCGGTGCCTCCATCTAACAGGTGGAACCCTGTGTTACTCACCCAAGAATGTTTGCCAGATAGTAGTGGCATGCGGCATTTTGCACAACCTTGCCCTGAGAAGTCATGTGCCTTTTCTGTAGGAGGGGGAGGCTGGAGATGCCCATGTGCCAGCAGTGGACCCTAAGGTCAGTGAGGATGAGGAGGAAGAGGATGAGGACAACAGAACATCAGTGATCAGACAATACTTCCAATGACACACAGGTGAGACAGTGTTACTTCACATTTCATTTACATTTGTTTTCATTTCTGTCGCACTGGCATGCTGTTATTTCCCACTTCTATCCCCATTCACTGTACCCTCTGGCAATTCATTTTGCAGTTGTTGGTGATCTGACATACACGCCTGGTGTGATCAATGCAGCCAGCTACAGGTCAATAATTCATGCTCATTTTCTGTACAGTTAAATTGCAATGTTTGTACTTGTTTAAATGAATACATTCTTGAAATACTTGACATACTCCAAACTTATTTTTTTCCAAGGATATTTATTTAAGTGCTAAAATATAGAGGGGGAGTGCAATGGGATGGGGTGATGATGGAGGAAAGTCCAGGGTATTGTTCCAGTCTGTTTGTAGCACAGGTGCATTGTCCAAGGGGACATAGGAAGGGGAGCAATGGCAGTTCAAGGTGGGCAGTGTGACAGATTGGGAAACAAGGGTGACAATCAGGAGAGTCTAATGTCCTGGTTGGGGGTCTTGGCAAGTATCTCTGGCTTCTGTCTGGATCAGAGGGAATGTTGGCGGGATGGTTCTCATTCTCCAGGGAGAGGGGTGCTGGTGGCCTGTGAGTCCTGTGGCGGGGCCTCCGGTCCACTAGCAGCAGCAAAGGTGGAAGGCTGTTCAGATGTCTGGCTTGTGGCAGGGGCCTGCTGTTGTGTGATTGCCTCCCTCATAATTTTGGCCATGTCTGCCAGCACCCCTGCTATGGAGATCAGTGTGTTGTTTTGGCCTCCAAGTACTCCCTGATCCCCTGGTACTGTCCCTCCTGCAGCCACCTGTTCTCCTGCACATTGTCCAGGATCTGGCCCATCGTGTCCTGGGCATGTTTTTATGCTCTCAGGATCTCTGCAAGTGCCTCCTGGAGAGTTTTTTCCCTGGTCCTGTCCTCCCCCTGGCGCACAGCAGTCCTCCCAGTGTCCCTGGTGGCCTGTGCCTCTGTCCCCTGAATGGTGTGCCCACTGCCACTAACCCAGGTCCCTGATTGTCTTGGGTATGAGGTGTGGCCTGGGGTCCCTGTAAAGGTGGACACACTGCTGATTGACATGTCCTGGGGACAGAGGTATGGGTACGCTGGGTGGGTGCTGTGGTGGTGTTTACTGATGGGGAGGCTCTGTAATGGTGTGTCACTGGGCAACTAGCTGTCCAGAGGTCTCTGATGGGCCAGGTTGGTCATCTAGATCCTGAAGACCAGAGTTGCTGTCATCACTGTGGGCCTGTTCAGTTGGGGGACTGAATATTGCTGGCACCTCCTCTCCGCTTTGGCTGGGGTACCCGTGGGGATGTAAATTATGTGTTATGGTTTCTGTCTCTGACATATTGTGCATCCGTGGCTTGGCCTCTTTTGTTGTATTTGCCCCGGCAGCTTTCATTTGTGTATGTTGGTGTATGGTGGGATTGTTAGTTCTCTATGGTGTGCATGCTTTAGTGATGAGTGTCCATGCAGGGTTGTGAGTGGTGTCCATGCATTGTTAGAGCATGCAGGGCTTGGCATTGGGATGGGTGAGATGTGATGGTGCGGTGTGTGGGATGTAGTGGAGTGATGGGAGAGAAAGTGAGTGTGGGGGTATGTGATGGCATGCAGGTAGGGGGGTACTAGTAGTAGAGAATTGACTTACCAGAGTGCAGTCATCCTCCTACTCCAGCCTGTCCCTCAAGATGCAGGATTGCCAAGACTTGCTCCTCCCATGCTGTTAGCTGTGGGGGAGGAGGTGGCAGTCCACCACCAGTCCTCTGTACAGCGAGCTAGTGTCTTGCTGCAATGGAACATACATGCCCCCCATAGGTTGTTCCACATCTTCCTGATGTCACCCCTAGTTCTTTGGTGCTGTCCCACAGCGATGACCCTGTCCATGATTCTCCACCATAGCTCCATCTTCCTAGCTATTGATATCTGCTGCACCTGTGCTCCAAATAGCTGTGCCCTACCCTGATGATTTCCTCCACCATGACCCTTAGCTCCTCCTCTGTGAAACGTGGGTGTCTTTGTGGTGCCATGGGTGTTGTGTGAGGAGTGTAGGTGAGAGTGTGTTGGGTAATGTGTTGGGGTTTATGATGTGGGGTGCGTGAGTAGTGTATAGGTGTATGTAGTGTGTGGCTCTGATTGTGTTTGTGGTCTTGATTTCTCTCTGGTGGCACTGGTTTGTATTCATAAAAGGTTGTCGGTAATGTGAGTGTATGTTTTATAGTGGTGTGGTGTGTGTATGGTTGTCAGGTGTATGTTGTTTGAATTATCCAATGTGGTGTTGTTTTGTTTGTATGTGTCCATTTTGAGCACGGCGGTATGTACCGCCAATGGTTTACCGCCATTGAATGTCCGCTGTGGTGATTCGTGGGTCATAATGTGATGGACCTAGTTATTTTGGAGTAATGGTGTGGGTTTTGATACTGCCAGTTTATCACTGAACTTTGGTGTGGTGTATTTGTGTATGTGGCTGAATACTGACGGATTGGTGTATGTGTGTCATGATATGGTGAATGGATATCCACGGCGGTGGCGGTAGGTTGGAGGCAGTCAGCCTGGCGATAAGTGGGATTTACCACCAATGTCACAATTAGGGACTAAGGGGGTGATTCTCACCCTGGCGGGCGGCGGAGGCTGCCCGCCAGAGTTCCCCCCTCCAAAATACCGCTCCGCGGTCGCAAGACCGCTGAGGGTATTTTGGGTTTTGCACTGGGCTGGCGGGCGACCGCCAAAAGGCCGCCCGCCAGCCCAGTGCAAAACAGCCTTCCCACTAGGACGCTGGCTCAGAATTGAGCCGGCGGAGTGGGAAGGTGCGACGGGTGCAGTGGCACCCGTCACGTATTTCAGTGTCTGCAAAGCAGACACTGAAATACAAAGTGGGGCCCTCTTACGGGGGCCCCTGCAGTGCCCATGCCATTGGCATGGGCAGTGCAGGGGCCCCCAGGGGCCCCACGACACCCCATACCGCCATCCTGTTCCTGGCGGCAGAGCCGCCAGGAACAGGATGGCGGTATGGGGTGTCAGAATCCCCATGGCGGCGCAGCGAGCTGCGCCGCCATGGAGGATTCTACAGGGCAGCGGAAAACCGGCGGGAGACCGCCGGTTTTCCCTTTCTGACCGCGGCTGAACCCCCGCGGTCAGAATCCCCTGTGGGGCACCGCCAGCTTGTTGGCGGTGCGCCCGCCAACCCTGGCCCCGGCGGTCCATGACCGCCGGGGTCAGAATGACCCCCTAAGTGTTTTCTTTTATGTGTGTGAGTACTGTGTGACTACAGTGGTATTGCATGAGCTTTGCATGCCTCCTAGATAGGCCTTGGCTGCTCAGCTACAGCTGCCTCTAAAGAGCCTGGCTTCTAGACACTGCCTACATTTCAATATTAAGGGATAACTGGACCTTGTATAAGGTATAAGTACCTTAGGTACCCACTACATACCAGGCCAGCATCCTACAAGCACTGCAGAACTGAAGTTGGCAACTTTCAGGTAGAGTTCTAAAACTCTTTCCCTTGAACTAATTATATTAATTCAAACAATGGCAAGTTGTGGGTTTTATACCAAACCTAAAATCTCTGGCTCCTATTTGGACTTTATTCATTGAAATAATGCCTCCCTGTTTTAGCCTATGGAGCCCATTCACTACAGTGAGGGAAAACAAATTTGACTATTTTACCTCACCAGGGCTTATAAAACAGTTTTATAAGGTTCCTGCTTATATTTCCAGAGCACCCAACCCTAGGGGCACTTAGGGCACACCTTAGGGGTGACTTATGTGTAACAATAGGGTAGTTTAAGACTTTGGAAATACTTTTAATTTCAAAGTCGAATTTGCATGTGCAACTTTATTTTAGAAGCAGCCAGAAAGACAGGTCTGCCTTTAAAATTAAACTAGGCACCTCAGCAGTGCACCTATGGGTGCACCATCTATGCTGGGGTCCCTAACCCTACATACCCTACCATAGACTAGGGACGTACATGTAGGTTGACATAGCCAATTATAATTAGTCTAATTTGCATATTCATTTTACACAGAGCACAGTCCCTTGGACTGGTTAGCATTACCCAGAGCACCATCAGAGTCAGGAAAACACCAGCAGAAAGTGACAGATGGGGGGCAAAAAGTTAGGGGCTTCTGCAAACAGCCCAGTTTTCTCACAGGTTGTAATAGGCACCTCAATTGAAGAGCCGCTCACAATACACCACACATGTAGTTCCTCATGTATATTTAAAACTGCTACTTAACCTGTAAAAATAAACTTTTTGACAGGTCTAACCCCTCCTTTTAAATATTAATAAGTCACACCTAAGTAGGCTTTATAGCCCATCAAGCAGAGTGCATGGTATTTAAATGTAGGATTTGTAGAAAGTTAATGTTATACATGTCCTGACAGTGACCAAAACCTAAACACTATTTGCACTATCTCAAGGCTGTCTGTTCCATTGAGAAACACTGGGATGCAGTCTTACATTTACTAGTGTTATCTATGGCTAGACAACATCTATCAACTTCATTCCATTCTCTTTGTAATATGTATACAAAAAGGCCAATTTGAGGGTGTTTTAATAAATGATAATGAAAATATAAATGTAGAACTAGTTTAAATTAGCCTCCAGGTGTAGCCCTTTGAATGATCCAGCTCTGAATAAGACTAGAAAACTGTTCTCAGAACATAAACAAAGGCCTGGATTTGAAGAGATGGTTGGTTGTGTTCTTCTGACAGTATGAACATTTTGGGGGAGCTCATGAAATTAAATGTCTTCAAAGGAGCCTCCCTTGCCACAGGCAGATGACAATTTGACAGACCCTTCTTTTGTTCCCACAATCAGAAAGGCTCTAACTCTAGTGGGATGAGAGATTCTACCAGAACTGTTTTGGAGTGATTTCTTAGGAGGAGTTGCTCACAGCCCTAGCAATACCTTTGGGGTGGGCACAGAGGCTCTGCACCAGAGGCAAAGGATTTCACCATCTTAACTTTAGACAGAGAGGGGATTGTTTGTGGTAAGGCACCTATGAAATGCTGCAAAAGTGAGCAGGTTAGCCCCATTTGTTAGGGAGGTATCAGGAGTTACCCCCACCTATGAGTTGGTGCCAGGCATGATAATGACAACCCCAATACCCTCCTCAGAACACTACTGAACCTGAGGAAGATCAAAAGAGCACTGAACCTACTGTCTGAGATGAACCTGAAAGGACTGAACCTGCTCCTTTTTGTACCCAGGACACAGAAGTAGTGGATTTCAATATTCATAACCCTGACTTTCTCTTCAAGCTTCAGGGTCACAATAAGCTGCAACATACCTTTTTCTGCACCTGCACAGCCTACCAGTTCCTAATGGACCTGACCTGGACCCTGTTTGTGGCCTATGCTAGACTGAGTCTTGAAGCCAAATGCTGTCCCTCAGTTCCTGGAACCTTTTTGCTGTGTGGCTGGACTTCACCTACACATCTGAAAACCTGGGAGGTAGAATCTTTTTGGGTCCAAACCTGCCTGGCCAATCCATCCAAGTTGCAGTGCCAATGGTTTGAAGAGTCTGGCTTTCCCTTCATGGAGTTTATTTGGGAGAGCAAATCTTCTGCAGCAGGACCTTGTAGAGATGGTATCCAGCTTGGCTATGTCTTCAGCTGTGCCCTTTAAAAAAGTAAGGATATGCAAAGAAATCTTTACTAGACGAAGGCCTCAAAAGTATCCAGTCAGCAAGGGACCTTCCCTGAGCACGCAATTCAAAAGATTTCCTGACAAAAACTAGTGTCTTCACAGTGAACGTATCCGATGGCTATTTGAACTTGTGGAGCCCCCCTCAGTTACAACCTGCTAACTTGCCCTGCAGAAGGCTTTCGACTTCCACTTTTGAGACTAAATTCCAAGGTACATTTTACAGTCACATCCAACCTGATTTCTGTAGCTGACTAGTGCTCCATCATGTTGGCCTCAAACCCAGACAAGTTGACTACATTTGACACTTACACCTCTTTGGAGCTCTTTTTATTTAAACTTTAAAAAATAATATTATCTATTATCCCTTTTCAGGGCTTTGTTATTTTGGTACCATTTTATTTATTAAAATGTATTCTATTGTATTTCACTTTGGGATTTTTATTTTGTTGTGCTTTTACTTTATTACTGTTTTGGCACTGCATTAGTACTTTATACATTGCCTCTAAATTAAACCTCTCTGTTTAATGGCGTACCTGCCAGGGTGTTGGGCTCGCTCCGGATAATTTGTTGACTTTACTGGATCATCTTGAAAAGGATTGTGTTTCTTGCTACAGTTGGGTAACCACCCTCTTAACTAACACCACAATTTCCCACAGCTTTCATATACTTGTATTAGACACTCTGCAAACTTAAACTCCTACCCAAGTTTGTAATGGTGATTGGAGGCAACAATATTTATTCACATGTACTGTTCCCATGTAAATGAGTGCACTCTTAGAATACTGTATGCTATTTATAAGGCTTACAGATTGTTTCTCTTTGTGCTCAAAAGACTTTTGGAGTCATCTTGACAACATAGGTCGCAACTTCAAACTAAAATACAGGAAATGCATCTATTAAAACTGATGAATGATTTATGAATGAACAATAACTGATTATAGTTCTAATATTCCTTTGACAACTGCCTGTATTTGTTTTCTGGAGTGTGTATTATTCAATTACTTACTTTGTTGCAGTCATTACTTTAATATATGTTTCTAAACCTGCATCATGAATAATATCCTAACTCATTGCTGGTTGAATACACATGGACCTTTGTTACTTCTCTTAAATGTGTTGGGCTACTTCGTTTCATTTGATTTATTTTTTGGTGATCAGGGATTAATCTCCGGGTAATTGTTTAGGTAGTTGATTGTCCAACTGAATGATTCCTTGACAACCAATGTTTTTTTCTGATATACCCAGGTTCCCATTGGGAAAAGGCTAGCCCTATTGTTTTTCATGAGGTTGTCAACTGTCAGTGCCACAAAACAGATACCAAGCACAAATGAAACACACCAAACAAATAAAAAAGTACACAAAACTACTCACAAATTAAGTATGCAAACTCACAACAGTCATTAAACATTTATATAAGGAACTCTTAAGTTTGGCTTGCCGTTCTACTGGCCAGGCTTTATAGATAAAGGAAGACATTTGCCAACACTTTGTGCCAGGTTTACATCACAAAATTGACACAAACCCAACACAGATTGTTGTATTGAAATTTCATTTCCAACTCAAATTCTAATTTAAGTTGGAAATTAGCCCTAAAGTAAAGCAATGAAACATTCTGTGCTACTTTGAGTCAAAGGGGTTCCATGGGTGGTACATAGGCACTTCCACACAACCACCCATGGGTTTTGATGCAAAACCTATTTACTAAAAACATGGAGATGGCTTTGAACCAAAAATGCCTGCCCTCTTGAGCCAGGTGTACAGTTTCACAACATTTTTCATTTCTATGAACGTTTCCAACTTTGGATGTGTGATGTACTGTACAGCATACATTCAACATGGGGTGGAAAAACTGATAAAACAGTGCAAAACCTATGCTTGACCTCACACTCAAAACCTCGCAGTACAGCGCAAGGTAGGCCTAGGCAAACTTTAAGTTATGTTGGCATACTCTGCATAAATTTGGGAAATTCATGTCATGCTTGTTATGTGAAATTCTTAAAATTATGCCACTGCACCACTTTGCTAAATTATGCACCATTTGCAGTGAAATGTTACTGCAAAGTGTGCAATTTGTGGTAAATCATAGTACAAAATACTGCAATACACAGGAACATCAGAACGTTAGTGGCATCAGTGCTAAAAGAGACACAGAGCCACATTTTAGTAGAGATTGTGCTATACTTCTCTCTTACTTTCACCCAAAGCAGCACAGTGCAGCCCAGTGCAGCCCAGTACAGTTGGTTGCTGTACTGCATGAAAACTTTCTAAATGTTGCCCCAGATTTGGCAGATTTATGATTATTGTGATTCTTTGGCAAGTACGAACCTTTTCCTTGACTGAAGGGTTCCTTTGGCTACATCATCTATCTTGTGATCTGTAATGGACAAATTAAAAATGACCAGCTGAACGTTTAAAAAACTTAGCTTTATTGTCACTAGTGGTTTGAAGTTGACTACTTAATCATTGGGTTACCTATTCACAAAGAAATGTTTACATATGAGTAAATATACAATTTACTCTTATAGTTGGTTGTAAATTTACTACTTTTGGCTATTCACCATTTCCAAAGGTAAAATTACAACTAAATTTAGACTGGCGTGTTCCCACCTCACATTTATGGGGTCAGAGGCTAATTTATGAGTGTGAAGGTACTACTAGTACCTTTTCACATCTAAGTAGAGTTAGGCAGAGTTAGGCAGAGGATATCTCCACCAGGGTGGAGCTTTCCCTATGGTAAAGTATAGTGACATTTGAAAAAGTTATTTTTATTTATTATATGTACATTTATATATTATGTAGTAAAACATATTTATAGATGCACATTGATTTAATTTGAATGAATTTTATTATGTTTTTAAAATATAGTTACATTTGTTTTTAAATTTAAATAAGGTTAAAAAAATAATGTATAATAAAAAACTATTTCGTTTTATTTTATATATAATTTTAGTAGCACTAGATAAAATGTATACATATTTTTAATCAGTCTGAATCGATAAAAAAAATTTCACTTCATTTCTATTTTAAGATCCTGCCTCCATTGTTTTCTAACGCATGGTGCTAAGTGGTTGGTCCTGTGTGATGCTGTACTCCAGGCTGGAGCTGGAGTACATTGACAACTGTTTTGGTTATTTTTTGTGGTAGTGAATTAAGAAGTGCAATTTGTGTATAACAGTGGGCTGACTCTTTTGTGGATGGGTGCACGTCCCTCCCTAAGACCTTCTTTACCCTACTTAAACCTCTTCTTACTCCTCCCTTAAACACTCCAGTGTTATGGTAAGTATTCCAAGTTTTCATTTGTTCTTTGATTTCAGGGCGACCATCTAGCATAAAAAAGATAGGTGAGGCCGAGACCTCTGCACTTAGTTTAATGTGAAGCATTTTCTATAGTATGTTGCATAGTTCTATTGTAGTGTTCTTTTTTCTATTGCAGTGTTCTGCAGTTTGTGAGTAGGCCCCCAGTAGTTATTTTTTGCAGAACGATTTATTTCAGTGTCTGTGATTTATTTGCTGTTCCCATTACAGTAATTTACCGGGTGGTGTTTTGCTATTTTTATTTGGAAACGCACGCCTACACATGGAAACACATAGCGCAGCGTGTCCAAATGTTCTGGAGAAACACGAAAAACCTGAAGTAGGACCAGGGCAAATTAGGCGTGCCTCTTATCCATGCGTTTGTTCTAATGGGCACACTTTCAAAAGTTGTATGGGATTTCACGGTGTTCGGTGACTTTTTGTCGTCCATAAACAAGATACTGCGATTTTGGAATGCCTAACAAAACAGTCTGGCAATTGTGTTGCTTTCTTGTTTCCCACATCAAAACTCAAATCGCCCAGGTCTGTTACTAGGTACGAAATTACTTTTTTTTTTTTTAATTTGATGACCCCTTCCTGTTTTTTTTTTTTTTCTTTTTTTTTTTAGATACATACAAAGTATAGGAAAGGATGCTAAGGAACGAAAATTGTTTTGTTCTGACATTCTTAACCGCTCGACACAAACACACACTTTCGAAGACATGTCATTTTCTGCAACCTTCACCAGAGCAAGGTTATTTGTGAATCCGAACTTGTAAAATCGCAGCTAGGCTTGTGAGCAGCAATATAGAAAGCAAACAGCTATAGAACCCTAACACAACCAGAGTTCTTTTTAATAAATGTACACTCGGTGTTCATTAAATTCCAATCCCTGCTGCTTCATGAGGTTAAACTAGGTAGTACAATTTTAGAAGATAAAGTACTTTCCGAGTATTGGTAATGTCAGCTAACCGCATTCACATCACATGAACTTACACAATGTAAATATGAGCATTTCCATGCAAAACTGGGTTTAGCCTACTTTTACGTTTGTTGAGAGCAAGTACAATAAGGTTTTCACATTAAAATCACATGAAACTATATTTTCTTCATTGTCAGCTTTCATGTGCTGTAATAAAAGAACATTGATCGAATACCTTAGAATTTCATGTAAGGTTTCAAAGTTGGGGTAGTATTCATTGTATTAATGATAAAATATGGCAGATATCTTTCAAAGCTACAGGATCAAAAACGAAGGCTGGTGTGAGTTCCTAACATTGGCCAAAAATGGTGGTGCAAAGAACTCTACAGTGCTTGGCTGTCGCTGTTGCTGGAACATTCTGGTGGTCATTACAACCCTGGCGGACGGTGTTAAAGCGGTGGTAAGACCGCCAACAGGCCGGCGGTAAAAAAATTACAATTACGAGCGTGGCGGAAACCGCCAACAAAGACAGCCACTTTAACACTCCGAGCGCCACGGCGGTACAAACAAACAGTGTGGCGGTCACCGCCAACAGACAGGCGGGAGACAATGTACCGCACACACTATTATGACAGGCCAATCCGCCACCTTTTCTGGGGCGATTCACCGCGGATAAAAACACGGCGGAAACAGGAATCCCGAAGGAAAAACGCTCACCTCTACATACCCCACGAGGAACGAGGACACCATGGAACCGGAACTCCAAATTCTACCTGCGATAGTCTTCCTGCTCCTCTACCAGGAGCAAGAACGCCGGCGGCGAAGACCACGGTGAGTACTGCACCTACGACACAGGGGAGGGGGGAGGCAAAAAACAGGGACACACACACGCAACACCCCCACCCCCACCCACTACAACACACACACTAATACATGTTGATACATTACAGTTCCACCCCTCAACCACCCAGAAGAATGCAAAGACAAAAGGAAATGATTGTAACGATTGTAATCTATTAAAACCCAGTACTCCAAAATATATATACATCATAAACAAATATATACACCAATAATACAAGTCTAGGTATTGCACCATTTATAGTCAGTGGACCACTGGGCCCAAAATGCATGGGCGAGGCCCACATTCGATACCTGATCAAAACAGAGAGAACACTGCAGGGGCATCAGATAGAAATACAACAGGCACCTCAGGGGGAAGGGAAGTGGGGGCACCTCAGCCGGATGAGTGTACGATGCCAGATCCACGAGGGGGCTCAATGCCCACTGTTCAATCCTGGGGAGTGCAAAGCCACAGTCTCTCAAGTCTCACAAGTGGGTGGGTTGCCCACGGTTCAATCCTGGGGAGTGCAAAGCCACAGTCTCTCAAGTCTCTACAGTGGGTGGGTTGCCCACTGTTCAATCCTGGGGAGTGCAAAGCCACAGTCTCTCAAGTCTCTACAGTGGGTGGGTTGCCCACTGTTTAATCCTGGGGAGTGCCAAGCCACAGTCTCTCAAGTCTCTACAGTGGGTGGGTTGCCCTCTGTTCAATCCTGGGGAGTGCAAAGCCACAGTCTCTCAATTCTCTACAGTGGGTGGGTTGCCCACTGCCATATCCTGGGGAGTGCAAAGCCACAGTCTCTCAAGTAGATAACAGTCTCCACTGGTTCTGGAGGGGGACTGGTGCCCAGAGTGCTTCATCCTGTGAAGGACAGAGGTTAGTGGATGGATCTCTCCACTGGTTCTGGAGGGGGACTGGTGCCCAGAGTGCTGCATCCTGTGAAGGACAGAGGTAGTGGATGGATCTCTCCACTGTTTCTGGAGGGGGACTGGTGCCCAGAGTGCTTCATCCTGTGAAGGACAGAGGTAGTGGATGGATCTCTCCACTGGTTCTGGAGGGGGACTGGTGCCCAGAGTACATCACTCACCCCGTGACGGACCCAGTTGCGTCAGTTCTCCTGCCGGTCATGGGCTAGCGGTGCTTGAGTTGGCAGTCCTTCATGGCCCAGCGGTGCTTGTGCTGGCGGTCCTTCGTGGCCCAGCGGTGCTTGTGCTGGCAGTGCCCTGTTCAGCGGTGCTTGTGCTGGCAGTGCCCTGTTCAGCGGTGCTTGAGTTGGCGGTCCTTCATGGCCCAGCGGGGCTTGTGCTGGCGGTGCCCTGTTCAGCGGTGCTTGTGCTGGCGGTGCCCGGTTCAGCGGTGCTTGAGTTGGCGGTGCCCTGTTCAGCGGTGCTTGTGCTGGCGGTGCCCTGTTCAGCGGTGCTTGAGTTGGCGGTCCTTCATGGCCCAGCGGGGCTTGTGCTGGCGGTGCCCTGTTCAGCGGTGCTTGTGCTGGCGGTGCCCTGTTCAGCGGTGCTTGAGTTGGCGGTGCCCTGTTCAGCGGTGCTTGTGCTGGTGGTGCCCTGTTCAGCGGTGCTTGAGTTGGCGGTCCTTCATGGCCCAGCGGTGCATGTGCTGGCGTCCTTCATGGCCCAGCGGTGCTTGAGTTGGCGGTCCTTCATGGCCCAGCGGTGCTTGTGCTGGCGGTCCTTCATGGCCCAGCGGGGCTTGTGCTGAAGGTGCCCTGTTCAGCGGTGCTTGTGCTGGCGGTGCCCTGTTCAGCGGTGCTTGAGTTGGCAGTCCTTCATGGCCCAGCGGGGCTTGTGCTGGCGGTGCCCTGTTCAGCGGTGCTTGTGCTGGCAGTGCCCTGTTCAGCGGTGCTTGTGCTGCGGTGCCCTGTTCAGCGGTGCTTGAGTTGGCGGCCCTTCATGGCCCAGCGGTGCATGTGCTGGCGGTCCTTCGTGGCCCAGCGGTGCTTGAGTTGGTGGTCCTTCATGGCCCAGCGGTGCTTGTGCTGGTGGTCCTTCGTGGCCCAGCGGGGCTTGTGCTGGTGGTGCCCTGTTCAGCGGTGCTTGAGTTGGCGGTCCTTCATGGCACAGTGGGGCTTGTGCTGGTGGTCCTTCACGGATCAGCTGGGCTGGGGCTGGCTTTGCCCTCCTGGGCAGCAGGGCTGGGGCTGGCGGTGGCCTCCTGGGCAGCTGGCCTGGGGCTGGCGATGTCCTCCTGGGCAGCTGGGCTGGGGCTGGCGATGTCCTCCTGGGCAGCTGGGCTGGGGCTGGTGGTGGCCTCCTGGGCAGCTGGGCTGGGGCTGGCGGTGCCCTCCTGGGCAGCTGGGCTGGGGCTGGCGGTGCCCTCCTGGGCAGCTGGTCTGGGGCTGGCAGTGGCCTCCTGGGCAGCTGGCCTGGGGCTGGCGATGTCCTCCTGGGCAGCTGGGCTGGGGCTGGCGATGTCCTCCTGGGCAGCTGGGCTGGGGCTGGCGGTGGCCTCCTGGGCAGCTGGGTTGAGGTTGGCAGTGGCCTCCTGGGCAACCGGGCTGGGGTTGGGGGTGGCCTCCTGGACAGCGGGGATGATGGCGGTCTTCTCCACTGTGCAGCTCTTCCCAGACTTGCAGGGTTTCTTGTGGCCATTCCCCACCTTGGGAGGTGTCACAGCTGACTCCACACTCCCACCGGGACCCCTGGGAGCGGCTTTGGTGGCTGGAGTCTTCCCCCTCTCCCGCCGGGCGCTGGCCAACTTCTGATGCTTCACAGGTGGGGGACTGGCTGTGCTGTGGCTCCATGCCACACTGGCTGTCCTGGTGGCCGGTGCACTCCACATACCGGTGACTACAGGCACCACTGGTCCCGGAGATGTTGTGGCTGAGGTGCTACTTCGGGACCTATGAGATGGACGGGGTGGGGGAGGTGTGGGAAAGAGGTCAAGGGTGGACAGGAAAAGTTTCTTGGACACACTGGGATGGGTAGCTGGAGGGGGTTTGGGAGTGGAGGAAGAGGTGGTGGTAGTAGGTGTACGTTTGGTGACTTTGGGTGCAGGTGCATGCGCTGAAGGCTGTTGTGAGGTGGATGGCTGTTGGGTGTGGCTGCGTTTGTGTACCTTGGGAGGGGGCATCACAGACACACTGGGAGAGGACACGGGACGTGTGAATGGTAGTGGGGGTGGTGACTGCACGTGAGCGGGGTGTGCTGGTAGGTGTGCTGGTGACGGACGTAGTGGCTGTAGAGGTAGTGCATGCAGGTGTGAGTGTAGACGAGACTGGGAGGGAGGAGGGAGACGAGGAGGAGGGGGAAACAGTGGAGGCAGTGGATGTTGGTGTGTCTGCATGTGTGTGTTGCTTGTGTGAGTGCCTGTGGGATGTGTGGTGCTTATGTTTGCCTGAGCTTCCCTTGTGTGGAGAGGTGTGTGCAGGCTGGTCTGATGGTGTGCTTGGGATAGGCAGAGGTACAGGGGATTGGGTCTGGGTGGAGGAAGTTGGAGGGGGGAGGCTAGAGACGGGGACAATGGCTGCCATCAGTGCTGAGGCCAGAGTTTGAAAAGCTCGGTGAAGGGCCGCCTGACCAGAATGAATGCCCTCCAGGAATGCATTAGTTTGTTGCAGCAGCCTTTCTACACCCTGGATGGCATTCAAAATGGTAGACTGCCCAACAGTGAGGGACCTGAGGAGGTCAATGGCCTCCTCACTGAGGGCAGCAGGGATGACAGTGGCAGGGGCTGAGGTGCCTGGGGCGAAGGTGATGCCCACCCTCCTGGGTGAGCGGGCACGGGGCGAAGGCAGAGGGGCTGCTGGGAGGGCGGTGCTGGTAGGGGGGGTGGCGGCTGTACCTGTAGATGCGGGGGGCACAGATGTTGCCGCCACCACAAGGGAGCTCCCATCACAGGACGTGTCCGTGTCGCTGGTGTCAGCTCCTGTCCCTGCCGTGAAGCTCCCCTCGCCCTAAGTCCCACTGGTGAATTCCGAGTCCGTAGTCTCGCCCTCCAGGGCCATGTGGGATGCAGCTCCCTCATGCTCTGGTGCCACTGCTCCTCCACCTGATGATGCTAATGCACACAAGAACAGGGAGAACACAAAAACAGGGGGGGGACGACAGAAGAAAGACATGTTGAGTGCATGGATTACCGCTACCGTTGGCGGACAAGACAGACACAGAAGCCCCCTGCACTACGCCGCGCTCTTGGGCTCCACTGTTGAATTACTGGGAAATGGCCTATAAGCCTGTGGACGACATCTGCACACATAGATGACACAGGGGCATGAATAGCTGTACTTGGCAGTCTACAGAGGTGGGCTGGGGTGCCATATGGCCTGCCTTACGGAGGGGCCTTGCCTACGGAACTCGCCCTGGCCTAGGGAAACCCACAGCCCTCCTCCCCCACCCACACAACTCCACTGCGCGCAAAGTCAGCAGAATGAGAGTGTACTCACCCCCTTGTGTCTGCTGTGATGCCCTCAAGCGCCCATCCAACTCCGGTTAGGCCACCGCCAGGATCCTGAACATCAGGGGGGTCATGGTGCGACGGGCACCCCTCCCACGTTGGGAGGCCATCCCCAGCTGAGCCTCCGCCGTCTTCTTGCTCCAGCAGCGAATGTCCTCCCATCTTTTCCGGCAGTGGGTGCTCCATCTGTGGTAGACCCCCAGGGTCTGGACGTCCTTGGCGATGGCACGCCATATATCTTTCTTCTGGTGGGCGCTGACCTACATGAAATGTACAGGGGAAGAAGTGAAGTCATTACCAACTGCACCGTCAAAGTGATTGGCCCCCATCCCTACCCTTGCCATGTGGCGCATGCATTCACCGTCTTTCATGCACGCAGCACTCTGCCCCCTTCCTTCTTACATCCAGCCCTCTCCACACAGGCATAGCCCATACAACATGCTCCCTGTGTACTTACCTGTTTGTCTGGAGGACCGTAGACTAGCGTGTACTGGGGGAGGACCCCATCGACGAGCTTCTCCAACTCCTCCGATGTGAAGACAGGGGCCCTTTCCACAGACGCACGAGCCATTGTCTTTTCCAGACCGAGGTCACAGCAGCACTTGCAGTATAGGTCCTCTCCTGTCGAAGATCAGGTATCGAGTGATTGAACAGATAGAAAATGGCGGTCACGTCTGCGGTGGTGTGTACCGTCACCGCCGGCGTACATCGTCATTGGCTCCTGGGACCCATAGGGTCCAATGTTAACCAATGCAGCATTGCGCCGCGGTCTTCAACCGCCTACCGCGACGGTGTACAACGCCAGCGCAGTTACCTCACATCCCATTGTCCCACTTTACAGGTCAGGCAGCCGCCATTTCAGGGGCCCACGTGGCTTCATTTTCAACTGCGTCACACATACCTATGCCTAGTCTCAACACACATACAGGCCACCTTTTGTGTATGATTGGTGTTCTGGGTAAACTGTGGGTACGTACCTCTGAGTTGTTTGACTCTGTGCTTGCTGTTGTCCTTCATAGGCACCGTCAGCTGGGACATGTGAGGAGATGGCAGCTTTCTCCAGTGTACCGACCGTTGGTGGACCTGTCGACAATGGAGGAGCGACATTTGATAATCACCTACAGGCTTCACTGTGCCACAATCCAGGAACTGTGTACCTAGTTGGAGCCAGACCTGATGTCAGCAATCCGCCATCCCACAGGAATCCCCCCTCAAGTGCCAGTGCTGTCAGTGCTCCATTTCCTTGCAAGTGGCTCTTTTCAAACAACCGTGGCCATGGCATCAGGGATGTCCCAGCCTATGTTTTCCAACATATTGTCCAGAGTGTTGTCTGCCCTTCTGAAACACATGCAGAGCTACATAGTTTTCCCTCAGGTGGAGGATTTGCCTGCAGTGAAAGGTGATTTCTATGCCCAGGGACATATCCCCGACATCATAGGTGCCATTGATGGGACCCATGTGGCTTTGGTCCCCCCCCACAGGAGTGAACAGGTGTACAGAAACCGGAAGAGTTATCATTCTATGAATGTACAGATGGTATGTTTGGCAGACCAGTACATCTCCCATGTGAATGCCATGTTCCCTGGCTCAGTGCATGACGCTTACATCCTGCGAAATAGCAGCATCCCTTATGTGATGGGTCAACTCCAGAGGCACTGTGTGTGGCTATTAGGTGAGCACCTGGAAGCAAGTCAGTGAGAATGGTTGTCTGGGTCTGGGGTTATCCCTCCAGGTTAGTGTGTGTCTAACAGTTGTCCCTCGCCATTTGCAGGTGACTCTGGTTACCCAAACCTGTCATGGCTACTGACCCCAGTGAGGAATCCCAGGACCAGGGCAGAGGAACGCTACAATGAGGCCCATGGGCGAACTAGGAGGGTGATCGAGTGGACCTTCGGCGTCCTGAAGGCCAGGTTCAGGTGCCTCCATATGACAGGTGGATCCCTATTCTACTCACCAAAGAAGGAGTGCCAGATCATCGTGGCCTGCTGTATGCTTCACAACGTGGCTTTGCGACACCAGGTGCCTTTTCTGCAGGAGGATGGTCCAGATGGTGGTGTTGTTGCAGCTTGGAGCCTGTGGACAGTGATGAGGAGGAAGCAGAGGAAGAAGACATGCACAACAGGGACTCAGTGATCCAGCAATATTTCCAGTGAGACACAGGTAAGAATACAATCCTGCCTACTACATGTACTTTAACACTACTACCTCTCTCCTGTCTGTCGTTTTCACCCAGTGTATGGTCACTGAGTTGTCTCTTTCCCTTACGGTATCACAGATGTGGGTCCCACTGTGTGACATCTGCTTAGATTCCACATGGACTAGAGCTGTGTGACATAGGTATGTTGACATTACTATTTAAAAAACATTTTATCACTGTAATTGCTAATACACTATTTCGAAATCACAGACAGATTCCAGATAATTTTGTGCTTTAGGTGTGTTTATTTAAATGCTCAAAATTGGAGGGGCTAGTGAAATGGTGAGGGGTGATGGCGGAGGAGTGTCCATGGCAGAGTCCAGTCTATTAGTCTCATAGGTGCATTGCCCATATGGCCATAGGAAGTGGAGCTGGGGCAGTTTAATTATGGACAGGGTGACAAAGTGGGACAGTAGGATGACAATCAGGGTGGTCTCATTTCTTGGCGGGGGTCATGGCATCGTTCTCTGTCTTGTTCCTGGATCTCAGGTACCATTTGCAGGGTGGTTCTCCCTCTGCAGGGGGTGGGGTGCTGGTGTGGTGGTCCTGTGGCGGGGTGTCCTGTCCACTAGCGCCGGCGGAGGTGATGGGCAGTTCATCGTCCATGCTAGTGTCAGGGGCCCCTTGTAGTGCCACAGTGTCCCTCCTGGTGTTGAGTACTTCCTTCAGCACCCCTACGATGGTGTCCAGGGTGGAGCTGATGGTTCTGAGTTCCTCCCTGAAGCCCATATACTGTTCCTCCTGCATGCGCTGGGTCTCCTGAAACTTGGCCAGTACCGTTGCCATCATCTCCTGGGAGTGGTGGTATGCTCCCATGACGGAGGAGAGGGCATCGTGGAGAGTGGGTTCCCTTGGCCTGTCTGCCCCCTGTCGCACAGCAGCCCTCCCAGTTCCCCTGTGTTCCTGTGCCTCCATCCCCGGGACCGTGTGCCCACTGCCACTGCCCCCAGGTCCCTGTTGTTATTGGGGTGGTGGGTTATCCTGGGTTCCCTGTAGTGGTGGACACACAGCTGATTGACGTGTCCTGGGGACGGAGGTATGGGCCCGCTGGGTGGGTGCTGTGCTGGTGTTTCCAGAGGGGGGAAGGTCTGTGGTGGCCTGTGCCTGTGTGAGGGTAACCGACTGTCCCGAGGTCCCCGATGGTCCGGGCTGGTCATCTAGATCCAGTTGGACAGAGGTGCTGTCATCACTGTGGGCCTCTTCTGTTGGTCGTGTGGACATGTGTGGACCCTCCTGTCCGGTGACGTTGGGTAGGGGTCCTGCAGGGGTATAAAAGGATGTTTGTTAAATCTGTGTGTGTAATGGTGTGCAATGGGTGGGTGACCGTGTACCCCAGTGCTAGCATTCCTGTGTGGGAGCTTGTGTGATGATGGTTTAGGGGGGTGTATGGGTATGTGCAATGGGCATGCTTTGGTGATGGGTGTCCATGCTTTGTTGTTGCATGCAGGGCTTGGTGTTGGGATGTGTGGTTTGTGATGTTGGGACATTTGTGAGGAGTTGGGGTGCTGGGGGTGAGGGTATGTGATAGCATGCAGGTAGGGTGGGGGATGTAATAGTAAAGCTTTGGCTTACCAGAGTCCATTCCTCCACCTACTCCTGCGAGGCCCTCAGGATGCAGAATCGCCAAGACCTGCTCCTCCCATGTTGTTAGTTGTGGGGGAGGAGGTGGGGGTCCGCCGCTAGTCCGCTGAACTGCCAGGTGGTGTCTTGAGACCATGGAACGCACCTTCCCCCGTAGGTCGTTCCACCTCTTCCTGATGTCCTCCCGATTTCTTGGGTGTTGTCCCACTGCGTTGACCCTGTCCACTATTCTTCGCCATAGCTCCATCTTCCTAGCTATGGAGGTGTGCTGCACCTGTGATCCGAATAGCTGTGGCTCTACCCGGATGATTTCCTCCACCATGATCCTGAGCTCCTCCTCCGAGAACCTGGGGTGTCTTTGCCGTGCCATGGGGTGGTGTAGGTGATGTGTGGGGTGGAGTGTGTGGTGATAAGTGTGGTGATATGTAGTGGTGTGTTGTGTGAGGTGCGTGGAAGTTGTGTGGGTGATGGTGTTGTTTGCCTGTGGATGCTGTTGTTCTTGCTGGTGGTGTCTCTCTCTGGCCTTCTTTCGGGATTTGTTTGTCGTGGGGGTTTGTGGGTGATGTGGGTGTGTGTTTTATCTTGTAATGGGTGTGTGGGAGTGGTGTGTGTATGTGTATCAGGTGTGTGTATTTTGAATTGTCCAATGTGGCTGTTTTTTTTAAGAGTGTGTGTATTTTGAGAGCTGCGGTGTGTACCGCCAATGGAATACCGTGGTTGAAAGACCGCCACGTGGATTCGTGTGTCGTGATAGTGTGGGCGTATTTCTGTTGGCGTGACGGTGGAGGTTTTGTTTTTGCCAGTTTATCACTGACCTTTGGTGTGGCGGACTTGTGTGGGTGTCTGACTTTTGGCAGATTCCGAGATGTGGGTCATAATCGCTGTGGCGGAATTAGGCGGCCGCAGCGGTGTGTTGGCGGTCTTCTGCACGGCGGTAAGCGCCTTTTACCGCCAATGTTGTAATGACCGCCTTAGTCTTTGAAGACTTAGTTGGCTGCTGCAAAATCCCCAAAACGAGGTGTAGTGTGTCCTAACAGAGTACTTTACTCCTGCTTTTCTGGGCTCTGGGCTCTGGGTGGGGTAATTTACTTACCTTTACTGTGTTCTTACTCTCCTAGCGATTCTGCACACACTACACTTGTCTAGGGGGAAATTCATGATTCACATTCCAATTTTTTAGTGTATGGTTTGTGTTGCCCCTAGACCTATTTTCTCCCATTGCATTCTATAGGATTTCCTACTGTTTGCATTGTTCTATGACTATTTACTTGTCTAATTTTGGTGTCTATTGTATATAATACTTACCTCCAGAAGGAGTATTGTCTCTAAGATATTTTTGGTACTGTGTCACACAAATAAATACCTTTATTTTTTGGTAACACCAAGTATTGTCTTACTTGTGTATAAGTACTGTGCAACTATAAGTGGCATGTCATGAGCTTTTCATGTCTCCTAGCTCAGCCTAAGCTCCTCTGCTATAGCTGCCTCTATCAGCCTAAGCTGCTAGAACACTACTACTTCACTAATAAGGGATAACTGGACCTGGTATAAGGTGTAAGTACCCAAGGTACCCACTAGAAACCAGGCCAGCCTCCTACACAAACACCCCATTGTTTTGCTTGACTCTCTTAAGGTAATGTTGTAGAGAAGTCCAAGGCTTACTCAAGTGAGGTGGTGTGGGCTAGTATTCATGAGCACACAAGAGCAACACTCAGTAAATAAATGATTGTCTAGTCTGTGCTTTTTCTTTTGATAAAGTAAAAGTAAATTTATTTACCACACACTACGCAATGCTACGCAACAGTTTACAAATACACAAAAGTTGATGCAATTTCCTTTTGATGATATTGTGTTATCCGCCTTGTCTTCCCCAAGGGGAGATATAAACCAGCAATCCCTATGACAGAATGTTCACTTGTAGTCTCATGCAGTATTTGACTGTAACTTGGGAGTGAGAGCACCTGATACTGACAATAAAGTACATCTATTTTGATCACTGGTGGCGGTCTGACTCATTACTCAAATACGCATCAACAAGGAACATGTCTCAGCAGGCTGGAGTTGTTGGTGTTGCTAGGATTACTCACAGTATGATCTATGCCTTCCACCCACATCCCTAAATCTCCATTGAAAACTAGGCTTGGAAACAGGGTGAAACCCTTGAGGGGTTGTCAGATACCTGTCCCCTGGAAATGAGAGTGGGGATATTAACTCCTTGGGGGGAGGTTGCACTCCTCCATTTGTGACATGTTGGTGGCGACCCCATCTTCAAGGGGCCACCACAAGCCAAAAACATATAGCTTTGGTGTTAAAACATCATCCAAGTCCCGCAGGGAATTAGGGGCACTCCTTGCTGGAGCGTACATATTGATGTGTAGATACCTGATGCTGGTGAGAGCTGTGTTGCTGCAGTAGATCTGCCTATTGCCTTGAAGGTGTGTCGGGTCCCACATGGACACCCCCATACAAGGTCATTCCCTCATTGGGGAGAAACACAGAAAGCCCACCTCTGGCCGCTTCCACATCTCCCTGCATGGCCAGCAACTTTGCATGCTGCCGTGGGAGCCTGCTTAGCAATGGAGGTCTGCCTGCTTCAGAGGGCAGATGTGTCAGGGTGCTGCGGCCAGGTGGGCTACAGTGGGGAGTGTGGTGACACTCCCCTGCCTATTCTGCACCATTGGGGTCCAGGGATGGGGTCTTGGGCCCAATCCTGCACCTTCATGGGAAGCATGACTGTGGTCATTGACTTTGTCTTCTTTGCGGGACCCTTAAATGGGGGCAGGGTCCCTCCAGCCATCTTCACAGGGGGATGATGGCAACCCCTGCCTCTACTTCTGAGTGGGACCCCGGGATGGGATCCACGGCCCCACTTTCCTCATCACGAGGAGCGCAATGGCACTCCTTGAGTCCATCTTTGGCCACTAGCCCTGCCCACAGCCGGTGGCCAGCTTTCACGGGCACAACAGCGCTCCCTGGTTTCTCTTTTTTGTAGAGTCCAGCATGGGTTCGAGGGCCTTTCTAGCATCTTATCATGGTGCCCCTTAGTCTATCTTCTTTGCAGGGCTCTGGGATGGGCTTCAGGGTCCCTCAGGCTGTCTTTGTGTAACAGTGTCCACCTCCTTTACTTCCTTGTGGGGCCCTGGGATGGGGCCCAGGACCCTTCACCTTTGAGAGAGTGTGACGGTGCTCCCTTCTTACTATGTTTTTCACACAGGATGCGCGACAGTGTTCCGCGGCTCCACTCTTTCTCGGGGGAAGCCCCTGGGCCCCAGACCACCCTGGGGACAATGTTGGAAGCAGTGGCGGTGCCCCATGGGGCTCCATCGCTGGTCCTCCCTGGGGTTCAGAGGTCATCTACCTTCCCCCAGGGATATTTTGGGCCCTCATGTACCGATTACAATGATCTTGGTGTCTTTTTAATCCTGGTGGTGAGCCTTTGCCACCAGGAACACTTTCTTCAGGCCTCCTGACTTAGAAGATTCTCACATTGATAGGGAGCCGGTTCCACTGACTCCCTGTGCTAGCCTTTCCTCTGGGTGCCTTTCTTTTTTCTAGGCAGCGTGCTCACCTTGTGCCTGGAACCATTCTGTTCTCCAACTGGTCTTCAGGGAGAGAAAGGGGGCTAGCTCACCTTGCCCTGCAGTGTGTCCCATTGGGTCTGGAGTCCTTCGTGGGCAAAGTCCTCGACCCAGTGAGCAGTCAGGGGGTTCTTCCTTCCAGTTTTCCATGACACCCGTCTTCAGTCCCAGTGTCTTTCAGAAAAGCACATCCAAGGGAGAGAACTCTCCCCTGTGTAAGACCTTTTCAGTGGGGTTGGAAATGTCCAGCAGGGCTGCACCTCTGGCCTATCCAGCTATGGGACATCACTTCTACAAACCCTGTCCAAACTTTCCTGCACAGTCTTCTGAGGTCGCTCAAAATGGCATTGTCCAGGAGTCAGTTGCCACATGTGCCCTGAGAGACTCAGCTCCCCCTCCCTGACACTCCTTCCAGGACTCCTGAGGCCTGTTTACTGGCACGGAATGACAGCTGGCTGATTGATGCAATGCCCTGCTCGGCCAGCTGGACAGAACTGTAATTGGCCCTAATCCTGAGCTAAGTCAGAGAAAGATGACATTCCTAGGTGACCCATAAGCTATACAAATATGCTTTTGTAACCTACTGCATTATTCTTTTCATACAGGTTATAGTGTACATTGGTGTGACTCTGGAATCTGTGGACCCTAGGGAACTGGAGTTGCTTCCTAGGCTAGCCTTTCCCATTGGCAAATCATGTTGTGCCACTAAAGTGAAAGTAGTAAAGCACACTGACTATCCCTTACATGCGTTCACCTATCTCACAAGGCCTACTCCATGTCGCAACCCACTCTGCATGGTCCCTTCTGCTCCAGGCTACCTAAGCACAGTTCTGGGGCTGTGCATGCCAGAAATCCTTCCTGCGCAGCCCTAACACGGATGCACGTGTGTGTGCACAAGTGATCATGCGTAACCAGCGCTGGTCCTCTAACACTTGCTGGGTCACAGCAGCCTTTGCCTAATAAAGCGGCACCAGCTGTAAATATGCACAGTCCATTTTACTATGAAGTTACTATGAGTGATTCCCAAATTATGAGGCTCCCTCACAGTAACAGTTCAAAAACCAGGTGATCCCAAAAACAAAAATGAGGGCAGACCAGATAATCAGAATCATCCTCTCACAATGCCATGCTGTCGCTTTGTAAGCTATCGGATTTGCTTGGACTTCAAAGTTTTATTGGGACATCATTATCCCAAGTGTGCAGAGAACCTGGCTCCTGGCACTGCACCATCACTTTGCTTTGGAACTGAAAGGGGGTCTCTATTAGCTGGAGGCCTGTGGTTGAGGAAGGAGGTCCTTTTGACTTGTATCCCGTTGGCAAGGATATGGATGCCGGAGCCTAGGTGTCTACGTTTATGGATGGTTGGGGGGTCACCCAGCCCCCTCATATGACTGCCATTCCCCTAGGGCATGGCAGGCTGACCCCGCCCTGGGGGACCAGTAACGGCATGGGGCCTAGGACACCAGGAGTCTCCCAAATGGCACACTCTAGTGTGGATTTCGGACCGACAAAACATGCAGCAGCCCTGAGCTTTTCCCAAACACAAGTAAAGGGGTGCATTTTCTCCTAACGTTGTCATTAGTCTTTATTTTTTTAGAAGAGTTTTGAAGTGGGCATGATGTGCATATAAATGTATTGGGGATTATTGACCAACTGCGTACTTCCATTTTGAGATTGTGTAAAAGCACTATCTTCCCAGACAGTTATCCCTTCATGCTGAAGCTGTGGCCTTGGTCCTGGCTGAGCTGGGTTCCCTAGCTGCTGATGCTGTTGCCATGTGTTTGGCCAAATAATGGGTCCCTGCCCTAGTGATTTGGTGGCTGCCTGATTTCTCTGTGGCTGTATGCAGGATGCACTTGGGTAGACTTGGGCTTGGTTTTGTGGATGGGAATTTTGCAGGGATAGGCCAAGGCTTATCACTCTTTGCTCTTGATACACTTTTAGGCAGTATTGGTCAGCCATGCAGCCCATTCTGCAGCAATAGTAGAGCTCTCTGAGGTCTGGCTGCTGCCAGCCTCCCTGACCTCTACCACTAGGACTGGGTGGAGCCCCCTGGGGGTCTGAGGCAGAGCTCCATTCAAGACTGGTGCCATTTGCATACTTGTAGCCAATGCAGCTCTCTCTCAAGTTTGGTCTTTTTTAACTTATGTTGGATGAGATTAGGGTGTCTCTCTGGGCTTGCTCATGTTTTTTCTCTTCCCAAGGGGGCCACTGCATGGAGAGCATGGGAGGTGGTCTGCCACTCAGCCTCCAGGACTCCCCCCATGTGGTTGGTGGGGCATCTCCTAGGGGTGTTTCACTTCCGGGGTTTGCTGAGTCTCCCAGACCAGTCACTCGCTTGGGTACTGCATTTGGCAGTAGATAGGGGGCTTCGGGAATCGGGAGCACACCGCATAGTGTCAGGCCATTTCATCTGTACCACTTCCCCACTCATGGAGGTGCCAGAGTGGCAACAAAGGCTGGACTTGGTAACCCCGGGGTACACCCGGTCTGTCTGCTACTGTCATTGTCCCTATGTGCCTTGTGCTGGCTCCCCTCCTACCCCCTGTGGTCTCAATCGGCATGTGCATGTCATGATTTTGGGTTTCTTGTTCCCTGCTCACCTTATTAGTTATTTTTTTGGTGGTCCCTACTAGGAGGCAGCGTGCACGACATGCTCATTGCAAAGCTAATTTGCATAGCTCAAAGAAGCTTTCCAACTATTCTAGGATGATTTTTCCCAAAGCGGTTCGATTTGCTTGGCCCACCCTGGCTGGAATCCATGTGGTATTGGAGTGTCCCGCTGGTTGGTGCTCTAGAGAGGAAGCTCTAGGGGAACAACAGGCTATTATCCCATTCTCAGCAAAACGGATAGACATTTTTAGCTTGTTCATTGGGTCCTGTCCTAATATATTAGTGGGGATGCCAGTGCCTTGAGACCCTCACCGGTGAGTAGCCAGGCTTTACAAAAGCTGATAGATTGATTGATCGATTCAGGCTGGAAAATACAATCACTGTTCTCTCATCCTATTCTCCCTTATCTCCAGTTTGAGGGGTCGTCTGAAGGGGACCTTATCCACCATACCGGGGATTCCCTGTATAATGGCAGTGTTTTTTTAAGGGGACTGCTCCTTCTCATAGGCATGACCTTGTCATCCCTGTGCCTGCCAGAAAGTTGTAAGGTGTGATATTTACCATTAACGTGATCCCGGGGCCCTCCTCAGAATGATCTGGGGTGGACACTGGGGTGTGTGTCTTTAGGTATTTTAGTAGTATCTGGCATAGGTTCCCTATTTTTGCCTTTGGTTGGTGGGGCCAGTCCAGCACTCTCACCATCACTGTTGGATCCTGAGGAATTGGAGCCCAATTTCTCGCTGCTGCTAGTGGTGTCACTGTCCAGTTCCGCTATGAACCTCCCAGTCACCTGAGAGTGCTGTACTGAACAGGTTGAAGTATGTGCTCCCCATGCCGGTGGGGTTCAAATTACTGAATGCACCACACAGGGAATCAGATTTAGGGGAATCTCAGTGCCATCCTGGGATGGGACTGGAACCATCGGAGCCTGCCGGCCGGGTAGCCCCCCATCCCTGGACTTAATGGCTCGCTGCATGGCAGGGGGCCCTCTGGGCCTAATAACTGGCGGATTGGTGTAACCTAGTGCAAGAACAGCTGGGATAGCAGGTATCAGAGAGCACTTCAGGACATACATATGGTGGAGGAGGTGCGGAAGCCTTGCTTGCTGGGGGGTTACAGGTCAGGGCCATTTTGAAGATGGCCCATAGTTTTAAAAGTGCCTCTCTTTTAGCCTTCTTTTGTCCCAAAAATGTGGTCTGAATGTGGGTCTTCATGTTTTTTATTATGCTGGTGTCTAAGTGTTGGAAAAGGGGTCTCTAGCTGGCAGTTAGTTTGCAACCTGTCCAAGTAGGGACCCACACTCTAGTCAGGGTAAGGGAGTCACACTCCTCAGATAACCCCTGCTCACCCCCTTGGAAGCTTGGCACAAGCAGTCAGTCTTATCACAGAGCCAATGTGTTAAATATTTGTACCCACTCCCAGTAACACAGTGAAAGCACTGCAAATGGATACCACACCAATTTAGAAAAATGGCCAATGTTTATCTAAGTAAAACAAGACCAGAATAACTAAAATCCAACAAACACAAGCAAAGATATGAATCTTTAAAGATTAAATCCCAAAGAAGTGTTTAGAAACACAATAGTTCAAACTATCATGGCATCATCACGGAGTCATTCCCAACACACTCTGATGCCAGTCATGAGGGAGTGCAGCACTGGTCCTGGGCTAGCAATGCCCCAGAGACAGTACCTTAAAAACAAGGCAGAGTCAAAGACTTGGCACGGAGTGGTGCACTATACTAGGGACTTACTAGAAAATCAAATATGGCAATCATGGATAACCAATCATAATCACAATTTACACAGGGAACACTTTCACTTTAGCACTGATTAGCAGTGGTAAGGTGCCCAGAGTACCATAACAAGCAAAAACAAAATCCAGCATACAGTCAAAAATACAGGAGGCAGAGGTAAAAAGACAGGGGGAAACCACACCAAGGATGCCAGGTCTAAAATGAAGGTTCCTCCCTCTGGCCATGGTAACGCATGTGCCTTAGTATGTGTTTGTCATTCATGGCAATATTTATCTAGCTTTTTAGCTTACATGTGCAACTCCATGATTGGTTGGGAACCCTTTTTGAAGACAGTGGTATAGTTGTAACTTTCTTGAGTTTTATAAAATCTCAAATTCTACTCTGATCGTGGGGTAATATGTACACAGGATTATACTTGCAAGAAATATTAGTTACGAGCTCAGTGTTAGACAGAGATGCATCAAACTGACATTTCATAATACATACAGTAACACATATGAGAAATCACAACCTGGAAGAAAGTGGAATGGTTAAATAAAAGGTTATGAAGAGTTGTTAGCAGTGGAACAGCAGATATGGGATTACGATTTGTGACAGAAAAATAAAGACTTCTCCATATGCAAATTAAAACATTTAATGAGACATAGCATTTCAATGTGAAATATAATTGCAATAGTTTATCAGCATCATAACCTCAACAATGCATCAAATGAAAACCACATAGAAATAAAAGGGAAGAGAGAAAAAAAGTGACAGAAAAATTATGACTTTGTCAAAAAAAAAAATCTTAGCCTGCTCCAAGCGCATGCTGCCCGATGTCGAGGGGGACTCTCTGCATGGTACACAGGACTAAGTGAGCCTGATAGTCTGTCAGTATTGGCTCAGGGACAAAGATAACAATAATTTACGTGGAGAAGAATGAACAACCTTGACAACTACAGGCCCTCTTCGGCCAAATACAAACTACATCTAATCTCCAAGGTCCAAATCTTTCCCTAGCATACGAATTGCACACTATTTCACACCCAGGAGCTCAGCATATCATCTGTGTCACACACAGCGGTCCAAGTGACTAAACAACACTGTCATCAACCCTAGTCATGTGTCGACTATTGTTAAAAAGCTGACCTGCAACTACTCATTTCGGACATATAAAATGTGCAAATGTCAGATTTCTGTCAGTGGCAGGGCACTTAGGTTAAATTGTTAAGCTTCTTCCTAGTTTGCCATAAGCCAAATGCTGGGACTAAGGATCAGATGTACCCACTGATGGCAGCTACACAATGGACCTCTGCCCCGCAGATTCAGAAAAACTTTAAATCAACTGTGGCATCTGCTTATCTTTTTTTGTTGCGCAACTGTGAATTGATATGAGTGGTGTCCTCTTCCTTCGGCTGCAACCGGGCTCAAAAAAACAATCTCTTCTGTCTGGTTCACCAAAATGTTCCTTGAATACGGATTTACTTTAAAGAAATGAAATACAAAAGGTGTTTGGCAAATCTGGAACAGTTGGTTTAAATAAATGTGTCGGTCAGGAGAGCGCAGTACAGAGCCGGGGTATAATGACTGTCTCTCAAAGTTAGAGTTCTGAGCAATCTTTTATACAATTCTTGAAAGGCCATAAAACAATTCTATACATTTTTTGCTGGAAGGAATCTGGGCCCCGTCATGGAGTTGTAAATCTGATCATCTGATAAAGAGCTCAGGTGGGTCTAGTTCTTGCATGGACTAAATGTGGGCTAGTAAGTAACATGTCCAGATGTCCAGCATGAGGAGTTTATGATCACTGTGTGTGTTGCAATGCAAACTATGTGCTAGTAAGATTCTGCTTTGCTCATCAATTACCACTTTTTCATGGAAATTGGTGACTTTTCAATGGTTTGTGACTACAATTGACATCATTCACCACTGATACATTCCTTTGTCACTTTCAAAAAGGAAGAGAATGGCTCTTTAATGACTTTTCTTGTTTGTTATTTGGAAAGGTTGCCATTTTCTTTATTAAAATACGTTCCTATGTAATAAAAGTTAGATTTTGTATATTGAGAAAAGGTGATATGTGGTCACGAAGCCGGATTCATAAGCTTTGCAACTGCAACAAACTAGTATATGATGCCCACAATAAGTTTACTGCATGCTACCATCCACTTTGTAAGTTTACGCTATCATGCTTTGTTTCAACTATTTGCTACATTTCAGGTGTTTGAAGTTTTACTTTACATTTTAATTGTTGTTTGAATTTTAAAGGCCTAATTTTGAAGTGGGATGCAGTCAGTGTTTCTGTTTAGAAATTTGTATGTGAGTTGGCTGCAGGCAGGTATGCTTTTTTTAGTTGATTACTTATTTTTTCTTTATTTAGCATTCAGTTTTACTAACGAAATGAAATTTAGGAACATTATAGTATCTTTACTGTAATTCACATTTAGATATATATTTTATGCATTTGGTGCTTCAGCAATTTCAGTTTGGTAAACTCTTTAAAAATTCCACTGCCACTTTATGGAAACCCACTGCCAAGTTTAAGAGTAAATGGTGCTCTCTCTTTTCCATTCCCCTTAGACTGACACACCAATGTAGGAGTGACCACAGTCGGCGTAATAATTGCTACGAGCGATTGAGCCATTCTTAACATACAGGTGTAATTATGACAAAATTCCAAGTTTTATTTTTTATACATTTATGGTAGTGGCTTGGACAGACAATATATTAATTTTCCCTGAGGGAGCCAATGCTTCATTACCATTGTCACCTCAATGATGGATCACTACGTGTTGCTATCAAGTTATACGCTTAATGGATACCAGTTAAAAGTGCAGCCTTGAATGGACTGTGTACCCTAGGATGATTAGCAATACTGATCTTAAAGGAGACTGATTGATCAACTCAGCAAACTTGGCAGCAGGTCCATCGAATTCGTAACCTGGTGGGATAAGATAGAATCTGTAAAATGAAGGGAATGTCCTCTAAATGGTCTTTTGTGTACGTTACAGATATAACTGTGAAATAACTTCTATAAAATGCTCTCTGTCTTGATGAAGAACCTCATTTAAAAGCCTGCATCTCAAAAAAACTGTAATTTAGGAAATACTTGGGTGGAGTTAGGATAATTGATTTCTGACCATGTCGAATGGCATTTTCAGTTCATTGCAGATTCCCCCTGCTGATACAACCTCATCAGATTGAATAGAAAATAGAAATTTAAATTTTCATGCCTTTACCACCAATTACACTTAACTCATACATGCAAAAACAATTCTAATAAACACAGCCAGTGCATTAATATCATAATACACTCAAGGTATCAGCCATGATGTTGTGCTGGAATAATTAAAAAATAATAATAATGGAAAGCTTGAACAACTTGGAGCATTACTGTGAGTCGGGATTTAGACTCATTTGACCACTTCAGTAAACTGCTTACCACCAACACAAATATGCCATAGACACCTACAGTTGTATAAACATTTTTAGGTGAGGATTGTTTCTCAAAACATTTAAGTATATGCTGGACCATATCTTACCCAGGTATCTCCAAAGCTCAGATCAGGTGGTCATGTGGTTTTGAATGTTCACAGAATGATTAGACCCCTGTCATAGAAGCTCAACCAGAAAGCATAGGTCAAGTGGGAAAAAATGGCTAAATCTTTTCAAAAATGGAATTTTTAATTTAAATAGGAAGTAGTGCTCTCAATTTAATAAAGCAACATTTTTTTAGGTCAAAACACACTTCAGGAGGCTGCTTGCTGCCCAGGGGATTTACTGTTCCGAACTGTCGTGCTGCTGATGGAGGGGCTATGCTGATTCCTCCGTGCCGCGTACTTTATAAGCGCCCGACCACCTCCTGCGGCATAGGACACACGTGGGCTGTGCCCAGGCCATGCCCCGGCCAAGGGCAGGCCTGTCCTGCGCACTCAGCGCCAGGATGAGGCAGGGCAGGGCCACCCCGTTTGGCCCTGCATCTCTACTGTCGACCAAAATACTTTGTTCATTGGTAAGTCTGCCTTACTCCCTTTTCAGTGTGTAAAGCAGTGCATTAGTGTACAGTTCTACACATCTCCAGTGAGTGTCCACAGAAAATATTGACAGCAGCAACCCCCGCAGCTGTGATTAGGGTGGACAAGACTATAGGAACCAGTGGGATTGTACTCTTCAGAAACTGGACTCCAGAACTGGTAACACCTGCTCTGCACGTGCGTTTTATACTATGCACATTGCTGTGATGGTGCTAGAAAGCGTGTTGACTTTCGAGTCATAGGTGATGGACTTGCGACTTCGCTGAGGCTGTGCATCCCAGAACTTAAACAGGGCAAGGAGGAGGCCCTTTAAACTTTAAAATGGGTAGTATTAGCACATTTGCACTTTGCTGTGACAACGCTGTAGTGTCGCGCCAGTGACGAAACTGGGCGCTCGGCACTACCAATACTGTTTGGTGCTGGAGGGGTGCTGTTGCTCCTCAGCACCTCAGCACCTCGTGGTGCTTTCCCCTGCTTAGGGGTGGTTTATTTGTTTACCCGTGGTCATGTGACCCGGGGAATAAAAAGTTGCCCACACCGGCGGTGTGGGCAGAGTGAGCCGCGGTAGACACACGAGTGATACGTGTCTACCGGCGGTGCTGTGCACCTGCGTCAGGCCAGACCCAGCGCTCACACATAACCAACGTGTCAGCATTATTTATTTCGCCGTAGTAGTGCAGGCCGTCGCCGACACTACAGACACCATAAAGCACATGCAGTCTTTTTCTTGAACTCTGCACTTTGTTGTGACGATATAAAGCACACTGACTCCTTCTTTAACTTTGTTCCGGCGGCGACACAAAGCGCAGTGTCTCTGCATTCCACACCTTATAGTGATGGAGCTGCAAGTGTTGTGTCCACTTTTTTTCACCAGCACGGTGGTATTGTTAGTAACATGCAGAACCCTGTATGGCCATTACTTGGTGTCTTAATGTCAAACTCCTTCTTAAAGCATTTAACAATAAGGTTTCTTTACTACAGCGTTCAGTCCTTTAAAATTACTTAGAGTTCGTGGAACGCAGTGAAGTCTTGTATAATACTTTGCTGTATTCTGTAATACCATTATTATCGTAGGTTGTGGTGCTATTAACTGAAGGGGTGTTATCTGATGTTGAAGAGTTACCTGCATTTGTACCGAGTGCATTCTTTTACTTATCTGGGTAATATTGGAAGCAGCTGGAAGCACTAGAATGTGCAAACGAAAAGCTTCTGAGGCCCCGCTTAGTAAGATACACCCCCCAAATATAATGAAAAGTGCAGGGGATAATTGCACTTTGGCGGAGATAGATGACCTAATTGAGGAAGTTGAGTCGATACTGGACAATAAGTGGAAACGGCTAATACATGGACTTTTGACATTAACAGCCATTTATAAAAAAAAACATGAAGGTGTGCATTGTCCAAAAAACAAATAATTGTACTGGCCCTGATACTGTAAGTAAGGAACAAGGGCCTTAACGACTCTCATTCCGGAATTCAGGCTCAACTGCTATTGAAAAAACCCAAGTTGCTAGCTATTCCCAAAAAGAAAACACATTCAAGCAAAATTCTGATAGCAAAGGTGAAGGGGAGTTGTCTCTAGCCATACCTTGCTCAATATATATACTCACCACTACCCCCCTGCCAGAAGCACCAAAAGTCAGTGAAGCTCAGTCTTTAGCACATAACTCTAACCCATTTGCTCCACAACTTTCAGAATCCCACCCCTAGGTGTCTGCCATCCATATCACCCCAACAACTAATAGGGCAAATAAGCAAAGATTCATATAAGAATGGAAAGCACAGGATATACATGACCAATATCCTGAAGCTAAGATCTGTCAACAGGGACAACTGGATTAGGCATGATCACCAATGCTTGTCAGTTGGGCGTTCAGATATACTTGAGGCTGAATGCATACCCAGTGAAAACAGAAAATGTCAGTCGGGCGTTCAGATAGAGTTGAGGCTGAACGCATACCCAGTGAAAACAGAAACTTTGAAAACATTGCCCTTGTCCTCAGAGCTAAAACTCCAGTTGATGGTCTGATAGCTATGAATTTAAGAACTAGCTCACCCTCAAGCTCACTGGTAAGATTAAAATTGAATAGACCAAGTAGGGAAACAGTGTAGGAGGCTACCCTGGTTTGTAGTGAGTACCTTGGGTACTTACCCCTTATACCACGTCCACTTATCCCTTATTAGTAAAATGTAGTAGTGTTCTAGCAGCTTAGGCTGGTAGAGGTAGCTATAGCAGAGCAGATTAGGCTAAGCTAGGAGACATGCAAAGCTCATGCAATACCACTTATAGTTACTCAGTACTTTTACACAAGTAAAGACAATACTCAGTGTAACCAAAATTAAAGGTATTTATTTGGGTGACACAGTACCAAAAATATCTCAGAGACAATACTCCTTCTGGAGGTAAGTATTATACACAATATATACAATAAACACCAAAATTAGACAAGTAACTAGTCATAGAACAATGCAAACAGTAGGAAATCCTATAGAATGCAATGGGAGAAAATAGGTCTAGTGGCAACACAAACCATATACTAAAAAAGTGGACTGTGAATCACGACTTTCCCCCAGACAAGTGTAGTGTGTGCAGAATCGCTGGGAAAGTAAGAATACAGTAAAGGTAAGTAAATTACCCCACCCCAGAGTCCAGAAAAACAGGAGTAAAGTACTGCAAGTTTCCTTAGGACACACTACACCTCGTTTTTGGGATTATGCAGGAGTCAACCAAGTCTGCAAATAACAACTGCTGGATTATTGGACCTGAAGACCTGCAAAGGAAAGGGACCAAGTCCAGAAGTCGAAAGAAGTTCCAGGATGGACAGGAGCCCCTTCCAACTAATAAGAGGGTGCAAAAGAAGAGTCCCTGGTTTGTCAAAGACTGCAGAAATGCACCCTAAGAAGATGCCAGTGGGTTTCTGCATAATGCAAAAGATGTCCCACGGCCTGAAGAAAATCATATTTCGTGTTGGAGGTCACCAACAAGCCTTGGCTATGCCAAAAGTGAATTTTTAATCAAAATGGCACTGGATGGACCCAGGACGGACCTGGGGGCCTCAACTCTGTTTGGGGAGTAAGAGGGGGCTCTCAAGACTTTAGAGAGCCCTCAGGATGCCAGCCAGCACCCCCAGAAGCTGCAGGATCCGGGTTCAAAAGAGGTGCAAAATTCAGTTGATGCAGCACAACAAAGGAAGGTCCCACACCGTTGGAGAACAAATCAGCGAGTTGAGCGTCACAGGGTAGAGTGCTGGGGACCTGGGCCAGGCTGTGCATGAAGGGATTTTGCAAAGAGAGCACAGAGGCCTCAGGAGGCGAAGAAGACACAATACACAGGGGTACCGTCGTTCTCGAGGAAGGCAAGGTTTTACCTCCTCCAAATTGCGTCAGCAGGACCTCAGGACAGTTTATGTTGATTATGTCCACCCTCTGTGTCCTTAGGAGCACGCTCGTCACTGTCAGAGGAGTCTCAGGGTACCAGTCGTCACCTTGGAAGGTGCCTGCTTGGAGCAGGGGAGTGACTCTGTCACTCCACGGGAGATTTCTTCAGTCCTTCTGGTGAAGAATGAAGACAGGGAGTCCCCAGAGCACGCACACCATGGAAACTGTCGCAGTTGCTGACTTGGAGCTGAGGTTGCTGAAGAAAAGTGTCTCTTGTAGACACTTTCTTGCAGTTACAGCGTTTCTTGGAGCAGGCTGCGGTTGATCCACGGTCAGAGGATGCTGAAGTTGTTGCAGAGGATTCCTGAAGGAAACTTGCAAACAGAATCTGAAGAGAACCCACAGGAGAGACCCTAAATAGCCCTGAGAAGGGGATTGGCTACCTTATTAGGTATGGACCTATCAGGAGGGGTCTCTGACGTCACCTGCTGGCACTGGCCACTCAGATCCCTCCAGAGTGCCCCCACACCTCTCAAAGCAAGATGTCTGAAGTCTGGGACACACTGGAGGAGTTCTGGGCACCACTCCTGGGGTGGTGATGGACAGGGGAGTGGTCACTCCCCTTTCCTTTGTCCCGTTTCCTGTCAGAGCAGGGGAGAAGGGGTCCCTGAACTGGTGTAGACTGGTTTATGCAAGGAGGGCACCATCTGTGCCCTTCAAAGCATTTCCAGAGGCTGGGGGAGGCTACCCCTCTCCAGCCTGTAACACCTATTTCCAAAGGGAGAGGGTGTAACACCCTGGTCTCAGAGGAAATGCTTTGTTCTGCCTTCCTGGGACTGGGCTGCCCAGACCCCAGGAGGGCAGAAACCTGTCTGTGAGGTGGCAGCAGCTGTAGCTGCAGTGCAAGCCTCAAAGTGCTGGTTTGGCAGTACTGGGGGTCATGGTGGAGCTCCCAGGATGGATGTAATTGGCTCCCCAATACTACATTTGGAAGGGGGGACAATTCCATGATCTTAGACATGTTACATGGCCATATTCGGAGTTACCATTATGAAGCTACATATAAGTGTTAACCTATATGTAGTACACGTGTGAAATGGTGTCCCCGCACTCACAAAGTCTGGGGAAATGGCCCTGAACTATGTGGGGGCACCTTTGCTAGTGCAAGGGTGACATCACACTTAGTAACTTTGCACCTAACCTTCAGCAAGTGAAGGGTAGACATATAGGTGACTTATAAGTTACCTTAAGTGCAGTGAAAATGGCTGTGAAATAGTGTGTGCACTATTTCACATAGGCTGCAATGGCAGTCCTGTGTAAGGGTTTGTCTGAGCTCCCTAAGGGTGGCAAAAGAAATGCTGCAGCCCATATGGATCTCCTGGAACCCCAATGTCCAGGGAACCTTGGTACCATAAACTATGGACTTATAAGGCGGTGCAGTGTGCCAATTGAAATTGGTAAATTAAGTCAATGGCCTACAGTGACACATTTAAAAGCAGAGAGAGCATAAGCACTGAGGTTCTGATTAGCAGAGCCTCAGTGACACAGTTAGGCACTACACAAGGCTGCACATTAGGCCACAAACTATGAGCACTGGGGTCCTGGCTAGCAGGATCCCAGTGAGATAGGCCAAACATACTGACATATAGGTTTTTTTCTATGAGTGCTGGGGTCTTGGCTAGCAGGATCCCCGTGACACAGTAAAAACACACTGACACACACTCACAAACAGGCCAAAAGTGAGGGTAACCATACTAGAAAGAGACTACTTTCCTACAAACAGACCGTATCTCGGGAACCTTGTCAAAGCCATCCAAACGCTGTAGCCCCAGCCACACCCAGGATAACCTTGAGTCTGTAGACTGACTGGTAAGATTAAAGCCTTTAACTATTTCTAGAGACAACCCATCACAACGCTCTTGGCAACCTCTAACCAACAGGTCAGACTGTAACAACCTTGAGGTGCACCGTCAAGCGCCCCAAGGAGTTGATGGAGGGAATAACCATCTAGTGGATGGAAGGGGCTTTTCGAATGAGTTCAAACCGAGTCAACCCAAGGAGACACAAATAGTGTTCATGTCCCTGTTTTTTTGGAACTTAGCAGGTCTAACGCAGAAATTAATGGACCCAGATTTGCAAGAATATATGGACCAGTTTCACGTCTGCTTGCCCCAGGAAACCTGGTGGTTGGAACTGCCCTACAAGTTAGGTTATAGAATGTTTTGTGTCAATGCAGTCCCCTCACTGAGCGGTAGACTGTCGGGGGACTGGTTATATGGATCAAAATCTCCCTCAATGCCTCTATTGATGTGCTCAAAATAGCCTCACTGGATATCCTCAGAGCAAGGGTAAAAACACAAAACCGAACTGAATTAAACCTGTTTAATGTCTGCATCAGACCAAGAACAGCTAGAGTGGAGTTCCTCGTGGTGGAAATGCTAGATAGTGTGTGTTCTTGGCAACCTAAACCCTGAAGCAGTGATCGTTATAGGTGTCTATTTTAACTGCAAATATGAGCCAATATATTGGCTAGAGCTGAATCTAGAGGAAGCCATGGCAACAGGTATCCCTCCCCTTGATGCAGCCACTTCAGTTTCATGTACAGCAGTTGCCATGCATTTTGCTCATTTAGCATTAGAATATGGCCTGCAAGCTTGTCCCAGTGCATACACATTGAAAAAAAGGCACCATCCAGTCGAAAATCGACAATATAATGATAAGTGTTGGAATCTGGGAAAGATTTGTAGGTTTCAAAGTAGATGACAGAGAAGACAGTGATCACTTCCCATTATGTCTAGTAGTGGCAAGGAAATCTATTTGAGACTCGGACTCCGGACACAAACATTCTGGCCCTCATTCTGACCCTGGCGGTCGGTGATAAAGCGGCGGCCAAGCCGCCAACAGGCCGGCGTTCTAAAATATGCAATTCTGACCCTGGCGGGAACCGCCAACACAGCCCGCCAACTTAACACTCCGACCGCCACAGCGGTACAAACAAACAGCGCGGCGGTTCCCGCCAACAGCCCGGCGGCAGACAAAGTACCGCCCACCCTATTACGACCCACCAATCTGCCACCTTTTCCGGGGCGGGAGCACCGCCGATAAGAACACGGCGGAAACAGACTACGAACGGGAAAACGCTCACCTCTACGCACTCCACGCGAGATTCCGGCAGTATGGAGCCAGAGTTACAGGTCATCCCCGCACTCCTATTCCTCCTCATATACCAGGAGCACGCCCGGCGGCGCGGAAGACATCGGTGAGTACTGCACCTACGACACAGGGGAGGGAAAAGATTACCGGCACACACCCACCCACCCACACCCACTACAACACACACATCAATGCATTCCCACAGATCACTGTCACAACCCACAAACCACCCCCCTCCGAAATAATGCAAAGACCAAAAGAAGAGATCATAAACGGGCAGATATATTGAAATATGTACGCCATTAATCCCAATAAATAAATAAACTATGTACAAAATATATACAGCTACTAAATGTAGTCCAACCACTGTCCGTGGATCACAGGGGTCCTGTGCAAAGGGGCAAGGCCCAGTCCCACGACAAGAACTCCACGGAGAGAACACTGCAGGGGCATCAGAAAGAAAATAGGACAGGCACCTCAGGGGGAAGGGAAGGGGGGGCACCTCAGCCACTTGAGTACACGACGCCAGATCCACGAGGGGACTCCATGACCACTGGGCCATCCTGGGGATAGCAAAGCCACAGTCCATACAGTCCATACAGTGGGTGGCCTGCCCACTGGGCCATCCTGGGGAGAGCAAAGCCACAGTCCATACAGTCCATACAGTGGGTGGCCTGCCCACTGGGCCATCCTGGGGAGAGCAAAGCCACAGTCCATACAGTCCATACAGTGGGTGGCCTGCCCACTGGGCCATCCTGGGGAGAGCAAAGCCACAGTCCAAACAGTCCATACAGTGGGTGGCCTGCCCACTGGGCCATCCTGGGGAGAGCAAAGCCACAGTCCATACAGTCCATTCAGTGGGTGGCCTGCCCACTGGGCCATCCTGGGGAGAGCAAAGCCACAGTCCAAACAGTCCATACAGTGGGTGGCCTGCCCACTGGGCCATCCTGGGGAGAGCAAAGCCACAGTCCATACAGTCCATACAGTGGGTGGCCTGCCCACTGGGCCATCCTGGGGAGAGCAAAGCCACAGTCCATACAGTCCATACAGTGGGTGGCCTGCCCACTGGGCCATCCTGGGGAGAGCAAAGCCACAGTCCAAACAGTCCATACAGTGGGTGGCCTGCCCACTGGGCCATCCTGGGGAGAGCAAAGCCACAGTCCATACAGTCCATAACAGACCCCACTGCCACTGGAGGAGGCAAGTTGGCCAGAGGACATCCTGCAGCCCTGCCCGAGATAGATCCTGCCCTGCCACGTCTGCCAAAGGGCCAGCGGTTCTTGCCCTGAAGGGCCCAGTTCAGCGGTTCATGAGACGGCGGGGCCCAGTTCAGCGGTTCTTGAGACGGCGGGGCCCAGTTCAGCGGTTCTTGCCTTGAAGGGCCCAGTTCAGCGGTTCTTGAGACGGCGGGGCCCAGTTCAGCGGTTCTTGCCTTGAAGGGCCCAGTTCAGCGGTTCTTGAGACGGCGGGGCCCAGTTCAGCTGTTCTTGCCTTGAAGGGCCCAGTTCAGCGGTTCTTGCCTTGAAGGGCCCAGTTCAGCGGTTCTTGAGACGGCGGGGCCCAGTTCAGCGGTTCTTGCCTTGAAGGGCCCAGTTCAGCGGTTCTTGAGACGGCGGGGCCCAGTTCAGCGGTTCTTGAGACGGCGGGGCCCAGTTCAGCGGTTCTTGCCTTGAAGGGCCCAGTTCAGCGGTTCTTGAGACGGCGGGGCCCAGTTCAGCGGTTCTTGCCTTGAAGGGCCCAGTTCAGCGGTTCTTGCCTTGAAGGGCCCAGTTCAGCGGTTCTTGAGACGGCGGGGCCCAGTTCAGCGGTTCTTGAGACGGCGGGGCCCAGTTCAGCGGTTCTTGCCTTGAAGGGCCCAGTTCAGCGGTTCTTGAGACGGCGGGGCCCAGTTCAGCGGTTCTTGAGACGGCGGGGCCCAGTTCAGCGGTTCTTGCCTTGAAGGGCCCAGTTCAGCGGTTCTTGCCTTGAAGGGCCCAGTTCAGCGGTTCTTGAGACGGCGGACGGTCTATGGCCAACTGCTAAATGCCTGGTGGTGCCCTCCTGGGCAGCGGGGATGGTGCTCCTTCACTGCCCACCTGGGCTGTGGGTGGTGGGGCCCTCCTGGCCAGCTGGGCTGGGTCCTCCCTGGGCAGCGGCTATGGGGCTGGTGGGCTCTCCCGGGGCAGCTGTGCCGGTTCCTCCCGGGGCAGCGGCTATGGGGGTTGTGGGCTCCTCCTGGGCAGCAGGCCTGCTGCCTGACCTCTCCAACTTGCTGCCCTTGCCCTCCTTAGTCGTCGGCCTGTGGCCCTTTCCTCCCTTTGGAGCTGTGGCTGGTGACTGTCTCTGGGTGGTGTCCGGGGGGGATGTAGAAGGCGGGCTCCTGCGGCGCCCCTTCCGCCTTCTGCTCCTCTTCACAGGGGGTGGGCTGGCTGTCCCCTTGCTGCTGGGCGAAGATCCAGACATGCGGGCTGGCGGGCTCCAATACCCCTGCACCCTTGTCAAGGGGGCTGCAGGGCTGGTGGTGGCTGAGGTGCTCTTCTTACCCCGACGAGAAGGAGGGGTGGGCTCAGGGTCAGGAAAGAAGTTAGTAGTGGCGAGGAAGAGCTTCTTGGGACAATGGAGAGTGGTAGGTACAGTGGGAATGGGAGTGGAGGGAGAGGATGTGGTTGTAGGTGAGTCACGTTTGCTGTCTTTGGGTGCAGGTGCAGGAGGGATAGGCTGTCGTGAGGTGGATGGCTGTTGGGTGGGTGGGTGGCTGCGTTTGTGTGGTGTGGAAGAGGGGGTGACAGACACAGTGGGAGAGGACACAGGGGACGTGTAAATGGCAGTGGGGGTGGTGACTGCACGTGTGCGGACTGGAGTGGAGGGTGTGCTGGTGATGGAAACACTGGCTGATGGTGAGGTGAATGGAGGTGTGAGTGTAGACGTCACAGGGAGGGAGGAGGGAGACGAGGAGGTGGGGGTCACAGAGGTGGTAGTGACTGTTGGCATGTCTGCATCGGAATGTTGCGTGTGTGAATGTCTGCGTGATCTGTGGTGCTTATGTTTGGATGAGCTTCTCTTGGGTGTTGAGGTGTGTGCAGGCTGGTCTGATGGTGTGGGTGGGACAGGCAGAGGAACAGGAGACTGGGAGGAGGGAGTTAGTAGAGGCAGGCAGGAGACAGGGACAATGGCTGCCGTCAGTGCTGAGGCCAGAGCCTGGAACGATCGCTGATGGGCAGCCTGACCCGAATGAATGCCCTCCAGGTACGCATTGCTGCGATGAACCTCCCTCTCCACCCCCTGGATGGCATTCAAAAGGGTAGTCTGCCCAACAATGAGCGTTCGGAGGAGGTCAATGACCTCCTCACTGAGGGCAGCGGGGGTAACAGGGGCAGGGCCTGAGGTGCCTGGGGCGAAGGAGATGCCCGGCTTCCTGGCAGAGCGGGCACGGGGCGAACGCGGAGGGGCTGCTGGGAGGGCGGAGATGGTGCGCTGGGTGGCGGCTGTACCTGTAATGGCGGGGGGCACGGATGGTGCCACCCCCGCAAGGGAGCCCCCTTCCGAGGACGTGTCCGTGTCGCTGCAGGGTCCAGTCGTCCCCGTCGTGGAGCTCCCCTCGCCCTCCGTCTCACTGGTCCAGTCTGACTCTGTGGCATGGCCCTCCTGGGCCATGTGAGATGCAGCTCCCTCCTGCCCCGATGCCACTTCTCCTCCGCCTGATGATGCTGATGCACACAAGCACAGAAAGACAAACAAAAAGGGGGGGGAGAGAGAAATAAAGGGATATTGATTACATGGATCTCCGGTACAGTTAGCGGACATGACAGACACAGATGCCCCCTGCACTAAGTTGCGCACTTGGGGTCCGCTACGCATTCCGTGGAACATGCCCTACACGCCTAGAGTTGACAACTGCACCCATGGATGACACGGCCCAGGGATGGCTGTACTGACAAACTACTGAGGGTGGTGGCTGGGGACACAGGGGCTTACGGGGGTGCCCAGCCTACAGATATCGCCCTGGGCTAGGGGGACCCCCAGCCCTCCTCCCCCACCCAGACACCTCCACTGCGCGACAACAGAGTAGATAATGCTTGGACTCACCCCCTTGTGTCTGCTGTGCTGCCCTCACGCGCCCATCCAAATCAGGGTAGGCCACCGCCAGGATCCGGAACATCAGGGGGCTCAGTTGACGGCAGGCACCCCGCCTACGTTGGGAGGCCATCCCCAGCAGAGACTCGGCGGTCTTCTTGGTCCCGCGGCGGATGTCCTCCCACCTCTTGCGGCAGTGGGTGCCCCGTCGATGGTGGACCCCCAGGGCCCGGACTTCCTTGGTGATGGCACGCCAAATCCCGATCTTCTCATGGGCGCGGACCTATGTGACACGTACAGGGAGGGAGAAATACCACGTTCAAGTTACTCAGCATTTTCCTTTCCAGTGGCCCAACGCCCCCCATCCCCGCCAGGCCCCCCGCCAGGCCCCCCGCCATGCCCAACATGCCCCCCATCCCCGCCAGGCCCCCCGCCATGCCCAACATGCCCCCCATCCCCGCCAGGCCCCCCGCCATGCCCAACATGCCCCCCATCCCCGCCAGGCCCCCCGCCAGGCCCCCGCCATGCCCAACATGCCCCCCATCCCCGCCAGGCCCCCCGCCAGGCCCAACATGCCCCCCATCCCACCAGGCCCCCCGCCAGGCCCCCCGCCATGCCCAACATGCCCCCCATCCCCGCCAGGCCCCCCGCCAGGCCCAACATGCCCCCCATCCCCGCCAGGCCCCCCGCCAGGCCCCCCGCCAGCCCCAACATGCCCCCCATTCCCGCCAGGCCCCCAAGCCAGCCAGTGGCCCCAAATCCAGATTGAATTAAACTCACTTGTTGGTCTGGAGGACCGTAGAGTAGCGCATACTGGGGGAGGACCCCATCCACAAGTTTCTCCAACTCCTCTCCAGTGAAGGCAGGGGCCCTTTCCCCAGTCGCAGCAGCCATTGTCCCTTCCAGACCGAGGTCACAGCAACACTTGCAGTATAGGTCCTCTCCTGTGAAAGTTCAAGTCGCAAGTGGATAAGTAGATAGAAAATGGCGGTCACGTCCGCGGCGGTGCGTACCGCGGCGGTGCGTCCCGCCACCGCCGGCGCCCTTCGCCATTGGCTCCTGAAACCCATAGGCTTCAATGTTAACCAATGCGGCTTCGTGCCGCGGTCTTCGCCCGCCGCCCGCCGCGGTGTGCCACGCCAGCGCATTGACCTCACATCCCATTGTCACACTTCACAGGTCAGGCAGCCGCCATTTCCAGGGCCCACATGGCTCAATTTCAACTGCGTCACACAGGCCTAGGCCTTGCATAGCCACTCAGACACGCCATTCACTGCATAGAGAATCGTATACTGTGCTAGCTGTGAGTACGTACCTGTGGGTTGCCTGACTGTGTGCTCCATGTTGTCCTTCCTAGGCACCGTCCGCTTGGTTGGGCGAGGAGACGGATGAATCCTCCCGTGTACCGACCGCTGGTGGACCTGTCGACAATGGAAGAACGCCACATTATCCTGACCTACCGTCTTAACCGTGCCACTATCCATGAACTGTGTGCCCAGCTGGAGCCCGACCTGATGTCCCCCATCCGCCAACCCACAGGGATTCCCCCTCTGGTGCAGGTCATGTCAGTACTACATTTCTTGGCAAGTGGGTCATTTCAGACAACCGTGGGAATTGCTTCCGGGATGTCTCAGCCCATGTTTTCAAAGGTGTTATCCAGAGTGTTGTCTGCCCTGATGAAATCCGTGAGGAACTACATCATTTTCCCTGAGGTGGGCGAATTGGCTACAGTGAAGGGTGATTTCTACGCCCTTGGACATATTCCCAACGTAATTGGTGCCATTGATGGGACCCATGTGGCTTTGGTTCCCCCAAGAGACAGGGAGCAGGTGTACAGGAACAGAAAAAGTTACCATTCAATGAACATCCAGGTGGTGTGTTTGGCTGACCAGTACATCTCGCATGTAAATGCCAAATTCCCAGGGTCAGTGCATGACGCCTACATCCTCAGGAATAGCAGCATCCCTTACGTGATGGAACAGCTACAGAGACACCGTGTATGGCTAGTGGGGGACTCTGGGTACCCCAACCTGTCGTGGCTACTGACCCCAGTAAGGAATCCCCGGACCAGGGCAGAGGAACGGTACAATGAGGCCCATGGGCGTACTAGGAGGGTGATCGAACGCACCTTTGGCCTCCTAAAGGCCAGGTTTCGCTGCCTGCATATGACCGGTGGATCCCTAATGTACTCACCTAAGAAGGTGTGTCACATCATCGTGGCCTGCTGCATGCTTCACAACCTGGCTTTGCGCCGCCAGGTGCCTTTCCTGCAGGAGGATGGTCGAGACGGTGGTGTTGTGGCAGCGGTGGAACCTGAGGAGAGTGACGAGGAGGAAGACGACGGGGCTGAAACAGACAACAGGGACAGAATCATTGAACAGTACTTCCAATAGGACACAGGTAACATTTCAAAGATAATTTAGTAAATGTTAACTACTCTGCAGCATCTCTGCTGCCTGTCTATTTGCCCCAGTGTATGATGACTGAGTTTTGGCTTTTCCCTCCCTATTTCAGATCTGGGGTCCCCACTACGAGTCCTGTGCTTCGTTTCCCCATGGACTACAGCTTTGTGGCAGCTGTTTGTTGACTTCACCATGTACAAGGACATATTTGCACTGTCATGTCAATTACAATCTATTGAAATCACAGCCAGACTCCTGATATTTTGGTGCAAAATAGGTGTTTATTGAAGTGCTCAAAATGGGATGGGTGGTTTCAAGTGGGTGGGGGCTATGGTGAAGGAATGTCCATGGCAGAGTCCAGAGTAACAGTCACACAGGTGCATTGTCCAGAGGCCTGTGGAGAGATGGAGCATGGGCAGTTCGAGGATGGACAGGGTGACAATGTGGGACAGTGGGATGACATCAGGTGGTATCCATTGCTGGCGGGGGTCTTGACATCCTACTCTGTCTTGCGAGATCTCAGGGCCCTCTTGCGGGGTGGTTCTTCTCCTGCAGGAGGTGGGGGTCTGGTGGGCTGCTGCTGTGCGGGGGCCTCCTGTCCACTAGCGCCGGCGGAGGTGGATGGCTGTTCTTGGTCCAGGCTAGTGGCAGGGGCCCTTGGGTGTTGTTCAGTGTCCGCCCTGCTGTTTACGAGGTCCTGCAGCAGCCCTACCATGGTAACCAGGGTGGTGTTGATGGCTCTGATGTCCTCCCTGTACCCCCGATAGTGTTCCTCCTGCAGCACCTGGATCTCCTGGAACCGGGCCAGTACCGTCGCCATCGTCTCCTGGGAGCGGTTGTATGCTCCCATGATGGTGGTGAGGACCTCGTGGAGAGTGGGTTCCCTGGGCCTCTCCTCCCCCCCCTGTCGCACAGCTGCCCGCCGAGTTGCCCTGTTTCCCTGGGCCTCTGCCCCCTGGCCGGTGTGCCCACTACCACTGCCCCCAGGTCCCTGTTGTTGTTGGGGTGGTGGGTTATCCTGGGTGCCCTGTAGTGGTAGACACACCGCAGATTGACGCGCCCTGGAGACAGAGGCATGGGCCCGCTGGGTGGGAGCTGTGCTGGTGTTCCCAGAGGGGTTAGGGTCTATAGTGGCCTGTGCCTGTGTGAGGGGAACCGACTGTCCAGAGGTCCCCGATGGTCCGGGCTGGTCATCGGTGTCCAGATCGACAGAGCTGCTGTCATCGCTGACGGCCTCTTGGGTGGGGGGTGTGGATAATTCTGGCCCCTCCGCCGTGGTGTGTTGACGGTCGGGTCCTGCAGGGGTATAGAGGTATGGTTATAGTTTCAATGTGTGGCATATGGGTGTATCTGTGGGTTCCCGTGTCCCCAAGTGCTGGCATTCGTGTGTGGGGGCTTTGGTGAGGGTGGCTTGTGGGGGGGATGTGTATATGCATTGGGCATGCTTTGGTGATGGGTGTCCATGCTTAGTGGACGCATGCAGGCCTAGGTTTTGGGATGTGTGGGTTGTGATGGTGAGACATTGGCGGGGAATAGGTGTGCTGGGGGTGGGGGTGAGGATGGTGGTGGGGGTGAGGATGGTGGTGGGGGTGAGGGTGGGGGTGAGGATGGGGGTGGGGGTGAGGGTGGGGTTCGAGGATGGGGGTGAGGGTTGGGGTCTGATTTGGCATGCAGGTGGAGGGGAAGCAGTATTGAAGCTTCAACTTACCAGTATCCATTCCTCCGCCGACTCCTGCGAGGCCGTCAGGATGCAGGATGTTCAAGACTTCCTCCTCCCATGATGTGAATTGTGGGGGTTGAGGTGGGGGTCCTCCGCCAGTCTTCTGCACGGCGATGTTGTGCCTGGATACCATGGAACGCACCTTCCCCCGTAGGTCGTTCCATCGCTTCCTGATGTCTTCCCGATTTCTGGGGTGCTGTCCCACTGCGTTCACCCTGTCGACAATCCTCTGCCATAGCTCCGTCCTCCGGGCAATGCTGGTGTATTGTATCTGTGTGCCGAACAGCTGGGGCTCTACACGAACGATTTCCTCCACCATAACCCTGAGTTCTTCGTCTGTGAAGCGGGGTTGTCTTTGGGGTGCCATGGGGTGGTGTGTATGATGTGTGGGGTGGAGTATGTGTATTTAAGTGAGTTGAGTGTGGTGGTCTGTGTTGTTTTGTGTGTGGATAGTGTGTGGGTGATGGTGTTGAGTGGCTGTGGCTGTTATGTTTTGGATGCTGGTGTCTCGCTCTTGTCTTCTTTACGAATTTTTAAGCGTAGGGGTTTGTGGGTGATGTGGGTGGGTGTTTTATATTGTATTGTGTGTGTGGGAGTGGTGTGTGTATGTGTATCAGGTGTGTGGGATTCAAATCGTCCAATGTGGGTGAGTTTTGTTCGTTTGTGTGTATTCTGACCGCGCCGGTGTGTCCCGCCAATGGAATACCGCGTTTGAATGACCGCCGCGTGGATTCGTGGGTCGTAATGGCATGGGCGTATTTCTGTTGGCGTGGCGGTGGAGGTTTGGTCACCTCCACCTTTCCGCCGACCGCTGGTCTGGCGGTCTGTTGTGGCGGTCGGATTTTCGGAGGTTTGCCTTCTGCGGGTCAGAATGACCGTGGCGGGTTTCCGCGACCGCAGCGGGATTATGGAGGATTTCTGACCGGCGGTAGGCGCCTTTTACCGCCGAGGTCAGAATGACCACCTATGTCAGTTCAACCAATCGCTGGCAACAATCATAGGTCAGTCAAGTGTCCGCAGATAGTGACTAAATTAGACACTATGATAAAGATTTATAATGCATTCTTGTATGCTCTTTTTCCTTACATAGACTATCTGCCCTCTGATATTCCTATTACAGATATCCTCTGCTCTTAAGTCGAGAATTTAAAACCACATCTAAATAAGATGCCCAAAAAAAGTGTAAAAGGTGGAACATCCAAACGTCCTCCACGTAACCCTTGGTACACAAAGGACTGCAGAGTAGCTAACAGGAGATCAATAACATCTCTAAAAGCCAAAAGTACTAAGGCAGTACAAGAAGCTAGGACAGAATATAAGAAAGTACTAACCTCAGCTGAAAGGAGATGAGACAATGTAAACTGGACTGACTTGACTTTTGCAGCCAAAAACAAAGACCACACTGCTTTATGGAAAATATTAGCACACAGTAGCAAGGATACATTCACTAGCACCGAGAACTATTTGTATCCTGGTACCTGAAGTCAACACTTTACTTATTTATACTCTGTCTACATTAAATACCTTCAGGCCCCACATGGGCCATTCTATTCTCAATCAAACCAGGATATAACATATATGCTCCCCACTTTAGTATAGAAGAGGCCAGAGAAGCTCTTGATGCCATCAGACCAGGGAAAGCCCCAGGCCCGTCAAAATGCCAGGGGACCTAATAAGGCATGACAAGGAAGTATAGGTATCGCACTTTAATTTACTATGCAATACAGTGGCTTCAGGAGCACCAATGCTTGACACATGGAGAGGGACCAAATAGTCCCTACATTCAAAATTGGGAATAGGCAGGAACCTGCCAAATATAGATCTATGTGTCTAATCAATAATTTGCAAAAAGTATTTGCCAAACATGCTAAAAAAACTCAGCAATTGGATAGATGAAGACAGAATCCTATCACCATACTAAGTTAGTTTTAGCACAATTGATTAGGTTTTTAGGCTCTACGCATTGCGTGGAAGTTCACCAAAATTGAAGGGAGGCCACCTGTAGGTAACATTTGTGGATTTGAAAGCAGCTTATACCTCGTTGCAAGGAGTTTCCTGTGGGACTCATTAAAAAGCCAAAGCATACCTGATGATCTCCTATGCAGATTGTTAGACTGCAACAAGACAACTATGCCAAAGTTCGTTGGGGCCCCAGTGGTGAGCTCGCAGATGCTTTACTCATCATTAGGGGTATGAGGCAAGGTTGTGTGTTGGCACCTACCCTCTTCTCATTGTATGTCAATGAGTTTAACCTGCAGAAGTTTAATCACGGTTCCCCGAAACTCTGTGGGGCTTCAGTACCCACATTACCATTGGCAGATACTATCTTGTTATCTCATACACCAAAGGGTCAGCAAAGGTTACTCATTAGTTTTAAGGATTACTTTTCCATCAAGTACCTTGAAATTAATTCCACCAAGGCAAAATATATAGCCATGAGACCACACAAGACCTTTAGAACAAACAGCAGCTGGACTACGTAACTAATTTTAATTGTTGCTAACTCATTGGTTAGCAGTCTAGACGCCGTGGGTCACTTGAGCTCTGCTCCTCCGACCCAGTGCCATATATTCTCCAATAATGCGGCCGCGCAGATGACGTGCCTAAGGCAAGCCCGTCTGTGTGCGTCAGCGCCCGACCGGGGCTGGGGGCCGAGGACCATGCCCAATTGCTGGCAACTTGCACCCTCTCCCCTGCATATCTACATTAGTTTGCAGGTAAATCCTCCCAACATAAGATGGCCTTAGATTATTCTATGGCATGGAACTGCAGGCATTGTAACTGGGAGATTCAAGCACCCCAAACCATAGAGGAGACTAGAGCCCAGATCTCAGGGATAAATAAGATAGGAAGTAAACATGTACAAGATAGGTCTTTTAGTAGGAGGCCTCTCACATATGCCCTGATAAATGCCCATTTGCTTCCAAAACATAAAATAGAAATTAGGGAATTAATCGGGTCTAATAACATTGATTGTCTTTTTATTACAGAAACATGGGCTAAATTGGACTCTAACCCCGATTTTATTGAGGCTTCTCCGCCGGGATATGCCTTCTATGGATCAGACAGGACAACTGGTAGGGGAGGAGGATTAGCGATCATTTGTAGATCAGATTTCACGTGTCAATGGAACAGACCTAACCCCCCCTATGAGATATGTGAAGCAATGTATTTTAAAATCTATCAGCATAATTTTTTACTCCTTGAAGGATTATTAATTTATCGACCACCCGGACCGTTTTTAACTTTTTCAGAATTGGACAGGTGTGTTAGAGCCCTTAGTTATGTTAACTAAGGCCATCATATTAGGTGACTTTAACATTCATTTTGATGAGATTCAAAACCCGCATATCAAAGAATTTATAAATCTCATGCCTTAGATTGGAAAATAAAAGTATCATCAGCTAGACATATAGCGGGACATCTGATAGACGGGATTTTTGCCCGTGCCAACGACCAGCTGGCATTATTTTATTCCCCTTTAATCTGGACTGATCATATTTTACTGACGTTCAAATTTATGGATGGCCTTCTACCCCAGGCACCTAATTGTAAAAGTAAATTGATTAGGCAATGTAATCGCATTTAAAAAGAAGAGTTAGTGCCTGCACTGGAAGAAGGATGGAAAAGGGCCAAAAAACTGTCCCTGTCACCACTGCATAGTTTCAATCAGGGAATCTCTATTGCTATGAACAAATTGGCCCCCCTTAAGGCCTATGATTCACGAAAAAAAAAAAAACCTAGTCAACCTTGGTTCACAAAGGACCTTAAGCTACTTCAAAGAAAGTATCACCAACAAGAGCGGTGATGGAAATTTAATGCTACTTTGATTGATAAAGAAACGTGGCTTCAGGAAAGCACACAGTACAGAGTCAGCCCTCATTACCTCATCGGATTCGATCCGGAGAATGGTGGATGAAGGGAAAGGGGCTATTCCGATCCTACTAGACCTTTCCGCGGCATTTGACACCATCTCTCTGCAGATTATGATAGCCTGCCTATATCAAGCAGGTATCAGAGATGAGGCTCTTCAGTTATTGGAATCTTTCCTGACAAATAGATGGAGCATGGTAAGCTGTGGTGACTTCAAATTCCCTGCTTACCTTTTACCTTGTGGTGTCCCACAGGGATCATCACTTAGCCCCACTTTCTTTAATTTGTATGTTGCTCCTTTGGCCAAACTGATTCATTCCTTTGGTTTCAGACCAACTTCCTATGCAGATGATACCCAATTGATCATCCCAGTTAGCAAAAATTGGGAGGAAGTGGTTGATCGTTTTAATAAATGTATGCATGAAGTCAATGGATGAATGAAGTCTAATTGGCTTAAATGAAACGGTGACAAAACCGAAATACTTTGCTTTGGATTAGGAAATGTACTGTGGAATTCTCGTTGATGGCCGACCGACTGTGGCACTCTTCCAGTTCCTATTCCCTCTACAAGAAACTTAGGGGTCATTTTTGACAACTGTCTGTCTTTTCGACTACACGTTAATCATATTGTGAAAACTAGTTTTTGGACACTAAAAATGCTAAAGAAAGTCTTTTCCTTCCTTCAAAGGGAATGGAAAATTACAGTGACTTTAGCTCTGGTGATGTCCAAATTGGACTAATGCAATGCCCTGTTGCTTAATCTAGACAAATCATCTCTACACAAACTTCAGCTGATTCAAAATACTGCTGCTAGGGCAATCTTGAACCTCCCTCATTCAGCTTCGGCTAGTGGCAGCTTCAAACAACCGCACTGGCTTCCAGTGGCCCAGCGCATTATTTTTAAAACCTTATGTTTGACCCACAAAGCAGTATATGGAAACGACTCCAAATATTTGGCTTCTAAACTATTTTGGTATAGACCCAAACGTTTTCTTCGCTCAGTATGAGCTTTCAGAATTCAGGTTCCCCGTACCTACAAAGCAAAATGGGGAGATAAAGCCTTTACGGTGGCTGCATCTGAATGTTGGAATTCCCTACCTTTGACTCTTACCTTTTTAGCGATTCAACGCCTTGGACGAAATGCACTTTATAAATACAAAATACAAATACAAATTGTCTTGGCATAACGTTAGACTCAAAACTGTCATGGAGTCCTCAAGTAAACAAATCTAAAGCAATTCTGACCCAAAATTCAATGGCTATGATTAAAAAACATGAAGCCACCATAACCAAGGCAGTTTCCCCGGATCTTGCAGTCTACAAGTATAGGGCCCAGTATAAGGCACTTTATGGGCAGAACAGTTGGGAGGTAGTAATCTGGACATGCTTATTGGAGGCAAAAACAAATTTGTAAGAATGTTGTTACGCCTTCTCAAATGCATGATACCAGTGTACCACAGTATAAATATTAAAAGAGTAGAGCACTTAGCAGCTTGATATGTTTACATTTTTGGGTAAAGCTTTGGGTCACATAGGAACTCGATACAGGGAGGGAATTAGGGAACTCTTGGGGCTCGATAGTCATATAAATTTCCCTTGGTTTCGTTATGTTCAGGCTTGAATTATGAAATTAGGCTTGAGCTGCTTCTGGAATGATCCCAATTCATTGACCATTCGCTTCTGAAGTGAACTTATTGAGAATATGTTCTTAATAGTGTCCACCAAAATCACAGACTGGAAAGGTTTTCTGTACAATTCCTAAGTACTAAACTGAATGCACGCTCTGAATTATGTATTGACATTGTCCCACTGCACTTAGCAAAAATGTTGTACGTGAAGTTTTGATTCAACATTCTCCAGATCAAATCGTGTACAGCTAGATGGAAACCTGGTCTTTCCGTAGATGACAAAGTGAACTGCACTCTATGCAGTTTAAACGCTAAAGAAAACCTTGCACAAGTTATGTTTTGCTGCTTGATTTATGTTAATCTCAGAATGAAATGGATTAGGCCAATTTATTGTAATATGGGGATTAGGAAATACCTGGATGCACTGAGAATCTTAAAAACAGATACTTCACCGTCTATGGTTTTTGGCCTCAATAGATACCATCTTGCTTGCACGCATCTTCCATTCAGCATCTTTATTCAGTGGTCTTGTTTGGCGTGTTGCTGTTGAGTTTATCCTCTCTCAGCCTTTTTGCTGCCTTGACCTAGACTTGTTTAACTTTCCTTGCCAAGGAGACACAAGGCAACCTAGGGAGTTCCTGCGGGGAAGGGGTCACTGGGGATTTGCAGGGGGCCTCAAGGTTTGGAAGCCTTGGGCAGGGCAGGCCCAAGCGCTGAGAATGTCAGAGGCCCCATAGCCCGTTCTGGCTCTTGGGAGCTGTGCCAAACCCCTGCTGTCATTGTTTCCCAGGCTCAGGGAGCTGGGCCTAGTAGGGGTGTGCAGAAGGGTTATTTTTGAGGTTTGGCTCAATCTTGTCTGCAGCCTAGAGGGCACTCACCACTGACCTGTCACAGACTGGCCTTTGCATGTTTGGATTTGAGAGGGGGGCACATGCATTAAAGGCCATGTAATGATAGCACTATAGCAAGTCCCTGCCCGCAAATGCCCGCATTCATCTTCGGATGGCCTGGCTGGGGTAGGACTTCGTCCCCCAGCATTCCCTGCATCCAAAAGGGGCTAGACCACAGCGTCATGCTAGAAAAATGCAGATGGTTTCCTGCAGTGCTGGACTCATTTCCAGGCAGTTTCCCTACCCACAAATGTCTGTATTTCTCTCCGGGGGCCTTGGCTGGGTGGGACTTCACCTCTCAGTCTCCTCTGCGTCCAGGAGGGCCCGGACCGCAACGTCTGCTAGAAAAGCATAGGTGGCTTCCTGTAGCATGGAGCTCTTTTCAGGTGGTTCCCCAACATGCAAATGCCTTCATTCATCCCCTCAGTCCCTGGCTAGGGTGAGACTTTGTCCATTAGCCTCCCCTGCGTCCCGGAGGGGCTGGACCTAGAAAAGCACAGGTGACACCCTACAGCACGGGACATGCCCGTGCATGCATTCGAGCCAAGATTGGGCCCATCTATGTCCCTCATTATCAGCAAGGGGCTGGGCCATCCCCCTTTATTTTTTCATGCCACAAGGTACAGTTTCATTTTTCTTTCTTATAATTTCATCAGACTCAACAGGTGAAAGTTGGTTTGTTGGTTTATCAGCCAGCCACACTTAATTGGATTGTTTGGTGGGACTATTACCCCCTTTCCAATCAACTTGTATTGCCATGGTAAAGAAAAAACTGTCAGGTGTAGTTCTTATTTCACTCCCCTGTAAAATGTACTTCTCTATATCACGTTGGAGTAGGCTGTGGGAGTTATCAACAGAGAAATCGCTCTTACCAAAAGAAGACTCTCCCTAAACATGGGCTCTAGCTCTGGTACTGGTGCCCCAAATTTGCCATCAATGGTTCCTATCCCTACGTCCAGGGTACTAACCCCCTAGTTCTACCACTACCATCATTGCTTCCATTTCTTCTGTTGATATTACTGAGTCTTCCCAAGCTTCCTTCCTAACATCATTGGTTACCTGTGACTCTGACATACTCTTCCCTGCACCCTCCAGGAAAGCTAAAATGGGCACGTGGCCTAAGCTCTCAGGCATCATTACTAAAGTGCCTCAGGCAGCCTGACCGCAGCTAAGAGTTGGTGGCCCATTGCTTTTTAAACTCTTCTCCAACTCTCATTGGTGAAGAGGGTTCCTCAAATTCGACCCATCACTGTTTGACCATTAAATGGAGGGGTATCCTGAGTGAGTTAAGGCATTGTTGGAGGCAGAAATCTCCCCTCTAATTTCCTGACTTGATTCTATCGAAGCCCAACTACCGTTGTTGCAGTCCTTGCCATCTTTGCCCCTCCACAATAATTTGCAGCAACATCTTGTGGTGTGCAGAGCCATTATAATTATGAGTTAAGGAGCCCCCTACCATGATCCCCCCCATCCAACTCATTTCCCTTCTGCCAGGACTAGTTTTCTGTCCACAGATACCAACCAAGCCAAGAAATCCACCCTGGTGCTGATATTCCGACCAACTTCCAGGGCATCTTTCACAGCTGTTAGTCTGGGCAATCGCACTGACGCGAGGGAGCTGTGAGGGAAGGGGCCCCTGGCTGATGATCCTCCACCAGTGCCTGGCCAGGTTGTAGTCAATCTTCCCACTGCCACTTGCTCTTCTATGGTGGTTCTTACAGGGGTGCCCCCTCTGTGCAGTGCCTCAAATGAATCGCATGAGGAGCTGTTCCATAAGACCTCTGACTTGGTTGTGTGTCACAAAGTGTTGCTGATTCATCATACAAAAGATATCTTTCTGACCCAGAGATGATCCTCAGATTGGCCCAGGTCCAGAGGATACCCCAGGAGATTGCGCAATAGTGAACTTCAGATCTCCGCTTTTGGTGCACAATTTATTATTTGGACCTAGAAGTTACACCACTCCAAGGAGCAACATTGCTGTTGTCCCTTAAGGTTATTTCCATAAGCATCCTGTTCCCCCCAGAGAAAACCTACTCTTTGGAATCTCAAGACACCAAGTTACATAACATTTCTGGCACTCAAAATCAGTTTTCGTCTCATTTGCCTCAAGCCCCGTCAAACATGGTTTTGGCTCATTGGTCAACAGTTTCTCCACCTAAACAAGCTGATCATTTTTCTATTTCTTCTGCCAATAGAAGCTCTATCTAGGCCTGATTGACTCCCTGACAAGGCAAACCAGCCAACATCTTTTGCTACGGACCCAGAAGCCTTGTCTCCAAAGGATGTGCCTTTGGGGTATAAAGCGGCTCCCCCTTTACTGTACTCAGCTAGAACATTGCAGGTCTAAAAAATAAACTTATCGATCCTGCCTGGCTCCCTTTTGTTTCCAAGTTTGATAACTTGGGACAATTCTTCTGCATCTTGTAATGGGTTTGCATGTTATTCTTGTCCTTCCATTTCCTTTTCCTGTGGTAGGGCTAAGGGTGGTTTATGCATCTGGGTTAACCTGAATCTTCATGTGGAGATAGCAACTATGGACTCTGTAAGCCCTGCTTTTTTAGTTTTGTTGATCCAGGATACATTATTCTGTTTCTCTTTGTATTTAATCAGTTATTGAAATAACAATTTTGCTAGCACTATTTGTGTCCATTTTACTAATTCGTTTAATTTTCTCTTTAACCTGCAGCCTGTAGGGGCCAGTGTAAAGTCTCATCCTTTACATTTTTTGTGCAGGGATTTTAATGCTAAATTGGCAGGATGCACAAGGGCTATAGGGTCATCATCAGGGGTGGTATCTGGGGGGTGCTGTGATGGCTGGCATGACGAGCTAGCTAGGCATATTTCATGCTCATGACCTGGATGACTATGTAGAACAACATAGAGAGGGGCTGGTTTGTCCTTCCTTGCTATCTTTCAGAGAGCTTGATTGAGTCTCGACTATCGAATATATGTTAGTGAGAAATAACTTTTTGCCTTTTTTCTAAGGGAGAGGTTGTGTAGACAGAAGGGTGGACCACAGTGCCCTTTTAGTCACTGGTCACCTGCCGGTAATCAGATCTAGTCATCCCACAAAAAGAATTCCCATCACCTAACACTCCTCCTATGGGCTTAGACTCATCTACCACCTTGAGGATCCAGGGAACACTTTGGCCACATTATTGAAGCTGCAACTAGGATTGTTCTTTAATTCTCTGGTTGATATAGGTAGGAGTGACTTCTAGCACACTAAAACAGTTTATGTTTAAGCCAATGTATTGGACAAACCTTGCTTAAGCCCTCTTGGTTCCATAAGGGGGGATCCTGATAGTTTGATGGTCATTTTTTGGTACACAATCATAGACTGAGGATGGCATTGACCTCTTGATCCAGAGTCAGGGCCAAGGGCTGGGCTGCCCATGGTTTTAAAAATCCACCCTAAAACTAAGGAAGGGCACCCCACACATACAAGAGGGATTGGAAGCTCTTGGAGCAAGCTGCGGCAGGAAACAAAATACCAAGGTCTTGTGGGACATAGTCAAGAAGATTAGACTTGGGAATGCTCCAGAAAATCCACTTCTGAATCATAACACCTTGAGGCCTGATTGAGTATCACATTTCAGTTCCATCCACCATACTATGGAAAATATATGTCTGGATATATTCTTGCATAGTAGGTTATGGCTCTCAACACTTCACTCTATATCCTTGCCAGAAGTGGAGAAGGGGATTCACCAGAGCTCGGGCAGAAAAGCCCCAGGGCCGGGTGGGGTACCGATGGAACTTCTAAAGTGTGGAACCATTCTGTGTGGTCTCTCATCACAAATGTTTTCAATCTTTCCCTGAACACTTATATTCCTCACTCCTGAGCCTTGTCCATTATTGCATCAATTTTTAAGAAGGGTGATCACATGTCCCCTAAATGTTATTGACCAATTTCTCTCATCGGTAGCGCAGTAATAGGTATGGTGTTTTTTAATCGTCTTACCACATGGGCCCAAGAAAACAATATGCCTTCCCCTTTTCAATTTGGTTTCCATCCTGGTCTGGGCACAGTGGGGCAATGGATAAATTTGAATCTGATAATGAATAAATAAACTTTTATCAGATGTTGGCCACTGTACCTGGCCTTCACGGATCTCTCCACAGCCTTCGTCTGTGTCAATGGAACCGAGTTGTAGTTGATGTTCCTGTATCTTGGGTTGGAGGTGTCTTTAGTGACTTTTTTGCACTAGTTGCATGTTGACCTCTCCGTGAAAGGGAGCTTAGATCGAAATGGGGAAATGTCAACTGAATTCTCCCTTAAGTGAGGAGTGCACTAAGGCTGTATCCTGTCCCGCTACATTTCATCATCTATATAAATGACCTGATTTCCCACTTGACCCTGGTTCCTGCAGACATCCCCAGGATTGCCCATACACAGGAGCCCATAATGTTGTATGCTGATGATGCAATCTGACTGTCGTGAACCCTGAATGCCTTGTGGGTGCTTGTGGATAATTTTTTCTCATTTATGACTAGCTTGGATTTGTTCACAAATTTTGGAAAGTCACATATTATGTCATGTTCGCCTTTAGTATTCCTAGGCTTTCCATTAAAGGTCAATCATTCAGTTGTGTGAATGACTTAGCTACTTAGGAATACCTTTCAATTCCAAGGGCTCTTGGCAACCACAGCTCAATAACTCTCGACTTAAACTTAGCAGAGCAGCGGGCACAGTTTTTAATTTATCTAGAGCTGCGGGCAAAAGGACTGCTTCCATCCTTTTAAACATTTATAATGCATTCTTTCAGCCTTGTACAGTGCTGGGGTTTGGGGGTGTCAGAGCATTTCCTCTCTTCAAACACAAGAAAACAGTATTTGTCATAGATTTTTGTATCTCTCCATCCAGTTCAAGAATTATCATGCACTCATTTTAAAATTTGCAGTAGACATTGGCTCACCTGTTACTGTGGCTCAATGTGTGGCTTAATTCAGAGGCTTCTTTATACAGAGATTGTATTATTGATTGTCTCAGTTTGGACAAAGGCTGCACTATCCCATGGCTAGAATATATTTCAAACCCCTTTGGAGTATTGGGACTGTCTGTCCTGTTCACGACCCCGTTAAGCATTAGAAGGAATGACAAGCTAGTAAGTTAACAAGGAATTCTGTGGTTGGTTTCCACAGATCTTTGGCGTTGGAAGAAGTAGTCTTGTACCTGACCCTAGACCGTATGCATTGGGGGAGATCCATTCTTTTCCATTTTAGAACTGGAACAGTCTGGCAGCTCTTGTGTTTTTGGTAGGATTACAGCGCTTTGGGGGGTCCTGCTTTGTCCAGCCCATGTGGCCGCTTAGCAGAACAAGTGTTGCTGCACTTTATGTGCTTTTGTAAATTGCACTATTCCATGGCTAGATTATATTTCAAACACCTTTGGCGTATTGGGACTGTCTGCCTCGTTCATGACACCACTAAACATCAAAAGGGATAACAAGCTGAGGGTTAGAGGCCACTCTGCAGAGTCTTTTTTTACAATAAAAAGGTTGAATACTGAGTAATCAAAGAGTTCTGTGCTGGGTTTCTACAGATCTGCGGCATTGGCAGAACAAGTCTTGTACCTGACTTTAGACCTTATGCATTGGGAGAGATAATGTTTCCTCCATTTTAGAGCTGGAATGGTCTATCAGCTTTTGTGTTTTTGAGAGGATTACAGCACCTTGGGGTGGTGGTCCTGTTTTGCGAAGCCCATGTGTCGGCTTAGCAGAACAAATGTTGCGGCTCTTTTTTTTTTTTTTTACATTTTTTACCCCTTTGTTTCAACACTTTTTGAAACCATTATTAATTAGTTTGGGCCTTCCTAAGTTTAGGGAAGCACTATTTCATCTACAACTGCTGAACAGCCAAGATATATGCCTGACGGTGAGCTTGTTCCTTACAGCTTCAGTAAATGTAGGAAAACCATGAAAGGTTAGTTTTCTGGGGTGGCTTATCCTCTCTCATCATTATAAATCAGGAATTAACCTCTATTGTATAGTTCTAGGGGTTTATTTGCTAGCTGACCCTTATTTTTATGTCAATATGTTTATAGATGCTGCCATTTTACCTAAATGCATTTATCTGATTTGAAATGGTATTTAGCATTTGTATATACCACTATGATGTTTTTATCATGTCTTTTTCCTTTATGGCCAAATTTGGCCAAATGTAGATCATTTGTTTGATACCTATTTGCTTTAGGACTAGTAAAAAGAGGGTTCTGAAATTTTAATGTATTGATAGACTATGGTTTTATCTTATATTTAATTTTTTTTTTACTGTTAATAAGTACACAGAAATTGAATAATGATGTATTATGAATATTTTGCTCTGATATATTTGAAAATTTGTATTGTAAGATGAGTAAATTGCATGTGTGCTTTTTATGTTTTTTAGCTGAAATAAAAACTAGTTGAATTGAATTGATACACAAAATAGTGTCTACTATTTAAATATATATATATATAGCATACCTAAGATATCGAAGCACACTATATTTACAATAATATCACAAAAATAAGGTGCAAATAATATTCTAAAACCTGAACTCCTCTCCTAATTAAGATAAATATAAAACTATTAAGTACACAAAAAATAATAGATTAAAACAAAAACATAAATTTCTTCATAAACATACCACATCTATTTAAGCAAATTATTCTAAAAAATGCAGTTTAAATAAATCAAATATTGTTACAATGGAATAAATAATACAATGCACATAAAGACAAATAACATAAATATAATACTTGAATATATTAATAGTAAACCACTCCAACAAATACACCTATTTAAAATTAAAAGAGAAAGGCTGAATAGTATTCACTTGAAAAATAAATAAATGAAAAAGTTTCAAACCTCACACACAGTAGTAAACAAATGTTGCATAAAATACCTGAATAATACAGATACACACCTGCTTAGGTGAACACTATGAAAACAGCACAAAACCTCACCATTTTTTCACAGGAACAAACTTAACAACTATAAGAAAACAACACTTTGCCAGACCACATGCACTAACTCCAGGAGGAATACCTGAACAATGAAACAAACCACCTTCTCTACTTAAATTAAACATTAATGTAACTGTATTGTAACCTAATATAATTGTGAATTACAAATGTATATATAAATTACTAAACTCTCTCTTTTACTATCTACATTATTCCTTAGGTCAGGATTCTCCAACAGAAAGGTCATGAGCTAATCATAGCTCGCTGCCCGTCATTTGAGGTTTGGAATGGGGTGGTAGCTCTCTGATGATGCTGTATTCTAAAACTCTGTGCACCAATCTTGTGAGGAAGGGAAAGGGGAAAAGAGCAGCACACAGCCCTATTCTTCTTATATAAACCATGTCACACTGCTACCTGGGAAGAAAGCAGGCCATAAATTAATGTCTTGGATAAAAGCACACTTTCTGAAATCCTTCGCCCTGAAATATATTACATCCATTAACTTCTTGTCACCTCTTGTTGGTTCAGACTCAGTCCCCCACAGTGCAAGTGATTCTGACGCCCAAATCCAGTAGTCTCATTAGAATAATGAGAGCCCACGCGACAATATCAACACCACCAATATTATGGTACAAAAATATTGAGGACAGAATATCAATGGTCAAAATGTTGAAAGTTAGGAGCTTATAGAAAATTAGAACCCTGGAATGTTGAGAGCTTGACTGAAAACAATAGAGTATTTCTGGGATGGAGTAAGTCCGGAGATCCAAAATTCAAATGTTTCTCTTCATGTTTCTCCTATTTTAATTTAGAACATTCTACCATCAGTGGGTAGAACTGTCTAATAGCCTTATAGCCCTTTTGCCTTGGGTTATACCGATTGTGGCTTGGGCTCATTACTCGGGTTCATGGCCTTTAACAAAAGGTATAGCCCTGGGCACCACACTATAAGGTTATAGTATAGATTTACTTATCTTATCATCTGTAACTTTTTCCATCTATGGCAGATTTTCAAAAACAATGTACGGTTACATCCGCTGGACCTTTCTGGTTGCGGGGATAGATAGGGCTTGTAGGTTCACTAAGAACCCGAGGTACCCAGAGTCAATAAATGAGCTGCACCTTGCAATGAGTTTTCAACATGTATCAGGTATACAACAATTTATTTGTTAAAATATAACGAGTGAAAAATAGGTTTCAAGGATACCTACGTATTTCCAAAATGGGCACCAGATATGGAATTTAGAAGCAGTGGTTATTAGCACATCTCTTATTTTGGGGATAGCCATACCAACATGTGAATTAGAGGGCTTTTCTCAAAATGACTTTTTTCTTACACACTGTCTTATATTCGAAAGGTACAAATGCAGAGAAAGACAATTGGTAATAACACTTGTTCTTCTATTCTGTAATTCACAAAGTCTCCAGATAAAAATGGTACCTCACTTTTGTGGGTAGGCCAAATGCCTGCAACAGCAAACTCCCCAAAACACAACATGGACACATCACATTTTTCCAAAGAACACTGATTGTTTTTTTGCAATGTGCCTAGCTCTGGATTTTGGGCCCTAGCTCAGCCGGCACTAAGGGAAACCTAGCAAACCTGTGCACCTAGGGAAATACAAGATGCTGTGACCTGTGTGGCTTTAACCACATTGTTCTGCCCAGAATTCCTTACAAACCTCAAACTTTGTCCAAAAAAACATATTCTCCTTGCATTTTTGTGATGCAAAGTTCTGCAATCTGAGGGGAGCCAAACATTTCCTACCACTCTGCTTTCCCCTCAGTCTCCTGACAAAAATGATACATCACTTGTGTGGGTGGGCTAAGTGCCTTCAAAAGGGAAGGGCCATAAATGTGTAGAGATTGAGGGGGCACTAAAGCATGTTCATAAGCATAGGGTTCTTTTATACATTTTTAGGCTGACTCTGCTTCGAGCAGCAACAAAAGTGAGGTTTCATTTTTATCCAGAGACTGAGGGGTTCCTGGGTGGTATGAAATATGTGGTTCATTTCTGATCCTCAAAGAATATGGCACTGAAATGCATGGAAAATGTGTGATTTTAGTCACATTTTGAGATTTGCAGGGTATTGTGAGTAAGAAAACTTGTTGGGTTACACGAGAGGCACACAGCCCTTTACTCCCTCGGGTGTCTAGTTTTTGAACATATCTAGAGTTGGTAGATTTTCCCTAGACAAGAAGCGAGCAGGCTACCAAGTTTCTCAATTCTGTGATTTCCCAAACATTCAAATTGTGGAAAAAACACCCTTAGGTTTTGTTAAAAAGACTTCTCACCCACCAACCTAGTTGGTGGCATGCTTTATCATTGGGGTTCCACTCGAGACACCGAGCATGTCAGAGATGTGCTTCGAGACTTATTACAGCGGATTGTGTTTTTTTTTTTTTATTGAATTCTCAACTTAGAGGAAAAGTGCAATTAATATGTCTTGTGGCTACCCATCATTATTTCTATGCACACATAAAGGTTGGTTTGGCATGAAGATGAGTGATGGTACAATATATAACATTTTATTAACAAAAGATTTCACACAAAAAATGCACTGTTCATTTCATAATTGAAAGGTAAAAAAATGGAACCAATGACTCACAGCTCTTGAGCTGTAAAGCTGCATCAAGGCACCAACCACTTTACATCTGTTCACACACCTTTCATACGTGACACACACAAGACCATTCACCCTACCAGCCATGGGCCCAGCATATTACAACACTCACATCAACAGACAGCCCCATTCAAGGGCCCATCACTTTCAAATGCCCACATACCTGACACAGCAATCTCATCGGCTGATGGATTGTGTGGACTGGGGTTGTACTAGCATTATGTGTAGTGACCAGCAGCAAGTCACTACTCACACACCACCAGCCAAGCACCAGTCCACACACACCGACAGCCAAGTACCAGTCCACGCACACCACCATCCAAACGCAACTCCATGCACAATGCCAGCCAAGTGCCACTCCTTGTATACCACCAGCCAAATGCAACTCCACACACACTACCAGCCAAGCGTTAGATCACGCACACTCCCATCACATTTTATTTAACAAAAAAGAAAACACAAACAAATTATAAGTAAGTGCAGAAATACAAACAGAAAAGCCCATTAATAAATACATGGCACTAATGCCAACAGTGAAACTGAACAAAAAGTATGAAAACTATAGAACAGGCAGTTCATTTATATGCTCACTGTAGCTCCAAAAGAATCTTTTGGGTGTGGTACATTTTGAAACAGGCTTGCACACACAGCCCAGGCACAGAAGGACAGTTGGGGCAGTACATACGACTCTCCTTCCATGCACCTCTTTGCATACAACTATACATCTCCCACTGAGAAAGTATTTTTTGAGTGTGGCAGGAATGTGATCAGAAAAGTGGTGATCTTTCAATCTTGCTACATACTCCACCACTCAAACTCTAGGAACACTTGCCTGTTCCACTACAAAAAGGCTGCTTATCACAGACTACTAAAACTGAACACGTCACCTTTGACTCTGGAGAACAATCCTTCATTTCAACAAAAACATTAAAGGTTGCTAAGTGGAATAAATGAATAGCCAACTTCAAATACTAAATGTAAGCCTTACGAACAGCAGTGTAAGGTTGCAACCAACCCCTGATCTACTCTATCAACACCACCCATGTGCCTACTATAGTGAAAAATGCACACATGTTTGTGCACTTCAGCAACCTGCTCCCAAACAGTCACAGGTGAAGTACTTTCATTGTAGATGGCAGTCAGCATGTACATATCTCTTCTGTCTGCAAATTTCACAACTAGAAGTTCATCACTAAGCCAAGCACTGCACTGTCCCCTCTCAAGTTTTATACAACCAAGGTCTGTTGATTATCATTTAGGGTTAGGGCGGATTGCGCCACAAGCAACATTGTCCACTTTGACTTATTCCCTGATACAATTGGACACTAGTGTAGACGTTATCTACATATAAATGGTGATCTTTGTTTTTAATTCCCACACAATGTGCTCACTTATTCTAAAAGCGGATGGACAACCAGTGGTGTTAATACTGGAATCCCTACCAGTGTACACAGTGAAATTATAGACATATTCAGTCCTACACTCAGACCGTCTTTACATCTTAATACCATAATGTGCCCTCTTGCTAGGAATGTACTGAGTAAAAGACAAACAGCCCTTGAAGAGGACCAATAACTTGTCTACAGATAGTTCTTTCCCTGGAACTTATTTCTCTGAAAACCAATTTACAAAGTGATCAAGGACAGGCCAAATCTTAAAAAGACGGCCAAAATCAGGGTGATCTTGTGGTAACGCTAAAGTATTATCAACAAAATGCAGTATCCGAAGCAGGAGCAAATACTTATCATGACCCATGCTTGCAGGAAATATAGCTGTTGCAATCAAGGGACTAGTAGACTCATATAAAGAAAGCAATTGTTTCCTTATCAAGCCCATCAACAAAGTTAAACCCCAAAACTTCTTAATCTCATTCAGATTTGTGGAAGTCCACTGAGTAGATCTAGAGAGGGGCCAAAGTCTGGCACTGTTGTCCCTCAGATACTCCTCAGTATACAATTTAGTCTGTTCAACAATTTAATTTGAAAATCCATCGTCAATAAACAACTGAAAGAAATTTATAGGCAAAAGAAATCAGTATTCACTCTACACCCAACGACACCAGAAAAGGCAGCTTATGCTGGCTATTCCATGTTTAGGGCAACCAAGAGTTCAGCACTTCGAAAGGAGAGTCTTGTAGTTTGCATGATTGCAAGTGCAGAACAAAGGAGAAATTGACTTGCAAACGCAAGGCAGCCTTGCAGACCAGAGGTGGAAATCCAGCAGCCCAAGAGCAGCTGGATGAGTTGGAGGAGATGGTGGCAGCTGCCAATCCTGAGGAGGTGCTGGCAGGAGTCTCTGGAAAGGACAGTGCAGCATTTGATGAACTAGCACAAGCACAGGGTAAGTCGCAAGGGTGCAATGTGGTAGCTAGGCAAAGTCAAAAGGGAGAGGCAGCCATGTCCCAGCACTGAAATGAAATGTCTGCAGGCTATGGGGTAGTATGCTGGCACACTTATGGTTAAACAGGAAAGAGATGTAATGCACACTGACCTCCCATAACTAGGACATCCCAGCCCAGAACCATCACCTCACTTTCTTCAATTTGTGAAGTGCAGCATCATTCCACATTTAACTCACCTTGTGCCTCATGCATGAAGAAATGATGCAGTGCAGCACAGCCAGCAAGCTGGCTGTGCTGTGCTATGTAATGTAGAACGTGCAGGGATGCATTGCATGCACTGAATTACAAGGCATCTCTGTACTTTCCTCAGTGATGGTGCACGTACTGCTGCCTTGCTCCAATGCAGACATCCTTGCACCATGTAGCTACTCAGTCTCACTTTGGCCTATGCACACTAATCTAGGATGTAAATACTCAGAATGGAATGGTTGTATCACAGGATAAACAACTCATCTAAGGGGGTAGGTGTGGGCGATGGGAGGCATACACACATAGGGACATGGCAAGAGAGATATGTTTTGTACCCTGCATAAAGCTAAATTGTACCCAGCTGACATAGCAGTCAGTGGAGTGCACACAGGTGTCAGCTGCCATGGAAGGAACCACAGGAACCCATCACAAATGGAGGGTGGGTGATGTGAAATACACACAGCACTGGACCATATGTGTATCAACTAATGATTATGGGTGGGCATAGTGGGACACTGCTACTGCTCTTCATGGTAGGTGCTGAGTCCTCATGGCAAAATTACATTTTGTTTGAACGGTGAGGCTGTACATACTGGGGAGGTGGGAATGGACATGTGTACTCCATGGTACCTACACAAATACACATGCACCACTGGATGTGACTGGGCAGTGCTTGTGGCACACCTTGAAAGGGATGGCAGAGAAAAACCCATTGGTGGACCGCAAGCTACATGTCATGTTGACCTAAGAGGAGCATGTGGAACATGCCAAGAAGGAGGATGATGCAATAATGTTTCACAGTGCCACATGTACAATTTGGAGGATGTCAAACAAGGATTTGACAAAAGGACACCAAGAAACACCTAACCACCATAAGTCATGGGACCCATGGAGGAACTTAGGTTGAAGTGGGTGGACCCACTGATGTGGCATTCAGATGTAGGGACTTGCCATCAATTACACCACTAGTACAATGTGGGGTGGGCCTCAATTGTTTTCCTTAACAAAATGAGATGTAGTCCCAGTGGATAGAGACATGCATGATCAATGTGTCATAGGTATGTGAGAATGAATGTATGAGTTGGGTAGGATCACTGTGTGTCACCTACCTGTGTACTAGGGCCCAAAACTGGGTAATCGGAGGAGGTCTGTATGCATATATAGTTGCATGGGCCTGAGTCATATGATATGTGACACTATGCAGATAAACAACTCACATCAGGATGTTATAAGGGGAATGTAAGTGAACTAAACTACACAGAGCCGATCCTCTCAGAGCAGGCACACAGTGCCTGTGAGAACAATCAATTTGTAATGTAAGACTTGGGAAACTGTGAATCAATGCTCATGCCCAACAGGTGTACTACATATCACTGTTTGACTCAGGCACCCTTGCATAAGGAAATTATGAAACGTGGTGCCTCATGCCAGCTTGCTGTGCTGCTCTGCCTCATGATGAAAGTGCAGAAAATTATTGTATTTACCAAAATGCTCACATACCTGTACTTTGCTCAGTAATGGTGTACTCACTGCTTTCTAGTGCCAACAGAGGCACCCTTGCACCATGGTGTATGGTTGCCTGCGTTGCAGGGATGATTGCTCATTTGCTGAAAGGGACACTTTCTTGAATGTGTACAATCACGAATGCCCTCTTGAACTTTCTATGTGTGCTGCATAATTCATCACACATGGGAATAGGAAAAAATGGGGACTAAAATGCCAGTTGTCTCCGTTGTATCACTTCAATGCCACTACTGAGGTTGTGGAGAATTCTGAACGCATTTCCAGATATTTAAAATTGGAAATGTGTCACATTCCTTTGGATTCAATGGATGCTGCGGGGAACACCCACAGCAACACCCATTGAACTCACTTTCTATGCAGTGTAAAGCGTGAAACAGGTACTCAATTACAAACTACACAAGTTGGCTTGATGTGGCCTTGAAAATCAGGGGTCTGCACACTGTGCCACTAGAGCATCAAATTCACTGACACTCCAGTTGCACAGTATGTTGCTAGAGCCTTGGAAATTAGGCCTTTAATATGCTCCTTTGGAAACCTTGATAGTACACCTGACCACTCATTTTAATATCTAGTAGAGCTCAACATTAACTTACCTCCATTTCACTGCAGAGGATAACACCATGCCTCCTGGCCAGCTGTCTGTCCAGGACTTCTCCAATGGTGTGGATGATCAGCTGCAAACCATTAACCTGGATACCGTTCCGCAAATCCTGGGTGCCATACAGACACCATCTCCAGTCACAGGGAGGCTAGACAATGTTGCAGGGTCTCCAGTTGATCCACCCAACTTCTAACATACACCACCTGCCAGCTGAACCAGATCCCTAAACATCCAGGATCCAGGACTTACATTCCAAAAAACTGTGGTAGGCGTCCAGCAGGAGCTGGCAGATATGGTGTGGGTGGTGATGGAGACTGTGGCGGCTACCCTAGAGGCAGTCCAGAGGTGCCTCAGTCCAAATTAGGACAACTCGGCTTCCAGGCACCTACTCCCCACTTCATGGCCTTTGGCAGTCCCTGGCTGACATTGCTGGTGTCATGAGGCAGAGGCACGAGCAAACACCCAACCAAAGTGGAACCAGCAAGTTGGCCAAGAGGCTAGGGGTAATACAAAATGTCTTGTAGTCCATAGAGCAGAAGCAGGACTCCCTCATTGCTACCTTTGGTGCCCTTAAGTGTGACGTTGCTACAATGTTGCAGACCCTGCAGCTCCTCTTTGATGCTTTTCTGCCTCATGTGTTCCCCCAGATGAGAGTTGCTATGGACACAGCATCCACATCGTCAGCCCTTGATGTGTGTGTGCCTTCTTCTACTTCAGCTCCTACAACTTCCCTGTCACTGGAGGCACCACATACATCAGATGAAAAAGTGGAAGGAACATCTTTCACCAGGAAAACTTCCCAGTAGATTTTCTCTGTGGAAAATGACCCCTTTCTTCTTTGCTCTGTGCGTCAGATCATACCTGTGTCAAAACACCTGGCACCATCCTCATTTGGAATCTCCCGCTGTTGACCTCTCACATATGTAGACTATAATTGTGGCCAATCTTCTCTAATGGCAATGTGGTCCTTTTCCTCACTAAAGCGCTCCTTTCCTACACATGTCCCATGACATGTTCACCCCCATGGACTCTGTCTGGACATCCAATGGCTTAATACATCTAATAGGGTTATTGTCTCATGGAATGTACATCAGTACTGCATGTAAATTAACACTTGCAAATAAAATCACTTACTACAACCTTGATGTTGTATTTGTGTCTGAGGAAAAGGGAAGGAATCCTGATAATCAGGAGCACAAGTCCTCACACACCACATTTGGTGTCATGCTTCATCATCGGACAGCTCCTCGTCAGGCCGGCACTGCAATGCCTGACGGGCACCCCCCGAAGGGGGGCTCTTTGCCGGAGATCTTTTTGTTAATGATGAAGCCGCGGAACCAAGTGTGGGTCCGAGAAAGAGGAAGGACAAAACAAGAAAAAATAGTAAAATTGGCTCAAAACCCTCACTAAATAATTTATTGCTTGCTGTTGGGAAATGGTCAAGATTAAAAAAGTAACAAGGGAGTGAAACAAGAGATAATGCTCAGACACTCGTTCAAAAATCAGGATAGTGGAAGACGGTGATTATCCGAAATCCCTCAATATATGGTCAATATACGGTCGACATGTTTCGCGTCTCTTATGGTCCACCAGGATCCCCTGACGCTTCTTCAGGACCTATTTAATCATTGGACTTCTCCAATTGAAAACAAAGGAAAAAATCATCAGCTCCTGCGATCTAGCGCTCACAGTCAAGACGTCATCAGTCACTTACTAGAGGTAAACCGGACTGGCTTTCCTTTCCTATCAGTCACCCATCTCCATTAGAGAAAGGGTTTCATGGGATCACGCAGGCTTGTTGCCCGGTTCACAATGAATTTTTGTGGTTGCCGGCGTTCAATGAAGCACCTACCCCTGCGGCTGCGTTCCCGAATGCATTCCGGATAATCACCGTCTTCCTCTATCCTGATTTTTGTACGAGTGTCTGAGCATTATTTCTTGTTTCACTCCCTTGTTACTTTTTTAATCTTGACCATTTCCCAACAGCAAGCAATAAATTATTTAGTGAGGGTTTTGAGCCAATTTTACTCTTTTTTCTTGTTTTGTCCTTCCTCTTTCTCGGACCCACACTTGGTTCCGCGGCTTCATCATTAACAAAAAGATCTCCGGCAAAGAGCCCCCCTTCGGGGGGTGCCCGTCAGGCATTGCAGTGCCGGCCTGACGAGGAGCTGTCCGATGATGAAGCATGACACCAAATGTGGTGTGTGAGGACTTGTGCTCCTGATTTTCAGGATTCCTTCCCTTTTCCTTTCACTAATTTTGGAACAGTGTATTATATTATATTATCAGGTTGACTGGAGGGTGTACACTGGACCATAAAATCCTCCGATCCCTTCTCTTTATTTGAAGTATTTGTGTCCGACACAGGAATAACATGAACATGTTGCATTGTGTGTGGCAAATACACTGAGTGCATACCAAAGGGATATGTGTAGATTGCAGTCCGAGACAAAGCCACATAGACTGACTGAACATACTTGATGAATGTGATATATACAGTGATAAAAACAGTCTTCGAGGCTCCCAAGCATGCAGTGCAACAAGTATCATGCAGTCATTGTGACAGCTGATGCAACTAACACCACAAGAGGCTGCAAGGACAGTAGCAACAATCTCACATTGATGTGACAACCGAATGATGCAAGTTTAAGTCTATGAGAGGCAGACATTAGTGTGTGAGTGACAAATCCATGATTTTGGGTGAATGCAATAACAACAACATTCCACAAATGCATGTCCCATGACATACCAACACAGAGCAAATGCATGTGAATACCTGTTATGGGATGTGTATCCATTCACATCCAGATTGTCACTTACATTGCCCAATGATGTTTGCAGAGAACTGATGGGATCCCATCGCCAACCTGACATGTTCTTGCCCTTAAGGAATACACCTTGTCACATCTTTCAATATACTGCTTGCAGAGCCAAATGCATTTACCTAACATAACCTGTGCAGACATGCTAAATCCTAGAGAGTAAATCATGATGGAAACCATAATGTATGAAACAACAATTTTGTTAATAAAAATATTAATCTTTCACTAAAAACTACCTAAACAACCTAACCTAACTGTATTACCTATCCTACACTACCTTAAACTATTTTATAACTACAACTGACTTAACTTACCTTAACTTATCCCACACATTTAATGCCACATGATAAACATCACCCCCACCCCTCCAAAACACATCTGTAGGCAAGGACAGCAGTAAACACAGCTATATATCTAGGCTTAAACAAGGATATTTTTTTTACACAGACCTAAAACATCACTCCCCTAATAACACCAAATAATAAGAAATTCCAATTAAAATACCTACCCCTATTAAAACTAGTGCATATTAAAACTACTCTACACTATACTAACTTACCTAACACTAACTCTCTAAAAACCTCAACTATAAAAAACTATATACAAGTGGAAGAGAGGTAATTGTCCAAGTAGGCCATCCTGCTCCTCATTGTCTTATCATGGCTACCTTGATCTCCCGGAGCATGATGATCACATGGTCATGCTTCTGCTCCAGGTTGGACCAACATAACTTTATGTCTGGCACTTTGAGCCGAATGTCCCGCTCAAATGCTGCCCAAAGTATATTTGGTGGGGCCTGTGGTATGGATGGGGCAGTTATGCTGGCAGTAAAGGTGGTTGGACCTGTCCCTGTAGGCTCACCCCTGCCTGTGGTCCAAGCCTTGCCCTTTCCATGGTGGGTGGAGGTGGCTGGATCAATGGCTGGAGCCCCTTGGGGACAGGCACTTCAGGACCCCAATGCTCTCTCCCTTTAATATGTGTCCCCCATCTTCTTGAAGGCCTTTTGCACATGGCGGATGTGGCAATAGCGGTCGGCCCTTTTTTAAAATTCTTCTTCTGGGATGGGGTCATGTTTCCTTGAGTAAACACAAGGAATATATGTCATGCAAAGGTTCATTTGGCAAATGTACATCAAGCATTTTATGTAAATACTATTTGCAGACATCACATGATGCACATCACCATTCACAATAACTTCTTAAAGGGCAAAGTGAGTAGACATCTGCCCAATATCCGTCCTCTCCATATTGATTATGGTCAAGATATCAAGGCCAAGCAAATGTTGCACAATCGCAATGCCCTGTCTTGGGACATCTTTGAATGTCTATGTCATTGTTTACTTCGGCTATGCTAAATACTGTTTGGTGATTATGGCATGTTAAAGTCATCATGTTGCATTGCTCATCAGTGTCCCTTCTGCATACTCCATTGCCTTTGGAACCATTGGCGTTTAGCAACGTAATCTGAGGAAGGCTTGTAAGTTAGGTGCCTGATATGGGAAGGACACATATCCTGACACATTGCTACATGGAATATACATGTGCCATGTATCATATGTGAGAATGGAGGGTGGCTAGCTCACTCAGATCACACAGAGATACATGAAAGTACTCCCATGTCCACTCATCTAACTACATGGCGGGCAGTGCCGTGGCTCCTAGAATGCTCCCTGAGTAACTGGATGCGTTCCACTATGCAGCCCATTGCCTGTACATATGGGTGCACAATTCATATCACCTTGATGCACACCAGCATGCAGCACAGCCATTTATTGGGTGGGTGCATGCATGCCCTACATCTCATATGCAAAGGGATCTTGGAACAGCAATTCCTAATGCTGTTTATTGTATGTACATGTTTGCATTACTTCCTGTAGACTGTTAGGGCCAGTACTATCTGGAGCTGAGTTTGGCATAGGCATGTCATCTGACGCTGTTGTAAGGACCTCACTATAATCTAGCCCACATTTCAGGATCTTTAAAGATGAGAAGGGATAGCAACGTTGATGCACACAACTTGGAGTTGCACACAACTTGGAGTATGGGGGCATCACACCACATGAGCGGGTAATTCAAATGCAAATCTAAGTGTGACATGTTGACCACTGTCCTGCTAATCTTGGGCCCAATTCAAATGGTCCTCAGTCCTGAAAGCACATGATTTACTGTGATGTTCTTGTGGCACACACAGCAGGAAGATGGTCTGTGAACCGCATATTATCACCCTGCTGAATGTGTAGGATCCTTCACTTTTTGCACATTTTCTAACTGTCATCACTGTGTTTTGACTCCTACACCAGGTGTGGGCTAGTCAGACACATCAGGCATAGATTGCACTGTGAGTAACAACAGCCTACCTGTGCATATGAAAAGCTTTACTCAGGTGTACAGTGCCCTGCCATATTCAGTTATGATTCCACAACCACATATGTTCACAGATCCTGACATTGTGGTCATTGCTCTTTGGTTATATCAGCATATTTGTTGGCCCTCAGTTCTAGCAATCAGAACCACCTTGACATTAGTCAGATGCAAAGGCACATCTTGGACCGAACCTCCACCTTACTTTACATACACATGTATAGCATATGGGGTTTCACTTTGTATACATGAACTTAGTACATGGCATTGAACACAGCCATTATACATAAAGGATGAGACTCACTGGTAGCATTGGGGTCCCTGAAGCTTTTCACCTCTCCAGTGGTGTACGGCTTGGGTCCTCCTGCAAGATATAACATGAGACAAAGCACTGTGAGTGTTGAACAATGAATCAAATATTGCACATTACAAATGACTTGCAAAGGACTCTAAAAGCTTTTTGGTTCTAACAACTGAAATGGACCATTGGTCATGTCTCAATGTCATACATTGGTAGGCCAGGCTGATATGTAAACTATGTGATGGTACCATGCACACATGTCTCGGGTAAATAGAGTAAGGCTTTCAAGTGACTTACTACCCCAAGATTTTTCAAGGCTAGCTGAGTGTAATGGCATGCTGCACTGACATGATTAACAGAACACTCTCAGCCGTGACTAGCAATACTCCTGCCTCACTCTTGTCACCACATGTACATGACTATGAAACATACAACACTATTAGATATCCTTGTCCCCAGATATTGTTAGATGTAATTGCTGCATGGTCAAAGACAACACACATACATGTTTTCTAAATCCCCAAACCTCTTCATTTCATTTCAGATACAAACATGTGTGTGACATTTACAGGTGTATGACATTCAACATGTCATGACTATGTTCACAGTCACATACATCATGTGTCATCTACATGAAACATGATCTACTGAAGAGTCTCAAATTTGGAACTCCAGTGCTAAGGGATCATCACAGTGGCCTTATGGCAATGAAATACCTTATTTGTCCGCATTTATCTGCTTCCTATGTGTGCTGCTATACATAGCACACATAGACAAAGGACAACACCATTGATGACTGTGTCCCTTCACGCACATGTATACTTGTCCCTGGCAACCATGTACCCTTGCAACATGAAACAAGGGTGCCTGCATTGGCACTCATCATCAAGTTGTGGGTTACCACAGGGGACAAGTACAGGAATGTGCCATATTTCATATTTACAGCACATTGCTGTACTTGTCAGGGGTGTTGTTTGGCACAGCAACATGACTTGCATCCCTGCCCTGTGTCTTAACTTAGTAAAGGAGGCCCTATGAGCAGCAGAAATTTACTTGCAAATGTGATACAGGAATCACTCACATAGATTGTGCTCTTACCAAAGGTTCCTCTGACCTCTATCCTGAGGTAATCCAGAAGGTTAAGTTCCCATGAGATGATGTCTGCCCATCAATGCTTAAGTTCATTAGTAGTCCACTCCACCTCGAAGATCCACTTCATGTGGAAGTGGACCTTCCCCCACCGCAGCTTCTGTGCCTCTGTCGTGTACCCTAGGATCACTCGCCCGACCATGGGCAAAATATTTGGCAGGTGGTGGGTGACCAGGCAGATGAAGCCCCCCAACTCCTCCGCACTCATGCTGCAAGCGATTCCCTTCCCAGACATGTCCCAACCCAAACCTACGATTAAACAAATCCAAAAAGAAACCCCCAAATTCCCCTCAACTACTGCAACAGACTAATCTACCCCAAAGACAAACATCCAAAAATACACAGTAAAATACGACACAATACACGAATAGGCACAACAAAACAGACACCAGGGACAGCAGACAGCACACAAGACTCCAGTAACAGTACTCCTTATCAGAACTCCAGCACTACAGAACCTCTCACAGGCACAGACACATAGACAGTGAATGTAAAAGAAAGTGAAAGTAATCTTACAGTTTCTAGTTTGCCACATGGCTGATCCATTGCATCCATTCCTGTGCTGATGCGGCACATTTTTAACCAATGCATCTTTTTTTGACGCTACGCGCTAATGCATGGATTTTTTAGGACACATGGCGGAGCACTATGAGGAAGGCCTGATGCGTTACATGGGATGCATCAATTTTTGGCATACCCGATGGCTGAAAAAATACTCATTGAACAATGCATCAATTCTTTTGACGCAATGGATGAAATACGTGTATCTCTGTATGGTGTAATGTGGAATTCATTTTTATAGTCATATGGATTGCTGTGTTACCTGTGAATTGTTGTGTTTTACACTCTACTCTCTTTCCATGTGTCCAATGTATGTTTTGCAAGTGTACGTGATGAAAGTGCTTGTATAATAAGGATCAGGCAATGCATGGGGCACATTTTCTATGTTTTGTTGACACTACACCTTTAAAGGGTTGCCCATTGTGCCAACAATGTGTTGGGACCTGTATCCTGGCTAAGTTTACACCCCTGGGAAGCCATGGGCATTCCCTGGAATGTGAGCCGCACACCCACATTTAGGACAGTGCAGACATCTACCAATATTTGCTTAGTCTCACAGTGCAGACAGCAGGCTATCAGGCAATTGGAGTGCGGGGGGGTTACAGTCTTCAGTGCAGGGAAGTGTTGTGGTAGCTAATTCATACATGTAAAGGGACGAATAGTGCACTTTTCTCATAACCCTCTATCCAGGGGCCGGCCATCAAGGGACACATTGCTAGTTTGCCTCCAGAGATTGTCTCTGCAACTGGCATCTCATTTTACATACAGCAGACAGCTGGAACTTCCCTGTCCTATTATCTACTAGGTACTTATAGGTAGTTGATTCCCCCTTGTCCTATTATCTACTAGCGACTTACAGGAGTCTGTTTTTGGCAGTTGTACTTGTACCACTTCAGCATATGCCTTTTATTCAGAGTAGTCCTAGGCCTGGTTAGTAGACCCAGGGTACAGCCAGGGTCAGCCCCAACATTTTCAGTGAGTCAAATTTGGTTATATATGCAAAGAGGGTGACTCTCACACTGTGACTGGGCAAGTAATGTGGCTATATGCTGGTTGTGATTGTTAGAAATTGGGTCTCTAGTTGGCAGAAATATACACCCTTGCCCAAGTGGGGACCACAATCCTAGTCAGTGTAAGTCACAACACAATCCAAATTATCCTGTGCTCATCCTCTGGTAGTGTGGCACAGAGCAGGCAGGCATAACCTAGAAGGCAATGTGTAAAGTATTTGTGCAATAACTCAAACAATAACACATTGAAAACACCACAAAAAGTACACATCATTGTAGAAAAATAGATAATATTTATCTGAATAAAATAAGATAAAAACAACAAAAATCCAATATGCACTAGTCGAGATATAACATTTTAAAGGTTCAAATGAGTCTCAATCCTTTAGAATCAATGGTGGTATCCCTGTTCCTTGTAACACACAATACCTGGGGTGTGTAAAAAAAACGATGCACATGGTCCGCAGAAGAGGAGATGCATTAAAAAATAAGGTGCTGCATTCTGGCACGGCACATACGATGGATACATTTTTTTCACACTGCAAGGTGATGTGTCGATTTCGAGGAGCGCAAGCTTGCTTCCTCACTGCAATGAGGGGATGTTTTGACACCCAGGGACTTTGCATTGAAAATCCTTGATGCGCTGGTAAGAAGGAGCAGGCACTGTGTCGATCCGGTAGTAGATGCAGAAAAGTTTCAGCCGCGAGGCAGGCGCTGTGTTGATTTCTGCAGGAGTTGAGTCGATTTTCTGACGGACAGGGATTTTCTTCTTTTTGGTGAAGTCTTTGTGGCCCTGTGACTTCATGATAGGAGGCAATATTCATCCAAACCCTTGATGAGCACTTGTGGGTAAGGCAGACACATTTCAGCAGAGTCAGAGGCCAGCAGGCAGCAGGGCAACAAGCAGGGCAGCAGTCCTTCTCAGCATAGCAGTCCAGATGAGACCTTTGGGCAGCCAGGCAGTTCCTCTGACAGAGTTCAGGTGTAGATTCAGGAGTGTCTGATTTTGTGTGGTTAGAGACCCAGCATAAATACATAAACATGCCTTTGAGGAGGGGGAAACTTCAAAGAGTGGTATTGAAGTGCACAAGTTCCCCTTTCAGCCCAGTCCTGTCTGCCAGGATCCTTGTGGGGGTTCTTTGTGTGACGGCCGGCCACTGGCCCTTGGAGTGTGAGAGAGAGCCCCTCCACCCTTACTGCCCAGGGAGACCCATTCAGATAAATGCAGATGTGAATGAGTGTCCTGTGTTTATGGCTGTCTGGGTAGAAAGCACAAGGGGAGCTGTCAACCAGCACAGACCAGATTTGGATTGGAGGCAGAATGTAAGGCACAGATGGCAGTAAGTGCAGGGAAATGGCCACTTTATACAAGTGTCATTTCTAAAATAGTAAATATTAAATCCAACTTCACCAGTAAGCAGGATTTTCTATTACCATTCTGACCATACTAAACATGACAGGGTCACTCCTTTCAGATCAGAATCTACCACTCAAGAGTATATAAGGGCAATTCTAATGCTGGCCTATTGGAGGAGCAAGCCTCACAGTAGTGGAAAATGGATGTGTGAGTTTTTCACTACCAGGACATGTAAAACTCATAAACACATGTCCTGCCTTTTACTTACATAGCACCCTTCCCTACGGATTACCTAGGGCCTACCTTAGAGGTGACATATATGTAGAAAAAGGAGAATGTAGGGCTTGGCAAGTAGTTTTAAATGCCAAGTTGAAGAGGCATTTAAACTGCACACACACGGCCCTTGCAATGGCAGGCCTGAGACATGGTTAGGGGGCTATTTATGTGGGTGGCACAATCAGTGTTGCAAGTCCACTCGTAGCATTTATTTACAGGCCCTGGGCACATGAAGTGCACTTTACCTGGGACTTTCATGTAAATTAAATATGCCAATTGGGTCAGAATCAATGTTACCATGTTTAGGTGCACATGTATGTTAGCACTGGTCAGTCCTAAAACCAGCAAAAACAGGGCCCGAGAAATGGAGGGAGGCAGGCAAAATGTTGGGGGATGACCATCCTAAAGCTCAAGTCCACTCAATGTTTTTTGTTCACAATACATGTGTGGTGTGACAGTATGTGGATGTGAATCTTTTTTGTAGGCCCAGTCTAGGTTGTTGGTGACATGCAAGACATGGCTGACACAGACATACATATAGGTATATGCTCTACCCAGATGTGGGTGTTGCCATACATTACATTTGTCCATGTCTTTGAGTGTCCTACATTGTCCATGCCAGTTGACATGATGCCATCCACATAGTATGCACTCACATATCCCAAATGAGTGACATGAAGTGACAACTTTCACTTCCCAATCCATGATTGCATGTCACGGTGAGGGAACATTGCGTTCTGATGTATTGTGCCTAATTTGTGCACACAACACATGTGTCCTGCATATTTGGTGTTGGTCCTCTGCAGTCTAGTTACACAACTTCTTACACTGTGCTATGTCTCTAAGAAAGGGAACTGGTACACAATACTTGGGTCCTCCTGCAGATTTGGAGTCCATACAACTAGACTTACACAAAGTTGGCTTGTGGGGTTGTAGTTGTTCCTCTTTGCTTTCAGAATAGTGTATGTGGGAGCACCTTCCAGCCAAGGCTGCTGCCTCAGAAGCATGGTAAGTAATGTCTGTGTGTAGCAGTACACTTCACACATGTGAGATGGGAGTTATTTTGCATACCAGTTACATGTCACCTGTCCGTGGGCCGTGGTTGGTCATCTAGCACCTAGGGCCTCAATTACGGGATCAATGACACAGGATGGTGCAGTAAGTGCCTTGCTGTGCTACCTTGCTGTGCTGCCATGCACCACCAGGAAAAAGCATAAATGCACCATCTCTACAAGATATGGCACCATTCTGTCCTCTCCCCCAAAGTGGCACACAAACTGGTGCTGAGCGCCAATGCTGGCAGCCTTGCACCGTGGTGCATGCATGCCTGCATTGTGGTGATGATTGTTTTTGTGCAGGAAGGGACACCTTGAAAAACAATCATAAGAGGTGTTTCCCTCTTTCTATAAGAGGATGATACAGGGAGGGATCAAGATATTTTTACCCATTACATCACTCTTATGCCACCTGAGGTGGCGTAGGATTCTGTTGCATTCCCAGCCTTGTAAATCTGGGAATGCATTAGATGCCTTCATCTACCATAGGCGTTGCATGGGTACACCCCAAGCAACACCCGTGGAACACCCCTTTCGCATAGTGTTATGTGTGTAAGGTGTCCATATTTATGAGTCCAAGCAAAGCCATACAAGGTGTCTTTGCATGGCCTTGTAAATATGGACTTGCACACTATGGAACTAGAGCATGAGTCAAATGTCTCTACGGGGGTGCATTGTGCTGGTAGGGCCTTGTACATGAGGCCCCTAATCCCAGATGTGTGATTCATGACACAGCTGATGGCCCATGTGTGTTGCATGTGCCAATCCCCCAGGGTACATCGTACACCTCTCTTGTATACAGATCGGTTGGGCAGATTTTCCTAGCTGCCATGCATGGCTGTGTGCCTTTACATCATGCAACATGTGCAAAACTGGGTTGAGATGTCTTCACCTGTATGTCAGGGTTTTTTGCATTATAAATCTGCACTGGAGCATAGTGCATATACGTGTCAGAGGCCTCATCCTGCAGTTCCTATTCATGCATGAAGACAGTTATCTGTGTATTTTGCCCCCTTATCTATTTTTTATTGTGTCAGTTAGGTACTTGCTATTTGCTTACCTACAAGCAGGCCATTTCCAGATTGCCTATCCCTGAATCTCTGGTTAATGATGGACTCCCAGGAGATGTAGGAGTCATGTACACTGCCCGGATATTTGAGCACCACATTCAGAATCAACCTATGGTGGTCAATGATGGCCGGTATATTCATTTAGTGGGCATGTTTCCGGTTTCTGTAAGTGTTCATTTCCAGCAGGAGGATTGGATTGCATATGTGTGCAATCCATGACACCCAGCAGATGTGGAAATCTACCAATGGCGCAGAAGCCTTGTTTCAATTCCTTCTGCAGTTGCTGGGTGTTAGGGAAGAGGATGTAGCACGGTGTGAGGGGGATGATGGCATCAAGGACAGAGGGGAGAAATGCTGACAGGGATGGTTGTGATAGTCCTCCCACTAATGCTGCACTGGTCTGGAAGGAGCTTGGTGCAAGCAAATGTAGCACGGCCAGGAGCTTGGTCAGTGGTGGTATGATGGTCAACCTGTCAACCATAGTCTGCAGTCTGGACGCAATGAGGTGGAGCAGTTGGATGGTGTACTCCCAGGAGATGACCTCTTCCTACTTCAGGGCAATCAGGGCTGTCCGCTGACGGTGGATGTGGATGTGTTCCTTTTACCTGCCCTGCCTCTGTGGTGATGGTGGTGGTGATTGTGGTGGTGTTGGTGGATGTGGTGGTGATGGTGGGGGTTGCAGTAGTCTTCTTGGTGCCCCAAGCTGTAGTAGAAGTATATCCATGTTGTTCTCCAGGTTGCCAGAGAGTTCTCCTTATGTACCTGTACCAAATAATCATTTCAACGCATGGTGTAATCAGGCATTAAAATTTGATGCTAGTCAGGCTTAGTGCTACTTTTCCTTAGCGTTCGTCATTTTTCGGAAAGCTGTAAATACAACTGCCTCAGAGTAGCGTAATTTTTTTTTAAGACGGAACACCTACCTTGCATTTCATTGTTGGTTTTTGATGCAGCCAGATCTAACGCTCTTGAAAAAAGATGGTGGGGTGGAAAAAGTGACATGAGAGGCTTCTAGCATCACTTTGTAAATATGGAGTTGTACTACCACTGCCACAGTGTCAGAACAAATTATGCTGCGGCGGGGCAGCCCCTGAGAATCGCTTCATCATCAGATGATTCCTCTTGGACAGAAAATTCACTGCCATAATCTTGAACTGCCTCCTCTGCCTCAGTCTCATAATCATGGTCAGAGGAAGATTCAAAAAGCATACCAACAACCTGCAGAGCAGCCACCTTGTGGCTAGCCATAATCCTTACTAATACAAGTAACTTGACAAATAAGTCAATAACAATCAACACTGTGTACAATAAGTCGTAAACATTACAATCAGAAATGCAAATGACAAAAAGAACAGTTAACATTATAAAATGCTATATACCTACGGAAAAATGCCAGTCCACACACACCCCCAGCCAAGCCCACACACACTGCCAAACGAACTCCAGGTACACAGAAGAATGTTCCCTGGTGTCTAGTGGTTTTCAGAAAAGAAAAGAAAACATGGCCAATCTACCACCAGAAGTGACAGAAAAGCACCCAAAAATTGTTTAAAAAACATTTATCCCGCATAGGGATGACCCTTTCCCATGGGGCCTCCCCCAAACATCCCTGTCTCTAGTGGGTTTTCTTCCCTCTGGGGCAGATGGACCTCCAAATAAGGCTGACCCACCCCCAGGGGGGGCAGAAAATGGCCAAAACTTATTTTAAAAATATTTATCCCCCATAGGGGTGACCCTTCCACAATGGGCCACCCTAAGCATAAATTTTAAAAAATCCCTTGATCAAGTGTTTTTTTTCTGTACCTCCTGAGGGCAGATGGGTCTTCAAATAAGGCCAATATGCCTTCAAGGGGGCAGAAAATAGCCAAAGCCTTTCCACTTTCTTTTTGAGCAGCTATTGCAAGAAAAACCTACCTTCCTTCTCCAATGTGCACTGGAAGCCAAGTGGCTTCCAGCGCGTCTGGTGGCTTTTGATGGCATGGGTGCGTGCCATGTGCACCAGCCTCATCAGATTGCGGAGGGTGAGGTGGGGAGGTTGGAGGTGGCAGCGGAAGTGTTTCTGCTGCCATCCCCAGTGGGGGGGTTTAAGTGGTCTGCCCACAGGCGGAGGGCCAGCACTGCAACTGCCCACTAGTGTGCATGATGAAAACATTCCACCATACACACAGAAGGGGTTAAAATGTGCTCTCTATCTTTCACATAGATATATAATATACATGGTCAATATCATAACACTAACATACCCATTATTTATGTATTGCTGCCTAACAAAGTCCAACTTATTTTGAGTTTTAAAACCACATCAAAGAAAAAACTAACTTCTCTCCATTCATGATTATAATAAACTTTGAACAGACAATGATACAAGCAATACTTAAACTATACCCAAACGGCCACACTAGGCTGCTTTTAACACTTCAAACAAAGCATTTGGCAAAATCTGCAAATAGAAGCACTAAGTACAGAATACACAACAAATAACCAGTTTACTTTCAAAATTAAAAAGTTATTAATAGCCCCAGCATATGTACCTGTAAAAGATGTAGCTAACTACTACAGATTGCCAATAGAATCCCCATTTTCTAGAAGAGATTGATAAAATGCATATATAAAAACATGTACACCCAATAGCATGTATTGCTTGTTGTTGTAAAAAAAAACCATACAATATACATAACTACAAACTACAAACCGTTTTGGGAAAAGTGTTCAACACTAAAGAGATAATATGCATTATTTCCACTACAGAGCAACACCACAAAATAAAATGATGTGCGGATTGTTGAAACTTGTCAAGCACTCACGACCAGTCACAGATCTGTGTTTAATCCAACTTTATTTTGCTCGCCATGTCACCCCAGTTTGGACCCATCCATATGCAAATCAGTCTTGACCTTGCTCCCCGTGGGAACAGTCCAGCCCGAACTGCCAAGCCAGGTCATCCCTGGACCCTCGTCTGGACATTGCAAGTCATTGAACGTATAATTAAACAAATGAAACAAAGTGTAGGATTTTAAAAAAATATTTTCAATAAAATAATTTATTAAATACATAAATGATTTTTTAACCTAAATGATAAATACATACTTTTAATTAACAAAGCAAATAAGAAGCAAAAGTGTTTGCAGTAGAAGACAAATGTGTTCATAATATATTTGCATTTTATGAAACATTACCACAATTTACTCATAAAATAATTTAACATTAACATACAAAAAATAAGTAATAAGAAATACATATATTCTATAACTAAATGTTCAGAATAAACGTATCTCTTAAAATTGAATAAATACAAATATTGAAACATTATCAACACAGTAAAAGTGTTTAAAATCACAAACATGTAATACTTATTTATTCTAAAATATACAATCAATAAATGAAAAATTAAAGTTAAGTAGGGAAAAAATAAAGTAATTATTCAAACAAATATAATGGAAACCTTTTCTCACTCTTCACTCTGTCCCTGTTAAACCCAGCATCCCACTATTAAAAATTGTATAGAACATATATTGTTATTTTACTATTATTCAAAAAATACATTTTAAAATTAGATACAAAACATATTTTGATTTCTTTTTACAATAAATATGCATAACTGCAACTAATTTAAAGTTAAAAACTAATGCTACAATTTGACAATAATATTGTTAAAGAATTTTTTTTAGTAATTGATATATATTTCATAACAATGTAAACAACAACTAAAAAACAATATACTTACTTTTGATATTTATGTTGATGAAATGGGTGACATAATATTCCAGTCACAATAATTTTGTATCATAATATTTTTCTGATATTTCTGATATTATACCCAAACACCTAAATTTAATAACTCTAAGCAGTGCAAATGCGTATGCCTCTCTGTGACAGTGACTGCTCAGAACCAGCCAATAAGTGTTCCACAATGTATAATATTGAATATAATTGCAATAGCAAAACACAGTAAAGTTTTTAAACAGAATAAGAAGCTGCACTCTAATAATTAAATTGTCAACTAACTATATGTTCTGCTTTCCTGCCCTTATCTCATAACCAAGCTTACAGAACCTCTCTGGAATGCACTTCTGAGTTTAAAGAAGACATTTATTGTTATTAATTCTCCACTACAGGCTCCTGAGAGACAAAATTAGTAGACTGGAAGCACACGTTCAAAAGTAGTTGCAGCAATGAAAGCAAAATATATCAAGGTACTTCTCAGTTGCAATGTACACAGCAAATAGATGTGATTATATTATAGCATAACTTCAAAGCAAAGCATAAAAGTCAAAATTCATCACCGTATGGGAAAGGCTGTAGGGCCTATATTCAGCTTCATCTTTCTGGGGTCTTCAAGTTGATGACTCCGGTCAACTACGAGAAAGAGATTTTCTACCCAAACGGGAGCCAGGCAACTGATGTCTAGCTCCTGTCTGAAGTCAAAGCAGATTCAATCTACCCCTGCTGTAGCCCAGAGTCATCCTTAAAAGCAAACTCAGTGTGAGAACCAAAGAAAACCTGGAGAGTGGCCAATTCTCCCGAGCTCCTCGTTCTCAGACTGGATTGCGAGGTAAACACAAAATCTACGTGCTCTTATCAGCTAAGGTCTGGTGTGAAGAAAACAGCTCGGTCCATCTTCTGGAAAAACACAGCTTGGAAAAACACAGCCCATCTGCAATGTCTCAACTGCAATGTCTAACCCCACGTTAAAGCCAATAGGCAGCTAACCTAAATATCAAATGTAATGTCTATTGTCATGTCAAAGCCAATAGGAATGTAATGGCTAATGCCATGTCAAAGCCAATAGGCAGCTAAACTGAATACAAAATGTAATGTCTAATGCCATGTCAAAGCCAATAGGCAGCTAAACTGAATACAGAATGTAATGGCTAATGCCATGTCAAAGCCAATAGGCAGCTAAACTGAACAAAACATATAATGTGCGACTGGTGAACATTGAACAACTAATATGCGCAGTGGTGAAACACAAAGTCATTGGTCAAACACAATTAATAGCATCACACTATACAGAAACATTGATTTCTGGGTCAGGTTCATCTTGTCCATTGGTGTAGATGATAAAATGATTTCCTTTTGTCTTACCTTCCTTTGCATATATGTGACATGTACTCTCACTTTGTACCTAAACCTGAGTAAATATGTCTTACTTCTGAGAGTTTAAGAGTAACCACATGTATCTTGGGAGTAAACCACAGCTATTCACAGAAACCTTTGTGATTTAGACTCCAAGAGCCAAAGGATTGATTCTTGCTCTAATCCTTTTCAATATCCAAGTATATGAAAAATGTAATATTGCTCCATAGCGGAACTTTCTGTTACCATATGGCATGACAAGAACTGCAAATCATGTATTTAAATTACATAGAAAACGTAACACTTATTTAGGTCATATGACTACAATTGTCAGTCAGAGTAAACATGGTTTTTATCTCTCCATTATTATTTTATAAAGAGTAATTTTGAATAGGCAGTTTTTCCCAAGACTATATTAACATGTATCTCACTGGCTAGGTTAGCAATTCATTATTTCATGGTGTATACATTACTTATTTAAATGTTTTACATTTAGCAGTGGAAACTGAGCTAACACTACTGTTGTATTCATTAGCACCAGTCAGTTACAAAGCAGGGTTTTTGTGCTGCATTTAGAATATGTTACCCTTGAATGTATAATGACTACTCACAGCAGTACTTTGAGACATTAAACAACTTAGAATATATATGCAAATGTATCTCTGTTCTTGTTTAAGTGAGTAGCCCTGTTTGTTGTGAAGTGATTGTTGCTTCTACAATGTGTAAGCCTAGAGCAGTGGTCTTCAAACTGTAGCAAATACTCCTCTTGAGACTCAGCCCCTTTCAAGTGATCTACAGAACAATGAAGAGCAGTGCATGCTACCTTTATCCATTGCTACATTTTTAAAGGCTCTTCAGACTTTAAGCAGATCACATCTTAGTTGAACAAAAGTATTTTATGTCTGTCTTTTCTCAGAATTCAGCATACATATGCCTGGAGCAGGTTTTAGAAGTCATAGGTAGTTTGCTCATTAATTTCAGCTAATAGATTCCCTGTGGTAAGAGCCATAGGTAAATGACACACCTAGTGACAGACCCAGTAGAAGAAAATATGCAGAAGGAGATATGCACTGTTTCTTGCCACATCTCATACAGTCCAATAGATTGACAGAGAAGTGAAAGTGTTCTATAGTGTGTTGGATAGTAAAGTCATTCAAAAATATTGAAGAAAAGGTATGGTATATAAACACAACAATAGAGTTAGCAAATAGGCTGCCTTCTTGCCGTCATCATAGGTACTAATTGATACTTTTTCATTTAATAATAAATAATATATTTAGGGTTTCCTACTTTCAGTGTTTATTTTTGTGCATTACAGTAACTAGCTTCAGGTGTTTTCTGAACATCTGCAAATCAATAATTAGTGTCTGTTCATATTTCAGCATCATAAAGGTTTGCTGGAGAAGGTGAGTTATGTGTATTTAAAATACATTCACATACTACATTTTTATTGTAGCACAACTACAGCTAACATGAGATGATGTACGTAGGAGTTCTCTCTTTTTGTTAATCAGGTATTTAGAGGTTCAGAGATAATGACAAAAAATCTTTGTGTGCAGCATAGGGATGTGTACAGCAAAGGAACTATACATGGTGGATTATTTGAAACTCCTTCTTCTTTTGTTAGCAAGAGATACATGGAATGGATTAGCCAGAGTTCTACCTACACTGCATCCAAAAGGATGGGGGAACAGAGCAGCAGTATAAGGGGGACTGCTTTAAAAAACAAAGAGGCCCTACCATGATCAGAAGTATTGCCTCTATTGCATTTGTATTTTACATAACTTAGCAGAGTCGGATAACAATGTTGTTGCAGAGATCCTTGAGTAGGATATAGGTCACAAGTTACAATTTAGTTGCAATGGATGTGCAAGGGATGAACACACTAAAAATTGCTGCCGGGTACCTCACATTTTTATTATTTTGAACTAGGTACAATTAGCTCCGTTGGCTAGTATTACCATTTCAAAAGTAGTACATGCTATATTATTAAGTGTGGCCACATTTTATATATTCTTTGTGTCATTGAGCCACACAGATGGATATTTGGGTTTCAATAGAATCTGGGGAACACTTGCAAGTAATACACAGTTGATATGAATTAAGTAGGAGTGCCCATTAGGTCAGCATGAACTTCAGAATACAGGGACACAGTTCACATATACTATCAGTATGTGCTGACACAATTTCTAGCTATCGCACAGTGCCCCATCTGTACCCTTAAGCTTACTAGGGTACCAGATGGTATCAGCAACTTCAAACATGACAACTCTGACTCCCAAGGATATCCTATAAGCAGACCTAAGCTTTTGCTGTTATTTTGCATACCAGAGGCAGACACAAATGGATACGAAAAAATTGCATTTCAGACATTTATTGGAGCAATTGTATTCTTGTATAGAAAGCATGAGCTGCAATTATTAGGCAGATGAAACAAAGCATTGTAAACAGCATTAAATGAATAATAAAAAAGATAAACAATTCAACCATGTTGTTACAATCCTATCTAAACCTATCTACACTATCAAGAGCATAGTGGAAGTACCATCTGCCTGATCCATTGAGATAGTCTAACCCCCAGAGGATGCATGATGTCCAGGAAGCCTATCTGATGTAGTGCGGGCTATTATCCTTTTCAGAATGGAGGTCAGAGTCAGCAGGACTGCATCTTAGGCACAGTGCACCACATTCCAGGATAATCCCAGCAGAACTGCTCCTCTGCTGAATGTACTACAGAGGCAGTTTACATAAGAAAAGCACTGTTCATATCACACTGTGTCAACGGTGCAGAGCTGATGTGATGGTGTATCTGGAGGCCTCGAGCTGTCTCCAGTGGACAATCAGGATACAAGGACATCACATTATATGTACCTAGCATTGGACAAAGTGTCCAGATTACATGACAGGAAATGCCATCCCAGAAGTCTTGGAGTTCCCGGAAGATAGATTCACTTGATGTCAAAAGGTCATATTTGCCACTTCTATGCCAGGGTTATTAAGTTCTGCAATGTACACCTGGACATGAAACAGGACCTCAAAGGGGGTCCGCCCTTCCATAGGCTAGGCAGATTATTTAAAGCTCTCTGGACTCCATACAGATGGCGAATTCAACTGTGACATGAACCGAATACTTTAGCTATTAAGGACTCCTTTAAGTCACTGTTCTTCCTTTCAACAACAAATTTCTCTCAGGACGATAGGGATGGAGTAATTCACAGCAAAACGCAGTGTTCCCATGGTATCCCGGTATGCCTTAGAGGCAAAAGTCGGTCCCTGATCCTAGAGGAATACTGCTACTGTATGTGTTCCAATAAAGACCTGCAAATCTTTAATAAGATTTCAAGTGTTAGCTGATTGCTGTGGCCAAAACCATAGAAAATCAATTAATGGCCAATAGAATACATTTAAAAAACATCATCTGAATGCAGAGGTCCGGAGTGAGCCAAACAGAAACATTGAAGAAGTTCCTTTGAAACCAAGAGGGGTGTCTGCGGTGCGTGAACTGCAGTGGACTTTTAATTTGTTGACAAGTGTCACAACTAAGGATATATTATTTAGTTTGTTTGCAAAGACCATGCAACTAATACCTTTTCTGTAGTTAGGAGACTCTAGCTGCCATACCTGCTTCGGCAGATGCTAACACCTCATCAACAGCTGTGTATCACATGATCACCAACCCCAGGAAAGTGAGCAAAAGGAATGTCTTAGGCACTAAACAGATTGGAGTGTTTTGCTAGAAACTCTTTAGGTAATGGAGTGCCACTATGTAAAGCAGTGACATCAACCAGGAAGTCTTCATCCACCATCAAGTGTGAATGAGTAATCACAGCCACAGCATCAGTCTGAAACATTGCTTTGGAAGCTTTGTTTGCAAATAAATTGCCTGAAACGTACTCTGACATGCTGGTGACTCAATGAATGAATTACAGAGCCTATAGCCAACAATCTTGCTACCTTTCCCCAAAGCAATTTATGCTTGATAGTGTTTCCTTTAGATTCACTAAATGCATTTAGGAGCCAATACTGTATGTTTTCATTAAAAACTTGACACAGTAATATGAGTCACAAACTGTTAGTGAGAGCAAATCAGAATTTGTATTCTCCAGCGCCAGAATGAAAACCTTTAATTCAGCCAGCTGAGCGATACAATCTCCTAAGGATTGCATGATTTTTTTTTTGCATGAAATACTCTCTTTGATGACACCACATAATGCAGCAAAAGCTGCCGATTATTGTTATTTAGTGCCAAACTCAGGCATCTACATATATTAAATAATCATACTGATCAAGAGGAAAAATACCACTGGGCACAGGGTATTCTTGTTCATATTGAAGGAATTCTTGTGTTTTCAAGGTGGGTAAACAACATAATGTGCATCAGTAGCTGCTAAGGATGTGGCCCATTGTATCCATTGTGCATGTGATACTTTTTGCCCAAAAATGATTGTAGCTTTTTTATGGTGTTTAGTGGCTGCAAGAGAGCATATTTCTCCAAGAAATGTGGTGCAAGACTTTTGACTTCATTAGCTCGTATCCCAAACATAGGACATTAAGAAAAGCAATTTTTTTAAATTTGACTTTGTCAAGCCAATCTAAAAAAACAATGAGATCTACTCTGGCGTGTGAGTTTAAGTCATCATCCATGAGGTATATGGTGTCAATATGGGACAATGTTTCTGAGTCAGTTTCTTGTACAATTGAAATTAATTGGGGGGCAAACAGACTTAGACTGTTCTGTCACACCTCTGGGAGTTGGCTGAATTTTCTCTGGACCTCAAAAGTACTACATGCAGTTGAATCCCTGCTTTAGGACACTATGGCCCATATTTATACTTTTTTAGCGCTGCATTTGTGTCGTTTTTTTACACAAAAGCAGCGCAAACTTACAAAATACAATTACCCAGCCTTACATTTTGAATTAGATGTGGGAGGATGCCTTGGACCCAATTCTGATATTCCTGAAAAGTTAATGCTATTTCTAATAGTTTTTTGGACTTTTTCCCTTTTGCAGAGACATCTCCAATCTTTTTGCCTCCTTAGTCCTATTTTTTATGGCCTGTTGATGTTGGCTTTTGGACTCTGGGCACTTTACCACTGCTAACCAGTGCTTAAGTGCATAGACTCTCTGTGTAAATTGTATTGTTGATTGGCTTTCCATGATTGAGATATTTGATTCATTAAGAAGTCCCTTGCACAGTGCACTAGAGGTGCCCAGGGCCTGTAAATCAAAATGCTGCTAGTGGGCCTGCAACACTGGTTGTTCCCTGTAAACATGGCTAAGACTTGCCATTGCACTGTCTGTGTGTGCAGTTTTAAACTGCCAATTCGACTTGGCAAGTGTACCCGCTTGCCAGGCCTAAACCTTCCCTTTTTATACATGTAAGGCACCCCCAAGATAGGCCCTAGGTAGCACCATGGGCAGGGTGTAGGTTATGTAAAAGGTGGGACATCTGCCTATGTGGTGAAATACAGCCAAATTAGTTTTTCACTGTTGCAAGGCCTATCTCGCTCATAGGTTAACATGGTGGCTGCCATTAACTTTTATTAGAGCACAGATTCTGTTTGGGAGCAGATAGACATGAGGAGATTGGGGTCTCTGAACTCACAATTTAAAAATACATCTGTTAATGAAGTTGGTTTTTCGATTGTGTGTTTGAAAATACCACTTTTAGAAAGTAGGCATTTTCTTGCTTAAACTACTCTGTGACTCTGCTTGTTTGTGGATTCCCTGTCTGGGTCAGTTTGACAGTTGTGCTGTTTGCACCTCTCTCTAGACAGTGCCACAAAGGGAGCTGGGGTGTAGCCTGCATATCCTGATGAGCCATCTGTGCTAAGAGGGAGGGCAGGAGTGGTCACTCACAACAGAAAGGGCTGTGCCTGCCCTCACACACCTTGAACTGCCATTGCTCCCCTTTCCATGCCCCCTTGGACAATGCACCTGTGATGCAAATAGACTGGACTCTAACCTGGACTTTCCTCCATCATCACCCCAGCCCATTGCACTTCACCCTCTTCTTCAGAGCACTGCAAAAAACACACATTGATAAAATACAAGTATGGTGTATGTCAAATGATTTCAAAATGTATTTGTTTAACAAGGTTCAAACATTGCAATTCAACTGTACAGTAATGTTTACATAGGAAAGACCAGTAATTTGCCTCACCAAACACACCAGGAGAAATAGTGGGGCACCAACATCTGCAAAAAGAGATGCCAAAGGGTACAGTGAGTGGGCATAGAAGTGGGAATTCACAGCCTGCCAGTGACAATGTCACACATCAAACTGTCAATGAAATGTGAAATAACACTGTCTTACCTGTGTGTCATTGGAAGTATTGACAAATAACTGCACTTCTGTTGTCCTTATAATCATCCTCTGCCTCCTCATCTTCACTGTCCACAGGGTCCACTGCTTCCACATGGCCACCTCCAGTCTCCTACTCCTGCAGAAAAGGCACATGGTGGTGCAAGGCAAGGTTGTGCAACATACAGCATGCCACGATGATCTGGCAGACCTTCTTGGGTGAGTAGCACAGGGATCCACCTGTTAGATGGAGGCACCGAAACCTGGCCTTCAGGAGGTTGAAGGTCCTTTCTATTATCCTTCTTATTTGCCCATGTGCCTCATTGTGACGTTCCTCTGCCCTTGTCCCGGCATTCCTCACAGGAGTCAGTAGCCATGAGAGGTTGGGGTAACCAGAGTCACCTACGAATATTGAGGGACAGCTGTTAGCCACACACCAACCCTTAGCGCCCACAACATACCCATACTCCAACATACACAGGGAGGGAACCAGGGGTCACCTATTAGCCACGCTCTGTGCCTCTGGAGTTGGGTCATCACATTTGGGATGCTGTCATTTCTCAGGATAAAGACATCATGCACAGACCCAGGATACTTTGCACTGACGTGAGAGATGCACTGGTCCTCCAGGCACACTATCTGGACATTCATGGAATGAAAACTCTTTCGATTTCTGAACACCTGTTCATTTTGCAGGGGGGGGACAAATGCAATATGTGTTCCATCCATTGCCCCAATGATGTTGGGGATATGTCCCATTGCATAGAAGTCAGCTTTAACTGTGGCCAAATCCTCCACCTGGGGGAAAATGATGTAGCTGCACATGTGTTTAATCAGGGCAAACAACACTCTGGTCAGCATATTTGAGAACATTGACTGTGAAATTCCTGCTGCCAAGCCCACTGTCACTTAAAAAGAACCATTTGCCAGGAAATGGAGAACAGATAGGACTTGCACAAGAGGGGGGATCCCGGTGGGGTGACGGATAAGAGATATTAGGTCAGGCTCCAATTGGGCACATCGCTTCGTGATTGTGGCCCTGTCAAGTCTATAGTTGAGGATAATGTGCCTGTCCTCTATTGTTGCCAAGTCCACCAGGGGTCTGTACATGGGAGGATGTCTCCATCTCCTATTTATCCGCAGAAGTTGCAATCTATGGGGCAAAAGACTGAGCAGCTGGTCATTATCTGTCCATTCTAACCACTACAGTTCAATGCATATTGTGATTCTAACATTATTTTGGTGGGACATGTCCAAAATGTGAATTTGTGTACTGTGACGCAGTTAGGATCCATGGCCTGAACCCCCACTGAAATGGCGTCCGCCTGTCCTGTGTGGAGGGACAGGTGGAAATGAGGTAATTCCGCTGATGTTGTGCGCCGTTGTGGCAGGCGGTTGAGAACCGCCGTGCAACTCCCCATTGGTTATCATTGGGCCCTGTGGGGTACAGTGGTCAATGGTGATGTACGCACTGCCACGGCCGTGACCGCCATTTTCTACCTGATTCCTCACTTGCTACCTGACCTTCAACAGGAGAGGACCTACACTGCATGTGCTGCTGTGACCTGTGTCTGGAACTGACCATGGCTCATGTTACTGGGGAAAGGGTCCCTGTCTTCACCTCTGCGGAGTTGGAGCGACTGGTGGATCAGGTCCTACCCAGTAACAACTGTGTATAGGCCGACAGACCAACAAGTGAGTACACCGTGAGTACGATGCATGGGGCGTGAATGCATGGAGTGTTGTGTGTGAAGGCCTCATGTAGGGGGGGCAGGATGTGCCTTGGGTAGCATACAGCATGTATGCAGGGCCATGTCTGTGCTAATGTGGATGGGAAAGGGCATGGTGGGCCATAAGTGAAACAGGTAGGATGGTCGGACTAATACCTTTAACTGTGTGTATTTCCCTGCAGGTCTGCGCCCATCAAAAGAAGGGTATATGGAGTGACATCGCCAAGGACCTACAGACCCTGGGGGTCTACGGCAGGCGGAGCACCCACTGTCGGAAATGGTGGGAGGACCTGAGACGCTGGGCACGGTAGATGGTGGAGGCCCAGCTGGGGATGGCCTCCCAAGGAGGAAGTGGTGCCCGTCGAACCCTGACCCCCCTGATCGCCTGTATACTGGCAGTGGCTTATCCGGAGCTGGATGGGCGCTTAGGGGCATCAAAGCAGCAACAAGGGGGTGAGTACAGTGCCCATCATTACTACTTATGCCTGGTGGGGTGGTATCCGGGTGGGGGGGGGGCCCTGTGGGTGCCCCTATGCCAGGCCTGACATTGCAAAGTAGGTCCCATATTGGACAGGGTTCTGATGTGAAAGTCCTCCACCCAAGCTATTAGCCATCCACTACTGGGCAGGGGTCTGTGGGTCTCAGGTATGCTGCAATTGGTGTGAGGTGTCCCTATACATGGGCTGGTGACTAGCATTGTGACTGGTAGTGCGTTGCCTAATGCGTAGGGCTGTTCCCTGTGTGTGAGGGTGCTGTGTACGCCAATGGTGGTGTTGGTGCCACCATTGAACAAGTGTATCCTTTGTCTCTTCCTCATCCCTTTTTGTTTTGAACCCTGTCCTTATATGCATTAGCATCATCCTGCACAGGAGCAGAGGCACCAACGACGGAGGGAGCTACATCCCACAGGACCCAGGAGGCCTAATCCACGGACGGTGAGGGCAGCAGTGGGACAGAGGGCTAGGGGAGCACCACGGCGGAGACTGGAGGGGATAGTTCGGACACGGATACCTCCTCCGATGGAAGCCCTGTTCCCACCCCAGCTATAGGTACAGCCGCCACCCTCCGTACCAGCACCGCCCTTCCAGCAGCCCCTCAATGAGTTTCCCTTGCCCGCTCACCTCAGGCCCTGCCCCAGTTAGCCCAGCTGCACTCGGTGAGGAGGCTACTGACCTCCTGAGAACCACTTCTGTTTGGCAGTCAACCCTTGTGAATGCCATCCAGGGCTGGCAGCCCAAATGCAACAGACCAATGCACTTCTGGAGGGCATTCACACTGACTTGGCGGCCCAACAGAGATCAATCTAGGCTCTGGCCTCCTCTCTGATGGCCGCCATTGTCCCTGTTTCCACCCTCCAACTTCCTCTTCCCAATCCCATTCCCCTCAACCCCAACCTATCCCAAGCACACAGGCAGACAAGCAGGCACCCAGGACAACACACAAGAGTGGACATTTCAAACACAAGCACCACACTTCATCCCACAGGTTCTCACACAAACACCATCCAGAATCAGACATACCAACATCCACTGCCTCCACTGTGGCCTCCTCCTCCTCATCGTCCACCTTCCTCCCAGTAGCATCTCCACTCACACCTGCATGCACTACATCCTCATCCACTACCACCATCACCAGCACACCTATCAGTACACATCCCTCACTGGCAGTCACCACCCCCACATCCATCCACACGTCCTCTGTGTCCTCTCCCACTGTGTCTGTGCCCACTCCTCCCAAAGTACACAAACGCAAGCACTGAGACACCCAACAGCCATCCACTTCACAACAACATCCAGCCCATGCACCTGCACCCAAATACAGCAGACTGACACCTCCTACCACCACCCCATCTTCCTCCACTTCCAAACCATCCCCCTCTTCACATCCCAATGTCCCTAAGAAGCTTTTCCTTGCCACCATTGACCTCTTCCCTATCCCTCTCCCCCACCCCTCACATCAGGCCAGAGTGGTCAAAACCCAGGCAAGCACCTCAGCCACCCAGTCCACTGGCACAGTAGTGTCCCCAGCAACTCTAGGTGGGAAAGGATCACGGGCACCAGCCAGCCAGACAGAAAGGGTGCCTGCCCCAAGTGCTTCAAGGAAGGGCAAGGAGCCAGCCCCAGCTGCAGGTAGGAAGGGGAAGGATCCAGTCCCAGCTGCAGAAAGGAAGGCCAAGGAGCCAGACCCAGCTGCAGGTAGAACGGGCAAGGGGCCTGCAACACCAGGCAGTAAGGACAAGGGGCCTGCTGCTGGGACTCAGTCAGAGCCACCACCACCAACCATGGTGGTGTAGCCGTCCGAGGCTGCAGGGGATGGGCAGGAGCCGCCCCCTACCAACACCACCAGATCCACCAGCAGCATCGCCACCAGTACCGCCACCTGCAGAAGCAGCCCTGATGGGCTGCCGTCCGAGGCAGCAGGGGATGGGCTGGAGCCTCCCTCCACCACTACCAGCAGCAGCACCACCACTGCCACCACTGAACAGCCATCGCCACTGCAGGACAGTGTGTAGTCCTGCGTCCATGGGCTGTTGTGCAGCCTGGCACCTGCAAATCCTGTGGGTATGACACCCAGCTGAGAGACTGTGACCTTGCACTCCCCAAGATCTGCATCACAGGACACAATGCCCCCTCCAGAACCAGTGGAGATGCCATCCACTCACTCCATCCTCCCCAGGATGAAGCTCACTGGTCACGATGGCCCCTCCAGAACCAGTGGAGAAGCTATCCACTAACCCCATCCTCCCCAGGATGAATTTCACTAGGCACAATGCCCCCTCCAGAACCAGTGAAAAAGCCATCCACTCACCCAATCCTCCATAGGATGAAGCTCACTGGGCACGATGCCCCCTCCAGAACCAGTTGAGAAGCCATCCACTAACCCCATCCTCCCTAGGATGAATCTTACTGGGCACAATGCCCCCTACAGAACAAGTGGAGATGCCATCCACTCACCACTGTGGCCCACGAACATTGAGGACTCGGCAGTGTCCCTTGATTTGTAAATATGTATATACTTTTTTATTTGGATGCACGTATTACTACTATATTTATCTTATTACACTCCTTTTACTCTGTTGTAGTTGTCCTTGCAGTATTCCTGAGGGGTATGGGGTAAATATATGTTATTACTGCAGCTGTATGTGTGCATGGTGTTGGGGGTGGGGGTGTTGCATGTTGCGTGTGTGTCACTCTCTTTTTCCTCCCCTCCTCCCCCGTGTGCAAGGCAGCTGTGCTCAGCGTGGTCGTCTTCGCCATTGTTGGTGTTCGTGGTGGAGCAGCACGTAGAGGAGCATTGGGAAGACATGCAATTCGGGCTCAATGGTGGCGTGGTTCTTCACTGAGTCTCCACAGGTGAGTGCTTTGACTTCTGAGATATGTTTCTGCCAGGCTTTTGATGTCGTTAGTACTGCCCCAGAAAAGGTGGCGGTTTCCTATCTCATAATACAGTGGGCAGAACACTGTATTCTGCCTGGCTGTAGGCGGTTACCACCGTGGTGCCTGTTGGTTCCACTCTGGTGGTCGGTGTGTTAAAGTAGCTGTCTGTCTGAGCTGTTTCCGCGGTGGTCATAATTTCACAGTTATTACCACCGGCTTGTTGGCGGTATTACCACCACTTTATCACCGACAGCTAGAGTTGTAATGAGGGCCTATGTTCTAAGCCAAAAATAGAGCAAAATATAGATTTTAATACAGAGTAGTCAAAATATGAGAAAATACATACAATGCCATAAAGGCTCAAATACACAATTACAAATAATGTGCAATCATACAAAATTCAATAATCCCTAGGTAGGCAGAGTTTCTAAGCAAAATTCTAAGTGTCAAACTCATAAAGAGCATAGACACATCCCATAAGAATCAAAGTCAAATGGACCTAAAAAACATAAAGGCCCTTATTAGGACCTTTGTGGCAAATGGCGCTTACTGCCACAGCCATGGCCCCCAACATACCGTCGCCATGGCTACCGAACGTCCATGCCACTATGACCGTAGCCGGAATTCTGCCAGAAGTATGGCGGAATTCCGGCTACGGTCATGGTGGCGGACGGCGGTAAGGTGGCACTGCTGCCAGCAGCAGCGCCACGGCAGCAAAACACTGCATACTGTATCATGTTCCGTGATACGGCCTGGCGGTGTTTTTCTGGCGGAGGCTGCTTCTGGCAGCAGCGCCGCGTCCTGTCTCCTGCCGGAGGACCCCCTGCAAGCAGGTAAGTCGGGTTCTCGAACAGGAGAGTGGGCTGTTTTGTGTGTGTGTGGGGGTGTTTGTGACTGTGTGTGAATGCGTGCATGCATGTGTAATGCGTGTGTGCATGAGTGTGTGTGTGTGTACATGCATGTTTGTGTTGTGTGAGTGTGTGTGTGCCTGGATGTATGTTTGTGAGTTTTGCTGTGAGTGTGTATGAATGTATGCAACCGTGGGTGAATGTGTGTATGCATGTGTGTATGGGTGTGTTTGTATGTGTGTATATGTTGGGGGTTGGGAGGGGGGTGGTGGGGGAGGGATCTGGGGAGGAGGAGTGGGGCAGGGAAGACCCCTATCAGTGCCAGGGAAGGAATTCCCTGGCACTGATAGTGCCTACTGCCATGGTTTCTGTGGTGGTACAGAAACCACGGAAACCATGGTGGTGGGTGGTGTCAAAATGCCATGGGCGGCCTAATGATGGCCGCTGGGCTGGAGACTGAAGTCTCCAGCCCGGAGGTCATTACTGCCGTGGCTGTCAGTGTGTTGACTTGGCGTTTTGCTTTGGCCAAACTGCCAATGTCATAATAGGGGAGGTAGGTACCGCCAGCCTGTTGGCAGTAATACCTCCACTATAGCACCGACCGCCGGGGTCGTAATGACCCCCAATGTCTTCAACAACAGCAGCCTTACCAACAGCTATAAAATCTAAGAGAAACTCAAAAGGAACAATCCAAAAAGGAACCTAAGAGTTTTATGCACGTCACAATTTCAATTATTAGATTCTTCCAATTCAGCATAGTATGATCACGGGTGAGGTTGCATTTGCAAATCAGAAACAACTATGTCATTTTCTGAGACAGTAGCACTAACCCATTTCTTAAGGTACAAGAAATCTATAATTTTCTCTTTCAGCAACTGTCCCCTGATACGATCAACACAAAATGAAATATCCCTCTACAATGGCTCAAAGACTTTTCACCTCCAGTGAAGTCCTTGAAATTATACTTTAGAAACACAATGGCAGCTTTGTTCCTAATATAGGCTTTCTAACAACATTGTACATCACTATCATATTTACATCATTCACTTAGTGATCCACAGAGATGAGGGGAGATATGCCTTTCAGAGGGAAACTAACTGGAAGGGGAAATGAGCAGGAGCAAATTGAATGGGAAACAGGTACTTCATCTATGTTATAATTAATGACGTCTTGAAGAAAAATGTGGCATACTATTAATTTCATTATCTACTCTTCTAAATGACTTAGGTAACTTGTTTCAGGTACAACATCCTCAGTACATTAGTTTCAACTCTATGCATCAATAAAATATATAAAAATAATTTTCATTCAAAATGTTCTCATTTTGCATAATATTGAGAGCACTTTAGCAGATATCCCCTTTGATTATGTGATTATATTAATAACCTCTAAACACCCCATTAATAACTTTATTAATCATTCATCAGCCTTTAGAAGTATTCATCTTCTTGGTTAGCCTAACATTCTCCTAGATCAGTTTTGCCTATTGTTATAGTCGATCCCGGTAGTTCACAAGCTCAGAATAATTCTTAAATTTCCTTCTTTTCCAGGACATCATAAAATATTTTTTTTCCACGTCTTTATTATCATATCCTTTTTTCATACACTTAACTAGTTTGAATAAGAACAACAAAAAACTGGACAAATCTACATTATTAGTATTGTTGCTAAAATAGCCTACAGAGCTCCACCACCAACACTACTTAGCCACTCACCTACTTTCTTTAAACCTTGGCTTAATCTCATATATCAGATTAGTTATGTTATGAATGTATGAGGCAAGCTCTCCACTATAATCAGGAACATAAGTGCAACACGTCACCAAACTAATGTCTACTTCAAGGCGATTTTCCATCACCACTGCCCTAGTTATCAACATCTCTACATTCACCACCTTAAAAAGATCCTGCTGTATCCATGTCAAATCAATCCACAACCCTAGATATGTGCCTGATCTTTTGCTTATTCATGACTATTCACATAGGAGGAAAGCCCCTTAATATGTTGAAAACCGCTTGCCCAGATCTCCTCTTCATTCTTTTTAGATTGTGTTCTTCTTTCAATTCTTCTACATGGTAACTTTCAGGAACAACTAAAGCTAAATAACACAGTCAGTCCTTGGCAAACTGAAAAAAGCAGTATCTCCATAAACATATTCAATTCCTCTCATATTAGGTTCTTCCTCTGTTAAGAACTCCCCACTGACTTCATAGGTTTTATTATATATACTTTCTACAACACATTCTGCTTTATCTCCTTCCATAGGTCTACATCCTATGACATACATATTAATTTTCATTTCTCACTCCATCCTCTATCTTGGATGTAAACCAGAAAACCTAAATTCTTCTACCTCCTTGATCTCTTTTAAAGCAGTCTCATGCTCTTCTAAAGTTCTTTCCACTGTCATACCTCTCTCATTATATTCCATGACAACATCATGCTCTACCTTACTTAATAGACATGAATAAAAAACATCCAAATTGGTTTCAGCTTTGCTTTGTGTTAGACCGGTTAGCCATAGGGTGGTCTTCGTCTAAATGTTTTACCTACTTACTGCCATTTTTGTGCTGAAATGTGTTTTGTTGGCCTTAGGACATTGAGCACTTTACCGCTTTGCCACTTGAGTAGCACCTTAAACCATGTCTCAGGCCTGCTGCTTTAGCCTGAATGCACTTTTAAACTGCCAATACGACATGGCAATATAAACTCCTAGCCAAGCCTTAAATGTCCTTTTAACTGCATGTGGCACCCCTAAGTTATGCCATAGTTAGCCCTTAGAGCAGTGTGCACTGTAATTACATTTTGGACATGTGCTGTTAAGTTTTACATGTCCAGGTAGTGAAAAACTCAACTACTTTGAGGTCTACTCCTCCCATAGGATAAAAGTGGATAGTCCTTATTACATTTATTAAGATGCAATTTTCAATTAGGGGCAGGTAGCTAGGTCATGTTTGGTAGGTATGAAATTGTAATAATAAACCCTCTTTTAAAGTTTTTATTTTTCTACTCTTAGCCCTTTGTGCCTGCATCCTGTCTTGGGTGTGCTCTGCCTTTACACAAAGGTTCTAACACCTCCACATTGTTAATATAGCCAGTTTAGAGACAGGGTAGGGGAGGGGAGGAATGAAATTCTATGCACTTTAAAGAACCTTTCTAGAATCTTCTCTCACCTTCCAGAGGAAGGGCACCAGGGTATAAAAAAAAGACCTTACGACTCACTCTTCATTTCACTTCTGAAACTGTGGAAGAACTCACAGAGAACTGCCTGATGCTTTAACCTGCTGTGCCCTCTGTAAGACTGCTTTGTTGTACCTGGAAGGACTGCTTTGCTGCCTGGAGCCTGCCTTGAACCATCAGAAGTTAGCCATGCTGTTGAGACCTACATCTTCACCTGAACCTAGGACTACCAGAGTGACTCTGAGAGCTAGTTTTCTGACCTCCTGATCATAGCCACAGGGAAACAAAAGACTCCCGCCATCTTGAACTTGGTCCTGGACCCAGCCTCAGTGAGTCCTGAAACTCTAAGAGGTGTCCTACCAGCCCTAGACCCTTGGTTGTAGTGCTACAGGTGCCCAGACTACCAAATCTAAAACTGACGACTTAGAAAATCTTTTTGAGCAAAAACTGCTCTGTGAACCTTGAGGAGACCAGGACCAACCTGCTCGCTTATCCACCCAAGGCATGTCAGCAGTCAGATTGACTTTGCGGCTTCTCCCACTACATTCTTCACCACAGCAGCAAATCTTTTTAGCAGTCCTTCATTAATGTGTATCCGGCCTCATGGAACAGTCTTTGGCTGCAGCCTCGTTTCACATTCTGGAGATCTTTGAAATCTATTTTAGAGATTAAGGAGCATATGTTTCAAGAACTGGAATCACTATTTCCAAATAGCGATTTTTACATTTTTACCTAATTGCTTTATGGAAAATGCAATGCCCAATGTATCATAGTCAGCGACATAGAATTTGCAATTCCTTAGGATTCGCAATCAAAATTTACCGATTACCAATTTGCTGTCCCCTATATAGATAATTGTAATTAGGTTATCACAAATTTGTGAATGTCACTTTCTGGAGCAGCATAGAAACATCACAATGAGTAAATGAGTCATCCCATACTGTTTCTAGAACCCAGCTTCATAAGAGAACACGGGCTGTGTCAGCAGAGCAACTGTGATCTTGTGTTGAGGTGTTTTTCAAGCATCCTGCCCACCATGACCACTCATGAGAATGTTAAGGATGCAGGAGGGTGCAAGAGAAAGATGAAATTCCACAAAAAGAACTTGACATGCTCACTGATGAGTTTTTTTAAGAGTTCACTGAAAGTTCTAGGAAGTGAAAAATGCAACATCTGGAAAGACAGGTGAAGATCAGGGCGGTTGGTGTAACACAGTGCTCTTTTGAAGAAATAAGCAAGCACTGGTATACTCTTCAGACACAAACCAACGACTTAGGAAGAAAAGTACACAGAAAGCTGTTTTTAACTTTCATCACCTCAGTGTACTCTTTAATCAGTCTTGTATATTCATTAGCTCTAAAACCACTAATTATATGATTTTCTTAATCTAGTATTTCATGTCCTAAATCCTTATGAGTAATTCTAATTGCAATGTCACTAATTTTATGCCTTGAAGCATTTCTTACAGGTGCCGGTAAGCACACCAACAAACCAGGTAATATTATTAAGATTAAAGTTATTAATGCCATCCTTAATATTTTGAAGCACGTGTTGTATCCTATCTTCCCATCTTCATGTTAGAAACTAAATGAAAAATATTTGTGTTGCAAAAAAAAAAAATCTTCTTCAGTCAATGATATAAATAAGTAATCACTTCTCAGTTCTCATGAAAGAAAGAGAAAAAATAAAAAAATCTGAATTGCATTTCAAAGTATAGGTTCATCAAATAAAATTCAGTAATCATATATTTTAAAAAAAACATATTCTCTCTTATTTCTTTCTCAGTCTTTGAACTAGGAGTGGGCGGCACTCATGGAGTTTCACTCATCACAATTCCGCTGAGTTTCATAAAAACTCTTCAAGATTCCTTGGAGTTCTGCCAATGGGCAGAATATATGCACATTATGTTGCAGGCACTGCAATTTAGTGCCTGTAGCATGAGCAGCACTAAAGAAATCAGCCTGATTGGCACCATGCAAATTTCAAGTTGGTTTTTGAGCGCAGCAAATCTACTTGAGAAGCAACCCTCTGACCATGACTGCTTGTGACCATCCGCGACAGCCCGCATTAGGAAATTGCACTAGGTTATGCCAAATCTCCCTTGCTCTCATCAAATCGCATTTCTAGAGCAACAGAGAAAAAAAATTGCCACAAGGTGATTGGTGAAATTTGACCAGAACTCTGCATTACAAAAGTAACGTGGAGTCACCAAATCCCACCAATTCCACAGGTCTTCTTCTTTTTCTGATACTTTAGTTAGATAAAGTCACTCCGGTGGAGCATACTTTCCTCTAGCAACTCTCCTTCTGGCTGATATTTTACCAACTGATGTTTCACTTTCATTAGTTTCCCATTCTAACTGCTTTCTTGTCACTGGCTCTGTCTCGCAGTGTTTTACCTGCAAACTCCCTATCTGAGAATTTCTTCAGCCCTTACTTCAGTGACAGTTTTTAGTTCTTGGTTTTTCTCAGAACTTCAGCTCTTACTTTGTCTCATACACTTTTCAGGTTTTCTTTTGTCTGAACTTTCCATAGAGAATTGTCTCCTTCCAGAGGAAGTATTTTCAACCATGATTTTCAGTTGCAACTTGTCCAGCTTGTCATTTTGATCTGAGTCTTTTTATTCTTGCTGCCACTCATGCTTTGCTTTTTTGCATGGTACCAGATCTTCACTCTCATAACAGGACACTGATCTTTCAAGTTCTTTACCTGAACGTTTGCTCAATCGGAGCAGTAGTTTAAGATTTCCTTTTTATTTTGTGACTTTGTTTTCAACTTGACTTCACCAGTTACCAAATAATATTTTCTCCCCTTTGGATACATGCTGTAAACTTGAGTTGGACTGTCATATACATTGTCACTTCTTTCAGTAGTCTGTGCATCTTAATCATCAGCCTCTGCCTCTTTCACTGCTTTATCTCTATTTGTATGAACACCATGGATCCATTGAGGCACTCCAGTACACTTGACTGCACTACAGGTAGTCAAGATAGCTTGGTAAAGGGCACTCCATCTCTGATCCAAGTATCCCTTGCAAACACGTTTACAAAGGAGTATCCTGTACCCTGCATTTAATTTGTGGCTGGTTGGGTCTCTGTAGTCTTCTGTCACTGCATCCACCTATTAAAAGGCAGATTTTAACACATTAGCCAGACCTTTGCAATAATCCAGAATAACATAATCAGTTATTGAAACCAATGCAGCTAAAGGTACATGTGCAAGTATAATTGTTCTGTCCACAATGACCTCATGGGGTAATAAACCAGACTTCCTGTATGGAGTATTTCTTGTATTCCTCAGCACCAGTGGAAGTGCATGAGGCAATTTCCGTCATGTCAAGGAGTACACAGTTTGTTATTGACATAACACCAGAAGATTGTGGTTAGTAACTGCAGTGGAATCTTTGCTTGATGTCAAAAGCTGTACAGATAATTTGAAGCACTTCATTCTTAAAATGATTGCCGTGATCAATTTCAGTAGAAGTCATGTTGCCAAAACATTATATCACCTCCCTCAGCAACTTAGATACTGTAATGCTGTCTGCTCTGCTAGTGGGAAAGGCGCTGACCAATTTAGAGAACAAACAGACTACTGCCAAGATGTTTTTAAGGCTAATACAAAGTCGCATTTCAAGTCTGCTTGCATTCTGGAAAACGGGGCCTCTGAATTGCTAATGTGATTCACAACAGTAACAGTCCTTTTACTTTGGACATTTAAATGGCAAACTAAACATCTATCACATATATCTTCTGCAACATGTTCAAATCATGTTTTTTCATAGTACTTCCTAAATAACCAGTGTAATAAATTGGGTTATTGGTTGAGTGGGATTAAACCCTTCTCAAGCAGCAACCACAAACCTGTCAGGATGAAGTCACAAGCAAACCCCAAAGTAACCTGTGCTCAACACTCTGCTAGCTTGGCAGATAGCAGACAGCTTAACTGATCAGCAACGTATGAAGTATTTGTGCAGCACTTCAAAAAAATATTGAAGTGAAAAGAAAACACAGGAAAAGTTCCACAACAATTTAGAAAAAAAACATGGAGTACATTTTATTAAATAATTTAAGACCAAAATGACAAACATCCAATCAATAGAACTGGAGATTTGCAAATTTGAAGATTTCAGTGAAAATAGCCCCAACAAGCCAAAAACACCAACTGTGATTATCTCCCTAAGTATCCACAGGGGATTGCCTGAGCCCAAGGAGCATTGACCTGAAGGCTAGGGGAGCTCCAGAACCTCCCAGAGGTGGTCCGTGAGGTGAGACACTCACTTATCTGACCTCCAGGTTTTGTGCTATCCTGCATTGGAGAACCAGCACAGCTGTCGTCTCCCGCCCAGGCGGTGGAGAAAGTAATCAACTGTCCAGATGCTCTGCTGGTACAGCAGCATGTGACCAGTGAGGTTGGCTGGATTAGTTGTGCAAGGTTGGGCTCCAGCATGTCCCATCAACTTAGAGGACAGGTGCTCAATAAAAGGTGCAGGGGACCCTAAAGGGATACCAACACACCTGAAAGCACATACATAAAAATACAAAAGCTAGCCAGGCATTTGGTAGTGGTGCAAGGCTGCTGGCAAAATCATAAAGGCATGGACTCATGCATAAAGAGTGCCCCAGAATCCTCTGGCCATGTTACAAATTTGCATATTTCCTTCAGTGGTGGCCCAAGATGTGCAGGGAGAACAGTAGCCCAGACACTGTCATAGGAGGTGCCATAAGTGCAGCACTCCACACAGTAACCTTTCACTCAAATTCTTGAAGGCACAATAGGTCTCCCAGGAAGTGAAATAAATGACCTGGAGATAAAGCTGAGTGTAATCATTATGGGGACCTTTGTTTTTGAATCCTAATGCTATTTTGTAATACATGTTAAGGTAATAAAAAGGTTTATGCACATACGTCATTGCACCCTTCAAAAGCTTTATTGACAATCATAAAGATAAGAGTGAAAGAATTCCTATATTATTTAATGTCATTAGAAAATGGTGCTATTTGGGGAGGTTTTATGATTGTTTCTTTTGGATGGTATTGATTATTTCTGCTTTTATTTTGTGGTGAGACCCTGACAGAGCAAGCACACCTGACATTTACTGACTACATGCCTTAATCTTGTGTACAACATATTTTGGAGGGTATTGGGTTTTTAAAGTTCAAGGGTCTATGGGGTATGTACTGTCAGAGGGTATTACCATAAGTATTTCCAACTACCATCTTGTAGGCATTTTTAACTTAACACACAGTGCTGGTTAACGTGTGTACCTTAAAGTGTCTTTCTGTTTTTATGAGTAAACGTTTTGTTCAAATAAGCTACCCACGCCAAATTTGCTTCCTTTTTTCCAACATCCTAGGGATTCTAGAGGTACCCAGACTTTGTGGGTTCCCCAGAAGGAGGCCAAGAAATTAGCCAAAATACAGTGAAAATTTTGTTTTTTTCAAAATAATGGGGAAAATGGGCTGCTGAAGAAGGCTTGTGGTTTTTTCCCTGAAAATGGCATCAACAAAGGGTTTGCGGTGCTAAAATCACCAGCTTCCCAGCTTTCAGGAACAGGCAGACTTGAATCAGAAAACCCAATTTGTCAACACAATTTTGGCATTTTACTGGGACATACCCCATTTTTATGATTTTTTTGTGCTTTCAGCCTCCTTCCAGTCAGTAACAGAAATGAGCATGAAACCAATGCTGGATCCCAGAAACCGCACCATTTCTGAAAAGTAGACAGAATTCTGAATTCAGCAAGGGTTAATTTGTGTAGATCCTACAAGGGATTCCTACAGAAAATAACAACTGAAAAAAAAAAAATATTGAAATTGAGGTGGAAAAATCTGCAATTTTTCTCCACGTTTTACTCTGTAACTTTTTCCTGCAATGTCAGATTTCTTTAAAGCAATATACTGTTACGTCTGCTGGACTCTTCTGGTTGCGGGGATATATAGGGCTTGTAGGTTCATCAAGAACTCTAGGTAGCCAGAGCCAATAAATGACCTGCACCCTGCAGTGGGTTTTCATTCTATACCGGGTATACAGAAATTAATTTGCTGAAATATAAAGAGTAAAAAATAGCTATCAAGAAAACCTTTGTATTTCCAAAATGGGCACAAGATAAGGTGTTGAGGAGCAGTGGTTATTTGCACATCTCTGAATTCCGGGGTGCCCATACTAGCATGTGAATTACAGGGAATTTCTCAAATAGACGTCTTTTTTACACACTCTCTTATATTTGGAAGGAAAAAATGTAGAGAAAGACAAGGGACAATAACACTTGTTTTGCTATTCTATGTTCCCCCAAGTCTCCCGATAAAAATGATACCTCACTTGTGTGGGTAGGCCTAGTGCCCGCGACAGGAAATGCCCCAAAACACAACGTGGACACATCCCATTTTTTGACAGAAAACAGAGGTGTTTTTTGCAAAGTGCCTACATGTAGATTTTGGCCTCTAGCTCAACCGGCACCTAGGGAAACTTACCAAACCTGTGCATTTTTGAAAACTAGAGACCTAGGGGAATCCAATATGGGGTGACTTGTGGGGCTATGACCAGGTTCTGTTACCCAGAATCCTTTGCAAACCTCACAATTTGGCTAAAAAAACACATTTTCCTCACATTTCGGTGACAGAAAGTTCTGGAATCTGAGAGGAGCCACAAATTTCCTTCCACCCAGCGTTCCCCCAAGTCTCCCGATAAAAATGGTACCTCACTTGTGTGGGTAGGCCTAGCGCCCACGAAAGGAAATGGCCCAAAACACAATGTGGACACATCCCCTTTTTTTTTAACAGAAAACAGAGGTGTTTTTTGCCAAGTGCCTACCTGTAGATTTTGGCCCCTAGCTCAGCCGGCACCTAGGGAAACCTACCTAACCTGTGCATTTTTGAAAACTAGAGACCTAGGGGAATCCAAGATGGGGTGACTTGTGGGGCTCTGACCAGGTTCTGTTACCCAGAATCCTTTGCAAACCTCAAAATGTGGCTAAAAAAACACATTTTCCTCACATTTCGGTGACAGAAAGTTCTGGAATCTGAGAGGAGCCACAAATTTCCTTCCACCCAGCGTTCCTCGAAGTCTCCCGATAAAAATGGTACCTCACTTTTGTTGGTAGGCCTAGCGCCCACAAAAGGAAATGGCCCAAAACACAACGTGGACACATCCCATTTTTTTTACAGAAAACAGAGGTGTTTTTCGCAAAGTGCCTACCTGTAGATTTTGGCCCCTAGCTCAGCCGGCATCTAGGGAAACCTACCAAACCTGTACATTTTTGGAAATTAGAGACCTAGGGGAATCCAAGATGGGGTGACTTGTGGGGCTCAGACCAGGCTCTGTTACCCAGAATCCTTTGCAAACCTCAAAATTTGGCTAAAAAAACACATTTTCTGCACATTTCGGTGACAGAAAGTTCTGGAATCTGAGAGGAGCCACATATTTCCTTATACCCAGCGTTCTCCCAAGTCCTCTGATACAAATGGTACCTCACTTGTGTGGGTAGGCCTAGCACTCACAAAAGGAAATGGCCCAAAACACAACGTGGACACATCCAATTTTTTTTACAGAAAACAGAGGTGTTTTTCGCAAAGTGCCTACCTGTAGATTTTGGCCCCTAGCTCAGCCGGCATCTAGGGAAACCTACCAAACCTGTGCATTTTTGAAAACTAGAGACCTAGGGGAATCCAAGATGGGGTGACTTGTGGGGCTCTGACCAGGTTCTGTCACCCAGAATCCTTTGCAAACCTCAAAATGTGGCTAAAAAAACAAATTTTCCTCACATTTCGGTGACAGAAAGTTCTGGAATCTGAGAGGAGCCACAAATTTCCTTCCACCCAGCGTTCCCCCAAGTTCCCCGAAAAAAATGGTACCTCACTTGTGTGGGTAGGCCTAGCGCCCATGAAAGGAAATGGCCCAAAACACAACGTGGACACATCCCATTTTTTTTTACAGAAAACAGAGGTGTTTTTTGCAAAGTGCCTGCCTGCAGGTTTTGGCCTCTAGCTCAGACGGCACCGAGGGAAACCTACCAAATCTGTGCATTGTTGAAAACTAGAGACCTAGGGGAATCTAAAATGGGGTGACTTGTGGGACTCTGACCAGGTTCTGTTACCCAGAATCTTTTGCAAACCTCAAAATTTGGCAAAAAAAACACATTTTCCTCACATTTCGGTGACAGAAAGTTCTGGAATCTGAGAGGAGCCACAAATTTCTTTCCACCCAGCGTTCCCCCAAGTGTCCCGATAAAAATGGTATCTCACTTGTGTGGGAAAGCATAGCGCCCACGAAAGGAAATGGCCCAAAACACAACATGGACACATCACATTTTTTCACAGAAAACAGTACCTACCTGTGGATTTTGGCCTCTAGCTCAGCCGGCCCCTGGGGAAACCTAGCAAACGAGCACATTTCTGAAAACTAGACACCTAGGGGAATCCAAGATGGGGTGACTTGTGGGGCTCTGACCAGGTTCTGTTACCCAGAATCCTTTGCAAACCTCAAAATTTGGCCAAAAAAACACATTTTCCTCTCATTTCGGTGACAGAAAGTTCTGGAATCTGAGAGGAGCCCCAAATGTCCTTCCACCCAGCGTTCCCCCAAGTCTCCCGATAAAAATGGTACCTCACTTGTGTGGGTGGGCCTAGCACCCACAAAAGGAAGTGGCCTAAAACGCAACATGGACATATCACATTTTTTCACAGAAAACAGAGGTGTTTTTTGCAAAGTGCCTACCTGTGGATTTTGGCCTCTAGCTCAGCCGGCCCCAGGGGGGCAGAAATGGCCTAAAATAAATTTGCCTCCCCACACCCCCCGGGGAGCGACCCTTGCCTACGGGGTCGCTCCCCTTGTGTGACGGCGCAAAAAAAAAGATCCCCAGTGCCTAGTGTTTTCTGCCCCCCTTGGGGCAGATTCACCTAAAATCAGTCGATTTGCCCCCAAGGGGGGCAGAAATGGTCTAAATACAATTTGCCCCTCCAGGGGAGCGACCCTTGCCTAAGGGGTCGCTCCCCATCTCTAAAAAAAAATAAAAAAAAATTGCCCTGGCGCCTAGAGGTTTCTGCCCCCCCCGGGGGCAGATAGGCCTAATAACAATAGGCCGATCTGCCCCCAGGAGGGGCAGAAATGGCGTTAAATCAATTTGCCCCCCCCCGGGGAGCGACCCTTGCCTACAAGGTCGCTCCCCTTACGTGAAACACGAACAAAAAAAAAAGCTCCCTGGTGTCTAGTGGTTTCTGTCCCCCTTGGGGGCAGATTTGCCTCATAAAAATAGGCAAATCTGCCCCCAAGGGAGGCAGAAATGGCCTAAATATAATTTGCCCCCTTAGGGGCGCGACCCTTGCCTAAGGGGTCGGTCCGCACCTCAAAAACAAAAAACTCAACAAAAACAAAACAAACAAAAAAAAATATATCCCTGGTGCCTAGAGGTTTCTGCCCCCCCCCAGGGGCAGATCGGCCTAATAATAGGCCTATCTGCCCCCAGGGGGGGCAGAAAAGGCCTTTAAAAAAATGCCCCCCCTGGGAGCGACCCTTGCCCAAAGGGTCGCTCCCTTTATGTCAATTTCATGTTTTTTTTTAAATCCCTGGTGTCTAGTGGGTGTTTTGACAGCCGGATTGCTTTCAATCCGGCTGCCAAAACGCAGAGAGAGACTTCAAAGGGAAGGAAATAACCTTCCTTCCCTTTGAAGCCTCTCTCGGCCTCCCCCACGTGATCGAAAGAGAAATGCAAAGCATTTCTCTTCCGATCGTGCTGGAAATGGGGGAGGCTCTGTGACAATCAGCACGCACTCGCGCGCTGACGTCACATGGGGGGTGGGAGGGGTCAGGGTGGAAGGGGAAGGGATTCCCCTTCCATCCCTGACTTGGTGGGGAGGGGGAACCCCACAGAGGGAGCGCTAGCGCTCCCTCTGGGCTGTGTGCCCAGGACGTAATGGTTACGTCCTGGGCACAGCAGCACTGTGCCGCAGGACGTAACCATTACGTCCGCGGCACAGAATGGTTTGAAACTCAATATCTCTGGCTCCCTTAATCATATTGCAATCCTTTTTATGACAGTTGTCTTAATATTGTTTCTCTATTTAGTCAGAAGGCATGGGAAAAGTGGGCTCTGGTCCAAGTGGGCTCTGGTCCAAGGCCCCAGCCTTTCAGGGAGGTCACCTGATAGAGCCAGCTGTGTGCTGCAGAGAGAGCCATTGACCCTGAATATTTTTTGAGCAGATTGTTTTAAATACTGTTTTCCTTCAAATTATTTTTAGTGTGCTCTATGTGTGAGTCTATTACAGTCACTTTGCAGAGAAATGTGTTAATGTTTCAAGCAACATTCATAAAAAAAGTTTTTTTTAGATAAAAGCAGGACTTCATATATGAGAAATGAAGGGTGTCATAGAGATTATTTGAAGTAATATTACTGAGCTGCTCACAAAAATATTAAAAACATATGTCACTGCCATTGAATATAAGATGAAAGCACATTTATAGAATTTGGGCAAGTGTGCGTGTACTGTCAGTGACCTGACCAAAGAGAGCATTAAAGAGCTCAAATTGAATCATAAGTTCAAAGACGTTCCGAACAGGGCCCCCTAAAATATGTTTTGCCCAGGGCACTCTGTATACAACTGCTATTGAGCTCTTCAAAACCTATCCTTTTCATTCTTTCCACATGAACCTGAAATTAAGTGTTTTCCTCTGCTTTGCATGGATCTGTCCCTCAGGAAGCACTGACATTGTGGCATATAATGCAGGCAAGTACTGAGCTCTATGTACCATTACCAGGATGTTTTCTAACTAAATTGGTGCTGGAAGACTGTGCAGTTTATCATTGAAAATGTGCAGCTTAACACTAAACACATTTAGGGCCAAATGTAGGAAGCATTTTGCATGGTGCAAACTGCGAAAATCGCACTTTGCGCCATGCAAAATGCCAATCGCGATGCTCATTCACAATTTGCGAGTCGGTACCGACTCGCAAATTGTGAATGCGACTCGCAAATAGGAAAGGGTGTCCCCTTCCTATTTGCGACTTGCCTCGCTATGCTAAATTGCTTTGTGACCGCGAATGCGGTCGCAAAGCAATTCTCAGCTACCACCAGTGTCACACTGGTGGTAACCCATTTGCAAAAGGGAAGGGGTCCCCATGGGGCCCCTTCCCCTTTGTGAATGTTGCCAAAAAGGGTTTTTCAGAGCAGGCAGTGGTCCAATGGACCACTGCCTACTCTGAAAAACGGAAACCAAATGGTTTTGTTATTTTTTTTATTTTGCAACTCGTTTTCTTTAAGGAAAACGGGCTGCAAAATAAAATTTAAAAAACTGCTTTATTTAAAAAGCAGTCACAGACATGGAGGTCTGCTGTCTTCAGCAGGCCACCATACCTGTGAGTGCAGGAACTCGCTATGGGGTCGCAAAATGCGACCCACATCATTAATATTAATGAGGTGGGTCTTTGCTACCCCATAGCGACTCACAGATGGTGTCTGAGACACCGATCTGCATCCGATTTTGCGATCGGAAATTGCGAGTCGCACTGACTCGCAATTTCCGATTTGCAAAATCGGAACTACCTACATCTGGCCCTCAATGTGCCTTTGCATATTGCAAAAGGATGAACAAGAGTAAAGAAAATGATATACACATTCTTTTGATTTTAAATACTTCATTTCGGCCAAAGCCATTGAAAGCATATTAAAAAAATCATCATTGTTTTGTCAATGTACAGCAACAAGTTCAAAAGGCACAGATTAAAAAAGAATTAGATCTTGATCTAATTACAGGATTTTAAAACATCACATAAAAACTTCAATAAAATAAGAGACAGTCATATCTAAAATTATTACATTCATAGCTAAATGTGCCTCATATAATGAGAGTGCAAATATGTATTGATAGCAATTACTACAACCATTTTTGTTTTTACCCATACAATTTGTTAGTTTGTAGACACAGTGTAGGTAAATGCCATTTGGTTTACGATCTTGATATGAATGGACCATACAGACTCAAGGAATTTAGCAACAGAAAAGACAATACATAGCATGGAATCTGGCCTTCAAATTCTCAGAGCCATTTTATAAAGATATATTCCCAAATATCAACAAGGAGGCACAGCCCAATGCCTGCTTTGTCTCACATATACAGGGCAAAAAAAATAAAAGATGATCCTCCATTTCATTTTTTTTCTGCAAGCTAAGCAAAGTGCGCTATCCTCTTAGGAGCGTCTCCATTTGCTAATAAAAGATGCGAGCAGCAGAGTTCCCATCCTGAATCTTATGTACAGTGATCTAGTAAACAGTGGATCAATCCCTTCAAGAAATGTTTAAAATTTTTATTCTAACTTTTGGTCTAGAAAATGCTCTGTCCCTCTACTATAGTGTGGTGTTTGGAGCAATATCGACCTCTCATTGCTCCACAAGGCAAGTTTTACAGTTTGGATAGAAGAGGAGTTCATAGACTCGGGATATTGACAAAGATCAGGCAATTCCAATGTATGAAGAGGCTGTTTGACATAGGTCTTCCATGGAAATATAACAGTTGTCCTTGAAAAAAGAAGAATGCTCCTCAGCCCGCCCTATAGGGTTCCAGCTCAGCAGTCAACCATAACCTCAGCCAGTACAGAATGGGTTTCAATCTAACTATGACAGTACAGTATTTGGATGGATGTCCATATCAATTTTGAGGAAGACCAAGGGTGTGATTTTGGGGAGTTTTAATGCAACCCTACGGAATTTATTGTTTGCTACCCCAGGGTCTTCAAGTTGCTGTAGCCCCAAAGCTCAGAACCATAGTTAGTGGCAGCCTCTGCCTGAGATCTCCAGTGGAGGGGACATCTGATGGAAAGAAGTATTTTGTGCGAAGCTCACCGATGCTGCTGCTCTGTGGTTAAGAAGTTTGTGCCTAGTAATCTGACTTTCCAAACACTAGTACTAGATAGTTGTATACCCTGCTAATCAAAGCCTACAATCCTCTCCAGGTTTACACTCCAGTACCTCGATTGGTACAGAAAAGGCTAAATTTGGCAAGTAAAGTCTCAAAGCCCTTTGGGGTTTTCAACATCAGGAGGGTGTTGTCCACATACAGCAGAGCAGGAACCTTAATGCCACCTAAAACCAAAGAGTCATTTTCACATCCCATTAAAAAGTCAACACAGCTATTTATGAATAACAGGAATAAAGTCAAGGCAAGTATGCATCCATGCCTAACACTCTTATCAACCTTCTTTTCAGTTCTTTTACTTTTCTAAACATAAATTCTGGCCCATATTTAGCAAGGTTTTTCTTCACCTTTCCACCATGCAATGGGATGCAAGGGCGATGCAAAACCTAAATGAGATTTATCATGCCATGCGAGGCCACCTTGTTTGGCCCCACGTTGCTTGATAAATCCAGAGTAATGCAACACAGCACAAATCGCTGCGTTGTATTACTCAGCAGCAGGGAGGTGTGCCATAGGTGGAGCATGGGTGTTCCCGTGCATCCATCCATGCGTTCTGACACTTTCCCAGATTTACCAACATGGGTAGACTGGAGAATCTGTCAGGATTGTACACCTCCCCATCAGAGGAGCCTCCCCATTGTGAGACTCCCCATTATTTCTTCTTGTTCTATCCTCTTTCGAAGTGTGCTGCATTGTGCAGCACACTTATAAAGAGGATAATGTAGCAATCCTGCCTACAACACAGTCACCAGTGCACCATGGTTCAAGGGTGCCTGCATTGGTGCTAAGCAGCAGTTTGTTCTCCAGCGCAGGCAGAGGGCAGGAATGCATCATGTAATGTTAACTATAGCGCATTCCTGCCCTCTCCATTTCGTGCAGCGCAGTGCAGACAGGGGACTTGCTGCATGCCATGAAATATTGAAAAATAAGGGCCAGATGTAGGAAGCAGTTTGCACGTTGCAAAAAGCACATTTCGCTGCTTGCGACGTGCAAACTACACTTTGCAATGCACGAAACCCGTTTTTCGATTTGGTAACCTGGTTACCGAATTGCAAAACGGATTTGCCAGTCGCAATTAGCAAGGGGTGTCCCCTTCCTAATTGCAAGTCACAGTGCAATGCAGGATTGCTTTGTGACCGCGAATGCAGTTGCAAACCAATCGCAGTTAGCACCCATTTCAAATGGGACCCCTTTCCTTTGTGAATGGCATTAAAAACATTTTTCCAGTCCTATGGACCACTGCCTGCTCTGAAAAAAATGAAACGAAAACGTTACATTTTTTAGTTTTGTAATGCATCTCGTTTTCCTTTCAGGAAAACGAGCTGCATTACAAAAAAAAAAACTGCTTTATTTAAAAGCAGTCACAGACATGGTGGTCTGCTGTCTCCAGCAGGCCACCATCCCTGTGAGTGCCACAAGTCGCAATTTGCGAGTCACAAAACCCAACTTACCTACATCTGGCCCTTAGTTCTGTTTGGAAGATAATTCACCAAGAAAATAATATTAACATGCCTTGAATCGGGCAACAATGTGTTTTGAATTGACCTATAGCCAGAGAGGCTGGTCTGGCAGGTCATTGTTTGGCCCTGTTTTTTGGTTCTTTCATTGTCTGCTGGGACGGTTATTACTGTTGATTTTCCAGATATTAAAAAAAGCATTGCCTTCAGCAATCCAAAATCCATGCAGTGTTCCATAATTTGTAAATCACTTTATACAGCGTGTCTTTACAAGTTCAAAACTGTCCCAAGTTGTAGAGATGGGACACTTTTTGGGGTATCTGTTTCAGTAATGGGGCCACATTTATTTTGGTGCTTATGTTCATGTTCCAGTCCCTCCCTGAGTATAGTATTCTATATTAGTCCTGGCCCCAAAATGAGAGTTTAGAGCTTAGGGGCATATTTTAGAGCCCCTTGCACTACCTTAGCACTACATTAACATCATTTTTTTATGCTAAGGCAGTGCTAAGGTGACCTTCTCCCTTTGCCATATTTACAAAGTGACACAATGCATGAATTGCGCCACTTTGTAACCCCTTGCACCACATTATGCCTGTGTCAGGCATAATGTATGGAAGGAGAGCATTCCAGCTCAAGGAGGTCTGAAGACATGGTGAAGTGAAATTTAACATATTTCACTGGGCCATTTTTGGTGTAATTTTTAACGCCTGCTCTGAGCAGGCGTTAAAATGACGCACCCATAGAATCCTATGGGCCTCCTTGCACTTTGCTACACTAGTGTCAAACTTGTTTATGTTAGTGTAACAAAGCACACACAATTCTGCCAAAATTGGTGACGCTATTGTGCTAACGACTGCCACGACAGTGCACCGTATTATAAGTACGGTGCACCCATGGTGTCGATAGGTGCCGGTAGGAAGGGCACAGAAAAAAGGAGCATCAGCTCTGATGGGACACTTTCTCATAAATATGGGCCTTAGTATTTGCCTCAGTACTCTTAACTCTCAACGGAATGTATTGTTCCTTAAAATTGTACTAATTATCCCATACACCAATAGCACAAAGTAAAGTGATTTAACTAGTACATTGGTCTTGTTTGTAAACGCGAAAGTCATCTAATCCGGGAACGGAGAAATAAAAAAAAGCCTCCTGTACACAATCTATAATATGTGTTTCAATATCTGAAAATCTTGCTAGATACGGAACTCATTTGTATGCTTGGGTGGCGGGAGAAGCAGACGCCGAAAAGGAGGTCACCCCGCATGAAAAAGAACACCCAACATAATGGAACGGAGGTTGCTTTTATTATGACACCACATACGGTAATGTATGTAATCAGTGGCCCTATTATGCAGGTGTGTAATGTATTAACATTTTTACTTTACTTCAAGGGAGTGAAACTATGGAAACCTTGCTGTTAGCGAACTGCAGTTCCGAATTACATTAGAGATTCATAATGAGCAAGGAACATTTTTTTCTCCTCATTACAATAACAAAAGCTGTTTAATTCTGTTACAATCCATGTGCCGGAACATCATTTGGTTAGCTTTAATCTTCCAAGATAAAACGGTTTAAATATCTTAGCAAACAGCTTATGAATGATCTCTAACAAAGAGTCAGCTAGGGCCTTTACAATATGCCACCTATCTTCAAAGGTTTTTTGTTTTTTTCTACAGTCAAAATAATTAACAATGAGGTAAGCACGATCTATTGAAGAACTGCATTGGACACGCTAATCCGTAAGTATGAACGCATACAGATATTCAAAAGGCAAATATAAGTATATATCCCTGCTTATACATGCATCGAGCAAGGGAACAAGGAACATGTTCATTTTTAACATGAAGATAGGACCTTGCCTATAAGAAGGACATTGGAATTATTTCGCCTACACTGTTAACTTCACCTAATTGGACGACTTCTAGTATTCAAAAGAGTACGACTAATATTTTTCTTGTAAAATTGATCATATTACTCTGAGCTTCGATTAAACAATATTAAGATTTTATTTAATAAAGTAAATGTTATCTAGCCTAACGTAGGAAAAGATTTTCTTTTTTTTAAAATGCCCAAAGTGGCAGACTTTTGAGTGTGAGCAAAAAAAGCCAAATAACAAAGTGAAACAAACAAATATGGTAGGCATGGCAAGAATAAAAACATCGTTGCAAGAGTTCAACTGCAATTAAAGTCTGCACCAGCCCTGTTGACTTTTGGTTGGAACGGTCCCATGCATTAGAATAATTTCCCAATGCTGGTAATGACCCAGACAATGCCTGCAACAAAATGGAGCAAATCTTTTGGCAGTCTTTTTCCGTTACCGTCTGCTGTTCCCCATTTCAGAAAAAAAACTAAAAAACTTGAAGTTGACTTTTCCACTGCGTCCATCAATGATGTTAACTACATTACATGCCAAGCAACCTCTTAAAAAAAACAGAAAGATATTTTCTCCATTTGTAATTGGACGTTTAATTACAGCGCCCTGATATAACTCCATAAAGAAATTGTTGTACAGAGATTTTCGTTTTTGATTTGTGATTTTGGATTATTAGAGAAGTAATTTAGCTTGGGTAGACAATGCTGATCTGGGCCTAATTTTTCTGGACGACATTCTTAACATGTGTTGCAGTGATGATATAATATTTAAGGAACAAAGAGACCTATATACTTCATTTGGTTGTAAAACCATAGGTTTTGGGGGTCAAGGAGTCTTATGGAGACAGAAAATACCTCCTCAGAGCAATCCTTACACCATTTTCCAAAATGGCAGAAAAAAGAGAGGAAGAAGAGACATCTATAGAAATGAAACAAATTATAATGTTTTTAAATCCTTTTGTGTGTACACCAAACAATGTTTATGATCTGAAAATGAAAAAAATGCTGTTTAGCACTCTTGTTTTAGACACGTTTTCATAGTTCACTTTATTTATTTGTTATGGCAGTCGCTCGTGGTACATTTGCAGAATGTTCAACATTTGAGAAGAGCATATCCACAGAGACATCTTTTTGTAGCACAGGTTTTGCAAGTGCATATATGCGTACGTTCTGTGCATAGAGGCTTTAGAGATCTTGTTGCTTTTAGCACCCTATCAATATCTTCCAAACCAAATTCACACAGATCTATCTCTGCACATGAATGATCCAAAACATTTACACATCTTCTGATCAGGTAGAAAGCTCTTTTAATGTACCCACTCATAGAATATGATGTTGGTATAAGGTCACTCAGCGGAACTGATCTCTTAAACTCACCATACCAAAGATCGTCAAATGTGTGACAGTCAGAACTCATTTTCCACACACGCACAAGGTATTTGTCTATGTCTGTAAAGTCACATTCTCCTTCTGTCTCAGAAAATCCTTTTAGAAACTTCACAGGTTCAGCAGTTATAGCTCCAAGCTTTGTTCCAGTTTTGCTCATTGTGTCATCACCCATAAGAATATTTGCCTTGATAAAAACACTGGGCATCTCTGGGTCAAGTTTCTTGTACAGAATATGAAGCGGAATTAAGTGTCTTTTCCACAGCGTATCCATAACCCTGACAGTCCTTGACCTATGAACACAATAATAACATCTGTGTAATTTGACAGTACAATGACTCAGTTGGACCCATTTTGAACAGCCCACTCAACATGTGGCACAACACGAGGGTCAGCTTCCTCCAATTTGCTGTTAACGTCTCGAACAGTATGGCCCGTACCTTTTGAATATATCTCTGCAGGCACCAGCTACTCATTGACAATCATTCCACTTGTAATAATTAGAAATTCAGTGTTCACTGAAGCATAAGCAATGTTTTGGTGACTTAACATCTCCAAGTTCATCTTGTTAGATGACCAGAATTTATCATGTTGCACAGGTATAGCTGTTGATTTTTTGATGCAGGCAAGGTCAATTGTTCCACTTGTAGACATTCATCTGATTCTATCACATTCTTTGACAGATAGTTCAAGATAACTGTCAAAGACAATATGCAGTTCTTACAAGGTGCACACTGACTTTGATATTTGTAGAACAGTCTGAACGACCGCTCTGAATTTTTGCATGGATGAAATCTTGACCATTTGCAAATTCTGATATAAAGTCCACAACAACAGCAGCTTTCAATGGGGGCACCTTTTCAAATTGAAATTCTTCTGGTGAAAGTGTTTTTTCAAGCTCTTATGCTTCACTGGCTTGGTTGTAGGATCTCCATCAAATAATGTGTTTTTTGGAAGAAGATCATGCAACAGAATGTCCTTGATAAATTCACCCCTTTCTTTCGCTACATCCATCTATGTTTTTGCAAAAGTAGTTTTTTTTAAACCTATTTTGCAGTGGTGGGTTAGATAAAACTCTTGCTATGGCAAGTAAAGCATGGAAGTTTAGCTTTAGTGATTATGTCAAACAGCGTTTTCTCTTCCAATAGAAATCTCTCCTGTTTCAGTTCTATGTATAGTTTCGATCCAAGTTCCAGGACATCTAGTAGATGTCTCTTTAGATTGTTATCCGCATACTGTTTGGTCACAAAGTTGTGTAATCGCACAGGCTCAGTCATTTCAAAGGAGTTTGCTTGCTGCTGAATTAAATGAAGAAGGCTGTCAACATGTTTATTAATAGTCCCCTTCACTTTCCCACAAGTTTGTGGTGAGGAACAGTTTTACAATGGTCCATTTATATTGAATTTGTCTCTCTGTAAACATTGCAAATAGAAAGGACTTCATGGAAACTTAGCTGCCATTGAGCAACACATTCACTTTTACTTCTCTGACCAGTAATTCCCTTGGAGCTTTTCTGTGATCTCTGGATCGTCTGTGCCAGTTTCATATCTAGAGCCGTAGCATTCAACCTTCCCTCTCTGTCTTTCACCACAAAATGTATGTATGATTTTTCCACCTCTAGCTTCTTCACTCTTGCCAACTACCAGGAGCTACATCTTAGTTAGTTTATGCAATCGAATTCGGGAAACACATTAATCAGAGCATGAATTCCAGCCCACAGAGGAACTGGGTTTTCTTCATCCTTCAGTCTGCACTGAATGAGAAGTAAAATAAATTCAGTTAAATCAGCTTTGCAGATTGCAGCATCAGGTAGAAGAAGATCCATGTTCTCAGCCACTTTGAAACTTTCTAGTAGACTGGGTTGTGTTGTTGGCTTGTCGTGATTTTTTCACACATTGGCAAGGCAGTTGGGTTATGAGTTTGCAGCTTTGTTTGTTTATGCCTACAGCTGACACATCTTTTTTTTCCAACAGCTACTTTATTGGTACAATCTTGAAAACGCACCATGGCAGTAGCATGTGTGCTCTATGTTTCAGACAAAGAAGAACTATCTTCAAAATCAAAATTATCAAGAGCAGCAACTGTAAATCCTTTCCTGGTAAGTGACTTGGAAATGGTTTACTGTTGGATTCACATAATTTTACAGCATGAGCTGCTAACAAGTTCCTGTTTCGTACTATGGCCCTCATTTGGACCTCTGTGGTCTTTTCGCAAGACCTCTGAGGTACCGCTGTGCTGAAGACTGCCAGTGCAGCCGGTTTTCCGCACAGCGTATTATGACTGCTGGTAGCCCTCCGCCCTTTTCCGGACGGAGAGCCGCCAACAGCAATACTGGCAGTTGGCGGTGAAGTGGAGGCTGCTCCACCTCCACCGCACGTCATCAGAACACTGCCCACCGAATCACGTCCCAGGATTTGGTGTGGCGGTGTTCTGGTGACGGGGAGCTGACGGCGGAGCAGCCCCCATGGATCCCATTCCCTCCCGGAGGATCACCGGACCAGGTAAGGTGATCGTCCGTTTAGGGGGTGGGGAGGTGTTGTGTGCGTGCATGGGGGAGTGCGTGTAAGTGTGTAGAGGGGGTGTGTGAGTGTGTGTATGCATGCGGGGGTGTTGTGTGTACGGACAATGTGTGCATGTATGTCTGTATGTATGTGAAGTTGGTGTGTGAGTATGTGTGTAGGGGTGTGTGTGTCAATGTCTGGGTGGTGTGGGGAGGGGAGTCCTACCACCTTTGGAGGGCAGTAGGAGGGGTCAGGGGTTTGGGGGGAGGACTCTGGGGAGTGGGGTGGGGGAGACCCCTATCAGTGCCAGGGAACAAATTCCCTGGCACTGATAGTGCCTACCGCCATGGATTTCGTGGCGGTACAGAACCCCACTAAATCCATGGCGGTATGCGGGGTCGTGATACCGCCGGTGGTGTAGTGACGGCAATCGGGCTGGAGACTGAAGTCTCCAGCCCAGCGGTCATTAGCACCCTGGCGGTCGGAGTGGAGAAGTGGCGGTTTGGCATGGCGGTCACCGCCATGCTTGTAATTTCATGTTTTTTCCTGCCGGCCTGTTGGTGGTATTGCCATCACTTCTCCACCGACTGCCAGGGTTGTAATGAGGGCCTATGTCTTTATACCTTGTTGATACACCAATCCTATTCATTGAAGTGATTAGTTCTCTACTTTTGCACTTGTCATTGATTGTGTGGGCAGTCATCATGTGTAGAGAACTTTTCTTTTTGCTGTGATGTAATTAATTAACCATGATTTGGAAGAGACAGTAGATTTGCACAGCATAAGCCTGTCAGTTCATGGGATTGTCTTCCTCTTCTTCACTTATATCTTCAAAGCCATCATCTATGTTTTCAGCTTCTGTTGCAAACTCAAGAACTTTAGTTTGTAACAGTTTGCTTTGCTGATATTAAACAATGATGTAAAAATGTTAAGACAATATCAGGCATTTTTGTTGACTTCCATGATTTGTGGAGCTAATCACAAAATTTGTCATTAAGTCCAAATTCTAAGGGCCTGATTTATACTTTTTTAGCGCCACATTTGTGTCATTTTTTGACGCAAAAGCGTCACAAACTCACAAAATATAACTGAATTTTGTAAGTTTGGGCTGCTTTTGCGTCAAAAATGAAATAAATGTGGCGCTAAAAAAGGTATAAATCAGGCCCTAAATCTTTCAGGTAATTTCTTAAAATGGTTCCTGCTGATTTTACAGCATCCTGTAATCTTATTGGAAGCAAGAACTTCAGGAGTCAAATCAGCTGAGAACACCATACATGGCTCATTTTTTTTGTTAGACTAACAAAAATGAATTCATATCATCATACATTCTCACTAGTAAAATCTTAATTTCATTATTATGGATCAGCACCATACATGGCTCATTCTTTTTGTTAGACTAACAAAAATGAATTCACATCATCATACATTCTCAACAGTAAAACCTTAATTTCATTATTATGGATCATGACAGTTTCATCAATGTTGACCATTATTTTTCTGAGTGTGAATCCATAGCAGCACTCAATAGTGGCTTTAAAACTTCATTTGCTTTTTCAAAGAGTGCAAATTTAACTGAAGGCTGGAAGTTTCGTGGTGCTGCTGGGAGCTCATTGTACATTCATATTTTTTAATGTATGCACACATGCAGTTTCGGTAGGCATACAAATCCTCTGCAAATACATTTACCTCACAGTTTAGATCAGCTACTTAGCTGAAAACTTCAACTTGGAAGAAACTAGCATTTGATAAAAACATATTTGCCCTTTGAGACTCACACACTCTGTACTTTGTTATTTCATTAGTTCCTTTGGCCCTTGTTCTGGGTAAACCATAGATAACACATTGAAGATCCTCTGCTTTCTGATCAGTTGTTGGAGGTAGACAAGGGATAGCCATCAATCTTATAAGTGAATGGGCATTGGGTTTGCTTGTTGCTTTCTCAGAAGACTTGGATTCTTATTGTGATTCACTGGTTTCTGCTATTTTTTCACAATTTTTTACAGGTTTATTTTCTTTGCATATGACTTGTAGTGCCTGTTGTTACAATGATAAAATATTTGACCCTCTTAACCCATCAGTTTCAGTCTTTTGTGAACTTTGTCTTGCCATATTTCTGTAGCATCTCAAACTCTTTTCTGTCTAGCCACAGATGATGTTAGCTTTTCTTTCAGATTAATTTGGCATATGACACATTTTGTTTTGTTGAAGGAGTCCTCAGATTTGGTAGTTAGCAGCACTTGATCAGGAGGTAAAGATCCTCTGCTCCCACCTGATTTGCTCATGTTTGCAAATTTGAATCAACAGAAAATCTGAAACAAAAAAATATATTTAAATAAATTATCAATATAGAGCATACGTTTTGAAAATAGCAGGTTTGCCATTGGGGGGGGGGGGGGGGTTATATTCTGTTTTGATGCCAAAATGAAGTACATAGGTCTCATGGTTCCTGAAATATTCCATCATCACTGCAACACATCCACAAATTTAAAAAAATGTCTTTCATCAAAATTTGGCATGGGTCAGCAATGTTTACCCCAGCTAAATTACTTCTCTGATGATACAAAACACAAATAAAAAATGAAAATCTCTGGATATTTTTTTTTTTTCTGGAGGTATATCAATGGGCCAGGACTAGATGTAGTTATATGAGTTAATATTGACTATTCAGAAGAATTTTGAACATAGTACCTTTTTAATAGGGCACTTTGAAAATAAACAATGGAGGAAACTGAAACAAGATAGGCGACAGAAGTGAAATCCAAGGTGCTGCATGATCAATTGTATTTTAGTCTCTGATGGGCTGAGAGGAGGATTGTGCTGACCTATTGAACACTTGTCTGTAAAAAAAAGTTGGCTAAATAATATTTAAGCAGAGAACAAATTCATGAAGTGAATGAAAATCAGATGTGAGTAAATATGTATCTGGAAATCATTGCAAATAAAGTGAAAAGAAGATAGAGTAGTAAAGATCTTTTTGGACTCGCCAGGATAAAGATATTGAAGATAAGGTTGACTATTCAGAGAAAATTGTTATTGAGTTGCCACAAAACTAAAACTTACATAATATTATCATGGAATCAAAGATGACTAATAAAATATAAAAAACAGAAGTGTTAAAGCAACAGACAATTTTAAAAAGACAACTGGAGAGCACCCTATTGGTTTATGTAAATAATGATAAAAGTGAAGAGCTCATGGAGAACTACTTCTAGGTGAAAACCAACACATGCTCTAGCAAACAATGGAGAAGTCTGAGATCAAGCAATCCTCTACAGACGACCATCGTGTATTATAGTATCATACTGTAACATTTGCTACAGTGCTTCATAATGCTTATGTTGGACCTGGCCCTTTTTGCAGGGTCATCCCCAAACCTTTTACCTCTGTCCTCCTCTTTTTTCTGACCATTCTTTGTTGGCTTTAGGACTCTGGGCACTTTAGCACTGCTAACTAGTGCTAAAGTGCAGATTCTGTCTGTCCATATTGTACTGGTGATTGGTTTATCCATGATTGGCATATTTGATTTACTAGTAAGTCCCTAGTAAAGTGCACTAGCGGTGCCCAGGGCCTGTAAATCAAATGCTACTAGTGGGCCTGCAGCACTGATTGTGCCACCCACATGGGTAGCCATGTAAATATGGCTCAGACCTGCCACTGCAGTGTCTGTTTGTGCAGTTTTAACCAGACAATTCGACTTGGCAACTGTACCCACTTGCCAGGTTAAAAACTTCCCTTTTTATACATGTAAGGCACCCCTAAGGTGTGCCCTAGGTAGTCCTATGGGCAGGGTATAGTGTATGTTAAGGGTGGGACATGTACTGATGTGTTTTACACGCCCTAACAGTGAAATACTGCCAAATTCGTTTTCACTGTTGCAAGGCCAATCTCTCTCATAGGTTAACATGGGGGCTGCCTTTAAATATCTTTTAAGTGCAGTTTCCCTTTGTGAGCAGATGAGGTTTGGAGTTGGGGTCTCCAAACCTACAATTCAAAATTACATCTTTTGGTAAAGTCGGTTTTTAGATTGTCAGTTTGAAAGTGTCCCTTTTAGAAAGTGGGCATTTTCTTGCTTCAACTATTCTGTGACTCTGTCTGCTTGTGTATTTCCTATCTGAGTCAGACTGACAGCTGGGCTGTTTTTGAATCTCCACTAGACAGTGACACAAAGGGAGCTGGGGTGTAGCCTGCATATCCTGATGGGCCATCTGGGCTAGAGTGAAGGGAGAAGTGGTCACTTACACTTGAATGGGTTGTGCCTGCCCTCATACAATGCAGTCTCCAACCCCCTGGTATGAGTCCGGAGCCAAGCCTGGACAAGGCAAGATATTGTGAACAACAGAGATTTTCATTTTGAAGTTTGCCTTCTTCAAGGGCTGAACGGGGTATAAGTAGTAGACCCAAAACCCCAGCTTTTTAGATTACTTCTGGAACCAGGAGGAACCTCTGCAAAGGAGTAGAGCTGGAGTACTGCCCCATTGCCTGTGACTGTGCTTTGCTGGGTTGGTCTGCAGTTTCTACTTCTACCTGAGAGAAGATAAAGACTGGACTTTATGGTATATTCCTGCTTGTGAAGAATATCCAAGGGCCTGGACTGAGCTTGCCTCCTGTTTTGAAGTCTCAGGGCCATCAAAGACTTCCCCTGCCAGAACCTGGACTCTCTGCTGAGACCCCGCCCTACCAAGTGGTGCCCTATCCAGCCCTCGGGCCCTTGAAAGGTGAAGCAGGTAAAACAAGGACTGAATTCCACTCACAGGAAGCTGTGCGGGGAAAATTCTGGTGCACAACTTGCAACCAGGCTGTAAAAATGATGCGCAACCTGCTTTAATGCTGTAATCACTGCACCACCTACATCATGGCTAGGAAATCGACGTATCACCTGCATCGCGGCTGAAGAAATGACGCAATACCTGCTTGCCGCTGCTGATAACGAGGCATTGTGGTTTTCCAATATTGTGTGAATGGATTTCTCACGCATCGTTGCTAGGCATGAAAATCATCATGAACCTGTCTGGGTCTGAGGGTCCCGTCTGGAAATTGACACATCGCCTATTCAACCAGAGAAGAAACAACGTATGGCCTCACTTGTGAGTAAGGAATCAATGCATTACTGACATTTCCCATGCATGCTCAGCCATGCGGCTTTATTTTTGATGCAAACCAGGTACTTTGTGTAACAACAACGTTTCCATTGTTTTCTATGGAGTAAGACTCTTCTTACTTTGAAAATTCATAACTTTACTTCTGTATGTTGGCTTTTTGTCATTTTGGTCTTGTTTGATTTAGATAAATATTGTCTATTTTCCTAAACTGGTGTGGTGTCCATTTTGTCCACAGCAACACCCATTGCACTCCCCTTCCACGCAAAGTGCTGCATGTGAAGGGCCGTATTTACAAGGTTGCATTAAGCCATAAAAAGTGGCTTAACGTCACTTTTAAATACAGTGCACTGCATAACGCCACTGGAGCATCCGTAAAAGTTACGCGCCAGTGGTGATAGGGCCTTGTAAATCCGGTCACCTGTTTTTGAAGCAGTTCTGAATTTCTGCACATCATATGTTTCTGCTGCAGAAGTCAAAGGGACTTCTTGTAGTAAAACTACAACAAGTTTGCTCATTTTGTCAAAATGCATGTCTTTCATATTAATTGTAGGCGAAAGGACAAATTTAATTACATGTTGAGGTGTTGGTGCAAGGCTCTTCAATTTAAATAACATTGTATTGTTTTGGAAATGATAACAACATTAAGTCGGCCTGGTTCTGATCTGCAGTAGCTGATATTGGTTAAAATTAAATAAGAACCATTATTTAAAGGTGTGGGTTGCATGGGGATGGACACAATTGGAGTTACTGATAGCACACAATTCAGTTCAGGCATCAAAGTGTCATACATTTCATGAAAATCAGTTGAATTTCACATAAGTGAATGACCTAGTGGATTTCTGTGGCTGGAAACACTGGTAAACACAGTGGTCCAGATGTACAACATTTTGCTTTGTGATTCGCAATTTGGGATTCATTTGCGAATCGCAAATTGCGTGTCACAAAACAAAATGTACAACAGTGTTAGCCACGCTGTTTGCGATTCCTGAATTGGTCCCAAGAGACCAACGTTATCAATATTTGTGAGACAGGTACAATTTGCAACCCATTTCGCAATGACTGCACTCACAGGGATGGTGGCCTGCTGGACTCAGCAGACCACAATGTCTGTGACTGCTTTTTCAATAAAGCAGTTTTTGTTTTTTTAAATGCAGCTCGTTTTCCTTACTGTGGGACCACTGCCAGCTCTGAAAAAACATTTTTGCTACCTTTCACAAAGCTTAAGTGGTTCCTTGGGGATCCCTTTCAGTTTGCAAATGGGTTACCACCAACTTGAAGTTGGTGGCAACTGCAAATGTTTTGCAACCGCATTACCGTTGGCAAAATATTCTTACATACCCCTGCGATTCGCAATTATGAAGGGATGCCTTTGGCACGCCCCTTCCTAATAGTAAGTTGCAAACATATTTTGCGAGTCGATAATAGGTTACCGACTCGCAAAATGGGGATGGTACATGCCAGAAGGCATTTACCAGTGGCAAATGGCCTGATGGGCCATTTGCAACTGGTAAAAGCCTTTGCACATCTGCCCCAGGGTACTCTTAGTTTAAACACATGTGGGAAGAAAGGAAATTTCCATGAAGGAAACCAGTTTGAGTTGTGAATTTATTTGCACCACCCCAACAATGTGTATTTCTGGCAATCATGGCAATTAACAGTTGTAACTGTCAGGGAGATAACACTATGTATCAGCCACCTGATGGGGGTATTTTCATTAATGGAAAATGGGTTTTCCTACATTGTTCAATGCTTAACAGAGTCTAGAAGTATTTCTTCTTGGGCACTATTTTGTGTTGATGTTCAATTGTAAGGTTCAAAAATTTCTGTTTCACTTAGAAGTTGGTAGGTCATACAACCTGATCTAGGTGTATGTAAAGCTTAATGTAATTGTATTGAGGCTCTTAACTCTCTTAACTGCGCCTCATCATATTGTAAGAGAACCAAATCTCCTTTAAAAAGACCCTAGTGCGGAAGAGATGATGAATGTACCCTTTTACAGAATGTGTGCATGTCATAGTCAATAATCCTAAAAACTGCTTGTCTTCTGTATTCATCTGGCAAATTCTTTTAGCAGCTTCTCTTTCTGGGTATTTGTTACCCTCATTACGAATAGCACATATTCCCGTCATTATAATTTGTTTAGTTATAGCAGACCTTCATGCCACAATGAAATCAGAAAAAACATATTTTCTTTATTTATGGACAAATGTTCCTTGCCACCTGAAAGACTGGAATGTGCTAATCAACTTTGGCATATTTTACCCACACTATGGCCCTCATTACAACATTGGCGGTATTGACTGCCTACCTCCACGGTGACGGCCTGCAACATACCGCCACTGTGGCTACCAGCCAGCAATGCGTATAATGACTGCTGATGGTATGCCGCCAAAAATCTGGCGGAACACCGCCAACAGTCATGGCCGTGGACGGCAGTAAGGTGGCGCTGCTGACAGCAGCACCGCCACGGCAGCAAAACAGCACCGACGGTATTGTGAGCAATGATACAGCCTGGCGGTGTTTTGCTGGCGGACGCTGATGCTGACAGCAGTGCCGCGGACCATCTCCAGCCTGAGGACCCCCTGTAAGCAGGTAAGTCAGGTTGTCTGACCAGAGAGAGAGGTGAGGGGGTGTTGTGTGTATGTGGGGGGGGTGGGTGTATGTTTTGGGATGCGTGCATGCGGGTGTGAGTTGCATTGGATGCATGTGGGAATGAGTGATTGTGAGTGTTGTGGATGCATTTGTGTGACAGGATATTGGTGTGTGGGTATGTATGTGTGCATGCGTGGGTGGAGGTGGGTATGTGTGTGTGCATGTGTGTATATGGATGCATGTGTGGGTGTGTATATGTGCGGGGGCAGGAGTGGGTGGAGGAGGGTGGCGGAGGACTCTGGGGAGGGGATGAGGACAGGGGGGACCCCTATCAGTGCCAGGGAAGGGATTCCCCGGCACTGATAATGCCTACTGCCATGGTTTTCTTGGTGGTACAAAAACTACAGAAACCATGGCAGTAGGCCGGGTCATAATCCCGAGGGTGGGAATGTAACGGTCGAAGTCTCCAGCCCAGCGACTGTTACCACCCATTTTTTTTACCAGGGTTGTGATGAGGGCCTATGTGTAGTAGTGACTAAAGGAATACTTCTGTTATACCAGGGATCCGGGTGAATACCTTTTGGGCAAGTGGTGTTGGAAAAGAAATGAATCATGCATGTATTAGAATCATAGGACCATAAAGGTAAATCTTCAGGAGGGATATGTGAGGAATTTGAAGTTCCATTCTGGATCATAACATTGATTTCAGAGTCTGCAATGTTTATTTGTAGGTTCCAATTAGTGAACCTAGTTGAATCAACCTTTGTTTAGAGGGTTTTTTATGATCTTCTCTAGTTCTAAATCCCAGACAGGTAGTCTGATGAATTATATTATTCAGAAAAATCATGCATGCTTAGAATAGTGCCTCTTTATCTTGACCTGCCATTATTTGGTTGCCCAAATATTTTTCTTATCAATATTTTTTTTTCCAAAACTCATATCCTTGCATGGCCACATTCTGATTGAATTCCTCTAAGCAAATCAATGTATTAGTTGTAATTAAGTTCTTCAGGTCATGTTTGTGGATACTGTGAAAAACAGAAAGCAAAGGGATGGGATCTGTTCTCACTCTGGAAATAAGGGCATTTCTTTAAGAAATGTTAATGACTATTAAGGAGAAGACCTTCACAATGTATATCAAAATGTTATTGTTTGAATAATTAAAATTATCAACAATACTATCATCATCATAAAATGATATAGAATACTTTTCATAACTTTTACGCAACATAAACTATGCACAAGGCAAGGGGTCTTCATTAAGATGATATACTCCATATGTCATTCAGACAATCTAAAATAATACTATATGCCTAAGGCCATGTCTTAAGTGAACTTAAAATTATTTAAAAAAAATTCCCATAATGTGCCAAGACCATGGTATCTAAACAGGCTACTTGTGAGCATGCCACCCGTGAGACAGGAACAAGGGTTTCAGAAGGGTGCCACAGGGGTTACCAAATTCCAAGTAACAGATAAGAAGGTGGGTGAAAGACTCATCTTTGGAATTGCAAAATCTACACCTTGGAGGGCAAGTAACCTTGGGACCAGGATATTTCATCTGCATTCCCTACTAAATGGTACTTTCACGTAGCAGTGTAGACCTTTGGTGTCAGAGGAGGGGAGGATGGCTTTGAAGCTTATCCTGCAGTCGTAGGCTCTGTTTATTGAATTCTCTGGATTTTGCCATGACCACATTTTTCACTAATTGCTTGAGTTCTGTGTTTGACAGGCTACTAGTTTTTATAGTCTCTGCTTCAAGAGTGAGATCAACACATGCAAAGTGAAGATATCTAATCCGGATGTTTGCAATACTGTTGAAAATGACCTGTAAACGTTCTTTCAATTATGCTGCTGCAAAATGGAGTATCCAATGGTAATACTTATCGAATTGGACTTACTTGCATGATGTTGTTTGGCCAACCTGAATTCAAGACAAGGTGACTAGAAAATCTCCTTATAAGCAACTGTTTGTAATCTGTCTAACATTGTGTCCATTTTGATGGGAAGCCTTGCTGGCCATACACAATTACTCTTATTATGGCCTCTGCCAATGGACTTTGTAGTTTTGTGTTCAGTTTACATAATGCACAAATGAGCTTTCATGCTTTGGTTTCCAATGATCTCAGATGTGTATGCTCTTTGTCTGAGTCCCATAACCAGACACCTAGAATGTTGTATGTATCAGCATTTGCCATTCTAGATGGAGGCAGTTTTCACACATTTTTTTGTTTTTCCTTTCAGTTTCCAGAAACCATTACTTTATTTTTATTTGCATTTGCCACCAACTTATTACTCTGATTATATTGATCCAGCTGGTCCAACACTCACTGGAGACCTAGTGGTGTCTAAGCCACTATGAATAAGTCATCTGCATATTGTAATATTTGGATTTTGTACAATACAAGGCTAGGAGGAAAACACTTCGCCTTTGCAATTTTCATCCCCAAATCTAAGGTGTAAATGTTAAACAGGTATGGGGCTAATACAGAACCTTGTTTAATACTTTTGCTTGTGCATATTTGTGGGTACACCCTGTCTCCTTGGCCAAGTTTGACCCATACCCATTTGTTCACATAAAATAAGATTCTTGCTTTTAGTAGGGGTAAAGTATGCCCCAATCCACTAGTTTCTTCCATTAGATTTGTCATTCTACGCTGTCAAATGCAGCAGAATAATTCACAAAGAATGCAATTATAGGTGGCTTGGTATGCCCTTTCAATCTGTGGGCGAGATTTGGGAGGGCAACTGCATTGTCCATGGTCGAAGCACCTTGCCTGAATTCCATCTGATAGTATGTTATTAGGTTGGCTGTTTCTGACCAATTTTTGAGTTCCTCCAATAGAATTTTCACATAAGCTTTGGACTCATTATCCAGTAGTGCTATCAAGTGATAATTGTTTGTGTCTCCTTTTTTATGTATGGGATACAATATTGTCCAGCGCCACAAGCCAGGGATTGCCGCGGACATATAAGCTGTGTGAAAGAATGGCGTTAGATGTTTAAACCAAATCTTAGGGCCAGATTCAAATAAAAAGCCAGGCACGCCATTAGGGCATGAGGCAGCATTTTCACAAATTTCCTGGAGTATTTTTTTTAACTGATTTTGAATTGATATTCTCGTCTACTTCAGTCAGTGTTGGAGGTGGCATCTGGGTTAGAGTTACATCAGCCTTGCTTATAGCTGCTGATTTGTGTTGTTCTCTTAAGTAGGGCAGCAATGCTTTCTAGGATATGCAGTTACCTTTTTTTGTACACTGTTTCTTGCAGGCTATTGATGTAATGCCAAAATTGTGATTTATATCTGCTCCCTATTAGTGCATATAGTTTTAACTATTCCCCAATTTAGTGTCTTTTTTTAGCCTCCAAGGACACTTCCTTTACATTCTACTGTTTTTGATTAAGGTGAGCTTCATTATTTCATTAGACTTATCTTGCTTGTAAGCCTTGTTGGCCTTGTTGGCTTTCCTTAAGGTTGCTTTGTTTTTTAAAGCTTTGTTTGTACTAGGGCTTCCTGTCCATGCTGCATGGAAGTTGAGTGTGTTTAGGTTCAAAGTTCCAACCTTTGCCTGAGAATGTTGTGTGGATAGATGATTCCTTGTCATTTGGGGGCTTTTATGGGTAGAGGTTTTATCAGAGGTAGTTTGTCAGCATTTAAGTTGTTCTTCTGTTAATTTACACTCTTTTATTTTCTCCATTTTTTTGGTCTTTTCTTACCTGCCTGGGATACAAGTCATGGGTAAACATATACTTTCTCCGTATATGACATCAAAACATACCACTTATGGACAGTGACCACTTTCACTTCGATGTTGAATTGTCATTTGCCTATAATGTGTGCTTATAAGGCGTGGCATAAATATTTAGGGACTGATTTAGAGTTTGGCAGAGGGGGTTTATCCATCACAAAAGTGACTGATATCCCGTCTGCCATATTATGATCCTATATCAGCCTATGGATATCATAATACGGCAGACAGGATATCCGTCATGTTTGTGACAGAATAACCCATCTATCAAACTCTAAATCAGGCCCTTAGTCCAGGGTGGACCCTCTGCTGTGGGTGATTATGCTCGGGTGACTCCCTGGGTGTGATTCTTGGTAGGAAGAGAGTTTCTAAACCTGCAGGTTCTGTCACAGTTTGCACTTTCTTTCTAGTTGACCAGTTGGATATGAGTACCTTTGTGACAGATGTCTCACAGGAGTCTCCCATGAGTAAAATCTCAAGCTTTGAAAACCTGCATAACATGTTCTCCAAGGGTTCACTTATCATTTCATATTTGGGTCCTTTGGAAATGTTCAGTTAGAGGTTCAGTACAAGGACTGACTTACATGTTTGACCCAGTTGGACACCTCCAATGGTTATTGTGCAAACAATTGAGTTTTGTTCAGTTATATCTACCTTCATGTTTAAACAAGTCGATATGTAAGTCACCAAGCCCTTTGAAGGTCTTCTGTATAAACTTTTTTTTTCTGCTGGTTGGAATTCTTCCTGATATCTGTCTTATGGCAATGAAGTCCGATTCCATGTCTCTTGAATACAGATTACATCCCCTATCTTAAGAAAATGTATTGTGCCTGGCTACAGTGAATTTGTTTTAAGCACACCACAGTCTACAATATTAAAGTTAAAGGTCACAATTAATAGGAAGCTTGGTGTTAGGTATGTGACTGCTCCTTGTTGATAATGAAGGTGCCAGCCAGGCTCAGTCTGGCAATTATGCCTCTTTGTTGAGTTTTATTGCAACTGATTTTCTATGATTACTTGCACTGAGGGGAAAGCATAATTCTGGCATACTGGTTAGAATATTAGGAGTGTAGTCTTTTGTACCTTTTAAAATGCAATTCCCCTCTGGCTGTTTTGTCTCCATATGAGTTCAATAATATTAAGGGTTATTTCTCTGTTTCCTTAGGATTGATGTCTATTGGGTAGAAGTTGCTAAAACTAATGTTGCAATAGCACTCAATGCCCAGAACACTTTTGTTGTTTTGTTTCCATTTGTGTTTCTAGTTTCAGTAAAGGGAATTCTGGTTATCTTTTGTGATTTTATATGCCTTAACGATGGAACATGTTACATCAAACATATTATGTTTGTCTGCTAAGTGTATGCTTGTCCTGGTTAGATTGTACCATGCCTCCGTATTTTCCTCTAATTTCCTTTAGGTTCTCCACCAGAAGTGCTAGCATGCCAGTAAAAGTGCATAGTTTGTCCACAAAGGGGGCAGAGTTACCTTTGATCTTGTGGTCAATTGCATTGTTTAGTCTTTCTTCAAGAGAGTGACCTTGGATGTCAAATTTGAGATGCTATTTGCCATGGATTGTAGTGAGCCCACATGCATTTTGAGTTTATGAACTTGCTAGGTCTATGCATTGATGTTAGAAATGGGGTCTTTGGTTGGCAGTCAGGTTACCCCTGTCCAAGCAAGGAACCTCACTCTAGTTAGGGTAAAGGAGAATCACCCTCAGCTAACCCCAGCTCACCCCCTTGGTAGTTTGGCACGAGCGGGCAGACTTAACTTCAGAGTGCTAGGTGTAAAGTATTTGTACCAACACACACAGTAATTCAATGAAAACACTACAAAATGACACAACACAGGTTTAGAAAAATAGAAAATATTTATCTAAACAAAACAAGACCAAAACGACAAAAGTCTAACATGCAAAAGTCAAGTTATTAATTAAAAAGCAAAAAGAGTCTTAAATCCTTGAAAAAACAGGTAAAACACTGTTAGCCTTGAAAAGTAACTGGGTAGCGTCAAAATAACACACACGGCAAGGGTGCATCCAAAAAGGTAAGCAGTGTGTCGAATTCTCACCCGCAAGTGAGACCGGGCGTCATTTCTACTTCTCCAGTCAGATCAGCGTGCTTTGTTTTTCCTCCCTACATGGGAGCGATGCGTCGATCTGGGCAGCACTGGGGTCCAGGCAGGCGTTGCGTTGTTTTTCTGTGCCCAGCAAGGTTTTCATTGAAAATCCTGCCGCACAGTATCAGCAAAACCGCACAATGTGGGTTGCGAGGTTAACAGCCTCCGTCAGCAGGTGTTTCACATCATTCTTCCAGCTCCGTGCGCCAATTCTTCAGTCATGATGCCGGTAGAGCATCGATTTCTGCCACGAGGCCGGCGGCGGCTCGTTTTTCAGCTGTGTCTCAGAAGGTGCGTCAATATTTTCCCTGCACGGTGGTCTGTGCATGGATTTTCAGTCTTGGTCTGCCAGCTCCACCTTCCAAAACCCCAGGAACTGGATAGAGTACCACTTGGCAGTGCAGGAGTCTCACAGAGAGTCCAGATGCTGGCAGGATGAGTCTTTGATGGCCCTGAGACTTCAACAGCAGGAGGCAAGCTCAGGACAAGCCCTTAGAGATTTATTCACAAGCAGGAAGGCACACAAAGTCCAATCTTTGTCCTCTTGCACAAGCAGAAGCAACAATTGCAGGATAGCTTCACAAAGCACAGTCAAAGGCAGGGCAGCACGTCTCCTCAGCTCTTCAGCTCTTCTCCAGGCAGAGGGTCCTCTTGATGTCCAGAAGTGATCTAAAGTCTGTGGTTTTGGGTGCCCTTCGTATGCCCATTTTGGCCTTTGAAGTAGGCTTACTTCAAAGGAAAGTCTCTCTTGTTCATGAAATCCTGCCTTCCTCAGGCCAGGCCCCATACACACACCAGGGGGTTGGAGACTGCATTGTGTGAGGACAGGCACAGCCCTTTCCGGTGTAAGTGACCACTCCTTCCTTCCCTCCTAGCACAGACGGCTCATCAGGATATGCAGGCTACACCCCAGCTCCCTGCGTGTCACTGTCTAGAGAGAGGTGCAAACAGCCCAGCTGTCAAACTGACCCAGGCAGGAAATCCACAAACAGCAGAGTCACAGAATGGTTTAAGCAAGAAAATGACCACTTTCTAAAAGTGGCCTTTTCAAACACACAATCTTAAAACCAACTTTACTAAAAGATGTATTTTTAAATTGTGAGCTAAGAGACCCCAAACTCCACATGCCTATCTGCTCCCAAAGGGAATCTATGCTTTAATCATTTTTAAAGGTCTCCCCATATTAACCTATGAGAGAGATAGACCTTGCAACAGTGAACACCGAATTTGGCAGTATTTCACTGTCAGGACATATAAAACACATTAGTATATGTCCTACCTTAAACATACACTGCACCCTGCCCATGGGGCTATTGGCTACCTTAGGGGTGTCTTACATGTAAGAAAAGGGAAGGTTTATGCCTGTCAAGTGGGTACACTTGCCAAGTCGAATTGGCAGTTGAAACTGCACACACAGACCCAGCAGTGACAGGAGCAATGTTTACAGAGCTATTATTGTGGATGGCACAACCAGTGCTGCAGGCCCACTAGTAGCAGTTGATTTACAGGCCCTGGGCACCTCTAGTGCAATGTACTAGGGACTTACCAGTAAATCAAATATGCCAATCATGGAAAGCCAATTACATACACGTTTTATACAGGAGCACTTGCACTATAGCACTGGATAGCAGTGGTAAAGTGCCCAGAGTAACAAAAACAGCAAAAACAGAGTCCAGCACACATCAACAACCTGGGAAACGGAGGCAAAATGTTAGGGGAGACTAACAATTGGTGACTTCAAAAACAGAATTTATTAATATTAGAATAATATGATCTACTTGTAAGGTGTTGTTTCTAATTGGGTTCAACAGTGTAGTTACATTTCTAAGGTCGGTTTGTATGTTTTCAGTTTCATCTATTAGCCCTATATCAGAGTCGCTTAGCTCAAAGCTAGTGGAACAACCCTTGTTGTACCCTCTTGGCTCCCTTTCAAAGCCCCTTGTGGTATTGCGATGGAGAATATCTCAATTTTAGGTGTGTCTGGCAATCTCTTCAGGTCAGCTCTGCTATGAGCACTTGTGCCTTTGTCTCAAATGCAGATTTATGAGATACTTCGACCTTATTGCTCTTGTTTGTATCTGGCTCAGAGGCAAACTCTTTTTTATTGTCCTTAATGTTATGAGTAGCTCCATTCAACACATTCCTGTTGTTATGTTGAAGGAACAGAGTATTTGTCGCTGGTTTCTTTCTACAGTTTAGGTTGACCTGGCTCATGGCCTGAACTTCAAGGCTCTGTACTGTTATAGATATTGCAATATCTGAGAGCCAATGATTGATTGGCTGTTCCTTCCTGATCTGGTGTTGACCTTAAGTTTCTTTCTCATAAAAAAAAACCTGAATGAGAGTTTACAATTAGATTCAAAATCAGTGGGCCTTATAAGAGACCTGCAACTACTGGTCGAGCTAGAGCTACTGGGCATATTATATGGGCAGGTGATGCAAGAGTCTGTCTCCAAAATGTTCCAGTATTTCTGCTAGTAGTTTATCACTAGGGTGGCCTCTTACATTTTGGATATTTTGTCTGTCACTTGTTGCTTATCATGGCTATCTGCTGACTATGTGTTATTCCGCAGAGCATATATGCGCATGTGCGTATGTGCAGGGTACACAATGCATAGAGCAGTGTATGCAGTATGTGGCTGAGATAGCTGTGGTGGCAGCCAGTCACTAAAACAGATCACCAGAGCTGAGCAAAATCATGCAGCTTGTGCAGGGCTCATGCTGGGCTCACGCAGAGCTTGCAGGTAAGTATGTAAAGGGTGCTGGGAAGAAGTAGCTGCTGTATTCAGGTTGACCTGCTGGATAAATGAAATGGAGGCCGGTTGGCTTCCCCTTACCCCTTTTCAGCTACCACCTCTACCTTCTGCCAGCCAAGTAGCTACTCCTTGTGTCATTGTTGTTGCACAGCACCTGGTGACTCAGGCTCAGATGGGTTGGTACACCCCCACCGCTCCACACCTCAGCTGCAACCGGACAATGGGACTGCTGGACTGCAAGGATCTCTTCCTCACTTTTCCTTGACTCAGCGAGAGTGGCTCGATGTCCACAAACTGCCAGTTAATTCGGTGGGCATCAGTGGTAGCTCAGCCCAGCTTGGAGAGAGTTGTTGGATTACCACCACAGCATCTCTATCTCCTGTCTGTAGCGAGCAGGAAGCAAACCAGAAGTTCAAGGAGTCATGAGATGTCGGAACGCAGTCACGAGCACAGCAAGGGCAGGAAAGTAGTAAATGCGTATTCTGTGTGTAACTGTATATTTCTCTACAATAGCTTGTTTGATGCTTGTAATTCTGTAAATAATGGTGAAAACAATACATCTCTTCATAATACAGATAGGGACCTTCACTGTTAAAGTTTTTTTACAGCCATATATCAGACATCATGTTGTTTACAGTCTCCCAGGCTCAAACAGAACCAGGAATAATCATGTCATTTATTGAAACTTTCACTGGACATGGCAATTGCATTGTCTCAGTGGGACCCATGACCTGATAGGGAACCTTTTTCTAAACTATGCCGTTGGTCACAAAATAGTTTGTGATGTTTGTAGCTTAGAGACCTCTTTCATAGTGGGGGTATCAGACCCCTATCATGAAATAAATTATAAGCACGAAGAAATAAATGGCATAGAGGGACATGGGAAAGTGATGAAAAGTCATTTGTGCAGAATTCAGGTTCATTCTCATTCATAAAGCACTGTACATGAGCAAGCAACATCTCAGTTGTTGTTGACTCATATGTGGGTTCATGGTAAACCACAGCGTTGATCAGAACATTTGCAACTATAGTAATTTCAGGTTCTAATTCTCACATGGAATCTGCTGTTTGATGTAAATTTGGGGACACAGTAGGCTTAAATATCCCCAGCTGGGTACTGAAGCTAGTGATGTTACTTTGATCTTCTAGGGGAATTTAAGTCAGAGTAGCTAGAGTGACTCAGCTCTGAATCCTTCTTGATGTCCAGGGGAGTCTGTTATACAGAATCATCTACATGGTGCTTTCTAATATGGTCAATGGACACCTGTCTTCTTTCTTTGATCGGACAAAGGAAGCAGGTTTACAGTTTATTCACCTTTTACCTCAAAAACTGTAACAGATGGTATGTGAGAAGCTTGCTAATCGTGGCCCTTTTTTTCAGACTCAATCCCCTACTTGAGGGACCACCAGTCAGCAGCTGTTGATACCTTTTCTTCAATGGTGGAAGCTTCAGAATGCTTCAAGTTAGATAGCTTTTACCTCATTAATATTCAGTAAGACATTTAAGCACTGGTCTACGTCACATTCTTTTTCTTTCACAACTTCCCCAGGCTTACCTAGGCCAGGTAAATACATAATGTGAGAAATTGACTTACTGGTTAAGCGGGTGAAACACTTCTCAAGCAGCAACCACAATGCTTGATAGAGTGAGGTGCAAGCAAACCCCAAATTAACCTCTGCACATACCTCTGATAGCTTGGCACAGAGCAGTCAGGCTTAACTTAAAGGCAATGAGTATGGCATTTATGCAAAACACCAAAAGTACACTGTTCCATTAACAGAAAGGAAAAACAACTAGGGAGACCTGAATCATCAGGAGCGAGTGCCCTCAAGCATCACAATGGATGACTAGCATCATCATCGGGTAATGCTCCTCGCCAGGCCGGCAGTGCAACGCCTGACGGGCTCCCCACATAGGGGGGGCACTAAGCCGTATTGTACCGATGGTAACTAAAGAGGTCGCATCATCTAAACGGACATGCCTGCACTCAAGCACCCGTGTAAAAAGGAGAGAACGAAGAAAATTAAGGATAAAATTGGTTGAACATCACTACATATATCATAATTTTAATCAATAGTCAGGGATGAAACCAAGATTAAAAACACAGGAAAGTAATAAAATGAGTGTCAATGCTCAATTACTTTCAAAGAGCAATAAAATCAGAGGTCTGATTATTTACAAAACCTCCTCAACCAGGGTCAACATGTTTCGCTTCGTGTGGTCCCTACGGATCCAATGACGCTTCATCAGGACCAGAATAATCAATATGTGAGCTCCTCTACAAATAAACAACAATGAATGATATGGGAATCAAATAAAAAATTAGTATAAGCCGGTCATCTACATTGAAGTACACTAGGCTAAGTCACAGTCCGGTCGCCTACCCCCAAGTCGGGAACAGGCTCCTTGGTAAGCACGTCCCAAGGACTCGGCTAACAGTTAGGTAGCGCTGGTCCCAAGTGGTGGACCTACCCTCCGGGGTTGCAATTCGGCTTAGTGCCCCCCCTATGTGGGGAGCCCGTCAGGCGTTGTACTGCCGGCCTGGCGAGGAGCATTACCCGATGATGATGCTAGTCATCCATTGTGATGCTTGAGGGCACTCGCTCCTGATGATTCAGGTCTCCCTAGTTGTTTTTCCTTTCTGTTAATGGAACAGTGTACTTTTGGTGTTTCGTACTATTGTTGGGAGAATGTACACTGGACCAAGTAATCTCCCGGTCCCCCTCCTTCTTTCTTTATATGGCATTTATGCAGCAATTCAAACAGTAATGAAGTAAAAACACAAAAAAAATCCAAACCCAACTAAGAAAAATTGAATAATTTTATATAAATAAAGCAAGATCAAAATGACAAAAATCAACATAACAAGAGCTATGCAATTTTAAAGATTTCGGAGAACATAACACCAAAACATATAAAGCACCAACTGTGAACATCTGGTCACACCAGACATTGACAAAGTCCCAAGTTGAGGCCGACAGCCATGGAGCGTGGGTCAGCTACCCAGTTAGGACCACTGAACAAGAGTACCTTAAATCCTGGTTGCGGAGCACTGTGAGGTCCCATATTGAAGATGTGTATCTCAGGTGAGGTGATGCATTGGTTTTGAGGGGCTGCAAGGCTGCAAAGCACTGTCATATATCATCATCATCGATGATCCCATCTACAAGGACTTGCAATGCCAAGTTCGGCATTGAGGATGTGTCAGACAGTCGAGGAGATGCATTGGTTCCAAGACACTGTGAGGCTGGTATGTGAGAACCTGCATCATCATTGAGGCTGCCATTGACAAGACATTTGCGATATGGGGGCCTGTATCAGTGAATCTTGCACAGCTGTGGTTCTGATGCAGGCTGCAAGGTTGATGCAGAGTCCTTGTGCTAGGAGAACCCTCACAGCAGAGGTGATGCATTCATTCCATTGGGGTATATGCCATGCTTTGGAGGAGATGCATTTGTTCTGCTGGATCCACAAAGGGGCTGATCAAGCACCTTCAGGCCCACTTTCAAGGGTCCAGGACTGGGGTAGCACTGCTTGGCTGGGTAGGACTCACAGATAGAAAGAGACCAGGAACTAGTTTCAAGGTTGTTGGAGCCTTCTGTCCCTGAGGATCTAGTAAGGAGGCCATCCAACTAACTCTTTGAGTCACTCTGGTGTCTTGGAATCAATAGATGCAGGTCTCTTCCCTTTCACCCAGGCAAGAGGACAGCAGGCAGGAGGTCAGCATAGCAGGGCAGCAGTCCTTCATGAAGTAGTCCAACCAGAGTGGCAGTCCTTTCAGCAGCACAGCAGCTCTTCTTTCTGGCAGAGTATTAACGAGCACAGAACTGTACTGAGGATTGGTGTCTAGGGTCCAGAACTTATAACTGGGCCTTCCTTTGAAGTAGGAGATGTTTCTAGGGGTTTCCCTTTGATGTTTTAAGGTACCCTCCTTTCCCTGTCCTGGCTCCAGACTAACTACATGCGGTATACAGCCCTTTGTGTGGAGGCAGGACACAGCCTGTTCCACTGTACTTAGCGCTGTGCCCAGATCTGCCCTGCAATCCTGCAAGTGATGGACTAGGCACACCTAATGTCTCTATTGTTTGTGGCTGTCTAGGAAGAATACACAAAGACCAACTGCCAAGTAACCCTAGTCATGTGACCCAGAGACAGGCTACAGGCACTATGGCGGTCATTATGAACACAGCAATAAACACCGCAGACCGTCATGGCGGCGATGAACAAAAGTCCGCCGTTGGTGGTGAATAGAAACCCACCATATAATGAACCAAAATCCTGAATCTGCCAAAAATGACCAGTCATCGCCAGGACCCTGTCGGCGGAAATGCTGGACCTTCCACCCGCCACCACCGAGCACACCCACATCCCACCCTCCAAATAATGATGCACAAATCACCTTGGCAGTCAGTAGAAGCCGAACGACCATTGGCATTCCCGGCCGCCACAGGCGGCAAGTGGACCCAACAGTAAGAAGTGCACACATTGGATAAGTTTGAAACCCACACACCTGACACATATCCACAACACCATAAAACACCCACATAGACAACCCACAATCCTTTGCAACGAAACCAGGACAAAGAAGACAGAAAGCAGCAGAAGCAGACACCGAACAACGCTATGCACGAGACTCACACCGACCCACAGAAGAGCACCCTCACCGCGATTCCACCCCGACACCATTCACCTCACTCACCATGTCACCCCCAAACATCCACGCTTCACAGAAAGGGAGCTAAGGACCATGGTGGATGAGATCCTGAAGGTGGAGCCACAAACATTCGGGGCACAGGTGCAGCACATACCAATCACCAGGAAGATGGAGCTATGGCAGACCATTGTCAACAGGGTCAATGCTGTGGGACACCATCCATGCACCAGGGACGACATCCGCAAGAGATGGAATGACTTGCGGGGAAGGGTCAGGGGCATTGCATCAAGGTACCATATTGCAGTCCAGAAGAATAGGGGAGGACCACCACCAACACCACCCAAATACACTGACTGGGAGGAAAAGGTACTGGCCATCCTGCACTGGACTCACTGGAGGAATGGACTCAGGTAAGTCATCTACAATTACCCCATATACATCACACCTGGAATACACGCACCACCCCACTCCACCAACACCCACCAGGACCACTACCCCACCCAGCCCAGATCCACTCCCCCTGCATGCCCACAAACCCACTAACAGACCCACATCCCTTCCCCTGTGCACAGCCACCTACCCCTGCAAGGATTCACAATGGCACTACACCACCCACAATGCTACTACAATTCCAAAACAAAATGCAGTGCAAACCTCACAGAGGCACCCTGCATGGCCCAAAAAATTACACCTGCACAGAACAGCCCAACCCTGTGCACCTAATTCGATCATGTATTTGTAACAGACATGTCCATTTCCCCCAATAGGCACCACCACCCATGCCACCCTGACGGACAGGAAAAGGAGTGGCAGTGCCCTCCATGGAGACAGAGGTACCTCACAGGACACTGGGGATGGATCCCTGGACACTGATGAGCAGGCTGGCCCCTAACACAGTCCTGGACTGTCACCATCCAGCAGCCCCACCCAGGATACCACTGACACCCCAAGCACCCAGCCAACAACATCAGCCCAGGGCAACAGTCCCCACACCTGTGTATCCAGGCCACAGACTGGTGGAACACAGGTACAGAGGCCACAGTCACCTCCAACCAACAGGCAGGAAGATGATGGCCCCAGTACAAGTGGTACCGCCAGACCTGTGCAGGGGACACAGGCACAGGGGGTTAGGCCCAGTGGTAGGGCCTCAATGGCCCAGGGGGGAGGCCATAGGCTGGAAGCAGCAGCCCAGGACGTGATCTTTGAGGTCCCGGGGCCTACCAGCATACCCATGACAGGTTGGCACAGATAGTATCCACCGTGGAGCAGAGTCAGTGGATGCAGCAGGAACACCACCAACAGGCCATGGAGCAGTGGAAACAGCACAACGCCACAATGGCCAGCATAGCCAGAGCTACGTTTTCCTTAGTGGCCACCTCTAGTGAAGGAATGGAAGAACTCATAATTATTCATTTTCCCTGCAGCAATATGTAATATTTCAAAATTGCTGTCTGGCCAGCTGCATGGATTTCTTCTATGTAAGGAAACATCTTTAGTGGGAGAATACAAGTAAGAGAGATTGGATTTATTGATTTACTGGGATTTTAATTATGGTCAACCAAGAGCCAATATCCTTTGCATGGTGAGCCACAAAATGTCACTAAACTAACTGTGCTTAACCCTGGGTAGCTTGGTACAAAGAGCACACAGGCTCAACTTAGAGGCCATGTATAAAGTATTTATGCAGCACACAAACAGAAATAGTGTGAAACACATAAAAAATGCCAAACCAGGTTAGACAAAATAGAGTCAATTTTAACAAATTATTTGACACCAAATTCACAATAATCCAAACACTAGAACCAGAGTTATGTTTTTTAAAGTTTTTAGTGAAAACTAGCACCTAAAAGATCAAAGCACCAACTGAGAATATCTAGACTATCTGGGTCAAAGTCAAAAAGTATTTCTGACCATTGTTGTGAAGCCATTTTAGTTATAGCTCCATGCATGTTATTTTAACACACTAGGCCGCTGTGCACTTTAACCTAGATATATTTTATCCAGGTTCGTCTTATTATTGGTACAATAACCATTTTTACGGTCTTGTTTTATTTTCCGTTTATCTAACTGTTTTTGCCTAGGCCAGCACTCTGTTCTCAAACAAGACATTCTTGATCACTCTGTGCTTCTTCCAAGACTACAGCACGGTACATTGCCGGTGAACGTGGTAGAAGTTTAGTCTCCAACATTCGTAGAAAACACAAATTCTTACGTAGGGACATTTTCGTAGAACATCAGTTGTGTTATTATAAAAACACTTTCCATGTCCCTTACACGTTAGAGGGAGATTTCAGCCAGTGAACCACGAGTGTATGCTGATTGCTGAATGCTTCACTACAGATGCTAACGCAGACTGCAGGCCCTTGCTCAGGTATGAGGGTTGATGTCTTCCCAGGGGAACCTGAAGGGCAGAATTAGAGCTTAACATGCTGTGCTCAATTATGACATAGATAGGAATTAGTCCATTGATCCTAGTGACAATATGATCGCGTTGTTCTTATGCTTCACTCTTCTCGTCACAATTTTAATACTGTCTTGTTGTGTCATCCTGGTTATCGCAGCTCACGCTTTGCTATCTAAGATACAGTCGTTTTTATTAAACTCTTTATTGAAACATATACTGCTTCCATTTGTCAATAATATATATGAGACTGGATTGTAAATGAGAGAAACGGATGAGATCTGAGTGACCACGATTTCCCTGAGAAGCCAAGTATGTCATGCGCTCAGCTGCCAAGTTATCAATATCCTTGTGTAGAGATAAGGCACTGCTAGTTGGCCGGAGCAAAACCCGGATTGGCGCGACAGGTGTCACCCGCAGTGGGTAAGACTTAGGCCCTCATTATGAACACGGCGGCTTATACCACCGTGTTCATGCTGGCGGTCTTTCTAGTGACCGCCAGCCCCCCTGGAACCTCGCCGGTCTCATTGGAATAATGAGAGCTTATGCGACACCGTGATGGAGTGTGGTTCCGATATAAGAAGTGAATTGGACCCAGTCAGCGCTTAGCTTTGGGATTAAATTAAATTATGGGAAAAAGTGTCTGAGAAGATAACGTTTTGTGTGGCAAAGCTGCAGTAGGTGTCCAAGGAGGGACCTTCATTGTTGGATGGCCTTAGGTTGAAGCTGCGGTGAAGTTTTCTATGTTCAGACTATGCCATCAAAATGGAAGTTGAAAATCTCCAGTGGGACAAGGCAGAGGGCTGTAGCCGAAGACAGTTCTGTGCGGTTGGATATCCCTATGAGAGTGACCACTGAAAAGGACTTGCTTGTGTGGAGAAGACTAGTCGGAGAAGCCACAAAGTGAATTAGATTGGCAGTGCAAAATGGGTACCTTTAGCACCACAGCCAAGGGTCCAGGACTGGTAGGACTCTACTTGGGGGCTCACTCAAATTGGGTCCAGGGGTGGGTTCAAGATGGAGGGAGCCTCTTACGTCTCTGTGGCTCTGAAAAGGAGGCCAACAAACAAGCCTTCGTAGTCACTTTTAGTAGTCATGAGTGAAGCTGGAAATATAGGGTTCAACAGCAGAGCTGGCCTCTGATGGTTTAAGGCACGCTCCAGCTAGCAAAGGTACAGCAGCAATATGGCAGAATGCACTGCAGGTCACAAAAACAGGCAGTCATCTGAGAGTCCTTCTGTAGGTCTAATAGTAAACTGAAGAGTGGTTCTGAAGGTCTTATTTTTATACGCTGGTGCCCTTCTTCTCGAAGGTGCAACAAGCTTCTCTGAAGGTTCTATGAAGTGCATGGAATTTCCTGACTCCCCTGCTCTGTCTCCATGCTGGCCGCAGTGAAAATACAGGGTCATTAGGCATAGGCTATTCAGGTGTCAGTAGGGTTGTGCTCAGCTCTCTTCCCACCCTGCCAGCTGATGAACCATTGAGGCACACCTAATCCCTTTATTGTATGATTGGGAGGAATGCCCAAAGTATAGCTGTCACCTACACCCAGCCATGTGACCCAAGACAGAGGCTGCAGGCACAAATGGGGTAAGAATAGGAATATGCCAACTTTCAAATTGTGGCAATTTAAAAACTGCAATGAAAAATCTGACATTACCATTAAAGTGGGCTTTTCATTACAGTTACTAAAAAATGAAATATCTACTTACTTCCAATTAGCAATTACTGCTTATTAAATGTAATAGGGACTCCCCAGTGGTATCCTATAGCAGGGGATGCCTCATATTAGTGAAAAACAAATGTAGGGATTTTTCACTACCAGGACACGTAAAAGTAAAAATGTAAGGGCCTGATTTATACTTTTTTAGCACCGCATATGCATCATTTTTTGACGCAAAAGCGGCACAAACTTACAAAATATAATTGAATTCTGTAAGTTTGCTCTACTTTTGCGTCAAAAACTGACACAAATAAGACGCAAAAAATGTATAAATCAGGCCCTAAGTGTCCAACCATTTAATTACACATCACCCGCCCTATAGGCTACCTGGAGTCTAGCTTAGCAGTTACTTATATGTAATAAAAGGGAAGTTTAAAACTGCTTTCATACTGCAATGGCAGACCTGGGACATGTTTAAGGTGCTACTAAAGTTGGTGGCACAGTAAGTGCTGCATGCCCACTGCTAGCATTTAATTGTGTATATGGTATACCACTCAATAACAAATGTATAAGTAAATTAAATTTGTCAATTAGTTGTACGACAATCAAACCAGGTTTAGGGGATTGGGAACAAGCACATTAGCACTGGTTAGCTGTGGTTAATTGCCAACAAAAATAAATGTCAGCAAATGTTGGATGTAAGGGGGCAAATATTTTGAGGGGAAAACACTCTAATATAGACAGACCTAACAGTACACTATCGGAATTGTTTATCCCACTCTGTTAATTGCTTATGTATAACCTGAATAGCTTGTTATGACTCTTACTACTTGGTACGTCTTCTTATTTCATGTCTGTAAATATTTTAACTCTAGTGTGACTGCTTGTAGCACAAGCAAGATATTAGTGTTTTTGCTCAACTACTGTTTTGAAGAAAACATGGGAGAAAATGCTGCACTAGAGCTTCCCTCCAATTAGTGTGGCAAGTAAGATCATTTGAAGTTAGACAACCCTGACAGGGAATGCAACTTCTTCCGTGTTTAAGGGGTCTGCAATAAAGCACATTTCTGAAGAAAATCAGGTGCAAGTCCTTTGCCCTTAAGAATAATTCATATTCAATTATAGTTACCTTCAGGTAGACAGTTTTAGACGTTTTAAAGTTAATTTTGCAGCATTATGATATTAATATTGTCACTATCTGGTCCAACCTAGTTAGGTGGGCATCGACACCATCATCTGTGAGATAGTTTTCATCAATATGTGATAAAACTTTGGGATTTGGTTGTTAGGTCTCCATTATGCATGCTGGGATGCTCATGGGCTCTTCTTATACCACATAGGAAATCATGTGATTGAGTATTGCACTTCAGCAATACCCAAGGAAGAAACTCACTTTCAGGTGCTATGTTCTGACTGAAGAACCCATGGGAGATGTCCAGAGTTCTTTTTTTATATTTACTGTACTAGGTTTGTCATTAAACCCCTGCTGTGTGTGTTTTGAACTATGTAAGTATCTGTATGTGTGTTTACATTTTCTTACCCTATAATCTAACTAATCTATAGGATTCATTTGGTCTTACACAGAAAATAGAAAAGTGTTCATATGAGACAAGAAACTATAATGCTCTGATATTGTAGTTGATTTAGTGTTGCATTTATATCATACATTATCAAGAAGCACTCTTGCCTAACTCCCAACACGCAGAAGTATTTGTAGCTGATGTGGCATGCTTCTTAGAAATTCCTGACACTTTCTTATTATATACTGTATTTCATTTTAGAGTCTGAATCGTTATCTTCCTTCCCTCTTTATGCTTTCAGTCACTTGTCCTGTTTCAAATTTTTTTTTGCTATATTCTTCTTTTCTTTGGTACTGGGTAGAACCCCCTCTATTTGCTTATTTTCTGTCAGAGTCCTGAAAAGAACGGGAAGAGCTGTTCTTCAGAATAGTGATACCATTCTGGCATTTTAATTTTATTGTGGTTTTTCAGATGACTACCCTGGCTTGACTCCCGAGCTATGGGAAATCTGATACGTTTCCCCTCCCTCTTTCTTCTTACTTGTGGTTACAGGTTTTTCCTCAATTGAATCCTCAATGCCAGATTTAATTTTTAAATGTAGATTATTGGCTCATGTTCCAAAGGTATCACAGCCCACAGAGATATAAGCATCTGAAAATATTCTTGTAGTTGCCATTCACGTTGTTGACCCGAACTGCTGCAAACCTCTAACATATACCTAGAGCTGGCATTTCATATTGCTTAGTCCAAAGATGATGCAGTTGCATGCTCATTTTGTACATGTTTTAACACGTCAGGGAGAACTGCTAGTGAAGGTGTGCTAATATAAATGATTGCAAATATTCTTCCACAGGTGTTGGACTACTCTTCAGGTGGCACATTTCCAAGAGGAAGAACCATTATTCATAGTCTATGTTTATCTTGTGGTATTGTGCGATGGTAAACCACTTCCAACTAGCTGGTCTTGCAGGCAAGTCAGAAAGCAATTAATCATGCTTTATCAGCGTCTTCCCCATTATAGCTTTTATTGTCTTTGGACTGAAAACTTGTACCACAATATGCTCCTGCTCTACAGGTCCTGCTGGAGCTGGTATAGTGTCCATGCTTTGTAGCACATATTGTATACATTTCCTGCATAAGGAAAGTGTGTAACTTAAGATTCCAATAATGTCAGTGGTACGGTCTCAGAACTGGTGTAGATCCAGATAATACTGGCGATGTAACCCCTTCATCAATCAGGGGACCTAATCTAAAATGTGGTAACTCAACAGCAGACCATTTCTGGTCAATTAAAGGGATTTCTGCTCAAAGGTTCAAATACTCAGAATGCCAATGTTGGGCACTCTGTTGCATAAACCAGAGCTCTGGCCCAGTTCCACAAGGTTTGGCTTTCCCACCCAAGGATATCTGAACTTAGCTCAGTTCACCAATACTTAAGCGTAGAAATCCAGGATATTGTGTATGATGCAACTCCACTGGATATAGCAGTTAATGTGGTGTCTGTGCTTTCTGGGTTACTAACAGTCCCCTAAAGTGATCAGAGACACAGTGATAATTCACACCCAATTTCCTTCTTTAAAATACCACACACAAGAAATGCGCTAATAAAAACACTATCTATGTTTAAGAGTGCTAATTTCAACAGACTCACTCTGTTGCTTGGAATATGAGCAATACCCACACAGAATATAATTAGAACATTACTAATGCATGCCACTAGAAGTGAGGATAACATGAATATGTCTAATATAATCAGAATATGCATAGCAACCTAACACCCTACAGACTAAGATGTGGTTATTGGATTTTGGACAGGAAAGACTATTCCCTAGGAAGGAAAACACATGTCAGTTAGGCTCAGAAACTCTCCTCTAGGTATTGGCTCCTCATTGGCTCCCATCGTATGAATGAATGCTGCAGCATTACAGCTGTCTGGCAGAACCTCTTGCAATAACCTGGGGTGAAGACCTCTCTGCAACGATCAGTTCATGGGGTTTATATATTGTTGACCACTGACTTTCACCCTACATTATGGCACATTCCACTCGATCCAGTATATAACCGGTATGAATGGCCATAGTGAAAATACTCAAACTCAGATTACATCTTTACTCTGCAAATTCACTGTCAGACCTTGAAATGGAGATATCAAGAAACTTGTATCACTTTAGGTGTTAGCAAAGTCATGGTCTGACTGAATTAGCACTTTCACAAGTTCTACGAAAGTAGTGACATGCTGCATGTGAGCCAAACCCAGGGAGGTTAACTTAACATGCTCAAAATGGAGTCTGGCTTTGGGATCATTCTGACATTAACTCAAGGAGATCCTGAGACTAATTAACTTAATTCTGTGACTTTTTATTCCCGATCGACTGACACAGAGAAGAACTATACTATTTATGACTAGCATCTCCTGGCAATCAAATAGGAATTCTCACAGTGAAAACATCATCTTGAAGGAGCTTAAGATAAGATTACAGTATGTAAAGATCACAAAAATATTTTGTACCTCATGACTATGAAATGTACTAATTCTCAGCATGTCAGATTAACTTTGTTTGTTTCTGACTTAGATATGTCAGAACTTACAGACCAGGCAATCGTCATGGAAAAGCTAACATACTTTCTCAACAGAAAGATTTAGAATTAGAAATAAAAGAAGAAACACCATGTATTCAAGTCCTCTCTGCCACACCTACTAGCATTGGCAAGGTCTTGAGAAAGTTAAAAAACAAGTACAAGCTCAGAAATTAATAGAACAGGTACCACAAAAAAGATCCATTCAAAAAGGCTATTATATCCTTACAATACATTATGGCCCTCACTACAACCCTGGTGGTCGGTGATAAAGTGGTGGTAATACCGCCAACAGGCCGGTGGCACAAAAAATTGAATTATGACCACAGTGGAAACCGGCAACACAGACAGCCACTTTAACACACCGACCGCCACGGTGGTAGCAACAAGCACCACGGCGGTAACCGCCAACAGCCAGACAGAAGACAAGGCTCCGCCCACTATATTACGAGACACCAATCCACCAGCTTTTCCGGGGCGGTACCAATGTAATCAAAAGCATGGCAGAAACAGTGCAAAGAAGGGAAACAACTCACCTCTGGACACTCGAAGAAGAACCACGACACCATGGGGCCCGAACTACAGGTATTATCCATGCTGGTTTACCTCCTCCTACACCAGGAATACCAACGGCGGCAAAGACGACCACGGTGAGTACTGCCCCTAGCACACAAAGGAAGGGGGGAGGAAAAAGAGAGACACACACACACAACATCCCCACCTACAACACCATGCACACAAACAGATGCAACAACATTACAGTGTCTGCACTTGGTGGGTTGCCCACTGCTTGGTCCTGAGGAGATCAAAGCCACAGTCTCTCTAGTGGGTGGTTTGCGCACTGCTTGGCCCTGGGGAGTGCAAAGCCACATTCTCTCTAGTGGGTGGTTTGCCCACTGCTTGGTCATGGGGAGTGGAAAGCCACAGTCTCTTCAGTGGGTGGTTTGCCCACTGCTTTGTCCTGGGGAGTGCAAAGCCACAGTCTCTCAAGTGGGTGGCTTCTTCCACTGTTTCTGGAGGGGGCCTTGTGCCCAGTGTGCTTCATCCTGGCAAGGAGGGGGTGAGTGGATGCCTTCTTCCACTGGTTCTGGAGGGGGCATTGTGCCCTGTAATGCAGATCTTGGGGAGTGCAGGTTCACAGTCTCTCACCTGGGTGTCACACATACAGGATTTGCAGGGGCCAGGACGCACTACAGCCCATGGAGGCAATGACGGCTGCTCAGTGGTGGCAGTGGTGGGGCTGGTGGAGGTGCTGCCAGTGGTGGGGGGAGGCACCAGCACTTCCCCTGCAGCCTCAGACGGCTGCCCACTGGGGCTGCTGCTGCTGGCAGTGGTGCTGGTGGAGGTGCAGGTGGTGGTGCTGGTGCCGGTGCTGGTGGCGGTGCTGGTGGCGGTGCTGCCAGTGATGGGGGAAGGTACCAGCCCTTCCTCTGCAGCCTCGGACGGCTGCCCACTGGGGCTGCTGCTGCTGGCAGTGGTGCTGTTTGCGGTGCAGGTGGCGGTGCTGCCAGTGATGGTGGGAGGCTCCAGCCCATCTCCTAAAGCCTTGGATGGCTGAAGTGCCATGGCTGGTGTTGTTTGCTCAGATGCTGCTCCAGCACCCAGCTCCATATCCATCCTGCCTGTGGTGTCTGTGCCTTTGGCATTACCCTTGGCAGCTGCTGGCCCCTTCTTGCCTTTGGAAGCTGGTGGCCCCTTCTTGCCTTTGCCAGCTGTTGGTGCCTTCTTGCCTTTGGTCCCTACCCTGCCATGTTTGTCCTGGCCTAGGGGCACCCACAGGCCCACATCCCCCACCCATATAACATCCTACCACACGCAATTTGCTGATTTTGAAACTGTACTCACCCCCTTGTGACTGCTGTGATACTTTCAAGCACCCATCCAACTCCGGATAGGCCACCGCCAGGATGCGGGACATGAGGGGGAGTCAGGGTTCGACTGACACCCCTTCCTCGTTGGAAGGCCATTCGCCACAAAGGCCTACGCTGTCTTCCTTGCCCAGGTCCTCCCACCTTTTGCAACAGTGGGTGCTCCCTCTACCGTAGACCCCCAGGATCCACATGTCCTTGGTGATGGCACGCCAAATACCTTTTTTCTGATGGGCACAGACCTGCAGAGAAAGATACATAGAAAAAGGTATCAGCCATACCGTCTGGCCTGTAACACACATGGCCCACCAAATCCCTCCCATCCCCTTACGTACATACATTGGAGGTCGCGTCCCGGTGGTGCATACCGTCACCGCCGGTGTACATCACCATTGGCTCCTGGAACACATAGGGGCCAATTGTAACTAATGAGCAGTTGCACAGTGGTCCCCAACCGCCTCCCGCAGCGCACACAGCGTCAGCGGAATTACCTAATTTCCACTTGTCCCTCCACACAAGTCAGGCGGCCGCCATTTCATAGGGGAGCAGATATAGTGAAAATAATTATGTTTGAACACTGACTTTGTGTTTCACCACTGTGCATATTAGTTGTTCAATGTTCACCAGTAGCACATCACATTTTGAATTCAGTTTAGCTGCCTATTGGCTTTAAAGTGGCATTAGACATTATATTCTGTATTCAGTATAGCTGCCTATTGGCTTTATTGTGGCGTTATACATTACATTTGGTATTCAGTTTAACTGCCTATTGGCTTTATCCTGGCGTTAGACATTGCAGTTAAGACATTGCAGATGAGCTTTGTTTTTCCACATGGTGAACTAAGCTTGTGTTTTTTGTATTTTCTCTTACCAAACACGATAGCATGATAAGGATGCGCATATTTTGTGGTTTTCGGCCTTGGGAGAGACAGCCTTGAAAAGTTGGCCAACTTTCGACGCTTGTTTCTTCCAACTCTGCCCTACAGTAGCCAGCATGTTTTGAACATTATAAAAGGTGTCCCTGGGCAGCAGTGAGGGGAATTTTCCGAGACTTCAGTCAGGAGTGGACGTCAACTGCCTGACATGTCTCTTGAGGGTGGAAAATCTATTTCTCGCAGTTGAACAGGGGTCATCAATTTGCTTGCATGAGAAAGATGACGAGCAGTGATAGGCCTAACGGTGATGAATTTTGACTTTTATTCTTTGCTTGACAGTTATGCTATAATATACTCACATATATTTGCTGTGTACATTGCAGTTGAGAATCACTTTGATATATTTTCCTTTCATTGCTGTGACTATTTTCAAACATGTGCCTCCAAACTACTAATCTCCTCTCCCAGGAACCTCATGGTGAAGTAATAATAAATGTCTTCTTTAAACTAAGAAGTGCATTCCAGAGATTTTTGTCAACTCAGTCATTAGTGAAAGCAAAACGGCAGGCCATGGACCTAATTGCGTCAAAGCCGGCATAGGCACATTTTTGTACTCTGTTTCTTGCACAAATTGCAATGCATTGTACAATGACGTAATGTTGGAAACTGAGCAGATGCTCATTGTTTTTCCCACTAGAGTACAACCGGTAAGGATGGATAGGAGATGCAGACATACCCCCAAGTACAGACCCATGGTGGACCTGGCAACAATGGAAGAAGGGCACATTATCCTCACCTACAGACTTGATAGTGCCACAATCCAAGAGCTGTGTGCCCAATTGGAGCCAGACCTGATCTCAGCTCTCCGTCATCCCCATGGGGTCCCCCCTCTTGTGCAAGTCCTATCAGAGCTCCATTTCTTGGCAAGTGGCTCCTTCCAAGTGACAATGGCCATGGCAGCAGGGATCTCACAGCCTATGTTCTCAAACGTGCTGACCTGATGAAACACATGCTCAGCTACATCGTGGAGGTGGAGGGTTTGGCCATAGTGAAGGTTGACTTCCATGCAATGGGACATATCCCCATCATCATTGGTACTATTGATGGTAGACATATTGCCTTTGTTCCCCACCTGGAGAAATGAACAGGTGTACAGAAATCGAAAGAGCTTTCACTCTATGAAAGTGCAGATAGTGTGCCTGGGGGACCAGTACATCTCCCATTTGAATGCAAAGTATTCTGGGTGTGTGCATGATGCCTATATCCTGAGGAATAGCAGCATCCCATATGTGATGGCTCAACTCCAGAGGCACCGGGTGTGGCTAATAGGTGAGCCCATGGTCCCCACCCAGTGTATGTTGGCATATGGGTGTGGGGTTGGCCCTAAGGGTGAATGTCTAGCTAACAGGTATCCCTCGATATTTGCAGCTGACTCTGGTTACCCCAACCTCTCATGCCTACTGACCGAAGTGAGGAATGCCAGGACAAGGGTAGAGGAACGTAACAGTGAGGCACATGTGCGAACAAGGAGGATTATTGAGCGCACCTTTGGCATCCTGAATGCCAGGTTCAGGTGCCTCCATCTGACAGGTGGATCCCTGTGCTACTCACCCAAGAAGGTGTGCCAGATCATCATTGCATGTTGCATGTTGCACAACCTAGCCTTGAGATGCCAGGTGCCTTTTCTGCTGAAGGATGAGGCTAGAGATGGTCATGCAGCAGCGGTGAAGCCTGTGGATAGTGACGAAGAGGAGGCAGAGGAAGAGGATGTGGACAACAGAACAACTATCATACAACCGTACTTCCAGTGACACATAGGTAAGGCACTGTAACCTCACCTTCCATTGCTGTTTTGTGTACTGAATCTTCTCTGGCTGGCTGTTGTTCCCACTACTATGGCCACTTATTGTACCCCTTAACATGTCTATTTGCAGATTTTTGTGCCCTACTGTGGATCCTGGTGTATTGACTGCAGCACATTACAGGTCATATGTATGTTTACATAAATGTACTGTCTATTTGCAATGTCTACAGATTGTTAAACGACTGCATCCTTAAATCATTAGACGTGCTCCATACTTGTATTTTTCCAAGGGTGTTTATTTCAGTGCTGAGAATTAAATGGGGATGTGCAATGGCCTGGGTTGATGATGGAGGAAAGCCCAGAATAGAGTTCAGTCTATTTGTATCACAGGTACATTGTCCAAGGAGGCCTAGGAAGTGGAGCAATGGCAGTTCAAGGTGGACAGGGTGACAGATTGGAACACAAGGGTGACAATCAGGGGAGTCTTATTTTCTGGCGGGGTCTTGGCAATGTTCTCTGGCTTCTGCCTGGATCACAGGGACCGTTTACGGGGTGGTTCTCCTTCTGCAGGGGGTGGGGTGCTAGTGGCCTGTTGTTCCTGTGGCAGGGCCTCCTGTCCACTAGTGTCAGCGGAAGTGTAAGGCTGTTCATCAGTGTGGCTAGTGTCAGGGGCCCGTTGGTGTGCCACTGCCTCCCTCATGGTGTTGGCCATATCTGCCAGCACCCCTGCAATGGTGACCAGGGTGGTGTGGATGTCCCTCATGTCCTCCCTGATCCCCTGGTACTGTCCCTCCTGCAGCTGCTGGGTCTCCTGCAACTTGGCCAGTATCTGGCCCATGGTCTCCTGGGAATGGTGGTATGCTCCCAGGATGGTGGTGAGCGTCAACTGGAGAGCCTGTTCCCTGGGCCTGTCTTTCCCATGTCACACAGCAGTCCTCCCAGGTTCCCTGTTGTCCTGTGCCTCTGTCTCCTGAAACGTGGGCCCACTGCCACAGACCCCTGGTTGTCTTTGGGTTTGTGGGGTGGCCTGGGATCCCTGTAGTGGTGAACACACTGCTGATTGATGTGTCCTGGGGACAGTGGTAAGGGCCCGCTGGGTGGGTGCTGTGGTGGTGTTTCCTGAGGTGGGAGGCTCTGTGGTGGGATGGGACTGTGTCTGGGTAACTGACTGTCCAGAGATCCCTGATGGGCCAGGTTGGTCATCCAGATCCAGGCGTGCAGAGCTGCTGTCATCACTGTGGGCCTCTTCTGTGGGGGGACTGGAGGTTGCTGGTGCCTCCTCTCTGGTGACGTGTGGGGGTCCTGTGGGGTTGCAATGTTATTGTTTATGCGTGTGACATATTGTGCATGGGTATGTTGCCCTCAATGGTTGTTATTACCATGGCAGCTTTGCCTTGTGTGAGTTGGTATTTGGTTGGCTAAGTGATTGTCTCTAGTGTGCATGCAGTGGTGATGGTTGTCCATGCAGGTCTGTGATGGGAGTCCATGCTTTGGTAGAGCATGCAGGGCTTGCTATTGGGATGGTTGGGTTGTGATGTTGGGGTATATGGGAGGTGGTGGAGTGCTGTGTGTGAGGGTGAGTGCGGGGGTATGTGATGGCATGCAGGTAGGCAGTTGAAAGTGTAAAAGATCTGACTTATCAAAGTCCAGTCCTCCTGCTACTCCTGCCAGGCCCTCAGGATGCATGATTGCCAAGACTTGCTCCTCCCATGTTGTTAGTTGTGGGGGAGGAGGTGGGGGTCCACCGCCAATCCTCTGTACTGCTATCTGGTGTCCTGCTACCACGGAATGCACCTTCCCCCTTAGATCATTCCACCTCTTCCTGATGTCATCCCTTGTTCTGGGGTGCTGTCCTACAGCGTTGACCCTGTCCACGATTCTCCGCCATAGCTCCATCTTCCTGTGAATGGATGTCTGCTGCACCTGTGATCCAAATATCTGTGGCTCTACCCAGATGACTTCCTCCACCATGATCCTTAGCTCTTCCTCTGAGAACCTGGGGTGTCTTTGTGGTGCCATGGGTGTAGTGTGTGTGGTGTGTGGGAGGGTGTGTGGGGTGATGTGTTGGGGTGTGTGATGTGAGGTGCGTGAATGGTGTATGGCTGATGGTGTTCTGTGGCTCTGGTTCTGTGGGTGCTCTTGGTGTGGCTCTCTCTCTGTTGCTAATTTGTGGGAGTCATAAAGGGTTGTGGTTAATGTGGGTGTGTGTTTTATAGAGTTGTGGGTGTGTGGGTGTGGTGTGTGTATATGTGTCAGGTGTGTGTAGTTTGAATTGTCCAGTGTGGTGTTGTTGTGTATGTGTGTGTGCATTCTGAGCGCGGTGGTATGTCCCGCCAATGGTTTACCGCAGTTGAATGTCCGCCAGGGTGCATCCTTGGGTCATGATGCTGTGGGCGTAGTTCTGTTGGTGTAACAGTGTGGGTTTCGATACTACCAGTTTATCACTGACCTTTGGGCTGGCGGACTTGTGTGTGTGTCTGTATAGTGTTGGATTTCTATGTGTGGGTCATAATACGGGTAGCGGTATACCGCCGCGGTCGCGATATGTTGGCAGCAGTCAGTATGGTGGTAAGGGGCACTTATCGCCAATGTCATAATGAGGGCCTATATCTTCCCAACAGAGCTGTGCAAAATAATGTTCAGTAGCAAGTCACCCTGGTCTGACAAGAATTATAGAACTAGTTTCAAGAGATGTTTGGTTGCCTCACCTGGAGACACCTATCAAGAACTATGTAAATAGGTGTTCTGTTTGTGCAAAACATCACACAGACCTGCATCAGGAATCCTTCAGTCTTTACTCACACCAAAATATATATTGAACATGATTTCTATGGACTTCATTGATGCATTTCCCACATCACAGAGTTATTCTTCAATCTGTGGAATAATAGACTTCACTAAGATGGGACATTTTATTCCACTGAGTGAAACCGGCAGCAATGTTCATCATTTACATCTTTTGTTTGCATTTTCAGTTCTTCTGGTTTCCGGGGATCCATCGGAAGGTGTTGCGAAGCATGGGAAGGGTGTTAAAGCAAGAGGATGTGATGGTGTTGACGTGCTGGGTCATGGAGAGCGATGAGTCCAGTATGAAGCTGAGGTTGCGTGCATGGGTGGTGGGTGTTGGGGCAGATCCCAGAGTGGCAGGCTACCAGGAGTCATCCCATGCTGATCTGTTGGGGCTGTAAATGATGATCTTGGTCTTCTCCAAGTTCAGTTTGAGGTGGCTTGCCTCCATCCAGTCGGCGATGGTGTGAAGTCCAGTGTGGAGGTTGGTCTTGGCGGTTGCGGGGTCCTTCATGAGAGAGAGGATGAGCTGGCTGTCGTCTGCTTAGGTGACGATGTTAAGGCCGTGGGATGAGACGATGTTGGCGAGCGGTTCCATGTAGACATTGAAGAGGGTGGGGGTGAGTGAGGAACCCTGGGGGACTCCGCAGATGGTCTTGGTGGCTTTTGACAGGATCGGGGGAGGCAGAGTCTTTGGGTTCTGCCAGAGAGGAAGGGTGTGAGCCAATCCAGTTCTCTGTGGCGGATTCCAGCATCATGAAGGTGTGTGCAAAGGGTGTGGTGAAAGACAGTGTCGAAGGCTGCGGAAAGTTCAAGAAGGGTGAGGGCAACGGTATCACCTTTGTCGAGCCTGCTCCTGATATTGTCGGTGCAAGCGATAAGGGCGGTCTCTGTGCTGTGGTTCTTGTGGAAGCCGGACTGGGCGATGTTGAGTAGGCTGTTGCCCTCCAAGAAGCGAGATAGTTGGTTGTTGACTATCTTCTCAAAGCCCTTCACAGGGAAGGGGAGTACGGAGATGGGTCGGTAGTTTTTGAGGTCTTTGGGGTCGTTTAGGGCTTTTTGAGCAGGGCATTGACTTCGGCGTGTTTCCAGCTCTCCGGGAAGATGGCGGTCTCGGAGGAGCTGCTGATGATGGTCCGGAGCTGGGGAGCGATGATTTTGCTGGCTTTATTGAAGACATGGTGATGGCAGGGGTTGGCGGGTGAACCGGAGTGGATGGTGCTCATGGTCTTGGTGGTTTCCTCATCGTTGGTGGGGATCCAGGCACTCAGGATGGTGGTGTGGATGGGTGCATCGGGTCGGCCTTAGCAGTGGTGGTAGTGGGGGCGGCGTGCGAAGCTGCCATGGACGTCTGTGATCTTGCAGTGAAAAAAGGTGGTTTGTGAGTTCCTTGATGATGCTGAAGAGCTCCTTGCTATTGTGTGCATTGTTGTCAATTCGTTCTCTGTAGAAAGATCTTTTGGTGGTCCGGATGAGCTTCAGATGGCTGATTTGAGGGCGGCATGGTTGCATTCTGTTTGTTCTTGGTTCCAGATCTTCTCGGCTTTTCGGCATTCCCGTTTGGAGGCCTGAAGGTTTGCGGTGAACCAGGGAGCTTTTTTGTTGGTGCTGGTATTGGTGGTTTTCCTGAGTATTGCAGTATTCGAGCCATTGCTTGAGGTTGAGGGGGGTTAATTGAGATGATAGATTTACAGGTGTCACCAGAGTTATCCAAACAATCTGAGAGAGTTCTTGGATTCTTTTACAGTGCTCTTTGCTTTTTGCATAGGCCAGTTTTCCCAAGATTGAGTTAAGGTGGGACCTCATAAGTGATTTGTCTTAACCAGCACTGGCTTGGCTGTCCCTTTTAGTGGAAAAAGAAGGCCCCTGCCTGTCAAGTTATTCTACCTTTCTGACCATCTTTAAACATAGGTGCAAATGGCCAGTCCTTGAATTTTCAGCTGAGGGTGCTCTCTGTGATATTCAGCAAGGAGGACATGGTGCCTTGACTTTCATTACCTTGCCCTACCATCTGGCAGCTTAGACCACATGGGTTGAACCAATCTTTATAATGCTCTTTCACAGGGCCCTCAGATAAGAAACTATGGATGAGTTAGTCCACTCCACCTGGCACGTGTCACTTTCAGAGCTCATGGATGAAACCTCAAAAACTGGGCACTACTTGTGGGAACACAGCTCCAAATGTTTAACAGCATAGGTATCTCCAGTAGTCTGGGGATCCAGATTTTTTATTCAGAAGATTTAAACTGTTCCTGAAGAGTGATCCACTTCCTCCTGTGAATAACCAATGCGTTGTGGCATGGCCTGTGGTTCTCTCTCTGACACCGAAGGGGAACATCACTGCAAGCACAGGTTGTGCATGTTTTGTGGATCTCCTGAACACCTAATCCATACCTGGAGAGAATGTTGCCACTTCTAGTGATGGTGGTCTGTACTTAGATGAGAATTGGGCAAGAAAAGGGAACACTAATTTCAAAGGTCTCTCTGGAGCAAGTTCAGACAGTTGATGGTGCACCTTTGACATCTGATCCAGTTATAGAAATGAAAGTTCACTTATGGAAGACTTTTGCAAACATTAGGAAACTGTTTCATTTGTTCTTCTTGCCTGACTTTATCACACAGCTATGTTCCAGGAGTTTAATGACTTGCTCACCGTAACCCCTACATCAACTGGGAGACAAGAACATTTAATTTGTCACCCCAGTTCTGCCAATATTATTATCTTCTGAAAGTTACTAGAAATTCAAGGAAATGGTTATGGTTCGTTTCTGACCCTAACATGATAAATGTTTTTCAAGGTACTCCTGCTCAGTACCATAGCTTTGATGACCTTTTCGAGAACACAAGGAGCTATTTTTTTACTCCCCATTGGGAATTTAATTGCATAAATCTTATATAACCCAAAGTTGCTTATCTCTTTATAGTAGATTATTCCCTTTCAGAGTCTAAAAAAGAGGTTCTAATGCAATATGTGCAAGAAAGGATTTGATCACCCGATCTTCCTCCTTCACCATAGTGTCAATGTTTTTTGTTCTGAAGAAATCAAATGAATTGAGATTCTGCATTGCTTTCAGTGAGTTGGCACAGTCTTGGTGTATTTTTCTTAAGTTCGTAGCCATTACTATTGTGCCTTCTTTCCTGTTTTCCTTCAGCCTGTCTCCTTGGCTCCTGTATATTGTCTACTGCCATCTAGGCTTTCCTTCTTGAAGCCTGGGAGTCTAGGTTTGAATCTTTTTTTACAGAGGACTGCACTGGTCATCTTGCTGTCTAATATTCAACTTTTCCGAAGCCATATTCCTCAGACAGCAGGAGATGTTTTTCTATCCTGGTGTTTTCCTCCATCGGGCTCCTTCTGGAAGGCACTACATGTAGGGCATTACTTTTCAGCTGCATCATCTCTACTGAAAGGGTTCACCCTTACCACTGGCAGACCAAGTCTGTGAAGAGCAGAACAGCCAGAACTTGAAGCAGCCTCAGAGGTCCAGCTAAACATCATATGCGTGACATATAAATGGAAACTCACATGATGGATAATGCCTCCCATGTTGTACATAAGCTATGTGGCTGTTGTGGAAAGTATCTTAAAGCAAATTATAATTTATTATATCTTCATATATCTATCATACTAGCATACTCCTCACATAAACATTGATTGCTAAGCAATATTCTGTGCCCCAGAGCAATACATCATATTTGTAATGAGGGAACTCCCAAACCCTAGTGTCACTCTTGAGGAATGTGGAGATAGTAATGAGGAGATGATTCCAAAGATCCATGACAGGCCACTGGAACCTAGAACCCCTAGAGAGACTAACCAAAAAGAAATATCAAAAACAGCAGATAACAAAGTCATTATCCATAGGATTTTTAGTGCTGATATACACACTGCTGGGCAGTCTACTTAGAATCTGTGGAACACTTCTGTATGAGTGGTTGATTGATTCCAAAGCAGGACCAAGTGAAGAATAATTCCTAATTCTTGAGTTGGCGAGAATAAAAATCTACTGGCCATGTCCCTTTACCTGGCACTTGAAGGGTGAATAGAGAGAAGACAAATGCACTCATTTTTGTACTACCCATGAGACACCATTTCTTGAATTATGACACCATCAAGAAAACCGTCAAGACATCTTGAGACACAGACCAAGGCTGAATGCTATCATGCATGAAATCACAGCCATTAAAAGAATGTACTTAGTGGAAGCACAAGTAGATAAACAGGATACCGATCTGGTTATAACACTGAAGTGGAGCTAAAATGTTACATTGTGACCAGGAAGATAGTACTTGAAGAGACAATGTGAACTTCTATGGCATATCAGAAAATCAAAAAAGGGCAAACATAAGGACCTTTTGATGGGACTCCTGTCCAAATTGCTGAACATGCATTTTTCCTTGTTGCTCTAACTCCAGAGAGCCCACACAATTAGCTGTAGCACTCATTGAGTGACTGTCCAAGCCCTATAGTGTCATACTTTCTCAGGCAAGAAGAAGCATACCAAATATTACAAGCAACCCAAACACACAGCCTATACACACATGAGGACCACACTGTCACCACAATAGCAGTTTTCTTCTGACACAAACATGAAGTGAAAAGCATTTTTTGGCCTTCAGACCCAAAAGCAAGATGTGCAATATCAAGTTTGGAATCTTGAATGGAGCAACCACATTGATCACTATATGAGGCAGGTGTTTACGGTACATAGATCCTGACAACCTGGAGAAATTTATTGGCAGCAAAGAATCACACAGCATGGAAACCAATGGCTGGAGAAACATCCAGACATAGCCCTCCAGATAAAATACCTTTGACTCTCATCCGGTATTACAAAGAGACATTTTCACACAAGGAAGCTTTAAACAATGTCTAGTGGTATTAGTGAAGGACATAGGCAAATCAACATAGTGAACAGACTTATTCTACCCTATCCTGGGTTCTAACGTGACAGTTACTTTATAAACATTGATGTGTTTGGGCAGTCAACATAGCTTAGCTCTTGCCACTCATTACCCCAGAGTGGTATGCTTTTCTGCATTTTGAGATTCAGTGGTTGATGATCTTTTGATTTCTCGGGCATACCTGTAGAACTTCACATAAATAGGACCAGAAAGTTTGCATGTGTACTTGTGCTGGCCATGGCTGGGGCAGCGGGCTATACAAGTTGCCTATAATTGTTAAGTGGAGGCATTGTGAGAGATGAGAATGTGGTGCTCTGGCCAAAGCTGTCAACTTTGGACCTGGGGAATGAGGATTTACGCCCATATTTATACTTGTTGACGCCAACCTGTGCCAACGCAGGTTTGCATCAAAAAGTTTAACGCCTGCTACCGCCATTCCAACGCGCCTGCTGGGCATCATATTTAAGGAATGACGGTAGCCAGCGCTGCGGCCTGGTTAGCATCAAAATAAATGCCTCTAACCGGGCAGCGGAGGCGTAGGGAAGACTGGGAAAGAATGGTGCAAGTCAGGTTAGAGTAAAAAAAAAATGACTCTAACCTGATGAGGGTCATTTTTTGATGCACAACCCGATGGAAATGACTCCTGTCTTAGCAAAGAGAGGAGTCATGCCCCCCCCTGCCCAATGGTCATGCCCAGGGGACTTCGGTCCCCTGGGCATGGCCATTGGGTACAGTGGCATGTAGGGGGGCCCAAGTTAGGGCCCCTATGCCACTTAAAATAAATGAAAAAAATACTTACTTGCACCTACCTGCACTCACCATAGATGGGTCCCCGCATCCATGGGTGTCCTCCAGGGGTGGGCTAGGGTGGCACGGGGTGTCCCTGGGTGCAGGGAAGGACACTTGTGGACTGTTTCCATGGTCTCCCACCATGGAAAAGAGCCCACAGGTCCCTTAACGCCTGCCCTGACCCAGGCATTATTTTTTTATGCAAATCGGGATTTACGTCATTTTCCAGCTCTGCCTCCCAGCCATGAGCTATTTTTTGCCCGGTTGGATGAATATGGCGCACAGGTCATTTTTTGGATGGGAACGCCTACCTTGCATGTCATTAGCGCAAGGCGGTTTCATGCATCCATAAAATGACGCACACTGAGATATTTTGACGTTAGCGGGGTCTAGCGTCAAAGTATAAATGCGGTCTAAGTTTTGCACCGAATTTGCATTAAAAAAGACACAAATCCGGCGCAAACAAAGTATAAACAGGGGCCTTAGTCTCTGGGTCAGCTCAACAACCTGTGATTCTGGGTAATATGTATTTCTTAATTTTCCAAAAATGAATATGACCATCTGTAATGCAGCTGGTGCTCGTAAAGTTCTCCAATATGTTTGGGTCAAGTTTGTGCTATTAAAAAATGCAAAAAGAATTGTGATAGGTGGTTCCTTCTAACTCTCTCCTCAATATCCACAGACCCAGTTCATTAGATGATTTCCCCTCATTACATCTCCAACAGACCTGTAAAAGTACGCTTGTCCCCTGCCTTTTTCCCAGCTGATCTCAGAAAAACCTGATATTGTCTGCCCTCAATTGTTAAGTTGTCAGGCAAAGATACAATAATACAGACAATATTACCTTGTCCCTAATTAATCCTTTACAGGGTTGACCCTCGTTTTAAAATTAATCTCTCCCTTCTCACATCATCCTCTGATACGCAGTCTTCAACACATAGGCGGCCTACCTTAATGGTGACTTAGATGTATTAAAAAGGAAGGTTTATGCCTGTGAAAAGGTTTATTATTCCAGGTAAAATTGTCGGTTTAAAGCTGAGTTAAAGGCTGCAATGGCATGCCTGAGATATGTTTTAAGGTCCTACTTTTGTGGGTGGCACAATGAGTGCCCACTAGGAGCATTTAATTTACAGGTGCTTAGTACGTGTAGTACCATAGACTAGGGACTTAGATGTGAATTAACTGTGCCAATTTCGGGTAAACCAATAATACCATGTCTTAGGATAGGATTGTAAAAGTAGGCAACAAGCCTAGACACATTTTTAAAATTGTGAAAGCCGTCATGTCTCTGAAGCTCATGTTAGGTGTTACGGTGAAATGGTGCCAACAATTGGCTCACTATTTTCAGAACAAGTTTGTGAATATTCAAGCCAGCCTCCTCCTTTAGTCTCAGGTGGAGGAGATCATAGTGGTGAATCAGCAGCCTAGTCTAAGTCAGGACTCGACTCTTATGCTGGACAGTCTTTGTCCGATCACTCCCAAAAGATTGCTACTAGCAATCTGTAGTCTTAAATCTGGTTTGCCCTTTGATCCATGTCCTCTGGGCTTTTTGGCCTTAGGGGCTGATGTTATTAACCCCCTGGCCAATAACCTCTTCAATGCTTCCTTGTCATCAGCTAAAGTTCCCCATGCTTCGGAGCAGGCTAACATTTTGCTGCTGCTGAATAAACCCCAGGCTGATCCTGGGGATCCTTCCAAATACAGACCCAACTCTTTGCTTCAGGCCTTCTGTAAAGTACTGGAAAAGCACGTAAATCATCATCTGTTCCACTACTTGGAGAGGAATAACTTACTGCACCAAAGTCAATTTGGTTTTTGCCCTAACTATAGTACAGAGATGGCGAAGTAGCAGATTACATCAAGGGTACCTTAGATGCCAGGGGTAATGCTGTGCTGGTCATGCTTGATTTGTCAGCAACCTTTGAACTGGTGCCCTTTCCATTCTCCTGGCCTGTTTCCGAGCCATCGGAATCAGGGGTTTGGCCTTGGACTGGCTGGCCTCGTTCCTGGAGGGAAGAGGTCAAGAGGTGTGGTGCCCACCTTTTTTATCTGAGTCCTGTGATCTCCAGTTAGGGGTACTTCGGTGCTCGACTTTGAGCCCCACTCTATTCCACATTTACCTTACTCTTCTTGCATTCCCGACGGGGGCACTAGGAGCAAAATTAATGTCCTCTGCTGATGACACCAAGTTACCATTTTCCTGGGGTAGGGATGGAATGGTCACTGGCAAAAAAATCTGATCCTGTTTGTCAGTAGTCTTTCAGTGGATGACTCACCATCAGCATAAATGTATTGCCAGAAACACAGAGCTACATTTTTGGGTGGGAAGAACTGATGAGCCCTTGGAATCCTTTTGGCCAGTAGATGTTCCTCCCCCAGTATGTCAAACTAGCATTGTGAAAAATCTAGGCTTCAAGCCTGATGGAGAGCTCTCCTTCCTGCCTCAGATCAATGCAGTGGTTGGGTCTTCTTTTCATCTGTTGTGTGTACTGAGGAAAGTCATGCCTGTTCTTACTCTTACCTGGTAGTACAAGCCTTAATAACATCTAGGCTTGGCTATGGCAGTGCATTAACACTGTACTTGGGCCTGTCCGATTACTTGATTAACAAATTGCCGGTCATCCAAAATGCAGAAGCCCGTATCATGCTAGGATTGCCCCTGAGAGCCCATGTTTCCCCTTATCTTAAGGGGCTCCACTGACTGCCTGTTAAATCCTTTTCAAGACCTTGCTCTTGATACATAAGGCATTTCATCAGTCGGGTGCTGATTACCTTAAAGAAAGGATTCGCTTTTATGTGCCATCCAGGCACCAGAGCTCAGCCAATCTTCTTCTGGAGAAAAATCCTAGGTTTTGCAGGCCAGAACAGGGGGCAAGTCCTTTTCAGTCCAAGGACCTTCATTATGGAGCAAATTTCCCTTAGAGCTACGGAACATTTCAGCCACCTCCCAGTTTCAGAAGAAACTAAAACCTTGGCTTTTTGAGCATTGGTTAGTGTCATTCCTCTCAGTTAGGTGGTGCAGAGTGCCAGGACACTCCTTGGAGTAACAGAGCTCTTTAGAAAGGCCCATTACATTACATTACGTTAGAGAGAGGACACAAGCACTTTAGCTCCAGGATGCCAAGTCTAACAGTGGGCATATGAGAAACAAGTGCGGAAGCAGCTGCCATTTCAGACTTGTCATATAGTAAGTCACCCAGGAAGACAGCTTCACTGGTGAATTCTATATGGAAAGAAACATTCAGTGAAATTTGTTTATGAGCTGTACAAGGAGGCATAACTTACAGGTGTCCTATTGTCACACTCTAACAAAGTTCACCCCACAATATTCCCTAAACAGGCTCACTCTACTACTCTAGTTTAGATTACTTTCACTTATCAATGTTAATGGAAAAATTCTAGCACAAAAGCTGGCAACAGGCTAAAATGACTAAACATTGCCCTTATCCAGCTGATTTATCCCTGAAAGAAACTCCTGAAACTAGTTACAGATGTTCTGCTACTTATTGTAGTCCAACAGTAATAACACAACTGACACATAGAACGGTCATTAGCTACAGAAAAAACTTTTGACAGGGTAAAATGGGTTACATATTTCAGCCATCAGACAAAACAGACCTAAGATTTCACTTGATTTTAAAGGTAGTCTGAATTTACACAGGAGTAACTGTCCAGGTCAACTTTGGCAATTTCCTCTTCAAAACATTCATCATATCATGATATACACACCAAGGCCCATATGTATCATGTTTTTGCATTGCCCTTGCATCATGAAAGGGTGACACAAGAGCTAAGTGAGATCTATCAAACCTTACAAGGTTACCTTGCATGGACCTGCAAGACTTGACACATATAGAGTAACACAGGAAAGGGCAAATTGCTGCATTATTCTGTGGCAGGGTGGATTTCCATGGGTGGAGTGTGGGTGTTCCCATGCATCCAGCCATAGATTTTGGTGCATTCCCTGATTTACCATTAGTGGTATACTTGGGAATGCATCAAAATACTACGCCACCCCAGATGAGGTCTAACGAGGAAAAATATCTTCTAACTATATTTCTTTTTGTTTTTCACTTTTCTACATGTGCTGAATTTTGCAGCACACGAAGAAGTAGAAAAATGGCTCTCAGGATTGCTTTTATGCAGGCAGGTGGTCCTTCCTGCACATAAACAATCCTGACTACAATGCAGGAAACCTTTTAACATGACACAATAGTTCCTGCATTGGTGCTAAGCAGCAAAAAATGCACAAGTGCTATGAAAGGACATTAATGCATTGTATAATGGTAAATGCAGCACATTCCTGCACTTTCCCTTTCACACAGAGCAGCAAGGTGGTTTGCTGAGTTGTGCTGCATGATAGAATGATAAACATTCCCTGGAGGTTGTCTACTTTTTTTGTTGCTATTCGTGCTCGCATTACAACTCCTGGCTATAGCAATACAGTAACAGGTTCATATAAAAGGCATAACCAGTGTGGAGCATTAGTCCTAGCTTCTCTCATACATGAACACCATTTTATTGACCTCCACAGAATTGAAAATATCTCTACCCTTGCCATTTTTACTGACTTCTTAAAATTCAGTGGTTTGAAAGTGAATGGAGACAAACGCAAAGCCATTTCAGTAACTTCTTATACTATTAAACAACTATTTTGGACTTCCTGATTCAATGGAAGGAGGTTAATCTCTGTTATCTCAGAATTATTATCAATGGGAACCGGCAATCAATTAATAAAGACTAACTTGATTGCCAAGAACAAGGGCAATTTCTTCAGATGATTCCAACTACAGATTTCATTTGCGGTACATGGCAGGCAATGAACACAGTAGGGGCACCTAGATTCAATTATCGCTTTCTCATCCTGCTGTTAAACAACCCGTGATCACTACTGCAAGGACAAGACTGTGATGTACTGTCTTTCATACAGGGAGAGAAGCAAACAAAAAGAAAAAGAAAAACCTAGCGAGCTATATGCAGACAAAATCAGGATGCCTATGATTGCCCACCCTGATTTACAAAGGTGTCATGCAGTGTGTTGTGTGACAGGGAGAGAGTGGAAGAGAGTCATTGGTACAGATATATAGCACTTTACTCCCCTCTCCCTTGTGCAGGTGCAGAATTTTGCTGCCGAACACCACACATGCACACGTTTGTTCCATAGTGCAAGGGTTTGTTCATGAGTATAGCATAGACTTCGTATTGGAAGGCTATCATTCCAGTACAAAATACTATGGCCAAGATTTACAAAGGTTTTGCATTGGGATTGTATTATATTTTCAATGCAAACCTGATGCAAATCCTTTTTTGGGATTTTGCAAACTAAGGCAAATTGGTATTTGTGTGGTTTGTAAGGAAAAGTAAGGCAAAGCATCGCTTTGGAATGCTTTGCGTTAATTAGCATCAAGGGGGATCTACATGCGAGGTACATGGGTGTTCTCATGCAACCACTCATGCTTTCTGAGGAAAATACTATCTATTAACATGAGTAGACAGGGTTTTTGACCAAAAGAAAATGCTGCTGGAAAGCAGGCATTAAAAGAAGACATACTAGCCGACACGATCCAGGGGAATGTTAGAAGGAAAAGCACTCACTATATAGTGTCATAAGTAACTACAAAGGACAGTGCTATCCTAGGTAGATCCCCTGATCAAACTGCTAGGAAAACCAAAAGGTAATCCTTAACTAGTATGCAACACGGATGCACTCAAATCCAAAAGCAAATATAGTCAAATGTTGAACATAAATGTCCATTATCCACAAGTGTATTCCAAATCTTCTTTAATGTTTCATAGCATCATCCGTCCCTAATATTTCTTGGCAACATCCATCTTTAATGAGATTCGCCACTCTTAAGCCAACACGTGTTTCGTCAGGGTACAAATCTCCCCAATGACTTCTTCAGGACTTGACACATCTGTTAATAATGCATAATTCTAATGACTAACCAATTATTATTATAAATTCTTTGTAAAATTAAAATTCAGATTAGATTAAATTAAATGAGTCAAGTTAAATTATATAAAATTAATGAAAATTATAGTACCACACCACGTGCTCTAATAGGTGGGAAACACCTATTTGTGTCGTCAAGCTTATCAACAATATAATATTGAAGTGATTCTAACTGTTTTGGCATCGTAATCTCTTTAAATCTAAAAAGATTGAAAGTAAACTCTATAGGAAACCCACGTCATGTAACGCATTACTGTATGCAAAAAGTGCTCATCCTGCAAGCCAAATTAAAGTGATACCATTTGGCAAAATGATTCGAGCTGGGAGAAATTGCAGCATAGATGAGCATTTTAAAGATTGTATTTATGACATGAAAAAACGTTTCATTTCCAGAGGTTATCAAAGGAGAGACATTAATAACTCTGCCCAGAGAATTCAACAAATATCTTGTGAAAGTACATTAAAAACCACGAAAAGAGCCCCAAGAAAGGAGCAACAAATGCGAATAATTCTTGACTATACGGATAGTTCTAGTCTATTACTTAAGACTTACATATTGACACAGGATACTATTTTGAGGAAATGTATTAAAAAGAAACCTGTAGCCATTTATTGGAAAGGGAAGACTCTAAACAATATGTTGTGTCCTAGTTATTCATCTAAATATGTAAATACGAATTGGTTGGATCAAAGCAACAGAGGATTTTACAAGTGTGGTAATTGTAATGTCTGTAGATGGGCATGCCAAGGACAAAAAGAATTTAGAGGTATGGGGAATAAGATATATTCAATAAGAACATATATCAACTGTAACACTACTTATGTGATATATATATTGCTATGTAAATGTAATCAAATGTATATTGGAAGCACCATCCGCCCACTTAATGTGAGGATAGGAGAACACTGGAGAGCCATCAAACAGAATGACGATAGATACCCTATTGCCCTACATATGAAAGAATGTAAAGCACAGAATGTACACAAAGAATTTAAGTTTTTTGGTTTTGAACAAATCAAACAAAGCTCTACAGGGGGCAATAGGGAATTGACTCAAAGGAGGAATGAATCCTTGTGGATTACGAGACAAAACTCAGTAGAAAATGGGTTAAACTCTGATAATGAATTGGAATATTTTCTTGGAGACAATCATTGAAATAATCTTGTGAACATACTTGTTATTTGACTGCATACACTTATGAGTGGGATCCGCTACTCCGAAGACCTAGGCTCTACAATGTTATTCACTATTACTTAAAAACAAAAAGACGTGGTTCGACATCCAACTTTAGTATATGTCACACTTTTGGATATTTGTATTCAAGAACCTTTGAGTAAAGGTATAAGAAACATATAGGCCTATATTTGGGTATAGGAGATAGATTGTCACAACAAAGGGGGTAACCTTAAGCAAAACGAAAGTTTATTCAAAATGGAACCCAATTAGTTTCATCATATGACTTTTTTTTACAAACAGTTACGATTTGACATTTTAGATCAGTATGATCTAATGGAGAGGATTTTCTTTTCTATGCAGACTGTAGAAATTTTGTGAGCTACACGTAGTCTTTTTTTGCTCTCTACCATTTTGTCTGAGATTACGAACAGAAGCTGGGTAAACGTATACCTTTTAACAAATAATTATGATCTGACATTTTGGATCGGTATGACCAAATGAAAGGATACTTTTTCTATGTTGATTATGATGGACTATGTGAACTACACGTAGTCCCTTTTTGATTTTTAATTACATGGTTCGGAATTACAAATAGACGCTGGGTAAACGTGCTCTTCCCTCGCGTACTCGCATAACGGAAGAAACACACAGGAAACAATAGAATTGGACCGCAAACAGGGTAATTAGTACTTTGAGTTTATGTTTAGAAGTCTAAGTCGGCTGAATATAGATGTTTTGAATATTAAGGGCAATCCTTTGTATATAGATTGCTGAACTTAGAGAAAGAGAAATTACACACAAGTGAACGAATGATACGAGGGTAAGTGGTTAACCTAGACCTATTATATAGTTTGTAGCGATCATGTGAGGTTCTTTATACAGGATGTCACTTATATATATCCATAGAAATGCTGTTTGTATTTAAAATATAGAGAACGAATATCGGAACTTGGAGAGATGATTCAAGTGAATAGGTAATTTCAACTCTCTACTTTATGAGGTAGCACATAGAGGTGTTCTGTTTAACGGATTTCCCACTGGTTGAGCATGATTTATGGACATTTAACACTGGATTTTGGGAGGAATAAGGGATATTTTGTGAATTTAAATGATTAGATTTAAAGAGATTACGATGCCAAAACAGTTAGAGTCACTTCAATATTATATTGTTGATAAGCTTGACGACACAAATAGGTGTTTCCCACCTATTATAGAACGTGGTGTTCAATGCAATTCTGAAGCCCTCTATAACTCATGCCCTAAGGTAACTATAACTCGTGTCCTCGCTGTGCACTGCTAATCATCCCACAAATTACAGCAGTCATAACTGATAATATCAATGCAATATTTGCAGTAAATAAAATTAAGAAAAATCTGTGTTGGGCAGGTGTGCGAGTTATAGTTACTTTAGCATACAAGTTATAGTTATTTGTGATAACTCCAACTATAACAGGTGAATTTCTATGGTTTGATATGTTTAAAATGTGAGCCTAACTATAACTTTTTCGGTGAATATATATACATGTTGTTAGAAATGGGGTTTTTGGTTGGCAGTCAGGTTACCCCCTGTCCAAGCAAGGAACCTCACTCTAGTCAGGGCAAAGGAGAATCACCCTCAGTTAACCCACGCTCACCCCCTTGGTAGCGTGGCACGAGCAGGCAGGCTTAACTTCAGAAGCAATGTGTAAAGTATTTGTACCAACACACAGAGTAACACAGTGAAAACACTACAAAATGACACAACACAGGTTTAAAACAATAGAAAATATTTATCTAAACATAACAGGACCAAAATGACAAAAATCCAACATATACAAGACCAGCTATGAATTTAAAAAGCAGAAGAGTCCTAAATCCTTTAGAAAACAATGAGAACAAAAAGTACCTGGGTAGCGTCAAAATATCACCGCACGGGTGAGTGTGCCTCAGAAAAGGCCAGTGATACGTCGATTTCTCACTCGCAAGCGAGACTGTGCGTTGTTCCTCCTCCGGTAGGGTCGGCGTGCGTCGTTTTTCCTCTCCCACAAGAAAGTGATGCATCGATCGAGGCAGGCACATCAGGTCCGAGCAGGCTTTGCACTGTTTTTCCATGCCCAGCGATGTTGCGTTGAAAATCTGGCCGCACGGTATCACAAAACCGCACTGCATGGGGTTTGCGTCATTATCAGCCTCTGTTAGCGGGTGTTGCGCATTGTTTCTCCAGCCGCATTGCGTTGAGCTTTCACCCGCGATGCAGGTGGAGCGTTGATTTCAGCCGCAAAGCCGGTGGTGCGTCGTTTATCAGCCGCGTCACAGAAGGTGCATCAAAACTTTCCCATCACAGCGGTCTGTGTGTGGATTTTCAGTCTTTGGCTGCCAGCTTCACTTTTCAAGGGCCCAGGAACTGGATAGGTCACCACTTGGCAGGGCAGGGGTCTCAGCAGAGAGTCCAGGTGCTGGCAGGGGATGTCTTTGATGGCCCTGAGACTTCAACAACAGGAGGTAAGCTCAGTTTAAGCCATTGGAGATTCTTCACAATCAGGAATGCACAACAAAGTCCAGTCTTCGTCCCCTTTTACAGGCAGAAGCAGCAACTGCAGGATAGCTCCACAAAGCACAGACACAGGCAGGGCAGCACTTCTCTTCAGCTCTTCAGCTCTTCAGCTCCTCTCCTTGACAGAGGTTCCTCTTGATTCCAGAAGTGATCTGATTTTCTGGGGTTTGGGTGCTCTTCTTATACCCCTGTCTGCCTTTGAAGTAGGTCTATTTCAAAGGAAAGTCTCTCTTGTTTGTGAGATCCTGCCTTGCCCAGGCCAGGCCCCAGACATAAACCAGGGTGTTGGAGACTTCATTGTGTGAGGACAGGCACAGCCCTTTTAGGTGTAAGTGACCACTAATCACCTCCCTCCTAGCACAGATGGCTCATCAGGATATGTAGGCTAAACCCCAGCTGCCTTTGTGTCATTGTTTAGAGAGAGGTGCAAACAGTCCAACTGTCAAACTAATCCACAAACAGGCAGAGTCACAGAATGGTTTAAGCAAGAAAATGCCTACTTTCTAAAAGTGGCATTTTCAAACACACAATCTCAAAACCAACTTCACTAAAAGATATATTTTTTAATTGTGAGCTCAGAGACCCCAAACTCCAAATGTTCATCTACTCCCAAAGGGATCCTGCACTTTAATAATATCTAAAGGCAGCCTCCATGTTAACCAATGAGAGAGACAGGCCTTGCACAATGAAAACCGAATTTGGCAGTATTTCACTGTCAGGACATATAAAACACATTAGTGTATGTCCTACCTTAAACATACACTGCACCCTGCCCATGGGGCTACAGAGGGCCTACCTTATGGGTGTCTTACATGTAAGAAAAGGAAAGGTTTAGGCCTTGCAAGTGGGTACACTTGCCAAGTTGAATTGGCAGGTTAACTCTACACACACAGACACTGCAGTGGCAGGTCTGAACCATGTTTATAGGGCTACTAATGTGGGTGGCACAACCATTGCTACACGCCCACTAGTAGCATTTGATTTACAGGCCCTGAACACCTCTAGTGCACTTTACTAGGGACTTTCCAGTAAATCAAATATGCACATCATGGAAAGCCAATTACACATACATTGTATATAGGAGAACTTGCACTTTAGCACTGGATAGCAGTGGTAAAGTGCCCAGAGTAACAAAAACAGCAAAAACAAAGTCCAGAACACATCAACAACCTGGGGAACAGAGGCAAAAAGTTAGGGGAGACCACACTAAGGATGCCAAGTCTAACACACAACTGACACATTTCTTGAAAAATAGTTTGCTCTAGTAACTACACATGATATGGAAATGTGAGAGTTAAGTGAAAACAAAAAAAAATAGTTACCGTAGGCAACAATCTGTCCACAATTTCCTCTTTTAGTTACTTGTGTAGAAATTGCAGTTATTTATGACTAATGCACATGCATATGTAAGTAATCCTTTTTAAAGTTGGTGAAAAGGCTTGCATCCTCTGCTTGTTTACCATGTAAAAAAAAAACTTGACATGAAGTCCTCAAGGTTCCTTGAGGATTGTTTAGGGTGATAAGCTAGATATATAGGGCCTCATTACGACCCTGGCGGCCGGCGGTAAGCTGGCAGTAACACCGCCAACAGGCTGGCGGTGTTACTCCAGCTATTATGAGCATGGCGCAATAACCGCAGCCATACCGCCGGCCCCTCCACTATACCGCCAGGCTTTTGCCTGGAAGTCATAATCCCCAGGGCAGCGATGCACGTACCGCTGCCCTGGGGATTATGAGTCCCGGACCGCCAGCCTGGCCAAGGCGGTAAACACCTCCAAGGAAAGGCTGGCGGTAAGGGGGACTTGGGGTGCCCCTGGGGGCCCCTGCACTGACCATGCACTTGGCATGGGCAGTGCAGGGGCCCCCAGGTATAGCCCCGTCAGCATTTCACTGCCCGAATTTCAGGCAGTGAAATGCGCGATGGGTGCTACTGCACCCACTACACATCAGCATTGCCGCCAGCTCTATTATGAGGTGATGATGTGACTGTTACCGTCCGCTGGCCCAGCGGAAAAGTCATAATAGGGAACCAGAAATACCACAGGCACTGGCAACCGCCGAGGCTGTAATGAGGGCCATAGTGCTGTACAGTTCAAACATGCCAGAACATGAAAAGACATATTGCTTCCAGCAGTATTTTTATTCCAAACTTGATGGGAGAGAATGCTTTTGCAGGTAATTCCCTAAGTGCTATCTCGTTTTGGAGGAAGAAAACATAGTGCATACACTTCTGTCTACCAAACTGGCCATCCTGTGTACCGAAAAAGCATCTACGTATTCCTTCATTTTTGCCTCTTACCAACAAAATACTTTCTAATATGTTTCTTTGGTGATGTCTGCTTTGGTTTTGAGATGTACTGTGGTACATTCACCAGATGGCCGGCACGCAGACGTGTTTAGTCATTAGCTCCTTATAAGTTACTAAAAAACTTCAGTTTTTATGCCTATATTTGAAATCAATTTCGTTTTGTTTTTTTTGTTTTTTTTTTCTGAAGGGCATAGGTAACTGTAACTGACAGAAGTCAGACGAATAAGCCTGTGCAAAGAGCTTTAAATTAATAGTATAGCAAGTAAATATATACATATTTTTTAAGTGATATGTTCTTAAGTATGTTCATCTTGCCGTCTAAGTTTCTATGTAATCAAACATTTAAATTACAGCTGCAGTTTTATACAAGGTCTAAACTCTGTCATGGCACAGTGAATATTTTACATTTGAGTGAGGTCAATTTGCAGGTTTATTTCTCTGGCAGCTTAAAATGTTTGCTTTGAAACTGGCAGCAGTTCAACTATCATAGTTCATTAAATCACTCAAGAGATTAGAATTGGAACAGCTATGAGGTAAAATGAAATGTTCTATTCATCAAATTGTACCCTGCTGTGCTATTCATTTGATGATAGCAACTTTATTTTCCTTACTCGTTTCTTCTGCTATTAATGAGATAAAAAGCAGGATGCTAGTGCAATCAATCACTGACAAATTTGTAGGTGGGAACGCCCGGTAGGAAAATTATTTTCAACTTTCTTAGTAGTAGTAAGATTATTTATACTGCCAATTTGAAGACCCACGTTTTAATGTTGCGCCGATCGGCGATGGAATTTTGTGTTCGAATAATGTTTTTATACAATGAACTACTTCTTTTATTTTAATTAAAGCACTTCAATCACTTTTAATGCAAATATCGAGATAAGTATCAGTACAAAAAAATGAAACGTGGATTGAATTTACCGTTTGATAACTGTCTGCTTTTTGTTCATCGAATACGTTTTTTTGAACCAGAAATAGTCCAAGAAGTTAGCATGGAAGGTTGCGCCAGGCGGACGTTTCCCAGCACGCTACTGGCAATATCATGTGACATATCCTAAAAAACCCATCTTCTGATGAGAAATTATAGTCAATGTAAAATACAACACAAAGAAAATGAGGCCTGCCCTGCAAATGCACATTTTTTTTCTTCATAGAATAAGTATAGCTTCCATTGGTACCATTGCACCAGTTTGTAAATACGGCTCGGGTGCAGGACTGTTCTGCGCCACTTTAGCGTCAGAAACAATTATCCTATGGCGGCACAAGGGGCTTATGAATGAGCCCCTCAGTTTCTGATGTTCTTTGCATGCTAGAATCTTTTCCCAAAGCTTGAGGCCCAAAATATTTGAGGCTGACTCACAAGATCATTTTTGAGCATAGGAAGCAGCACTGCATGAGTACTCTTTTATGCACTCTTACATGTCTTTGTGAATTTGGCCCGAACCGTCCAACTCCTTTTTACTAAAAATGCAGAAAGGGCCCAGCCTTTTCTATTTGTAATAATTGTGCATGAATATCTCTTGCATTTGTCAAGTTTATTTCAATTTTACATGTATTGGGGCCAATTCACAAAGGCATGCCAAAGTATGTAAAGCAGTTCTACTTCACACACTTCAAAATGTGCTTCTGAATAGGCCCCACTGTGTTTCCCGTGTATTTGCGTGCAGTGCAGGAGCCACCTGTAGTTTTTCCCTGTGTCTCATACAAAGTATATGACTTGAATATTGAGGGATTATATCATAGCAACAGGATATCTTGAGTAGAATTTAGTTTCAACAAAAAAATGTGGTCAAAATATCATTGTTAAGTATAACATTTTATGTAATTTGGCAAGTAATATCATGGAAGTTAATATAAGTTGTTTTAATATTTTAATATTGGACAAAGCATTATTGCTTGTTTTCTTATTGTTTTAATATGTTTTGTTTTACTTAGGATTGGTATTTGGTACTTTATGTGTAGTTTGGCTTATGTTAATTGGGTGCGGAGTTTTTCAGTTTTTTTAGAAGGTTTAGGTACATGTTTGATGTTAAGCTATATGATTCAGGGTGCTGGTTAAATGAGGGCTAGAGGGTTGTCGTGTTTTTTTTGGTACGTCTTGGAGGGAAAAGGTGTATATTTGGTTTTAGGCAAATTTGATGGTGTTGTAGATTATATTAGAGCCTTGAGTTTATAATGTGTTTTAGGCGTCTTCGAGGATTCAGCTGCATTTGGGCTGTAGATATATTATTCTGGGGCTTGTGGTTTGAGCTTTGGATGGGTAGTGTGTGTTTAGGTGTTTCTGTGGGGTTCCAGTATAATTTGATGGGTTTAGGCATTGTCGAGGGTTCAGCTTCTTTTGGGCTTTAGATATTTTTCTAGGGCTTGTTGTTTGAGTTTTGGATGGGTAGTGTGTGTTAAGGTATTTCTTTGCGGTTCCGGTGTACTTTTGGAGTTCAGGTAATGTTGGGACCTGTGTTTATAGTACGTCTTTGGGTCACTGGTATTATTTAGATGTCTTCTGGAGTCTTGATGTGTTCTAGGAGTTTTATATAATGTTTGGGGAGAGCTACAGATTAAATTAGGGCTTTTGGTGTCTAGTGTGTTTCTAGGCATCGTGTTTGGATTTCAGGTAGGTTTGCAGGGCTTAGATAATTTTTGGGGCTTATCAATTTTTTAAAGCATTTAGGCCAGTGGTGTTTTCTGGATTCAGACATGTATTTGCAGTACTGATAATCTTTCTGAGATTGCAAATTATATCAGAGCTTTTGGAGGGTATTGTGTTTAAGTATTTTGGGGGTCATGTATATTATTGGGGTTCAGGTAATATTTTTGGAAGGCATCAGATATACATTGGGGCTGTAAATCAGTAGTGTTTTTTTAGGTATTCTTCGGTAAGTTCAGGTATATAGTTTGGATCCAAGTAATTCTTTGAGTGTGGTGGGTTATAATTTCGCTTTTGTGGGTAACTGGTTTTAGGAAGATTTTGGGGTTCTAGCATATTTTTGATTTCAAGGAATTTGTTAAGAGTGGTGCATTATATTAGAACATTCATTGCTAATGTATTTTTAGGTCTGCTTGCAGGGTTTTTGTTTTTATTTGTATTTGTATTTTTATTTTGAGATTTACATTATCCATAATGTTTGTATGGGGTCAGAATTAAGGAAGTGTGAATTTCGCATTATTTGCTTTTGCATGATTTGGTGAACTTCTACAAAATGTTTGTGAAATTAAGCACAATGCATACTTGTCATGTTACAAACTATCTTAGTGAAAAATGTATCCTGATGTCCAAAAGCATTTTACGCTAAAAATAAAGCTCCAAAAAACAAGTGCTGCAAGCCACAGCTGCTCACTTTCTTATTGTTCGCATTGTCCCCATGCTCTTTGCTCCCACGCTCACTACGCTTAATGGCATCAATTAGGGACTTGTTTGAATAGTAAGTCAAGTATTGCATATTTCTATTGATAGGATTCTGAATTTATATTCCTAAAGGCACTTTCGTCTATAAAAGTACATTTAGAGCTGAAAATGCCTTCGTCCACACCGGTCAGGAATTCACAAAATGATTTCTGACAGGTATAAATGGATTTACTACTCTGGGTTACCCACTGCAAGATCAGAGAAACATGCAGTAATAAATCCCATGCAGGGGTGGGAATTAGGCATTACAAGTTTAGACTTCATTGTAGATTTGTGAGTGACCATACACATACATTTCTGAGCACACACAAACTAAAATCTAACCCCTTCTGACTCTGGAAATGCTTGGAGAATGAACTCCCATTCTGGGATGTAACGAGAAAGAGCTAATCAACATGTTTTTGGGTGTTTCTGGAAAGCGCTTTCTTCACAGGGAAAAAAAAATAAAACATTTGCGTTTGCACAATTTGCTGCATTTCCTACTGTGCAGAATTGTATGTTGTGTACAACTATACCCAGGGGTAGTAGGCAACTCAAAAACATTGGCATGATAAATGCATTAGTGTGCTTGGAAGCACCCAGCAAACTGGTGTGTCTTTTCAGGCATAATGTTACACCTGTTTGGTGAATTATAAGAAAGTTTAAAAGTGTGTTCAGATGGAGTTGTCGAAGCCCATCTGTACTTGAGCACTTTGGGCCACTGAACAAAGGCAGTTGTTTGCAATTACCAAACAGCAAAATTTTGCGGTTAGCTATTTGGTAATTGCAAACACCAATGGACAGATGTGTCTTTGACACATGTGTGATTCACAGAGAGTAACAGATGGAACTACCACATAAATATTAATGAGGTAGGTCTCGGTTTGTGATCCATTGGGAATCAGTAAAATCACAGGGACGGTGGCCTGCTGGGGTCAGAAAACCACCATGCCTGTGATTGTTTTTAAATAAAGCAATCTTTTTTTTTTTAAATGCAGCCCATTTTTCTTAAAGGAAAATGGGATGCATTAAAAAAATATATGAAAAGTTTTCTTTTCTATTTTTTAAGACTAGACAGTTGTCTGAGGTACTACTGCCTGCTCGTGAAAATTGTTTTCACAAACATTCACAAAGGGGGAAGTTGAATGGGTTACCACCTGCTTTAAGTAGTGTTGTGGGTTCATTTTAGCATCTTGCTTGGCACATATATTGTAGCTTAGCTTAGGCCCTGGCCTGTGCCCTTTTATCCAGCTATATCCCCTGATTTTATTTATTCATTTTATTTGATTTTGTCCAGCCTGCCTTTCTGCAGGGATGTTTTATTTTTCTAATCAGCTGTTATTCTGAGAAAGCATTGTTATTATTTTTGTGCACAACAATTAATCATGTACTTCTGCCCAAGGCTGGCAAGAACAGTACATGATAATCTAGCTAGCATCATCACCACAAGAGTGTGCAAACAGTCCAATACTTAGGCATGTGCTCACGACAGGCCTATCTCACATAAAGTAAACATGTTGTGTTATAAGCACATCATACAGTCTGGGGAAGGTTAGCGAGGTTAATCTGGCCAGTATACCCATCCATGCTGTATGCCATTTCACTCCTGCCCTCAGCCTTGTCTCTATCAGCCAAGGAGATGGCTGGCACACCTCTGTTCTCAGGTAAGGGTGGTGGGTGCTTCTTCCATGGACTAAGAACGGACAGGTTGGGCTATCACCTATATGCTCTCACAAGAAGTTAGGTATTAGGTAGGATACCCTTGCAAATATTTATTTATAATATGCTTAGGTTGTTTATTTTTCTTTTCACTGATTGTAACAAACCTAATTTTGCTGTGTCTCATTTCCCTAACAATTGCAACTCATATATTTTAGCAAAGTTTGCAGTCTTTAAAAAAAATACATTGAAAAACTATAGTGCATCTTTTCTTTCGCTTACATTTGTGTATGAGACCAATGTTAATGAGAGAAAGGGGTGAAGTCTGTCAACCACAACTTCCCTGAGAGGTCACCAAGTGTCATGTTCGGCTGCCACAAATCACCTTTACTTTCTAGGTTTGGTTGAAGTACTGCTAGCTAGCCAAAAGTGTTGGGCCGACAGCCGCAATATGTTGTGGGATTGACTCGGACACCCAGAAGCGGTGGTGCTGCCACTTCAAATCCAGCAGTGTTTGTTCTAATAATGAGAGTCCAATGACAGTAATTGGTATGATGTGAATGTTTGCGGCCGTATTTTGGTCGCCAAACATTAACACATACCACTGGAATTTGTTATTAGGAAGGGGTGCCCTAAATACGGCCCTTCCTAATACTGAATTCCAAACCCAAACTGCGATTTTGTGATAGGTTACCGAATCACAAATAATTATTTGCACATCTTAAAAAGCCTTTTTTGCATTTGCAAATAGGCCAATTATGTGATTCAGCCAATTTGCAACCACAAAAGGTCATTGTTCATGTGGCACTTTATGTGATTCAGGTCTATGGTACTAAACCAGCTCCTAGTATATTATGCTTTCCACCATACGTCTGAGTGAAGTTAGAATAGTAATCATTTTCCTGGACTAGTGCCCTTTCTCTCATGTTTTTTGTATTGGAGTTAGACTATTATTCTACAGGAATTCTGCACTTTTCTAAATTTTTCTAGAATTGGAGTTGGAAAACGAAGCCATCGCCCCAGATTATTTATCTATATCCAATGTTTCTAAAACAGAAGATAGAGAAATCAATCCCCTTAAAAAGTATGCTTTCTCTGAGGGTTCTACGAATGGATTTGGTATAGTAAATTATTCTGCTGAATATTGATTTGCCCCAAACTTTCCCAGGAATAGAGTTAAAATAGTAGACTACCTTTGTCAATTATTATTCTTTCCCAGTGTTTTAGGATTGGAGTTACAATAGCTGTTAGAATTGGTGCTTCTGGTTGGCTACTCTATGCACCTAAGCCAGGCAGACCCTACCACTCTAGTCAGAGTACAGGAGCTGCACACCCAAGATAACTCCTGCTCTCCCCCTTGGTAGCTTGGTGCGAGCAGTCAGGCTTATCCCAGAGGCAATGCATAAAGTGTTTGTACAATGCACACACACTACTGACTCAACAAATACACCTCAAAATATACTCCACACGAAGATATATGAAAATAAACTATATTGCATACAAAACATGAACCAAATGACAACAAAATCAGTAATTACTTTTCTTACTAGGCAATTGTCAAACAATCACAGTTAGTGTATTAAGATAAAACTTATAGGTAGCACACATCAGGACAAATCACCCTCTGTAAGCATGCAATGCAGATTCAGAAAAATGCTTGTTATCCTAGCAAGGCAAAACAACATAATAAATCACATCAGGTCATAAAATACAGTACAAATACTGAGGGCATAAAACACAATAGGGAAATGCAGAACATAAAGCAATCCCCCAAAACCTTTTACATGAGAGCCACAGCACATCTGCCCTTCTTTTACAAGTTATATGCTATATCACAGCCCACCATGTCGGGCCCAGGATCTCCTGAGATCCTACCCTATAATTATAGTACTGAAGGGGCTTGGTAGGGGCGGGACCTCTGTTGAGGATTTCCTCCCATCCTGCATGCTACATTGTGAATAAATGCTTCCACAAACAGGTATGCTCAAAAAGGTGGGGGGAGGCACACACACTTCCCACATCAGCAGGGAGACCTCGCTAGGCTTCAATGCGAGTGGGAGAACAACAGACAACTGCCCGTGTCCATGCAGTGTGACTGGTGACTTCTGCAGCTTCCTCCCAATCCATCTTGAACTTGTAGCAAATCAGGAGCCCTAAAGGCCCTCCTGGACCACTGCCTTCTTTCGCACGAGGCAGCCCAGCCACAGGAGCTCCACAATACCTCCACAGAGGTCTTCTTACCTATCATCTTTGGGGCACAAAGCCCTGCAGCTGCATTCCTTAGGCTCTAGAGAGCAGAATGGGGAAATACACTATCTGGACTCCTTCTTCTTCTGTTCCGAGGCCCTGCCTGTGAGAGCAACCAAAACAGTTGAGCAGGGTGTGGCTGCCCTCAGGACTTCAGCGTTAGAAGTGGATGTCTGCTTGCACCCCGGGGGCACTACGGAATGAGCACTTTGACCATGCTGTACAGGACACTGCTGGTGGTTCCCGCCATACTCCTCCTTTTCCCTGGCCCTTCTAGACAGGCAGGGTGGAACAGCACTCTGGGGCCAACAGGGAAAACAGGAGCACTGACCACATGCTGCAACTGCTGGGACAGGGGCAGCATTTGCATCGGGGAAATCTTATGCCAGCCCCTGGGACATCACTGGGGGACACAGAAGCATATTAGCAGAGGCAGGCTAGCACATCAGAGTCCTTGGGATAAAGTGGCAGTCCTTCATGTGGCCCCCCATGCCACAGGTCAGCACCACAAGCAGGTCAGTCCTAATGGCGGTTCCTCCTAGCAGCAAAACAGTTCCTTCTGGCTCTATGCAGAATCAGCAGCATCTGATTACAGGCCCACTCAGTGTCTCCAAACATGGGGGACAACCCCTGTACTTATACTCAAAATGTCTTTGTTCTAGGGGTACTACAAAAGAACTTCAGAAGTCCACAACACCCCCTTTCAAACCCAGCCCTGGCTCCAGACATCAGTAGGTGGTAAACACGTCCTTTGTGTGAGGGCAGGACAGCCTATTCAAGTGTAAAGTGTGAACGCCTTCTGCCTCTCCCAACCCAGGAAGACCATCAGTATGTGGATGAATGCAGATGTAACCCTGTCACATCCAACACTCCCTGATGGATGGCTGTCTGGAGAATATGCACAAAGTGGAGTTGTCACTGTGCCCCAGATGTGGATTGGAGTTAGGCTCCAAAACACTATACTTATAGGCACAGAGAAATGCCCACTTTCTAAAAGTGGCTTTTATAAAACAGTATTGTAAAATCAAACTACACCAGTAAGCAGCATTTCTCCCTACCATTCCAAACATATCAAACATGTCCACGCTACTGGTCACAGATCAGAAATTACCACTTCGACATATATTTGAAATGTTACTTCAGCAGTCTGTGCTGCACGCTCACAAGTAGTATTTAATTTACCGGCCCTGTGTATATGGTATACCACTTTACAAGGGACTTTCAGGTAATTTAAATAAACCAAATAGGTGTAAGCCAATTGTGCCAAGGTTTATGGGAGAGAGAGCACATGCACTTTCGCACTGTTTAGCTGTGGTCAATTGCCCAGAGTCCGAAAGCCAATGAAAAGAAGGTCAGAAAAATAGGACTCTGCAGAAAAGGCTATTTCCAACAATAGCATATTATCATTCTGGAATATTGTACTTTCTCCAATGTTTCCACGACTTGAGTTAGAATTGTTCGTCCATGCTCAGGGTGTTGACATTTTGACAATATTTCAAATACTAGATATAGAGTTAGAATTATTTTTTAGGAGGTTGTGGTTGATATTATGGCTTTGAGTTTGTTTAATTTTTTGTCATTTTGTGGACTTTGTTAGTGTTCACAGTAGGAATAAATTCACAATGATAACTTACATTTTTGAATAATGCTATACTACTCTTTGGTATTTATAATTTCACAGTGTAGATCACTACAGAAATAAAAGAAATATGTCAATGGCCAACCACTGCTAGTGCAATAGTCTACCATAGGAAATAATAGAGGTAGGAAATTAAAATAAAACCCTATAGAAAATAATTAAATTATGTGAAATTCAAATGAATTATTTAAAATTGTTAAAAATGTAACAATAAATACATTAATGTTGGAAATGTAAATAGAAATAGAAATAGCACATCTATATTATTTAATTGTGAAATGAAATATAATAACCTGCTTTAAATTTAAAAATATTGTACACACACAATATAGTAAACAATAAATCAATTTTAATTTAGTTCTGATTATAAGAAAAGTTCTAGTCACAAACTGCACATTTGAAGTTACCAAAGCCAAAAAGGACTCAATAGGGTAGTACGTCTATGCCAACTCAGTGCCCAGTCCAACTATATGTCCAGCACCATACAGGGTTACCAACTGACAGTGCAACAGCCTCCCATAGCAAAAGAGACACATTAATCAAATTAGTTAAAATAATTAAAAAGTATAAAGATAATTTTTCAATGTTAAAAATCTACAAATAATACATAGTTATTGTGTTATTTTGCTTTAATTCTAGGGTAGAGCTGTCCCTATGGTAAAAGTGTATTAAACATGAAACAGTAGTAGTAACATATTTTCATATTCTTCTTTCAGTTCCTAACGGCTGGGGTCCTGGCACTGTGGGTTGTTTTTAATATAAACGTTCTGCTTTGTGTTTTGTTAACACAGGGTGGGGCATTCCTTCAGAAAAAGTGGGAAAATTACATCTATGCTGTACTGGGTTCCCGGGTGGCAGAATTATTTTTTTCTAATTTGCTCCACCTGAGTCCAAGGAACTGAAAAATACAAAAGAGCTGAAATATATTTTTCAATTTTCTTGTTTTCTTTTTTTGAAATCCTCTTTCTTTACCACTTCTCTTTTGTTGGGAAAGGGGCATTTGTAGAAATTACATGTATTGTAGAATCTATCTGGAAGACGTTTGAATGACTTTAGGTATCTTTTCAATTGATATGTGCAGATAAATTATAAGATGATCCTGCTGTGTAGTAAATATGAAATTTCCCACTAGGGCATAACACTGTAGAAAGATATTCGTTGCAGTGCTGAACTAGATTTGTAATATTCAGGATTTGTTTTGAAGCATGTCATGATACATAAGTCAAGGAATACATTAGCTGGGGATACTCAATATTGCATCTGAGATGCAAGGAACATTATATACTGTTTGCCCACTTGTACACAATTTTATGATTACTGCAAGCATGAAACACACACATACAGAGTAAAGTGTACTATTTAGCATGCAATGACAAAATGTAAAACTGTGTATATGCTCGTTCTAGGACTATATGGATGATCAAGTGGTTAAATAACAAGAATGTCCTCATTAGGTACTTTGACAAAACAAACATTGTGGAACTGCTGAAAGATCCTGTTATGAGCGTAGTTACAGAATATGCACGATAATATGTTTCAAAATGGCCAACAGTAACTTTTTCGTATATAAGATGCTCCTTTGCTCGCCTATCAGACTTTAATGTAATGTATTTCCCTTTAATTAAATTGAACATGGCAAATCTGTGCTGCCCCTTCATGACTTGCGGCCTTATTATCAGTTTGGCGATCCCAATGCAGGACCATCAATCTCACGGGGAGGGCTCCTCCACCAAGGCGATGAAGTCCCTGCTCACCCTATTACAATGTTCCTGCAGGTCTGACTACCAGGAATATTGTAATAAAGAGCCCCCCACTCAAATCTGTGGGAGCTGTGCTACGAGATAGCACTCAGCTCCCTTAAAGGAGCCAAGTGCTATCTCATAGCACAGAGGAGGCTGACCAGCATCCTCAGTATGTGCACTGTCTGCAAAGGAGAGAGCGTGCATTCCAAGGGTGCTGGGCAGGAGTACCCCAGCACACCCTCACTACCCGCCTTTCAATGCCAGTGAAACCGCCATGAAAGGCTAGCAGTAATGGGAGTTGTAATCAGCCAGGTGGTGCTGAGTTAGGCGCCACCCTGGTTGAGTACAACTCAGTCTACCACCACTATGTCGAGAACCATGTTCCCAGCAGGGACGGTGGTCCACTGGCTTGCCTGCCGGCTAGAGTTGTAATTGAGAGGTCATACTACCCGGAGCGCAGCAGTCCAACAGTCAACATAGTGGTCCTCAGACTGCCACACTTGTATTGAGGCCCTTGATGTCATTTGAGCAGCCTCCTGCTAATTGTTCTGCGCTGCTGTACCCTTTCTAGTCACCTTTAAGCAGTACTTACTACTCATGGAATAGATGTCACATTATACTTCCTGTCAAATCTGAACTACTCCCTCCTTTTGGTGCCTACCTCAACAAGAATGTATACCCTGTTACCTCCCACAATATCTGAAGCTATAAGTTCACCAGAGCTTTCTATTGGCAGGTGGCTTGAGTCACAAGATCTTGGTGCAAATGGGCCTGGTCGCAGTTGCGAATAGCCCAGAATTTCAGGATCTCTAGCTTTGTTCAAGGGGAAGGACAGCTATTGCCATACCAAGGGTGCAGGACCTCGCAGACACATCTTAGAGACCAGGAACTCACTCCAGCAGGGGCCATCAGGGTTCACTTAGGTCCATTTGCAGACACATTTGCAGGTCCTGGCAGCATCTCCGCTGGACAGATACAAGGAGGCATCTGGAGCATGTTTTGTCTCTGTAGCTCTAACAGGAGGTCAGTCATCTTACCTTTGGGATCACTTCATCCTAAAGTGAAGGGTGCAGGTCCAGTCTTCCTTCTCAGCAAGTAGGGATGGCATCAAGTAGCAGGGCAGCAGCCCCTCCTTCTTTTGTACTATGCTCTGGTCCAGGAGTGTCCTGAAGAGTTGTGTCTTAGGGTTGAATATTTGTACCTAGTACAACTTTGAAGTAGGAGAAGCTTGTGGAGATTCTCCCTAAAGAAATCTCTGGAATTTATGGCCTCCTCGCTTTGGTGACAGTCCATTTGGGAGCACAATAGGTTAGTATGATGTCCTTTTTGTGTGACGTAAGCCAGTGCCTTTGAAGTGCAAGTGTGGAACATGATAGCTCTGCCTGCCCATCAAGTCATAGATGGCCTGTCTGCCAATACCCAGACTTTCCTTTGTAATAATATCTGGGAGGAATACACAAAGGCCAACCACCAACTCACCTAGTCATGTGACCCAGGAACAAGCTGCAGATAGTAAATGTTGAGGGAAAAAAGATGCTAACTTTCTAAAGTCGCATTTTCAGAATTGTGAATAAAAATAGACCTTTACCCTTAAAGAGGTTTTTAAATTACAATTCGTCAGATACCAAATATGACTTTCCTTCCTGCTCTCAAACAAAAGTTATCACTTATTAGATGAAATGAGGAGACCCAGTGTTATACTGTGGAAGAGGTAGGCCTTCCAGTAGTGAAAAACAAATGTAGGAGTTTTTCCCTACTGGGACATGTAAAACCTAAAGGTACATGTCCGATGTTTTTTAAATACACTGCACCCTGCCCTATGGGCTGTTTAGAGCCATTGCTAGGTTTGACATTTATGCATTAAGAAGAGATGTTTAGGCCTAGCAAAAGGTGTATATTGAATGATCAAAATGGCAGTTACAAACTGCACATAAAAGCTGCAATGGTAGGCCTGGGACATTTTTCTAAAAGGCTACTTAAGTGGGTGGCGCAATCAATGCTGGAGGGCCACTAATAGCATTTCATGTATAGACTCTGGGTCCCTTTAGTACCACTTTACTAGGGGCTTACAAGTATATTAAATATGCCAATTAAGTGCAAGCTAATTTCACCATGTTTAAAGAAGAGAGTTCAAACACTTTAATACTGGTCAGCAGTGGTATTGTGTGCAGTGTTTTAAGGCCAACCAAAAGGAGGGTGAAGGCAAAACATTTGTGGAAGACCCAGTAGAGAGGGCCAGGTTCAACAAACCCCATGAGCATGGCACATCTATCATGGAAGGTGGAAGATGCCAGTTAAAATATAATAATCAAACAGTCTTTAGAGGCTACATTCTCCCAAGTAAGTTAGTAGTTACCTATGCTAAATGCAAAATACGGAGGCCACACTCAAACGTAATGTCCCATTTCAAGAGTAAGGGGGATGATGCATGAAACTTTATATTTTTACCCTCACCGCTCCACCATGTATGAGATTGGTTAATGGTGGCAGAAGGTTACAGCATATTATATCTTACAACTAGGGGAAGACAGTTAGGGGTGCAATCAAAGGATGAGTAGAGGGAATTAGGAAAAATAAATAAATGCTTTGTTTCTATCAACTTAATAAAACTACACCATGAGGCCATTCCTGTCCAGTAGGCCACAAGGGTTCCTGATTAGTTGCCTGCCTCCTCTGACTACTCTACATGACATCCCTCTACAAGAATTAAATAATACTAATATTGCTTCACCCTGGATGGGGAATTCAGATTCAGCATTTCCAGTAGTTCCCGCTGCTATTGCCCATACAGGACATTCTCCAGGTGTGAGTTTACTATCTTCAACTGCTGTTTCAAGTAACAAAATTGTTTATTGCCAACCACCTTTGGAAGAAACTAACTACCAGTTCTCCTTTACAAACTGATGGCCTTGCTTTTGCACAGACTGCCTCTGGTTACTTTATCCACATTACTGCCATTTCTTCAAATTCTTCATGCACTTCTCTGTATGGAGTTTCTGCATTTCATCTTTGGCTAAAAAAGACTTACATGATTCCTCCATGGTCCTATATTTGGATTGCTTTGTTTTTCTTCTTTCATTAGATAGGATTTGTTACAGTTTTCTTTTTGATTTTCAATGGACATTACCTTCCAAAATGCACTGCTCCTGACCTGGTGCTGAGCTGTTGAAGCCTCACTCTTCCTCACATAGCGTACAAAGAGATATGTCCCTTGTGAATATTTCTGTATTTCCAAATATTTCTGTATTTTCCATCTCAGGTACAATTGTGCGGGACAAGGTCCTGTTTGATATTCTTCGTCCGACAGAAACTTTACAGATACCATATATTTTAAAGATATCTATGAACAACTCAAAGCTCCTGGTGCTATCTTCAATTAATGGGATGTGATCACAGTGAGAAGTATGCTAACCTGATTGAAACGCTACTCTGTATTTAAAAGTGAAGATTTGTATTAGAATTCTGCTAGTTATGATGAAATGTTTTGTTATCATCATTATGCACATCAATATTTACAAAGAACTATTTCTCCATTTGCAGTCTTTAATCACACACAGTGGGGCAAATGGAACATTTCCCAACAAAGTTTGCATATTTTTCAGGACACAAACCCTTAGACCTGAGTTCTTACCATCATACGCTTACCCTTTCCCCAAAGAAGAAAAATATGCTAAAACAAACTAAGCTGATTTATGCAGCTTCATTTATATCCCAACTGGCAATACAGGGTTATGAATATTGGAAAAACAACATTGATCTGAAATGGATTTTGGGGACATGGTATTGGCAAGTACAGGGTAGGTCTGGGTGGAAATATAATTTCACTCATAGAGTTAGCAGAATTTGGGAACTCTGACCTATGTGTATAAGGCAGAGTTCCCACTAAATTCCGTCATCCAGAGCATCGCGGAACTATTTTTCTGCTCATGTGAGCGAGACATGTTTTAGCATGTACTGGAGACTGCGAAGGGATTTACCAGCCATTAGCAAGTACATACATGATTTGCTGGCCACTGACATAACTTCTGGTCACCACTGAGCCTTCAATAACATTTTAATGATGCTGGTGAGTGCCAGTGGCCACTGCTGTTTCTTAGCAGATTTTTCATTCGAGAAGCAGCTAAGTCTACTCAAAAGGACATTTTGAGTGAATATTCTACTCCAACAAACTGTTCTTGCTGTTTTTTAGTGCAAAAAGATTTTTTATTCATTTTACTTTTTCAACAGTAAGGAAGTGCTCCAAAGGCTCCAAATTCATCTTCTTGTCAACCCTCCTCCCAATGCTTTGTCCATCCCCTGATCTCTTTTTACTTGAATTGCGATAAGGAAGAATCACTCTCTCTGTCTGCAACTCTTGCTGCACATACACCATTGGATTTTAAAGACTTTGATTTTGTGATATCACAAGTAAGTTGAATAACTTTTGTATAAGGTTGTTTGTTTGATAGTGGGTGTGCACCAGTATTTATTTATGCATGTATTCAATGTTTAAATTTCATTGTGGTTGTGGTTGTGGTGGATGGCCTGGAGTTTCAACAGGGGCCTAGTTATTTTTTTGCATTTCATTTTTTATCTTTTGTATGGGAAAAAGGTTGCACAGTTCAGTACATTTTTTCCATGTTTGTTAAATTTAAACTATTATTTATTTTACTATGTGGACTACTTGGCCTATGGGCCATCCAGCCAGTACTAGTCATGGGTATATGAAACAACTGTTTTTGAGGTATATGTTGTTTCAAAATAGCATTTGATTGAATTGAAAAATGTGTTTGTTTTCTATTTCTTGTTTTTTTTTCTACAAATAGTGTACGTTGGTGGAGTAATAATTGATGCATTGGGAAGATGTGTGTTGCTGTACAATTTTTATAGCTAACTTAAAATGTGTTTTTGGCATTGCTGAAATAATGCCATGCATCCTTTGTTTGTGCCAGTGTGTGTTTGCTATAGGCCACCATTTGTCTTTGTTTGTTCTCCATGTCATGTGGCCGAGGACCATTTTGTGTAGTCAGTGTCCACAGACCTGCATGTGTTCCTCTTTATCCATGCCTCCTTGCTTGTTGTTTAACCATATGGCCGGTGGCCATTTTGTGTAGCCAGCCAGTGTGCTTTTACCATAGGCTTGCATGTGTTCTTTGTTGTCCATGCTTCCTTGCATGTTGCTGTTTGACCATGTGGATATTGGCTATTTTGTGTAGACAGTCAGTGTCCTTTTGCCATAGGCTTGCATGTGTTCTTTCCTCTCCAATGCCTCCTTTCTTGCTGTTGTTGTGGTGTTATTGTTTGACCATGTAGCTGGAAATCATTTTGTACAACTAGCCAGTGCGCTTTTACCATAGGCCTGCATACGCTCTTCTTTGTTGTCTATGCCTCCTTGCTTATTGTTTGACCGAGTGGGCGAGGGCCATTTTATGTAGCAAGCCAGCGTGCCTTTTCAACAGTCCAGCGTGTGTTCTTTGTTGTCCAGGCCTGAATCCTTGCTTGTTGCTTGACCATGTGGCTAGTGGCCATTTTGTCTAGCCAGTCAGTGTGCGTTTGCCATAGGTCTTCATATGTTCTTTGTTCTTCACTCCCTTCTTGCTTCCTGATGTTGCTCTTGTTTAACTATGAGGCTAGTGGCCATTTGCAGAGGCAATCAGTGTGATTTTGAAATCGGCTTGGATATGTTATTGTTATTGTTCTCCAATGCCTCCTTGCTTGCTGTTGTTGATGTTGTTCAGCCAGTGTGCTCTTTCTATTGGCCTGCGTGTGTGCTGTGTTGTCCATGCCTCCTTGCTTGTTGCTGTTTGTGGCAGGCAGTCATTTTGTGTAGGCACTCAAGGTGCTTTTTCCATAGGCTTAGAAGTGTTCTTTGTTCTCTAAAGTCTTCTTGCTTCTTGTTGTTTTTGTTGTTTGACTTTGTGGCTGGTGGCCATTTTGTGCAGCCAGCCAGTTTGCTTTTGACACAGGCCTGCTTGTGCTCTTTGTTCTATATGTCTCTTTGCTTGCTGCTGTTGTTGTTTGACCATGTGGCCAGCAGTCACTTTGTGCAGCGAACACATGTGCTTTTCCCATAAGCCACCTTAAGTTGTCCTTTGTTGTCTTTGCATCCTTACTTGTTATTTGACCATGTGGCTATTTTGTGTAGGCAGTCAGTGCACTTATGCAATAGGCCTGCATGTGTACTTTGTTGTAGCCATGCCTCCTTGCTAGTTACTGTTGGTTGACCATGTGGCTAGATGTCATTTTGTGAGCAAGCTACTTTAATCCCTTTTTTCAGTTTTCAAATCTATTTTCTAAAAAGATTAACAGAAGAGGTCTAGGCCTTTTTGTTCATTTATTCACTTTTATCCAATATTAATTTAATGTGTTTGAGCATCATTGTAGAATATGTATGAGTAGTGTTGAATATTGTATGCATTTGTTCCATTTTTCACTTGAACCTCCTTGTCTCCCAAATCTCAGTGGGTTCCTCAAAGTCTCTTAGTACACCAGCATTTTATTTTATTTTTTAATATTTATTTATTTATTTTACCTTTTATATTTTTTAAAAATGTAAACATATATAGAGGCCCTCATTTTGACAATGGCGGTAAAAACCGCCTACCTCTGCGGCGACAGCCTCCAAAAGACCGGCGCCGCGGCTACCTTCCGCTCACCGGATTAAGACTACAGCCGGATTTCTGCCACAAGAAGGGCAGAAATCTGGCAGTGGCCATACTGGCAGGTGGTGGTAAGGTGGCACTGCTTCCACCAGCAGCGCAACTCCAATAGACAGCCAACAGCCGTATTATGTGAAATAATGCGGCCTGGTGGTGTTCTGCTGGTGGGTGCTGCTGGCAGTAGCAGCGTCCCGTCCCCTGCAGGAAGACCCCCTGGATACAAATAAGTTGGATTTCTGACAAGCAGGGGTTGGGGGGTGTTGTGTGCGTGTGGGGGTGTGTGAATGTATGTGTGCATGAATGCGAGTGTGTGTTTAGTGTTTTTGCGTGCGTGTCTGAAGGTGTGTGAGTACGTGTATGAAGGTGTGTGAGTGCGTTTATGAATGTGTGTGAGTGCATGTATGAATGGATATGTGAATGGGTGTCTGTGTGTACATTTGGATGTGTGTGCGGATGTGTGTGTGTGAATAAATGCATGCATGTATGTATGCGTGTATGTCTGTGTGGATGAGTGTGTGTGCGTGTGTGTGTGTGTGTGTATGGGGGTAAGGTTGGAAGGAGGGGGAACGTGGATGAAGGGGGGTGGGTGCTGTCTGGGGAGTATTGGGGGGAGGGGGCCTCCTATCAGTGACAGGGAAGGAATCACCTGTCACTGACAGGGCCTACCGCCATTGTTTTCGTGTTATTACGAATGCAACAGAAACCATGGTGGTAGGCAGGGTCATGATGTCGCCGGTGGAACAATAGCAGCTGCCAGGCTGGAGAGTGTTATCTCCAGCCCAGCAGCTGATACCGCCATGGCGGTAGGAATGGTACATTGGCGAATTGGCTTCAGTCAACCCGCCAATGTCATAATGTGGTGGTAAGTACTGACAGCCAGTTGGCGGTTCTACCGCCACATTACCTCCGACCGCCAGGGTCATAATGACCCCCATATTATTTTACTTTTCCCTCTATCCACCCCCTGCCTTCCATAGGTGCCTACCACACACCAGCATTTATTTTTAAGGATTGTCATGACTCATTTTCCAGTGGACCCCCTACCTGCCATAGGTGCACAGTCACACACAACAGTATTAATTTTTAAGGAGTATTTCATTTTCCTCTGAACCACTCTGCCTCTCATAGTCAGGATTATTCAATTTTTCCCTGGATCCCCTGTCTGCCATAGGTGCACACCAATGTTAATGTTTTAAGGTTTATTCCATTTTCCCCTGGACCGCCCTTTTTCTCCTTCAACAGGTGTCTCTCCTTCGATGCACATAAAGCAAACAGTTGCATCTCTATGTTGGTATCCTGATTGAAAATTAAACATATTTGATATGGTGGTGTGGTTTGACTTTAGAATGGATACACTAACCACACTAAATGATATTGTCTAGAAATAATTAAAACTTAAAAAACTCCACATTTCACTATATGTTTTTCTTGCTTTTCTCTTTTAGGTGCACCAGAGACATCACCCAAAGAGAAATGACAGACAGAAGACTGGCACAAAGTGATGTACAAAGTGATGTGACATGTGAGCCTTCCAGTCCCTTCCACTTGTTCACTTCAGTGCCACTACAAAAACTGATTATGCCCAAAGAAAGGTGCTCACAAGAAAGTGGCCAGTGAGGATGAGAAGAAACAGATGTCTACAACTGGCGTGCTGTCTGAAACCTTTTCGGGAAATGTGTGCCTGAGCAGGCGAGGAGCAGCACATCTGCATCAATGGCACCACCCCAACCTAAGCACAAAGCTGTGTCTCTGAGGTAGGCAGCCACTGCAATCATGGCAATGAGCAGTGAGTCTGACCTGCAGTTGTCTCAGCTGCAAACTAGTACCCAATCATCAAAGGAAACTGAGCAAAGTGGACAACAGGAGCTGGAACCAGCAATAGTAGAACTTCCTGAACTAGGAGCAGAACAGGAGGTTAAGCTTCCTGCTGAGCTGGCTTCCCGATCTCAAGCAAGAAAAAAGAAGGGTACTCCACCATCTTCTTCAAGCCCACCTTCTGATGATCTGAACATGACCTGGACCCGGGCTGAGCCTGAAACCTGCCACAAAAGACAAGGGAAAAGGAAAGTTCCTGAAAGCCTTAGAATTATGTAAGAGGAGGAGGAGGAGGAGCCAGTCCATGACATAGAAGACTGTCTCAGAGAGCACTGACATTATGCCTCCTATTCAACCTGTTCTGAGGAATGTAGTACTGGTATCACCACCACCACCACCTCCAGCCTCCATATTTGTAAGGCTCCCACTGCAATTTGCATCCATCACTAACTCAGTCGAAGTACACACTGCAGAGAGGTAATCATCAACACACCCACCTACCTCCAGTTCTTCAAGCATTGGCAATGGAACTAGTGGCCCACTAAAAAAGTTTTCCTCCCCAGTTTGGGACTTCTTAGCAATTAACAAGAAGGAGAATATCATTGCAATATGTTCAATTTGCTAAAACTCCACCAATCGCCATGTGGTGGAATTTATTGGCACCTACCCCTTAGAAAGATACAATAGCAACAGCAAGAGTATGGAGAGATGTTGGAGAGACGGGAAGCAGTGTTAGGAGAGAGGAAGGGAGAAAGTGGAGGGAGGTAGAGACAGCATGAGTATGTCATACTTTAGTAATCACTGCAGATCTAGAGGTCCTGTGAGGAAGGAGAGAGCATAGGAATCAGGAGGGACCGGTGGAGGAATCCAGGTCCTGGAATAAAAACAGCACGTGCCATTGCAGCCCCAGAGGGCAGGCTTGTCTGTGAGAAAGTAGCCTCTTTCTCGCATGATTACCCCCACTTTTGGCCTGTTTGTGAGTGTGTGTCAGTGTGTTTTTACTGTGTCACTGGGATCCTGCTATCTAGGACCCCAGTGCTCATAGATAAAAATCTATATGTCAGTATATGTTGCCTGTCTCACTGGGATCCTCTTAGCCAGGACCCCAGTGCTCATAGTTTGGGGCCTAATGTGTATGCCTGTGTAGTGCCTATGTATGTCACTGAGGCTCTGATAACCAGAACCTCGGGGCTTATGCTCTCTCTGCTTTTAAATTTGTCACTGTAGGCCAGTGACTTAATTTACCAATTTCTGTTGGCATACTGGACCCCCCCCTTATAAGTCCCTAGTATATGGTACCTAGGTACCCAGGGCATTTGGGTTCCAGAAGATCAAAATGGGCTGCAGCATTTCTTTGGCCACTCATAGGGACCTCAGACAAACCTTTACACAGGACTGCCATTGCAGCATGCTTGAAATAGTGCACACACTATATCACAGACATTTTCACTGCACTTAAGTAACTTATAAGTCCCCTATATGTCTAACCTTCACTTGCTGAAGGTAAGTTGCAAAGTTACTAAGTGTGGGGGAAGCCTTGCACTAGCAAAGGTGCCCCCACATAGTTCAGGGCCATCTTCCCAGACTTTGTGCGTGCGGGGACGCCATTACACACGTACACTACATATAGGGCAATACCTATATGTAGCTTCACAATGGTAACTCCGAATATGGCCATGTAACATGTCTAAGATCATGGAATTGTTCCCCCATTCCAAATCTGATAGTGGGGGAGCCAATTCTATGCATCCTGGGGGCTCCACCAAGGACCCCCAGTACTGCCAGTACTGCCAAACCAGCTCTCTGAGGCTGCTGCCACCTCACAGACAGGGTTTTGCCCTCCTGAGGTCTGGGCAGCCCAATCCCAGGAAGGTAGAACAAAGCATTTCCTCTGAGAGCAGGGTGTTACACCCTTTCCCTTTGGAAATAGGTGTTACAGGCTGAGGAGGGGTAGCCTCCCCCAGCCTCTGGAAATGCTTTGAAGGACACAGATGGTGCCCTCCTTCCATAAACCAGTCTACACCGGTTCAGGGACCCTTTTTCCCCTGCTCTGGCGGGAAACTGGACAAAGGAAAGGGGAGTGACCATTGCCCTGTCCATCACCATCCCAGGGGTGGTGCCCAGAGCTCCTCCAGTGTGTCCCAGACTTCAGCCATCTTGCTTTGCAAGGTGTGGGGGCACTCTGGAGGGCTTTGAGTGGCCAGTGCCAGCAGTTGACGTCAGAGACCCTCCAAATATGTCCATACCTTATAAGGTAGCCAATCCCCCTCTCAGGGCTATTTAGGGTCACTCCTGTGGGTTCTCTTCAGATTCTGCTTGCAAGTTTCCTTCAGGAATCCTCTGCAATAACTTCAGACTCTTCTGACCTCAGATCAACCGCAGCCTGCTCCAACACACGCTGTAACTGCAACAAAGTGTCTACAAGAGACACTTTTCTTCAGCAACCTCAGCTCCAAGTCAGCAACTACATCAGTTTCAATGGTATGCACGCTCTGGGGACTCCCTGTCTTCATCATGCACCAGAGGAACAAAAGAAATATCCAGTGGAGTGACGGAGTCTTTCCCCTGCTCCAAGCAGGCACCTTCCAAGATGACGACTGGTACACTGGGACTCCTCTCACAATTACAAGCATGCTCCTAAAGACACAGAGGGTGGACATCATCAACATAGACTGTCCTGAGGTCCTGCTGATGCACTTTGGAGGAGGTAAGACCTTGCCTTCCCTCAGAATAATGGTACCCCTTTGTACTGTGTCTTCTTCACCTCCTGAGGTCTCTCTGCACTCTTTGCAAAATTCCTTTGTGCACAGCCTGGCCAAGGTCCCCATCACTCCACCCTGTGATGCTCAACTCATTGAGTTGTTTTCCGGTAGCATAGGACCTTCTTTTGTTGTGCTGCATCAACTGCATTTTGCACCTCCTTTGAACCCAGTTCCTGTGACTTCTGGTGGTTCTGGCTGGCATCTTGAGGGCTCTTTAAAGTGCTGAGAGCTCCTTCTTCCTCCCACACAGAGTTGAGGCCCCCAGGTCCCTCCTGCGTTCATCCAGCACCATTTTGATGAAAAATTCACTTTTGCCGCAGCCAAGGCTTGTTGGCAACATCGAACACGAAATTTCATCTGCAACAATCTTCATGCCATGGGACATCTTTCGCATTATGCAGGAACCCACTTGCATCTTCCTAGGGTGCATTGCTGCAGTCTTCAACTATCTAGGGGCTCTTCTTTTGCACCCTCTTGTGGTTTGGCATGGGCTCCTGTCCTTCATGGAACTTCTTTCGATTTCTGGACTTAGGGCCAGATGTAGGAAGCCTTTTGCGCCTCGCAAACTGCTAAAAATGCAATTTGCGAGGCGCAAAAGGCTGAACGCGATGCAGAATCACATTTTGCGAGTCGGTACCGACTCGCAAAATGTGATTCCGACTCGCAAATAGGAAAGGGGGGGCCCTTCCTATTTGCCACCGCATCACGATGTAGAGTTGCTTTGTGACCGCGAAAGCGGTCGCAAACCAACTCACAGTTACCATCCACTTGAAGTGGATTGTAACTCATTCGCAAAAGGGAAGGGGTCCCCATGGGACCCCTTCCCCTTTGTGAATGCTCACAAAAATATTTTTTCAGAGCAGGCAGTGGTCCTATGGACCACTGCCTACTCTGAAAAAAACGAAACAAAAAGGTTTAGGTATTTTTTCTTTTTGCAGCTCGTTTTCCTTTAAGGAAAACGGTCTGCAAAGAGAAAAAAAATAACTGCTTTATTTAAAAGCAGTCACGGACATGGTGGTCTGCTGTCTCCAGCAGGCCACCATCCCCGTGAGTGCCTAGACTCGCTATGGGGTCGCAAACTGCGACACACCTCATAAATATTCATGAGGTGGGTCTTTGCGACCCCATAGCGAGTCGCAGAAGGTGTCTGAGACACCTTTCTGCATACCAGTTAGCGAGTTGCAATTTGCGAGTCGGAAGGACTCACAATTTGCAAGTCGCAAATTAGTTTGTACCTACATCTGGCCCTTAGACCCCTTCCTTTGCAGGTCTTCAGGTCCAATAATCCAGCAGTTGTTCTTTGGAGACTTGGTTGGTTGCTGCAAAATCCCAAAAACGAGGTGCAGTGTGTCCTAAGGAAACTTGCAGTACTTTAGTCCTGGGGGAATTTGTGATTCACATTCCACTTTTTTAGTATATGGTTTGTGTTCCCCTAGACCTATTTTCTCCCATTGCATTCTGTAGGATCTCCTACTGTTTGCATTCTACTATGACTATTTACTTGTCTAATTTTGGTGTCTAGTGTATATATTGTGTATAAAACTTACCTCCAGAAGTAGTATTTTCTCTAAGATATTTTTGGTACTGTGTCACCCAAATAAATATCTTTATTTTTGGTAACACTGAGTATTGTCTTTACTTGTGTATAGGTGCTGTGAAACTATAAGTTGTATTGCATGAGCTTTGCATGTCTCCTAGTTCAGCCTAAGCTGCTCTGCTATAGCTACCTCTATCAGCCTAAGCTGCTAGAACACTACTACATTCACTAACAAGGGATAACTGGATCTTGTGTAAGACGTAAGTACCCAAGGTACCCACTACAAACAATGCTAGCCTCCTACATTGTCCACCTGGACCCTCAAGTAAATGGATCTGAGGTAAATGTGTCCCTCCCTAACTTCCTTTCAAATGCAGTAATTGTAATCTTCTTTATGTATTAAACTAGCACAGCTGGTGGTGGAGTGCTTCTTCAAGTTCTACTGTCCCCATCTCTGGCCATCTACCAGCTCCATCTATTTACCGAAATCCCACATACCAAGGTAACTTACACCAATACCTTCTCTAGCACCCTAATTTAGAGGATTCCCAGCCTTATGGAGCCCACTTTCTGAATTTCAGCTATCAATTTACTCATGACAGCGTCGACCCCACCTCCTACAGAACCACCATGTAACCCCTCAAATGCTGCTAACCATCCTATTCTCGTGAACCCCACTAAATGTGGACTCCCAAGATGCCCAACTCCCTAATGTTTACTAACTTCTGAGACCCATGCAAAGTCCCCACGGACCCTCAACTCCATGGACTCCTGTCTTCCCTGAAACTCTTGTAAATACCACTGCATGCCCACCCCCAGTCGAATCCCATACCCAAGCTATACCACTTCCCACCCATTGTGCAGATGTCCAAATTCTGCTCACCACTGAGTAAAGCCCTCACAATGTCTGCTGGTCCTTAGCTGGTACTGCCCCTGACCTCGTCAACCTTTTATTTACATTGACAGCACCCCAACATTTCCCAACTCCCACTGAACGTTATAGCCCACAGCCCCCTAATTTCACTGCCCCTCTCCCCAGTTCTGATACCTATTCACTTCAGCTGAATCCCCAACCAACCCCTGCCATCTGCCCATCTTCCTAATGCCAAATCCCTTGACCATCACTCTGCCACCCAGGCTCCTACCAGCACTGCCCCTCCCCTCATAGTATTGGTGCTGTGTGGGTCCATTGAAAAGTATTAGTACCCCCCACAAATATGCTCCATCAAGGGTCCTAGGTGCAGGACAACCGAGCCCAACTCTGACCACATCATGTGAGACAGAACAGGGCCACTAACTGATCCCGTGGCAGGCCCAGTGCCCCTGAGATGTCATTCACCCATCATTGGACCAGATCACTGCTGCAGCCCTGGTCTGGGTCTGATCATGTCAGGTGCTCTCAGTGGGCGCTCCCATGCTCGGCTTTGGCTTGGTATTCCTTTGGATCTAAGGGCTGATTGTAAGAGCTGCTTGTTCTGACTGCCCGGTCCCCGAGGAGGATGTGGGACTTTGGAGCTATGGACATGTGCCCCCCTTTCATTGCCATGGATTAGTGAATGCAGTCACCCCTCATTGTAATGGATCTCTGGACACTGGGTTGGGAGAAACGGGTACCCCATATAAACCCTGATCAGTGGACGTGTGAGCCCAATCCCTGCATGGATTAGTGGATGTGGTCACCCCTTATTGCACTGGATCCTGGGTCAAGAGACGCTGGTACCTGTCATTGTCATTGATTAGCAGACTTGGTTACCTCCTCATTGCACTGTATCTCAGAAGGTACACTTCACTGTCTCTTCCAGGGCTTGGAACTGTCCACCAAGTGCTGTACGGCATTAGTTAGGGTTTTCCGATGCACACTTCATGGTTATCCCCTGTGCAGGAGACTTTGGGGTAACAGGAGATAAAAAGTTTAGCAAAAGTTACTAACACACAGGGCACGCAGGACTTTCTAAAAAAAAGTGGACATAGTCAGCAACATACTAAGGGGCATATTTATACTCTGTTTGCGCCGGAATTGCGTTTTTTTTTTTTACGCAATTCCGACGCAAAACTAACTCCATATTTATACTTTGGCGTTAGACGCGTCTCACGCCAAAGTCCATGGAGTTTGCGTCATTTTTTTGCGTGGACACCTACTTTGCGTTAATGAGATGCAAAGTAGGCGTTCCCGTCTAAAAAATTGACTCCGAGGCATGTGCGCCGTATTTACACTCCCGGGCAAAATTCACGCCCGGTAGTGGGCGGGTCAAAAAAAATGACGTACGGCCGCTTTTGCGCCGTTTTTTAGCGCCTGGAAAAGGCAGGCGTTAAGGGACCTGTGGGCTCTGAAGGAGCCCAGAGGTGCCCTCCAATGCCCCCAGGGACACCCTCTGTCACCATTGCCCACCCCAGGAGGACACCCAAGGATGGAGGGACCCATCCCTGGAAACTTAAGGTAAGTTCAGGTAGGTATATATATATTTTTTTTGGGTGGCCTGATTTGTGCCCCCCTACATGCCACTATGCCCAATGACCATGCCCAGGGGACCTAAGTCCCCTGGGCATGGCCATTGGGCAAGGGGGCATGACTCCTGTCTTTGCTAAGACAGGAGTCATTTCAATGGGGGTTGGGAGTGAAAAAAAATGACGCAAATCGGGTTAAGGCGAAAAATTTGCCTCAGCCTGACTTGCCCCATTTTTTGGCGCCCAAGCTCCATATCCCCCTACACCGGCGCTGCCTGGTGTACGTCGTTTTTTTCCACGCACACCAGGCAGCGCCGGCGGCTAACGCCGGCTAACGTCATTGATTAAATACGGCGCCCGCATGGCGCTTCAGAATGGCGTTAGCTGGCGCTAATTTTTTTGACGCAAAACTGCGTTAGCGCAGTTTTGCGTCAAAAAGTATGAATATGGCCCTAACTATCTGCAGAAGTAATCTGCACTCAGTTCAGCCATTCTTTTAAATCCTGAAAGCAGTTGGGGATCATTCAGCATGCTAATAGAGTGCCTTAAAGCCCACATACAGGAGGAGATAACACATTGGAACTTGACCTATTACATGTTGCAGCGCCTTTTAGAGCAGTACAAACTAATCAATAACTATGTCATTCAAAGAGGAGGGGGTGCAATTGGGAAAAGAATGACCATGGGTGAGGACAAATGAGGCCTACTCAAATGCCCAATACAGTTGCTACTTCCTCTTGATGTTTTCACATGGGAAGTCAGCAAGGAGAACAGCACACTGTTGTTGCATCTGTTATAAAACCAGTTAAAGAAAGGTATCACAAAGGTTTGCTGGCATATCCAGCAGCAGAGATGCACATGAGTTGGCTGAGAGCTTGATCATTTGGTTGGCTGTTAACCCAAGCTTCAAAGAGACATTGTGGCCTCCAAACAGTACATCTGTGCCATAATACTTTATCCATAGTACCAAAAAATAATGGCTACTTTCATCCCTTTTCCTGAAGTGGATGTTTTGTTATACAAGACTTGGGCTGTTGAGTAAGCCAAAGAAGTGCAAAAGGCATGGATGGAATTTAGAGGTCCAAGCAGATGTTCTGGTGTGCAGCCTTCAACTTCCAGGGAGGGCAGTGTTGTTGTCTCACAGTATACAACATTAGCAACAAGGGCACTGGCAACAACAGTGGCAGAAGTATCAGAACCAACCTCTGTAATGTCTTAGTTTCCAAGTAGCAGGGCTTAACTTAAGTGCAGAGGTGAAGGCAAAAGAGGGTGAGCAAGTGGTAGCACCAGTGACCATTCAGAGGATGTTCTAAAAGAGGCCTACATGGATCAAAACCCATTAGCCAATTGGTGTAGGAAGATGCACTAATAGCCAGAGCTCAGCAGGCTGGCAATACAATATCTGACTTATCTGATAGCCAGAGTGTCTGCAGAGTGTATTTTCAGTACGGCTGTGATAGTTGCCACTGTCAGAAAGACCAGTCTCTCACCTCAAAATATGGTGAGATTGACCATAATTAAAATCAACCAGCACTTCAAGGCACACAATTACACTGTTCCTGAAACACCACAGAAAGAGGAGGAGGAAGATGAGGGATGATTGGTCAGACTCACATATGATAGCCGACTAACTTCTGGATGAACCCCTGAAACTGACTGAGTAGGCCACCTTAGAACTTTCAGATAACCATCAAACATACTTTGTGCCAAAAAATTGAACATAGAGGAACACTATGATGGTCATTACAACCCTGGCGGTCGGTGTTAAAGCGGCGGTAAAACCGCCAACAGGCCGGCGGTAAAAAAAATTGAATCACGACCGTGGCGGAAACCGCCAACATAGACAGCCAATTTAACACTCTGACCGCCGAGGCGGTACAAACAAACACTACGGCGGTAACCTCCAACCGACAGACGGAAGACAAGGTTCCGCCCACTGTATTACAACAGTCCAATCCGCTACCTTTTCCAGGGTGGATTCACTGCGAACAAAAACACGGTGGAAACAGGACTTGGAAGGGAAAACGCTCACCTCTACACACCCCACGTGGAATCAGGACACCATGGAACCCGAGCTCCAGATACTCCCAGCCTTTATCTTCTTGCTCCTCCACCAGGAACTACAAAGACGGCGGCGAAGACCACGGTGAGTACTGCACCTACGACACAGGGGAGGGGGGAGGGAAAAAACTGTGATACACACATGCAACACTCCCACCCCCACCCTCACCCACTACAACACACACAAAAGTACATGTTGATGTATTACATTAACAACCCCCAAATCCCCCTGGAAGAATGCAAGGACAAAAGGAATTGAGTCGAACGTTTGTAATATATTCAAATACAGTAATCCAAAACATATACATATATATTTATGTACACCATAAGCAAATATATACACCAATAATACAAGTCCAAGGTATTCCACCATCATAGACCGTGGACCACTGAGCCCAAAATGCATGGGCGAGGCCCACACTCAATACCCGATCTTTATCCTGGGGGTGGTTTGCCCACTGCTTTATCCTCGGGAGTGCAGAGCCACAGTCTCTCAAGTCTCTCCAGTGGGAGGGTTGCCCACTGCTTTATCCTGGGGAGTGCAGAGCCACAGTCTCACACGTCTCTCCAGTGGGTGGTTTGCCCACTGCTTTATCCTGGGGAGTGCAGAGCCACAGTCTCTCAAGTCTCTCCAGTGGGTGGTTTGCCAACTGCTTTATCCTGGGGAGTGCAGAGCCACAGTCTCACAAGTCTCTCCAGTGGGTGGGTTGCCCACTGCTTTATCCTGGGGAGTGCAGAGCCACAGTCTCACAAGTCTCTCCAGTGGGTGGATTGCCCACTGCTTTATCCTGGGGCGTGCAAAGCCACAGTCTCTCAAGTCTCTCCAGTGGGTGGGTTGCCCATTGCTTTATCCTGGGGAGTATGGAGCCTCAGTCTCACACATCTCTCCAGTGGATGGTTTGCCCACTGCTTTATCCTGGGGAGTGCAAAGCCACAGTCTCTCAAGTCTCTCCAGTTGGTGGTTTGCCCACTGCTTTATCCTGGGGAGTGCAAAGCCACAGTCTCACAAGTGGATAACAGTCTCCACTGGTTCTGGAGGGGGCTTTGTGCCCAGAGTGCTTCATCCTGCCAAGGACTGAGGTAGTGGATGTATCTCTCCACTGGTTCTGGAGGGGGCTTTGTGCCCAGAGTGATTCATCCTGCCAAGGACTGATGTAGTGGATGTATCTCTCCACTGGTTCGGGAGGAGGCTTTGTGCCCAGAGTGCTTTATCCTGCCAAGAACTGAGGTAGTGGATGTATCTCTCCACAGGTGCTTCATCATGCTCGTGGTGGCCTCAGTAGCGTCGGAAGCTTTGGCGCTCACTGGCCTGCGGTGCTTGTGGCCGCGGTGTCCTGTTCAGTGGTGCTTGTGGTGGCAGTGTCCTGTTCAGCGGTGCTTGTGGCGGCGGTGTCCTGTTCAGCGGTGCTTGTGGCGGCGGTGTCCTGTTCAGCGGTGCTTGTGGCGGCAGTGTCCTCGGCAGCGGTGCTTGTGGCGGCGGTGTCCTTGGCAGCGGTGCTGGTGGCGGTCTTGTCCGCCGTGCAGGATTTCTCAGACTTGCCTGTTTTTCAGTGCACCTTCCCCACCTTGGATGGCGGCGCAGCTGTCTTCACACTCCCAACTGTACCCCTGGGAGAGGCTTTGGTGGAAGATGTTTTGCCTCTCTCCCGCCGGGCACTGGCCAACTTTTTGTGCTTTTGAGGTGGGGGACTGTCCGTGGTCTGCCTCCTTGGCACACTGGCTGCCCTGTTGCCTGGCGCACTCCAGAAGCCGGTTACTACTGGCACCACTGTTCCCGCAGATGTTGTGGCTGAGGCGCTGGGTTGGGACCTGGAAAGGCGGACCCTAGAAGACTGAAGGGGTTGGGGAGGTGAAGGGAAGAGGTCAAGGTTGGACATGAAATGTTTTTTGGACACACTGGGACAGGTAGATGGAGTGGGTTTGGGAGTGGAGGAAGAGGTAGTGGTTGTAGGAGGTGTACGTTTGCTGACATTGGGTGAAGGTGTATGGGCTGGAGGCTGTCGTGAGGTGGATGTCTGTTGGGTGTGTGTGTGGCTGCGTTTGTGTACCTTGGGAGGTGGGCTCACAGACACACTGGGAGAGGACACAGGCGATGTGTCAATGGTAGTGGGGGTGGTGACTGCACGTGAGCGAGGTGTGGTGGTGGGTGTGCTGGTGATGGACGTAGTGGCTGAAGATGTAGTGCATGCAGGTGTGAGTGGAGACAAGATTGGGAGGGAGGAGGGAGGAGGGAGATGAGGAGGAGGGGGACACAGTGGAGGCAGTGGCTGTTGGTATGTCTGCATGTGTATGATGCTTGCATGAGTGCCTGTGGGATGTGTGGTGCTTATGTTTGCCTGAGCTTCCCTTGTGTGTTGATGTGTGTGCATGCTGGTCTGATGGTGTGCTTGGGATAGGCTGAGGTACAGGGGTTTGGGTCTTTGTGGAGGAAGTTGGAGGGGGGAGGCTGGACACAAGGACAATGGCTGCCATCAGTGCTGAGGCCAGAGTCTGAAAAGTTCGCTGTTGGGCTGCCTGACCAGAATGAATGCCCTCCAGGTATGCGTTCGTCTGTTGCCTCTCTACACCCTGGATGGCATTCAAAATGGTAGACTGCCCAACAGTGAGGGACCTGAGGAGGTCAATGGCCTCCTCACTGAGGGCAGCAGGGCTGACTGGGGCAGGGCCTGAGTTGCCTGGGGCGAAGGAGATGCCCACCCTCCTGGGTGAGCGGCCACGGGCACACGCTGAGGGTCTGCTGGGAGGGTGGTGCTGGTAAGGGGGGTGGGGGCTGTACCTGTAGATGCAGTGGGCACAGAGGGGCCCACCATCGCAAGGGAGCTCCCATCAGAGGAGGAGTCTGTGTCGCTGGTTTCAGCTCCTGTCCCTGCCGTGGAGCTCCCCTCGCCCTCCGTCCCACTGGTGGCTTCTGACTCCGTTGTGTCGCCCTCAAGGCCATGTGGGATGCAGCTCTCTCCTGCTCCGGTGGCACTGCTCCTCCGCCTGATGATGCTAATGCACACAAGAACAGAGAGACCACAAAAAGGGGGGGGAGACAGAAGAAAGACATGTTGAGTGCATGCAATACCGCTACCGTTGGCGGACACTACAGACACAGAAGCCCCCTGCACTATGCCGTGCACTTAGAGTTCCCTAATTAATCCCAGGTAGATGTGTTACAAGGCCTATGCCTGATTGCTGCACACATGGAAGTCACAGGATCCTGACTAGCTGTAGGTGGCTCTGGACACAGGTGGGGTGGGGTGCCACATGGCCTGCCTTAAGAAGGGACCTTGCCTACTAAACTCGCCCTGGACTAGGGGAACCCACAGCCCACCTCCCCCACCCAGCCACCTTCAATGTGCGCTGAATCAGCTGAATGAGAGTGTACTCACCCCCTTGTGGTTGCTGTGATGCCCTCAAGCGCCCATCCAACTCCAGATAGGCCACCGCCAGGATCCGAAACATCAGGGGGGTCATGGTGTGACGGGCACCCCTCCCACGCTGGGAGGCCATCCCCAGGTGGGCCTCCGCAGTCTTCTTGCTCCAGCGGCGAATGTCCTCCCATCTTTTCCGGCAGTGGGTGCTCCATCTGTGGTGGACCCCCAGGGTCCGGACTTCCTCAGCGATGGCACGCCAAATATCCTTCTTCTGGTGGGCGCTGACCTACAGGAATAGTACAGGGGAAAAGGAAAAACTTTAACCGTCCGGACCGTTACAGTCATTGGCCCCCATCCCTACCCTTGCCTTGACGCACATGCACTCACCGTCGTATCATGCACGCCTCATTCTCCCCCCCATCTTTCATCAACACCACTCAAAACAGGCATTGCCCGTACAGCATGCTCACAGTGTACTCACCCGTTTGTCTGGAGGACCATAGAGGAGCGTGTACTGGGGGAGGATCCCATCCACTAGTTTCTCCAACTCCTCCGTGCTGAAGGCAGGGGCCCTTCCCCCAGACACATGAGCCATCATCGCTTCCAGACTGAGGTCACAGCAGCACTTGCAGTGTAGATCCTCTCCTGTCGAAGATCAGGTATCACGTGATTGAACAGAGAGAAAATGGCCGTGATGTCCACGGCGGTGCGTACCGTCACCACTGACGTACATCGTCATTGGCTCCTGAGACCCATAGGGTCCAATGTTAACCAATGCAGGATTGCGCCATAGTCTTCAACCGCCTACCACGATGGTGTACAACGCGAGCGTAGTTACCTCATATCCTCTTATCCCACATTACAGGTCAGGCAGCCGCCATTTCAGGGGGCCACATGGCATTAATTTTGACTGCGTCACACATATCTAGGCCTTGCTTAAACACTAATACAGCCATATGTCGATTTTAAAACATTTTCCCATTAAGTCCTATTTTCCTATAAAGTTGTGTTTACGTACCTCAGTGTTGGATGACTCTCTGCTCGCTGTTCTCCTCCATAGAGCACGTCCGCTGGGGCAGGTGAAGAGATGGCGGCGTCCTCTGGTGTACAGACCGCTCGTGGACCTGTTGACAATGGAGGAGCGACATGTAATTATCACCTACAGACTTGATCGTACCACAATCCTGGGACTGTGTGCCCAGTTTGAGCCAGACCTCATGTCTGCTATCCTCTATCCCACAGAAATATCCCCTCGAGTGCAGGTGCGGTCAGTACTCCATTTCCTAGCAAGTGGGTCTTTTCAAACAACAGTGGCCATTGCATCAGGGATGTCCCAGCCTATGTTCTCAAACGTGTTGTCCAGAGTGTTGTCTGCCCTGCTGAAACACATGCACAGCTAAATCGTTTTCCTTCAGGTGGATGATTTGCCCACAGTGAAAGGTGACTTCTATGCCCTGGGACATATCCCCAACATAATAGGTGCCATTGATAGGACACATGTGTCCTTGGTCGCCCCCGCAGGAGTGAACAGGTGTACAGAAACCAGAAGAGTTACCATTGAATGAATGTGCAGATGGTGTGTTTGGAAGACCAGTACATCTCCCTTGTGAATGCCAAGTTTCCTGGCTCAGTGCATGACACTTACATTTTGAGGAATAGCAGCATCCCTTATGTGATGGGGCAACTCCAGAGGCACCGTGTGTGGCTATTAGGTGAGGACATGGACCCAATACAGTGTGACTAGGTGTCTGGGGATGTCCCTAAGAGTTAGTGTGTGTCTAACAGTTGTCCCTCGACATTTGCAGGTGACTCTGGTTACCCCAACCTGTCATGGCTACTGACCCCAGTGAGGAATCCCAGGACAAGGGCAGAGGAACGCTACAATGAGGCCCATGGGTGGACTAGGAGGGTTATAGAGAGGACCTTCGGCCTCCTGAAGGCCAGGTTCCGGTGACTCCACCTGACAGGTAGTTCCCTATTCTACTCACCAAAGAAGGTGTGCCAGATCATCGTGGCCTGCTGCATGCTTCACAACTTGGCTTTGCGACGACAGGTGCCTTTTCTGCAGGAGGATGGTCCAGATGGAGGTGTTGTGGCAGCTGTGGAGCCTGTGGACAGTGAAGACGAGGAAGCAGAAGAAGAGGACATAGACAACAGGAACACGGTGATCCTGCAATACTTCCAGTGAGACACAGGTAAGAAGACAACATTGCCTGCTACATCTGATTTAATTCTTCTACCTCTCATCTGTCTGTCCTTTTCACCCAGTGTATGGACAGACAGATGTGGGTCCCACTGTCTGACCTCTGCTTTGTTTCCGCATGGACTAGAGCTGTGTGTCATAGGTATGTTGACATTACATTGGATATAGCATTTTGCCACAGTTATTGCTAATACACATTTGTGAAAGCACAGACTGACTCCAGATTGTTTTGTGATTTAAGGGTGTTTATTTAAGTGCGAAATGGTGGAGGGGGTTGTAAAATGGTCAGGGTTGATGGTGGAGGAATGTCCATGGCAGAGTCCAGTCTATTGGTCTCACAGGTGCATTGTCCAAAGGGGCATAGGAAGTGGAGATAGGGCAGTTTAAGGATGGACAGGGTGACAAAGTGGGACAGAAGGATGACAATCAGGGTGGTCTCATTTCTTGGCGGTGGTCTTGGCATTGTTTTCTGTCTTTGTCCTGGATCTCAGGGACAGCTTGCGGGGTGGTTCTCCATCTGCAGGGGGTGGGGTGCTGGTGTCGCGGTCCTGTGGCGGTGCCTCCTGTCCACTAGCACCGGCGGAGGTGGTGGGCAGTTCATCATCCAGGCTAGTGTCAGGGGCCCCTTGTTGTGCCACAGTGTCCCTCCTGGTGTTGACGAGTTCCTTCAGCACCCCTACAATGGTGCCCAGGGTGGAATTGATGGATTTGAGTTCCTCCCTGAACCCCAAATACTGTTCCTCCTGCAGCCGCTGGGTCTCCTGAAACTTGGCCAGTAGCGTTGCCATCATCTCCTGGGATTGGTGGTAGGCTCCCATGATGTTGGAGAGGGCCACGTGGAGAGTGGGTTCCCTGGGGCTGTCCTCCCCCTGTCGCACAGCAGCCTTCCCAGTTCCCCTGTGTTCCTGGGCCTCTGTCCCCTGGACCGTGTGCCCACTACCACTGCCCCCAGGTCCCTGGTGTTGTTGGGGTGGTGGGTTATCCTGGGTTCCCTGTAGTGGTGGACACACTGCTGCTTGACGTGTCCTGGGGAGAAAGGCATGGGCCCGCTGGGTGGGTGCTGTGCTGGTGTTTCCAGAGGGGGGAAGCTCTGTAGTGGCCTGTGCCAGTGTGAGGGGAACCGACTGTCCCGAGGTCCCAGATGGGCCGGGCTAGTCATCTGGATGCAGTTGGACAGAGCTGCTGTCATCACTATGGGCCTCTTCTGTGGTTGGAGTGGACATGTCTGGACCCTCTTGTCCGGTGATGTTGGGTAGGGTTCCTGCAGGGGTGTAAAGGCATGATTATTGCATCTGTATGTGCCATGGTGTGCAATGGGTGGGTCACCCTGTATCCCAGTGCTTCCATTCTTGTGTGGGACCTTCTGTGATCATGGTTTAGGGGGGTGTATGGGTATGTGCATTGGACATGCTTTGGTGATGGGTGTCCATGCTATGGTGTTACATGCAGGACTTGTTGTTGGGATGTGTGGTTTGTGATAGTGGGACATGTGTGAGGAGTTTGAGTGATGGGGTGAGGGTAATGGTGGGGGTATGTGATAGCATGCAGGTAGGGTGGGGGATGAAGTAGTGAAAGATTTGACTTACCAGAGTCCATTCCTCCAGCTACCCCTGCGAGGCCCTCAGGATGCAGTATAGCCAAGACCTGCTCCTCCCATGTTGTGAGTTCTGGGGGAAGAGGTGGGGGTCCGCCACCAGTCTCTGAACCACAATCTGGTGTCTTGAGACCACGAAATGCACCTTACCCCCGTGGGTCGCTCCACCTCTTCCTGATGTCATCCCTAGTTCTTGGGTGCTGTCCCACTGCGTGTACCCTGTCCACGATTCTGCGCCATAGCTCCATCTTCCTAGCTATGGTGGTGTGCTGCACCTGTGATCCGAATAGCTGTGGCTCTACCCTGATAATTTCCTCCACCATGGCCCTGAGCTCCTCCTCAGAAAACCTGGGGTGTCTTTGCAGTGCAATGGGGTGGTGTGGGTGATGTGTGGGGTAGTGTGTGTTGTGATGTGTGGGGTGATATTTAGAGGTGTGTTGTGTGAGGTGCGTGGATGTTGTGTGAGTGATGGTGTTGAGTGCCCGTGGATGCTAGTGTTGTTTCTGGTGGTGTCTCTCTCTGGCCTTCTGTCACAATTGTTGTCGTAGGGGTTTGTGGGTGATGTGGGTGTGTGTTTTATATTGTATTGGGTGTGTGGGAGTGCTGTATGTATGTGTATCAGGTGTGTGTATTTCGATTTGTCCAACGTGGATGTGTTTTGTAAATGTGTGTGTATTTTGAGCGCAGCGGTGTGTACTGCCAATGGAATACCGCGGTTGAAAGATTCGTGGGTCGTGATAGTGTGGGTGTATTCCTGTTGGCGTGACGGTGTTGGTTTTGTTATCGCCAGTTTATCACTGACCTTTGGTGTGGCGGACTTGTGTGGGTGTCTAGATTTTGGGGGATTCCGGCTGTGGGTCATAATGGCTGTGGCAGAATTCCGCGGGTGTTGGTGGTCTTCTGCATGGCAGTAAGCGGCTTTTACTGCCAATGTTGTAATGACCCCCTATATATTTTGGTTGTTTCTGACTTATGCAGCCCTATCATTTGAGGCACATATATGGCAGGATTGGAGTGGACCAGTGTACAGTGAAGAAGCCTCCCCATTGCCTTTTAAAGGTCATTGGAGGCAATTCCTGCCTCCGTCTCATACCTATCCCTTTTTATTACATTCCCTTCCAGGGCATCCCCAGTGAAGACCAATTCGTTCAAAAGACTGCCAAATTGCCAATGTGTTGCTTCCATCAATGGAGAAGATATGATTGTGTACTGCAGTGCTAGGATGGAAACGGGTTACTATTGCACCAATGAGTGCTATATTATTGAGTGATTGTGAGTATTTATTGATGATTTGTGTGATGGCAGAAAGTGAGGGATGGTGTTTAACTAGTAATTTGTAAACTTCATTTAAATGATTTGCAATGTGTGGGGGCTGATGGGTGATTATGGCTGAAGGTGATTGGCTTTTTCACATTAAGCTAAATCTACTTGAATGGTCCACTCCTTGCTGTACATTTTTTCTAGTTTGTCAGATACCAGACCAGTCAGTTTAATTAACTAATAGAAATCAACACAAAATGCTCAAATTATTTTGTTCTTCTTGTTTATCAACAGCAGTGCACTACAGGTCTATCTTGCTCAACAAAAAAGCAACAAAGGAGGGGCATGAGAAATGGGATATTCGGAGAATAACTCCTGGTCCCGTGTGTAAGGTTCCCAATGGACAAGAAATCAAAAAAGATTACACACGGTTCCACCTAGTGTCGTGGGTTTCTTTCGAGGAAAAAATTCAACAAATCATTGAAAAGCGAACTTAATCGAAGCAAGAGCCCTCACTCACCATCCGGTGACATGCTTCATCATAGGGCCAGCTCCTCGTCAGGCCGGCACTACAATGCCTGACGGGCCCCGCCAGGGGGCTCTATGCCGGAGATCTTTTAAGAATCGGTTGTGGCCGGTTGAAAAAGAAATGAAGTGAAGGATTGGTAAATAAGAAAAGGTTAAAAAATGTCTAGAGGTAAAAATTTATAAATTTTAATACTCATGACTCTACCTCTGACAAGATTAAAATCGAGTAAAGTTGGGAATTGGTAGGATAATGTCTGTAATTCCCATGAAAGCTAGGAAGGTATAAACGTCAAAGGACGGAGCACACAGGGTCCCCTGTGTCACTCTATATAATTGGTCAACATGTTTCTTGCTTGTCACCAAGGAATTACCTTATGCGATTCGTCAGGACCTAGTAACATACCTAATCCTTTAAATTGTGAAGTTATCACATATAACAGTCAAAAAAAACCTCCAAAAATTAGTGGTAGGGTCACATCGGGGGAGGCCAGGCTAAAAAAATCAATCAATTCTGATTTTTAGAAGTCTATGGACACTGTCGATAAACCTACGCCAAGTTCTTCAAGTTCTTCACAATTTAAAGGATTAGGTATGTTACTAGGTCCTGACGAATCGCATAAGGTAATTCCTTGGTGACAAGCGAGAAACATGTTGACCAATTATATAGAGTGACACAGGGGACCCTGTGTGCTCCGTCCTTTGACGTTTATACCTTCCTAGCTTTCATGGGAATTACGGACATTATCCTACCAATTCCCAACTTTACTCGATTTTAATCTTGTCAGAGGTAGAGTCATGAGTATTAAAATTTATTAATTTTTACCTCTAGACATTTTTTAACCTTTTCTTATTTACCAATCCTTCACTTCATTTCTTTTTCAACCGGCCAAAACCGATTCTTAAAAGATCTCCGGCAAAGAGCCCCCTGGCGGGGCCCGTCAGACATTGCAGTGCCGGCCTGACGAGGAGCTGGCCCTATGATGAAGCATGTCACCGGATGGTGAGTGAGGGCTCTTGCTTCGATTAAGTTCGCTTTTCAATGATTTGTTGAATTTTTTCCTCGAAAGAAACCCACGACACTAGGTGGAACCGTGTGTAATCTTTTTTGATTTCTATCTTGCTCAACCTCATCAGGAATCAAACTGATATGTTACTCAGAGAGTTAATTTGGGGGGGACTACCTCAACACCCAGAAGAAGAAAGTTATCTAATTCAAAACCTAACCAACATGATGATGGCTCTAAGAGGATTACTCAGCCCTGTGGACTGGGGAGAGGTGTGTTGATTTGGGGAAATGGTAGGCAGTGTGATGGCTCCAATAAATGTCAAACTCCTCAATTATGTGGTTGTGGTCAAGGGGATGTAACAGGAAACAGATGTGATAATGTCACATCATCAACATCACATGATGGACACTCTTGGCTAAATGTTATGCCAGTTGTGAAATTGATCAGCCAGGTACATGCTGCTACTAGTCTGGGATTGATTGCAAAATTGTTCTTACTTCTCACTCTTAACCCCTTCTGTGCCGGGGATATAATGGTTATGTCCACCTGCACAGTGCTTCTTTGCCGAGGATGTAACCATTACGGCCTGGAGCTTGGAGGAGCATTTGCGCTCCCTCTGTGGGCTTCCTTCTCACCCCCCCCCCCCAAGGCAGGGATGGAAGGGGAAGCCCTTCCCCTTCCAACCGTTAAACCCCACCAACCCCCCCCCAACCCCTGCAGTGACGTCTGATGACGTCAGCACGCATTTGGGTGCTGACCTCATCAGAGGCCACTTCCCCATAGCGCGATCTGAAGAGAAATGCAAAGCAGTTCTCTTCTGATCATGTGATGGGGGCCTGAGAGGCTTCAAAGGGAAGGAAAGGACTATCCTTCCCTTTGAAGTCTCTCAGTGCATTTCAGAAGTCAGATCGTAAAGCGATCCGGCTTCTGAAATGCCCACTAGACCCCAGGGATTTTTTTTGAAAAACGAAATTGGCATAAGGGGAACGACCCCTTGGGCAAGGGTCGCTCCCTAGGGGGCAATTTTTTTCAAGGCCTTTTCTGCCCCCAGCCTATTGTTACTAGGCTGGTCTGCCCCGGGGGGGGCAGAAACCTCTAGGAGCCAGGGATCATTTTTTTTTATTTTTTATTTTTTAAAAATTTTTAGAGGTGGGGAGCGACCCCTTGGGCAAGGGTCGCTCCCCTGGGGGGGGGGGGAATTATATTTAAACCATTTCTGCCCTTTGGGGGCAGATCAGCCTATTTTTATGAGGCCAATCTGCCCCCAAGGGGGGCAGAAGCCACTAGACACCAGGGAGATTTTTTTAAGTTGAATTCACGCGAGGGGAGAGACCCCTTAGGCAATTTATTTTAGGCCATTTCTGCCCCCCCTTGGAGGCAGATCGGTGTGTTTCTATAAAGCTGATCTGCCCCTGGGGGGCAGAAACCAGCTAGGCACCAGGGATTGGTGTTTGTGTGTATGTGTGTGTTTTCTTTAGGGGGGCAGCCCCTTGGGTAAGGGTCGCTTCCCATGGGGACACAATATTGTTGTCCATATCTGCCCCCCTGGGGAGCAGATTGGCCTATTTATGCAAGGCCCATCTGCCCCCAAGGGGGGCAGAAAGCCCACCAGAGACCAGGGAAGTTTTTTCTTTCTAAAATAAGAGGGTGAGGTTATGGCCATCCACCCACCCCAAATAAATGGGGCCAAAGTTGTTCTGCCCACCAGTGGGCAGATGGGGCAATTACCCCTGAGCCACACCCGAGGGGGAAGAAAGTCTACTAGATGTCAGGGAATTAAAAAAAAAAAAAAAGATAGTGGGGTGGTGGCTACCAATCAGAATGTTCCTGGTTATGCCCCCACCCCAACTAAAGGGGATAACAGCAGTCATTCAGCTGTCCCCCGCACACTAAAACATCTGAGCCCACGGCAGGCAAAAGAACATTTGATTATTTGGGATTTTGGTTTTACATTTCGGCCATGAAAGCTTGGCTAACTCTCAAAATCGTCCCACTTGGAATCGTGAGGGTTGCACTTTATAGACTTTGGGACGCTGTCCTGTAGAAAAAGCCACAAGACCTAGACACATCTGAAAACTACACATCTGGGTGATTCCAGGGTGGTGTGTTTCACATGCACCCGCATAATTTTCTTACCCACAATGCCCTGCTACAAACCTCCAACTTTGCTGGAAATCACACATTTTTGTGATGGAACCATCTGGAATATGCAGGAAGCCACAAAATTCCTACCACCCAGCATTGTCTCATCTATACCGATAAAAATTCTGCTGCACTTGTCAGCCTAAAAATGTTTTTTTCAAACTGCACTTTTGGACCCGCTTTGGTTCCCCCTCAATTTTGACATGTTTTTGTCTCTTCCCTGTCACAAGCACTTGGTCCACCTACACAAATGAGGTATCATTTTTACTGGGAAACTGAGGGGAACGTTGGGTGGTATGAAATTTCTCCCGGTGCAGTGATCCCATACAAAAATGTGGGAAAAATTTGATTTTTTTAGCAAAATTTGAGGTTTGCGGAGGATTCTGGGTAAGAAAACATAGGGGGATCCATGCAACTCACACGTCCCTGGACTCCTTCGGGTGTATATTTTTCAGAAATGTCTGGGTTTGCTACTACTACTACCACCACCATTTGGAAAGCACCTTGGCGAAACTCTGCAGTAAGGTTTTGGAAAAATGACAGTGGTAGCAGCCATTGCTACGTCTATTCAGGTAAGAGAACTATGGTATGAAGTGAACTAGTTTAATTAGTAACAAACTTCTACTGAAGATTAAGATGTTGTTTTTTTAGGTTGCTGTAGGCAAGGAAAGTAGGAAAAGGGTATACTAACTGGTGTACACTTTGATAAATGAATTTTAAAAAAAAACAGGCTGCTCTGAAAGAATAATATTGCTTTAATTTCTCTTAAAGATATTTTATAAATTCACCATCTACACCCACAACAGGCCCATCCTTCTCCCCAAACAATCCTATTGCCAACCAATGTCTAAAGAGAAGTCCAACGTCCCTTTCCATTTTATTTCAGTCCCACCCTCTCCATCCACAAAAATTCTCTCACCAAAACAGATAGTGGCCAAGCAAGAGTAGCTATATCAAGGAAAGAAAAAAAAGAAACATTTTAAATAATCTTCTGTGTAAACACTTGTTTATATACTGGTATATTAGAAGTACATTGCTGGTCCTATAAGGTAATTGGAATTTTTGATGTGATCAGTTACAGGGTCAAGTTTTCCCCACACATGCCTCATATAAAATACTGACTGGCTACACGGAATTAAGCCAGAATACCACCAGACTGAAACTAAGTGTGTTTTTTCATTTTCAAAGATTTCCATGTAAAGAAAAACAATAACTTATCTCTCATTTATGAGGCACTATGTACTGTTCATCACAAGTGTTCTTGTAGTACTAAATTAATGGAAGCTAGCTAGCACCAGGGTACTATGCTACTCTCTGCAGTCTGTAGCTGGGGCAGCTATAATGGGAAATTTATTATCTTACTTTAAATCCTATGGCCCTGCTCTTCTCTGACTGCCTTTCAGTTCTACACTGACTCCAAAGATGAAGATGAATAACAATACTACGTCACACACATGGCATGTAAACTGCAACTAGCTTGTCTGCCATAAGTTGACAGTGTGAAAAACAATGCACTGCAGTACAGGGAAAAGAAAGGAACATAGATTTTATTTGGCACATTTGCCAAACTCTAAATAAGATACTTAGTCACACTTTACTCCCTGGCCTTGCCCTCCACCACAAATTATTTTCAATAAATGCCTTTGCTTGGCAGTAAGGAAATGTACTCTACTGCTGGGTAAGTTAGGGTAACTTAGAGGAATTAGGGTAGGTAGAGGCTTCATTATAGAATACTGCTAGGGTGCCACTGATCATCATGTGCTAGGCTATGGCTAAATCAGTCATAGTAGTTGATGAAAAACATAAGAGAAAAATTTGAACAGGCATAAATCTGTTATGGAAGCAATTAAATATATAGATAAATCACTTGGCCAAACAAAGTTGGCACATGCCAGGAATAGATTTTTCATTTTTTTTTTGGTAGGCTGGAACAAAGAAGTGAAGTACTAAGATGTGGGCACAGGGAATCACACCTTGTTTTCCGTTTGTAGTGCATTGAAGACTTTGTAAATGCTGCATTAACTGAAGCAGATGCACATTGCACAGCCAACACTGCAGTGCCAAAATGGAACATGCTGTAGCACAGGTAATGAAATGTCATGGGCAGGAAGGTGATGATAATGGGTGAGATATCTGTCTCACTTAACAAATACAGTATATTTAACTTAATAAGCAAGCAATGTGACTTTTCACTGCTTGTCTCTGCAAAAACTGGGTCTCCCCCTCAGTCTCCTCTGCCGCATCTGTTGTACTGGCGCTGCCACTGGCACAGGTGGTTTGTGTGGCAAGAAAAAACATTACACATTTTATATGCCAGATACGTCTCCTCTTATTTCTTTTTAACAAAATACAATTGTGACACCTCACTACAATTTGGTTATGACTATCTTCTATCAAACTATCAAGTTGGGCTGTTTGCTGGTTGACAACGTTTGAAAAGCCAGGTAGTCAAGTCAACCAAAAACATTTTGTAATCAAGTGGTAAAGCTATGGTGCCCGTAAATCATTGAAGTACAACGAAGGGGTGGATAATGGTCAATGAAGGACATATGGTCTTGTTTGGCAGATAAAATGGGACCTCACACTTTTCTGCCATGTTGCACTGTCATGGAAACTGCAGGTGTACTGTATACATGAATGATAACACAACATTGGGGGTGCACCATGATGGTAGTCTCTCTCACTGTTTGAGCATGAGCAAGCAAACATGCATGGTGAATAATAGCTTACTTGGGCCTGCAATATTCACAATAGAGTACACAAAATATATGAGGGGAGAGTGAAGGCTTCCTAACAAAGCAGAAGAAAGCTACAGACTAGTACAGACAGGAGCTACAGAAGCAGGAAATATGCAAAAAAGGATAATGCAGGGATAACAATAATCTAACCAACATCAGATAAAGGAGTTGAAAAAAAGAGACAGTATAACAAAAATAAACAAGGCAAAATTATTCTAATAGTAAGGAAGAGTAAAGAATAGGGAAATATTAATAACAAGACTTACTGTGGCATGCAGAACCATCGGCTGCTGCGCTGGTGGTAGTTGCACCCACTGCACTAACAGTAGTGGTTACAGCTCCTTCACCTCCTTCATCTGCCATAGAAACCCTCTTGCCCTTGTGTGCTGATGTAAGAAGTAAAGGAGATACAAAAAATAGATGAGTGTCACATTTAATCTCCTAAAAAGTAATTTGACATGCAAACGCAGTAGCGTTGCACTTTTCTAAATCAGATCACCTATACTACAAAGGGCTGAGTTGACCTATTCCTAATTTCCTAAACCTACGCCCTATACTTAATTTCCTAAACTTAATTTGGAACTACTAAGGCATTACGGCATTAAATTATGTATGCTTCTCAACTCTCTTTGTTGTGCCAACTCAAACGAGTACTATTAGGTAGCACTGAGCACCTGGCTATCTCAAGCTGGATCAGACATCATTCATAACATTAACTTACCTGTGTATACAGCGTGCTGTTTGCCCAAAAAATTAATTTTGAATAAAATAATTAGAAATAATTAATGACCAAGCCCTCAGCACAAAGCAGGTCGAGTAGGTCCTGTTTGCAGTCATTGAATTCTCCCCAGGGTGTGTCTACTGCTGTGTCGTGCGCTGTACCACAATGCTATGCTCACACACCTGTGCACACTCCCCCACCGCAACTGATGCTCCTGAAGAGCGTACCCCCTACCAGGCCTGCCACCTCTTCCGAGCATGCAGGGGAGGTGGCACTACACATAAAAAGCATATGCAGCCACCTCCACTTCAGAAAAAATAGGGCGGGCTGCACTCGTTGGTAGTGTTGTTGTTGAAGCAACAACAGTGGCTCTGCCATTTGCTGCCCGCTGCTCCAACATGGTGCTGGGTGGAACAAAATGTAGGAATAACAAAAATAAATGAAGAGAAGGAAGTAGAAAGTATAAAGTATAAAAAGTCACACAAAATGTAGAAAAAAAATAAAAATAAAAAATTTACAAACACATAGACACACACAGATAAAATAAATGTTAATAAGGGATGGATGATTGAGATCGGGAGAGGGTTAGAAGAGATTAAAAAATAAATTCTAGCACCATGCAGAGAACAGAAAAAGCAGGTAAAACAAAATGACTACACCCTTGCAGACCACATGGTGCAGTTTGCGCTGATTGTTTAGTGCGGAACACGCTACTGGCCTGAAAAAGCAGCACAAATGGGTGTGCAAGCATTCTTCTACCTGCTTGCGGAGATCCGCAGAATCTTGCAGAGAGAAGAAAAACTCCATGAGTCCTGCCCAGGCATAGTAGAGCAAGCAAACATAAATGATGGACGGAATGTGGAACCAATCAAACATTCACCCCCAATCACAGATCTGGGTTTAATCCATCATTTGTTTTGTTTACTATGCCACCCCAGTTTGGACCCAACCATTTGCAAATCAGTCTCAACCTTGTTCGCCATGGGAATAGTCCAGCCTGAACTGCCAGACCAGGTCCTCCCTGGACCGGAAACAAGCATCCTGGGACTGGTTTCAGGATTTCACCCTTCATCAGCCAGGGTAGCTTGAATCCAGTGGCATAGCAAGCACGGGACCCACATCTGGGTATACTCTTCCCACATGTTTCCGGTCCAGGGAGGAGCTGGCCTGGCACTGTTGTTTTTGCATTTGTCAGGCCTAGTAGAGAGCATTGATGCTTTCTTTAGAGCTTAATACCTGAACAAATGATTTTGCTGAAAAAAACAGTGTAACAAACAATTTGCAAGGGTCTGGCTAAAATTAAAGAAATTAATACACCTAGCATTACCTCCATTGCCTGCTTTGACACAGAAGATTAATTAAATGACATGACACATAATGGTACATACAATTTGTTAATTTCAGGTCCAGATGGGTGGTTAGTATGATCAGTTGACCTAAATGGGTGTCATGCATATTTTTTAATGCTAGCAGACCAGACCCCGGTACTAGCAGTCACAAATAGTAGCTACAGCTTATAGCGTGGGGAAATATTGCCAGCAATGGTTACAGCATTCCACATTAGCTGAAGCTTAGGACCACATGTCTCTCCTTGCTGATGACATGGATTTACAAGATTTCTTGTTATGTCCTAATTGCCATGTCAAGAAATCTTAATGAGATTTGGAAAATTTCCCAGCAAGACGCAGCTGAACGATTTAGACAGATTGACAGGTAAGCTTTTGAAAAAAAACATCGGCTGTTGTGGGCAATGGTTTGATTATGCTCTTAACTTGCATTTATTAATTGAATAATATTCTGTCATCTGCATTAGAAATCATACAAAATGACATGTCCTTCTTACAACATAGGAAGAGCCAACTGAGATTGAGCCCAACATTGCAAGTTTTAAATCCGAGGAAACCTGAAAGGCAGGCTTAGAGCTTAAGATGCTGTGCTCAAAATATAACTTAGAGAGAGAATAATCTACCGGCACTATGATAGCCTAATTCTTGTGCTTCACTCTCATCGTCACTATTTTAATATTACTGTGTTGTGTAGTTCTGGTTATTGCAGCTCACGCTTTGCTATCTAAAATGCAGTCATTTTATTAAACCAATCTTTAAAAATTATACTGCCTTTCTTGTCATTTATATATGAGACAGCACAGTGTGTGAGAGAACCGGTTGTGACCTGAGTGACCACGACTTCCCTGAGAAGTACTGATATGTCATGCGCTCGGCTGCCCAATTGTCTCTACCGTTTGGGAGAGATGAGGCACTGCTAGTTAGCCAGAGCAAAACCCGGATTTAGAGCGACAAGCGTCATCTACTGTGGGTCAGGCTCAGTCCCCCACACTGTGAGCAATCTTGGATGTATCTGAATGCCACAGAGTTGTTTTTGCTATATAATTTAACATGCATACAGAGCTTATGATACAACTTGCACCATGTTGAACATTGAGTACAATAGGGCCCTCTTAGTACCTCTATTTTAGAATGCACATTTCAACTTAGCATTTCTTTCCTGATTGTGACCTTTTCATATGTCTTGCATTCATACAATAATGTACTGAAAAATCACTGTACGTGCAGCTTGTGTCTTGTGAGTGTTGTTATCATTCAGCCTGTACACTCCATTTAAGGCTAGGCACAAAGAACGTGATACCCTAAGTATTAGGATTGTCCATGGGGTCATCTCTTTACCTGCAGGCATATCATTATATCGGCTCTGTACCTCTGGCACAGTGCAACACAAATTCGGCTGGCATTATAAAAACTGCCTCTGTGCATATTTGGCAGAAGAGCACTTCTGCTGTGTTTATCCTGGAAATCGGTGCACAGTGGCCAAGGTGCAACTTTGCTGACTCTGATGCTAACCTTGACCTCTCTATTGAACAGGACAATAGCCTTCACTACACTGGACCAGCTTCCTGGCTTCCCAGTACATCTTACCCAGGCATGGGGAATAGACTGTTTGAACTGATCTGGAAGAGGTTACTCCCACTATGCTCTGAATAGTTTAGGTAGCAATGGAAAGGATTGCACCAACATAAGAACATTGACATGGTTGAACTGTTTATCTTTTTCAACCATTTTGTAATGCTCATTATGTGCTCTGTCTTGTTTAACTGAAAATCTCAGCTCAGGTTTTTTATGCAAGAATACGATTGCTACAATAAATGTTCTAAAAGACATTTCTGCATCTTTCTTGTGTCTCATCTTGGGTACAAAGTGTGGCAACAAAAGGGTAGATCTGCTTCCAAAATTGCATTGGGAATCTGAATAATCATATTTGAGGTTGCAAACACTATCTGATACCCTGGTCTGTTTAGGGGTTCAGATGGGGCACTGTGATCTACCTAGACACCATGTCAACAAATCCTGATGGAATACATGGACTTAGTCCCTATACAATGATGTTTATGCTGGCCATATACTACTTGATTTGTAGGAACCATATAACAGAACCCTGAATGCTTGATCACCCAAAATATAAAGAATTTAGCTATGCCTATCATGTCCACAACATTATAATCACTTAGGATTTGCCGCTTGAGACACTGAATTGCTGCATTATCCTAAATACATCACCTTTTTTCCAGGCTGTGGGCTCAGGTCCCAGGCATCTTTGAGTTTTTTCCCATAGGAATAGATAGAAAATGGCCCTTCTGCTGTATGACATTGATGGGACTTGCAGATCTAATTTCTACCTAAAATTGATAGATCTGTTGACATGAAAATAAAATAAATGAGCCCTATAATCGTCAAGGTACAATGAGAGGTCTGAAAGGCACAAATAGATTCCAGAGTCCATTTCACAGAAGATCAATCAAGTAATTCTTGCAGTGACATCTGGAAGTGTTCATCTTGAATTTTCACCCAAATATTCAATACCAACTTTGCCTAAGCCCCTCCTATCCAATAATTGAATCACCATTTTGCATTCATTGATCCAAGTTATCTATTGCAAGTATAGTAATATTCAATCTCTCTTTTCACATGGATGATGGCATACATAAGCAGTGTTAACCTTTCCGCCTTTGCTATCAGCCAAGCATGGGACTGAAACATCAGATATGTCAGCCATTTTGTTCATTCAGAAAATGGAGGAATTTATTCTTAACTTAGAGATTGCAAAGTCATGGTTAACTCTAAGGCAGAACCACTGTTGTGGGTACACTAGCAAATTCAAGAGCTCGATTACAGTAAGGTGCTGTTACTTGCAATATTCACACTTATTTGGGCATATTCATTACATCCTTGAATATCAGGTTTGCAATAACCAATGCTTGTTAAATATTTAATTAATTATAACCAATGCTTGTTGATTATACACATTGTATCCCACCTGCTAAACCTGTGCCAACTGTAACTGCCAACACATGTGCTCTTCACAATGTGATCTGTATTGAACATGTGCCACAATCAGGACGATAAATTATCATTTCCTTAACAAGCAATCAGCTGCCAAAAGGTACATCTGCATATCTGCTTATTTAAGGATGCTTGTGAGTCTGAGGCCTTGCTTGGCTTCATACTTATTGCTCTGCTCACTTGATTCCAGTCAAGTCAAGTGTCTTGTCCTCCAGCCTGCTTCCAGTAGAGTTCCAGTTCAAGTCAAGTTCCTTGTCCTCCAGCCTGCCTCCAGTCGAGTTCCAGTGTCCCAATGTTCCTCGTTCTCCGAACACCTTCCAATCAAGTTCCAGCATTTCTCGTCCTCCGGACAGCCTCCGGTCAAGTTCTGGTGAATATTACCCTCTGGTCAGCTTCCTGCGGAGTCTCACCTCTCCTCTTCTATCTTCTGTCTATGATCCCGTCTTTCCTGAAAAAGGGAGAAAATAAGAAAGGTAATACAACCCAGTTTGGGTTCTTCTGAAATTTTCACGCAAGTAACTTTATTTCAAGATATAGAAAGATTAATAGCTTAAATGAAACAAAGCAGAGCTCCACCTTTTAAATAGTTTATTACAGTCAGAACTAGCTTGATTTATCATTTGGGTGGGATTCCAAAATACCTCTAAACAGACATTAAGGAAAGACATATTTCCTGTAACAAGCTCTCTCCTGAGAATTAGGAGATTGGAAATAAAGCAAGTTTATCAAATCTATTTTTGGCAAGAGATTAGGCCAGAACACAAAGAAGCCCTTTAGTCAATTGGATTGTTTTTGAGTTTGGACATTGCTTCAGAGACTCTGAAAGTATTGTAAAAAGAGGAAGAGACGTGTTCAGCCTTATAGAAATGTATGCACAAAGTGTGCTAAATAACTGACATTTTGCAATAGCTTCTGCTAATTCAATGCATTAATGAATTCATTATTTTGCAGACCAGAATCCTACAATCCAAGAACCCAGTATTTTGAGAAATCAGAAGTCCTGATTCCCAACATGACGCACAGACCAGGGTCCAGCAGTCTGATTTTGCAGTCCATGAAGCCGAAGCTGATATTTTCTCTTTTTCTCTTCCCAAAACCCCCCACCCCTTGAGGACTTGCAAGAGTGCAATGTACTCTTCATCGTCGTCATGATAGTCCTCACTGGAATTTGGGAATAGTCATTGCTGCATGGGAATGCCTGGAATTCAGGTGAGTGGCTTGCACAGAACAACCATTCAATCACCAAGACAAAAGGGGTGTGTCCTCCTTGATTGGCTTCCTGTGTATTGCATAGTGGCCCATTCAGTTTATTTATATTAGCACACCCAATGTAAAAATAAAAAAGTCATTTTTTAGCAAACATTTCTTTTGATGAATATAACCTTTTAATCTAGAATATAGAGTTCATAATTATATTTGGGGAGTTTACCTGGAGAATGTTCTCGACACACATGTGTAATGTCTATGAAATTACTTTCATCCACTGTTGTAACTTCAGGAGCATTAATATTTGGGTATGATGTATTTATTCATTTTCAACTTCACCAGTCTCTTCATATTTCAAGGAAAAAGACTGGTCCCTCTGACTATGTCAATTGAAGAATCTGCACTAAAATCCCGCTGCAAAGATACACTGCCTACAGAAACCTTGTCTTATTGATAGCCTGGTAAGCTCTTGCCGCTGTTTCTTTTTCCTGTGCAAATAAATTAATTACTCTTGATCCAACTAGAATTATGTTTGATTTTCCAATTATTCTTGTACTATCATTTCTGCTATCATATGAGTGTGTGTAACTCATCTCTTTTGTTGTAAACAAAATTACACAAAATTACCACAGAATTATATAGGATTATGCAGAATTACACGAGGAGTGTAACCCACCATTTAGCAATATTTTCTTTGGGGCCAGATGCACCATCATGTCCAAAATGTGCCAGAGGGTGCATTTTGCACTTAGAAAGTAGTGCTATAAGCAAAAGAACATGAACAACAGACTCTCACACTAGGTTCCTTGTTCCTGAACTCCTGATGTGGAATTTTTGTGCTTAATTGCTCATAATCACATAAAAAGAAGGAATTGCGTATTTTTTGGTAATTTCAAATAAAAAGAGAAATGTGAAGTGCCAAAATTACTCTGATTACTCTGGTGTAATTAAAATTTCAATAAGAAAATACACTTTATTTCGGAAAAAATGTTTTCCCTAAAAACTCTCACCTTTTTAAAACAAGTCATTAATTAAAATGCATTTAAAACCTTTTACCCTCCAAAACAGATTTTAGACACATGCATACAGTCATTAAAAGAATTCATAAAATGCATTAAAACTGCAGATTCTGCAGCGCTTATATGGTTCAACTGCAACATTTCCCCTTATAAGCCAAACAGACAGTAAGGGGCATATTTATACTCTGTTTGCGATGAATGTGCGTCACAAATTTTGATGCACATTCGGCGCAAACCTTGCCCCATATTTAAACTCTGACGCCTGACCAAGCGGACGTCAAAATTCCACCATGTGCATCATTTTTTGGATGCGGGAAACTGCCTTGTGTTAATGATATACAAGGTAGGCGTTCCCTTCCAAAAAATGACTTTAAGGCCTGTGCACCTTATTTACACCCCAGCGTCATTTTGACGCACAGGAGGGGGTGGGCCTTAAAAAACGGCGCACAGCCTGATGTGCGCCATTTTTTAACACCTGGGTCAGGGCAGGCGTTAAGGGACCTGTGGGCTCGGAAGGAGTCCAGAGGTGCCCTCCCCTGCCCCCAGGGACACCTCCTGCCACCCCCATCCACCCCTGGAGGACACCCATGGATGGGGGGACCCATCCCAGGTAAGTGCAGATAAGTTAAGGTAAGTATATTTTTCATTTTATTTTTAAAGTGGCATAGGGGGGCCTAATTTGGGCCCCCCCTACATGCCACTGTGCCCAATGTCCATGCCCAGGGGACAGGAGTCCCCTGGGCATGGCCATTGGGCAAGGGGGCATGACTTCTGTCATTGCTAAGACAGGAGTCATTGCAATGGCGCTTGTGCGTCAAAAAATGGTGCAAGTCCGGTTTGAGGCATGATTTTTGCCTCAGACCTGACTTGCACCATTTTTTGACGCACAACCCCCATTTTCTCCTATGCCGGCGCTGCCAGGTGTGAGTCATTTTTTTTACTCAGACCAGTCCGCAGCGCCGGCTAACGTCATTCCTTAAATAAGGCACCCGCATGGTGCATTGGAATGGCGTTAGCCGGCGGTAACATTTTTGACGCACAACTGCATTGGCGCAGTTGTGTGTCAAAAAGCATAAATATGGCCCTAAGTACATTGATATGCAACAGTGTCCATGACACTGCTTAGGATGCTAAAAGTCTCAATCTTTGTCTAGTACCAATGTGACTGCATGGGGCTCTATACATTTCTTCATCTGTGCATTGTATGCCCTAAAGAAGAACATTAGATGCACCACAATCTCAGTCCCTTGCTTGCAGACAGGAAAATGTCCTAGGCAGCCTCTACTCAAGACCACGTTAAGCAAAAAGATCTAGGGCATTTGTACTAACATTAGGAATACTGATTTTGTAATTGTGATTCTCTAAGCATCACAAATAGGAAATTGGCATTCTTAATGTATGAAACTCTTTTGAGTATCATTAGCAATTCCTAGTGGGTATCAAATATACCTACCTCGTACTTATTAATGCTGTAGGTTGCAATTTGCGATCCATTAGGAATCGGAGCCAACACAGACACAATGTTTGTGATTGTTTTTTGTTTTTTTAAATCAAGCTCATTTTCCTTAAAGGAAAATGGGATGAATTTAAAAATAAGAAATTAAACTTCAAGGAACCCCTTCCTCTTTGTGAATGGAACACAACCAGTTTAAAACTGGTGGTAAACTATTACTGCTTTTTGACCGGAAGTTGGTTGCAAAATAGTAATACATACTATACAGATTTGGTATTTGGAAAGGATGCCCTAAACACACCCATTGCAAATTCTGTATCACATATGCAAAATGTGATTTGGTAACAAGTCACTGAATAGCATTTTGCATTTTGTACATTACAAAAAGCATCTTTTGTGTTGCAAACGGCCCGATTCTGTGAATTGGGCTATTTGCATTTGCTTTGTGCATCTGGCCTTAGTATTTAGGTGCCATGTTTGAATTGTAAATTGAGTTTGTTGGCAAGAGAAAAGTTTCAACCAAGCTCCCTCTCTTACAGTTTTGTATAATTTCATTGAAGGCAAATGTCCAATAGATCTCAATTTAATTTCCTTTTGAAGTTAACACCAGTTGCTCTGGGTGGAGCCAACATCTTTCAAGACTCAGGGGGTAATTACGACCCTGGCGGATGGAGGTAATTGGGGGAAAGGTACTGCCAACAGGCTGGCGGTACCTTTTCCCAAAGTATACCATTGGCAGTTTGGCTCAAGCCAAACCGCCAATGTACCACTCCTTCCACCAGGGTGGTAATGGCCGCTGGGCTGGAGACTTTGATCTCCAGCCAGGCGGCCGTCACAGTTCCACCCTCGGGATTATGACACTGCCTACCGCCATGGTTTTCGGGGCAACCGTACTGCCATGAAAACCAAGGCGGTAGGTACTATCAGTACCAGGGAATTGCTTCCCTGGCGCTGATAGGGATCTCACCCGCCCCCTCCCCAGACTCCTTCCCTGCCCCCGCACATTTATACACCCAGATGCACATACATACACACACGCATACCCACATCCACCCACACATGCACACATGCATACCCACACACTGCAACACACACTAACATACATTGTCGCACACATGCATTCACAACACACAACACACATGTACACTCACATTCAGTCATTCATGCACGCATTCCACGCAACTCGCACCCGCATGCACGCATACTAAAACAGACACACACACACCCACACACAACACCCCCAAACACGCACACACCGCTCCCCACCCCCCTCTCCTGTCAGAGAACCCGACTTACCTGCTTGCAAGGGGTCCTCCGGGAGGAGACAGGACGCAGAGCTGCTGCCAGCAAAACACCGGCAGGCAGTGCCACCTTACCGCCGTCTGCCGACATGACTGTCAGCGGAATTCCGCCAGCCTTCTGGCGGAATTCCGTCTACTGTCATAATGTGGTTGGTGGCTGGTAGCCACGGACACGGTATGTTGGCGGCCGTCGCTGTGGCAGTAGGCGCCATTTACCACCAATGTCATAATGAGGGCCTCAGTTTGGAGAACATTGACATTATAAATCATAGTGAAGGGAACTTGGAACTACCCAGTAACTTTAGGAGATCCTTAATGACCTCTCTATAGGCAGACCATTCATGTTAAGACCATAAACTATGCCAGTACAACAAAGTTTGGCTACAGAGTTTCTTTTTATTTTGTCTGTATGGCAGGTCAAGATATAAAGGGAACCGTGGGGTGATTTGTGGCAAAGGTGAAAGTGATCTCAAAAATATATTCTCAGTGACAGATACTAGATTGTAGTTACCATACCCCCCATAGTTTTGCTCCATAACGTGCTGCTCCTAGTGCCTTCATGTAATACATATCAAAGGCTGTGCAAAGTGTTCCGGAGGCCATACTGTTACAAATTTTCACTATACTAGCAGAGTAATATGTAAGTTTCATTCAGTTTTTTCTGGATTCGGGCTAACCAGACAAATTCTGGGATAATGGTCCCGGATAATCACATTTTGGAAGTTGCTCACTCTCTGCATTCCCTTGATTCAACCTTGTTTTTGACAGCACTAAAAACCATGAATTTTGTTTCTGTGCTATTGAGCCCCATTTTCCTTTCTAGACAAAATGCAAAAAGTAATTTAGTAGGTGCTGTAAAACTTGAGGTGTCTTAGATAGCAAAATGATGTTGTTGACAAGCAGTGTGGCTGAGGCACTCTATCCTCATATTGTGGGTGCACCACAGCCAACCTTATCCCGGAGGTCTACTACTTCATTGATATGAAGGGAAAAAAGGATAGGGGCCAGGACGCACCTCTGCCTGACACCCATCTTGACTTTTATGGGCTCTATTAGTTAGCCATCTCATTTCCATCTACCTTGGGCGAAGTGTGAGTGAAGCTGGACTATTGTGGACAGCAAATTGGCCAGAAGATCCCTTTCATCCAGCACGGTCCATAGCTTCACCCTACATATCAGATCAAAGGCAGAGCATAGCTCAAAAAAGTCCACACACAGGTGGCACTTGTTGATCATAGCAGTCTTCCAGTACATCCTACAAAACAAGAAGATCTGATCAATGGTGCTCCTGTCCAATCTAAACCCTGTCTGGAATATTGATGGTACACTCTTGCCCCCCATCCACTCTTAAGGTTGATTCAATATCTGTTTGCAGAACATCTTCAGCAGGTTAGCAAGAAGATTGATGAGTCGGTAATCAGTTGGGCAATCATGGAGCCCTATTCTTCTATAGGGGATAGCTTCTGCAACATTCTATTTATTCCACATCTTGGCACCCTGTAGAATGGAATTGTAAATGCAGTTGATATTGTGGACCCACACTTCTGTATGGGCCAGTTATAGATCGCCCAATATTTTGTCAGGACAAAGGTCTTTTCCCAGAAGAGCACATCATCATTGATGGGGATGATAAAGGGAGTGGAATATTTTAGCTTTATCTGGAGATGGGTGACCACAGAGCTAACTATGGTGACATCCTAACTATACAAGGAACTAAAGTGTTCCACCCACACCTGTCGCTGAATAAAATATTCTATTTTATATGCTATTTTAGAAGATCCCATAGCTACCAATTCCCCAAAATCTTTGTTACCTTCAATTTTTGTGACTGTCAGCAAATCCCGCCAGAGGAAATTCCCCACTTTCTTTTTGCCTTGGCTAAGGTGGTTTTGTATATCTTTCTTGTAGCTATTAGACACTGTTTGGAATTGGATTTAAATGCTATTACTAGGTTGCCTTTTGCTTTGCTACAGTCATTGTTATACCAGGGCACCATGAAATTGTTATAAATGTTATTTTTCTTTGCACAAACGCTCTTCCATGGTACTGAACAGCAAATCATGGTGACCTGAGGCCATTATCCTTCTTTCAGTGAATGTGGCCAGTTGTAAGCTCACTTTTGAGCACCAACATAAATACAATCTCAGATAGGATCTCTGTTTTTTGATCCCTATGCCAATTTAATAGATTTCCTATTGTTTATCCACATAGCTTCACTTAACGGTGTGTGTAGAGGATCTTCACATACTCTCTCATGTAAACCCATCAAAGTTAGGGCAAACGCACTTTGGTCACTGTCATTTCAGTCAACTATGACCCTATTTATTATTGATGGCCATAGCCCTAGCTTGACTAGACTATAGTTTATGTGGCTGGAAAAGCTGGGTAGGTTATAAGCCAAGCCCCTGACTCAGACTAAAAGCATTCAGCAATTGCAGACACAGAGAGCTCAATTGAAGGTATGAGAGAATACTTGGACAGCCCTTCTGGGCCACATAACGTATGGTAAATCCACACTTCATATTCTTCTGTCAAACTTGTCAGTTTAATCCCAAGGTGCTATTCTAGTGGCTCAAATGTGATGTTAAGAACACCCCCAATGCCTACATATTACTTTGCAACACTGTAGGCCAATATACATTTAAGTTGTTGAAGAATGGTGGTCTCTCAATTGTTATCTATTACTGGATTTTAGATATTAAAGTCCCTTACTTTTTTTACCCATGTGTATAGTCAAGTTGATGGCCATTATATCTCTAAAATCAATTATACCTTCAGTAATCCTACAACCCAAGGCTCTCTTCACCCAAATTGCTGGTCTTCGATGGGTCCGCCATCCTCAGTGTGAACTGCTGCCTTATGATAGCAGGAGTCGCCTGAACGAAAGGCAGGTGAGAGGCACCACATCTCTTGTAACAGGCAAATAATAATAACAATAATTGTCAATAAAGATTCCCCAAGCGGGGTTCCCTAGCTTAGAAGTTAATCCAGCTACATTCCAAGATATTTTTTTTACCAAAGCAAACTTGCTATTTTGGAAGGTGATAAACTTCTATCTACATGATCCCACACAAGATAGCTGCTGTTAAGGGGCTTCTCAGACCCCCCCTCCCCCAGAGGTTATTTTTGTATAGTTTTATGGTTGCCTATCAATGAAGAGCAGTGACTCTACTGTTCCTGTAATGTCAGCTGTTTGCACAGTATAACCACTTATTTCCTGATCTTGGGCTAGTCAGATCCTGTCCAGGTCTGGTAATTGGTGATTACTCACAGGGAATTCAGGGGCATATTTATACTCCGTTTGCGCCGAATTTGCGTCGTTTTTTTCGACGCAAAACTAACTCCATATTTATACTTTGGCGTTAGACGCGTCTAGCGCCAAAGTTCATGGAGTTAGCGTAATTTTTTTGCGTGAACACCTTCCTTGCGTTAATGATATGCAAGGTAGGCGTTCCCGTCTTAAAAAATGACTCCCAGGCATGTGCGTGGTATTTATACTCCCGGGCAAAAATCACGCCCGGGAGTGGGCGGGGCAAAAAACCCTGCATTTGCGCCTCTTTTTAACGCCTGGGTCAGGGCAGGCGTTAAGGGACCTGTGGGCTCAGAATGAGCCCAGAGGTGCCCTCCCCTGCCCCCAGGGACACCGCCTGCCACCCTTGCCCACCCCAGGAGGACACCCAAGGATGGAGGGACCCATCCCAGGGAAGAAAAGGTAAGTTGTGGTTAGTATTTTTTTGTTTGTTTTTTGTGGCATAGGGGGGCCTGATTTGTGCCCCCTACATGCCACTATGGCCAATGACCATGCCCAGGGGACAGAAGTCGGTTAACGCCGGCTAACGCCATTCAATAAATACGGCGCCCGCATGGCGCTTCAGAATGGCGTTATCCGGCGCTAATTTTTTTGGTGCAAAACTGCGTTAGCGCAGTTTTGCGTCAAAAAGTATAAATATGGCCCTCAGTATCTCACCCATGGCCATCTACCTGGTCCCTTTACCCTGCCTATTTTGCTTGATGAAACAACAAAGCTTCTTGTCTTTGTATCTATTAACATTAACCCTACCACCATATTATTACCATATCATTACAATGGAAAACCTTATTTTCTAGTAGATTTTAGAAGCTTTCCTTCTGACCCTAGATATGCTGTCTCTGACTATTAAGGAGCAACTCAATGTGTTCCTTAACAAATGGATTACTTTTTTTTTTGGGGTGTCTTCACTTTGTCTAGTAGATGGTCTTAACTTGTGTACTGATACCAAAAATATTTGTCCTGCCTTTCTTTGAGGCTGGATATCTGCCCACACCGAGTACACTGTCCAGGTGTACTCTCTCTCTGCCCATGATTGTTCCTAGGTTAGATGGCCTGTCATTGATCATTAGGCCCCTTGGGTTGCATAGCATAGGTGCTAATAAGTATGAAGTGAATGAGTCCTCACAGACATCACTAATATTCTTTCCAGCCTGCCTCTGTTGAACACTATCGTCTGTGGGATGATATGGCGGGTTCTTTCTTTGGCCATTGTTTACTGCATGTCCACTATGCATGGTCATCAAAGTATGTTGTTCAAAGTAGACACATTTTTTTCATGAATTAGGGAATGATGAGACAGGGAACTTTCACTCTCTTTGTTACTTGTATTAGTGATTAAGGTTATTTTGTCTCCTCTGTGTGGCCGCATAGCCCTACTTGTGCTATCTCTACTGGAGGTAAAGGGTGACTTGAAACTTCAAAATGAGTATTGGTTGCTGTATTTGCCAAATTGTAAACAACTTCCTTCATCATTCGTACCACAGTTTTTTATTCATGTACTGTCTCCAGGAGGTCTTTTAACAGAGAGTTGATATAGGGTCCCTTAATGATATTCTCCAAATCTCATTTACTTTTAGATTTTTGGGAGGATTATCATTCGCCAGTGGGGGACATCTATTCTGGCAAGTAATTCTTGCTTTAAGGGGGGAGGTAGTAAAGGTTGTAGGTCAGGGATAGATAGGTTATCACTACCTCTGACTGCAGCAGAGGAATTTGCTATGGTGCAAGGTTTCTTAACTTTAACGACAAACTATGGAATATATGAATTTCCTTTAAGTTTTCCATTTAATATTGTGAATGGATTTAGAATGGTTTCAATTAAGTCATCTATTTAGTTTGACCTGCTGTTCTTAGACCAGAGGTTGCGTGGCCTTGACTAAAGCCTTGGGTGCTTCAACTGCATGCTCTTCCCCATTTCTCCTGAAGGATACCTGGAGAAAAGTTATTCTTCCCAAATGATTCCCAACTGATAGCAATGGTGTTATTTTAGGTCTAAAATAATTTTTGCATCTAGTCTACAAAAATAATAAGCAATGGTCAGAAGAGAAGTATGTGGTATTCTTCAGCTAAAAATTCAGTTAGACATTCAAAAGTACATTTCAGAACATTTTAGAACAGTTAGATCCAAATGAACATGCGGTTGTTAATTATAATTCCAAAACCTCTTGATTAACAAATACAGCAGGATGGGGACAAAACGCTCTAATAACCCTTCCTTCAAACTGCTCACAAACAGCCAGATGAAAAAGATTACTTTTATTTTCGGCTGTTGAGTTAATTATCCTCCACTCGCTATTTGCAGCAAAAGACTCTGAAAGAGAGAAAGGGAGTTCAACGAAAGTCATCCCTCACCCTCACACAAACAAGAATCAGCTGAAAAACCATTTGAACATCCCCATCTCTGCAGCCTTCTAAGGTTCAGAGACACATCAACCCCCAAAATGCCTACTCTACCAGAGTGAGTTTTTCATGGAAAAATAAATTTGGTGTAGCAGCGTGGGGCAATAACAAGAATATATATGATCCAAAGTGACCAAAGGCAGGGACTAATCAAATCAATTCCATTTATTAAACATTCTCAGAGAGTATTGCAGTGGGGGGAAGATTGAGGGGGTCATTCCGACCCTGGCGGTCATAGACCGCCAGGGCCGGGGACCGCGGATGCACCGCCAACAGGCTGGCGGTGCATCCAGGCCAATTCTGACCGCGGCGGTAAAGCTGCGGTCAGAAAAGGGAAACCAGCGGTTTCCCGTCGGTTTTCCCCTGGCCTGAGGAATCCTCCATGGCGGCGCTGCAGGCAGCGCCGCCATGTGGATTCCGACCCCCTTCCCGCCAGCCTGGTTCTGGCGGTTTTGACCGCCAGAACCTGGCTGGCGGGAACGGGTGTTGTGAGGCCCCTGGGAGCCCCTGCAGTGCCCATGCCAATGGCATGGGCACTGCAGGGGCCCCCTAACAGGGCCCCACAAAGATTTTCATTCGGAGCCGGCATCCTCGTGGAAGGGGGTTTCCCGCTGGGCGGGCGGCCTTCTGGCGGTTGCCCGCCAGCCCAGCGGGAAACTCAGAATGATCGCCGCGGTCATTTGACCGCGGTGCGGTCATTCGGCGGCTTCCGCCAGGCGTGCAGTTACCGCCGCCGGCGGGAGTCAGAATGACCCCCTGAGTCTTTCTCAAGAGTTCCACGCTGCAAATAATGTTGAATCCACAGCTTCAGTGAAGGTCAAATGGAATTGAAGAATACAAAGTTCCCATTGCTTCCAAAGAAGATGACAACACCTTAGATCCTCTAACCAAATTTAGGGTGGTGGCATAACCCAGCCTCATCCAGGCTCAGATGGTTGTGGAAGGCCTGAACTTGGTGCAGCTCATGCACCTCCAGTGCTGCGGGTATGCAGCGGGAATATATGGCAGCTGGTGTGGCTGGGTAGGGGGTTCTTCTACAGTGCTCTGTCCCTGGTGGATGCTTTCTGGGTGATGGAGTCCTCATCTGCTGCTGGATTGCTTCCATGTGGTGTGGCTGGAAAGGAGCTCCTCACTGCCATCTTCTGATTGATGCTTTCTGGGGGATGGAGTTTCCTACTGCTGCTGAATTGCGTCCCAAGCTCTGGGTATGCAGAGTCAATTTATCACAGTTGGTGTGGGTGTGGAGGGGCTCTTCTCCACTGCTCTTTCCCTGGTTGGTTTGACACAATGCCTCCCAGGATTTGACTTTTATGTTTTGGTGTGGCTATGACATTCCTCTATTCCTCTGTGCCAAGCTGAGGTTTATGAAGGTAATGACTGCACACTAAGAGCTTCAGGACTATCTCACATGGTGACAACATCATTTTTATGTTTCCAGGTTCCTCTCTCTCTGCAGTAGCTATCTGCTGTTCCCACAGGACTGATTGTTGATATTTAATATGGGGCAATTTGCCCCATTACCATAAGGTCCACCTGGTTTCCCTTGATTCCCATTCATTGGTTTGCAGCAACCTGCAAACCAAGGAACCAATGTGCAATTTTCTTTGAGGTCTCCATTCAGTCTCAGCATTAGTAAGTCCAAAAAAGCCTAAGCAAAAAGGTGGTGGAATTAGATGGTTGTGTTTGCCTTTTCCTATGGTGGACTGTGACTGTGGTAGGGATGGTAGAGATGGTATCTTGTGCAGGTGTTTTGGGTTTCTAAAAGATTGCAGCAGTTGGTGTTGGTGGTATAGAAGTTATCCGCACTTCCTCTATGTCTCTCTTGACAGGAACAACCTGTGTTTCATCTTCCTCACTTCCAACTAGAATTTCAGGAACTTGTGTGTTCCATGGTTTCCCATGGCAGGATCTTGGGACACACTGCTGTCACTTTCATCTGATGGAGGGGCTTGGAGAAGGAGGAAGTGGTCTTTCTTTTCCTCAGAGGAGATAGTGAAGATGACCATATGTCCAAAGGAAGAGCAGTCACAACATTCTGCTGTGCTGTGCAAGCTGAACTTCAAGCTTTGTTCCTACCTCTGAAAGTTTGGTTGTAGCAGACTCTTGCTGCTGTTGGGTTTCCAGGAGAGATTCAGTTTGCTGAGACAATTCCATTTGATGTTCACTGGTCTCGTGGCTGCAGTCACTGCAGTGGTGAGAGGCATTAGCTTTTGATTTGGTAGTGGTTGTACCATCCAGGGGTGAGTCTCCTCCCACCATCTTTCTGCATAGAAGAAAGAGCAGCATGCATGAAAAAAATGATGCTACTCGATATCAGACAACAGACATCTGCTTACTGGCCATGATCTTGGCACATGCCTCTTTCCTAGAGTTCTTCTTCCTAGCTTTGTATTGGTCAGCATCACCAGTAGTAGCAACGATAGCAGAGAGGTCTCTGGAATTCTTGTCAGTTAATTTACTGGCTTTTCTCCTTCTCAGTTTTCTCTTCTACATTTGCAGGAAATAAAAGAAAAAAGACTTGGATTGTCTAGTTAATGAAATATTAGTCATCATGACAACAATTATATATCCAAATTAAACTATCAGTTATGTTAGACATGGTACCATTTAAATTCAGGAAAACAACTGCCATTACCTGGTGCCCCCTGGGACCACGAGACCCATTAGGAGTGGGAAAAGGTGTTAGAATTGGCAAAGAATAAGGACATTAATTTCAAATAACAAGCATTGCTCAGAGGCCTCGCTCCATGAGGCAGAACATGTGGTATAAAAACTCTGAATGGGAAAGTAGTACATGGTTCCCCTCCAGACCCCATGAATCCTCTGTGGGAGAAAAAGGAATGACTGGGAAAAATGAATTGCATTAATTAAAAACAACCATTAAAAACAATCATATCCATGTACTACAGAGTAACAATAAGTGCACGGAAATATAAGAGGACATACATTTAATTAATTAAAAAAGTAACAAAAATAACATTGACTTCTAAATGGCCATAGCAATCAATGCTTTTCACAAAAGGCATTTAAAGGTGGCATCACATGATTAAAATTCAGACAATCACAATGGTTTCACAAAAAGGAGAAAAAAAAAGCTACTAGCCATGAAGCAATCAGGTGTGGAGAACAAAGAGAACATGGCGCTGCTCTACCATGGCTGGAGACCCTTCCTCTTCTCTGTCAAAAAAACCCACAACATTCAGGAAAAAGATTGTAAATATAAATCCTAAATGTGCAAGGGCCCATCTGAGGGTTTATATACATCATGAATGAAGCAGCAACATTAATGTAAAAATGCCAACCAAGGTAAACAATAACAATAAAAATTGTACAGCAACATGGAAACTGGCAAAAATGTAAATATGTCTTAAAAACGCCTCAATCCTAAACAGGACATGGCAACAATGACACTAGCCAGGGACCTACATAAGTTGCAGAAAAGCACATTCATCAATGTTTTCACATATGCACAAACCCACATAAAACTGTGAGTGAGCATATAGAGAACAAAGTGGCTAAGAATAAAAGCAAATGTTGGGCTAGATGGATATTGACTTCGGTAGCCATCCCCATTCCAGCCACCAACAAGTAAACATAGATTACATTTTTATAAAATGGCATGACTTCAAGAATCCACAAACCTCTACAACAATAAAATACAGCTTTGTGGCAGAAGCAGTGAGAATGGAAAACATACATTAAAGAATCAGTGCCCCAAAGCTGACTAGGCCACAAACAATAAACCACCTTAGTATAATGACAATTCTGAGCAAAATTCACAAGTACACAATGGAAAGGAGCATATACATAACAACAGACCTTCATCATTAAAAAATGTTCATTGCTTTGCATGCCACTCTCTTAATTCCACATTGGCTTGCCTGCAGAATATCCTGGAGCAGAGAAAAAAAAATGAAATGAAATGAATTGCTAAAATTAGAAAATGAAAAAAATAATGATGGTGCCTGCTCTCACTCAAACTAAGGGAAAACTAAGAGTGAAGAAAAGTTATAAGGATTGAAGGATTGTTTGAATTAAGGGAACAATGCATAATCACCATAGCACCTAGGAGGTTGGTGCAATGATGGCTCAGGTAATGGAAGAGATGCATACGGAGCTGAACTGAGGTATTCAGTACTGTCATCGATGGTGGCATCTTACTAGGGCTCCCCTTTTCTAGTCTTTCATTTTGCCACAAGAATAATATGAAGTAGTATTATTGGTTCAATTAAAGTACTCAAAATAACTAGTGCCAAATATGCTGATTTATTAAATGAAAGTCTGCTTATAGAAAATGTGACTTGAAGTTATCTGGTTATTCTAGTATACAGTAAAAGCAAAAGAAACCCTTTTAGGTAATTGGGACGATTTATCTTTAGTCTGCTACTCACTTTGGGCCAGATGTATGAACATTTTTTGCACTCGCAAACGGTGCAAATCGCAAAATTTGGCCGTTTGTGAGTGCAAAAAAGTGGTCTGCGATGCGTGAAAGGCCTTCGCAGACCACAAATAAGAAATCGCTAAAATTGCGATTTCTTGCGTTGCGACCTGGTTTTGCGAGTCGCAATTTGCGATTTGTAAAATCCACATCGCAAGGCGATGCTGCAAAAAGTCGCAAATTGCGATTTTTCGCAGAATGGCATTTTGCACATGCAAAATACCATGAAATGAAACCAGGTGGTAACCTTGTGCAAAATTTTAAAATGCATTTAAAATGCATTTTTAAATTGAACATGTAAAGCACACATGCCCTTTTGGCACGTGTGCACCTTACATGTCCCCCAATTTTTTTTTGGGGTGCAGCAGAGGGGGCCCTAGGCCCCCAGCACCCTGGGGTTTTGCATTTCCAAAATTGCGATTTCTTGTTCAGAAATTGCAATTTTGGAAATGCTAAAAATTCACAGCTATGGGCCAATAGGCCCAGATCTGTGAATGGGGCCCGTATCACAATTTGCGATTCGGTAATAGCATTTGCGATTTTTAAGAAATCGCTATTACCGAATCGCAAATGTGATACATGGCACTTTGCGAGTCGGAAATAGCGATTTCTTAAAAATTGCTATTTCCGACTCGCAAAGGGCTGTGATGATACATCTGGCCCTTTATCTTCAGAATATGTGTTAGGCCATAAAAGTGTTTTTCTTCAAAAAGTGGATTATACAAGCAAGTAAGTAAACTCAAGTGCAAGAAAATACTTATATTAAATTTGTTCTCATATGGACTCCATCTGAGTGAATTGTCTTTCAAGGTAGCGATTTCTTAAAAATCGCTATTTCCAACTCGCAAAGGGCCGTGATGATACATCTGGCACTTTATCTTCTGAATATGTGTTAGGCCATAAAAGTGTTTTTCTTCACAAAGTGGATTATACAAGCAAGTAAGTAAACTCAAGTGCAAGAAAATACTTATATTAAATTTGTTCTCATATGGACTCCATCTGAGTGAATTGTCTTTCAAGGTTGTTAAGTATGAGAGGAAGAAACATGCACTAAGAAAGTTGGAGGTTGCAGTTTTAACTATGTAAAACACAGTGCTCATTGAAGAGTAGAGAGGTTTAATGAGATAGGGTCAGGGTTTCTGATTATGGAAACATGGGGAGGGGCAAGGAAATCAATCCTCAAGGTATAGCAAATGGTGAGAAAATAGTGGTGTGAAGTATATAACATTTTGTTTAGAGTTGTTCCTTCCAAAATGGTGCCAGGTGTAAGTACAGTGACCAAATTCATAAGGGGAATTTGGTAATATCAACAACCAAAGATAGAATTCCGATTAGAATCTGTTTGTAGACATGGGCAAACAGTGAAGGTGGGGTTTTGAGCATAATTACACTGAATGTTATGTTATGTGATAAAGATTTGCACAGCACACTGAGCTGATGTGAGTCTAGCCACACCACAATAGGGGCTCAGTGGGACTTCTTTAAATGCTGGGTCTTCAGCTTCTTGTGCATTTTAAGGGAAGAGACAGAGGCTTTTATGTGTAGCAGCAGGCCGTTACATGCTTAGGAGCGATGTGGAAGCAAGCTCAACTGCCAGGTCCCATTTTCCATATGCGTGGGATGTGTGCAAATGGAAGTCCAGATGAACTCAAATGTCTGGAAGGTTTGTGAAAGCAGATATGACTGGGTCAGTGTTATGTGCTCCCTGGAAAGTATAGGTGAAGTGTTTGAGTAGTGCTTATTTGTCTATCGGAAGTACATGTGTGGTGTGATGTGGCTGCAGTTTGGAAGATTGGGAGTGTTTCTGTTTGCTTGGTTCTGAATGATCTACACTTTTCAGGTGAGTTTTTTGTTGAAACCTGGCAAAGAGGTGTTTTCAAAATCTAGCGTGATTGTGATGATCGTGTGTGTGATGGTTTTCCAGGTGCTGATTAGGCGCCATTTGAAAATCCTCAGCATGTTCAGGGTATGGAAGTGATAATGCTTTGACCCATTTTCTTACTCCTCTTCTCTCAACTGACCTTTTTAGGAGTCGCAAGCGGTAAAGGGAGTTAAAATCAACACTTCAAGGTAATTAACAGTGTAACTATTTGGTCACATATTAAATCTTGGAGAAGGAGAATAAAGTGTAAATATTTATTACGAATTTTAATGCCAAACTTATGTAAATGAGTCTCAAAACATGCTATAGAAAAACAGAATCACCAAAGATGAAGTAAAGCGTCAAATCAGTTTAAATCGTACAAGCATAAGGCATTGTAAGATCTCGGTTGCAGCAATACAAAAGATGAGAAATAAGATCTGGTAGTCAGTATACAAGTTGAGGCCCTCTTGCCTAGTCCTTTGAAAAACTAGTTTACCCTAAGTATTCTAACTAAGCTATATAGAAATCCTAATTATCTCTCAAGAAACATAGGAATGATCAATAGGAAAGTGTCAGCATGACAAAACCCTCAGCAGAAGTTCTGATAGAGAGATGTTGCATAGCATAAAGCCACTCAACCAGATAAAGAATAGAGAGGTCTGTACCTCCAATACCCTTCCAGGCAACTGTTGCTTCCAACTCTGTCAAATCCTTAGTAAGCCCAGAAATGTTCTGAATAAACTTCTCCAAGTCCTCATTTTTGTCTTGGATGTAAGTACAGCATTGCTGAAAATTTAACATCCAGAAGACTCTGCCCTCTTTAACAAGAAGAAGGTCTAATGCAAATCTGTTCTACAAAACCATAGATCTTATCACTTCCATCCCAGTATTCACAAGCAACAAGGAATTTGTTGTGCTATTTGCCAATTTATCTGCTATGGTAGACAGCTTTCTAATCTTCAAGTCATTTACAATCACTCAATAGGATTCAATGCACCAAAAATACCTCTACAACACTAATAACTCTTCTAGTTCTAGTTTTAGGTTTTGTGTCCCACACAGGATCATTGAAATGTTCCACATGGTAAATATTCTGGAAAACTTTACCAAAATAACATGTACCATTCCATCCTTTGGTTATTTGAAATAAGCAAACTTTCCACAAATGTAGTGGACTGCAGGAATTAAAGGATCCCTACCTTCTAAAAAGAATTAATTCTTTGTTTTCAAATCAAAGATATGTCCACCGTCTCTCTCTCCCCTATAAATGACAGATCCAAATAACTCTGATCAATATGAATGTACAGCTTTCCATTATGTTGCCAATCTAGAGCCAATGTTTCCTTTGACTCGGTGCTCAATTTCCTCTCTGTTCCACGTATGTTGTTTCTTAAAATCTCTTTCTGTTTCAGATTTGGTCTCCTGATCTCTCCTTCTGTTTTCCACTAAATTAAAAAACGTCTTCTCCACATCGGTCATTGAACAAGTCAAATTATGTCTGGGTGCCTATGCAGTATCTAATGGCTTAAGAGATACAACATATTTTCCTGCTGTTTCTCTGTCTTTAAAATGAAGATTCTTATGTAGGATTTGAACATAGGAACTTCCGAATGAACTAAATCATAATATGAATAATAATATTGAAAACTACCCTGTCTATAGAATATACTCAACAGAAGATTACAGGTAACTCCATGTGTCAAAGGAAGGTGATGGTAAGTGATGCCTTCTGAAATGGAAGCTGGTAACTGCATACAGAGATAACAATCCATTGTGTCCACAGTATTACTGTATTAATAAGGCAATTTAAAATATACATTTGCAGAAAAATCTCCTATAAAATCGTTAATGTGCAAAGCCATGTAATCCAATCTATGTAGTCAATGGACTGATTTGTTGCAGAAGGGGTAGGCAAAAATACTCCTATCAATAAACTGATTAGTACTGCAAGAAAAACAAGCAATGTTGCACCTAATATGCACCTGCATCTACTTGTTTAGTTAGCTTCCATGATTTATCCAGAATCAAATCTTTAAGGTGAAACACAGCAGCCTCAGTGTGTTCTCTGTCAATTCTACCTGTGCAAAGTGGCAAACAAAATCCAAGTGATAAACAATAACTGATTTATATACAAGGTATTCATGAGTCTTCCTTAGCCCTTCTCTGTGTTCTTCTAAAGGACAACCTTATGCTCATTCACCTGTGCATTGTGCCTCAGTACTCTTATTTATTCCGTAATAAAGTGAATGCAAAGTCTCTAATATATGCACAGTTCAAATTCACTAATAATCATATCCAGAATGAAATGCCTCAGCCTATCTAGCATACATGACTCAAATGTGTTGAGGGGATAGGGATGGACTGATGTTAGCAGTCCCATATTTAGAAGGTTGAAGACCCCTTGTGTGTTGCTAGAGTCTGCCTTTGCAACCTGTTGTATTATTTATCAACACTGAGTCCTGATGATGATCTGATGGACCTTTGACTGCCATCACAGGCTGAAACGTTCACATTACCTTCTCATTTGACAAGCTGAATTGAAAGTCCATGATATTGCTTGAGCTGGGACTGAAAACCAGGCAATTATTGTGCAGTACTGTGTCTTGGGGAGGGTTATAACCCCTTACTGATCAAGGGAGATTATATACATTATTGTTTTTTATGAAATGGACATTTGTTGGATTTGTTGTACTTTTTTTTAACTTCCTGAATCCTATTGAGTAATATATTGGATTTTAACAGTATGCAGTTGTCTTATTCATTCATTGAACACTGGATCCTATGTACACATACTATATCCAAACAATTCTTCCAGGAGCATATTTAAGTGATACAACCTATCTAGCAGTGTTTGGAGTTTCAGACACAAGGCCTCCTGGGAGTTGCAGTCAGGTTACTCTCTCTACTTCCCACACTATTCAAATGGTATATTCCCAGGTGGGTACACTTCAATTGAGAGTTTCCAAACAGGTGTAGTTGAACAAGTGAACACTGGGCTGGTGTTTGGAGTTACAGACACAATGCCTCCCAGGATTTACTGTCAGGCCACTCTTTCCTTCTTCCCACACTATACAAATGCTATCCTCCTCAGTGACTACACTTCAATTGAGAGTTACCAAACAAGGGTATTTGGACAAATGAACACTGGGCTGGTGTTTAGAGTTACAGACACAAGGCCTTCCGGTAGTTGCACTCAGGTCACTCTCTCTCTACATCCCACCGTATACAAATGCTATCTTCCCAGGAGAGTACATTTCAATTTTGAGTCATCAGGCAGAGGTATTTAGATCATTGGTCCCAGCAACTTTTAAGGAATGTGCAACTTTTTGCTAGAAATGTAGCAGCATTTGTTGACATTTCCAAAGTAAACAAAAAAAACAACAAATTATGCCTCGTCAACCTCAGAGAAACAGCTGCCTTCATCCTCCTTGACCTACCTGCAGCTTTCATCACCGTCTCTCTCCACACGCTCATCACCAGACTCCATAGCATAGGCATCCAAGACAATGCTCTCAACTGGATCTCCTCCTTCCTCTTTGGCCGAACACTGAGGATCCTCCTCAAATTCTTCATCTCTGCCCTCAAGTATGTCATTTGAGGCATTCCCCAAGGCTCCTCCCTTGGCCCCAGCCTCTTCAACACATACATGATCCCTCTAGCAGACGTTGTACGCTCTCACGTACTGAGCACCGTCTTCTACGCTAACAACACTGTCCTCTCCCCCACAGACAATGCCGACACCACACAGGCAAACTTCCACAACTCCATGACCGACATCACCACCTGGATGAGGACCAACTGCCTTAAACTGAATTCAGACAAAGCAGAGATCCTCATCTTCCGAAACAAACTATTTCCCTGGGCAGACTCGCGTTGGTCCGACACCCTCGACTCCCCACCCTTGCCTTCTAGCATTGCTCAAAACTAGGGGCCATCCTAGATACCCAACTGACCATGAAGCAACAGATCAACACAGTCTCCTCTGCCTGCTTCCACATCCTCCAAATGCTCTGCTAGATTTTCCAATGAATCATCATCTCCACCAGAAGACAGTCACCCAGGTCCTCATCTCCAGCATCTCGACTATGGCAACGCAGTCTATGCCAGAACCACAAAGCAGCTACTGAACCACCTCCAGACCATCCAGAACACCGCAGCAAGACTCATCATCAACCTTCCCAGATGAACCAGCATCACTCCCCACCTCAGGGCCCTCCGCTGGCTCCCCGTACAGCAAAGATGCCTTTTCAAAGTCCTCATGCATACCTACAGAGCCCTACACAACACCAGACCCACCTATATCAACAACCTCCTCACTTTTTACCGACTGACCAGGGAACTCCACTTAGCCATGCTCACCCAGGCTACGCCCCCTGCATCTGCCGTGAATGATTTGGAGGGTGCTTCTCCCTCCTCACCTCCAAGGCCTGGAATCACCTCCTTCTCCACTTGTCCACCTCCCCTGCTCTGTGGACTTCATCAAACAGGTCAAGACCTGGCTTTTCGACCACCATGGCCAGCAGGGCATGCCCTGCAGCCTACCTTGAGCGTCTGGAGACCCCCCGGGATGACATGTCTGCACTATACAAGATCTGATTGATTGATTGATTGATTGAAAAAACATAACCAAATGATATATACATAACAACCTAACAACACAAATATAACATAACTGACACCTCACAGAAAAACAGCCAATGTAGAATGGATCACAGCAACCTCAGTACAACAAAACACAATTGCAATACAGGAGTACAAACACACAACAGCACAAAAAACATGATACAACCATTATATGATGCCAAGCAGGAAGTGAAGACAAATGTTATCGTTACAAATTACCACCTGCGGATTCTTCTTTTTATAATACAGTGGTAAAATGTATTTGGAACAAGCACTTCTTCAAATTAACACCAAGGTAGTTAAATAGCACTACTCAAAAATGGTTTGCATTCAGATCTCTGGCGTCACATGAGGTCATCCTTTTAGATGTGTGTGATCAGAATCTCCTTGGTGAAGATTTTGCTAGGAATATGTTCAAGTATGTGGGTGGTGTGCCCCTTAGTGAGCTACATAGGCAAGCCACACTACGAAGCATGGCTGTATTATGCAGAACTCCCCCCACACCCCAAAACAAAAGAGAGGAGGAAGTACCTCAATCTTAAGCTCTCCATGACCCTCTCCACCCATCGTAAAAACAGAAAATGGGAATGGGGCACAGCAGTGAACAGTGTTAATTTGTGGTAGAGTAGTCCCTATTTAAAGGATGGCTATCTGATCTCATAGAGGGAAAGCCATACTTGCTTTGTAGTGCATGGACACCTACAACAGGGACATTGTGAACTTGCTGCATCACAGTGCAATGGATAAAGGGCAACAATGTGCCCTCCATTGCACAGCATGGACACATGACCATCCATTCCTTGCAATAAAAAAAAACGCAGCCCTCAGGCACAATAATTTCTCAGCAGCACCAATGAAATGGTCCTACTTCATGCAAAGCCAATCTCCCGTATTCATTCAATTAACCCACAGCAGCTGATTATGGTCTGAGAATCATTGGGTGGGGGTGGCTAACCTTTTACCTCTTTTGGGACTGGCTTCCTCTTAGACCTAGATCTACCTTATAAATTCCTTAAAATATAAAGGCCCTCATTACAAAATTGGCGGTCAATGCCGCTTCCTGCTGTGCAGAAGACTGCCAACACACCGCCGCGGAGTTCCCCCACATCTATTACGACCCACAGCTCAGAATCCGCCAAAATCTAGACACCCACACAAGTCTGCCACACCAAAGGTCAGTGATAAACTGGCGATAACAAAACCTCCACCGTCACGCCAACAGGAATACGCCCACACTATCATGATCCACGAATCCATGCGGAGGTCTTTCAACCGCGGTAAACCATTGGCGGTACACACCGCTGCGCTCAAAATACACACACTTTTACAAAACACTACCACATTGGACAATTCTAACTACACACACCTGATACACATACACACAGCACTCCCACACACCCAATACAATATAAAACACCCGCCCACATCTCCCACAAACCCTTACTACCAAAAATGTTGAAGAAGGCCAGAGAGACAGCACAGCAAAGACAACACCAGCATACAGAGGCACACAACACCATCACACATACACATCCACGCACAAAACACCACACACCCCTGAACATTACCCCACGCATCACAACACACACCACCTCACACATCACCCACAACACCTCATGGCACCGCAAATACACCCCAGGTTTTCTGAGGAGGAGCTCAGGGTCATGGTAGTGGAAATCATCCTGGTAGAGCCACAGCTATTCGGATCACAGGTGCAGCACACCACCATAGCTAGGAAGATGGAGCTATGGCGCCGAATCGTGGACAGGGTCAATGCAGTGGGACAGCATCCAAGAACACTGGATGACATCAGGAAGAGGTGGAACGACCTACGGGGGAAGGTGCGTTCCGTGGTCTGAAGACACCACATCGCGGTTCAGAGGTCTGGCGGCAGACCCCCACCTCCTCCCCCACAACTAACAACATGGGAGAAGCAGGTTTTGGCTATACTGCATCCTGAGGGCCACGCAGGAGTAGCTGGAGGAATGGACTTTGGTAAGTCAAATCTTTACTACCATATACCCCACCCTACCTGCATGCTATCACATACCCCCACCCTCACCCTCCCCCCATCACTCCAACTCCTCACATATGTCCCACTATCACAAACCATACATCCCAACACCAAGCCCTGCATGCAACAACAAAGCATGGGCAGCCATCACCAATGCATGGCCACTACACACACCCACACAGACCCCTAAACAATTAGCACACAAGGTCCTACACAGGAATGCAAGCACTGGGGTACAGGGTCACCCACCCATTGCACACCATGGCATACACAGATGCAATAATCATGCCTTTACACCCCTGCAGGACCCCTACCCAACGTCACCGGACAGGAGGTTCCAGACATGTCCACTCCACCCACAGAAGAGGCCCACAGTGATGACAACAGCTATGTCCAACTGGATCTAGATGACCAGCCCGGCCCATCTGGGACCTCAGGACAGTCAGTTCCCCCCACACTGGCACAAGCAACAACAGAGCCTCCCCCCTCTGGAAACACCAGCACAGCACCCACCCAGCGGGCCCATACCTCTGTCCCCAAGACACGTCAAGCAGCAGTGTGTCCACCACTACAGGGAACCCAGGCTAACCCATCACCCCAAGAAGAGCAGGGACCTGGGGGCAGTGGTAGTGGGCACATGGCTCAGGGGACAGAGGCCCAGGAACACAGGGGAACTGGGAGGGCTGCTGTGCGACGTGGAGGACAGGCCCAGGGAACCCACTCTCCACAAGGCCCACTCCAACATCATGGGACCCTACCACCATTCCCAGGAGATGATGGCAACGGTACTGGCCCAGCGTCTGCAGGAGGAACAGTATTTGGGGTGCAGGGAGGAACTCAAATCATCCATCAATACCACCCTGGGCACCATTGTAGGGGTGCTGAAGGAACTTGTGAACACTAGGAGGGACACTGTGGAACAACAAGGGGCCTCTGACACTAGCCCGGATGATGAACTGCCCACCACCTCTGCCGGCGCTAGTGGACAGGAGGAACCGCCACAGGACCGCGACACTAGCACCCCACCCCCTGCAGATGGAGAACCACCCCGCAAGTGGTCCCTGAGATCCAGGACAAAGACAGAGAACAATACCAAGACCCCCGCCAAGAAATGGGACCACCCTGAATTTCATCCTTCTGTCCCACTTTGTCACCCTGTCCATCCTTCAACTGCCCCAGCTCTACTTCCTATGCCCCTTTGTACAATGCACCTGTGAGACTAATAGACTGGACTCTGCCATGGACATTCCTCCACCATCACCCCTGCCCATTTTACAACATCCTCCACTATTTAGCACTTAAATAAACACCCTTAAATCACAAAACTATCTGGAGGCAGTCTTTGCTTTCACAAATGTGTATTTACAATAACTGAGGGAAATAGCAATGTCCATTGTATTGCCAACATACCTATGTCACACAGTTCTAGTCCATGAGGAAACATAGCAGAGGTCACACAGTGGGACCCACATCTGTGAAATCGAAAGGGAAAGTGAAAAATCAGGGTCCATACACTGGGTGAATGTGACAGACAGATGAGAGGTAGAACAATTGTGTCAGATGTAGGAGGCAGTGATGTCTTCTTACCTGTGTCTCACTGGAAGTATTGATGGATCACAGTGTTTCTGTTGTCTATGTCCTCTTCTTCTGCCTCCTCTTCTTCACTGTGAACAGGCTCCACAGCTGCCACAAGACCTCCATCTGGACCATCCTCCTGCAGAAAAGGCACCTGTTGTTGCAAAGCCAAGTTGTGCAACATACAGCAGGCCACGATTATCTGGCACACCTTCTTTGGTGAGTAGTAGAGGGAACCACCTGTCATATGTAGGCACCGGAACCTGGCCTTCAGGAGCCCGACGGTCCTCTCGATAACCCTCCTAGTTCGCCCATGTGCCTCTTTGTAGCGTTCCTCTGCCCTTGTCCTGGGATTCCTCACTGGGGTCAGTAGCAATGACAGGTTGGGGTAGCCAGAGTCACCTGCAAATGTCGAGGGACAACTGTTAGACGCACACTAACCCTTAGGGACAACCCCAGACAACTATTCACATGGTATAGAGTCCTTGTCCTCACCTAATAGCCACACACAGTGCCTCTGGAGTTGGCCCATCACATAAGGGATGCTGCTATTCCTGAGAATGTAAGCGTCATGCACTGAGCCAGGAAACTTGGCATTCACATGGGAGATGTACTGGTCGGCCAAACACACCATCTGCACATTCATGGAATGGTAACTCTTCCGGTTTCTGTACCCTGTTCACTCCTGCGGAGGGGTACCAAGGCCACATGTGTCCCATCAATGGCACCTATGATGTTGGGGATATGTCCCAGGGCATAGAAGTCACCTTTCACTGTAGGCAAATCCTCCACCTGAGGGACAACGATGTAGCTGCGCATGTGTTTAAGCACAGCAGACAACACTCTGGACAACACGTTTCAGAACATAGGCTGGGACATCCCTGATGCTATGGCCACTGTAGTTTGAAAAGACCCACTTGCCAGGAAATGGAGTACTGACAGGACAGGACCTGCACTAGAGGGTGGATCCCAGTGGGATGGCGGATTGCTGACATCAGGTCAGACTCCAATTGGGCACACAGTTCCTGGATTGTGGAACGATAAAGTCTGTAGGTGACTATTACATGTCGCTCTTCCATTGTCGACAGGTCTACCAGCGGTCTGTACACCGGAGGATGCCGCCATCTCCTCACCTGCCCCAGCGGGCAGAGAGTCACCCAACACTGAGGTAAAAAATAGAATATTTATTGCACACATTTGTCAATCCGCTATGTGCCTGTCTTAGTGTGTATGCAAGGCCTAGATATGTGTGATGCATTTACAATTAATGCCATGTGGCCCCCTGAAATGGCGGCTGCCTGACATGTAAGGTGGAACAAGGGGATATGAGGTAACTGTGCTGGCATTGTACACCGTCGCGGTAGGCGGTCGAAGACCACGGCACATTCTTGCATTGGTTATCATTGGACCCTATGGGTCCCAGGGGCCAATGACGATGTACGCCGGCGGTGACGGTACGCACCGCTGCGGACGTGACCGCCATTTCCTCTCTGTTCACTCACTTGATACCTGATCTTCGACAGGAGAGGACCTACACTGCAAGTGCTGCTGTGACATCAGTCTGGAAGCGACAATGGCTCACGTGTCTGGGGAAAGGGCCCCTGCCTCCACATCGGAGGAGTTGGATAAACTAGTGGATGGAGTCCTCCCCCAGTACACGCTACTCTACGGTCCTCCAGACAAACAGGTGAGTACACTGTGAGCATACTGTATTGGCAATGCCAGTTTGGAGTGGTGTGAATGGGAGATTGGGGGAGATGAGGCGTGCATGAAACGACGGTGTGTGTATGTGCATCATGGCAAGGGTAGGAACGTGGGCCAATGACTGTGACGGTCTGGACGGTTACATCTTCTCCTTTTCCCCTGTACTATTCCTGTAGGTCAGAGCCCACCAGAAGAAGGCTATTTGGCGTGCCATCACCAAGGAAGTCCGGACCCTGGGGGTCCCCCACAGCACCCACTGCTGTAAAAGATGGGAGGACATTCGCCGCTGGAGCAAGAAGACGGTGGAGGCCCAGCTGGGGATGGCCTCCCAACGTGGGAGGGGTGCCCGTCGCACCATGACCCCCCTGATGTTCCGAATCCTTGCGGTGGCGTATCCGGAGTTGGATGGGCGCTTGAGGACATCACAGCAGCCACAAGGGGTTGAGGACAGTCACATTCATCTGAATCAGCGCGCATTGGAGTTGTCTGGGTGGGGGCGGTGGGCTGTGGGTACCCCTAGGCCAGGGCCAGTTTTGTAGACAAGGTCCCTTCATAAGGCAGGCCATGTGGTACTCCACCCCACCAGTGTGAGGAGCCATCTACCCCTAGTCAGGCTCCTGTGACTTTCATGTGTGCAGCAATCGGGCATAGGCCTTGTACCCCATGTCCCTGTGATTAATTAGGGAACTCTAAGTGCATGGCATAGTGCAGAGGGCAGCTGTGTCTGTAGTGTCCGCCAACGGTAGCGGTATTGCATGCACTGAACATGTCTTTCTACTTTCTTTCCCCCCCTTTTTGTGGTCTCCCTGTTCTTGTGTGCATTAGCATCATCAGGCGGAGGAGAAGTGCCACCGGAGCAGGAGGGAGCTGCATCCCACATGGCCCTGGAGGGCGAGACTACGGACTCCGAATTCACCAGTGGGACGTAGGGCGAGTGGAGTTCCACGGCGGGGACAGGAGCTGAGACCAGCGACACTGACTCCTCCTCTGATGGGAGCTCCCTTGCGGTGGTGGGCCCCTCTGTGCCGCCACCCCCCTTACCAGCACCACCCTCCCAGCAGCCCCTCAGCGTGTGCCCCTTGGCCGCTCACCCAGGAGGGTGGGCATCTCCTTCGCCCCAGGCACCTCAACCCCTGCCCCTGTCAGCCCTGCTGCCCTCAGTGAGGAGGCCATTGACCTCCTCAGATCCCTCACTGTTGGGCAGTCTACCATTCTGAATGCCATCCAGGGTGTAGAGAGGCAGTTGCAACAGACAAATGCATACCTGGAAGGCATTCATTCTGGTCAGGCAGCCCAACAGCAACCTTTTCAGACTCTGGCCTCAGCATTGATGGCAGCCATTGTCCCTGTGTCCAGCCTCCCCCCTCCAACTTCCTCCACCCAGCCCCAATCCCCAGTACCTCAGCCTATCGCAAGCACACCATCAGACCAGCATGCACACACCTCAACACACAAGGGTAGCTCTGGCAAACATAAGCACCACACATCCCACAGTCACTCACACAAGCATCACACCCATGCACACATACAACATCCACTGCCTCCACTGTGTCCCCCTCCTCCTCGTCTCCCTCCTCCCTCCCTGTAACGTCTCCACTCACACCTGCATGCACCACATCTTCAGCCACTACGTCCATCACCAGCACGCCCATCACCACACACCGCTCACGTGGACTCTCCACCCACACTACCATTCACACATCCCCTGTGTCCTCTACCAGTGTGTCTGTGAGCCCACCTCCCAAACTACACAAACGCAGTCACACACCCATCCAACAGCCATCCACCTCACAACAGCCTACAGCCCATGCACCTTCACCCAAAGTCAGCAAACGAACACCTCCTACAACCACTACCTCTTCCTCCACTCCCAAACCCCCTCCATCTACCCGTCCCAGTGTGTTTAAAAAACTTTTCCTGTCAAAACTTGACCTCTTCCCTTCACCTCCCCCACCCCTTCCGTCCCCTTGGGCACGCCTTTCCAGGTTCCAACCCAGCACCTCAGGCACCACATCACCGGGAACAGTGCTGCCAGCACTAACCAGCTTCTGGAGTGCGCCAAGCAGCAGGGCACCCAGTGTGCAAAGGAGCCAGGCCACGGATAGTCCCCCACCTCGGAAACATAAAAAGTTGGCCACAGCCCAGAGGGAGAATGGCAAAACACCTGTCACCAAGGGCTCTCCCAGGACTACAGTTAGGAGTGGCAAGACAGCTGCGCCACCATCCAAGGTGGGGAAGGGGCAGAGAAAGAAAGGGAAGTCACCGCCAACCTGCACGGCGGACAAGACCGCCACCGGAACCGCCACATTCACCGCCGCCACCAGCACCGCTTCCCAGGATACCGCCGCCACCAGCACCGCTGCCCAGGACACCGCCGCCACCAGCACCGCTGCCCAGGACACCGCCGCAACCAGCACCGCTGCCCAGGACACCGCGCCAGCAGCACGCTCACCGAGCCACCCACCAGCACCGCTGGCCAATGAGCGCCGCAAGCACCACCAGAGGCCACGCCACATCATGTGCCAGTGGCACCACTGCAGAGTGTCACATCCACTACCTCTGTCCTTGGCAGGATGAAGCACTCTGGGCACAAAGCCGCCTCCAGAACCAGTGGAGATTCACATCCACAACCTCTGTCCTAGGCAGGATGAAGCACTCTGGGCACAAAGCCCCCTCCAGAACCAGTGGAGAAAGGCATCCACTACCTCTGTCCTTGGCAGGATGAAGCACTCTGGGCACAAAGCCCCCTCCAGAACCAGTGGAGAAAGGCATCCACTACCTCAGTCCTTGGCAGGATGAAGCACTCTGGGCACAAAGCCCCCTCCAGAACCAGTGGAGAAAGGCACTCACTTGAGAGACTGTGGCTTTGCACTCCCCAGGATAAAGCAGTGGGCAAACCCACCCACTGGAGAGACTTGTGAGACTGTGGCTTTGCACTCCCCAGGATAAAGCAGTGGGCAACCCACCCATTGAAAAGACTTGAGAGACTGTGGCTTTGCACTCCCCAGGATAAAGCAGTGGGCAAACCACCCACTGGAGAGACTTGTGAGTCAGTGGCTTTGCACTCCCCAGGATAAAGCAGTGGGCAAACCACCCACTGGAGAGACTTGTGAGACTGTGGCTTTGCACTCCCCAGGTAGAATAGCAGGAAGACAATGGCAGGTAGAATTTGGAGTTCCGGCTCCATGGCGTCCTGGTTCCTCGTGGGGTGTGTAGAGGTGAGCGTTTTCCCTTCCAAGTCCTGTGTCCGCTGTGTTTTTGTTCTCAGTGAATCCACCCTGGAAAAGTTGGCGGATTGGCCTCTCATGATACTGTGGGCGGTACATTGTCTTCCGCTCGTCTGTTGGCGGTGACCGCCATGCTGTTTGTTTGTACCACTGTCGCGGTCGGTGTGTTAAAGTGGCTGTCTATGTTGGCGGTTTCCGCCACAGTCGTGATTCCATTTTTTTTACCACCGGCCTGTTGGCGGTTTTACCGCCGCTTTAACACCGACCGCCAGGGTTGTAATGAGGGCCAAGGTGTCCTTTAACACTACCAAGAAGTCAATTTCTTTCTCACCTCATATTATTGGTTATTTGATTAATCATTCTACCTTGTATAATATGCTTGAGGGATTATACTGCCTTTCAAATCAAAAGCGCATTCAATTGTGGTAGATTACATTAGATTGTCTCTGGTATATGCATCATATATAGAAAATAATCAGTTTCAGGATTAGCTAGAAAGAGATTGCTGATGCAGAGCTCTCAGTTTACCAATGCACAGGGAGGGTCTTTGATTCCACCCCTCCCACACACACACACCCAAGCACATTGATCTTTTAGATTTCTGCAGAAAAGGAGTTGGTCTCAGACACAGCTTATGTTTTTTCTGTTAAATAATGGGCAGACAAGAAGCTGCTGGGTATCTTGTTGGTTTGATGAATACAGTTCAGTGCAGGGTTAAGAAACCCTTGTCACGTTTCACGTGGCCATGGTAGCCATCTTTAGAAGAGGTGCAGCTTTCTCTCTGTTGTCTCTCGGTCTGCAGCTCGGCACCATTGCTTCAGTATGCAGTGCAGATTAGCAAAATCATATATTCTGGTATTTTTTTCGCCTTTCATATTTAGTTGGTGGCAGAGATCAACGGTGCTAGTAAATTTTCCATTTTTGGAACCACATTTGCATGTAGTTGACAGAACCTGACACACTAGGATCTATAAACGAAGAAGGTCACCATTTTTAGGTCGAACATTCGAGACCTTTTGTATCTACTTTAGTATATACTTCTACACTTCTTTGTGGCGTCTCTGATTTTTCAATGGTTTGTTTCAGTGCCCTTAAAAAATCCTTGCTTACTAGTGGTCAATCCTTGCTCTTTGTCCCACCTTTTCCACAGTTGTACACTCCCCTGGAGCATGGCCCTAGTACTTGTACCCTTCCACTTGTGCCTATGTAGCATGTGCTTAGGAATTACTTTTTTCAAAGGCTAATAGCATTTGACCAGAGCACTGGATGCTTCAGGGGCTCCAGGCTGTTTCTGTTTACAGGGCTCTATTCTATTACTTATTTTTGTTTGGCATCCGGGGACATGTCTTCCTGCTTTTATGAGCTAAAACATGTCCTGGATTTCAAAAACAAATCCTCGGCTGGATGCGAGTCTTGCAAATGGACCCGAGAAACATGAAACAGCTGTTCTCTCCTGCTGCCCATTCGCAGCATGTCACCATTTAAGAGGCCCAGCAGAATCACAGGGAGGAGGGCTCGAGGAGGGAGGAGCACATTCCGACCCTTCGCCGATCAGTGCTGAACAAACACGAGACTATTGCATTCCAAATGCTTGTTCAAATTTAGATTCTGTCGTCCGTATGAAGTCGGTGCTGGTGCTCTGAATCCCGTCTCGTCTAAACAGAGTTTTATGACTGTGTCTGTTTACTTTCGTATTGACGCGTTATTTTATGAGTGCGAGGTGTACTACGGAAGTGCGCGTGAAACAGCATGAACATGTGCCTGCCCCTCTGGAATTTATATGAATAATTGATGCATTGTTTCCACCGGTGCACTCCTAAGAGTTGTGTGCAGACCTCCCCTCATTCAAGGGTTGCAATACATGACTCATTTGTGCACTGTGAAGAAACCTTGGGCATCTCTTCCTTGGAGGAGCTTGACTGTCGACCATTGATTTGCACAAACTTAAGTATGATTCCTCCCATCAATAGCATTTTAGTACTGGGTTATTTTATTTAATTAGTTTTATAACATGCTTGTTTTTTCAGGCATGGGGAGAGCTGACACCGAGACTCAAACTCGTGTCCTCAGGTCCATTGTTTGCAGCCCTGCTATACCAATCCTCAACACAGTTATGTCAAAGAGACAGCTCTGTGAAAGATTGTTTCACACTCTGCTTCTCCTGACTCTTTTAAAGGGCGACTCTGTGCTTAATAAAAAAATTAACGTGTCACAGTACTTGTTAGCGCCTTAGCAACATGTATCATTGTCCTTCCTCGAAACGCCTAGTAATGTTAATGAACGGGCTCCCATTTTTGGCTGAAGCAATTCTTTTGTTTTTGTTCCACTCCACATTGTGTTTAAAAACAACTGGTGAGTGCACTTGAGTTTCATGTTTGTTCGACTGAATCTCTCTTTTTATATGCAAATCAGAGTGTGTTTCAGCCACACAAAGGATGCTCACTCAGCAGCACATAGAAGAGAGACTGGCGCCAGACAGCCCCCTTCTTTTATCTGACTGCAACATATCAAGCCGATCGCAGCGTGGGCCCGGCCTCCAACCCTCAACGCTAGGACAAAACAGCTCACCTCCAAACAATGACCCTGTTATCACAGCCTCCTGTCGCACTCTCCCAAACCTCGGCCACAACCCCTCTACCTCTTTTTCTCTCATTCCAGAGTCCCTTTCTTGCCCCTGCTAAAAATACCCCATGCACTTTTCAAAAGCAACTGGTGAGTTCACTTTTTTTTCATTTTTGTTCAGCATCATCTCTATTTTCATACATGTTTGCCTTGTGTACTGTATGGATAAATTCTCATAAGGTCCTATAGGCGAGACCTATTGTCTATGCTAATGCTTGTTTATCACTCTAGATCACAGCTTTTACCATAAACAGCAGCGTCTCCTATAAACTCAGCTGGTACATCTCCCCTTCCAGGGCAGTCCTAGAAAAGTTAATCCAATCCATCAAAGGTAGTGGGTGTTTTTGCAAAGCATTGTGAATAGCCGACTGCAAATGATAGCAAAGCTGCATTAGTTAGAAGGCTTCATTTCAACATTTGCGTTTAATTGACAGCACTAACCTCATTTTAGATTCATTTCTTTGTTTATTTTCAAATTTAGACATGTAGTTTTAAATGGGTATGTGGTGAGCAGTTTTTTTTTTTTTTCTATTTTTCTATTTTAAAAAGGTTCATTCTCTTAGGAACTCGTCTACAGTACTTATTTATACAATTTAGGGGCATATTTGTGCAGAACCACTTTTCTTGCGCCCCTTAGCGCCCCCTAGGGCCACCATGTGTACGCAGTATTTAAATACGGCGCACCATGGTGGTAGTTAGGAGACTAGTGTCAGAATATTTGGCGCTCATCCGGTGCTTTGCAGGATTAGCATAACATTTTTTGACTCTAACCCTGCAAAGCACCCAGAGGCCCATTGTAACCAATTAATGCCTCCTTCTAACGTCTGCTCTGAGCAGGAGTTAAAAGTGCTGAAAAAATGACGCAAAGAAACCGCTTAGGTTTCTTTGCACCATTTTTTCAGCACCCCTAATGGGGGAATGCCCCCTTTGCATACATTATGCCTGGCTCAGGCATAATGTAGTGCAAAGGGTTACATGCATGCATTGCGCCACTTTGAAAATATGATGCAGTGTTTCTGGCCTTCTAACACCACATTAATGTAAAAAAAAAATGACGCTAATGTGGTGTGGGAATGGCGCTAGGGGCTCTTAAATATATCCATTTGTTTTTTGGGTAAATATTTTGTGTGTGAATGTATCATTTTTAAGCATCTTTCTTGTTTGCTTTTTACTGCATGGTGTAGAGTTTATAGGAAAAAACAGTGGGGAATGTTTTATAATAAAAGTTTTAGAAATATAATTTCTCAAGTTGTATTATTTAAAGAATGTTTCAACATATCATTATTTTTAGTTGTATATCTGGTGTTTAAAGTATTACAACATATTTAATATTTTAATGATTTAATATTTAGATTTTATATTTCAGTTTAAAAAAAACGATACCCAGCTCGTCCTCTCCCTGACCAAAGACCCTCTCACCGCCAAAACCAACCTCCACGAGGGACTAAAAGCCATCGCCGAGTGGATGAACAACAGCCGATTGAAGCTCAACTCCGACAAGACGGAAGTCCTCATCCTCGGACGCACCCCCTCGGCCTGGAACGACTCCTGGTGGCCCACTGCCCTCGGACCACCACCCACCCCAGCGAACCACGCAAGAAACCTCTGATTCATCCTCGACTCCGCTCTCACCATGTCCAAACAGGTCAACGCCGTCTCCTCTTCCTGTTTCATCACCCTCCGAATGCTCCGTAGAATCTTCAAGTGGATTCCAACAGGAACCAGAAAGACGGTAACCCAAGCCCTCGTCATCAGCAGACTTGACTACGGCAACGCACTCTACACAGGCATCCCAACAAAAGACATCAAACGACTCCAGCGCATCCAGAACGCATCCGCCTGCCTGATCCTCGACATACCCCGCTGATGCCACATCTCCCCGCACCTGAAGGACCTCCACTGGCTCCCCATGGAAAAAAGGATCACCTTCAAACTCCTCACCCACGCTCACAGGGCTCTACACGACCCCGGGCCCACCTACCTCAACAACAGACTCAGCTTCTACGTCCCCACACGTCAACTCCGCTCTGCCCACCTCGCCCTCGCCATCGTCCCCCGAATCCAGCGCAAGACCTCTGGCGGCAGATCCTCCTCCTTCCTCGCCACCAAGACCTGGAACTCTCTCCCCACCTCGCTACGTCAGACCCAGGACCTCCTCACATTCAGGAGACTCCTCAAGACTTGGCTCTACGAACGCTAGCAGCACCTCTCCTTTCCCCCCCCCCCAGCGCCTCGAAACCCTGAAGGGTACATAGTGCGCTTTATAAATGTTATGATTGATTGATTGTTCCCCTCAAAACCTACCTTCATTCACGAGAAGGCAATCAGCTCGCTTGGCAATTACCTTTGTGTTATTTGGGTTAGTGCACCAGCCTTATTAGAAATGAGCTGATTCACAAGCGTTGACAGTGTCCTAATTTTCACATCATTCATAGCCATACTAATGGATGGAATCCTATGGGGCATATTTAAGGAAAGTGGAGCTGCACCTAATGCAGCGCCACATTCATTTCTCCCCTTAGAGCCCCCCAACAGCCACCATGTGTGCGCCATGTCTAAGATATGGTGTGCCATGGCACAGGATAGGGCAATAGCGTCATTTTTATTGACGCTATTGATGTACTCTGCAGGATTAGCGCCAGAATATTGGTGCTACTCCTGCAGAATACAAAGGCGGACATTATAAATAATAGAAGCCCCCTTTTCAATGCCTGCTCTGAGTAGACGTCATTTTGATTTTCTTGCACCATTTTTTTTTACCCTCTAATGGGGGAACGCCCCTTTGCATATATTATGCCTGGTGTAGGCATAATGTAGCTCAAAGGGTTACAAAGTGGCAAATGCATGCATTGCGCCAATTTGTAAATATGGCGCGAGGATTTTGGCCTCGTTGGGCCTCATTAACGTAAAAGAAAAGGATGCTACTGCTGCGCAAGGTAGTACTAGGGGCTTATAAATATGCCCCCAAGCTTCTAATACATCTAGCACAAACTGATCAAAACCATGCTTTACTTTCTTCAAACCAACAGCATCACTCATTTCATTCACTTGATAAAACTCTAGACATTTCCAAAGCAAGAGAGCAATAATTGGTTGGTTAAAATACCAGTATTAACACATTCATATACATTTGTTTAAGTATTGATTCTTCACCAATCAGGAAATCATTAATCTCTTCACTAATTTTCCTCTTATCCTTCCAATTTCTCAAAATCATCCCTCTCCTTCCATTACAGTGTTGATATTGGATTAATTAATGATGATGCGCATGACAGCGAGGCATTTTAATACACAAATGATACATTTTCATACATGAATGAAGTTGCATCACAACTGTTACATTCCCCCATCATGAACTCTCCGTCAACCCAACAACGAGGTACCTGGTGAAACAGGCTTTGTGAACCAGAACTGAAGGTTGATGATTGACAGGTCCCAGGTGGGATAACAATTAGCTGACAGCCAAATGCACAAAACAGGAAAACTTAGATCACATCCCAGAGATAGGAAGCAACACTACAAAGATCCCCAGAGATTGGCCCCAATAAAGGGCACATGGCCAGAGGCAATGATGCGTTCCCAAAACACTATAAATTTAGATACCACATGTAGTTAGGTTCACTTAGTCAATCAGGACACAGCACACAGTGTGACCACCAGAACCTCAGGCCAGACATCTGTCCACACTTATGTAAGGCCCACCTGCATTCCCTGTCTAGAATTTTATTTATGACTCCTTGACAACTGTCCACATTTTTCACTAAGAAAGGAATGTTTTATGACTTTAAGGCACCCAGAGAAATGTTTAAAATGTGCTTCAATTCAACGTACAGTGAGAGACAGTTCTCAGACCACAGTTCTGTAACTGTTCACCAAATCGTAATGTTTAATTTAACAAACCATTTCCTTTTTTGACAGATGCCTCTAATCTCTTGTTTTAAAGGTAAAATCACGTTCAAGCAACATTTTGATCAGCCAGATAGGGGCAGATTAGGACTTTGGACCCAAATGCGGCTAAAGGAAGAGGACACTGCCCTGACATATTCACATCTGTGCAGCAAGAAAGGTGAGCAGACGTCCGTATTGAAAATAGGTAGGTTTTACCACTGACTTTGTGTTTCACAACTGTACATATTAGTTGTTCAGTGTTCACCAGTTGCAGATTACATTTTGTATTCATGCTGCCTATTGGCTTTATTATGGCATTAAACATTGCAATTGAGACATTGCAGATGAGCTGTGTTTTTCCACATGGTAAACTGAACTTGTTTCTTCATATTTTTCTCACCAAACACGAACAGTTCTTGATAAGAGAACACATGTTTTTTGGTTTTCTTCAGTGTAGGGAACAGTTTGGCCTTGGAAGGGGAGCCTTGAAAGGTTGTCAAATTTTCAAAGTTTTTCTTCCAACTCTGACCTACAGTAGCCAACATGTTTGAATATTTCCATCTGAGAAGGGGGGGCCTTTCAGGAGGCTCTTTCCATGATTGTTTAAACTAAAAAGGAGGTGACCCTGCTCAGTAGCAAGGGAATTTCCGAGACCTCAGTCAGGATTGGACGTCAAATGCCTGACATTTTCCCGTGAGAGTGAGGATCTCTTTCTCGCAGTTGAACAGTGAAGAGGCTGGGCTGGCTTATAGTGGGTACCTGATGGTACTTACACCTTGTGGCAGGTCCAGTTATCCCTTATTAGTAAATTAGTAGTGTTCTAGTAGCTTAGGCTGATAGAGGTAGCTATAGAAGAGCAGCTTAGGCTGAACTAGGAGACATTCAAAGCTCCTTTTATACCACTTATATCATATAACACTATATCATAAGAAACACAATACTCTGAGTTACCAAAAATAAAGGTACTTTATTTTAGTGACAATGTGCCAAAAATATCTCAAAGGATATACTCCCTTAGGAGGTAAGTAAAATACACAAAATATACACACAAACCAAAATCAGGTAAGTAAACAGTTAGAAAAGTAATGCAAACACTGTAGAATACAATATGATGCAATAGGCCTAGGGGCAACACAAACCATATACTCTGAGAGTGAAATGTGAACCATGAATGGACCCCAGGCCTAGTGTAGTATGTAGAGGATCGCTGGGAGTGTAAGAAAACACTAAGGGTGTCCAAGTTACCCCACCCCAAGACCCTGAAAAGTAGGAGTAAATTTACCCAACTTCCCCAGGAACACACTAAAGACGTGATAGGAGATTCTGCAAAGACAACAACTGACTGCAAAGCACTGACGACGGTTTCTTGGACCTGAGGTCCTGCAAAGGAAGGGGACCAAGTCCAAAAGTCATGAAAATGTCCAGGGGGGGCAGGAGCCCACTAAACCACAGATGAAGGTGCAAAATGGCTGCCTCCGGGTGGAAGAAGCTGAAGATGCCAGGAACTTCTCCTTTGCACAAAAGATGTCCCACTGCGTGCTGGAGGATGCAGAGTTGTTTCCACGCAGAAAGACGCAAACAAGCCTTGCTAGCTGCGGTTGAAGAAAATGGGTGCTGCCCAGGCCCAGGAAGGATCAGGAGGTCGCCCCTTGGAGGAAGTGACAGAGGGGGTGCTCAGCAGTACAGAGAGCCCACACAGAAGCAGGCAGCACCCGCAGAAGCACTTGAACAGGCATTCAAGAAACCTGAGCATGGCGGTTATCTCAACACAACAAAGGAGGGTCCCATGAAGCCGGTGGTCAACTTAGCGAGTTGAGCAATGCAGGATGGAGTGCTGGGGACCTGGGCTATGCTGTGCATGAAGGATTCCTTGCAAAAGTACACAGAAGCCCTAGCAGCTGCAGATCATGCAGTACACAGGATTATTGTCTGGCGTGGGGATGCAAGGACTTACCTCCACCAAATTTGGACAGAAGGACCACTGGACTGTCGGAGTCACTTGGATCTAGCTCCTTTGTTCCAGGGACCAGGCTCGTCAAAATTAGAGGGGACCCAGGGGACTGGAGATGCAGAAGTTTGGTGCCTGCTTTAGCAGGGGGAAGATTCTGTCGACCCATGGGAGATTTCTTCTTGGCTTCCCATGCAGGGTGAAGGCAAACAGCCCTCAGAGCATGCACCACCAGGAAACAGTTGAGAAAGCCGGCAGGATTAGGCTCTACAATGTTGCTGGTAGCCGTCTTGCTACTTTGTTGCGGTTTTGCAGGCATCCTGGAGCAGTCTGCGGTCGATCCTTGGCAGAAGTCGAAGCAAGAAATGCAGAGGAACTCTGGTGAGCTCTTGCATTCGTTATCTGAAGAGAAACCCACAGGAGAGACCCTAAATAGGCCTCAGAGGAGGATTGCTAACCTAACCAGGTAAGCACCTATCAGGAGGGGTCTCTGACATCACCTGCTGGCACTGGCCACTCAGAGACCTCCACTTTGAGCTCACACCCCTGCATTCAAGATGGCAGAGGTCTGGGACACATTGGAGGAGCTCTGGGCCCCACCCCTGGGGTGGTGATGGACAGGGGAGTGGTCACTCCCCTTTCCTTTGTCCAGTTTCACACGAGAGCAGGGGCTTGGGGATCCCTGAACCAGTGTAGACTGGATTATGCAAGGAGGGCACCACCTGTGCCCTTCAAAGCATTTCCAGAGGCTGGGGGAGGCTACTCCTCCCCAACCCTTAGCACCTCTTTCCAAAGGGAGAGGGTGTAACACCCCCTCTCAGAGGAAATCCTTTGTTCTGCCTTCCTGGGACTGGGCTGCCCAGACCCCAACAGGGCAGAAGCCTTTCTGTGGGTTGGCAGCAGTGGTAGCTGCAGTGAAAACCGCAGAAAGCTAGTTTGGCAGTACCCGGGGTCCATGCTGGAGCCCCGGGGATACATGGGATTGGCACCCCAATGCCAGATTTGGCATGGGGGGCACAATTCCGTGATCTTAGACATTTTACATAGCCATATTCGGAGTTACCATTGTGAAGCTACATATAGGTATTAACCTATATGTAGTGCACACGTGTAATGGTGTCCCCACACTCACAAAGTCCAGGGAAATTGCCCTGAACAATGTGGGGGCACCTTAGCTATTGCCAGGGTGCCCTAACACTCAGTAACTTTGCACCTAACCTTCACTAGGTGAGGGTTAGACATATAGGTGACTTATAAGTTACTTAAGTGCAGTGTAAAATGGCTGTGAAATAACGTGGATGTTATTTCACTCAGGCTGCAGTTCCAGTCCTGTGTAAGAATTGTCTGAGCTCCCTGTGGGTGGCGAAAGAAATGCTGCAGCCCATAGGGATCTCCTGGAACCCCAATACCCAATGTACCTAGGTACCATATACTAGGGAATTATAAGGGTGTTCCAGTGTGCCAATCAGAATTGGTGAAAATGGTCACTAGCCTAGGACAATTTTAAAAGCAGAGATAGCATAAGCACTGAGGTTCTGGTTAGCAGAGCCTCAGTGACACAGTTAGGCACCACATAGGGAACACATTTAGGCACAAACCATGAGGACTGGGGTCCTGGCTAGCAGGATCCCAGTGAGACAGGCAAAAACAAACTGACACACAAGTACAAATGGGGGTAACATGCCAGGCAAGATGGTACTTTCCTACACAACCGCCCCCCCTCAAACGAGGGACAATAAGCCTAACCTTGCCTAGATGAGTCTTCATTGTCTAAGTGGAAATATCTGGAGAGTCCATCTGTATTGGAGTGTGTACTCCCAGCTCTATGTTCCACTGTATAGTCCATTCCCTGTAGGGAGATGGACCATCTCAACAATTTAGGGTTTTCACCTTTCATTTGTTTAAGCCATAATAGAGGTTTGTGGTCTGTCTGAACAATAAAGTGAGTACCAAACAGGTATGGCCTCAACTTCTTCAGTGCCCAGACCACAGCAAAGGCATCCCACTCTATGGCAGACCAACACTTTTCTCCAGGGGTCAATCTCCTGCTGATAAAAGCAACAGGTTGATCCTGGCCCTCAGTGTTAAGCTGTGATAGCACGGCCCCACCCCCCAATTCAGAAGCATCAGATCTGAACTATGAACTTTTTGGAGTAGCAAGGAAGGGCTTTTTAGGACAGGTGCAGAGCACATGGCCTGTTTGAGCTCATCAAAAGCTTTTTGACAGCTAGCTGTCCACAATACCTTTGTAGGCATCTTCTTACTAGTGGGGTCATTAAGAGGAGCTGCAATGGAGCCATCATTTTTTATGAACCTCTTATAGTACGCTATGAGGCCTAGAAAGGCTCTCCTGGGTTTGAGTTGTAGGGGGAGCCCATTCCATAATGGTATGGATCTTCCCCTGTAGGGTGCAATCTGTTCCCCACCTACCAGGTGGCCCAGATAAACCACTTTCCCCTGCCCTATCTGGCACTTTGAACCCTTGATAGTGAGGCCTGCCTTTTGCAGGTACTCCAAAACGTTCCACAGGTGGACCAGGTGCTCATCCCAGGTGGAGCTAAAGATGGCTATATCATCTAGATATGCTGCACTAAAAGCTTCCAAACCTTGCAGGACTGTGTTCACCAACCTTTGAAAAGTGGCAGGTGCATTTTTCAAACCAAAGGGTATCACGGTGAACTTATAGTGCCCTCCAATGGTAGAAAATGCAGTTTTAGGTTTAGCTTCTTCTGATAGTTTAATCTGTCAATACCCCGCCAGTTAAATCAAAAGTGCTTAGATACTTGGCAGAAGCCAGTGTATCTATTGGCTCATCTGCCCTGGGTATGGGGTGAGCATCAGTTTTGGTTACTTGATTAAGACCTCTGTAGTCAACACAAAACCTCATTTCTCTTTTACCATCTTTACTGTGAGGTTTTGGGACAAGCACCACTGGGCTAGCCCATGGGCTTTCTAAAGGCTCAATCACTCCTAAGTCCAGCATTTTCTGTACCTCTTGTTTTATGCAATCCCTGACATGGTCAGGCTGTCTATAAATCTTACTTTTGACAGGTAAACTGTCTCCAGTATTGATTGTGTGCTCACACCAGGTAGTTGTACCTGGTATCGGTGAGAAGAGTTCAGAAAATTGGCTTAGGAGATTTACACAGTTGTCCTTCTGCGCAGCAGTAAGGCAATCTGCAAGCACCACTCCCTCCACTAAGCCATCAGCTTCAGTGGTGGAGAAGAGATCAGGGAGAGGGTTACTCTCTTCTTCCTGTCCCTCATCAGTAGCCATGAGCAGGGTTACGTCAGCCCTGTCATAGTAGGGTTTTAGGCGGTTGACATGGAGCACCCTAAGGGGACTCCTGGCAGTGCCCAGGTCTACCAAGTAGGTAACCTCACCCTTTTTCTCAACAATGAGATGGGGTCCACTCCCTTTGTCTTGGAGTGTTCTTGGGGCCACAGGCTCCAATACCCACACCTTCTGTCCTGGGTGGTACTGGGTCAGGACAGCCTTCTGGTCATGCCATTGCTTTTGGAGCTATTGGCTGGCCTGAAGGTTTTTACTGGCCTTTTTCATGTACTCAGCCATTCTGGATCTTAGGCCAAGTCCACAATGTCTTGCTTTGGAGCTTTTAAAGGTTGTTCCCAACCCTCCTTCACAAGTGCAAGGGGACCTCTCACAGGGTGCCCAAAGAGGAGTTCAAAGGGGCTAAAGCCCACTCCTTTTTGGGGTACCTTCCTGTAAGCAAAAAGGAGGCATGGCAACAGGACGTCCCATCTCCTTCTGAGTTTTTCAGGGAGTCCGATAATCATACCTTTGAGAGTTTTATTAAACCTCTCAACCAGACCATTTGTTTGTGGATGATAGGGAGTAGTGAACTTAAAAGTTACACCACACTCCTTCCACATAGCTTTGAGGTATGCAGACATGAAGTTACTACCTCTGTCTGACACCACTTCCTTTGGGAAACCCACTCTGGAAAAGATTCCCAGGAGGGCCTTTGCCACTGCAGGAGCTGTAGTGGTCATCAAGGGAATTGCTTCAGGACACCTAGTGGCATGGTCCAGTACCACCAGGATAAGCCTATTGCCTGAACCTGTTGGAGGTCAAGGGGGCCAACTATGTCCAACCCTACCCTTTCAAAGGGCACCCCAACCACAGTCTTGCCACTAGCTTGGCAGGTCACGCAAGAGCAACAAAACTCTTTAGTGTCCTCTGACATATGAGGCCAGTGAAACAATGGAACAAGCCTGTCCCAGGTTTTACTCTGGCCCAAATGCCCAGCCAAAGGAATGTCATGTGCCAAGGTTAGAAGAAACTCCCTATACTGCAAAGCAATGACCAATCTCCTGGGAGCTCCAGGTTTAGAGACCCTTGACTAAGTATACAGGAGGTTGTCTTCCCAATACACCTTATGGCTATCACTGACATCCCAATTCTGCTGTTTGACAGTTTGCTGTCTCAAACCCTCTAGTGTGGGACAGGTCTGCTGTGCCACACTCATCTCTTCCCTAGCAGGCCCGCTGCACCCAAAAGCTCAGCAGTGTCTGCTGCCAGCTCCTCTGGTGTAGGTTCTGCATAGGGAGAGGATTCCTCTTCCTCAAAAGGGGAATCTTCTGGAGAGGGAGGGATAGTGGGGAAGGATTTACCCTTACTACCCCTAGCTTTTGGGAGCACTTGGTCCATTCTAGGATCCAAGCTTCCCTGTCCTTTTTGCTTCTTGGCCTGAGCCCTTGTCAAAGCAAAAATATGCCCAGGAATGCCCAGCATTGCTGCATGAGCCTCCAACTCTACTACAGCCCAAGCTGATGTCTCCAAATCATTGCCTGGTAAGCAATCTACAGGTAATTCAGTGGCTACCACAACTTTCTTTCGACCAGTAACCCCCCCCCCACTTGAGATTCACAACAGCCACAGGGTGGCTCAGTGTTTTATTGTGAGCATCAGTCACTTGGTACTGCTGACCAAGTAGGTGTTGATCAGGGTGAACCAGTTTCTCAATCACCATAGTGACACTGGCTCCTGTATCCCTGCAGGCCTCAACCTCAACACCATTTATTAGGGGAAGTTGCTTGTACTTACCCATATTTAGGGGACAAGCAACCAAGGTGGCAAAGTCAATACCACCATCAGAGAATAAAACAGCCTCTGTGGTCTCCCTAACAAGACCAACCCCAACTACACTACCAATTGTGAGCCCAGCTAGACCCTTAGATTGGCTATTTGTAGTAGACTTCCCACCACCACTGCTATTACTAGGGGCACCAGAGGTTGCAGTTGGGGTTGTGGTAGTGGGAGCCTTGGTGATTTTCTTTGGGCAAGTGGAATCACTTGCCCAATGGCCTTTACTTTTATATAAATAACACCATGGCTTCTTTTGATTGTGGGAAGAGGATTTAGACCCACAACCCCCAGAGGATTTTTGTGGGCCTGATGAAGACTCAGAATGTTTTTTATCTTTGTCCCAACCCTTGTCAGAAGACTTACCATCCTTCTTCTTGCCATCCTTGTCACCCCCTGTATGTACGTTTCTGTTCACTCTTGTTCTGACCCATGTGTCTGCCTTCTTTCCCAATTCTTGGGGAGAGGTCAGATCTGAGTCTACAAAGTACTGGTGCAACAAATGAGACACACACTTGTTCAAAATATGCTCTCTCAGGATTAGATTATACAGGCTTTCATAGTCAGTCACCTTATTGCCATGTAACCAACCCTCCAAGGCATTCACTGAGCAGTCTACAAAGTCTGTTCAGTCTTGAGAGGACTCTTTTCTGGTATCTCTGAACTGTATCCTGTATTGTTCAGTGGTTAAGCCAAATTCATCCAAGAGTGCATCCTTTAAAACTTTGTAATTATTAGCTTCACTTTCTCTGACAGTAAGGAGCCTATCCCTACCCTTACCAGTGAAATATAACCACAAGTTAGCAGCCCACTGCCTTTGAGGGACCAACTGTACCATACAAGCCCTCTCAAGTGCAACAAACCACTTGTTCATGTCATCCGCCTCCTTGTAAGGAGGGACTATCTTATGCAGGTTTCTGGAATATTGTTCTCTTACAGGATTGCTATCAAAAACACTGCTGCTGCCACCATGGGGAACTAACCCCAACCTCTGCCTTTCCCTCTCTACATCTAGAGATTCCGTGTCTAAGGTCAGTTGCTGCTGTCTTAGCTTCAGCCTGGCCTCTTCCAACCTCAGCTTTCTGAGTTCACTTTCCATAGTGTTATCCTCAGGGTGGGAGGCTTGGGAATTCTGAGACACAGAAGAAATGTGGGAAATGGCAGAGTGAGACCTGTCTCTAACTGGCTGGACTCTAGTAACCTGACCTTTTGGAGTGAAAGGTGCCCTACTAGTGTGTGACTCCCTCCCACTACCAGTATCACTAGATGGCCTGTTAGCTGGCAGGTCCTTGGAAGAGCCCTGCCAGCATCCTCAGGGGACTCCTCTGAGTCTTGCTGGGTACCCTCCTCGTCGACCTCCTGATCCTGGGATGGGCCAGACTGGTTCTGGTCACTTTCTAGTAGAAAGCTAAGGAGAAGATCTTTTGTAGGATTCTTACCAATGCTTAAACCTCTTTCAATGCAGAGACCCCTCAAACTTTTAAAGTTTAAACTACCATAGGTTGCCTGGACAACTGTGGGAGTAAGTTCTACTACAGATGCGTCTGTTAGGAAGGGTTTAGGACAGTGAGATTTTTTTTTAGAAACTTTTAAAGAAAAGAGAAAAACTTTTGAAAACGTTTCAGAAACTTTTTAGAAAGTTTAAAGAAAGAAAGTTAAACTGTTTAGGTTAACTGTGTACATTCTGAAGTATTTGGTATGTGTTTTTCTTATGAAAAGCACCAATGACAAAGTGGTAAAGCAGTTACAAGTACTTATCCCACCACTGCCATCAATGTAGGAGGCTGGCCTGGCTTATAGTGGGTACTCCTCCCCAGCCCTTAACACCTATTTCCAAAGGCAGAGGGTGGAACACCCTCTCTCAGAGGAAATCCTTTGTTCTGCCTTCCTGGGACTGGGGTGCGCAGACCCCAGGAAGGCAGAAGCCTGTCTGTGGGTTGGCAGCAGCGGTAGCTGCAGTGAAAACCCCAGAGAGCTAGTTTGGCTGTACCCAGGGTCCATGCTGGAGCCCCGGGGATGCATGGGATTGGCAACCCAATACCAGATTTGGCATGGGGGGACAATTCCATGATCTTAGAGATGTTACATAGCCATATTCAGAGTTACCATTGTGAAGCTACATATAGGTGTTGACCTATATGTAGTGCACGTGTGTAATGGTGTCCTCGCACTCACAAAGTCCGGGGAAATTGCCCTGAACAATGTGGGGGCACCTTGGCTAGTGCCAGGGTGCCCTCACACTTAGTAACTTTGCACCTAACCTTCACTAGATGAGGGTTAGACATATAGGTGACTTATAAGTTACTTAAGTGCAGTGTACAATGGCTGTGAAATAACGTGGACATTATTTCACTGAGGCTGCAGTGGAAGTCCTGTGTAAGAATTGTCTGAGCTCCCTATGGGTGGTGAAAGAAATGCTGTAGCCCATAGGGATCTCCTGGAACCCCAATACCCTGGATACCTAGGTACCATATACTAGGGAATTATAAGGGTGTTCCAGTGTGCCAATCAGAATTGGTGAAAAAGGTCACTAGCCTGCAGTGACAATTTTAAAAGCAGACAGAGCATGAGCACTGAGGTTCTGGTTAGCAGAGCCTCAGTGAGACAGTTAGGCACCACACAGGGAACACATTTAGGCCACAAACTATGAGCACTGGGGTCCTGGCTAGCAGGATCCCAGTCAGACAGACAAAAAAAACTGACACACAAGTAAAAATGGGGGTAACATGCCAGGCAAGATGTTACTTTCCTACAAACAGGGGTCGTCTTCTTGCTGGCATGAGAAAGATGGAGAGCTTGGTAGGCCCTACGGTGATGAATTTTTACTTGATCCTTTGCTTTGAAATTATGGTATCGTATAATCACATATATCTGCTGTGTACATTGCAGTTGAGAATCCCTTTGATATATTTTCCTTTCATTGCTGTGACTATTTTTAAATGGGTATCTTTGACCTACTAATCACCTTCATTTTTTTAGGAACCTCGTGGGGGAATAATAATAAATATTTTCTTTAAACTAAGAAGTGCATTCCAGAGATTTTTGGCAGCTCGGTGATTAGTGAAAGCAAAACAACGTCGCAATTTATTGGAAGTTCTGCTAAATCCGTGCAGTGGAGATCCGTCCTGAAGCTGCCGTCACACAGGTAAGAGACCACATCAGAGCCATTGTTATAGCTTTTGGTGAGTGGCAAACTAGGAAAAAGCATAATCCGCGGAAGTCACTTTCTTGATTGTTAGCATTGTGAAGGGTGATCACTTGGACTGCTGGACATAACACAGCCAGTACAATTGACCCCTGAGTATAATATAGGGATTTTTGGATTGCTGGCAGCTTGGACAACTGGGCATGACACAAATGGTTCGTAAAAGGCTCTGGGTGTGAAATAGGCCCACCTCTCTGTTTTCTGAGGTGCCTTTGCTTGGACATCTGGGCATGATGCAGTTGTTGCGCATAGGCTCTGGTTGTGATGTATGGCCCACATCTCAGTCTTATTAGGCTGTCCTGGTTTTCTCAGTGACACCGGTTTCTTATCACTCATGGTATTTAAAAGATGTGAGAGGTGTGCTTCGCTTGGACAGCTGGGCATGACACAAATGGCACGCAGGACCCCTAGGTGTGACATAGGGAGAATTTGAACGTTAGGGTACTAGAACATTTGAGATCCAGGAGATTAGGCACAACTAATGTTGTGCCAAGAAGGGTCAATGGTCATTAAAGTAAAACCTCTTCTTTTCTCCACATAATTGTTGCAATTTGTTCCCCTGAGCTGGTTTCGACAAGATTATCAGGCTCCCCTAGTTCCTTACAGTGCACAGCTCTCCTTCATCACAGGATAACGGGAGGTAGGAGTGGGCAGGACTAAGGTATAGTGGGCAGTCTGTTCCCTTGTTTTATTGGCCCCAGTCCACATCTCCCATGACAGTTTAAATGGTGTTGTTTTGATATTATGATACTGGTAGACCAATGTGACTGTGTTTGTCTTAAATGTTGATTGTTGTATTTTTGTCAATATTGAATGTATAAATGAAGAAATTGTTGATTCACACAAAGTGTTGCATGATGCCAAGGTAAGACTTGCTATTTTGTCCCAGTGTCTCAAGCTGTGAACAAACAATTGCACCTTTTCCTAGCACTGTGATTTTTCATGCATTTGTTTGTTAAATGTTTATTTGGATGCATCTGTGAATAACGTTGAGCTCATTAAGTCGAGGAGTCCCCGTTTGTATATCCTGCAGCACCCGATTAGATTTGGTAACCCGTTGTGTCTATATTTTCTACTACTGGAGTAGGTTCAGTAATATCCTTGCGCATGTTTGCGTCGGGAGAGTGAAATTTAGAAAGCTAGAAAAACAGAAAAGGTGCAACTTAGAAAAAGAAAACCTAGGGAAAATAGAAAGTTATGATGTGTACAACTCAAAAATCCTCTAAAAACAAAAAAGTAAAACTAAAAGAGTTACTATCCTCTGAATGACCACCCAAATTCCACAATGGGATTATCTTTAGAGCACATGCAGAGTAAGTTCCCCATTCAGGATAAAAAGCATAGCAAGTTCTGCCATGACTTACACACACATACCAAGACACACACGCTCTCCGGCCAAAAGAGGGAACCTTCAACACCAACATCATTGAACACACATTGAACATGCTACATACATACAAACAAACTACACACAGCAAAAGATGGACAAAAGAGAAATGTTGTTAGAACTATGGGCCCTCTTACAGACTATTAGCATTGACCCACGGGAGGCAAGCAAGGCGTCTGCACCTTCCCCACCATATGTAGGTATGAAGGTGCTTGTCCTGATGCCTGCTATCTCCGCACTGGGATACACTAACCCATCAGTCAAGGGAGCTCCAAGGGCCCCTATTGAACAGCAGGCTGTTAGTTTTAGACATGGCAAACCAACCGACCAACATTCCCAACACTTCCTGCACCACCCCAGCAATACAGTGCCCCAAAACTCGACCCACGTCCATCATATTCAGGGGACCAGGTCTCAACGGCTCAGAGAACACCAAATCCCACTGGTCCCCGGGAATGAACCCAGGTAAAAGGGAGATTCACAGCAGTCTTAGACAGTGCAACTGCTAGCGAAAGTAAAGGAAGAGGTCTCAGTCCTCCGAGATCTGCCAGTGAGGAGTGAGCCATAGGGTGTGCTCAGGTAGCTGAGGAAACAACGGCGCACTTGAGAGCAGGTCCTGACTTAGAAGGACAGCGCATATCTCCGAGCGAAGGAAGCAATCTAGATGGGAGTCAGAGGAAAGGGGTGAACTGGAGGGATAGGAAGAGAGCTTCTACGCCCAACAAGAGAGTAGAGTAGCACACCCTCTACTTGAGGAGAGCAGGAGTAGGTACAGAGCCCCAGTCATGGAGGAATCTGAGATAGAGATGGGAGACTTTTAACTGGGGTCTGTGCCTTGCCCAAGCATACCGAAGGAGAGGGGCTCACCAGGAAATTAGCGACCAAGGCAGCCTGGTGCAGACCCAGCTTAGACACAGGAGGGCCAAGATGGCACCACTACGTGTGCATGAGGAGAACAGCGATGAGAACATCTACTACTCACCCTGGACATGCAGGACAGGTAAGCCAACCCCAAGGGATGTAGTAACTTGAGAGAAAGGCAAAATCCTCTCCCCACCCTTTTGCCACCTGCTAGCCCCTCGACCAAGAGAAGTGATCAACATGATAGGCACTAGCTGGAGGAGGGATTTTTTGAACCAGAGGACATAGCGACTGCTGGAGACTGTATCCAGCATAGAGGGGGAGATCCCAAGTGGAACCTCCCTTATATGCAGGAGTTTCCAAGGAGATGGGAACGCTATGTAGAGGGAAAACCAGTGGAGATGTCCAAAACAAGGATATGCCCACTACTACAGAAGGGCACATCAGGGCCCATCTAAGTGTCATGGGCTCAGATGGACAAAGAGGGGCTAAGAGCCAAGTTTCTGCTTTTGTTGGATGGGTCCGGGAAATGGATCTTGTGTTTTGCTGCAGGGATCACTCTAGCGATAAGCAATGTTAACAGTTGGCTAAGCAGCATTTTCGGTGAGTAGACCAACACGGTGTTTGCCAGCACCCACATCCCAGCAGTTATGCTGACTAACTCAGAGTAAGGCGGGCTGCATTTAATTCATGCAGGTACTAGATAAGGACTGCCCTGAGGGAAGTATTCCCTGACTGCCCAAATGTAGCTGTGTTGAAGGTGGAAACTATGAAACCTGGGGAGACCATAACAAACTTCCTAGATAGAATGAGAGAACAATGGGGACAGTAGACAGGACAGCTGTGGACAGATACGGTCCCTCAAGTCATTTTCTTTTACAACATCGTCAAGAAGGTGTTGGCTCCCGAGATAAAAAATGGTTTGGATAGCTTTGTTGGGCTAGACAGTAAACCCTGGTGAGAGAAACAGGCGCCCCTACTGCATTTTCACCAAAAGAAACAGGAAAAGGAAAAGAAGAAACAAGAGGAAGCCCAGAGGGACAAAGCTAAATTAATCCAACATAAGCTAAGGAAGAGAGACTTTGAGGCCCATGTTGTCTGCAACTATGCAGATGGCACCAGTTATGGAGGGAACTTCACCGCAGGACCCCCAAGAGTTCCCAAATGGCTACAGGGATGGAGACCAGAGTGGTTGGCAACAGCCAAATTCCATACTGTGCTACTATTGCCTCATAATGGGACTTATGACCAACAGGTGTCAACTAGAGGCACACCACACACAGAAGTCGAGGCAAGGCTTTGCAAAACCTTCATCCACAGAATCAGGCCCAGGGAAAGGTAACTACACATTACATTCAGCCACCTAGAAACCAGTTCACTGCCCAAACCTCCACAACAGGGGCCAGGTAGCTGGACCAGCACATGGCATCAGCAGCTGCAGACAGGGAACCCAGCCCAGCATGGGCCAGGCCAGTCACAGAGGGAATGGTAGCTGTTTGGGGAAACAATGCCTTCATGCTGAGCCCAAGTGGGTAGTAAGCCTTAGTACCCCTAATACGAAACACATTTCACACACACCTTAAAAGAATTCACTACAGTAAAACTCAAAGAAAAATGATAAAGTATCAAGGATTCAAAACCTTTACTTGCATTCTGAGAAAACTCATGGTTCTTGTGTGGCTGTCAGTCGGGTGTCCTCTCTAGAGTCTGCCACCTAAGGTTGTCATGTGACTTTTGATCAGGAATCCTCACCAAAGTTTGCCATTTAGGGTGTCAGACAGAGCCTAGGTCCAACTCTGCTGCTGATCCCCCATAGTGGGGATAGTCAGCCACACCCCAGGGGGAGGCAGTCTGATGGAGAGTGGCAGGGTGGCTCCCCAACAGCTGCTTAACAGGCAGGCACCTCAAGCCCTTGAACCCACACCCAAGTAGGATGGGTTCTTATTGCCAAGTTAAAAGGTCCCCATTCTTGAGACCTCAGCAGTGACCAAAGTGTCTTTTAGTCCTAACAGCAATAGTGCCTCCAAAGACCCCCAGCCAATGGGGGTCCCATTTTTGTTCAAAACAAAGCTCCAGTGTCAAGAGCCAGGATCCCTGTACCCTTGGGGTAGCGTAGACCGCTTAACACTCACAGTGCACGCATTAGTTTCCAACGAGTCAGTAGAAATGGAGTTCACCAGGACATCCAGCCACCCCAGTCCATTACGATAATGCAGGCAAAACTCTAACATGTTCCTGGCCTTGTTCCAGACTCTCCACACTGCCTCCTTCCTACCCTCAGGGCTTCCCAACAGCAGCTAGGAACAGTAGGCCCAAAAAGATATGGTCTGAAGAAGAGGGGGGTGCCAGGGAAGAAAGTCCAAAAACTTCCATCCAAGCTCCAAGCAGAGTAAGACAAAGGAGTAAGCACAACCTCACAACAGGTCTAGTAATAGCTTATGACAATGAAAAATCAAGAGGTCTAGGGAAACACTGACCAATGTTCAGTTTGAAATGCCTCCTCTTTTACATCCCTCTCACATGTGTAGGCTTGAAAACCTAGCCCATGCCGATGACACCCCCATGTACACACCAGGGTGCTGGTGGGCAGGCAGCGCCAACAAAGCACCAACTAAAAGTTAAAAACTACCCCAATACACGAAAATTACCCTGTAAAGCATACTTTTCAAAAGTATACTTAGTCAAGCACGGAGAGGCGTAGACCTAAGAGGAGGGAGACCTGACGACGTGTAAAAATTAAATATTTATAAAATAACCTATTTCTTCCAGAACCATGTATCTCAATCGGTGGCCACCCTCCAGTGCCTCACTATATTAATTGAAAACATAGAAAATCTTAATGATAAATTGACAACATACATATATGCAATGCTCTTTCTTTTAAAATGACCAAACCTAGCTCTTGCCCAACAAGCCAGCAGCAGAGATGTTGAGTGCACCACCTCTACAGTGTACCATCACCTTCTCAGAGGCCACACCAGAATCCTCAGCAGGATCAAGAGCTACAGACTATTCCAAAGAACTCTTGCATCCAACAGGATCAAGAGCCACAATATACCACAAGTACTTCATGTCCATACACCCAATGGGATCCCACACCACACTTTGCTCCAAAGACTTTTCTGAACCGTTTTCCAAATCAGAGACCCCCGTTACTCAGAAAACCAAAAGACAACTCAGCCCTAATGACCTACAGACCTACATTGATGTCTAAGTTATGTGTTTTCATGCATTTATGTATTCTCCACTTGATAGCGATGCTGCCACATCCATGTATTTCCAAAGAACAGTCTGAGTTAATGACTTCTATTAAAAAAATGTCACCACGCTTGAGTAGGAACCTCACTCACATCACGTTTAATTACATTGTAACCAACACTAGTGTCCCACATGCACTACACAGCACTCATTTATACAAAATGTGGTGACAGCAAATGACCACCGTGGACTCCAAGACATCAGGCAGGTCATGTTAGGTCTGTTCGCTGATGCCACATGCAGTAGTCACAGATATATTTACCTACCCCGAGAGGTAGCCGCTGAGAAAGCAAAATGCCTTCTCCATCTTTACCTGTATAAAATTTGGGCCAGATTATAACCTAACAAAGTAGAGCCCCATAGGGTAGTGGCAAATCTGACCCATTATGAGACAAACTCTACAGCACTGTACCTTCTTACTGAACCTAGTCAACCAGAGCCTGGTCTCCACACAGAGCTAGACAGGATGCTCAGGAAGGGAGCTATGAGGGAGGACACTGTTTGGGCCCAAATTGTTACAGAGAGGAATTTCTGGAGGTAGCTAAACCACCTAACCAGTGCACGAACACGTCAACTCCTGCTTCCATCTGCGGTCCCAGGGTACCCATTAGCATGTCTGCGGCTGTCTGCATTAATAACAAATGAACCCCAGACATGAAGTTTCAGTGAAGGGCTATCCACCTCTATGAAATAGGACATTGAGATAGACAGATACATGTGGATAGAAAGGAAGGGGGAACTCCTACTTGTATGAAAACTCATGTTGTATTCCTTAAGTTTCAGAGGTGAAGGGACCATTTTGCTGGGCATGAACGAGAGTTGTGGCACAATACTGCATATTCCAGACATGCAATGGGGCACCTCCACACTGATGGACAGCTACTGGCAGTGCGGCTAGTTTGCTTACACTCAACTGAGCCCTGAATGTTGTGGCCTCTGCCCCCTCATCGCTAGATACCACCCAATCCTGGTCATCCCTGGAGAAGATCTGTCTGAAATATACCAACACCTGCTGAGGAAGAAAACAACACTGTTTCATCAGGCTTGAAGGAAAAGAACTGCTAATTATTTTGGTTGGGCTCAATACAAGAACATTCCTGAAGAGTTTAAAATGTTGACTGATGCCCAAGTATCATCGGGAGGGTCCGTAGCCTTCTTCACCTTGCAGACAAAATGCCCCCTGGTTGCAAGTAACTCGGTGGGAGATGCTCACAACGATGAGCAGCACTGAGCTACGCCTTAATGCAATCAAGGAGGAACTGAGAACCATCCTGCTCATGGTTAAGACAAATTTTTATTTCTTGGAGTTGATCACTACAATGGAGTGTGGGGTTTGCACCAAGATTGGTGCATCCTGCTGTACTGTCATACCTGGCAATTACATGGATAATGGAACTTTGACACTTGTATTTAAGCTTTGCACCAACTACACAAGGACATGCATGAAGAGGGAGTACCCCTGAGCAGGAGTGGTTCATAAAATGGTCCTCATCACTCCCCCATGGCTGACCAGTTTGTGAACAAAATGTTTGCTTATTTTTGTTGTGTTACTGTTTTTGTGTGGTTTCCTACAAATGGGTGTTTTCTGCTGTAAAAACACAGGCCCTCATTACAACATTGCCTGTAAAAGCCGCTTACCGCCATGCAGAAAACCGCCAACACACCGCCGCGGCTGCAGAATTCCGCCACAGCTATTATGACCCCCAGCTCGGAATCTGCCAAAATTCAGACACCAACACAAGTCTGCCACACCAAAGGTCAGTGATAAACTGGCGAAAACAAAACCTCCACCGTCACACCAACAGAAATACGCCTACACTATCACGACCCACGAATCCACACGGCGGTCTTTCAACTGCGGTATTCCATTGGCGGTACACACTGCCGCGCTCAAAAACACACACATTTACAAAACACTGCACATTGGACAATTCGAAACACACACACCTGATACACATACACACACCACTCCCACACACCCATTACAATATAAAACACACACCCACATCACCCACAAACCCTACAACCACAATTACAGAGAGAAGGCCAGAGAGAGACACCACAAACTACTATCAAGCATCCACAGGCACACAATACCATCACCCACATTACTTCCACGCACCTCACACAACACACCACTAAATATCACCCCACTTATCACTACACACACCACCCCACACATCACCCACACCACCCCATGGCACGGCAAAGACACCCCAGATTCTCTGAGGAGGAGCTCAGGGTCATGGTGGAGAAAATCGCCCAGGTAGAGCCACAGCTATTCGGATCACAGGTGCAGCACACCTCCATAGCTAGGAAGATGGAGCTATGGCGAAGAATAGTGGACAGGGTTAACGCAGTGGGACAGAACTCAAGAAATCGGGATGACATCAGGAAGAGGCAGAACGACCTACGGGGGAAGGTGCGTTCCGTGGTCTCAAGACACCACCTTGCGGTTCAGCGGACTGGCGGCGGACCCCCACCTCCTCCCCCACAACTAACAACATAGGAAGAACAGGTCTTGGCGATTCTGCATCCTGAGGACCTCGCAGGAGTAGATGGAAGAATGGACTCTGGTAAGTCAAATCTTTACTATTACATCCCCACCCTACCTGCATGCCATCACATACCGTCACCCTCACCCCCAGCACCCCCATCACTCCTACTCCTCACAAATGTCCCACTATCACAACCCACCCATCCCAACACCAAGACCTGCATGCAACTACAAAGCATGGACACCAATCAGCAAAGCATGGCCACTGCACATACCCATACACCTCCCTAAACCACCATCACACAAGGACCCACACAGGAATGCAAGCACTTGGGTACACGGTCATCCACATATTGCACACCATGGCACACACAGATGTAACAAACATCCTTTTATACCCCTGCAGGACCCCTACCCAACGTCACCGGACAGGAGGGTCCACACATGTCCACACCACCAACAGAAGAGGCCCACAGTGATGACAGCAGCTCTGTCCAACTGGATCTAGATGACCAGCCCGGCCCATCGGGGACCTCGGGACAGTCGGTTCCCCTGACACAGTCACAGGCCACTACAGAGCTTCCCCCTCTGGAAACACCAGGACAGCACCCACCCAGCGGGCCCATACCTCTGTCCCCAGGACACGTCAATCAGCAGTCTGTCCACCACTACAGGGAACCCAGGCTAACCCACCACCCCAACAACAACAGGGACCTGGGGGCAGTGGTAGTGGGCACACGGTCCAGGGGACGGAGGCCCAGGAACACTGGGGAACTGGGAGGGCTGCTGTGCGACAAGGGGAGGACAGGCCAAGGGAACCCACTCTCCACGAGGCCCTCTCCAACATCATGGGAGCCTACCACCACTCCCAGGAGACGATGGCAAGGGTACTGGCCAAGTTTCAGGAAACCCAGCGCCTGCAGGAGGAACAGTATTTGGGCTTCAGGGAGGAACTCAGAGCCATCAATTACACCCTGGGCACCATCATTGAGGTACTGAAGGAAGTACTCAACACCAGGAGGGACACTGTGGCACAACAAGGGGCCCCTGACACTAGCCTGGACGATGAACTGCCCACCACCTCCGCTGGCGCTAGTGGACAGGAGGCACCACCACAGGACCACAACACCAGCAGCCCATCCCCTGCAGAGGGAGAACCACCCGCAAACGTTCCCTTACATCCAGGACAAAGACAGAGAACGATGCCAAGACCCCCTCCAAGAAATGAGACCACCCTGAATGTCATCTTTCTGTCCCACTTTGTCACCCTGTCCATCCTCAAGCTGCCCCAGCTCCACTTCCTATGCCCATTTGGGCAATGCACCTGTGAGACTAATAGACTGGACTCTGCCATGGACATTCCTCCACCATCACCCCTCACCATTTTACAACCCCCTCCAATATTGAGCACTTAAATAAACACCCTTGAAACACAAAACAATCTGGAGTCAGTCTGTGATTTCGAAATAGTGTATTAGCAATTACAGTGGCAAAATGCTCTTTCAATTGACACAGCTCTAGTCCATTAGGAAACAAAGCAGATGTCACACTGTGGGACACACATCTGTGAAATCGTAAGGGAAAGTGACAACTCAGTGACCATACACTGGGTGAAAATGACAGACATTAGAGAGGTAGTAGTGTTAAAGTACATGTAGTAGGCAGGTTTGTATTCTTACCTGTGTCTTACTGGAAATATTGCAGGATCATCGAGTCCCTGTTGTCGATGTCCTCTTCTTCTGCTTCCTGGTCCTCACTGTACACAGGCTCCACAGCTGCAACAACACCGCCATCTGGACCATCCTCCTGCAGAAAAGGCACCTGTCGTCACAAAGCTAAGTTGTGAAGCATACAGCAGGTCACAATGATCTGGCACACTTTCTTTGGTGAGTAGAATAGGGATCCACCTGTCATATGGAGGCACCTGAACCTGGCCTTCAGGCGGCCGAAGGTCTGCTCTATTATCTGCCAAGTTCGCCCATGGGCCTCATTGTAGCGTTCCTCTGCCTTTGTCCTGGGATTCCTGACTGGGGTCAGTAGCCATGACAGGTTGGGGTAACCGGAGTCACCTGCAAATGGCAAGGGACAACTGTTAGACACACACTAACCTGTAGGGATATCACCAGACCTAGACAACCATTCCCATTGACTTGCTTCCAGGTGCTCACCTAATAGCCACACACGGTGCCTCTGGAGTTGACCCATCACATAAGGGATGCTGCTATTCTGCAGGATGCAAGCGTCATGCACTGAGCCAGGGAACTTGGCATTCACATGGGAGATGTACTGGTCTGCCAAACACACCATCTGCACATTCATGGAATGATAACTCTTCTGGTTTCTGTATACCTGTTCACTCTTGTGGGGGGGTACCAAAGCCACATGGGTCCCATCAATAGCACCTATGATGTTGGGGATATGTCCCAGGGCATAGAAGTCTCCTTTCACTGTAGGCAAATCCTCCACCTGAGGGAAAACGATGTAGCTCCGCATGTGTTTCAGCAGGGCAGACAACACTCTGGACAACACGTTGGAAAACATAGGCTGGGACATCCCTGATGCTGTGGCCACTGTCGTTTGAAATGACCCACTTGCAAGGAAATGGAGTACTGACAGCACCTGCACTTGAGGGGGGATTCCTGTGGGATGGCGGATAGCTGACATCAGGTCTGGCTCCAGCCTGGCACACAGTTCCTGGACTGTGGCACGGTTAAGCCTGTAGGTGATGATCACATGTCTTTCCTCCATTGTCAACAGGTCCACCAGCAGTCTGTACACCGGAGGATGCTGCCATCTCCTCACATGTCCCTGCGGACGGTGCCTATGAAGGACAACAGTGAGCACAGAGTCAATCAACTCAGAGATACGTACCCACAGAACACGAATCATAATCCGAAATTTGGCCTGTATGAGTGTTGAGGCAAGGCCAAGGTATGTGTGACGCAGTTAAAAATTAAGCCATGTGGGCCCCTGAAATGGCGGCTGCCTGACCTGTAAAGTGGGACAATGGGATGTGAGGTAACTGCGCTGGCGTTGTACACTGTCGCGGTAGGCGGTCGAAGACCGCGGCGCAATGCTACATTGATTAACATTGGACCCTATGGGTCCCAGGAGCCAATGACGATGTACGCCAGCGGTGACGGTACGCACCGCCGCGGACATGACCGCCATTTGCTATCTGTTCAATCACTCGATACCTGATCTTCGACAGGAGAGGACCTACACTGCAAGTGCTGCTGTGACCTCGGTCTGGAAGAGACAATGGCTCGTGCTTCTGGGGAAAGGGCCCCTGCCTTCACATCGGAGGAGTTGGAGAAACTCGTGGATGGGGTCCTCCCCCAGTACACGCTACTCTACGGTCCTCCAGACAAACAGGTAAATACACTGGGAACATGCTGTATGGGCTATGCCTGTGTGGAGTGGGGTGGATGAAAGATGGGGGGGAGATTGAGGCGTGCATGAAACGATGGTGAGTGCATGTGCATCATGGCAAGGGTAGGGATGGGGGCCAATGACTGACGGTGCATTTGGTAATAACTTTTCTTTTCCCCCTGTACAATTCATGTAGGTCAGCGCCCACCAGAAAAAAGAGATTTGGCGTGCCATCGCCAAGGACGTCCGGACCCTGGGGTCTACCACAGACGGAGCACCCACTGCCTTAAGAGATGGGAGGACATTCGCCGCTGGAGCAAGAAGGCGGCAGAGGCCCAGCTGGGGATGGCCTCCCAACGTGGGAGGGGTGCCCGTTGCACCATGACCCCGCTGATGTTCAGGATCCTGGCTGTGGCGTACCCGGAGTTGGATGGGCGCTTGGGGGTATCACAGCAGCCACAAGGGGGTGAGTACACTCTCATTCCGCTGACTTTGCGCGCAGTGGAGGTGTCTGGGTGGGGGAGGTGGGCTGTGGGTTTCCCTAGGCCAGGGTGAGTGTGCTAGTTAGGACCTCTTGTTCTGGCAGACCCTGTGGCACCCCACCCCACACCACCTGTGTACAGTGCCAAGTACACCTAGTCAGGCTCCTGTGTCATCCATGTGTGCAAATGTCGTCCATAGCCTTGTAGGCCATGTCCCAGGGATTGAACAGTGGAGCCCAAGTGCGCAGCGTAGTGCAGGGGACTTCTGTGTTTGTCGTGTCCGCCAACGGTAGCTGTAATGCATGCACTCAACATGTCTTTCTTCTGTCGTCCCCCCCCCTTTTTGTGGTCTCCCTGTTCTTGTGTGCATTAGCACCATCAGGCAGAGGAGCAGTGGCACCGGAGCAGGAGGGAGCTGCATCCCACATGGCCCTGGAGGTCGAGACAACGGACTCGGAGTTCACCAGTGGGACGGAGGGCGAGGGGTGAGCTCCACGGCAGGGACAGGAGCTGACACCAGTGACACAGACTCGTCCTCTGATGGGAGCTCCCTTGTGATGGCTGCAACATCTGTGCCCCCCCGCATCTACAGGTACAGCCGCCACCCACCTACCAGCACCACCCTCCCAGCAGCCCCTCGGCCTTTGCCCCGTGCCCACTCACCCAGGAGGGTGGGCATCACCTTCGCCCCAGGCACCTCAGCCCCTGCCCCAGTCACCCCTGCTGCCCCAGTCACCCCTGCTGCCCTCAGTGAGGAGGCCATTTACCTCCTCAGGTCCCTCATTGTTGGGCAGTCTACCATTTTGAATGCCATCCAGGGTGTAGAAAGGCAGTTGCAACAAACAAATGCATTCCTGGAGAGCCTTCATTCTGGTCAGGCCGCCCTTCAGCAAGCTTTTCAGACTCTGGCCTCAGCACTGATGGCAGCCATTGTCCCTGGCTCTAGCCTCCCCCCTCCAACTTCCTCCACCCAGACCCAATCCCCTCTACCTCAGCCTATCCAATTCGGGTCACCCCACATGGCTGTATTTAATGAAGGACGGGCGCCGGCCACGCAGCAATACATAACTGCTTGTATGCAATTTTTTTAATTTGACGATTTAATGTTTTAATGTTTTATATGACAATTTCTTACTGCTGCCTGTGTTAGCGTGTCTAATTTTTAGTTTTTAACTCTGTGTTGGGATTAAGAATTTTTCTTTTGGACCGCCGGAGCCCGTGTTCAGAGGCTACCGGCTGCTCCGTTTTTCCTCTCTTCCGGGCTGGGACACCTAAGACCGCCATTTTTGTGAGCAGTCTAGTTGCTCAGTTCCTTGAGCCGGGCTGGGTCACTCCGCACGGCTGTATTTAATGACGGACGGGCGCCGGCCGCGCAGTAATACATAACTGCTTGTAGGCAATTTTCTAAATTTGACTATTTAATGTTTTAATGTTTTATATGACAATTTCTTACTGCTGCCTGTGTTAGCGTGTCTAATTTTTTGTTTTTAATTCTGTGTTGAGATTAAGAATTTTTCTTTCGTATCGCCGGAGCCCGTGTTCAGAGGCTACCGGCTGCTCTGTTTTTCCTCTCTTCCGGGCTGGGACAAATAAGACCGCCATTTTTGTGAGCGGTCTAGTTGCTCAGTTCCTTGACCCGGGCTGGGTCACCGCACACAGCTGTATTTAATGACGGACGGACGCCGGCCGCGCAGCAATACATAACTGCATGTAGGCAATTTTTTTAATTTGACTAATAAATGTTTTAATGTTTTATATGATAATTTCTTACTGCTGCCTGTGTTAGCGTGTCTAATTTTTAGTTTTTAATTCTGTGTTGGGATTAAGAATTTTTCTTTCGGAGCGGCGGAGCCCGTGTTCAGAGGCTACCGGCTGCTCCGTTTTTCCTCTCTTCTGGGCTGGGACACCTAAGACCGCCATTTTTGTGAGCGGTCTAGTTGCTCAGTTCCTTGAGCCGGGCTGGGTCACCCAGCACGGCTGTATTTAATGACGGATGGGTGCCGGCTGCACAGCGGATGCGCGCAGCGGGCGCGCCGCTGGCACTCCAAAGGCGCGCCAATGACAAGCCCGTCTGCGCCCGTCCGCGCCCTGAAGAGTCCAGAGCCCAGAGGTGCTGCCCTTTCCACTTCCAACAGGTTAGTCTATACTGAACCATGTCCTTCCTCCTATAGTATTGCGGGGCCCCTCGCTCCCCTCCCATGCTCAAATTGCTCATGGACTGCCCTGCAATCTACACTCCATGATGCCCCCTCTTTTCATTCTGGCAGAATGCTGCTGCTTAATTGCCGCTCCTTACCAGCTCACTCTCTATACATCTATACTCTTTTAGAAGAACTCCTGCCCGATGCCCTGTTTCTTACTGAAACTTGGTTGGGCGATGATTCCACAGTGGATATCCATAACTCCTTGCCTTCTACATACTCTATGCTACATTTGGATAGACCCGCTATTAGAGGTGGGGGCATAGCCATTATTCATAAAACTACCATTAAGTGTGCCATTTCGCCTTCTGATATCCCTGACTGTGGGAGCTTGCTGTTCTCACTATATCTGTCCTCTGCCTCTACTTTTTCTGGAATCTTGCTTTACCATCCTCTGGGATCTGGTACCTGCTTTCTGGATGCTCTACCTGAGGTTGCAGCCAGCCACATTTGTAAACTCTCCAATCTAACTATCTTGGGAGATTTTAATATCCATCTTGACAACGTAGATTGTCCCTCAGCTAAAGTGTTATTAACCTCTCTCTCTGCACTTGAATTAACCCAACACGTAACTGGTCCCACTCACCTTAAAGGCCATACTTTGGACCTTATTTTCAGTAATGTTGCTGACCTCATTGCTGCACCCCCTTTGCCGTTAGTATGGACTGATCACTCCCTGCTATCTTTTACTTTCCCCTACGATGTGGTTCAGGATTTGCATCTCAGTCCCTTAACGTCTGGACGTATTTGGTCAAAGTTGGTCCCTGATGAGTGGCGTAATGCCCTCAGGGCCCTCCTTATGACCAACAATCCTCTCACTCCAGAATCCACAGACTCATTTGACAAATGGGTTTCGTCTTCCCTGGATGCCATTCTGCCTGTCAAACTTAGAGCAAAAAAATCTTCCCATAAGCCTAAACCTTGGTTTTCCCCTTCCCTTCTTGAACTGAGGAAGAATTTAAAAAAGTTAGAAAGGTTATGGCGAAAAAACTACAGTCTCTCTGCTAGAGAAATCTACAGACAATCTATCTGATTATACCACCATAATATTAAAATCGCCCAGTCCATTTATTATGGTGCTAAAATAGAGAATTCCTCTTGTCCTCAGAAATAATTTGTCAAATTTTTAAAGAACTCACCACACCTCCCACGCCTGCCTATACAATAGAGGCCTCTATCAATCACAGTAACCTACTGGCACTACATTTTCAGGATAAAGTTACCAACATATATTCTGGGTTCCCCTTTTCTTCTCAGGAGTCCCCAGATGGGCAGGTCCTGGATCCCCTTTCTGAAGGGATCTCACTAACCACTTTTACTCCTCTCACTGATGCAATAACTGCCAACTTTCTCTCTAAAATTAAGTCTGGCTCTCCTTTGGTCCCTGCCCCTCCATCTGTTCTCCTACGGGTATCGGATATTATTGTCCCTCCACTTACCAACATTTTGAATCATTCTCCATCCTCTGGCTCCCTCCCTCAGTCTTTTAAACACGCTATTATTAAGCCTCTTTTAAAAAAGCCTAAACTAAATCCTTCTTTATTAGAAAACTACAGACCCATCGCCCTTCTTCCCATTTCAGCTAAGATTTTGGAGAAGCATGTTAATTATCAACTAACCTGCTATCTCGAGAGCCATGAGCTCCAACATCCCACCCAAATGGGCTTTAGAGCTCATCATAGCACCGAGTCGGCCCTTCACACGGTAACTGAGTCGGCTCGCCAGCTTTTGGATCAAGGGACTCATGTGGCTATTATTTTACTCGATCTGAGCGCAGTTTTTGATACGGTGGATCACAATCTTCTCTGCTGCAGACACTCAGAAATGGGGATAAGAGGCTCAGCTCTGTCCTGGCTCTCCTTTTTTCTTAAAGGTAGATCCTTTCAAGTTCTAGATCGTACCTTTTTCTCTAACATCCTCCCTCTGACTTGTGGAGTCTCCCAGGGCTCTTCCCTGAGTCCAACTCTTTTTAATGTCTATTTATCACCGTTGGCCAAAGTGATTGCTCCCTACAACCTCTCTTTGGTTACCTATGCTGATGACACTCAATTAGTGGTGTCCCTCTCCAGCCTTGGAGACTCATCCGCTGCTAATCTCTCTTGTTGCATGAAGGACATTGGCGACTGGATGATTAAATCTAAACTTAAATTAAATGATGGGAAGTCGGAAGTCATGGTCCTAGGCAATCACTCCCCTGCTTCTCCCCTTTCATCGATCTCAGAAACATTTAACAATCTCCCCTCTCCTAAAGCACATGTAAAAAGTCTTGGGTTTTGGCTGGATCCTCGACTTACTATGGATTTTCAAGCTATCAAAGTCACCTCCACTTGTTTTGGTTTCCTAAGAGCTCTCAGGAAGATCCTTAATCTTCTACCTTTTACGGCCAGAAGAATTCTTATTCAAACCTTAATTCTTTCCCGGCTTGACTACGGGAACTCTCTGTTTCTTAGCTCCCCGCTTTATGTGATAAACAAGTTGCAGAGAGTGCAAAATGCAGAAGCCAGGCTTCTCATTCAGCTACTGAAATATTCCTCTGCAAAGCCGGCTATTTCGACTCTTCATTGTCTCCCTATTGAGGAGCGGATTCATTTTAAAGCACTCTGTATTGTTCATAGGGCCCTACATGGTAGGGGTCTGATCTTTTTCAGAAAACTATTTTTTTCTATACTCCAGCTAGAAGTTTGAGATCATCTTCTCTCCGGAATGTTCATATCTCCCGGCCCAAGGGAGCCTGGGAAAGTAATTCCTTCTCCAGCAAGGCCGGCCGCCTCTGGCATGCTCTCCCCTCTGAGCTTCGCCATGAACCCTCAGAGCGACTTTTCAGGAAAAAACTAAAAAACATTATTTTCTGCAACTAATTCACTCCTTTCTTTCCCTCACGTAGTTATGTGTTGTTAGCGTTGGGATGCCCCTGGGTAACCATGCGCTCTATAAATCTATAAAACTAAACTAAACTAAACTATCCCAAGCACACCTTCAGACCAGCATGCACACACGTCAACACACAAGGGAAGCTCAGGCAAACATAAGCATCACACATCACACAAGCATCACACACATGCAGACAGACCAAAATCCACTGCCTCCACTGTGTCCCCCTCCTCCTCGTCTCCCTCCTCCCTCCCAGTCTCGTCTACACTCACACCTGCATGCACTACATCTACAGCCACTAATTCCATCACCAGCTTTGCACTACTCAGGATAAAGCAGTGGGCAACCCACCCACTGTAGAGACTTGAGAGACTGTGGCTTTGCACTCCCCAGGATGGAACAGTGGGCAAACCACCCACTGTAGAGACTTGAGTGATTGTGGCTTTGCACTACCCAGGATAAAGCAGTGGGCAACCCACCCACTGTAGAGACTTGAGAGACTGTAGCTTTGCACTCCCCAGGATTGAACAGTGGGCATGTGGCCCCCTCGTGGATTTGGCGTCGTGCACTCAACCGGCTGAGGTGCCCCCCATTTCCCTTCCTCCTGAGGTGCCTGTTTTATTGCTATCTGATGCCCCTGCCGTGTTCTCTCCGTCATGGTCGGGGATTGAGTGTGGGCCTTGCCTATACCGTGTGGGCCCAGTGTTCCACGGACTTCAATGGAGCACTACCTGGACTACTATTCTTGGTGTATATTTTGTTTATAGTGTATATATATATATATATATTTTTGCGTACTGGATTTTAATATATTACAATGGTTACACTCATTTTCTTTGGTCTTTGCATTCTTCCGGGGGCTGTTGCGGGGTGTAACTGTAATGTATCAATATGTCTTAGTGTGTGTGTTATCGTGGGTGAGGGTGGGGGTGTTGTGTGTGTGTGTCCCTGTTTTTTCCCTCCCCCTCCCCTGTGTCGTAGGTGCAGTACTCACCGAGGTCTTCGCTGCCGGCGTTCGTGCTCCTGGTAGAGGAGCAAGAAGATAAGGGCTGGCAGGATCTGCAGCTCTCGTTCTATGGCGTCCTGGTTCCTCGTGGGGTTTGTCGAGGTGAGCGTTTTCCCTTCGAAGACCTGTTTCCGCTGTGTTTTTGTTCGTGGTGAATCCACCCCGGAAAAGGTGGGGGATTGGTGGGTTGTGATACTGTGGACGGTACATTGTCCTCCGCTTGTCTGTTGGCGGTGACCGCCAAGCTGTTTGTTTGTACCCCCGTGGCGGTCGGAGTGTTAAAGTGGCTGTCTTTGTTGGCGGTTTCCGCCACGGTTGTGATTCAATTTTTTTTCCGCAGGCCTATTGGCGGTCTTACTGCCGCTTTAACACCGACCGCCAGGGTTGTAATGACCACCACAGTCTCCAAATTGGGTAGAGTACAAGTAGCAAGAGAAGTGGGATTACAAGGTGCCAACACTGACTGTCATGACTTATGTGTTGGAGGGTATAGTTGAAAATTCAACTCGAAGGGAGAATATTGATACTGGATTAATTAATGATGATGCACATGACAAGACATTTTCATACACAAATAATATATTTTTATGCATGAATAAAGTTGCATCATCACTGTTAGATTCCCTTGTCATGAACTCTCCATCAACCCCATCACGCAGATATGTGATCAGGCAGGTTCTGAGACCCAGGTCTAAAGGTAAATGATTGACAGGTCACATGTGGAGTAACACTTAGCCAACAGTCAAACGCACAAAACAGGAAAACTTAGATCAGATCGCACAGATAGGCAGCAACATTACAAAGGTCCCCGGATATTGGCCACCAATAATGCACACATGGCTAGATGGATACTTGCATTGCCAAAACACCATAAAGTTAGATGTCACATGTAGTTAGGTACACTTAGCCAATCAGGACATATCACACACTGCACACGCAGTGACCACAGGATCCTCAGACCCGACATCTGGACAAAGACTCATTCGCCCACATAGTGTCCATGTCTGGTCGAGGCCCACCTGTAATCTCTATATGGAATTGTATCTATGACTCCTTGACAACTGTTCGCATTTTTCACCAAGGAAGGAACGTCTTATGACTTTAGTGCTCCCAGAGAAATGTGTAAAATGTGCTTCAATTCAATGCACAGTGAGAGACAGTCCTTAGACCCGGGTTTTGTAACTGCTCTCCTGGCCGTAATTCTTAATTAAATTAACGGTTTCCTGTTTTGCTAGATGCCTCTTGTATTTTGTTTTTTAAGGTAAAATCTAATTTGAGCAACAATATTCTTTAACAAATTCACACTGTTTATGTAAACTGTACATTAGGCCTGTGCAGAATTTCAATTACTGGTATCACACCACTTTCACTCCATGCAATTGTGTTTCCAACTATGGCACTGCTGTGTTGGGTACGCAAAGGTCTTCTCAAAGTGTATATTTTAACATGGTGAAAGTAGTTCATTCAAAAAATAATAATGTTTCTTCTTGGTTGTTCTTTATTTGCTAATCTTTTTTTTCAATGCAGATTACTAGCATCAATCCCATGTAGTGGCATTTGCAAATTATCCCTCATCCATTTCACACCAAATTGGCCCATTATGAGGTGGTGGAACAAAAGAAACACCTAGCTATAAAGACAATTATGTATCTCATAACTTTGCTGAATAATTAGTGTGGTGAACAAGTGAGTGAATGAAAAAGTCTTGACACGTTGCTGAACATGTAGGCAGAAAAAGAGTTAGTCATTTAATAAAAAGCGAATGTGAGCTGATGGAAGATAGTAAACTGGCAAATGATAAATCGACAAATGAAAAGGTTAATCTCAAAATACCACAACATGAGCAATTTTATAAATATCTGCCTTGTGTCATAATGCTGAAATAATGCTATCAAATTTAATGAAGCATTTTTTGTTTAAGTAATAACAACCTGGGGTAATATTAGTGATTCACTGTAAAAGTGAACCGCTCTCATAGGTCCCCGTGACTACCCTTCAACATATACTATTGGTGTTACTAAACTCATGGTGGTAATCATTGTGCACAAATTATGAAATGCAATTCCAAAGTGAAGATTCCCAGTGGCGTACATATGCTATGAATACATTACTCTCCTGAATGTTCTTACCAGTATTCAAGTTGACCCAGTGCTCATGTGTTTCCTCTGTGTGGACGCTACATCAAACAGTATGTCTCTATCTTGTTTCAACCCATTTCTTGATGATGCTCCTGTGTGGCAATGGATAGTGAAGGAGTACTAGTATGGCATAAACCCTGTTCTGCCATGTTGAACTGGTGAACAATGCTAATGTCATCATAAAGTATTTCAAATGTTTTTCATAGGTTACCCGATTCCCAGTATCCTCAGAAACAGGAAGGTCCTCCCACAAAGTGCTGCAATCCGACAAGTATGATGATAGAAACTCTTGCCTTTAAATATACTAAGAAATCATTACATGAAAGTTATAAGATATCGGCAATGGTAGACATGTAGCTCCTTCACATGCAAAAGAAGGAAGACAATTACAAACTAGGCAGCTCCTCTCATTTTGTGCATGTATTGGTTCAACAAATTTGCATTAACATGATACTGGAAACTGCTAAATAATTTTTGACTATTTGTCAGTTTGTTATATACAGTAGTAAATTCAACCTGTGCAGAAGTATATCCAACCAGAGAAATTAGAAAGAAGAATATGTAAATTACTATTAGTAGTATCGCTATTAGTGAAAGCATGATAACAGTATAATAGCATTCGATGTATGTCATTTCTATTGAGATAAAAAAAAATTAAAAGGATTCAGGACTCAAAATGTTTCAAGTATCTTTTTTTCTCAAATTGAGTTTGTTTGTTTAGTTGATAGACTCAAGACTCTATTTCTTCATGTGGATTTTTTCTTGTGAGGTTCAAATCAAAACTTTAGATTAAAAAAAATTCTTGACCATTAGAAATTATAAACAATTCAAAATTTGAAGAAGAATTGACAATAGCCTTTTCAAATATAGCTGTCCATAACTAACTCTTTTTCTTCATTCTCAGGTGCAGATGCAAGATATGCCCATTCAGATGTAGTGTACTTTCTATTTAGGATTACCATTTTTATTGGTCTTTTATGAGCATCAATTCATTACCACTCTTCTCTGAATCGTTTTCACATATTTATGGTACTGTTCTTCAATGATCCCAGGGTTTTCTTTTGTGAATTCTCTTTGCTGACGTAAAGACCCTTGTATCCTCAATTCTGACTACAGCTGAGTCATCTTCACTCCCAGTCAAACTTGTGCTTTGACCTCCATCAGTAATTCAACTGCTTTTCTCTCGCTAAGCGTTCTTAACTTTCAAATTTTCAGTTGGAGTTTTTCATGAGCTGGACCAAAAAATAGTTTTTGCTACTACTCGTTAGTCTGTAACAGTTCTTCACTCATGAACTTCACCCACATCACTAGTCTCACCACTTCTCAAACCTCTTCTCCAACATCCCCCCTCTGGATCAAGGCTGCAAATGTGTCACCACCTCTTTATCTGCCATCTTCACTTTTCTTGTGTTAACTGTGTGGATCCTCAGTGGGATTCTAGGACCCTTCACAGCAGTTTGAGTCTCAAGTACGGCTTTCTACAGAGCTTTCAGACGGCCTCCATCTAGCTCCCATCTTGTGGGCATGCTTCTTAACCAGGGTCCAGTCTCCTGGTTTCAGTGTTTGGTACTGTGAGCAGTGCTTTTGTCATATTGTCCTGATGATACACAGATTTCACAACTTCAGCCAGTCCCCACTACAGTATCAACAGTTATTGGCACACAAGTTTCTGAATCGATGTGCACAATAATATGGTTCTGCCCATTAATAATTCTTGGGAGAAGAGTCCAGTCTTTTTATCCTGGCATACTTTCTTATGCTCATGACAACAAAAGAAAGAACATTAAACCATTTAAAATTATTGGAGGCAAACTTTAGCCAGCTTGTTTAATGTTCCTATTCATTTTCGCTACAATTCCTGATGGTTGAGGATGATAACTATAAAGAAACTTCAGCTCAGTCTGAAGGACTGTACAAGTCAATGTAAGGATCTCGTTTTAAATTGAGCTCCACTGTCTGTCTCAATACAAGTTGGTTGGCAAAAATGTGGAATTATCCTTCTCAACAAGAGTTTCGAAATCGTCATGCTGTGACATTTCTGAGTTGGGTAGGCTTTGACCTGATTAGAGGAAAATCAGTAAATCGGAAGAACATGTATCAGCCCATTGTAAATGGCCCCTCTGATTTACCAATATGATTCATTGTGACAATAGTGTCTCTTTGTCTGATTATTATTCTGGAAAATAACACACCTCTGACACAGGTCTTTTGCATCACCTCAGAATTTTGAAATGAACCAGTATATTGAAAGTTCTGGTCATTGAACCCCTCCCTACAAGACTTTGGCCATGTAACTAATGGCCCATGGGATGAAACAATGAGTCTAGGGTACATATTTATACTGAGGGGTAGTCCAAACATAATTTAAACTATTTTTGCAAACAGATAATTCCCATTTCTGTCTTTCAACTTCTGCTATCTCCTCCTACAGATCTCGTAATTATATTGTCTGGATTGGGTTCAACATAAAACAATTTACATAGTCTGTATTTGTACCAGTATTTACACTGAATTTGTTAACTTCCAACTCTTGCACTGTGATTTGCTCATTTGATTTTACAGTTACATTCAAAAGTCTCAGCAAAGTGTCTCACACATCCAGTTTTTTTTAAAGGGGTTCACAAAGGGTAGCTCGGGCACACTTGGCTCATACTGCTGAACTGCAGGGCTCTTCATATGCTTCCACATTTATTCAACCTGGATACACTGCTGATTAAGACAATAATTCTACTTGTCTTATAAAGGCTCTTTTGTGTAGCTTATGTAAGAAGATAATGTGGCAACTTCCATTTTCATCCAAAAAAAGGCAAAATAACAAAAGAGATACAAAATTAAATACTGATCAATATTTGATAACAATGATACATCAGTATATTGGCTAGGGTTTCACTCACAATCACGTATTTACATCTAGTACAGCAGTAACTCCCTGCCTAAAAAAATCATACCCTCGACCAGTCTATTTTCATGTGTTCGTAAGTAAATTATAACTTGTAATGAACTCTCCTTCCATAGCAGTCTATGAAGTAACACATTCATCTTGAGATACCTTTGCTAACACTTACCACAGTGTTTTACAGCACTTCCTTTACAAGTATACACAGTCTAAAATACTTTATTTTTAACGCAATCTGCAAACCTTTCTCACAGCTCTCTACATTATGATCTGTATTTCTCAAAGGCTGTATTAACACATCTACACCTATAAACATGGTGTAGAAGAAGTATACAAACATTAGTGCATTTACTGACACCTTATGACAAAGTTTAAAATACATAATTAAATTCTAGAATTCAAAGTCCTTTCTTAAATACAGATGAAGACACCAGTCTTTTTCACCTTCACATAAATTCACTTCTTCTGAGTACAGTATAGCTCAAACAGACTTCCTTCTCCTCCAAAGCACCAAGGACAAACTGAGCTATCTCTGATTCTGAACCCAATCACATCACAGCATTTCTTCAACCATGTATTAACAGTGGTGACTACTGGGTGAGCCTCGTGGGATAGTAAAACACCTCATAGCAGGCCCAGTAATTTTTCATGCGAGACTCATGAGACGCTTGCAAGAACTTACATTTTTTTTTAAATAAGATTAATCCATCTACTCAACACAGTAGTTGTCTCTTAAACAATTTTTTTTCAAAAACAAGCACCACAATGTCCATTCCAACTAATAACATGTATTGTGAACTCATCTGCTCATTTTTACTATTCACATGAAAGTTCTGCAAATTTTTTAAAATTTGTTAAAAACAATATGCATTATACACTTCACCTTAGTTATCCTTGATACCTCTCCTCTTTAAATCTAGGAGGACAGCACGCTCTTCTGCTGCCCACTGTGTATAGCTTTTTTATGTCATTTCCACAACACCTCCAATTTTTTACAGTGAACTGTAATGTCCCCCATTTCATTTCTAACATTCCAACAGCCAGCTAATTAGATCACTTGCAGGACTTATGAGAGACACTCTCTCCCATAGGAGGGTGAAGACTCATGGAAAAAACAGGCCACTTGACTGAACCACAAGGCTCCATTTTATAATTCACTCTCTTGCTGAACTCTCATGAGACTGTTGTGAGCTCAACCATCGAGATATACAATTATTTTTTACCCTTAGGGGCTTATTTATACTCTGTTTGTGCTGAAATAGCGTCATTTTTTAATGGTATTTCACTGCAAACTTAACTCCATAGACCCGTCTAGCATCAAAATATTGGAGTTAAAGTCATTTTTGCCTGTGGAAAACTACCTTGCATCAATGAGCAAGGTTGGCGTTCCCGGGCAAAAAATGACTCTAAGGCCCAGGCGCCTTATTTATTCTGCTGTGCAAAAAAAGTGCACAGGAGGGAGGCGGGCCTAAATAATGGCACTGAGCTTGCTTAGTGCCATTATTTAGCACCTGGATCAGGACAGGCATTAGGGGACCTGTGGGCCTTTTTCCATGGTCAGAGACCATGGAAAGAGCCAACAGGTGCCCTTACCTAGCCCCAGGGACACCCTCACCCACTCCAGAGGGACAGCAGAGGATGGAGGACCCCATCCCAGGTAAGTAAAGGTAAGTAGAGGTATTAGCTGTCTCCTGCTACCTCCTGAGGTGCCCACCCTCCCAAGGGCAGGAGGTAGCTATTTGCTTTTCCTTGGTGGAAGTTGAGAGCTCCCACCAAGCAAAAGCAAACATAACTTCACATATATGCATGCAGGGATAAAGATGAAAACATTGCTCTTGTAACCATTCACTATTTACTATTTAAAGCAGCTCTCTGCTTGCAGGAGCAATGCTGGCTCCCACAGTAGAAGCCACCTGAGACCGCAGAAGCCTTAAGGCTCCTCCCACAGTCCCTCCAAATTAAAAGAAAATCATGTTGGAACTGTAGATTTGCAGTTACAGATCCACCTTAAAAATGATCTAATGAAGATGCTTGAGGAACAAATTTAAAATATTACAGACACACAAGGTCACTGGAGACATTTCCTTGATATCCTTTATGCAACTGTAGGTTAGGAGATACACTATAAATTTACCCAGGGAGGTAGAACTCACAAAATAGCCAGTAGAAAGTATTCCAGTTGGGTAGACATTTTGCAGAAAATGGTGGCCTGTTCTTGGATAAATATGCATGGCAGGATTCATTTGGGCCCAATGCTCATTTTACAGAGATTAAACCTCAGAGGGCAAGCATATACACCTATAAACAAAGCAGGGTCTCACGATGAAACTCCACTTCTGTGAAGTATTAAATAGCCTAACGTTGTGTGCCATTCCAAGACAAACCAAGTATGTTTTCTCAGCATTTCCACCTCAAAGATAATCCTTGATGGAGGTGTTGTCATTGTTGCCTTTTTTTTAACGCAATATCTCATGTGGACTGTGACAAGTGGTTTCTTTCCTGTCAACTGCTGCAGAGGCCCAACCCTTCCATGCACGGCCCTAGGCCAGGGGTGATGCAGGATTGGGTGTTTATTAGTGGTGGGCTGTAAACTAAACTCCACCAGCAGAGTTTACAGAGTTTTGCTACTCCGCACTCTGCTTGGAGCTAGGAGTTCAGCAAAAACTCCACCCACCATTGCGTAGCAGAGTTTGACGGCAACCACCTTATTATAGTGAAACGAGGGCGTGTTCCTGTTTATGTACAAATAGTTACAATACTTTCTGTTCACACGGGCGAATCACTAAAACATTAAACCTGATTTGTTTTGTGCTCTTGTGCAAGCAGCAAGGCGGTTTGATTGACTGTGTCCAAGCACTAGATTGGCCGGAGGTGGGAAGGAGCACCAGAGTCATGGACAAAAACATGTGAGTTCGCTTTTAAGGAGTAGCTCCGTGATTATAGCAGTTCACTTTCTTAGACTTGTATAACAAGCTACATGTCTGGTGTGTACACTTGTGAATCAAACACAGCCAAAGTAACACGAAGTACAGTTACGGCAACGCTGAACTTTAGAGCTGAGTGTCACATTCAGACTGGCCTAATGTGTGTTTACTTCTAGTTACAGCAGAAAGCAATATTGAGAGAGAGAGAGAGAGAGCACTGCATGTGCTGTTGTAAACTGCCAGTTTTGCATTTCACCTTTTGTAACTCCTGACAGGCTCTGGGAGCTCCCAAGGAAGGGGTTTGCATTGCCTTGAGAACTATCAATAGCAAGGCCAATATGTCACTTCACAGAGATGCGCACAAATAAAAACAGTACTAGCGAACTATATCACAATTTAGAGATTTGAAATTATATTAAAGGCCTTGCTCTCTGCCAGTAACAGCTTCCTGTTGTTTTGTCCCTAGGGTAGAGAAAGAAATAAGTTCAAGGTTTTGAGTGATATGAACTTCAAACAGTTGGATAAGAATCTGTATTTATTATTTCTTCCTATACTCTTAATAGTCTTATGCTCTCTCATAGGTAACCAACAGAGATACCTCTTGAGTACAGCGTATACTATAAACAGATAAATTTTTGTTCCGCCTAAGGTGAACTGTTTTTGGTTTGGAACGGAGGAGGAGGGTGTGTAGTGAATCCTCTTTGTCTTAATGGTAAACAGGAGTTAGCTTAGCTTTTGGCTTGCAGACACGTGCCCCTGTCACCAAGTGACTTTTACCTTACTTAGCTTGCTCTGTTTTAGAGCATTTATTTAATTCTATCTTTTTTAAGATGGCTGCTTATTTCTAGTTAGGCCAATGTTTTAGTTTCACGTTATCAGTGCCACCACGCTTAGGCGTCAATATCAAGTAACAAAGATAAACAAACTGTGGGTGTTCACATTAGGTACTTTCCCTCTTCATGCCTTCGAGGGAATTGTTTACATAGATTGCCGTCCCAAGCATGTCTCGTTATCTATTGTTTGCGAACAGACCTTCATCAGAGGTCTGAGCAGATCTGTATAAATACACCTCATTTAGACAGATAGTCAGAGGGATTCCAACCAGGTGCCATCACTGCTACCTTGACTCTGACCCAGTCTTTGCATCCCTACGGAGTCTGAGCTACAAACCTCATTCCATGGTAATGAGGGTTGGGAGGCTCTTCTCATGGACATGGCATTAGCAGATTAGGTTTAACACACCTAGCTCTCTTTTAGGTTGAAGATTAGGTTCACAATATTAGCATATTAGGACATATATTACATCACATGTCACTTCATGTCATTGCAAGATGGTGGGGGTCTTTGTATTAATGACTCTTGTCTTTACCATTCTGTTTCTTGCATTGTTCATTATCCTAATCATTGCAGCCCATGCAACTTATCGTAGATTGCAGATTTGGTAATTAAAACCTATTGAAAATGTTACTGCATCTCTCTCATTGCCTGTGTTTGATTGAGACATGTTGTTCATGTGAGAAAGGGCTTATCTCTGTTTAACCACAACACTCCCTGAGATGTTACACTCTTGAGTCCATGGGTAAAGGCTGCCACAAATCACCTTTTACTGGTTGGGTTTTTGGTGAGGTGTGACTTGTGAGCCGAGAGGGTTGGGACGACAGTTGCGATTTCTTGTAGGATTGGCATAGTCGCCTACAAACATACGTACTGTCATCCTTAATCCAGCAGTCTTGCCTAGAGCAAGAGTCAAACTACGACAGGTGAACATGAGATGCCTTCTCTCCTCCCAATCCTCTGCTCTGCTTCTGGTGCTCCTCCCAAAGCTCCCTGTGCTATTGCTGCTGCTGCAGGTGATGTCCTGGGAGTCATAGACCAGGCTTCTCTGAGTGTGCGTGGCTGAATCAGCCCTGAGGAGGTGGGAGCCTTCTGTGCCTAAGAGGATGGTAAGAATTCCACAGAACGGATACAATCAGTCCTCTCATGTGAGCCTTTGAGCAGCTCAACACTTATCCGGGCCTCACACTCCTTTTAAAAGATGTGCATCAGGGCTGGGGGAAATTGACTTTTACATTCTCCCCTGCTACTTCCCTTGGTGTTTAGGCACTAATTTACAGATACCCAGACTATCACTGTCTCACATACAACAGGTAGCCTAAGTCCCATCATACGGAGACATCTGTTGTCTTGGGGAAGAGCCTTCTCAGCTGAACAGGGACCACCTAATTAGGCTGCAGGTTCTTCGAGCTCGAACTCATAAAAGGAGTTTTCTCCCCAGTTGGTGTTCCATCTCTTTTACCCATTTCATAACATGGCCATATAAATTCCTGAGAATGCTAGACAAGCATTAACATTACACCTAGTAGCGCATTGTTTAAGAGAAGAGGGCTGTTACATTCATAGTGGAAGCTAGTGAAGCTTACTAAACAGAAACATTCTATTCCTGGGTACATTTTCCTACGGAAGACAGCACTACATTCACATTCCACATATACAGAATTGCAAATTTACCTCTTCAGTACCAAGCATACCAGTATCATGAAATACCACTCACTTATCAGGAGCAGCAGAATTGGTTCGAAGGCACCCTACCACATGTAATACAACCCGTGAGATTAGGTCCCTTAGGTAATGAAGGATCAATGTGGCCTATGTTTACCACATATGCACCTCACCCAGGTATATAAAACATGCAGGCAGCAAATCTGCGAATCTTATACGTTGAGCTAGTAACACTTACAGATGACTTGCTCAGTTCATAATGTAAACTCTGAACACTATACCAGCGCGTCTAGCACACCAGCACCTGCTGGTTACCAATTGGCTACTGGGATTAATCCACAAACAGTGCATATTATCGTGGGTAAGGTACCCACGGAACGAAAGAAAATCCCATTCTGGATATCCCAGAAAAAAAATCAGCTGGAAGCTGTGTTTCCCAATAAAGGACAACAGGAGAAACATAGAATTCTCACAATGTGCTTGCCCTTCAGCATGGTTCCTCAGTTGATGACTGCCCCACATGGAGTACAGTCTTCGCTGCAATTTATACTACCACACATGGGCCCATATTTATACTTTTTGACGCTAAACTGCGCTAACGCAGTTTAGCGTCAAAAAATTTAGCGCCGTCTAACGCCATTCTGAAGTGCCATGCGGGCGTCGTATTTATGGAATGGCGTTAGCCGGCGCTAGCAGACCGGCGCTGCCTGGTGTGCGTGGAAAAAAACCACGTAGACCAGGCAGCGCCGGCGTAGGGGGAAAATGGCGTTAGGGCGTCTTAAAATGGGGCAAGTCAGGTTGACGCTAAAAAATCGTCTTAACCCGATTTGCGCCATTTTTTCGACGCCCAGACGCCATTTCATGACTCCTGTCTTAGTAAAGACAGGAGTCATGCCCCCTTGCCCAATGGCCATGCCCAGGGGACTTGTGTCCCCTGGGCATGGTCATTGGGCATAGTGGCATGTAGGGGGGCACAAATAAGGCCCCCCTATGCCACAAAAAAAATAAAAAAATAAAAAAAATTATACTTACCTGAACTTACCTGTACTTCACTGGGATGGGTCCCTCCATCCTTGGGTGTCCTCCTGGGGTGGGCAGGGGTGGCAGGGGGGGGTCCCTGGGGGCAGGGGAGGGCACCTGTGGGCTCATTCTGAGCCCACAGGTCCCTTAACGCCTACCCTGACCCAGGCGTTAAATTCAGACGCAAATGCGGGTTTTTTTGACCCGCCACCTCCCGGGCGTGATTTTTGCCCGGGAGTATAAATACGACGCATTTGCGTCGCCGTCATTTTTTTAGACGGGAACGCCTTCCTTGCATCTCATTAACGCAAGGAAGGCGTTCACGCAAAACAATGACGCTCTTTCTTCATACTTTGGCGCTAGACGCGTCTAACGCCAAAGTATAAATATGGCGTTAGTTTTGCGCCGAATTTGCGTCGAAAAAAACGACGCAAATTCGGCGCAAACGGAGTATAAATACGGGCCATGGTACCCAGACACTTGCCAATTTACCGGAAGTGTTAAAACAGATTCAGAATGAGCACCGGGCTGCACCTGCCCTAGATTTGGGGATGAAATTAATGTGTAACATCAATGCAGTCTCCTCAATCATATGCAGTAATATTAAAGGGGAAGCAGTAGCACTGGGTATACCCCTGCGCCTCTGGGAGATTCCACACTAGGACCAGGAGAAACAGCTACCAAAAATTATTTCTGACACCTATACCAGTATAGGACGGGATAGTCTGGGAGCCAAGCCGAAGAAGCTTGAAATACAGAGTACCACCCCTAAGGAGGGTACTAAAAAAGCACAGGAGGGTCCTAAGAAGCGCTGGGATAAACAAACATTTTTTAAAGACAGACAAAATCAGAGAGCAGATTCTTCACACCCGGAGAACTCTGACAGGAGATATATGTTCAGAAATGGAGAAAATAGAATAGCTCCAGATGGATATACTGATTCACGTCCCTCTCGTTCCTTTAAGGACACACCAGATAGACGTAGTGAGAGAGGGGGCTGTCCTATTCCACGTCCTGAATACGTGAAACAGAAGAAAGACTCACCAGAGTCTTCAGAAAAAAAAGAAGATAAGTCCCCACAACAAAAGCCATAGTTTAAAAAGAAAAAGGTGGCAGATCTGTCAGTTAAAAATGTCAGTACATTTGAGAACATTGCTGAAGAACAAGGCTTGGGCAGTGACACTGTTAAACAGCACAGCAGAGGTCAAGATATGTCACCAGAGTTGGGAAGATCATCTGGATGCAACAGCAAGTAGCAATCTCATTCCAGTTGAGTTTGCTGACTGGTGCGATCTCCCAACATGGTTTAGGATTTAAACATCTAAATTGAGGGAGATGTGGAGAGCACTATTGGTGTGATATTCTGGGATAAACTTAGTTGTGATATCCTGCTGGCCGAGAGGGACTGGCCACCCGAGCACTTCCATAAGCTCCCACATGGGGAAGATGTAATTTTGCCTTCTTTCTATGATCATGTTCCAGAAGCGGTAAAACAAGCCTACGCTATCAATTGGGCTTTAGTGCAGACATCTGCATTAAACCGCAATAATGTAGGTTGGGACAAGGATTTTCCTTGACATGTAATACCTATCATTTCTACACTCCAGCCTCAGCCACAATATCCTGTTAAACATGAAGCAAAAGCTCCATCGAGGGAAATCCTCACTCAGCTCAAGTACCAGGGAATAATTGAGCCCTGTGTCTCTGCATTGAATAACCTGTTGCAAAACAAGACCATTCCTATAGAATAGTCTTAGATTACAGACACTTAAACAGTCATGCACGTACATACGCTACACAAAATTCACATAACACAGCACTAATTAATAACAGTGCATAGAAAATACAAAACAAACATGGATATATCCAACAGTTTCTTCTGCCAGAACGTAGCACATGAAAGTCATGACCTGAGTGCATTCTCATTTGGCTCACAAAAATGCTTCTGCCATTTGCCCCAAGGCTTCAAGATCAGCCTCGGGCTGGTCTGGGTAACATCAATATTACACGATATTGATGCAGAGGCGTTGTCTTATGTGAATGACATCTATCTCACAGATGGGTATCTCAACATTCATCTTGCCAGGGTTGATCGGATCATTTCAGGTTTCGCAGGTTTGTTACAAATGTAATTTTAGAAAAACTAAAATAGCCTTACTCAGCGTGGTGTTCCTGGGATACGAGCTATCAAACGAGTGGAAAAGTTTGGCCCTGCACTTTCTGAAAAAATGTACTCAACTCCACCCACCTAACACTCTCAGAAATCTACAGTCTTTACTTTGTTTCTTTAATTTTGGCAGAACATACATTCCAGAATATGCACAACATATCAAGCCACTTTATAACTTAATGCACCCCAATTTTTCTAGCAGATACTGGACAGTTGAACACACATGCATCCTTAGGGGATTGCAATAGGACATGCTAGAAGCAAAACACTTGCACACATATGTCAACAAAACAAATTTGGCTATCAGAATAATTGCTGGTGATATTGGGTTCACTTATGTCACCATTAACGAGGCCGACACAGTGCCCATAGCATATAAATCACATTTATACTCAAATGCAGAACAACGTTTTGCACCTACAGAAATTATTTTAACTGCAGTTCAGATTGCTGTCATTAAGGAAAGACCACTTGTCCAAGGGAAACGCATCATTGTTGTTACCCCAGTGCCAGCCTTAGAGGCTGTCACCATACCAAGCGTTCCTAACGCTAAGGCATTACATCCACGCTGGATTCAGTAGGCCACCTCCCTGACTGCCACCGATATTGACTACATCTTTGATCCAAAACTTCAGACACAAGAATTTCTCCAATATGAACAGGAGTGCCCGCTCCTCTAGACATCTTGCCACTTGACAGATATCACAACACTGATGGTTCAGCACAACCTACTGTAGGTACCAAACATCAATGCTCTGCCCCTTTCACAGCTGTGAGCGAAGTAATGAAGGATGGATTATTCCACCTTCACAATACCTACACGCAGACCCTAGGAGACTGCACAGCTCAGCTGGCTGAACTCAAAGCCCTTATTTTAGCGCTAGAACACACAGAGCCAAGATTACTGACTTTGTTTGTCTGTAACTCATACTAATGCGTCCAGTCCTACAATGATTATCTTAATCACTGGCGATTGAACAGGTTTAGAGACTGCAAATGGAACACCATAAAACACAGAACTCTGTGGGGGAAGGTGGCTGATCTTAAGGATAAGCTATCTTGTGTCCATGTAGTACATACATTGGGCCACCAACGTGTAGGAGTACACGTTATCGGCAACACTTTGGCTGATGAAGCAGCTAAATCTGAAGTAGCTATGGCTTCTGTGGCTGCAGTGACTCGTTCTCAGATGAGATTGGATAATGAAATTCTGACCGCAATGAAAGCTTCGGCTGGAGGCAAGTCTCTTCCAAAGGCATACCCTATAAAATATTCTTACCACATCAGTGCCCAGAATGTTGCTTATGCAACAATTCCTGGCGTTGGAGTTCGAGCGATCCCCAACCAGGACCTGAGATTAGATCTCATCAAAGCAGCGCATGAGGGTGTTGCTTCTGCTCATGCTGGTATTTCGGCCACAGAAACACTCTTACAGAAATGCTTCTGGTTGCCAGGTCTATACAAACAGACAAAGGAGTATGTCCTTTGTTGTGACATTTGCCAGCAGTTTAAGGGCCACAACATCAAACCCCCACTGCAGACATCCCTCTTAGTGTCCAGTAGGCCACTACAATGTGTGTACTTGGACCATTGCAGTCCCCTTCAACCCGATGGTGCATATAAATACATCTTAGTCACTGTAGATTCTTACTCTATTCCTGTGGGTATGGCCTCAGCGGTCGGCTGACGCTCAAACAGTTATAAAAGACTTTCTGATCTTTATCGGTACATATGCAGTTGCAGCATTCCATTCAGACCAGGGCCCTGCCTTTGCCTCCAAGGCATTCAGGGACACCAGGGGGATGGTGGGTGTTGGACTTCATTACTCCTCACCATATCATCCAGAGGGAAATTCGGTTGTGGAGGGGAGAAACCGTGATCTAAAGCAGCCCTTAACAGCAAGAGTATTAGGTTCTGGCCGCAGTTGGATTCTTCACCTATATGAGGTCTAGAGAGCATTGAATAATCCGCCAAGACGGTCCTTGGGGGGACGCACACCCTATGAGGTTCTCTTTGAGATACCTATGTATGTCTCAGATCTTGATGACCTGGGCTTGGTGGCAGCAGATACACCTTTTGACATAAATGAATGTCTCACTGTTTTACAGGTGCTTCAGCAATTTCTTGATGATAAATCATCCACCAGTGCTGCCACCTTGGGAATAATGGATTTACCAACAACTTCCGCTGGCTGGATTCCTAAAGTCGGGGATCTGATTCATGAAAAAATTGCTGTGAAGAAGGAATTTAGTCCATCCTACAGAGCACCTGGCCCCAGTCCTGGGAGTACACGGTACCAGAACTGTAATCTTACCACCGCTGCCTGGTTCCAAAGCAAACAGATTAATTTCCATTGATGACACCAAACTTCACCATGTGGCCGATCCTTCACAGTAGACCCAGAGGTCCCTTGGGTAGTTTCCGACTCCCCTGTCACTACCCAACAGGATACACCTCTTCAAAGCAGAAAAAATTAACACTACTTCTGACTACACAACAATGTCCAATAATGCTACAAACACCTCCTCAACTGTGGGGAGGGTGGAAACTACTTCTGATTACTTCATTGACATTGATGACTTTTCCTCAGACTCATACACTCCTATAATTGGAACTGTTTCAAAGACATGTAAGCTGTAGTTATGGCTTAAAAATAACTATTTAATACACCCATGGAACTATTTAGGGTTCTTTTTGACATTTTTGCATTATTTCTATGGATTGGTTTCATGACTGTTTTCTTTTTGCTTATAGATGGTCATTACCTTCCTGAATGCTCCTTTGTTGAGCCTGTGGATGAAGTTTTAACTTCATATCATTCTTCACATAAGGTCCAAAGAGACTTGTCCCTTGTGAACATTTCAGCTGTACCGATTCCTGATGGGATTGTGTGGAACAATGTTCCATTTGATATATACGGGCCTACTGAGGTCGTCCAAATTCCATGTGTCTTCAAAATTTCTATGATTGATGTAATTACACCTGGTGTTGTATCTGATGATTGGGATGTCCATACAGCTGATTCTATGTTAACTGAATTGAAGGACTATCCAGTATTTGAAAGTGATGATCTATATACAAATACAATGAATTATGAAGAAATGTTCTGCTATAACAACTGGGGACATTACTATCTGCACCGTGCTACTAGGCACAGACCAGAACTTAACTATACACAGTGGGAGCACTGCTCAATACCACCTGTGGGGAGCCTAAAACATAATTCAGATAAATGTACTTATTTTTCTGGACATGACACAAAACATCCAGAGTCATATTATTTTAAATTACCACCTTCAAACATTAGGAAAATGTTGCTAACTGATAAAAAACTGATTTAGTCAGAGTCCTTTGTTTCCCATCTTGCAGTTGAAGGTTACAAATACTGGAAGCACACTATTGATTGAAAGAATGTATCGGGATTCGCAACTTCAGGGTAGGGAGGCTTTGTTTAGAATGTGCCTTTTTTCCTGTGCATATTATATTTTTAAATGATACCATTCAACAGACATCGTGGCTGGGGTCAGCAAAAATAAAAGAAATGAACACGCCCATTATCCCCACACCGGCAAAGTTTGATAATTGGCAATACTTCCTGAATCTCACTAAGGAAGAACGAGATGCAAAGGTTCAGGCTGGTACCTATAACTCTACACTTTCCAGTCCCGGTGGGTGGTTGACACACAGGTATAGTTACAACATACAGTGTGGTTAAACTATGCCAACAATGGGTACAGTCTAACACGTTAGCCGCAGTCAAAGAACAAATTAACACTCTTTCTGAAGATGTAGACTTGTAGGACTGTTTGTTCGGTCCTAGAAAGCTGTGCTCTAGAAGATTAATCTATGCTATGTATAATGAGATCTGGAAGCTTTCTCAGATAGAAGCTGCTGCGCATTTAAGGGAAATAGATAAGGAAAAATTAGAAAAGGCTTTAGCTGTTGTCGATAATGGCTTGAACACTCTGTCCAACAGGATTTATTTCCTGACAAACACAGTATCATCTGCAATAGATATCATTCAGACAGGCTTGTCCCTTTGATATCATGAGCAAAGTCAGCTGCATTCCATCATGCAGTTAGGTTGGACGTTAAAGACTTTGAAAATTGGCCAAATTCTATGGAAGTACATTAATCATAGTGAATTGTTCACTGCTTTTAATTTATCCAAGAAACTACAGACAATGGCTAAAAGGGAAGTGAGTTTCACCATGCTTCACATAGAGAGGTTAGAGAAGTTTCCTTTCACAGGTGCAGAGAGTCCTTCAACAGTATGGCTCCTACACAGCATTATTAATCTGCCTATTTCCACTTTTCATTTTTTGAAATGCCTGAAACATCTTGCCGTGGGCAGGTACGAGTGACTAGGCGATAACTATATTAAAGAAGAGTGGGAGTTGCCCTTTGAATACAAATGTCTGAACGGCGAAACAAAGGTCTTTCTCAGCGGAACCGAATGCAAGACTACTGTTAGTCATTCAATGATCTGCAAGCAGGAGTCCCTACATGGCCTTTGCAATGCGGGGTCACGAACTTGGACAGTTTTCTGAAGGGTACTCCTGTCCCTCTGATTCAACTAGCATTTCATGTACTTTCAAATGGAAGTTATGTGGTGCTGAGCCACCAAAGCTTTTGTGGTATGCTGCCAGGAATTACCTATGCAATTTCAGTTTCTAAGGTCATTACGTGTTGTGGACAAGTTTTATTCCCCCCCACATGAGAGATGAAAGCATTAGAAATGTGGCCTCACATTGATACTGCTAATGTAAGTTAAGACAAGCTGAGCAGACTTAAAGGGCTACTGTTCCAAAAACAAGTCGCGTTGACATGAGCTAGAGAGAATATGTTCTCCAGATTGCAAGATCATCAGCCGAGATACAATCCCTATTAAATACCAACTTCCCCAAGCATTTTGGAGAGCTGGTATCCAGAATTTGCAACGCCTCGAGCACTACTGGGATTGCTCACCTCTTTAAAGCTGTTGGGTCTGGATTTGTGTCCATCTTCCAGACTGTCTTCGGAGTCATTCCATCGGCCACCTGTTCACTCTTTTCAAGTGTGTTTGGTGGCTTTCCTATAAGTTTGCCATTAATTGATGGAATACTGCTGCTATTTCTTCTGATTCTCAGTGGTTGTGTCTTTCCAGCTACGTGAAGCAATGGAACCACTGCCACCAGCTTGACTGTGCTGTGAACGGATGGTTCAGGTCTTTAATGCTCCGTTGCTGGAGGAATTGAAGCGTGATTGGTCATTGTCATTCCGACCACTCCTGTGGTGCGTGCAACCAATCTTTCACTGCGTATGATGCCTCTTCGAACACTTGCCTACAGTGTGTCTTGCTATTCCACCAGTACCTCCTGTGTACCAAGCACTGCTGATGTTCCCGATGGGGGTCATTCATGGCCATGCCCTTTGAGATTAAGGCTGATTTGCGAGGCCACTTTTGAGAAACCCTTGGTGAACGATCTGGCTCTTTTTGGCACTGTGGAGAGTGCCACACCTGCAGGTGGACCTGCACAAGAGACTACTAATCACTACTGCTCCGTGAATATGTCTGCCTATCCTGTGATTGATCTAACATCTGATGATGTGGCCTCTTTCCTGAGGTGCTTTCCATTCAATGGCTTCGAAGATGCTCTTCAAGATCATAACTATTGTTAGAAAGATTTGATGATTGGCTTATAATACCAAATTCAAAGTTTGCATTTATTTCCCTTACTTTGGCCTGCTGTGCTTGTCATGGTCGACATTATGGCGCTCATTACAACCCTGGTGGTCGGTGATAAAGCGGCGGTAAAAAAAAAATTGAATTATGACCACAGTGGAAACCGCCAACACAGACAGACACTTTAACCCACTGACCGCCACAGCGGTAGCATAAGCACCGCAGAGGTAACCGCCAACAGCCAGGTGGAAAACAAGGTTCCGCCCACTGTATTACAAGAGGCCTATCCGCCACCTCTTCCGGGGCGGTACCAACGACAACAAAAACACAGTGGAAACAGATCTCAGAGGTCCAAGGACTCACCTCTGGAGACTCAGGGAACAACCACAAGCCATGGAGCCTGAACTGCAGATCTTCCCCATGCTGGTCTACCTCCTCCTACACCTGGAGGGGGCCTGGTGCCCAGTGTGCTTCATCCTGGCAAGGAGGGGGTGAGTGGATGCCTTCTTCTACTTGTTCCGGAGGGGGCCTTATGCCCAATGTGCTTCATTCTGGCAAGGATGCGGTGAGTGGATGCCTTTTTCCACTGGTTCTGGAGGGGGCCTTGTGCCCAGTGTGCTTCATCCTGGCAAGGATGCAGTGAGTGGATGCCTTCTTCCACTGGTTCTGGAGGGGGCCTCGTGCCCTGTGATGCAGATCTTTGGGGGGAGTGCAAGGTCACAGTCTCTCACCTGGGTGTCAGACCCACAAGATTTGCAGTGGGCAGGATGTATTACACTCTATGGAGGCAGGACTTCAGAACATCCACCGGCGGCAACGGCTGCACAGTGGTGGCAGTGCCGGTGCTGTTGTCGGTGCTGCCAGTGTGCCCAGTGTGCTTCATTATGGCAAGGATGCGGTGAGTGGATGCCTTCTTCCACTGGTTCTGGAGGGGGCCTTGTGCCCAGTGTGCTTCATCCTGTCAAGGATGCAGTGAGTGGATTCCTTCTTCCACTGGTTCTGGAGGGGGCCTTGTGCCCTTTGATGCAGATCTTTGGGGGGAGTGCAAGGTCACAGTCTCTCACATGGGTGTCAGACCCACAAGATTTGCAGTGGGCAGGATGTATTACACTCTATGGAGGAAGGACTACAGAACATCCACCGGCGGCGATGGCTGCACAGTGGTGGCAGTGCTGGTGCTGTTGTCGGTGCTGCCAGTGGTGGGGGGAGGCTTCAGCCCTTCCCCTGCAGCCTTGGACGGCTGCTCACTGGGGCTGCTGCTGCTGGCAGTGGTGCTGGTGCAGGTGACGGTGCTGATGGCGGTGCTGTTGTCGGTGCTGCCAGTGGTGGGGGGAGGCTCCAGCCCTTCCCCTGCAGCCTTGGACAGCTGCCCACTGGGGCTGCTGCTGCTGGCAGTGGTGCTGGTGACGGTGCAGGTGGCGGTGCTGATGGCGGTGCAGGTGTCAGTGCTGCCAGTGGTGGGGGGAGGCTCCAGCCCTTCCCCTGCAGCTTTGGACGGCTGAAGCGCCATGATTGGTGTTGAAGGCTCAGACTCTGTCACAACACCAGGCCTCCTGTCCCTCCTGCCTGGTGGTGCCTCCTTGCCGTGTGGTGGTGCCTCCTTGCCCTTGCCTTGTGGTGGTGCCTCCGTGCCCTTGCCCTGTGGTGCTGCCTCCTTGGCCTTGCCGTGTGGTACTGCCTCCTTGGCCTTGCCCTTGCCGTGTGGTGGTGCCTCCTTGCCCTTGGCAACTGGTGGTCCAGCCTTGTCCTTCCCCTTGGCAGCTGGCGCAGGCACACTGCCAGTGCTGATGGGTGTCTCCTTGGAGCCTCTCACACCCTGCAGGAGCTGCCGAAACTAAAGTGGCCATGGACTGGAGGGCTGAGATGTTGGCCTGGGTTCTGCCCACCCTGGCCCGACGTGAAGGAAGGGGTACGGAAGAGGTCAACGGCGGAGAGGAAAAGCTTCTTAGGGGCACTGGGGCAGGAAGAGGGTGAAGGTTTTGAAGTGGAGGAAGAGGGAGTGGTTGTAGGAGGTGTCTGTCTGCTGTGTTTGGGTGCAGGTGCATGGGCTGGATGCTGTTGTGAGGTGGATGGCTGTTGGGTGTCTGAGTGCCTGCGTTTGTATACTTTGGGAGGCCGGGGCACAGACACAGTGGGAGAGGACACAGGGGCCATGTGCATGAATGTGGGGGTGTTGACTGCCAGTGAGGGGTGTGTAGTGATAGGTGTGATGGACGCAGTGGGTGTGGATGTAGTGCATGCAGGTGTGGGTGGAGACACTACTGGGAGGGAGGTGGACGAGGAGGAGGAGGAGGAGGACAAAGTGGAGGCAGTGGATGTTCTTATGTCAGCATCTGAATGTTGTCTGTGTGAGTGCCTGTGGGATGATGTGTAGTGCTTGTGTTTGCCTGAGCCACTCCTGTGTGCTTTCTTGGGTGTATGGTGGTCTGAATGTTTGCTTGGGATAGGTTGGGGGTCAGGGGAATGGGACTGGGTAGAGGAAGTTGGATGGGGAGGCTAGAGACAGGAATAATGGCTGCCATCAGGGAGGAGGCCAGAACCTGGAATTATCTCTGTTGGGCTGCCACGCCAGAGTTAATGCCCTCCAGGAATGCATTTGTATGTTGCAAATGCCCTGCCAGGCCCTGGATGGCATTCACTATGGTTGACTGCTCTACAGAGATGGATTGCAGGAGTCAAAAGTCTCCTCACTCAGGGCAGCAAGGCTAACTGGGGCAGGGCCTGAGGTGCCTGGGCGAAGCAGATGCCCACCCTCTTGGGTGAGCGGGTATGGGAAACTCACTGAAGGGCTGCAGGGAGGGCGGTGCTGGTACGGGAGGTGGCGACTGTACCTGTAGTTGGGGTGGCCACAGGGCTGTCCGCCACCACTAGGGAGCTTCCATCGGAGGAGGTATCACTTTCAGAACTGTCCCCTCCTGTCTCCGCTGTGGTGCTCCCCTCGCCCTCCGTCCCACTGGTGCCCTCACCGTCGGTGGATTCGGCCTCCTCGGCCCTGTGGGATGCAGCTCCCTCCGTCATCAGTGCCTCTGCTCCTCCGCCAGATGATGTTAATGCAAAGAAGGGACGGGTGACAAAACATAAAGGGGGGGGAAGAGGCAAAGGATACACTTGATCAATGCCAGCAACAACACCACAGCTGACGTACACAACACACAGGGGACAGCCCTACGCACTAGGCGATGCATTACCAGTCACAATGCTAGTCATCAGCCCATGGACAGCAATACCTAACATCAGTTGCAGCATACCTGAGACCCACAGAGCCCTGCCCAGTAGTGGATACCCGCTATCTTGTTTGGAGGTGGAGTTCATCAGCCCCTGCCCAACATGGAACCTACCCTGCAATGTCCGGCCTGGCCTAGGGGCACCAACAGGTGCACATACCCCATCCAGAGACCACCCCACCACACGTAAGTAATATATTGGGAACTCTACTCACCCCCTTGTGGCTGCTGTGATGCCCTCAAGCGTCCATCCAGCTCCGGCTAGGCTACCGCCAGTATGCGGAACATCAGGGGGGTCAGGGTTCGATGGGCACCCCTTCCTCCTTGGGAGGCTATCCCCAGCTGGGCCTCCACTGTCTTCCTTGCCCAGCATCTCAGGTCCTCACACCGTTTGTGACAGTGGGTGCTCCTCCTGCCACAGACCCCCAGGGTCCGCATGTCCCATGGCGACCTAGTACGCCAAATACCCCTTTTCTGATTGCTGACCTGCAGACAAATAAACATAGAAAAAGGTATCAGTCATACCATCCGGTCTGTTACACTCATGGCCCACATATCCCTCCCATCCCCTTACGCACATACATTGCCCACCATACATGCAGCACGCTGCCCAGGACCCCGCAACCACCCCCCTTACACAAGACCCTCAGATACAGCACTCCATGCATTCATACCCCATGCATTGTGCTCAGCAGTGTATCCACCTGTTGGTCTGGAGGCCCATACAGCATTCGGTACTGGGGTAGGACCCCATCCACTAGTCTCTCCAACTCTGCAGCGGTGAAGGCAGGGGTCCTTTCCCCAGTGACTCAAGCCATGGTCGGTTCCAGACACCGGTCACAGCAGCACTTGCAGCGTAGGTCCTCTCCTGTTGAAGGTCAGGTAGCAAGTGAGTGAACAGATAGAAAATGGCGGTCACATCCGCAGCAGTGCGTAACGTCACCGCCGGTGTACATCACCATTGGCTACTGTAACCCATAGGGCCCAATGTTAACCAATGAGGAGTTGCACGGCGGTACTCGACCACCTCCCGCAACGGCGCACAACATCAGCAGTATTACCTCATTTCCACCTTGTCCATCCACACAGGACAGGCGTCTGCCATTTCAGGGGGGGGCAGGCCATGGCACCTAACTGCATCAAAGCATACATTGGCACATTTTAGGAATAAACATCAACATACTGTTTCTGTCACAACATGCAATGCGCTGAACATTTAGGAAATGTGGAAAACTGATCATATGCTTATTGTTTTTCCCCCTAGATTACAACTGATGAGGATGAACAGGATATGGAGACATCCACTCGTGGACAGGCCACTGGTGGACTTAGCAACAATGGAGGACAGGCACATTATGCTCACCTACAGACTTGGTAGGGCCACAATCCAAGAGATGTGGGCCCAATTGGAGCCAGACCTGATCTCAGCTATCCGTCACCCCACTGGGATCCCCCCTCTTGTGCAAGTCATATCTGTGCTCCATTTCTTGGCAACTGGCCCCTTCCAAGTGACAGTGGGCTTCGAGCAGGAATGTCACAGCCAATGTTCTCAAACGTGCCGACCAGAGTGTTGTCTGCCCTGATGAAACACATGCGCAGCTACATCGTTTTCCCCCATGTGGAGGATTTGGCCACAGTGAAAGCTGATTTCTATGCAATGGGACATATTCCCAACATTATTAGAGCAACAGATGGTACACATATAGCCTTTGTCCCTCCCCTCCCCCGGAGAAATGAACAGGTGTTTAGAAATCGGAAGGGCTTTCACTCTATGAATGTGCAGATAGTGTGCCTGGCGAACCAGTACATCTCCCATGTCAATGCAAATTATCCTGGGTCTGTGCATGATGCCTTTATCCTGAGAAATAGCAGCATCCCATATGTGATTGCTCAACTCCAGAGGCACTGGGTGTGGCTAATAGGTGAGCCCATGGTTCCCACCCAGTGTATGTTGGTATATGGATGTGAGGTTGGCCCTAAGGGTTAGTGTCTGGCTAACAGGTATCCCTCGATATTTGCAGGTGACTCTGGTTACCCCAACCTCTCATGGCTACTGACCCCAGTGAGGAATCCCAGGACAAGGGCAGAGGAATGTTACAATGAGGCATATGGGTAAATAAGAAGAATTATAGAGCAAACCTTTGGCCTCCTGAAGGCCAGGTTTTGGTGCCTCCATCTAACAGGTGGTTCCCTGTGCTACTCACCCAAGAAGGTGTGCCAGATCATCATGGCATGTTGCATGTTGCACAACCGTGACTTACGTCACCAGGTGCCTTTTCTGCAGGAGGATGAGGCTGGAGATGTATGTTTGGCAGCGGTGGAGCCTATAGACAGTGACGAAGATGAAGCAGAGGATGAGGATGTGGACAACAGAACAGCAATCGTTCAACAGTACTTACAGCGACACACAGGTAAGACACTGTAACTTCACCTACCATTGCAGTTTTGTGTTGTAAATTTGAACTGGCAGGCTGATGTTCCCACTACTTTGGCCACTTACTGTACCCTTGGACATGTCTATTCACATATATCTGTGCCCCACTCTGGCTCCTGGTGTATTGACTGCAGCAAACTACAGTTCATACCTAAGTATACATGACTGTACAGTTTAATTGCAATGTCTACAGATTGTGAAAAGAATACATTGTTCAATCACTTGACAGACACAATACTTGTATTTTTTACAAGGATATTTATTCATGTGCTAATAAGTGGATGGGGTATTTCTATAGGCTGGGGGTGGTTAAGGAGAGTCCAGGATAGAGTCCAGTCTATTTGTATCACAGGTGAATAGACCAAGGGGGCATAGGGAGTGGAGCAATGGCAGTTCAAGGTGGATAGGGTGACAGAGTGGGATACAAGGGTGACAATCAGGAGAGTCTTATTTCATGGCGGGGGTCCTGGCAATGTTCTCTGGCTTCTGCCTGGATCGCAGGGACCGTTTGTGTGGTGGTTCTCCTTCTGCACGGGGAGAGGTGCTGGTGGCCTGTTGTTCCTGTGGCAGGGCCTCCTGTCCACTAGCGTCAGCGGAGATGGAGGGCTGTTCATCGGTGTGGCTAGTGTCAGGGGCCTGTTGGTGTGCCACTGCCTCCCTCATGGTGTTGGCCATGTCTGCCAGCACCCCTGCAATGGTGGCCAGGATGGTGTGGATGTCCCTCAGGTCCTCCCTGATCCCCAGGTATTGTCCCGCCTGCAGCCACTGGGTCTCCTGCAACTTGGCCAGTTTCTGGCCCATCGTCTCCTGGGAATGGTGGTATGCTCCCAGGATGTTGGTGAGTGCCTCGTGGAAAGTTGGTTCCCTGGGCCTGTCCTCTCCCTTTTTCACAGCAGTCCTCCCAGTTTCCCTGTTGTCCTGTGCCTCTGTCCCCTTAACCGTATGCCCACTGCCACTGACCCCAGGTCCATGATTGCCCTGTGTTTGTGATGTGTCCTGGGGTCCCTGTAGTGGTAGACACACTGCTGATTGACGTGTCCTGGGGACAGAGGTATGGGCCCGTTGGGTGAGTGCTGTGGTGGTATTTCCTCAGGGGGGAGGCTCTGTGGTGGTATGGGACTGTGCCGAGGTAACCGACTGTCTGAAATGTCCCTGATCGGCCAGGTTGGTCATCTAGATCCAGGCGAGCAGAGCTGCTGTCATCACTGTGGGCCTTTTCTGGTGGTGGACTGGATGTTGCCGGCACCTCCTCTCCGGTGACTTTGGGTGTGGGACAGGTGGGGATGTAAATTCAGTGTCATTGTTTCGCCGTGTTACATCTTGTGCATGGGTGTTGGCCTCTATGGTTGTGAGTGCCCTGTCAGCTTTGCCTTGTGTGAGTAGTGATTTTGTGGGCTAGGTGATTGTCTATGGTGCATGCTTTAGTGACTGGTGTCCATGCAGGGCTGTGTGTGTTGTCCATGCATTGGTGGTGCATGCAGGGCTTGGTACTGGGATGGGTGGGTTGTGATGGTGGGGTGTATGTGAGGTGGTGGGGTGATGGGGGTGAGTGTAGGGGTGGGGGTATGTGGTGGCACGCAGGTAGGGGGGGTGGTAGTAATAGAGATTTGACTTACCAGAGTCCAGTCCTCCTGCTATTCCGGCCAGGCCCTCAGGATGCAGTATTGCCAGGACTTGCTCCTCCCATGTTGTTAGTTGTGGGGGAGGAGGTAGGGGTCCACCGCCAGTCCTCTGTACAGCTATCTGGTGTCTTGCAACCACGGAACGCACCTTCCCCCGTAGGTCGTTCTACCTCTTCCTGATGTCACCACTTGGTCTGGGGTGCTGTCCCACGGCGTTGACCCTGTTCATGATTCTCCGCCATAGCTCCATCTTCCTACCAATGGACAGTGTGGCGGCCATATTGGGTGTATGGAATAGGGGTCCGGAATAAATGGATTGAAAATAATTATTGAGAGAAAGAAGGGAGGAGCAAGCGGAAAGTCCATAAGTAAATATCTTCCTATGGACAACCCTTCTGCACAAAGCTTAACTATGTACATAACGTTTTTTAAATGCTCTACTATGTTTGGATGTATCTATGTGTACAAACAACGTACTCATCAGATTATGATTAGATGTTATTTCTTTAATTTATCATTGAATTCCGTTTCCATCCTCGACCTCACTATGCACCATTTGTTCAGTAATACGAGGTATTCACATAATTCGCTTGTATATACATACTTGTTGTATGCGGCTCGTTGCAATAATATAGCCTGGCTTTTCACATTCAACATTGTCTTCGGTATAAATAGATGTTATTTCTTTAACTTATCATTGTATTCCGTTTCCATCCTCACTATGTACTATTTGTTCAGTAATACGAGGTATTCATATAGTTCATTTGTATTTACATACTTGTTGTATGCGGCTCGTTGCAATAATATGGCCTGACTTTTCACGTTCAACATTGTCTTCGGTTCACTGGACTCCCATTACTTTGTTTGCACTCTTCGGTGTTTGTGTTTCTCTCACTACTACAGTAAAGGTTTTTACACCGTGATCACCAACTTGGGACATGTCTCTTCCGTCTTTCCCTTTCTCCTTCCCCCCGTTCCAACCTTACTTTCCATGCTCCCATTCTATTTACTTATGGACTTTCCGCTTGCTCCCCCCTTCTTTCTCTCAATAATTATTTTCAATCCATTTATTCCGGACCCCTATTCCATACACCCAATATGGCCGCCACACTGTCCCCCTCAGCCTCAGTTTGGGTCCCCCCTCCATTTCCATGGCACCCCAACTCCCTGTTCACCATAAGAGCGCGGGTCGGCAACGACCATCAGACGCTCTTTCACTGCTCACCGCGCCTCCCCGGCCTGAATCTCTAAGGTATGTCCTCCATTTCTGATAATTAGGCCACTCCGTTCTTGACTCTTCTGACTGTTCAGCTCATGTTGGATGCTTCTATGTACTTTTTACATTATTGCCGCTGATGGCCTAACCAATTTTCTAGCCGCAATTGAAATCCCTTGACGCATTTCGTTTAGAAACGCGCTTTACCATTATTGCTTAACTGCCCATTCTTGATGTACGCTCGCCTCTTACCAAGCACCGGCGTACTATTACCGGTTAAATGCGTTTTGACTTACCCGAATTTACAACATAAGGCCGCTCTCTCTCTCGGGCTCACTTTGGAGTACCGTTATATGCCCTGGCTTTATCACCAAGGTCCAACATGTTTTCTCACTGCCGCAGGGGTCCTCCACCTTTATTACATGGACCTTCTCAAGCCTGGTCTTCAGTACTCTGGCAGTTCACAGGACGAATATTAGCGCTCTGTGTTTACACTACGTACCGCCAGTTATATTTATATTGACATCAACCTACCGTACTTGCCTCATTTTCTCCTTTTGTGTTTTTTGTTACATTTCATATCCCACCATTTGCACGTTGCAGCCCTGTTGGGCTAGTGTTATTATTGATCTCCGAACACAGACTTCGGCTCTATTCGTCAATGACCTTTATTTGTCTTTATTAATTGTTTTCCTGTTTGCCTCTGCTTCCTCCACACCGACCCTTTCACTTTATACTTATCTCTCTGACACCTCTCAGGTCTTGTCTCTACGGCTTATCAAGGCCTCCCATACCATTCTTTACCTACGTGCTCAATTACCTAATCACCCGGTTGCTGCTCAGGCAGCCTTACCACTCTGAATTTCCTCAATTTACAAAGGTATGTACACAAGTATTATCTTCTCTCTCCGTACCTCATGCCTACGGACATTCTCGGATCGTATTCCCCTACGGGCTAGTCTTACCTGTTTTACTCTTTTTTCCTTTCCTTCCTAGATCTCTATCACCTATTCCAGCCCACAGATCTAATTAACATTGATTACTCAGGCCGGACGGCCCAGGTACAAAAACTATGGCTCTCAACCACTTTGGGCCCTTTCTTTCTCTCTGTCACTCGCCTACTATGTACCACTCTACATCTCCCTTTTAGGTGTTCGTACTCATCTATTTGCTTGGTTTCTCCCAACCCTGCTCCTAGTCTCATATTCACGTTACTTCGTATCACTGTTTACAGTGTATTAGCCCACTATTGGAGACATTCTGGATCTCTATATTTACTGCATGGACGTACTAAATTACTGTTATCCATAGTGTGTCTCCTTTCTCTATGGGCGTCCCGGTCGCACTGTGTATGCTCGTCATGTTCACTTTAATACCAATCTTTTCAAGCTCCCACCCTAAGTCACTGGTTTTTGGTTTCGGTATCTTTTCTACATGAGTTCACTACTGATTCCATACACGTATATATACCAACTGTTGCTTTTATCAATATTTTTTGCAGCCTTGATGAAGTCACTTGTGTGACGAAACATGTGTTGGCTGTTTATCCATGACGATTATCATGCTCTACAACACCTACGAATAAAGGCACTTTCTACTAACAAGACTCTGGATGTTTTCGTCAACCTCAAACTTTCGCTTACCTTCAACATACCATCAGGGTTTCTCATCCCTGCAATACTATTGGACACTACATTCTGTGTGCTCTGGCCAAATTTTTTTTTTCCTATTGAAAACTTTACTGCATCTCTCTCATTGCCTGTGTTTGATTGAGACGTGTTGTTCATGTGAGAAAGGGGTTATCTCAGTTTAACCTCGACACTCCCTGAGATGTTACACTCTTGAGTCCATGTGTAAAGGCTGCCACAAATCACCTTTTACTGCTTGGATTTTTGGTGAGGTGCCACTCGTGAGCCAGGAGGGTTGGGATAACAGTTGCGATTTCATGTAGGATTGGCATAGTTTCCCACAAACATAAGTACTGTCATCCTTAAACCAGCAGTCTTGCCTAGAGCAAGAGTCAAACTACAACAGGTGAACATGGGATGCATTTTCTCCTCCCAATCCTCTGCTCTGCTTCTGGTGCTCTTCCCATAGCCCCCTTGCTGCTGCTGCAGGTGATGTTCTGGGAGTCATAGACCAAGCTCCTCTGAGTGTGCACGGCTGACTCAGCCCTGAGGAGGTGGGAGCCTTCTGTGCTCAAGAGGATGGTAAGAATTGCAGAGAGCGAATGCAGCATTTTCCAATTAATCCTCTTGTGTGAGCCTTTGAGCAGTTCAACACTTATCTGGGCCTCACACTCCTTTTAAGTGATGTGCCTTGGTGCTGGGGGAAATTTACTTCAATATGCTCCCTGCTACTTCCCTTGGTGCAAAAAGAGCCTAATCCTCCTGACATGCATTTTATCTGCCCAACACTATGGGGAACACAGCAGAATCTCACAACGTTTTTATATAACTCTGCAAAATTCCACAGAGTTCACCTGTGAGAGTTCTGCCCACACCCTAGTTGTTTAGGGGGTCTGGTGACACAGGGGCTGGCCAAAGGCAGTGCACGGCAGTGGTTGAATTAACATATAGTAATTAAAATTACTTTATGTAAAAAAACATTGAAACTCACGAAAACAACAATGGTTACAGGGACATTATAGTTAGGTAATAGAATTAAAAATACATTGAAATTCACTAAAAAGCAAAGGTTACAGAGATGTTTTCATTAGGCTCACATTTTAAATGTACAAAACCATAGAAATTCACCTGTTATGGTTAGAGTTATCTAAAGTAACTATAACTCAAGCCCTTGGATGGCGGGCCAAACATACATGCACACTGAGGGGGAGTGCTGTGCACTCCCCCTTGTCTCCATCATCCCCTTTAACGAAGAAATGATAATAAACCCAGATTAAAGGTTTGCAGCGGCTGCTGCTGGCAGTGGGGCGACGCTCCTCTGCCATAGCGGAGGGACCGGTGCTTTCAGCATGTGGTAGGATACAGTATTAAAGTCTGCTGGGAGGTTGAGGAGGATCAAAGCTGCTGTTTCTTCTCAGTCAAGGAGGGTTTGGATGTCGTTTGTGGTGGCGATCAGGGCATTTTTGGTGCTGTGATTGCTACAGAAGATGGATTGCAAGGTGTAGAGTAGCTGGTTCTGCTCCAGGTATGTCATGAGTTGCTTGTTTTTGATCTTTTCCAGTGCCTTCCCTGGGAATGAGAGCAGGTAGGTTGGCCGGTAGTTTTGGGGGTTGCTAGGGTAGGCAGAGGGTTTTTTGAGTCTGACTTCGGCGTGTCTACAGGCATCAGGAAATGTTGTGGTGGTGATAGAGGTGTTGAGCTCGGTAGTGAGTTCCAAGGTAGAAGATGTAGTGCGGCATGGGTCTGTGGGAGCTCCTGAGTGGATGAATTTCATGGTAGAGGTGATGTTTTGGGTGGTGAGGATGTTCCAGGTGATCGATGTGTGGTTCATGTAAGTTATCATGGTGGCGTATCTATCAAGGAAGTCCATAGGTGTGGGTTGGGGTTCAAAGTTTCTGTATATGGTTGTGGTCTTTTGGTGGAAGAAGCAGGCAAGATTGTTGCACTGCTCCTGTGCTCCTGTGTTTTTACTGACAGCTGGATTGGAGGATTCCTTAATGATGTTTGTTGGCACTGGTTTTGATGTGTGTCGCAAGGGTTGTCTTGTTTGTTGCCTTGAGCAGGCAGAGACAGAGGTTGAGAGAGCTCTTGAAGGGTACTCTGTCAGAGGCATCTGTGCTAGTGTGCCATCTCCTTTCCAGATGTTTGCCAACTTTTTTCACTGTTCTGAGTTCCTGGGTGCACCAGCTGAGGATTTTCTCTGGCTGTTGCTTTTGATGGGACGATGCTGTGCACTCAATTGGTGATCTAGGCATTTAACTTTTTCACTCCCTGTTCGAGGTTGGTGGTGGTAGTGGGGTTGGAGGTGCTGAGGGTGTCTGCCCAGCTGGTCTGTGAGATGTTGTTCCACCTCTGGTGGATGCGCTAGTCATCTTGGGGGTGGGACTGCGGGCTGGAAAAGCTGAAGTGGACGATGGAGTGATCGGTCCATGTGAGTTCTCAGAAATGGCTGAGCCAGATTTCGGTGAGGAAGATGATGTCAGGTGCGAGGTTGGCAATGAGGTCCCATAATTCAGTGGAATGCTTGCATAGTGCGCATGTGTTGGGAAGGGTGCATGCCAGTTAGTGTTTTTGTTCAGTTGGTGTCTGTCATGTGTTTGGAGAGGGGCTGGTTTGTGGACTGTGTGCGTGCTGTGGTAGGTGAAGTGACAGTGGGTTCAAGTGAAAGGTCCAAAGATGGAGCATGGGTTACCACGGTGTCAGTGTTTGTTGCAGCATACAGGGTTCAGGGTGTAGAGCTCGGTGATGGTCCTGTTCAGGGGGAGAGGGGTCCTGGCACTGGGTGTGGTCCAGGCACAGACAGGCACAGACGGGCCTGCCTTTGGTGTGCCTTTGGCATGCCAGCGATATACCCACTGTGCACGTCCACTGTATGGTCATGGTGCTGGCTGCATTAAGTAGGTCCTGAGGTGGGAGAGACTTCAGTTGGTAGAAACAATGATGATTGGGAAAACCTGGTCAGGAAAACTGGGCCGGAAAACCCATCCATACTGCGGTGTCACTGGATCAATCTGGAACAAGCAGGAAACCGAAGCCACACGAAAGTGGCAGGCTATGTGTCCAGGTGTCTTCTCAACAGCATCAGTTGCACCAGTTCTGCTACAAGCACACAGGAGATGCATCGATTTTCATGATGCAATTATCTGGGTCTACTTCCAGTGAACAAGACACAGGAGCAGGGGTAGAAACTTTGATATCCCGGAGTCCCAAGCAACAGGGGGCAGGCCAGCAAGCCCTTGGTAATCACTTGTGCAGGGTCAGAGAGCAGCAGGCAGCAGGGCAGCACAGCTGAAAAACAGTCTTTCCATGGCAGCAGTCCAGCAAAGTAACAGTCCGTGTTGCAGCACAGCAGTACTTCTGACAGAATCTAGTTGTAGATCAAGAAGTGGCTGAGACCCAGTACTTATACCCAGTTGTCCCTTTGAAATGGGAAAGACTTCATAGAAGGGTCTTTGAAGTGCACAGAGGTCTTTTCTTCCCAGCCTTTGCTCCAGACTTCCAGTAGGGGTAATCAGCCCTTTGTGGGGGGACAAGCGCTCTCCATTCAGGTGTAGGTGTCAACTCCCCCTCGCTCTTTCTGCCTAGAAAGAGCTATCAATATGCAGATGAGTTCCCTATCATTACCAGCCTTCCTGTTTTTGTGGCTGTCTAGATGGTATGCACAAAGTGTAGCTGTCACCTACTCCAGACATGTATTAGAGATAGGCTGCAAGTACACAGAGCTGTAAGAGCACAGAAATGTCCTCTCTCTAAAAGTGGCATTTCTAAAATAGTAATGTGAAATCCAACCAGTAAAGAGAATTTATCATTACCATCCAAAAGATATGCAACATGATGCAGTTATTCCCTTCTGATCATGAATTACAACTTAAAAGTATATTAAGGAATTCCCAATGTTATCCTATGAGAGGAGTATGCCTCACAGTAGTGAAAAACAAATTTGGCTGTTTGTCACTACCGGACATGTAAAGCTTAAAAATACATGTCTTACATTTTACTTACACAGAACCCTACCCTTTGGTCTACCTAGGGACTACCTTGGGGGTGACGTGTGTAATAAAAGTGGAGCTTAAGGCTAGACAAAGGGTTTAAAATGGCAAATAAAAATGGCAGTAACATTGCACACCCATGCTCTGTAATGAGAGGCATGAGATATGATTAACGGGCTACTTATGTGGGTGGCACAATCAGTGCTGCAGGCCCACCAATAGCATTTAATGTACAGGCCCTAAGCACAGGTAGTGCGCTTTACTGTGGACTTATAAGTAAATTAAATATGCTAATTGGGTATTAGACCATATTATCATGTATAGGGGAGAGAGCACATGCGCTTTAGCACTAGTCAGCAGTGGTGAAGTGCATAGAGTCCGAAAACCAGCTAAAACGAGGTCAGAAAAATGGAGGGAGGCATGCAAAAAGTTGAGGCAACACCACATACGGCTGTCAGATCTACCAGACATGATTAATTTTATTGCTGTCCTCTAGAAGAGGGTCATTGTCAACAACCTAGCCTGGTCTTGATCTTTAGAACATTAGATGAGTCTAGTCTTCCTTAACACTTTAAACTAATTCTGCCCCATTCTCTCATTCCTTTTCATATTTTAGCCCTTTGGTTTTCCCAGAAAACCAAAAATAAACATCTTGAGGTTTGCTCCACATGTGCATTTAAGCTTTGTAGATTCTTCTATACAATTCCAAAAAATCACTTTGCGGTGTTATAGAGCTTCTAACGGCCCACATGGCCTTTGTTCCATCTCTTAGCTGCACCCATAGCTGAACGTAGCTGCACTTCGGCACTCTACTTCACAAGTTAGCCTTACTCAGAATACATTGTGTAATTCGTTTGATAAGACTGACATCTTTAGGTGAAAAAACTGTCTTACCAGTCTATCTTTCTGCCGTTTTTTTTACAGCCCACTGCCTCATCCCTTTATAGCAGAGTGAACTTTCTGCTCTTCACATGGAGAACTTCTCTCCTATTTCTTCTCTAACGTCTTCTCCAGTTGTGCAGCACACCCAGTTTCCCATTTTCCAGGGACTGTCACTTTCTTCCATTGTTTTTGATTTCATTTGCAGCTCTGTTTGTTCTGCCAGCACAAGGAAGAAGCTGCAGCTGTTTTCATGTGTTTATTTTTTCTCTTCCAGGTCTCTTCTTCTAATGTTAGGAGTGCTCTGCTTGAAACCCCCCCTCTTGTCATGCATGCTCCAATCAAAGAGCACTATGGCTTCTCTACAGCACCTCTGCAGTCTGACCACCTTTTCTCCTACTTCTTCAATTGCCCCCATTTCTGCCTGAGCCAACACGAATGCTATCTCTATCGTCAGCCTTTCCTTCTCCCAACAGAGAGCGATGAGCTGCCAAGGCTTCCTGAAGGGTCGCAGGGACATTGAAAGTCACTGGTAGCTCTTCAACTGCTGCTGTCTCCATTGGCACCATCTCCCTACACCCCTTAGGGAAAACATTCACAATCTTGCCCACCACTCCTCTTGGGTCCTCCAACTCCGCAACAGATACGAGATCCGCTTTGTACCTGGGATTCCTTTGCCATTACTACTACATGCATCGTGCTACATTCAGCATTGGTTTTTCTGGTAGACACCAGAACTCAGACAGCAGCATGTTGTCCCCTGTGGTAACCTGCAGCCACCATTCCCTCTGAGACGTTGGGATGTATTTCAACAATAATTTTCAAGGGGTTCTTTTAACAACAAAACAAAATACACACTTCTACTTGTACATTCTTCCATATAACATTGCACTGAGGTAAAAGTGTGCGATTCACACTTAATACAAGGAACATTCCTGGAAGGTGTGTGCCTGTGGTGTACGAAATGTCCCAATGATCGTACATTTATTTGAAAGTAGAGTAAATGTATGTGATGTTTCGTTCTCCTTTCCTACATATACAAGACCACCCCCATGACTAAAAGTAGTAGATAGTGTAGGAAAGTACCCCCTTTCTGGCATGGTTAACCCCATTTTCTGCCTGATGTCAGTGTGCTTGACTGTGTTCAGTGAGATCCTGCTAATCAGGACACCAGTTATTATGCTCTCTCTCCTCTAAATTTTGTCACTGCATACCGGTAACCCAGTATTTCACTCAAAATTGGCATACTGGTCCCCGTATAAGTCTCTAGTATATGGTACCTAGGTACCCAGGGCATTGGGGTTCCAGAGGATCCCTATGGGCTGCAGCAATTCTTTTGCCACCCATAGGGAACCCATGCAAAGGCTTCTATAAGACTGCCATTGAAGCCTGCGTGAAAAGGTGCACACACCCTTTCACTGCCATTTACACTGCACCAGGTCACTTATAAGTCACCCCTATTGAAGGCCTTCCTGCCCTGAAGGCAGGGTGCAGAGTACCTGTGTGTGAGGGCACCCTGCACTAGCTGAGGTGCCCCCATGACCTCCAGGACCATTTTCCCAGACTTCATGAGTGCGGGGATGCCATTTTAAGTGTATACTGGACATAGGTCACTACCTATGTCCAGCTATATAATGGTAACCCTGAACATAGGCATGTTGGTATCAAACATGCTGGAATCATACCCCAATGCTTTTTCAAGCATTGGTTGTATGATTCCATGCACTCTGGGGACTCCATAGAGGACCCGCCAGTATTGCCATTACAGCCTTCTTAGGTTTTCCAGGCAGCCCCGGCTGCTACCGCCTCTCAGACAGGTTTGTGCCCTCCTGTTGCTTGAACAGCTCAATCCCAAGAGGGCAGAACAAAGGATTTCCTTTGGGAAAGGGGTTTTACACCCTCCCCTTTTGGAAATAAGTGTTACAGGCTTGGGATGGGTAGCCTCCTCAAGCCACTGGAAATGCTTTGAAGGGCACATTTGGTGCCCTCCTTGCATAATCCAGTCTACACTGGTTCAGGGACCCCCATTCCCTGCTCTGGTGTGTAACTGGACAAAGCAAAAGGGGGGTGACCACTTCCCTGTTCATCACCACCCCAGGGGTGGTGCTAAGAGCTCCTCCAGAGGGTCCCTGGGTTTTGCCATCTTGGATTCCGAGTTGGCAGGGCACTATGTGAGCATCTCAGTGGCCAGTGCCAGCAGGTGACGTCAGAGCCATCCCTTGAAAGATGCTTACCTGTTCAGCTGACCATTGCCCCTTTCAGGGCTATTTAGGGCCTCTCTCTTGTGTGGTTGTTTAGATTCGGATTGCAAGACTCCAGCAGGAATATCAGATATCTGATTGTTTTTTGTGAATTTCTTTTAAAGAGTTATAGCTTTCTACTTAGAAAAATATTTATCTACAGTTTTTCTTTGTTTTTGTGAATGATCTCCTTGATACCGATTTACTCTAGTTTACTCCATTGTTTTTAGACATCTTTCCTGTGACTCACAGTTTAGGAGCAACCCCAGCAACTGTTTTTCTTGCCTTTTTTCTTTAAAATCTCTCTCTCTTTTTCTCGTTCCCTCTCTTTCACTTTCTCTCTTCCCTCTCTTTTTCTCCTCTTTGCTCTCTTTTTCTCTCTACTAACTTCTGACCTCTTCCTCTGTCTTTTGTCACGGCCCCCCTCGTTTCTCACTCCTTCTACATTCCATACTTTACTTCAGTCGTTCTTAAGCTCTCATCCCCCGTCATCGTGCTCACTATGCCTTCCCCACGCATACTCACTCATTATCTCTCTCCATCCCTCACTCTCTGCTCCTTTCATGTTCCTTACTTTTAAGCTGAGTTGCTTCTCCCTACTGCTTCCCCTCGTTATCTTTGGTCCCACACAGCTCTGCCCCGTTCATTCATTCATGCACTCACCCATTCATCTATCCGTCCATTGAGGAACTCTAGCTTTCTTCTAAACACTCATTTACTCACTACTCCAAATATCCACTCATCCATCCAGTGAGTTATTCTCGCATTCATCCACCCACGCAGCCACCCACACAAAAGCACGTACGCAATCAATGAAGCATGGTGACTTATAAGGTAGTCCTATTCGTTTTACCAATGTGTATTTTCAGTGCAGCTCCCTGTAGCTGCGGGAATAAACATATGCAGCTGTCCGCAACTCAAGCACAGAAGTCAGCCCTTTGCACGCACACGTATATTTTTTTAATGCTGTCTAATGTAAAATGTGTAAAACGTGAAAAGTTGAATTTCATTGTCTCAAAGATTTCGCAGTTTCAAAAACGTTAGTTTTCTATTTCTTTGCTTAGAAGAGCGGTTTTGCTCATCAGCTAAATGAGCAAAGGCGTTTGGATCTGTGAATTTTCCTAGTTCTTATTTTACAGAACGTTGGTTTTCCCCACCTCTACACCTTCGCACACACAGGTGGCTTTTTCTTTATGTGACGAGTGCATTTGAAAGGCTTCCCTTTGCCTTACACATTCCATTAAAAAAATTAAAAAAACACTTGTTCGAAAACTGTCATTAAGATTGCGTATTAGGTCAGGACACTCCGTAGTATTGCGTGCAACCTAGGAATTGCGATGGGTTAGTATTTTTGGATGGAAATGCAAACTGCAAAATAGCAGTGATACATTTTTAGTGTAAACAACGTATAAGAGCGTTACAGTCAAAGAACCGTTAAACTTGCACAGTGAAACTGTACCTGTGCTCGTGAGCCGAAGCATAACAATAAATATGATTGAAAAGTCATAAATAACATTTGTCTACCCTTCAGTTTTTATTCACCAGTGATATTCTCATACTTTAATCAGTGAACCGTGCTTTGCCTGGAGGTAAATTTGAATAGGTATGACCCAAAGGTAGCAACATGTAAATAATTGATCATGGTTGCATAGCAAAATATATGACTTGGAATTGCCATGGGCATTAAATTAAGTCCTGCTGAGAGCTTACAATATAGAAGGCCAGGAAGGGCACTGTTTTGCCAAAAGCAACTTCAATCAGGTGTAAAATGAAAACTTAAAATTAAAGCAAAATATACCAAGTCTGAACAAATTCAAGTATACCCTGTTGGACTTTTTTGCTTATGCTGGATCATCGCCATTTTTTTTTTGCCTCCTGCCTCCTATTTTTTCTGACCTGTTGCTGTTGGCTTTTGAACTCTGAGCACTTTACCACTGCTAACCAGTACTAAAGTGCATATACTCTCTGTGTAAATTGTATGGTTGATTGGTTTATCTATGATTGGCATATTTGATTTGCTAGTAAGCCCCTAGTAGAGTGCACTAGAGGTGCCAGGTCCTGTAAATCAAATGCTACTCGTGGGCCTCCAGCACTGGTTTTGCCACCCACATAAGTAGCTCTGTAATCATGTCTCAGACCTGCCATTGCAGTGTCTGTGGGTGCAGTTTTAACTGTAAAACTCGACTTGGCAAGTGTACCCACTTGCCAGGCCTAAACCTTCCCTTTTCTTACATGTCAGACACCGCTCAGGTAGGCCCTAGGTAGCCCCAAGGTCAGGGTGCAATGTATGGTTAAGGTAGGACATATAGAAATGTGTTTTATCTGTCCTGACAGTGAAATATTGTTATATTTGTTTTTTACTGTTGTAAGGCCTGTCCCTCTCATAGATTAACATGGGGGCTACCTTTAAAGATGATTAAAGTGCAGATTCCCTTTTTGGAGCGGATGGACATGTGGAGTTTGTGGTCTCCGAGATCACAATTTAAGAATACATCTTTTAGTAAAGTTGATTTTAGGATTGTGTGTTTGAAAATGCCACTTTTAGAAAGTGATCATTTTCTTGTTTATACCATTTCTGTGTCTCTGCCTGCTTGTGGATTCCCTGTCTGGGTCAGTTTGACAGTTGGGCTGGTTGCACCTCACACTAGACAGTGACACAAAAGGAGCTGGGGTGTAGCCTGCATATCCTGATGAGCCATCTGTGCTAGGAGGGAGGGGAGGAGTGGTCACTTACACCTGAAAGGGCTGTGCCTGCCCTCACACAATGCAATCTCCAAACCCCTGGTGAGGGTCTGGGGCCTGGCCTGCGCAAGGCAGGATTTCATATTCAAAAGAGACTTTACTTTGAAGTAGGCCTACTTCAAAGGAGAAATTGGGTATAAGAAGGACACCCAAAACCACAGACTTTAGAAACACTTCTGCAAACAAGAGGAACCTCTGCCTGGAAAAGAGCTGAAGAGCTGAGAAAGAAGAGCTGTCCTGCCTGTGACTGTGCTTTGTGGAGCTATCCTGCAGTTCCTGCTTCTTGCAGAGTAAGAGGGCAAAGACTGGACTTTGTGTGCCTTCCATCTTGAGAAGAAATCTCCGAGGGCTTGGTTTAGAGCTTGCCTCCTGTTGTTTGAAGTCTCAGGGACAACAAAGACTTCTCTCTGCCAGCACATGGAGTCTCTGGAGAAACTCCTACTCTTCCCTATGGTGCCCATCCAGTTCCTGGGACCCTGAAAGGAGAAGCTGGCAGTCTAAAGACAAGGAAATCCACTCACAGAGGGCTGAGCTGGGAAAAGATCGACGCAACTCCGATCTGCTGCTGAAGAAACGATGTGCCGCCGGCTCCGCAGCCGAGAATCGGCGGCTGCAGAAAATGCGACAGAAGAATCGATGCACGGAGTGGAAGAAATGACGCGCAGTATCATTGACAGAGGCTGGGAGATCACAACCTGCGTTGCGGGGTTTTCGAGCATCGTGCGGCTGGATTTCCGACTCAAGTACTGCTGGGCGTGGAAAAACAACGCTAGGCCTGCCCGGACCTGAGAGTGCTGACCGGATCGACGCATCGCTCTCCTGCGGAGAAAAGAAACAACGCGCCCGACCCGGCGAAAGGAGAAAAAAAGCAAGGTCCCACTCGTGAGTGAAATCAACACATCGCCAGCCCTTTTTGACAGGCACTCACCCATGCGGGGTTATCTTTGATGCACCCAAGGTACTTTTTCACGCTGACAGCGTTAGTGTGTGTTTGAAACTACTTAAAGACTCTTTTTGATTTTTAATTGAGAACTTGACTTGTGTATTGTGGATTTTTGTCATTTTGGTCTTGTTTTGTTTAGATAAATATATCCTATTTTTCTAAACCCGTGTTGAGTCATTTTGCAGTGTTTTCATTAAGTTACTGTGTGTGTTGCTACAAATGCTTTACACCTAGCTCTCTGAAGTTATGCCTCCTGCTCGTGCCAAGCTACCAAGAGGGAAAGCAGGGGTTAGCTGAGGGTGATTCTCTTTTACCCTGACTAGAGTAAGGGTCCTTGCTTGGACAGGGGGTAACCTGACTGCCAACCAAAGACCCCATTTCTAACAGACCCTAAATTAGAAATACTACATAGAGAAATACAAGGAACTGAGGTTGGAAATATGGAGTTGAAAAGTGGCTTAAAAATTATTAAGGAAGAACTATGAGTCAGACAAAGTCCCAGACCTATTAGTGCTTTCCCATCCAACATAACGGGATGATGCAGCCCTCCTACATACATTGCCAAAGCATGCCCACAATCGGTAGTGCCGAACTGAATCAAATAAAAGACGATCCCACTTTAGGTAATGTCTACATTGATTCCAGCAATAAAACAGTCCCTGTACTGGGACCCACCAGTCTTGTGTGGCACTGGAAAACTGGTAGAGGGCCCAATAAATATGTTATAGGAGAGATGCAAAAATAATTTCCGTGGCAAGAGAAAAGTGAAGCAAACATCAAACGAAACACGTCTTAAAGGAGACGATAGACATAAGGCAGCAACAAAGAGGGGAGTGGACTGGAACAAAAGCAAGTCAAATGATAAGATGAGACTGAAAATTGACAACAGAACAAAGGTACGCAATAACTTATTTACAGGTTAAAAATGCACTCACCCACACTGTTTCTAGACTTGATTGAAGCATCAAACGGCACTAGACAGGAATAGTTATTGAAATGTGGCACTTTGCTAAACTAGTAGTACATGACTCATTTCCAAGATACTTTAGGTTCAGATTTTACATAAATAATGCAAATCATAATGTAATTGAGGCCAGCAAATCCTGTGGTTTGCATTCTTATAGCATATGCAAAGTTGTGTCCCTTTTTTGTAGCGACATTGCCGCCATATGTTCTCCTTTTTCAGAAACAACTTAAACAAACATGTCAGATATTAAAGTGATATAGCCATACTTTATTTTACTCAAATATTATAGGATTTGGAATTCAGTTAGGTTCACTAACCCAGCAGCTCGAAGCTCTCTGTAATAATACATTTAGGCCCAGATTTAACATTTTTGACGCAAAACTGCGCAAATGCCGTTTTGCGTCAAAAAGTATATCAGCGGCTTACGTCATTCCAAAGTGCCAGCCAGGCAGCAAATTTATGGAATGCCTCAAGCCGGCGCTAAGCTTTGGCTAGCGCAATTTTTTTTTACGTCAGCCGGGTGGGTGTTTTGCCTCAAAAAATGATGCTAGGCTGGTTAGAGGCAAAAAAATGCAGTTAACCAGTCTAGCATCATTTTCTGACACTCAACCATCCTAACACATGACTCTTGTCTTAGAAAAGACAGGAGTCATGCCCACCATCCCAATGGCCAGCAGAGGGGACCAGTTACCCCTGGGCATGGTCATTGCACCGAGTGCCATTTCAGGACCCCCAATGGCACTTAGATCATTTTTTTAAAATACTAACCTATACTTACCCTACTTACCTGGGATGGGGTCCCCCATCCTCTGGTGCCCCTCTGGTGTGGGGGGGTGTTCCTGGGGCTCAGGGTGGGCACCTGTGGGCCCATTCCATGGTATTAGACCATGGAAATGGGTCCACAGGTCCCCTAACGCCTGGTCTGACCCAGGGGTTAAATAATGGCCCTAAGCAGGCTTAGCGCCATTATTTAAGCCTGCCTCCCACCCATGCACCATTTTTGTACGGGAGGATAAATAAGGCACTACAGGTTTAGAGTCATTTTTTGGATGAGAACGCCTATCTTGCATCTCATTGATGCAAGATGAGTTTTCGCAGCCAAAAAATGACGTTAACTCCTATATTGACGTTAAGTCCTATATTTTGACACTAGACTGTTCTAGGGTCAAAATATAAATATGGAGTTAAGTTTACACCGTTTCTGCATTAAAAAATTGCTGCACAAATGGTGCAAACAGAGTATAAATATGCCCCTTAATGCCAGAAAGATCTTATATTTTGCATGAATTTCCATCGGATTGGCAACTTAACATCACATGGTAACAACAGCAAATGAAAAAATCTGCTATGCGAGTGAAAATATCAAACCAAGCAAGATGGCATAGGCAAAGAAAAATTGACTGCTTAATAGTGTGTAGAAGGCTGCTTTAATGAGACAGCTGCATCTTTACGCACAAACCCCAAAACCTTGGCGAAACACCTCACAGACTAATGTCAATAGGCCTCACTAATACACTTAAATAACTACCATAAAAATCCTCATGCTCCCCTAAGACAAAAGCCCCTCCCAAGGAACCAAGCAAATCCATACTCACTTCACTCAAACACTGCATCCAAAACCTTGTGGATTCGCCATTAAATTAAAATATCTTCCCCATAGCCTATCCCACTCCCCACCTCCCCCCAAAACTTTAAATGACCTTCCAGATAACAAAATGTTTCTTGTGATAACTTTAAAACTTGTTCCTCTAAAACCGCCACCAGAAAAACCATAGAATTTTTATGCCCCCCTTCAGAATCTACATCCCTGCTGATAAGTGAAACATCTCTGCCAAGATATTCCATGTGTGCATTAAATAGAGCTCCACCCCAAATATAGATAGATGAACTTCATCCAGGCTAAAAAACTCCACTGATTCATACCTGATGTCTGAATGTTCCAGAAAAACAAAATCTTCCTGTTTGCAAAGTTTTCTCAATTCCCTGTTGTCCTTCCAATTCCAGTCAATTGCCCCTGGTTTTTTAGCCCCACCAGTTGTGGTGATGCATAATGCAAGGGGATGGGTGGGGGGTGACAAAGACAAGGTAAAAATTACAACAACAAAAAAATAACTTACCTTGCCTCCATCCCTGCTGCCTCTGGCAGCCTTGGGCTCCTCTTCGTCTAGTGTCCTAGCGTCCACTGGGCCACCAGCACAGGCTCCCCAGCAATCCTAGTGCTGCTTTTATGCAAAATCTTGCATGAAAGCAGCACCAGGATTCGTCTGAGAGGCAGTAACTGCTGCTCAGACACAGCCCTGGGGTCTGTTCAGTTTCTCCAGCCTAGTTGTTAAACAGCCAGGCTAGAAAAACCTAAAGATACATGTGTGTTTGGCTGGCCAAACACACATGCACACTTGGGTGCACTCTCCCCTCCACCTTCCTCCCCCCTCCCACCTCCTGTGGCCCAGCCCCACCCCTTCCTGCACTGCTGGAAGTGCAGAAGCAGACAATTAAGTACATCTATCATTTTATTTGTCTGCTTCTGGCACACTCAGTGGGGCGATGCTCTTTCGCCATAGCAAAAGAGCCTCCCTTGAGCCCACACCAAATTGTCCTGGGCATCAGTTCCATGAACACTAAAGTTGCCCCTGTCCGTGACCTTTTGATCAATGCAAAATCTGTTTTGTCTTAACAAGAGCCAAACCTTTAATTGTAACCAAATCATTCTCTCCCAGGTGTACAATGAGAACATCCGGGCTGGGGCAGCTTATTACCAATACGTCCAATTTTGATACCAATTCATGCCTACGCATACCGCCCTGTCCAAACCAGTTCATATGCAAGGCTGTATCCGGAAACCCCCGCTGACATCTGTCCCTCCTAGTGTCCGCATGCTTAGCAGCCCATTTCACAAAAGAGTGGCTGCAGATCCACACCTCGATATGTCACTTTTCAGGGCCGGTAGTGCAACCTAGGAGAAAAGGAATGCAATTAATATCCCTCATGAAAAACCCAGCTGAGACTCAAATAGTGCTGATAGCAAATAGAACACCAGCGCCCCATGTACCCAAAATCCCATGACTCGTGTCCTACCAACCTAAAGGATCTCCTCAGCACCCCCAAAACTTGCAAGGTCAAAAAACCCAAATCATCCACGATGTCAGAAGACAAGGATATCCACCATTCCCTGGGGCAAAGCCTCGAATCAGGATATGCCGACATCGTAAGCCAACAACCTCTTCCGGACTGATCTGTTTTCAACCTAGGGATCAATACATGCACGGCCTCATCCAATGTCCGCATATCCTGTTATCAAACCCTAGTGTGCACCTTGCCCACCAACAACCTCAGTGACCTGAAATGCCCTAAAATATAACCATGAAAACATGGACTCCCACTCATTCCGACACACCAGTGGCAGAACTGCGGTTAGTTGCAAGCCCCACAATAGCTTCCTGTAGACTACGACCCCAGACAAGTTACCCATGATCACTACTGCAGATAGCCCTCTCTCAATGAGGCACATAACGTTAACGACATATTCGCGTTGCGTGCCATTCTGCAGCAAAACGGCACACTGCACCTGACAGAACAAACTCATCCCGTGACAGACCATATGCTTTGCGTGTGGACTTAGATAAAGACCCAATGACGAGTTGCATAACATGCTCTTTTCCACAGTCCATAAGTGGTCAGGAATCTCTGTGTTCTTCTCATCTGCCCATGGCAAAAGCCTATGGGATCTCGTCCACTTAAAAAGAGAACGAGCATCAGCAACCTTATTTTGGATTCTAGCAATGTGTCACTTTCTGTAAATAACATTCAGATGTTAACATTCCAGAACAAACACCCGCAGCAGATACTAAACCTTGTTGTTCCTGCCAAATTGCCAGTTGACCATGTTCAAGACAGACATATTGTCCACATTGAAAAGAACTGTCTTCTTCGCAAACTACCATCCCCACAAAGAAACTGCCATCACTAGAGGAAAAAATTCTAAAAAGGTGATGCTTTGGCCACTTACTTTCCATCCCTCTAGCCATTCCTCCATGCACCACCAGCCTTGGCAGAATATGCCAAAACCATGTCTGCCTGCTGCGTCAGAAAAAAACTAGACAGACCATTCCATCTTTTCCCCAAGCTGCAACATGGGAATACCATTGCACTCACTCAGGAAAAAACGTCTGAAATCCTCCTGAACCCCTGCTTTGAGGTGCACCTGGTGGCGTGAGAGGGATGTGCCTGCCAAGGCCCAAACTAACCTCCTGCAAAAAAGTTCTTCCTACTCTGAACCCCCTACATGCAATGCTGAAGTGGCCCAGGAGAATCTGTATGTCTTTGACCTGTGCCTTCTCTTTTGACAATCAATGAATCAATCAATGAATCAATTTGTAAAGCGTGCTACATACCCGTGAGGGTTTCAAGGCACTGGGGGGGGGGTTGCTGCTACTGCTCAAAGATCCAAGTCTTGAGGAGTTTTCTGAAGGAAAGAAGGCCCTGGGTCTGTCGTAGATCCGGCGGGAGGGTGTTCCAGGACTTGGCGGCGAGGTAAGAGAATGATCTGCCGCCGGAAGATTTGCGTCGGATGCGGGGGATGGAGGCGAGGGCGAGGTTAGCGGAGCGGAGATGCCGGGTGGGGGTGTAGAAGCTGAGTCTGTTGTTCAGGTATGATGGTCCGGTGTTGTGGAGTGCCATGTGTGCGTGGGTGAGGAGCTTGAAGGTGATCCTCTTGTTGACGGGGAGCCAGTGAAGGTCTCTTAGGTGGGGGGTGATGTGGCAGTGGCGAGGGATGTTGAGGATGAGTCGGGCGGAGGCGTTTTGGATGCGTTGGAGGCGCTGAAGGAGTTTGGATGGGATACCGGTGTAGAGGACGTTGCCGTAGTCGAGTCTGTTGCTGACGAGGGCATGGGTTACTGTTTTTCTTGTTTCTGTTGGGATCCATTTGTAAACTCTGCAAAGCATACGGAGGGTGTTGTAGCAGGAGGAGGAGATGGCGCTGACCTGCTTTGACATGGAGAGTGAGGAGTCGAGGGTGAAGCCGAGGTTTCGTGCGCTCTTGGTGGGTGTGGGTGGGGGACCCAGTGTGGACGGCCACCATGAGTTGTCCCAGGCGGAGGGGGTGCACCCAAGGATGAGGACCTCTGTTTTGTCCGAGTTCAGTTTTAGCCGGCTGTCTCTCATCCAGTTGGCAATGGCTTTTGGTCCCTCGTGGAGGTTGGTTTTGGCGGTGTGTGGGTCCTTAGTGAGGGAGAGGATGAGTTGGGTGTGGTCAGCATAGGAGATGATGTTGAGGTTGTGCTGACGGGCCACTTGTGCGAGGGGGGCCATGTAGATGTTGAACAGCGTCGGGCTGAGGGATGAGCCCTCTGGTACGCCGCAGATGATGTTGAAGGCTTTGGATTGGTACGGGGGAGGCGGACTCTTTGGGTTTTGCCAGCGAGGAAGGATGCGGTCCATTCGAGGGCCTGGTCCTGGATTCCTGCTGTGTGGAGGCGGGATATTAGGGTGTGGTGACAGACGGTGTCAAAGGCAGCTGATAGGTCAAGGAGGATGAGGGCTGATGTTTCTCCATTGTTGAGGTGGCTTCTGATGTCGTCTGTGGCGGCGAGGAGGGTGGTTTCGGTGCTGTGATTGTGTCTGAAGCCGGACTGGGAGGGGTTGAGGATGTTGTTGTCTTCGAGGTACCGAGTGAGCTGAGTGTTGACGATTTTCTCGATGACTTTTGCCGGGAAAGGGAGCAGGGAGATGGGCCAGAATTTTTTTAGGTCCTTGGGGTCCTTTGGTTTCTTGAGAAGAGCGTTGATTTCGGCGTGTTTCCAGCTTTCCAGGAATCTTGCAGTTTCGAAGGAGATGTTGATGAATTTCCGTAGGTGTCTGCTTTGGTAAAATTGTGGTGAGAGCAGGGGTCTGATGGTGATCCGGAGTGGATGGAGTTCATGGTCTTGCGGGTTTCATCGTTGCTGATGCTGGTCCAGGAGGTCAGTCGGCTGGAGCGGGTGGAGTTCGTGGAGGGCGGAATAGGAGTGTCCAAGGTATGAAGGGAGTTGAAGCTGTTGTGGATGTCAGTGATTTTCTGGTGGAAGGCGGTTGCTAGGGCGTCGCATAGTTCTTGGGAGAGGGTGATGTCGTTGACGGTGGCACTTGGGCTGGAGAGTTCTTTTACGATGTTGAAAAGTTCTTTGCAGTCGTGGGCGTTGTTTTCTAGGCGGGTTTTGAAGGAGGATCTTTTTGCTAGCCTGATGAGCTGGTGGTGTTTGCGTGTGGCATCCTTGAGTGCCATGTGGTTGTCTGGAGTGCGTTCGAGTAGCCATATTTGCGTGAGTTTTCGGCAGTGGCGTTTGGAGGCTTGGAGGTCGTCGGTGAACCAGGTGGCTTTTTTCTTGATGTGGTTGTTGGAGGGTTTTCTGAGTGGAGCAAGGCGGTCGGCGCAGTCGTTGATCCATAGCTTGAGGTTGTGTGCCGCGATGTCAGGGTCGGTGGGGTTGACGGGCGGTTTCTGGGCTAGGGCGCTGGTTAGTTGAAATTCAGTGACTTTGCCCCATCGGCGGCATGGCGGTTGTTTGGTGAGGTGGTGTTCTGTCTGTTTCTTGAAGGTGAAGTGGATGCAATGGTGGTCAGTCCAGTAGAGTTTGGTGGTGTGGTTAAAGGTGAAGTGGTTGCTTGTGGAGAAGATGGGGTCAAGGGTGTGACCGGCTGTGTGGGTGGGTGTGTTGACGAGCTGTGTGAAGCCGAGGTTGGTGAGGTTTTCGGTCAGGGTGGTTGAGTTGGTGTCATTGTTGTTTTCGAGGTGAAAGTTCAGGTCCCTGAGGAGGATGTAGTCCGTGGAGGCGAGTGCGTGAGTGCTGGCTAGGTCGGCGATGGCATTGCTGAAGGGTGTCCTGGATCCTGGGGGTCTATAGATGAGTGTTCCTAGGAGCGTGGTGTTGGGGTCGGTGCGGATTTGGAAGTGAAGGAGTTCGGCGGCGCTGAAGGAGTCGTCCAGGGTGGTTTTGACTTCGAGGGTGACTTTGTGGACGATGGCTATGCCTCCTCCGGTTCTGTTGGTGCGGTCTCGGCGAGCGACTTTGTATCCGTTCGGGATGGCTATGGCGATGTCGGGTGCTCAGGAGTCGTTCCACCAAGTTTCGGTTAGAAAGGCCACGTCCGGGGCGGTGGAGTTGAGCAGGTCCCAGACTTCGATGGCGTGCTTGCGTGCTGAGTGGGTGTTGAGGAGTATGAAACGGAGGTGGTTGGTCTTGATCCTAGGTATGTGGGCTCTGTTGCAGGTGAAGCTGCAGTTGTGGCAGGAGAAGGGTCCGTGCGTGCTCTTTGGGGTGGTCTGGAAGCAGGTGGTGTCTTGGTTGGTGTTAAGAGCACGGAGGGTGTCAGCGTCGTAGCGAATGCTGGCAGGGTGGCTGTTGCTGGGGCCAGGGGTTATGGCGCTGGGCGTGGTCCAGGCGCGGACGGGTGCAGACGGGTTTGCATTTGGGTGGGAGTGGCAGCTGGGAAGCGGGAGGGCCTGGCGAATGAGAGGGCTGGGAGGGTGGGGCCGCAGGGGACGCAGCGGCGGGAAAAAGGAAAAAAGGAGGCAGCAAGGAACGGTGAGAAGGAGAGGGGAGGCGGGAGGGGCCACAGGGGATGCAGCGGCGGGGAAAAACAAGGAGATAACAAAATGTGGAGTGGAGGTGGCGTGGAAGGTGGAGGGGGGAGCGACCTGCCTGCAGAAGCAGGGTAAAAGGTTGCTCCCTGCTTTCGCGCTGCGGTTCCCATAAGAGGAGGGAAGGGTGGGAGTGGCAGCTGGGAGGTGGGAGGGCCTGGCAAATGAGAGGGCTGGGGGGTGGGGCTGCAGGGGACGCAGCAGTGGGAAAAAGGAAAAAAGGAGGCAGCAAGGAACGGTGAGAAGGAGGGGGGAGGCGGGAGGGGCCGCAGGGGCCGCAGCGGCGGGAAAAGCAAAAAGGAGGCAGCAAGGAACGGTGAGAAGAAGGGGGGAGGCGGGAGGGGCCGCAGGGGACGCAGCGGCGGGAAAAGGAAAAAGGAGGCAGCAAGGAACGGTGAGAAGGAGGGGGGAGGCGGGAGGGGCCGCAGGGGACGCAGCGGCGGGAAAAGGAAAAAGGAGGCAGCAAGGAACAGTGAGAAGAATGGGGGAGGCGGGAGGGGCCGCAGCGGTGGTAAAAGGAAAAAGAAGGCAGCAAGGAATGGTGAGAAGGAGGGGGGAGGCGGGAGGGGCCGCAGGGGACGCAGCGGCAGGGAAAAACAAGGAGAAAACAAAATGTGGAGTGGAGGTGGCGCGGAAGGCGGAGCGGGGAGCGACTTGCCTGCAGAAGCTTGTTCAACAATTCAATGCATCGTCTTTTCTTTCCCTCAGGAAGACAGATTTCCCTCTTAACTGAATCCAGTTCAATGCCAAGAAAGGTGATCATCTGGACCGAGCCAACCATCTTGTCTGGGGCCAAAGGAACACCCAAGTCCTCCATCAACTCTTGAAACAAGTACAGGCTTCTGTGACAATCATCAGACTGCCCTGCACTCACCATGAAGAAATCATCTAGATAGTGCATCATCACCTCTTTTCCTGCCCTGTGTGAGAATACATTTTGCAAGAACGTACTGAAAGTCTCAAACAACGAACTTGAAATTGAGCAACGCATGGGAAGTGCCTTATCAACCATGAACTTGACCCCAAACTGTATAACAAAAAGCTCTTAGTTATCTGGGTGCACTGGCAATAAACGAAAAGAGGACTTAACATCACACTTCACCATCCAGGTTCCAGTGCCCATAGAATTCACCAAATGCACCACTGTATCAACAGACGCATGTTGCACCCTTATAAAATCCTCAGTATAAAGTAATTCACTGATCCTCCCTTCAGCCACAAAAGGTGATGGATCGAGCGAAACTCACCGGCCTCCTTCATGGGCACTACCCCAATTGAGGACTCTCTCAGGTTTTCCAATGGCCAATCCTCAAACAACCACTCCGATCCTCTCCTCCTGTGCCTCGATTTCAAGTTTTCTGCCCATTGTTGAACCCTTGGCCCTTCATAACATAAACGAAAACCATATTGAAAATCTGACACTAACAACTCTGTCTAATGCGGGACCCCACCACTTGCAACCAGAATCACAACCTTTCAAGCTGGACTGGACTATGTGCTTTTTCCCAGTGAACGCTGGTCTCCCCTACCCAGCCCTTGCTCCCCAGATCCGCCCTCACTGATCTGTATGACCCTGCTGTCTGACACCAGATCCTGAAGAAGCATGTGTCTCCCCCCACATTTTAAACATTCATGGCAATACTTTCAGTATTCTCGTACACATTGCCCTCTATGGTTCAACCAACATACACCTGAGCTCCCCTGCCTTCAGCATACTTCATGCACCCCGCCCGAGCGGGATTGCTCCGAAAGGCCCTGTTGATGACTTGCAGGCTCCTCGCTGTATAAGTTGACTTAGCTGGCTGCTCAGGAGTGTAGGAGGCTGGCCTGGTTTGTAGTTGGTACCTAAGGAACTTACACCTCATACCAGGTCCAGTTATCCCTGAAATGAAAATACAGTGAAATTTATTCAGTGTCTAGAAGCCAGGCTGCCTAGAGGTAGCTGTAGGCAGAGCAGACAAGGCTGAACTAGGAGACACGCAAAGCTCCTGCAATACCACTGTAGTCACACAGTACTCACACACATGAAAGACAATACTCAGTGTGACAAAAATAAAGGTACTTTATTTTAGTCACACAATGGCAAAAATACTTGGGAGACTATGGGGGTCATTACGACAGCCGCCCGCCAAGGTTTGACCGCTGGGTGGCTGCCAATGTGGCCGAACTTGCTCCACGGCCATTATGAGATACCCGCCCGCCGGCCCAGCGTGGATCTTGGCCGCAACACAGGAGCCGGCTCCAAATGGAGCCGGCGGTGTTGCGGCTGTGCGACGGGTGCAGTTGCATGGCATGGCAGACAGTGAAAAGCTGCACGGGGCCGTGGCAGGGGGTCCCTGCACTGGCAGGGGCCCTATGACTCCCCTTTCTGCCAGCCTTTTCATGGCGGTGCAAACCGCCATGAAAAGGCTGGCGGGAGGGGGACTTGTAATCCCCTGGGCAGCGCTGCAAGCAGCGCTGCCCTGGAGGATTACTCCCGCCGGGACAAAAGTGGCAGGAAACCGCCGGTCCGAGCAGTGCGACCGCGGCACTTCCGTCGCGGTCGTAATCCCCAGGATTTCACCGCCACCCTGTTGGTGGTGATATCCGTCGAAACAGCCCTGGTGGTCAAAGACCGCCAGGGTTGTAATGACCCCCTATATTCCCTTAGGAGTTAAGTGACTTACACAACATATACACTAGAAACCAGAAACAGGTAAGTACACAGTAGGAAAACAGTGCAAATAGTGAAAATCACAGTAGGTTTCAATGGGCCTACGGGGAACACAAACCATATACTAAAATAGTGGAATGCAAAAGTCGGTTTCCCACCTAGGCAAGTGTAGTGTGTAGAGGGGCACTGGGAGTGTAAGAAAACACCAATGATAAGTAATGTACCCCACTCCAGAGCCCAGGAAAGCAGGAGCAAACCACAGCAAGCTTCCTAAAACACACATGAAGTTGTGATAAAAGATAATGCAAGAACCAGAATAGACTGCAAGACACCAATGATGGACTCCTGGCGCTGAAGAACTGTGGAAGAAGGGAACCAAGCCCAAGAAACAATGAAGTGTCCAGGGAGAGCAGGAGCCCCTGCTAACCTGGATGAAGGTGCAAAAGTGGAACCACTGGTGAGAAGACAAAGTCATTATTGCACCAAAGAAGACAGGTGCGGATTCCTGATTGGTGCAGAAGATGTCCTACACCGGATGGATGCAGTCTGGTTTGCCTCAATGGATTCCACCAACAAGCCTTGGTACATGCAAAGCTCCCGATTAGCGAAAATGGGACTGCTTAGGACCAGGAGGGACATAGGTGCTTCTACCCAGGAGGGGGAGGCAGAGGGGAGTCTCAGCAACTCAGAGAGCCCTTAGAAACCCAGGTTACATGCAGAGGAGTCCCACAGCATGGGGACAAAGGAGGTGAAAATGGAGGCTCACACAGCATGACACAAAGGATTCCCACGCTGCCAGAGAACCACTCAGGAGGCTGTGCATTGCAGGATAGAGTGCTTGGAGCCTAAGCTGTGCTGTGCATGAAGAACTTCTTGGAAGGTCACACACAAGCATTGGCAACTGCAAGTCACACGGTGCACGGGGTTACTGCCTTGCGTGGGGAGGCAAGCTCTTACCTCCAACAAATTTGGACAGCTGGATGTTGGGACTGTCAGAGTCATTTTAGTCCACCACCCGTGTTGCTGCAACCAAGCCTGTCATCTGGAAAGTGGACCCAAGCTACAGGTCGTCGCTTCAGAGAGGTGCTTGCTGAAGCAGGGAAGTGACTCCATCGCTCCACAGGAGATTCCTTCAGTTCTTTTGGTGCAGGCTAAAAAGAGGCAGTCCTTGGAGGATGCACAACCCGGAAACTTTGCAGTTGCTAGCAGGAGCTGAAGATACAATGTTGCAGAAGTAGACTTCTTTGTTGCAGTTTTGTAGAGTTCCTGGAGCAGTCAGCAGTTGAACAGTCGGTAGAAGATGAAGTAAAAGATGCAGAGGATTCCTGCTGGACTCTCGCAATCCAAATCTGGAGAAACATCCAGAGGATAGAACCGAAGTAGCCCTGAGAGGTCACCTAACCAGGTGAGCACCTATCAGAAGGGGTCGCTGATGTCACCTGCTGGCACTGAGCACTCAGATGCTCCCAGAGTTCCCTGACCATCCTGAAAACAAGATGGCAGAACCCAGGGACACTCTGGAGAAACTCTGGGCACCACGTGTGGCCACTCCCCTTTCCTTTGTCCAGTTATGCGCCAGATCAGGGACTGGGGGTCCCTGAACCAATGTAGACTGGATTATGCAATGAGGGCACCATCTGTGCCCTTTAAAGCATTTCCAGAGGTCTGGGAGGATACCCCTTCCATGCCTGTGACACCTATTTCCAAAAGGAGAGGGTGTACCACCCCTCTCCTAAAGGAAATACATTGTTCGGCCTTCCTGGGATTGAGCTTCTCAACCCACGGAGGGCAGACGCCTGTCTGGAAGGTGGCAGTAGCTGCAGATGTAATGAAAACCTCAGAGGACTGGTGTGGCAGTACTGGGGTACCATGGAGGAGCCCCCAGGGTGTCTGGAATTGTAAAACCATTACTGGAATCAGTATTGGGGTACAATTCCCAGTTGTTAGACACCTTACATAGCCATATTCGGAGTTACCACTGTGAAGCTGTACATAGGTATTGACCTATGTGCAGTCCACACTTAAAATGGCATCCCGCACTCACAAAGTCTGAGAAATTTGACTTGGACAGCATGGGGGCACCTTGGCTAATGCAAGGGTACCCTCACACACAGTTACATTGCACCAAGCCTTCAGGGTCTGAAGGTTTGATATATAGGTGACTTAAAAGTGACCTAATGCAGTGAAAATGGTTGTGAAATAGTAAATGCACTATTTCACACAGGGTGTCATGGCAGTCCTGAAGAAGCCTTTGTATGGTCTCCTTATGAGTGGCAAAAGAAATGCTGCAGCCCATAAGGATCCCCTTGAACACCAATACCCTGGTTACCCGGGCACCATTAACTAGGGACTTACAAGGGGGGTCCAGTATGACAATTTGGAGTGAAATACTGGGTTACCAGTATGTAAGTACAAATTTGGAACCAGAGAGAGCATAAGCACTGGAGTTCTGGTTAGCAGGACTCCATTGACACAGTTAAGCACACCGACAAAAACAGTGAAACAGATTGATAAGTAGGCCACAAACCATGATCACTGGGGTCCTGGCTAGCAGGATCCTAGTGACGTAGTTAAAACACACTGACAAACAGTCCAAAAATGGGGGTAACCATGCTGGAAAGAGGTTACTTTCTCACAAGGAGTCAGGTCTCAAAAAACAATTCATTATCGGGCTATCCCCATACCCCAACTTCTTCAACGGCCAGACAGGCTTGAAACTCCTCATCATTTCTAAACCATGCCCAACCCCCAAAAATCACCTCTGTTTTTTGCACCATGTCCAAATATTTAAAGAGCTCTACACATCACTCCGGATACTTTTCACAGTAGACACTTGCAAAAATTAAAAATGCCGCTGTCCTGTTCTCTATGTTGACTGGCACCTTAAGCTGGTGGGACAGCTCATATTTCTCTTCTTTCGATCCCTTCCTGGCCCGCACCTCCCTGTGTAACAGCCTGTGTATTAGCTTGAAAAGCTCTATATATTCCCTTTTCCAGATGAGCTCTTTTGTGGCCAACATCAGATGAACCCTCAAATGTTTAGTGATGCCCATTTAAGGCAACTTCTTCCATCTTACCTCTTTGCTCTCCTTTTTCTACCCTGTTTCTTGCCCCCCCTAATCTACTACCCTGGAATCTGACACATCTCTGAAACCTTTGCATCTGTGCCTTGTTCCTGGACATACTTGCCTTTTACTAAGCAAAGTGCCCCAGTTGACAATGCCATAGCGTCCCTCATTTGTAACCCACCTCCACCTCTTCTGTAGCACGGGCAGCATTGCATGTTTTTCCTTAACGCTGAGGCCCACGCAGAAGTCGCCCATCCCATTGCCTCATGTGTCCCGAGATTTTCAGACACCCCAGTTATTTCTGTGGGGCTCTGTGAAACACCAACTCCTCTCCTCATGTTATCCACCAATCACCAACCCGCCTAGCTGAGTCAACTGCGATTTTGTCTCACTGCCATCAAAATCTGCATCTCCTCAAGCTCACTCTCCTGATAATTAGACTTCCAGCCAGCCTCTGCATCCAATACATCACAATCTCCGCTCGTACCCTGCACTTTTCCACCACCTACACCCATACCCCCACAGATCCTGTGGCAATCTAATGTCCTGCATGGTGGACGCACTGCCCAATCCATGCTTCTCTAGGTGTCGGTCTAATGTCATCCCAGAACTGGCCACACAGACACACGTTTTGTGTTCTACCCGGGGTTGGCCAGCCGTACAAGACCTTCCCGGCTGTCCATCCACCATCCCCTTCCCTGCTTATAGCCCATGGCTGACGCTAAGCTGCTCCTGCTCTACCTGCCCTATGCTGATCAGGGGTCCACTGTAGCACCATACCGACCTGCCAGGTCCACCATCCTGGAACACCTCCAGTCCCAACCACATCACTGTTCTGGTGTTCATCCCTGGATACCCCCCTCCTGTGCCCTCCTGTATGTCTGACCTTGCCGTTACACTACCTTGGGTACCTGCTAGGCCTGCCAACTCCTTCTATAACCAGTGAACAATCTGGTCCTCAATCACCACAGGTACCTGGCTGCTCTGCGCCCTGTAAGGCAACAAGGCATTGGCCATCACCATCTTCTCCCCCACTAGGGCTCCTGGCTGTAAAGCAAAATTCAGCTCTTCTGAAAAATGAGGCAGCTGCAGCACAAACCCACCTGTATTCATTCCCTGCTCCCCACTCAATATGTCTGGCACCTCATGCTGGGCCTGCTAGCCTGGAGTAAAGAGTTTTAGAGGCAGGCCCTGTAATTCTGTGACCGTGACTCCCATCTCCTGAGCGAAGTGCCATGCCCCCTGGCCACAAGGCATCACTGTGCTATATGGGCCTACAGTCTGCCCGTGCCTGCAGAGCCAGCAAGCCTGCTCCTGTAGTCCTGTCTGTGGGCCCCCCTCTCCATTTGCCCCCAGTGCCAGTGTTAATGGCACAGGCTTTTTTCCCCTCTCCTTGACACTGCACATCCGGCATGCTGCGTCACCTTCCTCACACCTTTTGTACTGGGAGCTACTGCAGCCCCTCTGTAGCCCCGCATCCCATGCTTTACTAATTGAGCCTCCTGTGGGGAAGCACTGCTAACGCCTCCCCCAACCGCTTTCAAACCTGCAAAGGGTTCTTCTGTCCCCCTTTTCCCTTGCCCGATTACCTTCGCCCCAGTCGTCTGTACCCTTGAGGGCTTTCTGTCCTCACCCCAACTCACCAGTGCCTTCGGGACCTTGTGCAACAGCAGGACACAAGCCATTACGGCCACATCTACACCACCTGCAGGAATATGCTTTAGGTGCTGCTCACGGAGCTCCAGACAACTTTGCTGAACCCTTGAGGCCAGCAAGTCCATCCTGACTGCCTTTAACACATCAATAGCTTTGGCTAAGCTATCCTCTGTAGCATGAACTGCAATCCTATAAACCACTACTGTCAAAGAAACCACAACTGTGCCCAAGTCAGCCAGGGTGTACCTACACTAAAATGGCACCCACTCCTAACTGTCCCTATGCAATGTTAGAAAAACCCGCCTGCACCCAACACCAATCCTAACTGTCCCTCGTCTTAAGATCCTACCACTCGCCCAAAGATTCCGGGGGTAGGGCATGCTGCCCCCACCCCAAAACCCCCATTGCCAGGCACAAACTTGAAATAGTAATTCAATAAAAACACATCAGGATATGGTAAGAAATAGCTATTGTGAACGACCTACAGAGTAGCTATAAATTAGTACTATCTTTAGGAAATGTTAAAGGCAAAATAGTCATCATTGGCTGTCACTGTTATTATCCAAAAAAAAGCAAGCTGTTTAGTCAGCTTTTCCTGACTGTACTGATAACTAAGACATCGCCTAAGGCGCATCAGAGCACAATCCTGCACAGTGTCAATGATTTATCTCTTATACCGTACTTATTATCTGCAATGATATATAATAGATATTTTGTCCCCCATAAAATGTACCGTTTTGCCTAAGCTGCCAGGTAACTTCCAGACACAGCATTGATAAAGCCCACACAATTGTTATGTAATTAAAAGCTTTATCTATAAACCAAGAAACATGAAATATATACTATGTACATTATTAAGTACTTCTTAATTGCCTCACACAAATTGATGTTAGGCCGTAGAGCACTTTCCCCTATACATATTGGAATTGATTAAAACACTATAGGGCATTATTGTTGCATATCTGTGCTCCTCTTCAGAGTTTAAATAATGACATGTCAGTCAAAATCATAAAAGGTACAACCAGTTACACCATGAGTGAAAGTCAGTATTCAACCAAATATCAGATCAGTTGCAATAAAAAATAAAAAATAAACTATGGGCCTGGTTTAGATCTTGATGGTTGCGCGGCCAAACCCCTTTGGGCGCGGACCCGAAAAGACCGTCAACTCAACGGTCTTCCACCCACCTTATTTAGATGTATTACGGCTGAGCTGAATACTGCCCTGACGGAGTCCACTCTGACATACAAGCTGCATCGTGCAGCAGAGGTGGCAGATTCCAATGCTGATGAGCAGGCCCTCCATCGTTATCTTGGCAGTTGGATCCTGTATAGCCAATTTAGCTCACACAGTCGTGCTGTTGGTGTTTCAGCGGCAGGCCCATCATGGTGGGAGTTTGTTGCAGGACCTGTTCATTATAGTATTATGACTGTGGCTATTGGTTAGCTGCTAGTCATCCTCACTTGTTGTATATTGGACAATTGTGAATACCAGCAAAAAACACTATAAAACACATTCCATTTTAGACCATGATCGTTTGCTATTCCATTGCAGCAGACCATTTTGAAGCTGAGTCTCACAACAAGGACACAGACCTTTTCCCCATTCTGTGTTGCTCTCCCTCTCTCTTTTTTGGTCCCCATATTGTTTTGATTATTCAACCCCCATCTGCCCACTATTCTAATTTTTGCTGTTTTCACAAAGGCTGGGAGGAGAAATCATCATTTTTCTGAACAGAGTTGTCTGTCATGATGGATGAAATCATGAGCGTAGAGCCACAAATGTTTAGAGCACAAGTACAAAATGCAACCATATTCCAGAAGAGGCAACTGTGGTCCAGAATAGTTGACAGAGTACATGTTGTATCTAACAATCTGCACACACAGGAGGAGATTAGAAAGAGGTGGAAATACCTGAGGGGGAGAGTCTGTTCACTAGCCTCCAAGCATCACGTGTAGTCTGAGAGGAGTAGTGGTGCTCCCTTCCCCCTATTACAAGTCTTTTTCTGGGAGAAGAAGGTCTTACAGACCCTACATCCTAAAGGCTTGACTGGAATCCCTTGTGGAGTGGAGTCTGGTATGTTACACTTAGCAATGTCTCAACAATAACACATTGAGTACTGCCCTTACGTTTGACGTTTAGAATGCTTCAACAGCCTTAGTAATACAGATATCTCTAAACTTGACTCACAAAATATCTTATTTCATACAATTACTAGCATCATGGTTGTATCTCTCCTTTTACCAATGTGGAATATGTTTATTCAGATAGTGTGTTGTTCTACTTGGATCATCCCTTGCATTTGTTCAGCTCCTTGCTTTCTATCAATGTACATTGCTGTTCTCCCCAAAACAGATCCAAAACACCATCCCTTTGCACAGGAAGGTATAGTGTTTGTAAGTGGTATTTTCTCCTATTGACATCGTACCCATATGTGTGTACATGTTCCCTTCCACTATGGTCATTGTAATAGATATGTGTAACTCACTTTTCAAGCATGCATTCTCTATGGTGTCAACACATGACTACAACTACCATGATACCCTATTTTTGGACCTGCAAAACAATAATGCACTGTAATGTTGTTCCACCTTCCTTTACTTCCAAATGTCCTCAAATCCCAAGGAATAGTCACACACCAGTTGATGTGCACTCTCCATATGATGACCAATTGTATTTGTAAGTTGAACCACTTTGAATCCTAAGTTTTGTAGCCTCCTAAGCTTTGTAGTGGTCCAATACTCCAATCTACTTAATACTGAGTTGGGTTGAATGTCTGCTACACACAACGGACAGTTCTGAAAGACTTTGCATTTCAGGACATCTCTCCATTGTCAGCACTGGAGTTGTGATCTGTATAAATCAGGCTGCATTTGTAAAATAATGGAAATTACACAAGGGTCTATTCCTCTGTTTCTACTTTTTTAGGTTGGCCCATTTGTAGACAAAGACACATACAATGCACAAAATATATATTATTTGCATATCCTCTGCAACCTTCACAGATCCAACCACCCAACCCAGTGGACCACCGTCCACTCTAGACCAGGAGCAAGCCTTCATTGAGGACTACATTGCTGTTGACAGGAGTCAGCTAGACAGCTCTAATGAGTCACATTCTGCCACACCCACACCTATCAATAAAGCTGTGACACCATCTCAGCAGGAGGACAACTCCACTTCCTATACACTGAGGAGGTATACACCAATCCTATGCCCCCTAGTCCTGGCTGCTGTTGATACAACACCAACATAACCTCCAGTTCTGCCAGAAAACAGAGGGAAGGGGGCACAGGGAGGGTTGTGGGATGGAAACTGTGGGCCAGCAAAGTCAGGCCATGGGTCTTAGTAAGCCAGACCACCACCAAATAGTTCTTGGGATCAGTACAACAGTCCCAAATTGTGATGGACTAGGTTGTAATTGAGCTCCAGGAGATCAAGGAGATGCAGAGGGAGCTCATTTTGGAAATACGAAATCACAAGGACAAAATAAGCTCCCTGACTGGGGTGCTTTTATGACATCTACAACCGTGTCAGCAGTGTTTTTCACATTACATCTGCCCCTGTCTGTGGTCCCTCCACATCTGGGCCAAGTACACCAATGGAAACCACAGACAGGGAGGCCCTGCCACATCAGGAGCCTACCCCTCACACTCCAGTCCCTGCACCTGTGCCCCACTCCTCCACAGGGGGAGCGGTGATCTGGACCACCAGGAGAGGATGGCAAGACCGCCACTACCACCTCTAAGAGTCACAGATCCTAATTTCCTGTGTGTCTACCATTCTATCTGTGGACTATTTCATGGACACATTTACCTTTTCTGAGGACAGTTATATTTTTTACATTGGACTTCAAAATGTTTTTGGCTCTACTGCCATACCTCCGTCCACCAAGATAGAGATTTTTGGTTCATTTCCTCATTTTTTGATTCACCTTTCTGTCCTTTTGTGTCATGCAAATAAATGGTATAGACACATACTACAAGACTCTTGTTGGATGTTTTGTGGCCTTTTGTTTGTCATGTCTGTCTTCCACCATCATGTTGTCAATTCTTTGGAACATGTATTTGCTGATGAAAATTAGAAATGGTAAGCAGGTAAAGTGTTACCATTTTTATTCAAACAAACACAATTCATAATGTACTGGGAACATACATATGTAACTATCAAGTCCTTGAAGAAATCAGAACTGAGTTACACTAACCATGCCGAACCCCAATAGTCAGTGCCATTCAGGGTTAGACGCTCCACAACCTTGACACCATTAAGGAAAGGGAATTTTGATGGGATCAAATTAAATAGGCAAACTTTCATTGATGCATGACCTCAGTTGGTGCCATACACCCTGGCCTCACAATAGGAATCATAGACCAATAACACCAATAGTCTACATCATGGCAGTAAGAATATTTGAGGCCAAATGACCCTTACAGGCCAATGTCGCAGGCCAATGTGGCAGTATCTGGTATAATGACATATTCATCATTCAGTGTTGTGCTAACAAAAAGTTCTATCAACTATGAGGAGACACATCAACAGCTACCATCACTGTCCACAAATTGAAGAATTAGCCAATGTGAATGAAGAACAGTATGCTATGGCTTGAAAGACACATGTGGTTTGAGCAAGTTATGAGGCACATATTGCCTTAATGGCCCCATCACAGAGAAAGCAGGTCTGATTCAATTTCCCGAACATCCATTCTATCCGAGTACACATTTTCCATATAGAAGATCTGTCTAACCCAAGTGGGTGCCTGTCCCAGGAGCGACACATATTCACTTTGTATTTTTCAAACAGCAACATATATTTGCAAATGTCACAACTTTGAAATGTCCAAATAAAGATGACATGAAGAAGGACCCAGAATAACAAGGATGATTAATGGTTTCACATATTAAATATGACTCAAATGAAAAGTTTTGAGGATGCACATACTTAGCACAAGCAAAGTTAATCTATGTCAATGACCACAGTACTCAAGTAGGGAAACTCTGATCCACTAACATTTTTGCCTTGGGCTTTCCTGCACTGACCATTTCTAACAAATTACCAGTGCAGAATGATATGTTTCCTATGTCACCAAAAGTTTTGACATTGGAGGTTACAATTTGTAAAGGTAAACTTACACTCAGGTGAAGAAGTGGTCAATCACATCTTGACGCAAGTCTACTCCTTCTTCTTCATTACTGTCATCTTCATTGGCCGTTTCAACATCCTCACCTGGTGACGCATCACAGTCTCCCTCCTCTGTGATTATGGCGATGTTCTGTTGTGGGGCAATGTTATGGAGCTTACAGCAGGCAACCATGATTTGGCACACTTTATCAGGAGAGTAGAGGAAGGCTCCACGGGCCTTGTCCAGGCACCCAGACCTGGCCTTCAGGAGCCCAAAAGCCCACTCCACTGGCCTCTACGTTCTTTCATGGACCTCATCGAAGCGGGCTTCCCCTGGTCTGGTTGGGTTCCTCAGCAGTGCCAATAACCATGGTTGGTTACGATACAATGAGTCTCTAACACGGCAGCAACACATCAACAGATTACTTGTATATCAAGCCATTGTCTGTTACTAAACTGGATTCAGGCAAAAGATCATCAAGTCATATTGTACTTACCAACAAGCCAGGCCCTCTCCAGTCCAAGTTATAACATCTGCCTGGGTATGGTGGTGTTTTGCAGTACAAATGTATTGTGTTGACCCAGGGAAGTGGGCAAACACATGTAGAAATCCAATAAGCAGACAACTTGCACATTGATGGAATGGAAGTTCTTCCAATTGTGGCAGACCTGTTCTCTTGCATGTGGCACCAAGGTAATATGCATACCATCCTTTGCTCTAACCACATGTGGTAGTCCATCCAAAGCATAAAATACTCCCTTCACAGTTGTAAAATCTTGTTGACGTAGGAACTAGATGTAGCTAATGATGTGTCTCATCAAGGAAGCAAGGACTTCTTGTAGCACACCACTGAAAGTTGGTTGGGACATGACCCCAGATACTGCCACAGTGTACTGAAAAGAGCCGGTAGCCACAAAATAAAGTACTGCCATAAGTTTCACCATTGGTGTTATGGCTGTTGGATTCGTATTGTGAGGCAGGAGATCAGTCTCTAACTGCTGACACAAATCCAGGATAGTTTGCCTCTTTAGCTGATTTTGTTTTATGACATCCCTTTAGTCCAAAGGTCTGGAAAGTGTCAGAATACCTAAGGTTGTACCTAAAGTAGCCTGTGGCTAACGATGTGCAGAGTTTATTTATGTTTAAGAGTTCTTTTGATGGTGTGCAGGTGGTCGCTACTCTTCTAATCCTCTTCGTGTTGTCTTTTCTTCGCAGGGCTCACAGGAGGCGCATGTGAAAAAAAAGAACGGAAACAGACAACGGTAAGTGCTCTATTATGGACTGTTCTTTTGTCTCCCTATCCTTAGTTCTATTTCCTGTTCTGTCTCTTCCTATTCTATATGTTTTGTGTCTGCATTGAGTCCTCTCTACCTCTTCTCTTCCTTTTTTCCTGGTCTCTTTTCCTCCTTTTCTGCACCTCTTTTCATGTTTTGTGGGTTTTCTCTCTCTCCTGCTCTCTCCCCTTTTCCATGTTTTCACCTGGCTATTGGGTCCTTCTCTGTAGGGCGTTTTCCTTTTCTTTTTGTCCTTTCTGTCTACTTGCCACCTTTCTCTTGACCCATCATACGTGATCAAGACTTTCCTGTCAGACCCGGTTTTGTGAACAATTTGTATCATTCTCTCTCTCTCTCGGCTGTCACTACATTTGTTTTTGGCTCTCTCTATTACTGAGATTTTTTTATGTGTTCTGCAACGTGCTAAACCATATAAATCCTGGTCTGGGATATGTAGCATTAGCGAGGCATATTAGAAGGAATGCCCCAAAATTAGAAGCAAGAATCAAAACGGGAAAATAAATATAAAACAAACAAAAAAAAAGTACTACAAAGAAATAATGAAAACACAACCCCACCACGTAACTGAACACTTTTTACGGGGCGGTCCTTATTCCCACCTCCTCCACCCTTCCATGCCCGGTAGGGATGTGCCACGCACCTGTACTGGCCATGCTCTTCCTAGAGCGTGGCCAGAGTTTGTGTGCTATGCCTCAGTGCCTCTGCTCTGTTCCGTTGTCCTGGTGCTGTTCCTGACATCCTCGCCGCAGGTCTCTCGTCGGCAGGCGTCGGGAACACTTTTGTCACAGTCCTCGTTCTCTCCTTCGTCCTTCACCTTGTCGAAGGTACGCACTCCGATTTCCATGTTGCCGCCCTTCACTCCGTCCTGGTGCTCTTTTTGTGTCCAGGTAATGGCGCGAAGCGGCTGACTCCGCCTGCCGTCACCCGGAATAGGAAATGAAGGGGTCTCCATGTGGAGGATAATTTGGATTGTGTGTGACTTACCCTGACTAGAGTGAGGGTCCTTGCTTGGACAGGGGGTAACCTGAATGCCAACCAAGACCCCATTTCTAACACCACCCAACCAACTAGCTTATCTAGGGCCTACCTTAGTGGTGACTTATACGTAGAAAAAGGTGAGTTTAAGGCTTGGCAAGTACTTTCAAATGCCAAGTCAAAGTGCCAGTGAAACTGCACACACAGGCACCGCAGAGTCAGGCCTGAGACATGGTTAGGGGGCTACTTATGTGGGTGGCACAACCAGTGCTGCAGCCCACTAGTAGCATTTAATTTACAGGCACTGGGCACATGTATTGCACTTGACCAGGGACTTACAAGTAAATTAAATAAGCCAATTGGTATGAGCCAATGTCACCATGTTTTAAGGAGAGAGCATATGTACTTTAGCACTGGTTGGCATTGGTAAAGTGCACAGAGTCCTAAATCCAGCAAAAATGAGAAAGAGGAAGGCAAAAAGATTGGGAGTGACTGTAGGAGGCTGGTCTGGCTTATAGTGGGTACCTAATGGTTCTGACACCTTGTGCCAGGTCCAGTTATGCCTTATTACTAGATTAGTAGTGTTCTAGCAGCTTAGGCTGGTAGAGGTAGCTATAGCAGAGCAGCTTAGGCTGAACTAGGAGACATGCAAAGCTCCTACTATACCACTTATATCATATAGCACTATATCACAAGAAACACAATACTAAAAGGTACTTTATTTTAGTGACAATATGCCAAAAGTATCTCAGAGGATATACTTCCTTAGGAGGTAAGTAAAATACACAAAATATACACACAAACCAAAATCAGGTAAGTAAATAGTTAAGAAATAGAAAAGTAGTGTAAACACTTAAGAATACAATAGGATGTAATAGGCCCAGGGGCAACACAAACCATATACTCCAAAATTGGAATGCGAACCACGAATGGACCCCAGGCCTAGTGTACTGTGTAGAGGGTCGCTGGGAGTGTAAGAAAACACTAAGGGTGTCCAAGATACCCCACCCACGACCCTACTACCCCAGAAACACACTAAAGTCGTGATAGGAGATTCTGCAAGGACAACAACTGACTTCAAAGCACTGAAGATAGATTTCTGGACCTGAGGGCCTGTAGAGGAAGGGGACCAAGTCTAGGAGTCACACAAGTGTCCAGGGGGGGGCAGGAGCCCACTAAACCCCAGATGAAGGTGCAAAAGGGCTGCCTCTGGGTGGAAGAAGCTGAAGATTCTGCAACAACGGAAGATGCCAGGAACTTCTCCTTTGCACAGAAGATGTCCCACTGTGTGCTGGAAGATGCAGAGTTGTTTCCATGCAGATAAGCCTTGCTAGCTGCAAGAGTCGCTGATGAAGGTGCTGCCGGGGCCCAGTAAGGACCAGGAGGTCGCACCTTGGAGGAGGAGACAGAAGGTGTGGTCAGCAGCACAGATAGCCCATGCAGAAGCAGCCAGCACTCGCAGAAGCACTTGAACAGGCGTTCAAGAAATCTGAGCAGGCGGTGGTCTCAGAACGATTCCTTGCAAAAGTGCACAGAAGCCCTAGCAGCTGCAGTTCATGCAGTACACAGGATTACTGTCTGGCGTGGGGAGGCAAGGACTTACCTCCCTCAAATTTGGACAGAAGGACCACTGGACTGTCGGGGTTACTTGGGTCCAGAATTCGGAGTTACCATTGTGAAGCTACATATAGGTATTGACCTATATGTAGTGCACGCGTGTGATGGTGTCCCCACACTCACAAAGTCTGGGGAAATTGCCCTGAACAATGTGGGGGCACCTTGGCTAGTGCCAGGGTGCCCTCACACTTAGAACCTTTGCACCTAACCTTCACTAAGTGAGGGTTAGACATACAGGTGACTTATAAGTTACTTAAGTGCAGTGTAAAATGGCTATGAAATAACGTGGACGTTATTTCACTCAGGCTGCAGTGGCAGTCCTGTGTAAGAATTGTCTGAGCTCCCTATGAGTGGCAAAAGAAATGCTGCAGCCCATAGGGATCTCCTGGAACCCCAATACTCTGGGTACCTAGGTACCATATACTAGGGAATTATAAGTGTGTTCTAGTGTGCCAATCAGAATTGGTAAAAATGGTCACTAGCCTGCAGTGACAATTTTAAAAGCAGAGCGAACATAAACACTGAGGTTCTGGTTAGCAGAGCCTCAGTGATACAGGTAGGCAGCACACAGGGAACACATATAGGCCACAAACTATGAGCGCTGGGGTCCTGGCTAGCAGGGTCCCATTGACACATATCAAACACACTGACAAATAGGGTTTCCACTATGAGCACTGGGGTCCTGGCTAGCAGGATCCCAGTGAGACAGTAAAAACACCCTGACATATACTCACAAACAGGCCAAAAGTGGGGATAACAAGGCTAGAAAAGTCTACTTTCCTACAGTGACCCTACAGAAAGTCCCTTTCCAACAGGTGTTATATATGTAACTGTTAGGACATGTACTTATGTGTTTTTCATGTACTGGTCGTGAAAAACTCATAAATTTGTTTTCCATTACTGGATGACCTGCTTCTCTCATAGACTAGCATTAAAACTGCCCTCATATACTTTTGAGTGGTAGATTCTGACCTGGAAGGAGTAGCCCTGTCATGTTTAGTATTGCCAGAATGGTAATAGAAGATCCTACTTTCTGGTGAAGTTGGATTTAATACTACTATTTTAGAAATGCCACTTTTTAAAAAATGAGCATGCCTCTGCACTTGCTTCCATCAGTGCTTTACAGCCTGTCTCCAATACACATCTTATCTGTGCCTGCTGACAGCTCCCCTTGTGCATTCCACCCAACAACCATAAACACAGGACACTCAGGCACATCTGCATTCATCTGCATAGTGAATGGGATTCCCTGGGCAGGAAGGGTGGAGGGGTCCCTCTTACATTTCAAAGGCCAGTGGCCTGCCCTCACCCAAAGGACAGATAACCCCACCCATAGGTATCCTGGCAGACAGGACTGGGTATCCCCTACTTCAAAGGCATTTTTGAGTGTGTATATACTGGGTCCTTGACCCCACCAAATCAGACCCTTCTGGTTCTACACTTGAACTCTGTCAGAGGAACTACCTGCCTACCCAAAGAATTCATCTGAAATGCTTTGCTAAGAATGACTGCTGCGCTGCGTGTTGCTCTGCTGCCTTCTAGCCTCTGACTTTGTTGGAAGGACTCTGCCTTTCCCTAAAGTGCTCTCCAAGGGCTTGGATTGAGCTTGTCTCCTGTTCTGAAGGCTCAGTGCCAAAAAAGACTTCACCCACTAGCTTCTAGTAGTTTCTGACTTCAGCGACTCCAGGACCGACTTCAGTGACTCCAACACAGATGTTGCTGCCTCACATCACACTGCTGCCTCCTACGGCTCTATGGTCCTCGCTGAAAGCAACAACCATGGCCTGCAACACAGGTCTGATGTTGCCACAAGGCAACTGACATCAGACAGTTTGATCGCAACACTGCGAAGTCGACTCATCACGTCTTGACCGACTGGATTCACCGACCCCGCTGGTTCACAAGGAACTGATGCCTCACAACCTATACCGCTCCAACTCCCCCTTGGGACCGGATGGAACCAACGCTTCGCCTTCCCTGCCTTGCAATACTGAAACAATGCCTCACCTTTTTCATTGTGTTCCTCTGTGATTTATTGCACAAATACTTTACACATTGCCTTCTAAATTAAGCCTGACTGCTCAATGCCAAGCTACCAGAAGGTGGGCACAGAATAATTTGATTGTGTTGTGACTTATCCTGACTAGGATTGTGGTCCCTTCTTGGACAAGGGTGTATACCTCTGCCAACTAGAGACCCCAATTTCTAACATACCTGAAATGAGAAGCTGTAATATGTGTCCATGGAACTCACAATTCCTCAAAATTCCTGTTTCATCAGTCAAACTGCTGGTCACTGACTACCGTTTTTCAAGTGGAATATATGGACTTGTGATTTTATGGTTTATTGATATTACTTATAAGGATAGAGTGCTTCCATTGTGAAATATAACCAGTGGCCAGTAGACAGCGTACCAGTAGTATGAGTGATAACATACAGCCACTGTTAAAACAATAGTGATGTGTTAAATAAAATTGAGGATATGAACTTGTTTGATGCTGTCCTGTCAAGTAGTATTCCTGCCTATGTAGTGTAATAATCAGCTCTGTATGGTTTTAATATGTCATAGAGCCACATATAGGTAACGTTATTCCCTGTGCCGCAAGTTCAGATGACACTGGCTCACAATCATCCATTCCAGTATGTCCCATTCTAACACAAACTTGTTTATACATCCCCCAAATTCACGTCCAATTGCATTCTCATAGATTCACTATAACTGTTGCACCTGTGTTTTTAGCATAATCTGGGCAAGGCAAACGTGATGGTGGCCATGTTGGTGGGGAGAAAGCAGACCACTGGGAATCAGGTGTGGACACCACCAACACAGAGGTACCCAGTGGCATGGAGGGTCAGGGAACTAGCACAGAGGTCACAACTGACTCAACATTTTATTCTGAAGCATCCAATTAAGACCAGTCCCTAGTGGAGGCGGACCCTGGAGCATCACTGACACCTGCATTGTCATCTGCCACTTACATTCCAAGCTCTACTCTCCCTCTTGCTACCCCCCCGTTGGCCGTAGCTGCCCTCTAAAAGGGGCGGCATCACCTTTGTTGCAGGCACCTCCACCCTGCCCTGCCATCCCAGGCTGCACTCAATCAGGAGGCTGTAGACCTATTACTGACTATTGCTATAGGTCAGACCGCACTTCTGAATTCCATCCAGGGGCTAGCAGGCCAGAACACCCAGATGCTGGCTTACCTGGATGCCACTAATGGTGCCATGTCTGGTCTATAGAGGTTATTCTAGGGTCTAGCCTCCTCTTTGTGTGCAGACTCCCACCCACCCCAACCTAATACCCAGACTACCACCCCTTCCCCATTAAAAATCCCTCATCCCAGCCCTATCCCAATCACACACAACCTTTTGCACACACCCACTACGACAACTACAAGCAGCACATCCTCACATAACAAAGCAAAAAAACTGTTAGAAATGATGACTCTAGTTGGCAGTCAGTTTGCACCCTGTAAAAGTAGGGACCCTCACTCTAGTCAGGGTAAGGGAGTCACACTTCTAAGATAAACCCTGCTCACCCCTTGGTAACTTCGCACAGGCAGTTAGGCTTAACCCAGAGGCAATGCCTTAATTATTTGTACCCACACACCGTAACACAGTGAAAACTCTACAAGTGGCCCCACACTAGTTTAGAAAAATAGCCAATATTTATCTAAGTAAAGGAAGACCAGAATGACAAAAATTCAACATATACAAGCAAACATATGAATTTTAAGATAAAATCCCAAGAAAAGCGCTTAGAAACACAATAACTCCAACTGGTCATGTCATGGCGTCCTTCCCAACAGTCTGACGCCACTCACATGGCAGTGCGAAGCAGGTGACTGATTAGCAAAAACTCCAGGTACAGTACCTTAGAAATGAGACAGAATCAAAGACATGGCACGAAGTAAGGGAGGTGAGGTGTTGCTGGAACCAGTGTGGTGATGGTTCCGTACTGCTACGCAGGAGGTGAGACGTTTGTTCCTTACTGCTACACAGGTCAGGTGAGGCGTCAGTTCCTTAAGGTGGCAGTGGAGGTGAGGCGGCATCAGCAGTGAGGCATTGGTTCCTTACCATGCGGCAGGGTTGATGAGTCCAGCAGGTCAAGACGAGATGAGCCGGCTTTGCAGTGTCGCAATTGCACCGCTGGGCCACAGGTACCATGGCAGAGTCGAGTGTCATGAAAGTTGGTGACACAGCACTCAGGACTCACAATGTTGCATGACTTCAGAGGGGCTGTGGCAGCATCGGGCCTTTGATGTCAGTCATGATTGTCACATTTCAGCTGGTACCATGGCTTAAGGTGCTGGCCGCAGTGCAGAGTTGGGGAGCAGCACCAGTTCTGGAGCTGTTCAGAGTCGGTGTGCTTGGTTCTTCTTGTTTTATGCCAGACTTCACTCCCAAGGCCAAGGAACGTGAGTGGACACCTCTTGACAAGTCAGGGTCCTCTGCAAGAGAACCCAGGGGCTGGCAGGTGAAGTTTCCCTGAGACATCGATGGAGGCAAGCTCAGTCCAACCACTTGAAAAAACTTCACGAGCAGGGTACATAGCAACGCATAGTCTTTGTATTCTCCAAAGCAGATGCAGCAACTGCAAGCCAACCCAGCAAAGTAAACACAGCAGAGGGGCAGTACTCTTCATCACAGCTCTTCAGCTCTTCTCCTAGGCAGAGTCTCCTCTTGATCCAGAAGTGTTCCAAAAGTCTGGGGTTTTGGGTCCAACCCTTATACTCATTTCTGCCTTTTGAAGTAGGCAAACTTCAAAAGTCTTTGTAGTGCAGAGGACACTGCCTTTCCTGTTCTGGTGCCAGACACACTCTAAGGGGTTGGAGACTTGGTTGTGTATGGACAGGCACAACCCTATTCAGGTACAGGTATCAGCTTCTCGTATTACTCTAGTACAGGAAGACCCATCAGGATATGTAGGACATACATCAGCACCATTTGTGTGACTGTCAAGAATGAACTCACAACCAGCTAACCCAGAAGTGTGTTCCAGGCAGAGGCACAGAGTGGTTGAGCAAGAAAATGTCCACTTTCTAAAAGTGGCATTTTCAAACACACAATTTAAAAACCACCTTCACTAAAAGGGAAGGTTTGGGCCAGGTAAGTGGGTGCACTTGCCAGGATGACATGGCAGTTTAAAACTGCGCACACAGACACTGCAGTGGCAGGTCTGAGACATGTTTACAGGGCTAACCATGTGGGTGGCACAATCAGTTCTGTAGGCCCACCAGCAGCATTTGATTTACATGCCCTGGGAACCTCAAGGGCATTTTATTAGGGACTTGCTAGTAAATCAAATATGCCAATCATGGATAAACCAATTACCAATCCAATTTAGATGGAGAGCACTTGCACTTTAGCACTCGTCAGCAGTGGTAAGGGGTAGAGAGTCCTAGAACCAGCAGAAACAGACCAGAAAAAGAAGAAAAAAATAGGAGGAGCAGGGCAAACATTTGGGTATAACCCTGTCATAAGGGCCATTTTGAATACAAAAACATAGACATAAACATGCAGACACCACATACCCCTCCACCACTCAAGCATACCCACAAGCATCACTCCCACCATGACGTAAACATCCACATCCACCACCAGCACATCCACAGACATAATACCTACCACTACACTGACACCCCCACACTCTACCAGCACACCACCAGTCAGGGAACCCATCACTATACCAACAACCACACACACCACATGCACATCCCCAGTCAGTGCAACCTCCACTACACCAACATTAACACACACACACACACACACCACAAGCACAACCCCAGGTAGCGCACCCACCTCTATACTTACACCCACACCTACCACAAGCACACCCCCAGTTAGTGCACCCACCACTATACCAACACCCACACATACCACAAGCACACCCATCAGCACACCCACCACCACATGCAGGCACCAACACACACACACATACACCAGTTCAACACACACCACATCCAAAACACACACACACATCAACACACAACAGTACTGAACCCAAAAGCCCACACTCAACCACCCAACAATCAGTAAAAGATACAAATCTAAACACACAGCACACACACCAGACCCTTAGGTATCCAAACTTTCAATACACATGTGCACAACAGATACAGGCACTCCCTCTACCTGTTAACCCAAACTCCTTGAAGGTCACCCTACCCATTTTCCTGAGGAGTATCTACTTTTTTACTTGTACCTGACCCCTTTCCAAACTCAAAATCACTTGTCCAAAACCACCCCATCCAATTCTCTAACCACCCCTTCCACAGCCCACCCCACCCCTTCCAAATGTAAATCTACCCCTATCAAATGCCTTTCCACCCCTTCCTAATCCAAAATCACCCCTACCAAACTCACCCCTCCCAAGCCCAAAACCACCACTTCCAAACTCACAACCAGACCTCTGAAACTCAAGGACCCCTCTCCCAGTCAGATCATTGATGTACCTGCTCTCTGTCAGACTGTCACTGTCATTAGGAGGCAAGTTGTGGGCTTGCACCCACCCTCTGGATTGCAGGTCTAGTGCCTTGTTTTAGGTATGTGCAGTTTCTTTAATTAGTTTAAGAGAATCATCTCATGTTTATAAAACATGTTATTTTGAGAATATGCTTGTCCTGGTCTTTTTTCATGAATGTTACTAATTGTTTGCTGATAATGTCATTTCTGGTAGTGTGTGTGCCATGAGCATACTCTCATTTGTGTTAGTGACCAGCACAGTTTGTGGATTGTAGTTCATTTTATAAAATTGCATTTCTTATTGTTGTACATTTGTGATGAACATATTAATTTTGGTGCAGGCATTCATGTTGTTACTGAACACCAAAATTATGTATGTTTCTGTTTTTGTGACTAGAAAATGCATGTGAGTTTGTTTTGACATCATGTGTCAATGAAATGCACACATCCATTACATAGATAACCTGGCACTTTACAGTTCAGAAAAATCTAATATTTGTGACCTATTGTACACACCAAGGCGACTTGTGACCTTCATATATCTCTGCACGTTTGCAGTTTAGCATTAGGATTGGTAGTATGTTCTGTGTACACTCACCTATAGCATGCTGTAGTGTAATTGCTACATTATCATGGGATTGTTTGGTTCAGATTAGGTATAATGTTGCCATTGATGCTTTCAATGTTTAAGGGAAATTGCACACACCTGTGAGTACACATTCCTCTCTGTGATTGCTGTGATGTTTTGCATAGGTGTCCATTGCCATGAAGGCAGTTCGTACCAGACTTGTGGGTGAGACGTATATCTGGAGGTCTGTTCTGATTAATATTCTAACTACAACATTGCACACTAAGCATTGCACATTACTATGGTGTTGTTTGCAAAAAACTATTTACCCATGCAGGAGTCCAATACTACTTTGAAGCAACAACTGAGAGGATAACAGGAATGACCATGACTTACCTTCTGTTCTGGTGACAACAGAGTTGATTTAAATCTTGGACCTGGCCTAGGAGCAGCGGCAGGACTGGAATGAGCTGGTTCATAAGGGCAGGAAATGCGGAAAGCGTAAAAAAGGCTTTTTGTGCTTATATACCTCCCAATCTGCCAAATCCGGGGTGGAGGTTTAGTCAGCACAGTTGTGTTGGCGGCAATTCACAGCATGATTGACTCAGCAGTAAAAGGAGTTTTCGCCCCTCTGCCAGTCATTTTAGCCTATCATGCCATGAAAGTGGTTAGTGATTCTTGGAGGTGACAGTGGACCATTGACATTCTTTCGCTTATACTCCCTATAACATCTAAATACAGCTGGTGGACCAATACGGCAGGTGACAGGTTATCATTCAAAAACTCGATGTCGGGACTGTTACCGCCTACATCAGAATCAGACACTATGGCCCTCATTACGACCCTGGCGGTCGGTGATAAAGTGGCGTTAACACCGCCAACAGGCTGGTGGTACGTTCCGCCAAATTATGACCTTGGCGGAAAGATCTCCAAAAGACAGACAATGTACCACACCGACGGCCAGGGCAGAAACAACAGCCACCATAGCGGTAGCCGCCTACAGCCAGGCAGAAGTCAAAGTTCCGCCCACCATATTATACAAGACAATCCACCACCTTTTCCGGCACTGTACCAACGACATCAAAAGCCTGGTGAAAACAGACCTCAGACATGAAAGGACTCACCTTAGGAGACACAGGGAAGAACCACGCTTCCATGGAATCAGAATTGCATGTATTTCCGATGATATTCTACGTTCTGCTTCACCATGAACAAAATCGTCGGCAAAGACAACAAAGGTGAGTACAGCCACCTAGCACACAAGGGAGGGGGGGAGGAAAAAGAGAGTGACACACACATGCACAACACACACCCCATACACACACATTATACACACATCCAGATGCACAAGAAAACAAGTTAATCCTCCTAAATTGGCTGAAAAATGCAAGGATAAAAAAATTTACCAAAGTGATTGTAATAAGATCAACACAGTATAAATAATAATTTAGGCAATGTAACAGATATTTACAAATGTACAGAACAAGGGACGGTGCCCAGTCCTCAGCTTGCGTGGGCCACATGGCCAGAGGCCAAAGTCCAAGGCCCCACTTGTCACCTGCATCAACATGGAGAGAACACTGCAGGGGCATCAGTTGGTAAATAGGCAGGCACCTCAGACACGACCACTGACTACTAGTTCTGGATGGAGCAACATGTCCTGTGCTTGGTCCTGGGGAGTGCAAGGCCACAGTCTCTCGAGCGGGTGTCTCACCCACTGGTTCTGGAGGGGGTAGCATGCTTTGTGCTTGGTCCTGGGGAGTGATGGGCCACAGTCCCTCGAGTGGGTCTTTCCCACCTGTTCCGGATGGGGCAACATGACCTGTGCTTGTTCCTGGGGAGTGCAAGGCCACAGTCTCTCTGTTGGGTGTCTTCCCCCTTGGTTCTGGAGGGGGCAACATGCCCTGTGCTTGGTCCTGTGGAGTGCAAGGCCACAGTCTCTCGAGTGAGTGTCTTACCCACTGGTTTCTCGAGGGGGCAGCATGCTTTGTGCTTGGTCCTGGGAGTGATGGGCCACAGTCTCTCGAGTGGGTGTCTTCCCTACCTGTTCTGGATGGGGCAACATGACCTGTGCTTGGTCCTGGGGAGTGCAAGGTCACAGTCTCTTGAGTGGGTGTCTTCCCCCTTGGTTCTGGAGGGGGCAACATACCCTGTCCTTGGTCCTGGGAAGTGATGGGCCACAGTCTCTCGAGTGGGTGTCTTACCCATTGGTTCTGGAGGGGGCAACATGCAGTGTGCTTGGACCTGGGGAGTGATGGGTCACAGTCTCTCAAGTGGGTGTCTTACCCACTGGTTGTGGAGGGGGCAACTTGTCCTGTGCTTGGACCTGGGGAGTCATGGGCCACAGTCTCTTGAGTGGGTGTCTTACCCACTGGTTCTGGAGGGGACAACATGCCCTGTGCTTTGTCCTGGGGAGTGCAAAGCCACAGTCTCTCGAGTGGGTGAATACCCTACCGGTTCTGGAGTGAACAGGCCTCACAGCAGCCCATGGATGCAGGATTACATTGCGTCCGCTGGCGGTGATGGCTGCACTGTGTTGTGGTGTTGGGAGGCTCCTGCACACCCCCTGCACCCTCAGACAGATGCACTGTGGTGGTGATGCTGGTGGTGGGAGGCTCCTGCACATCCCCTGCACCCTCGTACGGATGCACTGTGATGGTGCTGCTGGTGGTGGGATGCTCCTGCACATCCCCTGCACCCTCGGATGGATGCACAACCGTGGTTGGTGATGGGGCTCCATCACAGCTGCTGGTGCAGGCTCCTTGAACTTCCTGCCTGCTGGTGCAGGCTCCTTGCCCTTCCTGTCTAATGGTGCAGGTTCCTTGCCCTTCCTGCCTGCTGATGCAGGCTCCTTTCCCTTTTGGGTGGCAGGTGCAGGCTCCTTGCCATTCCTTCCTGCTGGAGCAGGCTCCTTGCCCTTTCGGGTGGCAGGTACAGGCTCCTTTCCTTCTTGCCTGCTGGTGCAGGCTCCTTCCCCTTTAGGCTGACTGGTGCAGGCTCCTTCCCCCTCCTTTCCACCACGAGTAGGTGCGGATGGAACTGGGCCCGAGGACAGTGTGGCTGAGGTGCTTTGCTGTTTTCGTGATACCCTGGTCATACGTGAAGGATGAGGGGGGAGGGGTAGAGAAGAGGTCAATGATGGTTAGGAACAGTTTCAAGGGACATTGCCGGCGGGAAGAGGGAGAAGGAATGGGAGTGGAGGATGAGGGAGTAGTTGTTGGAGATGTCTGCTGGATTTGGGTGCAGGTGCGTGCGCTGTATGCTGTTGTGAGATGGATGGCTTTTGGGTGTTTGAGTGCTTGCGTTTGTGTACTTTAGGAGGGGAGCAGACACAGTAGGAGAGGACACAGGGGACGTGGGCATGGATGTTGTGACTGTGTCTGCCAGTGAGGTGTGTGTTCTGCTTGGTGTGGTGATGATGCAGGTAGTGGATCCTGATGTAGTGCATGCAGGTATGAGTGTGGACGTGGTTGTGAAGGAGGTGGTGGAGGGGCAAAGGGGGAGACAGTTGGAATAGTGGATGTTGTTGTGTCTGCAACTGGATGGTGTTTGTGTGAGTTTGTGAGTGCCTGTGGGATGAACTGTGGTGCATGTTTTTGCCTGTGACACTCTTGGGTGTTGTCTTGTGTGCATGCTTGTCTGTATGTGTGCCTGGGATTGAGCAGAATGGGACTGGTAAGTGGTAGTTGGAGGGGGGATGGTAGAAACAGGGACAATGGCTGCCATCAGAGAGGAGGCCATAGCCTGAATTGATCTCTGTTGGACCGCCAATCCTGTGTGAATGCCCTCCAGGAATGCATTGGATTGTTGCATCTGGGCTGCCAGCCCCTGGATTGCATTCACAATTGTTGACTTCCCTACAGAGGTGGATCTCAGGCGGTCAATATCCTCCTCACTCAGGGCAGCAGGGCTTACTGGAGCAAGGGCTGAGGTGCCTGGGGTGAAAGAGATGCCCACTCTCCTGGGTGAGCGAGCACGGGCAACTCGCTGTGGGGCTGCTGGGATGGCTGTGCTCATACGGTGGGGGCATCTGTACCTGTAGCTGGGGTGATCCCAGAAGTGTCTACCACCACCAGGGAGCTTCCATCGGAGGAGGTATCGGAGTCTGTATTGTCCCCTCCAGTCTCCGCCGTGGTGCTCCCCTCACCCTCTGTCCCACTGGTGCCCTCAGCATCGGAGGACTCTGCCTCCTGGGTCCTGAGGGATGCAGCTCCCTCCGTCGCCGGTGCCTCCGCTCCTCTGCCACATGATGCTAATGCACATAAGCACAGGATGACAAAACAAAAAAGGGGGAAAGAGACAAAGGATACACTGGGTCAATAGTTGCACCAACACCACCGTTGGCATACGTAGCACCCTCACACACAGGGAACAGTCCTATGCACTATGCATTGCACCACCACTGATCTTGCTAGTCACCAAAGCACGAGGAGGGGCACACACCGCCCTGACCAGTAGTGGATGCCTACAAGCTAGGTAGCAGGATTCTCCCTTCAGAACGCTAGCCACCAGGGGACCTACGCTGCTATTTTAGGCCTGTCCTAGGGGCACCCACAGACACACATCCACCACCCGGATAACACCCTAACATGCGTAAATTGTAATGATGGGCACTGTACTCATCGCTTGTGGCTGCTGTGATGCCCTCAAGCCCCCATCCAGCTCTGGATAGGCCACCACCAGTATGCGGGCCATCAGGGGGGTCAGGGTTCGACGGGCACCCCTTCCTCATTGGGAGGCCATCCCCAGCTGGGCCTCCGCCGTCTTCCATGCCCAGCGTCTCAGGTCCTCCCACCGTTTGCTACAGTGGGTGCTTTGCCTGCCATAGACCCCCATGGCCCATACCCTTCATTTGATGGGCACTGACCTGCAGAGGCAATACACACAGGAAAATACCATTAGACAAACAGTCCAGCCTGTTACACATATTGCCTATAATACCTGTTTCCATCACCATTGGCACATACATAGCCCAGCACACAAGCTGTGTGCCGCAAAGAGGACATCCACCCATCCCCCCTTGCACGAGGACTTCATACACACAACCCCATGCATTCATGCCACATGCATCGGGCCCGCAGTGTGCTCACCTGTTGGTCTGGAGGCCCCTACAGCAGTTCATACTGGGGTAGGACCCCATCCACCAGCCTCTCCAACTCCTCCAAAGTGAAGGCTGGGGCCCTTTCCCTGGTCACACGGGCCATGGTAGGTTCCAGACACAGGTCACAGCTGCACATGCAGTGTAGGTCCTCTCCTATGGAAGGTCAGGTAGCAAGTGAGGAACATGATAGAAAATGGCGGTCACATCCGTGGCGGTGCATACGGTCACCGCCGGCATAGATCACTATTGGCCACTGTAACCTACAGGGCCTAATGATAACCAAGGAGGAGTTGCACTGCGGTTCCTGACTGCCTCCCGCCACAGCGCACAAAGTCAGTGGAATTACCTCACTTCCACCTGTCCCTTCCACACAGGACAGGTGGACACCATTTCGGTGGGGCAGGCCTCTGGATTTATTCTGCGTCACAAAAGAAATTAGCACATACTGGATAGATAACACTGACCCATTACATGTTTACTGAATGCAAACTACTGTTGTAACTCCATTGTTCAATTTGTGACAGGCTCCTCACTCTTTTGCCCCTTAGATTCCTACCACTTTGGATGAATAGGAGATGGAGACATACCCCTGTGTACAGACCCCTGGTTGACTTGGCAACAGTGGAGGACAGACACATTATCCTCACCTATAGACTTGACAGGGCCACAGTCACAAAGCTATGTGCACAATTGGAACCTGGCCTATCTGCTATCCATCACCCCACTGGGAACCCCCCTCTTGTGCAAGTGCTATCAGTACTCCATTTCCTGGCAACTGGTTCTTTCCAAGTGACAGTGGGCTTGACAACAGGAATGTCACAGGCAATGTTCTCAAACATGCTGACAAGAGTGTTGTCTGCCCTGATAAAGCACATGTGCAGCTACATTGATTTCCCCCTGGTTAAGGATTTGGCCACAGTTAAGGCTGAGTTTTATGCAATGGGACATATCCCCAACATAATTGGGGCAGTTGCTGGAACACATATTGCAATTGTCCGTCCCCCCGGCAGAATGAACAGGTTTTCAGGGATCATAGGAGTTTCAACTCCATGAAAGTTCGGATGGTGTGCTTGGCGAGCCAGTACATCTCCCACGGCACTGTGAAGTATTCTGGGTCGGTGCATGATACCTTTGTCCTGAGGAGTAGCAGCATCCCAAATGTGATGGCCCAACTACAGAGGCACAGGGTGTGGATAATAGATGAGTCATGGTTCCCACCCAGTAGGTGTTAGTGTATGATTATGGTGTGGGCCATTTAGGATAGTGTGTGGCTAAATGTTGTCCCTCAATATTTGCAGGTGACTCTGGTTACCCAAACCTATCATGGCTGCTGACCTCTGTGAGGAATGCTAGGACAATGACAGAAGAACGTTATAATGAGGCACATGAGTGGCCCAGAAGGATCATTGAAAGGACCTTTGGACTCCTGAAAGCCAGGTTCCGGTACCTCCATCTAACAAGTGGATCCCTGTGCTACTCACCCAAGAAGGTCTGCCAGATAGGAGTGGCATGCTGCATGTTGCACAACCTGGCCCTCAGACACCATGTCCCTTTTCTGCAGAAGGAGGAGACTGGAGATGCTCCTGTGGCAGCAGTAGACCCTGTGAACAGTGAGGATGAGGAGGCAGAAGATGAGGATGAGGACAACAGAACATCTGAGATCTGGCAATACTTCAAATGACACACAGGTAGGACATTGTAACTTTACATTTCAATGACTTTGGTTGTAATCTGTGTGGCAATGGCATGCTGATATGTCCCACTTCTAAGTCCCCTTACTGTTCCCTCTGGCAATTCATTTTTCAGATGTTGGTGACCTGACATATACCCCTGGTGTGGTCACTACAGCCAGCTAAAGGTCATTAATCTATGCTCATTCAATGTACAATTGATTTGCAATATTTTGACCTGTTTCAATGAATACATATTTGATATACATGACATACTCCAAATGGATTTCATTTAAAGGGTGTTTATTTAAGTGCTAACATATAGGGTGAAAGTGCAATGGGATGGGGTGATGATGGAGGAAAGTCCAGGGGATTATTCCAGTCTGTTTGTAGCACAGGTGCATTGTCCAAGGGGCTAAAGGAAGGGGACCAATGGCAGTTCAAGGTGGACAGGGTGACTGAGTGGGCCAAAAGAGTGACAATCAGGAGAGTCTCATTTCCTGGTGGGGGTCTTGGCAAGTATCTCTGGATCACAGGGAACGTTTGCGGGGTGGTTCACCTTCTGCAGGGTAGGGGTACTGGTGGTCTGTGGATCCTGTGGCGGGGCCTCCTGGCCACTAGTGGCAGCGGAAGTGGAAGGCTATTCAGATGACTGGCTAGTGGCAGGGGCCCGCTGGTGTAAAACTGCCTCCCTCATAATGTTGGCCATGTCTGCGAGCACCCCTGCTATGGAGATCAGGGTGTTGTTGATGGCCTGCAAGTCCTCCTTGATCCCCTGGTACTGTCCCTCCTGCGGCCGCCTGTTCTCCTGCACGTTGTCGAGGATCTGGCCCATCGTGTCCTGGGAATGTTGATAGGCTCCCAGGATCTCGGGGAGTGGCTCCTGGAGAGTCGGTTCCCTGGACCTGTCCTCCCCCTGGCACACAGCAGTCCTCCAAGTGTCCATGGTGGCCTGTGCCTCTGTCCCCTGAAGTCACAGGCCTAGGGTCAGTGCCACTGACCCTAGGTCCCTGACCCCAGTGCCACTGACCCCAGGTCCCAGACTGTCTTTGGTATGAGGTGTGGCATGGGGTCCCTGTAGATGTGGACACACTGCTGATTTGTGTGTCCTAGGGACAGAGGTGTGGGTTTGCTGGGTGGGTGCTATGGTGCTGTTTCCAGATGGGGGAGGCTCTGTGGTGGTGTGTGACTGGAACTGGGTAACCGGCTGTCCAGTGGTCCCTGATGGGCCAGGTAGGTCATCCAGATCCTAAAGACCAGAGTTGTTGTCATCACTGTGGGCCTCTTCAGTTGGGGGACTGGATAGTGCTGGCACCTCCTCTCCGCTGACATTGGCTGAGGTGCCTGTGGGGATGTAATTGATGTGTTATGGTTTATATGTCTGACATATTGTACAGTGGTGGCTTCCCCACTATGGTTGGATTTGTCCTGCCAGCTTTCACTTGTTTATGTTGGTGTATGGTGGGATTGTTGGTTCTCTATGGTGTGCATGCTTTAATGATGAGTGTCCATGCAGGGCTGTGAGGGGTGTCCATGCATTGGTACAGCATGAAGGGCTTGGCATTGGGATGAGTGAGATGTGGTGGTGGGGTGTGTGGGATGTAGTGAAGTAATGGGAGTGAGGGTGAGGGTATGTGTTGGCATGCAGGTAGGGTAGTTGAGAGTAGAGAGTTGACTTACCAGAGTCCAGTCCTCCTCCAACTCCGGCCAGGCCCTCAGGATGCAGTATTGCCAAGACTTGCTCCTTCCATGCTGTAAGCTGTGGGGGAGGAGGTGGGGGTCCACCGCCAGTCCTCTGGATAGCGAGCTGGTGTCTTGCTGCTATGGAACGTACCCTCCCCGTAGGTTGTTCTACCTCTTCCTGATGTCATTCCTAGTTCTGTGGTGCTGTCCCACGGCGTTGACCCTGTCCACCATTCTCCACCATAGCTCTATCCTTCTGGCTATTGATATCTGCTGCATCTGCGCTCCAAATAGCTGCGGCTCTATCCTGCCGATTTCCTCCACCATGACCCTTACCTCCTCCTCTGTGAAACGGGGTGTCTTTGTGGTGCCATGGGATTTATGTGATGTGTGTTGGTGAGGTGAGGGTGTTGGTGAGGGTGTGGTGGGTAATGTGTTGGGGTGTGTGATGTGGACTGCATGAGTGGTGTATAGGTGTTAGTAGTGTGTGGCTCTAGTTGTGTCAGTGGCCTTGGTGCCTCTCTGGTGGCAATGCTTTGTAGTCGTAAAGGGTTGTGGGTAATGTGTGTGTGTGTTTTATAGTGGTGTAGGTGTGTGGGTGTGGTGTGTGTATGGGTGTCAGGTGTGTGTTGCTTGAATTGTCCAATGTGGTGTTGTTTTCTTTGTGGATGTTCATTGTGAGTGAAGCGGTATGTACCACCAATGGTTTACCACCGGTGAAAGTCCCCTCTGGTCATTCGTGGGTCATAATGTGGAGGGCATTGTTCTGTTGGCGTAACAATGTGCGTTTCGATACTGCCACTTTCTCATTGACCTTTGGGCTGGTAAATTTGTATGTGTGGCTGTATTCTGTCAGATTGTTGTGTGATGTCATAATAAAGTGAATGGATTTCTGCCGCCGCAGTGGTAAGTTGGCGTCCGTCAGAATGGCGGTAAGTGGGATTTACTACCAATGTCATAATGAGGGCGTATGTGTTTAAAAAAATATATATATATTTCATTTAAATACTGCTATACATTTTGTTGCCCTTTAACCCCTTCGCTGCCAGGCCTTTTCCCCCTCCTGTGCCGGGCCTTTTTTTGGCTATTTGGGGCAGTCCGCGCTTAGGCCCTCATAACTTTTTGTCCACATAAGCTAGCCAAGCCAAATTTGCGTCCTTTTTTTCCAACATCCTAGGGATTCTACAGGTACCCAGACTTTGTGGGTTCCCTTGAAGGAGGCCAAGAAATTAGCCAAAATACAGTGAAAATTTCATTTTTTTTAAACAAATGGGAAAAAGTGGCTGCAGAAGAAGGCTTGTGGTTTTTTCCCTGAAAACGGCATCAACAAAGGGTTTGCGGTGCTAAAATCACCAGCTTCCCAGCTTTCAGGAACAGGCAGACTTGAATCAGAAAACCCAATTTTTCTACACAAATTTGGCATTTTACTGGGACATACCCCATTTTTACAATTTTTTGTGCATTCAGCCACCTTCCAGTCAGTGACAGAAATGGGCATGAAACCAATGATGGATCCCAGAAACCTAAACATTTATAAAAAGTAGACACAATTCTGAATTCAGCAAGGGGTCATTTGTGTAGATCCTACAAGGGTTTCCTACATAAAGTAACAACTGAAAAATAAAAATATTGAAATTGAGGTGAAAAAAACATCACTTTTTCTATACGTTTTACTCTGTAACCTTTTCCTGCAATGTCAGATTTTCGAAAGCAATATACCGTTACGTCTGCTGGACTCCTCTGGTTGCGGGGATATATAGGGCTTGTAGGTTCATCAAGAACCCTAGGTACCCAGAGCCAATAAATGAGCTGCACCCTGCAGTGCATTTTCACTCTATACCGGGTATACAGCAATTAATTTGCTGAAATATAAAGAGTGAAAAATAGCTATCAAGAAAACCTTTGTATTTCCAAAAAGGGCACAAGATAAGGTGTTGAGGAGCAGTGATTATTTGCACATCTCTGAATTCCGGGGTGACCATACTAGCATGTGAATTACAGGGCATTTCTCAAATAGATGTCTTTTTTACACATTCTCTTATATTTGGAAGGGAAAAATGTAGAGAAAGACAAAGGGCAATAACACTTGTTTTGCTAATCTATGTTCCCCCAAGTCTCCCGATAAAAATGATACCTCACTTGTGTGGGTAGGCCGAGCGCCCGCGACAGGAAACGCCCCAAAACGCAACGTGGACACATCAAATTTTTTTAAAGAAAACAGAGGTGTTTTTTGCAAAGTGCCTACCTGTAGATTTTGGCCTCTAGCTCAGCCGGCACCTAGGGAAACCTACCAACCCTGTGCATTTTTGAAAACTAGAGACCTAGGGGAATCCAAGATGGGGTAACTTGTGGGGCTCTGACCAGGTTCTGTTACCCAGAATCCTTTGCAAACCTCAAACTTTGGCTAAAAAAACAAATTTTCCTCAAATTTTGGTGACAGAAAGTTTTGGAATCAGAGAGGAGCCACAAATTTCCTTCCACCCAGCGTTCCCCCAAGTCTCCCGATAAAAATGATACCTCGCTTGTGTGGGTAGGCCAAGCGCCTGCGACAGGAAATGCCTCAAAACGCAACGTGGACACATCACATTTTTTTAAAGAAAACAGAGGTGTTTTTTGTAAAGTGCCTACCTGTGGATTTTGGCCTCTAGCTCAGCTGGCACCTAGGGAAACCTACCAAACCTGTGCATTTTTAAAAACTAGAGACCTAGGGGAATCCAAGATGGGGTGACTTGTGGGGCTCTGACCAGGTTCTGTTACCCAGAATCCTTTGCAAACCTCAAAATTTGGCTAAAAAAACAAGTTTTCCTCACATTTTGGTGACAGAAAGTTCTGGAATCAGAGAGGAGCCACAAATTTCCTTCCACCCAGCGTTCCCCCAAGTTTCCCAATAAAAATGATACTCACTTGTGTGGGTAGGCCTAGCGCCCGCGACAGGAAATGCCCCAAAACGCAACGTGGACACATCACATTTTTTGAAAGAAAACAGAGGTGTTTTTTGCAAAGTGCCTACCTGTAGATTTTGGCCTCAAGCTCGGCCTACACCTAGGGAAACCTACCAAACCTGTGCATTTTTGAAAACTATAGACCTAGGGGAATCCAAGATGGGGTGACTTGTGGGGCTCTGACCAGGTTCTGTTACCCAGAATCCTTTGGAAACCTCAAAATTTGGCTAACAAAAACACATTTTCCTCACATTTTGGTGACAGAAAGTTCTGGAATCAGAGAGGAGCCACAAATTTCCTTCCACCCAGCGTTCCCCCAAGTCTCCAGATTAAAATTATACCTCGCTTGTGTGGGTAGGCCAAGCGCCCGCGACAGGAAATGCCTCAAAACGCAACGTGGACACATCACATTTTTTTAAAGAAAACAGAGGTGTTTTTTGTAAAGTGCCTACCTGTGGATTTTGGCCTCTAGCTCAGCTGGCACCTAGGGAAACCTACCAAACCTGTGCATTTTTAAAAACTAGAGACCTAGGGGAATCCAAGATGGGGTGACTTGTGGGGCTCTGACCAGGTTCTGTTACCCAGAATCCTTTGCAAACCTCAAAATTTGGCTAAAAAAACAAGTTTTCCTCACATTTTGGTGACAGAAAGTTCTGGAATCAGAGAGGAGCCACAAATTTCCTTCCACCCAGCGTTCCCCCAAGTTTCCCAATAAAAATGATACTCACTTGTGTGGGTAGGCCTAGCGCCCGCGACAGGAAATGCCCCAAAACGCAACGTGGACACATCAAATTTTTTGAAAGAAAACAGAGGTGTTTTTTGCAAAGTACCTACCTGTAGATTTTGGCCTCAAGCTCGGCCTACACCTAGGGAAACCTACCAAACCTGTGCATTTTTGAAAACTATAGACCTAGGGGAATCCAAGATGGGGTGACTTGTGGGGCTCTGACCAGGTTCTGTTACCCAGAATCCTTTGGAAACCTAAAAATTTGGCTAACAAAAACACATTTTCCTCACATTTTGGTGACAGAAAGTTCTGGAATCAGAGAGGAGCCACAAATTTCCTTCCACCCAGCGTTCCCCCAAGTCTCCAGATTAAAATTATACCTCACTTGTGTGGGTAGGCCTAGCGCCCGCAACAGGAAATGCCCTAAAACGCAACGTGGACACATCACATTTTTTGAAAGAAAACAGAGGTGTTTTTTGCAAAGTGCCTACCTGTAGATTTTGGCCTCTAGCTCAGCCGGCACCTAGGGAAACCTACCAAACCTGTGCATTTTTGAAAACTAAAGACCTAGGGGAATCCAAGATGGGGTGACTTGTGGGGCTCTGACCAGGTTCTGTTACCCAGAATCCTTTGAAAACCTCAAAATTTGGCTAAAAAAACACATTTTCCTCACATTTCGGTGACAGAAAGTTCTGGAATCTGAGAGGAGCCACAAATTTCCTTCCACCCAGCGTTCCCCCAAGTCTCCCGATAAAAATGATACCTCACTTGTGTGGGTAGGCCAAGCGCCCGCCACAGGAAATGGCACAAAACACAACGTGGACACATCACATTTTTTCATAGAAAACAGTGCCTACCTGTGGATTTTGGCCTCTAGCTCAGCCGGCCCCAGGGGGGGCAGAAATGGCCTAAAATAAATTTGTCCCCCAACCCCTCCCAGGAGCGACCCTTGCCTACGGGGTCGCTCCCCTTGCATGAATCCGTGGTGCCTAGTGGTTTGTGCCCCTTGGGGGCAGATTCACCTAAAATCGGCCAATCTGCCCCCAAGGGGGGCAGAAATGGTCTAAATACAATTTGCCCCCCAGGGGAGCGACCCTTGCCTAATGGGTCGCTCCCCATCTCTGAAAAAACAAACAAAGAAAAAAAAAACAAAAAAAAAAATTTGCCCTGGCGCCTAGAGGTTTCTGCCCCCCCTGGGGGCAGATCGGCCTAATAACAATAGGCCGATCTGCCCCCGGGGGAGCAGAAATGTCCTAAAATAAATTTTCACCCCACTCCCCCAACCCTACCCCGGGAGTAACCCTTGCCTACGGGGTCGCTCCCCGTGCGTGACATTGGCGCCAAGAAAAAAATCCACAGTGCCTAGTGGTTTCTGCCCCCTTGGGGGCAGATTGACCTCAAATCGGCCAATCTGCCCCCAAGGGGGGCAGAAATGGTCTAAATACAATTTGCCCCCCAGGGCAGCGACCCTTGCCTAATGGGTCGCTCCCCATCTCTAAAAAAACAAACAAACACAAAAAAAAAGCAAAAAAAAATTTGCCCTGGCGCCTAGAGGTTTCTGCACCCCCTGGGGTAGGCCTGATAACAATAGGCCGATCTGCCCCCAGGGGGGGCAGAAATGGCCTAAAATAAAACTGGGGGCCCCCATTTCTGCCCCCCTGAGGGCAGATCATCCTAATAATAGGCTGATCTGCCCCCGGGGGGGGGGGGCAGAAAAGGCCTTCCCAAAAAATGCCCCCCCTGGGAGCGACCCTTGCCCAAGGGGTCGCTCCCTTATGTCCATTTAAAAAAAAAATAATAATCCCTGGCGTGTAGTGGGCGTTTCAAAAGACGGATTGCAAGCAATCCGGCTTTTGAAACGCTTGGAGAGACTTCAAAGGGAAGGAAATACATTTCCTTCCCTTTGAAGCCTCTCCTTGCCTCCTCCATGTGATCGAAAGAGAAATGCTTTGCATTTCTCTTTCGATCGCGCTGGAAGCTGAGCTTCCAGCGCGATGGGGGTGGCTCTGTGACATTCAGCGCGCACGCGCGCTGATGTCAAAGGGGGGGCTGGGGGGGTCGGGGGTGGAAGGGATTCTCCTTCCATCCCTGCCTCTGCCTTTATTTTTAATTGGTGACTTGTGAGGCGCCCAGTTGCTATTTGTAAATAAAAGATGTCAGAACTCAACTATTTTCAGGTAATAGAGTCAAGTTCTGATCAGATGTTACAATGCCTGCTGCCAGAACCAGCAGCTGAGATGAATTGCTTGTCAGGTCACAGAGCATAATTGAAGTAGCTATTTAGCAACCAAAACTGAATGATGCTTTTCTTTCTTCTGTCCATGACAAGCATAGAGAAAATATTTATTTCTGACACAACTGAAATAATTACAGGAAAGCTAAAATCTTTCTGCGTGTTTCTAAACATTCCGAGCTACTGCACTTTTTTTTTTTTTAAACGGACTTGTATTGAACTGTTTCTAATATGTGTTTGTAATAAATATCTAATAAGTTTTTGATATATTTTGTTTTGCATTAAAGGTTTTATTTGTAATCTTCATGTTTGTAAACATGCCTGCTGTTTCGTGAGAAAAACTACACACTTAGGTTTTAAGAGATATGTGGGAAAGATGATGGGGTGATCATATATTTTATGTGTTAATGTACCCCATAATATACATTATAAGGATATTGCAAGTTACCTTGGAGTTCCACAACCTTATAAAGCAACTCATCCTTCAGCCTCATTCCTGTATATGGTCATTGAACTCCTCAGTGGCTTGAAATGTCCTGATAATGTATGACGGGAGGATTTTATCCCTTATATCACAAAGAGTGCGGCAAGGATCTGCACTGTTCCCCATCCTTTGCAACCTCCGTCTCCTTAGCAGGATGTATGGTGAAGGTCAGACTGTCTTACAAAAAGGAATGGGCTGACTCTCATGGATCAAAAACTAAATAAATACCAGAGGGCTATTTGTAAACAGAAGTATGTTCTAACATTATTTTCAATTACCATGTACATTTTTAAAAATCCCATCAAGAATCAAAGAGGTTCCAAATTATGTAATGCATTAAAGACTTTACCTGCCCTTCAAGAAAATTCCAGAAAATTGGTGATGAATTCTATAATTGTAAATTCCCAGTGACAGGAATCATCCACTCAGAAGCACCTTGTTATAATCTGGCAACTATCTTCATAATCAAAGCCGAAGTTCTAGGAAACTACCTCCAGATCAAGACTTTTGAAGAGGATCCAAGATGTGAAGCCTTTTGGACCCATGACTGGTGAAGCTTGACGTGGAGAAGATGAGGCATCTTCACATGTGGAAATCAGGGGTAATGATAGGGCAGTGATGTTGATTGGGGGCCAGATTGATGGCCTGTGCTAACCAGGACATGGAGTAATGGTGCTTGCAGGTTGTATAGCCAGTGCTGAGCATTTATGAGGCAGCCACTCCCCAAGTGAGAGGAAGAGGTGCAGCATGTGTCATCAGAGAGGACCAAGAACCACAGCAGAGATGGGCTTGGAGAACCCCATGAAGTAATTGGACCCAGAGGGGAGAAAGCCTTGCCGGGGTGGGGTCCTGTGAGAGAGGAGAAAAAGCAGAGGTGGAAAAATGCTTTCCAGTCTGCACACCAAGAGGAGTTGGAATACCGAACCCATGATTTTTATATGGAGGCTTCTTGAGAGAATGGGTTGACCGGAGGATCGCACCATCCACTGGAAATAGTTGAGAGTTGGGGAGTTCCCCATTGGCGGCACCAAGCAAGTTGAAAGATGTGGCAGTGAAATAAAGGGAATCAAGGATTTTATTAACTCAAGGGGCACTACTTCCAAGAACAATAATAACGAGCTGACAGATTCTGAAGCAAAGTGCATATTTCTGATAAAAGGTGAGTAAATGCTGATGTGTTCCATCTGTGATCTCAACAGTGATATGAACTATGAAGGAGGAGATTAGCAACATAAAAAACTCAGACAGAGATGTATACAAAAAGTTGAAGACCCTTTCCCAAAGAATTGTAATAGTGGAACAGAAATTGAAGAGGGCAGAAGAGTGTGTGCAAAGATTAGAGGGCCATGTGATTGAGCTGCACAAAAAACTGAGTGAAACTAGGCGCTCTAAGATCAAAGCATTGGAGGCTTGGGTATCCACCAAAGAAAGATCAAGACTTTGGACAACTTCCAGAGCGGCACACAGGTTAGAGTCTTAGAGATTCCAGCAGTGGTATATGAGGAGATACTTGCAGCTGGTCTTTCTGGTGTACTCGTCAATCTTTGGGACTACATAAGGATGAGACTTAAACAATGGTGGTGAAGGGTTTTTGCCCTTCCCGGAGCTAGCAGTAAAAGTGAGCAGGGTCTACCATTCTGCTGACATGTTCTGAGATCTGAGATTGCAAATGTTGATGGTGATCATTCAGAAAAAAAAACAAAGTAGAGAAAACTGTCTCTTTCTTATCTTAGTCCAATTGCATTAATTAGGCAAATTGATATAATTAAATGAGAATTGAATAAGAGAGGTTTCATAAGCAGGCTACCAAGTCTAATAGACATTTGAGCACAAGAGGAGGCAATACTTGTTTTTGAGGGATGACTCTGCACAGGCTTTTTTAGACATAGCACATTCAGTAGCTTTGTAAGATAGTAGAGTGGGTCTGGGGATGATGAGACTCAATAACATGTGCTTCATTGGAACTAGTGATTTTGTGAACCTTGAGTGTTTGGTTTGCTGGCAATTTATTCTGTGGGGCCAGAAGATATTCATTGAAGAATGGTTATATAATTTGTTTGACCTGTCAGCCTTAGAGAGGTCTTTCCCCAAACTGTTTTTCTTTCACCAATCCTATTTTTATTGAATTCATTATTATTGGCCTTAGGACTGAGCATTTTATCACTAGTTTCCACTGCTAAAGTGCTTGTGCACACTCCCTAAAACATGGTCAAACTGGCCTACACCTATTGGCATATTGAATTAACTTCTAAGTCCCTAGATAAGAGATATACCATGTATCCAGAGCTGGCAATGTAAATTCTACTACTTGGCCTGCAGCACGTATTATACTACCCACTTAAGTAGCTTTTTCAAACATATCTCAGTCTATCCACTGCAGTCTGCAGGCTGTTTTAAACTGTCAATTTGACTTGGCAGAATAACCCCTTTGCCACATTTATAACTCCCTTTTTTATTACATATAACTCACCCTTAAGGTAGGCCATTAACAGCCCATAAGGCAAGGTGCATTGTAATTAGTAACTTGGATATGTACTTTTAGATTTTACATGTCCTAGTATTGAAAAACTCTCAAATTCCTTTTTCACTACTGTGAAGCCTACCTCTCACATAGGGTGACATTGGGTTAACCTTTTACATTTAATAAGTTTTAACTTTTGATTGGGAGCAGGAGGGACAATTATATTTAGAAATTGAAGTTTAAAATTCTTTTAGTGGAAAAGTAGAATTTTATGTCACAATTTTTACAATCCCACTTTTCAAACACCTACAAAATAGTGATGGATGGAATGCTTGAATTAATTTTAGCCACTGGTAATTACTTGGGGCTGCATCCCAATTTATTATTTTGTACACAATGCCACCTCAGGTTGGACCCAGCTATCTGAAATCTGCCTTGACACTGCTCCAATCAGAACAGTCCAACCCGAGCTGCCAAGCTATGTCCTCCCTGAAATGGAACACAAGCACCCCAGGACTGGTTTCACCATAGTTATAGCGTCAGCAGCTGGGAACAGCATGGTTCAAATAACACAGTGTGCACGTGACCCTCGTCTAGGCATACTTGTCCCACTCAGCACAACACACTAAAGTATGCAAAAAAACGAATGGTGGAATGATAAAATTAATCTCAGCCACTGGTGATTACTCGGAGCTGCATCCCAATCCATCAATATTTTGCCTACTGTGTCACCTCAGTTTGGAGCCAGCTATATGCAAATCATTCTTGACCCTGCTCCAGTCATAAAAGTCCAGATCGGATGGCCAAGTCAGCTCCTCCCTGCACTACACCCCAAGAAACCCAGGACTGGTTTCACTCTAGTTATGGGCTTATCAGCTGAGTACAGCATGGTTCCTGTAACACAGTGTGTACGGACCCACGTCTGCGCATACCCGTCCCACCTTGGGTGACACACTAAAGTATACAAAAAAGGAGTTGATGGAATGCTTGAATTCATCTTAGCCACTGATAATTACTCAGGCCGCATCCCAATCCATTGCTATTTTGTACACCATGTCACCTTAGTTTGGACCCAACCATATGCAGATCAGCCTTGACCATGCTCCAATTAGAACAGTTCAGCCAGACCCACCAAGCCAGGTATATCCTGAACCCGAAAACAAGCAACCACAACCAGTTTGACCCTAGTTCTGGACTCATTAGCTGGGTACAGCTTGGTTTCAGTGACACAGTGTTCATGGGACTCAAGTGAATCTCCTCTTTATGTTCTTGCTCTGCCTCTGAGTCTTCTTGGTACACTCAGGACTCCTAATGAAACTTACCCTGCTTCAAATACTTTTGTCATTCTCCTTTACTCTATAATACGGTTAATGTTTTTTTTTCATTACGTAGTCCTTCTTCTAGTCCTCCACAAATAAAAATTGGTGAAAACTTAAGACTTGAGTTTACTTACAGGACAGGTTCAGCCAGGTACCCAAGAGTGATGGACATTCCAAGAAGAATGGAGATGCACCACCCAATTTGGCAATCCTAATTTTTAGAACTGGATGGGTTAACTTAGTTCAATCCCCCATACTTTGTATTTTTCAAACTTAGAAGACATAACATTTAGAGATATAGGCCCATATTTATACTTTTTGACGCTAAACTGCGCTAACGCAGTTTAGCGTCAAAAAGTTTTGCGCCGTCTAACGCCATTCTGAAGCGCCATGCGGGCGCCGTATTTATGGAATGGCGTTAGACGGCGCAATCAGACCGGCGCTGCCTGGTTTGCGTGGGAAAAAACCACGTAGACCAGACAGCGCCGGCGTAGGGGGAAAATGGCGCATGGGCGTCTTAAAATGGGGCAAGTCAGGTTACGTCGAAAAAATCGTCTTAACCCGACTTGCGCCATTTTTTAACGACGCCCATCCCCCATCAACATGACTCCTATCATTGTAAAGATAGGAGTCATGCCCCCTTGCCCAATGGCCATGCCCAGGGGACTTCTGTCCCCTGGGCATGGTCATTGGGCATAGTGGCATGTAGGGGGGCACAAATAAGGCCCCCCTATGCCACCAAAAAAAAATATAAAAAATAAAAAATTATACTTACCTGAACTTACCTGAATGTCCCTGGGGTGGGTCCCTCCATCCTTTGGTGTCCTCCTGGGGTGGGCAAGGGTGGCAGGGGGGGTCCCTGGGGGCATGGGAGGGCACCTGTGGGCTCATTTTGAGCCCACAGGCCCCTTAACGCCTGCCCTGAGCAGGCGTTAAAAAGTGGCGCAAATGCGCCGTTTTTTGCCACGCCAACTCCCGGGCGTCTCTTTTGCCCGGGAGTATAAATACCACGTAAAGGCCTGGGAGTCATTTTTTAGACGGGAACGCCTCCCTTGCATATCATTAACGCAAGGAAGGGGTTCACGCTAAAAAATGACGCACATTCCGGGAACTTTGGCGCTATTCGCCTCTAACGCCATAGTATAAATATGGCGTTAGTTGGCGTTAGTTTTGCGTCGAAATTGCGTCAAAAAAAACGACGCAATTTCGGCGCAAACGGAGTATAAATATGGCCCATACTATCTTGGGTCTCTCTGGAGCAACTGTTTGCAATGCATTTAACTGAACTGTGGCATTCTTATCCCTTTATCGTTTCCATCCACAACAGATTGATGATGATGTGGTGTACTGCGCAATGATGAATGTTGTCATGTGTAGTGTTTGTCTTTGTCACACCTTTCCCTAACTCTTCTTCCCAATCCATTCATAGAGCCCCCTAACCTTCTTTCCCAGGGCTGTGTGATTAATTGAGGTGTGACTTAAATTTACAATATCAATGGATCATAAACTTGCTGGAGCGATGTGATGAAAGCAACACCAGCTCACTGCATAACCTTCTGTTACCTAAGCAATATACCACACTGGCCCCATCAACATCATGAGTAAGGCCTGTTGCGTGTTGTATAAATGCTTAACCTTGTCCAACCACTCTTGACTCTGAGCCCACTTTTCTGACTCGTTGATTTCAATTCCTAAATTTGTTTTTCAAAACTAGCTCCTGAACTGTTGCTTAAAAGAAGTTGATATTGCTAGTTTGTTATTGTCATATCAGGTTTTCTTTGTTGTGTGTCAAACACTGTTGTTGTGGAAAATCCCTGTAGTAAGAAGACTCCCTGGTTTAATTTTTCAGAACTATGGGTTGAAGTTAACTTGTTTAGTTAGTAATTAACTCCTATTAAAGAAGCTGTAGTCTCACTTGTCTATGTGTATCTAGGTTTTTAGGCAAATAAGGCAATGACAATCATTCCCTAGTGGTCAATCTAGTTGCAGAGGGTAATAGAGCAAGGGTATTAATAAATGAGATACACTTTTTTATCAGATTTTTAAAATAAACGACACTAAAAGACAGCAGTGCAAACTAAACCACCAAAATAAACATTAGAGGCATAGCAAGTAAAATAAATTATCCCCTTTATTTTAAACACATACAAAAACCCACCCTTTCCACCCACAACAGGCCCAACCCTCTTCCCGAACAAATAGCCCAGTCCCCAAAAGGGCCAATGAAATGTCCAATAGGAAATAAATAATGTTCTGGAAAAAATCCCCACCTCAATCTCTCCACACCCTCTCTACCGACAAAAACTGTCCCTCCCACCGAAACAAAAAATAAAAAAGAGTCAGAAGAGGGTGTTCTCAAGAGGTCTTGAGATCTTTGAGGGTTGCCTTCATGCGTGCCATCCTGCGGTCTAGGCGGACAAGGTTTTGGTGGGCACAGTGTTGGAAAATGCAGTCCAAATGCGAGTTGAGGGGCAGCAGTTGTAGAAAGGCGATTAGCTGATGCCAGCTGGTGGCTGCGATACTCTCCAGCAAATGCCACTGCAGTCAGGCTGCAATCTGCTAGCGAGTCAGATGATGTCAACAAGGAATAGCTATAGCAGGAAAAAAAGAAAACTGACAAATTAAAAAGCATGCCTTGCACAAATAATAACTTTTTAAAAGGTACAGTGGCACAGTAGCAGTAAATCGCTGGTCTCTTAGGGCCATTGGAATTTGATTACAGCGAGTCACAGGGCCATTTTGTACCCACATAAGCCTCACTGTAGTGGACAAATGTCAAACAGGTAAAATTTGAACTGGCATGAAACCGTTATGGAAGCCATGAAATATTAATCAATTATACATAAATGTGATGCATGCAGGGGAATTTTCAATTTTTGGGGGATGGATGGGAGAGATCTTTAGATAGAAATTAAGGACTCAAGTATTAGGAGGTAATGGGGTGGGCACTGGGAGGGAAGAGAAACACAACTTTTAAGTTTGCGATGCATTGACAACTTTGTAAATGCTGCACTAACTGAAGGAGATGCACATTGCACAGAACACACTATTTTACTGCCGTATTGATCCACACTGCAGTTATGTTGTAGTAGCATTGGTGACTAATGTGGAGGAAGGTAAGATGATGGGTAGGGGGATATGTATCTGCCTTGCTTCAACTAAAGAGGTTAAGGGAGAAAACAGAAAAATAAAATACCCCCCTTTTGAATCAAAGCTTTGATAACCATGCAAACCAAGCAAAGTAGGTGAACAACAGTCATGTCCCTCCCCACAACAACTCCCTTAATTTTTGATCTAACCAATTATATATTCATTTTTTCATTCATATATTCTGTTCACCCTTTGGTACCTACCATTTGTACACTCACCTATCCAGTATCCACTATTTCAAACACCCTGCTTTCACCTATCCATCTATTTACCCATGTATCGTTCGTTACCATCCACCCATTCCTCAACCGAGCATTGGTTTTTACCCATCCACCCTTCATGCACTGAAACATCATTTCACTCCTTTAACTCCTTTAATCCATCCATCCTTTCACCCACCCATACATCTCCTATCACTCACATACACATCTTTTCTGTTCATACTGTTTTACTCAAATACCATTTCACCCATTCTTTCTTTTAGCCTTCCATCCTTGCTACTGTTAATCGCCAAAACATAGTTTGACAAGCAGAGGCAAACACAGTAATGTTGTACTTTTCTAAACCAGATTGTCTAGTATGATGGACTCAACTCGAGTTGACCTATTACCTTTACTTTCCGAATTCCTATAGCTAAGCCATATTCCATATTTCCTGAACTATGGGCAATATTATTTACAAACTTTTGTGGTAGGTCAGCGCTGCAACCCTTCTTGCAGCACTGTGCTGCATCAAAAAAAAGGGTGGAAATGTGCTGTATCTGCAACCGATTTGGTGCATTGCCGTTGTTTTCCCCTGCATTGGCAACAGCACACAATGGGCTGCCATGAGTCAATGCAGGCACCCCTGCACCATGCTGCAAGGACACCTGCATTGAGGGAATGTTTGTGACTCACCTTGCTAGCTCAAACTGGTTTACATAATAAATAACCATAACGTTAACTTAACTTTTGAGAGTCAGCACTGCTATTAGAAAAAAAGTAGCATTGTGGAACACAGACAACAAATAACCATTACTCACCAAGCCTCGACACATTGATACCCAGTAGGTTGAGTATGTCCTGTTCCTGGTCGATGATGTCCACCCAATGGTGCATCAACTGCTGCTGGGTGTGCTGGACCCCAGTGTGCCACAAAAGAATCGGAGCATCCTCCTGTCCTATCCTAAATGAGACTACTGGATTTCTAGGCAGCAGCATCGATCACGGTGTGGGGGACTGAGTCGGACCCACGTGTAAGGAACTCTGTCACCCTAAATCCGGTCTCGCTAGCAGATGTAAGGGCCACATGCTTTTGAACCAATAAAGCCTTCAGTCGACTCAACTTGTCGAAATTATCCTTGGAAGTAGCAATATGAGGCCAGATGTCCGCTACCTCCCTAATTTGAGTGGGGGAAAACAACACATTCCCGCAGCACGTAACGGCCTTGATGACAACGACAACGTAAACTATTCCGGCACGCATGCCACAGCAGCGTTCGCTGTTAAGAACAATGTAACTGCCGTTAGAAAGCACCTGGAAAGTGTTCTTAATAACCGGGACTGGAACTCCCTTCAGATAACAAGCTAAGTTAGCAATCGAAGCGTTACACGCTCCGTGCAAGGACAGCTGTTTACAAACCATGGAATGGCTGACAGAAGCTTCGCATTCACTACCGCTAAGAAAAACCTCCCTCAAACCATTAATACATCTGTATAAAAAGGGAAGCTCCCACACCTCGTGTATGTAACTGTCTCCCAACCGTTCATATCTACCCACCGGAATGTGCTTCAAACAAGAAGTAAATTGCAGAGTGGAGATAGACAGATTAATTACCCCATGAATCAACCACTCAGCTGACGGAATTTCAGCAACCGTGAAAGGCAGTTTTTCCAATATTTTTATATTCAACATGACATACGTCGCTTCCTTTTTAGCCATCAGCTGTTGTTGACGAGTTAAATTAATGGGGACAAAGATCTCTCTGGCACGAATGTGCTGCCACGGAACGCGACCTGCCTTCAAGGTCTGAAGAGTCCAACCCAGCTGCATGATGGACCGTGTCTAACTCTGCCCATGATATAAAGAAGACATATCTGATTTAATAATGTCTATAGCAGAGGAAACAATGCTGTCAATTGTGTAAACACGGTCAGAAAGGGTATGCATGCCATTATCTACAACAGACAAAGCCTGCATCAGGTTTTCCTGATCAATTTGCCTCAGCCGGGCCGCTGCCTCCTGCTGTGAAAGCTTCCAAATCTCATTATATACTTCGTATAAAAATAGTTTCTTCCGTGGTACCTTAGGTCCTGACAAAAAATCTGGTAAGTCAGTATCATTAGACAGTAACGTGAGAAGTGATTTAACTGCATCCAGCGTGGACGATTTCAACCATTGCTGACAAAGCTTTCCCACGCTGTATGTAGTTATGATATCAGCATGTTCTGGTGAAATGTAACGAGGGTCTGCCCTACTAGTCCTGAACCCCCCTGAAGAGGTGACAAAACGTTGATGACACTTATTAGTGTCTGCAGGCCATAATAACCACCCGCCCGGATGTACCAATGAAGTGTTAAGCGTACCATTCTAGTGTAAACTCACTAAACGTAGCATTTACATATCGCTGCCAATTGTTCAATTTGGAAGCAACAGGTATACTAGGCAAATTCAACTCTCTAATCGTTGCCAAGCCCAAACAGCTAGTCTGTTGTACTGTGTCATTGAGGAAAATCATCTGCACAGGGATAATACATGCTCTATATAATATGTCCCTGCCCTGCATTTGCCAATTTTTCGTTCCCCAGACACTTTTCAAATCAACAGTCTTAAACCAATATTCATACCCCTCAACCGAAAGTTTAGACACAAACAAATTTGAATACAGTAATTTAGTATCGGTCAATAACATTAGCTTATTAGCATACGGAGTAACTGTAAAATAGTAAGACTTAGCATTTTGTTGATTATGCCCAGAAAAGTATGCAAATTTATCATAATACATTTTTGAACTCCCTTGTAGAGGAGTTGGGCAATGTTCCCATTGCACATAATCAAATATGGACTTAGGGCTACTTGCTTTATGAATAAAGTGGTGTCCATAATAGTTGTAGCAAAACATGTCACCATGATTATCTCTAAATAGGTAAGCATCTTCATCGTTATAGACAGTATAATATTGCAAGTCTGTCAGCATAGAATCTACTGTCTTCACATCCCAATCATCAGAAACAATGCCTGGTATAACAATATCATTCATTGATAACTTGAGGACATACGGTATTTGAATCAATTCAGTGGGACCATATATATCAAACATTACTTTATCCCACACAATCCCATCTGGAATCGGTATTGCAGAAATGTTTACATTGGACAAGTCTCTTCGAATCATATGAGACGAAAAATGTAGTTTTAACACAGTCTCCACGTGCTCAATGTCAGATTGTTCAGGAAGAAAATGACCATGTATTACTAGAAAAAAAGTAACCACAAATCCCAACCACAAAAAAAGAGTCATAACAGCCATAAAAAGCCACAAACAGTTCCAAGGAAAAACAAAATATGTGCGTTTAAGCCAACACAGCAGCTTACGTGGACCTCGGACTGAAGACATCGAGGACAAGGAGCCGGACACTGCATCATCAGTGTCGTTGAAGCAGCCAGAGGCAGTTCTTGCAAAAGGTGCAACTGTGAACAAAGAAGCAGATGGAGGCTCTCGCCTTGGCACACTATAAACCACATGTTCAGAAACATCAGTAGAACGTACAGCAACTTGATCAAAAGATTCCAAATTAATCGTTGTCTGTGGAACAATCGCAAGATCATCTTCCACCCTCCCCAAGCTCGGAGAGGAAACAGCGTCTGTGTAAATCACCTGCAGCGGGACTTCTTCCCCAGTAGTGAGAGGGATTCCGGAACTACTGGGTGTCCCTCTTGGTCTGCTGTGCAGAATCGGCCACATGTTGTAACTTGACATTATCAATGGAAACAAAGCGATTTCCTTTAGCCCCTTGCAGCGGCGGTAAAATCACAGTTCTCGTGCCGCTAACCCCTAACACAGGGACAGGTGCTCGATAAGAAGGACCAAATTCTTTCTTTTCTGCGACCTTTTCACGCACTAGATCCCCAATCCTGGGTATCCAACCAGTAGGAGCTACCGGCTCATCCTTAATTCCTGAGGAGGCAGCACTTGCAGAAGAATTATCTTCACGGAATTGTTGTAAATCCTGCAAAACAGTGACACGATCATTTATGTCAAAGGGCGTATCTGCCGCCTCCACACCAGGACCATCTAGATCAGGAACATACATTTGTGTTCCAAACAGGCACTCATATGAAGTACGACCCCCCAGTGACCTTCTAGGCAAGTTATTAAGTGCTCTTTGTACTCCATACAGGTGGGCTAGACAACTACGACCCGTACCTATAACCCTGGCCGTTAAGGATTGCTTTAAATCACGATTTAAACACTCCACGACAGAATTTCCCTCGGGATGAAATGGAGACGAGAATTGGAGTTGGACCCCCAACGAAGCCATGGTGTCCCTGAATGCCTTAGAGGCAAAAGCAGGGCCCTGGACCGAATGAAAAGCTGCAACTGCAAATGTATCGACAAAGATGCGCAAATCTTTAATAACAGTCCGAGCGTCAGCTGAGCGTTGTGGCCAGACCCACACAAATCTGGAGCACGAATCTACAGGAACCAAGATATATTTTTATGCACTGTCTGGGGTCAACGGACCACAATGATCCAAGTACACACACTGTAAAGGTTTGTTTGAAATTAGAAGGGGCGTCTGCTGCGGGCGTCTAGCCGATGAAGCTTTAATTTGTTGACAAACATCACAACAAAGGACATATTGCTTTGTCTCTTTATAGAGACCAGGCCACCAGTAACAAGCCTGTAAATGCAAAATAGTGGCAGCCACACCAGCATTTGCAGATGCCGCCCCCTCATGTGCTGCAGAAATTAATCGAGGTCTCTCAATTTTATTTGGTAAATCACGTACACCAATGCCTGGAATATTAACAACAGCATTGAAAGCACTACTCAAGCAGTAACAATACTTAGAAGGAAATCCTTTAGGAAATAGCGTGCCATCAGCCGTAGCTTTTATGGCAGCCAAAATCTCTGTGTCTGGTTTGGAACTCGAACGAGTCACTGCGGCCACAGTGGCAACAGCCACTGCCGACTTCGCGGCTTCATCAGCCAAAGTATTCCCAGCAACGTGTATCCCAACGCGCTGGTGTCCAAGTGTATGCACAACATGGACCTTAGGAAGCGTCTCTTTCAGATCCGCAACCTTACCCCACAACAATTTGTGTTTAATGGTGTTGCCCTTAGAATCCCTGAACCCATTCAACTTCCAATAGTGTAGATATTCATTGAAAGACTGAACACAGTAGTAGGAGTCACAGACCAGCAAGGTTAAAATCGCCGGATCCGCGTGCTCCAACGCTAACAATAGAGCTTTGAGCTCAGCCAAATCTACTGTGCAATCTCCCAAGGTTTTAGTATAAGTATGTCGGGGGCAGAACACTTCCCCCTCCATAGTGCCGCTCACCACCGCACATGCAGCAGAATACTGTTGTTTAGTCCCAACCGCTGGTTGCGCAGAGCCATCGGTATACATGACCACCTGATATTGGTCAATAGGCAATGTGCCAGCAGGAACTGGGTACTCCATTTCATATTGAAGAAATTCTTGAGTCTGCAGTTTAGGGTCAAATATGTAATCTACAACGGTGGCTGTCAAAGACGTAGCCCATTGTATCCATCGCGGGTGTAAAGCTTTCGAATTAGGGACACTCGCTTTTGTAACAGCCTCTAAGGCCGGAATCGGGGAAACGACAATAATGCGTTGGCCCTGGGCAAGCGGTCTTTCTTTAATCACAGCCATCTGTACTGCAGTGAGTATTTTCTCAGTCTGTGCAAATCGTTGTTCTGCAGCAGAATACAAGTGGGACTTGTATGCAATCGGGACTGTCTCACCCTCATTAAAGGTGACATATGTAAACCCAACAGCCCCAGGTATCACCCTGATGACTAAATGTGTCTTATTGTCCCGTGTGTGTAAGTGTTGAACTGCTAAAAGATCAGTCTGCAAATCTCGTAGGATATGTGTATGCTCAATCGTCCAAAATCTACTCGAAAAATTCGGGCGAATCAACTCGTATAAGGGTTTTATACGCGTAGCATAATCAGGAATGTAAGTTCTGCCAAAATTCAGAAACCCCAACAATGACTGGAGCTTCCGAACCGTATTAGGAGGCTCCAATAAAGCACATTTCTCCAAAAAATGTGGCGCTAAGCTCTTGCCCTCACTCGACAACTCATATCCCAGGAAAATAACGCTGAGGAAGGCAATCTTTGATTTCTTAAAATTTAATTTATAGCCAATTTCAGCAAACCCCACAACAATGCGCGATACACGCCTTAGATGTTGCAGAATCTCATCGTCTGTCAGATATATGTCATCAACATATGATAACGCTTTAGGGTCCAACTCGTGCAGAATTTCAGTCACACGAGTCGAAAACAGTCCTGGGCTATTCTTATACCCCTGAGGCAAACGACAAAACTTTTTCTGAGAGCCAAACGCACTGAAACTGGTATAGTCCCGACTTTTGGGCGCTATATTTTGGCAGAAAAATCCATTCGAGATATCTAACGTTGTTTTGTATTTTTTACGCACTATATTATTCATAAGCGCTGCGCTATGTGAATTCTGAATTGCATATGTGCGCGTATGACCATTTAAATGTCTGTAATCCACCACTATCCTATATGAATGGTCCGGTTTAGCAACCAGAAATAAGGGATTATTCATCGGCGAGACACAGGGCTCAATTACACCTTGGTACTTCAATTGTGTAAGAATATTCCTAACCGATGACCTTGCTTCAAATTTGATAGGATACTGCGGCTGCGGCTGAGGTTCGCCCTTTATTGTAATTACATGATAAGGTGTTTGTCTATCCCACCCCACATTATTTCTATATAGAGCGGGGGCCTGTGCAAGAGCCCATAATTTACTATAGGACTCCGCTAGTTCTCTCGGAACAAGTGGTGAGAAGGAAGGTGCAATAACCTCTTCCCCCACTGGACAGTCGCGAACAAAGTCAGGCGGCCAATCTTGTTCGGCCAGCAGAACATCATATGATTTGACCACATGGTCCCAAAAGATGGCGTGTATAACGCGGTCAATGTCCCCTTCTAATTGCAGAGTCACTTGATATACTCTATCAGGCTCAGAGACTTGCATATCCGCCGTTTCGACTTGTATGAAGTCATCAGTTGCTTTCACCTCCAGATGCTCTAGAAGACTCCGGCAAACTATTGTGACCTCTGCCGCGCTGTCTAACAGTGCCAATGCCCATGTCTTGTTCGTCAAGAGAACTCTCTTCTTGAGCGGCATGTCTAATTGAGACTGGTGCCACTTTCTTCTTCTTAAATTGTTGCTTTTGTTGGAGCAGTTTTTCTTCCTGTTTAACAGAAACCTCCGCCGAGCGTTGTGACTCCTGTCTCGGTTTCACGTACTCAGTTCTCCGCTCTGACCGCCCACCTCTCTCACTTCTTTTGTCTGAGGAGTCCTGAAAGGAACGAGATTGGCGTGTATCAGTATTTTGATATCTATCAGGCGTCTTCAAATTATCCCTATTCCTGAGATTATACCTATTCTGCGGGGTCTCCGGTTGCAGAGACTGTCCCCCATCTTTCTTAGGTGTTTGCTGTTGTTTTTTATCCCAGCGCTTTTTAGTACCCTCAGGTTGCTGTTGTTTAGCATTGTCTTTATTATTTTTACCCTGTAATTGGGGTTTTTGTGGTCTAGCCCCTAGGCTATCACGACCAATACAAGAATATGTTTCTGCAATTATTCTCGGGAGTTCCCGCTCTTGCTTAATCTGCGGAACGTCCCGAAGACGCATTCGCACTGCCAGTGCTACTGCCTCTCCCTTGAGATTACTCAAAATAATAGAAGAAACTGCGGCAAAATTGCCCATTAACTGCATGCCCAAATCTAAGGCAGGGGCAGCCCCATATTCATCTTGAATTTGTTTAAGCACTTCCGGTAAATTAGCTAATGTGAGTGTACCGTGTGCCGTAGTGTAGAGCGCGGCAAACACCGTGCCCCAGGTATTACAAAGGTCCACCGGAGGAACCATCCCATACGGCAAACACATCGTCAATATTCTATGTTTATCCTGAGGTCCCGTATGGGGAAATACTGCTTCCAACGTATTAATTTTTTGCGCCAGCCAAAATGGAGTTTCCTCACGTTTAGCCGGTACCTTACCCATAACTGAGTGTACAGTGGCCGGATTGATACCCGGAACTACTGCCTGGGGGTGTGCTGGAGCAGCACGCGCTGCATTAGTATTTAAGGCCTGCATCACAAACTGAACCAGTCTTCTGTATGTAGTTGCTAAGTCTAGATATAAACGACGAACGTCAGCCACTGCAAAGTTAGCAACCACAGGATATGGTGTGTATGTAGCCAATAAAGGCCAGGTCGGACCATCATTACTCAGTGGACCTAACCTAACTTGTGCTACTGTGTGTGGGAGGGTGCCATCAAGCCAATTATGGTGTTCTTGATAAGATAAAGGTATCTCTAAGTATGCATATGCCCTGTACTGTCCAGGGACATTCGCAACAGTGTATTCGTGAAAAGTGTTTGTACCCCCATCAACTGCTGGAAATACGACCCAAGAATAAAAAAGTTCTGTTCTATAGGCTGCATGGGCGTCCACCCCAAAAGTGATCGGACCCCCCTGGACCGTCAGGCCATGTGCCACCAGATGTCCTGTGAGCGGTTGTCGCATATTAAGCGCTATATTCACTACATTAGGATTTGCCATTTGTAAAAACAGCACCAGGTCAGAGAAGGCACACCAATATTGGCGGCGCCATGTCGCATGCGCTCTCATTATCCTAAATTAGACTACTGGTTTTCTAGGCAGCAGGATCGATCACGGTGTGGGGGACTGAGTCGGACCCACGTGTAAGGAACTCTGTCACCCTAAATCCGGTTTTTGCTCCGGCTAACTAGCAGTGCCTCAGTTCTCCCAAGGGGAAGAGATGATTGGGCAGCCGAGCACATGACATCTTTGGAACTTCTCAGGGAAGTCGTGGTCACTCAGATCCAAACCAACTCTCTCATTTACAGTATGATCTCATATACAAATGACAAAGGCAGTATAAGTTTTATATAATGTTTTAATAAAACAACTGCATTTTAGATAATAAGGCGTGAGCCGCAATAACCAGAACCATTCAACGCAGTAGGATTGAAATAGTCACCAGGACAGTAAAACATAAGAACAAAGCTATCATGGTGTCTAATAGCTTCTACTCTCCCTCTGCTTGGTCTATTTCGAGCACAGCATGTTAAGCTTCTAACTTGCCTTTCTGAATCCCTAGGGAGACATCAGCCCTCATACCTGAGCAAAGGCCTGTGATCTTGGTTCAGCATCTGCAACGAGGCAGTCAGCGTCTAGTTGTGGTTCCCTGGTCGGAATCTCCCTCTCCCGTGTATTGGGATAAGGAAGTGTTTTTATAACTAACATGTCAGTGTGATCAAAAAATGTCCCTAAGCAGAAATGCCCAAGACTAAGCTCCTACCACGTCTATCGGCAATGTACCAGACTGTGGGGGTCATTCTGACTTTGACGGGCGGCGGAGGCCGCCCGCCAAAGTTCCGCCGGCAGAATACCGCTGCGCGGTCAAAAGACCGCTGCGGTAATTCTGAGTTTCCCGTTGGGCTGGCGGGCGACCGCCAGAAGGCCACCCGCCAGCCCAGTGGGAAACCCCCTTCCATGAGGATGCCGGCTCCGAATGGAGCCGGCGGAGTGGAAGGGGTGCGACGGGTGCAGTTGCACCCGTCGCGATTTTCAGTGTCTGCTTGGCAGACACTGACAATCTTGGTGGGGCCCTGTTAGGGGGCCCCTGCAGTGCCCATGCCATTGGCATGGGCACTGCAGGGGCCCCCAGGGGCCCCACGACACCCGTTACCGCCAGCCAGGTTCTGGCGGTCAAAACTGCCAGAACCAGGCTGGCGGTAAGTGTGAGAAGGTAGCCTCTTTCTAGCCTTGTTACCCCCACTTTTGGCCTGTTTGTGAGTGTATGTCAGGGTGTTTGTCACTGTTTTCACTGTCTCACTGGGATCCTGATAGCCAGGCCCCAGTGCTCATAGTGAAAACACTATGTTTTCAGTATGGTTGTTATGTGTCACTGGGATCCTGCTGGTCAGGACCCCAGTGCTCATAGGTTTGTGGCCTATATGTATGTGTCACTGGGACCCTGTCACACAGGGCCCCAGTGCTCATAGGTGTGCATATACATGTTCCCTGTGTGGTGCCTAACTGTCTCACTGAGGCTCTGCTAACCAGAACCTCAGTGGTTATGCTCTCTCATTACTTTCAAATTGTCACTAACAGGCTAGTGACCAATTTTACCAATTTACATTGGCTTACTGGAACACCCTTATAATTCCCTAGTATATGGTACTGAGGTACCCAGGGTATTGGGGTTCCAGGAGATCCCTATGGGCTGCAGCATTTCTTTTGCCACCCATAGGGAGCTCTGACAATTCTTACACAGGCCTGCCACTGCAGCCTGAGTGAAATAACGTCCACGTTATTTCACAGCCATTTTTACACTGCACTTAAGTAACTTATAAGTCACCTATATGTCTAACCTTTACCTGGTAAAGGTTGGGTGCAAAGTTACTTAGTGTGAGGGCACCCTGGCACTAGCCAAGGTGCCCCCACATTGTTCAGAGCCAATTCACTGAACTTTGTGAGTGCGGGGACACCATTACACGCGTGCACTACATATAGGTCACTACCTATATGTAGCTTCACCATGGTAACTCCGAATATGGCCATGTAACATGTCTATGATCATGGAATTGCCCCCTCTATGCCATCCTGGCATTGTTGGTACAATTCCATGATCCCAGTGGTCTGTAGCACAGACCCTGGTACTGCCAGACTGCCCTTCCTGGGGTTTCACTGCAGCTGCTGCTGCTGCCAACCCCTCAGACAGGCAGCTGCCCTCCTGGGGTCCAGCCAGGCCTGGCCCGGATGGCAGAACAAAGAACTTCCTCTGAGAGAGGGTGTGACACCCTCTCCCTTTGGAAAATGGTGTGAAGGCAGGGGAGGAGTAGCCTCCCCCAGCCTCTGGAAATGCTTTGTTGGGCACAGAGGTGCCCAATTCTGCATAAGCCAGTCTACACCGGTTCAGGGACCCCTTAGCCCCTGCTCTGGCGTGAAACTGGACAAAGGAAAGGGGAGTGACCACTCCCCTGACCTGCACCTCCCCTGGGAGGTGTCCAGAGCTCCTCCAGTGTGCTCCAGACCTCTGCCATCTTGGAAACAGAGGTGCTGCTGGCACACTGGACTGCTCTGAGTGGCCAGTGCCACCAGGTGACGTCAGAGACTCCTGCTGATAGGCTCCTTCAGGTGTTAGTAGCCTTTCCTCTCTCCTAGGTAGCCAAACCCTCTTTTCTGGCTATTTAGGGTCTCTGTCTCTGGGGAAACTTTAGATAACGAATGCATGAGCTCAGCCGAGTTCCTCTGCATCTCCCTCTTCACCTTCTGATAAGGAATCGACCGCTGACCGCGCTGGAAGCCTGCAAACCTGCAACATAGTAGCAAAGACGACTACTGCAACTCTGTAACGCTGATCCTGCCGCCTTCTCGACTGTTTTCCTGCTTGTGCATGCTGTGGGGGTAGTCTGCCTCCTCTCTGCACCAGAAGCTCCGAAGAAATCTCCCGTGGGTCGACGGAATCTTCCCCCTGCAACCGCAGGCACCAAAAAGCTGCATTACCGGTCCCTTGGGTCTCCTCTCAGCACGACGAGCGAGGTCCCTCGAATCCAGCGATGCTGTCCAAGTGACCCCCACAGTCCAGTGACTCTTCAGCCCAAGTTTGGTGGAGGTAAGTCCTTGCCTCACCTCGCTGGGCTGCATTGCTGGGAACCGCGACTTTGCAGCTACTCCGGCCCCTGTGCACTTCCAGCGGAAATCCTTCGTGCACAGCCAAGCCTGGGTCCACGGCACTCTCACCTGCATTGCACGACTTTCTAAGTTGGTATCCGGCGACGTGGGACTCCTTTGTGCAACTTCGGCGAGCACCGTTTCACGCATCCTTGTAGTGCCTGTTTCTGGCACTTCTCCGGGTGCTACCTGCTTCAGTGAGGGCTCTTTGTCTTGTGCGACGTCCCCTCTCTCAGCAGGTCCAATTTGCGACCTCCTGGTCCCTCCTGGACCCCAGCAGCGTCCAAAAACGTTAAACGCACGTTTTGCGTGTAGCAAGGCTTGTTGGCGTCCTTCCGGCGGGAAAACACTTCTGCACGACTCTGCAAGACGGGAGGGATCCGTCCACTAAAGGGGAAGTCTCTAGCCCTTTTCGTTCCTGCAGAAACCTCAGCTTCTTCTGTCCAGTCGAAGCTTCTTTGCACCCGCAGCTGGCATTTCCTGGGCATCTGCCCATCTCCGACTTGCTTGTGACTTTTGGACTTGGTCCCCTTGTTCCACAGGTACCCTAGATTGGAAATCCACAGTTGTTGCATTGCTGGTTTGTGTCTTTCCTGCATTATTCCTCTAACACGACTCTTTTGTCCTTAGGGGAACTTTAGTGCACTTTGCACTCACTTTTCAGGGTCTTGGGGAGGGTTATTTTTCTAACTCTCACTATTTTCTAATAGTCCCAGCGACCCTCTACAAGGTCACATAGGTTTGGGGTCCATTCGTGGTTCGCATTCCACTTTTGGAGTATATGGTGTGTGTTGCCCCTATCCCTATGTTTCCCCATTGCATCCTATTGTAACTATACATTGTTTGCACTGTTTTCTAAGACTATACTGCATATTTTTGCTATTGTGTATATATATCTTGTGTATATTTCCTATCCTCTCACTGAGGGTACACTCTAAGATACTTTGGCATATTGTCATAAAAATAAAGTACCTTTATTTTTAGTTTAACTGTGTATTGTGTTTTCTTATGATATTGTGCATATGACACTAAGTGGTACTGTAGTAGCTTCACACGTCTCCTAGTTCAGCCTAAACTGCTCTGCTAAGCTACCATTATCTATCAGCCTAAGCTGCTAGACACCCTATACACTAATAAGGGATAACTGGGCCTGGTGCAAGGTGCAAGTACCCCTTGGTACTCACTACAAGCCAGTCCAGCCTCCTACATTGGTTGTGCAGTGGTGGGATAAGTGCTTGAGACTACTTACCACTCTTGTCATTGTACTTTTCATAAGAGAAAAATATACAAAACAAGGTCAGTGTATATACACATAGCCAAAAAGTTTTGCATTTCCTCTTTGCACTCTTTTCTAAGTGCTGAAAAGTACTTCTAAAACTTTCAAAAAGTTCTTAAAAGTTTAAAAAGTTTTTTCTGTCTTTCCAAAAAGTTCTGAAAACTTTTTTCTTTTTTTTTCTATCACTTTAACTCTCTCTAAAAATGTCTGGCACAGGCCAAAATGTTGAACTGTCCAAACTTGCATATGATCACCTTAGCTGGAAAGGAGCAAGGAGTCTCTGCATAGAGAGAGGTTTGAGGGTAGGGAAGAATCCTTCCTTAGAACTGTTAATTAACATGCTTAGAGTACAGGATAAGGCCATAAGTGCCCAATCTGGTGAAAAAGTAGCTAATGGTTCTCAATCTGATCCAGGGACTCCCCCAGGAAAAGATTCAGGAAAGAAACTTCTCAGCCTGTCCATTACTAGACAGTCTAGCATAGTTGGTACAGAGGTTGAATCACACCATACTAATGGTGTGCTCTCACATTATACTGGTAGCCAAGCTGTTAGGGTGCCCTCTGTAAGGGACAGGTCTCCTTCTGTTCATTCCCATCATACCTCTGTATCTAGAAATGTCCCTCCCACCCACCCTGATGACAGATTGTTAGAAAGGGAGCTCAATAGATTGAGAGTGGAACAAACCAGACTGAAGCTCAAGAAGCAACAGCTGGATTTGGATAGACAGTCTTTAGAAGTAGAGAGGGAAAGACAGAAGTTGGGTTTAGAAACCCATGGTGGCAGCAGCAGTATTCCCCATAGTCATCCTGCAAAAGAGCATGATTCCAGGAATCTGCACAAGATAGTTCCCCCTTATACGGAGGGGGATGACATTAACAAGTGGTTTGCTGCACTTGAGAGGGCCTGTGCTGTACAGGATGTCCCTCAAAAGCAGTGGGCTGCTATCCTATGGCTATCATTTAGTGGAAAAGGTAGGGATAGGCTCCTTACTGTGAAAGAAAATGATGCCAATAATTTTACCGTTCTTAAGAATGCACTCATGGATGGTTATGGCTTAACCACTGAACAGTACAGGATAAAGTTCAGAGAGACCAAAAAGGAGTCTTCACAAGACTGGGTTGATTTCATTGACCAGGCAGTGAAGGCCTTGGAGGGGTGGTTACATGGCAGTAAAGTTACTGATTATGAAAGCCTGTATAACACAATCCTGAGAGAGCATATACTTAATAATTGTGTGTCTGATTTGTTGCACCAGTACCTGGTAGACTCTGATCTGACCTCTCCCCAAGAATTGGGAAAGAAGGCAGACAAATGGGTCAGAACAAGGGTGAACAGAAAAGTTCATACAGGGGGTGACAAAGATGGCAATAAGAAGAAAGATGGTGAAAAATCTCAAGATAAGCATGGGGATAAGGGTAAAACCAAAGATCCCACTTCAAATCTTAAACACTCTTCAGAGGGTGGGGATAAAACAAATTCTTCCTCTTCTTCCCAACCTGCACACATTAAAAAGCCTTGGTGCTTTGTGTGTAAAAACAGAGGCCATAGGCCAGGGGATAAGTCCTGTCCAGGTAAACCCCCTGAGCCTACCACCACTAATACATCAAGCTCTAGTGCCCCTAGCAGTAGTGGTACTAGTGGTGGGACTGCTGGCAACAGTCAAGCAAAGGGTGTAGTTGGGTTCACTTATGGGTTCATAGTGGAAACTGATGTAATCAGTCCCAAGACAGTTTCTGTCACACCTAGTGGCACTGGCCTTGCCACACTGGCTGCTTGTCCCCTTACAATGGATAAGTACAGGCAGACAGTTTCAATAAATGGTGTTGAGGCCTTGGCCTACAGGGACACAGGTGCCAGTTTCACTTTGGTGACTGAAAACCTAGTGCCTCCTGAACAACACATCATTGGACAACAGTATAAGATTATTGATGTCCATAACTCCACTAAGTTTCTTCCCTTAGCTATAATTCAGTTTAGTTGGGGTGGAGTTACTGGCCCTAAGCAGGTGGTGGTATCACCTAGCTTACCTGTAGACTGTCTCTTAGGTAATGACCTAGAGGCCTCAGGTTGGGCTGATGTAGAGTTTTATGCCCATGCAGCCATGCTGGGCATCCCTGAGGAATTGTTCCCTCTCATTTCAAGTGAAATGAAAAAGCAAAGGAGAGAAGACCTGAAAACTCAGGATCCCTCTCCATCAACAGGTAAAAAGGGTATCACAGTATCCCCTAACCACCCTACCATTCAGGATACTATTCCTGTGGTGGGAGAAACCTCTCCTGGGGTGGCACCTGTTCCAAGGGAATCATCAGCTGGCAAAGCTGGACTCCCTGAGGTAGAAGTACCTCTCTGTGGGATAACTAACATTGGTGAGAAAAAGAGCACCATTTTAGTTAACATGGAGCATCCCTCCAACCCTCCCAGAGAAACTTTAGTGCAGAAACTCTGCACTGCCTCACAACACTTAGGACAGCATCCCTGCCCTAGTGTGGAGCTGATAGGACAGCATCCCTGCCCTGCTCCAACTCAAGAGAAACAGCATCCCTGTTCTCTCTTCCAGCCAGATGGACAAAGTTTTTGCCCAGCTATGGCTTTTCTGAGACAGCATCCCTGTCTGGCATTTCCATCACTACAAATAGGTTCAGTGGACAATTCCCACTGCTCTAAACTAAAACTTACTGATAGAAACTCTGAAAATACATCTTCACATTGTTGCTTAGCTAAAAAACTTCAAACAGGGTGATTTACAACCCCACAGGGAAGTAACCATATAGTGGATGATAAAGGGAGTAACCAGTCTATTGCAGAGCTACTCTCTACTTATCACCACTTAGACAATAAAGTCTCAACTGGCCAAGGTTAGCCTTATTGTCCTTCGTTTGGGGGGGGTTGTGTGAGAAGGTAGCCTCTTTCTAGCCTTGTTACCCCCACTTTTGGCCTGTTTGTGAGTGTATGTCAGGGTGTTTGTCACTGTTTTCACTGTCTCACTGGGATCCTGATAGCCAGGCCCCAGTGCTCATAGTGAAAACACTATGTTTTCAGTATGGTTGTTATGTGTCACTGGGATCCTGCTGGTCAGGACCCCAGTGCTCATAGGTTTGTGGCCTATATGTATGTGTCACTGGGACCCTGTCACACAGGGCCCCAGTGCTCATAGGTGTGCATATACATGTTCCCTGTGTGGTGCCTAACTGTCTCACTGAGGCTCTGCTAACCAGAACCTCAGTGGTTATGCTCTCTCATTACTTTCAAATTGTCACTAACAGGCTAGTGACCAATTTTACCAATTTACATTGGCTTACTGGAACACCCTTATAATTCCCTAGTATATGGTACTGAGGTACCCAGGGTATTGGGGTTCCAGGAGATCCCTATGGGCTGCAGCATTTCTTTTGCCACCCATAGGGAGCTCTGACAATTCTTACACAGGCCTGCCACTGCAGCCTGAGTGAAATAACGTCCACGTTATTTCACAGCCATTTTTACACTGCACTTAAGTAACTTATAAGTCACCTATATGTCTAACCTTTACCTGGTAAAGGTTGGGTGCAAAGTTACTTAGTGTGAGGGCACCCTGGCACTAGCCAAGGTGCCCCCACATTGTTCAGAGCCAATTCACTGAACTTTGTGAGTGCGGGGACACCATTACACGCGTGCACTACATATAGGTCACTACCTATATGTAGCTTCACCATGGTAACTCCGAATATGGCCATGTAACATGTCTATGATCATGGAATTGCCCCCTCTATGCCATCCTGGCATTGTTGGTACAATTCCATTATCCCAGTGGTCTGTAGCACAGACCCTGGTACTGCCAGACTGCCCTTCCTGGGGTTTCACTGCAGCTGCTGCTGCTGCCAACCCCTCAGACAGGCAGCTGCCCTCCTGGGGTCCAGCCAGGCCTGGCCCAGGATGGCAGAACAAAGAACTTCCTCTGAGAGAGGGTGTGACACCCTCTCCCTTTGGAAAATGGTGTGAAGGCAGGGGAGGAGTAGCCTCCCCCAGCCTCTGGAAATGCTTTGTTGGGCACAGAGGTGCCCAATTCTGCATAAGCCAGTCTACACCGGTTCAGGGACCCCTTAGCCCCTGCTCTGGCGCGAAACTGGACAAAGGAAAGGGGAGTGACCACTCCCCTGACCTGCACCTCCCCTGGGAGGTGTCCAGAGCTCCTCCAGTGTGCTCCAGACCTCTGCCATCTTGGAAACAGAGGTGCTGCTGGCACACTGGACTGCTCTGAGTGGCCAGTGCCACCAGGTGACGTCAGAGACTCCTGCTGATAGGCTCCTTCAGGTGTTAGTAGCCTTTCCTCTCTCCTAGGTAGCCAAACCCTCTTTTCTGGCTATTTAGGGTCTCTGTCTCTGGGGAAACTTTAGATAACGAATGCATGAGCTCAGCCGAGTTCCTCTGCATCTCCCTCTTCACCTTCTGATAAGGAATCGACCGCTGACCGCGCTGGAAGCCTGCAAACCTGCAACATAGTAGCAAAGACGACTACTGCAACTCTGTAACGCTGATCCTGCCGCCATCTCGACTGTTTTCCTGCTTGTGCATGCTGTGGGGGTAGTCTGCCTCCTCTCTGCACCAGAAGCTCCGAAGAAATCTCCCGTGGGTCGACGGAATCTTCCCCCTGCAACCGCAGGCACCAAAAAACTGCATTACCGGTCCCTTGGGTCTCCTCTCAGCACGACGAGCGAGGTCCCTCGAATCCAGCGACGCTGTCCAAGTGACCCCCACAGTCCAGTGACTCTTCAGCCCAAGTTTGGTGGAGGTAAGTCCTTGCCTCACCTCGCTGGGCTGCATTGCTGGGAACCGCGACTTTGCAGCTACTCCGGCCCCTGTGCACTTCCGGCGGAAATCCTTCGTGCACAGCCAAGCCTGGGTCCACGGCACTCTAACCTGCATTGCACGACTTTCTAAGTTGGTCTCCGGCGACGTGGGACTCCTTTGTGCAACTTCGGCGAGCACCGTTTCACGCATCCTTGTAGTGCCTGTTTCTGGCACTTCTCCGGGTGCTACCTGCTTCAGTGAGGGCTCTTTGTCTTGTTCGACGTCCCCTCTCTCTGCAGGTCCAATTTGCGACCTCCTGGTCCCTCCTGGGCCCCAGCAGCGTCCAAAAATGCCAAACGCACGTTTTGCGTGTAGCAAGGCTTGTTGGCGTCCTTCCGGCGGGAAAACACTTTTGCACGACTCTCCAAGGCGAGAGGGATCCGTCCACTAAAGGGGAAGTCTCTAGCCCTTTTCGTTCCTGCAGAAACCTCAGCTTCTTCTGTCCAGTCGAAGCTTCTTTGCACCCGCAGCTGGCATTTCCTGGGCATCTGCCCATCTCCGACTTGCTTGTGACTTTTGGACTTGGTCCCCTTGTTCCATAGGTACCCTAGATTGGAAATCCACAGTTGTTGCATTGCTGGTTTGTGTCTTTCCTGCATTATTCCTCTAACACGACTCTTTTGTCCTTAGGGGAACTTTAGTGCACTTTGCACTCACTTTTCAGGGTCTTGGGGAGGGTTATTTTTCTAACTCTCACTATTTTCTAATAGTCCCAGCGACCCTCTACAAGGTCACATAGGTTTGGGGTCCATTCGTGGTTCGCATTCCACTTTTGGAGTATATGGTTTGTGTTGCCCCTATCCCTATGTTTCCCCATTGCATCCTATTGTAACTATACATTGTTTGCACTGTTTTCTAAGACTATACTGCATATTTTTGCTATTGTGTATATATATCTTGTGTATATTTCCTATCCTCTCACTGAGGGTACACTCTAAGATACTTTGGCATATTGTCATAAAAATAAAGTACCTTTATTTTTAGTATAACTGTGTATTGTGTTTTCTTATGATATTGTGCATATGACACTAAGTGGTACTGTAGTAGCTTCACACGTCTCCTAGTTCAGCCTAAGCTGCTCTGCTAAGCTACCATTATCTATCAGCCTAAGCTGCTAGACACCCTATACACTAATAAGGGATAACTGGGCCTGGTGCAAGGTGCAAGTACCCCTTGGTACTCACTACAAGCCAGTCCAGCCTCCTACATTGGTTGTGCAGTGGTGGGATAAGTGCTTGAGACTACTTACCACTCTTGTCATTGTACTTTTCATAAGAGAAAAATATACAAAACAAGGTCAGTGTATATACACGTAGCCAAAAAGTTTTGCATTTCCTCTTTGCACTCTTTTCTAAGTGCTGAAAAGTACTTCTAAAACTTTCAAAAAGTTCTTAAAAGTTTAAAAAGTTTTTTCTGTCTTTCCAAAAAGTTCTGAAAACTTTTTTCTTTTTTTTTCTATCACTTTAACTCTCTCTAAAAATGTCTGGCACAGGCCAAAATGTTGAACTGTCCAAACTTGCATATGATCACCTTAGCTGGAAAGGAGCAAGGAGTCTCTGCATAGAGAGAGGTTTGAGGGTAGGGAAGAATCCTTCCTTAGAACTGTTAATTAACATGCTTAGAGTACAGGATAAGGCCATAAGTGCCCAATCTGGTGAAAAAGTAGCTAATGGTTCTCAATCTGATCCAGGGACTCCCCCAGGAAAAGATTCAGGAAAGAAACTTCTCAGCCTGCCCATTACTAGACAGTCTAGCATAGTTGGTACAGAGGTTGAATCACACCATACTAATGGTGTGCTCTCACATTATACTGGTAGCCAAGCTGTTAGGGTGCCCTCTGTAAGGGACAGGTCTCCTTCTGTTCATTCCCATCATACCTCTGTATCTAGAAATGTCCCTCCCACCCACCCTGATGACAGATTGTTAGAAAGGGAGCTCAATAGATTGAGAGTGGAACAAACCAGACTGAAGCTCAAGAAGCAACAGCTGGATTTGGATAGACAGTCTTTAGAAGTAGAGAGGGAAAGACAGAAGTTGGGTTTAGAAACCCATGGTGGCAGCAGCAGTATTCCCCATAGTCATCCTGCAAAAGAGCATGATTCCAGGAATCTGCACAAGATAGTTCCCCCTTATACGGAGGGGGATGACATTAACAAGTGGTTTGCTGCACTTGAGAGGGCCTGTGCTGTACAGGATGTCCCTCAAACGCAGTGGGCTGCTATCCGATGGCTATCATTTAGTGGAAAAGGTAGGGATAGGCTCCTTACTGTGAAAGAAAATGATGCCAATAATTTTACAGTTCTTAAGAATGCACTCCTGGATGGTTATGGCTTAACCACTGAACAGTACAGGATAAAGTTCAGAGAGACCAAAAAGGAGTCTTCACAAGACTGGGTTGATTTCATTGACCAGGCAGTGAAGGCCTTGGAGGGGTGGTTACATGGCAGTAAAGTTACTGATTATGAAAGCCTGTATAACACAATCCTGAGAGAGCATATACTTAATAATTGTGTGTCTGATTTGTTGCACCAGTACCTGGTAGACTCTGATCTGACCTCTCCCCAAGAATTGGGAAAGAAGGCAGACAAATGGGTCAGAACAAGGGTGAACAGAAAAGTTCATACAGGGGGTGACAAAGATGGCAATAAGAAGAAAGATGGTGAAAAATCTCAAGATAAGCATGGGGATAAGGGTAAAACCAAAGATCCCACTTCAAATCTTAAACACTCTTCAGAGGGTGGGGATAAAACAAATTCTTCCTCTTCTTCCCAACCTGCACACATTAAAAAGCCTTGGTGCTTTGTGTGTAAAAACAGAGGCCATAGGCCAGGGGATAAGTCCTGTCCAGGTAAACCCCCTGAGCCTACCACCACTAATACATCAAGCTCTAGTGCCCCTAGCAGTAGTGGTACTAGTGGTGGGACTGCTGGCAACAGTCAAGCAAAGGGTGTAGTTGGGTTCACTTATGGGTCCATAGTGGAAACTGATGTAATCAGTCCCAAGACAGTTTCTGTCACACCTAGTGGCACTGGCCTTGCCACACTGGCTGCTTGTCCCCTTACAATGGATAAGTACAGGCAGACAGTTTCAATAAATGGTGTTGAGGCCTTGGCCTACAGGGACACAGGTGCCAGTTTCACTTTGGTGACTGAAAACCTAGTGCCTCCTGAACAACACATCATTGGACAACAGTATAAGATTATTGATGTCCATAACTCCACTAAGTTTCTTCCCTTAGCTATAATTCAGTTTAGTTGGGGTGGAGTTACTGGCCCTAAGCAGGTGGTGGTATCACCTAGCTTACCTGTAGACTGTCTCTTAGGTAATGACCTAGAGGCCTCAGGTTGGGCTGATGTAGAGTTTTATGCCCATGCAGCCATGCTGGGCATCCCTGAGGAATTGTTCCCTCTCATTTCAAGTGAAATGAAAAAGCAAAGGAGAGAAGGCCTGAAAACTCAGGATCCCTCTCCATCAACAGGTAAAAAGGGTATCACAGTATCCCCTAACCACCCTACCATTCAGGATACTATTCCTGTGGTGGGAGAAACCTCTCCTGGGGTGGCACCTGTTCCAAGGGAATCATCAGCTGGCAAAGCTGGACTCCCTGAGGTAGAAGTACCTCTCTGTGGGATAACTAACATTGGTGAGAAAAAGAGCACCATTTTAGTTAACATGGAGCATCCCTCCAACCCTCCCAGAGAAACTTTAGTGCAGAAACTCTGCACTGCCTCACAACACTTAGGACAGCATCCCTGCCCTAGTGTGGAGCTGATAGGACAGCATCCCTGCCCTGCTCCAACTCAAGAGAAACAGCATCCCTGTTCTCTCTTCCAGGCAGATGGACAAAGGTTTTGCCCAGCTATGGCTTTTCTGAGACAGCATCCCTGTCTGGCATTTCCATCACTACAAATAGGTTCAGTGGACAATTCCCACTGCTCTAAACTAAAACTTACTGATAGAAACTCTGAAAATACATCTTCACATTGTTGCTTAGCTAAAAAACTTCAAACAGGGTGATTTACATCCCCACAGGGAAGTAACCATATAGTGGATGATAAAGGGAGTAACCAGTCTATTGCAGAGCTACTCTCTACTTATCACCACTTAGACAATAAAGTCTCAACTGGCCAAGGTTAGCCTTATTGTCCTTCGTTTGGGGGGGGTTGTGTGAGAAGGTAGCCTCTTTCTAGCCTTGTTACCCCCACTTTTGGCCTGTTTGTGAGTGTATGTCAGGGTGTTTGTCACTGTTTTCACTGTCTCACTGGGATCCTGATAGCCAGGCCCCAGTGCTCATAGTGAAAACACTATGTTTTCAGTATGGTTGTTATGTGTCACTGGGATCCTGCTGGTCAGGACCCCAGTGCTCATAGGTTTGTGGCCTATATGTATGTGTCACTGGGACCCTGTCACACAGGGCCCCAGTGCTCATAGGTGTGCATATACATGTTCCCTGTGTGGTGCCTAACTGTCTCACTGAGGCTCTGCTAACCAGAACCTCAGTGGTTATGCTCTCTCATTACTTTCAAATTGTCACTAACAGGCTAGTGACCAATTTTACCAATTTACATTGGCTTACTGGAACACCCTTATAATTCCCTAGTATATGGTACTGAGGTACCCAGGGTATTGGGGTTCCAGGAGATCCCTATGGGCTGCAGCATTTCTTTTGCCACCCATAGGGAGCTCTGACAATTCTTACACAGGCCTGCCACTGCAGCCTGAGTGAAATAACGTCCACGTTATTTCACAGCCATTTTTACACTGCACTTAAGTAACTTATAAGTCACCTATATGTCTAACCTTTACCTGGTAAAGGTTGGGTGCAAAGTTACTTAGTGTGAGGGCACCCTGGCACTAGCCAAGGTGCCCCCACATTGTTCAGAGCCAATTCACTGAACTTTGTGAGTGCGGGGACACCATTACACGCGTGCACTACATATAGGTCACTACCTATATGTAGCTTCACCATGGTAACTCCGAATATGGCCATGTAACATGTCTATGATCATGGAATTGCCCCCTCTATGCCATCCTGGCATTGTTGGTACAATTCCATGATCCCAGTGGTCTGTAGCACAGACCCTGGTACTGCCAGACTGCCCTTCCTGGGGTTTCACTGCAGCTGCTGCTGCTGCCAACCCCTCAGACAGGCAGCTGCCCTCCTGGGGTCCAGCCAGGCCTGGCCCAGGATGGCAGAACAAAGAACTTCCTCTGAGAGAGGGTGTGACACCCTCTCCCTTTGGAAAATGGTGTGAAGGCAGGGGAGGAGTAGCCTCCCCCAGCCTCTGGAAATGCTTTGTTGGGCACAGAGGTGCCCAATTCTGCATAAGCCAGTCTACACCGGTTCAGGGACCCCTTAGCCCCTGCTCTGGCGCGAAACTGGACAAAGGAAAGGGGAGTGACCACTCCCCTGACCTGCACCTCCCCTGGGAGGTGTCCAGAGCTCCTCCAGTGTGCTCCAGACCTCTGCCATCTTGGAAACAGAGGTGCTGCTGGCACACTGGACTGCTCTGAGTGGCCAGTGCCACCAGGTGACGTCAGAGACTCCTGCTGATAGGCTCCTTCAGGTGTTAGTAGCCTTTCCTCTCTCCTAGGTAGCCAAACCCTCTTTTCTGGCTATTTAGGGTCTCTGTCTCTGGGGAAACTTTAGATAACGAATGCATGAGCTCAGCCGAGTTCCTCTGCATCTCCCTCTTCACCTTCTGATAAGGAATCGACCGCTGACCGCGCTGGAAGCCTGCAAACCTGCAACATAGTAGCAAAGACGACTACTGCAACTCTGTAACGCTGATCCTGCCGCCTTCTCGACTGTTTTCCTGCTTGTGCATGCTGTGGGGGTAGTCTGCCTCCTCTCTGCACCAGAAGCTCCGAAGAAATCTCCCGTGGGTCGACGGAATCTTCCCCCTGCAACCGCAGGCACCAAAAAACTGCATTACCGGTCCCTTGGGTCTCCTCTCAGCACGACGAGCGAGGTCCCTCGAATCCAGCGACGCTGTCCAAGTGACCCCCACAGTCCAGTGACTCTTCAGCCCAAGTTTGGTGGAGGTAAGTCCTTGCCTCACCTCGCTGGGCTGCATTGCTGGGAACCGCGACTTTGCAGCTACTCCGGCCCCTGTGCACTTCCGGCGGAAATCCTTCGTGCACAGCCAAGCCTGGGTCCACGGCACTCTAACCTGCATTGCACGACTTTCTAAGTTGGTCTCCGGCGACGTGGGACTCCTTTGTGCAACTTCGGCGAGCACCGTTTCACGCATCCTTGTAGTGCCTGTTTCTGGCACTTCTCCGGGTGCTACCTGCTTCAGTGAGGGCTCTTTGTCTTGTTCGACGTCCCCTCTCTCTGCAGGTCCAATTTGCGACCTCCTGGTCCCTCCTGGGCCCCAGCAGCGTCCAAAAATGCCAAACGCACGTTTTGCGTGTATCAAGGCTTGTTGGCGTCCTTCCGGCGGGAAAACACTTTTGCACGACTCTCCAAGGCGAGAGGGATCCGTCCACTAAAGGGGAAGTCTCTAGCCCTTTTCGTTCCTGCAGAAACCTCAGCTTCTTCTGTCCAGTCGAAGCTTCTTTGCACCCGCAGCTGGCATTTCCTGGGCATCTGCCCATCTCCGACTTGCTTGTGACTTTTGGACTTGGTCCCCTTGTTCCATAGGTACCCTAGATTGGAAATCCACAGTTGTTGCATTGCTGGTTTGTGTCTTTCCTGCATTATTCCTCTAACACGACTCTTTTGTCCTTAGGGGAACTTTAGTGCACTTTGCACTCACTTTTCAGGGTCTTGGGGAGGGTTATTTTTCTAACTCTCACTATTTTCTAATAGTCCCAGCGACCCTCTACAAGGTCACATAGGTTTGGGGTCCATTCGTGGTTCGCATTCCACTTTTGGAGTATATGGTTTGTGTTGCCCCTATCCCTATGTTTCCCCATTGCATCCTATTGTAACTATACATTGTTTGCACTGTTTTCTAAGACTATACTGCATATTTTTGCTATTGTGTATATATATCTTGTGTATATTTCCTATCCTCTCACTGAGGGTACACTCTAAGATACTTTGGCATATTGTCATAAAAATAAAGTACCTTTATTTTTAGTATAACTGTGTATTGTGTTTTCTTATGATATTGTGCATATGACACTAAGTGGTACTGTAGTAGCTTCACACGTCTCCTAGTTCAGCCTAAGCTGCTCTGCTAAGCTACCATTATCTATCAGCCTAAGCTGCTAGACACCCTATACACTAATAAGGGATAACTGGGCCTGGTGCAAGGTGCAAGTACCCCTTGGTACTCACTACAAGCCAGTCCAGCCTCCTACATTGGTTGTGCAGTGGTGGGATAAGTGCTTGAGACTACTTACCACTCTTGTCATTGTACTTTTCATAAGAGAAAAATATACAAAACAAGGTCAGTGTATATACACGTAGCCAAAAAGTTTTGCATTTCCTCTTTGCACTCTTTTCTAAGTGCTGAAAAGTACTTCTAAAACTTTCAAAAAGTTCTTAAAAGTTTAAAAAGTTTTTTCTGTCTTTCCAAAAAGTTCTGAAAAGTTTTTTCTTTTTTTTTCTATCACTTTAACTCTCTCTAAAAATGTCTGGCACAGGCCAAAATGTTGAACTGTCCAAACTTGCATATGATCACCTTAGCTGGAAAGGAGCAAGGAGTCTCTGCATAGAGAGAGGTTTGAGGGTAGGGAAGAATCCTTCCTTAGAACTGTTAATTAACATGCTTAGAGTACAGGATAAGGCCATAAGTGCCCAATCTGGTGAAAAAGTAGCTAATGGTTCTCAATCTGATCCAGGGACTCCCCCAGGAAAAGATTCAGGAAAGAAACTTCTCAGCCTGCCCATTACTAGACAGTCTAGCATAGTTGGTACAGAGGTTGAATCACACCATACTAATGGTGTGCTCTCACATTATACTGGTAGCCAAGCTGTTAGGGTGCCCTCTGTAAGGGACAGGTCTCCTTCTGTTCATTCCCATCATACCTCTGTATCTAGAAATGTCCCTCCCACCCACCCTGATGACAGATTGTTAGAAAGGGAGCTCAATAGATTGAGAGTGGAACAAACCAGACTGAAGCTCAAGAAGCAACAGCTGGATTTGGATAGACAGTCTTTAGAAGTAGAGAGGGAAAGACAGAAGTTGGGTTTAGAAACCCATGGTGGCAGCAGCAGTATTCCCCATAGTCATCCTGCAAAAGAGCATGATTCCAGGAATCTGCACAAGATAGTTCCCCCTTATACGGAGGGGGATGACATTAACAAGTGGTTTGCTGCACTTGAGAGGGCCTGTGCTGTACAGGATGTCCCTCAAAAGCAGTGGGCTGCTATCCAATGGCTATCATTTAGTGGAAAAGGTAGGGATAGGCTCCTTACTGTGAAAGAAAATGATGCCAATAATTTTACAGTTCTTAAGAATGCACTCCTGGATGGTTATGGCTTAACCACTGAACAGTACAGGATAAAGTTCAGAGAGACCAAAAAGGAGTCTTCACAAGACTGGGTTGATTTCATTGACCAGGCAGTGAAGGCCTTGGAGGGGTGGTTACATGGCAGTAAAGTTACTGATTATGAAAGCCTGTATAACACAATCCTGAGAGAGCATATACTTAATAATTGTGTGTCTGATTTGTTGCACCAGTACCTGGTAGACTCTGATCTGACCTCTCCCCAAGAATTGGGAAAGAAGGCAGACAAATGGGTCAGAACAAGGGTGAACAGAAAAGTTCATACAGGGGGTGACAAAGATGGCAATAAGAAGAAAGATGGTGAAGAATCTCAAGATAAGCATGGGGATAAGGGTAAAACCAAAGATCCCACTTCAAATCTTAAACACTCTTCAGAGGGTGGGGATAAAACAAATTCTTCCTCTTCTTCCCAACCTGCACACATTAAAAAGCCTTGGTGCTTTGTGTGTAAAAACAGAGGCCATAGGCCAGGGGATAAGTCCTGTCCAGGTAAACCCCCTGAGCCTACCACCACTAATACATCAAGCTCTAGTGCCCCTAGCAGTAGTGGTACTAGTGGTGGGACTGCTGGCAACAGTCAAGCAAAGGGTGTAGTTGGGTTCACTTATGGGTTCATAGTGGAAACTGATGTAATCAGTCCCAAGACAGTTTCTGTCACACCTAGTGGCACTGGCCTTGCCACACTGGCTGCTTGTCCCCTTACAATGGATAAGTACAGGCAGACAGTTTCAATAAATGGTGTTGAGGCCTTGGCCTACAGGGACACAGGTGCCAGTTTCACTTTGGTGACTGAAAACCTAGTGCCTCCTGAACAACACATCATTGGACAACAGTATAAGATTATTGATGTCCATAACTCCACTAAGTTTCTTCCCTTAGCTATAATTCAGTTTAGTTGGGGTGGAGTTACTGGCCCTAAGCAGGTGGTGGTATCACCTAGCTTACCTGTAGACTGTCTCTTAGGTAATGACCTAGAGGCCTCAGGTTGGGCTGATGTAGAGTTTTATGCCCATGCAGCCATGCTGGGCATCCCTGAGGAATTGTTCCCTCTCATTTCAAGTGAAATGAAAAAGCAAAGGAGAGAAGGCCTGAAAACTCAGGATCCCTCTCCATCAACAGGTAAAAAGGGTATCACAGTATCCCCTAACCACCCTACCATTCAGGATACTATTCCTGTGGTGGGAGAAACCTCTCCTGGGGTGGCACCTGTTCCAAGGGAATCATCAGCTGGCAAAGCTGGACTCCCTGAGGTAGAAGTACCTCTCTGTGGGATAACTAACATTGGTGAGAAAAAGAGCACCATTTTAGTTAACATGGAGCATCCCTCCAACCCTCCCAGAGAAACTTTAGTGCAGAAACTCTGCACTGCCTCACAACACTTAGGACAGCATCCCTGCCCTAGTGTGGAGCTGATAGGACAGCATCCCTGCCCTGCTCCAACTCAAGAGAAACAGCATCCCTGTTCTCTCTTCCAGGCAGATGGACAAAGGTTTTGCCCAGCTATGGCTTTTCTGAGACAGCATCCCTGTCTGGCATTTCCATCACTACAAATAGGTTCAGTGGACAATTCCCACTGCTCTAAACTAAAACTTACTGATAGAAACTCTGAAAATACATCTTCACATTGTTGCTTAGCTAAAAAACTTCAAACAGGGTGATTTACATCCCCACAGGGAAGTAACCATATAGTGGATGATAAAGGGAGTAACCAGTCTATTGCAGAGCTACTCTCTACTTATCACCACTTAGACAATAAAGTCTCAACTGGCCAAGGTTAGCCTTATTGTCCTTCGTTTGGGGGGGGTTGTGTGAGAAGGTAGCCTCTTTCTAGCCTTGTTACCCCCACTTTTGGCCTGTTTGTGAGTGTATGTCAGGGTGTTTGTCACTGTTTTCACTGTCTCACTGGGATCCTGATAGCCAGGCCCCAGTGCTCATAGTGAAAACACTATGTTTTCAGTATGGTTGTTATGTGTCACTGGGATCCTGCTGGTCAGGACCCCAGTGCTCATAGGTTTGTGGCCTATATGTATGTGTCACTGGGACCCTGTCACACAGGGCCCCAGTGCTCATAGGTGTGCATATACATGTTCCCTGTGTGGTGCCTAACTGTCTCACTGAGGCTCTGCTAACCAGAACCTCAGTGGTTATGCTCTCTCATTACTTTCAAATTGTCACTAACAGGCTAGTGACCAATTTTACCAATTTACATTGGCTTACTGGAACACCCTTATAATTCCCTAGTATATGGTACTGAGGTACCCAGGGTATTGGGGTTCCAGGAGATCCCTATGGGCTGCAGCATTTCTTTTGCCACCCATAGGGAGCTCTGACAATTCTTACACAGGCCTGCCACTGCAGCCTGAGTGAAATAACGTCCACGTTATTTCACAGCCATTTTTACACTGCACTTAAGTAACTTATAAGTCACCTATATGTCTAACCTTTACCTGGTAAAGGTTGGGTGCAAAGTTACTTAGTGTGAGGGCACCCTGGCACTAGCCAAGGTGCCCCCACATTGTTCAGAGCCAATTCACTGAACTTTGTGAGTGCGGGGACACCATTACACGCGTGCACTACATATAGGTCACTACCTATATGTAGCTTCACCATGGTAACTCCGAATATGGCCATGTAACATGTCTATGATCATGGAATTGCCCCCTCTATGCCATCCTGGCATTGTTGGTACAATTCCATGATCCCAGTGGTCTGTAGCACAGACCCTGGTACTGCCAGACTGCCCTTCCTGGGGTTTCACTGCAGCTGCTGCTGCTGCCAACCCCTCAGACAGGCAGCTGCCCTCCTGGGGTCCAGCCAGGCCTGGCCCAGGATGGCAGAACAAAGAACTTCCTCTGAGAGAGGGTGTGACACCCTCTCCCTTTGGAAAATGGTGTGAAGGCAGGGGAGGAGTAGCCTCCCCCAGCCTCTGGAAATGCTTTGTTGGGCACAGAGGTGCCCAATTCTGCATAAGCCAGTCTACACCGGTTCAGGGACCCCTTAGCCCCTGCTCTGGCGCGAAACTGGACAAAGGAAAGGGGAGTGACCACTCCCCTGACCTGCACCTCCCCTGGGAGGTGTCCAGAGCTCCTCCAGTGTGCTCCAGACCTCTGCCATCTTGGAAACAGAGGTGCTGCTGGCACACTGGACTGCTCTGAGTGGCCAGTGCCACCAGGTGACGTCAGAGACTCCTGCTGATAGGCTCCTTCAGGTGTTAGTAGCCTTTCCTCTCTCCTAGGTAGCCAAACCCTCTTTTCTGGCTATTTAGGGTCTCTGTCTCTGGGGAAACTTTAGATAACGAATGCATGAGCTCAGCCGAGTTCCTCTGCATCTCCCTCTTCACCTTCTGATAAGGAATCGACCGCTGACCGCGCTGGAAGCCTGCAAACCTGCAACATAGTAGCAAAGACGACTACTGCAACTCTGTAACGCTGATCCTGCCGCCTTCTCGACTGTTTTCCTGCTTGTGCATGCTGTGGGGGTAGTCTGCCTCCTCTCTGCACCAGAAGCTCCGAAGAAATCTCCCGTGGGTCGACGGAATCTTCCCCCTGCAACCGCAGGCACCAAAAAGCTGCATTACCGGTCCCTTGGGTCTCCTCTCAGCACGACGAGCGAGGTCCCTCGAATCCAGCGACGCTGTCCAAGTGACCCCCACAGTCCAGTGACTCTTCAGCCCAAGTTTGGTGGAGGTAAGTCCTTGCCTCACCTCGCTGGGCTGCATTGCTGGGAACCGCGACTTTGCAGCTACTCCGGCCCCTGTGCACTTCCGGCGGAAATCCTTCGTGCACAGCCAAGCCTGGGTCCACGGCACTCTAACTTGCATTGCACGACTTTCTAAGTTGGTCTCCGGCGACGTGGGACTCCTTTGTGCAACTTCGGCAAGCACTGTTTCAGGCATCCTTATAGTGCCTGTTTCTGGCACTTGTCCGGGTGCTACCTGCTTCAGGGGGGGCTCTTTGTCTTGCTCGACATCCTCTCTCTCTGCAGGTCCAATTTGCGACCTCCTGGTCCCTCCTGGGCCCCAGCAGCGTCCAAAAACGCCAAACGCACGTTTTGCATGTAGCAAGGCTTGTTGGCATCCTTCCGGCGGGAAAACACTTTTGCACGACTCTCCAAGGCGAGAGGGATCCGTTCACTAAAGGGGAAGTCTCTAGCCCTTTTCGTTCCTGCAGAAACCTCAGCTTCTTCTGTCCAGTCGAAGCTTCTTTGCACCCGCAGCTGGCATTTCCTGGGCATCTGCCCATCTCCGACTTGCTTGTGACTTTTGGACTTGGTCCCCTTGTTCCACAGGTACCCTAGATTGGAAATCCACAGTTGTTGCATTGCTGGTTTGTGTCTTTCCTGCATTATTCCTCTAACACGACTCTTTTGTCCTTAGGGGAACTTTAGTGCACTTTGCACTCACTTTTCAGGGTCTTGGGGAGGGTTATTTTTCTAACTCTCACTATTTTCTAATAGTCCCAGCGACCCTCTACAAGGTCACATAGGTTTGGGGTCCATTCGTGGTTCGCATTCCACTTTTGGAGTATATGGTTTGTGTTGCCCCTATCCCTATGTTTCCCCATTGCATCCTATTGTAACTATACATTGTTTGCACTGTTTTCTAAGACTATACTGCATATTTTTGCTATTGTGTATATATATCTTGTGTATATTTCCTATCCTCTCACTGAGGGTACACTCTAAGATACTTTGGCATATTGTCATAAAAATAAAGTACCTTTATTTTTAGTATAACTGTGTATTGTGTTTTCTTATGATATTGTGCATATGACACTAAGTGGTACTGTAGTAGCTTCACACGTGTCCTAGTTCAGCCTAAGCTGCTCTGCTAAGCTACCATTATCTATCAGCCTAAGCTGCTAGACACCCTATACACTAATAAGGGATAACTGGGCCTGGTGCAAGGTGCAAGTACCCCTTGGTACTCACTACAAGCCAGTCCAGCCTCCTACATTGGTTGTGCAGTGGTGGGATAAGTGCTTGAGACTACTTACCACTCTTGTCATTGTACTTTTCATAAGAGAAAAATATACAAAACAATGTCAGTGTATATACACATAGCCAAAAAGTTTTGCATTTCCTCTTTGCACTCTTTTCTAAGTGCTGAAAAGTACTTCTAAAACTTTCAAAAAGTTCTTAAAAGTTTAAAAAGTTTTTTCTGTCTTTCCAAAAAGTTCTGAAAACTTTTTTCTTTTTTTTTCTATCACTTTAACTCTCTCTAAAAATGTCTGGCACAGGCCAAAATGTTGAACTGTCCAAACTTGCATATGATCACCTTAGCTGGAAAGGAGCAAGGAGTCTCTGCATAGAGAGAGGTTTGAGGGTAGGGAAGAATCCTTCCTTAGAACTGTTAATTAACATGCTTAGAGTACAGGATAAGGCCATAAGTGCCCAATCTGGTGAAAAAGTAGCTAATGGTTCTCAATCTGATCCAGGGACTCCCCCAGGAAAAGATTCAGGAAAGAAACTTCTCAGCCTGCCCATTACTAGACAGTCTAGCATAGTTGGTACAGAGGTTGAATCACACCATACTAATGGTGTGCTCTCACATTATACTGGTAGCCAAGCTGTTAGGGTGCCCTCTGTAAGGGACAGGTCTCCTTCTGTTCATTCCCATCATACCTCTGTATCTAGAAATGTCCCTCCCACCCACCCTGATGACAGATTGTTAGAAAGGGAGCTCAATAGATTGAGAGTGGAACAAACCAGACTGAAGCTCAAGAAGCAACAGCTGGATTTGGATAGACAGTCTTTAGAAGTAGAGAGGGAAAGACAGAAGTTGGGTTTAGAAACCCATGGTGGCAGCAGCAGTATTCCCCATAGTCATCCTGCAAAAGAGCATGATTCCAGGAATCTGCACAAGATAGTTCCCCCTTATACGGAGGGGGATGACATTAACAAGTGGTTTGCTGCACTTGAGAGGGCCTGTGCTGTACAGGATGTCCCTCAAACGCAGTGGGCTGCTATCCGATGGCTATCATTTAGTGGAAAAGGTAGGGATAGGCTCCTTACTGTGAAAGAAAATGATGCCAATAATTTTACAGTTCTTAAGAATGCACTCCTGGATGGTTATGGCTTAACCACTGAACAGTACAGGATAAAGTTCAGAGAGACCAAAAAGGAGTCTTCACAAGACTGGGTTGATTTCATTGACCAGGCAGTGAAGGCCTTGGAGGGGTGGTTACATGGCAGTAAAGTTACTGATTATGAAAGCCTGTATAACACAATCCTGAGAGAGCATATACTTAATAATTGTGTGTCTGATTTGTTGCACCAGTACCTGGTAGACTCTGATCTGACCTCTCCCCAAGAATTGGGAAAGAAGGCAGACAAATGGGTCAGAACAAGGGTGAACAGAAAAGTTCATACAGGGGGTGACAAAGATGGCAATAAGAAGAAAGATGGTGAAAAATCTCAAGATAAGCATGGGGATAAGGGTAAAACCAAAGATCCCACTTCAAATCTTAAACACTCTTCAGAGGGTGGGGATAAAACAAATTCTTCCTCTTCTTCCCAACCTGCACACATTAAAAAGCCTTGGTGCTTTGTGTGTAAAAACAGAGGCCATAGGCCAGGGGATAAGTCCTGTCCAGGTAAACCCCCTGAGCCTACCACCACTAATACATCAAGCTCTAGTGCCCCTAGCAGTAGTGGTACTAGTGGTGGGACTGCTGGCAACAGTCAAGCAAAGGGTGTAGTTGGGTTCACTTATGGGTCCATAGTGGAAACTGATGTAATCAGTCCCAAGACAGTTTCTGTCACACCTAGTGGCACTGGCCTTGCCACACTGGCTGCTTGTCCCCTTACAATGGATAAGTACAGGCAGACAGTTTCAATAAATGGTGTTGAGGCCTTGGCCTACAGGGACACAGGTGCCAGTTTCACTTTGGTGACTGAAAACCTAGTGCCTCCTGAACAACACATCATTGGACAACAGTATAAGATTATTGATGTCCATAACTCCACTAAGTTTCTTCCCTTAGCTATAATTCAGTTTAGTTGGGGTGGAGTTACTGGCCCTAAGCAGGTGGTGGTATCACCTAGCTTACCTGTAGACTGTCTCTTAGGTAATGACCTAGAGGCCTCAGGTTGGGCTGATGTAGAGTTTTATGCCCATGCAGCCATGCTGGGCATCCCTGAGGAATTGTTCCCTCTCATTTCAAGTGAAATGAAAAAGCAAAGGAGAGAAGGCCTGAAAACTCAGGATCCCTCTCCATCAACAGGTAAAAAGGGTATCACAGTATCCCCTAACCACCCTACCATTCAGGATACTATTCCTGTGGTGGGAGAAACCTCTCCTGGGGTGGCACCTGTTCCAAGGGAATCATCAGCTGGCAAAGCTGGACTCCCTGAGGTAGAAGTACCTCTCTGTGGGATAACTAACATTGGTGAGAAAAAGAGCACCATTTTAGTTAACATGGAGCATCCCTCCAACCCTCCCAGAGAAACTTTAGTGCAGAAACTCTGCACTGCCTCACAACACTTAGGACAGCATCCCTGCCCTAGTGTGGAGCTGATAGGACAGCATCCCTGCCCTGCTCCAACTCAAGAGAAACAGCATCCCTGTTCTCTCTTCCAGCCAGATGGACAAAGTTTTTGCCCAGCTATGGCTTTTCTGAGACAGCATCCCTGTCTGGCATTTCCATCACTACAAATAGGTTCAGTGGACAATTCCCACTGCTCTAAACTAAAACTTACTGATAGAAACTCTGAAAATACATCTTCACATTGTTGCTTAGCTAAAAAACTTCAAACAGGGTGATTTACATCCCCACAGGGAAGTAACCATATAGTGGATGATAAAGGGAGTAACCAGTCTATTGCAGAGCTACTCTCTACTTATCACCACTTAGACAATAAAGTCTCAACTGGCCAAGGTTAGCCTTATTGTCCTTCGTTTGGGGGGGGTTGTGTGAGAAGGTAGCCTCTTTCTAGCCTTGTTACCCCCACTTTTGGCCTGTTTGTGAGTGTATGTCAGGGTGTTTGTCACTGTTTTCACTGTCTCACTGGGATCCTGATAGCCAGGCCCCAGTGCTCATAGTGAAAACACTATGTTTTCAGTATGGTTGTTATGTGTCACTGGGATCCTGCTGGTCAGGACCCCAGTGCTCATAGGTTTGTGGCCTATATGTATGTGTCACTGGGACCCTGTCACACAGGGCCCCAGTGCTCATAGGTGTGCATATACATGTTCCCTGTGTGGTGCCTAACTGTCTCACTGAGGCTCTGCTAACCAGAACCTCAGTGGTTATGCTCTCTCATTACTTTCAAATTGTCACTAACAGGCTAGTGACCAATTTTACCAATTTACATTGGCTTACTGGAACACCCTTATAATTCCCTAGTATATGGTACTGAGGTACCCAGGGTATTGGGGTTCCAGGAGATCCCTATGGGCTGCAGCATTTCTTTTGCCACCCATAGGGAGCTCTGACAATTCTTACACAGGCCTGCCACTGCAGCCTGAGTGAAATAACGTCCACGTTATTTCACAGCCATTTTTACACTGCACTTAAGTAACTTATAAGTCACCTATATGTCTAACCTTTACCTGGTAAAGGTTGGGTGCAAAGTTACTTAGTGTGAGGGCACCCTGGCACTAGCCAAGGTGCCCCCACATTGTTCAGAGCCAATTCACTGAACTTTGTGAGTGCGGGGACACCATTACACGCGTGCACTACATATAGGTCACTACCTATATGTAGCTTCACCATGGTAACTCCGAATATGGCCATGTAACATGTCTATGATCATGGAATTGCCCCCTCTATGCCATCCTGGCATTGTTGGTACAATTCCATGATCCCAGTGGTCTGTAGCACAGACCCTGGTACTGCCAGACTGCCCTTCCTGGGGTTTCACTGCAGCTGCTGCTGCTGCCAACCCCTCAGACAGGCAGCTGCCCTCCTGGGGTCCAGCCAGGCCTGGCCCAGGATGGCAGAACAAAGAACTTCCTCTGAGAGAGGGTGTGACACCCTCTCCCTTTGGAAAATGGTGTGAAGGCAGGGGAGGAGTAGCCTCCCCCAGCCTCTGGAAATGCTTTGTTGGGCACAGAGGTGCCCAATTCTGCATAAGCCAGTCTACACCGGTTCAGGGACCCCTTAGCCCCTGCTCTGGCGCGAAACTGGACAAAGGAAAGGGGAGTGACCACTCCCCTGACCTGCACCTCCCCTGGGAGGTGTCCAGAGCTCCTCCAGTGTGCTCCAGACCTCTGCCATCTTGGAAACAGAGGTGCTGCTGGCACACTGGACTGCTCTGAGTGGCCAGTGCCACCAGGTGACGTCAGAGACTCCTGCTGATAGGCTCCTTCAGGTGTTAGTAGCCTTTCCTCTCTCCTAGGTAGCCAAACCCTCTTTTCTGGCTATTTAGGGTCTCTGTCTCTGGGGAAACTTTAGATAACGAATGCATGAGCTCAGCCGAGTTCCTCTGCATCTCCCTCTTCACCTTCTGATAAGGAATCGACCGCTGACCGCGCTGGAAGCCTGCAAACCTGCAACATAGTAGCAAAGACGACTACTGCAACTCTGTAACGCTGATCCTGCCGCCTTCTCGACTGTTTTCCTGCTTGTGCATGCTGTGGGGGTAGTCTGCCTCCTCTCTGCACCAGAAGCTCCGAAGAAATCTCCCGTGGGTCGACGGAATCTTCCCCCTGCAACCGCAGGCACCAAAAAGCTGCATTACCGGTCCCTTGGGTCTCCTCTCAGCACGACGAGCGAGGTCCCTCGAATCCAGCGACGCTGTCCAAGTGACCCCCACAGTCCAGTGACTCTTCAGCCCAAGTTTGGTGGAGGTAAGTCCTTGCCTCACCTCGCTGGGCTGCATTGCTGGGAACCGCGACTTTGCAGCTACTCCGGCCCCTGTGCACTTCCGGCGGAAATCCTTCGTGCACAGCCAAGCCTGGGTCCACGGCACTCTAACTTGCATTGCACGACTTTCTAAGTTGGTCTCCGGCGACGTGGGACTCCTTTGTGCAACTTCGGCGAGCACTGTTTCAGGCATCCTTATAGTGCCTGTTTCTGGCACTTGTCCGGGTGCTACCTGCTTCAGGGGGGGCTCTTTGTCTTGCTCGACGTCCCCTCTCTCTGCAGGTCCAATTTGCGACCTCCTGGTCCCTCCTGGGCCCCAGCAGCGTCCAAAAACGCCAAACGGACGTTTTGCATGTAGCAAGGCTTGTTGGCATCCTTCCGGCGGGAAAACACTTTTGCCCGACTCTCCAAGGCGAGAGGGATCCGTTCACTAAAGGGGAAGTCTCTAGCCCTTTTTGTTCCTGCAGAAACCTCAGCTTCTTCTGTCCAGTCGAAGCTTCTTTGCACCCGCAGCTGGCATTTCCTGGGCATCTGCCCATCTCCGACTTGCTTGTGACTTTTGGACTTGGTCCCCTTGTTCCACAGGTACCCTAGATTGGAAATCCACAGTTGTTGCATTGCTGGTTTGTGTCTTTCCTGCATTATTCCTCTAACACGACTCTTTTGTCCTTAGGGGAACTTTAGTGCACTTTGCACTCACTTTTCAGGGTCTTGGGGAGGGTTATTTTTCTAACTCTCACTATTTTCTAATAGTCCCAGCGACCCTCTACAAGGTCACATAGGTTTGGGGTCCATTCGTGGTTCGCATTCCACTTTTGGAGTATATGGTTTGTGTTGCCCCTATCCCTATGTTTCCCCATTGCATCCTATTGTAACTATACATTGTTTGCACTGTTTTCTAAGACTATACTGCATATTTTTGCTATTGTGTATATATATCTTGTGTATATTTCCTATCCTCTCACTGAGGGTACACTCTAAGATACTTTGGCATATTGTCATAAAAATAAAGTACCTTTATTTTTAGTATAACTGTGTATTGTGTTTTCTTATGATATTGTGCATATGACACTAAGTGGTACTGTAGTAGCTTCACACGTGTCCTAGTTCAGCCTAAGCTGCTCTGCTAAGCTACCATTATCTATCAGCCTAAGCTGCTAGACACCCTATACACTAATAAGGGATAACTGGGCCTGGTGCAAGGTGCAAGTACCCCTTGGTACTCACTACAAGCCAGTCCAGCCTCCTACATTGGTTGTGCAGTGGTGGGATAAGTGCTTGAGACTACTTACCACTCTTGTCATTGTACTTTTCATAAGAGAAAAATATACAAAACAAGGTCAGTGTATATACACATAGCCAAAAAGTTTTGCATTTCCTCTTTGCACTCTTTTCTAAGTGCTGAAAAGTACTTCTAAAACTTTCAAAAAGTTCTTAAAAGTTTAAAAAGTTTTTTCTGTCTTTCCAAAAAGTTCTGAAAACTTTTTTCTTTTTTTTTCTATCACTTTAACTCTCTCTAAAAATGTCTGGCACAGGCCAAAATGTTGAACTGTCCAAACTTGCATATGATCACCTTAGCTGGAAAGGAGCAAGGAGTCTCTGCATAGAGAGAGGTTTGAGGGTAGGGAAGAATCCTTCCTTAGAACTGTTAATTAACATGCTTAGAGTACAGGATAAGGCCATAAGTGCCCAATCTGGTGAAAAAGTAGCTAATGGTTCTCAATCTGATCCAGGGACTCCCCCAGGAAAAGATTCAGGAAAGAAACTTCTCAGCCTGCCCATTACTAGACAGTCTAGCATAGTTGGTACAGAGGTTGAATCACACCATACTAATGGTGTGCTCTCACATTATACTGGTAGCCAAGCTGTTAGGGTGCCCTCTGTAAGGGACAGGTCTCCTTCTGTTCATTCCCATCATACCTCTGTATCTAGAAATGTCCCTCCCACCCACCCTGATGACAGATTGTTAGAAAGGGAGCTCAATAGATTGAGAGTGGAACAAACCAGACTGAAGCTCAAGAAGCAACAGCTGGATTTGGATAGACAGTCTTTAGAAGTAGAGAGGGAAAGACAGAAGTTGGGTTTAGAAACCCATGGTGGCAGCAGCAGTATTCCCCATAGTCATCCTGCAAAAGAGCATGATTCCAGGAATCTGCACAAGATAGTTCCCCCTTATACGGAGGGGGATGACATTAACAAGTGGTTTGCTGCACTTGAGAGGGCCTGTGCTGTACAGGATGTCCCTCAAACGCAGTGGGCTGCTATCCGATGGCTATCATTTAGTGGAAAAGGTAGGGATAGGCTCCTTACTGTGAAAGAAAATGATGCCAATAATTTTACAGTTCTTAAGAATGCACTCCTGGATGGTTATGGCTTAACCACTGAACAGTACAGGATAAAGTTCAGAGAGACCAAAAAGGAGTCTTCACAAGACTGGGTTGATTTCATTGACCAGGCAGTGAAGGCCTTGGAGGGGTGGTTACATGGCAGTAAAGTTACTGATTATGAAAGCCTGTATAACACAATCCTGAGAGAGCATATACTTAATAATTGTGTGTCTGATTTGTTGCACCAGTACCTGGTAGACTCTGATCTGACCTCTCCCCAAGAATTGGGAAAGAAGGCAGACAAATGGGTCAGAACAAGGGTGAACAGAAAAGTTCATACAGGGGGTGACAAAGATGGCAATAAGAAGAAAGATGGTGAAAAATCTCAAGATAAGCATGGGGATAAGGGTAAAACCAAAGATCCCACTTCAAATCTTAAACACTCTTCAGAGGGTGGGGATAAAACAAATTCTTCCTCTTCTTCCCAACCTGCACACATTAAAAAGCCTTGGTGCTTTGTGTGTAAAAACAGAGGCCATAGGCCAGGGGATAAGTCCTGTCCAGGTAAACCCCCTGAGCCTACCACCACTAATACATCAAGCTCTAGTGCCCCTAGCAGTAGTGGTACTAGTGGTGGGACTGCTGGCAACAGTCAAGCAAAGGGTGTAGTTGGGTTCACTTATGGGTCCATAGTGGAAACTGATGTAATCAGTCCCAAGACAGTTTCTGTCACACCTAGTGGCACTGGCCTTGCCACACTGGCTGCTTGTCCCCTTACAATGGATAAGTACAGGCAGACAGTTTCAATAAATGGTGTTGAGGCCTTGGCCTACAGGGACACAGGTGCCAGTTTCACTTTGGTGACTGAAAACCTAGTGCCTCCTGAACAACACATCATTGGACAACAGTATAAGATTATTGATGTCCATAACTCCACTAAGTTTCTTCCCTTAGCTATAATTCAGTTTAGTTGGGGTGGAGTTACTGGCCCTAAGCAGGTGGTGGTATCACCTAGCTTACCTGTAGACTGTCTCTTAGGTAATGACCTAGAGGCCTCAGGTTGGGCTGATGTAGAGTTTTATGCCCATGCAGCCATGCTGGGCATCCCTGAGGAATTGTTCCCTCTCATTTCAAGTGAAATGAAAAAGCAAAGGAGAGAAGGCCTGAAAACTCAGGATCCCTCTCCATCAACAGGTAAAAAGGGTATCACAGTATCCCCTAACCACCCTACCATTCAGGATACTATTCCTGTGGTGGGAGAAACCTCTCCTGGGGTGGCACCTGTTCCAAGGGAATCATCAGCTGGCAAAGCTGGACTCCCTGAGGTAGAAGTACCTCTCTGTGGGATAACTAACATTGGTGAGAAAAAGAGCACCATTTTAGTTAACATGGAGCATCCCTCCAACCCTCCCAGAGAAACTTTAGTGCAGAAACTCTGCACTGCCTCACAACACTTAGGACAGCATCCCTGCCCTAGTGTGGAGCTGATAGGACAGCATCCCTGCCCTGCTCCAACTCAAGAGAAACAGCATCCCTGTTCTCTCTTCCAGCCAGATGGACAAAGTTTTTGCCCAGCTATGGCTTTTCTGAGACAGCATCCCTGTCTGGCATTTCCATCACTACAAATAGGTTCAGTGGACAATTCCCACTGCTCTAAACTAAAACTTACTGATAGAAACTCTGAAAATACATCTTCACATTGTTGCTTAGCTAAAAAACTTCAAACAGGGTGATTTACATCCCCACAGGGAAGTAACCATATAGTGGATGATAAAGGGAGTAACCAGTCTATTGCAGAGCTACTCTCTACTTATCACCACTTAGACAATAAAGTCTCAACTGGCCAAGGTTAGCCTTATTGTCCTTCGTTTGGGGGGGGTTGTGTGAGAAGGTAGCCTCTTTCTAGCCTTGTTACCCCCACTTTTGGCCTGTTTGTGAGTGTATGTCAGGGTGTTTGTCACTGTTTTCACTGTCTCACTGGGATCCTGATAGCCAGGCCCCAGTGCTCATAGTGAAAACACTATGTTTTCAGTATGGTTGTTATGTGTCACTGGGATCCTGCTGGTCAGGACCCCAGTGCTCATAGGTTTGTGGCCTATATGTATGTGTCACTGGGACCCTGTCACACAGGGCCCCAGTGCTCATAGGTGTGCATATACATGTTCCCTGTGTGGTGCCTAACTGTCTCACTGAGGCTCTGCTAACCAGAACCTCAGTGGTTATGCTCTCTCATTACTTTCAAATTGTCACTAACAGGCTAGTGACCAATTTTACCAATTTACATTGGCTTACTGGAACACCCTTATAATTCCCTAGTATATGGTACTGAGGTACCCAGGGTATTGGGGTTCCAGGAGATCCCTATGGGCTGCAGCATTTCTTTTGCCACCCATAGGGAGCTCTGACAATTCTTACACAGGCCTGCCACTGCAGCCTGAGTGAAATAACGTCCACGTTATTTCACAGCCATTTTTACACTGCACTTAAGTAACTTATAAGTCACCTATATGTCTAACCTTTACCTGGTAAAGGTTGGGTGCAAAGTTACTTAGAGTGAGGGCACCCTGGCACTAGCCAAGGTGCCCCCACATTGTTCAGAGCCAATTCACTGAACTTTGTGAGTGCGGGGACACCATTACACGCGTGCACTACATATAGGTCACTACCTATATGTAGCTTCACCATGGTAACTCCGAATATGGCCATGTAACATGTCTATGATCATGGAATTGCCCCCTCTATGCCATCCTGGCATTGTTGGTACAATTCCATGATCCCAGTGGTCTGTAGCACAGACCCTGGTACTGCCAGACTGCCCTTCCTGGGGTTTCACTGCAGCTGCTGCTGCTGCCAACCCCTCAGACAGGCAGCTGCCCTCCTGGGGTCCAGCCAGGCCTGGCCCAGGATGGCAGAACAAAGAACTTCCTCTGAGAGAGGGTGTGACACCCTCTCCCTTTGGAAAATGGTGTGAAGGCAGGGGAGGAGTAGCCTCCCCCAGCCTCTGGAAATGCTTTGTTGGGCACAGAGGTGCCCAATTCTGCATAAGCCAGTCTACACCGGTTCAGGGACCCCTTAGCCCCTGCTCTGGCGCGAAACTGGACAAAGGAAAGGGGAGTGACCACTCCCCTGACCTGCACCTCCCCTGGGAGGTGTCCAGAGCTCCTCCAGTGTGCTCCAGACCTCTGCCATCTTGGAAACAGAGGTGCTGCTGGCACACTGGACTGCTCTGAGTGGCCAGTGCCACCAGGTGACGTCAGAGACTCCTGCTGATAGGCTCCTTCAGGTGTTAGTAGCCTTTCCTCTCTCCTAGGTAGCCAAACCCTCTTTTCTGGCTATTTAGGGTCTCTGTCTCTGGGGAAACTTTAGATAACGAATGCATGAGCTCAGCCGAGTTCCTCTGCATCTCCCTCTTCACCTTCTGATAAGGAATCGACCGCTGACCGCGCTGGAAGCCTGCAAACCTGCAACATAGTAGCAAAGACGACTACTGCAACTCTGTAACGCTGATCCTGCCGCCTTCTCGACTGTTTTCCTGCTTGTGCATGCTGTGGGGGTAGTCTGCCTCCTCTCTGCACCAGAAGCTCCGAAGAAATCTCCCGTGGGTCGACGGAATCTTCCCCCTGCAACCGCAGGCACCAAAAAACTGCATTACCGGTCCCTTGGGTCTCCTCTCAGCACGACGAGCGAGGTCCCTCGAATCCAGCAACGCTGTCCTAGTGACCCCCACAGTCCAGTGACTCTTCAGCCCAAGTTTGGTGGAGGTAAGTCCTTGCCTCACCTCGCTGGGCTGCATTGCTGGGAACCGCGACTTTGCAGCTACTCCGGCCCCTTTGCACTTCCGGCGGAAATCCTTCGTGCACAGCCAAGCCTGGGTCCACGGCACTCTAACCTGCATTGCACGACTTTCTAAGTTGGTCTCCGGCGATGTGGGACTCCTTTGTGCAACTTCGGCGAGCACCATTTCACGCATCCTTGTAGTGCCTGTTTCTGGCACTTCTCCGGGTGCTACCTGCTTTAGTGAGGGCACTTTGTCTTGCTCGACGTCCCCTCTCTCTGCAGGTCCAATTTGCGACCTCCTGGTCCCTCCTGGGCCCCAGCAGCGTCCAAAAACTCCAAACGCACGTTTTGCATGTAGCAAGGCTTGTTGGCGTCCTTCCGGCGGGAAAACACTTCTGCACGACTCTCCAAGGCGAGAGGGATCCGTCCACTAAAGGGGAAGTCTCTAGCCCTTTTCGTTCCTGCAGAAACCTCAGCTTCTTCTGTCCAGTCGAAGCTTCTTTGCACCCGCAGCTGGCATTTCCTGGGCATCTGCCCATCTCCGACTTGCTTGTGACTTTTGGACTTGGTCCCCTTGTTCCACAGGTACCCTAGATTGGAAATCCACAGTTGTTGCATTGCTGGTTTGTGTCTTTCCTGCATTATTCCTCTAACACGACTCTTTTGTCCTTAGGGGAACTTTAGTGCACTTTGCACTCACTTTTCAGGGTCTTGGGGAGGGTTATTTTTCTAACTCTCACTATTTTCTAATAGTCCCAGCGACCCTCTACAAGGTCACATAGGTTTGGGGTCCATTCGTGGTTCGCATTCCACTTTTGGAGTATATGGTTTGTGTTGCCCCTATCCCTATGTTTCCCCATTGCATTCTATTGTAACTATACATTGTTTGCACTGTTTTCTAAGACTATACTGCATATTTTTGCTATTGTGTATATATATCTTGTGTATATTTCCTATCCTCTCACTGAGGGTACACTCTAAGATACTTTGGCATATTGTCATAAAAATAAAGTACCTTTATTTTTAGTATAACTGTGTATTGTGTTTTCTTATGATATTGTGCATATGACACTAAGTGGTACTGTAGTAGCTTCACACGTCTCCTAGTTCAGCCTAAGCTGCTCTGCTAAGCTACCATTATCTATCAGCCTAAGCTGCTAGACACCCTATACACTAATAAGGGATAACTGGGCCTGGTGCAAGGTGCAAGTACCCCTTGGTACTCACTACAAGCCAGTCCAGCCTCCTACATTGGTTGTGCAGTGGTGGGATAAGTGCTTGAGACTACTTACCACTCTTGTCATTGTACTTTTCATAAGAGAAAAATATACAAAACAAGGTCAGTGTATATACACATAGCCAAAAAGTTTTGCATTTCCTCTTTGCACTCTTTTCTAAGTGCTGAAAAGTACTTCTAAAACTTTCAAAAAGTTCTTAAAAGTTTAAAAAGTTTTTTCTGTCTTTCCAAAAAGTTCTGAAAACTTTTTTCTTTTTTTTTCTATCACTTTAACTCTCTCTAAAAATGTCTGGCACAGGCCAAAATGTTGAACTGTCCAAACTTGCATATGATCACCTTAGCTGGAAAGGAGCAAGGAGTCTCTGCATAGAGAGAGGTTTGAGGGTAGGGAAGAATCCTTCCTTAGAACTGTTAATTAACATGCTTAGAGTACAGGATAAGGCCATAAGTGCCCAATCTGGTGAAAAAGTAGCTAATGGTTCTCAATCTGATCCAGGGACTCCCCCAGGAAAAGATTCAGGAAAGAAACTTCTCAGCCTGCCCATTACTAGACAGTCTAGCATAGTTGGTACAGAGGTTGAATCACACCATACTAATGGTGTGCTCTCACATTATACTGGTAGCCAAGCTGTTAGGGTGCCCTCTGTAAGGGACAGGTCTCCTTCTGTTCATTCCCATCATACCTCTGTATCTAGAAATGTCCCTCCCACCCACCCTGATGACAGATTGTTAGAAAGGGAGCTCAATAGATTGAGAGTGGAACAAACCAGACTGAAGCTCAAGAAGCAACAGCTGGATTTGGATAGACAGTCTTTAGAAGTAGAGAGGGAAAGACAGAAGTTGGGTTTAGAAACCCATGGTGGCAGCAGCAGTATTCCCCATAGTCATCCTGCAAAAGAGCATGATTCCAGGAATCTGCACAAGATAGTTCCCCCTTATACGGAGGGGGATGACATTAACAAGTGGTTTGCTGCACTTGAGAGGGCCTGTGCTGTACAGGATGTCCCTCAAAAGCAGTGGGCTGCTATCCTATGGCTATCATTTAGTGGAAAAGGTAGGGATAGGCTCCTTACTGTGAAAGAAAATGATGCCAATAATTTTACAGTTCTTAAGAATGCACTCCTGGATGGTTATGGCTTAACCACTGAACAGTACAGGATAAAGTTCAGAGAGACCAAAAAGGAGTCTTCACAAGACTGGGTTGATTTCATTGACCAGGCAGTGAAGGCCTTGGAGGGGTGGTTACATGGCAGTAAAGTTACTGATTATGAAAGCCTGTATAACACAATCCTGAGAGAGCATATACTTAATAATTGTGTGTCTGATTTGTTGCACTAGTACCTGGTAGACTCTGATCTGACCTCTCCCCAAGAATTGGGAAAGAAGGCAGACAAATGGGTCAGAACAAGGGTGAACAGAAAAGTTCATACAGGGGGTGACAAAGATGGCAATAAGAAGAAAGATGGTGAAAAATCTCAAGATAAGCATGGGGATAAGGGTAAAACCAAAGATCCCACTTCAAATCTTAAACACTCTTCAGAGGGTGGGGATAAAACAAATTCTTCCTCTTCTTCCCAACCTGCACACATTAAAAAGCCTTGGTGCTTTGTGTGTAAAAACAGAGGCCATAGGCCAGGGGATAAGTCCTGTCCAGGTAAACCCCCTGAGCCTACCACCACTAATACATCAAGCTCTAGTGCCCCTAGCAGTAGTGGTACTAGTGGTGGGACTGCTGGCAACAGTCAAGCAAAGGGTGTAGTTGGGTTCACTTATGGGTCCATAGTGGAAACTGATGTAATCAGTCCCAAGACAGTTTCTGTCACACCTAGTGGCACTGGCCTTGCCACACTGGCTGCTTGTCCCCTTACAATGGATAAGTACAGGCAGACAGTTTCAATAAATGGTGTTGAGGCCTTGGCCTACAGGGACACAGGTGCCAGTTTCACTTTGGTGACTGAAAACCTAGTGCCTCCTGAACAACACATCATTGGACAACAGTATAAGATTATTGATGTCCATAACTCCACTAAGTTTCTTCCCTTAGCTATAATTCAGTTTAGTTGGGGTGGAGTTACTGGCCCTAAGCAGGTGGTGGTATCACCTAGCTTACCTGTAGACTGTCTCTTAGGTAATGACCTAGAGGCCTCAGGTTGGGCTGATGTAGAGTTTTATGCCCATGCAGCCATGCTGGGCATCCCTGAGGAATTGTTCCCTCTCATTTCAAGTGAAATGAAAAAGCAAAGGAGAGAAGGCCTGAAAACTCAGGATCCCTCTCCATCAACAGGTAAAAAGGGTATCACAGTATCCCCTAACCACCCTACCATTCAGGATACTATTCCTGTGGTGGGAGAAACCTCTCCTGGGGTGGCACCTGTTCCAAGGGAATCATCAGCTGGCAAAGCTGGACTCCCTGAGGTAGAAGTACCTCTCTGTGGGATAACTAACATTGGTGAGAAAAAGAGCACCATTTTAGTTAACATGGAGCATCCCTCCAACCCTCCCAGAGAAACTTTAGTGCAGAAACTCTGCACTGCCTCACAACACTTAGGACAGCATCCCTGCCCTAGTGTGGAGCTGATAGGACAGCATCCCTGCCCTGCTCCAACTCAAGAGAAACAGCATCCCTGTTCTCTCTTCCAGGCAGATGGACAAAGGTTTTGCCCAGCTATGGCTTTTCTGAGACAGCATCCCTGTCTGGCATTTCCATCACTACAAATAGGTTCAGTGGACAATTCCCACTGCTCTAAACTAAAACTTACTGATAGAAACTCTGAAAATACATCTTCACATTGTTGCTTAGCTAAAAAACTTCAAACAGGGTGGTTTACATCCCCACAGGGAAGTAACCATATAGTGGATGATAAAGGGAGTAACCAGTCTATTGCAGAGCTACTCTCTACTTATAACCACTTAGACAATAAAGTCTCAACTGGCCAAGGTTAGCCTTATTGTCCTTCGTTTGGGGGGGGGTTGTGTGAGAAGGTAGCCTCTTTCTAGCCTTGTTACCCCCACTTTTGGCCTGTTTGTGAGTGTATGTCAGGGTGTTTGTCACTGTTTTCACTGTCTCACTGGGATCCTGATAGCCAGGCCCCAGTGCTCATAGTGAAAACACTATGTTTTCAGTATGGTTGTTATGTGTCACTGGGATCCTGCTGGTCAGGACCCCAGTGCTCATAGGTTTGTGGCCTATATGTATGTGTCACTGGGACCCTGTCACACAGGGCCCCAGTGCTCATAGGTGTGCATATACATGTTCCCTGTGTGGTGCCTAACTGTCTCACTGAGGCTCTGCTAACCAGAACCTCAGTGGTTATGCTCTCTCATTACTTTCAAATTGTCACTAACAGGCTAGTGACCAATTTTACCAATTTACATTGGCTTACTGGAACACCCTTATAATTCCCTAGTATATGGTACTGAGGTACCCAGGGTATTGGGGTTCCAGGAGATCCCTATGGGCTGCAGCATTTCTTTTGCCACCCATAGGGAGCTCTGACAATTCTTACACAGGCCTGCCACTGCAGCCTGAGTGAAATAACGTCCACGTTATTTCACAGCCATTTTTACACTGCACTTAAGTAACTTATAAGTCACCTATATGTCTAACCTTTACCTGGTAAAGGTTGGGTGCAAAGTTACTTAGTGTGAGGGCACCCTGGCACTAGCCAAGGTGCCCCCACATTGTTCATAGCCAATTCACTGAACTTTGTGAGTGCGGGGACACCATTACACGCGTGCACTACATATAGGTCACTACCTATATGTAGCTTCACCATGGTAACTCCGAATATGGCCATGTAACATGTCTATGATCATGGAATTGCCCCCTCTATGCCATCCTGGCATTGTTGGTACAATTCCATGATCCCAGTGGTCTGTAGCACAGACCCTGGTACTGCCAGACTGCCCTTCCTGGTGTTTCACTGCAGCTGCTGCTGCTGCCAACCCCTCAGACAGGCAGCTGCCCTCCTGGGGTCTAGCCAGGCCTGGCCCAGGATGGCAGAACAAAGAACTTCCTCTGAGAGAGGGTGTGACACCCTCTCCCTTTGGAAAATGGTGTGAAGGCAGGGGAGGAGTAGCCTCCCCCAGCCTCTGGAAATGCTTTGTTGGGCACAGAGGTGCCCAATTCTGCATAAGCCAGTCTACACCAGTTCAGGGACCCCTTAGCCCCTGCTCTGGCGCGAAACTGGACAAAGGAAAGAGGAGTGACCACTCCCCTGACCTGCACCTCCCCTGGGAGGTGTCCAGAGCTCGTCCAGTGTGCTCCAGACCTCTGCCATCTTGGAAACAGAGGTGCTGCTGGCACACTGGACTGCTCTGAGTGGCCAGTGCCACCAGGTGACGTCAGAGACTCCTGCGGATAGGCTCCTTCAGGTGTTAGTAGCCTTTCCTCTCTCCTAGGTAGCCAAACCCTCTTTTCTGGCTATTTAGGGTCTCTGTCTGTGGGGAAACTTTAGATAACGAATGCATGAGCTCAGCCGAGTTCCTCTGCATCTCCCTCTTCACCTTCTGATAAGGAATCGACCGCTGACCGCGCTGGAAGCCTGCAAACCTGCAACATAGTAGCAAAGACGACTACTGCAACTCTGTAACGCTGATCCTGCCGCCTTCTCGACTGTTTTCCTGCTTGTGCATGCTGTGGGGGTAGTCTGCCTCCTCTCTGCACCAGAAGCTCAGAAGAAATCTCCTGTGGGTCGACGGAATCTTCCCCCTGCAACCGCAGGCACCAAAAAGCTGCATTACCGGTCCCTTGGGTCTCCTCTCAGCACGACGAGCGAGGTCCCTCGAATCCAGCGACGCTGTCCAAGTGACCCGCACAGTCCAGTGACTCTTCAGCCCAAGTTTGGTGGAGGTAAGTCCTTGCCTCACCTCGCTGGGCTGCATTGCTGGGAACCGCGACTTTGCAGCTACTCCGGCCCCTGTGCACTTCCTGCAGAAATCCTTCGTGCACAGCCAAGCCTGGGTCCACGGCACTCTAACCTGCATTGCACGACTTTCTAAGTTGGTCTCCGGCGACGTGGGTCTCCTTTGTGCAACTTCGGTGAGCACCGTTTCACGCATCTTTGTAGTGCCTGTTTCTGGCACTTGTCCGGGGGCTACCTGCTTCAGTGAGGGCTCTTTGTCTTGCTCGACGTCCCCTCTCTCTGCAGGTCCAATTTGCGACCTCCTGGTCCCTCCTGGGCCCCAGCAGTGTCCAAAAATGCCAAATGCACGTTTTGCGTGTAGCAAGGCTTGTTGGCGTCCTTCCGGCGGGAAAACACTTCTGCACGACTCTCCAAGGCAAGAGGGATCCGTCCACTAAAGGGGAAGTCTCTAGCCTTTTTCGTTCCTGCAGAAACCTCAGCTTCTTCTGTCCAGTCGAAGCTTCTTTGCACCCGCAGCTGGCATTTCCTGGGCATCTGCCCACCTCCGACTTGCTTGTGACTTTTGGACTTGGTCCCCTTGTTCCACAGGTACCCTAGATTGGAAATCCACAGTTGTTGCATTGCTGGTTTGTGTCTTTCCTGCATTATTCCTCTAACACGACTCTTTTGTCCTTAGGGGAACTTTAGTGCACTTTGCACTCACTTTTCAGGGTCTTGGGGAGGGTTATTTTTCTAACTCTCACTATTTTCTAATAGTCCCAGCGACCCTCTACAAGGTCACATAGGTTTGGGGTCCATTCGTGGTTCGCATTCCACTTTTGGAGTATATGGTTTGTGTTGCCCCTATCCCTATGTTTCCCCATTGCATCCTATTGTAACTATACATTGTTTGCACTGTTTTCTAAGACTATACTGCATATTTTTGCTATTGTGTATATATATCTTGTGTATATTTCCTATCCTCTCACTGAGGGTACACTCTAAGATACTTTGGCATATTGTCATAAAAATAAAGTACCTTTATTTTTAGTATAACTGTGTATTGTGTTTTCTTATGATATTGTGCATATGACACTAAGTGGTACTGTAGTAGCTTCACACGTCTCCTAGTTCAGCCTAAGCTGCTCTGCTAAGCTACCATTATCTATCAGCCTAAGCTGCTAGACACCCTATACACTAATAAGGGATAACTGGGCCTGGTGCAAGGTGCAAGTAGCCCTTGGTACTCACTACAAGCCAGTCCAGCCTCCTACATTGGTTGTGCAGTGGTGGGATAAGTGCTTGAGACTACTTACCACTCTTGTCATTGTACTTTTCATAAGAGAAAAATATACAAAACAAGGTCAGTGTATATACGCATAGCCAAAAAGTTTTGCATTTCCTCTTTGCACTCTTTTCTAAGTGCTGAAAAGTACTTCTAAAACTTTCAAAAAGTTCTTAAAAGTTTAAAAAGTTTTTTCTGTCTTTCCAAAAAGTTCTGAAAACTTTTTTCTTTTTTTTTCTATCACTTTAACTCTCTCTAAAAATGTCTGGCACAGGCCAAAATGTTGAACTGTCCAAACTTGCATATGATCACCTTAGCTGGAAAGGAGCAAGGAGTCTCTGCATAGAGAGAGGTTTGAGGGTAGGGAAGAATCCTTCCTTAGAACTGTTAATTAACATGCTTAGAGTACAGGATAAGGCCATAAGTGCCCAATCTGGTGAAAAAGTAGCTAATGGTTCTCAATCTGATCCAGGGACTCCCCCAGGAAAAGATTCAGGAAAGAAACTTCTCAGCCTGCCCATTACTAGACAGTCTAGCATAGTTGGTACAGAGGTTGAATCACACCATACTAATGGTGTGCTCTCACATTATACTGGTAGCCAAGCTGTTAGGGTGCCCTCTGTAAGGGACAGGTCTCCTTCTGTTCATTCCCATCATACCTCTGTATCTAGAAATGTCCCTCCCACCCACCCTGATGACAGATTGTTAGAAAGGGAGCTCAATAGATTGAGAGTGGAACAAACCAGACTGAAGCTCAAGAAGCAACAGCTGGATTTGGATAGACAGTCTTTAGAAGTAGAGAGGGAAAGACAGAAGTTGGGTTTAGAAACCCATGGTGGCAGCAGCAGTATTCCCCATAGTCATCCTGCAAAAGAGCATGATTCCAGGAATCTGCACAAGATAGTTCCCCCTTATAAGGAGGGGGATGACATTAACAAGTGGTTTGCTGCACTTGAGAGGGCCTGTGCTGTACAGGATGTCCCTCAAAAGCAGTGGGCTGCTATCCTATGGCTATCATTTAGTGGAAAAGGTAGGGATAGGCTCCTTACTGTGAAAGAAAATGATGCCAATAATTTTACAGTTCTTAAGAATGCACTCCTGGATGGTTATGGCTTAACCACTGAACAGTACAGGATAAAGTTCAGAGAGACCAAAAAGGAGTCTTCACAAGACTGGGTTGATTTCATTGACCAGGCAGTGAAGGCCTTGGAGGGGTGGTTACATGGCAGCAAAGTTACTGATTATGAAAGCCTGTATAACACAATCCTGAGAGAGCATATACTTTATAATTGTGTGTCTGATTTGTTGCACCAGTACCTGGTAGACTCTGATCTGACCTCTCCCCAAGAATTGGGAAAGAAGGCAGACAAATGGGTCAGAACAAGGGTGAACAGAAAAGTTCATACAGGGGGTGACAAAGATGGCAATAAGAAGAAAGATGGTGAAAAATCTCAAGATAAGCATGGGGATAAGGGTAAAACCAAAGATCCCACTTCAAATCTTAAACACTCTTCAGAGGGTGGGGATAAAACAAATTCTTCCTCTTCTTCCCAACCTGCACACATTAAAAAGCCTTGGTGCTTTGTGTGTAAAAACAGAGGCCATAGGCCAGGGGATAAGTCCTGTCCAGGTAAACCCCCTGAGCCTACCACCACTAATACATCAAGCTCTAGTGCCCCTAGCAGTAGTGGTACTAGTGGTGGGACTGCTGGCAACAGTCAAGCAAAGGGTGTAGTTGGGTTCACTTATGGGTCCATAGTGGAAACTGATGTAATCAGTCCCAAGACAGTTTCTGTCACACCTAGTGGCACTGGCCTTGCCACACTGGCTGCTTGTCCCCTTACAATGGATAAGTACAGGCAGACAGTTTCAATAAATGGTGTTGAGGCCTTGGCCTACAGGGACACAGGTGCCAGTTTCACTTTGGTGACTGAAAACCTAGTGCCTCCTGAACAACACATCATTGGACAACAGTATAAGATTATTAATGTCCATAACTCCACTAAGTTTCTTCCCTTAGCTATAATTCAGTTTAGTTGGGGTGGAGTTACTGGCCCTAAGCAGGTGGTGGTATCACCTAGCTTACCTGTAGACTGTCTCTTAGGTAATGACCTAGAGGCCTCAGGTTGGGCTGATGTAGAGTTTTATGCCCATGCAGCCATGCTGGGCATCCCTGAGGAATTGTTCCCTCTCATTTCAAGTGAAATGAAAAAGCAAAGGAGAGAAGGCCTGGAAACTCAGGATCCCTCTCCATCAACAGGTAAAAAGGGTATCACAGTATCCCCTAACCACCCTACCATTCAGGATACTATTCCTGTGGTGGGAGAAACCTCTCCTGGGGTGGCACCTGTTCCAAGGGAATCATCAGCTGGCAAAGCTGGACTCCCTGAGGTAGAAGTACCTCTCTGTGGGATAACTAACATTGGTGAGAAAAAGAGCACCATTTTAGTTAACATGGAGCATCCCTCCAACCCTCCCAGAGAAACTTTAGTGCAGAGACTCTGCACTGCCTCACAACACTTAGGACAGCATCCCTGCCCTAGTGTGGAGCTGATAGGACAGCATCCCTGCCCTGCTCCAACTCAAGAGAAACAGCATCCCTGTTCTCTCTTCCAGCCAGATGGACAAAGTTTTTGCCCAGCTATGGCTTTTCTGGGACAGCATCCCTGTCTGGCATTTCCATCACTACAAATAGGTTCAGTGGACAATTCCCACTGCTCTAAACTAAAACTTACTGATAGAAACTCTGAAAATACATCTTCACATTGTTGCTTAGCTAAAAAACTTCAAACAGGGTGGTTTACATCCCCACAGGGAAGTAACCATATAGTGGATGATAAAGGGAGTAACCAGTCTATTGCAGAGCTACTCTCTACTTATCACCACTTAGACAATAAAGTCTCAACTGGCCAAGGTTAGCCTTATTGTCCTTCGTTTGGGGGGGGGGTTGTGTGAGAAGGTAGCCTCTTTCTAGCCTTGTTACCCCCACTTTTGGCCTGTTTGTGAGTGTATGTCAGGGTGTTTGTCACTGTTTTCACTGTCTCACTGGGATCCTGATAGCCAGGCCCCAGTGCTCATAGTGAAAACACTATGTTTTCAGTATGGTTGTTATGTGTCACTGGGATCCTGCTGGTCAGGACCCCAGTGCTCATAGGTTTGTGGCCTATATGTATGTGTCACTGGGACCCTGTCACACAGGGCCCCAGTGCTCATAGGTGTGCATATACATGTTCCCTGTGTGGTGCCTAACTGGCTCACTGAGGCTCTGCTAACCAGAACCTCAGTGGTTATGCTCTCTCATTACTTTCAAATTGTCACTAACAGGCTAGTGACCAATTTTACCAATTTACATTGGCTTACTGGAACACCCTTATAATTCCCTAGTATATGGTACTGAGGTACCCAGGGTATTGGGGTTCCAGGAGATCCCTATGGGCTGCAGCATTTCTTTTGCCACCCATAGGGAGCTCTGACAATTCTTACACAGGCCTGCCACTGCAGCCTGAGTGAAATAACGTCCACGTTATTTCACAGCCATTTTTACACTGCACTTAAGTAACTTATAAGTCACCTATATGTCTAACCTTTACCTGGTAAAGGTTGGGTGCAAAGTTACTTAGTGTGAGGGCACCCTGGCACTAGCCAAGGTGCCCCCACATTGTTCAGAGCCAATTCACTGAACTTTGTGAGTGCGGGGACACCATTACACGCGTGCACTACATATAGGTCACTACCTATATGTAGCTTCACCATGGTAACTCCGAATATGGCCATGTAACATGTCTATGATCATGGAATTGCCCCCTCTATGCCATCCTGCCATTGTTGGTACAATTCCATGATCCCAGTGGTCTGTAGCACAGACCCTGGTACTGCCAGACTGCCCTTCCTGGGGTTTCACTGCAGCTGCTGCTGCTGCCAACCCCTCAGACAGGCAGCTGCCCTCCTGGGGTCCAGCTAGGCCTGGCCCAGGATGGCAGAACAAAGAACTTCCTCTGAGAGAGGGTGTGACACCCTCTCCCTTTGGAAAATGGTGTGAAGGCAGGGGAGGAGTAGCCTCCCCCAGCCTCTGGAAATGCTTTGTTGGGCACAGAGGTGCCCAATTCTGCATAAGCCAGTCTACACCGGTTCAGGGACCCCTTAGCCCCTGCTCTGGCGCGAAACTGGACAAAGGAAAGGGGAGTGACCACTCCCCTGACCTGCACCTCCCCTGGGAGGTGTCCAGAGCTCGTCCAGTGTGCTCCAGACCTCTGCCATCTTGGAAACAGAGGTGCTGCTGGCACACTGGACTGCTCTGAGTGGCCAGTGCCACCAGGTGACGTCAGAGACTCCTGCTGATAGGCTCCTTCAGGTGTTAGTAGCCTTTCCTCTCTCCTAGGTAGCCAAACCCTCTTTTCTGGCTATTTAGGGTCTCTGTCTCTGGGGAAACTTTAGATAACGAATGCATGAGCTCAGCCGAGTTCCTCTGCATCTCCCTCTTCACCTTCTGATAAGGAATCGACCGCTGACCGCGCTGGAAGCCTGCAAACCTGCAACATAGTAGCAAAGACGACTACTGCAACTCTGTAACGCTGATCCTGCCGCCTTCTCGACTGTTTTCCTGCTTGTGCATGCTGTGGGGGTAGTCTGCCTCCTCTCTGCACCAGAAGCTCCGAAGAAATCTCCCGTGGGTCGACGGAATCTTCCCCCTGCAACCGCAGGCACCAAAAAGCTGCATTACCGGTCCCTTGGGTCTCCTCTCAGCACAACGAGCGAGGTCCCTTGAATCCAGCGACGCTGTGCAAGTGACCCCCACAGTCCAGTGACTCTTCAGCCCAAGTTTGGTGGAGGTAAGTCCTTGCCTCACCTCGCTGGGCTGCATTGCTGGGAACCGCGACTTTGCAGCTACTCCGGCCCCTGTGCACTTCCGGTGGAAATCCTTTGTGCACAGCCAAGCCTGGGTCCACGGCACTCTAACCTGCATTGCACGACTTTCTAAGTTGGTCTCCGGCGACGTGGGACTCCTTTGTGCAACTTCGGCGAGCACCGTTTCACGCATCCTTTTAGTGCCTGTTTCTGGCACTTCTCCGGGTTCTACCTGCTTCAGTGAGGGCTCTTTGTCTTGCTCGATGTCCCCTCTCTCTTCAGGTCCAATTTGCGACCTCCTGGTCCCTCGTGGGCCCCAGCAGCGTCCAAAAATGCCAAACGCACGTTTTGCGTGTAGCAAGGCTTGTTGGCGTCCTTCCGGCGGGAAATCACTTCTGCACGACTCTCCAAGGCGAGCGGGATCCGTCCACTAAAGGGGAAGTCTCTAGCCTTTTTCGTTCCTGCAGAAACCTCAGCTTCTTCTGTCCAGTCGAAGCTTCTTTGCACCCGCAGCTGGCATTTCCTGGGCATCTGCCCATCTCCGACTTGCTTGTGACTTTTGGACTTGGTCCCCTTGTTCCACAGGTACCCTAGATTGGAAATCCACAGTTGTTGCATTGCTGGTTTGTGTCTTTCCTGCATTATTCCTCTAACACGACTCTTTTGTCCTTAGGGGAACTTTAGTGCACTTTGCACTCACTTTTCAGGGTCTTGGGGAGGGTTATTTTTCTAACTCTCACTATTTTCTAATAGTCCCAGCGACCCTCTACAAGGTCACATAGGTTTGGGGTCCATTCGTGGTTCGCATTCCACTTTTGGAGTATATGGTTTGTGTTGCCCCTATCCCTATGTTTCCCCATTGCATCCTATTGTAACTATACATTGTTTGCACTGTTTTCTAAGACTATACTGCATATTTTTGCTATTGTGTATATATATCTTGTGTATATTTCCTATCCTCTCACTGAGGGTACACTCTAAGATACTTTGACATATTGTCATAAAAATAAAGTACCTTTATTTTTAGTATAACTGTGTATTGTGTTTTCTTATGATATTGTGCATATGACACTAAGTGGTACTGTAGTAGCTTCACATGTCTCCTAGTTCAGCCTAAGCTGCTCTGCTAAGCTACCATTATCTATCAGCCTAAGCTGCTAGACACCCTATACACTAATAAGGGATAACTGGGCCTGGTGCAAGGTGCAAGTACCCCTTGGTACTCACTACAAGCCAGTCCAGCCTCCTACAGTAAGGGGGTCGGAATCCCCATGGCGGCGCTGCTTGCAGCGTCGCCATGGTGGAGTCCCTTGGGCAGCGGGAAACCGGCGGGACACCGCCGGTTTCCTGTTTCTGACCGCGGCTGTACCGCCGCGGTCAGAATGCCCATGGGAGCACCGCCAGCCTGTTGGCGGTGCTCCCGCGGTCGTTGGCCCTGGCGGTCCATGACCGCCAGGGTCAGAATGACCCCCTGTATCCTTGACTGAAGCACAGAGTGAACAGGAATGTGTTATGGAGAACTCCAGTGCTGAAGTAGGCTAAACAGTGTGATATGAATAGAAAACAAGACCGTAGAACTGGCTATTTGAAAAATAACAGTACGAAGCCTAATAAAAAGCATTTAGAGCAAAGTGCACAGAGGCTCTAAGCTGCAAGCAAATGAATAAAATACATCCAGGGCAAAGTGCACAAAGGCCTAAAGCCTGAAGCTAATGCGCAAAGGATACGTAAAACTAACCACACTAAACTCCCCTTCAGTGGTCGATGCTCCTGAAAGGCCTAAACACTTCTAGGCCTGCCACCTGCTGCCAGCATGGAGGGGAGGTGGAACTGCACAAAAAAGAATAGTCCTGCCACCTCTACCTTGGTGAAAATGTGGCAGGGCTGCACCCCTTGGTGGCAGGGCTGCACCCCTTGGTGGCACTGATGCCCCCAAGTTAAGTGGCTAGTAGACCTATTGGAGCTGTCACTACTGCCCTCTGCCATGGCACTGGGTAGGAAAAAGAAAGGGGAAGAAATAGAAATAACAAATAAAGAAAAAAATGGGAAAAATGTAAAATACACACACACTGAGAAAATAAAGGAAAATAAGAGGTGGATAATTTAGAAAAGGGTGGTATGGTAAAAATTAAGGGCCTCATTATGAACACGACGGTCGAGACCACCGTGTTCATGCTGGCTGTCTTACTACTGACTGCCAGCACCCCTGGAACCCTGCCGGCTGTATAAAGTACATTCCTGTGGGTCGGCGGGCGAAACATTGCTTCCGCCCGCCGGCCCACAGGAATGGCTGACCGGGACATTGACGGCAGCTCCACATGGAGCCGCCACCAATGCCTCTGTGCGGTGGGTGCACCTGCACCCGTCGTGCAGATCACTGCCCTTAAATCAGCCAGTGACCTGCGTGATGGGGCACTGCACAGGGGCCTCTGCACTGCCCATGCACTTGCCCCGGTTCACCCCTTCCGCCAGCCTTTCCCAATAGGGAAAGGCTGGTGCCTGAGGGGTCATTATCCAAGGGGCAGCACCGCTGCCCTGTCGGATGATGATGCCAACCACCGCCAGGCTGCCTGACAGAGGCAGCCTGGCGGTGAGTGAGGGCCGCCATAGTGGCAGCCCTTCATCGGTTCATTATGTGGCGGTGTGGCCCCCCCATGCCGGCTGGTGGAATTTCCCCCCACCGCCGGCATGGCGGGCCACACCGCCATGTTCATAATGACCACCTAAGAGTGGATGAAAAGAATAGGCCCAGCACTGTGCACAGAGATAGAAAAAACAAAATGACTGTGCCCATAGTAACCCTCTGGTGCTGTTCGCTCGATATTTGCAATGCGAGAATGCAAATTGCGCTCTAGAGTATGAAAAGCATTGCACAAATGGGCGCACAGAGCCATTCTGCTCCCAAAGTTTTTTAACCACTTAGTGGTTACTCTGTGAGCTCCACCCACCCCTAATAAAAATGAATTGGGATGCTGCCCTGAGTGATTACCAGTGGGTGAGATGATTTCAAGAATACCATTTATCACTGTTTGAATACGTTTAAAAGGCTGGACATTTTCCTGCCCTGTATGGTGCCTGCCACTTGCACCTGGATCACATGACTGGATGTGAGGGGCAGCTGGCCATTGTGTATTCCTCCCAGGCAGCCACACAATAAAGGGATTAGGTGTGCCTGGATAGTTCATCTCAGGGAGGATCAAGGGGCAGAGCTGAGTACAGCCCCACTTGTAAGTCAAAAGGGTGTGCCTTTCTGTCACAGAAAGACTTCACACTAGACATTTGTCCCAGTAGTCAAAGCAGGCACCAGGTAAAAAAATATGGCACTCAGAACCACTTTTCAGTTCACTTTCTGGACCTGTGAAAGGAATCTCAGAGGACTGCTTGCTGCCCTGGCCTGTTTTGTACTTTAGAAGATTGGCTTACTGAACCAAGAAGCCCCCTGAGGTCTGGCCTGGTGCTGTGCCTTGCACTTTTCCTTGAATCCAGGCCTACTATTAGAGTGAATCCAAGGGATAGTTTGCTGACCTCCTGATCAGATCCTCAGGGACAGAAAGGGCTCCAACCATCTTGGACCCATACTGGAATCTTCCTGAGTGAATCCTAACCCTCTCCAGTCTTGGATCCTTGGAATTGGTGCTAAAGGTGCCCAGTTAGCCCAGACCCAAAACTTTGGATTTGAAATATTTTTCACCAGAAAGTGCTCTGAGAAAAGAAAAGAGACTGGGACAGCCTTGCTGGTCTAACCACCCAAGGTGCATTGCCAGTTAGCCTGAATTTGTGACAGCTCCCGCTATGTTTTTCTCTACAGCAGCAAATCCTGTTTAATGGCTCATTGCAGAAGGGGTATCCTGCTTCATTGAGCTCTCATCAGCTACAGACTGCTGCTTAATTCTGTTGGAGATCTTTAATTTCCAAAAAAGAAACTCAGGGCCTGATTTAGAGTTTGGTGGAGGGGGTTACTCTGTCACAAATGTGACGGCTATAGCATCTGCAGTATTTCAATTACATTATTGCCTATGGAACTTGTAATACGGCAGATGGGATATTCATCACATTTGTGACAGAGTAACCCCTCCACCAAACTCTAAATGTGGCCCTAAGTCTGAATGAAGGATTTTTCTCTGCAACTTTGACCAGGTGCTCTCTGATAACAATGCCTTTTCCTTGGACACTGGCAGCTGCCTTGCCCTGCTGAACTTTACCTTCTCAAACATTTTTTGCCAAATTTCTTCCAAATACAAAGGTAAGCAAAGACTGGGCTCAATCCACTTCTTTTGTCCAACCTACACTCCATTGTGGTCAGCCATAACATTCAACTTTGCTCCAGTATAGCATGAGTACATATCTTCAGTTGGTGCTTGGTCTTTTAGCTGTTCATTTTGACCTCAAAATTTATAACTGCAGTTCGCGTGATTAGATTTTTGCCATATTTGTGTCAAATAATTTAATAAAATTTTCTATAATTTTTTGAATTGGTGTGAGATTTTTTTCTTGTGTCATTTCTCACTTCATTACTGCACGTTTGTTGCATAAACAAGTTACACACTACATTTAAGTTAAGCCTGACTGCTTTTGAGCCAAGCTTCCAGAGGATTAAGCACAAGTTACTTTAGTGGTTCACCCTGATAGGGACTGAGGCTGTTGCTTGAGCAGGGTCTCAACCCCTCAACTAGCAACTCCATTCCTCACATCATTGTTGTTTTGCTGCTCTGCTCACTCTTTCCTCGTTGGCTCAGCTACAGAGTAAACTTGCATGTATGCCTAGAAGTAGAATGCGCATTACACAGTTGTGATGTTTGTTCCTGTGGTCAGGAATTACATTTTATATGTCAGAATTCCTGGCATTTTGATAATCTCTGAGAGATGACACTCCCTATCCTGATCGTGGCTTCAATAAACAGATTTGAACCATGAAACTTTTTAAGAGCTCCAAATCCATCCCGCAAGACCAACAGCTATGCCAGCATGACAGTTTTATTTCCACAAGTAATGTCACAGAGATCATCACAGGATGTGGTACTGCAGGCTTCAACAAATTACCCTAGCACACTATGGCCTTCATTACAACATTGGCGGTAAAAGCCGCTTACCGCCGTGCAGAAGACCGCCAACACACCGCCGCAGAATTCTGCTACAGCTATTATGACCCACATCTCGGAATCCACCAAAAGTCAGACACCCACACAAGTCCGCCACACCAAAGGTCAGTGATAAACTGGCAAAAACAAAACCTCCACCGCCATGCCAACAGAAATACGCCCACACTATCACGACACACGAATCCACGCGGCGGTCTTTTATCCGTGGTATTCCATTGGCGGTACACACTGCCGCGCTCAAAATACACACACTCTTACAAAACATCCCCACATTGGACAATTCAAAATACACACACCTGAGACACATACACACACCACTCCCACACACCCATTACAATATAAAACACACACCCACATCACCCACAAACCCCCACGACAAAAAATTCTGAACGAAGGCCAAAGAGAGACACCACCAGCAAGAACAACAGCATCCACAGGCACACAACACCATCACCCACACAACTTCCACGCACCTCACACAATACACCACTACATATCACCACACTTATCACCACACACTCCACCCCACACATCACCTACACCACCCCATGGCACGGCAAAGACACCCCAGGTTCTCGGAGGAGGAGCTCAGGGTCATGGTGGAGGAAATCGTCCGGGTAGAGCCACAGCTATTCGGAGCACAGGTGCAGCACACCTCCATAGCTAAGAAGATGGAGCTATGGCGCAGAATAGTGGACAGGGTCAACGCAGTGGGACAACACCCAAGAAATCGGCAGGACATCAGGAAGAGTTGGAACAACCTACGGGGGAAGGTGCGTTCCGTGGTCTCAAGACCCCACCTTGCGGTTCAGCGGCCTGGCGGTGGACCCCCACCTTCTCCCCACAACTAACAACATGGGAGGAGCAGGTCTTGGCGATTCTGCATCCTGAGGGCCTCGCTGGAGTAGGTGGAGGAATGGACTCTGGTAAGTCAAAGCTTTACTATTACATCCCCCACCCTACCTGCATGCTATCACATACCCCCACCCTCACCCTCACCCCCAGCACCCCAACTCCTCACAAATGTCCCAACATCACAAACCACACATCCCAACACCAAGCCGTGCATGCAACTACAAAGCATGGACACCCATCACCAAAGCATGGCCACTGCACATACCCATACACCCCCCTAAACTGTCATCACACAAGCTCCCACACAGGAATGCTAGCACTGGGGAACACGGTCACCCACCCATTGCACACCATTCCACACACAGATTTAACAAACATCCTTTTATACCCCTGCAGGACCCCTACCCAACGTCACCGGACAGGAGGGTCCACACATGTCCACACCACCAACAGAAGAGGCCCACAGTGATGACAGCACCTCTGTCCAACTGAATCTAGATGACCAGCCCGGACCATCGGGGACCTCTGGACAGTCGGTTCCCCTCACACAGGCACAGGCCACCACAGACCTTCCCCCCTCTGGAAACACCAGTACAGCACCCACTCAGGGGGCCCATACCTCCGTCCCCAGGACACGTCAATCAGCTGTGTGTCCACCACTACAGGGAACCCAGGATAACCCACCACCCCAACAACAACAGGGACCTGGGGGCAGTGGTAGTGGGCACATGGTCCAGGGGACGGAGGCACTGGGACACAGGGGAACTGGGAGGGCTGCCGTGTGACAGGGGGCGGACAGGCCAAGGAACCCACTCTCCACGAGGCCCTCTCCTCCATCATGGGAGCATACCACCACTCCCAGGAGACGATGGCAACTGTACTGGCCAAGTTTCAGGAGACCCAGCACATGCAGGAGGAACAGTATATGGGCTTCAGGGAGGAACTCAGAACCATCAGCTCCACCCTGGGCACCATCGTAGGGGTGCTGAAGGAAGTACTCAACACCAGGAGGGACACTGTGCCTCAGCCGGTGCTAGTGGACAGGACGCCCCGCCACAGGACCACCACACCAGCACCCCACCCCCTGCAGAGGGAGAACCACCCCGCAAACGGTCCCTGAGATCCAGGAACAAGACAGAGAACAATGCCAAGACCCCCGCCAAGAAATGAGACCACCCTGATTGTCATCCCACTGTCCCACTTTGTCACCCTGTCCATAATTAAACTGCCCCAGCTCCACTTCATATGCCCATATGGGCAATGCACCTGTGAGACTAATAGACTGGACTCTGCTATGGACACTCCACCGCCATCACCCCTCACCATTTCACTACCCCCTACAATATTTAGCATTTAAATAAACATATCTAAAGCACAAAATGATCTGGAGTCTGTCTGTGATTTCGAAATAGTGAATTAGCAATTACAGTGACAAAATGTTTTTGAAATAGTAATGTCAACATACCTATGTCACACAGCTCTAGTCCATGAGGAATCTAAGCAGATGTCACACAGTGGGACCCACATCTGTGAAACCGTAAGGGAAAGTGACAACTCAGTGACCATACACTGGGTGAAAACGACAGACAGGAGAGAGGTAGTAGTGTTAAAGTACATGTAGTAGGCAGGATTGTATTCTTACCTGTGTCTCACTGGAAATATTGCTGGATCACTGAGTCCCTGTTGTGCATGTCTTCTTCCTCTGCTTCCTCCTCATCACTGTCCACAGGCTCCACAGCTGCAACAACACCGCCATCTGGACCATCCTCCTGCAGAAAAGGCAACTGGCATAGCAAAGCCAAGTTGTGAAGCATACAGCAGGCCACGATGATCTGGCACACCTTCTTTGGTGAGTAGAATAGGGATCCACCTGTCATATGGAGGCACCCGAACCTGGCCTTCAGGAGGCCGAAGGTCCGCTCGATCACCCTCCTAGTTCGCCCATGGGCCTCATTGTAGCGTTCCTCTGCCCTGGTCCTGGGATTCCTGACTGGGGTCAGTAGCCATGACCGGTTGGGGTAACCAGAGTCACCTGCAAATGGTGAGAGGCACCTGTTAGACAAACACTAACCTGGAGGGATAACCCCAGACCCAGACAACCATTCCCACTGACTTGCTTCCAGGTGCTCACCTAATAGCCACACACGGTGCCTCTGGAGTTGACCCATCACATAAGGGATGCTGCTATTCCGCAGGATGTAGGCATCATGCACTGAGCCAGGGAACATGGCATTCACATGGGAGATGTACTAGTCTGCCAAACATACCATCTGTACATTCATAGAATGATAACCAGTTTCTGTACACCTGTTTACTCCTGTGGGGGGGGACCAAAGCCACATGAGTCCCTTCAATGGCACCTATGATGTTGGGGATATGTCCCTGGTCATAGAAAATCACCTTTCACTGTAGGTAAATGCTCCACCTGAGAGAAAACGATGTAGCTCCGCATGTGTTTCAGAAGGGCAGACAGCACTCTGGACAATACGTTGGAAAACATAGGCTGGGACATCCCTGATGCCATGGCCACAGTTGTTTGAAAAGAGACACTTGCAAGGAAATGGAGAACTGACAGCACCTGCACTTGAGGGGGGATTCCTGTGGGATGGCGGATTGCTGACATCAGGCCTGACTCCAACTGGGTACACAGTTCCTGGATTGTGGCACGGTCAAGCCTGTAGGTGATAATCAAATGTCGCTCCTCCATTGTCGACAGGTCCACCAACGGTCGGTACACCGGAGGATGCCGCCATCTCCTCACATGTCCCAGCGGACGGTGCCTATAAAGGACAACAGCAAGCACAGAGTCAAACAACTCAGAGGTTCGTACCCACAGTTTACCCAGAACACCAATCATACACAAAAGTTGGCCTGTATGTGTGTTGAGACTAGGCCTAGGTATGTGTGACGCAGTTGAAAATGAAGCCATGTGGGTCCCTGAAATGGTGGCTGCCTGACCTGTAAAGTGGGACAATGGGATGTGAGGAAACAGCGCTGGCGTTGTACACTGTCACGGTAGGCGGTCGAAGACCGCGGCGCAATGCTGCATTGGTTAACATTGGACCCTATAGGTTCCAGGAGCCAATGACGATGTATGACGCCGCGGACGTGACTGCCATTTTCTATCTGTTCAATCACTCGGTACCTGATCTTCAACAGGAGAGGACCTACACTACAAGTGCTGCTGTGACCTCGGTCTGGAAGAGACAATGGCTCGTGCGTCTGGGGAAAGGGCCACTGGCTAAAAAATTGGAGGAGTTGGAGAAGCTCGTGGATGGGGTCCTCCCCCAGTACACGCTACTCTACGGTCCTTCAGACAAACAGGTAAGTACACCGGGAGCATGTTGTATGGGCTATGCCTGTGTGTTGAGGGCTGGATGTAAGAAGGAAGGGGGCAGAGTGCTGCGTGCATGAAAGACAGTGAATGCATGTGCCACATGGCAAGGGTAGGGATGGGGGCCAATCACTTTGACGGTGCAGTTGGTAATGACTTCTCTTCTTCCCCTGTACATTTCATGTAGGTCAGCGCCCACCAGAAGAAAGATATTTGGCATGCCATCGGCAAGGACGTCCGGACCCTGGGGGTCTACCACAGACGGAGCACCCACTGCCGGAAAAGATGGGAGGACGTTCGCCGCTGGAGCAAGAAGATGGCGGAGGCTCAGCTGGGGATGGCCTCCCAACGTGGGAGGGGTGCCCGTCGCACCATAACCCCCCTGATGTTCAGGATCCTGGCGGTGGCCTACCCGGAGTTGGATGGGCGCTTCAGGGCATCACAGCAGACACAAGGGTGTGAGTACACTCTCATTCTGCTGACTTTGCGCGCAGTGGAGTTGTCTGGGTGGGGGAGGAGGGCTGTGGGTTTCCCTAGGCCAGGGCGAGTTCCGTAGGCAAGGCCCCTCCATAAGGCAGGCCATGTGGCACCCCAGCCCACCTCTGTAGACTGCCAAGTACAGCTATTCATGCCCCTGTGTCATCTATATGTGCAGATGTCGTCCATAGCCTTGTAGGCCATTTCCCAGGAATTGAACAGTGGAGCCCAAGAGCGCGGCGTAGTGCAGGGGGCTTCTGTGTCTGTCTTGTCTGCCAACGGTAGGGGTAATCCATGCACTCAACATGTCTTTCTTCTGTCGTTCCCCCCCCCCCTTTTTGTGGTCTCCCTGTTCTTGTGTGCATTAGCATCATCAGGCGGAGGAGCAGTGGCACCGGAGCACGAGGGAGCTGCATCCCACATGGCCCTGGAGGGCGAGACTACGGACTCGGAATTCACTAGTGGAACGGAAGGCGAGGGGAGCTTCACAGCGGGGACAGGAGCTGAGACCAGCGACACGGACACGTCCTCTGATGGGAGCTCCCTTGTGCTGGCGGCAACATCTGTGCCCCCGCATCTACAGGTACAGCCGCCACCCCCCCCTACTAGCATCGCCCTCCCAGCAGCCCCTCAGCCTTCGCCCCGTGCCCGCTCACCCAGGATGGTGGGCATCACCTTCGCCCGAGGCACCTCAGGCCCTGCCCCAGTCACCCCTGCTGCCCTCAGTGAGGAGGCCATTGACCTCCTCAGGTCCCTCACTGTTGGTCAGTCTACCATTTTGAATGCCATCCAGGGTGTAAAAAGGTAGTTGCAACAAACTAATGCATTCCTGGAGGGCATTCATTCTGGTCAGGCGGCCCTTCACCGAGCTTTTCAAACTCTGGCCTCAGCACTGATGGCAGCCATTGTCCAAGTTTCTAGCCTCCCCCTCCAACTTCCTCCACCCAGACCCAATCCCTTGTACCTCAGCCTATCCCAAGCACACCATCAGACCAGCATGCACACACGTCAACACACAAGGGAAGCTCAGGCAAACATAAGCACCACACATCCCACAGGCACTCACGCAAGCAACACACACATGCAGACACACCAACAGCCACTGCCTCCACTGTGTCCCCCTCCTCCTCGTCTCCCTCCTCCCTCCCAGTCTCGTCTACACTCACACCTACATGCACTACCTCTACAGCCACTAAGTTCCTCACCAGCACACCCACCAGAACACCCCACTCACGTGCAGTCACCACCCCCACTACCATTCACACGTCCCCTGTGTCCTCTCCCAGTCTGTCTGTGACGCCCCCTCCCAAGATACACAAACGCAGGCACACACCCACCCAACAGCCATCCACCTCACGACAGCCTCCAGCACATGCATCTGCATCAAAAGTCACCAAACGTACACCTCGTACTACCACCACCTCTTCCTCCACTCCCAAACCCCCTCCAGCTACCCGTCCCAGTGTGTCCCAAAAACTTTTCCTGTCCAGCCTTGACCTTTTTCCCACACCTCCCCCACCCCGTCCATCTCATAGGTCCCGAACTAGCACCTCAGCCACAACATCTCCGGGACCAGTGGTGCCTGTAATCACCGGTATGTGGAGTGCACCGGCCACCAGGACAGCCAGTGTGGCACGGAGCCACAGCACAGACAGTCCCCCACCTGTGAAGCATCAGAAATTGGCCAGTGCCCGGCCGGAGAGGGGGAAGACTCCAGCCACCAAAGCTGCTCCCAGGGGTCCCGTTGGGAGTGTGGAGTCAGCTGTGACACCTTCCAAGGTGGGGAACGGCCACAAGAAACCCAGCAAGTCTGGGAAAAGCTGCACGGCGGAGAAGACCACCATCATCCCTGCTGCCCAGGAGGCCACTGCCAGCCCCAGTCCAGCTGCCCAGGAGGCCACTGCCAGCCCCAGCCCAGCTGTCCAGGAAGCCACCACCAGCCCAGCTGCTCAGGAGGCCACCGCCAGCCCCAGCCCAGCTGCCCAGCTGCATAGGAGGCCACCGCCAGCCCCAGCCCAGCTGCCCAGCTGCATAGGAGGCCACCGCCAGCCCCAGCCCAGCTGCCCAGGAGGGCACCGCCAACTCAAGCACCGCTGAATAGGGCACCGCCAACTCAAGCGGTCACTTGAGAGACTGTGGCTTTGCACTCCCCAGGATGAAGCAGTGGGCAACCCACCCACTGTAGAGACTTGAGAGACTGTGGCTTTGCACTCCCCAGGATTGAACAGTGGGCAACCCACCCACTATAGAGACTTGAGAGACTGTGCCTTTGCACTCCCCAGGATGGAACAGTGGGCAACCCACCCACTGTAGAGACTTGAGAGACTGTGGCTTTGCACTCCCCAGGATTGAACAGTGGGCAACCCACCCACTGTATAGACTTGAGAGACTGTGGCTTTGCACTCCCCAGGATGGAACAGTGGGCAACACACCCACTGTAGAGACTTGAGAGACTGTGGCTTTGCACTCCCCAGGATTGAACAGTGGGCAACCCACCCACTGTAGAGACTTGAGAGACTGTGGCTTTGCACTCCCCTGGATGGAACAGTGGGCAACCCACCCACTGTAGAGACTTGAGAGACTGTGGCTTTGCACTCCCTAGGATGGAACAGTGGGCAACCCACCCACTGTAGAGACCTGAGAGACTGTGGCTTTGCACTCCCCAGGTTTGAAGAGTGGGCAACCCACCCACTGTAGAGACTTGAGAGAATGTGGCTTTGCACTCCCCAGGATTGAACAGTGAGCATGTGGCCCTCTTGTGGATGTGGCGCCGTGCACTGAAGCGACTGAGGTGCCCCCTCTTTCCCTCCCCTGAGGTGCCTGTTTAGTTGCTGTCTGATGCCCCTGCAGTGTTCTCCCCGTTATGGTCGGGGATCTTGTGTGGGCCTCGCCCATACCGTGTGGTCCCAGTGTTCCACGGACTTTCTTTGTGCAGTACCTGGACTACTATGCCTGGTATAAATTTTGTACATGGTGTATATATATATTTCTGCCTACTTGTTTGTAATATATTCCGATGGTTACACTCATTTTCTTTGGTCTTTGCATTCTTCACGGGAGGTTTGGGGGGTGTAACTGTGATGTATTGATATGCATTAGTGTGTTGTAGTGGGTGAGGGTGGGGGTGGGTGTGGGGTGTTGCGTGTGTGTGTCCCTGTTTTTTGCCTCCCCCTCCCCTGTGTCGTAGGTGCAGTACTCACTGTGGTCTTCGCCACCGGCGTTCGTGCTCCTGGTGGAGGAGCAGGAAGACTATCGCAGGTAGAATTTGGAGTTCCGGTTCCATGGTGTCCTCGTTCCTCGTGGAGTGTGTAGAGGTGAGCGTTTTCCTTTCGAAATTCCTGTTTCTGCCGTGTTTTTATCCGCAGTGAATCCGCCCCGGAAAAGGTGGCGGATTGGCCTGTCATAATAGTGTGGGTGGTACATTGTCTCCCGCCTGTCTGTTGGCGGTGACCGCCGCGCTGTTTGTTTGTACCGCCGTGGCGGTCGGAGTGTTAAAGTGGCTGTCTTTGTTGGCGGTTTTCCGCCACGGTCGTAATTCCAATTTTTTTACCGCCGGCCTGTTGGCGGTCTTACCGCCGCTTTAACACCGTCCGCCAGGGTTGTAAGGACCACCTATATGTCTTCAAAGATATCCAACTCTGAGACACCGTAGCCCAAATAGCAAGAAGACGAATCATTTGTTTCCATCTATTCTCCAAGCTCTTCTGCCCCAACAAACCTACATTCAAGATTCAAAACTTTACCTGGTATTGTCCACCAACTTGAAATTGCTCTTCAACAGAACCTTCCTTTGCAAACCCAGTAAACGATTGCTGTTCACACAGCCTTTGACCTTTCTTAAAGTAAACAACATACTGCCAGAGTAGTGACATATTTTCATCAACTACATTGGACTCGATACTCTTGCCTGGTGCTCCCTATTAGCAAAAATATAGGCCCTCATTATGACATAGGTGGTAAATGCCACCTAACGCCACGGTGACAGCCGCCAAAAGACCATCGACATGGCTACCTACCATCCGCCATATTATGACAGTAGCCGGAATTTCGCTAGAAGGCTGGCAGAATTCTGGCTACAGTCATGGCGGCGGAAGGTGGAAAGATGGCGCTACTGCCAGCAGCAGCGTCAAGCCAGTAGACCGCCGCAGACCGTATCATGCCCCTTGATACGGTCTGGTGGTGTTCTGTTGGCGGACGCCACGTCCCATCTCCTGCCGGAGGACCCCCTGCAAGCAGGTAAGTTGGGTGCTCTGACAGGGGAGGAGAGTGTTGTGTGTGTGTGGGGGTGTGTGTGTGTTTTTGTCTGTGTGCGTGCATGTGGGTGTGGGGCATGTGTAATGCATTTGCGCATGAATGAATGTGAGTGTGCGTGCATGTTGTGATGTGTGAATGCGTGTTTGCTTGTGTGTATGTCAGTGTGTGTGGCTGTTTGTGTGCATGGATGCATGCATGCCTGGGTGAATGTGGGTATCCGTGTGTGTTTGCGTGTGTATGTCTGTGCATGTAGGTGTGTGTGTATTGTGGGGGCGGAAGGGGGAGGAGAAGGGTGAGGAAGGGGTCTGGGGAGGGGGGAGGGGATACCCCTATCAGTGGCAGGGAAGGAATTCCCTGGCACTGATAGTGCCTACTGCCATGGTTTTTGTGGTGGTAAAAAGCCACGGAAACCATGGAGGTGGGGGTCATATTACTGTGGGCGGCCTAGTGAAGGCTGCCGGGCTGGACAATGTAGACTCCAGCCCGGCAGTCGCTACGGCCGAGGCGGTCAGTGTGGTACATTGGCGGTTTGGCTTTTGCAAAACCGCCAATGTCATAATATGGCAGTATGTACCGCCAGCCTGTTGGCGGTACTACTGCCGCTATACCACCGACCGCTGGGGACGTAATGACCCCCATAGTGTGTTTTTGGAAGTGAATTTGCCAAGTTGCAACATGTACCTATTAGCCTTCTCTGGAAAGAAAATCACATTGTTTTTCAGTACTTTAAATAAGCTAACCAGATACTTTACACTATTTTGTAAAGAACGGGTGAGACTATCAGCTGACCTTTTCAAAGGCATTTTATGACAACAAAAAGGATATATCATATTTTAGATGGTATAAGAATAATCCAAACAATCATGTGAGGTTTCTTGGGAATTTTCAATATGGCGACTTCCAGTGGCCACTGGTCATGGCTCTCTGGCTTTATAGCCGCCTTCAGCTTTGTCTGCCAAACGAATTCATTGCCACCAAACCCTCACAGGGCCACCAGGAGAGAATGGCTTCTTCCTCATTCTTTCACTGGGAAGGGCACACACACGCTTGTCAGACATTTTGTATCCATTCAATGTATGTAGATTCTGCACAATCCTCTCCCTCTCCCAGAAACAAGATTAATAACCTCCTGATGGGCATATTGTATGAGGAAGACTCTGATCTTCCTGCTGGCTACCAGAGTAATCAACTTGGAACTGCCATGCTGTTTAAAGCCATCATTTAATTAAGGTCTGACTCAGAGAAATATGACAATACTCAAAGTATATAAAGGAGTGCAAATGTAGTCAAATTCATATTAAAAACACAAATATAGCCACATTAATATTATAGTTGCACTCTGGACCTTTGTTTACCAACAGAAAGACACGTTAAACTCTGCTGTAGGTTCAGCTAATGTGGAGATGTTATTTTAGGGCATCTTTCACAAATACACTAAATGAGGTAAAGTACTACAGACTTAAGGACAATCACAAAAAAACACTGTTTTAAAAAAGAAATGGGGATATTATATTTTTAAATACCAAAATAAATGAAAAGGCGTACTAGGCCATGAACAATATATTAAGAGTCCAATAAGTGACAGGGTATCTGTGCGTAGAATGCAGATACCAGACTAAGGGCCTGATTTAGTGTCTAGCGGATAGGGTTACTGTGTCACAAACTTTAAGGTTTTCCCATCTGACATATTACGATGTAATTATAGCCTATGGAAATCGTAATATGGCAGATGGGATATCCTTCACATTTGTGACAGAGTAACCCATCTGCCAAACTCTAAATAAAGTTTGACAGTAGCGCACTTGATCATGTCTGATTAGTCCAGAGGCTCTTATCCCAAACATACAGCAAAGCAACAGTTCTTTTTTAAACAGAGGGAATTGGTAGTTAACACTGAAATATATTTTACCAGGGTGTACAATGAGTGATACCTAGGAGGCAAAAAACCAGCAGGTCCGAAAGCAAACATTTGAGGAGTCAGAAGGGGTCAGAGCCACATTCTTCACATCTATAACCAGAAAATTATGTTGGCCATTTTCTCACCACAACACCATCCTCCTCCACCCTGATTTTGCCTTTGCTATCAAAACAACTGAAAAGGCTGAGAAACCAGATAAAAGGCCCTCTGTTTAACAATTGTAAGACATGAAAGTATTTGCAAGACGTCCTCCAGAAATACACTTAGGCCCTCACTGCAACCCTGGCGGTCGGTGGGAAAGCGGCAGTAAAACTGCCAACAGGCTGGCGGGAAAAAAATGGAATTATGACCATGGTGGAAACCGCCAACATAGACAGCCACTTTAACACTCCGACCGCCACGGTGGTACAAACAAACAGCATGGTGGTCACCGCCAACAGACAGGCGGAAGACAATGTACCGCCCACACTATTATCGCAGGCCAATCCGCCACCTTTTCCGGGGCGGTTTCAACGTGAACAAAAACACAGCGGAAACAGGACTTTGAAGGGAAAACACTCACCTCTACACACCCCACGAGGAACCAGGACGCCATGGAGCCTGAACTCCATATACTCCCTGCAACTGTCTTCCTGCTCCTCTACCAGGAGCACAACCGATGGCACCTACAACACAGGGGAGGGGGGAGGGAAAAGAGAGTGACACACACACGCAACACCTCCACCCCCACCCTCACCCACAACACCATACACACAAATACATGCTGCAACATTACAGTTACACCCCCCAACCCCCGCTTGAATAACGCAAGGACAAAAGGAAATGATTTGAACGATTGTAATCAAGAAAAATCCATTTGCCAAAAAGTCATATACACTATAAACAAATATGTACACCAAGAATTCAAGTCCAGGTACTGCACCTATATAGTCTGTGGACCACTGGGCCCAAAATGCATGGGCGAGGCCCACACTCGATACCCGATTGAAACGGAGAGAACACTGCAGGGGCGTCAGATCAAAATAAAACAGGCACCTCAGGGGGAAGGGAAGGGGGAGCACCTCAGCCAGATGAGTGCAAGACGCCAGCTCCACGAGGGGGCTCCATTCCCATTGATGTATCCTGGGGAGTGCAGAGCCACAGTCTCTCAAGTCTTTTCAGTGGGTGGTTTGCCCACTGCTGCATCCCGGGGAGTGCAAAGCCACAGTCTCTCAAGTCTTTTCAGTGGGTGGTTTGCCCACTGCTTTATCCTGGGGCGTGCAAAGCCACAGTCTCTAAAGTCTTTTCAGTGGGTGGTTTGCCCACTGCTTCATCCTGGGGAGTGCAAAGCCACAGTCTCTCAAGTCTCTCAAGTGGGTGGTTTGCCCACTGATTCATCCTGGGGAGTGCAAAGCCACAGTCTCTCAAGTCTCTCAAGTGGGTGGTTTGCCCACTGCTTCATCATGGGGAGTGCAAAGCCACAGTCTCTCAAGTCTTTTCAGTGGGTGGTTTGCCCACTGCTTCATCCTGGGGAGTGCAAAGCCACAGTCTCTCAAGTGGATAACAGTCTCCACTGGTTGTGGAGGGGGCTTGGTGCCCAGAGTGCTTCATCCTGCCAAGGACTGAGGTAGTGGATGTGATACTCCACTGGTTCTGGAGGGGGCTTTGTGCCCAGAGAGCTTCATCCGGCCAAGGACTGAGGTAGTGCATGTGAATCTCCATTGGTTCTGGAGGGGGCTTTGTGCCCAGAGTGCTTCATCCTGCCAAGGACTGAGGTAGTGAGTGTGAATCTCCACTGGTTCTGGAGGGGGCTTTGTGCCCAGAGTGCTTCATCCTGCCAAGGACTGACGTAGTGGATGTGAATCTCCACTGGTTCTGGAGGGGGCTTTGTGCCCAGAGTGCTTCATCCTGCCAAGGACTGAGGTAGTGGATGAGATACTCCACTGACGGTGGGGCAACATGGAAGCTGCCCAGGCCCCTGGAACAGACCACCAGCCTCGTACGAATGACCACTTGGGATGCCAGCCATGTCTGCGATGGTGCCACTGGCTCAGGATGTGGCGTGACCGCTGGCGGTGCTGGCGGTGGGCTCAGTAGCGGCGGTGCTTGCGGCGGTCATTGGGCCTGCGGTGCTGGTGGCGGCCTCAATGAGTGCAGTGCAGGTGGCTGGCTCACTGACTGGCGTGCCGGTGGCTGGCTCACTGACTGGCGTACTGGCGGCGGTGTCATGAGCAGCGGTGCTGGTGGCAGGCTCACTGACCGCGGGGCTGACAGCACTGTCATGAGCTGCGGTACTGGCCTCACTGACTGCTGTGCTGCTGAAGGGCACAGTGTCTGCGGTGCTGGTGAAAGGCTCAGTATCTTGGGTGCTGGCAGCCGTGCCCATGACGGCGGTGCATATAACGGTGCCAGTGGTGGTGTTGTCCGCCGTGCAGGTTGGCGACGACGTTGACTTGCCTTTCTTTTTCAGGCCCTTCCCCACCTTGGAAGGTGGCGCAGCTGTCTTGCCACTCCCAACTATTGTCCTGGCTGAGCCCTTGGTGCCAGGTGTTTTGGCCTTCTCTCTCTGGGATGTGGGCAACTTCTTCTGTTTTGGAGGTGGGGGAATGTCCTTAGACTTGCTCCTTGGGACATTGGCAGCCCTGTTGCTTGGCACACTCCAGAATCCGGATATTGCTGGCACCACTGTGGGACCTGGAAAGGCGGGCCCTAGGGGACGGACGGACGGGGGAAGTGTAGGGAAGAGGTCAATATTTAAGAGGAAAAGCTTTTTTGACACACTGGGACGGGTAGATGGAGGGGGTTTGGGAGTGGAGGACGAGGTAATTGTTGCAGGAGGTGTTCTGACTTTGGGGGAAGGTGCATGGGCTGGAGGCTGTCGTGAGGTGGATGGCTGTTGGGTGGGTGTGTGCTTTGGGAAGAGGGCTCACAGACACACTGGTAGAGGACACAGGGGATGTGTGAATGGTAGTGGGGTGGTGAGTGCACGTGAGCAGTGTGTGGTGATGGGCGTGCTGGTGATGGCAGTAGTTGCTGAAGATGTAGTGCATGCAGGTGTGAGTGGAGACGTGACAGGGAGGGAGACGTGGAGGAGGGGGACACAGTGGAGTCAGTGGATGTTGGCATGTGTGCATGGGTATGATGCTTGTGTGAGTGCTTGTGGGATGTTTGGTGCTTATGTTTGCCAGAGCCACCCTTGTGTGTTGAGGTGTGTGCATGCTGGTCTGATGGTGTGCTTGGGATAGGCTGAGGTACTGGGAATTGGTTCTGGGTGGAGGAAGTTGGAGGGGGGAGGCTGGACACAGGGGCAATGACTGCCATCAGTGCTGAGGCCAGAGCCTGAAATGCTCGCTGTTATGCGGCCTAGCCAGAATGAATGCCCTCCAGGTATGCATGTGTCTGTTGCAACTGCCTTTCTACACCCTGGATGGCATTCAGAATGGTAGACTGCCCAACAGTGAGGGATCTCAGGAGGTTAATAGCCTCATCACTGAGGACAGCAGGGCTGACTGGGGCAGGGCCTAAGGTGGCTTGGGCGAAGGAGATGCCCACCCTCCTGGGTGAGCGGCCACGGGACACACGCTGAGGGGCTGCTGGGAGGGCAGTGCTGGTAGGGGGTGTGACGGCTGTTTATGTAGATGCGGGGGGCACAGAGGGGCCCACCAATGCAAGGGAGCTCCCATCAGAGGAAGAGTCGGTGTTGCTGGTCTCAGCTCCTGTCCCCGCCGTGGAGCTCCCCTCGCCCTCCGTCCCACTGGTGAATTCAGACTCTGTTGTCTCGCCTTCCAGGGCCATGTGGGATGCAGCTCCCTCCTGCTCCGGTGGCACTGCTCCTCCATCTGATGATGCCAATGCACACAAGAACAGGGAGAACACAAAAAGGGGGGGGGAGAAAGAAGAAAGACACGTTCAGTGCATACAATACCAGTACCGTTGGTGGACACTACAGACACAGCAGCCCTCTGCACTACGCCATGCACTAAGAGTTCCCTAAATAATCCCAGGGACATGGGGTACATGGCCTACGCCCGATTGCTGCACACATGGAAGTCAGAGGAGCCTGACTAGATGTAGATGGCTCTTACCACTGGTGGGGTAGGGGTGCCACTTAGCCGGCCTCACAAAGGGTCCTTGCCTACAAAGCTCGCCCTTGCCTAGGGGAAACCACTGCCCAGCTCCCCCACCCAGACACCTCCAATGCGCACAGAGTCAGATGGATGTGACGGTACTCACCCCCTTATGGCTGCTGTGATGCCCTCAAGCGCCCATCCAACTCCGGATACGCCATCTCCAGGATCCGGAACATCATGGGGATCATGGTGCAACGGGCACCCCTCCCACGTAGGGAGGCCATCAACAGCTGGGCCTCTGCTGTCTTCTTGCTCCAGCAGCGAATGTCTTCCCATCTTTTACGGCAGGACGTCCTTGGCCGTCACAGTCATTTTCCCACGTTCCCACCCTTGCCCTGATGCACATACACTCACCGTCCACTCATGCAGGCCTCATCCCCCCCGTATTTTCCATCCACACCACTCCAAACAGGCATTGCCCATACAGCATGCTCACAGTGTACTCACCTGTTTGTCTGCAGGACCGTAGAGTAGAGTGTACTGGGGGAGGACCCCGTCCACTAGTTTATCCAACTCCTCCGATGTGAAGGCAGGGACCCTTTCCCCAGACACATGAGCCATTGTCGCTTCCAGACTGAGGTCACAGCAGCACATGCAGTGTAGGTCCTCTCCTGTCGAAGATCATGTATCAAGTGAGTGAACAGACAGAAAATGTCGGTCAAGTCCGCGGCGGTGCCTACCGGCACCGCCAGCGTACATCGTCATTGGCTCCTCGAACCCATAGGGCCCAATGTTAACCAATGCAGGATTGTGCCGCGGTCTTCGACCGCCTACCGCTACGGTGTACAACGCCATCGCAGTTACCTCACATCCCCTTGTCCCACATTACAGGTCAGGCAGCCGCTATTTCAGGTGGCCACATGGCATTAATTTTTAATGCGTCACACATATATAGGCCTTGCATATACACAGAGACAGGCACATAGCGTATTGACAAATGTGTGTCATAAAATTGTTTATTACTACCTCAGTGTTGGCTGACTCTGTGCTTGCTGTTCTCATCCATAGGGCACGTCTGCTGGGGCAGGTGAGGAGATGGTAGCATCCTCCGGTTTACAGACCGCTGGTGGACCTGTCGCCAATGGAAGAGAGATATGTAATAGTCACCTACAGACTTGATCGTGCCACAATCCATGAACTGTGTGCCCAGTTGGAGCGAGACCTGATGTCAGCTCCCCGCCATTCCACAGGAATCCCCCCTTTAGTGCAGGTCCTGTCAGTGCTCCATTTCCTGGCAAGTGGGTCTTTTCAAACAACAATGGCCATAGCATCAGGGATGTCCCAGCCTATGTTCTCAAACGTGTTGTCCAGAGTGTTGTCTGCCCTGCTGAAACACATGCACAGCTACATCGTGTTCCCTCAGGTGGAGGATTTGCCTACAGTGAAAGATGACTTCTATGCCCTGGGATATATCCCCAACATCATAGGTGCCATCGATGGGACACATGTGGCCTTGGTCTCCCCCCGCAGGAGTGAACAGGTGTACAGAAACTGGAAGAGCTACCATTCAGTGAATGTGCAGATGGAGTGCTTGCCCGACGAGTACATCTCCCAAGTGAACACCAAGTGTCCTGGCTCAGTTCATGACACTTACATACTGGGGAATAGCAGCATCCCTTATGTGATGGGGCAACTTCAGAGGCACTGTGTGTGGCTAATAGGTGAGGACAAGGACCCTATAACCTGTGAATAGTTTTCTGGGTCTGGGGTTGTCCCTATGGGTTAGTGTGTGTCTAACTGATTTCCCTTGACATTTGCAGGTGACTCTGGTTACCCCAACCTGTCATGGCTACTGACCCCAGTGAGAAATTCCAGGACAAGGGCATTGGAACGCTACAATGAGGCACATGGGCGAACTAGGAGAGTGATAGAGAGGACCTTCTGCCTCCTGAAGGCCAGGTTCCGGTGCCTCCATACGACAGGTGGTTCCCTCTACTATTCACCAAAGAAGGTGTGCCAGATCATCGTGGCCTGCTGTATGCTGCACAACTTGGCTTTGCGACGACAGGTAACTTTTCTGCAGTAGGATGGTCCAGAAGGGGGTCTTGTGGCAGCTGTGGAGCCTGTGGACAGTGAAGAAGAGGAGGCAGAAGAGGAGGACATAGACAACAGAAACAACGTGATCCAGCAATATTTCCAGTGAGACACAGGAAAGAAGACTTCACTGCCTCCTACATCTGATAAAATTCGAAGACCTATCATCTGTCTGTCACTTTCACCCAGTGTATGGAAATTGACTTGTCACTTTGCATTTCCATTTCACAGATGTGGGTCCCACTGTGTGACCTCTGGTATCTTACCTCATGGACTAGAGCTGTGTGACATAGGTATGTTGACAAATTGAATTGACATTGGTATTTTCCTCAGTTATTGCAAATACACATTTGTGAAAGCACAGACTGACTCCAGATTGTTTAGTGATTCAAGGGTGTTTATTTAAGTGCAAAATAGTGGAGGGGGTTGTAACATGGTCAGGGGTGATGGTGGAGGAATGTCCATGGCAGAGTCCAGTTATTTGTCTCACAGGTGCATTGTCCAAAGGGGTATAGGAAGTGGAGCTAGGGCAGTTTAAGGATGGACAGGGTGACAACATGGGACAGAAGGATGACAATCAGGGTGGTCTCATTTCTTGGCGGGGGTCTTGACATTGTTCTCTGTCTTTGCCCTGGATCTCAGGGACCGCTTGCGGGGTGGTTCTCCATCTGCAGGGGATGGGGTGCTGGTGTCGTGGTCCTGTGGCGGTGCCTCCTGTCCACTAACGCCTGCGGAGGTGGTGGGCAGTTCATCGTCCAGGCTAGTGTCAGGGGCCCCTTGTTGTGCCACAGTGTCCCTCCTGGTGTTCACAAGGTCCTTCAGCACCCCTACAATCGTGCCCAGGGTGGTGTTGATGGACTTCAGTTCCTCCCTGAACCCCAAATACCTTTCCTCCTGCAGCCGCTGGGTCTCCTGAAACTTGGCCAGTACCATTGCCATCATCTCCTGGGAATGATGGCATGCTCCCATGATGTTGTAGAGTGCCTTTTGGAGAGTGGATTCCCTGGGCCTGTCCTCCCCCTGTCGCAGAGCAGACCTCCCAGTTCCCCGGTTTTCCTGGGCCTCTGTCCCCTGAACCGTGTACCCACTGCCACTGCCCCCAGGTCCCTGCTGTTCTTGGGGTGGTGGGTTTGCCTGGGTTCCCTGTAGTGGTGGACACACTGCTGCTTGACGTGTCCTCGGGACAGAGGTATGGGCCCGCTGGGTGGTGCTGTGCTGGTGTTTCCTGAGGGGGGAGGCTCTGTGGTGGCCTGAGACTGTGTCAGGGGAACTAACTGTCCAGAGGACGCAGATGGGCCTGGCTGGTCATCTAGATCCAGTTGGACAGAGCTGCTGTCATCACTGTGGGCCTCTTCTGTGGGGGAGGGTGGACATGTCTGGAACCTCCTATCCGGTGATGTTGGGTAGGGGTCCTGCAGGGGTGTAAAGCAATGATTATTGCATCTGTGTGTGCCATGGAGTGCAATGGGTGGGTGAGCCTGTACCTCAGTGCTTCCATTCTTGAGAAGGACCTTGTGTGATAATTGTTTTGGGGTCTGTGTTAGTATCTGTAGTGGACATGCCTTGGTGATGGGTGTGTGGGTGATGTGTGAGGTGGTGTGTGTTGTGATGTGTGAGGGGATGTGTTGGTGTGTGTTGTGTGAGGTGCGTGGATGTTGTGTGAGTGATGGTGTTGAGTGCCTGTGAATGCTAGTTTGTTGATGGTGGTGTCTCTCTCTGGCCTTCAGTTGCTATTCAGGTCGTAAGGGTTTGTGGGTGATGTGGGTGTGTGTTTTATATTGTATTGAGTGTGTGGGAGTGGTGTGTGTATGTGTATCAGGTGTGTGTATTTCGAATTGTCCAATGTGGTTGTGTTTTGTATATGTATATTTTGAGCACGGGCGGTGTGTACCACTAATGGAATACCGCGGTTGAAAGACAGCTGCGTGGATTCGTGGGTCGTGATAGTGTGGGCGTATTCCTGTTGTTGTGACGGTGGAGGTTTTGTTATCGCCAGTTTATCACTGACCTTTAGTGTGGCGGACTTGTGTGGGTGTTTGATTTTTGGCGGATTCCGGGATGGGGGCCGTAATAGCTGTAGCGGAATTCAGCAGCTCCGGCGGTGTGTTGGTGGTCCTCTGCACGGCGGTAAGCGTCATTTACCGCCTATGTTGTAATGAGGTCCTTAGTCTTATTGGGTCTGTGAAAATCAGCTGAGATTTATAGGACAAATAAGACAGATTTGCAATGAGATCAGTATCTGCTACAGTGCAGTATCTGTCCACAAATTCAGAGAGAAGGAGTACTGCAAGCACTGGAAGTGCCTTCAGTACTGGTCATGCATTAGGGCTAAGGATGTGCTTAACTTTTAGCTACCTTTCTGACAACATTGCACATGCAGGTCCTGAGAATGGCTCAGTAGACCTTCCACACTCAACTGGAAGCATCTGAGCAATAGGAAGATAGTATGTTGTTGATAAAACAAGTGTGTGCCTGGTGTCAAAGTGCTGCCCAGCCAAGTTTCCTGTTTAATCCCTTTTTAGGATTAACTTTATTTTTGAGAGTTTGAATATTGCATTTGCTTATACATTCAGGGGCCGGTGGGAACTTCACGTGCATTAAAACTCAGACTTTGCATCATGCAGCTTTGCACATCATATCTCTTCAGCAACTTTGAATTCCAGTAAGCCAACGATGAGCCCTACTACCATCTCCCAACAAAGGACATGCGAGCGCCATCTCCATACCTCCCACAGAAAGATTACTTATTGTGGTGTGGGGTCACAGATAAATAATCAGCAATTTATACTCCTCTTCTCTGTCCTATCACTGAGGAGCCTCAGCTAGGATTGCCTGTAATATTCAAAACCCTTACATATTTGGGGGATGTAATTGTGAGAAATTCTACAGATAGCATTTCCAGGCATGGGCACCACTGAGATTGTGAAACAGTGTGCCTTGTCTTCAACTCCACATGAAATTATTTCCATGCCAAGGATGTCCCAAACCTTAACTTAAATAAGCAGTATCCGTTAGGACATAATCCCCAATTGCTGAAAAGTACCTGCTTGCGAAGAGAAATCAGTCTGCCCGTGGAAGATTTTAGGAGGAAGAATAAACTGTCCACCAAGTCCAATAGTCTGATAAGCTGAATCTCATATAATCTGTCTTATCCAGTATAACAATTCAATACCTTTGGAGTTTGGGGGCAGTACCAGAGTAAGTGGAGTAATGTCTCAGGGTTGCCACAATTTCTCCAACATAAATCAGCTGTGAATCCTACTTGGTTTATATTACCAATTTGTCACCATTTTGGTGAGAGTTTCTCTCATTGCTATAGTGGAAGCACTCAGCTGGGGGGTCTCGCTAACACATCTTCTCATTGCTTATGTGTTACCTCAAACCATATTTCTGCCTCTCATCTGAGATAACTAGACAGAAGATCTGGTGAGTGGCCGGAATTAGGGGCTGTATAAAATGACCCTCTTATCTTCTACTTTAAGGAAACCCCACCTTCAATCTACCCTGAAGTTTATTTGAAACTGGATAGACACTAAGGCCCCGATTTATACTTTTTGGTGCAAAACTGCACTAACACAGTTTTGCATCAAAATGTTTAGCACTGGCTTGCACCATTTCTGAGCACCAGCCAGGCACCATATTCATGGATGGTGAAAGCCGGTGCAAATGGTAGGCTAGCGTAAAAAAAAAAAAAGACATTAGCCAGGTGGGGCTGGCGGTAATGGAGAAGGGAGTTTTGCACCAAAAAATGATGTTAGGCCGATGAGAGTAAAAAAAAAAATGACTCTAACAAGCTTAGCGTCATTTTCTGATGCAAAACCATCCATACCACATGATTGCTGTCTTAGAAAAGACAGGAGTCATGCCCACCACCCCAATGGCCAGCACAGGGGACCAGGGTCCCCTGGGCATGGCCATTGCACCCAGTGCCATGTAGGGGGGCTCATTTCAGGGACCACAAATGGCACTTTAAAAAAATAAATAAAATACCTGTACTTACCTATACTTACCTGGGATGCGGTCCTCCATCCTCCGCTGTCCTCTGATGTGGGTGGGGGTGTCACTGGGGCCTGGGGAAGGCACCTGTGGGCTTATTCCATGGTGTTCCACCACAGAAATAGGCCCACAAGTCCCCTAACACCCGCCCTGACCCAGTTGTTAAATAATGGTGCAAAGCAAGCTTTGTACCATTATTTGACCCCTCTTCCCCCCATGCCTGATTTTAGCTTGGGGATAAGTATGTGTATGAAAGTACAATCTTGCCTGGCATGTTACCCCCTATTTTTACTTGTGTGCCAGTTTGTTTTTGCCTGTTTCACTGGGAACCTGCTAGCCACGACCCCAGTGCTCATAGTTTGTGGCCTGAATGTGTTCCCTGTGTGGTGCCTAACTGTGTCACTGAGGCTCTGCTAACCAGAATCTCGGTGCTTATGCTCTCTCTGTCTTTAAAATTGTCACTGCAGGCTAGTGACCATTTTTACCAATTCTGATTGGCACACTGGAACATACTTATAATTCCCTAGTATATGGTACCTAGGTACCCAGGGTATTGGGTCTCCAGGGGATCCCTATGGGCTGCAGCATTTCTTTTGCCACCCATAGGGAGGTCAGACAATTCTTACACAGGAAAGCCATTGCATCCTGCTTGAAATAATGCCCACGTTATTTCACAACCATTTTCACTGCACTTAAGTAACTTATAAGTCACCTATATGTCCAACCTTCACTTGCTGAAGGTTAGACACAAAGTTACTAAGTGTGAGGGCACCCTTGCACTAGCCAAGGTGCCCCCACATAGTTCAGGGTAATTTCCCCGGACTTTGTGAGTGCAGGGACACCATTACATGTGTGCACGACATATAGGTCAATACCTCTATGTAGCTTCACAATGGAAACTCTGAATATGACCATGTAACATGTCTAAGATCATGGAATTGTAACCCCATTCCAAATCTTGTATTGGGGAGCCAATTCCATGCATCCTGGGGTCTCCACTATGGCCCTCCAGTATTGCCAAACCAGCTCTCTGAGGCTTGCACAGCAGCTACAGCTGCTGCCACCTCACAGACAGGGTTCTGCCCTCCTGGGGTCTGGGCAGCCCAGTCCCAGGAAGGCAGAACAAAGCATTTCCTCTGAGAGCAGGGTGTTACACCCTCTCCCTTTGGAAATCAGTGTTACAGGCTGGGGAGGGGTATGCTCCCCCAGCCTCTGGAAATGCTCTGAAGGGCACAGATGGTGCCCTCCTTGCATAAGCCAATCTACACCAGGTTAGGGAACCCCAGTCCCTGCTCTGGCACGAAACTTGACAAAGGAAAGAGGAGTGACCACTCCCCTGTCCATCATCACCCCATGGGTGGTGCTCAGAGCTTCTCCAGTGTGTCTCAGACCTCTGCCATCTTGTTTTCAGAGGTGTGGGGACACTCCGGAGGCCTCTGAGTGGCCAGTGCCAACAGGTGGCGTCAGAGACCCCTCCTGATAGGTGCATACCTGGGTAGGTAACCAATCCTCCTCTGAGGACTATTTAGGGTCTTTCCTGTGGGCTTCTCTTCAGATTACAACTTGCAAGAATCCACCAGGACTCCTCTGCACTTCACTCTTTGACTTCTGCCAAGGATCGACCAGCTGACTGCTTCAGGATGCCTGCAAAACTGCAGCAAAGTAGCCAGAAGACTACCAGCGACATTGTAGCGCCTAATCCTGACTGCTTTCTCAACTGTTTCCTGGTGGTGCATGCTCTGGGGGTGCCTGCCTTCACCACGCACTGGAAGCCATGAAGAAATCACCTGTGAGTTGACAGAGTCTTCCCCCTGCTTCAGTAGGCACCAAACTACAGCCTCACCGGTATTCTGGGTCCCCACTCACCCTGACGAGCATGGCCCCTGGAACACAGGTGGTGGACCCAAGTGACCCAGACTGTCCAGAGCTCCAATTGTCCTAATTTAGAGGAGGTAAGTCCTTGCTTCCCCTCCCCGGACAGTAATCCTGTGCACCATGTGATCTGCAGCCACAAGGGCTTCTGTGAAGATTTTCAAGAAATCCTGCATGCACAGCTGAGCCTAGGTCCCCAGCACTCTGTCCTGCGATGCTCAGCACCCTGAGTTGACCTCCGGTGTCGGGGGACCTCTCTTTGTAGTTTTGAGATGACCGCCATGTTCAGTCTTCTTGAACTCGTGTTCAAGGACTCCTGCGGGTGCTTCCCTCCGTCCAGTGGGCTCTCTACATTGCTGAGGGCCCCCGCTGTCTCCCCCTCCTGAGTGGCGACATCCAGGTCCTTCCTGGGCAGCACCCTTTTTCTTTAACCATGACTCTTGCAGGTAAGAAGGCTTGTTTGTGTGATTTTGCTGAGTAAACAACATCTACCAGCACACCGTAGGACACCTTCTGCACAAAGCAGAACCTCCTACCTCCTTTCCTTGGTGCAAAACTAGCATCTTCTTCTAACCGGAGGCAGTAATTTTGCACCTTCATCCGGGGTTTAGTGGGCTCCTGCCCCCCTGGACACTTTAGCGACTCTTGGACTTGGTCCCCTTCCTTTACAGGTGTTCAGGTCCAGGAATCCATCTTCAGTGCTTTGCTGTCTTTTGTGGTCCTTGCAAAAATCATTTATCACAACTTTAGTGTGTTTTGGGGGAAATAGTAGTACTTTACTCCTACTTTCCTGGGTCCTGGGTTGGGGTCTCCTTCACACCCTTAGTGTTTTCTCACACTCCCAGTGACCCTCTACACACTACACTTGCCTAGGGGTGCATTTGTGTTTCCCATTCCACTTACTTAGTATATGGTTTGTGTTGCCCCTAGGCCTATTGCATTCTATTGTGTTTTGCAGTGTTTGCACTACTTTCTGACTGTTTTACTTACCTGATTTGGTTATTTGTGTACATTTTGTGTATGTTACTTACCTCCTAAGGGAGTATATCCACTGAGATATTTTTGGCACATTGCTACTAAAATAAAGTACCTTTATTTTTAGTAACTATGAGTATTGTCTTTCTTGTGATCTAGGGCCAGATGTATCAAACGATTTTGCATTCGCAAACGGTGTGAATCGCTAAAATTGGCCGTTTGTGAATGCAAAAACATGGTCTGCGATGCATGAAAGGCATTCGCAGACCAAAAATAAGGAATCGCATAAATAGCGATTTTTTGCGTTGCAACCTGGTTTTGCGAGTCGCATTTTGCATCTCGCAATTTGTGACATGAAATACCGAACAGCAATTAGCGATTCGGTATTTCAAGTATGAAATTGCGAGACGCAAAATGCGACTCGCAAAACCGAGCCGCAATTCGATGCATAAAAAAATCACAAATTGCGATTTTTCGCAGAATGGCCTTTTGCACATGCAAAATACCACTAAGTGAAACCAGGTAGTAACCAGGTGCAACCTATATAAAGAGGCCCAGAATGCCTCAGGCACATCTCCACAATGGCTGCACTCTACGTCATGGCGAGGAGAATGAGGATCTTGGCAGGTTGAGGAGAGGGAGGAGGAGACAGAAGCGCATTCTCAGACTGTGCATTACCCTTTTTGACCAGACTGAGGAGGACATTTTTGAGAATTACAGGTTAAGCTCAGCCATGATTCTTGACCTGATAGCTGAGCTATAACCCATACTGCAGCGCACAACACATAGGACAAATAGCATACCCACCCATGTGCAGGCATTATGCTCCCTGCACCTACTAGCCTCAGGGAGCAATCAAGTGGTCATAGCAGCAGCTGGAGGAGTATCACAGAGTGCCCTCTCTAGATTTTTCAATGCATTTATCAATGCCATGCTGAGTAGGCTACACCAGTACATCAGATTCCCCCACACCACACAGGAAATACAGCAGACAAAAATCGATTTCTACCAGATAGCACAGTTCCCTCACGTCCTAGGTGCCATAGATGGGACACATGTTGCAATCTGTCCACCATCGGCCACAGAGTATGTGTACCGCAACCGTAAATACCAACATTCCATGAATATACAGGTGATATGCAATGCCTCCTATATCATAACTGATCTCGTAGCCAGGTACCCAGGGAGACACATGATTCATACATCTTTCGCGACAGCAGGATTCACACAAGACTGCTAGCTGGGGAGTTTAGTGAAGGATATCTACTAGGGATTGACCCTCTGTACACTGGCGCATTGATGCCGTTGTGACGTCAAATGGCTCACTTACTCATCATACCCTCTGTTCCTTCCAGGAGATAGTGCCTACGAAGTGCGCACCTACATGATGACACCCTACCTCAATCCTACAACACCAGCAGAACGGAGACACAATGCAGCACACAGGGTAAACCGCAATGTGGTGGAGCGCACCTTTGGGCTGCTGAAGAGTTGCTCCGGTGCCTCCACAAAAGTGGAGGGGCACTACAGTACAGCCCGGAAATGACATGTAGAATAGAGACCACTTGTGCGATCTTGCACAATATAGCTACCACCAGGGGCATACCTGTGGAAATATCTGATTCAGACTTCGGTGAGGATGATGATCCCATACCCACCTACAACCCCCATTCAGGACCAGTGCAGCAGAGGGCAGGCAAAGGCGTGCTGAAATCACGCACAACCATTTCAGATGTAAGTAATAACAACACAACTCCACTGACATGTGTACTGGTAGTTAGAATATTTATTACCTTAACGTCAGGTAACATAAATTTCACTAGCAGCAAAAATAAGATAATATGTATCAAAAAAAAAAAAGAAGATAACAGTATCTCACTATTCAATCATAGTTTACAGCATCCAACAATAAGAAAACAGTCCCCTGTGGCCATAACAGTCACTTTCTACGGCCATGCAAGCCACTCGAGTGCACAGTGGCCTCACTCGCACCTCTGTTTTCAGCCTCAGAGGCAGTGCTGTACCTGGCACTGCGACGCCTAGCATCAGTGGTGGGCACTGCTACGCTGCTGAGGCTAGATGTGTCCTCAGTGTCCCCTAGTCCCAGTTCACTGGGTGTGGCGGAGCGGTTACCCAGCATATTGTCCAGCACATTTGTGATCTGCACCAGTCCCTGTGTCACATCCCTACTGCTGTGCGCTGCCTCCACCTGTGCGGCCACAGCACGCCTCAATATGAGGGCTGTTGAATTAGCGAGGCGATTGACAGAGCGACAGAAACCACCAAACATGCCCATAAAGCGCCTCTCCTGCCTGCGGTGGCTCACTCTGTCGTGCCGCAGCTCTGTGCACAGTTCCCTCACTGCACTTGTCAGCTCCCTGGTGTTCTCTGAGGCTTGGATCTGTCCCTCATGCAGTTGTGGGAGGTTGGAATTGAGGCACTCCAACTGCCGATGCAGCCCCCCCATGTTGGCATTGTGTGCCTGCATCTGCCTTTGTAAAGCTGATATTTTCCTGTTTTGCAGGCGCTGCTGTTTCAACATGGCAGATTCCAGGCCCCGAAGACTGATGGCCCCTCCCCTGCTTCCATGTGTTGTGCGCCTGCATAGGAAGGCCTCCTGTGGGGTGTTGTGCTACGCTGGGGCTGGGACTCCTGCATAACAGTGCATCTGCCATCTGGGGAAGGTGTGTGGCCGTCATCCCGCATGTTGTCAGAGTCCTGGCTCAATTCAGGTAGCAGTACAGCCCTAGCCCTGCGTCTGAGAGGCGCTATATTCTGTGACTCACTTGTGTTTGTTTGAGTCTGATGCAGGGTGGGTTTCAGTATCCCCCACAACGGCACTTGCAGATGCTGCTGGGCCTGTGCCACCTGCAACAACAATGTGCAGCATGTCAGTTATGTATGTATCACCAAAGGTTACACAATGGTAATAAATGTACAGTTACGTCATATCACTATGTTGTGGGTGTTGTGTTCTTCTGGGTGTCGCTGGGCCTCATTACATTCTATGTGCTACTTTCAGCTCTGGGTTGTGGACTACCACTCCCATAAGGCATTGTTGTGCCACTTCTAAGATGTGGAATGGACTACTTATCACAATGCTTTGCACTACTTGCTAATTCCTAAGGGGCATTTGTACATACACATATGGGGTTACATTTCAATATTGCACTTACCTTTACTGGTGCTTGGTGTGCCGGATGTGTCGATGTCAGTGACCCCACTGACAGCTTCTGGGAGGAGTGTCAACTCCACCAGGTCTTCCATCGGGGTGGAGGGTTTCTTGGTGGGTGGGCCGCCTCCTGTGCTCCTTGCCTCCTGCAGTCGTGTTGCCACCCTCTCCTTGGCACGGGAACGCAGGTCGTGCCACCTCTTCTTTCTCTCCTCCACATAGCGCTGCGCAACTCCCACAGCGCAGATTTTAGTTTGAATGTCTGCCCAGAGTCTGCGCTTTTCACTCTCAGGGACCTGGAGTGAGCTCTTTCCAAACAGACAGTCATGGCTCCTCACCACCTCCTCAGTGAGCACCTCCAGTTCCTGCTCACAAAACTTGAGTTTCCTTTTCCTCTCTCCCTTCTCTTTTCCCTGTGCAGAGGTGTCCATAGTGATGTGCAGTCCTGCCTTGTTCAAAGTCTTGCTCACTGTGGCTGGGCTGTGTCTCTCTCAGTGCTCCTTTGGATGTAGGACCTGCAACCTGCCTGCGATGACTCACTTCCTGCTTGTAATGTCATCAGGCTCTGCCAGGTGTGCGTTCTGGCAATTTGCGATTTTTTATTACCGAATCGCAAATTGCATTATAGCAATTTGCGATTCGGTATTTGGGCCTCGCAAAACACAAATAGTGATTTTTAAGAAATCGCTAATTCTGATTCGCAAATATGTTACATAGCATATTGCGACTCGGAAATAGCGATTTCATAAAAATTGCTATTTGCGATTTGCAGACGCCTTTTTTGATACATCTGGCCCATAGTACCTAAATGATATAGTGGTATTGCCGGAGCTTTGCATGTCTCCTAGTTCAGGCTAAGCTGCTCTGCTATAGCTACCTCTATCAGCCTAAGCTGCTGGACCACTGCCACACTCTACTAATAAGGGATAACTGGACCTGGTATAAGGTGTAAGTACCATTGGTACCCACTACAAGCCTGGTGGCCTCCTACATTAGTAGTGCAGCAGTGGGATAAATACTTGTAACTGCTTTACAACTTTGTCATTGGTGTTTTTCATAAGAAAACCATATTCCTAATACTTAAAAATATACACAAGTAAACTTAACCGTCTTACTTACACCCTAAAAACTTTTTAAAAGGTGTCTAAACAGTTTGAAAAAGTTTTTTCTCTCTGTTCTTGAAAGCTCAAAACGTCATCTTACCCCTAACCTCTTTCTTTTCACCATGTCTATGGTAGAGGCTACTCCCAAAGTTGTGAAAACAACTTATGACAATCTTAACTTTAAAAGTTTGTGGGGTCTCTGTATAGAAAAAAGGTTGGGGATTGGTAAGAGCTCTACCAAGGATCTTCTTCTTAACCTTCTCCTTGAAAGTGACCTGAATCAGAATGGTTAAACCCAGGTTCAGGAGGTAGAGAAGGGAGGTACCCAGATAGATTCAGGGATGGGTCCTGAGAATTCTGTGGAGGGTACTTCCAAAGACCTTTCACTTAACTGGCCACCTAGTGAAGCTGGTAGTGGGAGGGGGTCACACAGCATTAGGACACCTTTCTCTCCTAAAGGCCAAGTCACTATGGTTCAGGCAGTCAGCGAAAGGTCCACTTCTGCACATTCTCACATTTCCTCTGTATCAGAGGTTTTCCAACCCTCCCATCCTGAGGACAACACCCTAGACAGGGAACTCGGAAAGCTGAGGTTCGAAGAGGCCAGGCTGAGACTAAAGAAGCAACAGTTGGCCTTAGATAGGGAATCCTTAGATGTAGAGAGAGAAAGGCAGAAGTTGGTGTTAGTTCCCCATAGTGGCAGCAACAACAGCAATCTTGGTAGTCATCCTGTTAGAGAAACAGATTCAAGAAACCTGCATAAGATTGTCCCCCCTTACAAAGAGGGGGATGACATTAATAAGTGGTTTGCTGCACTTGAGAGGGCCTGTATGGTACAGTGGGTCCCTCAAAGGCAGTGGGCTGCTATATTGTGGCTATCTTTCACTGTCAAATGTAGGAACAGACTCCTTACTGTCAGGGAGTGATGCCAACAATTACAAAGTTTTGAAGGATGCACTCTTAGATGGATTTGGCTTAACCACTGAACCATACAGGATAAAGTTCAGAGATACCAGGAAAGAGTCTGCTCAAGACTGGACAGACTTTGTATACTGGTTAGTGGAAGCCTTGGAGGGATGTTTACATGGCAGTAAGGTGACTGATTTTGAAAGCCTATATAAACCAATTTTGAGAGAGCATGTCTTGAATAATTGTGTCAGACTTGTTGCATCAATACTTGGTAGACTCAGATCTGACCTCTCCCAAAGAATTGGGAAAGAAGGCAGACAAATGGGTCAGAACAAGGGTAAGCAGAAAAGCTCATACAGGGGGTGGCATAGATGGCAAGAAGATGGATGGTAAGTCTCATGACAAGGGTGGGGACAAAGACAAAAAGAATTCTGAGTCTTCATCATGCCCATAAAACTCCTCTCGGGGGTGGGTCCAAATCCTCTTCTCACTATCAAAAGAAGCCATGGTGTTATTTATGTAAAAGTAAAGGTCACTGGGCAAATGATCCTACCTACCCAAAGAAAAACACCAAGGGACCCAACACCACAGCCCCCACTGCGTCCACTAGTGCCCCTAATAACAGCAGTAGTGGTGGGAAGAACACTACAAATAGCCAGACAAAGGGTGTAGCTGGGCTCACCATTGGTAATGTAGTGGGGGTTGGACTAGTTAGGGAGACCACAGAGGCTGTTCTAGTCTCTGATGGTGGTATTGATTTTTCCACCTTAGTTGCTTGTCCCCTTTATATGAGTAAGTACATGCAACTACCCCTAATAAATGGTGTTGAGGCCTACAGGGACACAGAAGCCAGTGTCACCATGGTGATAGAGAAACTGGTTGCCCCTGAACAATACCTACTTGGTCAGCAGTACCAAGTGACTGATGCTCATAACAACATTCTTAGCTACCCCATGGCTGTTGTGAATCTCAACTGGGGGGGTTGGGTACTGGCCCAAAGAAAGTTGTGGGAGACACTGATTTACCTGTAGACTCCTTACTGGGAAATGATTTGGAAACATCAGCTTGGGCTGAAGTGGAGTTGGAGGCTCATGCAGCAATGCTGGGCATTCCAGGGCATATCTTTGCTCTCACAAGGGCTCAGGCCCAGAAGCAAAGAGGACAGGGAAAATTGGATCCTGGAAAAATGGGCCAAGTGCTCCTAAAAGCTAGGGGTAGAAAGGGTAAATCCTTGCCCACTATCCCTCCCTCTCCAAAAGATTCCCCTTTTGAGGAAGAGGAATCCCCTCCCTGTGCAGAACCTACACCAGAGGAGCTGGAAGCTGGAAGCTGGCACTGCTGAGCTTTTGGGTGCAGGGGAGCCTTCTAGGGAAGAGCTGAATGTGGCACAGTAGACTTGTCCACACTAGAGGGTCTCAGACAGCAAGCTGTCAAACAGCAAAATGGGGATGTCACTGATACCCGCAAAGTCTATTGGGAAGACAACCTTCTCTATACTGAGGCAATGGACCCTAAACCTGGTGCTTCCAGGAGATTGGTCATCCCTTTGAAGTATAGGGAGTGTCATCTGACTTTGGCTCATGACATTCCTTTGGCTGGGCATTTGGGCCAAAGTAAAATATGGGACAGACTTGTTCCACTGTTTCACTGGCCTCAAAGGACAAAAAGGAGTTCTGTCGCTCCTGTGTGACCTGTCAAGCCAGTGGCAAGACTGGTGGCAAACCTAAGGCCTCATTAATTCCACTTCCAGTGGTTGGGGTGCCCTCTGAGAGGGTAGGGATTGACATTGTTGGCCCCCTTGACCCTCCAACAGCATCAGGAAACAGATTCATCCTAGTAGTAGTGGAACATGCCACTAGGTATCCTGAAGCTATACCCTTAAGGACCTCTACAGCTCCTGCAATGGCAAAAGCCCTCCTGGGAATCTTTTCCAGAGTGGGTTTCCCTAAGGAAGTGGTATCAGAGCGGGGTAGTAAGTTCATGTCTGCATATCTCAAAACAATGTGGAAGGAGTGTGGTGTTACCTACAAGTTCACCACTCCTTCTCATCCACAAACAAATGGTTTGGTTGAGAGATTTAACAAAACTCTCAAAGGCATGATCATGGGACCCCCTGAAAAACTCAGGAGGAGATGGGATGTCCTGTTGCCATGCCTCCTTTTTGCTTATAGGGAGGTACCCCAGAAAGGAGTGGGCTACAGCCCCTTTGAACTCCACTTTGGACAGTCTGTAAGAGGTCCCCCTTGCTCTTGTGAAGGAGGGTTGGGAACAACCTTTAAAAGCTCCCACACAAGGCATTGTGGACTGTGTGCTTGGCCTCAGATCAAGGATGGCTGAGTACATAAAAAAGGCCACTAAAAACCTTCAGGCCAGCCAAGAGCTCCAAAAGCAATGGCATGACCCTGTTGTCCTGACACAGTACCACCCAGGACAGAAGATGTGGGTATTGGAGCTTGTGGCACCAAGAGCACTCCAAGACAAATGGAGTGGACCCCATCTAATTGTGGGAAAGAAAGGTGGGGTCACCTATTTGGTGGACCTGTGCACTGCCAGAAGCCCCATTATGGAGCTTCATGTCAATCACCTTAAACCTTACTATGACAGGGCTGACTTAACCCTGCTTATGGCCACAGATGAAGGGCAGGAAAAAAAGAGTGGCCCTCTCCTTGACCTCTTCTTTACCACTGAAGCTGATCGCTTAGTGGAGGGAGTTTTACTGGTAGATTGCCTTACTGCTGAGCAGAAGGACAACTGCATAAATCTCCTTGGACAATTCTCTGACCTCTTCTCACTAGTTCCAAGAACAACTACCTGGTGTGAGCACACATTTGACACAGTTTACCTGTCAAAAGTAAAATTTATAGACAGCCTGACCATGTCAGAGACTGTATCAAATAAGAGGTACAGAAAATGTTAGACTTTGGGGTGATTGAACCCTCTGAAAGCCCCTGGGCTAGCCCAGTAGTGCTTGTCCCAAAACCTCACAGTGAAGATGGTAAAAGAGAAATGAGGTTTTGTGTTGACTACAGAGGACTCAATCAAGTAACCAAAACTGATGCTTACCCTATACCCAGGTCAGATGAGCCAATAGATACACTGGCTTCTGCCAAGTATCTAAGCCCTTTTGATTTAACTGCAGGGTATTGGCAGATTAAGTTATCAGAAGATGCTAAACCTAAAACTGCATTTTCTACCACTGGATGGCAACATCAGTTCATTGTGATGCCCTTTGGTTTGAAGAATGCACCTGCCACTTTTCAAAGGTTGGTGAACACAGTCCTGCAAGGTTTGGAAGCTTGTAGTGCAGCATATCTAGATGATATATCTGTCTTTAGCTCCACCTGGGATCAGCACCTGGTCCACCTATGGAAAGTTTTGGAGGTCCTGCAAAAGGCTGGCCTCACTATCAAGGCTTCAAAGTGCCAGATAGGGCAGGTGTACTGCCATTTGATGGAGTTTGTTTGACCAATGACTTTGTGTTTCACCACTGCGCATATTAGTTGCTCAATGTTCACCAGTAGCACATGGTATGTTTTGTTCAGTTGAGCCGCCTATTGGCTTTGACATGGCATTAGCCATTACTTTCAGTTTACCCGCCTATGGGCTTTGACATTGCATTAGTCATTACATTCTGTATTCTGCCTATTGGCTTTGACATGGCATTAGCCATTACTTTCTGTATTCAGTTGAGCCGCCTATGGGCTTTGACATTGCATTAGCCATTACATTCTGTATTCTGCCTATTGGCTTTGACATGCTGTATCCAGTCTAGCCGCCTATTGGCTTTGACATTGCATTCCTATTGGCTTTGACATGATGTATTCAGTTTAGCTGCCTATTGACTTTGACATGCTATTAGATATTCTGCCTATTGGCTTTGACATGATATCATATATTACATTTTGTATTCAGCTCCGCTGCCTATTGGCTTTGACATGATATTAAACATTGCATTTTGTATTCAGCTCAGCTGCCTATTGGCTTTGACATGATATTATATATTGCATTTTGTATTCAGCTCAGCTGCCTATTGGCTTTGACATGATATTATACATTGCATTTTATATTCAGCTTAGCTGCCTATGGGCTTTGACATGATATAACACATTGCATTTTGTATTCAGCTTAGATGCTTATTGGCTTTGACATGACACTAGACATTGCATTTGATACTTAGGTTAGCTGCCTATTGCCTTTAACGTGGAGTTAGACATTGCAGTTGAGAATCCAAGCCAAGCTGTGTTTTTGCACCAGAGAACCAAGATGTTTTTCTCACAGTAGACTAGACATGATAAGAGAGAGTACATGGGTGTTGTTTTTCTTCGCTTGAGCTTGGGAACAGGAGTAGTCTTGGAGACCTGGCCAGTCTCCAAAAGGCTTGCTCAGTTTCCCAGGTCTGAGAGGAGGGGGCACACCTTTGTAACGAATGTAACAGGCTGCAGAGGGTCAGATTCGAATCTGCCGGACCTCGTGCTGGAGCTTGGCGCCAGCTGCCAGTAATCCCGTGTGGGTAGATGAATCTCTTTCTCGCGGCTGACAGGGGGTCATCAGCTTGCAGACCTTAAAAAGATGAAGCTGTAAATAGTTTCCCACACAGTGAAATATTTGTTTTGCTTTGCATTCAATATCTTATAAATATAACCTGCTGTGTATATTGCAAACTGATATATTTTGTTTGATTAACGCGGGCTTGAAAGCTACTAATTCGTCATACATAAAAATTGTGGTTGGGGAAGAATTAACAACAATAAAAGTCTTCTTTGAACTCAGAAGTGCATTTCTGGTGTTTTATGTATGTGCTTTAAAACTAGATAAGAGAAAAAGCACTACAATTGGTACCAGAAGTGGGGTCGGTCATTAAGAGGTGATTAAGAGGGTGTTGACGAGTTGGTAGATTTCTAAGTGCACACTTTAAAAGTGTAATTGTTTTTTTTGTTGTTTGGAGAATTACAGAAATTGTTTTGTTGTTTGGAGAATCACAGTAGCACGGCAGACCATGTTTGAGAATGCATGTGTTGTTAAACTGCCCGATGGTGCTAGGAAAAACTGTGAATTGTTTTCTGTTTGGGGAATTACAGAAGCACGGCAGACCATGTTTGAAAATGCATGTGTAGCTAAAATGCCTGATAGTGTTTTGAGAAATAATTCCTGTTGTACATATGTAGAAAACGTGTCTTTTGGAAGTAATGATGACAGAAAGGTCTGGATACCTTTATCTGCTTACAGAGAAATGCAGGAGAAATGTAGGCAGTTGGAACATGAAAATAGGAATTTACGTGAGCAAATTAGCCAGACTGAAAGTTATAAAAATGCTGTTGTAGAAGAATCTTTCTTGTCCCATTCCAGTAATGAGGGGCTTAAGACAGCTCCGAACTGCTTTGAGTTTTCGTGTGAGCCAGGGTTTTTGGCAGCCAAAATGCATTCCTTAACTGATAAGAACGACGAGAGAGACCAGAATGTGATTTTACCGTTGCAAAATGCACAAGTAAAACGAAAGAGTTTCATTAGCTTGTTTGATTTTTGGAAAAAGAATAGCCCTCATTTGAGTGAAATCCTAACACTTTTGTATATGGTCACTGTGAAAAATAATATGCAGCTGCGCGCTTGTGATTTGGCAAATTAAATAATGCAGACTTTAGGTTTCTGCGCAGTGCAAGAAGAAAAAACTGATGTACATGTAACTCAAGAACAAGGGAAGAAAATAGTGCCCCTAGCTAGAATCATACATTGGATCTGGTACTTGCAAGACAGGGCTAGAGTACCACAGGTAAAAGAGTTACCAATGAAGTTGAATGCACCATTTGAATTCGTGTCCACTGAAGATAAAAAGCATGTTTGTTTTACTAATGATTCATTGACTGAAATGTTGTTTTCTGGCACCGTAGAAGGAACAGCGTTGTATAATGTGTGTCAGATTTTAAAGCAAGAGCTACGTGAGATGTGTCATTTTTACGCTGATTTTTGGTTCATTGCTAATGTTTTAGCACCTAACTGGTTCAATTACCTTGCAGATGTTAATGAGAAAAATTCAGAGAGAGAAGTGTACACCCAGAATTCTGCCTTAGTGGGGATGGCTAAGTGGGTGCCCCAGAAATGTGAACAGCTGAGAGAAAAGGCCACTTACAGGTGGGCAGAGATGAGAGAGATGCACATTCCCCTAGATTTGATAAAAACTGTGCAGCACGCACAAAAGCAATCTGTCATGCAAGCAGTCACAGAGCAGTTGGGGAGAGGAAAGTTACCAGGACAGAAATGGCAAATTGATCAGGTTTTAGGGAGAGTGATTGCTGCAAATTACCAAGGAAAAATCGAAATTATGCTGATACCTAGAAAAGAATCTGATTCATTCAAACAAATTGGAGACAGAATGGCCCAAATTGGCAAAAGTGCAGTGAATGGAGGTTTGTTAAAGAAGGAGTCTGCCCCAGCCCTTCTGACAGTGCAAGAAAAGGGAAGCTGTGGCGCAGCAGATAAAAACCTCAGTGCTGATGTGTGGGCTGAAGCCCTAAGTGATCCTCCAGAACCTGCAGAAAATATAACAAAGGGCCTCAAAAACGTCCTGCTGATTATAAAACAGGGAAAGAAAGAGGAAGGGTGCAGTTTAAATGAAAAATGTTATTTGCAAGAAAAGTCATACTTGTTTCTTTTGCAGATCCTACCACGTTTCGCCACTGTCCCTGAGTGTGCTGTGTGGTTCCCCTTCCGGTGTGTGCATGTGGGGTCGGGGAAGGGACCGAATCCCCAACCTGAACCTGGCTGAGTAAAGTGCCAGCACCATGGATCCATTTTGCGCAAACTGCGCCTTCAGTTCAAGTTCAACTTGTTTGATTGCATTTTTCCACTGGAACTAAGCTGTGTTTTTTTTTTTCCCTTCTCGTATGGAACTCTGACTTTTGCTTACCTTCCAGAAAACCTTTCAGGTGGACCGTGCATCTTTACATGAGTAGAACTCATGCCACATCAAATTGCTAACACTGTTGAATTAGAGACTCATTCAGAGTATAAAAATTGCCCAGTCTTTTCAATGTAGATGTATCTGATGTGAAAGGTTATGAAATCAATGTGTTAATTCACTTCTATTGCTTTACAGGGATTGCTTTGATCATTCAAATCTGATTTGCTGATAATGTTTTTTTTTGTGCTGATGTTTTTTGTTTTTGTTTGAAACAAGAGATATGTGAAACAAAAATTAATTGGTCAAAGGGCGGAATGTACTGCCATTTGATGGAGTTTGTTTGACCAATGACTTTGTGTTTCACCACTGCGCATATTAGTTGCTCAATGTTCACCAGTAGCACATGGTATGTTTTGTTCAGTTGAGCCGCCTATTGGCTTTGACATGGCATTAGCCATTACTTTCAGTTTACCCGCCTATGGGCTTTGACATTGCATTAGTCTTTACATTCTGTATTCTGCCTATTGGCTTTGACATGGCATTAGCCATTACTTTCTGTATTCAGTTGAGCTGCCTATGGGCTTTGACATTGCATTAGCCATTACATTCTGTATTCTGCCTTTTGGCTTTGACATGCTGTATCCAGTCTAGCCGCCTATTGGCTTTGACATTGCATTCCTATTGGCTTTGACATGATGTATTCAGTTTAGCTGCCTATTGACTTTGACATGCTATTAGATATTCTGCCTATTGGCTTTGACATGATATCATATATTACATTTTGTATTCAGCTCCGCTGCCTATTGGCTTTGACATGATATTAGACATTGCATTTTGAATTCAGCTCAGCTGCCTATTGGCTTTGACATGATATTATATATTGCATTTTGTATTCAGCTCAGCTGCCTATTGGCTTTGACATGATATTATACATTGCATTTTATATTCAGCTTAGCTGCCTATGGGCTTTGACATGATATAAGACATTGCATTTTGTATTCAGCTTAGATGCTTATTGGCTTTGACATGACACTAGACATTGCATTTGATACTTAGGTTAGCTGCCTATTGCCTTTAACGTGGAGTTAGACATTGCAGTTGAGAATCCAAGCCAAGCTGTGTTTTTGCACTAGAGAACCAAGATGTTTTTCTCACAGTAGACTAGACATGATAAGAGAGAGTACATGGGTGTTGTTTTTCTTCGCTTGAGCTTGGGAACAGGAGTAGTCTTGGAGACCTGGCCAGTCTCCAAAAGGCTTGCTCAGTTTCCCAGGTCTGAGAGGAGGGGGCACACCTTTGTAACGAAGGTAACAGGCTGCAGAGGGTCAGATTCGAATCTGCCGGACCTCGTGCTGGAGCTTGGCGCCAGCTGCCAGTAATCCCGTGTGGGTAGATGAATCTCTTTCTCGCGGCTGACAGGGGGTCATCAGCTTGCAGACCTTAGAAAGATGAAGCTGTAAATAGTTTCCCACACGGTGAAGTATTTGTTTTGCTTTGCATTCAATATCTTATAAATATAACCTGCTGTGTATATTGCAAACTGATATATTTTGTTTGATTAACGCGGGCTTGAAAGCTACTAATTCGTCATACATAAAAATTGTGGTTGGGGAAGAATTAACAACAATAAAAGTCTTCTTTGAACTCAGAAGTGCATTTCTGGTGTTTTATGTATGTGCTTTAAAACTAGATAAAAGAAAAAGCACTACAGCAGGGGAAAGTGGTTTGTCTCTGCCACCTGGTAGGTGGGGAACAGATTGCACCACTGCAGGGGAAGATCCAGACCATTATGGAATGGGCTCCCCCTACAACTCAAACCCAGGTGAGAGCCTTCTTAGGCCTCACAGGGCACAATAGGAGGTTCATTAAGAACTATGGCTCCATTGCAGCTCCTCTTAATGACCTCACTACTAAAAAGATGCCTAAAAAGGTATTGTGGACAGCTAGCTGTCAAAAGGCTTTTGATGAGCTCAAACAGGCCATGTGTTCTGCACCTGTCCTAAAAAGCCCTTGCTACTCCAAAAAGTTAATAGTTCAAACTGATGATTCGGAATTGGGCGTTGGGGCAGTGCTATCACAGCTAAACACTGAGGGTCAGGATCAACCTGTTGCTTTCATCAGCAGGAGGTTGACCCCTAGAAAAAAGTGTTGGTCTGCCATAGAGAGGGAGGCCTTTGCTGTGGTCTGGGCACTGAAAAAGTTGAGACCATACCTGTTTGGTACTCACTTTATTGTTCAGACAGACCACAAACCTATATTATGGCTGAAACAAATGAAAGGTGAAAACCCTAAATTGTTGAGGTGGTCCATATCCCTACAGGGAATGGACTATACAGTGGAACATAGACCTGGGAGTACCCACTCCAATGCAGATGGACTCTCCAGATATTTCCACTTAGACAATGAAGATTCATCTGGGAAAGGTTAGCCTTATTGTCCCTCGTTTGGAGGGGGGTTGTGTAGGAAAGTAAAATTTTTCTTGGCATGTTACCCCCAATTGTACATGTATGTTAGTATGTTTTTGCGTGTTTCACTGGGATCCTGCTAGCCAGGACCCCAGTGCTCATAATTTGTGGCCTAATGTGTATGCCTATGTAGTGCCTAACTGTGTCACTGAGGCTCTGCTAATCAGAATCACAGTGCTCATGCTCTCTCTGCCTTTAAATTTGTCACTATAGGCTAGTGACAACATTTACCAATTCTAATTGGCATACTGGACCCCCCCTTTTAAGTCCCTAGTATATGGTACCTAGGAACCCAGGGCATTGGGGTTCCAGGAGATTCATATGGGCTGCAGCATTTCTTTTGCCACCCATAAGGAACTCAGACAAACTCTTACACAGGACTGCCATTGCAGCCTGCGTGAAACAAAGCACACATTATTTCACAGCCATTTGCACTGCACTTAAGTAACTTATAACTCACCTATATGTCCAATCTTTATTTGCTGAAGGTTAGGTCCAAAGTTACTAAGTGTGAGGGTACCCTTGCACAAGCAAAGGTGCCCCCACATAGTTCAGGGCCATTTCCCCGGACTTTGTGAGTGCGGGGACACCATAACACGTGTGCACTACATATAGGTTAATACCTATATGTAGCTTCACAATGGTCGAATATGGCCATGTAACGTTTAAAATCATGGAATTGTCACCCCATTCCAAATCTGGTATTGGGGAGCCAATTCGATGCATCCTGTGGGCTCCACTATGGACCCCCAGTACTACCAAACCAGCTCTCTGAGGTTTGCACTGCAGTTACAGCTGCTGCCACCACACAGACAGGGTTCTGCCCTCCTGAGATCTGGGCAGCCCACTCCCAGGAACGCAGAACAAAGCATTTACTCTGAGAGCAGGTTGTTACACCCTCTCCCTTTGGAAATAGGTGTTACATGCTGGGGAGGGTTAGCCTCCCCTAGCCTCTGGAAATGCTTTGAAGGGCACAGATGGTGCCCTCCTTGCATAAGTCAGTCTACACTGGTTTAGGGAACCCCAGTCCCTGCTCTTGCTCGAAACTGGACAAAGGAAAGGGGAGTGACCACTCCCCTGTCCATCATCACCCCAGGGGTGTTGCCCAGAGCTCTTCCAGTGTGTCTCAGATCTCTGCCATCTTGTTTTCAGGGGTGTGGGGACACTCTGGAGGCCTCTGAGTGGCCAGTGCCAACAGGTTACGTCAGAGACCCCTCCTGATAGATGCATGCCTAGTTAGGTAGCCAATCCTCCTCTGAGGGCTATTTAGGATCTCTCCTGTGGGCTTCTATTCATATTATGACTTACAAGAGTCCACCAGGACTCCTTTGCACTTCTCTCTTCGACTTTTGCCAAGGATTGACTGCTGACTGCTCCAGGATGCCTGCAAAACTGCAACAAAGTAGCCAGAAGACTACCAGCGACATTGTAGCGCCTAATCCTGCCGGCTTTCTCAACTGTTTCCTGGTGGTGCATGATCTGGGGGCTGCCTGCCTTCACCCTGCACTGGAAGCCATGACAAAATCTCCTGTGAGTTGACAGAGTCTTCCCCCTGCTTCAGCAGGTACCAAACTACAGCCTCGCCAGTCTGGGTCCCCTCTCATCCTGACGAGCATGGCACCTGGAACACAGGTGGTGGACCCAAGTGACCCAGACTGTCTAGAGGTCTAACTGTCAGAATTTGGAGGAGGTAAGTCCTTGCCTCCCCTCCCTAGACAATAATCCTGTGCACCATGTGATCGGCAGCTACAAGGGCTTCTGTGCACTTTTGCAAGAAATCCTGCATGCACAGTGGAGCCTAGGTCCCCAACACTCAGTCCGGCGATGCTTAGCTCCCTGAGTTGACCTCCGGTGTCGTGGGACCTCTCTTTGCAGTGTTGTGACAACTGCTGTGTTCAGTCTTCTTGAACCCATGTTCGAGGACTCCTGCGGGTGCTTCCCTCCATCCAGTGGACTCTCTACATTGCTGAGGGCCCCCTCTGTGTCCCTTCCTGAGTGGTGACATCCTGGTCCTTCCTGGGCCTGGACAGCACCCTTTTTCTTCTACCGTGACTCTTGCAGGTAGCAAGGCTTGTTTGTGGTATTTTGCAGAGGAAACGACTCTGCATACACACGCACACCATGGGACACCTTCTGCACAAAGCAGAACCTCCTACCTTCTTTAGTTGGTAAAAAACTAGCATCTTTTTCCAACCGGAGGCAGTCCTTTTGCAACTTCATCCGGGGTTTAGTGGGCTCCTGCCCCCCTGGACACTCTAGCGACTCTTGGACTTGGTCCCCTTCCTTTACAGGTCTTCAGGTCCAGGAATCCATCTTCACTACTTTGAATCTGTTGTGGCCCTTGCAAAAATCCTTTATCACGACTTTTATGTGTTTTGGGGGAAATAGTAGTACTTTACTTCTACTTTCCTGGGTCCTGGGGTGGGGTCTCCTTTACACCCTCAGCGTTTTCACACACTCCCAGTGACCCTCTACACACTACACTTGCCTAGGGGTGCATTTGTGGTTTGGATTCCACTTACTTAGTATATGGTTTGTGTTTCCCCTAGGCCCACTGCATTCTATTGTGTTTTGAAGTGTTTGCACTACTTCCTGACTCTTTTACTTATCTGATTTGGTTATTTGTATATATTTTGTGTATGTTACTTACCTCTTAAGGGAGTATATCCACTGAAATATTTTTGGCACATTGTCACTAAAATAAAGTACCTTTATTTTTAGTAACTATGAGTACTGTCCTTCTTATGGTATAGTACCTATATGATATAGTGGTATTGCAGGAGCTTTGCATGTCTCCTACTTCAGCCTTGGCTGCTCTGCTATAGCTACCTCTATCAGCCTAAGCTGCTAGAACACTACTACACTCTACTAATAAGGGATAACTGGACCTGGAATAAGGTGTAAGTACCAGTACTCACTACAAGCCAGGCGAGCCTCCTACAAAAACTGGCACTGGGAACCTGGTTATCAGAAACCTAGTGCACTCCAGCCCAAGTTGCACCCAGGAACCAGGCAAAAATTGGGTGGGGGTACTGCAACAAGGTGCCAGTTCCCCACAGTTGTCTAACTCCACCAGTGTTGGGGTCCCCCAGTCCACATGTTGTGCTATATAGTTCAATTTTCCAAATCTTCCAAGTATATTTGTAGACCAAGGTTCTGCTCCCATAGAAAGAGTATCTGCTGGCTCAGATCCTGTAGTTCACACTCCTGAGCATATTTAGAGTCCTCAAGCAAATATACCCTATGCTGTAAGGCTGCAACATCTTTTGTTTGATCGCCAGGAGATTCTTAGGGCCTGACTTAAGAAAAGTGGTGCTGCACCCAGTGCAGAGCCTCTTTTCTTGCGACCCTCATCGGACCCCTATTGTGGCGATATGTGAGCCATATCTATTATACGGTGCACCATGGTGGTAGTTAGGGAAACTAGTGTCAACATTTCTTACGCTACTTTGGAGCTTTGCAAGATTAGCATCAAACATTTTGATGCTAATCCTGCAAAGACCATTGAAACCCATAGTTGACAATGGTGTGCCTCCCTTTAATGCCTACTTTTTGCTCTATTTTGTCTCCCCCCTAATGGGAGATGCCTTATTTGCATACATTATGCCTGGGACAGGCATAATCTAGCGCAAAGGGCTCAAAAGTGGCGCAATGCATGCCACTTTGTAAATTTGGTGCAGCAATCTTGGTCTCATTGGGCCAAATTAGCATTAAAAAATTGCTCTAATGTGGTGCAAAGAGGCGCTAGGGGCACTTACATCAGCCCCCTAGTGACATCCTCCTGGAGGTGGGCTACATAATTTCTGATACCCCTGCAGTGTTTCTACAGACATGATCTGGTAAGAGGGGTCTCTATATCTCCGAAGGCCCTGTTTTGCTTCACTAATGACCGAGATGAAACCCTCATGCACTGACAAAAATTCTCTGGAGTGCGCTTCTTAGTCTAAAGAAGACATTTATTAAATCACTCTGCAAGGTTCATAGAGGAAGATTAGCATGCTGAAAGCACATGTTTAAAATTGATCACAGCAATGAAAGAAAAACTTGTAGAAATGATTCTCCACTGCAATATACACAGCACATGTATATATAGATATATATGTATGTATATATGTCACAATGCAAAGCAGATAACAAGAATTAAAAATGCATCACCATGAGGGATGAGTATATCTGCGTCATCTCCCTCCTTATCAGCATTAGACCGCCAGACCCCAGAATCAGTCTTGGAGAGAGAGAATAATTATCCTCACAGGAAGGATGACACACTTAAGCATTCTGCGCATGTCCGAGATCTGAGTCACTCCCTGGTCCATCTGGTCTCGGCCTCTTATATACTTTAAACAAACCAGAGAGGAGAATTCTAGACACCCCCTCCCACTCCATAAGTTTATTATAAAAAAATGCTGGCTACTTCTGGTCAGTTTTGGAAAGAACGAGTTGGGAATTGGCCAAGATCCCAAAGTGCCCTCTCTCAAAACAAAACTGTTTTCTGGTTACCATAAACATCATCCTAGAACATTCTTATCAGCCTAAGCGGTTAGTGAGAAAGAATATGCAAACAAGCAGAATAAAACCATGAGCACATTGTATAAAATGGGCATGGAAAAATATTTGCAGCATTTAACGTGGCGATGGCTAATGCTAAAATAAAGTCAATAGGCAAAATGAAGTTGGTGGTCACTAATGTGACGGTGTGCTGTTTGGCTAAGTACAATGTGGAGTCAGTGGTCAAAACACAAATATAACTACTGGCCCCCTGTGTGTCCTGTGCTCCTAAATCTAGTTGTCACATGCCACTGAGAGTCTGGGCACAAAGCCCAAAACCTGGCGAACATCTTATTTATGGTGACATCTTTTTTGTTCTTTGGTATTGTCATGCTTGGGGGCTGGGTCACAGGAGCTGTAGCTGTATGATGAACCACCATTTTGGCAGTTTGTCAACACCAGGGGATACCCTCTCAACCCACCCTCCCTCTCCTGAGTAAGGGTGCGATGCTGGACCAAGTGGCACCCCACCAACAGAAGCTGCCTTTGTGGGGAGAGACCGCAGACCTTCATCTGTCTTTCTGGGGTCATCACATGTGCCCCTGGCAGTGCTCAAAGAAGGTTTGGGCCGAAGCAGCTTTAGATTCCCATCTCTTTCTAAAAGCATCTCAGCTCAATCATGTCTGCCTTGGCCCAGTAGATTTTCCACCACATGCTAATTATGCAGCCCCTAAGCCGGAAGGCCACATGTGTAAGATAAGCAAGCATTAATAGGTTCCACATCGACCTCCACTCACTGATGTTTACACTCCAGGTCGTAGTCCCACTAATGTGTGAATCATAAATCCTGGTGCAGTGCCTAAGTCACTGCAGCAGTCCCCACCTCTGACAGTGTCACTGTCATTCATGTTTGGGGTTCTGCTCTAATCCCAACTACTCAGCATTTTATCTATATGATTTTGACAGGGCTCTGCCTGAAAGCCCATTCCCAATCACAGATGTGATCCTCAGTCTTCTCCCACTGGGCATTCCTCCAATTCCCCCATGCATGTGTGGTGTAGTCCACAGCTCCACCTCACAGGCCTCTGACTAATACAGTCCCCTCCCTTTTGAAGGGGATCATGACTGCCCCCCAATTGCTCAGGGGTATTCCTATAGTGAGGAGGCAATCTCTACTTCTGTGCAGTCCAAGTCTTCTCTATTCACTGGCTGCAAACATCTCTTCAGCCTCAATGTTCCTGAAACAAGGTGGTTGATGCTAACTGTCGCACATCTGAGACAAAGAGCTTCCGAGTAGTATATTATAAATGCAGTCATATGATGGGTGCCAGCCTGGTGCAGGAAACCCAACCACCAAGGGTTTCGAAATGCACACAAACAAAGGCGGAGAACAGGAGCCGCTTATGTCATGTGCTGTAAAATACAGAATGCAGGAAAAAAGAGCAACCAGGGCACTCCAAAAGAATAAGTCCGAGATAAGTGAATTTTCAGTAGAACTGTTTAATCCTTTGTGATGAGTAATCGAATGACATCTCCAAAATAATTAAGTCCACATAGTAGAATAGACATGTATGAATTCAAAAACAGCCAACACGTATTTCGTCCTCACTGACTTTTTCAAGGCTCAGAACTAATATTTGGGTAACAACAGTAACTCCTGTTAAAACTCCAATGGTGATATTTTATCAAAATCAACGAGTAGACCTTGTTCTACTCTTGCTCCTCTTCTTTTGCATTGGTGGCCACCAAGATAGCTGTTTGGAAGATGACTGCATGTTTGAATGGATTGCCCAAGCCCAACTCTTGTGGATGGTTCCACATTTTTGGCATGCTCAGTGTCCCTGAACCTGCAAGAGGAAAACACTAAAACTTAAAACACGTATTATGAAGTTTGTGCTCAATACTTAAATTGCAATAGATTTCTGAAAGAAGTCACACTTTCGCTTAGTGGCATGAGAGCATACTAAAACATAAGAAGGTAAAAGATGCCCCTTGCATGTATATACTGCATGAGTACAGTGATACATCACCTGATCATCTGAGATGGAAGTCAGATGTTTACAGACCTGCCTGATCAATGGTTGGTAGAGGACTAAATTGTTGATACCATGAAGTTAAAAGAAATCATGAGTGGTGGCAGTTACAATGTGGAAATCAGTGGCTTTCGCTTCATTGCTGCTGGCAAAAGAAGCATATACAAAGATACAAAGACATACATTATGATTGTAAGGGGGTGCTTTGGACTCATAGGGGCACATTTGTAATCTGAGCTGAAAGAGCATCATTTTGTTAATGCTATTTCAGCGCAAACTTAACTCCATATTTATATTTTGACGCTAGATCCATCTAGCGTCAAAATATTGGAGTTAAAGTCAGTTTTTGCCTGCGGAAAATTACCTTGCATCAATGAGATGCAAAGTAGGCGTTCCTGGTCAAAACAGTACACTAAGGCCCAGGCACCTTATTTATCCTCTCGTGCATAAATGGTGCACAGGAGGTAGATGGGCCTAAATGATGGTGCTAAGCTTGCTTAGCACAATTTTTTAGCTCCTGGGTCAGGGCAGGCGCTAGGGGACCAGTGGGCCTTTTTCCATGGTCAGAGACCATGGGAAGAGCCCACAGGTGCCCTTCCCTAGCTTCAGGGACATCCCCACCTACATCAGAGGGACAGTAGAGGATGGGGGACCCCATTCCCAGGTAAGTAGAGGTTAGTAAAAACAAATCTTTCTGTACTGCCATCCCTACATGGCACTGTGCCCAATGGCCATACCCATGGGACATATGGGCATTGCAGAAATAGCTGTAAAACCAATTAGAAAACAGTGCAAATCGTGAAAATCACAATAGGTTGCAATGGGCCTGGGGGGAACACAAACCATATACTAAAAAAGTAGAATGTGAAAGTCAGTCTCCCACCTAGGCAAGTGTAGTGTGTAGAGGGGCACTGGGAGTGTAAGAAAACACCCAAGGTAAGTAATAGAACCCACCCCAGAGCCCAGGAAAGCAGGAGTAAATCACAGAAAGTTTCCTACAACACACAAGAAGTCGTGATAGAAGATTTTACAAGAAGCAGAAGAGACTGCAAGACACCAACAATGGATTCCTGGACCTGACGAAGGGGACCAAGTCCAAGAAGCACTGGAGAGTCCAGGGAGACGAAGAGCCCTGCTAACCTGGATAAAGGTGCAAAAGAACAATCACCGGTGAGAAGACAAAGTCAGTTATGCACCAAAGAAGACAGATGGGGGTTTCTGGTTGGTGTAGAAGATGTTCCACGCCGGATGGATGATTGCAGTATGGTTTGAGTCGCTGGATTCCACCAACAAGCCATGGCACTTGCAAAACTTGCAATTAGCAGAAAATGGCACTGCCAGGGACCAGGAAATACGTTTGGACTCTACCCAAGAGACGGAGACAGAGGGGGCTCTTAGCAACTCAGAGAGCCCTCAGAAGGCCAGGCAGTATGCACAAGAGTCCCATAGCAGGGGGACAAAGAAGGTGCAAATGGAGGTCCAGCCAGCACAACACAACGGGATCCCATGCCGCTGAAGAACCACTCAGAAAGCTGTGCATTGCAGGAATGTGTTCTGGGGGATGGAGCTGTGCTGTACATGAAGAACTTTATCCCCTTTGCTGCCACTGTCGTAATGGTTATGTCTGTAGCTGCACCTCTCAGGACATCACGGACATAACCATTACATCCGTGTACCAGCCCTCGCGGAAGCGCTAGCGCTTCCCCCAAGGGCCACCCCCCCAGGTCAGGGCAGGAAGGGGAATTGCTTCCCCTTACTCCCCCGACCCCACTCAGTGACATCTGATGACGTCAGCACGAAAAAGTGTGCTGACCTCATCAGAGGTCACCTCCCATCGCGCGGAAGAGAAATGCTCAGTATTTCTCTTCTGCTCAGATGGATGGGGCCAGCAGAGACATGAAAGGAAAGGAAAGGCCTTTCCTTTCCCTTCACGTCTCTGCAAGAAATTCTGCTGTGCGATTGCGATGCCCCTGGGGGCAGAAAACCCCCTTGACCCCAGGGATTTTTTTTGTTTTGTTTTTCTTTTATGTTTAGGGAGCGACCCCTTCAGCAAGGTCCGCTCCCTTGGGGACCAAATTGTTTTTAGGCCATTTCTGCCCCCCTGGGGGCAGATCAGCCTAATATAATTAGGCCTATCTGCCGCCAAAGTGGGGCGGAAACCACTAGACACCAGGGTTTTTTTTTTTTTTAAATGAACATAAGGGGGGCAAATAATGTTTAGGCGATATCTGCCCCGGGGGGGGGGGGAACAGAAACCCCTAGACACGATTTTTTGTTTTTGTTTTGTTTTTCTTTTCTGTTTAGGGAGCGACCCCTTCAGCAAAGGGAGCCAAATTTTTCCAGGACATTTCTGCATCCGCTGGGGGCAGAAACCACTAGACACCAGGGAATTATTTTTTTATCTTATACTTACATATAAGGGGAGCGGCCCCTTGGGTAAGTGCCGCTCCCCAGGGGGGGGCAAATAATTTGAATATAATTAGGCCGATCTGCCTCCGGGGGGGCAGAAATGTCTAGACACCTGGGATATATATATATTTTTATTTACTTTATGTTTTTATGTATGGGGAGCGAACCCTTAGGCAAGGGTCGCTCCCCTGGGAGGCAAATTGTATTTAGGCAATTTCTGCCCACCTTGGGGGCAGATCAGCCTATTTTGGCTGAGCCAATCTGCCCCCAAGGGGTGTAGAAATCTCTAGACACCAGGGATTGGTACATGTGTATGTGTGTGTTTTGTTTGGGGGGCTGCCCCTTGGGCAAGGGTCGCTCCCTATAAGGGCACATTACTGTTGGCCATATCGGCCCCTCTTGGGGGCAGATCGGCCTATTTTTGGAAGGCCCATCTACCCCAAGGGGGGCAGAAAGCCTACTAGAGACCACAGAAGATTTTTTTTACCCCCACCCCAAATAAATAGGGTCAAAGTTATTCTGCCCACCAGTAGGCAGATGGGGCAATTACCCTCGATCCACACCCCAGGGGGGCAGAAAGTCTACTAGATGGCATGGAATTAAAAAAAACAACAAAAAAATAGTGGGGTGGTGGCTACCAACCAGTATGGGTCTGGTTATGCCCCCACCCCAACTGAAGGGGGTAACAGTCTTTCAGCTCTCCCCCCACACACCAAAACATTTTAGCCCACGGCAAGAAGACATTTGATTATTTTGGGTATTGGTTTTACATTTGGGCCATCAGAGCTTGGTAACTCTCAAAATCGTCCCACTTGGACTGGTGAGGGCTGCACTTTTTTTGACTTTGGGATGCTGCCATGTAGAAAAATCCACAAGACCCAGACACATCTGAAAACTAAACATCTGGTTGATTCCAGGGTGGTGTGCTTCATATGCACCCAACACCATGTTCTTACCCACAATGCCCTGCAAACCTCCAACATTGCTGAAAATCATAAATTTTTCCCACATTTTTGTGATGGAACCTTCTGGTATCTGCAGGAATCCACAAAATCCCTACCACCCAACATTGTCCCAGCTATACCAATAAAAATTCAGCTGCACATGTCAGCCTAAAAATGTTTTTTTTTTAAACTGCCGTTTTGGACCCGCTTTGGTTCCCCCTCAATTTCAACATGTTTCCCTGTCACAGGCACTTGGCCCACCTACACAAGAGAGGTATCATTTTCACTGGGAGACTGAGGGGAACGTTAGGTCATAGGAAATTTGTCCGGTGCGGTGATCCCACACAGAAATGTGGGAAAAAAGTAATTTTTTATTAGCTAAATTTGAAGTTTGCTGAGGATTCTGCGTAAGAAATCATTGTGGGATCCACACAAGTCACACCTCCCTGGGCTCCCTCATGTGTATACTTTTCAGAAATGTCTGAGTTTGGTAGGTTTCCCTAGATGGCTGCTGAGCCCAGGACCAAAAACGCAGATTGCCCCCCCCCCCCAAAAACAGGTTGTTTTGTATTTGATAATTTTGATCTGTCCAGATAGTGTTTTGGGGCGTTTCCTGTCGCGGGCAGTGAGCCTACCCACACAAGTGAGGTATCATTTTTATCGGGAGACTTGGGGGAACGCTGAGTGGAAGGACATTTGTAGCTCCTCTCTGATTCCAGAACTTTCTGTCACTGAAATGTGAGGAGAAAGTGTTTTTTTAGCCAAATTTTGAGGTTTGCAAAGGATTCTGGGGAACAAAACCGGTTGAGAGCCCCACAAGACACACTAACTTGGATTCCAGTAGGTGTTTAGTTTTAAAAAATGCACGGGTTTGGAAGGTTTCCCTAGGTGCTGGCTGAGCTAGAGGCCAAAATCCACAGGTAGGCACTTTGCAAAAAACACCTCTGTTTTCTTTGGGAAAATGTGATGTGTGCACGTTGTGTTTTGGGGCATTTCCTGTCATGGGCGCTAGGCCTACCCACACAAGTGAGGTATAATTTTTATTGGGAAACTTGGGGGAACGCTGGGAGGAAGAAAAATTGTGGCTCCTCCCAGATTCCAGAACTTTCTGTCACCAAAATATGAGGAGAAAGTGTTTTTATAGTCAAATTTTGAGGTTTGCAAAGGATTCTGGTTAACAAAACCTGGTGAGAGGAAATGTGCAGGTTTGGTAGGTTTCCCTAGGTGCTGGCTGAGCTAGAGGCCAAAATCCACAGCTAGGCACTTTGCAAAAAACAACTCTGTTTTATTTGGGAAAATGGGATGTGTCCACGTTGTGTTTTGGGGCATTTCCTGTCATGGCACTAGGCCTACCCACACAAGTGAGGTATCATTTTTATTGGGAAACTTGGGGGAACACTGGGTGGAAGAAAATTTGTGGCTCCTCCCAGATTCCAGAACTTTCTGTCACCAAAATGTGAGCAGAAAGTATTTTTTTAGTCAAATTTTGAGGTTTGCAAAGGATTCTGGTTAACAAAACCTGGTTAGAGGAAATGTGCAGGTTTGGTAGGTTTCCCTAGGTTCTGGCTGAGCTAGAGGCCAAAATCCACAGCTAGGCACTTTGCAAAAAACAGCTCTGTTTTATTTGGGAAAATGGGATGTGTCCACGTTGTGTTTTGGGGCATTTCCTGTCATGGGCACTAGGCCTACCCACACACGTGAGGTAACATTTTTATCGGTAGACTTGGGGGAACACTGGGTGGAAGGAAATTTGTGGCCCCTCTCAGATTCCAGAACTTTCTGTCACCGAAATTAGAGGAAAAAGTATTTTTTTGGCCACATTTTGAGGTTTGCAAAGGATTCTGGGTAACAGAACCTGGTCAGAGGCCCACAAGTCACCCCATCTTGGATTCCCCAACGTGTCTAGTTTTAAAAAATGTGCAGGTTTGGTAGGTTTCCCTAGGTGCCGGCGGAGCTAGAGGCCAAAATCCACAGTTAGGCACTTTTCAGAAAACAGCTCTGTTTTCTTTGGGGAAAATGGGATGTGTCCATGTTGTGTTTTGGGGCATTTCCTGTCACGGGCACTAGGCCTACCCACACAAGTGAGGTACCATTTTTATCGGTAGACTTGGGGGAACCCTGGGTGGAAGGAAATTTGTGGCCCCTCTCAGATTCCAGAACTTTCTGTCACCGAAATTAGAGGAAAAAGTATTTTTTTGGCCAACTTTTGCGGTTTGCAAATGACTCTGGGTAACAGAACCTGGCCAGAGGCCCACAAGTTACCCTATCTTGGATTCCCCTAGGTGTCTAGTTTTCAGAAATGCGCAGGTTTGTTAGGTTTCCCTAGGTGCCAGCTGATCTAGAGGCTAAAATCCACAGCTAGGCACTTTGCAAAAAAACACATCAGATTTCAATGTAAAAATGTGATGTGTCCATGTTGCGTTTCCTGTCATGAGCATCAGGCCTACCCGTGCAAGTGACGTACCATTTTTATTGGGAGACTTGGGAGAATACAGAATAGCACAACAAGTGTTATTGCCCCTTGTCTTTCTCTTCGTTTTTTCCTTCCAAATGTAAGACAGTGTGTAAAAATGACGTGTAATAGAGAAATGCCCTGTAATTCACATGCTAGTATGGGCACCCGGAATTCAGACATGTGCAAATAACTACTGCTTCTCAACACCTTATTTTGTGCCCATTTTGGAAATACAAAGGTTTTATTGATACCTATTTTTCACTCTTTATATTTCAGCAAATTAATTGCTGTATACCTGGTATAGAATGAAAACCCAAGGTGCAGCTCATTTATTGGCTCTGGGTACCTAGGGTTCATGATGAACCTACAAGCCATATATATCCCCGCAACCAGAAGAGTCCAGCAGACGTAACGGTATATTGCTTTAAATAATCTGACATTGCAGGAAAAAGTTACAGAGTAAAACATTGAGAAAAATTGTTGTTGTTTCACCTCAATTTCAATATATTTTTATTTCAGTTGTTATTTTCTGTAGGAAACCCTTGTAGGATCTACACAAATGACCCCTTGCTGAATTCAGAATTTTGTGTACTTATTAGAAATGTTTAGCTCTCTGGGATCCAGCATTGGGTTCACACCCATTTCTGTCACTAAGGGGAAGGAGGCTGAAAGCACAAAAAATAGTAAAAATGGGGTATGTCCCAGTAAAATGCCATAATTGTGTTGAAAAATTAGGTTTCCTGATTCAAGTCTGCCTGTCCTGAAAGCTGTGAAGATGATGATTTTAGCACCAGAAACCCTTTGTTGATGCCATTCTCAGGGAAGAAAACACAGTCCATCTTCTGCAGCCCTTTTTTCCCATTTTGTTTTAAAAAACGAAACTTTTGCTGTATTTTGGCAAATTTTTTGGTATCCTTCAGGGGAACCTACAAAGTTTGGGTACCTCTAGAATCCCTAGGATGTTGGAAAAAAAGGACGTAAATTTGTAGTGGGTAGCTTATGTGGACAAAAGGTTATGAGGGCCTAAGTGCGAACTGCCCCAAATAACCCAAAAAATGCTTGGCACCTGAGGGGGAAAAGGCCTGGCAGCGAAGGGGTTATGGAAGGTCGCACAAGCCTTGGCAACTGCAATTCATGCGGGGCACTGTTTTGCGCTGGGATGTAAGCTTTTACCTCCACCAAAGTGGCCTTAGGACCATCGGGACAACTTCAGTCCGCCACCCTTGTTGCTGGATCCACACACTTTATCAGGAGAGGGGAGCCACACCGCCGGTTGTCATTGCAGAGGGGTGCCTGCTGAAGCAGGGAAGTGACTCCTTCACTTCATAGGAGATTCGTTCGTTTTTCTGGTGCAGGCTGAAGACAGGCAGTCCTCGGAGGATGCACAACCTGGAAACAGTTGCAGTTGCTTGCAAGAGCTGAAGATACAATGTTGTAGAAGTTTTCTTTGCTTCTTTGTTGCACTTTGTAGAGTCCAAACTAACTTTCCGGGGTTTTCTCTGCAGCTACCGCTGCTGCCAACCCTCAGACTGGGCAGCCCAGTCCCAGGAAGGCAGAACAAAGGATTTCCTCTGAGAGAGGGTGTTACACCCTCTCCCTTGGAAATAGGTGTGAAAGGCCTGAGAGGAGTAGATGCAGATGGTGCTCTCCTTGCATAAGCCAGTCTACACCGGTTCAGGGATCCCCCCAGCCCTGCTCTGGCACAAAATTGGACAAAGGAAAGGGGAGTGACCACTCCCCTGACCAGCACCTCCCAGGGAAGGTGCCCAGAGCTCCTCCAGTGTGTCCCAGACCTCTGCCATCTTGGATGCAGAGGTGTGAGGGCACAATGGACAGCTCTGAGTGGCCAGTGCCAGCAGGTGACGTCAGAGACCCCTCTTGATAGGTGCTTACCTTTCTCTGTAGCCAATCCTCCTCTGAGGGCTATTTAGGGTCTCTCCTGTGGGTATCTCACCAGATAACAAATGCAAGAGCTCACCAGAGTTCCTCTGCACTTCCCTCTTCGACTTCTGCCAAGGATCGACCGCTGACAGCTCCAGGACGCCTGCAAAACCACAAAACAAAGTAGCAAGAAGACTACAAGCAACATTGTAGCACCTCATCCTGCCAGCTTTCTCGACTGTTTCCTGGTGGTGCATGCTCTGAGGGCTGTCTGCCTTCACCCTGCACTGGAAGCCAAGAAGAAATCTCCTGTGGGTCGACGGAATCTTCCCCCTGCCAACGCAGGCACCAAACTTCTGCATCACTGGTCCTCTGGATCCCCTTTCATCCTGACGAGCGTGGTACCTGGAACACAGGCGCTGGATCCAAGTGTCCGTGACAGTCCAGTGGCCCTTCTGTCCAAATTTGGTGGAGATAAGTCCTTGCCTCCCCACGCCAGACAGTAATCCTGGGTACTGCGTGAACTGCAAAGAGTTCCTTTGTGCACAGCCTAGCCCAGGTCCCCAGCACTCCGTCCTGCATTGCCCAACTCGCTGAGTTGGACTCCGACTTCGTGGGACCCTCTTTTGTTGTGCTGAGTCAACCATCATGCTCAGATCTTCTGAATGCCTGTTCAAGTGCTTCTGCAGGTGCTGCCTGCTTCTGCGTGAGCTCTCTGTGTTGCTGAGCACCCCCTCTGTCTCCTCCTCCAAGGGGCGACCTCCTGGTCCTTCCTGGGCCCTGGCAGCATTCAAAATCCTCAACTGCAACTCTTGCAGCTAGCAAGGCTTGTTTGCAGTCTTTCTGCGTGAAAATTAATCTGCATCCTCCAGCATGCCGTGGGACAGCTTCTGACCAAAGGAGAAGTTCCTGGCACCTTCCGTTGTTGCAGAATCTTCAGCTTCTTTCACCCAAAGGCAGCCCTTTTGCACCTTCATCCAGGGTTTAGTGGGCTCCTGCCCCACCTGGACACTTGCGTGACTCTTGAACTTGGTCCCCTTCCTTTGCAGGTCCTCAGGTCCAGGAACCCGTCTTCAGTGCTTTGCAGTCTGTTGTTGTCTTCGCAGAATCCTGTATCTCGACTTTACTGTCTTTCTGGGGTAATAGGGTAACTTTACTTCTACTTTTCAAGGTCTTGGGGTGGGGTATCTTGGACACCCTTAGTGTTTTCTTACACTCCCAGCAACCCTCTACACACTACACTAGGCCTGGGGTCCATTCGTGGTTCGCATTCCACTTTTGGAGTATATGGTTTGTGTTGCCTCTAGGCCTATTGTCTCCTATTGCATTCTATTGTGTTCTACAGTGTTTGCACTACTTTTCTAACTGTTTACTTACCCGATTTTGGTTTGTGTGTATATTTTGTGTATATTACTTACCTCCTAAGGGAGTATATCCTCTGAAATACTTTTGGCATATTATCACTAATATAAAGTACCTTTATTTTTATTAACTCTGAGTATTGTGTTTTCTTCTGATATAGTGCTAAGTGATATAAGTGGTATAGTAGGAGCTTTGCATGTCTCCTAGTTCAGCCTAAGCTGCTCTGCTATAGCTACCTCTATCAGCCTAAGCTGCTAGAACACCTCCAATCTACTAATAAGGGATAACTGGACCTGGCACAAGGTGTAAGTACCCCAAGGTACCCACTATAAGCCAGGCCAGCCTCCTACATTGGTGGTGAAGCAGGGGTGTGGCTCCTTCCCCCCAAGGGAGAATCCTTCACTTTTCAGGTGTAGGCTGAAGACAGGCTGTCCTCAGAGGATGCACAATCAGGAAACAGTTGCAGTTGCTTGCAGGAGCCAGAGACGCAATGTTGCAGAAGGTGTCTTGTTTCTTTGTTGCAACTTGCTGATTTCCTGGAGGGTCCGGATGCAGTTTCTTCAGTGAGAACTCGAAGTGAAGGATGCAGAGGATTCCTGCTGGAGTCTTGTAATCTGAATCTGAGGAACCACCTTAAGGAGAGACCCTAAATAGCCCTGAAAGAGGGATTGGTCACCTAACCAGCTAAGCACCTATCAGGGGAGGGCTGTGATATCACCTGCTGGCACTGGTCACTCAGATGCTCCCAGAGTTCCGTGCCAACCTTCAATCCGAGATGGCAAAACCCAGGAACCCTCTGGAGGAGTTCTGAACACCACCCCTGGGGTGGTGTTGGACAGTGGAGTGGTCACTCCCCTTTCCATTGTCCAGTTTCATGTTAGAACAGAGACTGGGGGTCCCTAAACTGGTGTTGTCTGGTTTATGCTAGAAGGGCACCAAATGTGCCCTTCAAAGCATTTCCGGTGGCTTGAGGAGGCTATCCCTCCCAAGCCTGTAACACCTATTTCCAAAGGAAGAGGATGTAACACTTCTCTCTCGAAGGAAATCTTTTGTTTTGCCTTCCTGGGCTCGAGTTTTTCAAGCAACAGGAGGGCAAAAACCTGCCTGTGAGGTGGCAGCAGCTGGGGCTGCCTGGAATACCTCAGAAGGCTGAAATAGTAATAGTGGGGGCCTCTAAGGTGCCCCCAGAGTGCATGGAATCATACAACCAATGTTTGCAAAAGTCTTGGGGTATGATTCCAACATGTTTGATATCAAACATGCCTATGTTCAGAGGTACCATTATGTAGCTGGACAAAAGTAGTGACATATGTCGAGTACACTCGTAAAATGGTGTTCCCGCATTCATGAAGTCTGGGAAAATGATCCTGGAGGTTGTGGGGGCACCTCTGCTAGTGCAGGGGTGCCCCCACACACAGGTACTTTGCATCCTGCCCTCTGGGCTAGACAGCCTACCATAGGGTGACTTATAAGTGACCTGGTGTAGTGAAAAATGACAGTGAAAGGGTGCTTGCACCTTTTCACGCAGGCTGCGATGGCAGTCCTGCAGAAGCCTTTTCATGGGCTCCCTATGGGTGGCAAAATATATCCTGCAGCCCATAGGGATCCCCTGGAACTCCAATTTCCTGGGTACCTAGATATCATGTACTAGGGACTTATAAGGGGGCCCCAGTATGCCAATTGTGGGTAAACTACTGTGATAACAGTAACCAACAACCAAATTTAAGGTACAGAGTTTAACTTCTGGGGTCCTGATTAGCAGGATCCCAGTAGACACAGTCAAGCTTCTGACAAACAGGCCAAAAGTGGGGGTAATCAAGCTAGAAAGAGGCTACTTTCCTACAGCCCCGCCATGCCAAGCCCATTCCGACCGCCCTATTATGAGTAATTTTTCAGCACAGCGGCACATGCACGGTGGTAAACCAACGGCGGTCCGCACCGCCGCAGTGCAGAATCTCAACACCAATTGTAGTCAACACCCCATTGGACAGTTTGAATACCCCACACCTGAAATGCATACACACACCACACACACCTACTCACAGCACCCTATAACACCCCCCTACACACCAACAATCCTGTGCGATTACCACAATCAGCCAGAGAAACGTGCCACGAAACACACTCCTTTCACAACAAACACCTGCACATTGCACACTTTGTACACTCCACCACCACAGCCCACCAGCACCCCCTACCAAACACCCCCACACCACCAATCACCCCATACTGCTTCCTACACACATAGCACAACCCCCACCAACATGTCACCCTAGAAGCATCCACGGTTTACAGACAATGAGTTGCGGGTTATGGTGGATGAGATCGTCAGAGTTGAGTCACAGCTGATGGGAGTCCAGCAAACATAATTGGCCAGGAAAACAGGGTTGTGGCAGAGGATCGACGACAGGGTCAATTCAGTCTGCACATATTGACACACAAGGGAGGATATCAGAGGTGGAACGACCTTAGGTGGAAAGTCCGTTCCATGGAGTCCAGGCAAAGGGTCGTCCTGAAGAAGACTGTCGGTGGGCTCCCACCTCTACTCCTTGACTTAACATCCTGGGAGGAGAAGGCCTTGGGCATCATGCATCCAGAGCGACTTACTGGAATTGACAGAGGGCTCCACACTGGTAAGACACAATACTCCCCCAGACAACAACCACACCTAATCAGCATCCCTACCCACCTCCCACCAATCGCCTATCCACCCCATACAACACTACTGCAACCCCCAATCACCCAAACCCCTACCCTGTATGCTACACCACCCCTCTACCACCATAACCACACACTCCCCCCAAATACATGGATAAGGATTACAATGTGAAGAACCACAACTCCCACAATGCATTACACCACACACAGCTGAAATTCACAGTACCACTTCACAGTGGGACACCTGCATGGACAACCATATCACAGCCCACACCTACTATTTGCTATGATTGCCTCTCAACGCATGGCAATGACAGCAATGCCAATCACCATCCACATCCCACCATGGCACATAGAAACCATGGCACAGTGTCTTTGGGCCATCTGGGGCAACTGGTCAGTCCACTCCCAGCAGCCCCACCCTGGACACACCGGACTTACCATCCCATGTGGCTACAACACATCAGCCAGTCCCTCCTCCACCAAACCGGTGCCCCAGTGACCTTTTAATCAGAAGTGTACCCCACAGTACATGGGCAAGAGTCAAGGGCACACACCCCAGACAATGAAGGGCCTGGTGGTATTTGGAGTGGGCACACTGTGGCAAGGGCACAGGAACAGTGGGATGTGGCAGTGGGAGGGGATCAGTGTCCCAACGGACACAACAACTGGCTGCCCCGGAGTCCCACACCCGAATCCTGGGTGCATACCACCAAACCCAGAAGACCATGCATCGGATCGAGGCCACTGTGAAGGAGAGCCAGAGGCTGCAGAGTGAATACCAACATGGGGCTATGCATCAGTGGCAGACCCACAATACCACCATGGCCTCCATTGCAAGGGTGCTGAAGGACCTCACCACCATCCTGCGTGAGTCCATCTCCCACCAGCCTGCCCCTTCCATTAGGCACATCACTTCTGATCCCTCCACATCAGCAGAAGCTAGTGGAATGGAGGCCCTGCCACAGGACCCACAGGACCCACAGGACACCAGCGCCCTTACCCCTGTAGCCGAAAAGCCCCCACGCAAGCGAGGACATTCAAACAGACATCCTGACGGAACTGGTGCCAAGTCCAAGACCACCACCATGAAGTGACCCTCTCCTGATCATTCTCCCTTGTGTTCACCGAGGCACCCTGTTGACTGTTCACTGTATTGTCTCCGTACTCCCATGACCACTATACTGGACCTCAACTACCCACAGATGGCCCAAGTATTCTGTTGAGCCCACCCGCCATGACCTCACTCATCACCCCTTGCACTTGTACATCCCAAATAATCCCCACTTTCCACAATTACTGCCTACATCTTTCTTGTCGAGAGCACGAAAGATACAGCCATTATGTATGCAACAGTTAACCCAATGTCCTGGCAATGTATGTGTGAGTGACAGAGGGGGAGCAATATGTAGCAAGGATTACAGTGGAGCAGGCAGTGGCTGGAGAGATGGGTCAAAAGAGGCAACAGGTGAGGCAGGGGACAGAGTGCACCCCAACAATGTCCTGAAAGTAGAACGAGACAGGGACATCAATCACATATGCCAAATCAACAAACATGCACTGTAAGTACAAGAAACCAAGGTAGAGGTAGCAAGTCAAGTCCAAAAACATATGGCCATAACAAACCCACATTCAAAAGACATACCTCCCACATGGTCCCTCCCTCACAGCAAACAGAGTCACACGTTAGGCAGTTCACACTGCCACGAACAGTAATGTTGCATCACCTCCCAATGTTGAACCTCAGTACAGAATGCAATACAGACAAAACCACCTATTGTAGCACACATATTGTACTGGATCTGGCAGTTCGGGGAACAATGCTCCTGCACATAGCTGTCACAAGTGCAGCAACACAGAGCAGGGTGAGAATAGCATTGACCTGTGCAAATGAACGACCCAACTCATGGCCACATGTAACCCCCCCAAACCACCCAGAGTCAGAGCTCCAATATCTCCAGTTATCACAGACAGGAGGTGGTAGCATGGCACAAGGCAGACAGTGGAACTGGACATTTACCATACATCTGGCACATACCTGTATCTCAGTGGAAGTAATGTCTTATCAGCTCTGCTCTAGAGTCAGCTGCATCCTCATCATCTTCCTCATCTTAACTGTCCATGTCCCCTTCATCAGCAACTGGTACAACTGCCACCTCCTCTGCATCCAGAGTCTGTAGAGTAGGGCACCTCTGGAGATGTGCAGAGACTGTAATCTGGCCTTCAGCAGGCCAATGGTCTGCTCAATCACCCGTCTTGTACTACTGTGGGCCTCACTGTACCTGTTTCCAGTAGCTGTAGTCGGATGCCTCACGGGTGTCAGTAGCCAGGGAAGGTTGGGATGGCCAGAGTCACCTGTGTGCACAGAGGTAAGAGCCATGTCAGGACCAGAAAGGTGTAGTGTAGGTTGTGAAGAGTGTTGAGAGCTGAAGGGCACACATATGTGTGGATACCTGCTGATGAGGCATTCCTGGTCCTTCTGTAGTGATGCTATCTTGTGTGGGACTGCAGAATGTAGGAGTCATGCACAGACCCAGGGAATCTGGGCGTCACTTGTGTGATATATTGGGCATCCAGACTGACAACTTGCACATTGGTGGAATATAAGTTTTTACGGTTCCTTTACACTTTTCACTCCTCCTGGGTGGCACCAGGGCAATGTGGGTGCCATCTATAGCCCCTATCACATGAGGGACATGTGCCAGTGCGTAGAAAGGCAGCTTTCACAGTGGGCAAATCAGCACGATGAGTGAACCTAACATAGCTGGTCATATGTTGTAGCAGGGCACATAGCATGTCCTTCAGGAGGTTACTGAACATGGGCTGTGATATCCCTGCTGCCAATCCCACTGTCATCTGGAAGGACCCTGTGGCAAGGAAGTAGAGGACTGACAACACCTATATTGTGGGAGGGATAGCACTGGGATGTTGAATGGCAGGCAATAGTTTTGGCGTCAACTCGGTCACCAGATCCATGATGGTCTGACGGTTCAGACAATAGTTCTGCATGACGGGTCGCTCTTCCAGAGTGGCAAGGTAGACTAGGGGCCTGTACACCGGAGCATTACTCATCCTCAACCTTCCACCATGCCTTCAAATGGGATGCAGTAGAAACAATGATGTGCAGCATTAACCGTGTGGACGCTTATCAGCTGTGCACAGGCCACCATATGTCACCCATGACACACCCTAAAGGGAAACATCCTGAACAACTAGGTCTAAACCACTACTTGCCTGAACCACTACTGCTAAACAACTAAAAAGTCTCTACAACTAAGTACTGAACAACTACTGTCTGAACAACTACTGTGTCTGAATAACAATTGCCTGAACAACTAAATTTAAGGTAAGGTTTTCCTTTTGGTTTTTATGGTTTATTAGTTGTTTAGAATATATATGTATATTAGTTGTTCAGGCAATTGTTATTCAGACACAGTAGTTGTTCAGACATTAGTTGTTCAGTACTTAGTTGTAGAGACTTTTTTGTTGTTTAGCAGTAGTGGTTTAGGCTATAGTTGTTTAGGACCTAGTTGTTCTGTCACATATTCCACCCTAAATGCACCCTGAATACACATTGCACATGGAAAATGAAAGCCGTCTGTCCTGCATGCACTGGACAGATTGAAATGTGTTCATCCCACCAGCATAACACGTCATGGCGGTAGTCGGTCTAAACTACCGTGCAACTCCTCATTGGTAAACATGGTTCCCTATGGGAGACAGTTGCCAATGGTGATCGCCGCCGGCATTGATGATAATGTCTGTTGCTGCTGTGACCGCCATTTCATTAGCTCATTCTCCCTTGACTCCTGACAGTCATGCACAGAAGACCTCCACTGCGTGTGCTGCTGTGTTCTGACTCTGGTAGCCAAGATGCCACGTCCTGCAGGACATAGGGCCTCAGCCTTCACCCAGGAGGAATTGGAGAAGCTCGTGGACGGGGTCCTACCCCTGTATGGAGAGTTGTATGAGGCACCAGATCAGCAGGTGAGGCCAATGTGACTGTCCTGTCTTTGAGTGGTACGTATGGGGATGGGAGTCTTGGGACGAGTCAGTGTGACTGGATAATGGACATGGGTGAGAACTCTCAGCCTCCGTGGATTGATGACATGTGAGTGTAGTCATGAGATGTGTGCTGTCCACTGCTGTCACTGTGATGCCACTCTCCATTATTTTGTCCTTCTGTCTGTGTCACCAATGCAGGTCAGTACCCATCAGAAGAATGGGATATGGCGTGCCATCAACAAACCAGTGTGGACCCTGGGGGTCCATGCCCGGCAGAGCACCCACTGTAGAAAGAGGTGAGAGCACCTGAGAACCTGGGCCTGGAAGACTGCGGAGGACCAGCTGGGGATGTCCTCTCAAAGTGGGAGGGGTGCCCATTGGACCCCCTAATCGCCTGCATTTTGGTGGCGGCCTACCCTGAGGTGGATGGGCACTTGAGGGCAGCACAGCAGCCACGAGGGGGTGAGTACACACAATCACTTACGATGTGTCTTGCCATTGTGTCTCTGGGTGTGCACTATTGGGAAGCTGTGGCATGGGTACTAGGTGGATTCATGTCCTCTATGGGTATTAGCCAGCCGGGCAGGATTAGCATCATGGATGTGTGACCATGCAGTCTGTGAATGGAGGTGCCGCTAGCTCCAATGTGGTATCTGTGTTGTCACCTACTACCAAAATGTGGTAGGCAGCACATGCCGCCAGGATCATAGCATCTGTGGTGTCAGGCCATTGTAATCAGTTGATGCCAACCACTGTGCCAGGGGTGACGGTTGAGTCCTCAGTATGCTGCCAGGTACTGTAGGAGTAGAGAGGTAGGGTGGGCCAAGATGTCACTGTGCAATTTGACAAGGGCCTATTTGACATGCCAGCTAGCCATGCAGGATTCTATTGGTTCTGTAGTCCAGGAATCGTGTGTCTCTACAGGCATGTGAAGAGGGCAGGTCCTGGGCAAGTGTGGCAGGTATGCCTCTCATCATGTACGCAATTGCATCTGTATCAGCATCAGCAGTATACATGTGCATTGCTGTGGTTTCCTCCATGGTGTTCCATTGTTGTAGCATGTTTATGTGAGGGCATGGCATGTCATGGCATGGCATCAGAAGATGTTGTACTTACTCTGTGTGACTGTTGTGCTGCATTTACCAATTGCACCCTGTCTCTATCTCTCTCTCCCACCCACTCTCCCTCCCTCTCTCCCCCTGTCTTTGTTTGCATCTGCATCATCTGGCGAAGAAGAAGAGGCATAGGTGAGTGGGGATGCTGCAGCCCTTGGGGCCCAGGAGGCTGATACCAGCGGAGCCGAGGGTACCAGTGGGACGGAGGGTGAGGGGAGTGCCACGGGGGGATAGGATCGACAACACCATCTTGAGATTCCTACCCTGATGGTTGCTCCCTGGTGGTGGCGGACCCATTTGGTACCATCGTAGCACTGTCGTTGTCTGCTACCCCCTTTACCAGCACTGCCCTCCATTTAGTTCCCTACCCAGTTGCCCATGCCTGCTCACCCAGGAGGGGTAGCATCTCCTTCACCGCAGGCCCAGTTGGCCCTGCTATCCTCAATGGGGAAGCTATTGACCTTCTGAGGTCCATCTCTGTGAGGCAGACAACCATTGTGAATGCCATTCAAGGACTGTGATCCCATATGCAGCAGATCAATGTGTTTCTGGAAGACATTCACGGTGTCCTGCCTGGCCTGCAGAGATCGTTTCAGGCTCTGGCCTCCTCCTTGACGGCAGCCAGTGTCCCTTCTTCTTCCATCCCCCCTTCAGCTACCTGTTCCCAAACCCACATGCCTCTCCCCTCACCCATCAAAGGCACACTTACTGACCCACATGCATCCACATCAACATCAACAGACAAAGTACCAAGGGCAGACACAAGCACCACAAATGCCACCACCACCATACACACTTACAACATTCAGATGAAGACATGCCAATATCCACTTCCTTCACTGACTCCTCCACACCTCCCCCCTCTCAGGCATGATACCACTAACACCTACAGTCAGCACCTCATCAGTCCCAGATCCTGCCACATATGCCCTCACTTGCAGTGTCAACACAATATCAGATCCCCATACATGCACCCCATACATTACATGCACACACACACCATGAGAATCAACACCCCCTCATGCAGAACATCCACCCTATCTGCAGACACCAGCCCAACATTCACTCACACATCCCCCTGCCATCTCCCTGCATCTCCTCCACCCCTCCTCCCAGTACACATAAACACCCACAGTCACCCACCCAACACTAACCCAGCACATGGAACACACCTACACCTGCACCCAAGGCACCTCCACGTACGTACCTCTCAACCATACCCTCTTCCTCCACTCCAAAACGTCCTTCCCACAACCTGCCTTGTGCCCCTAAGAAACATTTCCTGACAGAGTTTTCCCTGTTCTCAACCACTACCCAGTCTCTGTTCCCCCCCATGCGCCCTGCTGCCCTTCCCAGACTCCTGCCTTCCTACTCCAGGCCTCTACTGGTCATTGCCATGCCCCTCCCTGCTTAATACGTCCACCCCCAGCAAGTCCACAGTTACCCCTCCAACAGCCAAGACCAAGCCTACTCCCTCCACTTCCAAGACCAGGTCCAAACCACCCCCCTCCTGGCTAAACCACCACCATCCAAGGGCAAGCCTAACAACCCCCTTCCAAACCCAGCCCAAAGGACCCCCTCCAAGCCCAGCCCAAAGGACCTCCCCTCCAGGCCCAACCCCCTACCCAGGGGGTGCCCGCATGCCCCAGTGATGCTTCTACTATGATGTTCTTGGGTTTGATTCCTTTACTGTTTATAGCAGGCCCTAAGTAAGTTAACTCACGTTTTCTAATTTGAAATGTTCCTTTTTTATGGTTAACTCGTGTTTCTCCAACCTTTTCATTACTTCATCAAACAACAAATCATTCTTACCTACACTTTTCCCAACAGTCAGCATATAATCTTGAAAACATAATACCTGCTTTAAATCTCCCAAGATACTTTCCATTATTCTTTGAAACACCACAGAGGCTGAAGCCAATCCTAAAGGCATTCTTTGTAACAGAATGCTCCCAGTGATGTAACAAAAGATGCAAGATGTCTAGATTGTTCACATAAATTAACCTGATGGTGCAAGCCATTCAGAGGCCTTAATGGGCTCAATAATATCTTGTTCCAGCAACTTATCCAATTCTTGTTTCAAAGGTTCTCGCATAATACTGGGAATATTTCTTACTTTGTGGTCAATTAGTTTCACTCTTTTTTTCAAAGCTATTCTACAATAAAAACCTTTTAACAAACCAACTTATTCAAAAATACCTTTAGATACTTTTCAGCCGCTTTCTCTTCAACAGCCACTTTGCCTTCAACTCCTTCATTATCTCTCCTATTTCTTCCCTTTCTGCTAACATAACTGGTTATTTTTCATTAGGATTTATTATTAGACCTAAATCCCTTTGGTGGCCCCAGCCCAACAAATCTGAACTATAAGCTGTGATAGAAATCCTTCCATAGACATCTCTTTTTTTTTTATTGATTATCATCCATTTCATTTCCAAAATTGTTATTCTCTATCCTGCATATCCTACTGCTTTTATATCTGCTTTACATAACTGAGAATTTTGCATTTCCATCCACTTGGCTTCATATGTTTCCTTTGAAATAAGAGTGAATAAGCTCCCGGAATCTATTAATACTTTTGTGGGTATATTATTCAAAAATATTTGATAATGAGGTTCTCTAGTCTTTCAGTACTCTCTGATTTCACTCCTTGTCCTCCGATTGTTGTTTCAATTTTGCACCAATCAGTTTCATTTGACTGTTCTAATTTCTCTTTCACAGTTAAAATTATCTCAGAAGCCTCATAAATTCCTTCATCTTTGTCCCTCCTGGGCTACTACCTATACATTTCTATTACCGCATATATCACTTTGGGTTCTACATACTTTCACAAAATGCCCACTTTTACCACAAGTTTTACAAATAGCATTCCTTGCCGGACACATTTTACTAGATGCAATATGACTTGGAGCATTACAACGGAAGCATTTCACTTCTCTCCAAATTGTATCTGCTTCATCTCTGCTTCTATCTTGTATGTCTCTATATTTTCTTTTGTATTCTTATCTTTTGCCCTAGTTGTTTACTTTCCACTCATATAATTTCAACCTCATTTATTGTATCATATTTCTTTTTTCCATCACCCGTCTTGTCTATTTCTTGCAGCCACAAGGCTGTATATTCCATTCCTTAAGCTATTTCTATAGCTTCCTCTAAAATTATGTCTTTCATTAATAACTTTTCTTTTATTTTCTTGTTGTATGCACACCTTACTATTTGGTCTCTTATTAGTGAGTCAGTTAATTTTTCAAATCAACAGGAAAATCTGAGACCTCTTAGTGCTGCCAAAAATGACACAACAGCTTCATCCTCCCTGTGAGCTCTAGAAAAGAACTTATGGCATTCCGGAACTAAATTAGTTTTTAGAGTAAATTGAATGTCTAACATTTGCATTGACATATCGTACACATTAGTAGGTTGATCATCACTCATTCCCAAGGACATTTCTGGTAGATCTTCTTATATTCTCCTTCCTTCAGTTCCTAAATGATGTAGTAAGATGGCCTGACATCTCGGTGGTCCATATCGGTCTCCCCTAATAGCTAATAAATAAGTTATGAAGATTTTCTCTGCCACATGAAATATACAGTTTTTAACAAAATAAATTTAAATATCAATCTAAAATAGTAAGTTAATATAACAAATTACCACAATTAACTAATATAATTAGCTAAAACAATAACAATTTTGAATATATCTATAAATTCTCTAGTTCTTTTTTTTTAGAATTAGACCTAATTCTATTGTTATTAAATGAGTGAGTCCTATTTCTATTGTTATTGATTGAATGAGCCGACTCTTGATGTTGACGTAAGATCGATGTAAGAATATTTCTGTACAACTAGCAGGTATTGTTATTATTATTAATTGTATATATGTTTTTTTCTGTGTAATGTTTCAAAGTGTTCTGTATATTTTTTTCCTCACTTGTTCAATTATCCCGCTCCAGTGAGCTTGTCTTTCAATCACAGCGCATCACTCATTTAGTCACGCTGCTCTACTTTGCTTCCTTCTTCCTTTCCCTCGCTAATCACTTATCTCCCGTGTGCTTTCCTTGTCTTTGCACTTGTTCAAATCTCACTGCTCCACTGCACATTTCTTTTTTATTATTTTGCTCATGCAGCTCCACTACACTTATGCTGCTGTTCTCATGCACACTTGCAAGCGCTACATCCGCCCACTCTCTATCACAAGCCAATAACTGTTTGTAACCATTAGGTATATGAAAATCAATTATTGCTTTCACAAATTTTGCCACGATTAACAGTGCAGAGAAAATGTAACTTCTTGACTTGCCTTGCTCGTATTATATGTAGGGATGAGACGTTATCTTGATCCTGAACACACAAATCGTACGTTTGTAGTTTTCCGGGGGTGAAGATGTCTATCTTCTGTCTGTCCCTCACACAGACCAGCTTGTCACCAAAGTACAGATCAGACTCTAATAAATTCTTATACCTTCTAAATTTTCTCATAAGATATCTCTAGCAGAGCTCCACTGCTCTTCAATCCTCTTGACTTCTCTCTTCACATTCCATATGATGTCATCACTCCACATTCTAAAAATGGCATGTCTCCACAGTCACCTTAGAGGTACCCCCTGCAAACGATAATTACCCTGGCATGTTTGCTGGCTGGTCCCATCCAGCCTGCTACCTCCAGACACCAAATCGACAAAATTTAGGGGAGAGAGCCATCTCTCTGGTTTGTAGAACCATGCCCTTCCTGGGTGGTGATTCTAAACCACCTCCCTCAGGAATGTGCACTGCCATGGTGGTGAGCTTCAAAGTGCTAACTGCCTTTGAAACTCGACCAGCTAGCAGCAGATGGTCACCCCCTTTGCAAATACCCACTTCTGGCAAGAGCAAAGGTGGGAAACTACAGAAAGAGCAGGAGTGGCCCCACTTGGCATGTACCAACCCTAAGGTGTTACCTGCGAGGTGGGTACTCCATTTCATTTTTCTTCATCTTGGATGGAAAGAAAATAGCCAATCAGGGATAGGAAAATGACTCTTCCCACAGGAAGTGGACACTATAGTGGGTGTAGCCATCTAAAGGTAGGTGTCTCATTGGACACTACCAGTTTTCTCCTTAAAATACTCAGTAAATTCAGTATTTAGTGGGCATCCCTAGACCAGGTTATCAGATTCAAAGGACACTGTTAGACCTGACAGCCTTGGGGTGGTCACCCCTAACTTTTTGCCTGCCTCCATCAACTTTTTAGAGACTGTTTTTGCTGGTTTTAAGACTCTGCGCACTTTATCACTGCTAACCAGTGCCAAAGTTTATATGCTCTCTCCCTTTAAACATGGTAACATTGGATCATACCCAATTGGACTATTTAATTTATTTATAAGCCCCTAGTAAAGTGTACTATGTGTGCCCAGGGTACTGGTGGGCCTGCAGCACTGATTGTGCCACCCACTTCAGTAGTCCCTTAACCTTGTCTCAGGCCTGCCATTACAAGGCCTGTGTGTGCAGTTTCACTGCCAATTCTACCTGACAGTTAAAAGTACTTGCCAAGCCCAAAACTCCCCTTTTTCTACATATAAGACACCCCTAAGGTATGCCCTAGGTAACCTATATGGCAGGGTGCTGTGTAGGCAAAAGACAGGACATGTACCAATGTAGTTTACATGTCCTGGTAGTGTAAAACTCCTCAATTTGTTTTTACACTGCTGTGAGGCCTAGTCCATTCATAGGCTAACATTGGGGCTGCCCTCATACATTGTTTGAGTGGTAGCTGCTGATCTGAAAGGATTAGGAAGGTCATATTTAGTATGGCCAGAATGGTGATAAAAAAATCCTGCTGACTGGTGAAGTTGGATTTAATATTACTATTTTAGAAATGCCACTTTTAGAAAGTGAGCATTTCACTGCACTTAAATCTTTTTGTGCCTTACAATCCACGTCTGGCTGGGTTTAGTTGACAGCTCCTTGTGCATTCACTCAGACACACCCCAAACACAGGATACTCAGCCTCACTTGGATATATCACCATTTTTAATGGATCTTCCTGGGCTGGGAGGGTGGAGGGCCTGCCCTCACACAAAGGACCGTCACACCCCCTACTGGGACCCTGGCAGACAGGATTGAACTGAAAGGGGACCTGGTGCAATTCTAAGCCACTCTTTGAAGTCTACCCCACTTCAAAGGCACATTTGGATATTTAAACAGGGCCTCTGCCCCTACCATCTCAGACACTTTCGGGAGAAGAAATTGGAACCAGAACCTGCATCCTGCCAAGAAGAGCGGCCTGGCTTTCTGTTGCCCTGCTGCCTTGCTGCTCTCTAGCTGTGGTGAAAATATGCTCTTCAAGGGCTTGGATAGAGCTTTCCTCCTGTTCCCTTTAGCCTCAGGACCAAAAAGACTTTGGTGGTCATTACAACCCTGGCGGTCGGTGTTAAAGTGGCGGTAAAACTGCCAAAAGGCCGGTGGTAAAAAAAAATGGAATTGCGACCGTGGCGAAAACCGCCAACATAGACAGCCACTTTAACACTCCGACCGCCACGGTGGTACGAACCAACACTGCGGCGGTAACCGCCAACAGACAGGCGGAGGACAATGTACTGCCCACACTATTACAACCCACCAATCTGCCACCTTTTCCGGGGCGGATTCACCGCGAACAAAAACACAGCGGAAACAGGACTTCGAAGGGAAAACGCTCACCTCTACACATCCCACGAGGAACCAGGACGCCATGGAACCAGAACTTCAGATACTCCCAGCCTTTATCTTCCTGCTCCTCTACCAGGAGCACGAACGCCGGTGGCGAAGACCACGGTGAGTACTGCACCTACGACACAGGGGAGGAGGGAGGGAAAAAACAGTGACACACACACGCAATATGCAACACCCCCACACCCACCCTCACCCACTACAACACACACACTAATACATATTGATACATTAGAGTTGCATCCCCCAACCCCCCCTGGAAGAATGCAAGGACAAAAGGAAATGAGTCGAATAATTGTGCTATATTCAATTACATAAATCAAAAATATTTACATGTATATATATTTATACTATATACAATTATATACACCAAGAACACAAGTCCAAGGGATTCCACCATCATAGTCCGTGGATCACTGGGCCCAAAAGGCATGGGCGAGGCCCACACTCAATACCCGAACAACATGGAGAGAACAATGCAGGGGCATCAGCTAGAAATAAAACAGGTACCTCAGGGGGAAGGGGGGGCACCTCAGCCGGATGAGTGCATGACGCCAGATCCACGAGTGTGCTCCATGCCCCACTGTTCAATCCTAGGGAGTGCAAAGCCACAGTCTCTCAAGTCTCTACAGTGGGTGGGTTGCCGACCGTTCAATCCTGGGGAGTACAAAGCCACAGTCTCTCAAGTCTATACAGTGGGTGGGTTGCCCACCGTTCAATCCTGGGGAGTGAAAAGCCACAGTCTCTCAAGTCTCTACAGTGGGTGGGTTGCCCACATTTCAATCCTGGGGAGTGCAAAGCCACAGTATCTCAAGTCTCTACAGTGGGTGGTTTGTCCACTGTTCAATCCTGGGGAGTGCAAAGCCACAGTCTCTCAAGTGGATAACAGTCTCCACTGGTTCTGGAGGGGGCTTTGTGCCCAGAGTGCTTCATCCTGCCAAGGACAGAGGTAGTGGATGTGAATCTCCACTGGTTCTGGAGGGGGTTTTGTGCCCAGAGTGCTTCATCCTGCCAAGGACTCAGGTAGTGGATGTGAATCTCCACTGGTTCTGGAGGGGGCGTTGTGCCCAGAGTGCTTCATCCTGCCAAGGACTCAGGTAGTGGATGTGAATCTCCACTGGTTCTGGAGGGGGCTTTGTGCCCAGAGTGCTTCATCGTGCCAAGGACTGAGGTAGTGGATGTGAATTTCCACTGGTTCTGGAGGGGGCTCTGTGCCCAGAGTGCTTCATCCTGCCTGTGGCGGCCTCAGTATTGTCGGAATCATAGGCGCTCACTGGCCTGCGGTTCTGCTGGAGGCGGTGTCCTGGGCAGCAGTACTGCTGGTGGCGGTCTTCTCCTGGGCAGCGGGGCTGCTGGTGGCAGTCTTCTCCTGGGCAGCGGGCCTGCTGGTGGCGGTCTTGTCCTGGGCAGCCGGGCTGCTGCTGGTGGTGTTCTCCTGGGCAGCGGGGCTGCTGCTGGCGGTCTTTTCCTGGGCAGCGGGGCTGCTGCTGGCGGTCTTGTCCTGGGCAGCGGGCTGCTGGCTGTCTTCTCCTGGGCAGCGGGGCTGCTGCTGACGGTCTTGTCCTGGGCAGCGGGGCTGCTGGTGTTCTTCTCCTGGGCAGTGGGGCTGCTGCATGTGGTCTTTTCCTGGGCAGTGGGGCTGCTGGTGGCGGCCTTGTCCTGGGCAGCGGGGCTGCTGGCGGTCTTCTCCTGGGCAGCGAGGCTACTGGTGGCAGTCTTGTCCTGGGCAGCGGGCTGCTGGTGGCGGTCTTCTCCTGGGCAGCAGGGCTGCTGACGGTCTTCTCCTGGGCAGCAGGGCTGCTGGTTGCAGTGGTGTCCTGGGCAGCGGTTCTGCTGGTGGCGGTCTTGTCCTGGGCAGCGGGACTGCTGGTGGCGGTCTTGTCCTGGGCAGCAGGACTGCTGGCGGTCTTGTCCGCCGTGCTGATCTTCCCAGACTTGCCGGTTTTACTGTGCCCCTTCCCCACCTTTGATGGTGTCGCAGCTGTCTCCACACTCCCAACTGTACCCCTGGGAGCGGCTTTGGTGGCTGATTTCTTTCCCCTCTCCCGCCGGGCACTGGCCAACTTTTTATGCTTGACAGGTGGGGGACAGTCCGTACTCTGGCTCCTTGCCACACTGGCTGCCCTGCTGCCTGGTGCACTCCATAATCCGGTGACTACTGGTACCACTGGTCTCGCCAATGTTGTGGCTGAGGTGCTAGGTTAGGACCTGGTGAGTCGGGCGCTAGGAGACTGAATGGGTGGGGGAGGTGAGGGAAAGAGGTCAAGGTTGGCCAGGAAAAGTTTCGTAGGAACACTAAGACGGGTAGCTGGAGGGATTTGGGAGTGGAGGAAGAGGTAGTGGTTGTAGGAGGTTTACGTTTGCTGACTTTGGGTGAAGGTGCATGGGCTGGAGGCTGTCATGAGGTGGATGGCTTTTGGGTGGGTGTGTGGCTGCGTTTGTGTACCTTGGGAGGTGGCCTTACAGACACACTGGGAGAGGACACAGGGGACGTGTGAATGGTAGTGGGGGTGGTGAGTGCACGTGAGCGGGGTGTGGTGGTGGGTGTGCTGGTGATGGACGCAGTGGCTGAGGATGTGGTGCATGCAGGTGTGAGTGGAGACGAGACAGGGAGGGAGGAGGGAGACGAGGAGGAGGGGGACACAGAGGAAGCAGTGGATGTTGGTGTGTCTGCATGGGTCTGATGCTTGTGTGAGTGCCTGTGGGATGTGTGGTGCTTATGTATGCCTGAGCTTCCCTTGTGTGTTGAGGTGTGTGCATGCTGGTCTGATGGTGTGCTTGGGATAGGCTGAAGTACAGTGGTGTGGGTCTGGGTGGAGGAAGTTGGAGGGGGGAGGCTAGAGACAAGGACAATGGCTGCCATCAGTGCTGAGGCCAATGGCCTCCTCACTGAGGGCAGCAGGGGTGACTGGGGCAGGCCCTGAGCAGCCTGGGGCGAAGGTGATGCCCACCCTCCTGGGTGAGCGGGCACGGGGCAAAAGCCGAGGGGCTGCTGGGAGGGCGGTGATGGTAGGGGGGGGTGGTGGCTGTACCAGTAGATGCAGGGGGCACAGATGGGCCCGCCACCGCAAGGGAGCTCCTATCAGAGGAGGAGTCCGTATCGCTGGTCTCAGCTCCTGTTCCCGCCGCGGAGCTCCCCTCACCCTCCGTCCCACTGGTATATTCAGACTCTGTAGTGTCGCCCTCCAGGGCCATGTGGGATGCAGCTCCCTCCTTCTCCGATGCCACTGCTCCTCCGCCTGATGATGCTAATGCACACAAGAACAGGGACACCACAAAAAGGGGGGGGAAGACAGAAGAAAGACATGTTGAGTGCATGCAATACCGCTACCGTTGGCGGACATGACAGACACAGAAGCCCCCTGCACTACGCCGCGCACTTGGAGTCCACTATTCAATCCCAGGGACATGGGTTACAAGGCTATGGCCGATGTCAGCACACATGGATGTCACAGGAGCCTGACTAGGTGTAGTTGGCACTGTACACAGGTGGGGTGGGGTGCCACAGGGCCTGCCTTAAGTAGGTCCTTGCCTACTAAACTCGCCCTGGCCTAGGGGAACCCACAGCCCACCTCTCCCACCCAGACACCTACAATGCGCGCTGAATCAGCAAAATGAGACTGTACTCACCCCCTTGTTGCTGCTGTGATGCCCTCAAGCACCCATCCAACTCCGGGTACGCCACCACCAGGATCCTGAACATCAGGGGGGTCATGGTGCGACGGGCACCCCTCCCACGTTGTGAGGCCATCCCCAGCTGGGCCTCCGCCGTCTTCTTGCTCCAGCGGCGAATGTCCTCCCATCTTTTCCGACAGTGGGTGCTCCATCTGTGGTAGACCCCCAGGGTCCGGACTTCCTTGGCGATGGCACGACAAATATCCTTCTTCTGGTGGGCGCTGACCTACAGAAATAGTACAGGGGAAAAGGAGAAGATATTACCGTCCGCACCGTCACAGTCATTGGCCCGCATCCCTACCCTAGCCATGACGCACATGCACTCACTGTCTTTTCATGCACGCCTCATTCTCACCCCCCCTATCTTTCATCTACCCCACTCCACACAGGCATTGCCCATACAGCATGCTCACAGTGTACTTACCTGTTTGTCTGGAGGACCGTAGAGTAGCGTGTACTGGGGGAGGACCCCATCCATGAGTTTCTCCAACTCCTCTGTGCCGAAGGCAGGGGCCCTTTCCCCAGACACACGAGCCATTGTCTCTTCCAGACTGAGGTCACAGCAGCACTTGCAGTGTAGGTCCTCTCCTGTCGAAGATCAGGTATCAAGTGATTGAACAGAGAGAAAATTGCGGTCACGTCCACGGCGGTGCATACCGTCACTGCCGGCGTACATCGTCATTGGCTCCTGGGACCAATAGGGTCCAATGTTAACCAATGCAGGATTGCGCTGCGGTATTCGACCGCCTACCGCAACGGTGTACAACACCAGCGCAGTTACCTCATATCCCTTTGTCCCACTTTACAGGTCAGGCAGCCGCCATTTCATGGGCCCACATGGCATTATTTTGGACTGCATCACACAAATCTAGGCCTTGCTTAAACACTCATACAGGCAAATTTCGAATTGCTAATATTTTCAGAGTAAGCTGTGTTTACGTACCTCAGAGTTGGTTGACTCTCTGCTCGCTGTTCTCCTCCATAGGCACCGTCCGCTGGGGCATGTGAGGAGATGGCGGCATCCTCCGGTGTACAGACCGCTGGTGGACCTGTCGACAATGGAGAAGCGACATGTGATCATCACCTACAGGCTTGATCGTGCCACAATCCAGGAACTGTGTGCCCCGTTGGAGCCAGACCTGATGTCAGCTATCCGCCATCCCACAGGAATACCCCTTCAAGTGCAGGTGCTGTCAGTACTCCATTTCCTAGCAAGTGGGTCTTTTCAGACTACAGTGGCCACAGGATCAGGGATGTCCCAGCCTATGTTTTCCAACGTGTTGTCCAGAGTGTTGTCTGCCCTGCTGAAACACATGCGGAGCTACATCGTTTTCCCTCAGGTGGAGGATTTGCCTACAGTGAAAGGTGATTTCTATGCCCTGGGCCATATGCCCAACATCATAGGTGCCATTGATGTGACACACGTGGCCTTGGTCCCCCCCGCAGGAGTGAACAGGTGTACAGAAACCGGAAGAGTTACCATTCCATGAATGTGCAGATGGTGTGTTTGGCAGACCAGTACATCTCCCATGTTAATGCAAAATACCCTGGCTCAGTGCATGACGCTTACATCCTGTGGAATAGCAGCATCCCTTATGTGATGGGGCAACTCCAGAGGCACCGGGTGTGGCTATTAGGTGAGCACATGGACCCAATACAGTGGGAATAGTTGTCTGGGTCTGTGGATGTCCCTATGAGTTTGTGTGTGTCTAACCGTTGTCCCTCGCCATTTGCAGGTGACTCTGGTTACCCCAACCTGTCATGGCTACTGACCCCAGTGAGGAATCCCAGGACAAGGGCAGAGGAACGCTACAATGAGGCCCATGGGCGGACCAGGAGGATTATAGAGCGGACCTTCGGCCTCCTGAAGGCCAGGTTACGGTGCCTCCATATGACAAGTGGTTCCCTAGTCTACTCACCAAAGAAGGTATGCCAGATCATCGTGGCCTGCTGTATGCTTCACAACTCGGCTTTGGGACGACAGGTGCCTTTTCTGCAGGAGCATGGTCCAGATGGAGATCTTGTGGCAGCTGTGGACCCTGTGGAAAGTGAAGACGAGGAAGCAGAAGAAGAGGACATCGACAACAGGAACACAGTGATCCTGCAATACTTCCAGTGAGGCACAGGTAAGAAGACAACACTGCCTGCTACATCTGATTTAAATGTACTACCTCTCTACTGTCTGTCCTTTTCACCCAGTGTATGGTCACTGAGTTGTCACTTTCCCTTACGATTTCACAGATGTGGGTCCTACTGTGTGACATTTGCTTTGTTTCCTCATGGACTAGAGCTGTGTGACATAGGTATGTTGACATTACATTTGAAAGAGCGTTTTGCCACTGTAATTGCTAATACACTATTTCGAAATCACAGACAGACTCCTGATTGTTTTGTGATTTAAGGGTGTTTATTTAAGTGCTCAATATTGGAGGGGGTTGTAAAATGGTGAGGGGTGATAGTGGAGGAATGTCCATGGCGGAGTCCAGTCTATTAGTCTCACAGGTGTATTTTCCAATGGGGCATAGAAAGTGGAGCTGGGGCAGTTCAAGAATGGACAGGGTGTCAAGGTGGGACAAAAGGATAACAATCAGGGTGGTCTCATTTCTTGGCGGGGTCTTGGCATCGTTCTCTGACTTTGTCCTGGATCTCTGGGACCGTTTGCGGGGTGGTTCTCCCTCTGCATGGGGTGGGGTGCTGGTGTGGTGGTCCTGTGGGGGTGCCGCCTGTCCACTAGCGCTTGCGGAGGTGGTGGGCAGTTCATCATCCAGGCTAGTGTCAGGGGCCCCTTGTTGTGCCACAGTTTCCCTCGTGGTGTTGACGAGTTCCTTCAGCACCCCTACAATGGTGCCCAGGGTGGAATTGATGGATTTGAGTTCCTCCCTGAAGCCCAAATACTGTTCCTCCTGCAGCCGCTGGGTCTCCTGAAACTTGGCCAGTACTGTTGCCATCGTCTCCTGGGAATGGTGGTAGGCTCCCATGATGTTGGAGAGGGCCTCATGGAGAGTGGGTTCCCTGGGCCTGTCCTCCCCCTGTTGCACAGCAGCCCTCCCAGTTCCCCTGTGTTCCTGGGCCTCTGACCCCTGAACCATGTGCCCACTGCCACTGCCCCCAGGTCCCAGTAGTTGTTGGGTTGGTGGGTTAGCCTGGGTTCCCTGTAGTGGTGGACACACTGCTGCTTGACGTGTCCTGGGGACAGAGGCATGGGCCCGCTGGGTGGGTTCCTTACTGGTGTTTCCAGAGGGGGGAAGCTCTGTAGTGGCTTGTGCCAGTGTGAGGGGAACCGACTGTCCCGAGGTCCCAGATGGGTCGGGCTGGTCATCTAGATCCAGTTGGACAGAGCTGCTGTCATCACTGTGGGCCTCTTCTGTGGGTGGAATGGACATATCTGGACCCTCCTGTCCGGTGACGTTGGGTAGGGGTCCTGCAGGGATGTAAAAGCATGATTATTGCATCTGTGTGTGCCATGGTGTGCAATGGGTGGGCGACCTTGTACCCCAGTGCTTGCATTCCTGTGTAGGACCTTGTGTGATGATGGTTCAGGGGGGTGTATGGGTATGTGCAGTGGCCATGCTTTGGTGATGGGTGTCCATGCTTTGGTGTTGCATGCAGGGCTTGGGTTTGGGATGTGTGGTTTGTGATATTGGGACATGTGTGAGGAGTTGGAGTGATGGGGGTGAGGGCGAGGGTGGGGGTATGTGATGGCATGCAGGTAGGGTGGGGGATGAAGTAGTAAAGAGTCCATTCCTCCAGCTACTCCTGCGAGGCCCTCAGGATGCAGTATAGCCAAGACCTGCTCCTCCCATGTTGTTAGTTGTGGGGGAGGAGGTGGGGGTCCGCCGCCAGTCCTCTGTACCGCGATGTGGTGTCTTGAGACCACGGAACGCACCTTAACCCGTAGGTCGTTCCACCTCTTCCTGATGTCATCCCTAGTTCTAGGGTGCTGTCCCACTGCGTTGACCCTGTCCACGATTCTTCGCCATTGCTCCATCTTCCTAGCTATGGAGCTGTGCTGCACCTGTGATCCGAATAGCTGTGGCTCTACCCGGATGATTTCCTCCACCATGACCCTGAGCTCCTCCTCAGAGAACCTTTGGTGTCTTTGCGGGGCCATGGGGTGGTGTGTGTTGTGATGTGTGGGGTGATATTTAGAGGTGTGTTGTGTGAGGTGCGTGGATGTTATGTGGGTGATGATGATGTTGAGTGCCTGTGGATGCGAGTTTGTAGATGGTGGTGTCTCTCTCTGGCCTTCAGTCGCAATTGTGGTCGTAGGGGATTGTGGGTGATGTGGGTGGGTGTTTTATATTATATTGGGTGTGTGGGAGTGGTGTGTGTATGTGTATCAGGTGTGTGTATTTTGAATTGTCCAATGTGGTAGTGTTTTGTAAGTGTGTGTGTATTTTGAGCGCCAATGTTTTACCGCGGTTGAAAGACCGCCATGTGGATTCGTGGGTCGAGATAGTGTGGGTGTATTCCTATTGGCGTGACGGTGGAGGTTTTGTTATCGCAAGTTCATCACTGACCTTTGGTGTGGCGGACTTGTGTGGGTGTCTAGATTTTGGCAGATTCCAGGCTTTGGGTCATAATGACCATGCAGAATTCCACGGCTGCGGCGGTGTGTTGGCGGTCTTATGCACGGCGGTAAGCGGCTTTTACCGCCAATGTTGTAATGACCCCCTTCATCTCTACAAGAAGGACGCCTTGTGCGTCGAAATTCTAAGCAAAGCCTGCCAGAAAAGACGCACAGCCTGCACCGCAGTGAAAATTTCACTGCAAGCTGATCTGGAACGACGCAGCCTGACTTCGCAATGAGAAGTCTGACGCAGCACCAGCATAGCAACCAGAGATTCGATGCACGGCCCACCGGAACGATGCCCAGCCAAGCCAGAACGACGCAGCCCAACTTCCAGAGAGGAATTGATGCAGTACCTGCTGTGCAGTAGAAAATTTGATGCAACGCCTACTGAATCAACGCAGCTCCTGTGACTTCATCCTGACAGTGCAGGAAATCCACGCATCGTCCCCGTCTGAAAACCCTGCAACCCGAAGAGGATCCATGACCGAGCACCGGAAATCGACTCACAGTTGACCCTGCGAGAAAACTAAACGACGCATCGTCGTGTGCGGCCGGAGAAATCGACGCACACTCCTTTGTTTACACGCTTCTCCTCCTCTGCAGTTCTTTGCAGAGAGTTTTCACACGATCCAGGTACTTTGTGCTTGAAAGAGACTTTATTTGCTTTAAACAGACTTCAGACACTTTATATCACTTTTCGGTGATATCTCAACATTCACTTATTGCATTTTAATTGTTTTGACCTGCATCCAATCAGATAAATATTACATATTTTTCCAAACACTGTGGTGTATTTTTGTGGTGCTATATGGTGTTATTTTATGATTTATTGCACAAATACTTTACACATTGCCTTCTAAGTTAAGCCTGATGGCTCAGTGCCAAGCTACCAGAGGGTGGGCACAGGATAATTTGGATTGTGTGTGACTTACCCTGACTAGAGTGAGGTTCCTTGCTTGGACAGGGGGGGTAACCCGACTGCCAACCAAAGACCCCATTTCTAACATTGGTGATCAGCGGTGAGGATAGGACTTGTATTTGTGCAGTGACATACAGTAGCTAAGTATTTCATTACCTACCCACAGTTGAAGATCAACTTGATTTTTTATCTCTTTTTGCAATTTCGATTTTTTTTCCTGAGAATTTTTGACTCAAATCCTCATTCAACATGTCTCTGGCTGAGTCTCAAGAAGGAGATGAAGATTTTGATCTGGCTATGCTTGAGACCTACACTGTTAAACAGCTGAAGGTGTTCTGCAGGGATATGCGTGTACCTACCCAAAAAGCCTCCAGGAAAGAGGAATTCCAAATGGTGCTGACGGCCTGGGCAGAAGCCCAAACAGAGGAGGATGTTGAGGAGGAGGGTCCAGAGGATGGCCCCTCAGAGGATTTTTTGCCATCAGTGGATGAGATTACCACTGCAGTTGTGCCCCCTGCCAAACTAGGGAGCAGTGTCTTTGATCAAGGCCTGACCGCAGAGGAAAGGAAAGAGGAGAGAGAGAGTTTCAATTGCAGATGGCAAGGTTGAAATTTGAGACTCAAAAGGAGGAAAGGAGAGCAGAGAGAGAAGCCAAGCAAGCTGAGGCTGAAAAAGTAGCCAAGAAGATTGAAGCTGAGAGAGCTGAATCTGCAGCTGAGAGGGCCTTGGCTGAGAAAAAACTTTTGTTGGCTCATGAACTGAGTCTAAAGGAGTTGGAGATCAAGGCGAGACAGTCTGAGTCCAGCTTTGATGGTGGCAGCATACATGCAGGACCCGTTGGGGAGAAAAAGGATTGTATACCCAAGAATGTGCTGCCAAGTTTTGTGGTGGGAGATGACATTGACAAGTGGCAGACTGCCTATGAAGTTGCACTATGGGCCCATGGGACCTCTGAGGAGCACTGGGGGACAGCCTTGTGGTTATATGTACCAGTAGTGGGGAGGGACACACTTCTTACACTACCTCCACAGGATAGGAATGTCTATGCACACATGAAAGCTGCTTTCCTGGCCATGTTTGGGCTGACTCCTGAGAAATACCATCAGAGGATTAGGGACAGCACCAAAGTTTCCACACAAACTTGGGTAGATTGTTATGATTTATCCAATAAGGCACTGGATGGATGGGTGCGGGGCAGCAAAGTAGATGATTACAAAGGGTTATTTGACTTGATTCTGAGAGAGCATATGATCAGTATTTCTTTTACAGAGTTGCGCCAGCTGACTGATTTCAGGAAGCTTGCTGAGGAGTCCGACCTCTGGGTTAGCAACAGAGTGTCCAAGAAGGCATCTGGGGGGACACCCATACAGGTGGTCAGGGCTCCAAACAGAAGAAAGAGGGGGGAGATAAACTTAAAGATAAGGAATTCTCTAAAGGCCCCCAAAACAATTCCCAAAGGGGGTGGTAACCATTCCTCTTCTAGATTTGGGAAGAAACCAGGGTTCTTTGACAGAAAGTTAGGGAAGTTAATCCCCAAATGCTTGAAGTGCTACCAGCATGGACACTCTAAGGGCAACTCCTAGTGTTCCAAGAGAGCACAGTCCACCACTGCACAGACACCTGGGTTGGCAAGTGTAGCGCTTGGAGGGAGACAGTCCCAGTTAGCTTTGGGGGGGCAGACAGAGGTTTCCCTAGTGTCCCTGGGAGATAGAGAGATGGTGCCTAAAGTTCACATGCCTGCAAATACTTCAAAGTATAGGCAGTGGGTCACCATTGATGGACAAAGGGTGGAGGCTCTGCGTGACACAGGAGCCAGTATGACTACTGTCAAGAGTCAAGAGTCAGCTCGTGTCAGCAGAGCAGATAGTCCCTAATACATTCCACCAGTTCATAGTCGCTGACAATCGTGAGAGTCACTTACTGCTGGATCTGGGTCCCTTTGAGTGGGTGGGGGGTCTCTGATACTCTGAAAGTAGCTGTGAGTCCTGCCATGCCTGTAGATTGCCTGGTAGGCAATGATCTTGAGCATTCTGCATGGAAGGAGGTAGAGCTCAGATCCCACCTGGAAATGTTAGGTTTACCTGAGTGGGTCTGCATGACCGCAAGGTCCATGGCTGCCCAGGAAGGGAGTCAAGGGCATCTGGAGCCTGGAACAATGGCCCAGACAGCTGCAAAAAGGAAGGGCAAGAGGCATGGGAAACCCGCCTTAGATGTTCCCACGGTGGTGGACAGGGCCCCTGAGGAGGAGGAGGCCCCTGAGCCAACTAGAGATGACGTAGCTGATCTGGGCAACCTACCTGAACTTGCTGGTCGGCAAGTAGAGGGTGGGCCAACCAGGGCAGAATTCTGCAAGGTGCAGAAAGAATGCCCCACCCTTTAGGATCTGAGGCGACAAGCCACAGCCCAAGCAGCTGGTGAAGCCTCTGGCACTCACCATATTGACTGGGAGAATGATCCCCTTTATAGCGAGCCTAAGATTCCAGGCCCTGGGGCAGCACGTGTGCTGGTGGTCTCCCAGTGGTTACCGGGCCTTCCTACTGGGTCTGCCTCATGACATTCCCTTGACAGGACATCTGGGCCAAGACAAGATCTTTGACGGCTTGTCTCCCACTTACATTTTCCTAGAATGAGGGTAGCCTCAGATAATTTCTGCAGAGCCTGTCCCACCTGCCAGGCTAGCGGGAAGACAGGGAAAAAGCTTAATGCCCTTCTAATCCCACTACCCGTCGTTGGCACCCCCTTTGAAAAGGTGGGCATTGATATTGTTGGTCCCTTGGACTCCAAAACTGCCTTGGGCAACAGGTTTATCCTGGTTTTGGTGTACCATGCCACTCACTATCCAGAAGCAATCCCTCTGAGAACAGTGACTGCACCGGTGGTGACCAGAGCCCTGCTGAGAATTTTTTTCTGTGTAGGATTCCCTAAGGAAGTTGTGTCTGACAGAGGCACAAACTTCATGTCTGCATACATGAAGACCATGTGGGATGAGTGTGGGGTGACCTACCGGTTTACCCCCCCTTATCATCCTCAATCCAATGGGCTTGTTGAGAGATTCAACAAGACCCATAAAGGCATGATCAATGCCCTTACTGAAGCCATGAGGCGTAAGTGTGACGTCCTCTTGCCATGCCTGCTGTTTGCTTATAGCGAGGTGCCCCAGAAAGGGCTGGGGTTCAGCCCCTTTGAACTTCTCTATGGTCACCCTGTCAGGGGACCACTAAGCATAGTTAAAGAGGGCTGGGAGAAAGCTCCCAAGACACCTCCCTAAGATGTGGTCAGCTACATGCTGTCCCTCCGCAACCAAAGGCAATGCTTCTGGGAGCAGACCAAGAGTAACCTTGAGGCCAGTGAAGAGGTGTTGAAGGAGTGGTATGACCGGAAGGCCACTCTGGTTGAGTTCTCATCTGGAGACAAGGTTTGGGTGATGGAGTCAGTACAGCCTAGGGCTCTCCAGGAGCACTGGTCTGGCCCATTTGAGATTAGGGAGCGGAAGGGGAAGGCCACTTACCTAGTGGACCTCAAGACCCCTAGGCACCCCCTAAGGGTTCTCCATCATAACAGACTCAACCTCACTTTGAGAGCTCTGAGGTCACTATGCTTCTAGTCACAGATGAGGGCATGGAAGAGGAGAGTGAACCTCTCCCTGACTTCCTTTCTGCCAAAGAAGGTGATGGGTCAGTGGAGGGTGTCATTCTCTCTGACTCTCTGAATCTAGATCAGAGAGGAGTCTGCTATGAGTTGTTAGAGCAGTTTTCTTCCCTGTTTTCCCTTACTCCTGGACTTACCCATCTGTGTGTCCATGACATTGACACAGGAGACAGTCCCCCTGTGAGGAACAAAATTTACAGGTTGTCGGATAAGGTGAAGGCCAGCATCAAGGAGGAGGTCTCCAAGATTTTGACCCTAGGGGTTATTGAGAAGTTCAGCAATCCCTGGGCCAGCCTTGTTATGCTGGTGCCTAAGGCTGCTGCCCCCGGTGCAAAGCCAGAACTCCTGTTCTGTGTGGACTACAGGGGTCTCAACTCAGTCACATGGACTGATGCTCACCCCATCCGCCGAGCTGATGAGATAGTTGACAGGCTAGGCGCTGCCAAGTTCCTGAGCATTTTTGATCTTACATCAGGGTACTGGCAGATCGCCTTGACTGAGGGGGCTAACAAGAGATCTGCATTTTCCACACCTGATGGACATTACCAGTTCTGGGTGATGACCTTTGAGTTGCAAAATACCCCCGCTACCTTCCAACGGTTGGTTAATGGGGTCCTAGCTGGCGAAGATGCCTACTGTTCAGCCTACCTAGATGACATACCTGTCTTGAGTTCCACCTGGGAGGAACACCTGTTCCACCACAAGGAGGTGCTTCAGGCTCTGCAACAGGCAGGCCTGACCATCAAGGCTAGTAAGTGCCAGGTTGGGCAGGGTTCCGTGGTGTACTTGGGACACCTAGTAGGTAGTGGCAAGGTGCAGCCACTCCAGGCCAAGATTCAAACTACCAAGGCCTGGCAACCACCTAGATCACAGACTGAAATGAGATCCTTCTTAGGCCTCACTGTATACTACTGTAGGTTTGTCAAGGGCTATGGTACCATTGTGTCACCCTTGACAGAACTTACCTCCAAAAAGCAACCAAGGTTGGTGAATCGGACAGAGGCTTGTCAGAAAGCCTTTGATTCTCTGAAGGAAGCCATGTGCAAAGCCCCGTGCTCAAGGCCCCTGACTAGTCACAGGAATTTATTGTGCAGCCAGATGCTTCATATCATGGCATAGGGGCTGTTCTAGCACAGCTAGATGAGGAGGGCTCAGACGAACCAGTAGTCTTTGTTAGCAGAAGACTATTACCACAAGAACAGAGGTGGAGTGCTATTGAGAGAGAAGCATTTTCTGTGGTCTGGACACTGAAGAAGCTGAGACCCTGCCTGTTTGGGACTCACTTCTGGGTTCAGACAGACCACAGGCCACTCAGATGGCTCATAGCAGATGAGGGGTGAGAATCCTAAACTCTTGAGGTGGTCCATTTCCCTACAGGCAATGGACTTTACGGTGGAGCATCGCCCGGGGATTGACCCGACCAACGCTGATGGTCTCTCCAGATACTTCCACCTTAGCGAAGAGAGCTCCCAGGAGATTGGGTAGCTTTTCCCACTTTCAGCTGGGGGGACACATGTTAGACCTGACAGCCTTAGGGTGGTCACCTCTAACATTTTGCCTGCATCCCTCAACTTTTTAGATACTGCTCTTGCTGGTTTTAAGACTCTGTGCACTTTACCACTGCTAACCAGTGCTAAAGTGCATATGCTCTCTCCGTTTAAACATGGTAACATTGGATCATACCGAATTGGACTATTTAATTTACTTATAAGTCCCTGGTAAAGTGCACTATATGTGTCCAGGGCCTGTAGATTAAATGCTACTAATGGGCCTGCAGCACTGATTGTGCCACCCACTTCAGTAGCCCCTTAATCTTGTCTCAGGCCTGCCATTGCAAGGCCTGTGTATGCAGTTTCACTGCCAATTCGACCTGGCATTTAAAAGTACTTGCCAAGCCAAAACTCCCCTTTTTTCTACATATGACACCCCTAAGGTATGCCCTAGGTAACCCATATGGCAGGGTGCTGTGTAGGCAAAAGGCAGGACATGTACCTATGACGTTTACATGTCCTGGTAGTGTAAAACTCCTAAATTCGTTTTTACACTGCTGTGAGGCCTGCTCCCTTCATAGGCTAACATTGGGGCTGCCCTCGTACATTGTTTGATTGTTAGCTGCTGATCTGAAAGGAGTAGGAAGGTCATATTTAGTATGGCCAGAATGCTGATATAAAATCCTGCTGACTGGTGAAGTTGGATTTAATATTACTATATTAGAAATGCCACTTTTAGAAAGTGAGCATTTCTATGCACTTAAATCTTTCTGTGCCTTCAATCCACGTCTGGCTGGGTTTAGTTGACAGTATTTTATGCATTCACTAAGACATACCCCTAACACAGGATACTCAGCCTCACTTGCATATACCTGCATTTTGAATGGGTCTTCCTGGGCTGGTAGGGTCGAGGGCCTGCCCTCACACAAAGAACTGCTGCACACCCTACTGTGACCTTGGCAGACAGGATTAAACTGAAAGGGGACCTGGTGCACATCTAAGCCACTCTTTGAAGTCTCCCCCACTTCAAAGGCACATTTGGGTATATAAATAGGGCCTCTGCCGCTACCAACTCAGACACTTCCTGGAGAAGAAGTTGGAACCACAACCTGCATCCTGCCAAGAAGAACTGCCTAGCTTGCTGTTGCCCTGCTGCCTTGCTGCTCGCTGGCTGTGGTGAAGAAGTGCTCTACAAGGGCTTGGATAGAGCTTGCCTCCTGTTCCCTGAAGCCTCAGGACCAAAAAGATTTCATCTCTACAAGAAGGACTCTGTGTGCAGCAAAATTTGACGCACAGAAACAATACGCAGCCTGCACTGCAGTGAAAATTTCACTACATGCCAATCTGGAATGACGCAGCCCGACTTCACAACGAGAAGATCGACGCAGAACCAGAGTAGTGACTGGAAATTTGACGCACGGCCCACTAGAACGATGCTGAACCGAAATTATGCAGCCCGACTTCCAGAGAGGAATCGACGTAGCACCTGCCGTGCAGTAGAAAATTCATAGCAACGCCTACTGAATCAACTCAGCTCCTGTGACTTCGTCCTGCCAGTGCAGGAAATCCACGCATCGTCCCCTGGGTGTCTGAAAACCCTGCAACCCGAAGAGGATCCACAACCGAGTGGCAGAAATCGACTCACAGCTGTTCCTGTGTGAAAACTAAATGACGCATCGCCGTGTGCTTCCCAAGAAATCAACGGACACCCCTTTGTTTCCATGCTACTCCTCCTTTGTGGTTCTTTGCAGAGATCTTTCACGCCAACCAGGTACTTTGTGCTTGAAAGATCATTTATTTGCCTTAAAAAGACTTTGGCCCTCATTACAACCCTGGCGGTCGGCGTAGAAGTGGCGGTAATACCGCAAACAGGCCGGCGGTAAAAAAAATGACATTACAGCATGGCGGTTACCGCCATGCCAAACCGCCACTTCTACACTCCGACTGCCAGGGTGGTAATGACCACTGGGCTGGGGATTCCAGCCCGATGGCCGTTACTAGACCACCAGCGATATCACTACCCCACATACCGCCATGGATTTCGTGGGGTTCTGTACCGCCACGCAATCCATGGCGGTAGGCACTATCAGTGCCAGGGAATTTGTTCCCTAGCACTGATAGGGGTCTCCCCCACTCCCTCCCCAGAGTCCTCCCCCCAAACCCATGAGCCCCCTCCCACCCCCTAAAGGTGGCAGGACCCCCCCACATTGATGCACACACCCCCACCCCCCTACACGCACACTCACACAACTACTACACATACACGCTGAAATACACGCACACATACACACAGACATATGCACACACATTTCCCATACACACAACACACCCCCCACATGCACATACGCACTCACACACCCCCTCTACACACTCACACGCACACCCCCATGCACGCACACAATACACAACACCCCCCTCCCCTAACGGACGATCACCTTACCTTGTCTGGTGATCCTCCGGGAGGGAACAGGATCCATGGGGGCTGCTCCGCCTCCAGCTCCCCGTCACTAGAACATCGCCACACCGCATCCTAGGACGTGATTCGGTGGGCGGTGTTCCGATGATGTGGTGGTGGAGGTGGAGCAGCCTCCACTTCACCGCTGACCGCTAGTATGGCTGCTGGCGGCTCTTCGTCCGGAAAAGGGCGGAGGGCTGCCAGCAGTCATGATACGCTGTGCAGAAAACCGCCTGCACTGGCGGTCTCCAGCACGGCGGTACCTCGGCGGTCTTTGCAAAAACCGCTGAGGTCCAAATGAGGGCCTTTATATCACTTTTCAGTGATATCTCAACATTTACTTATTGCACTTTAATAGTTTTGACCTGCATCTTATCAGATACATCTTATATATTTTTCTGAACACTGTGTGGTGTAGTTTTGTGGTGCTATATGGTGGTATTGTATAATTTAGTACACAAATACTTTACATATTGCCTTCTAAGTTAAACCTGCTTGCTCAGTGCCATGCTACCGGGGGGGGGGCACAGGATAATTTGGATTGTGTGTCACTTACCCTGACAGGGGATAACCTGCCTGCCAACCAAAGACCCCATTTCAAACAGACACAAAGAAGACCAGCACCAAGAAGATCCAAGGCACAAGAACTGAGGACCTGCTGCACCAAAAAAAGAAAATGTGCCAAATCCTGCCTGCTGCACCCAGGACCTGAAAATCGCCACTGCCGAGCTTCTGGACAGTTGGACTCACTTCAAGAACCCCAGAGGACCTCCAGGCTTCCCCGATCATCCAAGAACTCCCTCCAGAGTGGAGGTGCCACTCTTCAACAAGAAGAAACCACCAAACCAGTGAGTGTCATTTCACTAACCATCCGCTAACTTCCAAACCAGAAGTCACAAAAGAACCTGACAAAATATCAACAATCACAAGGACAAACCCTGACAATGTGCAAAGTTTGGTGGCACTGAACCCTCCAGTGGTCGAACCGTGCCAATACCCTGGGTATTGATCAACTGACATCGGACACCAGGAAAACTAGCCCACCCGGGGCTAAAAAAGGACCAGGAGTAATCCCTCATTGAGGCACTTCAGGAACGCCCTAGACCTTCCCCCAGAGTTACCCTATTGTCCTGCGACCAACCCTTGAAGTGACTTACCTCCAGATCCAAAGGAGCATCTTTGCGCACAACTCCTGGCTCACTGACTTGCTCTGCACCTGCCAACCCTGTGCTCTGAAATGAAAAAATAGCTGTGTCCTAAGGATCCCTTGCCCCTTGCGACCTCGACAGTCCAAGGGGACCCGAAGGAACCTTCTTTAAACTTGCCTGCTCGGTGCTTTTCCAAGTGGTCCCTCACAGTGGCCCTGCACCAGCTCTAGAGACCTTTCATAGCTGCTCCTGCCAAACCAGGAACCACCAAAATGTCTCCACCTAGCACAGTATGCGCACCGATTACCTCAACCAACTTGGAAAGGAAGAACTTGGTAAATCAACTGTATGATTTTATATGTACTTTCAAAGTTGACTTTCCATTGATTCCTATGGTGCATAATTGGGCACAAAAATACTATTTTGATCAAACTTCAAAAATTCATATCTCAAAAATTACTTCACCAATTTTAATAATCTTGGTCTTAAAGATTACATAAAAATCTGCAATATTTTTATAACTTGGTCACAAGTTATTTTTTTTAGTGTGTGAGTTGTGTGATTGATACTTGAAGTACAACAAATGGTTTGCACTTCTCCAAGATTGGCCTAACTGTTCGACCAAGCTACCTTAAAAATTAGAGCATTAGGTAATCTAGTTTTTAGCCCTGTAAACCAACGTGTGGTTGACTGGACCCCCCTGCACAGTGTGCCTTGTTTCTCACACTACATAGAGGGCCAGCCTCCTATATACCCACACTTTCTAGCCAGGTTGAAACTCATTGAAAGTGGTATTCTGGTCATACCAGAATTTCATGTCTCCCTGGATAGCTTCCAAATTATCTTGGGTAAGTTCCTAGAAGTGGGCTGTCTGGTTCCTGAAGGCCAGCATGTAACTGAATACACCCTGGGGGTCCTTCTTGGGAGCTTGCCTCCAGCCCTCCTTCACCAAACTGAGAGGGTCTCTCACAGGGTGCCCATGCAGAAGCTCAAAGGGGCTTAAGCCAATCCCATTCTGTTGTACCTCCCTATAAGCAAACAACAGGCATGATACAAAGACGTCCCAACTATACCTCATGGGTTCAGAGAGACCCATAATCATACCCTTCAGAGTACGGTTGAATCTCTCAACCAACCCATTGCTCTGTGGGTGGAAAGGCGTGGTGAACATGTATGTAACACCACATGCCTTTCACATGGCCTTCATGTACAGTGACATGAAATTGGTATCTCGGTCAGATACCACCTCCTTGGGGAAACCCTCATAGGTAAAGATCCCAATAAGTCCCAAGGCCACAGTGGGCATAGTCACTGTCCCCAGGGGTGTAGCTTCTGGGTACCGGGTGGCATTGTCCATCAAGGCCAGGAAAAACCTGTTGATTCAGAGCCCCCACAATGTCAATGCCCACCAGCGCACAAGGGGTGTTCACAACAACAAAGTGTTGAAGAGGAGCCTTACACCTCTTCCCAGATTTGCCACTCGCCTGTCAGGTCTGCTAAGTCCTGCAGAATGTATCTGAGTTCATCCTCATTCGAGGTGAATAAAAGTGGGTGACAAGCCTGTAAAATTTGTTGCCCTGCCCCAAATGCCCTGCCAGCGGCACATCATGAGCCAGACCCAGTATGAAGGATCTGAAACACTGGGATACCACCTCCACATGGGTTGACCCAGGCTCAACAACCTTAGACTCATTCTCCCAGTAAACCACGTGAGATCCAGAGGTGTCACCAGCTGCCTGGGCCTGGGCCTGTATCAGAAGCCCCTCAAGGGTGTGGCATGCTTTCTGTAATGCGCAGAACTCCTCCCTGGTGGGGCCTCCTTTCTGCTACCAATGAGTCCGCTCAGGCAGGTCCCCCAGTTCAGCCACTTCTTCCCCTGTAGGTACCGGGGCGTCACCCTCAGGTTCAGCCTCCTCCCAGACCATGGGAATTTCAGGAGTAGGTTTCCCATGTTCCCTGCCTCATTTTTTCCTGGCAGATACCTGGGCCACTGTTTCAGGTTCCAGGTCCTCCCGACTACCATATCTGGCAGCCATGGACCATAAGGTCATGCACACCCACTCTGGCAATCCCAACATTTCCAAATGGAACCTGAACTCTACCTCCTTCTAGGCAGAATGCTCTAGGTCATTCCCTAGCAGACAGTAAACAGGCATGGATGGACTGACAGCTACCCTTAAGGAATCTGGGAACCCCCCATTCAAAGGGAACCTGAGCTACCAAGCATTGGCACTCACTGTTGTCTACTGCTACAACTTGGTGGACCACTTTAGAGATTACCTGCTTTGACACCAGATGACAGTGGACTGGTGTCATACAGGCTCCAGTGTCTCTAAGAGCCTCTGCCCGCCTCCCATTGATGGTCACCCATTGCCTGTACTTTTTTGTATTATCAGGCATGAGGGTTCTCTGGACCACCTCAACCTCAGCTAGGGAGACTAGGGTTAACTGAGCTGGCTCCCCACCACTCACTGGGGCTAACTCCCCCGAAACACTACACTGGCCACCCCAAGTGACTGCCCACTGGTGGGGGGCTGTGCCTGCTTAGGACTTTTGGGACCCCCTCTGATGTGCCCTTCCTGACCACAGGCAAAGCACTTGATGGGTCCCTTCCATGCAGGCTTACCTGAAGGGAACCAACTCTTCTTCTCAACAGGAGGCTGGGAATCTTTACCCTGGGAACTAGTTTGGGGCCCTCTAGAGAACTCCGTACATTTGTCCTTGCCCCCCTTCTTTTGTTGGGGAGCCTGCCTGCCCTTGGCTGAGTCTCCTCCATATAACTTCTTTTGGACACTGATACTCACCCAACGGTCCTCCTCCTGAGCAAGCCTCCTGGGTTCAGAAAGCCTGCTGTCAATCAAGTGTTTGTGCGGCTCCTGAAAACACAGACTACACAAGTGTTCTCATGCAAACAAATCTACAGCCCCTGATAATCTGTTACTTCACAACCCTTCACCTAATCAGTTGGTGCTCTGCAAAAATAATTCACACATTCAAGCCAGGTCTAGGAATCAAGTTTCCTACTCTCCCTGAACTTCTTCTTGTACATTTCTGGTGTCAGTCCATACTTAGTGAAGAGGGCATCCTCCATGCTAGACTATGTGAGCTCATTAGATGCCTGTATTGCTAGCAAGGTGTTTCTCGTCTCTGCTGTGAAGTAGCTCCACAGTCCCACCCCCAAATCTCCCTCAGGGATCCAGTGCATGTGAAGAGCTGGCTCATAGCACTGAAACCACCTGTGGATGTCATCCTTCTTAGTGTACTCTTTCCTTACGCTCTTGGGAAGGAGCACTCTCCTCTCAGACTGCACTGAAGAAATGCTGTCACCATCTGTGCTGGATTTGCTCCTGCAATCCAGCTCCTTCAAGCTCAGCTCCTGAGCTAAATGCATTTTCTTCTTCACCATAGAAATTCTCTATTTTTCCATAGCAATTTTGTCTTTCTCCTCCTCCCTTCTCATTCAAGCCAGCTCTAGCTGAAGCTCCACTTCATGATGTAGCTTGAGCTTGTCCATTTCCAGTTGATGCCTCCAAGTTTCCTGCCTGTCCTCCAGTTCCCCCTCAGTCAGGCTTTTGGAAGACATACTGCTGCCTGCCCTGTAGCCCCCCGTAGGCAGGACTTGGTTATCCAACAAGACATCATGGATGTTCTGCACCTCCATATCCAGAGCAACATTCTCCTCCTCTGTGGTTCCACCAGCCTCCTTTGCTGCTAGCCAGGCGCTCAGCGCCTTTTGTAGCTCTTCCTATTTAGTAAGGTTTTTAATAGGACATTTAAACTTTCTGCAGAACTTTTTTAGCTGAGGCACTGTATAGATCTCCAACCTCTCCTGCTCAAACACTACTTCTGAAGCTCCAACTGATGGCTCACCAGACTGAGACATGATTGTGAGGAAGGCTCAACAAAGGTGCAGACTTTCTGAATGCAATTGAAATCCAAAAAGGCAAAAGCAAAAATCCAAGAGAAAAAACAGTATGTGGTTAAGTAATGGTCTGCAATGAAGCAGTAGTGTACACCAATCACTGTATGTCAAGTACAAATACAAGTTCTATCCTCACCACTGATCAGCAGTGTTAGAAATGGGATCTCCATTTGGCAGTCAGTTTATACCCTGTCCAAGTAGGGACACTCACTGTAGTCAGGATAAGGGAGATACACAGCTCGGATAACCCCTGCTCACCGCCTTGGTAGCTTGGCACAAGCAGCTAAGGCTTATCTCAGAGGCCTTCTGTATGGTATTTGTACAAACACACACTAACACAGTGAAAACACCACAGAAGTTCTCCACACCAGTTTAGACAAATAGCCAATATTTCTGTAAACCAAACAAGACTATAACAACAAAAATCCCACTTACCCAAACAAAGATATGAATTTTCACAGTTCAAAAAATCTCAACCCACAGAAATTAATGGATGCATTGTTTTAGCACAAAGTACCTGGTATGCATCAAAAATAAAGCAGCACGGGTGAGCGTGCGTTGGAAAAGCAAGTGATGCGTCTATTCCTTACTCACAAGCGAGGTTGTATGTTGATTCTTTCCCATCTGGGTAAACTTTGCATAGATTCTTTCTCTGCGGGGAAAGGATGAATTGATTTCTAGACAAGCAGCCTCAGGGCTGTGCGGTGATGTGGAAGATTTTGACGTCCATTGTCAATGCATGGAAAATTCTGACACACGTTGGGTCCAACATTGAGAACATGTGGTGAGTCGATTCTCCAGCTGCGAGGCAAGTGCTGAGTAAAATTTATAGCCACAGGTCAAGGGCTGTGTCAATTTTTCTGACATGCACACATCGGTGCATGGATTTTCCCTCGTAGGTTACCAGCTTCCACATCTAAGGGCCCAGGATCTGGATTTGGTACCACTTAGCTAGTCAGGACTCTCATAAAAGGGCCTAAGTACTGGCAGATGAAGACGTTGATGTCCCTGAGACTTCAGATCAGGGGGTAAGCTCAGTCCAAGACCCTGGAGAAAATTCACAAGTAAGATTTGAGAAAGCAAAGTCCAGTACATTTCCTCTTCAGGCAGAAGCATCAGCAGGCCAGCACAGCAAAGCAACAGGCAGAGTGTCAGGTCCTCCTCAAGCATCAGACTCTTCTCCTTGGCAGAGGTGCTTCTTGATCCAGATATAATCTGAAAGTCTGGGTTTTTGGGTCTACTACTTCTACTCATTTCAGCCATTGATGTAGGCAAACGTCAAAGGAAATCCTCTGTTCACAAGAGCCTGCTTTGGCCAGGCCTGGCCCCAGACACACTCCAGTGGGTTGGAGACTGCATTGTGTGAAGACATGGACAATCCTTCCAGGTGCAGTTGTCAGCTCCTCCCTCCCCACTCTAGCCCAGGATGACTCATCAGGATATGAAGGACACATCTCAGGTCACTTTATATCACTTTCTAGAGAGAATTTACAAACAGCCCAACTGTCAGCCTGAAACAGGCGTGGATTCCACAGACAGGCAGAGGCACAGAATAGTAAAGCAATAAAATGCCCACTTTCTAAAAGTGGAATTTTCAAACAGAAAATCTAAAAGCCAACTCTACCAAAAGATGTATGTTTAAATTGTGAGTTGAGTTCAGAGACTCCCAAACTCCATATCTCCATCCTCTCTCAATGGAAAACTGCACGTAAAAGAGATTTAAAGGCAGTCTCCATGTTAACCTATAGGAGAAATAGGCCTTGCAACAGTGAAAAACGAATTTGGCAGTATTTCACTATCAGGACATGTGAAACACACTAGCATATGTCCTACCTTTTAAATACAGTGCACCTTGCCTCAGGGGGTGACTTACATGTCATGAAAGTGAAGGTTTGGGCATGGGAAGTGGGTACACTTGCCAGGTAGAATTGGCAGCACAGACCTGCACCCACAGACACTACAGTGACAGGTCTGAGACATATTTACAGGGCTACTCGTGGGTGGCACAATGAGTGCTGCAGGTCCACTAGTAGCATTTGGTTTACAGACCCTGGGCAGCTATAGTGCACTTTACTATGAACTTAGCAGTAAATCAAATGTGCCAAACATGGAAAACCAATTACCAATATCTTTTAGACAGACAGCACTTGCACTTTAACACTGAACAGTGGTAATGTGCCCAGAGTATCAAAACTAGCAAAACCAAATTACAGCACAGAATCCAAAAAGAGTAGGTCAGAAGCAAAAAGTACAGGCAAACTACCACAGGAGCTGCCAGGTCTAACAATCTAACAAATATGTATGGGCATGGTGGGACACTGCTATTGCTCTACTTGGTAGGTGCTGACTCCTCATAGCGAAACTACATTTGTTTTCAACATGGAAACTGTACATACTGGGAAGTTGGAAATGTACATGTGTACTGCATGGTACCTACACATATACACATATGCCACTGGGTCTGACTGGGCAACACTTGCGACACACCTGTAAGGGATGCCAGAAAGAAAAACACTGGGGGACCACAACCTACATGCCATGTAGACTGGGAGGAGCATGCGGCACATGCCAGGAATGAGTGTGATGCAACCATGCCTCACTGTACCACATCTACAATTTGGAGGATGTCAAACAGGGATTTGACAAAGGGATATCAAGAAACACCTAAGCACCTCAAATCAAGGGACCCATGGAGCAACTTAGGCTGAAGTGGGTGGGCCCACTGAAGTGAGATTCAGATATACGAACTTGCCATCAATCACAACACCATAACAATGTGGGGTGAGGACCAAAAAATTGCTGTCAATAACAAAAGAACATGTAGTACCACTGGATATGGACATGGTTGATCGACTAGTCATGAGCATGTAAGAATGAATGCATGAATTGTATAGGATCACTGTGTGCCACTTACCTTTGTATTATCACTCAAAAGTGGGTAGTCTGAGAAGGCCTGAACACATACAATGATATGGGCCTGAGTCATATGACGTATGATACTCTGCAGATAAATAACTCACATCAGGATGTTATAGGGGGAATGCTAGTTAGCAAAACTACACAGGACAGGGCCCATACCTTCAGAGCAGGCACACAGTTCCTGTGAGAACAATCCATTTGCAAGTTAAATCTTGGGAAACTTTGCATCAATACCCATGCTGAACTGGTGTACAACCCGTCACAGTCCAACTCAGGGCCCAATGTAGGAGGAAATGATGCATCATGGTCCTGCAAGCAGGCTTGCTGTGCTGCGATGCATCATTTTGAAAGTTCAGGCATGTGATGTATTTACCAAAATGCAACACATTCCTGTGCTTTCATCTGCAATGGTGTACTCACTGCTCCCTAGCACCAACACAGGCATAGTTGCACCATGGTGTAGGGGTGCCTGTGCTGCAAGGATCAATACTCATGTACTGAAAGGGACACTTTCTTGAACTTAAACAATCATGAATGTTGTCTCCCACTTTCTGTGTGTGCTGCAGAATGCAGCAAACATTGAAATAGGAACAAATAGGAACTAAAATGTAAATTCTCCCTGCTGCACCACTACAATGCTACCCCTGAGGTTGTGTATGAATCTAACACATTTCAAGATATCTGAATCTGGGAATGTGTCACATTCTTTTGGATTCCATGGGTGTTGCGGGGGGAAACCCACAGAAACACCCATGGAATTCACCTTGTATGCAGTGTAATGTGTGAAAAGGGCACACATTTAGAGGGCCATGACAAGTTGGAGGGGTGTGGTCTTGTAAATTAGGGTCTTGCACAGTGTGCCACTGGAGCATCAAATTCAATGAGACTCCAGTTGTGCTGTGTGCTGCTAGGGCCTTTAAAGTGCTCCCTTGAAAACCTTGATAGTAAACCTGATCACTCACGTCAACATCTGGCATCCAGCCCATGTAGGCCGACCCTGGTCTGTGGCCAGAGACTTGCCCTGTCATTGGTGGATGGAGGTGGCTGTTACTATGGCTAGAGGCCCTTGGGGAAATGCTCTCTGCTGGTTATAGGTCTTCCCTATCCTCTTGAATGCCTTTCTCACATGGTGGATGTGACGATAGCGGCCGGCCCTTTTTTCAAAATTCCCCTTCTGGGATGAGGTACTGTTGCCTGTGTAAATAGGAGGAATATATGTCGTACAAGGTTCATTGGGAAATTGAACCTCAAGCATTCCATTTAAATTCTATCTGCATAAATCAAATGATGCACATCACAAATCACAATCTTGGAAGGCAATGTTAATAGACATCTGCTCAATATCCATCATCTTCAAATTGATTATGATCAAAATATCAAGACCAAATGATTGTTACACAATAGCAATGCCCAGTCTTGGGACATTTGTGAAGGACCAAGTCATCATTAACAATGGTTATGAAAAATGCTGTTTTGTGATCACTGTATGGCACATTCATCATGTTGCTCACCAAGGTCCCTTCTGCATACTCCATTTCCCTTGGATCCATTGACATTTAGCAAAGTCATCTGAGCAAGGACTGTAAGTTAGATGGCATGTCTCACAACATTATGTGCCTGATATGCCAATGCCACATACCTGGACACACTGCTACATGGGAAATAAATGTGCCAGGTATCATATGTGATAATGGAGTGTGGATAGCTCACTCATATCACACAGAGATAAATGAAACTACTCCCATATCCATTCATGTATATACATGGTGGGCCATGCCATGATTCCTAGCATACTCCCCAAGTAACTGTATGTGTCTCACAATGCAGCCCATTGCCTGTACATATAGGTGCATAAGTCATGTCACCTTGCTGCAAACCAGCACACAGCACAGCAATTTAATACTGTAGGTGGGTGCATGCATGCCCTATATCTCATCTGCAACGTGATGTTGGAACACCTATGGCTAATGTTGTTCATTGTATGTACCACTTATCATTACATCCTGTAGACTATAAGGCCTATCACTATCTGAAGCTGAATTTGGTAATGTCATGCCGTATGACACTGTTGAACTGACATTCTTCTAGTCTAACACACATTTATAGATCTTTGAAGATGACAGGGGATAGCAATGTTGTCATACTCAACACAGAGTATGGGTTATTACACCACAGGAGTGGGAAAATCAATTGCAAATCCAAGTGTTGTATGTTGACCACTGTCCTGCTAATCTTAGGGCACTTTTCACACAGTCCTCAGTCCTGGTAGTACATGATTTACTGTGATGTTCCCGTGGCACACACAGCAGGAAAATATTATGTGAACCAAAAATTGTTACCCTGCATAGATGTGTAGCACCTTGTACTTCTGGCTCATGTTCTAACTGTCATCACTGTGTTTTTACTCATACACTATGAGTAGGCTAGCCAGACATATCAAACATAGATTGCCCTGTGAGTAACAACTGCCTATCAGTGCATATGAAAAGCTTTACTCAGGTATACAGTGCCCTACCATGTTCAGTTATGGTTCCACTACCAAATATGTTCACAGATTCTGACATTGTGGCCATTGCTCTTTGGTCATGTCAGCATATTTGTGGGCCCTCAGTTATAGCAATCGGAACCACCTTGACATGAGTCAGATGCAAATGCATATCCTGGACCCAGCCTCCACCTTACTGTTCATACACATGTATAGCATTTGGAGTCTCACTTTGTATACAATTACTTTGTACATGGTGTTGCACAAAGAATACAACATCACACACAATCCTTGCACTAGCCAGTACATATAAAGAATGACACTCACTGGTAGCATTGGGGTCACTGAAGCTTTCCATCTCCCCAGTGGTGTATGGCTCGGGTCCACTTCCAAGATATAGCATGAGACATAGCACTGTGAATATTGAACAATGAACAGTGTGGTCAAATATTGCACATTGCACATGACTTGCAAAGGACCATTAAAGATTTTTGGTTGTAACTACTCAATGGGCCAGAGGTCATGTCTCAATGTCATACATTGGTAGGCTAGGCTGATATGTACACATATGTGATGGTACAATACATACATGTCTCAGGTACATAGCATAAGGCTTTACTACCCCAAGAATTTTCAAAGCCAGTTGAGTGTAATGGCACCGTGCACCTACGTGACTCACAGAACACACTCAGTCATAAATAGCAATACTCCTGCCTCTCTTGTCATCACATGTACATGACTTTGCAAAATACAACAGTAGTTAGACACCCTTGTCCCTTCATTTAACAAACATCGTTAGGAGTCATTGCTGCACAGCCAAAGACAACAAACATACATGTTTTTACATCCTCAAACCACTACATCATCATTTTAGGTACAAAAATGTGTGTGACGTAATTAGGTGTATGACATTCAACGTGTTATGATTATTTTCATAGTCACACACAGCATGCCTCATCTACATGAAACATGATCCACTGAAGTGTTTCAAATTTGGAAATCCAATGCTAAGGGGCATCTCCCGGGTGGTACATGTTGACATGTGCTCTGGCAGCAAGCCAAATATAGGATTTTTTCACATTTCCTTAGGCTGCCCAAAGCACATCTTGTGACATGTGGACCGTGGTGCTAATAGGAAAGTATCCCACAGGTATCCTAGGGACACTGCTCAGTGTGGGTGCATGCCAGCCTAGAATTGAAATCATTTGTGGCATGTTTTATCTATGAAATGACTCTTCTGGGGTGTGATGGCATTTGTGCCCTGACATACGTGAAGCACTGACACTATGGGCCATATTTACAAGCCCAAGTGTCACCCTGCACCATCAGAGCAAGATTTCTGTTAAGTTTCTGTGGCACAGTGTGCCAGGCCATGATCCCAAGGCTGGTAATTCATCAGATTGAAATGCTACCTTAGGGGTAGCATCACAGTGACCCAATGGGAAAGAAATACATGATTAATCCATATTTTGTTCCTCTTCCTATGTGTATTGCTTTATACAGCACACATAGATGAAGCAAAATGCCATTGATGATTGTGTATGGGCAGAACGGTGTCATTTTCTGCACATGAAAACTTGTCGCTGTCAACCATGTACCCTTGCACCATGACACAAGGGTGCCTGCACTGGTGCGCATCAGCAATTTGTGTGCAAGCACTAGGGACGAGGACAGGAATGTGCCATTTGTCATAGTTCCGGTGCATTACTACACACTTGTTGGGGATGCATGTTGGCACAGCAACACGACTTGCAGCTCTGCCCTGTGTCCTAACTTGGAAAAGGAGGCCCTACGGCAAGCAAACATCTAATTGCAAGTGCAATAGAAGGAATCAGCCACAAAGAATGTCTACTTACCAATAGTTTCTCCAACCTAGATTCCAAGGTAGTCTAGGAGGTCACGTCCATGCTTAGGAGGTCTGCCCATTGATGTTTCAGCTGTCGGGATGTCCTTTCTAACTTAAAGATCTGTTGCAATTGGAAGAGGACATTCCCCCACTGCAGATTCCATGCCTAAGTCATGTAGCCAAGAATTACACCCCCCCTATGGCCATCATATTTTTGAGGTAGAGGGTGACCAGCCATATAAAGCCCCTGAACTCCCCCACACTCATGCCACAGGCCCTTCTATTCCCCAACATATCCCGATCAAAACACAAAATTAACTGAATAAAAAAAGAAAAAAACAAACTATCACTAGCTACCCCAACAGACTTATCTACCCCAAAGAAATCACCTGACAATACATAGTAACTTACAACATAAAATACAAATACAAAGGACAAAACAGATGTCTGGAACACAACAGGGGCAGCAGACAGTACAGAAGACTCAATGGACAGCACTCCTCACTCTACCAACAGCACCACACAACCTCTCTCAAACACAGGCACAAAGACTGAGGGGGTCATTACAACATTGGCGGTCTTTTCGCAAGACCGCCAAGTTACCGCCGCGGTGAAGACCGCCAGCCGTGGCGGTCTTCCGCACTGCGTATTATGACCGCTGGCAGCCTTCCGACGTTTTCCATACGGAAAGCTGCCAGCAGCCATACTGGCGGTTGGCGGTAAAGTGGAGGCTGCTCAACCTCCACCGCCACGCCAACACAACACTGCCCACAGAATCACATCCCATGATTCGGTGTGGCGGTGTTCTGGTGGCGGTGTTCTGGTGGCGGTGATGTCCCCATGGATCCCGTCCCCTCCCGGAGGACCAACGCACAAGGTAAGTTGATCGTCCGTTAGGGGAGGGGGTGGGGGGGTGATGTGTGTTGTGTGCGTGCATGGGGGTGTGCGTGTGAGTGTGTAGAGGGGGTGTGTGAGTGCGTGTATGCGTGCGGGGGTGCTGTGTGTATGGGATATGTGTGCGGGTCGGTGTGCATGTCTGAATGTATGTGTGAGGGTATGTGTTCTCGTGGTGTATGTGTGTGTGTAGGGGTGCATGTATGTGCATGTTGGGGGTGTGTGCGTGTAGGGGTGCGTGTATGTGCATGTTGGGGTGGGGGTGGGGAGGGGGTGTGTACCCCCTTTGGGAGGTGGCAGGGGGGTGGGAATGGGGGGACTCGTGGGGTGTAGTGGGGGGTGGGGGAGACCCCTATCAGTGCCAGGGAAGGAATTCCCTGGCACCGATAGTGGCTACCGCCATGGTTCTCATGGCGGTTCTCAACCGCCAGAAACCATGGCGGTATGCAGGGTCCTGATACCGTTGGCGGTCTAGTGACGACCGCCGGGCCGGAGACCGCAACCTCCAGCCCAGCGGTCATTACCGCCATGGCGGTCGGAATGGTGAAGTGGCGGTCGACCGCGGCGGTATTCCATTTTTCTGACCGCCGGGCTGTTTGCGGTCTTACAGCCGCTTCTCCGCCGACTGCCAGGGTTGTAATGACCCCCTGAGTGTAAGAGAAAGTGAAAATAACTTCACCGATCCTGGTTCGCAGCATGGCTGATCAATTACAATACTTCCTGTGCTGATGCGGCACATTTTGAGACAATGCATATTTGTTTTTACACTACACACCACTGCATGGATTTTTTATGATGCATGACGAAGCACCATGAGGATGTTCTGGCGCATCGCATGAGATGCATCATTTTTAGCATATGTAATGGGTTAAAAAAAACACCCTTTGGGACAACGCATTGATTTTTTTTTATGCAATGACTAAAATATATGTATATATGTGGAAATCATTCAATAAGTGTACATAGGTGAAAGTACATGCATTACAAGGGCACATTTCCTATGTTTTGATGGATTGCCCCATGTGCCAACTATGTGTTGTCACCTGACTCAATTGCTTAGTTTACCCCCAGGGATGCCATGGACTTGCCACATCTAGGACAGCACAGACGTCTGCCAATATGTGCTGTGTCACACAGTGCAGACAGCAGGCTGTCGGGCATTTGGGGGGGGGGACAAACTCCAGTGCAGGCAAGTGTTTTGATAGCATATAAACACATGTGAAGGGATATATGAATGGTGCAAGTTGCTCACGTACCCCCATCCAGGGAACCTGGTATCAGGGGACACAGGACACATTGCCAATTTGCCTCTGGAGATTGACTCTGCACCTGACATCACATATTGCAGACAGTGGACATCACAACTTCCCTACCCAATAATCTACTAGGGACTTATAGTAGTTTGATTCCCCCATGCCCTATCATCTACAAGGACTTACAGGATTCTGTCATTGGCAGCTGTAGTTGTGCCATTTCTGCATATGCATTTCATTCAGAGTAGTGTCCCTAAGCCTGATTACCAGACCCAGGTTACAGCCAGAGTCAGTCACCAACATTTTCAGTAAGTCAAATTTGGTTGTATATGAAAGCAGCATGCCTTTTTCACACTGTGACTGGGCAGGTAATGTGACTACACACTGGGTGTGATGATATGTGTTATCTTACATAGTAAAATATTTTCTTGTACTCACACTCTTCTGACTATATGTGAGTCATTCACACATTTACCACACATATGACTAGTATATGGTACCACATCAGTGTTGCTGCTACTGATGTTATATCTTGTGCTTGCACATCATCTTCACTATACTCATTGTCCCATTCTTTATGCTCCTAAGTATCATTTTGCCATGGGAGATTATGCCCTGGACATGTGTTCTGCACTTTGCAGCACAATAATATTGGTTTTGTTGCTCATGGTGGCGAGTAGGCTAACTGACCACCAAACATTTCCTGACTCCCAAAGTAGTACTCTGGAAGTCCCCTCTACAATGTAGCTGGTGCTGTTTGGGACATGATTATGACTCTGCTGATTTTACATATGGGTGTGCTTGTGAGGATTACTCAAACACAGCTGCAATCTATATCCTTTGTCAGGTGCACAGTAAATAGGGGTGTTTAGGGAGAATGGTAATTAAAGCTAATAGCCCCACATACATTTACAAATCATTCTGTGTCCTGATGTACTCAGACATATTGGCAACAGTATGTGATGTTCTATGCCATTTATTGGCATCCATGCAAAATGATAGCAGATTTGTCAGACACTGTGCTATGCAAACAGGTGTACTGTCACATGATTTACTTACTATTTGTCATACATGTGAGTGCAAAACCTGTGGACATTGTGAGTTGTCACTACTGGCATGACTCTTTTACCCATTGAGTTGACACACCTCTCACACTGATCCACTGTTGCAGTTTATGTCTACTATTTACATACCTTGCCATTCAGTTTAGCCCTAATGCATCAAATGGTGATTAGTATCTATATATTTTCCTTTTGGACCGAAAATTCATTGTTGGATGTGAATATTTTAAGTGCAACATGTATTCTCGACAGCCAATGAATACATGACATACCACACTTTTTTTAGCGTAGTGCATTGTGTCTGGTAGTTTGAGGTTGTTGACAGTGTTCACACTTGACTAACAATTGTTGTGGACAACTTATAGTTTCCTGGATGTGGGCGTGTGATTTTCTAAGAGGGACTGTGACAGACGTTCCAAGACATATGTTAGCTTGACTCATTTATTTACATGTTTGGCAGTCATTCCTTTATTCACCTGAACTTAAATGAAGACGTTCTGCACAATGTGTGCACATCTGTACTCCTGAAGCAGTGTTCTGGAGATCAGGTTAATGGAGTGGCTCATCCTCCTCCTCTTCCTTTGGTGCCTCATGTTGCTCATGCCAGGGGACATTTGTCCTGACAGCAGTATTGTGCAGTATTGCCCAGGCCAACATAATCTTGCTGACCAAGGATGGGGAACACAGGAGTCTCCTACCCTAAACATCCAGGCAGCGAAACTGGCCCTTGAGTAGACCAAATGTACGCTCAACAATGGTTTTCACACGACTGTGTGTCTGAATGTAAGCCTTTTCTGCCTCAGTTTGTTGGTCTCCAAATGGTGTCATGACCCACTGGTGGATGCCATTCTTGGCCAGCTGAAATGTAAAAAAGAATGCAATAATATCATTGGTTCATATTAATTCATTTGCATATAGCCTATAGATTAGTGTTATGTGTATTGGGTTTATCATGCACTTCTCCCAATTTTGACCACATGATATGTTGGTCACACCAGTGTACCTCAGTTTGCAGAGGCCTGTTCACTCACTGTATGGTATGTCAAAAGCAGTGCATGGGCAGATAAATCATGCAATTCAACTTCCTGACTGTCATGTTCCTGCAGCAGATTAAGATGGTGGCTAATTCTTATTGCTCAAGTCTACTCAATATTATGTGTTCACAGTACATGTCATCTGCAGTCCAGCTACACAACTTTCTGCACTGTGCTACATCTCTAAGAAGGGAAACTAGTACACAATACTTGGGGCCTCCTGCAGATTTGGGATCCATACAACTAGACTTACACAAACGTTGGCTAGCAAGTACACATTCACACTTGCATCAGGGGGTGTAGGTGGTCTAATTTGCTTTCAGGATGGAATTTGTGAATGTGGGAGCACCTTCCAGCCACGTCTACTACCTCAGAAGCACGGTAAGTGATGTCTCTGTGTAGCATTGTACTTCACACATGTGAGATGATAATTATTTTACATACCATTATACATTTGTACTGTTACATGTCACCTGCCCATAGGCTGTTTTCTGTCATCTGGCATCTAGGGCCTCATTTACAGGGTCCATGGCACAGAACGGCGCAACAAGTGCCTTGCTGTGCTGTCATTCACCACAGGAAAAGGGCAGAAATGCACCATATCTATGCATTGGTGCACGAATTGCCGCCATGCACCAATGCAGGCAATGTTGCACTATAGTGCATGGGTGGCTACATTGTGGGGATGTTATTTTTGGTGTAAGAAGGGACACCTTCCTGGCCAAAAACAATCATAGGAGGTATTTCCCGCTTTGTATGGGTGCTGCAGAATGCAGCACACAAAGTAAGAGGATGATAAAGGGGGAAATAAATATGTTTTCCCCGTTGCATCACTCTTATGTCTCTCCTGAGGTGTTGTGAGATTCTGCTGAATTTCTAGCTTTGTATATCACTAAATGCATCAGATACCTTCAGCTACTGTGGGTGTTACAGGGGTACCCCCAGACCACCGCCCATGGTATGCCCCTTTTACGCAATGTTATGCATGAAAGTTGTCCATATTTACAGGGCCATGAAAAGCCATGCAAGGTGGCTTTATATGGCCTTGTAAATATGGACTGGCGCACTGTGACACCAAAGCATGAGTAAAATGTCACTTCAGTGCCAGTAAGGCCTTGTACATGAGGCCCCTAGTCCATGCTAAGTGAGCCATGACACAGCTGATAGCCCATGTGTGTTGCATGTGCCCACCCCCTGTGTACCGGTACACCTCCCTATCAGACAGAGATATTGGGCAGATTTCCTAGCTGCCATGCATGGCTGTGTGCCTTTACATCATGCAATGTGTTCAAAACTGGGTTGAGATGTCTTCAACTGTATGTCAGGGTGTTTTGCATTACATGTGAGTACTGGAGCATGGTGCATACATGTGTCAGAGGCCTCATCCTTCAGTCTCTATCTGTGCAGGCAGACAGCAACCTCTGCAATTTTTCTCCATATCTATTTGTTATAGTGTCAGTTAGATACTTGCTGTTCACTTACCTACAAGCAGGCCACTTCCACATTGTCTATACTGGAATCTCTGGTTAATGATGGACTGCCAGAAGATGTAGGCATCATGTACACTGCCACCACATTCCAGATCAACCCATCACGGCCAAATACATGTGGAACCGTATTGCACAGGTATTTGGCCACCACATTTTGGATCAACCCACGATTGTCAACAATGGCCTTCACATTTATTGAGTGGGCATGTTTCCAGTTCCTGTATAAGTGTTCAGTTGCAGCAGGAGTAACAAGTTGCACATGTATGCAGTCCATGGCACCCAGAACATGCGTAAATCCAGCTATGGTGTAGAATCCTAGTTTCATTTTCTGCTGAAGTTGCTGGGTTTTAGGGAAGAGGATGTGGAGGGGTGTGAGGCAGGTGATGGCACCCATGACAGAGGGGAGGAATGCTAAGAAGGATGGCTGTGATAATCCTCCCACTCATGCTGTGGTGGTCTGGAAGGAGCCTGGCACAAGCATATGAGGCATGGCCAGGAGCTTGGTCAGAGGTGGTTTGTTGGTGCCCTGTCGACCGTAGCCTGCAGTCTTGGTGCAATGAGGTGGAGCAGTAGGAGGATGGACTCCCTGCGCAGATGGTAGAAGGTGATGACCTCTGTCTCCTGGAGGGCAATCAGGGATGTCGGCTGGTGGTAGATACACTCCTTTCTCCTGCACTGCCTCTGTGGTGAAGGTGATAGTAATTGTGGTAGTGTTGGTGGATGTGGTGGGGGTTGCAATGGTCTTCTTGGTGCCCAAAGTACATACGAGCCTCCCTCCAGTTACCTCTTTAGGCACAGACTCTACATTTCTTAGTGGGAAAGTCTTTATTGGGTGTGGGAGGAATGTGATTCGGAATGTAGTGATCTTTCAATCTAGCCACATCCTCCACTACTGCTTCTTTACAAACGTTTGCCTGTTTCACCACAATAAGGTTCTCTATCACAAACTACCGAAATTTAGCAAATTTCATCTTTGACTGAGGGGATCAATCCTTGAACACAATAAAATCATTAAAAGTTGCTAAATGGAAGAGATGTATAGCCAACTTTTTATACCAAATGTAAGAATTACAAACAGCATTGTAATGTTCCAACCTCTGATCTACTCTATCTACACCACCCATGTGCTTCTTGTAGTTTAAAACGCACCCAAGTTTGTGAATTTCAGTAACCTGACTCTAAACAGTCACAGAGTAAGTACGCTCATCATGGATGGTAGTGAGCATGTAGACATCCCTCATAGCAGCTCATCATTACATAAGGTACTGCACTGTCCCCTCTCAAGTGTTTTTTACACACAAGCTCCCTTGAATGGCCTTTATGGTTGGAGCAGGTTGTGTCACAAGCAACAGTGTCCACTCTGAACAATTCCCTGAACAATTGCACTCCAGGGTTGAAGTTATCTAGGCACATACAGTCGTCCACCAAGTTCCCACACAAGTTTCTCACTAAATCCAAAAGTGGGCTGACAACACGGGGGGTCAATACTGGAATCCCTACCAGTATAGACCCAGAAATTATAAATATATCCTGTACTACTTTCAGGCGGTATATACATCTTAATTCCATACCATGCACTCTTGCTAGGAATGTACTGCCTAAAAAACAAACGGCCTTTGAACAGGACCAAAGACTCGTCCACAGCTATTTCTTTCCCTGAAACATAGACCTCTGAAAACCGATCTACAACATGATCAAGGACAGGCCTTATCTTAAAAAGGCAGTCAGAATCAAGGTGATCTTGTGGCAATGATAAAGCATTATCAACAAAATGCAGCAACCGAAGAAGAAGCAACCACCGATTACGACTCATGGTCGCAGGAAATATATCAATTACCATCAAGGGACTAGGAGACCAATATGAAGACAATGACAACTTCCTTATCAACCCCATCAAAAAAGTTAAAGCCATGAACTTTTTCAGCTCTTCCAGATTTGTTGTAATCCACTGGGTAGCTCTAGACTGTGGCCTAAGCCTGCCACTGTTGTCCCTCAAATACTAATCAGCATACAAATTAGTCTTCTCAACAATCTCTTCCAAAAATACATCATTCATAAACAACTGAAAGAAATCGATAGGCAAAAAGATTTCCATATTCACTCTCACCCCGGGAGACCAGGAAAGGCAGGCAACTCTGGCTGCTCCATGTTTGCAACCCAGAGTTCAGGTCTTCCAGGGGAAACTATTTAGCCCTAGGCTGCTGCACTATTGGCACATCAATGCCCTCCTCTGAAACAGACACTTCATCTGCACTGAGAGTGGCTTACTCATCAGACGATTCCTCTCAGACAGAAAAATCACTGACAGGATCTTGCACTTGCTTCTCTGCCTCAGATACAGAGTCAGTCTCATAATCATGGTCAGAAAATGACTCAAAAAGCATACCAACAGCCTGCTGAGTAGTCACCCTGCGGCTAGCCATGATCCTTTCTAAGAAAAGTAACTTGAAAAATCCGCCAACAACAACCAGCACTGTGTAAAATGAGTAATAAACAAAGTTTGGCTTTAACACAAAGAGCTATGTACTCAAAAACTATACCACTCACTTGCCTGGATAAGCTAGACTCACCAGCAAATACTCTGCACAGACACAGCAATCACCAATGATATCCCACTAAAAAGGAAAAAGAAAATAAAATAAAATTACACATAAGACAACACAAATATCATTGTGCACAAATCTAAGGACAATTTCACACAAAATCCTGAATTTAGAACACAATTTACAAAAATGTCATTCAAGTATGGCAACAATACTTTGTGAGTAAAATGTTTTTACCCAAAACATGCAACTATGCAAACTGCATGTCAACCACTGCCAAAACCACATGGAGTCACAGCAAAGGAATCAAAAAGTTTTGAACTAGAATAAAAAGGAGAAATAAACTGGTATAATCACAAATGCAAATACTTTACCAGTTGACAAAAACCAAACATTTAGAAATTTTCCATGGTGTCTAGTGGTTTCTGTCCCCCTCGGGGGCAGGTGAGCCTAAAAAAACTAGGCTGATATGCCCTCAAGAGGGGGGGGGGGTGTAGAAATGACCAACAGTGATGTGCACACTTTGGGCAGGGCAACCCTTGCACAAGGGGCTGCCCCCCCTCAAAAGAACAGAAACAAAAACAATCCCTGGCGCCTTAGTGGATTCTGCCCCCCTTGGGGACAGATGGGAGTTAAAAATAATTGGCTGATCAGCCACCAAGGGGGGCAAAAATGTCCAACAGTTGTGTGCCCCCTTTGGGGGGCGACCCTTGCCTAAGGGGCCTTCCTGCCATCTTTGTGGCTTCTGCTCCCCTTTGGGGCAGATGGGCCTAAAAATAATAGGCCGATCTGCCCCTGTGTTGCGGCTGTCTAGAGGGAATGCAATAATTGTAGCTGTCAGCCACCCTAGACAAATATTAGAGGAAGGTTTCAAGTCACACAAAGCAGAAAGAGCAGAGAAATGGTTACCTTTTAAAAGTGGCATTTCTGAAATAGTAATGTTAAATCCAACTTTACCTGTAACGAGATTTCATCATTATCAGTCGAATGATATGAAACATGATGCAACTACTCCTTTCCAATCAGGATTTACAGTTTAACAGTGCAATAAGGAATTCCCAATGCTAGCCTATGAGATGAGTAGGACTCACAGCTATGAAAAATGAGTTTGGCGGTTTGTCACTACTAGGACATGTAAAACGTAAAAGTACGTGTCCTACCTTTTATTTACACAGCACCCTTCCCTTAGGGTACCTAGGGCTTACCTTGGGAGTGACATATGTAATAAAAGGGGACTTTAAGTCTTGGCAAAAGGTTTTAGTTGCAAGTTAAAGTGGCAGTAAAACTGAACACACATGCTCTGAGGGGGCAGGCCTTAGAGATGTTTAAAAGGCTACTTATGTTGGTGGCACAAGCAGTGGTGAAGACCCACTAGTAGCAATAAATGTACATGCCCTGAGTATATGGTATACCACTTTACAAGTAAATTAAATATGCAAATTTGGTATATACCAATCAAACCATGTTTAGGGGGCGAGCACATGCACTTTTGCACTAGTCAGCAGTGGTAAAGTGCTCAGAATCCTAAGGCCAACAAAAGAAAAAACGTAAAAAAGTGGACGGTAAAATACAAAGGCCCTTATTTATACTTTTTTAGCGCCGCGGCGCAAATGCGGCGCTAAAAAAGTATAAATATGGGCCAAAATGTTTAGGGATGACCCTCCCGAAAAGGCCATTTCCAAAACAGGTGGAGTAGGAGTGTGTTTGTGTTTGCCAAAATTTAGTCAATTATCGAGCAACTTTATTTAGATGGGCCATAGGGTGGTAGGATATGCAGTTGTCCAACGGTTCCCCATGTTTATGTGAAAGGGTAATATTTGCATGAGTCATCATTGATTTAATTACTTTGAATTGTAGAAATGAACTAAAAAGGTCAACTAGGGATTACTGTCTTTCTTCTGACAAAACGGGCACTTACAGTTTCCATACTTTGCACAAATTTCTGCTGCTAAACCCGTTGCACAATGTGAATTATCATGATATTGTTGCTTTTTAGAACTGTCACTTTTTAAACTTGAAGCTATTTAAGCAAATCAGCTTGATTCGCACTGCGCTTTTTTGCTCATTCAAATCATGTTTACATTGAATTGTACTTGCTTGGGGGCTTACATATTGCAGTTTTTTTAACCCATATTAAGAAACTTGTGGGCACTTTACGTGAATTTAGGAAGCACTGATCAGACCCCCATTGGAGGTTAGCGGCAAGCTTAAAGGCGAGGGTGCCGCCGCAGAGCGGCCGTGTGCAGTCGGTGTACCACTGGTACACCAAAGGCAAGCTGGTCTGAGCCTGTTCACACCCAAAGAGGCCCAGGGGCTAGGGATTCTGCCTGCTGCCCATTAGAAAAATCGGTAAGAATGTTATATTCATGTGCATCACTTCTTGCCGCAAGAAAACCTATTGAGCATGACTCGACCTTTTGCATGGTAGGAGGCCCAGACTATGTAGAGAGTTCTTTCTCCTGTATGAACTGGAGTTGGGAGGAGGAATCTTTGAAGAACAGTCCTCTAACTTAGCTACTACCACTCATATGGATATAGGATTGACACTGAATTGCATGTATTTTAAAGATAGATCAGTACCCAAACACTACACTGAGATTTGGAATTTGATTAAGGAGTCTAAGCATGATTTGTTTTTTATCACTGAAACCTGGATTCATCCCTGTAACCTACCGGGTATTATAGTTTCATTGCCAGTAGCGTGCAAAATGTTAAAATGCAACAGAGCTGGCTGCCCTGGGGGAGATATGGCTGTCATATATAAAGACAGCTTTACACGTACCACTGAACTTAGTTCTACTTCTATGGAATGCAAACTATTAATGTTTTAACTCTCAAATAATAGGAAGAAAGTACTCGGAAGGACAGTGTTGTATAGATCACCAGGCTATAATTCTCATATGTTTAATACCCTATTTACCTGGTTATCCCTTCTCATCCTTAATGATGAGAAGTATTTGGTGACTGGTGATTCAAACTAGCAATGTGAGAATTTGGACAACCTAATTTTTGCAAGGCTGGAGAGCAATATGCACATTCTCAAGATTAAACAGTTGGTCTCTAGACCAATGCACATGGCAGGACATACTTTGGATATACTGTTCACTAATACCATGTCCACAACAATTCACAGCATTAATCCCTTTACTCTGAACGGGTGATTTTTTGATTAATTTCTCATTGAGTCTGCCACTGAGTCAAAACAAATATAGTGACCATTCCCTTTCTTCTAAAAGGGCATGGAGCAAGATACAGAGTGTAAATCACTAGAGAGAGTCTGGTGGCACTATTGTGCACTAAGGACATCCAGATTTATAAACAAGAGCTGAACACCTACCCTGGAGCACTTAAGAGAACTAAAAAGGACTATTTTATCAAGCTTTTGGATGAAAATAGAAGCGCTTTCAAATAACTTTTTAAAATTGTAAAGGGACTGGAACAACCAATTTGCTTACTACAGATAACTCCCTCTGCTCCAATTGTGAAAAAATAAGCAACCTTTTCTTTGATAAAATAGACAGTATTTACATTTCCTTTGAGAGACAACCTAATGTAGGTGAAAGTGCTTGGGATCAATTTATCTGTCCTTTGGCAGGTTGAGCGGAATTTCACAATTTTGCCGTATATTCTACCAAACAAGTTGAAAACGTGTTACTGGAAGTTAAGTCAGGCTCGCCTCTCCCTCCTTCCCTCCATTCTATCTTTATATGTTTAGTTCCGTTTTTGAGTCAGTTTTTAACACAAATTTTAAATTTATTTTTGTCCACTGATGAATACCACAGTGTCTGGAAGCAAGCTTTAAAACTCCCGTTAGCAAAGATATTGGTCATTGATGTGTCAATATTATCAAATTAGATCCGAGATAGACTAAAGCAAGGTCACAGTCCTGATTTAACTTGACATGTCAGCTGCCTTTGATATGGTGACTCACTATTTACTGATATAGAGTTTATATGAGTTCAGGATCCATTCCAAAGTCCTAAAATAGGTAGGCTTCGTCTTGAGCGAAATAACTTAGGGCCTCATTATGACTGTGGTGGTCCAAGGACAGGCATACTCACGTTGATGGTCAGACCACCGCACTCCTGGTGATCCGACCGCCCAATTACAACCTTGGTCAGCAGACCAGCCAGTGTACTGCTATCCACACAGGAACATGGTTCCCCATGGCAGCCAGAGTTGTACTCAGCCAGGGCGGTGGTGAACTCAGCACCGCCTGGCTGATTACATCTCCCCTCAACACCAGCCTTTCCATGACATCCTAATGATCTGGTGATGATCTGGCGAGGGTGTGCTGAGGGCCACAGGGTGGCCCTGCACTCCCGATGGCATGGGCAGTGCAGGGGGTCCCCCTGCCCAGCACCATCAGAATGTGCACTGTCTGCCTTGCAGACAGTGAGCATTCTGAGTGTATTGGTCAGCCCACTCTGTGCTACAAGAAAACACTCAGCTCCTTTAAGGGAGCCATGTGCTATCTCGTAGTACTGTTCCCGTCGGTCTAACCAGCGGGAACACTCTATTGCAATGTTCCTGCTGATCAGACCGGAGGGAACATTGCTATAGGGCAGGGGGGGTGCCATGGTGGTGGCGTCCTCCCCAAGAGTTTCGCGGTCCTGTCATGGGACAGCCAAACTCTAAATGAGGCTTATAATCCATTCAACTTGACACTTTCAGGTCATCTCCCAGTATCTCCAACTGTGGAGTCCCCCAAGGCTCCTCATTGAGCCCTACTCTTTTCAATGTTTATGTGTCATCCATAGCAAAGCTTGACAGTAAATGGGGATTTGAAATATGTTCTTATGTGGATGACACATAACTAGTTTTCTCAATAGGAGACAATCATCAGGGAACAAGGGTGAACCTATCAGAGTGTCTATCAGTCAAGCTGGATTAGGGGACACTGCCTGAAACTGAATGCCAAAAAAGATACTGCTATACTGCAGAGACCAACAGATCTGGAACTTTTCTTGGTGGCTGTCTGCCCTAGGTTCAGCCCCCAAATCCAAAAATGTAGCACGAAACCTGGGCATTCTGATTGTCAATGTTCTGTCGATGAGAGAACACGTCATTTCTACTTGCCGGAAATGCTTTGTGTACTCAAACTTTTGAGGAAACCTTTTCAGGGGATTCCTGTGGATCTGCACAGGACCATAGTACAGGCCTTAGTAACAAGCCGCTTGGACTCTGGGAATGTGTTTTATACTGGCATGATGGACTTCTTGTTTTTCCACCTTCAAGTAATTAAAAATGCAGCAGCCAGACTCAATTGTAAAAAGGACAAACTTATCTCCGCATCAGCTTCTCTAAAAAGTTTACACTAGCTGCCTATACGTTAGCTATCAAAGTATAAATGCTCTGTTGTGCACATAAGGCATTTCATAATGTTAGCCTGGTTATTCTTTGCTCCATACTTGAGTTTTATAAATCTTCCTGGAATCTGAGATCTCTAGCTCTAGCCAAAACAATGCAGTTTAAAAAAGTAAAGTCAGGTGGCTTCTCCTTTTCCCACCTAGTTGTGGCTCAATGAAATTTACTGCCTCTTGACATTCGGCTTACTGAGTATCATGTCATTTTGAGAAAAAGGTTAAAAACTTTTCCCAGCCAACATTTTCCCTTTAATTCAACCTGACTAACTGCTAATGTGACACAAAAGGATGATGGACGGAGTGCTGAAACTTTTGAAATACTCACCCCCAGTCACTGATCTGAATTTAATCCATTGTTCTTTTGCTCACCATGCCACCCGTTTGGACCCAGCCATATGCAATTCAGTCTTAACCCGATTCGCCATGGAAACAGTCCAGCCCAAACGACCAGGCCAGGTCGTCTCTGGACCGGGACTGGTTTCAGGGCATAACCCTTCATCAGCCAGGCTAGCTTGAATCCAGTGGCACAGTGAGCATGGGACCCACGTCTGGGCATACCCTTCGCACTTCCCTTCTGCCTGTTGTCTTGCCCTGTTGAACTTTACCTTCTCAGGACATCTTTCTTCAAGAATTCTTCTAAATCTGAAGGTAAGTACCAACTGGGAACAATCCCTTTCTTGTATTAGACCCACACACGATTGCAGTTGGCCATATTTTTTTATTTGGCTTGGTCTTGAGCAACTAGATGTATTCAGTTGGAGATTTGGGTGGTCATTCTGACCCTGGCGGCCGGTGACCGCCAGGGTCACCGACCACGGGAGCACAGCCAACAGGCTGGCGGTGCTCCCGAGGGCAACCGCCGCGGTCAGAAAGGGTAAACCGGCGGTCTCCCGCCGGTTTACCGCTGCCCCAATGAATCCTCCATGGCGGCGGAGCGCGCTCCACCGCCATGGGGATTCAGACACCCCCTACCGCCATCCTGTTCATGGCGGGAAACCCGCCATGAACAGGATGGCGGTAGGGGGTGCCGTGGGGCCCCTGGGGGCCCCTGCAGTGCCCATTCCAATGGCATGGGCACTGCAGGGGCCCCCGTAAGAGGGCCCCGCAAAGTATTTCAGTGTCTGCTTTGCAGACACTGAAATACACGACGGGTGCAACTGCACTCGTCGCACCCCTGCAACTACGCCGGCTCAATTCTGAGCCGGCGTCCTCGTTGCAGGGGCATTTCTGCTGGGCCGGCGGGCGCTCTTTTGGAGAGCCCCCGCCGGCCCAGCGGAAATGTCTGAATGGCCGCCGCGGTCTTTTGACCGCGGTGCGGTCATTCGGCGGCGGAACCTTGGCGGACGGCCTCTGCCGTCCGCCAAGGTCTGAATCAGGCCCTTGATGTTTTAGGCTCTAGTTTTTACAAAACATTTGAAAATTCACATCTTTGATTCTGCTTATTGGATTTTTTGTAATTTTTTGTGTCAGCTAACTTATTACATTCACTCTATTTTTAAAAATTGGTGTGAAATTTTTCTTGTGTTATTTTTTTCACTTTATTTCTGTTTGAGTGCTGCATAAATACTTTACCTATTCCTCCAAGTTAAGCCTGACTGCTTTTTGCCAAGTTTCCGGTGGGTTAGGCACAAGGTAATTTCGGACTTGTTGTGGTTCACCCTGACAGGGAATGTGACTGTTTTTGAATAGGGGTCTTTCCCCTTTACTCAACAACTCAATTTCTCACATTTCTCCATCCTTTTTGGTTCCATTTTTTAGGCTATGCCAGCCCCCCTGAATAGTTGCTTTGAATGAATCATACAGGATAGCATATGTTACACCACTTGTGTCATTGGTCTTGAAATTCTCTTGAATTTCTTCCTTTAGGTGTTTGATGAAAATGTTATCCTTTAGAAGATGTTTGTCTAATCTCCAGTTGACCCTTTTGTTGGATGGATTTCTATTTTTATTACCCATTTAATATTTGCAAGGCCTGAAGGGGGAATTGTACTTATTTCTACCTGTTTAGTATTGGCTAAATTAACTTGTGAGCCCCATAGTAGGCCAGTCCTCAAAAGTGATCTGTGAATATGAGGTGCACTGAGAAAGTTATGTCTTTAGGGTATAGGTTCCTCAATTTGTAAAGTATGTCTTGTTCCCAGAACCAAGTCTTCAGTTTATGGGACATTGTCCCTGGAAATACCTATCTCATTGTTGTCAGTCTAGAGATGCCTCTGAAGCTATAACAAAGTCTCCACAAGAGGTCCTGGAGTTACATTATTTTAGTTTATCAAACATGGACATTATAAAGGGCTCCTTTCCTGTGTTTGGTGCATACGTGGTTAAGATACTAAGGGGCATATTTATACTCTGTTTGCGCCGGATTTGCGTCGTTTTTTTTTACGCAAATCCGACGCAAAACTAACTCCATATTTATACTTTGGCGTTAGACCCGTCTAGCGCCAAAGATTTTGGAGTTTGCGTCATTTTTTAGCGTGGACACCTTCCTTGCGTTAATGATATGCAAGGTAGGCGTTCTAGTCTAAAAAATGACTCCGAGGCATGTGCGCCATATTTATACTCCCGGGCAAAAATGACGCCCGGGAGTGGGCGGGTCAAAAAAAATGACGTCCAGCCACTTTAGCGTCATTTTTTAGCGCCTGGTCAGGGCAGGGGTTAAGGGACCTGTGGGCTCGGAAGGAGCCCAGAGGTGCCCTACCATGCCCCCAGGGACACCCCCTGCCACCCTTGCCCACCCCAGGAGGACGCCCAAGGATGGAGGGACCCATCCCAGGGAACTTAAGGTAAGTTCAGGTAAGTATTTTTTTTTTTTTTGTGGCATAGGGGGGCCTGATTTGTGCCGCCCTACATGCCACTATGCCCAATGACCATGCCCAGGGGACATAAGTCCCCTGGGCATGGCCATTGGGCAAGGGGGCATGACTCCAGTCTTTGCTAAGACAGGAGTCATGTCAATGGAGGGTGGGAGTCAAAAAAATTGCGCAAATCGGGTTGAGGCAGATTTTTTGCCTCAGACTGACTTGCCCCATTTTTTGACGCCCAAGCTCCATTTTCCCCTACTCCGGTGCTGCCTGGTGTAGGTCATTTTTTTTGACGCACACCAGTCAGCTCCGCCGGCTAACGTCATTCCATAAATAAGGCGCCCGCATGGCGCTTTGGAATGGCGTTAGCCGACGTTAAATTTTTTGACGCACAACTGCGTTGGCGCAGTTGTGCGCCAAAAAGTATCAATACGGCCCTAAGCCTTTTTCCTGCAAAAGACTCGCTAAAGTAGATATATCTACCTTCCTTATTGTCCATCTTATCTCCATTTAACTGGAATTTGGAAGTATGGGGGTCATTAAAAACGAAGGGAGCACCGCCAACAGGCTGGCGGTGACTCCTAGCATATTTGGACCGCGGCGGTAGCGTGGCGGTCGCACCACCGGGGCTGGCGGTATACCGCCATTTTAGCCCCAGCGGTGATAATCCGCCAGGGCAGTGCTGCAAGCAGCGCTGTCCTGGGGATTATGACTCCTCTACCGCCAGCCTGTTTCTGGTGGTTTGCACTGCCACTGGCATGGGCAGTGCAGGGGCCCCTTGACAGGGCCCCATGGTCTTTTCACTGAGTGCACAGCAGACAGTGAAAAGCGCGACGGGTGCAACTGCACCCGTCGCACGGCCGCAACACCGCCAGCTCCATTTGGAGCCGGCTCCCATGTTGCGGCCCAAATCCCCGCTGTTCCGGCGGGCGTAAACTTGGTTTCCGCCCGCTGGCCCAGCAGGGATGTCCAAATGGGCACCGCGGGAGTGCGGCTGCATTGGTGGCCGCACCGCCGCCCGCCAATGTTGTAATGAGGCCCTATATATGTATAGCTGTCACAACCCCCAATTTTTTTGTAACATCTCATGTGAAATATTGGAGTGGACGTAGTTTATTTCTCATGAACTTAGTTTCCTTTTGATTAAATGTGTTTCCAGAAGTGCACATCTTTCAAATTGCCGTTCTTTTTTGGTCCTCCAAGTCGTATACATTTTTACAGGTGAGTTCCAACCCCTAGTATTTCATGAAATTGCCTTCATCCTTTTAGAAAGTTAGTATTAGTGTATGATACCTGTCCTTGCTATAATTATTTTAGGAATAGATCCTTTTTATCTTGTAAATTATGCATGTGATATCTGTACCCCCAGGATGGTGTCCTGTTGGTCTTACCTGATCCCTCTTATCTCCTCCGAGGAATAACCCTAATTGCCCCTCTTGTTACTATATCCCTACCTAAGGAAGGAATTAGATACATCCCTGGCTCTCTGATTAAATGCTCCGTGTTCTACCCTCCATTGAGGTACATCCTTCCAAGATCTGGTAGCACCCCAACATACATGGTAGATGCTGTTTGGAAAGCAGCTTAATTGGGTCAACAACCTTGTTTTATTCACCTCTTTGGCAGTGTAAGAAGTATGTGCCGTATCTTCTTGAGCCTTTTTAGATTTCATACACTTTATTACCGTTCTCTGTGCTTACTTCCTCTAGCAGGTCAATCCTTGTGTCTATACTTCTGGAAGATAATGTTTTTCCCAATTTACTTTTGGATTCCATCTTGATTTTCGTTGACTCTCTGACACCTTTATTCAGTCTTTGCCCCATGAACCCAAGACTTCTTGCCCCTCGCCTAGCGGTAGCATCTAGTAATTTTTTGTGTTCAATTGAAACCATAGTCCTAATAGTTCTAAAACTTTTTTGTGATGGGGGTTAATTTAGGTTTTATGTAAGGTAGCTTGAAATAAATCTTGTTACATTGTTACTGCACAGGCTTGAAATGTAAAGGTGTCTGTCTTTCTTCCTTCACTAATAATTCTGTCTTTCAGTGAGGACGACCAGAGTTTAGATAGTAAGGGCCTCATTTACAAGAAATTGGTGCATCGCTTGTGATGCGCCAATTTGCTTGTGCCACAGTGCACCCCCCTAACGACACCATGGAGCACTTTATTTGCAATGCAGCGTACCATGGTGGTCATTAGCACAGCTGTAACAGAATATTTTATTCAGCCGTGGTGCTTTGCTGGACTAGCGTCAACATTTTTTACGCTAGTCCAGCAAAGCACGAGGAGGCCCATAGAACAAAGCACAGCATCACTTTAACACCTGCTCTGAGCAGACATTAAGACATTTAGTTAGAATGACACAGTGAAATCTTGTAGATTTCATTGCGCCATTCCTAAGGGATTCCTTGCAGGGGAACGTCTCCCTTGCATACATTTTACCTGGTGGAGGTATAATGTAGCACAATGGTTTACAAACTGGAACAGTGGTCCCATTGCACTATTTTGTAAATATGGAGCGGGTTGGGGGACTGTTCTGCATCGCTGTATCATCAATGGCACTACGGCGGTCAAAGGAGCTTGTAAATGAGCCCCTAAATCTCTAAGCTACGTGTCCAGCACTTAACGTGGGGCTCTTCACTGTCTGTGCTCTAATTATAGCAGATACCTAAAAAATGCCACACAGAATTTCACAAAGTTGGTGCCTTCTGCTGCTTCTCTGAGGTTTGAAATTAGTACATGATCCTGTTGCAATCTATCTTTGGATAACAGCATATGTCTCTCAATTCAACAAGTTGGGTTGCATCTTCATGCAGACTGTCTTGGTGTGTTCCACGTCCTAGCTGAGGTCTATGATTTCTTCCTCATTGCTTTTTCTCTAATGGCTTGAATATGGTGCTGTCAATTCTCCTTGCAGTGACTGACGTTGTTGTAAAACAGTTTTAGCGATTGCAGATCCAACAAGCCACTTTAAATGCTTCCCTTGTTGAATGGCGGCAGATCGTCATCTTTCTTAATAGCCATATGCCCATGTGAGCTCGGTTTCGTGGGATAGGTGATTTTGGCTGTTCTTTCCCCTTTGGTGTACTCTTTGTGCATTACACCAGCAGTCTATGACTCCTCTCTAGTTAGTTTTTATTTTACTTTGGAGAAGTGAGTAGGGCTTTCTTCTCTTTTCTGTTCATACTTTAGAGCTTTCCTTTCCTATTAGGTGGTCTCTTTAATGCGGACTGGTTTTTAGGAGCTATCAATTATCAACCTCCATATTATGGGCTTTCATAATTTGCTGAGTTGCTGCATATTATCAAGGTGCCCTCTCAAGTTTTTAGTGTTGCCCTGTGTTAGAAATGGGGTCTTTGGTTGGCAGTCAGGTTACCCCCTGTCCAAGTAAGGACTCTCACTCTAGTCAGGGTAAAAGAGAATCACCCTCAGCTAACCCCTGCTTACCCCCTTGGTAGCTTGGCATGAGCAATAGGCTTAACTTCAGAGTGCTAGGTGTAAAGTATTTGTACCAACACACACAGTAACTTATTGAAAACACTACAAAATGATACAACACAGGTTTAGAAAAATGGGAAATATTTATCTAAGCAAAACAAGACCAAAATGACAAAAATCCAGTTACTATATGTCATACCTTATCCATACACTGCACCCTGCCCTTGGGGCTACCTAGGGCCTACCTTAGGAGTGCCTTACATGTAAGAAAAGGGAAGGTTTAGGCCTGGCAAGTGGGTACACTGGCCAAGTCGAATTTACAGTGCACATTTACACACACAGACACTGCAGTGGCAGGTCTGAGACATGATTACAGGGTTACTTGTGTGGGTGGCACAACCAGTGCTGCAGGCCCACTAGTAACATTTGATTTACAGGCCCTGGGCACCTCTAGTGCACTTTACTAGGAACTTAACAGTAAAACAAATATGCCAATCATAGAGAACCAATTACATACACATTTTAAACAGGAGCACTTGCACTTTAGCACTGGTTAGCAGTGGTAAAGTGCCCAGAGTAATAAAAACAGCAACATCAGAGTCCAGAACACATCAATAACCTGGGGAACAGAGGCAAAAAGTTAAGGGAGACCACGCCAAGGATGAAAAGTCTAACACCAGGGAAAGGGCCCCAGCCTTCACTACGGAGGAGGTGGTGAGACTGGTGGATGGGGTCCTATCCCAGTACGGACTGCTGTATGGACCGCCAGACCAACAGGTGAGTACACTGTGGGCAAGATGCATGTGTGTGAAGGCCTTGTGTGAGGGGAGTGGGTGGATGTCCTCTGGGCGGCGAATATGTTGTGTGCTGGGCCATGTGCGTATAAATGACGATGTGAAGGGGTATGGTGGGCCATAATTGTAACAGGCAGGACTGTTTGTATAAATCTATTTTCCTGTGTGTGTTGCCTCTGCAGGTCAGTGCCCATCAAAGGAAGGGTATATGGCATGTCATCGGCAAGGAGGTACGGACCCTGGGGGTCTATGGCAGGCGGAGCACCCACTGTTGCAAACGGTGGGAGGACCTGAGATGCTGGGCACAGAAGATGGTGGAGGCCCAGCTGGGGATGGCCTCCCAATGAGGAAGGGGTGCCCGTCGAACCCTGACCCCCCCGATGGCCCGCATACTGCCGGTGGTCTATCCTGAGCTGGATGGGCACTTGAGGGCATCACAGCAGCCACAAGGGGGCGAGTAGAGTGGCCATCATTACAACTAACTAATGGTAGTGTGGTATCCGGGTGGGGGATGTGTGTCAGTGGGTGACCCTAGACCAGGCCTGACTTTGCAGCGTAGGTCCCCTGGTGGCTAGGGATCAGAAGGGAAAATCTTGCTACCTAGATCGTAGGCATTCACAACTGGTCAGGGCTGTGAGGGTCCCAGGTGTGCTGCATATGGCGGTGTGTGCCCCTCCCCATGCCTTCGCTGCTAACTATTTCTCTGGTGGTGCTATGGCATACTGCGTAGGCCTATTCCCTGTGTGTGAGGTTGCTGTGTACGCTAACAGTGGTGTTGGTGCAGCCATTGACCAAGTTTATCCTTTGTCTCTTCCCCCTTAGTGTTTTGTCAACCTGTCCTTATGTGCATTAACATCATCTGGAAGAGGACCACAGGCACCAGCAACGGAGGGAGCGGCATCCCACAGGACCCGGGGGCAGAGTCCACCGACGGTGAGGGTACCAGTAGGACAGAGGGCGAGGGGAGCACCACGGCGGAGACAAGAGGGGACAGTTCTGACACAGATACCTCCTCTGATGGAAGCTCCCTGGTGGTGGCAGACACTTCTGTGACCACCCCAGCTACAGCCACCCCCATACCAGCACTGCCCTCCCAGCAGCCCCTCATCAACTTGCCCATGCCCACTCACCCAGGAGGGTGGGCATCTCCTTCGCCCCAGGCACCTCAGGCCCTGCCCCAGTGAGCCCTGTTGTTCTGAGTGAGGAGGCTATTGACCTCCTGAGATCCATCTCTGTAGGGCAGTCAACCAATGTGAATGCCATCCAGGGGCTGGCAGCCCAGATACAACAGACTAATACATTCCTGGAGGGCATTCACACAGGATTGGTGGCCCAACATAGATCAATCCAGGCTCTGGCCTCCTCTCTGATGGCAGCCATTGTCCCTGTTTCTACCCTCCCCCTCCAACTTCTTCTTCCCATGCCCATTCTCCTCAACCCCAACCCATCTCAAGCACACAGGCAGAAGAGCATGCACACAAGAGAACACACAAGCGTGGTACAGGCAAACACAAGCACCACACTTCATCCCACAGACACCCACACAAACACCATCCAGATGAAGACACACCAACATCCACTATTTCCGCTGTCTCCCCCTTCTCCTCCTCCTCCACCTCCCATCCGGTTCTGTCCACACTCACACCTGCATGCATTACATCATCATCCACTACCAGCATGACCACCACACCAGAACACACACCTCACTGGCAGACACCTCCACAACAACCATGCACACATCCTCTACCACTGTGCCTGTCTCCCCTCCTAAGGTACACAAACGCAAGCACTCAGACACCCAATAGCCATCGACCTCACAACAGCATTCAGGCCATGCACCTGCACCTGAAAGCAGCAGACAGACACCTCCAACAACCACTCCCTCTTCCTCCACTCCCATTCCTTCTTCCTCTTCCTGCCCCAATGTCCCTAAGAAACTGTTCCTATCCACCAATGACCTCTTCCCTCCCCCTCCCCCCGTCCTGCACATATGGGCAGGTTTGGAAGAACCCAGCCAAGCACCTCAGCCACCCAGTCCACGGGCCCAGTCGTCACCACACCCACTCATGGTAGAAAAGGATCTCGGACACATTTTCTGAAGGTGAAGGAGCCTGTACCAGGCAGCTTCAAGGTAAAGGAGACTGCCCCAGCTGTCAGAAAGAGCAAGGAGCCTGCCCCAGTAGGCAAGAAGGGAAAGGAGCCTGCCCCAGCTGTCAGGAAGACAAAGAAGCCTGCACCAGCAGGCAAGAAGGGAAAGGATCCTGCCCCAGCTGCCAGGAAGACAAAGGAGCCTGCACCAGCAGTCAAGAAAGGAAAGGAACCTGCCGCAGCTGCCAGGAAGACAAAGGAGCCTGCACCAGCAGGCAGGAAGACCAAGGGTCCTGGGGCAGGGACTGTGACGGAGCCCCCACCACCAACCATGGTTGTGCAGCCGTCCAAGGTTGCAGGGGATGGGCAGAAGCCTCCCCCCACCAGCAGCACCACCACCTCCACTGAGCTGCCGTCCGAGGTTGCGGGGGATGGGCAGGAGCCACACCCCCAGCAGCACCACCACCTCCACTGAGCAGCCATCTGAGGTTGCAGGGGATGGGCCGGAGCCTCTCCCCCAGCAGCACCACCACCTCCACTGAGCACCTGTCTGAGGTTGCAGGGGATGGGCAGGAGCCTCCTCTCACGAGCAGCAGCACCACCTCAAAGCAGCCGTCACCGCCGGTGGACGGTATGTAATCCTGCCCTCCATGGGCTGCTGTGTGGCCTGCCCCCTGCAGATGCAGTGGGTATGAACTTTGCCCACAGTCGAGTGTGACCTGATGTCCAGATTGGCGCTTTTAGTTTCTATGCGCTAAAACACATTTAGGGGGTCATTCCGACCCTGGCGGTCATAGACTGCCAGGGCCGGGGACCGCAAATGCACCGCCAACAGGCTGGTGGTGCATCCAGGCCAATTCTGACCGCGGCGGTAAAGCCGCGGTCAGAAAAGGGAAACCAGCGGTTTCCCGCCGGTTTTCCCCTGGCCTGAAGAATCCTCCATGGCGGCGCTGCAGGCAGCGCCGCCATGGGGATTCCGACCCCCTTCCCGCCAGCCTGGTTCTGGCGGTTTTGACCGCCAGAACCTGGCTGGCGGGAACGGGTGTCGTGGGGCCCCAGGGGGACCCTGCATTGCCCATGCCAATGGCATGGGCACTGCAGGGGCCCCCTAACAGGGCCCCACAAAGATTTTCAGTGTCTGCATAGCAGACACTGAAAATCGTGACGGGTGCAACTGCACCCGTCGCACCCTTTCCACTCCGCCGGCTCCATTCGGAGCTGGCATACTCGTGGAAGGGGGTTTCCCGCTGGGCGGGCGGGCGGCCTTCTGGCGGTCGCCCGCCAGCCCAGCGGGAAACTCAGAATGACCGCCGCGGTCTTTTGACCGCGGTACGGTCTTCTGGCGTTTCCCGCTTGGCGGGCGACTCCCGCCGCCCGCCATGATTAGAATGACCCCCTTAGTGCCTCATTATGAGGGCAGCGGTCTTACGACCGCAATACTCATGATGGTAGTCTGGACTGCCACCAGCAGGGAACCACCAGCTCCGCCATGATCCTGGATCCCAGCGGTCTGGCAGTGGCGGGGATCCTAATTCACCAGGGCAATGCTACATGCAGCGCTGTCCTATGGATTATGACCTTGTTCTTCACTAGCCTTTTCATGGTGGTAACACCGCTATGAAAAGGCTGGCGGAGAACAGGTGGAAGATGCCACAGGGTCCCCTGCACTGCTCTTGCACTTAGCATAGGCAGTGTAGGGGCCCGCTGCCCAGCACCATTGCGGGGGTTGAGCTGGGATTAATTTATTGAGACCTAACTGGACCTAGTGGGGTTAGTGGCCTATTGCTAAGTGCAGGTACTTAACAGTAATCCATATTCCAACAACAACATTCAATCTCTTTTGCATCAATATCTTTCTTGGTGTTAGGGTTTTTATTAGATGGTGTTAGGGTTTTTATTACTGAAGGGTGTCATGTCAATGAGGGAAGAAAGTTCAATGACAGAAAAGTCTGCTAGACTCTTGCTTTATTGATGAACTTGTGCTATGGTTTCAAAAGCCTTTAGTAATTAAGCATATTTTGACTTGTTTCTGTGGTTGCTTTCAGGGGATGACATATTTATTGCTGAATGCTTTCCAATTAGGAGATGTGTACTCGGAACATACCACTGGTTCTCAACACTTCAGGGATAGATGATTTGATCAAGCTGGTGGGAGTGGGTGTTTAAGATATTTTTTAATTGCTTACTTTCTTAGCAGAAACCTTGTTGATTTGTGATTAGAATATGTTCTTTCAAAGCACTCACAGTCACATCAAACCGACTGGGATATTTAATGAGTTATTCCAAAATATGTGTTCTAGTAATATCAGAAAACTCAATGCATGTACTGACCACTTGGGAGTTCTCAGAGGCCTGAACTCCACCAGCGGTGAATGCTAATGCAACTCCAGAGGAAGCATTGTCTGCAGCAAAAAGTCTCTTTGAATGGCATGACTTTCTTCAGGAGACCTAGCTAGAAAAAGCAGTTTTCATGTGGACACAACATGACTGTCCTACTATGGTCGGCCTGTGCTTCCAAGCTAAAATGGAGACAGATGTGAGAGTGGCTAAATGCTTTAGGACCTTTTGTGGTAGTAGGATTTTATAAAGTAGGTCAGGCTCTACAAAACCTAGGGTGAACGAGAGGCTTGTGGTGCCAGAGTCACAGAAAGATTTCTGATAAATATGCTACATAAAGTCCCTCCAGCAGAATACCCAGGTAACAAGAAGACCACAGAAAGTCTTCATTCACTTCAATTGGCTCAACTCAGGAACAACTGTGGAGTCGTCCTGGCAGTAAAATCTGAACTGACAGAACTCTAGTAGGTCTGACGGTCAGGCCAAGGCCCTTGTGGTACTACTGCCTGTTGTTGCAGGTCCAATAGAGATGAATATGGGTGGATCTTAACAGTTACTCAGACTCGCTGGTATATCTCTATTCAAATGAAAGGGACATAAATCTAGTTTACTTTCAGCAGTTCACTAAGTTACTAAATATAACTATTAGTTGTTGTCTATACTGCCCACTGGTAGAGACTAGGATGCATTTCCTGCTGTAAAGAACATATGGTCTTTGCTCTCACATTGTGATTCTCCTTAAGCATGTCCTCATGGATGAAAACATCAACAGACATTGAATTGATTTCCTAGCAGCAGACTTAAATATCTATTATGTAAGCTGCTGTCATAAAATAGAAGATGACTTCTTATGGAGTCAGGATTGTTGATTTTAGCAGGGTCATCACAGGAATAGAAAACGTGGACTGGCTGGTGGATCCTGTAGCAGCAAAGTTACTGAATTCTGTTTCAATCACTCAAAGCTAATGTTTTAAATGCTGTGCTTCACTAATTACCACTGGCATTCCAATTTAGATTTGAGCTATGAATGTTTACTGAATAAGGCTTTAAATTAATTCACAACAAATGTTTTATTTCATCTAGGAATGCTATACATTGCTCTAAACCGCATTGCAAACACACTATGCTTTTTAAAAAAATGCACATTTTTGTAGTAGCCATTATTTCTGTAAATGTATTCTGTAACAACAAATAGTACAACCAATTAGGTTAAGCTGATTCTTTTTCAATACAGAACATTCTTATTAGATATTTCAATTCCTAATAGAAATGCCAACTCACAAATTCAGATTTAATTTGCACGGTGATATCTAATTCTTACTATATAAGACTTTGTAATGCTCTAATTGTTCTATTCATGTTCTGTGGAAAACATCTTATTTCCACTGATGTGTTTGTATTTCCTTGTCTTATGAATGATACATGTAATATAACATTTACGAACTGCAGTGTCAATCAATCGCATTCTTTCTTATTGTGCAGGATTCTGAAAGCAATACTGTAGGACATTTTTCCCCATATTCCTAAAGGTTACAGATGTGATCAGTCGCAGCTCGTGACAACAAGAAGGGGTGGGGCAGTGCACGCATGGGGGTGTATAAATAAAAATTTAATAAAATGTCCCTCATCGCTCCCAGCTGCAAACACAGGCTCCTAGCCTGCCTGCGGCCAATCCTGACACTGCTCAAAGCCCAGGTCAGCCGGACTGTGTTGCAGGGCTTGAGAGAGCCTTCTGCTCATGTGTTTTTAGCCGGCCTGAGACAGCCGGCCAAACATACATGCTTAGTAAGGGGGAGTGCTGAGCATTCCCCCTTGCTGCTTCTCACCCCTGTGGACCCGCCCTTTTAAAAGAAAAGGATAATAAATTAAGTTTATTATTCTTTCCTTTTAAAGGTTTTGCAGCTGCCGCTGCTGGTGGGAGAAGTGTCACTCCTCTGCCCTAATGGAGGAGCAGGTCCTGGATGTGATTGCCTTCTGGAGGGGGAATTAAAAAATACAAATATAAAAAATGCAAATGTTGGTTACGAATATTTTAAGACCATGACACTGCTAAAAGCCCAGGTTAGCCGGACTGTGTTGCAGGGCTTGAAAGAGCCTTCTGCTCATGTGTTTTTAGCCGGCCTGAGACGGCCGGCCAAACATACATGGTAGTAAGGGGGAGTGCTGAGCATTCCCCCTTGCTGCTTCTCACCCCCGTGGACCCGCCCTTTTAAAAGAAAAGGATAATAAATGAAGTTTATTATTCTTTCCTTTAAAAGGTTTTGCAGCTGCCGCTGCTGGTGGGAGAAGTGTCGCTCCTCTGCCCTAATGGAGGAGCAGCTCCTGGATGTGATTGCCTTCTGGAGGGGGAATTAAAAAATACAAATATAAAAAATGCAAATGTTGGTTACGAATATTTTAAGATCATGCCAACAATCATGTAAAAGTATTTTTTTCTTTCAAGTATAATGTGGCTTTTTTTAGTTTATTCACATCAACTAATTCTTGCCAGATGTTTTTTACTTTTGGTGGGAACTCCATTTATTTACTAGAATAATCAATGGTTGATCTACATCTTTTTCAACACCCACAGACTCAACATTTTTTTAAATCTAATGATAAATATACAACTCTTCTTTAAGTCCTTTCTGAAGTTCTGTTGGTGGGAGCTTATCTGACTTTTAATTAATTGCTTGAAGTGGGTGAACAGTTTGTACTAGAATTGGTTCATACTCACGTTCTTGTGCAATTGGTATCACTTCCAAACTATTATGAGTTTCTCTAGCTGGCATTTTATTATCTTCTAATTTATCATAACAATACTTTCATATTATTTGCTTTGTGGCTAAATTAAAGCGTTCTTCTATAAATAGGTATGCACCAAATTCCAGCCACTTATCATTTTTATCTTCGTCAGTTTTAGAAAATACAACTACATTATGAGTTCGATTTTTTTATAGTGAGTGTGGTAACAACTAACACAGACCTAGTCCCTCATTTCAACCCTGGCGGTCGGTGATAAAGTGGCAGTAATACTGCCAACAGGCTGGCGGTAACTACCGCCAAATTATGACCATGGCGGAAAGATCTCCGAAAGGCAGCCAATGTATCACACCGACCGACAGGGCGGAAAGAACAACCACCATGGCGATAGCCGTCTACAGCCAGGCGGAAGTCAATGTTTCAGCTACCATATTATGACCCTGGAAACCACCACCTTTTCCGGCACGGTATCAACGACATCAAAACCCTGTCGGAAACAGACCTTAGAAGTGAAAGGACTCACCATTGAAGACACAGGGAAGAACTACGCTGCCATGGACCCGGAACTGCATGTCTTCCCCATGATCTTCTACGTTCTGCTCCACCATGAACATCAATGCCAGCGAAGATGACAACGGTGAGTACAGCCACCTGGCACACAAGGGAGGGTGGGAGGCAAATGACAGTGACACACACACGCACCACACACCCCCAACACCACACACACAATCAGCTGCATTACAAAAACAATTTGATCCCATAACTCGGATGAATAATGCAAGGACAAAACAATTTTGAAAAAGTGAATGTAATGAGATCAACACAGCATGAAAAATTAGTTAGGCAAGATAATAGATATACACATATGTACACAAAAAGGGACACAGCCCAGTCCACAATGTTCTTAGGCCACATGGCCACGGGCCAAAGTCCAAGGCCACACATGTCATCTGCATCAACACAGAGAGAACACTGCAAGGGCATCAGTTGGTAAATAGGCAGGAACCTCAGGGGGATAGGGAATGGGGGGCACCTCAGTCGGGAGATGGATCAAGATCACTGGATCCTGGAAGGGGCAACTTGCCCTGTACCGGGTCATGGGGAGTGCAAGGCCATAGTCTCTCAAGTGGGTGACTTGCCCACTTGCTCTGGAGGGGGCAACATGCCCTGTGCTTGGTCCTGGGGAGTGCAAGGCCACAGTCTCTCGAGTGGGTGGCTTGCCCACCTGCTCTGGAGGGGGCAACATGCCCGGTGCTTGGTCCTGGGGAGGGCAAGGCCAGAGTCTCTTGAGTGGGTGACTTGCCCACTTGCTCTGGAGGGGGCAACAAGCCTTGTGCTTGGTCCTGGGGAGTGCAAGGCCACAGTCTCTCAAGTGGGTGACTTGCCCACTGGTTCTGGAGGGGGCCTCGTACCCTATGCTCTTGATCCTGGGGAGTGCAAGGTCACAGTCTCTCAGGTGGGTTCCGCCAGCTATTATGACCGTGGTGCTATAGCCACGGCCATACTGCCGGCCCCTCCACTATACCACCAGGCTTTCACTGCCCTGGGTATTATGAGTCCATGACCGCCAGCCTGGCCACGGCGGTAAACACCACCATGGAAAGGCTGGCAGTAAGGGGGACTTGGGGTGCCTGTGGGGGACCCTGCACTGCCCATGCACTTGGCATGGGCAGTGCAGGGGCCCCCAGGCATGGCCCTGTCACGCATTTCACCGCCCGAATTTCAGACAGTGAAATGTGCGACGGGTGCTATTGCACCCACTGCACATCAGCATTGCCGCCGGCTCTATTACGAGCCGACAGCAATGTTGATGTGACTTTTCTGCTGGGCCAGCAGACGGTAACACTGTTACTGTCCGCTGGCCCAGCGGAAAAGTCATACTATGGAGCCAGAAATACCACCGGCACTGGTGGTATTCTGTCTCCCGCAGCCTTAATGGTCTTTTTAAAAGAGCACTGAGGTTGTAATGAGGGCCTTAGTCTTTTTCTTGAAGATTTTTTTCACCGGGTCGAAATCGCAAGTCGGATCTAACCACCCTGCAGCCCTATTCAGATACGTCTTGCAGGAGACCTCGGTGAAGAATACTACCTTCTGACTTATATGATTTTTTGTGATTGAAATCTTCTTCCGGGACAAACTTAAAATTTAAGCCGACCTCCCTGGAGCCCTATTCTGATACGCTACGTGGAAAGCCTTGGTCAACTTCTTATGTTCAGACTTAGAACATTTTTTGCAAGCTTTTTCTCTCCGACGTCGGACGATCCTCCAAAGGAAGTCAATTTCGAGTCGACTTCATTGGATTTCCTTTCCACAAGCCCCCGGTAAAATACTGGAAGTCTGGGACTCTCGAGCTTTTCAGCAGGATGAACCTGCAAGTCAGGCTGGGTGGCGGTCAATGTAAGCCGGCTTGACTCATGATGTTGGGTTGGTTTCACTTAAGGAGCTTTTTTCCAAACGTTCTGCAATCTTCTCCAAACTTCTGGATCTTCTTCCAGAAGGTCTTTGAAGGTACTTTAGGGGGGCACAACTCATCCCAAGGTTCCAGAAGCTCTGAGATGCTCCTTGAGGGTTAGGACTCCAACTTCCAGAATGCACCTGGCTCAAATCCAAAAATGACCACTAGACAGTGGTCAACTGGTCAGCTTCTTCAGGGTGTGATGCAGGGGACTCAGGTCAGTTATTTTCTACCTGTAGCAAACAGGGAGTCCCTTCTTGAACCAGTTGAAGACAGGCAAAGTCATTTTTGTGGTGAAGGCCAAGTGTGCAGCTGGTGCAGTCCTTCAGAGTGCAGTGTCCAAGGGCAGGTCAGGGTCCAACAGGGCAGTCCTTCTTCTTCTTGTATTGTTCCTTGTAGGGTTATGAGTTGGGGGTGCAGCTCTGCCAATTTTATCCTTGCTCCCGGGGTGGAAAGCAGGGGGGCCTCTTAAACAATTACATGTAGGCCACCACCCACTTGAGTTACCACTTCCTGGGAAGTGTGGCAAAAATCAATCCGAGGGAGCAACATTCTCCCAAAATCCAATTTTTTATTGATGATGAATTACTACAATCAAGTGGTCAAATAGAAAAAAGTAGATAAGGAAAAGTCAGAAAAAAGATATGGGCACTATAGTATTCATCCAATTCATTCTAAAGAAGTTGTTGGGGATGCTATTGATATATTTGAAATGAAACAAGTAAGAGGAGCTCCAATGAGTGTATGGGAAAAAGGTTGAGCGGCTCGCTGTTTTCCACAGTTATACCAGCAAATACCAGCAGCTAAATTCAAATAAGCAAGACTATATTCAGAAGACCCTAGGTTTCTGCAATGTATTCGTACATATTCCATCTGTTATTTGAGAGTGACTTGTCAGCACTCTCTTGTACTGTGAACCATATGCTTAAGATAGGAGTCAATCTTTGAAATGTAACTGCAAGGGAGTTTGTTGTTAAGATACAAGGTGAAGATGGAAATCTGGAGCACAACCTAAGTAATTTGGAGGCATGTCATTGTGGGACTAATGAATACTGGTACCGTCGTCATGGAGAACTTAAAAGTATGCTCCGGAACTTATGTCCTCCTACTTGGCTTGTAATTCATAGTTGCACAGAGTATGCTTGGGATGATCTACTAAAGATTTTTTCTAAAGCCAGTAACATAAAAGATATCTATTTAAAGACAGCAGGAGAACTTTGCTATTTCAATCACAAGTTTCAAGCAATGCTTGGTTTTATATGCAACAAAAAGAATCCTCCTCTTGGTCACAGATTTTTTTGGGAGAAAAGAATTTCAGGCAAGAGGTGCTCTGCATATTCACATGCTATTATGGATACAGAATGCACCAACATTTGGAACGTTTACTGACGAGTCTGTACTGTCTTTCAAAGAACAGTATGTTACATGCAGCATTCCAGATGAAAATAAGATCAAACCCTTGCGACAGCAAGTTCTACGCTTTTAATCACACAGATTTGGCAAATATTGCTGCAGAAGATACAGATGTAAAGGAAAGGTTTATATAAGATGTTGTTTTGGATTTCTAAGGGCTATCATTTTTAAGGGTAGAGTGAACAGCTTTTTATCTGCAGTGAGGAATAAACTCTCAAGAAAATCACTTAAGAATACATATAAAAAAAGATCAGAGGCTTCCAAATATACTAATGATTACAATCCTGTTATTCTGCAATTATGAAATGCAAATATAAACATACAGGGCCTGATTTTGACCCTGGCGGACGGCGGAGGCCGTCCGCCAAGGTACCGCTGCTGAATGACCGCACCGCGGTCAAAAGACCGCGGCGGCCATTTAGACATTTCCTCTGGGCCGGCGGGCGCTCTCCAAAAGAGCGCCCGCCGGCCCAGAGGAAATGCCCCTGCAACGAGGACGCCGGCTCAGAATTGAGCCGGCGTAGTTGCAGGGGTGCGACGGGTGCAGTTTGCACCCGTCGCGTATTTCAGTGTCTGCTTAGCAGACACTGAAATACTTTGCGGGGCCCTCTTACGGGGGCCCCTGCCGTGCCCATGCCATTGGTATGGGCACGGCAGGGGCCCCCAGGGGCCCCGCGGCACCCCCTACCGCCATCCTGTTCCTGGCGGGCGAACCGCGAGGAACAGGATGGCGGTAGGGGGTGTCAGAATCCCCCATGGCGGCGCAGCAAGCTGCGCCGCCATGGGGGATTCTAAGGGCAGCGGTAAACCGGCGGGAGACCGCCGGTTTGCCTCTTCTGACCGCGGCTGAACCGCCGCGGTCAGAATGCCCTGCAGGGCACCGCCGGCCTGTCGGCGGTGCTCCCGCCGACCCTGGCCCCGGCGGTCTTAGACCGCCGGGGTCAGAATAACCCCCACAGTTTGTTGCAGATAATTTGATTGTCATTGCTTACTATGTCATTTCATATAGCACAAACTCAGAGAAAATCGAGATGAAGGGACCCTGGGGGGAGAATTCTGCAGAAACATCTCTTTCAAACAAGTTATAAAGTTTCAGTTTAAAAATGCTCTCACATAGATACATAGGCTCGTTTGAGTGCTGTGACAGGTTGAGTTCAGCCAGCTTCTACTTAAAGTCTAAAGGAATGTTTGGGTTATTCTAGGACTTGCAAGCACGAGAAATATAGTTTTGAAATCTTTCCTAGAAATTCAGTACCTGGCAGCGTTTGATCCAGAGACTACACATATTGTCACCACTTGAAACTATGCATCTTTATGAAATTCTGCAACACTATGGGCCTGATTATGACCATGGCGGACGGCGGAGGCCGTCCGCCAAGGTACCGCCGCAGAATGACCGCACCACGGTCAAAAGACCGCAGCGGCCATTTAGACATTTCCTCTGGGCTGGCGGGCGCTCTCCAAAAGAGCGCCCGCCGGCCCAGAGGAAATGCCCCTGCAACGAGGACGCCGGCTCAGAATTGAGCCGGCGGAGTTGCAGGGGTGCGACGGGTGCAGTTGCACCCGTCGCGTATTTCAGTGTCTGCTTAGCAGACACTGAAATACTTTGCGGGGCCCTCTTACGGGGGCCCCTGCCGTGCCCATGCCATTGGCATGGGCACGGCAGGGGCCCCCAGGGGCCCCACGGCACCCCCTACCGCCATCCTGTTCCTGGCGGGCGAAACGCCAGGAACAGGATGGCGGTAGGGGGTGTCAGAATCCCCCATGGCGGCGCAGCTGGGGGATTCTAAGGGCAGCGGTAAACCGGCGGGAGACCGCCGGTTTGCCTCTTCTGACCGCGGCCAAACTGCCGCGGTCAGAATGCCCTGAGAGGCACCGCCGGCCTGTCGGCGGTGCTCCCGCCGACCCTGGCCCCGGAGGTCTTGTACCGCCGGGGTCAGAATCACCCCCTATATGTAGAGAAAAAATGTGTCACAAAGAATCCATGAACACAGGTATGCTATTTCTGGTTGTGATGGTTGTTTGGTTTCACATGCAAAAGGTTGCAATAAACCATAGAAAACTTAGTTGTCAAACTACTGAGAAAAAATAATGTTTCTACTTAGCACTAATTCAACTCTTCAAACCTATGCGTTCCGAGACAGAGTTACTTGGAGTTTGTGGGCCTTTTTATGACTTAGGCGTCCGGAAAAGCTTATCTGCCAAAGTTCTAAAGGGTAGGTTGTGGCCAGTGTGGTAGCCTTCCCGCCAGGCCCATTACGAGTTTCCCCCTGGGTCAGCAGATGGAAACACAGTTTCTGCCCACTGGCCCAGTGGGAAACGACCTACAGCATTGTCTCCAGCTAATAATAGAGCCAGCAGCAATGCTGTAGTGCGTAGGGTGCACCAGCAAAGCAGGCAGTAAACATTGCAGCAGGGCTGGCAGTGGAGGGGCCTCCCTAAGGCCCCCTGCACCCTGTCTCCACCAGCCTTTTCATGGTGGTGTTACGGCCATGACATCTCTGGCAGAGAAGGGTGTTGTAATCCCCAGGGCAGCACTGCTTGCAGCGCTCCCCTGGGTGGATTAGGACTGCCAACATCGTCAGGCCATTGTGAAGTCGTCATCTAGCGTTGCTGGCGGTCTGACCTGGAGCTATCTCCTGGCGGTATTTTGACTTCCAGGGTCGTAATGAGGTCCTATAACTGCTATGAAGACTCTTTTCATGATATAAAAGTCAGCATCGACCATTCGATATTTCTGAACTATCTAAAATGGTGAATGAAGAAATTGTACAAGAGGAGGCAATTGCTGTTGAGATAGCAAAAGACAGATCACAAAGCAGTCACAGTTCTGCACCTCTCAGTCAAGATCTTCTTGGTCAGCCAATTATTGAGAATGAAGCGGCCATGGCAATGAATGAGGTGGAAACACCTATGCAACAAGCAAGAGAAGAAAATGTTGACTTTGAACATCTAGTTGCATGATGAGCAGAAACAAATATATATAGAAGTCAAAGAAAAAATAGAGCATGGATTCCTGCATGAAAACAGTGAATGCAAGTTTGAAGCCAATTCTTTTATATATTAGTAGACAAGCTGGCAGTGGAAAAAGCTTTTTAATTCAAACGCTGAGCATATATGTTCAGAAGACTACAAACTCTATTTTGTCATGCGATGTAACCGCCCCTCTGGATTAGCTGCTCACAACATCAAAGGAGTTACCTTGCATTGCCTACTTATTCTACCTGTTGAACACATAATAAACTGGAGGATCAAAAGTTGTCTGGTGAGGTTTGTCACAATGTTTCTCGAGTGTTGAAAAATTAAACCTTTTAATCTTTGATGAGGTAGGCATTGTTTTAAACATAATGCTTGCATTTTGCATTTGAGAATGCAACAGATATTGAAGACAGAGTCTAAGGTTCTATGTGGAGGGAAGCATGTAATTGTTTTTAGTCATTTATTACAACATACTCCTGTGAAAGAACAGCCTGTAATTAAGACAATCTTACATGAAGAAGCTCAAAATTCCTTAGAGAGCATTGGAAATGTAAACATTTGGTTGATTTTCCAATACAAATAAATCATTAGAGACATGTGTAAGTCCTCCGATATGCAATATGGAACTATTCTGAAAGACATCAGAGTAGGGATACTATAATTAGAAGGAAAAAAAGTTTGGAAATACAACTTTTAAAGAATATATCTACTTCCAAGAAATCCCCAGCGCAGCTAATGTTTGGATTTATTCAACAACAAAAATCCATTGTGTGTCTAATGCCTTCTCTTAAAAAATGTATCTCTTTCAATGAAAAACTGCTGCAACTGGAGAATGAAGACATTTTAAATATTACAGCAGTCAATACAATGGAACATCAAGGTGTAAGAATATCATTGAATGAAAAACTGCAGTCAAAATTGGATTCTTTAGAAAAGTCTGTTTAAAAAACTGCGGAATTTGAAAAGCGTCTACCTGTTTGTAAGAACGGTATGGTAATTTTGAGTCCAAATTCAAATTTTGAAGAAGGATTAGTTAATGGAGCCATGGGCAAAGTAATTGATTTCATTTTGTACCCAAATAGAAATGAAGTTCAATTCATAGCAATTAAATTTGATGATGTTGCAAGTGTGAAGCACTTTGTTGCTTGCAAAAGACTTGTATGTTCGCAGAAAACAGTTTTCATTTTGTTTAGCTTATGATGTCACAATTCATAAGTCTCAAGGACTAAGTGTAGACTCTGCATTTATTAACATTGGTAGTACTGTATTAAAGAAAGGGATATCAGATGTAGCTTTATCACGAGTTGGCACTCTGTCCGGTTTGTATCTAATAGACTTTGATGACAGCAAATTAAAAGCTGATTCAAGTTACGTGATAGAGTATGCCCATTTGAGAAACCTGTATGAACCTCATTTAGGACAGTAACCAGTCTATGAAAAAGCTAGATTATTACCAAAATTAAAGACTTTGAATGATCATGCTTACTTTCCTGAGAAGAAGAGACAAAACCAAAGACACCAGTTTTAGAGAAAAACAAAAGTAACAAAGGTGGCGAAGTTGTAGGTTATCCGTTTTCTAACATATCTGGAGTAAACTGCTATGCCAATGTAGCTCTTAATGCACTATTCTCTTTACTTGCTCTGGTTCATGCAACTAAACAGAATAAGGATAAAAGATTATGCTCAACACTCTTTATATTGTTAGAACACGTGTCTAGTGATAGAAGTAAAACATATTCTGCATCTCATATAAGAGACCTTATTGATGTGTCCACTGGATCTGTACATTTCACACAAGAGACTCAAGAAGATGAACAAGAATTCTTGAGGATCATACTTGGTATCTTAGAGGAAGAAATGGTACCTATTGAGGAACCATTTGGACTAGGTTGCTCAAGGCAGCATGACTATGAAAATTGTTACTTCTCTTAAAAAACAGAAGTGTATTCAGAATGATTTATTTATTTAACTCTACCAGCCTGTAAAATTATCAGTTTTGACAGGTTAGTGAAAGATGCTTTACAAAATAACATGTACATGAAAAGCAACTCAGATCTTCTATCAATTTTGAACATAAAAGAACTGACAAGCATAATATCTTAATGCTACAGCAATGCAATGCAGATGGAGCTAAGTTGGAAACTCTAATTACAAATTTTAAAGCAGCACAAATTTCAATTTCTAGTAAAACATATACCTGTACAGCCATTATTTTCCATGACAGAGTAAGTGTAACATCTGGACATTGTGCCAGCTATATAAAAAACACAACTGGATAGAAAGAGTGTTATGATACTAATTTTACACTTAAGCAGAGATTACCATAGAAACTACACAATTCTTACCTTCTGTTTATTGAGCTAAAGTTTTAAGGAGGGTTACTACTGGAGAAATGCCATATTACACGTGTGGGACTTTTTATATGACAAAATAAGGCATCATACAGCCTAACAGGAGTGATGTCTTTTTAAGGGATTGTAAATGTTCAAATATTCTTATTATTGCATGGAGTACTAAACTAGAAATGGAGATTACAAACTTTGAACCAGAAGAAACATCTAGAAAAGATACAAAGCAACGCTGCCATAGTTATTTTTCAAGAACAGCTGGAAATTAATAAAAAAACAAAAACATCACAGCTATAGGTGGTCATTATGACATTGGCGCTCATCTGACTGCCACGCCGGCGATGGTGGTAGTATCGCCACCAGAGCGGCAGTACTGACCTCCAAATTAGGACCATGGTAGTGATCCCTCTCATAGACAGTCAATGTACCACCACAACCGCCAGTGAGGTACGACCACTGAACACCGCTGTAGCTATCTCCAGACAAGGATCCGCCCACCATATTATGGCGTAGCAGACTGTCAGGATTTCCAGGGCGTTAGCAATGCCACCAAAAGCCTGGCTTAAACACAACAAATAAAAGGAGACACTCACTTCCTGGGACACAGAGGAGTCCGTGGCGGCCATGGAAACAGAACTTCAAGTCTTCCCGATGCTGTACCATGCCAGGAGCACCAACGCCGACGAAGATGACGATGGTGAGTACAGCCGCCTAGCACACAAGGGAGGGAGGAAGGGGAGAGTGACACACACACGCACATCACACACCATACACACCCAGAACAATCTGCACAGTAAAGAACAGAAAAATCAGCCAGAAGTAAAGAAAGCCAGGACACACACCTTAGGTCCAACCTCTGTATGTTGCTGGACCTGCGCCCACAGCAATTGAAGCAACTAAATACAAGGGCCATTGTCCAGTCCAATGTCAGCCATTAGTCACAGGGCAACTTCCAAGGCCCAACTTGACTCCTGACAGCCCAGTCACTCCACTGGGCAGGGGCATCATGGTGACAGTAGGCAGGCACCTCAGGAGGTGTGGGTATGGGAAGGGGGTGGGGGGTGTATTTGTGTCAAGTTTTTTTTTTTTGTTCTGGACAATCTTGTATTGTTTTGTATTTGGGTGGCCATTGCTGCCTTGGTGGTGTGCACCACCAATGCTTTACAGCTGTTGAATGTCCGCTGTAGTGATTCGTGGGTTCTTATTTGTAAGGCATTGTTTTGGTGGCGTAACGGTATGGGTGCTAGTTCCAACAGTTTATCGCGTTCAGTGCGTCTGGCGGATTTGTGGTTGTGGCTGGTTTATGTCGTTTTGTGGGTGTATGTGTCATAATCTGTCAGGTGGATATTTGCCTCCGCTGGAGTATGTTGGTGGCAGTCACCACAGCGGTATTTGGAATTTACCACCAATGTCATAATGAGGGCCATGGTCTTCTCCTCTTCATTGGATTACTGTACTTTATGACATCATGCGGCCTACCAAGGGTGATGTCTTTAGCCACCTTTTTTATTACTACTATGATTCATATGCATTAATTATATTATGAAAGTACAATATTGTTTAGAAACCTTGATGAGCATAGCTAAAAAGAGTTAGGTTAATATTTGTAGTGAGTATCATACATAGTAATGTTAATTTCAAATAACGTGCTATGTAGTTATGGGTTTTTTTTAAAAGTCCATGTAGCTGTTTTCCCCCCACTGTTCAAGGATGAGTATCTATATGCACTTAATTTACAGTGCACAACTATTGAAGCTGAGAACAGTAGACAAAGGGAAAGTGACATGCTTAAGTAAGGTTTGTAATTTTTTTACAGACTTTTCTTGTGTCTTGTAATTTATGCTAGTATTTCTATTACATATCGACAAAATTTAAAACATGAGTTATTAATTTGAAACTGTAACTTTTATTTACGTTTTCTCGCCACTTTAAACAGATTAATGGACTTTTTATTGCTGTAATGAAGGTAACTAATCATACCTCACACACCCAGACACACACTGATGCATACAGTAACATGTCAAGGCACACATTGATGCATACACAAACACATGCAAGCAGACACTGATGCATACAGTGACACAGCCAAGCACACACGGATGCATACATTAACACACCCAGGCACACACTTATGCATATTCTGTCACACCCAGGCACATACTGATGCATACACCAACACACCCAGAGACACAGTAATGCATACATAAACCCATTTGTGCATACACTGATGCATAAAGTAACATGCAACAGCACACTGACGTATATACTGAGAGATCCAGAAAGACACTCACTCTTACAGTTACAGATCCAGACACACCGATGCATAAACAAACATAGCCAGGCATACACTTCTGTATTCACTGACACACCCACTCACACACTGATGCATACACTGCCATACCCAAGCACACACTGATGCATACATAGACACACCCAGGGACACATTAATGCATACTACACTGGCACATCCAGAAACATACTCATGGATATGCTGACAGATCTAAGCACACACTGATTGTGAGAAACAGGGCTGATTGCAGAAGCCCCCTAACTTTTTGCCCCCATTTTTCACTTCTTGCTGGTGTTTTCCTGCCTCTGGTGGTGCCCTGGGTACTGCTAACTAGTCAAAGGGCTTTTGCTCTGTTTAAAATGAGTATGCAAATTAGGCAAATATAATTGGCTATGTCAACCTACCTATAAGTTCCAAGTATATGGTAGGGCATGTAGGTTTAGGGACCCCAGCATAGGTAGTCCACACATAAGTGCACTGATGAGGTGCCCAGTGTAATTTTAAAGGCAGGCCTGCCTTGCTGGCTGCTTTTAAACTAAAGTTATATGCAAATTCAACTTTGGAATTAAAAGTACTTCCAAAGTCTTAAACTACCTTATTTTTACATATAAGTCACCCCTAAGGTGTGCCCTATGCGCCCCTAAGGTTGGGTGCCATGTAACGATAAGCAGGGACCTTATAAAAATTGTTTTATAAGCCCTGGTGAGGTACAATAGCCAAATTTGTTTTTCCCTCACTGTAGTTAATGGCCTCCATAGGCTAAAATGGGGAGACTGCATTTTAATTATCAAAGGCCCCTTAAGTGCCAGATATCTTGAGTTTTTTATCAAATTAATTGTTATACTAAATCCCACAACTTACTATTGTTGGATTTAATATAATTAGTTCTGGTAAAGCATTTTAAAACTCTACCTGAAAGTTGCCAACTTCAGCTCTTTAGTGCCCTTCTCTGATTGGCCAGCCCCTGGCAGCCTGGCCAGGCTGCCTTGATGAGATGTGAAGTGGCCTGGGCTGAACACAAAGGATGTGCCTGTGGGAGGAGATTTGCTTCAGCAGATAGTGAAGCAGGATGGGGGTAGAGCGGCCAAACTGGTCTTCAATTGCAGGGAAGGACATTTGGAGCAACTCAGGACTTCCCTCACATCCTGCAACCCAAGACAATTAGGTGCCCTCTTGATTTGAGAGGAAGAGGACAGGAGAGGGGTGTGTTTAGGATTTTTAGCCACACCAGTGAGTGGGCTCAGCCAGATCTAACCTCCAAAAATCACTTTCAGCAATGTTGGATTTTTGAAGACTGTTGCTCCCTGGGAGGGGAAGGAGCCTGCATGTGATTGGACAACCAGGACCCCCCTGCTTTCCACCCAGGAGCAAGGATAAATATGGCAGAGCTGCACCCACACCTCAGATCCCTACAAGGAACAAGGCAAAGAAGAAGAAGGACTGCCCTGCTAGACCTCTGACCTGCACCTGGACACTGCACACTGAAGGACTGCACCAGCTGCACACTTGGGCTTCACCACTAAAAGGACTTTGTCTGTCTTCTACTGCTTCAAGAAGGCACTCCTTGTTTGCTGCAGGTAAAAAGGAGCTGCCCAGCGTCCCCTGCATCATGTCCTGCAAGCAGAGCCCAGCTGACCAGCGTCCAGTGGCCATTTAAGGATTCTGACTGGGTGCATTCTGGGAATTGTATTCCCAACTCCAAAGCACAACTCAGAGCTTCTGGAACCTTGGATCAAGCTGTGGACACTTCAAGGACCCACAAATGACCTATGGAAGAAGATCCAGAAATTTGGAGACGTTTGGAGCAACTCCATAAGTTGAAGACATGCATTGTGGGAGTTGTAGTCCCAGACCCCAAGAGGCAAACCAGAGCCTTTGAACCCTTGGCTTCTGCTGTGGACCTCTTTCCTGAATCAAGAAATACTTCTGGAAGTAAGAAGAACAGTGTTACCTCATGGGTGGCCTGAACTCTGGACTTTGTCACTGTCCAGTGTGACCTTTCTTTTTTTTAGCCCTTTGAGCATTAGTTGTTTCTATGCACTAGAAAACATTAATTCTTTAAAAATTCATATCTCCGGTTCACCTTATCCGATTTTAATAATTTTGGTGTCATTTTAAAGACAAAAATAAAAATTCATTTTATAAATTGTTTTTGGATTTTTGTTGTGTTTTGTGTTTTACTTTTTTGGTGATCTTTAAGTGCTTTACACACTTAAGTTAAGCCTTGTCGCTCATTGTCAAGCTACCGAGGGTTGAGGTGGGTTTAATTTATTGAGACCTAACTGGACCTAAGTCGGGTTAGTGGCCTATTGCTAAGTGTAGGTTCTTACCTACCCTTACCAATAATCCACTTTTCAAAACTGATGCATACACTTACAGATCCAGGCACACACTGATGCATGAACTACCACACCCATGCACACACTGATGCATAAACGGACACACCCAGAGACACACTAATGCATAATCTAACACATTTGGGTACACACTGATTTATACAGTGACACGTCCAGGCACACATTGACACATACATTAAGACACCCAGGAACATACTGGTGCACACACTGACACAGTTATGAACACAATGATGCATACACTAACATATCCAGGCACACACTTATGCATACACTACCACATCCAGAGACACAATGAAGCATACACTCACACATCCAGGGACACACTCATGCATACAGTGACAGATCTAAGCACACGCTGATCTATATACTGACACATCCAGGCATAAATGCTGCATTAATTGACACACCCAGTCACACACTGCTGCATACACAACCACACCCGGGCACTTATTGTTGCACTCACGGAGACCCCTAGGTACACACTAATGAATACTTTAGCACACCCAGGTAGACACTGATTTATACAGTGACGCACCTAGGCACACACTGATGCCTACACTGACACACCCAGGAAAATACTGATGCATACACTGACACAGTCATGTACACAATGATGGTTACACTAACATATCCAGGCACACGCTGATGCATACATTATAACATTCAGAGACACACTGATGCATTCTCTGACACATCCATGCACACACTGATGCATAGACTGACACACGCTTATTCGTATACTGACAGATCCAGACTCACATTAATGCATACACTGACAGATCCAGCACACACTAAACATATACTGACACAGCCAGGCACACACTGATGTATTCACTGACATATTCAGTGATATACTCATGCATAAACTAACACACACAGGCACACTATTATTCGTACACTGAGAGAACAAATGCATACTCTAATTCATTCAGGCACACACTGACTTGGACACTGACACACCCAGGCACACATTGATGCATACACTGACACACCCAGGAGCACACTGATGCATACACTGACACAGCCAGGTACACTATCATCCATAAACTAGAAAAATGAAAACATTGACACAACTCTTCATAGAATATATGGCGATTCTAAAAAGAATATTTTATTGTGAAGTTTTTACAAACATTTTTTTTTTCTTTTTGAAAAAAGGGTTAAGAAACCAACGTTTATAATGAAAAAAAACTGTATGCAAAACTGTTTCATATTGAGAATCTTGTTTTGGTAACTGAAAAAGAATTTAAATATATTAACAGCGGTGGCTCTTCACCTTTTCAAGAACAATTATAATATCAGCATTTTCCTTAAGCACAACTTCTTGGCACTTGCCACAATGGTTCACAATCTCCTTGAGCTCATTGTAAACTAGTGAGAAAGATATAGTTTGCAGAGCTGGGGTACCCAAAGAAAAAGATGGACCTGGTGCAGAAGGATCAGCAACTTTCTCCCTCATGTAGCTCAGATATGTTCATTCATGGTACGTTTTCAAATGTTTCCCCATGGTGATGTACCATAACTGTACTTTTTTCAGTGCCTCTAGAAAGGTTTCTTCTGCATAGAGTGCACTCGACATATCTGGCACAAGCTTTTCTTTCAGAACCAGGAAAGGGGAACCATCTTCACACATCACTTTCCTTTTTCTGACCTTAAAGCATATGTTCATCCTCTTCCTCCAAGGTAGCATCTCCACCTTCTGCCATTCACATTTCCAAGTAACAAGATGCAGCCTTCTTCTGGAACAGATAACACCAAAATGACTGTTGGGTCTGCTTTGCTTGAAAGCCTGGGTGTGGTTCTGATGAACCAATGGAAAGGTAGAATTTTCATTTTTCTTCCGACTCTGCGGATTTTGTGACAAATCTGCGGATTTGATGGATCTTCAAAGTACTTTGATTCTATATAGATAAACAATACATCCTCTTAGTAGGTCTGCAATTTATCCAATGTTATACTATATTTTAATTTGCAATCAATTTATGAGAGAAATCGGTGAATCTGCGGATCCTAATACAAACTTAAACATGGTTGGAGGAAAAACCATAGAGTTCATTCACACAGCAGGTTGCAGGTCCACCAAAAAATCTGCAGATCTCAATTTTTTTGCACAAACAAAAAATGAATTAGCTGTGCAATAAATCTTTTCTTATATTATAATACTTAGCATAAATAAACTTAATTCCTTTTACATATTGTTTGCAATTCCTTTAACTTAATTTCTGTTTTCTACCAAACAATTGATTCATAATACATTACAGGGGTCATTACAACCCTGGTGGTTAGTGATAAAGTGGCGGTAATACCGCCAACAGGTTGGCGGTAAATACCTCCAAAGTATAACCATGGAGGAAAGAGCTCAGAGAGCCAGCCACTTTAACACACCGACCGCCAGGGCAAAATCAACAGGCAGTAACCCCCTACAGCCAGGCGGAAGACAATGTTCCGCCCACTGTATTAATACAGTCTAATCCTCCACCTTTTCTGGGGCGGTACCAACAAAATCAAAAGCCTGTCGGAAACAGAGCTCAGAAGTTAGGGGACTCACCTGTGGAGACTCAGGGTAGAACCACACAGCCATATAGGCCGAGCTGCATGTCTTCCTCATGATCTTCTATGTACTGCTCCACTACGACCACCAACGATGGCAAAGATGACTACCGTGAGTACAGCCGCCTGGCACACAGGTGAGGGGGGAGGAAAAAGAGAGTGACACACACGAAACACCCAACACCAGACACACAAGCAGATGAAGCAACATATAATATTTACCCCGTACCCTTCAGGAATAATGCAAGGACAACTACAATACATTAAAAAGAGTGTAATAAGATAAAATAGTAGCAATACGTGCATTCAAATAAAAAAGTATGTACATATTTACAAATGTAGGGACACTGCCCACTCCTCAATGTTCGTGGGCCACAGGGCCACATTGCAAAGTCCAAGGCCCCACTTGACTCCTGAAACAACATGGAGAGAACACTGCAGGGGCATCAGGTCAAAAATAGGCATGCAGGACGGGTAACGGGGGGCACCCAGCCGGAAGATGGTAAAATGCCACTGGTCCTGGAGGGGGTAACATGCCCTGTGCTTGGTCCTGAAGAGTGCAAGGCCACAGTCTCTCAAGAGGGTGACTTCCCCATATGCTCTGGATGGGGCCACATGCCCAATACTCTGTCCTGGGGAGTGCAAAGCCACAGTCTCTCAAGTGGGTGACTTGCCCACATGCTCTGGAGGGGGCAACATGCCCTGTGCTTGGTCCTGGGGATTGCAAGGACACAGTCTCTGGAGTGGGTGTCTTTCCCACTGGTTCTAGAGGGGGCATCGTGCCCAGTGAGCTTCATTCTGAGGAGGATGGAGTGAGTGGATGGCATCTCCACGGGTTCTGGAGGGGGCATTGTGCCCAGTGAGCTTCATCCTGGCGAGGATGGGGTGAGTTGATGGCATCTCCACTGATTCTGGAGGGGGCATTGTGTCCTGTGATGCAGATCTTGGGGAGTGCAAGGTCACAGTCTCTTAAGTGGGTGTCATACCCACTGGATTTGCAGTAGGCAGGCCTCACAACAGCCCATAGACGCAGGTCTACAGAATGTCTGCCGGTGGTGACAGCTGTTTAGTGGTGGCAGTGGTGCTGCTCCTGCTGGTGGTGGTAGTGGGGGGAGGCTCCAGCCCATCCCCTGCAGCCTCGGATGGCTGCCCACTGGTGCTGTTGCTGCTGGGGTTGGTGGGGGGAGGCTCCAGCCCATCCACTGCAACCTTGGACGGCTTCCCACTGGTGCTGGTGGTGGTGCTGGTGGCAGTGCTGCTGGCAGAGTTGGTGGTGGTGGTGGGGGGAGGCTCCAGCCCATCTCCTACAGCCTCAGACAGCTGCCCACTGGTGGTGCTGCTGCTGGTGGTGGTGGGGGGAATCTCCAGCCCATCCCCTGCAGCCTCGGACTGCTGCCCACTGGTGATGGTGGTCGGGCTGGTGATGGTGCTGCTGGCGGAGCTGCTGGTGGTGGGGGGGAAGGCTCCAGCCCATCCCCTGCAGTCTTGGCGGCTTCCCATTGGTGCTGCTGCTGGTGGTGGTGGTGGAGGGAAGCTCCAGCCTATCCCCTGCAGCCTCGGACAGCTGCCTACTGGTGCTGGTGGTGGTGCTGGTGGCGGAGCTGGTGGTTGTCATGGGGGGAGGCTCCAACCCATCCCCTGCAGCCTCAGATGGCTGCACCACCATGGTTGGTGATGGGGTCTTCGACTGAGTCCCAGCACCAGGCCCCTTGTCCTTCCTCCCTGCTGGTGCAGGCCCCTTTCCCTTCCTGCCAACAGCTGGGGATGGCTCCTTGTCCCTTTTGGCAGCAGCTTGGGCTGGGTCCTTTCCCCTTTTGGCAGCAGCTGGGGCTAGCTCCTTGCCCTTCCTTCCTGCAGCTGGGATTGGCTCCTTGCCCTTTCTTCCTGCAGCTGGGGCTGGCTCCTTGACCTTCCTTTCAGCACTTGGGGCAGGCACCCTTTCCATCTGACTGGCTGGTGGCCGGGATCCTTTCCCACTTGGATTTGCTGGGGACACTACTGTCCCCATGGACTGGGTGGCTGAGGTGCTTGCCTGGGTTTTGACCACCCTGGCCTGACGTGAAGGACGGGGGGAGGGGTAGGGAAGAGGTTAACGGTGAAGAGGAAAAGCTTCTTAGGGACATTGGGGTGGGAATAGGGAGATGGTTTGGGGTAGACGATGAGGGAGTGGTTGTAGGAGGTGTCAGTCTGCGGTGTTTGGGTGCAGGTGCATGGGCTGGATGTTGTTGTGAGGTGGATGGCTGTTTTAGTCACTGAGTGCTTGCGTTTGTGTATTTTGGGAGGAGGGGGCACAGACACAGTGGGAGAGGACACAGGGGACGTGTGCATGGATGTGGGGGTGGTGACTGCCAGTTAGGTGTGTGTTTTGATAGGTGTGCTGGTGATGGTGGTAGTGGATGAGGATGTAGTGCAATCAGTTGTGAGTGGGGATGCAACTGGGAGGGAGTGGAGGACGAGGAGGAAGGGGTCACAGTGGAGGCAGTGGATGTTGGTATGTCTGCATCTGGATTGTGTTTGTGTGAGTGCCTGTGGGATGAAGTGTGGTACTTGTGTTTGCTATGTCCACTCTTGTGTGTGTCCTGTGTGCATGCTCGTCTGCCTGTGTGCTTGGGATAGGTTGGGGTTGAGGGAAATGGGATTTGGTAGAAGAAGTTGGAGGGGGGGAGGGTAGAAACAGGGACAATGGCTGCCATCAGACAGGAGGCCAGAGCCTGGATTGGTCTCTGTTGGGCCGCCAAGCCAGTGTGAATGCCCTCCAAAAATGCACTGGACTGTTGCATTTGGGCTGCAGGCCCTGGATGGCATTCACAAAGGTTGACTGCCTAACAGAGAAGGATCACAGGAGGTCAATAGCCTCCTCATTCGGGGCAACAGGGCTAACTGGGGCAGGGGCTGAGGTGCCTGGGGCAAAGGAGATGCCCACCCTCCTGGTTAAGTGGGCACAATAAACTCACTGAGGGGCTGCTGGGACGGCGGTGCTGGTACAGAACGTTGCAGATGTATCCGTAGCTGGGGTTGTCACAGAGGTGTCTGCCACTACCAGGGAGCTTCCATCAGAGGAGGTCCCCTCCAGTCTCCGCCGTGGTGCTCCCCTCGCCCTCTGTCCCACTGGTGCCCTCACCATCGGTGGACTCGGCATACTGGCTCCTGTGGGATGCAGCTCCCTCCGTTGCTGGTGCCTTTGCTCCTCCGCTAGATGATGCTAATGCACATAAGAACAGGATGACAAAACAAAAAGGGGGGAGAAGAGACAAAGGGTACACTTGGTCAATGGAGGCACCAACACCACTGTTGGCGTACACAACACACTCACACACAGGGAACAGCCCTATTCACTAGGCAATGCACTACCAGTTACAATGCTAGTCACCAGGCCATGGGTAGGGACACATACCGCTAACTGCAGCATACCTGAGACCCACACACCCCTGCCCAGTAGTGGATGCCTACTAGCTAGGTTGGAGGAATTTCACATCAGAACCCTGCCCAACATGGGACCTACTCTGCCATGTCAGGCCTGGCCTAGGGTCACCCACAGGCCCACATCCCCCCATCCGGATACCACCCCACTAGGCACAAGTAGTAATGATGGGCACTGTACTCACCCCCTTGTTGCTGCTGTGATGCCCCCAAGAACCCATCCAGCTCCAAATAGGCCACAACCAGTATGTGGGCCATCATTGGGATCAGGGTTCAATGGGCACCTCTTCCTCGTTGGGAGGCCATCCCCAGCTGGGCCTCTGCCGTCTTTCGTGCCCAATGTCTCAGGTCCTCCCACAGTTTTCAACAGTGGGTGCTCTTCCTGCAATAGACCCCCAGGGTCTGCACGTCCTTGGTGATGGCAAGCCATATACCCTTCTTTTGATGGACATTGACCTGCAGGGAAATACACACAAGGACATTGGTCAGACCATCCTGCCTGTTACACTCATGGCCCACCATGCCCCTTCCCATCCTCATTAGCACAGACTTGGGCCAGCATACATGCTGCATGCTGCACAGGGCCCATCCACCAAGCCCCCCCTACATGAAGCCTTCACACACAGCACTCCATGCATTCATGCCCCATGCATCGTACTCACATGCTGGTCTGTAGGCCAGACAGCAGTAGGTACTGGGGTAGGACCCCATCCACTTATTGCTTCAACTCCACAGAGGTGAAGACAGGGGCTCTTTCCCTAGTCACACGCGCCATGGTAGGTTCCAGACACTGGTCACAGCAGCACATGCAGTGCAGGTCCTCTCCTGTAGAGGGTCAGGTAGCAAGTGAGTGAACAGATAGAAAATGGTGGTCACGTCCACGGCAGTGCATTCCATCACCGCCGGCGTATATCACCATTGGCCACTGTACCCCATAGGGCCCAATGATAACCAATGAGGAGCTGCACTGCGGTGCCTGACCACCTCCCTCAACGGTACACAACATCAGCGGAATTACCTAATTTCCACCTGTCCCTCCATACTGGACAGGCGGACGCCATTTCGGGGGCGGCAGGCCATGGATCCTAACTGCGTCACAGTTTACGATTTCACATTCTGGACATATGCCACCAAAATATTGTAACAATCACAATATGCATTGAACTGTAGTGGTTACAATGTACAGATAATGACCAGCTGCTCACTCTTTTACCCCATAGATAGCAACCACTGCAGATGAATAGATGAATAGGAGATGGAGACATCCCCCATGTACTGACCCCTTGTGGACTTGGCAACAATAGAGGACAGGCACATTATCCTCACCTACAGACTTGACAGGGCCACACTTACAGAGCTGTGTGCCCAATTGGAGCCTGACCTGATATCTGCTATCTGTCACCCCACTGGGATCCCCCCTCTTCTGCAAGTGCTATCAGTGCTCCATTTCCTGGCAACAGGCTCCTTCCAAGTGAAGGGGGCTTGGCAGCAGGAATGTCACAGCCAGTGTTCTCAATAGTGCTGACCAGAGTGTTGTCTGCCCTGATAAAACACATGTGCAGCTACATCGTTTTCCCCCCATGTGGAGGATTGGGCCACAGTGAAGGGTGACTTCTATGAAATAGGACATATCTCCAACATCATTAGTGTGATTTATGGGACACATATTGCATTTGTCCCCCCCCCCCGGCAAAATGAACAGGTCTTCAGAAATCGTAAAAGTTATCATTCGATTAATGTGCAGATGGTGTGTTTGGTGGACCACTACATCTCCCATGTCAATGCTAAGTATCCAGGCTCGGTGCATGATGCTTTTATCCGGAGGAATAGCAGCATCCCAAATGTGATGGCCCAACTCCAGAGGCACAGGGTGTGGCTAATAGGTGAGCCCTGGTTCCCACCCAGTGGATATTGGTGTATGGGTATGGTGTGGCCATATGGCATAGTGTGTGGCTAACAGTTGCCCCTCGATATTTGCAGGTGACTCTGGTTACCCCAACCTATCATGGCTACTGACCCCTGTGAGGAATCCCAGGACAAGAGCAGATGAACGTTACAATGAGGCACATGGGCGAACAAGAAGGATTGTTGAACGAACATTCGGCCTCCTAAAGGCCAGGTTTCGGTGCCTCCATCTAACAGGTGGATCCCTATGCTATCCCCCCAAGAAGGTCTGCCAGATCATCGTGGCATGCTGTATGTTGCACAACCTTGCCTTCTGATGCCATGTGCCTTTTCTTTCAATGACACACAGGTAAGACAGTGTTATTTCACATTTCATTAACAGTTTGATGTTTGACATTGTCACTGGCAGGCTGTGGATTCCTACTTCTATGCCCACTCACTGTACCCATTGGTATCTCTTTTTGCAGATGTTGGTGCCCCATAATTGGTCCTGGTGTGTTCACTGCAGCCAACTACTGGTCTTTCCTATGTAAACCTTACTGTACAGTTGAATTGCAATTTTTTAACCTTGTTAAACGAATACATTTTGAAACAATCTGACATACTCCATATTTTTTCAAAGTGTGTTTATTGCAGTGTACTGAAGAAAAGGAGGAAGTGCAATGGGCTGGGGTGATGATGGAGGAAAGTCCAGGTTAGAGTCTACTCTATTTGTGGCACAGGTGCATTGTCCAAGGGGGCATAGGAAGGGGAGCAATGGCAGTTCAAGGTGGACAGAGTGAGACACAAGGGTGACAATCAGGAGAGTCTTTTTTCCTGGTGGGGGTAATTGGAATAGTCTCTGGCTTCTGTCTGGATCGCAGGGAACATTTGCGGGGTGGTTCTCCTTCTGCAGGGGGAAGGGTGATGGTGGCCTGTTGGTCCTGTGGCGGGGCCTCCTGTTCTCTAGCGGCACCGGAGGTGGAGGGCTGTTCAGTAGTCTGGCTACTGTCAGGTGCCCGCTGGTGTGCCATTGCCTCCCTCATACTGTTGGCCATGTCTGTCAGCACTACTGCAATGGAGACCAGGGTTGTGTTAATGGACTTCAAGTCCTTCCTGATCTCCAGGTACTGTCCCTCCTGCAGCCGCATGTTCTCCTGCATCTTGTCCAGGATCTGGCCCAGCGTATCCTGGGAATATTGGTATGCTCCCAGGATCGCAGTGAGTGCCTCCTGAAGAGTCGGTTCCCTGGGCCTGTCCTCACCCTGGCGCACAGCAGTCCTCCCATCTTCCCTGTTGTCCTGTGCCTCTGTCCCCTGAACCGTGTGCTCAATGCCACTGACCCCAGGTCCCTGATTGTCCGCCGTGGTGATTCGTGGGTTATAATGTTGTGGGCGTAGTTCTGTTGCCGTAACGGTGTGGGTTTTGATACCTCCAGTTTATCACTGACCTTTGGGCTGGCGGATTTGTGTGTGTAGCTGAATAGTGCCGGATTGGTGTGTGTGTGGCATAATATGGTTAGCAGATATCCGCTGCGGCGGCGGTATGTTGGCGGCAGTCAGCATGGCGGTAAGTGGGATTTACCGCCAACGTCACAATGAGGGCCTATGTCATATCAGTACACAATGATGATAGAATTAAAAAAATAAATACACAAGGAATCACAATATTTTTCCTTACCATAGTAAATACATTTAGTAAAATGAAAAGTTTTGCACGGAGGAAATAATATAGCAAAGTGCATTGAAAAAAAACATAGAAATCCACTGAAAAACCAAAATGTTACAGGGATGTTCTAGTTAGGAAATATAATTTTTTTTAAACCTTAGAAATGTATTGAACAACCCAAAGGTAACAGGGATGTTATAGTTAGGTTCTGAATTCACTAGTACAAAACCTTAGGAATTCAGCAGTTATAGTTAGCTGAGCTAACTATAACTTGTGGCCCCGTAATGTACTGACTGCACCAAAATTGCCACTTGCACATCCACCCACTCCCCCACACTGTCACTGACACAGACACTCTCTTACACATACAGCCACTCATACAACCACTCACCCACCCATAGAGTCAATGACTCACCAACTCACAAACTGATACAGTCATTAACGCACCCATACCCTTACGCATATAAGCACTCACACACCCACACACCCGTACAGCTACTCACATACCCACTGACTCAACCAAATGCCATCACTCACACAGCTACTTGCTCACCCACACGCCTACTTTCACATGCACCCACTCTCCCATACAGGAAGTGACTCAACCACTAATTCATCCATAGACCCACTCACACATCCATGCAAGCACTTGTAGTCACTGGGTTATGTAATCAGTGATTTGACTAGTCATATCATGGGTGATGTAATATGTGTGGTCACATGTAGTGCATTACAGGGGTGCAAGTTATAGTTAGCTCAGATAACTATAACTGCTGAATTTCTAAGATTTCTAAGATTTCTAAGATTTTTAATGAGTAAATTCAGATCCTAACTATAACGTCCCTGTAACCTTTGGTTTTGTCAGTGAACATATGTATATATAGATGCAGAGAGAGATAGCTATATAGTATATCTAGATATCTATCTATATAGATATGTAAATATATCTCCAGGAAAGTAGTGACTCAAACAGATAGTCTCATCAAAGAACAAAAATATGGGCCTGATTTTGACCCTGGCAGACGGCGGAGGCCGTCCGCCAAGGTACCGCCGCTGAATGACCGCACCGTGGTCAAAAGACCGAGGCGGCCATTTAGACATTTCCTCTGGGCCGGCGGGCGCTCTCCAAAAGAGCGCCCGCCGGCCCAGAGGAAATGCCCCTGCAACGAGGACGCCGGCTCAGAATTGAGCCGGCGTAGTTGCAGGGGTGCGACGGGTGCAGTTTGCACCCGTCGCGTACTTCAGTGTCTGCTTAGCAGACACTGAAATACTTTGCGGAGCCCTCTTACGGGGGCCCCTGCCGTGCCCATGCCGTTCTCCAAAAGAGCGCCCGCCGGCCCAGAGGAAATGCCCCTGCAACGAGGACGCCGTCTCAGAATTGAGCCGGCGTAGTTGCAGGGGTGCGACGGGTGCAGTTTGCACCCGTCGCGTACTTCAGTGTCTGCTTAGCAGACACTGAAATACTTTGCGGAGCCCTCTTACGGGGGCCCCTGCCGTGCCCATGCCATTGGCATGGGCACGGCAGGGGCCCCCAGGGGCCCCGCGGCACCCCCTACCGCCATCCTGTTCCTGGCGGGCGAACTGCCAGGAACAGGATGGCGGTAGGGGGTGTCAGAATCCCCCATGGCGGCGCAGCAAGCTGCGCCGCCATGGGGGATTCTGAGGGCAGCGGTAAACCGGCGGGAGACCGCCGGTTTGCCTCTTCTGACCGCGGCTGAACCGCCGCGGTCAGAATGCCCTGCAGGGCACCGCCGGCCTGTCGGTGGTGCTCCCGCCGACCCTGGCCTCGGCGGTCTTGTACCGCCGGGGTCAGAATCACCCCCTATATTTCCACTGCAACATAGTTGTTATTCGTTTCCTTGTGACTCATTGTATCCTTTGGGATCCAGATTTTTACCCGGGCTGGCTATTGTTTTCATGTGATCCTTCATTTCCTAATGGCTACTGGGACATATTAATATATATATATATATCTATATATATATTATTTTTTTCACTGAATAAACCAAAGGCTACAGGGACGTCACTGTTAGGCTCCCATTTTAAATGTACAAAACCCTAGAAATTCACCTGTTATAGTTAGAGTTATCTCAATTAACTATAACTAGTGCCCTGAGGTAACTATATCTCACGCCCCCACCATGTATAGTTTTCATTCAGAAATGTTACTGCAAATATAACATTGATATTATCAATGATGTTATCAAAGATGTCATGAGTGCTGTAATTTGTGGGGTAATTAGCAGTGCATGGCGAGGACGTGAGTTATAGTTACCTTAGGGCACAAGTTAGGGTTACTTGAGATAATTCTAACAATAACAGGTGAGATTCTATGGTTTTGGGAAGCAGCAGGCAGAGCCCAGATGCTCTGCTGCTAGCATTAGTCAGGGGTGGTCCCTCCCCTTACATGGATACTCTGTTGTGCTGCTGAGAATGCAAGCTCAATGAGTTCAGCAAAACTGAGCAGGATCTGCCGGCTGTGTTGTGTGGCATGTTTGCCAGTATACGTGTATCTTTTCCCCCAACTTGGATAAATGCTCCATTGTGGAGAAACGGACATGAGGAAGCCTGGGCAAACCTGAGGTTACAGGCATGTGGATGCGGTTGGAGGCTGTCTGAAGATTGGAGACTGTCCAAACAGCACCAACAGGTAGGCTGTGGTGTGAGCGGCTGCTGACAGGCTGAAGGACTCCCTGAGGTAAGCCTCCATCTACCGCAAGGAGTTGTGGTAAAAGGTCTGGCCAGATGGAGCAGGGGGTGCAGTAGAAGGCCTGCTTGTTTAGATGACGAAACATCTAGAGGGACAAATAAAGTCCCTGCTTTTACTTCTGGCATAATCAGGTGTACAGTAACAAGCGCTAAAGAATATCCTCTATCTCAGAAAGTAGTAAATTGACCAGTGGGAAAAGAAACAAGATTTGAGGAGCAGAGGTGTATTGCGACTGAATCAACAAATGCAAGATTAATTTTGAATGTAGAGCAGTTCTGAATTTTTCATATCGGGTTCTGTTCCACCATTAGCTTTGGGGGAGGAACAGACTGTTATTGATAGCATGGGAAATAGTGTACATTAAATTCTGAAGATTTGCAGCCAATGGCCCAGAACTGTGTCAGTGTCATGAGCAGAGATTTTCCATCTCAAACTAAGTAAATGAAAACATTGTGCAAGATACTTTTGATTGAAATTAAAGATTTGAGGCAGCAGCAAGCCCAGGAAATTGAAAAATTACAGCAAAGATTGACTAGAACTGGGCAGAAATCTGAGTCTTTTGAGCAATTTGCTAGAAGCTGCAAGAGGCTGAACAAAGAATTTCTGATTTAGAGGATGAAATGCACACCAGTAACAAAAAAGTTTGGGATGAGCAAAAGAGGGTGCGGTATCTAGAAACCAAGGAAATGGAAAATCATTCAAGACATTCTAACCTCCAGATTCTGGAGAGAAGTGAGTCTCAAGGCTCAGGACAAAGTGCAATACAGCTAAGGGACTCACTTATTAGAAGGCAAAATTTAGCAGACATGCCAGCTGATTTGACAATTATGAGGGCACATAGAGTCCCAGCATTTCAGATTGTAAATGTAAAGTTTACTTGGCCAATTTTGGTTAAATTTTTAGATAATCGGATCAAATAACAGATTTTGAAAATAGCAATCAACAAAAAAATGTTTCCAGTATTGGAAAAACCCTTTCGGTATCAGGGGCTCGACGTCAGATAGTGTTTGAAAGACTGGCTAAAGAAATCAAGCACCTGGGGCCCAAGCCTCGCTATTTCAGCACTCAAAGCTCAAAGTACTGTCAGTGGGACAATTTTATGTGTTTAAAGTAGTAGAAGAAGCTCAAGCTTTTCTTCCAAAAATTTCAAAATCTTGAATGACTGGAATGTTAGCAAGATGAGAAAAAAAGAGCATGAGAAAATTGTTCTGAGTTTCAGGTGGGCATAAGGCATGGTTATGAGGGAGTTGTATTGTTTACTTGTAGGGTTAGGGGCTATTTGTATGGTGGATGTAAGGGGAGGGGCACACCACGTACGCTGGGTAAAATGACAGGGCACCCTTCTAAGAATGGAACCTTGCGGCAGGGGGTGGTGGGGTACCCCCGGTACCAAGGAAGGGCGGATTGGGTACAGTGGTGGAGGGGCAGTTTAGCAATAAAAAATGTGGTATGAATGAAGTGTGATCAGTTTCAAGAGGGTTTTGAATACAAGAATCAAACATATAATCAAGGCAGCAAGTACAGGGTGTTAGGTCATGCAGTGTTTATTTGTTTTAAGTACTGGAGTAATGCAATATGTTAAAATCTTATCATGCAATGTGAACGGGCTGGAGAATAGGGGGAAAGTGGACCATTGATAAAATGGCTTTTGTATTATCAGCCAGATATTATTTATCTCCAGGAAATTTATTTGAAAAGCAATACTCCAAAGAGGTGCTTTCCTGGAGGGTTCTCTCAAATGTATTTTTGTTCAGCAGCAGCAGCGATGGCACTTTGTCCCCGATTTTGTTCACATTTTTTATTGAGCTGTTGGCTATTAGAATTCGTGAAAATGATCGGACAGCTCCTCTTCTGATAGGTATGTCCCAGATAAAATTGTTCACTTATGCTGTGATATTTTATTTAAAAGCAGAAGCCAAGAATATTCATTGGGTAATTGATGAGATTAAAGGCTTCATGAACAAAGGAGGTTTTAAAATGAATGATGTTAAAATTGATTTTTTGCTATTCAATTAATCTATACTAGATTTGCCAGTCTGCCTGTAATTGTTACCTCTGCTCACAGAAAGATATCTAGGAATCTACGCCATCAACTAATTTGTGGATCTTTTCCAACTTAATTATACTGCAACTCTTAACAAAATTAAAGCGCTAATAGAGAGATGGTCCTTATTTCCTCTGACTTAAAGAGAGAGATGTGCGTTATTTGAAATGTCAATCCTGCCTTTGCTTTTTTTCCTTTTTATTCATCTACTTTTAATAATACCTGATGCATATATTAGAGAACTCAACACAATTTTTCGAAAGATTTTATGGCAAAGTAAAACCCCTAGGGTGAAGAAGGAAGTATTAGAAACAAGAGGGCCTGGCTCGGTCTCATGTGAAGACTTATTATCAGACAGCCCTTCTGGACAACCTGAATAGACTCTCTACTCTAGATTCAGGGTATGATTGTCTCTTTTTAAACCTTTGTTTAAACTCCTGGTATTTTTTAAGATGGCAAAATTACCCAAGGAGTTGAAACATAAGACATTAGGGGTACTGGTACATTACTTACAAGCCATTTGTATTCAATGGGAGATTCTACTTGTCACGATCTGAGTGCTACTTACTGCGATTGTTTGTCAATCACGAGGCACCACCTGGTCTCTTGCTGGTTCTGGACTGACCAAGGTAAGGGCGACCCTTTCCAGTAGCCACGTTGCTGCTGATAGAGTAACACCAGGCAGACAGTGACCTCCGGAAGGAGTCCCAGAGGAAAAAGCCAATCCTTTGAAAAACCTCAAAAGCAAGGAACTCCTGAAAAAGAGGTAAGAAAAAAGAGAAGCGTAATATGAACTGGAAACAGCTAAAACTGCAGCCAAGAAAAAACAGGAGAAGTCCAAAAAATCACTGGATACCGGATAGAGGAGCACCACCAGAATGGAAGTGGTTGCAACACAAGGAACAGAAGACCAACTATGCTTATATACTGGCAATTAGGAAGTGACACGCAGGAAGTTCCAAATACACCATCTTGAATTGGGAAAAGCCACATTTGAGTGAATAGAAAAATAGCCATGGTGTGAAAGAGGAAGCAAAGCATCCAGGGAAAGAAACACAGACTCCTGGGAAGAAGAAAAGATGGCTAAGAGGAAAACCATAAAGAAAGAGAAAACAAGAAAAAAGAAAAAAGAAAAAAGGCAGAAAGAATAGGTAAGAGAGATTTTAAGGGCAAAAAGCAGGCGCAGCGCGAAGCAGCGGCCAAAGAAAGATGTACCGGTCGCGCTGTGGACTAAAAAACAGGTAGTGGCCCAAAACACGCCTCAAAACGTGGCCCGTGGCAGAAACGACCGTCCAGGACTTGGACCACTGATCTGACTGTGATCCGCAAGTGGGGCACAGCAGATCCTCACGGCGTCACAGTAGGTCCCCTCCCTGAAGCACCAGGCTTGTCTGGAAAATGCTGAAAAAAGGTACAGACCAAGCAGGGAGCATGGAGAGCGGAGGCATCCTCCCATGAACAGTCACTAATGGGATACAGGAAAGACAGGATGCACTTTCCAAGTCAATGGAAGGTGAAGTCGAACAGAGGCTGGATTAATTACATGCCGAACTCGAAAAGGCCCATAGTAACAAGGTTTGAACTTGTTCTGGGATAAGCAAAAAGGCAGAAATTTAGAGGAAAGCCAGACCTTGTCCCCGGGCTGAAAGGAAGGATTAACATTACGCCGAGCATCAGCAACATTTGTAATATATCGTTTTGAGGCAAAGAGACTGGCACATATCAGGTTCTGGACCTGATGGAGATGACGAACAAATGAGGTAACTGCGGGAACCGAGGAGTCCTTAGGAGTGACATTAGGAAAAGCAGTAGGGTGAAAACCATAAGTGCAAAAGAAAGGTGTAGACTTCATTGCACTATGGATTATATTGTTATAAGAAAACTCAGCAAATGGTAGGTAAGAAGACCAATTATTCTGAGTTGCTTTACAAAAACAGCGCAAATATTGTTGGAGTCCTTGGTTAAGGCGTTCTGTTTGACCAATGGTCTGCGGATGGAAACCAGAAGATAGGGCTACATCTATATGTAAAAATGTACAAAACTCTGTCCAAAAACGGGATACAAATTGAGGGTCCCTATCAGAAATAATTACTTGAGGAAGACCATGTAATCGAATGATATCTTGTATAAAGACGTGACTCATTTCTTTAGCGGTGGGTAATTTCTTGGGGGCTGAAAAATGAGCCATCTTAGTAAAGGAGTCCACTGTAACCATTATGACCTGATAACCTGCAGAAGATGGCAAAGAACATCTAAAATCTGTGATTACCATATTCCATGGAACGGATGGACCTGCTGGCTTAGTCTGAGGTGTTTTAGTTTGAGCACACATTGGTCAAGATCATACATATGTTTTGGCATCGGACTTCAACGTGGGCCACCAAAAAAGAGTGAAGGAGTAGTTCCTGTGTGTTCTTAATTCCGCGATGTCCAACAATAGGAGAGTCATGACACATTTGCAAAGATTCTGTCTGGACCTTCTCTGTAGGCACAAATATGGTGTTTTTATGAAAGTAATATTCCTGATTTAAGTGGGGACTTAAAGTGTTACATTCTTCCATGGATAACTTCTGATACTCGGTCTTCACCCGGTCAAGAAAAGATTAAACTAATCCCACAATGCGACATGGCTTAATGATGTGTGGAGAAATAGAAATATTGCTCTCCAGACATCGGCGGGATAAAGCAGCTGCCACAATATTTTTGGATCCGGGAATGTAAGTAACAATGAAATCGTATTGATTAAAAAACAGAAAGCCCACGTGGCTTGACGACTATTCCGGTATTGAAAACTGTGGGGGCAGTGGAGATTGTGATGATCAGTTCGTACTTCAAATGTCTCCAGAGAACCCATTAGGAAATGCCTTAATTCCTTGCAGGCAACCTTTAATGCCAGTAATTCTCTGTCCAATACAGAATAGTTTTGTTCTGCGTCGGACAGCACGTGGGATATGTAAAAGATTGAATGTTCAAGGTTATCATTGTCTTGCTTTTGAAGTAACACTGCTCCAATGGCTCGATCTGAAGCGTTCGTGACCACAATACATTTCTTAGTAGTGTTAGGATGACAGAGTATCAGGGCTTGGGTAAAGGCATGCTTTAGAGTGTGAAAAGCCCTTTCTACTTCTTCTGTCTAAATGAACCCTTCTTTAGGCCTTCTTTTTTTATGGCTTGGGTTATACATCCTTGTTGTTGGGCAAAGTCCTTTATAAATTGCCTATAGAAATTGGACAACCCTAAGAAGCACTGTGTTTCTTTAACAGAAGTAGGAGAAGGCCAGTCTAATATGGCTTGTACCTTTTCTGGGTCCATGGCGATTCCAACTGGATTGATACGAAAACCTAGATATTGAACTTCGGTTTTGTTAAACTCACACTTCTCCGGTTTACAGTACAAATTATTTTGTCAGAGTCTTTTCAAAACTTTAAGAACATGTTTAGTGTGTTGTTCGGGACTGCGAGAATATATCAGAATGTCATCTAAATAGTCTACAACATTCTAGTTCAAAAGATCAGAGAAAAACGAATCCATAAATCTTTGGAATATGGTAGGTGCGTTGATAAGACCAAAAGGCATGGCACGATATTCAAGGTGGCCCAACGGGGTACGAAAGGCAGTCTTCCATTCGTCACCTTCTTTAATTCATAAGAGATGATAGGCACCCCTTAGGTCTAGCTTAGTGAATATTGTAGCTCCTTAATAAGGGTTAAAGGATACCTATCCTTGATGGTAATCTTATTTAACTCTCAAAATTCTATACAGGGGTGGAGATCTTCAGTCTTTTTAGGTACAAAGAAAAGAAGAGCCCCAGCAGGTGATGAAGAGGGAGCAATCAATCCACTTTGTAGGTTTTCCTCTATGTATTCCTTGAATACCTTCTTTTCCTGTTCTGTTAAGGAATACATTCTTCCAAATGGGACCACTTCCCCAGGTATCAAAGTAATAGAGCAGTCATAGTCCCTATGAGGAGGCAAAATGGGTCTTTGAGGTTTCTGAAATATGTCAGAGTACCCCTGATAGCATCTAGGTACTCCTTGAATCACATTAATAGTACTGCTTGCTTCGTTGGAGGAAAACATGGACCCTTTTGGTGACCAATAGGAGTCAGTAGAATAACAATGCTTCTGACAAAAGTGAGAGGAAAGTGATATAGTCCGTGTCTCCCAGTTTATATATGGATTGTGTCTTGCCAGCCAAGGAATATCCAAAATAATAGTATGGTTTGGGGAAGATATCAGGTCGAAGGCCACATGTTCCTTATGTTTTCTGAATTGCAGGCAAAGGTTGGGTGTGGTATCAACCACTGGCCCAGAAGTTAGAGGATAACCATCTACAGTTTGGACGTGATCTGAGATTTTTTTAGGAGCACAAGGTATTCCTTTTTCTTTACCCCATTTCTCATATGAAAACATACCATTGGATCCACAATCCAATAACGCATAGACTTGTTCTTCCTGGTTCGGGCACTGAGGAATCACTGAGATGATAAAAAGAGTGGATTTGTCTTCTCTGGAGTCACAGATTAATGGAATTTCAATACCTCCCGTCCCCTTCCTTTTCACAGGGGGCGGGAGTTGGCATTTCCCGAAAGTCTGATGGAATGGATAGGACACATTCAAATTAAATTACCTGTACTGCCACAATAAAGACATAGGCCTTTACGTTGTTGGTTCTCTCGTTCTGCTTCTGATAATGGGCCACGGGTAACATCTATTTGCATGGGTTCTTCCTACGTAGTAGCTGAGTATTCTGCTCAGTTTTCTTCAGGACGACATGTAGACGGATGAATAACCACTGTCGGAGACTGGACCCTGGATCTTCGTTTCTCTAATCTAAGTTCCCGTTAACGGTACTCAATATTAAGGGCCAGGTCCATCAGTGCCTTCAATGATTCTACTGGAGTAGAATGCACCAGTTCATCTTTTATTTCATCTTGTAACCCTCGACGAAAAAGTGTCACAAAGGTGCATTCAGATCATGTGGTTTCAGCCGCTAGTTGTTTAAATCAAGTAATGTAAGTCAAAACATCCTGATTCCCTTGTTGTATCTCACATAACACCTCTTCTGCAACAGCTTCCAATCCAGGTAATTTAAACATCTGTTTAAAGGCTTGCAGAAAGTTTAAATAATTGGATATTATTGGATCATTGGCAGCTACCAAAGGGGTTGCCCAAGCTGGGGCTGCTTCAGACAAGGAGTTTATCAGATAACCAACCTTGGTCTTATCCTGTTAAACTGAGAGGGACGAAACGCAAAGTATACCGTGGAGGAGTCCAGAAATTCCTTTGGATCTCCAGAATAACAAGGCGTGGAGACAGAAATAGCAGGTACATCATTGGACCGTGACACCAATGCTTGCCACAGAGCTGTGTTCTCGGGACGCAGTTGTTGTAATTCCTGTCTCTGTTGTTGTATAGTATGAAGCATAGACTGCAGTTTCCACAACATCATCAGGTGGGACGTCCATAGTTCCAGGGCAATGCAGAATCTTTTGGCGTTGCAATCTGTCGCGATCTGAATGCTTCTTACTGCGATAGTCTGTCAATCTCGAGGCACAACCTGGTCTCTTGCTAGTTCTGGACTGACCAAGGTAAGGGTGACCCTTTCCAGTAGCCACGGTACTGCTGATAGCGTAACACCAGGCAGACAGTGACCTCCAGAAGGAGTCACAGAGGAAAAAAAACAATCCTGGGAAAAACCTCAAAAGCAAGGAACTCCTGAAAAAGAGGTAAGAAAAAGAGAAGCGTAATATGAACTGGAAACAGCTAAAACTGCAGCCAAGAAAAAACAGGAGAAGTCCAAAAAATCACCGGATACAGAACGGAAGTGTTTCCAACGCAAGGAACAGAAGACCAACTGTGCTTCTATACTGGCAAATAGGAAGTGACATGCAGGAAGTTCCAAATACACCATCTTGAATTGGGAAAAGCCACATTTGAGTGATAGAAAAATAGCCATGGTGTAAAAGAGGAAGCAAAGCATGCAGGGAAAGAAACACATACTCCTGGGAAGAAAAAAAAGATGGCAAAGAGGAAAACCAAAAAGAAAGAGAAAACAAGAAAATAGAAAAAAGGCAGAAAGAATAGGTAAGAGAGATTATAAGGGCAAAAAGTGGGCACAGCGCGAAGCAGCGCCCAAAGAACGATGTACAGGCCACGCTGTGGACTGAAAAATAGGCAGCGGCCCAAAACGCGGATCAAAACGTGCCCCGTGGCAGAAACAGCGGTCCAGGACTGAGACCGCCGATCTGACTACAGTCCGCAAATGCTTATACCCAATTACAGGAGAGTTAAATGTGGGGGATGACTGTCCCAAACCCATTTTACATCAGTGGGAAGAGACGAGATTTAAGAAATTAGAAGACTTTTCTACAGGCACAATGTTAATAACTTGGGATCAAGTAATTTGGTGCATTGGGCGTGGTACCATAGAGTTACAGCTTAGTTTCAGACATATTGGGACTTATTATGATTTTGGCAAATGGAAAAACCCATCCGTCAAAATCCCAATGGAGAGGTTGCCACCATTGTGGCTGCCTCCCTGCTGGGCCATTACGAGTAACCTGCTGTGTCAGTGGCCGGAAACCCCACTTTCCACCTGCTGGCCCAGCTGGAAAAGGCCTACACCATTGTCTTTGGCTCGTAATCGAGCCGGCAGCAATGCTGTAGTGCGCAGGGTCCACCAGCACCCTCTCAATGTTCACTTTCTGCAAAGCAGACATTGAACACTGCAACGGTGCTGGCCAGGGAGGGCCCTGTACTGCTCATGCCAAGTGCATAGGGAGCAGGGGATCCCATTATCTGCCAGACTTTTCATGGCGGTGTTTCGGCCATGAAATTGCTGGTGGAGAACAAAGTTGTAATCCCCAGGGCAGCGCTTCTTGCAGCACTGCCCTGGTGGATTAGAACTACCGGGACCACCAGACCGCCGGGACGACTAATCCTGGTGGTGCTTGCAGTTCGACTATGGCGCAAATGTCACGGTCATAATGTGGTGCTTGGACTGCTGCATGGGCGGAGGTCTGACTTCCAGCATGAACCTGGCAGTCATGAGACCGCTAGGTTTGAATTGGGCCCACAATATATTTTTGAAGACTAATTATAGGGAATTGAAGACTGAAAATCACTCATTGGTCCACTTGTTTTATGAGAACAAACTTTTAACATTAGGTAATTGGGTTAGATTTCTTACAGAAAGTTGAAAAAAACGGGAAGCAAAAACACCAAGAGAATGGGAGTATATTAGCGAGATGGGGTACAAATCTTTTAGAAAGGCCATTTATAAAAGGATGGCATTCTTTGCAAGTTGGTTGGCATAATATATTCCATCGAGGCTTCACAGAATGTACCCATTGCATCCCAATCAGTGTATTTGTTGTAAGGCAATGGAAAGAGGCGATTGGGGTCATATATTTTTTTATGTCAAAGGCTTCAGTCTTTTTGGTTTGAGGTATTTGCCGAGATTAGTATGGAAATTCAGGCGCTTGCCATCACTTGAACTTTCTTTGTCTTTATTTGGTGCTTCTCCTGTTGAAGGTAAAATTAATATTTCAATTGCAATTGAGGTGGCATGTTTGTTGATCTTGCAACATTGGAAATCAACAATTGTTCAATTATTAAGTTACAGATGGAAAAAATTAATAGGATTAAAATCTTCAAAGAGGCATGTTTTAAAAGAGTGGGGGCAATCTTAAGGTTTTTAAGTATTTGGGAGGGGGGATGTCCCTAGATTCTAGTGCATAAACAATTCGCATTCCAGTACTTTAGTATTATGGGTGGCATCCCAGATATGCTTCCAACTGGTAATGTAAATTCTTGGTATTGTTTTTGCACTTTACTCAATCTACGATACTTTAAGGTGTTAGGAATACACATAGGCACTTTAGCAATCTGGATTAATCTCAGAAATATTGGTGAGTTTCAGTGTGAAAAGTTGATGAATGTATGCTAACTAAGGCATGTTAACGTACTTTTAATGTGTGTAGGTTTTTTTATTATTAACATATGCACTTTGAATGTTGTAGGAATTAAGAGCTAAGTGATGATATTTAAGCTGCTATGATTGATTTTCTGCTTTATTTATCAAAACGTATTGAAATAAAGTGGTTGTATTTTATTTTCTCTGTTTACTGCATTTATTAAGAAAAAAATGAATTTCTATGGTTTTGCATGTTTAAAATGTGAGCCTTGCTATACCGTCCCCATGACCTTTGGTTCATTAATTGAATTTCTATGTTTTTTACATTTATTTCCTAACTATAGCACCCCTGTAACCTTTTTTTTTCAGTGAATTTCAATTTTTTTAAAAAAAGTAAAGCGATTTCCATTACTATACATTAATCGAACCATCGCTGCACGTGGCCTTTGACAGGGCATGGCTCTCACTTGCAGAAAGTGAAATTTTCATCTGTTTCCCTGCACGCAAATATGTGTGCAGGAAAACAGGTGAAAACTTTGCTCACACATGCAGGGAGCTGCTTGTGGGAGCAATGCCGGCTCCAGCAGGAGGTGGAGAGCTAGCCAGGACCACCGGGGCCTTGAGGCTTTCCCCATGGTCCTGTCACGCACTCTCTCTCTCTCTTCCATCCCATAATGGGCTGAAAGAGAGAGTGTCATTGCAGTGGTCTCTCCATAAACAACTTCAAAGCCTCAAACTAGCGAGATGTTTGGTACAAATGTTATAATTACGTTTAGATGCAGAGCAGAACAGAGTCACTTCTGGCTCAATGGTCAAGGTCTTGTGCTGTTACTCTGTAGGCTCAAGGTTCAAATCTTAGTATCACTTGGAGGTGTATTTGTTTATCCACTAATTTTTTGACTGTTAAACCTGCCTCATGATGGATGTTGGAAAGTGGATTATTGGTAAAGGCAGGGAAGTATCTACACTTAGCAATAGGCCACCAACCCCCAATAGGTCCAGTCAAGGTCTCAATAAAGTAATCCTGGCTCAACCCTTGGTTGCTTGGCAATGAGCAGTTAGGCTTAACTCCAAACCAGCTTATAAAAATACCTTTTATTTTTGCCTTTCAATGACACCGAACGACCAAAAATCCATTTAAGCGAACTGGAGATATGAATTTTAAAAAATGAATGGGTTAATTACGAATTTGGCTGTCCTAGGACTGGCATGTTTGCGGTGACGGTCGTACCGCCAGTAGGCTGGAAGAGAAGTCCGACATATTATGACCATGTCAGTATTTACAACAGAATACAGTCAAAGCACTGCCACAGCACCATATAGTAGATATCTGCAGACCGGTGGGGACCATGTTTCCGCCGGGCAGATTACGAGGTTGCACACCTCCAAGATTTCCTCCCTGGTCGCACTATCACTGAAAGCCAGGCGGAAACCAATTGCATAAAAGGACTTACCCACCTTTGGGTAGCCATTCCCATCCGGATCCACCATGGAACCAGAACTACTCGTCTTCCTGCTGCTCCTGCTCATACAAAGACTTCAGAATCAGCGACGACTACAGCAACCGTAAGTAAACACACTTACCTGTAACTATTGTATATTGCCCCTTTTTATGCACACACACACACACAACACACATTCAGGAAGGGGGTGGAAGGGCAACACCCACACGTATACTCACAGACAGCCACACACACACTCGCATATATACAACAAACACAGAATGGCCAACACATACAAATATCACAAGCATACACAGGTACGTACAGAAACACTGCACAGCCCCACACTCACACACTACCACACAACACCACAACACATCCCTAAAACAACGCAACCCCACCATCTCCAATCACTTGGCAGGGACCCACAGGGGGGCACTACCCCGGGACACATCACACAGACTTCACAATGTATCATCAACAGGCAAAACACACATACAAATATTCAAGTATACTACCTATCGATCGATCTACAAAGAACTCTGTGTTCAACATCTCCTGCATACAACGCTCACACAGTCAATGCACACAAAGCCACACAAAACACCAACAATCACATCACAGCACACAATACCAACACAACTCATCCCTTCAACACACAAATGTCCATCGCACAACACATACTCTACCACTTTCAGACAAAATCACTGGACACAACCTCACATACTGCTTAAACAACACACGTAACCCAAGCAGAATACACACACACACACATACAGACACACAACTAATGTTAGCCAGGAACAAACACATACTAGTGAAATAAACACATCACAAAGATGTAACGAGGAAACCAACAACTAGTTGGTATAAGTTATTATTAAAACCATGAAAAAACAAAGGCCACAGGCCAGTCCTTCTAGAAAAGTCCTAATGCACCCAGTGCACAGATGTGACTTCTGACTTCCATATAACCTCCACATGTAGCGGCATCTATGGGGCAGGCACCTCAGGGGTTATCTGGACAGTTGAGGGGGTTGGTTTTGGGTTTTGGAGGGGTCTCTTTGGAATCTGGCTTGGACGGGCGTTTGGGTTTGGACTTAGGTTTAGGAGAAGGTTGGCTTTTAGGCGGAGGGATAGATTTCTTGGCAGGGGGAGAGACATGAGAACCTGCAGGGGGGGCAAGGTTGGAGGTGGAAGGGCCAGACTTGGGGAGGATCACAACACGTTTAGGGGTATCATGGGGTGGGAGAGTAGTAGGAAAAATGGCAAACTCTGAAAGGAAAGCTTTCTCAAATACATGGGCATGGTAAAAGCAAAAGGGTTTGGGAGTAGAGGGTGAGGGAGTGATTGTCTGAGGTGTTAGTGTGGATGTCTTGGTTGAATGTTTGTGCGAGGAATGCTTGTGGTTGGTGGGTGTCTGTTGGGTGGGTGAGTGTGGGTGTTTATGTGTCTTGGGAGGAAGGGTGGAGGTGCTGGGAGATGCCGTGGTAGGTGGGTGAGTGTCTATGGGAATGGTTACTGCAGGTATGATGGATGTGCTGCATGTAGACGTGTCTGTGGTTGTGGTGTCTGTGGTTGGGGTGACTGGGGTGGATGTCTGAGGGTCTACTGTGGTGTTGTCTGTGGGTAAGATAGGTGTAGTGGCTGGACCTGTGAATGTTGATGTGGTATCTGCAGGTGTGTCAGGTGTTGTGTGTGTAATGTTAAAGGTGGTGGGGGTGTCAGGGCAGGTTGTGACTATTGATGTGTGTGCAGATGTATGTTGCTTGTATGCATGCCGGTGGTGTGTCTTGCGGTACTTGTGTCTGTCTGAGCTACCCTTTGATATTGAGGTAGATGCATGCTTGTCTGTCTGTGTGCTTTGGTGGGGTCGGGGAAGAGGAGCCTACTCACAGCAGGGCTGACAGGGGCAGGGGCAGAGGTTGTCTGCAGCAAAAAAGACTCCCACCCTCTTGGGTGAGCAGGAGCTGCCAACTATTTGGGAAGCTATAGGAATGGCAGTGACAGTAAAGGGGGTGGCAGACAGCGATGGTGCTGGGGTGGTCCCAGATGGGTTCGCCACTGCCAGGGAGTGTCCACTGGCGGAGAATTCTGATGATGATGAGCTGAATCCTATCTTCCCCATGGAACTCCCCTCGCCCTCCAGGACACTTGGGCCCATATTTATACTTTTTTAGCGCCGCATTTGCATAATTTTTTGATGCAAAAGCGGCACAAATTTACTTAATATAATTGTATTTTGTAAGTTTGTGCCGCTTTTGCGTAAAAAAATGATGCAAATGCGGTGCTAAAAAGTAAAATATGGGCGTTGGTCCCTCGGTGTTGGCGGTATCAGCACTCTGGGCCTCGTGGACAGCAGCTACCCACCTGTCGATGCTGATGCAGAGAAACAGAGAGAGAGAGGGTCATCACGTTCTTAACATACACATACATAACATCATGCACAATAGTAACATCACATCTATGTCTTAGAAAGCCCCAGGTAGGAATCATTTAGAGCCTACATCATGTCACAACTACATACTTCCAACATTCCCATATGGCCACAGTGTCACCCACAACATAAGTCAACCATCTGACCCCTATCCCATCAACTGGCTATATCTAAAGTCTCTCCACATACAGAATATCACTGTGTATCAACTATTCATGCTTAGGAAATGCAGTGTACTGACAACACAATATCATGTCTCCTCCTACTCCACATTTGCCCAGGCCATCACCAGTAGTCATATTCCATGAAAGAAAACTCATCTCACTTCAAATACAACACATCATGTTGCTTTGCAAACACATACCTAACTTATGAATCTGTACATATCTTTCACACAGTTAAACACCTCAGATGAAGACACAACCTATGGCATACCCAAACAGTCTACCTCACAAAATTACATAGCATGTCATTGAAACATCAACATATATATTACACAAAGATTTATTAAGAGTATCTGGACCCACTTATCTAACTCATTTCCACATAGACAGCAATTGTATGTACTGCAATGGGGGCCTACTTAGCACACAGGGTACAACCACAGATAACCACAGGGAGCATACCAACATCTTCAATAGAATGGACACCAAACAATGTGCATGAAGGCCACATACCATTCCACCATCTATGCTGATTAGAAACCTCTATATGACAACATCTAAACACCGACATCACTAACAACTGTCCTGACATGCGAATCCTATTACCTTAGTACAAAACTAATATTTACATAACCATTATTAATGTGACCATGAATGACAGATACACCTAGAGCCAAGCAAATTGAATGACAACATATCCCATAACACCAACATGTGTATGTCAAATACAATGCCTGCTTCACTACTAAGTCAGGAAGAAATGAGCAGATCCATCACTAGAACTGTCCAAACAGCCTTAAAGTATCAAAAGTACGATTGACAAAGAAGAGGTTCAACAGAACAATAAGCACAAAGTATCTGTTGACACATGATGTAGGCACAAAATAGTTTATGTTGCACCCATATGGGTATGGTACTGCCCTATCTAGCATGGACAACATACATGGGCTAAGGGATCATTAGCCCTGTCACTTACCTTCTTAACAACATATACATTAGAAGAAAATATATCAGAACACATCAATGTTGTGTGTTGAAATGTCAATGTAATATTACCAACATTATCCACATTTCCCAATTCATTAATCTGACATGACAATGGGGACACCTCATCATCCTCACAGGGAGTATAGTAAGTTTGATATAGCTAAATCCTGATTGGGATGACAGGTTCACATAAAGTTTCCTTGTATTTCAGTACACAGGATTACTTGGCCCTGTTACTCATCTGTTAGACCCAATGTTGCACTTGGAGCAATATCAAGTGGTATAGTACTGGTCAGAGACCAAAGAGCTATACAACTTACAATTTGTGTAAATGGACTTGGGAACACTAGGTGGGAAGGATGACACAGCAGGTTACACATATGTGTGGCTGAGTAGAGTTACACATGTGACACAGTCACATGTGAATCTCCGCATGCAGTCATGCTGTTTGGTTGACAAAGGTGAATAACTTGTCCCTATACACATTACAATGGGCACATCTGTGTTTCAATGTTGGCAACTGTAGTCCTATGAGACATTTTACCTGTGGCACTTACAACATTGTCACAACTGAGATACTTAGAAGACATACACTTAACTGGCAGAGGCATTTAAATGGGTTCTGTCAGTACTTATTCCCTGGTGGCTGCTGTGCTGCCCTCAAACGCCCATCCACCTCATGGTAGGCCACCACCAAAATGCAGGTCATTGGGGGGGTCAAGGTCCAACACGCACCCCTTCCTCATTGGGAGGACATCCCCAGATGGGCCTCTGCAGTCTTCTGGGTACAGCATGTCAGGGCCTCCCACCGCTTCCTACAGTCAGTACTCCCCTGGCTGTTGACCCCCAAGGTCTGCACTTGCTTGGTGAAGCAAGCCATTTTCCCTTTATTTGATGGCCATTGACCGGCATGGATGACACAGACAAAAGGAAAAAGCCATGCCCACTTGCACCATATTAACATAAGTGGACAGAAAACTTCAGTGACAGCAAGTAGGCAACCATTCCCATACTCTCTGTTTACACTCATGCATTATTTAGCATCTGCATACATCAACACCTTCACCACTTTACATTTCAGGTACACCATCTTACGCAGCAGCTTTCACACACTCGTATACCACTGGACACATCTCATATAGCTGTCCACACCAGTGTAGGATCTCATCCACAAGCTTGTCCAGCTCACCAGTGGTGAATGCTGGGGCCCTATCACCTGCAGGACGTGGCATAATAGTTCCCAGAGTCAGTACACAGCAGCTCAGGTAGTGGAGGTCTTGCTGGCAACAGTTGCATCAGTCAAGTGAGCAATACTGCAGAAGATGGCGGTCACGTCCGCCACGCCCAAAACAGCCAAAGGCAGCAATGTGTTCCAATGGCAATTTGCACACTGGTTGTAACTGCCAACCGCCATGATGACTTCCGCCGGTGAACTTAGGTCACTTCCACATGTCCAGTACAGTAGGTCAGGTGGCGGCCATTTTGAGCACATTTCATGAATGGAAGAGTTTTGAAATCTGCATCATAAACTATGACCTACGTTGTGCAGCATATCTGTAAGTACTGCCAACATGTTTAGTTGTCTATTTGTGCATGTGAGCAGAAGAAGCTGTGCAACTGAAGGACGCGTAGTGATAGCAATGTACACCTAGTTTCAGGATTCATGTACGTTGTCAGTGTTGATAATGTGCAACAAAATGTGTACGACATGTCAAGTCGGTTATACTAGCAAGCATATACTGGAACAGATGAATATGTATGTGTAGTAAATTAGGTACTTGAGGGAATGTGCACCAAGGAGGGTGTCATCGGATGCATAGCTATGTGCCTTACTGTAGATGTCAGAGGTTGTAACCGACCTCGAGAGCAGATATATGTGACTTGTATATGGACATTCACATGATGTGTGCATATTGCATGTCACTTATTATTTTACATGTTTTCACATAGTTAAGCTGTCATGAGGAGATAAAGAAAACCACCACTGCACCGTCCACTTGTAGACCTCTAGACCACAGAGGAAAGACATATTATCCAGACATATCGGCTGATTCGGCATACTATCATGGATCTTTGAGATCAGTTGGAGCCAGCTTCGCAATCCCTATAGCATACCTCCCATCATTCAAGTCATGTCAATGCTACACTTCCTGACCAGTGGGTCCCTTCAGAATTTGGTGGCCCTAACCACAGGGATGTCTCAGCCCATGTTCAGTCTGGTTTTGAAGGATGTACTGTGTGCATTGTTGGAACACCTGGACAGCTAAAGCAGGTTTCCCCAACATGCAGATTTGGCCTAGGTAAAGGCAGAGTATTATGCTATAGGACACATTACACAAGTGGTTGGAGCCATTGGTGGCACCCATGTAGCCTTGGTCCCCCCTAGTGCCAATGAATAGATGTATAGGAACAGGAAAAACTACCACTCCATAAACGTTCAAGTGGTGTATCTGGCAGACCAGTACATGTCACAAGTCAGTGCTAAGTATCCAGGGTCAGTCCATGATTCCTTCATCAGGCGTAACATCAATGTCCCACTGCTGATGACAGAACTTCATGCAGACAGGGCCTGGCTGGTTGGTAAGTTACAATTGTAATGTGTGTTTGCAAAATATGTCTCCTGCTGTCACAATGTTGCATGTTCCATATATATGTTTATGTTGTTCTACCAAATTGATTACAGGTGTCTGGCTATCCTAACCGTCCCTGGTTGTTGACACCACTGAGATACCCAACCTTGTCAGGGGAAGTCCACAACAATGAGGCCCATGGGACAAGGTGTCTAGTGGAGCAGACTTTTGGGCTTCTGAAAGCAAGATTTAGGTGCTCTGACATTTCAGGAGGAGCCGTCCTCTTCTCACTCAACAAGGCATGTCAAATAATAGTTGCCTGAATTATGCTCCACAATCTTGCCTTGCGATGTCAGATACCATTTATACCAGATGAGGGGGAGGCAGCGGAAACTGTGGGTTGAAATACAAATTTACCAAGTGATGAAGAGCCAGCGGAAGATGAAGCAGGAGATTCCAGGGCAGATCGCATCAATCAGTGCTTCAACTGACTAACAGATATTTGATGGTTACTTAATGTTGTGATTCACTTTTGTAACCTGGAGTTGATGGGTAGCATGTCACCTCCTAAATTGCATCATCTGTGGGGTTGTAGGTAGCTTAAATGCCTATGAGTGGGTTGTGCAAGCAGATAAATAATATGTATTTTTTACAGGGGAGAGTGGTCTACAATATCATGTTTTGTTATAGCAGATGCAAAGTCAACTTGTGAATATGACCTCTCTGATTTGAGGAATGTTTTCTGCTATATCCTAGCCCTTATCTCTGTCATTCACAGATTTTCTGAGACCGTGTTTGGCTCATCAACCTTGGCAAGTGACAGACAGTGTCAGAAGCAGATGGAAATTGCAGGCAGACATGAGAAGTGGACATGGCTGAAACAAGGTACTAATAGTCAGGAGTATGTGGGTGTAACTAGCATTGTTAGACTGTCAGGACACTGGGGTGGTAATGTGGTTTCCCATCAAGTTCACCTGTGGGGTACAGGAGGTGGTCAAATGGTATAATTTGTGTCTCCATATGTGTCTGGCACATGTGTAAATGTAGTACCATAGTCTCTCCCATCACAATGGTTTCTGTTGTATATAATCTTACTTGATCCTACCTATCAGCATGTTCCTAATGTGCAGACCAATGTGTATGTCATTGTGGACGGACAAGCCTACAGGTATGTGACCAATATAAGTGAGAAATCCCTGGACTGGGAACATCTGTACTGATATCTGACTGTACCCTGGAATGGGATATTTGTAAGCTATGTTTTGGCTATGTGATGAGGCTTACTAGGTTATACAAAGGACCAATCGGTGTGCCTCCTACCTTGTAGGGAAACTAACATGACCCAAACTTCTGTATCCTGTGGTTTAGCATTGTGTGACACCTGATCCTGATGTTACACTCAACTATACTCTATGTGCTGTTTGCATGTCTACCAATAAATGTGCATAGATGTAGCATACATTAGTTATGATTCTGTCCATGTTGGAATCCTAATGTAATGAGTCTGCTGCTGATAGAGTCCATGTGTGATGTCCATTACATAGGTTGCACAATACAGAGGGACATATTGATACCAGAGTTTACATGCATGACAGATGTACACGGTTGATAAATGACACATACACAGGACCTGTGATCATGGGTGATTTATTGTTTGTGACTAGTAGCTAACACAAACACAAAATTCATAGTGAAGGTTTCAGTCAGGGTGGCTGGAATCATGAGGGTAGCTGCTACACCATTAGGATACACAAGTCCAGTGTCCTTGCAAAAGAGAAAATAGAGTTTGGTTACCGAACAGTCAACAGGGTGAATCTGTGGCACACAAGTGGAGCAAGTCAGGAGAGGTCCACCTCCTGGCAGTGGGTTTGGCTGTGGCATCTGCTCCTGCTGGATGTCTGAGTGGAGCTCCACGATTGCAGGGAGGTTCTTTAGCTACAGAGGGTGGGGTGTCTGAGGCATATCCTTCCCCTGGCAGGGCCTCAATTCCGCTATCAGCTGTAGATCTTGAAGGACCTGAAACGTTATTATTAGTGGAAGAGGCCTGATGTTGTGTTACATACCTACTGAGGGTAGTGTTGATGTCCCTCAGCACCCCAGCAATAGAAGCCAGGATGGCATGTTGTGCCTGCCACTGCTGCTTGACCTTTTGGTGGTTGTCCCTCTGCAGATTTTGTATTTCTCCCAACATGGTGATTACTTGGCTGATCATGCCTTGGGAATTTTGGTAGGCTCCCAAGAGGTGGGAGATGGTTTCCTGGTAAGTATAATTCCTTTGAGAACCCATCTTCTGGCCCACAGCATCCCTCCCAAACACCCTACCCCCATGTGCCTATACACCTGGCACAGTGTGCCCACTTCCACTGGTGGCAGTACCATCATTGTCAAGGGTAACAAGCGTGGACTCAGGTACCTGTACAGTGGGGCACACAATGGATGGAACTGTCCTAGGAACAGAGGTTGGGGGGCGAACAGTTGCCAGTATCATAGATGCAATATGGGCGGGAGAAATGGATTTGGGCAGGGTGAGGCTGACAGTTGTTGACTGACTGACCAGGTGTCCCTGATGTGCCAGGTTTGTTGTCAGTGTCCAGACATCCAGGGATGTTGTCCTCACTGGGGCTTTCATCCAGAGGGGTAGTGACAGTCTCTGGTACCCTGCCATGGTGACACCAGCAAGGTTACCTGTGGGAGAAGTGGAACACAGAGTTCAGCTTAAATTGGGGGCATTGTTTCAGTTGTGTGAGATGCAGACAGTGCCTTAACATGATCCTCAGCAATGACATTGACCGCTGTGGCACAGCATAACTTGCTACAACATAAAACTCTGTGACTTCAATTCCATACTCCATGTTTAGAGTTGTAGAATAGGTTCATAGGGGGTCATTCCGACCCTGGCGGTCCAAGATCTGGGTGTTCTGCATATTTGATTCCACTCAGCCATCTGTCGTTCCAACCCAGGTGAGTAAATTTCTAGCTGAGGTATCTTTGATCTGAGGCCATTTTGAATGGACACTCCGATATAGATGTGTTTTGCTTGGATGATAGTGTGAGTGAGCTATTAAATTGCTGTATTTGCCATATACTGTTCTGCACTAGGACATTCAAGATGGTTTAGATAGGAAGTTAGTTTAACATGCATGATATCTAATATTTGGTGCATTCTACAGATTTTCACAATGATTGGAGATTGCATTCTGGGAGTTGTAGTGCTGTTATTAGCCAGTACTTCACATGCCATTTCCAAGAGCTGACGTGTAGTGGGTGGTATGTTAATTGAGGTGGGATTAGTTGTTGAGGGAGCATGCAGTACCTGACAGTTGAGTAACATGTATGCTGTGATGACTTACCCGACTCTACTCCCCAGGTATTCCTGACAGGCCTTCAGGATTCAGTATGTCTAAGACCTTCATTTCACAAGATGTGAAAGTAGGGGGGGTTGTGGGGGCGGTGGCCTACCACCAGTCATGAGTACCACCAGCTGGCACCTGGATGTCATGGAACGTACCTTCCCCCTGAGGTCATTTCAGTTCTTCCTGATGTCCTCTCTTGTGCATGAAAAGGCACCTACAGTATTGATCCTACTGACTATTCTTTGCCACTACGCCATTTTCCGTCTATTAATGTTTGCTGGACCTGTGATCCGAGCAGTTGTGGCTCTACCCTGACAATTTTGTCCACCATGACCCTCAACACCTCATCTATGAAATGTGGGTGTTTTTGGGGACATGGTAGTGGTGGTACAAATGGTGAGGTAGTGAAAAATGGATGAAAAAATGTTAGTGATGAGGTGTGTGTACTGTGATGTGAGTGGGTGACTGTTGTGTATTGTGTGGGTTGAATAATTGTGTGTTTTGTATGTTGTGCAAGTGTGGGATGACTGCTGAGTTAAGTGTGTAGGAATGCCTATTATTTGTTTAGCTAGTTCTTTTTATTTTTGCTAGTCTCTGGCTGTGAGTGGTGTTCTGGTTGGAAAGGATTGTGGGTTGTGTATGGGTGTGTTATATAGTGCAGTAAGTAGGTGTGTCATGTGTATGGATGTGTATCAGGTGTAGGGTGTTCAAACTACTCAATGTGGTGCTGTGTTCAGTGTGATGTGAGTTGAGACTGCGGCCGTTCACATTGCCAATGATTTTCCGCATGGAAGAACTACTGTTGTGATTTGTGGATCGGAATCTGATGGGAGGATTTTTGTCATGCTGGTGGTGCTGGTAGTTGAAACACCTCTTTTTCGACCTCCAGTGTCCTGGTGGTTCCAGAAGTTTGGCTGTTTTTTGGCAGTATTACTCTTAATAAGGTGGTCGAGTAACCGCCAACATGGTGGTTTATTGACGGCCTCCACCACGGCAGTCTTGCCAAAAGACCACCAGACTAGTAATGAAGCCCTAAATGTTTTCTAGCACTTAGAAACCAAAATCGCCATCTAGACATCTGGTCGCACTCAACTGGAGCAAAGTCAAAAGTTGAGGCCTACCGTGATGGAACCCTGCTTGGCTACACTGAGCAGAAGGCCTCGGTCAAAGTTTTACTTAGACAAATATTTGAAGATTTCTCACCGACGGGGACAGTCACAAGTTGAGGCCAACCTCGCTGGAGCCCTCTCCAGATACACGTCACAGGAGGCCTTGGTCCAGGTTACCACGTTCGGACTTAGAAACTTTTTCAGGATGGAAATCTTCGAACGCAACCAAGTCGAAAGTTGAAGCTCACCTCGATGGAGCCCTCCCCGGATACACTGCGTGGGAAGCCTTGTCAAACTTTTGCCTTCGGACTTAAAACATTTCTTGAAGCTTTTCTTCCCCGACGTCGGACGACTTTCCTCACCAAGCCAATTTTTATGTGATGCCGTCGGATTAGCTTTCCATGAGCATCTGGTATAATCCTGGAAGTCTGAGGCTGGGGCTTTTCAGCAGGACAAATCTGCAAGTCAGGCCTGGTTGCGGTCAACGTCGGTCGGCTTGACTCACGATGTGGGGTCGGTCCAGTTGTGGAGCTTTTTTCCAAAGTTGCTCCAAACTTCTGGATCTTCTTCCAGAAGTACTTTTAAGGTCCTTTGGTGTCCACAACTCACCCCAAGGATCCAGAAGCTCTGAGGTGCTGCTTGAGGGTTAGGACTCAAACTCCCAGAATGCACCTGGTTCAAATACTTAAATGACCACTGGTCAGGTGGACTATTTTTGCAAGGCTTGATGCAGGGGACTCTGGCCAGCTCTTTTCTACCTGTAGCTTACAGACGTAGCTACTTGAAGTAGTAGAAGGCAGGTAAAGTCCTATTCCTTGTGGAGCCTAAAGTGTGCAGCTGGTGCAGTCCTTCGGAATGCAGTGTCCGGGTGCAGGACAGGGGTCCAGCAGGGCAGTTTAGCAGTTTTTCTTCTTCTTGTCTTTTTCCAATAGGGACCTGAAGTGCGGAGCAGCTCTGCCATATTTGCTCCTGGGGTTGCAAGCAGGAGGTGCCTCTGTCCAATTACGTGTAGGCTACCACCCTCTTGAGTGACCACTTCCTGGGAAGTGTAGCAAAAATCAATCCCAGTGAGCAACATTCCTCCAAAATCCAATATGGCAAAAATGCAGTCATAGAGTTTAGATCTTGCTGAGTCCACCCACTGGTATGGCTATGTTTCCCTTAACACACCCCCTTCCAGCCCTCTCTTAATGTAATCAGGGGGTACCTGGCTGCCTTGGGCTGTGGTAAATGGGGGAAGTACAATTGCTGTCCCAAATGTCTTTCCCTTCTTTGGAATCCAGTTTGGCTGCTCTCCCCCCATCCTGTTCTACCATCTGCTGCGGCAGATCTCCTCTCACCAGATGCTTCCTTTGTTTCAGACCAGGCCACTTCACACCTCATCAAGGCAGCCTGGCTCAGGCTGCCAGAGGCTGACCCATCTGGGAAGGTCACTACAGGGCTGAAGTTGGTAACTTTGACCAAGAGTTCTAAAACTCTTTCCAGGTACAAGGTATATTAAATTTAACAGTGGCATGTTGTTGGATTTATTATAACTTTTAATTTGATACTAAACTTTCGATATTTAGCTCCTTACTATGGAAAATAAGACTTTATTATTTTAAAATAAAGTCTCTCTATGTTATGTTATGTTATGTAACAATTGCTTATATAGCGCCTAAACTGCCCAGAGGCCTCGTAGCGCTTATACTGCAACACAGACTTGTCACTGTTCATAGTCGTGTAGGAATTAAGCTCTAAATAGCCAGGTTTTTAAGGCCTTCCTGAAAGGAATCTCTTGTGAATTTAATCTAATATTAAGAGGAAGGATATTCCAGAGTATAGCACCTTGATATGACAACGACCTTCCTCCCCATCGAATATGCCACTGAACCACTACTACCTAAACAACGACTACCTAAACAACGACTGCCCAACACCGAAATACCTAAAAACTAAGGCCCGTATTTATACTCCGTTTGCGCCGAATTAGCGTTGTTTTTTTTTACGCAAATTTCGGCGCAAAACTAACGCCATATTTATACTTTGGCGTTAGACGCGTCTAGCGCCAAAGTATGGGCAAATAGCGTCATTTTTTTGCGTGAACGCCTTCCTTGCGTTAATGAGATGCAAGGAAGGCGTTCCCGTCTAAAAAAATGACGGCGACGCAAATGCGTCGTATTTATACTCCCGGGCAAAAATCACGCCCGGGAGGTGGCAGGTCAAAAAACCCCGCATTTGCGCCACTATTTAACGCCTGGGTCAGGGTAGGCGTTAAGGGGCCTGTGGGCTCAAAATGAGCCCACAGGTGCCCTCCCCTGCCCCCAGGGACCCCCCCTGCCACCCCTGCCCACCCCAGGAGGACACCCAAGGATGGAGGGACCCACCCCAGGGACATTCAGGTAAGTTCAGGTAAGTATAATTTTTTATATTTTTTAATTTTTTTTGGGTGGCATAGGGGGGCCTTATTTGTGCCCCCCTACATGCCACTATGCCCAATGACCATGCCCAGGGGACACAAGTCCCCTGGGCATGGCCATTGGGCAAGGGGGCATGACTCCTGTCTTTACTAAGACAGGAGTCATGAAATGGCGTCTGGGCGTCGTAAAAAAATGGCGCAAATCGGGTTGAGGCGATTATTTTGCCTCAACCTGACTTGCCCCATTTTAAGACGCCCTAACGTCATTTTTTCCCAACGCCGGCGCTGCCTGGTCTACGTGGTTTTTTTCCACGCACACCAGGCAGCGCCGGTCTGCTTGCGCCGGCTAACGCCATTCCATAAATACGGCGCCCGCATGGCGCTTCAGAATGGCGTTAGACGGCGCTAAATTTTTTGACGCTAAACTGCGTTAGCGCAGTTTAGTGTCAAAAAGTATAAATATGGGCCTAATTATTTTACAACGAAGTCTAAACAACGAGAAAAAAGCATCAACTAAATTATTCCTAAACAACGACCTCCTATTTAACGAATACAGGAACCACTAAAGTACGAATATTCCACTGAACCACTACTGCCTAAACAACGACTACCTAAACAATGACTACCTAAACGACGACTCCCCAAATAACTACTACCCAAACAATGACTACCCAAACAACGACTACCTAAACAACGACTCCCCAAATAACTACTACCCAAACAAACGACTACCCAAACAACGAATACCCAAACAAATACTACCCAACACCAAAAACGCCTAAACAACTAATCTTTTTACAACGAACTCTAAACAACGAAAAATACGATTAATCTGCATTACACCTAAACAACAACGACTTATGTATAAAAAAAAACAGCAAAATCGACAACAACAATATTTTTCCTACAAAAAAAAAAAAAACATCAGCAAAAATCGAAAACATATAAACACCGTTTTAATTTAAAATAAATCTTTTTAAAACAAATATAAAAAGGATACAACACTGAAGAAAAAAACACTGTATAAAACGATAGTCCTAAAACAGTTTCTACATCACCCAGGAAGCACTTCTTCTACTAAACAAACGATGACTAACATAGAAAATAAAATACAAACTACACGATAAATATACTTGAAAATTATATATATCTAATATCACAAACAAATTCAGAATAAAAAAAACACGTCCAAAACATATTCCATTTACAATTATAACATTACTTACAAAAACACATATAAATACCAACGACCTCCATTTTGTACTCATTATTACACCGAACAGCTTACAGAGAGGACGTGCATATCATTACGGAAAGAAATTAATCTATAATTTATCCAACACCGCCATCTACTGAGATTACAAGGTAAAATATCCTTAAAATAAATATAAATAAATATACAAACCTATAACGCAGCTGAAAAAATTAATAATTAATCTAGTTTTTCACTTTTGTATTACAGGCATAAATTTCAGGAAAGTGACCAAAAAATAAACACAACACCTGTAGCATCAAAAGTAAACGATTACCATAATTCAAAAACCATTTCACTAAACCATTACCAATTGTATTAAAAAAACTGTTAACTAATGAATATCATAAGACTACTAAAAGTAAATTATAATAAAAATAAAATATATGTATAAGATATTTCAAATACAAAATAGTAAAAATAAATGACTTCACCTAGTAAATTTAATCAAAAAACAAACATTACTCACCTCAAAATTCAATGCTACAGAAAACAATTACCTTCTAAATTAAGTAAAGTAAATCATTAATAATACAAAATAATAAACTAAATAATACACTCTTTATTATTTCTTTCAGACTCCAAGGAACAAATAAAACACCAGGAGACATAAAAAATAGAAAAAAACAATTTAAAAAAAAAGAAGCTCAGCAAAAAAACATTTTTTAAAAGTAAGTATAACATTTTGAGTATAACATACAAGCAGTTTTTCTAATTAAATAAAACTAAACAAACATTCATGTGCAAATACCCCTTAACCTCACACCAAACACATATAAAGTCAGTGAAATTAAAAATACTTAAAAAACACAGTACATATAGTGCCAAGATGCAGCTGAAAAATAATTGAAAGCTAAATAAACAAATGTACAGCACAAAATTCTGAGAGAATGATTGAAAACAGCCAAACACAGAGAACAAACCCATAAAACATGCAGTCTATAGAGTACCACAATGAAAAAAAATGTTTTATCCCACAAAAGCACTTCACAAATGCTCTACAACATTATAACATACAAGAAAAGAAATGTGCTCACTACAAACTACTCCATCAGGAAACAAAAAATAAGGAGTGACTTTGAGGCCCAGTAATAGTAATTAATGTAACACTTTAAATCCACCAACACTAAATAAAATATCTCTAACAGACAGCACATGCACTATCTACAAGACACCTAAAAATAGGAAACCAACTGGCTTACCCAAAACTTTTTCATAAACTTAGCTTTACCACTAACTCTTCCAACACTTCCTCACATATAGCATGCTTACTAGCCACTATTCAACAAAGTGGTAGAAAAGATGCTCTATTTCTCCTTAAATATCACAAACTACATGAAGACTCTACATAAAAGCTAAGATATACTATTAAACCTCTAGCCAAGTACTCACCTTAAAACAGAAACTGCGCAAAACATACACTCAAAATTAATAATACAACTACTATAGATACTTATGTAATAAAAGCTAGTACACATTGAATATACAATAATTTAACTGTTACAACTCCAGAAACTACTTACATAAGCACAAATGTTGCACTCTAAATAGAATCAAAATTACTATTAAAATCTAATTTAACCATTGCAAATTCCCCACTGACTTACATGAAGGTACGTACAGGACAGTGACTTAAAAACAAATTAACTATTACAACTCCACCAAGTACATACATCAAGGCAACTTCTGGACACTAAATAAAATTATAATAATTATACCAATTCCACCAACTACTTACCTCAGAGCAGATAGCAAATATTCTGCACATTACAATTTAACCACTACAAATTCCCCACATACTAATGTGAGGGTACATGCAGCATACTCATTATATAAAAAATTAACTATTACAACTCCACCAAACACTTACCTCAAAGCAGGTGCTGGACAGTAAACAGAACTAAAATTACTATTGCAAATCCACCAAATACTTACCTCAGAGCACATGCTTCACACTAAATAGAACTAAAATTACTATTGCAACTACACCAACTACTTACCTCAGGCCAGATAGGAAATATTCATTCAGCACATTGCAAATTAACCATTGCAAATACCCCACATCGTCACGTGACGGTAAGTGCAGGATAATTACTCTAAAAACGTTTTACTATTACAGCTCCACCAAATACTAAACTCAAAGCAGGTGCTGGTCACTATCTAGAACTAAAATTATTATTCCAACTCTACCAACTACTTACCTCAAAAGAGATTACACACATTAAGTACACTACAAATTAGTCATTGCACATTCCCCACATACTTACATTAGGGTATGTGCTGGCCAGTGACTACAAAAAGAATTTACTATTACAACTCCACCAAATACTTACCTCACAGCAGGTGCTGGACAGCAAATAGCACTAAAATTACTATTCCAACTCCACCAAGTACTTACCTCATAGCACATGACAAATACTCAGTACATTCCAAAATAACCATACCAACTTCACTGCATACTTACATGAACATAGGTGCTGGACAGTGACTATAAAAAAATATACTATTACAACTCCACCAAGTACTTACCTCAGAACAAACACTAGTCACACAGTACACCCACGTTTACAAATCTAAAAGCAAAAACTACTTACCTCAACAGATAATACACAATCACCAAATGTAAAACTTAACATGCCAGCTACACCAAACACTTACAAAGAGCACGCAGTATACATTAACTAACTTACTATTTTATAAAGTAATTCCACCACAGATTTAAATTAAAAAACTAAAAAGTTCTTAGAATCTATTTTTTTTATATTATTTACAGATATTTCACAAATGGAATCGCAAGAAGAAGCAAGTTACGTGACCTCAAGAACCGGACACCGGCTACTAAAGTATGAAGGTTATCTTTATTGCAGAGACAAGGTTGTCAACCTCAGGAGTCATTGGAGGTGTGTACAATTCTACTCTTCACATTGCAGAGCTGTTACTCTGGAAGACACCGTTGTTAAGACAACAGATCACAACCACTCTGCAATGGAAATTGAGATTAGAGAAAACGTACAAAAAATAAAACATATTGCACACTCCTCCAATGACTCCTGCGGACAAGCTATAAGGGAGGTAGTACAAAATATTCCAGTAAAGATTGCAGGTAGCATGCCTTTTATACCAAGCCTTAGGCGAATGTTTCAATGAGAAAAACTGGCAAGTAATCCCCAACATATAACACCACAATCCTATGAAGACATTAACATCCCCCCAGAACTAATGAAATTTGGATGATGGATGGAACATATAAATCTACACCCCATCCATTCACTCAAATTTACACTATACATGCCACCAAAAATAACACTACAGTCCCCCTAGTGTATGCATTATTGTCTGATAAACATTCCTCTACGTACACTGAATCTTTATCAACAATCAAAAACAAAACACTAAATAAAACACCTAGAAAAGTGATACTAGATTTTGAATTATCAGTGATAAACACAATACTGAAAATATATCCACAAACCCAAATTCAAGGATGCTTTTTCCACTTTTCACAAGCATATTGGCGTAGAATACAAAAATCATCCCTAACTAGAGAATATTTCTCAGACTGCATACTACAATTTGAATTAAAAAAAACTCACAGCATGATGCTTTGTACCACCTGCAAAAGTAGATGAGTATTACACAACAATAACAGACTCTAACTATTATACAGTAAATTAAGACAAATTGGCACCCTTACTAAATTACTTTCAAGAAACCTGGATTGGACACCTAAACAGATCTGGTCGCAGACGAAAGCCAAGATTTCCAATAGAATGGTGGAACTGCTACCAGACCTGCTTAGAAGGTGGTGCAAAGACTAATAATGCCATAGAGGGATGGCACAACTCCTTCAATAAAGCAATAGGTAAACCCCACCCAAACCTGTATCATTTCATGGAAATTTTGAAAAAGGAGCAAAGTTTCCAAGAAATGAGACTTGCTCAGTCACTCTCAGGTAGCCTGAACCCACGCACAAGTCAAAAAAGCAAAGAAATGACCGAAATAATTTTGGCAAACATACAACAATTTCATACAATAAGACTACCTCGACAGTCTAGCATATATTCTACATTACTAACAACCACTAACCTACTAAAAAATTACTTGCCAGTTTTAAAAAAATAGACCACAAATTAAATTGCCATTTTTGAAATTATTTTCACACAAAATTTATCCAACCAAAATTGTTCCTACCTTTGAAGTTTTCATGTCTTTATCCAAACACGTGTTGCTGAAGAAATCTTCTTCATTAATATACAAGAAGCATCTCATACTGCAGAAAGTAAATAAATAAACATTAATCATCCCAAAAAAAAGAAAATTGGTGATACAAAATGGATGATAACAAAAACAACTCTGTATACGATAAAAAGTATAAAAAAATAAAATATAACACTTTACCAAACCAGAAATTAGAAAAAAAAATAAAAATATTAAAAACACCCCATAAACATTTTTAACCCCCAAAAAGTTTAAAAAAAATAATCAGATACTTACCAAAGCAACATCATTAAATAAAATATTAACAATCAACAAAAAGACATGAAAACGAAATAAAGGACACTACTAATACAAAAGAAAAAAATTATTACGAAGGCTGTTATAATTAACCAATTATTTTTTTCATAAACCGAACAATTGCCTTCCTTATTAATCCCTAAAACAAAATTATCACAAGCAAAAAGACAATTGTTTGTAACTATTAGAAAAGCAGTACAATCATTGTAAAGATAAAACACTGCTAAACATTATTTTTCTTTTTTTTACGATACCACTATCGTATACAAAACTGTACGCAAACAAAAAATGAAACCTAAAAAAACATTCCAAACATCAAAAATCTACTACCTACCTTATAACTACCTCCGACAACTATTTCTGTAATAAAAATACCCTAAAACATACTGTAAAAAAAATTATAATCCCACTTACCCGAACGAGGTCTCCGCTTCCGTCCTATCTTGACCGCAAAGCTCCTCCGACTGAAAACAGAAGACGTCAAACAACGTAAACTTGGAAGAGCACTAAAAATAGAAAATGGACTATTTCACTCATAGACTATAATAGGGAAAAGAAGAAAATACCACAGAAAATAGTTAAATAAATGTAAAGAAATGTGTAAAAATTTTGGAAAAATCTGTAAATATTAAATAATGAATAAAAAACATTTTTTGCATTTTTTAAACTTTATTATGTTGAAAATAAAAATTATTAAAAAAAAAAATAGTTTTTGTTATTTAAAAAATTAATGTGCATAAAAAAATGTATTATTGTGAATGAAAAAAATTCTAACACCTAAAAAATTAACAAAATTAAATATCTATGTATTTTCTAAAAAATGTTAATTAAATAATAAATTTAAATATAATAATATTAATGCAATTTAATATATATAAAAAATTATACATCCCAAAAAAGTAATTTGAAAAAAATATTCACATTTTCAAAATAAATTACAAAAAATATTTTATTAATTTTTAAAAATGACAAAAACAAATTACAATAAATCAAAAATCAAAAATATTTTAATAATAAACTTTTACATATTTATAATCAAAATTCTACTCTACTAAATACTAATATATTAAACATTAAAATATAAATTTTTAAACATAACTATTTTCAAACAAAAAAATATATACATCTATAACAGCAAAAGAATTACAAATAAAATAAAATCACCTATACTAAAAAATAATTCAGTATCAATACATTCCCAAATCATTATCCACCAATAGATAAAATCCCATCCCTAAAAAATAAAATTACACCAATATAAAAAACACCCAAAGGTATAAAGAAATACCTGATTATAAAAACACTTCCCCACCCATAACCCCTACATCCCCTATATCCCACCCCTAATTCTACTCATACTTTTAATAAAAAAAATACCCAAATACATTAAATAATACCAGAGTAGTAATATACTTGCCACCCATAACCCCTAGATCCCAAATATCCCATCCATTATACCACAACTTATTTTTTTTTTTTAATTACAAAATAACCCAAGTCTACAAATTAATACCCAAGTACAAAACACTTCACCACCCATGACCCCTCCATTCAATCTATCCCAACCCTTATCCCACATTTTTTTTTAAAATAATTTTAAAATTACCCGTGTATAAAAAAATACCCGAGTATTAATATACTTACCACCCATAACACCTATATCCTATCTATTATCCCACAGCTTATTTTTTAAAAAATAAATAAAATATTACCCAAGTGTACCAACTAATACCCAAAGTACTAATACACTTCCCCACCCATAACCCCTACATCCCATATATCCCACCCCTAATCCTAAAGCATATAACAAAAAATATAAAAAAAAATACTCAACTATATCAAATAATACTTCAGTATTAATAGACTTAACCACCCATAACCCCTGTATCCCATATATCCCACACCTAAGTCCACAGCAAGTTTTCCAAAAATAAAAAATAAATCCCAATTCTACAAATTAATACCTCAGTATTAGTAAACGTTCCAAGCCAGAACCCTTACAACCAATTTATCCCATACCTTACCCCATACAATATTTTTAAATATTTAATAAAAAAATGCCAAATTATTTAAAATAACATCTAACTATTGATTAACTATCCCACACATAACCCCTCCATCTCATCTATCCCATCCCTTATCCCACAATTAAGTTTCCAGAGAACAAATTAAAAATTAACCAACAGCATAAATGAATACCTAAATACTAATACACTTCACCACCCATAAAAAGCTGCATCCCATATATCCCACCCCTTACCCACATAAATTATAGAAATGACAAATACAAAATTTTCCCACAGCATAAATTAATACCTGGGTATTAATACACTCCCCCACCCATAACCCCTACATGCCAGATATCCCACCCCTAAATCCACAACATAAATTCAAAAATTTCCCCAAAACAAGTATATAAATTAATACCTGAGTATTAATACACTTCCCACCCATAACATCCACAACCCATACATTCCATCCCTCAATCCACTGCATACCCTTAAAAAAAATATGTAAAAAAATACTCAAAGTCCTAATAAAATACCCAAGTATTTCACACAAAAAAGTACCCACGTATAAAAATGAATACCCAATTACTATTACACTTCCCCACCCATAACCCCTACATCCCATATATCCCACCCCTAAAACCACAACATAAAGTCCAAAACTTTACAAAAACAATAGTATGAATTAATACCTGAGTATTAATACACTTACCCACCCATAACAACCACAACCCATACATTCCATCTCTTAATCCACAACATATTCTTAAAAAATATAAATAAAAATACTCACAAGTATTAATACACTGCCCCACCCGGATTTAACAAAAAACAAAAATACCCAAGTATATAAATTAATACCCAATTACTAATACACTTCCCCACCCAGAACCCCTACATCCCACATTTACCGTCCCTTAACCCACAGTATGCCACCCCATTACAAAAGTACTCAAATACAAATTTTAATACCTGAGTAATAATACCCAACCCTACTCATAACCCCTCCGTCCCACATATACCACCCCTAAATCCACAGAATAATTTAAATAAATTTAAAAAAATGCCCAAGTATATACATTATTACCTAATACCTAAGAAAAAAAAAAATACTCAAACATTCAAATTCATAATTGCGCTACATAACTCCTAAAACACTAGTCAAAATCAAAACAGTTAAAAATAAAAACTTCAGTATCACTACCCATATAGATAAATATATAAAAATATATAAATAAAAATATATATCTAAAAATATATATACATAAAAATACTATATTTATATATATTATATTATACTATATATAAATTAATATATACAAACGCAAACATAAATAAACACAACATATACAAGAATACAAATATTAAATATACATGTATATAAAATTAAACACATAATAATTAAACTCTAAACAAATAAATAACAAAACACAAAACTTACCTTAAAATTCATTATAAAAAAAATGCACTTACCTTAAAATTTGTTGGTCTGGCATAAGTTGTTAAGGCAAAATCGTTGTTAAGGCAGTAGTTGTTCTGAACTTCGTTGTTAAGACCTAGTAGTTCTTCAGAATTCGTTGTTAAGGCAAGTAATAGTTCCAACGTGGTTGTTCAGGTTGTTTCCTTCCCCATCTTGCTTTCTTCACTGTTGGAACTGTGACCAGCATAGCTGAGGAGGATCTGAGAGGTCTGCCCAGAGTATAAAAAGATGCCAATGTTTTGAGCATTTTAGGGCCCTGATTGAATAAAGCTCTATGAATATGGCATAAAGCCTTAAATTGAATCCTTTTGTCTACTGGGAGCCAATGTAGGAAGAAATTCCGGTCCATATGGATTGTTGCTTAGGTGTTTTTAGAAGCAATCGTGCAGCTGCATTTTGCACCCTCTGTAATCTTTGTATCAAGAAAAGACAGGATTGCTAAAACCTTCCTCAAAGTCCTAAGCAGGGCAAAGGACGTTCCAGCTACTCTAGTAGCGTGTTGCGACATTGAGAGTTGGGGGTCCAGCCATACACCAAGACTTTTAATAAGACGTTTAGGGGGCGGGAGAGTGGCCTCTCCTATTGTTATGCCAGGATGAGCTAATTAATTTTTTGTTTGCCCAAAAAACATAACCTCAGTTTTTTCATCATTGAGCTTCAATTTACTTCTCGACATCCATGCAGCAACTGCTTTTAGACAAGGACATAATGCTGTCCCCATATCCGGTTGAGTATTGGAGAGGGAAACAATAAGTTGAGTATCATCTGCTTAGGATACTAAGTTCAGCCCAAATGGCTCAACAATCTCTGCTAATGGCAGCATATAGATATTAAAAAGCAGCGGGCTCAGGGCAGAACCCTGTGGGATTCCACAGCTGCTGATAGTACGCCTAGAAGTACACGATCTGTCCAGTACCTGGAAGGACCTTCCATGAATAAATGATAGAATCCAATCTAAGGCTACTCCAGAGATTCCAATCCCTCGCAATCTATCATTAAGAATGTTAAGGTCGACCGTATCGAATGCCGCACTCAGATCTAGGAGGATGATAGCTATTTCAATTCCTTTGTCCATCCTCTTTTTTGCTTCTTCCGTGATCGCAATCAGTGCGGTTTCAGTCCCATGCAATTGCCTAAAACCCATCTGAGTGGGGTGTAAAATCTTTTTCTCTTCCAGAAGAGTGGATAATTGAGTATGTACATGCTTCTCTGCAAGTTTAGCCATTATAGGTAACAGTGAAATCTGCCGGTAGTTAGTCAATAGCTTAGAATCCAAATTAGGTTTTTTAGGAGATGTTTAACAATGGCCTGTTTCCAAAGGTCTGGTACTGTTCCAGATGATAGTGAAGCATTAATAAGATTTGTGATTACCGGACCTAACACCGGTATTCCCATAAAGAGAATCTGAGGAGGAGCCGGATCCAACGGAGAGCCTGATTTAGTGGAGCCCAGTAATTTAGTTACTCTATCCAAACCAATAGGAGTAAAGTTTGTTAAAATTACATCTTCCCTACCCTCCTGATCCATCACCAAGTGATCTCTTGTTAGAGTGTTAGGGAAGGATACATAAATATCCTGAATTTTTTCATGAAAATAAAATTGCCAGATCCTCAACATGTTGCTGCAGGGAGTCCATAATTTCTGACTCCTCAATGGGATGAATAAGATCTTTTAAGACCTTAAAAATCTCCTTAGGAGATTTAGCTGCTGCTTCAATTTTTGCAGAATAATATGTACCCTGTGCATTTTTAATTTCTGTATGATAAGCTCGAATCATATTCTTATATTCCTTTTTCATGGAATCATCTTGAGTATGCCTCCATTTCCTCTCTTGCTTCCTACATTCTCTTTTCATCTCAAGTAGGCGTGAGGTAAACCATGGGGAGGACTTCTTTTGTAGCTGCTTTCTAGCGCTAGAGAGGGGTATGAGTTCATCCAGGCTATTATCAATCCATTTATTAAAAGAGTATGTAAAGTCTGTTATATTATTTGTGTTTAAGTTTTCTGATATATTTTTTTGCAACAAGTTAATAAACTCACGGGCCTTTAGTTTATGCCATTTCCTTTTGCGTGGCGGGGTCCTGACACTCATGATCTTATACCGAGAAATGGTTAGTTCTAATTCTAGAAGATAGTGATCAGACCATGCTAGTGGACGGGATGATAGAAATTCTAATCCTAAAACGTTAGAGAATACCAGATCAAGTGTGTGACCTTTATTATGAGTGGGATCTTAAATTAACTGTACTAGGTCACATGCCTTCATGTCTGCTATTAACATCTTTGTCGAAGCATTATCACCATTTTCTGCATGTAAGTTGAAATCTCCCAGCAGTATAAAATTTGATTTAGTACATGCTAGTTGCGAGGTATTCTCTTTCAGTGAGGCCATAAAGTCTCCCATAGGACCCGGTGGACGATAGACCAGAACACCAGACAGGGTATGATGAGGGTTCACACTAATAGAGAAAAACATGCTCTCACATCTTTTAATCAATGTAGGAGTTGTTGTGACCTTGCATATATCTCTATAGACAACTACAATACCACCCCCTCTATTAGGCCTGTCAATTCTGGTAAGTTTATAGCCAATAGGTAGTACAATCACAATGTCTGGAGCAGAACTTTCCTCCAACCATGTTTCTGTTAAAAATAGGGCGAAAGGTTTTATTTGTTCCACCAGAAGGTGGATGTCCCCTATAAGAGCCCCTAACGAGTGGCAATTGACTAAAAAGATAGGTAGTTTGTTGCACTCCTTAGTCTTTTGAAGATCCGTACGCAGTTGGAAGGACCAATCACAGGCAGGGCACCTATATGCACTACAAAGAGGATCTATACTCTGAGTACACCGACTGTGAGGTTTATTGTTCAAAGAAAATAATGCCTCTTTGGTATATGTAATAATTACCATCTCTGCAGTGTTTAAGTCAGAGTTTCTTGGCTCTTGGCACGGTCTGGCGCGGACGGGCGCGTCGCGGTCATGGCGTTTAAAAATAGCTCAGCAGCAATTAAAGGCTTGGAGCGCTAACCCCAAAAATGGTGCTCACAGAGGGAGTAATGTCCCAAAATGGCGGTGATTTCCGATGTCTTCTCGGGTGAGGAGATTCTCAGATTTTAAATGTTCTATACAAACAGTAGTCTTGTGGAAAAATATATATTCCTAAACGAGCAATGGCATTATTTTTAAAAAAAGACATGAACATCTATTTAAAAAAAGACATGAATATCTATGTTAAAAAAACTAAATACGCTGTAGATTCTAAATTGAATGTGCAAATCAGCAATATACTTAAATAGCTTTTTAGCCTTTGGAGCCTGTTCACTAAAATGGGGAAACATGGATTTTGCTATTTTTCCCACACCAAGCATCCTTTATAAAGTCCCTGCTTCTAATTGCACTGCACCCACTCCTGGGGGTGCTTAGGGCATAACTTAGGGGTGACTTATATGTACAAATAAGGTAGCTTGGGACTTTGGAAATACTTTTAATTCCAGAGTCTAATTTGGGGTTAACTTCAATAAAAGCAGCAAGCAAGGCAGGCACTTTTACATTTGGGGTAGTGATTTTGGCCTCATTGGGCCACATTAGCATAAAAAAAATAAATGACACTAATGTGGTGCAACAAGGCACTAGGGGCTCTTAAATCTGCCCCTGAATCTCTCAATTAGAAGAAGAAGTGTGGCTCAATGGTTGGAGCGGCAGACCCTGATGCAGAAATCTGGCCCGGGACCAGCATTCAATTCCTGCCTCGGCGGGTCTTGGGCTCAATTTCCTCGGGCCTGATAATTCTCGCATCGGTGCCTAATCCAATTCATGGGTCCCACTCTGTAACTCTGGGCATGAGCTTGCTTAATCTCCACAACGGCCCCAACAGCGCTGGGATGCCTGGCTTCACCTTGGAGGTTGCCCAGGAGTGGGCATCTCACAGGAAAAAGCCAGGAGGGGTTCCACAGCGGTATGCGTACAGCGCCTTGAGACCCTAACGGGTGAGTAGTGCGCTATACAAGTACGAAGTTTAATTATTCTCTCTCTCTCTCACAGGGTTGGGAGGTTGGGTGGGTTGGCGGCAGGAATTGGCTGCAGGCCAGGCCCCAACCAACCACACCGTGCATGGACAAGAGCTGTGTGCGGTGCAAGGTTGGATGGATATAGGGGGTTGGCCACAAGGCCTGGGTGTAGGCCAGGCCCTACAGCCTACCACTACCACGCATGACCGAAGGCTATGCACAGCTATGGTTTGATTAACATATATTAATGAAAATTACTTTACGCTAAAAAAAAAAGAAATTCACTGTAAAAAACAAATGTTACAGGGTCATTATAGTTAGGAAATAGAATTACAAAAACATAGAAATTCACTTAAGAAAAGAAAGGTTACAGGTACGTTATTGTATGGTTCTGAATTTACAGAAATTCACCAGGTATAGTTATAGTTATCTCAATTAACTTCAACTCGTGCCCTAAGGCAACTATAACTCACCCCTCTCCTTGTACTGTTAATTACCCCACAAATTATGACACTCATGACATCTTAGATAACATCTTGATAATATCAATGTAATGTTTGCAGTATTATTTCTGAGTAAAAAACTGTGCATGGTGGGGCGTGAGTTATAGTTATCTTATGTATTTTTTCTGAGGAGGGGGGCTATGTGGCCCCCCTTCCAGATCGATCTTGGCTCTAGGGACCACATCCACCAGGGCCAGGCCTTCTAACATTTTTTTTTGGGGGGTGAGGCAAGCCACACCCACCCCTCCAGGCTCATTTCAGCCCTGGGCACCCCATTGAAGCTTTTGTTTCTGCTAAACATGCAGCTCCCTATCTGTAAGAGCAATTGGTTCCTCTTTTACCTTGCCTCCATCTTTGCAGGCAAGGAATCAGAGAAAACCTCCACTTGAAGCAAGTGAGAGCACCCACCCGGCATTTCATACAACAGTCTGTTCCGGGGAGGTGGCAGTCCCTGGGGCTGCGGGGACTGGGCAGCACCCCCACATTTCATAAAACATTAGACCCGGGGAGGTGAGGGACCCAGGTCTGCGAGAGGCAGAGGTCCGGGGCATTTCTTTACACATATTCTGCCTCGGGGAGGTGGTGGTCCCCAGGGCTTCAGGGGGCTGGGTGCACCTTGCATTTAATTGGAAAAACTGTCCCGGGGAGGTGGCAGTGCCCAGGGCTGAGGGGGGCAGATGGCTCTCCATATTACTTTAAACATATTCTGCCCTTGGGGCTTGGAGGTCCCCGGGGATGTGGGGGTGCAGGCCACCCATCCTAATTTTCTTAAACATAATCTGCCCCAGGGAGTTGGCGGTCCCTGGAGCTGTAGGGAGGCCACGCAGTCCCCCCTGCATTTCTTTAAATATACTCTGCACCAGAGAGGTGGCAAGCCATGGTGCTGCAGGGGGGCCAGGCGGTCACCCTGGATTTCATTCAACAATCTGCCCTGGGGAGGTGCTGGCCCACCTGGGGCTGCATTTAAACAAGTGCAGGAGCCAGTACTTGTTTTTCTTCTTTTAATTTTCAGCAGAACTGCGGATCTGCCACATCTCCCAATTTTTTTTTTTTTAATTCTTTAATGCTCTGGGAGAGTCCCTCTTGGACCACTGCACCAGAGCTAAGGGGTCAGGGTGCCCCTCCCTAGGCCCCTTTTCTTATTTTTTATATTTTTGTCTGGGACTCAGCTGAAGCCAAATCCCAAGATGGCTGCCATCACTTTCTTGTTGAAGTGTTGGCAGGCAATCAGATCTCAGCATGAGGTCGAGCGGGTTAGGGAAGCATTCACTTCCCTATATATGTAAATTTTTTCTTCCTTAATCAATCAAAAACTACTGAATGGATTTACACCAAACAACAAAAATGTTGTTTTCTGAACCAAGAGCTACCTCTCCGCCAGAAATGCATGGGGAAATATTACATTAATATTATCAATTTTGTAATCAAAGATGTAGTGAGTGCCCAAATTTGTGGGGTTATTAGCAGAGCATGGCGAGAGCATGAGTTATATAACCTTAGAGCAGGATGTCTCCTGCCCCAGTTCCTCCATCGTGATTGGAGCAGGTGTATTTTGTTGCAGCACCAAATTTAGGTATTCCTTGATCAAGCAGGATGTCTCTATTGCTCGGGGCAGGAGATATCGCGACATGTAGTCAGCAGAGTTGTGCTCCTCCCCTGGTTTGTGCACTATTTTGAGGTCATAATCCATCAGGCGTATCCCCCACCTTTCAATGTGCGGTGGAATTTTTGCATTGGGATAGCCATATATCGTGACCAGTGCCTGGTAGTCTGTCATGATGGTGCATAACTTCCCATAGACAGTTAGCCCTTTCTGCATTTGAGAGTCTCCTGCTAGCAACAATGTGCCTTGGTGAGTCTCTTCCCAGCTTATGTTGTGTGAGAATGGCTATAAACCCCACTCGGCTAGTGTCTACAGTGAGCTCCGTGGACAGGGATGCATCAAAGTAGGCGAGGTGATTCATGGCTGTGAATGCATGCTGGAAGTCCTCAAACACCTTTTCGCCTTCTGAGGTCCAGAGGAATGGCTGCCCTTGTTTGGTCAGGTCACAAATTAGGGTGCTCACAGCATCAAAGTCTTTGATGTAGGGAGCACAGTAACTTGTCAACCCAAGAAATGACCTCACCTCTGTTACGTCCAAAGGGGGTTGTGCTTTGTGGAGTGTTTCTACCTTACTGGGGTCTGTCCGAATACCTTTCTAGGAGAAAATGTGTCCAAAGAAAGCGAGTTCTCCTTTTCCCAGTTCGCAATTGCCCTCATTAAGTGTCAGGCCAGCTGTTTCTACCTGGTTGCATACCTCCTCCAGCGCCACATTGTGCTCTTCATTTGTGGGATCAAATACCAGGATATCATCACTGTAGTTTAGACAGTTTCTATGGGCCTAATCAGTCATCCCACCATCTCCTGAAATATTTCAGCTGTTGATGACACCCTAAAGCTAATTCGGTTGTAACAAAATAGCCCCAGGTGGGTGGAGAACATAGTAATGAAACAGGACTGCAGGTCCAGTTCCAGTTGGTGGTAGCCTTTGAATAAGTCTAACTTTGAGAATACACAAGCCCCAGATCATGCCATTCAAGTGAGGGCCTGGTGCTGTTCCCTTTCAATAGCTTGTTCGGTAAACGCACGTGACACAGACGCCTATTTTTTTGCATGTTTTTCATCGGCATGGTCACAATAGGGGTCACCCCTGGAGTTGGTCTTTCTGCGGGCTCAAAGATATCCTGGCTAGCAAACTCCTTTGTTCTTCCTCTGCCTGCGGTTGGAGGTGCACAGGAAATCTGTGGTGATTTTGAGCCGCTGGTTTGACTGCTTTGTTCATATGATGGGTCAGTTCGGCTTTCCAAACCCTCTAAGAATCATAGTCTGTTGTATCTCAGGATGTTGTAAAACTCAGCCATGTGATATAGCATGTCCAAGAGGCCCATCACTTGAGCAGTGACAATGCTGAGCAAACATGGTGCTGAGATGTCTCTCTATAGGATGTGCCCCTCTTCTTGCATAGACATTTCAATGTAGGTGAGTGTCTGCACTAATTTCCCTATGCTCACTACAGATTGTTTTGCACCCAATGTGAAGAAATCAACAGTGGAGGGTGACAACAGAGGCTTGTGCTTCATTTTTTATACTCTGACATGCACATGATCTTGCATGTGGTCCCGCTGTCAAATACAAATTGCGTTGTGTGATTTCCGATCTGAAGATCTATCATCGCTGTCCTTTTTATTTGTCATTTGTCAACTATCTGGACATGTTTGGCTGTGCGTTCTTTTGCTGGGGCTCTGTCATGAGGTACAGACGTTCAGTGTTTTCACAGGCATTAGCGGCATCTGAGTCAGTGGATGAGCAGCGATTGCATGCTTCAATGTGAGGTGCGTGTCGACTCAAGGGTATTCATGGTTGGGCAGGTCGCCCTCTTTTTGCCTTGATGTGTTGGGCCATGCAAATGCTTGCAAAATGATTGTCATGGTTACATTTCTGACATTTGTGTCCCATGGCCAGGCAAGTGCCGATGTGCAGGTACTCCAGGCCACAGCGATAGCATGTCTGTTCGTGTTTCCCTTTCAGTAAAGGTGATGGCTTGTCATGTCTGCTGCTGCTCCCAGCCATGTGGTGAGCCTGTTTAATCACCTGCACTCTCCCATTTTCCATGTGGATGGCAAGAGATGTGGCCCTGGCTTCTGATCGTGTAATTGTCAGTATTTTGTCCAGCGTGTACGTTTCCTGCAGTATTTTTGTGCAGACCCCAGTTGAGTGACATCCTTTGATAATGCACAATCTTATTGCTGCCTCGTTGTCAAATTTGTCAAACTCACAGTAGGTGACTAGTTTGCACAGCTTAGTCGCAAAATAGTCAAGTGATTCATCCACTCGTTGGCATGCTGTGTTGAATATGTAACATTCGAAATCGATGTTTCGCTGGGGGTTTGAAGCTTTATGTGAGACATTTTATCAGGCCTTTGTATGTGATAATTGAATCAGGAGGGAAAGTCAGGAGCAGAACTTTGACATCATCACCAACCAGGTTTAGGAATAGGTTTCTTGCCTGTTCATCCATGTGATCTTTGCAGATGGCGTACATGTAGTATTCAAAGCATCTGATTCATTGCTCCCAAGGATAACCCTGCATTCGAGAGTCAACTATGTCAAACGGCAGAGGGTGTCTGAATTTTGCGCTGGGAATTGAGCCCTCATTGTGTTCTTCAGACATGGTTGCATCTACTTGTTTCAAACACAGTGTTAGCTGTTTTACTTCCTTAGAAGTGTTGCAGTTTATAGTATGTTAGATTTTCTTTTACTGTTATATTACCTTTTATATTTTGTGACTTTGCTGTATCTGCATAATCCAGATGGTGCCTGACTTCAAAACATCCGATAAGCTCACACACCTGACTCTAAGATGGCCGCTGACGGACCACACTCTCGCGAGATCTCGCATGGCCCAGAGATCGATGCAGGACGTTTGAACTACAGTACAAGACCTGGCGGTGCTTACCAATTACTTGTGGGCACATCTCTAATTTCTTTGTTGCAGGCAGGCGTGCAACCAGGATGCTCCCGACGTTGTGCTGGTATGGCAGATCCGGGTAGGCACTGTTCCGGATGCAGGGGACAAGTCGTGGTGCATGGCTATGTTTACCTCGGTCCATCTCACCACCTTCATCGCCATATGTTGTATGCCTGAGCCTCAGCTCCAATGGACAACACAAGGAGGCCGGTAATGGTGTCGAGTTTCTTTACTCTGGGTTCTCAGCACTGTGCACGCAGGCAAATCCTTCTCACCCTGTGGTTTTCCCGCTAGTGTGCTTACCCCTCTGGCTGACAGGAAGTGCTGTCCGTTGTCCAGTCCCCTCCCCGTCTGTTATGTGTGGGGTTGTTGTGCCCACTTGCACCTGTAGCTCTGACACCCACCACCATAGCTAAGGGGAGAGGGTGTGCCTATCCTGCCTCCTTTTCTTATTTTTTACATTTTTGCCTAGGAAGCGGCTGAAGCTGAGTCCCAGCATGGCTGCCAGCACTTCCTTGTTGAAGTGTTGGCAGCCTATCTGATCTCAGCACGAGATCAGGAGGGTTCGCAGATCCTTCGCCTACCTATGCATAGAAAATTGGATTGTCTTTAATTTCTCCAAAACTACTGAATAGATTTACACCAATTAACAAAAAGAGTGCTTTGTGGACCAAGAGCTACCTTTCTGCCAAATTCAGTGTAATTCTATTCAGTGGTTCGGGCTGTAGAACTGTTCAAAATTCCAATGGGAGTTGCCATTGGAAATGCAGCTATTTTTACCACCCCCATTTTCCCAGCCACCGCTTGACAGATCACCCCGAATCTTTCTAGACAGCAGCTGACATGACTGTCACATTTTTGGGAACATTTTGTGAAGATTCGTCAAGCAGCGTCAAAGGCAAAAAACACTTAGGCCCTCATTACAACATTGGCGGTAAATCCCGCTTACCGCCGTGCAGAAGACCGCCAACACACCGCTAGGGCGGTGGAAATCCGCTACAGCTATTACGACCAACAGGCCAGAATCCGCCAAAATCCAGACATCCACACAAGTCCACCACACCAAAGGTCAGTGATAACCTTGCGATAACAACACCGACACCGTCATGCCAACAGGAATACGCCCACACTGTCAAGACCCATGAATCCACGCGGCGGTCTTTCAACCGCGGTATTCCATTGGTGGTACACACCACCGCGCTCAAAATACACACACATTTACAAAAAACACCCACATTGGACAATTCGAAATACACACACCTGATACACATACACACACCACTCTCACACACCCAATACAATATAAAACACACACCCACAAACCCCTACGACACAAATTGAGAACGAAGCACAGAGAGAGACACCACCATCAACAAACTAGCATCCAAAGGCACACAACACCATCACTCACATAACATCCATGCACCTCACACAACACACACAAACACATCCCCTCACACATCACAACACACACCACCTCACACATCACCCACACCACACCATGGTACCGCAAAGACACCCCAGGATCTCTGAGGAGGAGCTCAGGGTCATGGTGGAGGAAATCATCCTGGTACAGCCACAGCTATTCGGATCACAGGTGCAACACACCTCCATAGCTAGGAAGATGGAGCTATGGCGCAGAATCGTAGACAGGGTCAATGCAGTGGAACAGCATCCAAGAACTAGGGATGACATCAGGAAGAGGTGGAACGACCTACGGGGGAAGCTGCGTTCTGTGGTCTCAAGACATCAGATTGCAGTTTAGAGGACTGGCGGCGGACCCCCACCTCCTCCCCCACAACTAACAACATGGGAGGAGCAGGTCTTGGCTATACTGCAATCTGAGGGCCTCGCAGGAGTAGCAGGAGGAATGGACTCTGGTAAGTCAAATCTTAACTATTACATCCCCCACCCTACCTGCATGTTATCACATACCCCACCCTCACCCCCATCACTGCAACACCTCACATATGTCCCACTATCACAACCCACACATCCCAATACCAAGCCCTGCATGCAACACCAAAGCATGGACACCCATCACCAAAGCATGTCCACTACAGATACCCACACAGATCCCCAAACCAAATATCACATAAGGTGCTAGACAATAATGTAAGCACTGGGGTACAGGGTCACCCACCCATTGCACACGATAACACACACAGATGCAATAATCATGCCTTTACACCCCTGCAAGACCCCTACCCAACGTCACCGGACAGGAGGTTCCAGACATGTCCACACGCCACACAGAAGAGGCCCACAGAGATGACAGCAGCTCTGTCCAACTGGATCTAGATGACCAGCCCGTCCCATCTGGGACCTCGGGACAGTCGGTTCCCCACGCACTGGCACATGCCACCACAGAGCCTCCCCCCTCAGGAAACACCAGCACAGCACCCACCCAGCGGGCCCATACCTCTGTCCCCGGACACATCAAGCAGCAGTGTGTCCACCACTACAGGGAACCCAGGCAAACCCACCAACCCAAGAACATCAGGGACCTGGGGGCAGTGGCCACACGGTTCAGTGGACAGAAAAACAGGAAATCCGGGGAACTGGGAGTACTGCTGTGCGACAGGTGGAGGACAGGCCCAGGGAACCCACTCTCCACGACGCCCTCTCCAACATCATGGGAGCGTACTATCATTCCGAGGAGACGATGGCAACGGTACTGGCCAAGTTTCAGGAGACCCAGCGGCTGCAGGAGGAACAGTATTTGGGGATCAGGGAGGAACTCAAATCCAGCAACACCACCCTGGTCACCATTGTAGGGGTGCTGAAGGACCTTGTGAACACCAGGAGGGACACTGCGGCACAACAAGGGGCCCCTGACACTAGCCTCGATGATGAACAGCCCACCACCTCCGCTGGCGCTAGTGGACAGGAGGCACCGCCACAGGACCACGACCCCAGCACCCCACCCCCTGCAGATGGAGAACCACCCCGCAAACGGTCCCTGAGATCCAGGACAAAGACAAAGAACAAGGCCAAGACCCCTGCCAAGAAATGAGACCACCATGAATGTCATCCTTCTGTCCCACTTCGTCACCCTGTCCATCCTTAAACTGCCCTAAATCCACTTTCTATGCCCCTTTGGACAATGCAACTGTGAGACAAATAACTAGGCTCTGCCATGGACATTCCTCCACCATCACCCCTCACCATTTTACAACCCCCTCCACTATTTTGCACTAAAATAAACACAGTTGAATCACAAAACAATCAGGAGTCAGTCTGTGCTTTCACAAATGTGTATTTGCCATAACTAAGGAAAATCGCAATGTCCAATGTATTGTCAACATACCTATGTCACACAACTCCAGTCCATGAGGTAATATAGCAGAGGTCATACAGTAGGACCCACATCTGTGAAATGGAAATGCAAAATGACAAGTCAGGGTCCATACACTGGGTGAAAGTGACAGACATATGATAGGTCTAACTATTGTATGAGATGTAGGAGGCAGTGATGTCTTCTTACCTGTGTCTCACTGGAAGAATGGCTGGATAACGTTGTTTCTGTTGTTGATATCCTCGTCTTCTGCCTCCTCTTCTTCACTTTCCACAGGCTCCACAGCTGCCACAAGACCTCCTTCTGGACCATCCTCCTGCAGAACAGGCACCTGTCATCGCAAAGCCAGGTTGTGCAGCATACAGCAGGCCATGATGATCTGGCACACCTTCTTTGGTGAGTAGTAGAGAAAAACACCTGTCATATGGAGGCAATGGAATCTGGCCTTCAGGAGGCCAAAGGTCCTTTCGATCACTCTCCTAGTTCGCCCATGTGCTTCATTGTAGCGGTCCTCTGCCCTTGTCCTGGGATTTCTCACTGGGGTCAGTAGCCATGACAGGTTGGGGTACCCAGAGTCACCTGCAAATGTCGAGGGACAACTGTTAGACACACACTAACCCTTAGGGACAACCCCAGACCCAGACAACCATTCACACGGTACAGGGTCCTTGTCCTCATTTATTAGCCACACACGGTGCCTCTGGAGTTGCCCCATCACATAAGGGATGCTGCTATTCCTCAAAATGTAAGCATCATGCACTGAGCCTGGAAACTTGGCATTCACATGGGAGATGTACTGGTCGGCCAAACACACCATCTGCACATTCATAGAATGGTAGCTCTTCCTGTTTCCGTACACCTGTTCACTCCAGCGGGGGGGTACCAATGCCACATGTGTCCCGTCAATGGCACCTATGATGTTGCGGATATGTTCCAGGGCATAGAAGTCACCTTTCACTGTAGGCAAATCCTCCACCTGAGGGAAAACGATGTAGCTGCGCATGTGTTTCAGCAGGGCAGACAGCACTCTGGACAACACGTTTGAGAACATAGGCTGGGACATCCCTGATGCAATGGCCACTGTTCTTTGAAAAGACCCACTTGCCAGAAAATGGAGTACTGACAGGACTTGCACTAGAGGGTGGATTCCTGTGGGATGGCGGATAGCTGAAATCAGGTCTGGCTCCAACTGGGCACACAGTTCCTGGATTGTGGCACGATCAAGTCTGTAAGTGATAATGATGTGTCTGTCTTCCATTGTCGACAGGTAAACCAGCGGTCTGTACACCGGAGGGGGCCACCATCTCCTCACCTGCCCCAGCGGACGTGCCCTATGGACGAGAACAGCGAGTCAGGCAACACTATGCATTTAAAAAATGATTTATTGCACACATTTGTAAATCCGCAATGTGCCTGTCACTGTGTGTGTGCAAGGCCTAGATAGGTGTGACACATTTAAAATTAATGCCATGTGGCCCCCTGAAATGGCGTCTGCCTGACCTGTAATGTGGGACAAGGGGATATGAGGTAACTGCACTGGCGTTGTACACCGTCGCGGTCGGCGATCGAAGACCGCGGCACAATCCTGCATTAGTTAACATTGGACCCTATGGGTCCCAGGAGCCAATGACGATGTACGCCGGCGGTGACGGTACGCACCTCCGCAGACGTGACTGCCATTTTCTCTATGTTCACTCACTTGATACCTGACCTTCGACAGGAAAGGGCCTACACTGCAAGTGCTGCTGTGACCTCAGTCTGGAAGCAATGATGGCTCATGTGTCTGGGGAAAGGGCCCCTGCCTTCACTTCGGAGGAGTTGGAGAAGTTAGTGGATGGGGTCCTCCCCCAGTGCACGCTAATCTACAGTCCTCCAGACAAACAGGTGAGTACACTGTGAGCATGCTGTATGGGCAATGCCTGTTTGGAGTGGTGTGGATGGAAGATACAGGGGGCGGACGGAGGCCTGCATGAGCGGACGGTGACTGTATGTGCGTCAGGGCAAGGGTGGGAATGTGGGTCAATGACTGTGACGGTCCGGACGGTTAAAGATGATCCTTTTCCCCTGTACTATTCCACTAGGTTAGCGCCCACCAGAAGAAGGCTATTTGGCGTGCCATCGCCAAGGACGTCCGGACCCTGGGGGTCCACCACAGACGGAGCACCCACTGCAGGAAAAGATGGGAGGACATTTGCCGCTGGAGCAAGAAGACGGCGGACGCCCAGCTGGAGATGGCCTCCCAACATTGGAGGGGTGCCCGTCGCACCATGACCCCCCTTATGTTCCGGATCCTGGCAGTTGCGTATCCGGAGTTGGATAGGCGCTTGAGGGCATCACAGCAGCCACAAGGGGGTGAGTACATTCACATCCACCTGCCTCTGCGCGCATTAAGAGGTGTCTGGGTGGGGGAGGTGGGCTGTGGGTTCCCCTAGGCCAGGGCGAGTTTTGTAGGCAAGGGCCCTTCGTGAGGCAGGCCATGTGGCACCCCACCCCCACCAGTGGTAAGAGCCATCTACACCTAGTCAGGCTCCTGTGACTTCCATGTGTGCAGCAATCGGGCATGGGCCTTGTACCCCATGTCCATGTGATTAATTAGGGAACTCTAAGAGCATGGCGTAGTGCAGAGGGCTGCTGTGTCTGTAGTGTCCGCCAACGGTAGCGGTATTGCATGGACTGAACATGTCTTTCTTCTGTCTACCGCCCCACTTTTTGTGGTCTCCCTGTTCTTGTGTGCATTAGCATCATCAGGCGGAGGAGCAGTGCCACCGGAGCAGGAGGGAGCTGCATCCCATATGGCCCTGGAGGGCGAGACAACGGAGTCTGAAGCCACCAGTGGGACAGAGGGCGAGGGGAGCTCCACGGCGGGGACAGGAGGTGACATCAGCGGCAGCGACTCCTCCTGTGATGGGAGCTCCCTTGCGTTGGTGGGCCCCTCTGTGCCCCCCGCATCAACAGGTACAGCCGCCATCCCCCTACCAGCACCGCCCTCACAGCAGCCCCTCAGCGTGTGTCCCGTGGCCGCTCACCCAGGAGGGTGGGCATCTCCTTCACCCCAGGCACCTCAGGCCCTGTCCCAGTCATCCTTGCTGCCCTCAGTGAGGAGGCTATTGACCTCCTGAGATCCCTCACTGTTGGGCAGTCTACCATTCTGAATGCCATCCAGGGTGTAGAGAGGCAGTTGCAACAGACAAATGCATACCTGGAGGGCATTCATTCTGGCCAGGCAGCCCAACAGCGAGCATTTCAGGCTCTGGCCTCTGCACTGATGGCAGCCATTGTCCCTGTGTCCAGCCTCCCCCCTCAAACTTCCTCCACCCAGACCCAATCCCCTATACCTCAGCCTATTCCAAGCACACCATCAGACCAGCATGCACACACATCAACACACAGGGGTGGCTCAGGCAAACATAAGCACCACACATCCCACAGGCACTCACACAAGCATCATACCCAGGCACACATTCCAACATCCACTGCCTCTACTGTGTCCCCCTCCTCCACGTCTCCCTCCTCCCTCCCTGTCTCGTCTCCACTCACACCTGCATGCACTACATCCTCATCCACTACCTCCATCCCCAGCACACCCATCACCACACACCGCTCACATGCACACACCACCCCCACTACCATTCACACATCCCCAGTGTCCTCTACCAGTGTGTCTGTGAGCCCTCCTCCCAAAGTGTACGAATGCAGCCACACACCCACCCAACAGCCATCCACCTCACGACAGGCACCTTCCCTCAAAGTCAGCAAACCTACACCTCCTACATCCACTACCTCTTCCTCCACTCCCAAACCCCTTCCATCTACCCGTCCCAGTGTGTCTAAAAAGCTTTTCCTATCAAATGTTGACCTCTTCCTTACACCCCCCCCAGTCTGTCCCCTAGGGCCCGCCTTTCCAGGTCCCAACCCAGCACCTCAGCCACCACATCACCGGGCACAGTGGTGCCAGCAATAGTGGGATTTTGGGGTGCGCCAAGCAACAGGGCTGCCAGTGTCCCACGGAGTGAGGGCAAGGACATTCCGCCACCTCCAAAAGTAAAAAAGTTGCCCACATCCCGGAGGGAGAAGGCAAAACAAAAGTGGAAAGTGGCAAGACAGCTGCGCTACCATCCAAGGTGGGGAAGGGCCAGAAAATCAAGGGCAGGTCCTCGTTTACGCCAACCTACACGGCGGAAGAGACCGCCACCAGCACCGCCACCTGCATCGCCACCACAGACACCGCCGCCAGCACTGCAGACACTGAGGCCGCCACCAGCACTGCAGTCACTGAGCCCGCCACCAGCACCGCAGTCACTGAGCCCGCCACCACAAAGACCGCCACCAGCATCGCCGCCACAAAGACCACCGCCAGCACTGATGCCACAGAGCCCGCCGCCAGCACCAATGCCAAAGAGTCCGCCGCCAGCACTGCCACTACTGACACCGCCACCAGCACCGATGCCACTGAGGCAGCCGCAAGCACCACCGTTACTGACACTGCTCTCAGCACCGATGCCACTGAGGCAGCCGCAAGCACCGCCGCGACTGACACCGCCGCCAGCACCGCCAGCAGCCCCGCGACATCCTGAGCCAGTAGCACCACCGCAGACATGGCTGCCATCCCCAGTGGTCAGTTGTCCGAGGCTGGTGGTCAGTTCCAGGAGCCTGGGCAGCTTGCATGTTGAACCACCGTCAGTGGAGTGTCACATCCACCTCCTCAGTCCTTGGCAGGATGAAGCACTCTGGGCACAAAGCCCACTCCAGACCCAGTGGACAAAGGCATCCACTACCTCAGTCCTTGGCAGGATGAAGCACTCTGGGCACAAGGCCCCCTCAAGAACCAGTGGAGTATCACATCCACTACCTCAGTCCTTGGCAGGATGAAGCACTCTGGGCACAAAGCCCCCTCCAGATCCAGTGGAGACTGTTATCCACTTGAGAGACTGTGGCTTTGCACTCCCCAGGATAAAGCAGTGGGCAAAGCACCCACTGGAGAGACTTGAGAGACTGTTGCTTTGCACTCCCCAGGAAAAAGCAGTGGGCAAAGCACCCACTGGAGAGACTTGAGAGACTGTGGCTTTGCACTCCCCAGGATAAAGCAGTGGGAAAACCACCCATTGGAGAGACTTGAGAGACTGTGGCTATGCACTCCCCAGGATAAAGCAGTGGGCAAAGAACCCACTGGAGAGACTTGAGAGACTGTGGCTTTGCACTCCCCAGGATAAAGCAGTGGGCAAACCACCCACTGGAGAGACTTGAGAGACTGTGGCTTTGCACTCCCCAGGATAAAGCAGTGGGCAAAGCACCCACTGGAGAGACTTAAGAGACTGTGGCTTTGCACTCCCCAGGATAAAGCAGTGGGCAAACCACCCACTAGAGAGGCTTGAGAGACTGTGGCTTTGCACTCCCCAGGATACATCAATGGGCATGGAGCCTCCTCGTGGAGCTGGCTTCGTGCACTTATCCGCTGAGGTGCCCCCCTTCCCTTCCTCCTGAGGTGCCTGTTTAATTTCAATCTGATGCCCCAGCAGTGTTCTCTCCGTTTGGAGTCTGGTATTGAGTGTGGGCCTCGCCCATGCTTTTTGGGCCCAGTGGTCCACGGACTATGAATGGTGCACTATCCGGACTTGTATAGTTGGTGTACATAATTGTTTATACTGTATTTCAAGTTTTGACTAATGGATTTTTATAGATTACAATCGTTCAACTCATTTCCTTTTGTCATTGCGTTCTTCCACGGGGGTTTGTGGGGTGTAAATGTAATGTTGCAGCATGTATTAGTGTGTATGTTGTTGTGGGTGAGGGTGGGGGTGGGGGTGTTGCATGTGTGTGTCCACTGTCTTTTCCCTCCCCCTCCCCTGTGTTGTAGGTGCAGTACTCACCATGGTCGTCGCCACCGTCGTTCGTGCTCCTGGTAGAGGAGCAGGAATACTATCGCAGGGAGGATTTGGAGTTCTGGCTCCACGGCGTCCTGGTTTCTCGTGGGTTGTGTAGAGGTGAGTGTTTTCCCTTCCAAGTCCTGTTTCTTCCGTGTTTTTGGTCACGTTGGTTCCGCCCTGGAAAAGGTGGCGGATTGGCCTCTCATAATAGTGTGGGCTGTACATTATCTTCCGCCTGTCTGTTTGCGGTGACCGCCATGCTGTTTGTTTGTACTGCTGTGGCGGTCGGAGTGTTAAAGTGGCTGTCTATGTTGGCGGTTTCCACCATGGTCGTGATTCAATTTTTTTTACCGCTGGCCTGTTGGCGGTCTTACCGTCGCTTTAACACCGACCGCCAGGGTTGTAATGAGGGCCATAGTCTATAGAAACTAGGTCCTAACTATACCTAGTGCCAACCACCACTATGTAATATATATCACCGTGCCTGCAGCTACTGACTCCCAAAAACGAGTAGAGAATAAGTGTGACAGTACACAAACAACTTTATGGCTGCTGAGTAAGTGTCCATTCAATAGGCTTTTGCACAGAGAGACAGGAAAGGAAAACATCCCAGGTAATGCAAAATATTTCCAAAGCGTAGGCAAGAGAAAACAAAGCATTCTCGAGGGTAACAGCTAAGTGTGGCATTTCCCTGTGAAAACAAAGTTCCCCAAACAGGAAAATGCCTGGATTATCTGGGATAATCTTTTGAAATTCCCCAAATGCAAGGCTGAGCACGGATAGCTGACAGCCCAACATGAATAGAGTAAATCCCATGTATGACACATGCTTAACTCTTTCCCAGGAAACTAAAGGGAGAAACTAAGGGCAAGCTAATTGCAGAATGTTTGTGAAGCCTAGTTCCTTGTCCTGTGCCCTGTCTTCTCGGACTCAAGACTGAGTCCACATGATGGGAGTCACTCCTTGCAGAATGCAAGGAAAGTGGCATACCATGCAGCCAAGAGACCTCAATGGTGTTAGGTAAGCGGACGTCTTTGGAATACAGACTGAAACAACATTCATACTGTCAGCTCCATCTTGGTTGACTTTTCTATCATTGGCTGCACTCGTCATGTTCCCAGCTATTAAATGACCAAATGGCAACCTCATTGGAGCCCTAGGAAATATCACAATCAGATCTAATAGCCTCAGCCGTGGATCTAGGGTCCTTTTTCTCATTTCCTCATTGAATTTCCCAGCTGGGGAACAACAAGAAGCTCGTTTGCAATACCAAAATGTACGCAGAAGTTAACATGGCTGTGACACTTATAGGTATCTCAATGAAAGTCTTCAATACTTAACAAGAATCAGATCACAGAGACCACAGGTCCCCTCCACAACAGTACACAGAGCCCAAGACCACCCAATGCATTCAAGTAGGTGTTATTAACATAGAAGTGTCATTGTCAGTCCTCTCCATATAAGAGATTTGTCACCTTCATAGATTTCCATTTCTCCTCCCTCTGCCAACCCTGTCCTCACACATCCCAGCCTCCCTCAAGTCCCGATACCAGAGCAGCACCTTGTGGACCTAAGGTGGTAATTAAAGAGGTACACTACTCTATAGGCACTAGCCTCATAGAGACACCCTGGCAGATCCAGGGTCCTAATGTTACTTCTGTATTCTATGACTGTGATGACAGATATAAATGTATCTGGGGCACCTCCCTGGCGGCTCCTCACATTTGTAGACTCTTAACAAATGCCTAATTTTCTCAAGCAAAATAGTTCAAAATAGAAGTTGTCCAGACTGACATTAGGGGTGCAAAGGCAAATGCAATGGAACTGGGTGAGACCCAGTCCAGTTCTTTATAATTTATTATTCAGTTCCACTTGGGGCAGATTGTCACGTGGTGTTTCTACCGAGCATTCCCACCAAGGAGGGTGAGTACACCTTTAGTACACTTACTTGACGGACACCAGAATTCAAATTCTCACGGTTCTTGTTTCCCAGTTCTGATGTGTCTGGCATCCAGATCTGAATGGCTTCCCCCTGTAGATAAGTGCTCCCCTGAGGCTCACCTCAACTAGCCCTCATTGTTCTTGGGCTGGTCCTTTCATGACCATTGTCAAATTTCTATCTTATGACAAATCATGAGGGTATTGTGGTCTGGGAGTGACTGGCACTATGGATCCAAAGACCAGCGATTCTGGCTTGTCTTTGGAGTCGAGTGATGTCAGGCTTTATATAAGGATTTGCAGCATATTTCTCGAATTTATCGAATAACGTTTCTCTCGCCTGCTCAGTTATTACTTTCCTTCTGCCTGGAAAATCTGCTTGTTTGCATCCTATCAGCCTTTTGTCCTAAAGGAGGCACATATTTTTAATTTTAAACAGAAAATTACACTCCGTTTCCTCTCTTTCAAACCCAGCTTCAGGGAATTGGTACATTTCCTGGATGGCAAGTTTTCAGCTGCCCTTCACCGCCACTCTTCGGTGGTGGACCAATTTTCTGACTGTGTGGTCTACTCTGTAGCTGTAGTAGAGCCCCTCAGTCACGTATAGCAGAGATCCACGAAGCGGTTGCAGTCCTGGGCTGCTCCACTCACAGCGCTTCTGCGGGTTTGGAATAGGAAATTCTTGGAAATTTGAGTTCGATGTCCCGTGCTGGTTACAGTAATGATGTAAATCGGGGATGCGTTTTCTACTGGAAAGGTGCTCTAGCTAATTTATCATAAACTAAAGCTCTTATAGTTACCAACGTTCGGGAGAACGATTTTTCAACAGTTGTTATTAGCTAGTACAGAAACAATCGAAAAGGTTTCAATAGGACATACAAGTAGTAAAAATGCATTACGTTTTTGATAACGGCTGAAAGTAGGGCGATTAAAAAATGAGGCACAATCTGAACGGACGACTTCTGACACGTGGCAATCGGCTTTAGTTTTATGGCTTTTGCCTTAACACTCGGGATGGTGTTGTTGGTTCATATCAGATACATAACAACTGATATGAAGTAGAGAGAATCGGTGCACTGTAGTCCATAAGTAAGCAACCCAAGCATCAAAGAATGACTTAAAACAAACATTTTAAAAAACATACAACAAGAGTTGCATGGAGCCTGCTAAAGCTTTAATAATAGTTATATCAAATAAGTCAGTAAGATCAATGCATTATAAATAATTACTTTTCAGTTGAGAAAATTAAATTCGGAAATGTTTTGATTTCACCCCCCCCCCCAATAAATATAGCGTTTGAAAGTCAAAGTATAAATTACATCGACTATGCATGTTTCACCAGATATAACACTACGCCTATTAAATGTCTAATGCCAACTGGCAAGTCACAGGATCATAGAACAGAACACAGAAATATAATTAAAATTGCAAGATTAAATATACTTACACGTGGTGCTGAACTCCTAGTCTTTATTTCATTAAATCAAAGACTTTTAAAGATAATGCACCAGTCAAAATTCATTTCCAGGCCAAATGAACAACAGCGCAAGTCTTATCCCCCCTCTCTCATGAGCACCCAGCCAGAAGTAATGTCTACCAGTAGTTTGGATATTGGAATGCCACGCTTTGTTCTCTTCTTGTGCAGATGGTTAAGAGATCAGACTTGGGAAATTTGAATAATAAACGACATTTTTTTCCCACCAATCTGCTTCCTCAGTTGTAAACAGAATTCACTCCTCCATAGACAAAGCTCTTCATAATAAATCTCTTGCAAGCCACTGAGCAATTTGGGCTTTCCCACGTCATGCCATTCGCGTGGTTTCACATGACTTTCATGCATTTAAATCAAACGTACACCAGTATGCGGTATCTGCCTGATTTGGCGAAGTGCGCAAAGGGAGACACGCGCAGCAAAAACTATTTTCCTCTGTGAAACAGTGTTTTTGTTTTGATAATTTACATTGGCTGTTATATGTTTGTGTTATTTGTTTGAAACTCATGCTATTTCCAAAGACAGAAATCTCTAAAATTAAATATGAAGTACGACTATAATATAATTATCATACACTAGAATATACTGTCCATAATTGGTGTAGTGCTTCTTCTGTGGAGTTAAGGTAACTCGTGTCATAATGTCATAACGGGCAGTTTGAGTGAGCAAAAGTTTCTGAAACAGATACTGATTGTGTTCGCATTTAAAGTGTGAATTCCGTTCCTTGAGGAAAAACAAAAGGTGAAAGTTTGAATGCTTGAATTAATCTCAGGCACTGGTAATTTCTCAGACTATATTCAAGGTCATCAATGTTTTTGCCCACTCTGCCAGTCCCCCAAGGCATACGCAAATCAACCTTGCCCCTGCTTTGATAAGAAATGTCTAACCCAAATTTCTAGGGTTGGAACAGAAGTAACCCCAGACAGGTTTGAGGCTTTTCCTAAGGTGTAATGAATATGGGCTCCACGCCTGAGCAGGACATTTACTACAACAAATACAATAGACCACCCCTCTCAAGCGGAATAGGAACTTCACTAAAGAGGACCTAGACATTGTGGTCAACTGTGTATCTGATAATTCAAGAAAGTGTACATGGTTGCCATTTCACACCTCATCGAATTCCAGAAGGTGGCCATGTGGCAAGTTGTCACTGAAACAGTCAATTCATTTTGATGGAGGTACACATGATTAAGACATGATGAAAAAGAGACAGAATGCGAGGTGGGTGGTGAAGGATATGATTGTCAAGAGATACCAAAGGTTGCACCATGCAAGACCTGCAAGACCTGGATCGCTTCACTGTGTCTCCCACCTGGCACGTGTATTATATTCCCTGTGCAATCTGACCTGCAACATTGCCTACACAATGTTAGGCTAGGAAATATCAACCCACATCTAAATGGTAAAACTCCCTCTCCGTTGTTTGTTTTTACTAGTAGTTCAAATATGTGGGAGATTTGCGGTGCCTCACCTAGTGTTCCTTATATTTTCATATTTTTCAAATTTTTCTGTGATTTACACAGTAATGCAAGAAAAGTCTCACACACATCTAAAAAACGCCTGCACATTCTATTGCTGTTAGATCTCCAGTATCATACGAGTTGCATGCCACATTACAACATCCCCCCAGTTTCCATTTATGTTCATTTCTCTATTTTTACAATTTCCGTCATCTCCCATATTGGGCTCAGTCCCGCAAAAGTAAACACTTGACCCCATCTTTCTAGAATCATTTTCCAGGCATGCAGTGCCATGCAGACTATGCATGGGATGTCTTTATGGCTCTTACTCATATCAAAGAGTCTCTCTATCAGCTCTTCATTTTACCAGCTCTTCCCCAGAAACTCTTTATCTATAATACAGACTGTGTCTTACCACCTTAGTATGTATTGCAGTTGTGTGGCATGCTAATACACCTCTAAATCCTTCACCCTCAATCCTTCCTCAGATGTGACATTCTAATCCCTAGTTTCTTCATGTGTCACCCTACTCTCCAAATATTGAAAGGAGTCAAGCTCTCATGATATGAAAACAGTCCCTTTTAGTGTTTTTCAATGCTCCAAGAGGACTACTACTTTTGTTTGTTTGTTCATATAAAATCCAATATGCTCACCAACTCTCTCTAGTTGATACATTAATATTCTCATTGATTCCGTAAGTTTTGTTAGCTATACCAGCAGGTCATCAGCATGTAGTGAAGCAATGTGCTTTTGAGTACCCATTTGTATTGACCAGTTACTTAGCAACTGCTGTGATTTGCATGTCAGTTACTCTGTTGCCAGGGCAAACAAGAGGGTTTTATACTTTAAACACACAAAAGGTGAAATTTCATGGTAAGTAATAAAACAATGGGTTGGGATGCTACCACACTAGCTAGCCTAACATTGGGAGACTTTATTTTAAAATAATAAAGTCTTATTTCCAATAGAGAAGAGCTAAATATCACGTTTGGCACTAAATTAAATGTTATAATAAATCCCAAAACTTGCCAATGTTGAATTTAATATAACTAGCACAGGGAAAGAGCTTTAGAACTCTTTCTGAAATTTGCCAAATTCAGCCCTATAGTGCCCTATCCTGATTGGTCAGCCTCTGGCCGCCTGAGCCAGGCGGCCTTAATGAGGTGTGAAGTGGCCTGGGCTGACACACAGGAATCATCTAGAAGGCAGAGAACTGCTACAGCATGTGGCAGAGCAGGATGGGTAAGAGTAGCCAAATCGGTCTGCAAAGGAGGGAAAGCCACTGGGACAGAAAATGGACCTCCCCCATTTCCTGCACTAGCAGACAGCCAGGAGCCCCACAGATTAGATTAAGAGAGGAGCTGGAGAAGGTGTGGTAGGGAAACTTGACCACAACAGTGGGTGGGCTCAGCCAGATGTAACCTTCCAGGGGAGATTTCCTCCATATTGGGTTTTAAAAGAATGTTGCTTTCTGGGATTGATGTTTGAAACACTTCACAGGAAGTGGTCACCCCAGAGGGTGTTTGCCTCCACCCCATTGGACAGAAGCACCCCTGCTTTCCACCCACAGGAGCAAGGTTAAATATGACAAAGCTGCCCCACATTTCAGATCTCTGCGGGAAGATGATACTGAAAGAATAAGGACTGCCCTGCTGGACCCCTGGCCGGCACCTGGGTCGTGCACTCAGAAGGACTGTACTAGCTGCACTCTTTAGACTTCACCAAGAACAGGACTTTGCCTTGCTTCTGCAACTCCAGGAGTGTACTTCCTGTAAGCTACAGGTACAAAGGAGCTGACCAGAGTCCCCTGCATCAAGGCCTGCAAGAAGAGCCCAGTTGACCAGTGTCCAGTGGGGATTTGAGGATTCTTACCTGATGCATTCAGGTACTGTAATCCCAACTTTCAAGGAGCAACTCAAAGCTTCTGGAATCTTGTATCAAGTTTGTGGACACTTTAAGGACCCAAAAAAGGACTTCTTCAAGAAGATCCAGAAGTTTGGAGTTGTTTGGAGCAACTTGAAAAGGTCAGGAGGGCAGAGAGGCAATGGGGTAAGGGAAATAATGTTTCCTTTGTCCCGGTGTCTCTCTGCTGTGCCCTCCTGCTGCAGCATTGTGGAACTACACCATGCAGCAGGAATGTACCCAATAGACACAAGGGTTTGTTTTCTTGTAGGAAGCAGCTCCTTGAGCAAGGGTCACTCCCCCTGGGGAAGTATTTTGACCATTTGTGACCCCCGGGGGAGATCACCCATATTGTGGACACTACAAGCACCAGATCCAGTTGAGACTGCAGGTCCTAGAAGCACAGGGCCCCAGGAAGCGGTCCCACATGCAATGGTCTGGGTTCGGATGAGGAACCAATAATCTGTTGTCAATCTTCCAGGCCTGTGGAAGACAGTGTTTCCAATCATGCTGTACACTTTGGTGCTGACAGGCTCAAATCTACCTTTACTGTCTTGATGGTCAATGTGCCCAAGTTACACCCAGCAGCATCTAAGGAAGGGGAAGAATCCATCAGAAATAAAGCGATTAATTAGATCCATCATGTGAGAGGCTGTTATTCTGTGATTCTTGAGTACATAATTGAGGCAGTTAGTAGGCCAGATCCTGTTACACATTATGATATGATTTAATTACCATCTAGTGACAAGAGTATGGTAGACAACCTGGTGGCTCTAGATGCCTGGAGAAGTGCACCTAGGCATTCCTGCTTCCAGTTTAAATACCCTGGGATTTTCTTACATCACAAAACTCATTTTACCCTTTATCTGGGGTGTAGTTTATCTGGTCTAAATGAGAATGACTGACTTAGCGTACCATCTGAGACTCGTTCTGATTTCCCATCCCTGGCTTCCATCCTGTATGATGTAATTAGCCCTGGTACTAGTGTGTTTTTCCATTCTGGTTTCTGAGCCTATTAGCTCCTTTTATTTTTCTAAGCCTTGTCAATCAACTCAGGAACAGCTAGCTAATTGTGCTAACACTACATCTATGTTACAGCTAGCGCCTCAAAATGTTGGATGTGTATGGTATGTTCCTTCTCTGGACATTCCTCCCATTAAAAGGTGGTTGCAAGTAGCTGTACAGCTAAAAGTCTTGAGTATCGAATTTGGACTTAGAGCACTCAATGGTAGGACCAAATCAGATGCAAAGGGTTGTCATACTCATAATAAGGTCAATCATACAAATAGAATTGACTATTGTTTAGTTGATTTAAGACTGTGGCCTTCAGTCATTGATGTGACAGTTATCGAGAGAAAAGCGAGTGATCACAATCCGCTCTCAGTCCAAATGCTTGCCTTGTGTAATCAAATGTTGATGGCTAGCATCCATATTATACCACAAATGGACAATACTATGACCAATGATAAACACCACTTAAAGTGGCATCAGGTAGCAGCCCAGCCAGATATTGTAAGTTCTGTGAACACTGTTCTGAGGTTTTATTGGGGGACTTCGAGATAGGTCTTGCAACCAATGGCGTGTAATTGATTACATCCCATGCTTTATGTTTTGGGAGAATCACAGCCCATTTTATGTTAGGTTAGTGAGTCTGATGGTGGAATGCCTGAAGGAAAACATCCCTGGTTTAATAAGGAATGTCGAGCTTTAAATAAACTATTGATTAAAGCTGTTGAATCCAAGGAAGTATGTGCTATCTGTATTGTCAGGAAGTCTTATAAATTTGCCATTTGTAAAGCCAAAAGCGAGCAGGACGAAAAGTGGTGGGCTGCACTAAATGATGCATCACGTGAGAAGAACTGTATAAAATTCTGGTCCTTGGCTGTGCATGGCCCTGATAATGGTGTATTGAATGTAACAATGAATATTGCTACAACAGAGTCGGTAGACCACTTTAGCCAATTGTATTCTGCCAACCATCTTAGTATGGTATGTGAGTCTGACAGGGTTTTACCTTCCACCATTGACCACATTTCTAACCATTCTTCTTCGCAATTGTTTACTCTCTCTGATGTCATGCACTCATTAGGCATGCTTGAGTGTTGCAGGGCATCTGGTCCAGATGGTGTTCTGGCGGATTTGTTCTTAACTGATGTTAAAGTCTGGTCAAGATATATTTTTAATGTATCCAACACAATAGCGGCGGGGAACCAAGTCCTGAGGCATGGAAAGGCGCTGTTCTAGTACCCATCTATAAAAAAGGTGATAGATCTCAACCCTGTAACTACAGGCCCATTAGCCTACTGGACTGTGTGCAGAAAGTCTTCTGCCACTGCCTTTTGGGTAAGATCCAGGATTAGATGTCGGAGCATGATATACTTAGCTCATTGCAAGCTGGTTTTCGCAGGAACATTTCTACTATTGACCAAGCTCTCAGGTTTTTGATTTTATATTGGAAGACAGTTTTCATTGGCAAGGGGAACTTGTATGTTGCCTTTGTAGATCTGAAATCTGAATTTGATGTAGTGCCTTGCAATAAGTTGTGGGAAGTCCTCTCTGAGATGGAAATGCCCTCCCACATCCTTTCCTTACTTGTACGGATTCAGGAGGGCAACAACGCATGCATCAGGTGGGGCAAGGTCACTCCCCATTTTTGGGGAAGTGTTTTCACTTTAGTCTGCCACCCCCAGGGGCCATAGTTCTAGGTCATCCTACCCTTAAAGAGATTAGAAAACCACTAGACACCAGAAATTATTTTATTTACTTCAGGGAACTGCCTCTTGGGCATGGGTCACACCCAATTGTTGACTCAGTATTGTGGCTGTTCTCCCCCCCGCCCCGGGGGCAGGTCAGCCATATATTTAGGCTGATCTGCCCTCAAAGAAGACAAAAAACTATTAGACACCAGTGATTATTTTATTTCCAAATCCGGAAGACGTCCCTCAGGTAAGCATCCTCCACATTATTGGGGAAATATTTTGGCCATTTTCTACATGCCAACCCCACACCGGGACAGATCACGCACTACTAGAAAGCATGGAATATGTTTTTGTGTGTGTGTGTAAACTAGAGCTTTGCTGACAGCCTGTGTATACTTGCTTTGGGCTGGCTGTGCTTGTATCGGCCTTTTGGCTGGGGGGCATGTAGATTTGGGTTTGGTTGATGGTGTGTTTGATCTTGGAATTTGGCTGGCAGTGTGTGTAGATTAGCTTTTGGCTGGTAATGTGAGTGGCTGGTGTTTGGATGGTGATGTCTGGGAACTGGTGGTTGGCTGTGGTAAGGGTCACTTCCCTCTAGGGTGTTGATTTCTTAACTTTGCTCTGTGGTCCCATTGGGAGCAGATCGGACATTTGTGATGCTGATCTACTCCAAGTGCATACTTGATAGTGTGTTATAATGTAATCTGCTTTTTTTATCTTAATGATTTATTTTCCTTTTTATTCAAATGCAAAGCTTTTGATTTCCTTGGTGATGACTTATGTTGGTAGTTTCTGCACTGGTAGATCTGCAGTTTGTGTAGTTGCATATGTTAGGTAAAAAAACATGTTTTATACTGTTTACTTCAAATGAGTATCACTATCCTGCATGAATGTTTTTTTAATGGTATAATATTTGCAGAATCCTTAGATTCTGTTTTATTGTATGTCAAATTATATTTGGATTTGTGTAAGATGTGGATAGTGTTGCCTTGTATGTCATATTTTTTTTTTTTTCTTGCTAGTGGGATATCTTTGGTACATGCTGTGTCTGTGCCGTGTAGATGCAGGTGATCCTTATTCTAGCTATTTGTGGCAAGTGAGAGTTTTCGTCGAGTATAAATTTCATTCTGTGGTTTGTATTGATTTTTTTTTCTTGATCATTATATGCCAATAGTAATATTTACTTTTTGATACAGATATAGTTTGTTGAGTTCAAATTTGAACCAAGGTTATTTATTTTTGTTTTGTTGCTGTTTTTCATTAGTAAGCATTATGGATGCCCATAGACTGACTGCCCATCAGGTTGTTGATTTGTTTTTTTGAATCTGCCTCTGAACATGGCTCTGAGATTGACTTTGAATCCGAGGTAGGGAACCAAGTGGAAATTTCTGGCAGTACATTTTCTGTCCTGGAGGAATCATCTGATGATACATCTACTATTAGTGCTGATGAAATGCTACTTTTGGAGGACTACACTGATATGCCAGCAGTGCAGGAGCAGCTAGATGGATTGCAGACAGGAGCTGGAAGGCTTTTCATTGGAAGTGCTAAGCCCTTGGTTGCCCCTAATATGCACAGCCTGTTTTTCTGCCTTTATCGCTTTGCAGCGTACAGAGTCAATGTATAGCACTTTTTGCCTCTCATTTTTAACAATTGTTAATAGATGATGTGTGTTTGGATGATGGTTTGCATGGAGAAGATTTTTTTGAGGGACAACAGTGCCACTCTTAAGACCCACTCCAGAGCTACCCGGTGGATTCCCACAAATCTCCATGAGAATAAGCAGTTCTGGGGTTTAACTTTGTAGATGGGGTTGATAACGGAACCATTACTGGCTTCATTTTGGTTTTCTAGCCTCTTGATGGCAACTGCTATATTTCCAGTGACCATGAATCAAGGCCTTATGCAGTGGATGCTGCATGCTGCTACAGCATTGCCACAAAATCATCCTGAGTGTCACTGTCCCATTAAGATCTGGCCTGTCCTTGACCATTTAGTAGATTGTTTCTCACAGATCTATGTTGCAGGGAAAGATATTGTTATAAATTGAGTTGCCGGTTGACTGGGGTGGAAATCTTAGTCAAACAGCAACCACAATCCTAGTCAGGGAAAGTGTCAGACAAACCTTAAATTAACCCTTGCTCACCTTCTGGTAGTTTGGCACAGAGCATTCAGGCTTAATTTTCCGCAGCATATGAAGTATTTGTGCAACACTTCAAATAGTAAAATTATGAAGACATCACACAAAAAAGTAAAAGAAAAAGTGAAAAAAAACTACTGTCCTCAGCCACTAAACTCTTTTCAGTAGTGTTAGACCTGGTATCCGTGGTGTGGTTTTCCCTGATTTTATGCATTGTGACCAGAATTTTGCTGATTCTGTTTTTGCTGGCTTTAGGATTTTGGGACTTGCCACCCTACATCCATGAAGAACCAAAGGGACTGCAAAGGCTTGCTGGCTTGTTTCCTGTGTTGAAGTCTCAGGGCCATCAAATACTTCCTTTAATCCTGCTTCAGCTGCTGAACTCTACCTACTGTGACTCTTCCCAAGAGGTGCTGATCCAGTCCCGGACCTTGAAAGAGGGCTCTGCAGATGTTTCTCTAAAAAAATGTATGCATTGGCTCCGTTGCGCCAATCGGACCGCATCCATCCACAATGCCGACGCATCGCTGCTGCTGAAGACTTCGCATCACTGACTGTGCGGCTCTGGATCGATGTATCACCATCAGCCCTGGCGCATTGCCTTTGGGTTGCAAGCAGCACATCTCAATGATAATACATTGCCTTTATCACAAGGGGTTTGATGCTGCACTTTGAGGACATCACTTCAGTGACTGAGCGGCTCATCCCCCTGGCTGCGCAGATTGTAACTGACACATCACCTTCGCATCGCCTACTCGATGTCCAAGCAACCCTTCATGCAGGTTAATTTTTAACTGGTTGATCCTGGCCCTCTTCATTCACTTATACCAGCACTGTCCCAATCCCTGTCTCTGAAGAAACTGTTTGCACAATAAATTATTTATTGTAGTCAGGGGACAGTTGTACTGGCACTGAACAAATAGCCTCCTTTAGAGTACCAAAGGCCTTGACACTCTGGGTTGCAAATTACCTTTTTGGGCTGTTTCTTGGATGTGAGTTATGTCAGAGGGGCCACAATGGTCGAATAATTCTGGACAAATCTGCTGCAATGCCCAGTCAGGCCAGGAAAGGCCTGACCTGAGTCTGGGTTTTATTTGCCTCCCAACCCAGGAAGGTCTGGATTTTGGGCTGGAGAGGCTGTACACGTCCTTCACCTACAAGGTATCCCAGGTGCACCAGTGAGCTCTGCTCTATCTGGCATTTGCTTGCTTTGACAGTCAGGCCTGCCTGGAGCAGGGCCTGATGCAGATGTACTTCCCTCAGGTGGACCAAGTGCTTCTCTCAGGTGTAGATAAATACAGCTATATCATCAAGATAAGCTGCACTAAATGTGTCTACCCCAGGCAAGACTCTGCTCACCAACCTTTGGAAGGTGGCAGGAACATTTTGCAAAGCGAAGCGCATCAATTTTAATTGAAAGTAGACCTCTGTCATGGAAAATGATGACCTCTCCTTAGCTCTTCGACTTAGGGCAATCTGCCAGTTTCCTGAGGACATATCAAATGTGCTCAGGAACCTAGCAGACCCCAACCTATGAATGAGCTCATCAACCCCATATATGTGTTGGGCATCAGTCTTAGTGACTGCATTTGAACCTCTGTAGTCTAAACCGAATCTCAACTCCTTCTTCTCACCTTGGATATTAGGTTTGGGTGCCAGCATCACTAGACTGGTCCAAGGACTATCAGAGGACTCAATTAGCCTTAGCTCAACCATCTCAGCTACCTCAGCCTTGATGTTGGCTCTGACCTGGTCTGACAACCTGTACAACTTGTTTTTGACAGATAAACTGTCACCATTATCAATGTCATGGACACACCAAGTGGTGAGGCCAGGGGTCAGGAAGAACAGCCCAGTAAACATCTCCAACACTTGTTTGCAGTCTTTTTGCTGCTGTGCTGTCAGATCAGGGGAGAGTGCCACACCCTCCACTGACCCATCTTGCACATTGACAGAGAGGAGGTCTGGTAGAGGTTCAATCTCATCCTCCTTTTTCTCATCTGTGAACATAATCATGGTCATTTCTGCCCTGTCTTGATGGGGTTTAAGTTTGTTGATATGCAGAATCTGGTGGGAGTGCCTGAGGGTGCCAAGGTCCACCAGGTAGGTTATCTCACCATTTTTCCCTAGAATTGGATAGGGCTCAGTCCACTTGGCAACGAGGGCCCTGGGAGCCAAAGGCTCCACAACCCACACAAACTGACCTGGATGGTTCTCAGCCATAGTAGCCTTCTGATCATGCTAGAGATCATGAGCTCTTGACTGGCCTCCATGTTGCTGCTTGCGTTTTTTGTGTACTCTGCCATGCAAGACCGCAGGCCTAGCACATAGTCAAGCACATTGAGAGGCTTATCCAAACACTCTCTGGCCAAGCACAATGGGCCTTTTACAGAATGCCAAAACACTAACTCAAATGGTCTGAAGCCAACACCCTTTTGGGGTTCCTCTCTGTAAGCAAACAGCAGTCATTGGAGAGAACATCCCATCTCTTCCCAAGTTTGTCAGACAGACCTATAATCATGCCCTTCTGGGTCTTGTTAATTCTTTCTACCAGGCCGTTAGTCTGGGGACGATATGGGGTGGTGAACTTATGAGTAACACCACAATCATCCCACACCACCCTCAGATAGGCGGACATACAGTTTGTGCCCTATCTGAGACAAAGTCCTTGGAGAAACCCACTCTTCTGAACACACCAAGTAGGGCCCTAGCCACTGTGGGAGCAGTTACTGGATACACAGTGGCATGGTGAAATACCACCAAAATGTATCTATTGTCTAAGGCAGTTGGTGGATCTAAGGGATCAACCCTCTAAAACAGAGTCCCAACCACTGCAAGCAGTATTAAGGGAGCCTTTGGCTTGCCCCCTGTCTTGCCACTGGCCTGAGAGATGACACAGAAGCTACAGAACTCCTTCACTTTTGCTGTCATGTTGGGCCGTAGAAATGGTTGACCAGCTTATTCCAGGTCTTGGTCTGCCCCAAATGTCCTGCCAAGGGGATGTCATGTTTTTTTATGTTTTTCCTTTCTAGTGGGATATTGTTGATATATGCTGTGTCTGTGCAGGGTAGATGCATGTGATCCTCACTCTAGCTGTCTGTGGCAGGCAAGAGTTTTTTTTTGGTATAAATGTCATTGTGTGGTTTGTATTGATAGTTTTTTGTCTCAATCATTATATGTCGATATTTATATTTACTTTTTGATACAGCCACAGTTTGTTGAGTTCAAATTTGACCCAGGATTATTTATTGTTGTTTTGTTGCTGTTTTACATTAGTAAGCATTATGGCTGTTCATAGGCCGAATGCCAAGCAGGTTGTTGGATTGCTTTTTGAATCTGCCTCTGAACATGGCTCTAAGGCTGTTTTTGCAACCGAGCAAGGGATCAAGTTGAAAAATTTGGCAGTAAATGTTCTGTCCACGGGGAATCATCTTATGACGAATCCACTATTAGTGCTGATGAACTGCCACTTTTAGAGGACTACACTGATGTACCAGCAGTGCAGCAAAAGCAAGATGGATTGCAGACAGTGGCTGGAAGGATTTTCATTGGAAGGGCTGAGCCCTGGGTTGCCCCTAATATGGTACAACCTGTTTTGCCTGCCTTTATTGACTTTGCAGCATATAGGGTCAATGTATAGAACTTTCTGCCTACCTTTTTTCCAATTATTTATAGATGATGTGTGTTTGGATGATAGTTTACATGTAGAATACAGTTTGAGAGACAACAGTGCCACACTTAAGACTAGAGATAGAGCTAGCCAGTGAATTCCCATAAATCTCCATGAGATTGTGCAGTTCTGGGGTTTAACTTTGTAGTTGAGGTTGATAAAGAAGCCATCAGAGTATTTATATTGGTCTACTAGCCCCTTGATGGCAACTGCTATATTTCCGGTGACCATTAATCCAGACCTGTATTTGCTTATGCAGTGCATGCTGCATTTTGTGGATAATGTTACAGCATTTACACAAAATCATCCTGATTGTCAATGTCCCATTAAGATCTGTCCTGTCCTTGAACATTTAGTAGATTGTTTCTCAGAGATCTATGTTCCAAGGAAAGATATTGTTAGAAATTGAGTTGCTGGTTGGCTGAGGTGAAAACCTTAGTCGAACAGCAACCACAATCCTAGTCAGGGAAAGTGTCAGACATCCCTCAATTAACCTTTGCTCACCCTCTGGTAGTTTGACACAGAGCAGCCAGGCTTAACTTACAGCAGCATATGAATTATTTGTGTAATACTTCAAACAGTAAAACTATGAAAACACCATACAAAATGAATCCACACTAGTTTAGAAAAATAAAGTAAGATTGAATAAAGAAAACAAGACCGAAAGACAAAAAAATCCAAGTCGTAGAACTTGAGTTATGCATTATTAAGGAATAAACTGTAAAATAGTATTTAGAAGCAAGATGCACCAACCAGAGATAGCTGGTCGCACTAGACAGGGACAAATTCAAACGTTCAGGCTAACTACAATGGAGCGGGAGCTAGCTGCAGGGACCCAGTTAGGCCGCTGATCAAAAGTACCTTCAGCCATGGTTACGGAGAGTTGTGTCAGTTCCAAACCACTCAGTAGAATTGTGGTGTCACTTTTCTCCATGCAACAGTGGTGATGCATTAGTTCTAAGAAGTGGAAAGAAGTGTTTAGGCCTGCATTGCAAATACCAGTGTTGAGGATGTGCTGTGCAGAAAAGGCAATGCAGAGACTGCAATAAGACGTTTCAGTGTCATTGCCAAGGCTGCTGTCAACAGGGATGCGAGGACCTTGCACCAGGAAAGCACAACAGTGGCAGTTCCAAAGGTGATGTGCAAGTCCTATTCCAGGCAACAGCAGTAATGTATTGATTCTGCTTCTGCAGCAGATGATGCGTCGGTTTCCCTGGAACAAATCCCTTAAGCCCACTTACAAGGATAGAGGACTGGGGCGGCACCACTTGGCAGCACAGAGGGCAGAGTTCAGTGCAGGAGCATAGTGGTAGGAATCCGTTGATGTCCCTGAGACTTCAGGTAAGGTGGCCGGCAAGCTAGCCCTTCGAGTCACTCTGGGTTCAAGTGATGCAGGTCCTATCTTTCTCATCCAGGTAGGGAAACAGAAGACAGCAGGGCAGCACAGCAAGGCAGGACTCCAGCAAAGCAGCAACGCAGCAGAGTGTCAGTCTTTTAGCAGTACAGCAGTCCTTCTTCCTGGCAGATAATTCACATGTCCAGAAGCATACTGAGTTGGTGATGTCAGAGGTCCAGTACTGATATCCTGTTGGGCCTTTGAAGTGGGGAAGACTTCAAAGACAGGACCTTTAAAGTACATAGGGGGTTCTGTCCTTCCTGCCTTGGCTCCAGACTCACTACAGAAGGTTACACAGCCCTTTGTGTGAGGACAGGGCAAAGCCCATTCAGGAATAATGAGGCTATGACTAGCTCATCCCTCCCATCCTGCCAGGATGGCTCATCAAGGCCTATCAAATTACCCCTAAGCACCCATTGTGTATAGCAGTCAAGGGTGAATACACAAAGCCAAGATGTCAACCACTTCAGACAAGTGATCAGAGACAGAAAGTCAGAAAAAGCTAACTTTCTAAAAGTAGCATTTTCAGAACTGCAATTTTAATTCCGACTTTAACATAAGTTGTGATTTTAAATTGTGATTCCAGAGACATCAAACTCAAGATGTTTATCTCTTCCAGACTGTGCATTACACTTGTAAGATGTAATAAGGTAATCCCAATTTTATCAATCAATCAATCAATCAATCACAGATATTTATAGAGCGCACTACTTACCCGTTAGGGTTCCAAGGCGCTTAGGGGGGGGGAGGATTGCTACTGCTCGAAGAGCCAGGTCTTGAGTAGTCTTCTGAAGGCGAGTAGGTCTTGGGTCTGTCGGAGGTAGGTAGGGAGTGTGTTCCAGGTCTTGGCGGCGAGGTAGGTGAAGGATCTGCCGCCGGAGGTGGTTCGTTGGATGCGGGGGACGTTGGCGAGGGCGAGGCTCGCGGAGCGCAGTTGGCGGGTCGGAGTGTAGAAGTTGAGTCTGTCGTTGAGGTAGGAGGGGCTGGCGTTGTGAAGTGCCTTGTGTGCGTGGGTGAGGAGCTTGAAGGTGACCCTTTTGTTGACGGGGAGCCAGTGGAGTCCTTTGAGGTGAGGGGTGATGTGGCTGTGGCGGGGTGCATTGGTGATGAGTCGGGCTGAGGCGTTTTGGATGCGTTGGAGGCGTTGTAGGTGTTTCGCTGGGATTCCTGCATAGAGTGCGTTGCCGTAGTCCAGTCTGCTGCTGATGAGGGTGTGGGTTACTGTCTTCCTGGTGTCAGTCGGGATCCACTAGTAGATCCTGCGGAGGGTGCGGAGGGTGTTGTAGCAGGAGGAGGTGACGGCATTGACTTGTCTGTCCATGGAGAGTGCGGAGTCGAGGATGAATCCCAAGTTGCGGGCGTGGTCGGTGGGCGTCGGGGGGGTTCCGAGGGAGGTTGGCCACCATCAGTCGTTCCAGGCGGAGGGGGAGGTCCCGAGGATGAGGATTTCTGTCTTGTCGGTGTTGAGCTTCAGGCGGCTATCTCTCATCCAGTCGGCGACTGCTTTCATACCCTCGTGGAGGTTGGCTTTGGCGGTGGCAGGGTCGTTGGTGAGGTAGAGGATGAGCTGGGTGTCGTCGGCGTAGGTGATGATGTTGAGGTCAAAATGGCGGGCCATTTGTGCGAGGGGGGCCATGTAAATGTTGAACAGCGTTGGACTCAGGGAGGAGCCCTGGGGGACACCGCAGATGATGTTGTTGGCTTCTGAGCAGAAGGGTGGGAGGCGAACGGTCTGTGTTCTGCCAGAGAGGAAGGATGAGGTCCAGGCTAGGGCTTTTTCCTGGATTCCGGCTTCTTGGAGGCGTGACAGCAGGGTGACAGCAGGGTGTGGTGGCAGACTGTGTCGAAGGCCGCTGAGAGTTCTAGGAGAATGAGGGCGGAGGTCTCGCCGTGGTCGAGTTGGCGTCTGATGTCATCTGTCGCGGCGTTGAGGGCGGTCTCGGTGCTGTGGTTGCGTCTGAATCCGGTTTGTGAGGGGTCGAGAACATTGTTGTCTTCGATGTGGCGTGTCAGCTGAAGGTTGACGATCTTTTCTGCGACTTTGGCTGGGTAGGGGAGGAGGGAGATGGGGCGGAAGTTCTTGAGGTCCTTGGGGTCGGCTTTTGGTTTCTTGAGGAGGGCGTTGATGTCTGCGTGCTTCCAGTTTTCCGGGAAGGTGCCTGTTTCGAAGGAGGCGTTGATAATCTTGCAGAGTTGGGGCGCGATGATAGAGTCGGCTTTGTTGTAGATGTGGTGGGGCAGGGGTCAGTCGGTGATCCGGAGTGGTTGGAGTTCATGATTGTGCGAGTTGTGTCGTCGTCGACGTTGGACCAGGCGGTGATGGGGTTGGTGATGCTAGGGTATGAGGTGGTGACTGAGGAGGGGGTGGTCGGAGTGTTGAAGCTGCTGTGGATGTCGGCGATCTTGTTGTAGAAGGCGGCGGCGAGGGAGTCGCAGAGTTCCTGGGAGGGCAGCATGTCGTTGACGTTGGTGCTGGGGGTGGATAGTTCCTTCACAATGCGGAAGAGTTCTCTGCTGTCGTGAGCGTTGTTGTCTAGGCGGTCTTTGAAGGAGGACCTCTTGGTGGTCCTGATGAGGTGGTGGTGTCGGCGGGTTGCGTCTTTGAGGGCATCCTGATTGACCGGTGTGCGTTCTTGGAGCCATTTCTTTTCTAGTTTCCTGCAGGCGCGTTTGGAGGCCAGGAGTTCGTCTGTGAACCAGGAGGCTTTCTTGCTGGTGGGGTTGTTAGGGGGTTTCTTCAGAGGGTCGAGGATGTTGGCGCAGTCGTTGATCCACTGTCTGAAGTTGTAGGCCGCGGTGTCTGGGTCGGTGGGCTCGTTCGGTGGGTTCTGGGATAGGGTGCTGAGGAGTTGTTCTTTGGTGACTTTGCCCCAGTTGCGGCGGGGGAGTTGGCGGCTGTGGAGGTGTGCGGTGTTTTTGTTGTAGGTAAAATGGATGCAGTGGTGGTCGGTCCAGTAGGGTTTGGTGGTGTCGTTGAAGGTAACGTGGTCGCTGGTGGAAAAGATGGCATCCAGAGTGTGTCCGGCGGCGTGGGTTGTTGACGTGACAAGTTGTCTGAGTCCGAGGTTTGCGAGGTTGTTGATCAGCGTGGTGGAGTTGTGGTCGTTCTTGTTCTCGAGGTGAAAGTTGAGGTCCCCGAGGAGTATGTAGTCCGTGGAGGCGAATGCGTGGGTGCTTGCGAGGTCGGCGATGGAGTCGCAGAACTGGGCCCGTGGGCTCCTGTTGTAGAGACAGGCATTGATGTAGTGAAAATCAACCTTGGACTTTTTCACTACCAGGACATGTAAAACTGAAAAGTACACATATTGCCTTTTATATAAATTTCACCCGGCCCTCCTGGTTGCCCAGGACCTATTCTAGAGGCCAATGTTACCATGTTTAGGGGAGAGAAGACAAGCACTTTACCACTGGTTAGCAGTGGTAAACAGCACAGATCACAAAGCCAGCAAAAACAAGGTCAGAAAAGAAGAGGACGTTGGCAAAATGTTGGAGGGAAGACCAGCCCTGTGCTGTCAGTTCTAACTGATGGCTGTTTGGTTTTCAGAAAATACATTCTCAGCAAGAGAGCACAATAAGGTATTAAGATGTTGCCACTCATTATGTGTATAATTTCAGTGTGTAAACTGGTAGGGATTCTTCAATTGACTCCGATCATTGTCCTTTCACTTATGGAGTCAGCAAACAAATTGTGTGGGAGCTTGCCAGAGGACTTTTTAATAACGATCTCCATTGATACATATACAATGCATAAGGAATTGTTCGAGGTGGACACTGTAGCATGTGGTAGAATCCACTATAACCATAAAGGGTACCCAAAAAGGCTTGTATGTAAAAATGTTTAAAGGGGATAGAGCAGTGCCTTGCATAGTAATGAACATCTTGCTTTGAAATTTTCAGATAGAAGAGATGTCATTATGCTCACTACTATTCATGATGAAAGCACTTCACCTGAGACTGTCGGGTCAGGTAGCAGAAGTGTGCAAACCTGTGTGTATTTTAGACTATGAAAAGTGTGGGGGTGGTGTAACTAGAGTAGATACAAGGTTGGAGCTTTGCAATGCTACTTGAAAGTCATACATCTGGTATATGAAGTTGGCTGTTCATTTGTTTCATTTGCTTATATTGTTTTTAAAGATTGTGCTCCAGATCCAAGATGATATTTGTATAGTTTCAGCAGTCTGTGATAGGCAGCCATGTTTCCTTAGAATTGGAGTGGTGGAGAATATGACTAGATTGAAGGATCGCACTTTCCTAAATACATTCCTTTAACACTCCCCAAAAAATTGTCCTTGTTGGAGATGTAGTGTCTGTGTCCGAAGAGGAGTATGAAAGGAGAGTTATATGTACTGCCCTGAGTGTCCTTCTAATCCTGGTCTGTGGGTGCCCACAAGTTTTAAATTGTAGCATGCACAAATCAAGTATTGTGAGCAACCATAGCAGTAAAAGGAAACTGACTTTGGTCTGTAATACTATGGGGCAGATTTAAGAGCCCCTAGCACCACCATAGCATAATGTTTGTAATTCTAAAGCAGGGCTAAAGTGGCATTTCTCCCCGGCATATTTTCAAAGTGGCATAATGCATGCATTGCGCCACTTTGTAAACCAGTGCGCCACATAATGCCTGCACCAGGAATAATATATGCAAGGGGGATGTTTCCCCGTTAGGGGGGATCAAAAAAATGGTGCAAGGAAATCTAATAGATTTTTTCTGACACTTTTAACGCCTGCTCAGAGCAGGTGTTAAAAGGGGGCTTCCATTATCTATAATGGGCCCCTAGGTACTCTGCAGGAGTAGCGCCAAAACGTTGGCGCTACTCCTGCAGAGTACATCAATAGTGTTAAAATAAATCACTTTCTTGTTTTGGCCACTAGGCCTGCCCACACAAACAAGGTAACATTTTTATCGGGAGACTTTTGGAAATGGTAGATGGTAGTAAATTAGTTGCTCCTTGCAGATTCCAGAACTTTGCATCACAGAAATAGGAAGATGTATTTTTAGTCAAAGTATGAGGTTTGTAAGGGCTTCTGGGTAAGAAAACCTGGTGAACGCCATGCACATCACACCCCAGTGGATTCCGTCATGTGTCTAGTTTTCAAAAATGTACAGGTTTGCTAGGTTTTCCTATTAACTGGCTGACCTAAGGCCGAATTCCACAGCTAGCCACCTTGCAAAAAAAAGGTACATTTTCAGTCAAAAAATGTGATGTTTCTATGTTGTGTTTTGGCACCTTTCCTGTTATGGCCACTGTCCTCACCCTCACAAGTGAGGTACCATTTTATTCAGGAGACTTGGGGGAGTGATAGGTGCTAATGAATTAGATGCTCCCTGTAAATTCCAGAACTTTCTGTCACAGACATTGAAGGAAAATGTTGTCTTGAGGTTTGCAAGGGCTTCTGGGTGAGAAACCCTGGTGGGAACCATGCAAGTCACCCTTGCCTGGATTCCTCTGGGTGTTTAGTTTCCAAACTAAAATGTGCAGGTCTGCTTGGTTTCCTTATATGACTGCTGAGCTAGGACCTCACATCTACAGCTAGCTACATTGCAAAAAGAGTGTCTGTTTTCAGTGGGAAAAATGCAATGTGCCCATGTTGTGTTTTAGGCCTTTTCTTATCTCAGGCAGTGGCTCCACCCATGAGTGTGGTGCCATTTTTATCGGGAGAATTAGGATAACAGAATTTTAGAACATGTGTTATTACCAATTGCATTTTGAGAAATGCCCTCTAATTCACATGCTAGTGTGGGTACCCACAAATTCAGAGACGTACCAAGAACCATTGCTTCTAAACTTTATATCTGGTACCCATTTCATAAATAGACAGATACACAATGAAAAAGCATTGGAAGGTTGAGCTCAGTTTGTGGCTCTGAGCACCTCAAGTTCTTGGAAAACCCACAAACCCTATGTAAACCCTCAACCAGAAGTGTCTATCAGATCTATTGGTATATTGGCTTTGGAAATTGGCATTTGTAACGGGAAGTTACTAATGAAGGTGTTATCACAAATGGAAGTTTTTTCCTAATAATTTTTACTATTGTTTTTTGTTTCTTTGGGAATACCTCAAACCCTCTACACAACTAACCCCTTGCTGAATTTGACATTGTGTCTACTTTACAGAAATCAAAAGCTCTCCAGGATTATCCATGGGTTTCGGAGTGGTTTCCATCATAAACCAAAGCAGTTCAAAAGCACAAAAATTAAGAAAAATTCTGTACCTCTTTGAAAAATGCCAAAAATTGATTTTTTTATTCAACTCTGCATGTTTCTGAAAGCTGGAAAATGGTGATTTTAGCAAGGTAAACCTTTTATTGATGCAATTTTTAGGGAAAAAATAAACGTTTCTTTAAATCATTTTTTTTCTATTTTTCCTAAAAATCCTTAGCTATGTTTTGCCTAGTTCAGCAACTAGGAGTTGATATCACTGTTTCTCTAGAATCCTGTGCCTATGGCATACTCCTGCCAAATATAAGGCTTTTAGATGTTTTCCGCTGTTTCTCTGTGATGTTTGAATTATTTGTGGTCAGGGCCCTTATTCAATTTGATTTACAGTTTTCCAAATTTCCTTGAGTGTTTTACTTTACTTGCCTGAAGGAGTTTGACCCAGAGGTTTCCTTCATGATGTTCCCTTGCTAGCCAAATATTTTTTATTTACATTTCTTTTTGCCAATATTAGTTTATGTATTAAGTTTTCACTGTTCAGATTTTTCCTCAGCCTTGTTATGGCTTGATAAACATCCCCTTTGCTTGAGTGAACTGCCTTTGTTTGTCAGAGCTTAGAGTGTCTGCCTTGCTCATCTGAAGAGCCCTATTTGACTCTTTACCCAGACTTGTGAAAGTTTACCCTCCTTGAATATTCCAAGAGATTAGCAGCACCTTTCTATGCAGCTCAAACTTCGAGATGGATTGATTGGTACATTTTAACCTCTTGTGATTCTCAGTATATATGGAACCCACCAGGCAATTTGACTTTGACAATGAAGGTAACAGAGTATACAACTCAATTGACTGGGTAAAGTGGTCACTTTTGGGTTGAAAAAATATTTTGAAGCTCCTAATGTGCCTCAAGAGGCTCACTATTGTATAACAAGTAATTGACTTTGAGTTAGAAAATATATGATCCCCCCTGGTTCTTCCATTTCCTTTTCTTAAACAGATGTGAGCTCCTGGCCTATTCCTGCTGCCGGACTGACACTTGAAAGGGCAGAGGAGCCGCCCATCTCCCCAAACTGCTTATGGCCCCAGTGACCCTATTCCCCTCAGACTGGCTCCACTAACGGTGTCCCAGGTAGCACACTCCAAGCACACTGTTTCCTTTCCCGAGGAGCACATGCAGGGATTTATCTCCTCCCACCCTGACAGAACTGAAAAATGCTGCTGCTGGGTGGGAAGAGAACTGTGTTTCCCTGCCTGCAAAATTCTGATTGCTTCCAACCTGCAGTAACCAGGTCATACAGCTGCTCCCACCTGTCAGGAACAATACTGGCTCCTGGCTATAGCTGAAGGTGCCCTGGTATTTCCCCATACTTCCAACATTATATTTTGTAGGTACCCCTGGTGGGTTCTAGGGCACCCATCCACAAGAGAAAAGGCACTAGGGTGATGGGGTCACAAAAGCTAATAGTGACTCAGGGTGGGTTGATGTGTGCCCCCTCCTCTTTATAAAAAAGAAAGTTCCAGGGGGTATGGTCCTCAGGGCATCTAGCGTCTTGTGGAGCTTGAGGAGTGAGGCAGCATGCCTCTCCCCTCTCAATAGGAATTTCAGCCTGGAGGATGAGTCCCCGGAGGCCTGAATGAAGGTTAAAGAAGGGGACTGTACTCCCCAGTCCCCTTCATGAAAAAAGAAGGCTCCAGGGAATTGGATCCCTGGATCCTATAGAGGCTCATGGAGGGAGGGTCAGGTGCCCACTCCCCTAACATTAAGAATATTGATCCTGATGATGGGGTCTACATGGTCTGGAATGATCCTTGGGAAGGGGAAATGGGATCCCCCTTTCCTTAAAGCAAAAGAAAGGCTTAAGGGGACGGGGTCCCTGGGGCCAATATTGCATCCCTCCCCTATAAATATATGTTTAGTCTTAGTGGAATGGGTCCCTAGAACCACTATTGTCTTGGGGAAGGGGTTGGGTTCACCCTCCCATTAAGTTTCAAAAAAGTGCCCGGGTATCAGATGCCAGGGCCTGCAGAGACTCAGGTAGGGGGCTGCATGCCCCTTCCCTCTAATTAAATAAAATGGACCCACTGGGGGATGCGCGTAAAGGTTGTGCATGGCGGGGATTCAGCTTTGAATATGGTAATAAAAAACTTACTTTACATTAAAGAAATCTCTAAAAGGTTAATGTAATGTTACAGGTAGGTGAACATTTCAGAGACAGTGTAATGTTTTAAAGTAAAAAACACTGAAATTCACCAGTTATACTTATCTTTGTTACTATACCTTGTGCCTAAAGTAGCTATTTTTTGAACTTTTTAAATTATATTTATAACACATCCAACCTCTATAAACATCAACCTACTACATGGGTTGTGAAAACAAAAAAACCATTAAATAACAGGAAGTTGAAGGGGCGACCATTCTCTGATAGAGTGTGCTGTGCTTTATCTACATTTTCAATAGACGGCAAAAGACATGTCAAAAATGATACAAAATAAAGAGTACAATAACAGGCACTACAATAAATACCCCCATCTGACAATAATAGGGTGAGTACAGGAAGATATAGCCCCAGGAAAAACATTGTGATATAATGAGATTATTGGGATTATTGCTGCAAAATGTAGCCCCTGAGTGGTTCCGGATGTCTCTTGGTCTAGCAATGGGAAGTAACATTGTGGCACATATTTCACTATTGGTGTTGCAGTGGGTCAAGCTTTTGAGCCAAGCCAAGAAAGTTCGGTATCACCAGCTACGCCAGTGCAAGAAGATTTTGCACTCCCCTAATAGTAAAGCAATTGCTGTGAAACTATGGACCCCCCTCTTGCACATCCCACCTATACCCCAGCAGGGCAGGCGAGGGTCAGGTTCCAGGACAGTCCCTATCATGCAGGAGAGGTGGGAGAAGACAGCTCTCCAAAAACCTCCACGTAAGTGCAATCCCAAGTCAGGTGTGAGAAGGCGACCTCTTCTACTTGGCACTTAGGGCAGTGTTAGGGTCTGAAGGGGTCAAATTTAACCAAGGTGTAGTGTATACACGTCATAAAAATATAAAATCTATGTCTGTGGTTTAGGGATATGAGCTTTGTTTGTTGGCAATAGTACAACCAAATTTTGTCCCTGAGTGGACATTGCAATTTCTGTTCCCATGTCTCCCTGAGTTTCCCATCTTGTGTCGGTAGCAGCAACACACTGATATAGCTTGGAAACCATACACCTCTGTCCAGGTCTTCGGGAGCCAGAGGATAAGTGGAGATCTGGGCACACGGGGCACTATAAATACAGAGCAGAACAAAGAGGTCATTGGGTGTGGCATTGGCAAACCAAATATCATTGGTAGGTGCTATGACGTGCTCATCAGGGAAATGATTGCCGAATGTGTGCAATGCATGACAGGACAGGGTACACTTGACAAGCAACTCAGGACCAAGGGATAACCATTGGTTGTCAGTGAGGGGCAAGGAGGAGGAATACAACATGTCTCTGCCAAGTAGCAGAAAGTGTTTGCACCAAGCCCAACTTTTGGTGGAGAGCATCTGGATATCAGCAGGGTCTACATGGCATGTAGGGGCACCGATCATAGCTGGTCACCCCCAGGCATGTCATACAACAGTCACACATCCCTGTGGTACCAGTGGCACACAAATTGACATTGTGCCACCAGATAATAGAGATGGAAATGCAGCACACCAAAACATCCTCGCTTGTAGAGGAGTACCAATGTGTTCCAGCTGACTCGAGGTCTGCAGCCCACCCATATCAGTTGCAGAAGAAGGGAGCTCAGTGTAGCACAAAAAGAATTAGTGAGAGGGCTGGGTATATATTTAAAAAGATATGTAAAAAACAGAGGAGGACTACCATCTTGATGATGACAACCACTTCTTGATCTGCTCCTTTAAGTTGTCTATGGCACAGCCATAGTTTCATTGAGTAATCTGCTCCTTCTTGTGGTGGATGTAGTCACCCAGATATTTGACTGAATCAGTGCACCACTTTAGGAGGAATTCACCTGCTTGTGGAGTAGTGGCATCGGTAGGTGGAAATATCTCAAATTTGTCCCAGTTGATGTATAGTTCTGAGAATCAACCAAAACATATACTCTCACACACTATTTTGGCCAAGTTGTTCGCAGAGTGAAACACAAATAGCAGAATGTCATCTGCATAGATGGACACTAGCAAAGGCCCAGGTTTGAATTTCAAGCCACGGTGGAGGTGTTTCTCCTGTAGATGAGACAGGAAAGCCCATAGCTGTAATACAGAGTAATGAGGACAGGGGCACCCTTGCCTTGTTCCTCTAGTAATTTCTAATGGAGCCGTAAGAGAGCTGTTTTCACATATATGGGCCACTGGCTTAGAGTATAGAAGCATAATAAGGGAAATGAACCTCCTAGGTTGACCCAGTTTTTAATGTGTGGTGCAGAAGAGAGGCCGCTGCAGCAAGCCAAAGGCCTCCTTTGCAACGAGTAAGGCTACCACTGATGGGACCTCAAGGAGACTCCATGCAACACCAAAAACAATGTATGCAAGTAGAAGGAGGTGGAGCGGTGCGGGTCAAACCCTGATTTCAAGGGCAAAATAATCATATCCAGCAGGAGTGCCAGTGGGCTCAGGATTCTAGCAAGTATTTTAATAACAAAATTGAGTCAAGAATAAGTGCTGGTAAGACATGCAGCACAGTGGATCTTTGCCAGGCATTGCCAGAAGAGTTACAACTGCCTCATGGATGGTAGGGCACCAAACTCGAGGGGGTTAGCAAACATCACCAACAGGTATAAGATATTAGTAGGTTTTGTAAAAAAACACCTATGAAGCCATTTAGGCCCGGAGCCTTGGACCTTGTCATGGAATCAACTGCCTGCACCTTCTCCTCAGTGGACATAAGCTTGCTGAGGAATTGTATCTGTGTATCCGAGAGCCAGACCATGGCAATCTCCAAGAGGTAGTTTGCCATGTCTTCTCCCTCATCGGTAATGTGAGTAGTATAGAGTCGCCTGTAATACTGTTGGAGCTCTGCCAAGATGGCAGTATTATTGGTCGTGTGGGAGCAGTAGCTAAGGAACAGCTCCGGGATGTAGCCACTGCCCCAAAGGGGATGAAGCAAGTGCACCAGCGGCCCACATGGACTGTCCCCTTCCCAATAACACCTAGAACTGGTGTGTTTTCTCAAGTGGACTACCTCCCATTCAGCGAGCTCACGGAACTCATCCAGCAAGGTTGTGCATGCAGCAACTGCAGTCTTTGGCTGTGTTGGGCATCAGCATTATCTATGTCAAGTAATTCATTCTCAACTTGAGTTAGTGAATTGCGTATATCACACAAAATCCCTTGTTTTTAGAGATGCAAGTCCCTCAAATGTAGGCTTTGGGGGCCAAAAACAAATAGGAGGACTTCAATAGTGAGAGATTTAAGAAACAACTGGTCCTGTGCATATTACTTCCATATAAATCAAGAAAACATGAATATACAGTTTCATAGAGATCTAGTAAATATTGTTCTAACCCTAGTCCAGGGGAGAACAAGCTACGGTTTCTGAGAGTAACCTGAATCAGGAACAAATGCTCTCACTCACCAATAGGTGACATGCTTCATAATCGGACTTTGCTCCTCATCAGAATGGCAATGGAGGCCTCCCAGAGAATAGCTTGTGTGGAGACTATTCCTCATTAAGTTCAAAGTAGTCCATGATAGATGTGCAGAGTTCTTCTGGGAAAACCTCATCAAGCAAGGCATTGCACGGGAATCACGAATGGCGTTCAGAACTGCCCTGAAAGGAGAGTGTCAGTACCATCTGAATCGGAGAATGATTGGACCCTGTGACCAGCTAGAAGACCGATGTCATCATTAAAAACTGGCCTGGGGTGAAGGGGACAGATCAGTGTTTTAACATACGCATCCCATACAAATAGGTGTTAAAGCTGGAGAAGAACCTGTGTGGACCCCGGGTGGAGGCATTGGTATAAGGACACCCAAAAGAGAAATGTGTCTCCTGCAAAAAGTTATCTTGGTGCCACGGTGGGTGACGTATTGAAGTACCTACTTGTCTTTCTTGGGGATATTTTGATGCCCCTAATGTTCCAGGATAGAAAGGATACTTTGAGCGCTGAGCTCCCACTATTATATGACATGGATGAACATACCAGTGAATTGTGATGTGGTGATGTGTGAAGTGTGAGATGGCTCCATCCTACTAACAAACCAAACAAACAGGGTTCAATCCCTAAAGAGCTCCCTACACTCACCCATACCAGGCCTACCCATGCCCTGCAAATCTCACTCAAACAATGAGTAAAGCGGTATACAGGTACAAAGTGAATATGCTGCAATAGGGAAAAGATTAAGGCCTGAAATAGTCAAATGAACAATAAAGAATCCTCAATCAGGATATAGAAATAGTTCAGGAGAAAACTGGCTAGGATTGGACACTGAGGGGTTGAATGGTAGCCATTCATTCATGTGGGAAGAGTTCTGAGCTGGCTGAGGCAAGCAGGTCTGAAGGTGATCACACAAGGGTGCTGTGGCAGGAGCTCTGGTGCTTCTTGACATAATGTTGACAAAACGTTGGGGCGTCAGCTGGTGTTTGAAAGATGCCATGCAGTTGATGTCCACTCACAAGCGAGTTGGGTAAAGCATTCAGTATTTCAGTCCAAGTTTCCTCAACATGTTCTTTGCTTCAGTAAACTTGTGGTGCTCATCCTTGCACCACCAAGGTGAAGTCCAGAGAGAAGGAGATTCTTGCGCCCTGATATTGTACCTGCTCCATCTCATGTGCCAAGTGAAGTGCAGTATCACAAACCCTGAAACTCAGTAAGTGGGCAGTTATAGGGTGTTGGGAAGCCCGGGATGGGCCTGGGCCTAGAGAGCTTTATACTTGTTCCACCATGAAGTTGAGTGTGAAGAGTGGGGGGGGGGGGTGGGGCAAAAAGCTCAGTTAGGAGGCATTCAATTAATAGGTCCATCCTACTCATGTCAATAGACTCAGCAGCATCCAGGTTGTAGCAATGGGATCTGGCCTCCAAATCTTCATTGTTGGTGGCTACAGTCTCAAGAATGCATTCCAGTTTTTCCAATCAATTGGTGGTTGTCTCTACCCTACCTTCCACAGTCAAAATGCGATCCTCAGCACTCTTCAGTTGACTGTGCTGGCAGGCAAGGTGCTCACCCATCCCATCCAGCCTGCCTTTTAGTTTTTCAAGCTGAGCATCTATGGCGTGGAACCCAGTGCAAATTTCTGCCATCATGAAGTCTGTACCAGTTAGATATTCAGGGCAAGATGGTCCAGCAATGGCTTCCAACCAGTCTGCCTCCCTAGTGTGCTCAAACTGCAGTTTTTGTTGTTGGGGTCACCCCAGCCCATGCAAGTGAAGGATCCCTGTGGGGCTGCACTGTGGGCTATGGGGATGGTGACTGTGGCTCCTGTGTCAGCAAGTAAAGGCAGGAGTATGCCAAAGAATCCCCAACGTCTCCTGCCCAGATGTTCAAGGAGCAAATCAGGCAGGCAGGCAGTGAAGGGAGGGGCCCAAAAAGAAATCCTGCCATTTAGGACACTCACCAACGGGTCCCAAGAGTGTTGCTGGTCTGGTGGCCACAGCGCTCAGTGCATGAGCAGGTTTACTCCACCGGGGCCTAGAATGTGTGAGGGCAAGTAACCAGCCGGGCACAGCAGTTGTGCTGCTCCCCTAGTCTCATGCAGGATCAGAGCAGGTTTTTGAGGTCTGCGGTGCAGAGAGAAGCAGGTCGTCCAGGCACCACTGATGGGGGGTGCACCGCAGTAAGGTATGCACCCCGAAATCAGGGCTCAGGAGGAAGAAGTGCTGTGACCCATCTTAGCCATCAAGAATAATGTGAAGTCCCCTGAGTACAACAGGGAACCGGAGTGCTGTGTGACTGGCCGAGCCACCGCAGATAATACGTGTCAGCAGCAGGAGGTGTGTGGATGGGGTAGGGAGACTGATGAGGTATGGGGCAAGGGGCCCGGTAGGCTGGATTAATAGCAAACATAAAATATCTAAAAGAACATGTACAAGATGTTAGAATTCAAAGTACAACTCTTTAACCAAGGACTACACAACATCAAAAGGATAGCTAAAACAGTACTCTAACCAATCTATACAACTCACTAACAATAAAGCAGAACATATCCCAGCAACCACAAAATCTAAATATTTTTAACATGTATTACACAAAAAAATCTTTTTTCATCATTCTACAACCCACATTTAAATAAATAAATATACCATGTGTGATAAAGTTGACTAATAATTTGGGCAAATGGTACTCTACAACAAGTATTATTGTCACTAGTCTTGTAAGGTTCAGTAAAGATTTTGAATAATTTAAATGTGAGCGCAAAATATGGTAAATATGGCACAGAATAGACAAGCGTACCTTAAGAAATTGCAAAAAGTCCTAAGAACAAATGAAATAAATAAAATAAAATTAAAAAATCCCACTCCAGTTTATAAACAGAGAGGATAATTTAATGAAAAAATGACACCAAAATGATAAAACCCAATAAAGGGAACAGAAACAGAGAAATTCATTTTTTTAAATTTAAATTGAAATGGCGCCAAAAAAGAGTTAAGTGTAAACCATGGTCATTTGGTTGTACTTGACCAATATCTTTGCGTAATTTAAGACTGACCACGATGGAGTGCAGGGAGTTTGTAGAAACTCAGTCCTGGTCTGAAAATGTACCTTCTAACTTATTCTCTGAAATGAAAGTAAAAAGTCTTTAGCGGGACAAACCAGCAGGCCGGATAACTGTTGAAAGCAGTCCTGGAGAAGCCTTTGACTTTTGGAAGGAAAGCTTTGAGTAGAAGAAATTAAAGTTTTGTGCCCAAGGAAGTTGTCCCACCAGCTGGATACTTTTGGTGTGAAGATTTCTACCTTCTGATTTAGGCCCATCCACAGTATTACAATTTCATTATAGCCTATGGAACTTGTATCTGTCACATTTGTGATGAAGAAACCACTCTGCTGAACTCTAAATAAGGATATTAGCCACTGTTTTGGTGCTCAGATTCCTCCAGTGGGGCACGGCTGAAAGCAGTAACCAAACAGGGCTCCACAAGGCTGGGAAACCTCTCTGCAACATCCCGCTGAAACAGATTTGTTTCTGTGAAAGAAGCTTAGATCTGGAGCAACCTGAATCTTTGGCTCAGTGGCAATGAGTCTTCATTTGATTGACTTGACAGGTATTACAGGTCTTTGGAGAAAACAGTTTCTAACTCTCAGGATTCTCAGCATTTTAGGAGGAGTACACTTTGACACAGTTGACGGTCCTAGGACATTAAGGACAGCACGTAGGGGCAAGACTTCAGCAGAAGCCACCAGCAGTGTCCAGGGCAGGTCCAATTGGAACTGATCAGCTGGATTATTCAGGAAAAGGAATTCTAGTAGCTTGCAATGTCCCTGTAGGTTAGCATAAGGTCAGCAAAGTGACCCTTGCAATACACTTTTTTGTTCTGGATACAAGTGGAAGCAGATGCAACCCTTAGGGTTCTTTTCACAGGTCACAGCAACAGATGCAGCCCTTCTTCTGTCTTTCACAAGCCCATTAGTGTTCTGAAAATGGGGCCTAGGGTGCTATACTAATGCCATGCACTTGCCTGTGGAAGAGAGTGATTCCTGGCCCAACCCTTAGTCCTTCCCTAAAGGATAGAGAAAAGGTTACCAGGGGTAACTCTACCTACTTTTACCACAGTTACTGTGAATGCTACTGCAAAATATAACCTGCTATGCTCTTTTCCACCTAAATCCAACTCAGCAGAACCTACCTTCCCCTGGTGAGATGTCCTGTGCCCATCTTAGAGGTGTCACCAGAGAAATGAGCACTCCACTACTTTGATGTCACTCAAGGTACATTCTGGGTGCAGCTCCTCTCTCACTGAGATTGGTGTCCTGCTGACTAGAGGGACAGAAGAGGGAACAGGCCTAGGTGTTATTTACATCCACCTGTGAAGGATAGGACTCGTTGAAGTAGATTAAGTTACCAGGCTCTGCCCAGCTGGTCATCCTTTCAGAGGGACAGAACACCTTCCCGCACCCAAGGCACGTGTCTCATCTCTGGAACAAGTTTGCACCTCATCAAGGGACTATTCAGCTTGTGGGGGACATTTGGAAGCTCATGCAAATGGTCTCCTAGCAGCTTTAGGCAGCTAAAAGGTGAGTTTTTATAAGTGCCCTTTGTAAAATATTTAGTAGGAATCCGACTTTACCGGTGAATTGGGCTTGTAATAAATATTTAAAAGAAACAAAAATTACACTGTAGGTTTTTATTAGCAGAGATATCATTATTAGCTATGGTATTATATCAAAATCCTTTCCTATGGAACAACGAGTCCTGCTGCAGTGAAAATAGCTGAACAGTTTTGCCCCTAGCTTTTCAGCAATCTTAGAAAGAGCACACATAGACTTTTTAAAGTGCAGCATCTATTTTCTATAACAGTAGTCTATGAACCATGTTCATTAAATCAAATACCAAGGTAGCAGAAGGTTGACATAAAACTTAATTTGACATTATCAATACTAAAATCACAGCACTTTTGCTGGAGCCTGACACATTTCATAACAAAGGTTTTCCCTATGTTGATAGATAGGCCAAAATTGTTATAAAGGTTCTAAACCGCTGAGTAGCTGTTGCAGGCAATGAGAGGTATGAGATAGAAGCATATTGTCAGCATAAAACAAACAAGGTATGCTTCTATTGCTGATCTGGGGAGGCAGTCACAGCAAATAGTACACAAGGAGGCCTCCAAGCTACCAATATATAGTGTAAATACTAATGGTGCCAAGACACAACCTTGTCTAACCATCCTCCCTCATTCAAAAGTGCTTGTCCAATCTCCTTTAGTACCATACCATACCATACTCTGGCCTTACCATCGGAATATAGAGCTTGTAGGAAGGCAATGATCTGGGAGTCTGTAAAAGCACAGTATTGAAGGCACTTGTAAGGTCTACAAAAGCTAAAAACAGACTTCCCTTCTTCACAACCATATATTTACCAATAAAGTAAATTTAAGTTGACACTCTGTTCAGTGGTCCCAAAGCTTTTCCAAAAACTGTATTCAGTATTGGAAAGTATATTAATATCTTCTGCCCAGTTCTCTAGCCAATTCAGTAAACTTTTACCAATCACCTTGATTGTAGAATCAAGGAGTGAAATAGGATGGTAGCAGGCAGAATCTGAGCGGTCATCCTTCTTAAAAATTGGAACTATTATGGCCTTCAACCAAATGGTAATAAACCAGCATGACAACAGGCCCGTAATACTCTAGTGACAATAGTGCCCCACAATAAAATATTGGCTTTAAATAGGTCAATTGGAATATCATCCAGACCCGGGCCTTTGCCGCCCTTGCTATAATAATTGCCTTGGTGACTTTGCTAAAGGAAAAGTTTAGACTGCTGAAGTCAGAGTACACGGTATCCAAGGAGATGGTATCAGAAGTAGAAGACAATAAGACTGAGTTAGAATACATCCTGAAAAAATGGGTAACTCATTCCATTTAATCTATTGCTACCTCAAGGCTAGGCGCTAACTCATCCCTAAGATGGGGACCATTTGTGACCTTCCAAGAAGCACTGGTATACATAGATGCACTTGTTTCGATCAAAGAATTCCAAGGCTCAATTTTAAGTTCCTTTGTTCTATTATTCAGGGCTGTCTTGTATGTCAATCTACATCTTCTTACTTCCAGTTGACAATGGGCAAATTATTCAAAGCTAACAACAGCTACCTACGTGTTCATAAACAGTTGGTATCAAACCAATCATGACTTTGTTTGTTAGTCTTAGTGAATGTTTGGTCAGGGTTGTTTCAATACCATTCTCTAGTGTTAGAAAAGCTGGTCTAACATCATTGTCACTGGAGGAAATATCAAAACATGTCTCAAAAGCACCCCTGTTGGAAGTTACTACTTTTACTAGAAAATGACCTGCATTCACACAAGACTATTTCAGCAGAATATCATTTGAAACTTCAAGGATTAATTTATCAATTAGAGGTTCCACATGGGTGTTACAACTTCTAAGCTCCAGCCTGAGTAGTATAGACAGAGGTGAATGGTCACTGTGACATGTCTGATGTGTTTTAAAGTCCTCTAAAATGGGTTTTAACAATTAGTAGAACACAAGATGAAATCAATGACTGAAGAGTAACCTCCACGGCAAAAAGTGGGATTAAAAGGTACACTTGGGGATCATAATTAATTGAAAAGCCGAAGTTGAATTTCAGCAATAGATTGTTCAACAAAGAACCATACCTGCAATGACTAAAGTGAGTTAAATCATCATTATGCGACTTAGTCATGCCAAAGATTACTTTGGTCAGATAACAACAAAGACAGGTATTAAGATTGCCCTTACCAAATAAAAATCCTTCCTCTCTCTGCTGCAAATTTTATCTAGATCTAATTCAAAATGCAGCAGGACCGATGTAATATCACAGACAGGTATATTATGCTAAAAGTTAACAACAACTAGACAGATATTAGGATAATTATCATAGATGATAATTAAGTAATAGCGTGAAAAAGAGTCAAACTTAACAATGTTGTAGTGCAACTGGTTTGACACATAAATACACAGCCCCCCTTGTGTCTGCCAGCTGAAGACGGTGTTGTCACTAATTGAAAGGTCTTAAAGCCATTTCAGGGAATAGGGTCAAAAGATCAAGGACCTCATAATGAGGCTGAAAGTCTTGAGAGCGCCAGCCCCGTGGTGGCGGTGAGGACTCCTCCTGCTGTGACGGTCCAACCGCCACAAAAAGACCCTAGTGTTCAGACTGCCAGCACCGCCGGAATTCATGATCCTGATGGCCTGGCAGTGGCAAAGATCATAATCTGCCAGGGCAGCGATGCATGCAGCGTTGTCCTGCGGATTGTGACCACATACTCCACCAGCCTTTTCATGGCAGTTTCACCACCATGAAAAGGCTGTCAGAGAACAAGTGCGGTGGGCCCTAGAGGTGGCCACTGCACTTCCCATGCACTTGGCATGGGCAGTGCAGGAGTCCTCCTGCCCAGCACCATCGCAATGTTCACTGTCTGCTGTGCAGAATGTGAACGTTGCCAAGGTGCTGGTGCACCCTGCGTTGACAGCATTGCCGCCGGTTTGATTACAAGCCAAACACAATGCTGCCTTCTGTTTCCCGCTAGGTTGGCCGGAGGAAACCTCGGTTTCCGCCCGCCAACCCAGCAGGAAAATCCTAATGGGTCCGGCAGGGAGGTAGCTTTGCGGTGGCAACCTCCCAGTCGGTAATTCAGTGGATTGTGCAAATCATCTGCCGAACTCCTAATGAGGTCTCAAGTCTCCTGAAAACAGAGAAACAAAAAATTTAACACACACTCCATCCAAGGAGAAAGAAGCAGCTTTGCACTAAGGCCCGCCACATTCCAAAAAAGAATGATGTGATCAGGAAGCTGTTCAATAATTGATGACTCTAAGTCGACATCTGGAAGTGAGTGATTAGTAAGAATTGGAAAAGTGGCTACAACAGACTTAATATCAGACAAGTGTGCCAAGTTCAAGGACTGGTAGGTTGAAACTGGAGGGAATTGTGTGTGGCCCAGTTGTAGTCAATCTATCCTTTCTAATTCGAGCAGTGGAGAAAAACAGTTCTGCAGGGATATTGAAGGGCAACGTCCTAATTGCACTGGGTTAAATTACACCTGTTTTGGTAGGTACCATTCCTCAGGAACAAAAGGATGGTAAACAAAAACCAAAGGAAGAGTAACCACTTGGTATGGGGACGCAGAAAAGTTGGCTCGAGCTCTCTGCAGAATGGATTGTGCCCAAAAAGGGGTCTTCAGTGTCATTACTATTCAATCACCAGATAAAGTTTTGGCCACTCTGCCCACCCAGCGTACCCATCTGACCATTTCAGGTCCTCAAGGACACCCTGAGGTAGACCTGTTTTCTTGCCCACCCAGTGTATCGATTTATTTTTCAAAATCTCCCAGGATTTCGGAATGAGGAACTCTGAGTACTAGCACTTTTCCCAGAACCACAACATAAGTTGTGGCTTGATGTGGAAGGTCCAGATTTCCTACTGGACCTTGATTGACTAGATTATATGAATTGTTCATAGGGTTGATGTTTGAAATGGGGTCTCTAGTTGGCAGAGGTATACATCCTTGTCCAAGTAGGGACCACAAATCAATTCAGGGTAAGTCCCACACTATGTAAATTATCCTGTGCCCACTCTCTGGTAGCTTGACACTGAGCAGTCAGGTTTAACTTAGAAGGCAACTTGTAAAGTATTTGTGCAATAAATCATACAGTTTCACAGTGAAAACACCACAAAAATACACCACACAAGATTAGAAAAATAGCTGATATTTAACTGAATAAAAGAAAACGATAAAGGTTCAATAAGCACAAGTTGAAATATCACTTTTGCAAGTTTAAAAAGAGTCTTACATTTTTTAAATCAACAGTTGTCTCTTGATTACACAAAGTACCTGGTTTGCGTCAAAAATAACACACACAGACACCGCAGAGGAGGAGATGCATGGAAAAATGTGATGTGCGTCGGATTTTCCGACGTGGCACATGCAATGCCTTGTTTCTTTCCACGCTGCAAGGGGCTTGCATTTTTTTCCGGTGGGAAGTCTTGATCCTCACTGCGATGAGGGGATCTTTTTGATGCCCTGGAAAGATGTGGGGAAATCCTGGGTGGGCTCGAAGAAGTCACAGGTGTTGTGTCGATCCGGGAGGGCAATGAGTCAAAGTTTCTGTCACACAGCATTGGCTGTGTCTATTTTCAACATGGGAATCAGCTCCATTGATCCGGTTGACTATGCATCGATTCGGTAGGGTGGAGCATCAAATTTTCTGTCGCAAGGCAGATGCTGCATCGAATTTCCACTCAGGAAGTCAGGCTGCATCATTTCGGTTTGGCTGTGTGGAGATTTCTCAGTCGCAAGGCAGGCTGTGTGTCGTTTATGCAGGCTGTGCATCGATTTTCAGCGCACAAGGAATTTCCTGAAGAGATGAAGTCTTTTTGGCACTAAGACTTCAGAAAACAGGATGCAAACTCAATCCAAGCACTTGGAAAGCACATCTCAGCAAAGTCAGAGGTCAGAAGGGCAGCAGGGCAACAGCGGGGCAGCAGTCCTTCTAAGCAAAGCAGTCCAGATGAGTCAGTTCCTCTTGACAGGTTGCAGGTTGAAGTCCAGAAGTGTCTGAGTTGGTGGGCTAAAAGACCCAGTTTATATACCCCAAAATGCCTTTGAAGTGTAGGAGACTTCAAAGAGTGGCTTTGAAGTGCACATGTTCCCTTTTCAGTACAGTTTTGTCTGCCTACGTCCGAGTAGGGGTTTGACAGTCTATTGTTTGAGGGCAGGCCACTTGCCTTTGAAATGTAAGTGTCAGGCCCTCCATCCTTCAAGCCCAGGAAGGCCGATTCAACGTGCAGATGAGTGCACGTGTGACTGAGTGTCCTGTGTTTGTGGTTGTCTGGGTGAAATGCACAAGGAAGCTGTCAACCAGCCCAGCCCAGACATTGATTGGAGACAGGCTGCAGGGCACAGATGGTTTTTAAGTGCAGAGAAATGCTCACTTTCTAAAAGTGGCATTTCTAAAATAGTAGTATATACTCCAACCTCATCAATAAGCAGGATTTTCTATTACCATTCTGGCCATACTAAATCTGACCTGGTTACCCATTTCTGATCAGAATCTACCACTCAAACAGTATATGAGGGTAGTCCTAATGCTATCCTATGAAAGGAGCAGGCCTCACAGTAGTGGAAAACGAATTTAGAAGTTTTCCACTACCAGGACTTCTAAAACACACATGTATCTGTCCTGCCTTTTACATACATAGCACCCTGCCCTATATTTTACCTAGGGACTACCTTTGGGGTGACTTATATGTAGAAAAAGGGGAGTTTAAGGCTTAGCAAGTACTTTTAAATGCCATGTCGAAGTGGCAGTGAAACTGCACACTCAGGCCTTGTAATGGCAGACCTGTGGCACTACTTAAGTGGGTGGCACAATCATGCTGCAGGCCCACTAGCAGCATTTAGTTTACAGGCCCTGGTCACATGTAGTGTACTAGGGACTTACACATAAATCAAATATGCCAATTGGGAATGAACCGATGTTACCATGTTTAAGGGAGAAAGCATATGCACTTTAGCACTGGTTAGCAGTGCGTAGAATCCTAAAAACAGCCAAAACATTGTTAGAAAAGTAGAGGGAGGCAGGCAAAGAAGTTGGGGGAATGACCAACCTCAGGCTGTCAAGTCTAACAGTTGACAAAATGGTTAGTTGGACCTACACTTGGAGGGACATAAGTGGTAGGAATTTCCAAATTCAAAGCGGAGCCTGAAGTCTTCCCTATAGAATGGGTAAAATGTGGATTTGTCCCTGAGGGTGTAATGGTGAGAGTTTGCTGCACAGTCAAAGTGGCAGATGGTGGCAGGGGGCAGTGTTTCACAATATTTTGAATAAATTTGAGCAACTTGCAGTGGATTTTTCTATTGATACAAGTGTGGAAGGCAGGCAGTGAAAAGTAGCTTTCACTGTAGTTTCAACTGTCCGGACAAGGGTGAAAAGACGTTTAAAATCTTCCAAAGTTGGCATAGAGGATTTAATTGCTTTCCCTTAGGAAGTAACAGATTTATTTGACTTTCTTGTGATATGGTTGGAGATAACAAACCTGCTTTTTCAGGGGCAGAAACTGTTTCAGAAACCACTTCAATGCCAATCTGGGGCTCAGGGATTCTCATATGCTATAAAAGGGGAATCATCATGAGATTCCAATAGAGATGTGGGAGTTACTATGTCACAGGTGTATTGAACCATTAGGTGCGTAACTCAGGGTTACTCCAGAGCCAGGTTGGGTAGAGGAGGAAAAGGTTGGTACAGCTGAAGCAGGCTATTCATACCACTACTAATGGGCCTTTATCCCCCCAATCTCTGTTTAACAGTACTTATCTCTTTATCAAGAGCTTCCATTGCGTTGGTTTAGGAAAGTGCCCTTGTTGGCCTAGTTATCTCCCACTTTTTGCCTGATATTGATGCCAACTTTGACTGAGAATGTGCTGGGATCCTGATAACCTGGCCCCAGCACTAGGGTTCTTTCCCAAAATCTGTACATTTGCATGTATTATGCAATCCTTGGGGACCCCTCACCAAGCAAATGCACACTGCCTTTGTAGCTTTTGTGTGCTGGAGGGGAGAAAAAGTCAAAGTCGACATGGCACCCCTCTCAGGGTGCCATGCCCACAAACCACTGCCTGTGGCACAGGTAAGTCACCCCTCTAGCGGGCCTTACAGCCCTAAGGCAGGGTGCACTATACCACAGGTGAGGGCATAGCTGCATGAACAATATGTTCCTACAGTGTCTAAGTCCATTCTTGGACATTGTAAGTGCAGTGTAGCCATACTGAGTATATGGCTGAGTACACTATGCAAATTATCCTGTGCCCACCCTCTGGTAGCTTGACACTGAGCAGTCAGGTTTAACTTAGAAGGCAATTTGTAAAGTATTAGTGCAATAAATCATACAGTTTCACAGTGAAAACACCACAAAAATACACCACACAGGATTGAAAAAATAGCTGATATTTAACTGAATAAAAGAAAACGATAAAGGTTCAATAAGCACAAGTTGAAATATCACTTTTGCAAGTTTAAAAAGAGTCTTACATTTTAGAAATCAACAGTTGTCTCTTGATTACACAAAGTACCTGGTTTGCATCAAAAATAACACACACGGACACCGCAGAGGAGGAGATGCATGGAAAAATGTGATGTGCGTCGGATTTTCCGACGTGGCACATACAATGCGTTGTTTCTTTCCACACTGCAAGGGGCTTGCATTTTTTTCCGGTGGCAGTCTTGTTCCTCACTGCGATGGGGAGATCTTTTTGACGCCTTTGTAGCTTTTGTGTGCTGGAGGGGAGAAAAAGACAAAGTCGACATGGCACCCCTCTAAGGGCGCCATGCACACAAACCACTGCCTGTGGCATAGGTAAGTCACCCCTCTAGCGGGCCTTACAGCCCTAAGGCGGGGTGCACTATACCACAAGTGAGGGCATAGCTGCATGAGCAATATGTCCCTACAGTGTCTAAGTCCATTCTTGGACATAGTAAGTGCAGTGTAGTCATACTGAGTATGTGGTCTGGGAGTTTGTCATCATGAACTCCACAGCTGCATGATGGCTTCACTGAATACTAGGAAGTTTGGTATCAAACTTCTCAGCACAATAAACCCACACTGATGCCAGTGTTCGATTTATTGAACAATGTATCCAGAAGGCATCTTGGAGATGCCTGCTGTATTTTACCCAATCCTTTAGTGCAGGACTGACTGGTCTATGCAGCCTGCCACTAAGAGATGAGTTTCTGACCACTGAAGGTGAGAGCCGTTGTGCTCTCAGTGGTCAGAAACAAAGTGTAGCCACCCTCAAGGACAGTAGCCATTGGCTACTGCCCTCTGACCCCTGTAACACTCATAAATCCAGGATTGAAGGGCTTCCCTGAACCCAAGTCATGGGACTATTGGCCTGTCTCCTGCTTCAAAAGTCCTGCAAAAGAAGGTGAGGCGTCCTGTGGGTCTAGTGACCTCTACCAAGCTTCCAGAGGACTGCCCGCAACACAGAGGACCAAGAACTCCTGTGGACAATGGCCCTGTCCAAGGAGAAACAACACCTAAGGACTCAAGAGCCTCCCCGGATCAACGAGTCTTGACCACTCTGCACCCAATGCCCACTGCCTGTGTTCAGGTGGCCCAACCAACTAGAGAGGATCCCCAGGCAATTCTGAGGAAGTGCCTACCCTGGGTTGACCTCTCCTGTCCTCCACAACGATGTCTGCAGTGTGAATCCAGAGGACCCCGCTGACCGTGACAGCCTCTGATGAAGATACCCAATGCCGAAAGGTACACTGTACCTGCAGCCCCCTGGCCTTGGGGAACCCGACCTCTGGTGCAGCAACATTCAGCAGGCAGTCCTCCTACTTGTCCAGCATGTGGTTTTCTGGAACTGACCCCTTGGACCCAGCCGGCAGCACCTAAGTGACCCCCGGTGCCCCCTTATAGTAAAGCATTAGGAACCCACTGGTGTGTTTTCACCCCGCTGCCCCTGCAGCACTGAGGGTGTGTGTTTAATGCTAATCTGTGACCCACCCATTCTCCTCTAAACCCCCCTCATCTGCTCTCTGAAGATGTGGGCACATACCTGCAAGCAGGACTGATTCTGAGTGCCCCCAGCCCCCATAGAAGCCCATGTTAGATTTGCCTTATCTTTGACCTCTGCACCCGACCGGCCCCGTGTTTCTGTTGGTGGGTGTTTGGGGTGAACTTGAACCCCTACCTATGGACTTCCTACCCCCGGAGACTGGAACTTTAAGCAATGGTGGCTGGTGACATTTGAAATTGGTGGGCACAAAAGTTCGGGATGAACTCCCTGTGTTGAGCAAGCGTAGTGAGCGAGCCCAACTCCCATAAGGGAGGTTCGCGGGTGTTCTCCCACCTGAGAAATTTTTGAAAAAAGAGAGGGCAAATGGTGCATTTTTTAAGAAATTTGAAAAATAAAGATGGGTAATACGGCATTTGTGAAAGTGTAGCTATGACATAAATAAAGAGATTTCATATGATAATGATGCAGGTACCTTCTTATTCAGATAACCACAGAACTTCATAACAGACTTTGAGATAACAATGCTGAGTACCTCACAGGTTTCTCTATTTATTGATATAGCTTTACAAATGAAATCAACTGAGGAAATACAAGTTTTTGTGATAGAATCAATAATGCAGTTAATCTAAATGAAACTAATTTATGTTGTCAATGTTATTCTAAAAATCTGGCCCAAACCTGGCACTCTTAGACGTTCACCACACATGATAATAAAACCTAGTTTCTGGCTTTGGTACTGGCTCTTCCCCCCACTCCATCCCTGCAACCTGTTCTGTGGCTTCTCCAGCGCACATGAGACTAATTTGGTGGAATGTGGCTGGTTTAGCCAGCAAACTGGGCACCCAAGAGTGGATAACTTACATTGAGTCCGGGGATGTTTGCATGTTCCAAGAGACTTGGGCAAGGGAAGATTACAATCATCAAGGTTACGAGTCATTTTCCATCTCGGCTAGGTGGGAGGGTAAGGGCCGCCCCTCTGGTGGACTCACAACTTGGGTGGCTTCCCACTTAGGATGTCAGGCTTCACGCCTACCGGTGCCATCAGATGATATCCTAGTGGTTTTATTAGCCTGGCCGAACCTAGCGAAACTTGCGCTGATAAATATTTACTCCAGGCCAGTGGGAGCTTCGCGTGAATCCCCCACTATAGAGGAGCTTTCAGTATATTTAGCGGGAATGCCAAGAGATATCCCTTACATAGTGGGAGGGGATTTAAATTCCCATTTCGAGCCGTTGGTCGGTCTCGTAGAGGGACTTCCCACGAAAGAAGAGTTCAGGTGGTCAGTACCCTCTGTTGTAGCACCTTCCCCAAAGGCATGGACGCCTGTGGCATTGCAGATTACTGCTCTCACCTTAAAGCATGGAATTAGAGCCTGCAATGGACGTATTAAGTCTGATGTACCAAGCAAAACCACGTACAACAGAGTGGGAAGAGAGTCCCGCTTGGACTATGCTCTTGTACAGATAGTGAACTGGTCTTCTATCCTGGACTTTAGGGTGGTGGAGAGACTGGATAGTGACCATAACGCCCTTGAACTTGATCTTGGCCATCCTGGGCCAAAGGCCTCCATAACAACCATGGGGGAGTCCAAACCTGAACTACTATTAGACAATAACAGGAGAAGAATCAGGTGGGATAAACTAGCTACGAGCCAAGTGAAACTTTCGAAGCTCTATGCAGGTTTAATCCCCATCTTGGAAAAAGTGGGAGAGCTAGCCAACGAAGTGGGCAATATAGTCCACCATGAGAAATTATATCAGGCTCATGAGGACCTTATAAAGGGAGCGGCCTCTGAGCTTTTTACCAGGGTCCAGAATCAGAAGAGGATCCAACAACATAACTCCTTATGGTACAATGCAGTCTGTAGGAAGGCAAAGGGAGAACTCCTCAGATGCATCAAGGAGGGAACAGATAGAGAGAAGCTGCGAGAAAGTAGACGGGCTTATAAAAAACTGGTCATCCATGCTAAAACCGAATGGGAGGAGAACCAGTGGGAGGAGCTTATCACTTCCCTCGCAATAAGAGACCACTGAATGTTTTGGAGAGTAGTAAACGGGGGGTCGGGGAACCTCCATTCGGCAATAGAACCAAATATTGCAGCAGGGGTGTGGCAGGCACACTTCCAGTCTCTCTACAGTTCCAAGCAGGGAGAAACTAAGATTGATTTCGGTACTGGACTGGTAGAGTATGGCGGGGATTTGATAACAGTGGGGGAGGTGAAGGTAGCACTAATGGGACTTAAAGCAGGAAAGGCGCCAGGATTGGACGGCCTGCCCGGGGACCTGTTCAAGCAGGAGCCCGGTGTTTGGGCCCCCTATCTGGCTGCAGTGTTTAATGGAGTTTTGTGTGGCATGGAAATTCCGAGTACTTGGCTGGGGGCGGAGGTGGTTCCTATATTTAAAAAGGGCTCGCCCCTGCTCCCAGCCAATTACAGACCAATCAGTCTAATTGACGTGTCACAGAAGCTGTTTGGCAGGATACTGCTGAATCGGCTTCCGGACTTGGTGGAAGAAACGGGTGCCCTCAGTCCGTATCAGGCGGGATTTAGAAAGGGAGTTTCTACAGTGGACCAGGTTTTTCGTCTGAACCTTATCTATTGGAGGGCAGCAATATTGGAAGGGGGTAGTTTATACACTATATTTGTGGACCTGAGGGCTGCGTTCGACCTCGTGCCCAGAGGGAAACTCTGGAGTGTTCTGGCTGAGATGGGGGTCCCCCCAGACATCCTGATAATCTTAAAGAGATTGCACCATAATAACTATGCCCGGGTCAGGTGCGGGAAACACGGGGAATTAACGGACAGATTCCCCGTTGACAGGGGGGTTAGACAGGGCTGTGTATTGGCACCGACCCTGTTCTGCCTCTTCGTCAACGGGGTAATCGCCCATCTCAATGGAACTGAATACACTGATGCCCCAAAATTGAATGGCAGCAGGGTGCCTGCAATCATGTTTGCAGATGACACCCTGCTGCTGTCCAAAACCCCTATGGGGATACAGAGGATCCTTGATTCTTTTGTGGTTTTTTGCACAGATAGGGGGTTAGAAATCAATGCTAACAAAACCAAGTTTATGGTTATGAACCCAACCCCAAGATCACGCCCGAACCCCTTACTGGGAGCTTCACGCTTAGAGAGAGTCTCCACCTTTGAATATCTAGGTGTAACGTTGAATGAAACCATGTCCTGGGGAACTCACCAGACTAGGGTTAATCTTAAATTAGTGCAGACCACTGGCGGCATTGCTCGGTTGATGAGAAGCTCCACATATCGACCGCTGGGGCCGCTTATCCAGATATATAAGGCACAGGCAAGAGGAGCTCTGATGTACGGGGCGGAACTGTGGGGTCATACAGCTTCCTGCAGTTTGTCTATAACTGAGAACAACTTCATTAGACAGATAGTAGCACTCCCGTCCAGCACTCCGCTCCTCCCCCTGAGGATGGATCTGGGTCTGAGACCAATAGCAGATGAATTAGGTCTCAGACCCATAGTCTTCTGGCGAAGGCTATGGAGCACCGAAGAACTATCTTCTTATAGGGCGGAACTGAGGGAGTTTTTAACCCACCCTAAAGCTCTACAGATCCCATGGATAAAATATATCAAAAAGTCCTGTATGGGATTGGGCCTCCCTGACCTGTGGTCGGATCCAGCTAACGCCTCACTAAGGATCCCACGAAGAGCTTTGGTCAGTGCTTACCACGAGCAGAAATTAGTTATGGCCCTAGACTGCAAGAATGAGGGGTCATTAACATCTGTATTCGCGCAAAGCAAGGACTCATACCGCCTGGAGAGGGCTCTGGATGCTATGTCTCCTGTGCTGGCCAGGAAGCTATTTCTCCAATGGAGATATGGCACATTGCCTCTGCGATCTTACACCTGCTCCTGGTCAACACTGCCATCTACCAAGCTATGTCCGACTTGTGTGGGAGCAGAGGAAAGCGATCTGCATGTGGTCTTGTTTTGTCCAACTTACAAGGCCGCCAGGAAATATTGGCTCCTACCACTTATTAGAAACCTTGGTTTTAGGGAGTTCCTTCCGGTGTACAGAATTTTAAAAACTGATGTTTCAGGTCCAATTGTTTTTGCACTAGCCAAATTTCTTACCAATGTCTGGCATATTCGTACCCGTATTTTAAAGTTGCAGGCTCCTATCTAATTTTAAGTTTTTATTTTTAATTGTATGGTCTTTTATCTGATGTGTTCCCTGTTTACTTTTTCTTGATGGTTCTACATGTTTACATGTGTGTTTTTTGTGTACATCTTTTATGGCCAAATTGGCCGAAATAAAGATTAAAAAAAAAAAAAAAAAAAAAAAAAAAAAAAACCTTATGTGGAATAGCGTGTGACAGAAAAGTAAAGATGATATGAAAGTACTGGATAGCAAATAACCTGTATATTATGCAGAATGTGAGCAATGTGATTAAAGTGTAGGAATTGACCAGCATCGAAGTGGCCATTAAAATGCATTGACCATGAGGCCAGGAGGCCTGGACCACTAATCCGAGGCACACATGTAGTAGCAGAAGATAAGATAACCTATAGGGGAACAATAATTTAGTCTCACCAGTTTCATTAGCTGCCTCTGTGTAGCTTTGCAGTAGGGTGAATGGCAGCTACATCGATTTTGGGAATGCTGAAGCCCTGCCTTGCAAATGGGGGAATGAGGTGTTGAAAAATGGCCTCAAACAAACGTTGTTTAATGTCACAAATTTGAAGAAGCTAACAAAAATCCCATTATAACACGATCTCTTGTCATCAGGTGCTCACTTACTTCCTTTTACTCATGCGTTGGCTTTCAAATTGGATATCCGGTTTCTCTAGAGAGTGCGCCTATGTAACTGCAACCTATAAATTATCAACAGGTATGCATGCTGTCATGTAGGGGCATTTCTAAACACACTGTTAAGGATGCTTAACCTTGTCCGCTTATTCAATGTTCACACCACTCATGTCAATACTTTCACCACCTTTCTTTTGATTAGTCTGAAATAGTGAACCCCCATAGTCTATAAACTTGCAGCGATGACAAAAAATGCACTAGGAAAAGTACAGAGGTTTTATGACTGGTCTGGTTAGAATGGGCTATATAAACATAAGGAACGCGTGAGCTGGGTCTTCTGGTCAGCCGTTGTATCAAATATGTCAATTTAAATAGTGTGCTGTTAATTAAAAATACACGCCAGTTGTGTACTGATGTGGCTTTATTTTGAGAATTTTAGAGCTGTCCTGCTGTTTAGACCAGCCGTTTAGACCAGCGCTTATCCTGCCTGGTAATACTCTGAGCAAGGACACCACTTTTTAGATGGAAAGAGATTTTACACCTGTCCAATATATGTAAATCCATTTAACTTTTTGCGATTCGGATATGTGAAGATTAAAATTTGTAACTATTTTTTGTAATTGAGGAGTGCAAGTGTTCCTAAAGCCGATACTTGTGGCTATCGCCCAATAGCCCCCTCCCCTTCTACAATGTGAATGCCAGCATTTAAATTCCATTGAAGTGGAGCTACAAAGAGACACAAGTTTACAGCCCCCATAAAAGTCAGGCTGAGAGAGGCAGATTAGACATGGCACTTCTCCTTCTTGACTCTATTCACACACTGTACACCCATCGTCTTAAGGAAGCAGAGGAGCAACGTTATGGCTGTCACACGATAAGAGGTTAAGGCAGCCTTGAGCAGCATCTCCACATGGCACAGGACAAGGGCCAGCCTTCCAATCATTTATTTCTTGGTTAGCTTGTGATTTGTTTGGGACGGTAAGTAGTGAGGTGGCAGGACACACAAGCAGACGTGTTTTTTTGTTGGGGGGGGGCGGGGGTGGCGGGGGGTATGCACAGCACAACATTAGCCCAAAGGCATTAGACTACTTTCAATGAGCAACAGACAGTTCACATTAGACGTGGTCAGATGTGTGTGTTTTTAAAGAATTGGAGAGGTTATGTGATTTCATTTGCCCAGTATCAAATGCTGTTTAGCTGATGCCAGGAGGGACTCAAACCCCGTTTTTGAGTTCCAAAATTAGCAGCTCCTCCCTGAACCTTGGGCCTCATCTCCTGCCTTGAACTAACTTTAGCCGTTAGTTGAAAGGACTGCCTTCCTTCTCCAACCGAGTCCTACCTTGAATGTACCACTCATTATCTAACACGAAATAGTTAAGTTGATGGTTACAATAAAAGCAGGACTGATTATCAGCCTGAATGATGCTCATTGTGCTGACCTGGAAAGGATGAAACTATAAATCGACCCTGTCAACCCCGTGGACTTCATGAGGTTGGAGGCACATAAATGCCTATTAGTGGCGTTCCACATGGCACATACCAGCTATACTGCACCATGAACAGCTGTCGAGTATGTGTTTGTTTCAGTCTGTCTTTTGGCCTCGGTCTTCCATTAAATTAAAAGGAAGACAGGGGCCAAAATACACAGAGAAACAAGTATTTTTTCCAGTGTATGGGGTTCTGGGTCAAGTGGTGTTGGCAGCATGTCACATAAAATGCTGTTGCAACATCAATATAAAAGTGAACATTGCTCAATTCTATGCAATATTTATGAACTTATGAAGGTCGTATATATTGTAAAGAATTGAACAATGTTGGTTAGCACAGTGTGTATATTTGACGGGAGCATAAAATAGCAGAGATGAAAAGTGTTGTGACGTTTTCAGCAGGGCGCAGTGCATGCAATGACACAAAGCATGCTTATTTCTTTATGGAATGCGGGCCTTCTCAGCCGAAAGAGAAAGAATCTAACACAGATGAGCCCCGTCGACTTGGCTCCCTTGCTATGCCACCACACGCTGACGGGCCCGAAAAGAGAACTGCGGAGGTGGGGGCAGGGGACTTTCAGCCCACTTTGTGAGGGAGCTAAAGACCACATTAATATCATTATCAGGTTTAGAGCGCCGTATCGGTGCTTAAAAATGATTGATATGCACAATAGCGTGCAGTCCTGATAACTTGTACTGAGTAATACACATATAAATATTGCAATTAATAATTATGTAGTATTTCTATTTTCCATAATCAAACAACTTACCTGTGTGGAACTTGGAAGCAGAAAGCTGCCATAGGCAAGTAGGTTAAACTTAGCAACCATCAGTGCTGTGGTCTGTCTCTACTGATGCCACACGAAAAGGGGAGAGACAGCCTCCTCCCACACCGCACTGCGTCACGTCCACAAAGGCCTAAAGTAACTAACTAATGCCAAGTGGCTCTAGCCAACCCAGAGACTGCTCCTGCTGTTACAGCAGTGCCTGGATTGGCTGGGGAAGGCAACCTCACCGCTTATTCCTGAGCCAGGGACTGTGGGTTTGAGTCACCCCCGGCTCCAGTATGTGCAAGTGGAGTGACCTTGAGTGCGCATGTCAGGCTGGCCGGAGAGAGACAGCAGTCCAACTGGAAATGCGCACTTGGACCCCTACTGACTCCTATGGTGTACCATGTCTGCCCTGTCAATAATATTGTTAGGCCCCACTCCCTTAGGCCTGCACTGGATTCTCCAGGACCTGCTTCAGCCTCAGGCCTCTACACTGCAATTAACCCAGATGCAAATCACTTCTCATGTTTTAGCAATGTACTCATTACACTAGGGAGGCCAGTGGGGGGCCAAAATATCAGTAGTGCAATGCCCCCATGCCCTAAGGGAGTCACTGCCTCTCACTGTAAGTATAGAATTTACCTGTAAAACGTACTAACTTTTCTTCCCCCAAGGAACTGTTCTGAGAATTGCATTGTGTCAACTTTTAAAACAGATTATTGCCATTTATTCAAAAACTGTACAACTTACCAATTCCAATCAAAGTGGTATTGATACATAAGTGAAATCTGTATTTTTGGACTTGCCTGCAACTTGAATCTTGTGGTTCTAGAAATAAATTAACAAAAGATAGTTTTGGTATATAAAAACAATTGGTCGGGAGTTTAGTCATTGTGTGTGTGCTTCTTCTATTGTCTGTGTGTGTACAACAAATATGTGCAATAACCGCTGATAAGCCTAACTGCTCGACTACAGTACCACAAAAGAAAGTATTAGTATTATCTACTTTAGCTCTGTTAAGTCTCCGGGGAACCCCTGCACTCTCTGCACACTATATCTCATTTTGATATGGTATATACAGAGCTAGCTTCCTACATTTGGTCAGGTAGGTTGTTATTGAGGCATCAGACTTGTGTTGCGCTCTAGATTCGGGTAACTTGCACTTACCCATATAGGAGCTGGCAGGCAGAGCATGGAGCCAGGGCCCAGCCTCATCTAGACTTGGGCAGTCTTTGACATCTCATCCTAACAGGAGTCTGAGCTGTATGTTAAAGAAGGAAAAATTTGCTGCAAAGAATTTTCTGGATACTTTTTAATAAAAGAGTATTTAATTTCCTCTGCAGCGCAATAATAGCACATTATTCTTCTCACTTTCGGTATTAATGTGGGGAAATGTAGCCTAAATTTGTTTTTACTAAAAAATCTGACCACAACATAAGTATTGTTCGGTTGCTATATTGTTTTTACCATTGATGCACACGCTGCCAGGCTTTCTTTTTTTTAAGCTAACTTAATTACAATTGGGTTTTTTAAGGTCTACTTCCAAGCCATGTTCCTTTAATGAGTTGATGCTGTAATGAGTCTTTGGTGTCCTACCGGGTTATAGCTCAGTAAAAAAATATTGACTGCATACTGCAGGTTGGCTGTTGGATAATTAGCAAGCATGAGTAGGTGTGAAGCAATTTTTTAAAGACTTTCTTCAGATCAGCCATGACCGGGTTACAAATCAGGCTGAAACACACCCCTGTTTTAACCCACTCCTTTCTGAGTAATTTCTTAATTATAGTATTTTCATCACCTAGGCTGACTCGGGTCCCTGTATCAGAAAGTAACAATTCTATTGGTTGAAGGAGATTCTTTTGATTTCCCCATTTAGTCTGTTTGAGCTAGAGCGTATGCCTTAACACCATGTAAAATGCTGATCTAAGATCAATGAAACTGGCAAAGAGTAGAGTTTTCTTTCTATTTCGTTCTTCTGTGATGACAAGTAAGTCACGTACATTTGACAAACTTCTGGTGCGTTAAGTGGTACTAGGCCATGTGAACTTGCCCATTCTGTCAGACCTTTAAATAACAACCTTGCAAAACGTTTTTCCTCAACTTCGAACAGTGTTACCAACCTATAATGGAAAGGGGCCCCTCAGCCCCTTTTTTTTAGATCGTCAGCAAACTGCTTCCTCTCAATGATTCTGGAATTAGATTTGCTGCAAGACATTTTGAAAATAAAGGCAAAATAATTTCAGACCAGAGCATCAGATTCAAACAGAATATTTGGTAACCCATTTGGACTGGGCACTCCATCAGATTTTGTTTGAATTATTGTCATAAGTAACTTATTGCTGTCAAAGATCAGAGGTTCATTGCACTCTCTCTGTTTGATAGGATGTTCATGCCCATAATAAGCGAGGGTTTGCCAATGAAGTTAACATTGTGGTTGAACCACATCTGTTCATTGAGTTTCGCATTAACTCTCTTCGACCCATGAAAGAGCTTATTATAAAGATCCTAAAATGCCTTAGGGTTTTATTTATACATATGTGAAAAGGAGAGGTCTGCATGTGTGATTGGTAGTTTGTTTTAATACACCACACTGAGTATTTGTATGTTTTTAAAATTTTCTACTTTTAATAATTGGGCTTGGTTCAATGTTTTGGATTTGTCATCCTTTCTTTTTCTCTATTTAATAGATTTTTCTTTTGTCTTACGTGTTTGGAGAATCATTCATTCTTTTTATTTATCTCAACAGTTTTATGCCCTCTTCTTTTAGATAATGACAGAATGTTGAATTGGCTACTCTGCAAACCATTGCCAGATTGTCAGGATGTTTAATTAATTTTCCTTGTTTTGTTTGTAACTGCTGAAAACCATGATTCTGTAATTTGATTTGCTGCAAGGCATTCCGAAACGAAAGGTAAAATAACTTCAGGCCACAACTTAGCATGAGATTTAAACAGAATATTTGGTAACCCAGTTGGACTTGGTGCTCCATCTGATTTTGTATGTCTTATTGTCATATCTAGCATATTGCTGCCAAAGATCAGAGGTCCATTGACACTCTCTCCCACTGATGGGATGCTCATGCCCTTAATAGGTGAGTGTTTGCCAAAGGTTTTAAGATTGTGGTTGAACCACATCTGTTCATTGGGGTTCACATTAGCTCTTCTGTACCCATGAAAGAGCTTCTTATAAGAATCTTTAAATGCCTTAGTGTTTTTGTTTGTTCATATGTGATATGGAGAGGTCTACATGTGTGATTGGTAGTTTGTTTTCATGCATCACACTGAGCATTTGTACTTTTTAAAAAATCTTCTACTTTTAATAATTGGGCTCAGTGCAATGTGCTGGATTTTTTTCAGCCCTTTTCTCTATTTAACAGCTTTTTCTCTTGTTTTAATTGTTTGGAGAAATATTTGTTCTTCATATTAATCTGACCAGTTATATGGCCTCTTCATTTAGATGATAACAGAAATTATTGAATTAGCTGCTCTCTAAACCATTGCCAGATTGTCAGGAAGTTTAATCAATTTATTTCGTTTTTGTTTGTAACTGCTGAAAACAATGATTTCAGCTCTTTTTTGCTTAATTTACAATCAGACTGTAGGACGTTTAGTTCAAGACATTTTTAATTTGTACTCTTCGATTTGGATATTAGGCTTGCATCATTGCGGGTAAATTCACATATTAATAAAATGATTATTACTTGAGGCAGATGATTCGTCTCAGTCCTTGTCCTGATTACATTAAACAAATCTAAAAAGACAAGATAGTTAAGGTCTAATCCAAAATGGATGCAGTGATGTTAGAGGCACAAATTGGGGCTGATGGCTGGTCTGATGTAAATTGCCCATCCAGAATTCTAAATCCCAATGATTGAAATAATGAAGTAATTGTTTCGTCCATCTTATCTTTTTTCTATATGATTGTTTCTAGGAATAGGGTGATCCACTGGAAATGTTACTGAATTACATGCTCAATTGCCTCTGAATCCTTGTTGAAAATTGGATTATTGGTAAGCGCAGGTAAGTACTTACACTTAGCAATAGGCCACAAAGCCCCACTTGATCCAATTAGAGTCTCAATAAATTAATCCCAGTTTAACCCTTGGTAGCTTGGCAACACGCAGTAGAGCTTAATTTAGGAGACAGGTCTGTAAAGCATTTAAAAATCAGTAAATAAGTAAAACACAAAACACAATAAAAATCCAACACCAATTTATATTTTTATCTCTGAAATGACACTAAAATGACAAAAATCCAACAAAGGGAATCAGAGGTATGAATTCTTAAAGATTACAACCCTGGCGGGCGGTGATAAAGTGGTAGTAATACTGCTAACAGGCCGGCGGTAATAACTTTGAAATTATGACCACGGCGGAAACCATTCAGACAGACAGCAACTTTAACACACCGACTGCCAGGGCGAAATCAACAGGCACCATGGCAGTAACCGCCTACAGCCAGGTAGAAGGCAATGTTCCGCCCACTGTATAATGACACACCAATGCACCACCTTTTCCGGTGCGGTACCAATGACATAAAAAGCCTGGTGGAAACACTGCACAGAAGGGAAATGACTCACCTCTGGAGACTCAAGGAAGAACCACGCTGCCATGCAGCCCGAGTTGCATGTCTTCTACATGCTGCTCCACTATGAACACCAATGCCGGCAAAGACAACCACAGTGAGTACTGCTGCCTAGCACACATGGGAGAGGGGAGGAAAAATAGAGTGACACACACACACAACATGCAACACCCTTACCCCCAACACCATACACACAAGCAGATGCAGTAACATAATATATTTACCTTGTACTCCTCAGGAATAAGGCAAGGACAACTACAATAGAGTAAAAAGAGTGTAATAAGACAAATACATTAGTAATACGTGCATGCAAATGAAAAAGTATATATATATTTACAAATCAAGGGACACTGCCCAGTCATCAATGCTCGTGGGCCACAGATCTACATCACAAAGTCCAAGGCCCCACCTCACTCCTGCAACAACACGGAGAGAACACTGCAGGGGCATCAGGATGAAAATAGCCAGGCACCTCAGGGGGACGTGGAATGGGGGGGCACCTCAGTCGGAAGATGGTACAACGCCACTGGTCCTGGAGGGGGCAACGTGCCCATTACTTGGTCCTGGGGAGTGCAAGGCCACAGTCTCTCAAGTAGGTGACTTGCCCACCTGCTCTGGAGGGGGCAACATGCCCATTATTTGGTCCTGGGGAGTGCAAGGCCACAGACTCTCAAGTGGGTGACTTGCCCACATGTTCTGGAGGGGGCAACATGCACATTACTTGGTCCTGGAGAGTGCAAGTCCACAATCTCTCAAGTGGGTGACTTACCCACATGTTCTGGAGGGGGCAACTTGCCCTGTGCTCTGTCCTGGGGAGTGCAAGGCCACAGTCTCTCAAGTGGGTGACTTGCCCACTGGCTCTGGAGGGGGCAACATGCCCATTACTTGGTCCTGGGGAGCGCAAGGCCACAGTCTCTCAAGTGGGTGACTTGTCCACTGGTTCTGGAGGGAGCACGGTGCCCAGTGAGCTTCATCCTGGGGAGGATGGGGTGAGTGGATGGCTTCTCCACTGGTTCTGGAGGGGGCATGGTGTCCAGTGAGCTTCATTCTGGGGAGGATGGTGTGAGTGGATGGCTTCTCCACTGGTTCTGGAGGGGGGCATCATGCGCTGTGATGCAGATCTTGGGGAGTGCAAGGTCATAGTCTCTCACCTGGGTGTCAGACCCACAGGATTTGCAGGGCTAGGCCGCACAACAGCCCACGGATGCAGGACTACACACTGTCCACTGGCGGTGACAGCTGCTCAGTGGTGGCAGTGGCGGTGCTGCTGGTGAAGCTGGCACTGGTGGGGGGAGGCTCCAGCCCATCCCCTGCAGCCTCAGACGGCTCCCCACTGGGGCTGCTGCTGCTGGTGGCGATGCTGGCAGTGGTGGGAGGAGTCTCCAGCCCATCCCCTGCAGCCTCAGACTGCTGCCCACTCGGGCTGCTGCTGCTGGTGGTGGTGCTGGCAGTGGTGGGGGGAGGCTCCAGCCCATTCCCTGCAGCCTCAGACGGCTGCACCACCATGGCTTGTGGCAGTCTCCTTGCCCTTCCTTCCTGCAACTGAGGCTGCCTCCTTGCCCTTCCTTCCTACAGCTGGGGCTGACTCCTTGCCCTTCCTTCCTGCAGCTGGGGCAGACTCCTTGCCATTCCTTCCTGCAGCTGGGGCTGACTCCTTTCCCTTCCTTGATGCACTTGGGGTAGGCACCCTTTCCATCTGGCTGGCTGGTGGCCGGGATCCTTTCCCACCTGGAGTAGCTGGGTACACTACTGTGCCTGTGTACTGGGTGGCTGAGGAGCTTGCCTGGCCTGATGTGAGGGACTGGGAAGGAGGCCTAGGGAAGAGGTCATTGGTGGTGAGGAAAAGCTTCTTAGGGACATTGGGGCGGGAAGAGGGAGATGGTTTGGGAGTGGAGGAAGAGGGAGTGGTTGTAGGACGTGTCAGTATGCTGTGTTTGGGTGCAGGTGTATGGGCTGGATGCTGTTGTGAGGTGGATGGCTGTTGGGTGTCTGAGTGCTTGTGTTTGTGTACTTTGGGAGGAGGGGGCACAGACACAGTGGGAGGGGACCCAGGGGATGTGTGCATGGATTTGGGGGTGGTGACTACCAGTGAGGGGTGTGCTCTGATAGGTGTGCTGGTGGTAATGGATGAGGATGTAGTGCATGCATATGTGAGTATAGATGCAACAGGGAGGGAAGTAGAGGACGAGGAGGAGGGGGGCACAGGAGAGGCAGTGGATGTTGGTATTTCTGATTCTGGATGTTGTTTTGTGACTGAATGTGGGGTGAAATGTCATGGCTTGTGTTTGCCATGTCTACTCTTGTGTGTTTTCCTGGGTGCCTGCTCGTCTGACTGTGTGCTTGGGATAGGTTTGTGGTTGAGGGGAATGGGATTGGGAAGAGGAAGTTGGAGGGTGGAAACAGGGACAATGGCTGCCATCGGAGAGGAGGCTAGAGCCTGGATTGATCTCTGTTGGGCCACCAAGCCAGTGTGAATGCCCTCCAGAAATGCATTGGGCTGTTGCATTTGGGCTGGCAGCCTCTGGATGGCATTCACAATGGTTGACTACCCAACAGAGATGGATCACAGGAGGTCAATAGCCTCCTCACTCAGGGCAGCAGGGCTAACTGGGGCAGGGCCTGAGGTGCCTGGGTAAGAAGGCACAGGAAACTCGCTGAGGGGCTGCTGGGAGGGCAGTTCTAGTAAGGGGGGTGGCGGCTGTACCTGTAGTTGGGGTGGGCACAGAGGTGTCCGCCACAACCAAGGAGCTTCCATCAGAAGAGGTATCTGTGTCCGAACTGTCCCCTCCAGTCTCTGCCATGGTGCTCCCCTTGCCCTCTGTCCCACTGGTGCCCTCACCATCGGAGGATTCGGACTCCTGGGTTCTGTGGGATGCAGCTCCCTCGGTCGCCGGTGTCTCTGCTTCTCCGCCAGAAGATGCTAATGCACATAAGGACAGGGTGACAAAACAAAAAGAGGGGGAAGAGACAAAGGATACACTTGGTGAATGGCGGCAACAACACCACCGATGGCGTACACAACACGCTCACATACAGGGAACAGCCCTACGCATTAGGCAATAGACTACCAGTCACAATGCTAGTCACCAGCCCATGGATAGGGACACCTAACGCAAATTGTAGCATACTTGAGACCCACAGACCCCTGCCCAGTAGTGGATGCCTACTAGCTTGGTTGGAGGACATTCACATCGGAATCCTGCCCAACATGGGACCTACTCTGCAATGCCAGGCCTGGCCTGGGGTACCCACAGGGCCCACAACCCCCACCCGGATATCACCTCATCAGCTGTAAGTTGTAGATTAGGGCACTGTGCTCACTCCCTTGTGGCTGCTGTGATGCCCTCAAGCACCCATCCAGCTCTGGATAGGTCACCACCAGTATGCGGGCCATCAGGGGGATCAGGGTTTGACGGCTACCCCTTCCTCGCTGTCTTCTGTGCCCAGCATCTCAGGTCCTCCCACCTTTTCCGACAGTGGGTGCTCTGCCTGCCATAGACCCCCAGGACCCGCACGTCCTTGGCGATGGCACACCATATACCCTTCTTTTGATGGGCGCTGACCTGCAGAGAAATAGACACAGGGAAAGGTATTAGTCCGACCGTCCTGCCTGTTACACTCATGGCCCACCATGCCCCTTCCCATCCCCATTAGCACACACATGGCCCAGCATACATGTTGCATGCTGCCCAGGGCCCATCCAGCCACCCCCCTACATGAGGCCTTCACACACAGCACTCCATGCATTCACACCCCATGCATCGTACTCACGGTGTACTCACCTGTTGGTCTGGAGGCTCATACAGCAGTCGGTACAAGGGTAGGACCCCATCCACCATTCGCTCCAACTCCGCTGAGGGGAAGGCAGGGGCCCGTTCCTCAGTAACATGAGCCATGGTCGTTTCCAGACACAGGTCACAGCAGCACTTGCAGTGCAGGTCCTCTCCTGTTGAAGTTCAGGTAGCAAGTGAGTGAACAGATAGAAAATGGCAGTCACGTCCGCAGCGGTGCATACCGTCACCGCCGGCATAAGTCACCATTGGCCACTGTACCCCATAAGGCCCAATGATAACCAATGAGGAGTTGCATGGCGGTTTCCGACCGCCTCCCGCCACGGCACACGTCAGCGGAATTACCTCATTTCCACCTGCCCCTCCATACAGGACTGGCGGACGCCATTTCAGGGGCGGGTGCAGTCCATGGATCCTAACTGTGTCACAATACACAAATGCACTATTTGGACAACTAAAACAAACTAATGTTACAATCACAATATGCATTGAACTGTAGTGGTTGGAATGTTCAGATAATGACCAGCTGCTCAATCTTTTGCCCCATAGATCGCAACCGCTGCAGATGAATAGGAGATGGATACATCCCCTGTGTACAGACCCCTTGTGGACTTGGCAACACTGGAGGACAGGCACATTATCCTCACCTATAGACTTGACAGGGCCACAATCACAGAGCTGTGTGCCCAATTGGAGCGTGACCTAACATCTGCTATCCGTCACGCCACAGGGATCACCCCTCTTGTGCAAGTTCTATCAGTGCTCCATTTCCTGGCAACTTGCTCTTTCCAAGTGACATTGGACTTGGCAGCAGGAATGTCACAACCAATGTTTTCAACAGTGCTGACCAGAGTGTTGTCTGCCCTGATTGAGCACATGTGCAGCTACAACATTTTCCCCCAGGTGGAGGATTTGGTCACAGTGAAAGCTGTATCTATGCAATGGGACATATCCCAAACATCATTGGGGTACTCGATGGAACACATATTGCATTTGTCCCCCCCCCCCGGTGAAAGGAACAGGTGTTCAGAAATCGAAAGAGTTTTCACTCCATGAATGTCCAGATGGTGTGCCTGGTGAACCAGTACATCTCCCACGTCAATGCAAAGTATCCTGGGTCTGTGCATGATACCTTTATACTGAGGAACAGCAGCATCCCAAATGTGATGGCCCAACTCCAGAGGCACGGGGTGTGGCTAATAGGTGAGCCCTGGTACTCATCCAGTGGATGTTGGTGTATGGGTATGGTGTGGGCCCTAAGGGTGAGTGTGTGGCTAACAGTTGTCCTTCGATATTTGCAGGTGACTCTGGTTACCCCAGCCTCTCATGGCTACTGACTCCTGTGAGGAATGCCAGGACAAGGGCATAAGAATGTTATAATGAGGCCCATGGGTGAACAAGAACGATTATAGAAAGGACCTTCAGCCTCCTTAAGGGCAGGTTTTGTTGTCTCCATCAAACAGGTGGATCCCTGTGCTACTCACCCAAGAAGGTCTGCCAGATCATCATGGCATGCTGTATGTTGCACAACCTTGCCTTGCATCACCAGGTGCTTTTTTTGCAGGAGGAGGAGACTAGAGATGGCCGTGTGGCAGCAGTGGATCCTGTGGACAGTGAAGATGAGGAGGCAGAGGATGAGGATGAGGACAACAGAAGTGCAATTATTCACCAATACTTCCAATGAGACACAGGTAAGACAGTGTTAATACACATATAATTGACAGTTTGATGTCGACATTATCACTGGCAGGCTGTGTATTCCTACATGTATGCCCACTCACCGTACCCTTTGGCATCTCGTTTTGCAGATGTTGGTGCCCTACTATTGCTCCTGGTGGGTTCAGTGCAGCCAACTACAGGTCTTTCCTGTGTAAAAATTACTGAACAGTTGAATTGCAATGTTTGAACCTGGTTAAACAAACACATTTTGAAAACATTTGACATACACCATAGTTGTATTTTATCAAAGTGTGTTTATTGCAGTGCTCTGAAGTAGAGGGGGAAGTGCAATGGGCTCGGGTGATGATGGAGGAAAGTCCAGGTTAGAGTCCAGTCTATTTGTATCACAGGTGCATTGTCCAAGGGGGCATAGGAAGGGGAGCAATGGCAGTTCAAGGTGGACAGGGTGACAGAGTGGGACACAAGGGTGGCAATCTGGCAGGGGTCTTGGCAATAGTCTCTGGCTTCTGCCTGGATCGCAAGGGAACGTTTGCATGGTGGTTATCCTTCTGCAGCAGGAGGGGTGCTGGTGGCCTCTTGGTCCTGTGGCGGGCCTCCTGTCCACTAGTGGCAGCGTAGGTAGAGGGCTGTTCATTAGTTTGGCTAGTGTCAGGGGCCTGCTGGTGTTTTACTGCCTCCCTCATACTGTTGGCATTGTCTGCCAGCATCCCTGCAATGGAGAGCAGGGTGGTGTTGATGACCATCAAGTCCTCCCTGATCCCCAGATACTGTCCCTCCTGTAGTCACATGTTCTCCTGCAACTTGTCCATGATCTGGCCCAGCGTATCCTGGGAATGTTGGTATGCTCCCAGGATCACGGTGAGTGCCTCCTGGAGGGTCGGTTCCCTAGGCCTGTCTTCCCCCTGGCACACAGCAGTCCTCCCAGTTTCCCTGTTGTCCTGTGCATCTGTCCCCTGAACCGCATGCCCACTGCCACTGACCCAGGTCCCTGATTGTCCTGTGTTTGTGGGGTGGCCTGGGGTCCCTGTACTGGTGGACACACTGCTGATTGACGTGTCCTGGGGACAGAGGTATGGGCCTGCTGGGTGGGTGCAGTGTTGGTGTTTCCTGAGGATGGAGGCTCTGTAGTGGTGTGAGAGTGTGCCTGGGTAACTGACTGTCCAGAAGTCCCTGATGGGCCAGGTTGGTCATCCAGATCCAGGCGACCAGAGCTGCTGTCATCACTGTGGGCTTCTTCTGTGGGTGGACTGGATGTAGCTGGCACCTCTTCACTGGTGACATTGGCTGGGTTACCTGTAGGGATGTACATGCAGTGTTATTGTTTCTGCGTTTGACATATTGTGCATGTGCCCTCTATGATTGTTATTGCTCTGGCAGCTTTGCCTTGTGTGCGTTGTTATTTGGTGGGCTATGTGATTCTCTCTAGTGTACATGCTGTGGTGATAGGTGTCCATGTAGGTCTATGAGTGGTGTCCATGCATTGGTGCTGCATGCAGGGCTTGGCATTGGGATGAGTGGGTTGTAATGGTGGGGCGTGTGGGAGGTGGTGGAGTGATGGGATTGAGGGTGAGGGTGGGATATGTAATGGCACGCAGGTAGGGGGTTGGTAGTAATAGGAAATTGACTTACCAGAGTCCAGTCCTCCTCCTACACCTGCCAGGCCCTCAGGATGCATGATTGCCAAGACTTGCTCCTCCCATGCTTTTAGTTGTGGGAGATGTGGTGGGGGTCCTCTGTACAGTGAGTTTGTGTCTTGCTGCTATGGAACGTACCTTCCCCCGTAGGTCATTCCGGCTCTTCCTGATGTCATCGCTTGTCCTGGGGTGCTGTCCCACGGTGTTGACCCTGTCTACGATCTTCCGCCATAGCTCCATCTTCCTTGCAATGGATTTCTGCTGCACTTGTGATTCAAATAGCTGTGGCTCTACCTGGATGATTTCCTCCACTATGACCCTTAGCTCCTCCTCAGAGAACCTGGGGTGTCGTTGTGGTGCCATGAGTGTGGTGTGAGTTGTGTGGGTGAGGGTGTGTAGGGTGATGTTTTGGGGTGTGTGTTATGAAGTGCATGGATGGTGTATAGGTGTGAGTGGTGTGTGGCTGTGGTTGTGTGAGTTGTCTTGCTGTCTCTCTCTGGTGGCAATTGTTTGTAATAGTAAAGGGTTGTGGGTAAGGTGGGTGGGTGTTTTATAGTGGTGTGGGTGTGTGGGTGGGGTGTTTATATGGGTGTCAGGTGTGTGTAGTTTGTATTGTCCAATGTGGTGTTGTTTTATATGTGTGTGTATATTGAGTGCTGCGGTATGTACCGCCAATGGTTTACCGCCCTTGAATGTCTGTCGTGGTGATTTGTGGGTCATAATGTTGTGGGAGTTGTTCTGTTGGAGTAACGGTGTGGGTTTGGATACAGCCACTTTATCACTGACCTTTGGGCTGGTGGACTTGTGTGTGTGGCTGTATAGTGATGGATTGGTAAGTGTGTGTCATAATATGGTTGGTGGATATCCGCCTCGGCGGCGGTATGTTGGCGACAGTCGACATGGGGGTAAGTGTCATAATGAGGGCCTGAATGTTTTTTAGCACATATAAACTAAAAGCGCCAATCTGGACATCTGATCGCACTCAACTGGGCTGTCAAAATTTGAGACTGACTGCGATGTAGCCCTGCTCATCTACAGTGAGTGGGAGGCCTTGGTTAAAGTTTAACCTTCAGACTTAGGGGCATATTTATACTCTGTTTGCGCCGAATGTGCATCAAAAATTTTGACGCACATTCAGTGCAAACCTTGCCCCATATTTATACTTTGAAGCCCGACCCCGCGGACATCAAAAATCCTCTGTGTGCGTCAATGACTGCAAGGTAGGCATTCCCATCCAAAAAATGACTTTAAGGCCTGTGTGCCTTATTTATACTCCTGCGTCATTTTGACGCACAGGAGGGGGCGGGCCTTAAAAAATGGTGCACAGCCTGATGTGCGCCGTTTTTTAACGACTAGGTGAGGGCAGGCGTTAAGGGACCTGTGGGCTCACTTCCATGGTCTCTGACCATGGAAGCAGTCCAGAGGTGCCCTTCCCTGCACCCAGGAACACCCCCTGCGACGCTCACGCACCCCTGGAGGACACCCATGGATGGGGGACCCATCTCAGGTAGGTACAGGTAAGTTGGGGTAAGTATCATTTTTTTATTATTTTAAAGTGGCATGGGGGCCTAATTTGGGGCCCCCTACATGCCACTGTGCCCGATGACCATGCCCAGGGGACAGGAGTCCCCTGGGCATGGCCATTGGGCAAGGGGGCATAACTCCTCTCTTTGCTAAGACAGGAGTCATTTCAATGGGGGTTCTGCATCAGAAATGGTGCAAGTCCGATTTGAGCCATGATTTTTGACTCAAACCTAACTTGCACCATTTTTGACGCACAACCCCCAGTTTTCCCTACGCCAGCGCTGCCTGGTTTAAGTCATTTTTTTTTACTCTGACCAGCCTGCAGCACCGGCTAACGTCAATCCTTAAATAAGGCACCCGCCTGGCGTGTAGGAATGGCGTTAGCCGGCAGTAAATTGTTTTACGCAAACCAGAGCCGGTGCTGGTTTGCATCAAACAGTATAAATATGGGCCTTAGTCTTTTTCTTGAAGATTTTTTGGACCTGGACAAAGTCACAAGTTGAATCCAACCTTTCTGCAGCCCTCTTCAGTTGCGCATTGCAAGAGACCTTATTTTTTAGGACAGAAATCTTCATCCAGGACCAACTTGAAATTGGAGCCGACCTCCCTGGAGCCCTCCTCAGACCCACTGCGCAGGAAGCCTTGATCAACTTTTTACATTTAGATTTAGAAATATTTTTGGAGCTTTTTCTCTCTGTCGTCAGATCACCCTCCACAGCAAGTCGATTTTGAGTCGACATCATCGGATTACCTTTCCAAAAGCCTTCTGTGAAATCCTGGACGTCTGGGGCTCCAGAGCTTTTCATGGGGAAGAACCTGCAAATCAGGTCGTAGTTGACGTAAGCCGGCTTGACTACTGAAGTCGGGTCTGTTCACTTATGGAACTTTTTTCCAAAGTTGCTCCAAACTTCTCCAAACTTCTGGATCTTCTTCCAGACGTTCCTCCAAGGTTCTTTAGGAGTCCACATCCCACTCAAGGTTCCAGAAGCTTTGAGTTGCTCCTTGAGGGTTATGACCCCAACTCCCAGAATGCACCTGGCTCATTCAAAATTGACCACTGGTCAGCTGGTCAGTTTTTTCAGGGCTTGATGCAAGGTACTCTGGTCAGCTATTTTCTAGCTGTAGCAAACAAGGGGTTGCTACTTGAAGCAGTAAGAGCCAGGCAAAGTCCTTTTTGTGGTGAAGCCCAAGTGTGCAGCTGGTGCAGTCCTTCTGAGTGCAGTGTCCATATGCAGGCCAGGGGTTCAGCAGGGCAATCCTTCTTCTTCTTGTCTTGTTTCTTTTAGTGATCTGAGGTAGGGTGCAGCTCTGCTAATTTTAACCTTGCTCCTGGGGTGGAAAGCAGGGGGGGGGGAATCTGTCCAACTACGTGCAGGCCACAACCCTCTTGAGTGACCACTTCCTGGGAAGTGTGGCAAAAATCAGTCCCATGGAGCAACATTCCCCAAAAATACAAAATGGCAAAAATGTAATCTCAGAGGTTAGGTCTGGCTGAGCCCATCCACTGGAGTGGCTAGGTTTTCCTTAACACACCCTTCCTTAATCTAATCAGGGAGAAGCTGGCTGTCTGGGTTTGCAGGAAATAGAGAGGTACAGTTATTGTACAAAATGTCCTTCCCTCCTTTGAAGACCAGTTTGGCTGCTCTCCCCCCATCCTGGTCTACCATCTCTCCCCACCAGATGCTTCCTTTGTGTCAGCCCAGGTCACTTCATACTTCATCATGGCTGCCTGGCTCAGGCTGCCACAGGCTTACCAATCAGAACAGGGTACTGCAGGGCTGAAACTGGTAACTTTTAGTAAGAGTTCTAAAACACTTTCTGGATACAAGTTATATTACATTAAACAGGGGCAAGTTGTTGGATTTATTATAACTTTCAATGTGATACTAAACTTGCCATATTTAGCTCCTCCCTATGGAAAATAAGAATGTATTGTTTTTAAATAAAGTCTCTCCATGGTAGCCCTTTCACTACAATTGGAAAAAACAAGTATAGCTATTTTTCTCTCATCAGAGGTTATAAAACATATTTTATAAAGCGTCTGCTTGTAGTTACACTGCACCCAACCTTGATGGCACCTAGGGCATACCCTAGGGGAGCATATATAAAAATAAGGTAGATCACGACTTTGGAAGTACTTAGGGACAACTTTGACTTAAAAGCAGCCAGCAAGGCAGGCCTGCCTTTAAAATGACACTGGGCACCAGGGCATTGCACCTATGGGTGTACTACATATGCTGGGGTCCCTAAACCTGCATGCCTTACCACATACTAGGGACTTATAGGTATATTGGTATAGTCAATTATAATTAGCCTAATTTGTATATCCATTTAAATCAAAGCACAGGCCCTGGGACTGTTTAGCAGTACCCAGGGCACCCTCAGAGTCAGAAAAGCATCAGTATTAGTGAAACATGGGGGCAAAAAGTTAGATGGCTTCTGCAATCAGCCCAGTTTTCCCACAATCCTTCATTAGATTTATACTCAAGTCGCCCTGATTAACCTGTGGGTTGAAGGGTGGTTGTTGTTTTTGAATCACCTATAATTTCCTTTAATTGGTTTATAGTTGTTTTTTATGGATCAGCTTGTGATTTTTTCAGATGCATTCTATAGTAAGAGAAAAATATTGAGGCCAAATTGTAAATGATAGCTGACTATTAGGCCAAGTATCCAGGATGCATTTAATTTTAGGAGAGCTTAATTGCAGCCTAGGTACTTCCATAGTAAGATCTGAGGTGATATATGTTGAGAGGCTACCTCTTGGACACCCATTGTCAAATGCTCTTGTTGCAGGTTGTTGATATTCTATATCCACTATGAGTGGGAAGGCTGATTTGCTCCATTTTTTGTGAGGACACATAATGCCAGAATTCTCCCAGAATTCCTGGACATCTGCTTTTTTATCCCTCTGGGGCAAACCCCTTACATTACCTGAACAAATATTGAGGTATGAATGGGCAACATGTTTAAATCCATACTTCAGCATGTGGGCTTCCGAGATAACAATGTAGGTTATCCTTTCCCAAATAATACAATACTGTCAGGCCCAGTTGCCCACTGTCTTTCTGAGTTAAAACTTCTATTGCTCCTCTTAGCCCCAAACTGTTTTGAGCTGAAATATTTATATCTTATGATTTTAGTGCTTTAAGTATAGTGGAAAGTTGCATGTCAGGTATTAGTATTTCTGAGGATCGAGGGTTTGTAGCCTCCTCAATGTTTATTCTAAGTTAGTAAAAAAGCTTCTTTGTTAGAAGACTTGATTTGCAACCTCAATTGTGACCATGTTACTAAAGTTGCTTCAGTAAACTTTACTTCATTTGAAGTCTGAAATTCAATAGTTTGTATTTGAGCTGATGTTAAGTGTGATAAACTCTTGAGAACACCCTGCAATTTCAAGATGTTTGAGGTGTGAAAGTTGCCCCTAGGTTTATAATTTGGAATAAAGAGCAGCTTATTTGTGGTGATTGCCTTTTTACCAAGGGTATACCTTAGGGAGTTCCTTGGTGAAAATGTTTGTTTTTATGTTTAGCTAAGGTGTAAGAAGTGGGTTTCAAATCTGCCATCTCCATCTCTGATTTGAGACCTAATGTAAGGATAGTTAAGTATCCTTCCTAGCTGGCTGGTTGAAAGTAGTGTGGGCTGTAATGTGTAGCAAAGAATATTGGATGACTAATACAAATTTGTTCTCTGTTTTTGTTTCAAGATTATTTGGAGCATTTGTATTTACTGTTTGAATTTTAATAGGTGAGCTAATCTTTACTTGGGAATTTTTGTTTGTTTCTTTGCATGCTGACAATGGCTCACTGATCATATTTACATTACATTTTACATTTTACTTTTACATTCCATGCACCCTGTCAAAGTGGACATTAAGAACTAAATAGGGGTGGCTTGATAATATTTTTTAAAAAGGGTATAGACCTGTGAAATGGGATTATTTTTACAGGCTAAAAATGCCTTTTTATACTGCACAGACAGACGTCAGTGGGAGGGTTGCGGTCATGTTTTGCATTAGCAATCTAGTGGTGTCAGAATGTGGACTGCATTCCAAGTGACAGTTAACTTACATGTTCTGGGTACACTTTGTATCATATTCTAGGGACTTATAGGTAAGTTAAACATACCAATTAGGAGTACATGCAATGTTTAAGGGACAGAACACATGCATGGATGTTTGGTTAACAGCGTATCACTGCACAGCATCAAAACAACAGCAGTGTCAGTCCAAAAAATAGGTGTGATCATTCAAAAATACACTGATCATAACATAAAAATAATTTTAAAATATAACAGACTACAACAGAGTCATAATAATTTTCAATGCATTCAAACTATTACATCACATACAAACAAAATACAGTCGAACACTTTTGCTGCTGTATATATATATATATATACATATATATGTATACAGTATATATGTATATATATATATTTATTTATAGTATTTTCAATAACATTACCTAAAAAAACAAATTTTAACTAGTAGTTTTGTATCTGATGTTCATGATCCACAATGATGCAAAAAGAAACAAATCCACATAAATAGGCAAAAAAAAAAAAAAAAAAGATCCTAAAACACATTCAAAGAAATAGGAGGTCATTCTGACCCTGGGAAATAGGTGGTCATTCTGACCCTGGCAGTCCGAAGACCACCAGGGCTGCGGTGGTGGTCTCACCATCAGGGCCGGCGGTGAAGACCGCCGCATTATGAGACCCACCCCTGCCCCCAGTAGTGACCCAACCACCCCCAGCATGCATGTACTTACTCCCCACTTGGATCCCCATACTTACCCCCGCATACATACATGCATCCACACACATTCACAGACATGCACACCCTGACGCTCACTCACTCACAACACCTTTACACTCACACGCACACACACAACAACCGCCAAATCCATACACACATACACACACAACACCCCCCACACACACACACTCACTACCTTCACCCCATTGACAAGCATACACAATCCATCCTCCACCCCTCCTTTCCTCAAAATACATACACACACAACCCCCACCTCTGTCTACATGCATGCACACATGCACCACGGCCCAGCATTCACATTCACCCACACATGCATCGCCATCACCACATTTACACACAGACACACTCACAAACACTCCCCCTGCCCCCCATTCATGACACGCATACACACACTCACAAACATCCATTCACATACCCCACTACCCTCCCCTTGTGGAGGACACTTGCCCCGTCTGACAAGGTTCTCCTCCCAAAGGGGACGGGACCTAGCACTCCCAACACTGGCAGCATCCCGCCATCAAGACACCACCAGGCCATATTCCAGGTCGGAATACGGCTGTCGGAGTCCTTTTAGCGAGACAAAGACACATTCCCAAAACATATTCCCCAAAACTTACAATAATTTGAATAACGCACTGCAAGCACAATGTCTATTATACCTAACTACACTACATGAAGTATGGTAAGGCCTACAGCAATACACTACATAGCACAATCACCATACAACACATACGCTACCAACTAACCCACTCCTTTGCAAAGTCTACACCTACCCAAAGCATCCCCCCTCTGCCTCTACCCTCGTGCCTCTGAGTGTCCAAAACAAAATTACAACGATCCAGGAGGTAGTATTTACAATAGGGGAATCATTTTGAATTTCTTATATACGTTTTACTCTCTTCCACAGGCTTAGTGTCAGTATGTGGGAGCAGACTGTTCCTTCAGCTGTACCTGATTAATGCTAACTTTATGAGTTGTCTTAGTCACTAATGTACTGTTAGACCTCACAGCCTTAGAGTGGTCACCCCTAACTTTTTTGCCTGCCTCCCTCCACTTTTGAGATACTGTTTTTGCTGGTTTTTAGATTCTGTGCACTTTACCACTGCTCTCTCCCTTTAAACATGGTAACATTGGATCACACCCAATTGGGTTATTTAATTTACTTATAAGTCCCTAGTAGAGTGCACTATATGTGCCCAGGGCATGTATATTAAAAGCTACTAGTGGGCCTACAGCACTGATTGTGCCACCCACTTCAGTAGCCCCTTAACCTCGTCTCAGGCCTGCCATTGCAAGGCCTGTGTGTGCAGTTTCACTGCCGATTCGACTTGACATTTAAAAGTACTTGCCAAGCCTAAAACTCCCCTTTTTCTCCATATAAGTCACCCCTAAGGTGAGTCCTAGGTAACCCATAGGGCAGGGTGCTGTGTAGGTAAAAGGCAGGACATGTACCTGTGTAGTTTACATGTCCTGGTAGTGTAAAACTCCTAAATTCATGTTTACACTACTGTGAGGCCTGCTCCCTTCACAGGCTAACATTGGGGCTGCCATGATACATTGTTTGAGTGGTAGCTGCTGATCTGAAAGGAGTAGGAAGGTCATATTTAGTATGGCCAGAATGGTAATACAAAATCCTGATGACTGGTGAAGTTGGATTTAATATTACTATTCTAGAAATGCCACTTTTAGAAAGTGAGCATTTCTCTGCACTTAAATCTTTCTGTGCCTTACAATCCACATCTGGCTGGGTTTAGTTGACAGCTCCTTGTGCATTCACTCAGACACACCCCAAACACAGGATGCTCAGCCTCACTTGCATACATATGCATTTTGAATGGGTCTTCCTGGGCTGGGAGGGTGGAGGGCCTTCCCTCACCCAAAGGACTGCCACACCCCCTACTGGGACCCTGGCAGACAGGACTGAACTGAAAGGGGACCTGGTGCACTTCTAAGCCACTCTTTGAAGTCTCCTCCACTTCAAAGGCACATTTGGGTATAAAAACAAGGCCTCTGCCCTACCACCTCAGACACTTCCTGGAGAAGAAACCTGAACCAGAACCTGCACCCTGACAAGAAGAACTGTATGGCTGCCCACTGACTGCTTTCTGAAGAGGACTGATACCTTGCTGTTGCCCAGCTGTCTTGCTGCTCTCTTGCTTTGCTGCAGAAGTGCTCTGCAAGGGCTTGGATAGAGCTTGCCTCTTGTTCCCTGAAGTCTCAGGACCAAAAAGACTTCTCTCCTGCAGCTGAAATCCCATTGTGGCGAAAATTAGACGCACCGCCTGCCAAGAACGATGCACAGCCTGCTCGCGGTGAAAATTTCACTGCACGCGGAGTCCGGAATGATGCAGCCCGACTTCGCAACAGAAGATCGGCACAGAGCCAGAGACGTGACCGGAACTTCAATGCACAGCCCTACTGGATCGACGCAAGCCGACTCAGAACGATGCCGCCCGACTTCCTGAGGGGAATCGACGCAGCGCCTGCCATGCAAAAGAAAATTCCACGCATCAAGTACCGGAATCGACTCAGCCACTGTGACATCAATCCCCAAGCCCAGGATTCCACGCATCGTCCCCGGGGCATCTGAAAACCCCGCAACCCGAAGAGGATCCAAGTCAGCGCACTGGAAATCGATGCAACATTTTCCCCGCATGGAAAATAATGACCCAAGTCAGTGTGAGAAGGGGTGAAACCAATGCACACTCACCGTTTTCCACGCATCTCCTCCTTTGCGGTCCTTTGCGAGGATTTTTCAACACAAACCAGGTACTTTGCCCTGCAAGAGACACTTGTTGTTTCTAGGAGAACTTAAGACACTTTTTATTCCTTTTACAGTAATTTTTTAACTCTCAGTGATATCTCCACCTTTGCTTATTTCATCTTTAATCATTTTGACCTGCATTTATTCAGATAAATATTACATTTTTTTAAACACTGTGTGGTGTATTTTTATGGTGTTATATTGTGGTATTGTATGATTTATCGTACAAATACTTTACACATTGCCTTCTAAGTTAAGCCTGACTGCTCAGTGCCAAGCTACCAGAGGGTGGGCACAGGATAATTTGGATTGTGTGTGACTTACCCTGACTAGAGTGAGGGTCCTAGCTTGGACAGTGGGTAACCTGACTGCCAACCAAAGACCCTATTTCTAACACGTATAAATTGTGTGCCTCCTCTAATTATTCTAAACCTATAATGGGTTCTATAGTTTGCTGTTCTCATCTGATGTTTCACACATTATTCTCAGGACAATCACCAAATACAACAGAGAAGCAACATTTTGTGGCAGTGCGAACATCAAAAATGCGATGTGTATCTATTTTGTTGGATGTGAAACAGATTCTGAGAATGGGAGGCAAAATAACTCATCTGGTGCTTCCTGCATTGACGTATTCCTGTCAACTGGGGTTTTACATTACTTTTCTCCCTCAGATGCAAGGCGAAAATCGTTTTTTTTCTTCAGGATCATAACAATAAATTACAAGGCTGTTTACACTTTGCAATGGAGTAAATCTATCACATACATTCACATGGATGTTTGCTGTATGATTTAGATTTAAATAAGAAGTGGATATGTGACTCGTCTGTTTAAAAAATAAGTTAAAATCGTTGCCTCATATGTATACATATTGTTTGTGCGACACTGATAGACTCTGGAATATTAATTTGCTCCGATTGAATGTGATTATCGCATTATAGATGTTTAGATGATTTCATAATTTTTAGAACTTCTTGCTTGATTTTCTCTTGATATAATTGAGGTTAAATGAGTAGATCTTTGAATAAATGACATAACATTCGCTTTCGGCATCCCCAAGCGTGATTGTTAAATGGAATGGAAGCACAGTGATGATGCTCGTAAACTTATTATGTAATAACAAGGAGAAGCCAGATAGGCACACAGATGCAACTGACCCTCTCCCTCGTTTCTGTCTGAAAAACAAACCTCCAACAGCAGGAAAGAATCTCTCAGGGTCCTTGCCAATGTGCTCTGTATTCGTCAAAAAATTGACGTGGAGCATGAAAGTCATGTTTACATTTGTTTTCCACGAAACTTGTCAAATTATCTTTCAGCAGAGTCCACAACAAAACAAAGTTTTTCAGTTTCCCGTCGGACTATCGCATGAATGACTGCTGGTGAAGCATCTCCTATGGTCCTCTCAGTGCGCAATGTACCTTTTCATGGCATAACTTTTGGTTTCCAGGGGGATGCAGGGATTTTTCAATCAGTGAAAGGGTGAAGAGGCTGGCCTCTCCGGCTTACTTGAAAAGAAAGGCGAACAAACATCTCGGAAATCATACGGCAGCTGGATGATGTCCTGGGAACCCTCTACGTGCTGTGAAAAGACAACTGAACCATTAAGAAGAAGCACCAGCAGCATCGCAGTTTTTAAGGTCATTCTTTATTATTATTATTTTTGTTTGTTTTAGTGCTTCAGAGTATACCGAGCGTAGAGTGTTTGTCACGTTAATAATCATATATCTGATTTTTTGTTGTTGTTATTATTAATGGTAGTTTAATGCGCAAAGTCTCAAACCAGTCTCTTATAGCCTAAACAATCACAGTCACGTTTAAATGTGTCCGTAGAAGGCGGCAGGCAACAAAGAAAGCGATAGCATAGCACGCGAACAAACAAGCATAATGAATGTTCAATTGATAGCCCTGAATGGACTTAAAGCCTTTCCAGTCTGAATGGGATGATTCAAAGCTCATTAATCAGCTGTGGTTGCACTAGGTTATTGAATGGACTGAGCACAGAAAAACACTGTGCACCAAACCACAGTGGGATATTGTCAGCACTCTACCAAAAGGGTTTACAAGTTGAAATAAATTAGGATAACTATTTTTCCTAGCCACTGTTGTCTGCAAACTATGGCGACACTATAGCACATTTTTGTTCAAGATTATAAAATTATCAACAGCAACTATTCTTTGACTTCCAGTGCAGTAAATATCAGTTCAAACGTATACTTTCTTGCTTCATCGTACAGCCAATTAATATAATTGTGAAAATGGGGGATGGATGAATAGGACGTGTTAAGACCACAACGTCCTACAAGCATTGCACTGGTTTAAAAAAAGTACAAATCGATTTACAACATCCCTGCTACTTGTGTAAAGTAGAATGGAGCAAACGGAATTTGGCTTCTGTCCAAGTCACATAATTAGATTTTCACCGGTATCGAAAATAAGTTTCAGTCATCGAATCAATCCCAAGATATTGCCTAGCTACGTGACCAAGGTCGCAGGACTGAAAATACAGGTGTGCTCTATGAATGACTTTCTCCACCCCAAGCTCCTTAGAGCTGCGTTTTGTTTTGTTATCTATGGAGTAAGAGGGCCTACGTCCTGCACGCATTCCATGCAGAATATTTCATAAAGAAGTACGTTATGGAATAAATATGGTGTCCTGAACAGGCGCAGCTCCTCTGTATGGATTCCGCCAGCAGCAACCACTGCAAATCCTTTTACATGGAAAGGATAATAAACTTTGGGCCATATTTATACTTTTTTAGCGCCGCATTAGCGCCGCTTTTTGACGCAAAAACTGCGCTAACTTACAAAATACAATTGTAATTTGTAAGTTTGCGCCGTTTTTGCGTCCAAAAGCGACGCTAATGCGGCGCTAAAAAAGTATAAATATGGACCAAAGTTTATTATCCTTTTCATATAAAAGGTGTGGGGCATTGAGGCTGACGAACTGAGGGGAGTGCACTCTGCACTCTTGTCAGAGTTCATGTGTGTTTGACCGGCCATCTCGGGCCGGCCAAACACACATGCGCAAAGGGCTCTCCAGCTCAGCAACACGGTTGCTGGTCTGGAGAGAGCCTGCACAGGCTCCCAGTCTGCCTGGGAGCACTCTGGCTGGGCAGTCCCAGACAGTCCTGACCTGAGCAGTGCCAGGCTTGGTGTAGGGCAGGCTGGGAGCCTGTGCCTGCAGCAGCGACGGGAGAGGTGCGCGACACCAGAGCAAAGCAGGTAAATGTTTTTTTAATAATTTTTTCCCATGCCCCCTCCCCTCCAGCTCCCGCACCCTCCCGCCCCAGCCACACGAGCTGCTCCTGGTCCTGAATTTTGCTTATAAAACTGTCACTCCATTGGGAGTAGATGTTTTATATCATCCCATTGGGAGTAGAAATTCCTCCCATGGGATGATATTTTTGGAAAAATTATATAAACAGGATAATAATGTCAAACGATATTCCAGCATCTAAATTCTGGGACCACACCATCAATCAGTGATAAGCAAAGCCCTGCTTGAAGAAGATACTGGAGAAGGAGGACGCCCTGCTGAACCCCTGATGTTCACCTGAAAGACTGCACCCACAAGCACTACCCCAGTTGCACACTATGGGCTTCACCAAGAAAAGGACTTACCTTACTTCTGCACCTTTAGGAGTGGCACACCCTGTAAGCTACAAGTACAAAGTAGCTGACAGAATCCCTTGCATAAAGTCCCGCAAGAAGAGCCCAGCTGACCAGCATCCAGTAGCCATCTGAAGATTCTGACCAGGCGCATTCTGGGAATTCTAGTCCCAACTCCAAGGAGCAACTCAGAGCTTCTGGGACCTGGGATCAAGTTTCTGGGCACGTCAAGGACCCAAAAAGGACCTCTGGACGAAGATCCAAAAGTTTGGAGACATTTGGAGCAACTGTTGTAAAAAGCTCCATAAGTTTAAGAGGTGAATTGTGGGAGTTGTAGTCCTGGACCCCAAGAGGCAAACCACAGCCTCTGAACCCTTGGCTGGTGTTGCGGACCACTTTCCTGAATCAAGAAACACTTCTGAAAGTAAGTATAACAGTGTTACATCGTGGGTGGCCTGAACTCTAGACTTTATACCTGTCCAGTGCGTTTTTTTTTTTAACCCTTTAAGCGCTATTTGCTTCTAAGCGCTGGTTTTACTTTTAATCTTTAAAAATTAATATCCCTGGTTCCCTACATTGGATGTCTGTCAATTTGGTGTAATTTTAAAGATACAAATATTTCCTATTTTCCTAAATTTGTGTTGGATTTTTATTGTGTGCTGTGCTTTACTTATTTACTGTTTTGTTGAAATTAAATACTTTACGCACCTGTCTCCTATGTAAAGCCTAACTGCTCATGGGCCAAGCTACCAAGGGTTGAGCAAGGATTAATTTACTGAGACCTTGACAGGGCGTAGTGGGGGGTTGTGTCCTATTGCTAAGTGTAGGTACCTTCCTGCCCTTACCAATAAACGACTTTCTAATATAAGCAAACATGTACACTTGAAAGACCCTTCTTTGAAGTCACCCTCACTTCAAAGGCACATTTGGAAATAAGTAGTGGGTCTCTAACCCTACCAAATCAGACACTTCTGGACCTACAACAGGAGTCTCTCAGAAGAACTGCTGTGTTTCATCAATGACTGTCATTCTGCTAGACCGCTGACCTGGAAGAACTGCTTTTCTGCTGTGCTGTCCTACTGCTTGCTGCTCTCTGACCTTGCTGAGGGAGAGCTGGACTCTGCCTTCACCTCAAAATATCTCAAAGGGCTTGTTGTCTTGACTCCTGTTGTTAGAGACTCAGGGATATCAAAGTCTCTATCTCTGTTCCTCTACCTGCTTCACTGGAAACAGACCCAAATACTTGCACCAGAGAAATCATCACACGGCCTGTCTGCTGAAAGCAACACCCAGCATATCAGCATTGATGCAGCACTGAAACCACTGCATCGCTGCCATTGCTGAAGGAAGATCGATGCATCCTCTTGACAGTGTGAGAAGCCCAGCTCATAAGCTTTGGAGTCAACGCTTTGCAGCTTCGATGATCGTCTTCAGAAACCAGAGTATTGCTACCAATGCATGTGTTAGACTTGCCATCCTTGGTGTGGTCACCCCTAACTTTTTGCTTTTGCTTCCCAGGTTGTTGATGTGTGCTGGACTCTTTTTTTGCTGTTTTTGATACTCTGGGCACTTTACCACTGCCAAACCAGTGCTAAAGTGCAAGTGTTCCTATGTAAAATGTATGTGCAATTGGCTATCCAGGATTGACATAATTTGATTTACTAGCAAGTCCCTAGTAGAGTGCACTAGAATCAAATGCTACTAGTGGGCCTGCAGCACTTGTTGTGCCACCCACATTAGTAGCCCTGCAAACATGGCTCAGACCTGCCATTGCAGTGTCTGTGTGTTTAGTTCTAAACTTCCAACTCGACTTGGCTATTACAGATGTTTTGTCAAGGGGCATGGCACCATTGTTGCTCCTTGAGTGAGTTGACTTCCAAAAAGCAACCAAGGAAAGTGAACTGGACAGAGTCTTGCCAGGCAGCTTTTGATGCCCTGAAGGCAGCCATGTGCACAGCACCTGTGCTGAAGGCACCTGATTTCTCATATGAGTTTGTTGTGCAAACTGATGCCTCAGAGCATGGTACAGGAGCAGTGTTATCACAGCTAAATGAAGAGGGCCTAGATCAACCTGCAGCGTTCATTAACAGGAAGATACTTCAAAGGGAACGTAGGTGGAGTGCAATTGAGCGTGAAGCTTTTGCTGTGGTCTTTGCACTGAAGAAGCTAGGACCCTGCCTGTTTGGGACTCACTTCCGCATTCAGACAGACCACAGGCCCCTCAGATGGTTAATGCAGATGAAGTGTGGGAATCCAAAATTGTTGAGGTGATCCATTTCCCTACAGGGGATGGACTTCACTGTGGAACATCACCCTGGCACAGAACACGTCAATGCTGATGGTCTGTCCAGATTTTTCCGCCTTAGTGATGAGAACTCCCATGACGTTGGGTAGCTTCTCCCCATATTCAGTTGGGGGGGACTTATGTTGGACTTGCCATCCTTGGCGTGGTCTCCTCTAACGTTTTGCCTCTGCTTCCCACGTTGTTGATCTGTGCTTGATTCTGTTTTTTTGTTTTTGATACTGTGGGCACTTTACGCTGCTAACCAGTGCTTACACTCATATGTGAAATATATGTGTAATTGGCTATCGATGATTGACATATTTGATTTATTAGTAAGTCCCTAGTAGAGTGCACTAGAGGTACCCAGGGGTTGTAAATCAAATGCAACTAGTGGGCCTGCAGCACTGGTTGTGCCACCCACATTAGTAGCCCTGTAAACATGGCTCACACCTGCCACTGCATATCTGCATGTGTAGTTTTAAACTGCCAATTCAACTTGGCAAGTGTACCCACTTGCCAGGCCTAAACCTTCCCTTTTCATAAATGTAAAACACCCCTAAGGTAGGCCCTAGATAGCCCCATGGGCAGGGTACAGTGTATGTTAAAGGTGGGACACAAACTGTTACATGTCCTAACAGTGAAATACTGCTAAATTCAGTCTTCACTGTTGCAAGGCCTATCTCTCTCGTAGGTTAACATTGGGGCTGCCTTTAAATATTATTAAAGTGCAGATTCCCTTTGAGAGCAGATCAAAATGTGGAGTTCGGAGTCTCTGAACTCACAATTTAAAAATACAGCGTTTAGTAAACTAGATTTTTGGATTGTTAGTTTGAAAATGCCACTTTTAGAAAGTAGGCATTTTCTTGCTTAAACCATTCTGTTACTCTGCCTGTTTGTGGATTGCTTGTCTGGGTCAGTTTGACAGTTGGGCTGTTTGTGAATCCCCTCTAGACAGTGAGACAAAGGGAGCTAGGGTGTAGTCTGCATATCCCATTGAGCCATCTGTGCTAGAGTAGAGGGAGGAGTGATCACTTAGACCTCAGTGTGCTGTGCCTGCCCTCTCACAATGCAGTCTCCAACCCCTTGGTGTGTGTCTGGGGCCTGGCCTGGGCAAGGCAGGATCTTGTAAACAACAGAGACTTTCCTTTGAGGTTTGCCTAATTTGAAGGCAAAAAGGGTTATAAGTGATTGACCCAAACCCCCATACTTTGCATTTCTTCAAGATCACTTCTGGAACCAAGGGGAACCTCTGCCAAGAATAAGAGCTGAAGAGCTGAGGAGGAGTGCTCACCCTGCCTGTGGCTGTGCTTTGTTGGGCAATCCTGCAGTTGTTGCTTCTGTCTGTGAAAGGGGACAAAGTCTGGACTTTCTGGTATATTCCTGCTTGTGAAGAATCTCCAAGAGTTTGAACTGATCTTGCCTCCTATTTTGAAGTCTCAGGGCCACCAAAGACTTCCTCTGCTAACATATGGACTCTCTGCTGAGACTCTGGTCCTGCCAAATGGTTTCCTATCCAGTCCCTGGGCCCTTGAAAGGTGAAGTGGGCAGACAAGAGCTGAAAATCCACGCACAGAACGCTGTACGGGTAAATTTATGATGCGCCATCTGCAACGAGGCTGATAAATGGCGCTCCGCTGGTTTCACAGCTAAAATCAATACTCCACCTGCATTGAGGCTGGGAGATCGACGCATCGCAGCTGGAGAAACAACATTCAACACCTGCTTGCGGCTGCTGATAACGACGTAAACCCCATGCAGTGTGGTTTCTAACACAGTGTGACAGGATTTTCCACGCATCAGCCCTGAGTGTCAAAGTCAACCCGACTCTGCATGGATCCAAAGTGCCCCATCCGGAAATTGATGCATCTGTTGTAAGGGAGAAAATCGTCACTGACCCGACTGGAAAATAAATGACGCTCGGCTTCCCTTGTGAGGAAAGAATCAACGCATTGCTGCCTTTTCCAATGCACGCTCACCCGGGCGGCTTTATTTTTTACGCTAACCAGGTACTTTGTACAAAATCATCCATTGTTTTCTCATTCTTTTGAAAATTCATATTTTAACTTTTGTATGTTGGATTTTTGTCATTTTGGTCTTGTTTGATTTAGATAAATAGTATCTATTTTTCTTAACTGGTGTGGTGTCCATTTTGTAGTGTTTTCACTGTATTCCTGCATGTCTTGGTACAAATACTTTACACATTGCTTCTGAGTTAAGCCTGCCTGCCTGTGCCAAGCTTCTAAGGGAGTGAGTGAGGTTTAACCAGGTGTGTTTCTCCTTTGCCCTGACTGGAGTGGGGGGTCCTTTCTTGGACAGGGGATAGTCTGACTGCCAACCAAAGACCCCATTTCTAACAGCTTTTGAAAATTTAATGCATCCCTCTGCTGGGGAGTGACATTCTCGTATCCACTGATGCATAGACCCCCACATCTTGTGTTTGTGACCAGGATCAAGATACTCTGTTCCCTGGGCCTGTGTCACTCCTGTACCCGGCCCACACTCCATTGTAGTTGGCTTCAACTGTTGATTTACCATGGTCCAGTGTGACCTAAAGTAACCCCTAGAGTGCTACTTGCTTCTAAGTGCTAGAATACTTTTAGTCTTCTAAAATTAATAACTTGACTTCTATTCATTGGATTATTTTTGTTTTGGTCTTGGATTATTTATAAAATTATGGTCTATTTTTCTAAATCTGTGTGGAGTCTTTTGTGGTGTTTTCATTGTTTGTGTGTGTGAATGTGTTTTTTTTTTTTTTTTGCAGAAGAACTCTTTAGTTAAGCCTAACCGCTCTGTGCCAATCTACCAGATGGGGAGCAAAAGTTATCTTTTAGTGTGTATCTGACTTACCCTGAACCTACTACTTGGACTAGGTATATACCCCTGCCAACTTGATACCCCATTTCTATCAAGCCCTGAGATGCAGAACTCAGCAGAGGGGGATGACTCTTCTCCTGAGTTGGAACCCCCTGACAGTATCGGAAATAGTATATCTTGCATGACCAGAGGAGCTGTTGGACAGGAAGGTAGAGAGGGAGCATCTGTGTACCCATGGAATTGAAACAGGGGAAAGCATACCTGTTAAAATAAAATATAAATACTGCCTTACACAGCGAGGGCTAGAAACAAGGAGGACCTCAATTGTCACTACAGGAGGTTTCTTAAGTGACATGGAATCATTGCCCCCTTGACTGAGCTTACCTCCAAGAAGCAACCTTACAGAATGTTCTGGAAAGATGCCTGCTAGAAAGCCCTCGACTCACTCAAACAGACCATGTGCACAGCCCATGTGATCAAGGCCCCTGAATCTTTCAATAAATTCACTGTTTAAACATATGCCTTAGAGCATTGCATTGGGTTAGTCCTATCAGAGCTAAAAGAGTAGGGCCTAGATTAACCCGTAGCTTTCATCTCTAGGATGCTACATCTAAGAGAACAGAGGTGGCGTGTCATTGAAGCACTATAATTGTTTGTGCTTCAATAGCCAAGATTATAATTGTTTGAGAATTACTTCCAGGTTCAGACAGACCACAGACACTTCAGGTGGCTTGTGCAGATCAGGAGTGAGTCCAACATTTTTTATGTGGTTAATCTTCTTACAGGAAATTGACTTTTCAGTGCACAACACGTCTTGGGTCAGACCACTCTACTGCTGGTCTACCCAGGTCCTTCCAGCTTAGTGATGAGAACTCCCAGGAGATTGGGGTGTTCTCCCCACTTTTAGTTGGGGGTACACTTGTTAGACCTGTCAGTCTTAGGGTGCTCTATCCCAAACCTTTTTCCTGTCTTCCTCCATTTTTCACTTGAAATTAGTTTTTGGTGGCCTTAGGAATCTGGGAACTTTACCACCGCTAACCATTGTTATCTGCTTGTGCTCACTCTCTTAAAAATGGTTAAATTGGCTTACACTTAATTGGCATAGTTAATTTACTAATTTGTCCCTTGTAGAGTGGTATCCCATGTACCTAGCGCTTCTAAATTCAATACTACTATTCGGCCTGCCGCACATATTTTTCTACCCACTTGAGTAGCCCCTTAAAACATGTCCTAGGCTTGCCATTGCAGCCTGAATGCAATTTTAAATTGTCAATTCAACTTGGCAATATAAACCCCTACCTAGCCTTAGACTAGGCTAACATATTTATTACATATAACCAGGGGTGGGCAGAACTTACGAAGTTTCACTCTGCAGAATTCCACTAAGTTACCTAAAACTCTGCGATATTCTGTGGAGGCCTGCGGGTGGCAAAATTCAATATGTCGTACTGCTTGCACTAATTTCTAGCGCCAGGAGCTTAAGCAGTGCTGCATAATCAGTGCAACGGCACCATGCAATGCATCACTCAATGATCGGCTGAGATTTTTTCAACGCGGAGCACAGAGTGGTCAAAACTCTGCAAAGTCCGACAGAAAAGCAGAGTTTCCTTCCCACCCCTACACATAACTCACCCCTAAGGTAAGTCCTAGGTAGCCCATATGGCAGGATGTATTGAAATTAAAAAAGCTGAACAGGTAGTTTTAAGTTTTGCATGTCCTGGTAGTAAAAAAACCCTAAAGTTATGTTTCACTACTGTGAGGCCTACCTGTACGATTGGTAACACTGAGTTGCCTAATCACATTGAAGAAGTGGTAACTTATGATTGGGGACAGGTCGGTGTTTCATAGTTAGTACCTATGAAATTGTAATCAAAATCCTCTTTAATGGTAAAATTACAATTTGGAAATGCCACTTTTAGAAAGTTGCCATTTCCTTCCCTCTGCCAATTGGTGCCTGCAGGCTCCCCTGGGTCGCATGAGTGGGTATAGTTGGCAGTTTGAACTTTGTAAATTCCTCCCAGATAGTCACACAATAGAGGGAGATAGTGTGCCTGAATGGGAAAACTGCTGGTAGGGCGGGAGGGTGTCGGAGCAGTGCACAGCTGGGCACAGTCCAGCTTGCAATTAAATAGGCTATGCTCTGCCTTCATACAAAGGGCTTGTTACCTTCCCATTGTCTCTACAGCAAGCTTGGAGCCCAGGTGGGGGAGTCAGGAATTTTCAAGCACTTCAAAGAGAAACCTCTAGAATTTTCTCTATCATCAAAGAAGGCATAAACATAGAGTCCTAGACCCAGTCTTCAGTTCACTTTCTGGATCAGTGGAAGGACTCTCACAGGACTGCCTGCTGCTGTGGCCGGCTGTGTACTCTTCAGGATTGCTTTGCTATACCTTGAAGAACTGCTTGGCTGTCTAGAGCCTGTCCAGGTGCATCAGGACTGCTACTCCACCAGAACTACTAGATTGACTCTTCTTCAGAACCACAGGGACCCAACAGGCTCCTAAGATCATTGACATGCACCTGGACCCAGCCTGTGTGAGTCCTACCCCCTCCAAGTAGTGCATTTCCAGTCCTGGACCCCTAGTGGTAGTGCTAACTGTGTCTAGAAGGTCAAAATCCAAATCTGAAGACTTGGAAAATGTTTGGCTAAAAAATGCTCTAGGACTGAGGGAAGAAAGGGACCAACTTGTTCATCAATCTGCCCAAGGTACATTGACGGTTGGCCTGACTTTGTGGTTGCTTCTGCTACGTTCAATTCCGCATCAGAAAATCCTGTTCAGTAGTCCTTCACTAAAGGGGTATCTGTCCTCCTTGAACTCTCATTGGCTAAATATTCCTGCCTCTTTCCACTGGACATGTGTGCCTTCCTTTAAAGTGACTAAACTTGAATCGAGAAATCTTCACTTCCGCTTTGTCCAGGAGCTCAGATACCACCTGCAACCTTGCTCGCTGAACTTTCTAAGAACATATCACTTGAAATGTTCCTAAGTCTGAAGGCAAGCACAGACAGACCCAATCCACTTCTTCTATCTGACCTGCAATCTATCGTTGTGGCCATATGTTGGACTTTGACCCAACCTCGTATGACTAGATGTCTGGGGTTGGTGCTTTGAGCTCTTACTAAAAATTAAAAAAATGGATAACTCCGATTCTACTGATTGGATTTTTGTCATTGTGGTGTCACATAATTTATTAAAAGTTACTCTGTTTTTCTAAATTGGTGTGGATTTTTTCTTGTGTTGTGTTTCCACTTAATTACCATTTGTATCCTGCAAAAATATGTGACACATTGCCTCTATATTAGGTTTGACTTCTTTCCATCCTAAGCTACCAAGGGTGAAGCACAGGATCATTTAGTGACTTTTTGTGGTTCACCCTGCCAAGGATTGTGGCTTTTGCTTCACCAGACCTCACATGCCAGTCAACCACCAACCCAGTTTCTCACAGTACTGAAAATGTACCAGCTGATTTTTGTATTGCTGCTAATAATACAAACAGCATGCACCAGATACCACAGAGATCTTTCTTTGTGCCATTAATATATTAATATATATTATTTTCAATAATCATCACAACAAGATAATCTAGGTATCAAAACTTTTTAAAAGCAAGTAAAGTATAAACCATTAGAATAAAAAATAAATGTAAAAGTATGGATCTGTTGGCCCATACCCTTTCAACATATTCCGCTGTTAAGATAAAGTTATACTAGAAAGCCACTGAGGGGCATATTTATACTTGTTTTGTGCTGAATTTACCTAATGTTTTAATGCAAATTCAGTGCAAAACAAACTCCATATTTATACTTTGTCACTAGACCCATCTAGCGCCAAAGTTATGGAGTTTAAGTAATGTTTTGGACTTGGAAACCTACCTTGTGTCAATGAAATGCAAGATAGGCATTTCCATGCAAAAAATGACTCTATGGCCTTAGCACCATATTTATCCCCTGTGCTAAAATCATGCACAGTGGGGAGGAGGGGTCAAATAATGGTGCAAAGCTTGCTTTGTACCATTATTTAACGGCTGGGTTAGGGCAGGTGTTAGGGGACACTATGGAATAAGCCCACAGGTGCCCTCACCAGACCCCAGGGACACCCCCACCCACACCAAAGGGACAGCAGAGGATGAGGTACCCTATCCCAGGTAAGTATAGGTAAGTACAAGTAAGTATTTTATTATTTTTTTAAAGTGTAATTGGGGTCCCTGAAATGGGCCCCCCTACATGGTACTGGGTGCAATGGCCCTGCCCAGAGGACCCTGGTCCCCTGTGCTGGCCATTGGGGTGGTGGGCATGACTCCTGTCTCTTCTAAGACAGGAGTCATGTGGTATGGATGGTTTTGCATCAGAAAATTATGCTAGGCTGGTTAGAGTCATTTTTGTTTTACTCTAACCTGCCTAACGTTGGTGCAGAACCCCATCCCCATACAGCCACCCCCACCCGGCTAACATCATTTTTTTTACACTATCCTACCCTTTGCGCCAGCTTGCACCATTAAATAAATATGGTGCCCGGCTGGCGCTCAAGAATGGTGCAAGCCAGTGCAAAACTTTGTGATAAATATGCCCCTGAGTGTTAAGCGGGGTGAGAGAGGTGGGCTGTCCGAAGATTGCAGCCTCCAAGGCCATGCAAGAGTACCTCCAAAGGTTATGTACATGTTGGAGGGTACCCTCTTTTCTAATGTATTGATTTAAAAAATAAAAGGAAATCGGTCACCCTCCAACCTAGGTGGAATTCATCATCTTTGGGTTAGCCTCATCCATCTGAAAACCTTAGTGGGGTGCAGGGGCTTTCAAGTTTTATAGAGAGTAGTTAGGTTAAAGGTGAATGTACTTTTTATTGTTTATATCCATATCCAATTAGTTAAGTTGAAAATTGCAGTAGGCGATGTTAAAAATAAGATGATATTGAAAAAAAAGTGAATGGGGGATATTATGGATATCTAATACTCCTCCCTCCGAATGATCAGCATATTTCATTCATATTCGTACCCCCCAGAAGGAGTTCCCAGCTTTCTTCTGGATCATCCATTTAAGAATACCGGACAGGTGAGGCAAACCAAAAGATGAAGCATGCCACCTAGTTTCATGTGTCTAAGTCTGGTTATTCTTACAAAGAGATCCTTGGGTCCAATATTTCAACAGAACAAGATGGTTACTGTGACAGAAGCAATAAATGATCTTTTTAATACAGCTTCAACAAATATATGCCATCATATGTTTACATTTTTTAATTTGTTTTACTGGACAAATGACTGTTATATTGTTTTACTTAATGAAAATAATTGCTATCTGAGATTGTAAGTGTGTTTTACAAATTAGTCTGTGGAAGATGGTGTATGATGGACAAATAAATACATTAGTGTTAGTTTAAAGATAGGAACTCACAACGGAACAGAAGCATGCTTGAAGACCATACACCTAGCAAACCTTATACATTCCATTTTTACACCATCAAACACACATACACACATTTGATAATGCAAAGACATGTAGAACAAATGAAAATTCATTTTTTAAAACCCCAAACCCTATAGAATGGTGTCACAATGATTGCAGGATGTCATCCGCAATGTCATTGATATCATTTAACATGCCATGAGTGGCTAAAATGTGAGGTTATATGCAGTGCATTATGGGGTTACAATTTCACTGGTGAATTTCTATGTGTTTTTTTTTGTTTGAAATGCTAGCTTTTGCCTTAGTTCAACACCTAATAGCAGCAATAAATAGCATCATAAATTAAATATTCAAGTGCCTTGTGCTATCAGCTTTGGAAAGCAATTTACTATATTCACTGGACTAGCATACCTTTACTGTCAAATTATCCTAGTTGTTGATAAAGTGCTTAGTGCAATGACGTTTTATATATCATCATGATCAGAACAAGGCCATTGTTGACAGCACTAGGCACTTTATTATTTAATTATTGCTGCTAATGAGTGCATCATTCATTGCGATAGATTGCACCAAGTTATCAATTAAACATTTGTAGGAAAATCCTCCTTTTTGCCCTGGGCAGCCCAAAATGTTTTGACTGATACTGGTGGCCACTGATTCTGACTGTGCCCTTTGCATTGCTAGCCAGTCCCAGGGCCAGTGCTTTGTGTAAAATGGAATATGCAAATTAGGCTAAATATAATTGGCTGTACCAATGACTTCCTAACACATGATTGGGCATGTAGGTTTAGGGACCCTGGCATAGATAATACACCCATAGGTGCACTGGTGTGATGCCCAGTGTCATTAAAAGGCAGACCTGCCTTGCTGACTGTTTTTAAGTTAAAGGTAACCCCAGATTTGACTTTGGAATTAAAAGTACATCTGAGGTTCTGAGCTACCTTATTTTTTTACATGTAAGTCACCCCTAAGTTATACCCTAAGTACCTCCAGGGTTGGGTGCAGTAGACCTAGAAGCAGGGACTTTATAAAACATATTTTATAAGCCCTGAGGAGGGAAAAATATCCAAATTCATTTGTCCCTATTGTAGTGAATGGACTCCTTAGGCTAACATAGAGAGACTTTATTTAAAAATAATAAAGTCTTATTTTCCATAGAAAGGAGCTAAATATAGGAAGTTTAGTATCAAATTAAAAGTTATAATAAATCCAACTTGCCACTGTTGAATTCAATATAACTCGAACAGGGAAAACATTTTAGAACTCTTGCTAAAAGTTATCAACTTCAGCCCTGTAGTGCCCTTCTCTGATTTGTCAGCCTCTGGCAACCTGAGCCAGGCTACCTTGATGAGGTATGAAGTGGCCTGGGCTGAAACAAAGGGAACATCTGGTGGAGATCTGCCTCAGCGGATGGTAGAACAAGATGGGGGGATAGCAGCCGAATTGTACTTCAAAGAAGGGAAGGATATTTGGGACAGCAAATGGACCTCCCCTGTTTCCTCCTGGACCAGACAACCAGGTTCACCCTGATTAGATTAAGAGAGGGCTGGAAAGGGATGTGTTAAGGAAAACGTAGCCACACGTGGGTGGGATCAGCCAGGTCTAAACGCTATGATTGAATTTTTGCCCTCTTGGATTTTGGAGAAATGTTGCTCCCTGGGATCGATTTTTGCCACTCTTTCCAGGAAGTGGCCACTGAAGAGGGTGGTGGCCTGCACATGATTGGACAGGAGAACCCCCCCTGATTTCCACTCCAGCAGTAAGGATAAATTGGCAGAGCTGCACCCCGCTTCAGATCCCTACTAGAACAAGACAAGAAGAAGAAGGACTGCCCTTCTGAACCCGGGCCTGCACCTGGACACTACACTGAGAAGGTCTGAACCAACTGCACACTTTGAGCTTCAATAAGAAAAAGACATTGCCTTACTTCTACAAACTCAAGAACGGACTCCCTGTCAGCTACAGGTAGAAAGGAGCCGGCCAGATTCCCCTGTATCAAGTCCTGTACCAGTGGTCATTTTAGGATTTGGAACAGGTGCATTCTGGGAGTTGGAGTCCTAATCTCCAAGGAGCAACTCGGAGCTTCTGGAACCTTGGGGTGAGTTGTGGACACCTGCAGGACCTTAAAAGTACTTCTGGAAGAAGATCCAGAAGTGTGGGGAAGTTTTCAGCAACATTGAAAAAATCTTCATAGGTGAACCGACCCAAAGGCGTGAGTTAAGCCGGCCAACATTGACCCGGACCCAGCCTGACTTGCAGGTTCATCCTGCTCAAAAGCTCAGGAGCCCCAGAATTCCAGGATTTACCTGGGGGCTTGTGGAAAGGCAATTCGATGATTGCAGGAGGCTGGCCTGGTGTGTGGTGAGTACCTAAGGTTTACAACTCATACCAGGCCCAGTTATCCCTTATTAGTGTAGTGTAGGCAGTGTCTAGATGCCAGGCTCTCTAGAGGTAGCTGTGGATGGACAGCCAATGCTTATCTAGGAGACATGCAACGCTCGTGCAATACCACTGTAGTCACACAGTACTCACACACATGAAAGAAACTATTCAGTGTTACAAAAATAAAGGTACTTTATTTTGGTGACACAAATACCAAAAATACCATAGAGACTACACTCCTTTAGGAGGTAAGTAATGCACAAATTATATGCACAAGTATGCAGAAATAGGCATAAAACAATTAGAAAACAGTGCAATTAGTGAAAATCACAATAGTTAGAAATGGGCCTGGGGGAGCACAAACCATATACTAACAAAGTGGAATGCGCCCCACCTAGGCAAGTGTAGTGTGTAGAGGGGAGCTGGGAGTACCAGAAAGCGACCAGGAAAACAGGAGTAAATCACTATAAGTTTTCCAGCTCACTCACATAAACAAGAAGAATAATTATGCAAAACCCAGAAGAGACTGCAAGACACCAACAGTGGATTCCTGGACAAGAAGACCTGTGGAAGAAGGAGACCAAGTCTAAGAAATACAGAAGAGTCCAGGAAGAACAGGAGCCCCTGCTAACTCGCAGAAAGATGCAAAAGGTGACCCACTGGTGGAGAAGAAAAGTCAGTACTACACCCAAGAAGATGAAGTTGTGTTCCTGGAGGGTGCAAGTGATGTTCCCCAACAGATGGAGGTTTGCAGTCAGGTTTGCGTCGTCTGAGTCCGCCAACAAGTATTGGCACATGCAAAGCTTATGGTTGGCAGAACATGGCACTGTCGGGGACCAGGAAGGAGCAGGTGGACTCTACCCAGGAGGGGGAGTCGGAGGGGGCCCTCAGTGACACAGAAAACCCACAGAACACCAGGCAGCACACACAGGAGACCCACAGGACAGGGACAAGAAAGTTGCAGAAGAGGCCCACACAGCACTACAACAAAGGCTCCCACGCCGCTGGAGAACCACTCAGGAAGATGTGCTTCGCAGGATAGAGTTCTGGGGGCCGGAGCTGCAAGGTGCATGAAGGACTTGGATTAAGGATGCCAACAAGCCTTGGCAGCTGCAACAGATGCACTGCACAGGGAACTGTCTTTCTTGGGGAGGCAAGGTATTACCTCCACCAAAGTGGAACAGCTGTAAGAGAGGATCACTGGGACCACTTCAGTCTACCACCCGTGATGCAGGACCAATGCAGCTCAGCAGGAGAGGGGATCCACGCAGCCAGTCACAGTTGGTGCCGTCGCAGTTGGTGCCTGCAGAAGCAGGGTAGAGACTCCTTCACCCCAAGGGAGATTCCGTCTTCCTTCTGATTGAGGCTGAAGACAGGCTGTCTTCAGATGATGCACAACCAGAAACTGTTGCAGTTGCTGACAAGAGCTAGAGATACAATGTTGCAGGAGACCTCTTCCGTCTTTGTGGCATCTTGTAGGCTCCTGGAGGGACCAGATGCAGTTTCTTCAGTGAGACGTTGAAGTGAAGGATGCAGAGGATTCCTGCTGGAGTCTTGCAATCCAAATCTAAGGAACCACCCAAAAGAGAGTCCCTAAATATCCCTGGAATGGGGATTGGTCACTTAACCAGGTAAGCACCTATCAGGGGACGGATCTGACATACTTGCTGGCACTGGCCATTAAGATGCTCCCAGAGTACCCTGACAACCTTGAATCCAAGATGGCAAAACCCAGATACCCCCAGGAGGAGCTCTGAGCACCACCTCTGGGTTGGTGATGGACAGGGGAGTGGACACTCCTCTTTCCTTTGTCCAGTTGCATGCCAGAGCAGGGACTGGGGGTCCCTGAACCGGTGTAGACTGGTTTCTGCTAGGAGGGCACCTTCATCCCGGTAGAGGAAAAATCTTCAAGAAAACAACTAAGGGCCTGATTTAAGAAAAGTGGTGCTGCACCCAGGGCAGCACCACTTTTCTTGTGCCCATTAGCACCCCTCTAATGCAACCATGTGTGCACCGAATCTATGATACGGTGCACCTTGACAGTAGTTAGGGGAACTAGTGTCAACATTTTTTATCCTAGCTCAGAGCTTTGCAGGATTAGCATCGAAAACATTGACGCTAATCCTGCAAAGCCCATTGAGGCCCAATGGTGTGTCTCCTTTTAAAGCCTGCTCTAAGCATGTACAAAAAGTGCCCAACCAAATGACAGAAACAGATGTCTCAGATTTCACTGCGTCATTTGTTCGCCCCCCCAACAAAGGGGGGGAAGGCCCTCTTTGCATATATTATGTCTGGCACAGGCATAATGTAGTGCAAAGGGTTACAAAGTGGCGCATAAATGCATTGCGCCACTTTGTAAGGTTGACATGGTGATTTTTGCCTTGTTAGGCCACATTAGTGTAACAAAAATGATACTAATATGCTACAAGGAGGCACTAGGGGCTCTTAAATATTTCCTTAAGTGTGAAAGTAAAACTTTAACCGAGGCCTCCCACTCAGTGTACCTGAGTAGGGCATCATCGCGGTCGGCCTCCACTTTTGACTTTGCTCCGGTTGAGTACCACTTGATTTCCAGAGTAGCGCTTTTAATTTCCAAGCACTAGAAAACATTTACTTTAAAAAAAAATCATATCTCCAGTTCCCTTTATTGGCTTTCTTCATTTCATTGTAATTTGTAAGGTAAAAATATAATCTATTTTTTAAATTGGTGTTGGATTTTTGTGTTTTACCTATTTACTGTTTTGTTGAAATTAAATGATGTCTCCTAAATTAAGCCTAACGGCTCATTTCCAAATTACCAAGGGTTGAGCCAGGATTAATTTATTGAAACCTTGACTGGACCAAGTGGGGGTTTGTGGCCAATTGATGACAAAGTATATCAAAATTTTAATACACATTTGTCATCAATCTAAAATGTACATTTTTGCCAACTTGGGCTACGTTGTCCATAGCCACAAGGCACTTTAGAAGTTTACTCTACAATTGCTTTTTTGCGTGTCTAGCTACGTGTGAATTATAAATGGGTAGTATATCATTGAAAAATAATTTCAAGAGCTCTTTAACTGTATTGGCAATTGTAATGGTTTGTAAGCATACTTAAATGCCATAATGTTATTCTAAACTGTGAGCTTGTTTTAACCAAGGTAAAACCTTTAATATTGGCTTCTTTGTTGAATGGTTATTGAAGAGTCATTGGTGATATAAAGATTTTTATATTTGTTTTTTCTTTAATATCTCAAAAATTTCTGATGGATTGACACCAAATAACAACACACACTCTTTCTGGACCAAGAGCTATTTTTCTGCCAAACTTGGTGTAATTCTTTCCAGTGGTTCGGGCTAGTCATGTCTAAAATCCCTATGGGATTTATAATCAGAAACACACTTTTTTTACCCCTTTTTCTCTCAGCCCCTGCTTGACGGATCACCCCAAAACTTCCCAAGTACAACAAGATTCACAGGAACACTTTTATGGAAACTTTCTTGAAGGTTCGTCAAACGACGCCAAAGATATAGGCAAGTTAAAAAAACGCTTTTTCAATGGAAACATTGTCCTAACTATAACTACCTACTGGCATCTGGCGGTCGGCAGTAGGTAGTTATATTTAGGACCATTTTTCCATAGACAAAGCAGGTTTTTGTTTTGCCAGTAAATTTGGCAACGTTTGCTGAATCTTCACAAAATTTTCAACACTTCTGTCGATTCAGATGTTGTGCTGGAGGTTTAAGGGTGAACCGTCAAGTGGGGGATGAGAAAAATCGGGGGTCCCAAAGCACTTTTTTCCCATTCTATGTCAATGGGATTTTTAACATTTTTGACCATGACTACAGCCCAAATCGCTGAATGGAATTGCACCAACTTTGGCAGAAAGCTAGCTCTTGGTCCAGGAAGTGTACTTTTTGTGATGTGTAACAGGAACACATCAATGATACTTTGGACATCGTTTAAACCACTTTCTTTACAAAAAGATAATCACAATTTGAACGTAAAATATTTCATGACGTTTTGTCAACCCGGTACCAAAGATATCTGCAGGTAAAAAGTGTTTTTCTATAGAAACTAGGTCCTAAATATAACTACCTATGGGCACCCGTATATATCTATATATATATATAGATATATATAAATATATATCTATATATATATATGGATAGATAGTGAGAGGCAAAGGCAGAGGAAAAAGAGATGGCCAAGGAAAGATACTCAGGAACAGACGTACAGTAGAAGCTAACCAGTTGCAACAGACAATAACAACAGTGGATAACACAATAGCACATCTCTTTGATATGGACTTGAAAGACCAAAATGTGGAATATCTAAAATATGGATTATCTTTTTGGAAGGAAAGTGGTTTCAAACTATGCTCAAAGTAGGACTGATGTGTTCCTGTTCATGAGAAAGCTAAACATGATGACAATTCATACATTGAACAAAAGACTGAGACCTACACTGCCAGTCAACATGGGAGTCTTAAGTAACCTGTTGATTGATGATGTATATTTGATGCAACAAATATGAGGTATGGAGGGAGATGGTACTGGGGAACTGGATGAGACTAGAGTGTTTGATTGTCTTGAGAGAGAAGGTGCATGGCTCTTAGAGGAGGGGGGCTCATCTCTTAGATGTAAATTGATGACTATTCCCCCGGTAGGAGGTGGCAGCATTGATCTTTTTCTGATGCTGTTGCTCATGATTTGAACATTGAGAGAGGCAGAAAAGAATACACATTCTAAGAGATATAAGGGTTATCTAGATACTATCAAAAAGTTAATTCCTAACTCCAATGTAGTAGTACGATGTGCTGATGAAGGGGGTAACATAGTAGTCTGCTCCCTGGAAGAATACATGAAGGAAGCCTACTTGCAGTTATCAGATGTAACTTGTTATAAAAAGATGAATCATGCATATTATGAGGCGATAACAGAAGAATCTGTTGTACTCTTGAGGTTGTGGAGAGACAAAGGATTGTTAAGTGCTGAGGAACATAGTTTCATCATGGTAGATAACCCCAGGCTACTGGTATTTGATCTGATACTTAAGATCCATAAGAACCCAACTCATCCCTCAGGTAGACCCATCATTGCGGCTCAACATAGTCTCTTTGAGAACATGTCACAGTATATTGATTCCTTTCTAAGACCTTTTGTGTGTGATGAATCAAAAACTTGAGACCATGGTGCATAGGAAGCCTAGCACAGGCAATAGTATTCTGCATGCCTCCAGCTTTCAGCCTTCACCACTTATTGAAATTATACCGTATGGGGAGCTTCTGAGAACTAGACGAAATTGCAGTACACCAGACTACTATGAGAGAGAAACAGCTGGCTCTGTAAAAATGAAAAATGAGAGGGTATAAATTTGAAATGTGGGAAAATGCTTGTAAGAAAGGTGAGGCAGTGAAGCAAGATGGTCTGCTGTTTAAAAATCCCTCCAAGAAGAATATAACTACTGGGCAACAGAGATTCATTACTTCTTATAGTAGGGGACAAAAAAATGTCAGAGCCATACTAAATAAACTTTGATAGTTGTTAAGAACTGACCCAGTTATAGAGAAAGATCTTCCTTGAAGACCTTTGCTGATTTCCATAGAAGTAAATCCACGAAAGATTACATTGTAAGGAGCAAGGTGAGACAGAGGAGGGAGCTGACATTGTTATCAAAGGTGAATGGCTTTACTGGGTGCTCTAAATGTAAGGCCTGTAAGAATGAGGAGAGTGCCTAGACTGTATCCCTGAAGGGTAGAATTTTACATCAGATCTGGGGGACTTTTGACTGCAAGAGTGATCATGTTGTATATGTTTTGAGGTGTACCTGCTCTAAAATGTATGTCAGCAGTACTACCTTACAGGTTTACAGGAGAATACTAGAAAATTTTTAAGTAGTCATGAATAAAGATACTGCCTATCCTGTGGCAAGGCATTTGAATGAGGTTCATAAAGGAAGACTGGAAGAACTCAAGTACACAGTGATCGACAACATCATCCGCTACCACGGCCTCACCATCATTTTATACGTTGAAGACACCCAGCTCATCATCTCCCTCACGAGGAACCCATCCACCACCAAGAATGACCTACACGCCTGACTCCTCGCCATTGCTAACTGGATGACAGCAAGCCACCTCAAACTGAACTCAGAAAAAAACAAGATTATCATCTTTGGTCCCAACAAGACAGCTTGGAATGACTCTTGGTGGCCCACCACCCTTAGACCACCCCCAACACCCACCACCCATGCACGCAATCTCGGCATCATACTGGACTCATCTCTCTCCATGACTCAGCAAATCAATGCCATATCATCCTCCTGCTTCAACACTCTTTGCATGCTACACAAGACTTTCAAATGGATTCCTTCAGAAACAAGAAGAACGGTCACCCACGCCCTCATCAGCACCAGACTGGACTACGGCAACATCCTCTACACAGGGACCACAGCCAAGCTTCAGAGAAAACTCCAGTGCATCCAAAACGCAGCTGCACGTCTCATCTCAACCTCCCACGACACAAACACACCTCCGCCCACCTCAGATCCCTACACTGGCTACCCATTAACAAAAGGATCATTTTCAAAATTCTTGTCCACCCTCAGAAAGCCCTCCATGACACCAGACCGGCCTACCCCAACCAACAAATCAACTTCCACAAACCAACTCGACAGCTCAGCCGACCTCGCCCTCGCTACAGTCCCCCGCATCCAAAGCACCACCTCAGGCGGCAGATCCTTCATCCACCTCGCCGCCAAAACCTGGAACTCCCTCCCCACCAACCTACGCAAGACCCAGGACCTCCTAACCTTCAGAAAGTACCTCAAAACATGGCTCTTTGAGCAGTAACCCGCCCAGCGCCTTGAGACCCTACCGGGTGTGTAGTGCACTTAAGAAATTTGTTTGATTGATTGTTTGATTGATCAATAGTGTGAGAAAAAATTTAAGAGGGGGAACAGAGAGAAAGCTCCGAGGATAAAGGAATCCAAATATATTTTGGCATTTGAGAGTAAGGAGCCAATAGGAATGAATTCACAGGAAGATCCTCAGGTACATGTTTGGTAACATGAGTTGTATGATTTGCTATAGAATAAAGTTGGTTTTATAACAGGTGTTGATTTTGATTTTGATTATGGAAGAACCTGGTATTGGGGAATTAATATAATTTTTTCAGAGTACTTCTAGCTTTGAGTTTTAGACAAGATGTGTAACATCTTTGCCCGCATTTAGAAATTGTGTTCGCAGTGATTCAGAAGTGTAATAAGTAGATATCTGTACTTACATTTTAATTGTTTTTTAATGTTTTTTCTCTCTTACAGAATAGAAGTATAGATGCCCTCCAAAGATACAAAGGAGCTCTGATATATATAGCCATTTGGGCTGCTTTTCTCATTTTGGCATTGGAGGTGTCTAGGTGGTATAAAGGAGTGCAGGTTACAGCCCACTTGTATTTTTTTTGCCTGTATTTTTTTACACTGAGTATTGTTAACAGTTTATTTAGTACAGTTGCATTTTTAATGATTGCCGGCAAGGGGAGACACACTGTTGATTTTTTGGTCTATTTTTAAGGTTATTTAATAGGGCAATGCTGCAACAGATTTTACATGTATTTTTTTTCCGGGACCACGGTTGTATTGAGAAAACAACAGTGGCAAATTAAAGTATTACTGTTCTGTGAAGATTATGAGTGACGTGAAAAATTATTTTGTTATTGGTACTTTCATGGGATTGGTGGGACTAATCATGTGACTAAGGTAAACTCAGAGGCAAGATGGCGTCTTAGTAGTTGACAAAGGGACTTGGTGTCGAAACGTGTTCTCTGTAGCACTTCTGATTAAATTTCTTCAACTCTGTCTCAAAGTGCTGTCTTTTTTATGTGGAGAGAAGAAAGTGGTTATATATATGTATATATATATATATATATATATATATATATATATATATATATATATATATATCTATGTATATATATATACATATATATATTCACTGAAAACACTAAAGGTTACAGGGACGTTACAGTTAAGCTCACATTTTAATTGTTCAAAACCATATGAATTCACCTGACTATAACTCGTACCCTAAGGTAACTATAACTCATGCTCCTGTCATGCAGTTTTTTGTAAAAATAATGACTTCAAGTTTTACATTGATATTATCAGTGATGTTATCAAAGATGTCATGAGTACTGTAATTTTTGGTGTAATTAACAGTGTATGGAGATGGTGCAAGTTATAGTTACCTTAGAACATGAGTTATAGTTACTTGAGATAACTCTAGCTATAACAGGTGAATTTATATGCTTCTGTACATTTGAAATGTGAGCCTAACTATAATTCCCCTATAGTCTTTGATTTTTTAAGTAAATTTCAATGTGTTTAAATGCTATTTACTAAGTATATTGTCACTGTAACCTGTCGATTTTTCAGGGAATTTCTATGCCTTTTTTCACATGAAGTAATTTTAACTACTGTACGTTAATCCAACCACCTCCCATGGCCACCCTAAAAACACCTTACAACCCATACCAACACTAAACCATAAAAAATCCCTTGCCACCTGAAAACCCATACACACCCCAAACCCTAAAAATTCCCTTGCCTCCCAAAAACACATACCCACCCTAACCCTTAAAATTATCCTTGCTTCCCAAAAACCCATACCCAGCATAAACCCGAAAAATTCCTTTCTATTGCTAATAACTTTGACACCATTTGACAGATCTTCACAAAATTATCAAAACTATCCTGGTCACTTCAGCTGCGGTCTGAAAAGTTTTGGAGTGCTCTGTCAAGTGGAGCAAGAAGAAAGGGGGTTTCCAAAATGCATTTCCCCTCTGCAGATTCCTGCAAGGATTTTCAACACAACTACAGCCTGAACCCCTGAACATGATTCCACCAAATTTGGCAGAAAACTAGATCTTCTTCAGAAATATCTGTTTCAGTATTTTGGTGTAAATATCTTCAGTAGTTTTGGAGTTAGTAAAGAAAAAGGAAATATAGACTTTGTTAGTGTGGATCCACTCACAAAGTATCCAGCGATCTGGCGGAATATCAAGGCCCTTATTGACTGGCCCAACCTCAGAGGTAAGTTGCACCTGCCATTTCTTTTTTCGCATTGCCCACGGGGGAAGGAAAAAACAATAAAAAAACTGATGTAGGGGTCAGGATACAGGTATCTTGACCCCATAATATAGATGGGAGGAAGTCACTCTGGTGCTCAGTGCAGCCCATCTGTAAACTCGTGAAGGATCAACGGATCCAAAAAACAGTGAAGAAACTCCCACTCAAACACCAAAACCTTTTGCACATGGTTAAAAGCCGTGAGTGGCATGGGGCTGGGTGTATGCATGGCCAACCCACAACCAGCACACCTGATGGCAATGCGTGGCGCTGGTTGTTTTAACATGTCATGACTAAATATCACTGTATGTTTAAAAAAACTCCCTTAATAAAAAAAGGTTGCATGGATGTTATGGTTAAGTTGATGTTTTCCCATAAAAACCATAGCAATTCAGCAGTTATAGTTAGTAGAAATATACTTCTGCTTTGGAGTACGTAATCAACACCCCCTCTCCTTTGCCATTTGCTACGCAATGTATCCTTGTTTTGTAACTGCATATCTTTAGTGTGCTCCCATGGCCTGAAAGGAGATGGTTAGGCATTGGAAAAGTGGAACCTGTCATCATGACTCTATTATGTCATCTTGTTATAGGTCACTTCAGATTTGCTTTACAGCTTGTATTATGTACAATACTCCAATGGAAGTGTTTCACACTAGCTCCTCATTCCAGCTCCTCAACTCTAGCTCTTCATTAGACAGATTTCTTAGCAATCTCAGTTTCCTTCTCTTTATTGAATGGGTTTCCTCCCTGCTCTGTTTTTATTCCACCCCTGGAGCATAGTTTAACATTTATTTGATTACATGAGGTGTTCTCTTCCACTTCTGGTGTCTTGGAGTTACTTTTTTATTTCATTGTTTGCGAAGCATTCCAAGGGAGAGAAAATCTTGTCCCTTTTTAATGTTATTCCTTTTGTTCAGAGAGTACTCACATGCTTCACTTGCTCCCAGGCTCCTATCCTGCCTCTGTCCTCCCACTTGCTCCTCTCTCCTCCCACTCTCCTTCATGGTGCACCTCCATGGTGTGCTTGGTGCTGGATGGCATCCTCAGAGTTACCCGCTGCTGTACAAAACCACCAATAGATTGGTTCAGACAAGGATCCATTCAGATTTATGTAATTTATCAGAAGACATCAAGGTAAAAATAATTTTTGAAAACACATTTTATCACAGTAAGGTGTTCCAAAGGAAAACATGTTGCAGTGAAAGTGAGATAAGTGAATTAAAAGTGTGAATGTGCTATATATACTAGGGCTACTGTCAGTTCAGGGTGATGCCCTTTGGCCTGAAAAATGCCCGTGCCTCCTTCCAAAGGTTGGTGAACAAAGTCTTGTCTGCATTGGAATCTTTCAGTGCAGCTTACCTGAATGACATAGCTGTATTCATTTCCACCTGGGAGGATCACCAGGTCCACATGAAGGAAGTTCTTCATGTTCATCTTCCAAGCAGGCCTGAATATCAAGGGAAGCAAGTGCCAGATGGGGCGGAGTTCAGTAGTGTCCTAGGTCACCTTGTTGATGGAGGCCATGTACAGCTTGTCCAGCACAAGATCCAGACTATCCTGGATTGGGAGGCTCCTAAAACCCAGACTCAAGTCCGGGCCTTTCTTGCCCTGACTGGGTATTACAGGAGGCTTCTTCAGAATTATGGGACCATAGTGGCCCCTCTGACAAAACTGACCTCAAAGAAACAGCCCAAGAAGGTCATTTGCACCGCCAGAGTGTCAAAAAGTCTTTGACACCCTGAAAAAGACTATGGGTCATATTTAAACTTTTTGATGCAAAACTGCGTTAACCCAGTTTTGCACCAAAAAGTTTACAGCTGGCTTGCACCATTCCTGAGTGCCAGCCAGGAGCCATATTAATGGAACAGTGGAAGCCAGCACTAATCTTGGGCTAGCGGCAACCAAAATGATGCTAGCTGGGTGGGGTTGGTGGTATGGGGTTAGGAGGTTTTGCATCAAAAAATGATGTTAGGCTGGTTAGCGGTAAAGAAAATGCTGCTAATCAGCCTTGCATCATTTCCAAGCACACAGACATCCTAAAGCATGACTCCTGTCTTTGAAAAGACAGGAGTCATGTTCACCACCCCAATGGACAGCACAGGGTACCAGTGTCCCCTGGGCTTGGCTATTGCACCCAGTGCCATGCAGGGGGCTCCTTCTTAGAGCTCCCAATGGCACTTAAAAAAAAAATGAAATATTTACCTATACTTACCCTTCTTACCTGGGATAGGGTCCCCCATCCTCTGGTATCCCTCTGGTGTGGGTGGGGATGTTCCTGGAGCTTGGGGTGGGCACCTGTGGGCCCATTCCATGGTGTTTGACCCAGCCACTAAATAATGGTGCTAAGCAAGTTTAGTGCCATTATTTGGGGCCACATCCCATCCATGAGTCATTTTTGCACAGGGATAAATGTGGCGCTAAGGAGATAACGCCATTTTCTGGATGGGAACGCCTACCTTGCATCTCATTGATGCAAGGTAGGTTCACGCATCCCAAAAATTATGCAAACTTCAATATTTTAATGATAGACATGTCTAGCGTCAAAATATAAATATGGAGTTTAGTTGGCAGTGCATTTGCGTAAAAATATTGATGCAAATGCAGTGCAAACAGAGTATAAATATGTCCCTATGTGTTCAGCACCAGTTTTACTGGCCCTTGACTACATCAAAGAGTTTATAGCATAAACAGATACTTCAGAAGAAGGGATTGGGTAGCACAAGTCAAATAAGAGGACCGGGATCAGCCAGTTGCCTTTATCAACTGGTGACTATTCCCCAGAGAGAAGAGACGGAGTGCCATTGAGAGGGAAGTCTTTGCTGTGGTCTGGCTCCTGAAGAAGTTGAGGCCATACCGGTTTGGCACTCACTTCCATGTTCAAACTGACCACAGACCTTTCCGATGGCTGATGCATATGAGGGGGGAGAACCCAAAACTGTTAAGGTGGTCCATTTCCCTTCAGGGGATGGACTTCACATTGGAACATAGACCCGAGAGTGCCCATGCCAATGCAGATAGCCTTTCCAGATTTTTGCACTTAGCTGACGAGGACTAAAAGGGTGTGGGTTAGTACCCATCACCTTTCATCTGGGGGCAGTGTAGGAAAGTCCTCCTTTTAGCCCTGGTAACCCCCAAAAATATTGGACAGATACTGGTGATTACTGACTCTTGGCTCTGCCATGGGCACCTCTTACTAGTCCCAGGGCCAGTGTTCTGTATAAAATGTATATGCAAATTAGGCTAATAATAATTGACAGTATCAACCTATCTATAAGTCCCTAGTATATGGTAGGGCATGTAGGTTTAGGGACCCCAATATAGGTAGGGCTCCCATAGGTGCCCAGTATCATTCTAAAAGCAGGCCTGCCTTGCTCTCTGATTTTAAACTAAAGTTAAATACAAATTCATCTTTGTAATCAAAAGTACTTCCAAAGTCTTAAACTACCTTATTTTGACATATAAGTCACCCTTTAGCAGTGCCCTACATGCCCCTAGGGCTCGGTGTTATGTAACTTAAGCAGGCACTTAATAAGAATTGTTTTATAAACCCTGGTAAGGTAAAATAACCAAATCTGTTTTTCCCTCACTGTAGTAAATTGCCTTCATAGGCTTAAATGGGGAGACTTTATTTTAATTAATAGTGTCCCAACAGGAGCCAGATATTTCATGCTTGTTATCAAACTGATTGTTATAATAAATCCCACAACTTCCCATTGTTGGATTTATTATAACTAGCTCAGGGAAAGAGTTTTAGAACTCTACCTGAAAGTTGCCAAATTCAGCTCTGTAGTGCCCTTCTCTAATTGGCCAGCCTCTGGCAGCCTGGTGAGGCTGCCTTGATGAGGTGTGAAGTGGCCTAGGCTGAAGACAAAGAATGTTCCTGGGAGGAGATCTGTCCCAGCAGATGGAGTAAACAGGATGAGGGCGAGATCAGCCAAACTGGACTTCAAAGGAGGGAAGAACATTTGGAGCAGCTCTGGACCTCCCCCATTTCATGCAAACCCAGACAACCAGGTGCCCTTTTAATTAAATTAGGAGAGGGCAGGAGAGGGGTCTGTTAAGGATTTTTCGTCACATCAGTGGGTGGGCTCAGCCAGACCCAACCTGCACATTCAATTTCAACCATTATGGATTTTTAAAGAATGATGCTCCATGGGATTGATTTTTGCCACACTTCTCAGTAAGTGGTCACCCCTGGACCAGGTATAAATTTGGGAGAGCTACACCCACACCTCAGAGCCCTACAAGGAACATCAGAAGAAGGACTGCCCTGCTGGAACCCTGACCTGCACCTGGACACTGCACTCTGAAGGACTGCACCAGCTGTACATTTGGGCTTCATGACTAAAAGAACTTTGCCTGTCATCGACTAGTTAAAAAAGGGACTCCCTGCTTGCTACAGGTGAAAACTAGCTACCCAGAGTCCCCTGCATCAAATCCTGATGGAACTGACCAGCTGACCAGTGGCTAGTGGCCAGTTTTGGATTTGAAACAGGTGCATTCTGAGAGTTGGAGTCCTAACCCTCAAGGAGCAACTCAGAGCTTCTGGAACCTTGTGGTGAGCTCTGGACCTGTAAAGGGTCTTCAAAGACCTTCTGGAATAAAATCTGGAAGCTTAGAGAAGTTTGGAAAAAATCTCCATAAAGGGACCAACCCGCCGTAGTAAGTCAAACCGGCTTACCTCCACCGTGACCCGGCCTGACGTGCAGGTTTGTCCAGCAAAAAGGTCTGGAGCCCCACACGTCTAGGATTTCACCGGAGGCTCCTGGAAAGGTGATTCGACGACCTTGCATCGAAATCGGCTTGCTGTGGAGGGTTGACCCCCATCAGAAGGGAAAAACTCAAAAAAAGTGACAAAGCCCAAATGTAAAAAGTTGACCATGACTTCAGCATAGCCGAGGAGGGCTCCAGGGATGTCTGATCAATTTTCAGCTTTGGCCCGGACGAAGATTTAAGTTCGAGGGTAAAATTCTCCTCTGATGTCTCCTGTAATGTGGATCCAAAGAGGGCTCTAGGGAGGTTGGATCGGATTGGTGACTTCGTCCTGGTGAAGAAAATCTTCAAGAAAAAGACTAAGGCCCTCATTACGAGTCTGGCCGTCCTTGGACCACCAGACTTGCAGTGGTGGGCTTACTGCTGCCGAGCCGACGATAAAGACAACCATATTATGATTTCTGTGGTTTGGCCGAAGCCAAACTGCTGAAAAGCTGTCCCTACCGCCAGGGCAGTTGGACCGCCGGAACAGAGGGGACCACAATCGGTATTACAACTCAGTAGACCGCCAGCATTTTTGTGGCAGTCACACCGCCATAAAAATGCTGGCAGTCATGCACCCAGCAACAGGAATCTCCATTCCTTTCACCGGCAGACAACCCTCCACACGGCTACACACCTACATTCATCACCCCCACATTGGCTTACATATTCCCCCACACACTTGCACCCAAACACTCACTCAGATATACCCATTCTCTCACACACACTCACACGACCACCCCTATTCACTTGCACACATGCACACGAGCACACCCATTCACGTGCACACATGCACTCAAACAAACATATACACTTGCATGCATGTATTCAAACTGACACATACACTTGCATGAATGCACTCAAACAGACACACACTTGCATGAATGCTCTCAAACTGACACATACACTCGCATGCACAGACTCAAACTGACACATACACTTGCATGCACGCACTCAAACTGACACATACACTTGCATGCATGCACTCAAACTGAAACACACACTTGCATGCAAACACTCAAACAGACACATACACTCGGATGCATGTACTCAAACAGACACATACACTGGCATGCATGCACTCAAACTGACTCCCCCTTCCCCTCCTCTGCATTCACACAAACATCACAGACATACATACACACACACCCAAACACCCCGTCGGCATATATGCACTCACAAACATACAGACAGAAACCCCTACCCGCTGCATTCAAACTCACACCTAGACACCACACACATTCACACAACACCCCCCCTTTCGGACGATCACGGTACCTGCTTTGGCGAGGTGGCCGTCCGGGAGGGGATTGGTCCTGGTGATTTCTGCCGCTGGCATCACACTGCCATGCAGAAAACCACTGCACCAAGGCGTCCGGTTGCCGTGGAGGTGCCAGCAGTAGAACCGACTCTATTACGACGCTGGCCAGGCTGACGGTGTTGGATTTCCACCCGAAATCGGGCAGATATCATCATGATGTCGTAATATGGTGGTCTTCAGACCACCAGCACTGGTGGTCTTTTGGCATCCGCAGCTTCAGCGGTCTTTCAAAAAGACCACCAAAGTTGTAATGAGCACCTAAATCCAAAGGTAAAGTTTTGTAGATGAGTAGGGCTCCTTCAAGGTGAACCTCAAATTTTGACTTTGCCCAGGTCTAGTGCGACCAGATTGGAGCTTTTAATTTCTATGCACTAGAAAACATTAAAGCCCTCATTACAACCTTGGCGGTAAATGCTGCCTACCTCCGTGCTGACGGCCGCCAACATACCGTGACCGCGGCGGTATACCGATACAGGGATTATAACCCAGACAGAGAAATCCATCACTATACAGACACTCACACAAGTCTGCCAAACCAAGGGTCAGTGATAAACTGGAGTTACCAAAACCCACACTGTTACGCCAACAGAAATACGTCCACAGTATCAGGATCCATGAATCACTGCGGCGGTCTTTCAACCGTGGTAAACCATTGGCAGTACACACCGCCACACTCAAAATACACACACACTTACAAAACTACACCACATTGGACAATTCACACTACACACACCTGTCACTCATACACACCACACCCACACACCCAATCCAATATAAAACCCACACCCACACTACCCACAACCCTTTCAACAAAAAAAAGATTGTCAACAGAGAGAGAGAGACAAGCCAGGAGCACCCACTCAATCTGAGCCACAGAACACCATCACCCATACACCATCCACGCACCTCTCAGCACACACCCCAACACATCACCCCACACATCCTCACACATACCACTCACACCACATCCATGGCACCCCAAGACAAACCAGGTTTTCGGAGAAGGAGCTAAGGGTCATGGTGGAGGAAATCATCTGGGTAGAGCCACAGCTATTCGGATCACAGGTGCAGCAGACGTCCATTGCAAGGAAGATGGAGCTACGGGTGAGAGTCGTGGACAGGGTAAATGCCGTTGGACAGCACCCCAGAACAAGGGATGACATCAGGAAGAGGTGGAATGACCTACGGGGTTAGGTGCGTTCCATGGTTGCAAGACATCAGGTAGCCGTACAGAGGACAGGCGGTGAACACCCGCCTCCTCCCCCACAACTAACAACATGGGAGGAGCAAGTCTTGGCGATCATGCATCCTGAGGGCCTCGCAGGAGTAGCAGGAGGATTGGACTCTGGTAAGTCAAATCTTTACTATCATACCTTCCACCCTACCTGCATACCATCACAAACTCCTACCCCTACCCTCACCCCATTACTCCCCCACCTCACATGTATCCCACTATCACAACCTACCCATCCCAAAACCAAGCCCTGCAAGCCACACCAATGCATGGACACCCATCACAGACCTGCATGGACACCCATCACTAAAGCATGCCCATTAGAGAGAATCACCTAGCCTACAAAACACCATGCACACAAGGCAAAGCTGACAGGGCAATCACAACCATACAGGGAAACACACCCATGCACAAGATGGCACACACAGAGACAATAACACTGCATTTACATCCCCCACAGGACCCCCACTCAATGTCACCGGAGAGGAGGTGCCACCAACATCCAGTCCCTCCACAGAAGAGGCCCACAGTGATGACAGCAGGTCTGCATGACTGGATCACGATGACTAACCCGGCCCGTCAAGGACCTCTGGACAGTCGGTTACCCTGCCACAGTCCCATACCACCACAGATCCTTCCCCCTCAGGAAACACCAGCACAGTACCCACCCAGCGGGCCCATGCCACTGTCCCCAGGACACATCAATCAGCAGTGTGTCCACCACTACAGGGACCCCAGGCAACCCCACAAACCCAAGACAATCAGGGACCTGGGGTCAGTGGCATTGGGCACACGGTTCAAGGTACCAAGGCACAGGACAACAGGGAAGCTGGGAGAACTACTGTGCGACAGGGGGAGGACAGGCCTAGGGAACCCACTCTCCACGAGGCACTTGCAGGGATCCTGGAAGCATACCACCATTCCTAGGAGACCTTGGGCCAGATACTGGCCAAGTTGCAGGAGACCCAGCTTCTGCAAGAGGGAGAGTACCTGGGGATCAGGGAGGACCTCAAACACATCTACACCATCCTGGTCACCATTGCAGGGGTGCTGGCTGACATGGTCAATACCAGGAGGGAGGCAGTGGCACACCATTGGGCCCCTGACACTAGCCACACCGAAGAACAGCCCTCCACTTCTGCCGGCGCTAGTGGACAGGAGGCCCCGCCACAGGACCAACAGGCTACGAGCACCCCACCCACTGCAGAAGGAGAACCACCCCGCAAACGGTCCCCGCGATCCAGGCAGAAGCCAGTGAACATTGCCAAGACCCCCGCCAGGAAATAAGACTCTCCTGATTGTCACCCTTCTGTCACACTATGTTACCCTGTCCACCTTGAACTGCCATTGCGCCCCTTCCTATGCCCCATATGACAATGCACCTGTGATACAAAGAGACTGGACTCTAACTGGACATTCCTCCAATATCACCCCAGGCCATTGCACATCCCCTCAACCTCTTAGCACTTTATATAGATAAATAAATACCCTTGGAACAAATACAAGACTGGAGTCTGTCAATTGATTGAAATATGTAGTTCAACAATCTGTAAACATTGCAATTCATATGTACAGTTATATATACATTGGTATGACCTGTAGTGGGCAGCAGTAAACACGCCAGGAGCCAAAGTGGAGTACAGAGATCTGAAAATAGAGATGCCAAAGTGTACAGTAAGTGGCCACAGACATAGGGAAACATGCTGCCATGTCCAATGTCCAACGGAAAACTGCTATGTAAAGTGAAGTTACAATGTCTTACCTGTGTGTCACTGGAAGTACTGCTGTATGAGAGAATTTCTTTTGTCCACATCTTCATCCTCTGTCTCCTCTTCCTCACTGTCCACAGGCTCCACCACTGCCACAAGACCATCTCCCAACTTATCCTCCTGCAGAAAAGGCACCTGGCGTCTCAAGGCCAGGTTGTGGAACATGCAATGATGATTTGGCACACCTTCTTGGGTGAGTAGTACAGCGATCCACCTGTCAGATGGAGGCACCTGAACCTGGCCTTCAGGAGGCCGAAGGTTCTCTCAATTATCCTCCTTGTTCACCCATGTGCCTCATTGTAACGTTCCTCTGCCCTTGTCCTGGCCTTCCTCACTGGGGTCAGTAGCCATGAGAGGTTGGGGTAACCAGAGTCACCTGCAAATATCGAGGGACAACTGTTAGACTCACACTAACCCTTAGGGACAAACCCATACCCATACACCAACATATACTGAGTGGGGACCTTAGGCTCACCTATTAGCCACACCCGGTGCTTCTGGAGTTGAGCCATCACATATGGGATGCTGCTATTCCTCAAGATAAAGGCATCATGCACAGAGCCATGATACTTGGCATTCACATGGGAGATGCACATTCAAAGAGTGATAGCTTTTTCTATTCCTGAAAACTTGTTCATTTCTCCGGGGGGGGGGACAAATGCTACATGTGTACCATCAATGGCACAAATGATGTTGGAGATATGTCCCAGGGCATAAAAGTCAGCTTTCACTGTGGTCAAATCCTCCACCTGGGGGAATACGATGTAGCTGCGCATGTGTTTCAGCAGGGCAGACAACACTCTGGCCAACACGTTGGAGAACATTGGCTGAGACATCCCTGATGCCATGACCACTGTTGTTTGGAAGGAACCACTTGCCAGGAAATGGAGCACTGACAGAACCTGCACTAGAGGGGGAATACCTGTGGGCTGGCGGATAGCTGAAATCAGGTCTGGCTCCAATTGAGCACACAGTTCTTGGATTGTGGCCCTATCACATCTGTAGGTTAGGATAATGTGCCTGTCCTCCATAGTCGCCAGGTCCACAAGGGGTCTGTACATGGGGGGATGTCTCCATCTCCTATTCATCCTCAGCAGTGGAACTCTAGGGTGGAAAAGGATGAGCAGAGGGTCATATTCACACATATATTGCAATAAAAATGTATTTCTTCCTTTACAGAAACAGTATGTGAATTCGAAAATCAGTTGATGTCTGCTGTGACACAGTTAGGTGCCATGGCCTGTGCCCCCCCTGAAATGGCAGCTGCCTGACCTGTGAGGAGGGACAAGTGGAAATGAGGTAATTCCTCTGGCATTCTGCACCGTTGCGGTAGGCGGTCGACGACCGTCGCGCAACTTCGCATTGGTTATCATTGGGCCCTATCGGTTCCAGGAGCCAATGGCGATGTACACCGGCAGTGACGGTACGCACTGCCACGGACGTGACCGTCATTTTCTATCTATTCACTCACTTGCTACCTGACCTTCAACAGGAGAGGACCTATACTGAAAGTGCTGCTGTGACCTGTGTCTGGAAGCGACAATGGCTCGAGTGTCTGGGGAAAGGGCCCCCGCCTTCACTTCGGAGGAGATGGAGAGACTGGTGGATGGGGTCCTACCCCAGTAAACTTCACTCTATGGTCCTCCAGACAAACAGGTGAGCACACTGTGAGCATGATGCGTGGGCCATGAATGTATGGAGTGCTGTGTGTGTATGCCTTGTGTGGGGGGGGCTGAGGGGTCCTGAGTAGAGTGCTGCATGTCTGGTGGTCAATGTCTGTGCTTAAGGAGATGGGAGGGATATTGTGGGACTTGAGTGTAACAGTCCAGACGGTATGAATAATACCTTTTTTCTATGCATATTTCCGTGCAGTTCAGCGCCCATCAGAAATAGGGTATTTGGCGTGCTATCGCCAAGGAGGTGTGGACCCTGGGGGTCTTAGATAGGTGGAGCACCCACTGCCGCAAATGGTAGGAGGACCTGCACTGCTGGGGAAGGAAGACGGTGCAGGCCCAGCTGTAGCTGGCTTCCCAACGAGGAAGGGGTGCCCATCATACCCTGACCCCCTTGATGGTCCGCATCCTGGCGGTGGCCTATCCGGAGTTGAATGGGCGCTTGAAGGCATCACAGCAGCCACAAGTGGGTGAGGATAGATTCAGAATCATGACTTTGCGCATGTTAAGGTTTTACCTGGGTGGAGGTTGTGGGCTGTGGGTGCCCCTAGGCTAGGGCGAACTGGCAAGGTATGTCCCTTGTTGGGCAGGCTCTGAAGCACTCCAACCCCAATAGCGTTAGTGGCCTTCTACTACTGGGCAGGGTCCTGTGGGTTTCAGGTATGCATCTCATGGCGTTAGGCATTGTAGCCCATGGGCTGGTGACTAGCTGTGTAACTGGTAGTGCATGGCCTAGTGCACAGGGCAACTCCCTGTGTGTTGTGTACACCAACGGTAGTGGTGTTGCTGGCATTGACCAAGTGCATCCTCTGTCTCTAACCCCCTTTTTGTTTTGTCACCCTGTCCGTGTGTGCATTAGCATCATCAGAGATACATCCCACATGGCCCATGAGGCTGAGTCCACCGACAGTGAGGGCACCAGTGGGACGAAGGGTGAAGGGAGCACCACGACAGAGACAGGAGGAGACACTACAGACATCGACTCCTCCTCCGATGGAGGCTCCCTGGCTGTGGCGGACACCTCTGCGCCCACCCCAACAACAGGTACAGCTGCCACCCCCCTACCAGCACTGCCCTCCCAGCAAGCCCTTCAGTGTGTTTCCCATGCCCTCTCACCCAGGAGGGTTGGCATCTCCTTTTCCCCAGGCACCTCAGACCCTGCCCAAGTCAGCAATGCTGCCCTGAGTGAGGAGGCTATTGACCTCCTGAGATCCTTTAGTGTTGGGCAGTCTATCATTCTGAATGCAATCCAGGGTGTTGAGAGGCATTTGCAACAAACAAATGCATACCTGGAGGGCATTCACTCTGGCGTGGCAGCCCAACAGAGAGCATTTCAGTCTCTGGCCTCCGCACTGATGGCAGCCATTGTCCCTGTCTCCAGCCTCCCCCTCCAACTTCCTCTACCCAGTCCCAATCCCCTCAACCCCAACCTATTACAAGCACACCTTCAGACCAGCACTCACCCAAATCAACACACAGAAGTGGCTCAGGCAAACACAAGCACCACACATCATCCCACAGGCACTCACACAAGCACCATCCAGAAGCAGACACTCCAACATCCACTGCCTCCACTGTGTCCCCCTCCTCGTCGTCGCCTACCTCCCTCCCAGTAGCATCTTCACTCACACCTGCATGCACTACATCCTCATCCACTACTTCCATCACCAGCATGCCAATAACTACACGCCCCTCAATGGCAGTCACCACCCCCACCTCCATGCACACGTCCCCTGTGTCCTCTCCCACTGTGTCTGTGACCCCTCCTCCCAAAGTACACGAACACAAACACACACCCACCCAACAGCCATCTACCTCACAACAGCATCCAGCTCATGCACCAGCACCCAAACACAGCAGATTGACACCTCCTACAACCACACCCTCTTCCTCCACTCCCAAACCTTCACCCTCTTCCCGCCCCATTGTCCCTAAGAAGCTTTTCCTCACCATTGACCTATTCCCTACCCCTCCACCCCCGAAGCCTTCACCTCAGGCTAGGGTGGCCAGAACCCAGCCCAGCACCTCAGCCACCAAGTCCACATCCGCTGTGGTTTCTGGAGCTCTGAGAGGCTCTAAGGAGGCACCCGTCAGCCCAGCCAGTGTGCCACCAACACCTGCCAAGGACAAGAAGGTTCCATCACCAGGAAAGGGCAAAAAGGGAAGAGCATCCAGCAAGGAGAAAGAGGCACAACCAGCCAGCAAGGCTAAGGCAAAGACTCCAGCTGGCAGAAGCAAGGAGGCACCACCATCTGCCAAGGGTAGGAAGGGGCACAAAACACCAGCCAGGGCACTTCAGCCGTCCGAGGCAGCAGGGGAAGGGCTGGAGCCTCCTCCCTCCACTGGCAGCACCGCCAGCTGCACCACGGTCACCATCGCCAGCTGCCCGCGGCCAGCACCGCCACCTGCACCTCCGCAAGCAGCACCGTCACCAGCAGCAGCAGCCCCACTGGGCAGCTGTCTGAGGCTGCAGGGAAAGGGCTGGAGCCTCCCCCTACCACTGGCAGCACCACCACCTGCACCGGCACTGCAACCACTGTACAGCCGTCACCATCGGTGGATGGACTGTAGTCATGCATCCATGTTGTGTCATGCATCCTGCCCACTGAAAATCGTGTGGATCTGACACCCAGGTGAGTGACTGTGACTTTGCACACCCGATGTGCTGCATCACTGGGCACCAAGCCCCCTCCAGAACCAGTGGAAGAAGGCATCCACTCACCCTCTCCTTGGCAGGATGAAGCACACTGCGTACCAAACCCCCTTCAGAACCAGTGGAAAACCGGCATCCACTTGAGAGACTGTGGCCTTGCACTCCCCAGGACCAAGCAGTGGACAAACCACCCACTTGAGGGACTGTGGCCTTGCACTTCCCAGGACCAAGCAGTGGGCAAACCACCCACTTGAGAGACTGTGGCTTTGAACTCCCCAGGACCAAACAGGGGCAAACCACCCACTAGAGGACTGTGGCCTTGCACTCCCAAGGACCAAGCAGTGGGCAAACCACCCACTAGAGAAACTGTGGCCTTGGACTCCCCAGGACATCTCTGTGGGCATGTAGCCCCCTCCAGGAGCAGTGGTGTAGTACCATCTTCCGGCTGAGGTGCTCCCCCCATCTCCGTCCCCCTGAGGTGCCTGTGTGTTTTCAACCTGATGCCCCTGGAGTGTTCTCTCTGTATTGAGGCAGGAGTCAAGTGTGGGTCTTGGCCTATGTGTTTTAGCCCAGTGGGCCACGAACATTATGAGTGGACATTGTCCCACCTTTTGTACATATTTTATATTCTGTAAATACTGTATTTTGGATTATTAACGTATTTCTGACTATTTCTAATATAACACTAATTTGACTCAATTACTTTTGTCCTTTCGTTATTCCAGAGGGTTACGGGGTGTATATGTAATGTTGTTGCATGTGTTTGTGTGTATGGTGTTGGGGGTGATGGTGGGGGTGTTGAGTGTTGCGTGTGTCACTCTCTTTTTCCTCCACCCCTCCCCTATGTGCTAGGTGTAGTACTCACCGTGGTTGTCACCGGCGCCGTTGGTACTCCTGGCATATCAGCAGAAACACCAGCATGGAGAAGGCGTGCAGCTAGGGCTCCATGGTGTCCTGGTTCTTCTTTGTGTGTTGAGTGGTTTCCCTTCAAAGTACTGTTTCCGCCGTGCTTTTGATGCCGTTGGTATCATCCCGGAGAAGCTGACGGATGGGCATGTTGTAATGGGGTGGGCAGTACATTGTCTTCTGCCTGGCTGTTGGCAGTAACAGTTGCGGTGTTTGGTGCTACCGCCATGGCGGTCGGAGTGTTAAAGTGGCTGTATCTGTTGGCGTTTTCCGCCGTGGTCATTTCAATTTTTCTTACCGCCGGCCTGTTGGTGGTATTACCGCAGCTTTAACACCGATCGCCAGGGTTGTAATGAGGGCATAATTCTTAAAAAATTCATATCTCCAGGTTCCCCTTATCCAATTTTAATGGTGTTAGTGTCAATTTAATGCTAAGAATATAATCTAATTTTGTAAATAAGTGTTGGATTTTGTTTGTGTTTTGTGTTTTACCTCTTCACTGTTTTGTGATTTTTAAATGCTTTACACACCTCTCTCCTAAGTTAAGCCTTGATGCTCGTTGTCAAGCTACCAAGGATTGAGTGGGGATTAATTTATTGAGACCTGACGAAACCTAGTGGGGGTTAGTAGCTTATTGCTAAGTGTAGGTACTTACCTGCCCTTACCAATTACCCACTTTCCAACAAGTTTTTTTGTCTCCTTTGTTCTAACTTTTATGCAGTATTAGACCACATTTATTCTTCACTTGCCTGGAAAGTATAAACACACTTCTAGGATAGCTGTTTTTTTGGCTGAAGACTAATAAAGCTTGCTGAACGTCATTGACCCACCATCAGGATATGTCACTCTCCCTCATTTTGGTGAGAATTTATTTTTACCCTGCTCATCCTGTTTATCATCTGTTTTGTTTACCATTTCTGATTATTTTTTATTAGTGAGTGTTACTGCACCAATAGATTTAAAGGTTATTGATGACTAATGGCTAGATGTACAACCTTTTGTTTCGCAACTCCCAATTTGCGATCCACTTGAGAATCACCTATTGCGAATCACAAAACAAAATGTTCAACAGAGTTAAGTGCTATTCTCAATGGGGTTGCAAATGGCCTAACTCATCAATATTCATAACGTAGGTCGCAATTTGCGACCCCTTTGGGAATGGCCACACTCACAGGGATGGTGGCCCGCTGGGGTCAGCAGACCATCATGTCTGTGACTGCATTTAATATAAAGCTGTTTTTTTGTTTTATCTGCTGGCCATTTAGGAAAACAGGATGCATTTCAAACAAAAATATGAAAAGTTTTCTTTTAATTTTTTCAGAGTGGCCAGTGGTCCGTGAGACCACTACCTTCTCTAAAAAAATATTTCCGAACCATTCACAAAGGGGAAATAAACCCTTCCAGTTTGCGAAAGGGTTACCACCCATTTGAAATTAGTGTAAACTGTGATTGTTTTGTGACTACATTCACGGTCACAAAACAATCATACATACTACTGTGACTTGCAATTAGGAAGGGACACCCTTGGAACGCCTCTTCCTAATTGCGACTCGCAAACCCTTTTTGTGATTCGGTAAATAGATTATCAAATCGCAAAATTGGGTTTGTACATAGGGAAATGCTTTTTTCTTGTCGCAAACAGCCTGATTCTGAGAATTGGGCTGTTTGCAACAAGACAAAAGGTTTGTAAATCTGGCCCTTAATGTTGTACCTTGTGCTCCCCAGTGGCAAATACTTGGCTTATCCTAGCTATCACATCCATGAAACAAAGGCCAACTGGGACAAATCCTTCTAAAATTGTGACTGTGGCAAGAGAGCACACATAGGAGCCAACTGTCCTGCACGCTTTATGAATGGAGGAACAAGTGTTGCTGCAATCCCAGTGAGGTACGGTGGCAGGTGGAGATTTTAAGTCAAATTATTTGCCATTATTTTGCCTTGAAAATGGCCATGATGTGGTGTGGAACGTTCATACAATGTACCATTTCCACAAGGTTCTGGAAGACTGTAAGAAAGTGAGAATGGAGAGAGTTTATTAAAGTGAGAATTCGACACTGTATAAAGAAATGAGTAAACATATACTCCTTCATCATCTTTATTTTTAATTAGCAGCTGAGCACGATAACCAGCAATTAGAAATCTGTGATAAAGGAACAAAAGAAAGTTACAGCATAATGGACCATGAAGGGCAGGAGGCCGAGGGCAAGGAGACAACAACAGATCAGTCAAGGCAGGAGGGATGGGATGGAGTCCTGCACATTGAAAATGAAAGGTAGGGGGCATGGGGCAGGGCGGAAGCAGCAAGCTGACAATGGAGCACAATGGAGGGCAACAGTGAGACTGTAATGGCATAAATACAGACAGCGGAGGAGCCCTTTTGAGAGTAAAGACATCAGGAGTCGCCTGCCTAAATCTGGTCTGTTGGCATGTACAGTTGTACTGTCACTGACTCTTCTTTCTACCCTCAGTGGTCTATTATATTGCCACAGCCTCTCATGCCTGTCCTGTATGGTTGGTTTGTTGCCGCTATCCCCCTTTCCCCTGCCATCCATGGTCTGTTGTGCTGCCACTGACCCTCCCACCTGCCCAGCATGGTCAACTTGTTGCATTTGTAGTGTCTTCGCTGCTCTCAAGTATTCAAGTTTGTGCCCTTGACCTCTGCCTATCTACGGTATTCTAATAAACAACTAGGTTGCTAACATTCAATGTGTGTTACAAAAGTGTGGCACACCTGACTGCACCCTATAAATTTGCAAAAAAACAAAAAAAATAAGGCCCACCCTTTGCGTCATTTCTTTTTTTACCCATCTAGTGTCAAAACATCTGAGTTAACATCATTGTTTGGGAGTACCAACCTACCTTGCGTCGTTTTGCAATAATGATAAGGAGTTCCTTTACATAAAATTTGCTAGCCCTCCAGAGCCATATTTACACCGCAATGCTAAAACAATGCACAGAAAGGAATCAGTCTCTAAAAATTATGCAAAACCCGATTTGTGTCAAATTTTTATGCCTGGTCAGACTTGAGGCCCACACAGCACTACTTAGTGAAAATACACAGAAGAAGCATTGGAAACCTCCTGGACAACATGGAACTGTTAATGCTCAAGTTTGGCACACGCTGCAGACAACAGTGACGACAATAGGTCCCTCCAGCACCACCACAGCAACCCCAAACACCACCACAGCAGCTACAAAGGAAGCGCAGAAAGAAGGAGAGGATATTTCAACAGCTCAAAACCATCCTTGGGCTTAGAGAACAAGATGTCATCAGAACCTACCATCTGAAGCGGGAGTCCATTGTACACCTGCTGCACCGCATAGCGTCAGACATCACTGCAAGGGTGGAAACTCCAACAAATATTACCCCCATGATCAAACTCCTCACTGTCCTCCATATGCTGGCATCAGGATAATTCCAGACAACGGGCAAACAAGTGGCTTGTATCTTCCAGCCATCCTTTGCCTGCCAAAGGTTCTGGATGCAATCATCAACCTCACACCCCAGCACATCTGCTTTCTCAACACCCAGCAAATGCAGCAGGAGACCAAGCAAGGTTTCTACTGAATTGCTGAGTTAATTGCTGAGCTCCCGCATGTGCAACTCAGCAATGGACAGCACCCATGTCCAACTTGTCCATCTGCAGCAATGGAACACCTCTACAGGAACCACAAACACACCCATCCCATAAATGTGCAGGCCATTGGGGACCACCATGGGCTCTTCACAAACATCCTAGCCAAATATCCTGGCAGCGTCCATGATGCCTATGTATTCCAGCATTCCACCATCAACGAGCAGTTCCAGGATTGGCACTATGACAAGGGGCTACTCGTAGGTAAGCCACCATACCCACCAGTACACAGACAACATATCAACCTTGTAGGACAAACAAGACATTAACCACACTAAGCACACATGAGCAGGGGAACATTGATATACAAATACCATCACATATACCACATGCCACACTACACCACATTTATTGCACATCACACACAAATACACCCATATATACATAATACTGCTACAACCTGACTGGCACACAACGTGAAGGACAGGTGGAGCTATGTTCCCTTTGAATACAGAAGCTGGGACCAAGCTACTTCAAGTGTCCACTGGTTGACAATTAAAAACAGATTCCACACACATTACACCAAATAATGAATAGCTCATCTATGTGAATTGCATAGGCCATGTCAATGTAAAGAAAGTCACACATAGACACAGCCCCACATTGGCCATAGTGTTCAAGCCTCTGGAAGCACCAATAGCAAATGCAACCAAAGAGTTGCCATTACCAACTGCATAACACCCATACATATGTGACATACCTGTAGTATGTAATTTTACCCTGTCTGCTGCAATGTGCCGCACACATAGTAATACAACATCACCAGCCATGAAAGACCATGGGTCAGACAAATGAGAAGTGGTGCAGCACCTAATCCAGTGCCACTTCACATGTGCCCCTTAGCGCCCCCCTAGAACCCTCTTAGTGCACCATGTGTACACTGTATACAAGAAATGGCCACTATGGCACAGAGCAGGTGTAGAACTGTAAAGATAATGGTTGCCGTAGTACGACTCTGTAGGAGTATTGAGAACATGCCTGACCTTTCATGCACCATACACAAGGACCTATGCAAAAATATGGTGTCCCCTCCCAATGCCTGCTTTGTGCATGAGTTGAAAGTGTCTGTGATAAATTATGTATGGGAGCCTCTGAGACTTCACTGCACCTATTTTGCTACTCTAACTGTGTGAATCACTCCCTTGTACACATGATGACTGGCACAGGGATCATCTGCCTTAAAGGGTCAATAAGTGTCACACTGCATGTGTAGTGCCATATGTAAACATGGATGCCCGAGTTTGGCTTTGTAGGGCTACCATGGTGACAATACAATTTGCACCATTTAGGTGCTAGCTGGTGGTAGGTTCCACTAACAATAGGACACAGCCTCAAAGATGGACAACACAACACATGTTCGGCATGGTTGAACTGTCAGTTTGTATTTATTTTGATAATCACCAGGTCCCTGAGTCACAACCCATGATAGTAATGTCCATCAACACAAACCAATGCAACCATACCACAAAGCAGGAACACACACAACACCAGAAGCAAGTCGGAGTCACCACTCCACCGAAAACCAATATCTGCCATGGAACATACGAAACCACAAATATGCATTACCCACACATGTCCTCTCATTCCTTTGCAGCTGAACAAGATTACGGCGTTTAGCCATGGACAATGACTCCTTTTGGCAACCTGACAATGGTGGAAGAGCGTGTATACAACGAAGGGCACAGAAGGACACAAAATGTGGTGCAGAGTACATTTGGGCTCTTGAAGTCAAGATTCAGGGGCCTGGCCCCGACAGGAGGAAGCCTGTTGTATGCAACACCCCTGGAATGCAAGATGGTATACAGAACAATGTTCCCTGGGATGAACTGGTAGATGTCCCCAATGAGAAGGAGGGTGACAATGGTCCAGCACAGTAGGAGGTGGGACTACAAAACACTAATGCTAGAGTTCGCAGGAGACAACAAATTGTACAAAACCTCTACACCTTGACACTACAAATAATATCACTTTGTAATACCACCACTAAATCAATTTGCATCAGAATGTCCATGGTCTACTCATTCTCCACTACATATACCATTGAAATGTTGCTCAGACCTCAGCGAGCAGGAAAGGAACACAACAGTTACAAAGATGGTTGGAACATAGGTTGTGATGTAGAGGGTCTAACACCGCCATGCTGCACATCAGTGTAACAAAACTCATGGACATGTGGCTTTGAAAGGCCTAGATCCATGCACCACAAAAAATATGTGGCATTAAGTGGTCATTGTGCAAATTCCTACACCTTTCCCCACATCGTCACCCAGCCTGGCAATTTGTATGCAAGGGGGGCGTACATATGGTAGGGGCTGTTCCCAAATGTTGCATTAGAAAAATAGGAACTGAACTGTGTCACATCTAAGATGGATAGCTGCTACCGGAGCACTGAGCACTTATGACAAGGGGGGAGATCGTTGGTACCAAGGGACCATCATTGACTGTTCAGAATTAGGAACCAAAATTTGAGCCTAAGCCTGCACTGCATATCAGTGGCACTATGTTCCGGCAGTGCCATTGGGCCCAACCCTGCCACATATTGTGGTGTACCTCAAATGTAGCACACACATGTTGAGTGAGCTAAGGGCTACTAGACAAGTGAAGCAGTAATGGGTGCTGATCCACTCTCCAGACACACAGTCCATAGCCAGGATTTAACAATAAAATGGGAGAATGTACCACCAAATGAATGTCTGGGTGGAATGTTGACAGAGTCTCTCCCACCCCCTATTTATATTCCAACACACTTGTCATACAGATGTGCTGTCACATGCCTGCAGCTAATCCGATATGCATGTGAAGACTGATGTACAGGTGTATGGCCTTGGTAGGAAAGTGTTTGCAATTTCCTACAATGGTTGACATGTGTCAGTTATAGTCTGTGTGATACCATCACACACCACATATAGAAACACAGCTCTCTTTGATACTCACATGCCTGACCAAGAGAAAGTTACCAACAGTGACAAAAAGGTCTCCAACATGCCACTCAGATGTGGGATGTGCAAGTATGTCTAGCAATATGCAAACATGTCACAGACCCATCCTAAAATGTATGGCTGAAGAAGAAGCCAGATATGTTGCATGTGGCAAATAAATGATACAGCGCTGAGATGATCTCACACACTAACAAGATACACTCATAGTGACAGTGACATTGGTTGTGGAATGCAGAATTTAGTGCATACCCATGTATACCAAAGGATGTGGAAGGACAACTGAAAGAATCCCACAGAGACTTGGAGATACAACATGAGGAGTTCATTGGAGACTACACAAGTGCTGTAGCAGGTGCACTGCCATGTATGTGTAGAAGCCATGTAATCTCGCAAAGCATGGAAATGGGAGGGAAACTATCATGTAGCCAGTAATAGAAGATGTGGACATCTTCAAATTACACAGGTCACATGTTGTATCTTGTCCATGTATGACCCGACAATGTTGCAGTAGAAGATGTGTACAAAATGCAAGCAGCCTAACTATGCCAGCAATGTAGGACCTAACCTATTCTGAACAAAATATGCCATAACTGGTGGAGAAGGTACACACTTAGACTAATACTGACTGTACAACACAACATTGTCACCATGTGATCACCCAACATATGTTCAGAGAGGATGCTTAGGTCAGTACATAACCCACTCATGTTTACTACTACAATAACAATGTTGTAGTTGCCCATCGAATACAATTCTGACAGAAGGCAGTGACAGATGAAATAATCTGTCCCCGGAGTCGTACAAAAAATACAAGTTACAATAGACATACAGGCCCTAACCAAGCTGCAAATGAAAATGACTAAGAATGTATTACCATGTCTGTCAGACCATGCCAAATGATGAGACATGTCCTACACATACAAGTAGCCAGTACTCTGTACATGATAGGGCAAAGCCTGACATCAAGTACCCAAAAGGAAAAGGAAAATCCCAGGCCATTTGTTCACAAATTTGCATGTGTCAGTCTGGAGAGGACTGTGCATTGCTCTACCGAGGAGCTATCATGAGGAGGCTATATCCCCACCCAACACCCCCTAACCCCAATGCTGAGGCTACATTGACTCTTGACACAGCCAGGGGCCTGATACATGTGCACAGTGGACTGAACAGAGTAGAGCACCATAAACATGCATGAAAACATGCAACCATGGATCTGTGTGGTCATAGAAAGTCACACAGTACTAATGATCACTAGGCTGCCATCATTGCCTGACTACAACACTGCCTCACAGTTGTATCCCATTGTATGTGATAGTCATAATAAACATGTTGTGATCGATTGTAAGTATATAGTTTGTGGCATGCACACAAATGTCTGGTATCTCTGCATTCATGTACCACTTAAATGGCACAGGCCTGGTATTGTGTGTTGGAGTCTGTAGAAAAGTCAACTCTTCACTAATGAAAATGCATTTGTATGAGATGATCATTGACAGACTTAAATGACCATCAGATGTGTTCCAACTTACAGAAACATAGGTGGGACTGAAATGACTACACAGCCATTTGACAAAGTCCAACATGTGTCAATGCAGGAAGATAGATATGTGAGGTTTCATATCCCATGAACTCACCGCTGTGGTAAATTTTACACATATGACACTACACGTCTTGCCACATACATATCATCCTTCATTGACACATGTAAGTACACCATCTCCTGCATCATCGATGCATGGGGAACTATATGTCACATGTGTAGAAGAGCATCATGAATCCTGAACCTAACAATACACCTCCATGTGGACACACATGCACTCACATCTCCAGGTGTAACTTGAAATCAACCCAGCCATTGTCCACTGCATCCTCTGAGTACGATTTGTCATGGGTATCACATTCATTACCATGTATTGGACATAGCCCATCATATATACTGTGTTGTTGTTAAATGTATATTTGGAAATCAGACATTATAATGAGGTAGACCCACAAATATGTGTTAGATCGCATATGTACACTCCTAGTACACATGTAGTAACATGTATGTGTGCAAAGTATAGCAACACATGCACATATGCAAATGGTATCACTCATTGCATGCATCACACACACATACAGACATAATGGTAACACATACGGATGTTACTGTTAAGATATGATTAAACAAGCACCTACAGGTAGCCATACCATACTTACTACATACATGCATAGCCCCTGTGACATGGTAGGTGAATCAGAGTGCACTGTCAGCCTTTCCAACAAAATCCACACATTCCTGTTATGCGTCAACATTTTTTAATCAAACAGCATTATTCCATACTCCGCAGTGGCAAACATATGACACCTGGCCCCTGTGCATCCATCACAAGTCCACAGGCCCTGTCAGGCCTCATGGGAGGAATTCGATGCATGACCGTCATGTGTCAACTTTTTTGACGCAAACACCAATACTTCTTACTAAGCAAAAAAATTACACCTGGCCCATGTGCATCAATCGCAAGTCTTGAGGGCTTGACTGCCATGTGTCCGAAAAGAATGACGCATATCAGAAACTCAGGCTGCGTAAGTGACCAAACAGGACTTCCTGGCTGCTTATATAGTATAGTGCATTCACTTTTACTTCACACTCTTTTTGTCTGAGACTGTGTGAGGGTGTGTGGAGTTAGTGGAGGACTGGTGTTGTTGGAGAGTTTTGTGTTGTGTCCTGTTGCTGTTGTGTTCTTTTTGTCTTTCTCCTCAGTCTTTTGTTGTGTTTTTGTCCTGTATTTGTCATTGCATTGTGAGGTGTTTGTCTAGGGGTAACATAGCTTGTTGGGTTACTTGGGGTTAGGTGGGGAGGTTAATTAAGGTTTATTGTATTGGTCTCTAACATTTGAAGTTTGCTCAAACTGCATAATGTCTGGGAAAGAGAGGGCAACCAAGATGGTAGCATATGAACTGGGAGGGTTCATTTGGCTGGTGCAGCATCACCTTCCAATGATGCTAGTTTTGAGTGGCTGTGTAATACAGGGCTACCCCATAGAGAAACGGACGATGCGATGGTGCAAGGTGCTCCACCACCTATACAGAATATTTGGAGTAGTCTGCACCAACCACAAGTTGAAACACCATTGAGCTGACCTCATAGCATTGGAGCAAGATCTACTTGATCACCTAGGGATTCAGATTGGTGGACCAGTTGGTATGTCCCACATTTGCATTGCAACATCCTTATTTGCATGTACATGACAGGCAGACATAAGGTTGAGTGCAGCATGTTTTGTCAAGGGTCAGGACAGGTTGTTGTGGGCCAGATTTAAGAGCCTCTAGCGCCTCCTTAGTGCTGCCATTGAGAAATTCATAAATGACGCTGAGGCAGGGCTGAAGTGCCATATTAACAAGTTAGTGCTATGTATGCATAGATGAGGGTAAGGTATGGGTAAACCTTGCACAACATGATGGCTGCGCCAGGCATAATGTATGGAAGGCGGGCATACCCTTGTAAGTGGAGATATATATATATATATATAAAGGGAGCAAGGAATAGTTTTCTATATCCTAGCACCATTTTTCCCGCACTTTGAATGCATGCTCAAAGCAGGCATTAAAATGGGGCATATCTTTTTATGTGATAGCCCCCCTATGTACTCTCCAGGAGTAGTACAAAATTTTCAGTGCCACTGATGCTGAGTACATCATTTGCGTCTATATGAAATGATGTGATTGTCCTCTCCCCTGCAACATGGTGCGCTAATTATTTAATATGGCACACACATAGTGGGGGAAAAGTGTGTGCTAAGGAGAGCAAGGACAGTTGCGAGGCAACAGGTGCAGCACCACTTTCCTTCAATTTTCCCCTTTGTGTCTTTGGCCAGTGGCATTTAAGGGAGCTAACTAGGCACTGGGTCCAGACTACTTGCACATTCCTCTTTGTGTACATTGTGTATCACATACACCCCATAATGTTTCTATTATCTGACACACCTGTGATGAATTTGTACCACAGGCCTGTCCTGTTCTACTGACAGTATGGGAAGGCCTGCATCTGCCGCAGCACTAGCACATTACTCAGAAGCCTTCACCAATGCAGGCATACTTGGACCACAGTGCAAGTGTGTCTGTGTTGAAGGAAGTGTATAAGCGCAGGTTGGTATAAAATGGTCTAATATCATGACAATGGCTGCCCACACAGTATTGGCAAGACGTCCGTAATGTTATTCAGTTAATGAGCAGGAAGGGCCAACTATGTGAACATAAGGAAACAGCCATGGCATTTTAGCACTAGTGTGTGGGGCTTGAAATGTCACACACATATTAGTGATAAGAAACAAGGATATATCAATGCATTCCTGAACACTTTGCTATGCTCACACCACCCCTGGGCAGTTGTTAGCCTTTTTGCATTGATAATGAGTAAGGTGTCTTCAACAACTGGGGCAAGGTCAAAAGCAAAGGGTGTTACAATGGGACGACCAATGCAACAACCATTGCATGCCCCTATGATACAGAATACAGTGCCATGCTGCCCCATATGGACATGGAGGTGTAACGCAACTAAACAGGTGTATGACACATCCATGTACATATGATGCAGTGAAATGCACCACTGGAGCATCATAGAAAGTGATGCTTTGGTGGTGCCAAGGTCTCCATTATCTGGCCCTTTATCTCACAGACAATTTTTCTGGCCTACCACTAAGCTGACTTTCTTACTCAGCTTAACAAGTTGAATGTGAAACTGTTGTCTATGCACACAAATGTCCAAATATCACTAAGCTATGTTTTCCTGTCACGTATTGCAGGTGGCCCTCCACCCTACACAACTGGACAAGTGTCTCGAGTTGAAGACGCCAATGCAGCCAGTAAGTGTCACCTTGTGCGTTATTTGTGTCATTCCAGGGTTTTGTGTGAGAGGGTCTGATGTGTGCAATGCAATGATGAAATGTATTATGTGACCAATGAGATGATGTCATCTGAGTTAGCATATGGACATCATGTCTGATGTTATGTTGAGCATTGAGTATGAGTTGATTGTTGCACAAGTGCCAACATGTGCTGCTATGAAATAGTCGGTGTTAGGAAAAGGAAAGCATGCCCACATATACATTAATGTCAACCACGATATGTGCCTGAGATGCTGTTTATCTGATTAGCATGCCTGTTGCCAACATGTATGTCACAGCACTTTTGACAGCACTGTGAGCCAGACGTAGCTTTCAGTTACTCAGGAAAATGTACAGATGATGTATATGTTTTGAAGGCTCTAAGAGGTTTATGTAGGAGACACTTGAACCACTGGTGCCTCACTACTCTTTGGATTTTAAGTGAGGAAGTGGTCGTGCAAAGAGACTTATTTTGCTGATCAACAGTCAGTTGAGTACACGATGAGAATACAGCTCTGCTCCAGATGGTTGTGGGACATGTCTACGGAATGTAGCAAGCTAGATGTGTGCATAAATACCAACATGGTCTACCCATCATGATATTTATGAGTGATCTTGGTCACATCACGTGTGCATAGAATGTGAATGCTGAGTGTGTACCTGGTACTTTGGAGGTATCTGACATGCATGTGCACATGTTGTTCAATAAATATAAATACTGTAGCTGCACCCAGTGATGTACCAATCTTACTGTACCTCTTAGGACACCCATATAGCCACCATGTGTGTGCTGCATTACCCAATTTGCACAACATAGCACAGGGTAAGGGGCAATAGGTACCACATCTGTAGACAACATAGATGTACTGTTCATGCTTTGGCCAAACTATATGGACACTAAGCCTGAACTGTACATGTGGGCCCATTGTGAGCAATGGTGTGCCCCCTTGTAACGCGTGCTCTGAGCAGCTGTTAACCCAAGGACACATGAATGATGATTTGCCAAACCTTAGAATTGCCAGTGGAAAGTTCCTGTCCCCTAATCAGATGACCACACACCTTGCATCCATGATGCCTGGCCAAGGCTAGATGTAGCACCAGGGGTGTCAAAGTGATGGTTTTCATACATTGCACCACATACTGACAATGGCACAGGGATTCTCGACTTGTAGGGCCACTTGATTTTAACTAGTGTGATGACACAAATGTTGAGCAAGGATGCAGTAGTCCACCTACCTCTGAGCTCTGACGGTCAACAATGGATAGCCGTTACCCCAGAGACATGTACATGATGCTGTAGATGGCTAGTAGGAAGTTAGTATAGATTTTGGAGTTTGCCACTGTTGTGGAATGTGTGGTGGACAGCATATGTAATCTGAAGATGCTGTATACATTACATGTCTGTTCTACCTCCACCCAGTGCTATATTTAATGCTGTGTTTGCCTCGTGTCTCAGCTGCCAATATGACCCCAGCTGAGAAACATGTTTTTTTGAGGAGAGGGCTGACAGGTACAGGTATATAATGGAGGTACAGGCTGGGTACCAAAGGATGGAGAAGAAATATAGGAGGAAGAAATCCACTGGGGCTTGGGGTGCATTTTCTAATGGAGGACCTCTGCCACAGCCCACAACTGTGCAGGCCATCTTGGGAAAGAAATCTGGGATCAAGGGGGCCTCTGCTGGTCCTACCCCCTCCACATCTACTGCACCAATCCACAGCCAGGCATCCCCACAGCCACCTACTCCAGCCACAACCTCAAACTTCAAGGCCAACATGAGAGAGGACATTGCAGCCATGATGGCAAGATTAGAAAAGTTGGAAAGAGACAATGTCAGGAATTACAAATTACTTCAGTACTGCAAGAAGAAACTAAAGACGTTATAATCTAATTGTGCCACAACCTCCCAGTTTCTTCTCTCTCCCTTTTACTAATGTAAACCATTTTAGTGGGTTTTAGGCGGGCAGTGTTAAGTTAGTAAAATAATGTACTTTAGGTGTAGTTTAGTATAAGTATAGTTGGGGGTGGCTTTTAGTACTTTTTTTTATTTTCAGGGTGTTAGGTGGGGGTTATGTTGGGGTTTCCATGTTCATGGAAAAAAAAAAAAAACGTACAAAAAAGATATCTTTGTTTAGGGAACAGGTTAAGTTAGCCTTAGTTTATGTTATCCTACTCGTGTCTTGTCTCATAACGGGGGTGAGGGGACAATGATTAGAGTGTGGTGTTACATGTTTAAGATAAGTTTAGAATAGGATAGATAGGTGTAGGTATAAGTGAAGGTAAGTTAGTTTAGGTTAATTTAGTGTAGGGTCGTATATTGGTTAGGTTTTGAGATGATGGTATTAATATGTTTTAAAAAAATCCTGTTAGTATTAGAAAATAATCTCTCCATGTTGATTGAGTGCCTAGGTGTTCTCATGTGTGCATTGGCCAAGTAGGAGGAAATGTTTAGGGTATGCTTTCTGTCTTTATTTCCATGGACGACTATGTGCATTCCCCTTGAGCTGTCAGATTGGCTGCTCAGTGAAATCATCTACTCAAAACATTTGTCATACACAGTTCCAGCCATTCAAATTGTGTATGTATACAGAATCATGGACAGGTAAGGATAGAACTTCAGCTGTCATTGCTGGGGTCAGGCAGAATTATTGGTGGAAAGTGTGGCACATATGAAATCAGCCATTTTAGGGTCTGTATCCTGCAAAACTGACAGTTACACTTCACAGGTGAAATGCACCTCTTCTGAACCACACATATTAGTTGTACTGGTGCTCTCATCTGGGTAAATTACCATACATTTGGTTCTGACCCATACATTCCATATGTCAAAGTCCATGGATATATGTTCAATACATGTATTTAAGGCTATGTAAGTTGGTTGTAGCCCACAACTCCATCATTCACCTTTTTCATGTTAGGATCCTAATGTGTGGCTTTGTGTCTGACAGTAAAGAACATGTAATTAGGTTCAGTTCTCAATGACATAGCTTCAGAGAATGCATACATCTAGCTGAGTTGATGGATCACAGTAAACGTTGAAATGTAACATGTGAACAAGGTGACTTATTTACAGGTACAAGGGTATGTTACAATATATTGGGGGTCATTACAACATTGGTGGTAAAAGCCGCTTACCGCCGTGCAGAAGACCGCCAATACACCGCCGCAGCCGCGGAATTCCGCCACAGCTATTATGACCCACATCCCGAAATCTGACAAAATTCAGACACCCACAAAAGTTCGCCACACCAAAGGTCAGTGATAAACTGGCGAAAACAAAACCTCCACCGTCACGCCAACAGAAATACGCCCACGCAATCACGACCCACGAATCCACGCGGCGGTCTTTCAACCGCGGTATTCCATTGGCGGTACACACCGCCGCGCTCAAAATACACACACATTTACAAAACACTACCACATTGGACATTTCGAAATATACACACCTGATACACATACACACACCACTCCCACACACCCAATACAATATAAAACACACACCCACATCACCCACAAACCCCTACTACCAAAAATTCCGAAAGAAGGCCAGAGAGAGACACCACCATCCACAAACTAGCAGCCACAGGCACACAACACCATCACCCACACAACTTCCACGCACCTCACACAACACACAACTACATATCACCACACTTATCACCACACACACCACTCCACACATCACCTTCACCACCCCATGGCACGGCAAAGACACCCCAGGTTCTCGGAGTAGGAGCTCAGGGTCATGGTGGAGGAAATCGTCCGGGTAGAGCCACAGCTATTTGGATCACAGGTGCAGCACACCTCCATAGCTAGGAAGATGGAGCTATGGCGAAGAATAGTCGACAGGGTCAACGCAGTGGGACAGCACCCAAGAAATAGGGATGACATCAGGAAGAGGTGGAACGACCTACGGGGGAAGGTACATTCCGTGGTCTCAGGACACCACATTGCGGTACAGCGGACTGGTGGCGGACCCCCACCTCCTCACCAACAACTAACAACATGGGAGGAGCAGGTCTTGCCGATTGTGCATCCTGAGGGCCTCGCAGGAGTCGGTGGAGGAATGGACTCTGGTAAGTCAAACCTTTAACTATCATATCCCCCACCCTACCTGCATGCTATCACAGACCCCCACCCTCGCCCCCTCCCCTATCACTCCAACTCCTCACAAATGTACTAATAACACAAACCACACATCCCAACACCAATCCCTGCATGACACAACAAAGCATGGACACCCATCACTAAAGCATATCCACTGCACATACCCATAACACCCCCCTCAACCATCATCACACAAGCCCCCACACAGGAATGCAAGCACTGGGGTACACGGTCACTCACCCATTGCACACCATGACACACACAGATGCAATAATCATGCTTTTACACCCCTGCAGGACCACTACCCAACGTCACCAGACAGGAGGGTCCAGACATCTCCACCCCACCCACAGAAGAGGCCCACAGTGATGACAGTAGCTCTGTCCAACTGGATCTAGATGACCAGCCCGGACCATCGTGGGCCTCGGGACAGTCAGTTCCCCTCACACAGGCACAGCCCACCACAGACCTTCCACCCTCTGGTAACACCAGCACAGCACCCACCCAGCGGGCCCATACCTCCGTCCCCAGGACACGTCAATCAGCTGTGTGTCCACCACTATAGGGAACCCAGGATAACCCACCACCCCAACAACAACAGGGACCTGGGGGCAGTGGCAATGGGCACACGGTCCAGGGGATGGAGGCACAGGAACACAGGGGAACTGGGAGGGCTGCCGTGCGACAGGGGGCGGACAGGCCAAGGGAACCCACTCTCCACGAGGCCCTCTCCTCCATCATGGGAGCATACCACCACTCCCAGGAGACGATGGCAACGGTACTGGCCAAGTTTCAGGAGACCCAGCGCATGCAGGAGGAACAGTATTTGGGCTTCAGGGAGGAACTCAGAACCATCAGCTCCGCCCTGGGCACCATCATAGGGGCCAGGAGGGACACTGTGGCACTACAAGGGGCCCCTGACACTAGCATGGACGATGAACTGCCCACCACCTCTGCCGGCGCTAGTGGACAGGAGGCACCGCCACAGGACCACCACACCAGCACCCCCCCCCTGCAGACGGAGAACCACCCCACAAGCGTTCCCTGAGCTCCAGGAACAAGACAGAGCACAATGCCAAGACCCCCGCCAAGAAATGAGACCACCCTGATTGTCAAACCACTGTCCCACTTTGTAACCCTGTCTATATTGGAAGTGCCCCAGCTCCACTTCCTATGCCCATATGGGCAATGCACCTGTGAGACTAATAGACTGGACTCTGCCATGGACATTCCTCCACCATCACCCCTCACCATTTTACAACCCCCTCCAATATTGAGCACTTCAATAAACACCCTTGAAGCACAAAACAATCTGGAGTCAGTCTGTGATTTTGAAATTGAGTATTAGCAATGACAGTGACAAAATGATTTTTCAAATGTAATGTCAACATACCTATGTCACACATCTCAAGTCCATGCGGAATCTAAGCAGATGACACACGTTGGAAACATCACATGTGAAACCGTAAGGAAAAATGACAACTCAGTGACCATACACTGTTTGAAATCGAAAGACAGGATAGAGGTAGAAGTGTTAAAGTACTTGTAGTAGGCAGGAATGTTTTCTCACCTGTGTGTCACTGGAAATATTGCTGGATGACTGAGTCCCTGTTGTCAATGTCTTCTTCCTCTGCTTCCTCCTCATCACTGTCCACAGGCTCCACAGCTGCCACAACACCGCCATCTGGACCATCCTCCTGCAGAAAAGGCACCTGTCGTCGCAAAGCCAAGTTGTGAAGCATACAGCAGGCCACGATGATCTGGCACACCTTCTTTGGTGAGTAGAATAGGGAACCACCTGTCATATGGAGGCACCTGAACCTGGTCTTCAGGAGGCCGAAGGTGCGTTCGATCACCCTCCTAGTCCGCCCATGGGCCTCATTGTAGCGTTCCTCTGCCCTGGTCCTGCGATTCCTCACTGGGGTCAGTAGCCATGACAGGTTGGGGTAACCAGAGTCCCCTAATAGCCACACCCGATGCCTCTGGAGTTGACCCATCACATAAGGGATGCTGCAATTCCGCAGGATGTAGGCGTCATGCACTGAGCAAGGGAACATAGCATTTACCTGGGAGATGTACTGGTCTACAAAACATACCATCTGTACATTCATGGAATGATAACTCTTCTGGTTCCTGTACACCTGTTCACTCCTGTGGGGGGGGGACAAAGCTACATGGGTCCCATCAATGGCACCTATGATGTTGGGGATATGTCCCAGGGCATAGAAATCACCTTTCACTGTAGGCAAATCCTCCACCTGAGGGAAAACGATGTAGCTCCGCATGTGTTTCAGAAGGGCAGACAACACTCTGGACAACACGTTGGAAAACATAGGCTTGGACATCCCTGATGCCATGGCCACAGTTGTTTGAAAAGACCCACTTGCAAGGAAATGGAGCACTGATAACACCTGCACTTGAGGGGGGATTCCTGTGGGATGGCGGATTGATGACATCAGGTCAGGCTCCAACTAGGTACACAGTTCCTGGATTGTGGCACGGTCAAACCTGTAGGTGATGATCAAACTTCTTTCCTCCATTGTCGACAGATCCACCAGCGGTCTGTACATCGGAGGATGCCGCCATCTCCTCACATGTCCCAGCGGACAGTGCCTATGAAGGACAACAGCGACCACAGAGTCAAACAACTCAGAGGTATGTACCCACAGTCTACACAGAACACCATTCATACACAAAATGTGGCCTTATTTGTGTTGTGAGACCAGGCCTAGGTATGTGTGACGCAGTTGGTAATTAGGCCATGTGGGCCCCTGAAATGGCGGCTGCCTGACCTCTAAAGTGGGACAATGGGATGTGAGGTAACTGCGCTGGCGTTGTACACCGTCGCGGTAGGCGGTCGCAGACCGCGGCGCAATACTTCATTGGTTAACATTGCACACTATGGGTCCCAGGAGCCAATGACGATGTATGCCGGCGGTGATGGTACGCACCGCCGCAGATGTGACCGCCGCAGACGTGACAGCCATTTTCTAGCTGTTGAATCACTCGATACCTGATCTTCGACAGGAGAGGACCTACACTGCAAGTGCTGCTGTGACCTCTGTCTGGAAGAGACAATGGCTTGTGCGTCTGGGGAAAGGGCCCCTGCCTTCACTGCAGAGGAGTTGGAGAAGCTCGTCGTTGGGGTCCTCCCCCAGTACACGCTACTCTACGGTCCTCCAGACCAACAGGTAAGTACACAGGGAGCATGTTGTATGGGCTATGCCTGTGTGGAGAGGGCTGGTTGTAAGAAGGAAGGGGGCAGAGTTCTGCGTGCATGAAGGACTGTGAATGCATGTGCCACATGGCAAGGGTAGGGATGTGGGCCACTCACTTTGACGATGCAGTTGGTAATGACTTCTCTTCTTCGCCTGTACATGTCATGTAGGTCAGCACCCACCAGAAGAATGATATTTGGCGTGCCATCGCCAAGGACGTCCGGACTCTGGGGGTCCACCACAGACGGAGCACCCACTGCCGTAAAAGATGGGAGGACATTTGCCGCTGGAACAAGAAGATGGCGGAGGCTCAGCTAGGGATGGCCTCCCAATGTGGGAGGGGTGCCCGTCGAACCATGACCCCCCTGATGTTCTGGATCCTGGTGGTGGCCTACCCGGAGTTGGATGGGCTCTTGAGGGCATCACAGCAGACACAAGAGGGTGAGTACATTCTCGTTCAGCTGACTTTGCGCGCAGTGAAGGTGTATGGGTGGGGGAGGAGGGCTGTGGGCTTCCCTAGGCCAGGGCGAGTTCAGTAGGCTAGGCCCCTCCGTAAGGCAGGCCATGTGGCACCCCACCCCACCTCTATAGAGTGCCAAGTACAGGTATTCACGCCCCTGTGTCATCTATGTGTGCAGATGTCGTCCATAGCCTTGTAGGCCATTTCCCAGGAATTGCATCTGTAGAGCCCATCAGCGCGACGTAGTGCAGGGGGCTGCTGTGTCTGTATTGTCCACCAACGGTAGCGGTAAGCCATGCACTCAACCTGTTTTTTTTTGTCGTCCCCCCCGTTTTTGTGGTCTCCCTGTTCTTGTGTGCATTAGCATCATCAGTCGGAGGTACAGTGGCACTGGAGCACGAGGGAGCTGCATCCCACATGGCCATGGAGGGCCACACTACGGACTCAGAATACAGTGGGATGGAGGGCGAGGGGAGCACCACGGCGGTCACAGGATCTGCAACCAGCGACATGGACTCATCCTCCGATGGGAGCTCCCTTGTGGTGGTGGCAACATCTGTGCTCCCCACTTCTACAGGTACAGCCACCACCCCCCTACCAGCACCGCCCTCAAAGCAGCCCCTCAGCCTTCGCCCCGTGCCCGCTCACCCAGGAGGGTGGGCATCACCTTCGCCCCAGGCACCTCAGCCCCTGCCACCTCTGCTGCCCTCTGTGAGGAGGCCATTGACCTCCTCAGGTCCCTCACTGTTGGGCAGTCTACCATTTTTAATGCCATCCAGGTTGTAGAAAGGGAGTTGCAACACACAAATGCATTCCTGGAGGGCATTCATTCTGGTCAGGCTGAACTTCATCGAACCCTTCAAACTCTGGCCTCAGCACTGATGGAAGCCATTGTCCCTGTGTCGAGCCTCCCCCCTCCAACTTCCTCCACCCAGACCCAATCCCCTGTACCTCTGCCTATCCCAAGCACACCATCAGACCAGCCTGCACACACCTCACCACACAAGGGAAGCTCAGGCAAACATAAGCACCACACATCCAACAGGCACTCACGCAAGTATCACACACATACAGACACACCAACATCCACTGCCAACATCCACTGCCTCCACTGTGTCCCCCTCCTCCTCGTCTCCCTCCTCTACACTCACACCTGCATGCACTACCACTACAGCCACTATGTCCCACTCCAGCACACCCACCACCACAACCCGCTCACGTGCAGTCACCACCCCCACTACCACAGATGCCCTTGTAGCTGCAGAAAATGCAGAGCGCAGAATTACTGTCTAGGGAGGGGAGGCAAGGACTTACCTCCTCCAAATTTGGACAATTGGACCACTGGACAGTCTGACACCAACCATTCATACAACACAGTCAAACTTGTTAAATGGTGAGATTGTAGCTACTTGTACAGCTGCACAAATTATGGTCACAGACATGCCCCTTGTGTTTTATGATTTCACTTTTTGCCCATTCCCACATGGCGCTTGGAGGTGTGCAGAGTTGTTGTTGGTCCACCCTGTGCGGTTTGTGTTCCACAGGTTGCACACTTAGGGACTGATTTTTCTCAAGAGGCACAGCTCTGTGCAGCAGCAATATATGTTGCACGGCGCTGCACCAGTTTTAAAACGCAGAGATGCACCATGTTTACTGGAATATGACACACCCCTGCGATTGCCGCTGCACAGATCTGTTCTCCCTGCACCAAAGCAGGCATTGTTGCACCATGATGAAGGGGTGACTGCATTGAGGGGATAGATTGTTTATATGCAGGGAGGTGCCCATTCCTACACATGTACAAGCAGTTATGGCAAGGTGGCATTTCAATGGGTGCTGAAGGATGCAGCACATATGAGAAAGGCAATGACACAAAGAGGAAGGAAAGCATTTTGCCTTGTTGCACCATACTGTCACCGCATCCGGGGAGGTATTGACTTCAGTCCCAGTCTCTGATGAACATGTTGTGTTGGATCTGGGGTAATGACAATATGCAACTTGTGTTTTTGTGCCACAGCCGCAGCCACACTAATTTCACGTCCCTTCAAGGCAATGTGCTGCTTATTTATATGGTGGTGTAAAGCCATAGTTCGTGGTTTATGGCCACATTGTGTATTTTGAGTGCATTATGCAACCAGAGTGTTAGTATTAGTGTGGCTTGGGTGGCGATGGGGCATTTTGATTCAGGGCCTACGTGTCCTGATGCAATCCTTTAGCATGCATTGAGTGTGTCCTGTGTGCCTCCCCCTTCTGCCATTTGTGAGGTTCCAGATAGTCCCACCTGCAACTTACCCTGCATTTGTGGTAGTTCTTGGTAGTCTGTGCTATCCTATCCTGCGATTCCAGTGACCAGTTCCTCCGGGGTGACCGATGCGACCATCTCCTTCAGCTTATCCAGGTCATCCTCTGTTGCGGGACTTCCACCTCCAGTCTGCAGTGCTGCTTTCGGTTCCTGGCTAGTTTCTCCATAGTTCTGTGCTTGCAATTGTGCCAGCGCTTATTGCAAATGGTGGCAGTCCTCCTCACCTCTGCCACACTGTTGACTTTGTCTAATATTGCCTACCACATGGCCTCTCTTCTACCTATTGGCAAATCAAAGGTGAGGAAGAGCTGATGTTGGTGCTCCGTCAGCTCTCTGACCAAGATGTCATGCTCCTCCTCAGTGAAGCAACACTTCCACTTCCCCTTCTCCTTCTCCTGGGACTTTTCTGGATCCGCTCAGTTGGTGCTTGGTTGATTTGGATCTCCATGGGGTCTTTCCTGGACTGCATTCTCCATCATGTGTCCTCTAATTTTTTCTTGCTCACGCATTTCTTTTTTATGCTAATAAGGTTAAATATGGCACTAACCACTTTCGCTTAAAAAAACATTCTGCAAAACAGTCTAGCACCACTTTTACAGCATTAGCGTAATTTTTTCTTACGCCATGTTGCAATGGCTAGCGTCATTTATTTTTGGCGCTAACCATTCCTTGATGACATTGTGCATCATTTTTTAAATATGGTGCCCTGATGGAGTAAGGGAATGACGTTAGCTTGTGTTAAAAACTTTTGTCATTGGGCTATACCTGATCTACATTTGGGTGACATGTGTGCTTAATTTAGGCTCTTTTTGCTCTGATTCCCATCTTGGGATACTTATTTGTTACGAAGCTCCCTAATTTCCTCATTTAACGCAGTATCCTCAGTAGAAAATGCTTTCAGTTTTCCACTTCGATTCCATCAAGATGGTGTTTAGATGTGCCACACCTTAGTCATGAATTCAGAATGTTAGTACTTTAATTGCAAATTCAAACACTATAGTAAAGCTGCTGTTTACCAGGAAGTAAACTGGCAGCCTGCTCCTGTTGTTGAAAGTACATTTCAGTCTGCATGTCAGAATGTTTTAATGAAATAGAAGAGGAAATTATTTGAGAGCTCACTTAAAACATGTCCTAATTTTTCTGTCTACAACACTAACTATAATTTCTATGACAGAATGACCCCTCTCATTTTGTTCCTTTCTAAATTAAACATTTTAAGTTTTACCCGTTTAATACAATCTGGATGGCTTCAGGTATGCCACACTTTTGTCATAAGTAAGACTGCTGACACTCTAGTTGTTCTTTAGAACACTCTGGGAGGCTACAGTGGAACACAAGAGAATCACCTGAAGGCTGTTGGAAGTACATATTTCACTGAGAATGTCAGACCTCATTTACATATGGCTGAGAAAGATAGCATGAATTTACTGAAAATCTTCTCTCATTTTTGTTTCCAGGAGCACCTACTATAACCTCTATGGGAAAATCATAAGAAAACAGTTTACTCTCAAACACACCAAAATTCCTCAAATCCGCATGGCACCATTAACAAATGATTTATATTACAGCTTAAATCTGTTATCGCCTTTTATGTGATCTATTTTTTGTAACCTGCAAAATCATTCACTACAATCGATTTCATTGGGTGCTATCTTGCATATTGGTCCCAGGGTGGCCTGCCAGCACTTTCTGGTTGAAGTGCTGACAGCCAATCAGAACTCACCATGAAATCGGACTAAGGCTCTGCCCTGATAAACAAATTTGGATTTCCTTTAATAGCTCGTTAATTACTGCACAGATTTACAACAAATATCTAAAAGAATGCTCTGTGGACCAAAAGCAAACATTTTTACCAAATTTGGTGTATTTCTGCCTAGGGGTTCAGACTGCAGGCGTGTCTAAAAAGTCAGTGGGAATCAACATGGGAAATACACTTTTATTGAGGCCCACTTTTTCTCGGGCCCCGTGTTGGAAAGTGGATTGTTAATAAGGTAGGTAAGTACATTTTGACCCAAACTTGGTTAAAAAACCATGGCAGTCTGACTTTGCACTTCTTAGACCACAAATGCAGTCCCAAGTTTGAGGCTCACATGGATAATGTAAATCCTCCATATACCAAAACACTATTTATTAAGTTTAGACTAGGGACTCTTCCGCTTAAGTCATTTACAGCGCAATGGAGATCGGAGGACTGCAATTCAATATACTGCCATCACTGTCAAAAGACAAAAGAGTCACTTGCGCACTTTATGTTTTTCTGCCCTAGATATCTGGTACCCAGGAAAAAGTGGATTGCTCCCTTATGTAGGGAAATTGGAATAAGGGAATGGAATACGGCATTACGACTCCTAACAACTGATACAAGTGATAAAATAGTTTTCTCTGTGGTGGGATACCTACGAAGTGCATGGTCAATAAGAACAAAAGAACTATTATAAATGTGTAATCCCAACACATTGGTTTTAGACCATATTCATTTAATATATCAGTTTTCAATTGGATTAAGCTATAGCCTTAATGGTCTGGACTTTTAGTTAAAGAATAATGATGATTTGCATGTTTTATAAATTTGTGACCATAACTTTATTTAGGGGTTTAAAAAAAAAAAAAAAAAAAAAAAGAGATAAATGAAAAATTGGTCCTCCAGCGGCGAGGGTTTTTGAACTAAAACTTTGATAATTACGTGCTTTTAATAATTTGGTTTTAGATTATAATTAATTAGTCTGATAAATTTTAATTGATTGAACCCAAATTCTAACGATCTAATATTTTTATATGTCTTGAGATTTCGTAAAAACAAAAATGTTTAAAAACAATATTATCTACACATTTTAAAAAATCTTAAAGTGCTATGTTTCTTAATCATGTTATGTTTTGTCTACTTTTATGGCTTACAGCCGAAATAAAGAAAGATTGATGACCTACCCTTGGCAATAGGCCACTGATCCCCACCAGGTCCAGTCAGGTCTCAATAAATTAATCCCAGCTCACCCCTTTGTAACTTGGCAACAACCGACAAGGCTTAATTTAGGAGACAGGGTGTGTAAAGCAATTAAAAATCACAAAACAGTAAATGAGTAAAACTCAAAACACCAGTGGAAGAGATCTCGTTCACCTGAATTGGGTGAAAGTGCCTACTCCCACCCTCAAGGTCACCAGCTTACCATGGTCCTGTCTCCCAGCCCAATGCTAGGAGGACTTCATCATCTGAGGAGTCCTCCTCCATGACTACACTCGACAGCCCAGTGCTAACCACCTTCTTTGGAAAGGCTACATCTCCTCTGAAGTTACATGTCAGCTGACAGTCAAAGCAGGCCTTGTTGTCAAAGAGCTTCTTTAACCCTGGGTCTAAGAGTGGGGCTTACTCTTCTCCTTCTTAGGGATCTGGGGTACAGAGTGAGTCTCTGTGGTATGCCTACCACCTCCTTCTTTAGGTTTTTGGGTACCTGACCCCCCCAGTTCTTTGAGTCTCTCCCCTGGGACTTGACAACTACTCTGATTCTCAACCACTCATCAGCTGCCTCCCCAGATCTGTGGGTTGGTCAGCTTAGAGTCCACTAGATGCTGGCCTAACCTCTCTGAGATACAAATTGGTCAAGATGTGCTCGCTCATGATCATATTGTATAGTTCATCAGAAGTATTTACTTTATTACCCTGTATCCAGCCCTCTAGTGCCTTAGCTGAGGTGTTTGCAAAGTAAACCCAAGACTGGGTATTGTCCTTCTGGGTGTTCTTAGACTTCAACCTAAACTGTTCTTGGGTGAGACCAAACGTCTGGATGAGGCACTTTTTCATATTGGGATAGGACTTTGTCTCATCCTCCCTTAGGGTTAGGAGCCTATCCCTCCCAGATACTGGAATCAACTCCAATAAGAGTGAACCACAATACTGAGGCTTAACCATCCTCATCCTGAGAGCCTTTTCAAAGCTTTCAGTCACTTTTCTATGTCACCCACCTCTTGATAAATAGAAGCAACCAACCTTGAGTACGATCAGGCATAACCCACCACCCATGGACACCTGAACGTCTTCTTCGCCAACACCTTCTCTTTGTTCACACCTTGCTCATTTCTTCTTGTCTAGGGCCAACTTCTCTGCCTCCAAAGCTATAAGGGCTACTTGGGCCTCAAGTTCCCACTCTCTGAGGTCCAGCTCTGCTTCTTCTTGGGCTGATACCACAGACCATCCCTTCCCACTAGCTCTAGATTGGGCCCTAACCACTGAAGTAATGGAAAGGAGATGACCCTCCTCCTGCTGGAGGTTAGAGCATACATCTTACCCCTCCCTTCCTATCTTTGAAGCTTTCTCTGACTCCACCTGCACTGCATAGGCTTCAAGGGACTGAATCATTACACTCTTCCTAAGGTTGTTAACAGCAGGCAATCCCCTCCTTCTACACTGCACCCTAAACTCGGCTGCAGTGAGTGTGGGTAGGCTAGCCCAATTGAGCTTCATGTTATCCCTAGGTTTTTGTGTCACTTAAAAAAACCTTGACACCAATTGATCAGAACAATTTAGAAAAAATCAAAAATGAAGTAATTAAAAAATAGTCCAAATTTGAAAAATCCAAAATAATTTTGCTCTAGATCAATTTAGAAGATTTTTAACTTGCTTCACTTAAAACTGTATTGTGATATTAAACACATTTACTGGATCCCACCACTGAACACCAAAAATGTGGAAAGTGGATTATTGGTAAGGGCAGGTAAGTTCCTATATTTAGCAATAGGCTGTGTGTAAAGCATTTAAAAATCAGAAAACAGTAAATAAGTTAAGCACAAAGCACAATAAAAATCCATTCCAATTCATAAAATTAGATTATGGGGGTCATTCTGACCCTGGCGGTCTTTGATCGCCAGGGCGGAGGACCGCGGGAGCACCGCCGACAGGCCGGCGGTGCTCCAATGGGGATTCCGACCGCGGCGGTAAAGCCGCGGTCGGACCGGCACCACTGGCGGGGTCCCGCCAGTGTACCGCGGCCCCATAGAATCCTCCGCGGCGGCGCAGCTTGCTGCACCGCCGCGGGGATTCCGACCCCCCCTACCGCCATCCAGATCCCGGCGGTCGGACCGCCGAGATCCGGATGGCGGTAGGGGGGGTCGCGGGGCCCCTGGGGGCCCCTGCAGTGCCCATGCCACTGGCATGGGCATTGCAGGGGCCCCCGTAAGAGGGCCCCTACATGTATTTCACTGTCTGCTGCGCAGACAGTGAAATACGCGACGGGTGCAACTGCACCCGTCGCACGGCTTCCACTCCGCCGGCTCGATTCCGAGCCGGCTTCATCGTGGAAGCCTCTTTCCCGCTGGGCTGGCTGGCGGTCTGAAGGCGACCGCCCGCCAGCCCAGCGGGAAAGTCAGAATTACCGCCGCGGTCTTTCGACCGCGGAACGGTAACCTGACGGCGGGACTTTGGCGGGCGGCCTCCGCCGCCAGCCAAGGTCAGAATGAGGGCCTATATGTTTATCTTTCAAATGACAAAAAACAACAACAAAAATCCAATAAAGGGAACCGGAGATATGAATTTTTAAAGACTGATTTTAACGCCAATCTGGACATTTGGTCACACTCGACCAAGGCAAAGTCAAAATTTGTGGCTCACCGCGATGGAGCCCTGCACAGTGAGTGGGAGGCCTCGGTTAAAGCTTTACCTCCGGACTTGGGGGGTCATTCTTACCCTGGCGGTCCGAGACCGCCAGGGTAAGGGACGGAGGAAGCACCGCCAACAGGCTGGCGGTGCTTCTGGGGCAATTCTGACCGCGGCGGTAAAGCCGCGGTCAGAAAAGGGAAGCCGGCGGTTTCCCACCGGCTTCCCGCTGCCCCTGTGAATCCTCCACGGCGGCGCTGCAAGCAGCGCCGCCATGGGGATTCCGACCCCCTTCCCGCCAGCCTGGTTCTGGCGGTTTTCACCGCCAGAACCTGGCTGGCAGGAACGGGTGTCGTGGGGCCCCTGGGGGCCCCTGCAGTGCCCATGCCACTGGCATGGGCACTGCAGGGGCCCCATAACAGGGCCCCACATTGATTTTCAGTGTCTGCTTGGCAGACACTGAAAATCGCGACGGGTGCAACTGCACCTGTCGCACACCAGCAACTCCGCCGGCTCCATTCGGAGCCGGCTTCCTTGTTGCTGGTGCTTTCCCGCTGGGCGGGCGGGCGGCCTTTTGGCGGTCGCCCGCCAGCCCAGCGGGAAAGACAGAATGACCGCCGCGGTCACGGTCTTCTGGCGGTTCCCGCCAGGCGGGCGGCGGCGGCCGCCCGCCATAGTAGAAATGACCGCCTTGATCTTTTTCTTGAAGATTATTTGGACCGGGACAAAGTCACTAGTTGAATCCAATCTCCCTGGAGCCCTCTCGGATGCGTGTCACAGGAGACCATAGTCAAGGATTCCATGTTCAGACTTAAATGATTTTTGGTGATGGAAATATTCAGCCAGGACCAATTTGAAATTGAAGCCGACCTTCGTGGAGCCCTCCTCGGTGAACTTTTTACATTCGACATAAAAACGTTTTGGGAGTTTTTTTCTCTCCAACGTCAGACAACCCTCCACAGAAAGCAAGTTTCATGTCAATGTTGTTGTATTGCCTTTCCACAAGCCCCCATTGAAATCCTGGTAGTCTGGGGCTCTAGAGATTTCCGGGGGGGGGGGGGCTGGACCTACAAGTCAGGACAGATTGCGCTCAACGTAAGCTGGCATGACTCACAACATCGGGTTGATCCACTTATGGAGCTATTTTTCAAAGTTGCTCCAAACTTCTCCAAACATCTAGATCTTCTTCCAGAAGTTCTTCTAAGGTTCTTTAGGTGCCCAGATCTCACCCCAATGTTGTAGAAGCTCTGAGGTGCTCTTTGGGGGTTAGGACTCCAACTCCCAGAACACACCTGGTTGAAATCCAAAAATGACCACTGGTTAGCTAGTCGGTTTCCTCATGGCTTGATGCAGGAGACTCTGGTCAGCTATTGTCTACCTGTAGCATACAGGGAGTCCCTTCTTGAAGCAGTAGAGTCCAGGCAAAGTCCTTTTAGTGGTGAAGGCCTAGTGTTCAGCTGGTGCAGTACTTCTTGGTGCAGTGTCCAGGTGTAGGTCAGGGGTCCAATAGGGCAGTCCTTCTTTTTCTTTTCTTGTTCCAGTAAGGATCTGCAGTGGGGTGCAGCTCTGCTAGTTTTATCCTTACTCCTGGTGTGGAAAGCAGGGGGGGCTCTGTCCAATCATGTGCACACAACTACCCTCTTGAGTGACCACTTCCTGGGAAGTGTGGCAAAGTCCATTCTCAAGGAGCAACATTCCTCTAAAGTCCAAGATGGCAAAATGTCAGTATTAGAGTTGAGGTCTGGCTGAGCCCACTCACTGGTGTAGCCAAGCTTCCCTTAACACACCCCTTCGTTAATCTAATCATGGGGCACCTGGCTGTTTGGGTTTGCAGGAAATGGGGGAAGTACAGTGGCTGTCCCACATGTCTTTCCCTCTTTTGAAGGCCAGTTTGGTTGCTCTCCCCCATCCTGTTCTACCAGCTGCTGATGCAGACCTACTCCGACCAATGCTTCCTTTCTTTCAGCCCAGGCCACTTCACATCTCATCAAGGCTGCCTGGCTCAGGCTGCCAGAGGCTGACCAATCAGAGAAGGGCACTGCAGAGCAAAAACTGGTAACTTTTAGGAAGAGTTCTAAAACTTTTTCTAGATACAGGTTATACTACATTCAGCAGTGGCAAGTTGTTTGATTTATTGTAACTTTTAGTTTGATACTAAACATGTCATATCTTGCTCCTTCCTACGGAAAATACGACTTATTTTAAAATAAACTCTCTACATGTTAGCCTATGGAGACGATTCACTACAATGGAGAAAATGAATTTAGCTATTTGTCCCTAGCTAGGGCTTATAAAACATATTTTATAAAGTCCCTGCTTAGAGTTACACTGCTCCCAACCATGGGGGCACTTAAGACATGCCTTTGGGGTGGCTTATATGTAAAAATAAGGTAGCTTAGGACTTTGGAAGTTCTTTCAATTCTAAAGTTGAATTTGGGGTTAGGTTTAACTTAGAAGCAGCCAGCAAGGCAGGCTACCTTTAAAATGGCACTGGGGACCACAGCAGTGTATCTATGGTGTAATACCTATGATGCGGTCCCTAAACCTACATGCCCTACCATATACTAGGGACTTATAGGTAGGCTGGTACAGCCAATTATAATTAGCCTAATTTGCGTATCCATTCTAACCAGAGCAAAGGTCCTGGGACTGTTTAGCAATGCCCAGGGCACCACCAGAGTCAGAAAAACACCAGTATAGGTGAAAAATGGGGGCAAAAGGTTAGGTGGCTTCTGCAATCAGCCCAGTTTTTGCACAGACTCTTTTCGGATAAAAGGGCAGGTGAGGTTTCTTTATGGCAGAGTCACTCACACAGCTACTAACACACCGACTCACAGATGCACTCAGACACTCACACAGACATTCACGTACCCATTTAAAGACCCACTCAGAGACTCATGCACCCAATGAAAGAACCATTTACACACTCACCCACCCACTTACAGATCCCCTCAGACTCATGCACCCCCTCACAAACCCACTCATACACTCATGCACCCACTGACAGACCCACTCAGACTCATGCATTCACGCACAGACCCAATTAGACACTCATGCATCCCTTTGCAGACCCACTCAAGCATTTGCGCACACACTGAGATACCCACTCAGACTCTCACTCACACAGTCACACACCCATCCAAACACTTACACACCCATTGACAGAGACAGTCTCACACTGACTGTCATACCTAGAGACACCCTCTTACACCTATTCTCACTCCCACAGGGAGAGCCCCTGTGGCCAACTCCTGCCACACATGGACGAAGGCAGTGCACAGCGCAGGGTTAGTTTGTAGAACTACAATAGTACTTTATACTACAAAATGTTATTCTCGAACTTACGTGTGAAGTTTCCTTCTCTGTCTCTCCTATTTTTTCTGTACCGTGATCTCCACTCTGACTGTGTTTTTTATTATATGATGTAAGAGGGACTTAGGGCTGTGGCTAGAAAATAGGGAACACTTACAGCTAAAGGGGAGGGGTGGGGTCGGGCAGTAGCAAGGAGAGGATTACAGAAGTTTAGTGAGGGGTTCACAATGGAACGTGCAACCACACGCAACTATTCACACAATTCACTTTTAAAGTTACTATAGCCAACAAGGGACCAAAACATTAATACACTTTTCCAGGTAAGAGCTAGAGTAAGACCAGCACTACACACAGTTCAATCAATCAATAAATAACTTTATTTCAGCTAAAAGCCATAAAAGTATCCAATAAAGCAGAATATCATATTTGTACAATAAAATAGGTACAAAATAGAAGAGAAGGGTGCCATATAATACATTAAGAAGCCCTGACAATTTCTTCTAAAATAGTTTATAAAAACACACTAATATAAGAACAGTATGGGACAGGCATTAAGTTAAAAAAAAACTAAAAGCCTTTCTAACTTAATTTCACTTAATAATCTGCTTCTGCCTGAAGTGTTTTTTGTTTTGCCAATCAGTCAGCAAGATTTTCTCTAGTTCTTATAGCCCATGCACTTCTTGCGATTGCAAAAACTACCTTGTCACTTGTATCACTTACCAAAATTCGTAGGGATGTATTATATTTCCTTATCCCCAGTGATCTACATAAAGGAATAATCCACTTCTTCCTAGGGACCAAATATCTAGGGCAGAAGAATATAAAGTGTGCAAGTGTCTCTGGTTGCTCATGGCAAAAATTGCAAAAGCTCAAATTTTTATCCTCCTTACTCCACCTTACAGTTAATGTCTAGAGTGGCAAAATCCCTAGCCTGACTTTAATAAAAAGGCTTTTAATGTAGGGAAGGTTTATATTATCCATATAGGCCTCAAACTTGGGACTACATTTATGGTCTAAAAACTGTAGTGTCCTACTACCTTGGTCCTTTTTGGTCCAAGTCTGCACCAGAATCGTCTCCCAGTAGCACCGCCGTATGCGTACTTTCGCTTCCTTGGTTAAATTACAAGGATCTCTCCACACCTCCTCCATTTTAATGATTTGGCTCATCTCCCTAATGTATTTGAACCAATGAATTTTCAATGCGCCACCATCCGCTAGCAGCTCAGCTGCTGCTGCTTGATAGGTGGACAGATGTTCAGATGTCCAGAGACGGACCCAATACATGAGAGGTCTCAGGGCAATTTCATTATGGATCTCATTTAAAGCTAAATCAAATCTGAGGGGTGTGAGAGGAGTACTCATTGGCAAACACAAAAAGTTACGCATAAAGCGATTTTCTACCGTCAAACTTCTGGAATTACAGTACCTCCATAACTCAGCTCCATAAATCGAAGCAGCCACTGCCGCTGCCTTATATACTGTAATGGCAGGTGAAATTTCCCCTTCCGAGATGTTAGCAATTTTGCTCCCTATCACTGCTGACCTCTGCCGGAGGACAGACAAACTCTTTCCAATCTGTGCTGACCACTGTTGGTCATCCGCTAGTCTGATCCCCAAATAATCAAATTGGCTGACTCTCTCTACCAATTGTACAGCTATGGTCATTTCCCCCTAAATGACTTATGCGGATTAAAGGCCATAAACTTGGTCTTAGTTGCATTTATTTCAAGGCCCCTCTTGGCACAAAAGATAGAAAAAGCATCAAGTTCATTTTGGAGGCCCATTGGGGTTCTTGAGATCAATAAAGTATCGTCCGCAAACATTAAAATGGGGACAGGGACTCCTGCTAGCTTTGGGGCATCATGGTTACAATGCATCAGCTGATCTACCACACCGTTGATAAAGAGGTTGAACAGTGTGGGAGCTAAGACACACCCCTGCCTGACCCCCCTATCAACGGGTATGGCTTCTGTCAGGTCTCCACCTTGAGACCAGCGTACCTGAGTATAAGTTCCATCATGGAGATATTTTATCAATCTCAGCAATTCTTTATCAAGTTGATAGGACTCCAAGACATTCCACAACAAGTCCTGTGGGACCATATAAAAGGCGGCATTTAAATCAATAAATGCCACATACAAGTGGCTCCTATTGAATATCAGATATTTCCAGCAAAGGAGGTTGAGCCTGAACGCCTGGTCTATTGTACTCACTCCTTTCCTGGATCCCGCCTGAAAATTGTAGAGGATCTGAGAGTCCTCTATTCATGTCTGCAATCTGGTCAGGACCTGCTTGCAAAATACTTTTTGGCTCACATCAATTAAGCTTATTGGTCTGTAGTTAGTTGGTAATTCCCTTGACCCCTTTTTAAGAACAGGAACTATGATTGTTCCTTGCCATGTAGGGGGAAGCCCACCACCCCTCAGAATCACATTGCTAAGTACATTTAGATATAAAGACCAAGTTCTGATTCAGGACAAATACAAGTCACCTGGAATACTATCTAGACCAGGAGCCTTTCCTTTGCATAACGTTTGAAGAACCAGAGTAGTTTATTTTAGGGAAAAAGACTCCAAATCAAAATTAGATGAAATAGCTGACCCAGAAGTTGGTATATAAGAAATAGAAGACCCCTCTGGTGTTGGTGGAGGCCATTGATGCAGTTAATCTGAGCCGCTCTGTACAGATTTTCAAAGTGTGACACCCAGATTTCTGGCTGGATTGCTGGATAGCTCTCCACATTTTGGGAATGTCCTTTTTCTGCCACCAATTTCCAAAACAGTTTTATATCCTTCTCATGGAGAGCATCTACCAGAGCATTCCAATATTTGGTTTGCCACTCTTTTTTCGCATTTTTCAGTGTTGTTTTATATGCTGTCCTAGTTGCTCTTATCTCTCGGCGACTCCCTACCTGCAATGCTCTCAACAGCTATGCTTTGGCCTGTCGGCAGGAACTAGAGAACCATCTCAGTGGTCTATCCCCAGTTTCTACCCGCCTCCTTACTACCTGAAAAGATGGTCTTAACCGGTTGACCAAGGTACCAAGCAAATTAATCAGGTCAACCAATACAAAATCAGTATACTTCAGGGGGAGAAGAGTCGATATAACTACTTTATATATTGATATCTGGAACTTTACATCTTCTGCCACCATTTCCCATCTCACGTTTTTCTAATCGTTTGTCGCAATTAAAGTGTTACCCTTCACCCATTTAGTCAGTGTGTTACAATTAAATGTGTAAGTTAAGAAGGATATGCAGAGAGCTTGGTAGCCACTATCGTCTCATGGAGAGACAGCCAAATCAATGAGAGAGTTCCAGTGTACATCATCTACTAAAATATAATCTAAATGGCTCAAATACAGTCCTTTTCTGTATGAAGGCAACGCCAGAGTATCCGACTTCGTATTCCCATTTACTACTCTTAGCCCCATAGTTTTTATTAGGTTCTCGAGTAGATCTAATGCTCCCCCTGTTTTCTTTGTTGCGACCTGGACCAGGCCTGATCTGTCCCAGGAGTCTGCAAACTGAGTCCCTTCTTGCTGGCAATCATCCTTACAACTCAGTTGCATATTGCAGTCCCCTGCAACGATTAAGCCCTGCCCCCCTGGTAGATGGTTCAAAAGATCTGTAAGCGAATTTAGCAGAGCAATCTGTGTGCTTTGTGGGCCAGGTCTAATATATATATTTACAGGTACTATACGAGTAGGCCCCCTAGGACTGCTAAATTCCACCTTCACAACTAATATATCCCTAGTGGGGCTAAATAGCTCCTTCGCCTTGGGGAACAGATCGTGCTTTAGCCAAGTTATCAAGCCCCCTGATGCCCTCCCAGATGGCGATGGAAGCACAGCCTTCTGGAAGGTCCAGTGACCTGCTCTATAGATCATGGAAGGGGCCCATGTCTCCTGTAAAAGAATGATATGATGTTGATCTATGAAACTGCACCACTCTGGATTAGTTGTTTTTGATAGCACACCTGCCACATTCCAGGATATAATTTTAATTAGGGGATCATTACCATCCCCAATGTTTTGCAATCTCTCATTGGTCTTTTTTATAAAGGATGCTACTCCGCAGTCCCTCCCTTCTACTTGGCCATTGCAATGTGCTCCTACCTCTGCTCCCACAATGCCCAATGACAGATTACTTAGGGCACAGGGTTCCATAACCCTTTTAGTAAGTACATCATCCCTCCCTGCCTCCGCTATGGAGTCATTGCGTCAATCCACGGTTGAAGTTGGGCTACTCCTAGAGCCCCGCCTTAAGGTACATATACACAGTTAAACAATGGCATTTCAACACCCTCCTATAGAAAATAACGCTGATACGGGCTAAAAAAAAAAAGCAATAGAAAAAATGTAAATTATATTAAGGGTATGCAGGAGAGGGTTCTACTGGTCAAGTAATTTCTTCTTGGTCTGCTAGTTTGGTTGCTGCATGTGCATGTTTGGACATTATCTTCTCAATAATGAAAGGTGGCCAACTAACACACTGTTGATAGATACCATCTTGCTAGAACTCTACTTCTCATAATCTCATCAGCTATGCTCATTGTGAAAAATAGTTGACTTTGGGCCTAATTCATAAAGGCAGTCTTACTCTATTGTGTAAGTTTATGATACTTTGCTATTCATGAAGGTATTTTACTAGTAGTATCTTTACAACTCTAGAGTGTCTTCACATAAAAAGGTAGGACACTCTTATTTTTTTAGGTGCAGAGACTATGCAGTTGTTGAAATACTGATAATAAGATACCTTTGTGAATGGCAAACATTGTTACATTTTTCATTACCAACAAGCAACCACAATATCACACATCTAACACTGATGTTTTAGGGCCAAACATACTAGGATCCTAACTTAACGCATGTATTTTAGGAACACAACCATCCTTGATTTGATTTTGTTAATGTATGGCATTGGGGGTTTCTTGTAATGCATGTTGGGTTTCTCTGTCATGCAGACAGTCATGCAGACTTTTTAATGGGGTGCAGTTCTCTGTCAGGCAGGAAATGACATACAGGAAGAGGAAGTCAGCCATTTTGCTCATTCTGAGGCATACTCTCTTCCAAGCACCATTCTCCAAAATCCTACTGCTCCTTAGGGATTTCCTCCCTGTAAAATGGCTGAGAGACCTGACAAGACCCCCCTTTCTCTGAGAGTGAATTAAACATCATCACTCCAGGGGTCCCCAACAGGTACCTTTACCTTTATGGGGATTCAGAAACAAATTGAGCAATGCAGCACAGGCCCATATCTGACTGAACATCGCAAGATGCTACAGTGCTGTGAATATTCCCACACTCTGGGGGGAACTCTGTCACACGCTTCGGTAGGACCTTCATCGCTGGGCATTCAGCTACATATGCAGCACCACTCTATCAGAGAATGGATTGTTGGATACAGAGGATGTAAGTCCTCACCAAGAAATAATACCACAATTCCAAATCAGTTCCATTCAAGTCTCAATAATTTAAACCTGAGCTCAATCACTGGTAGTTGTTGCACAGAACAGACAGGCTTAGCTTAGAAGAGATGGATAAAACATTTATCAGTATCAAAGCAGATAAAAAGTAGAAAATGTAACAAAATAAAAATCCCATTCGACCTTGTATGGAACCAGAGATATGTCTTTTAGAAGTTTTAAATAATTCTAGTACCAAAAAGTGAAAAGCGTTAACCATGGATATCTGGTCACACTACACCAGGCCAAGTCAAAAGGTAGAACGACTGCCAAGGAGAGTGGGTCAGACACTGGGATCAGGTTTAGCTCAATGGAAAGTTTATTTTCTGAATCAGTAGCTTTTCTGAAGAAAAGTCCTTGTCAAGGACAAGGTGGGTTAGGCTGCAGGCTGGATCAGAAGAGGGGCTCAACGATGGCAGAAATCTGAAGTGTGGGTCCTTGGTTGGGGCCTCAGCTCTGGAGAGAAGTTTGAAGCACTCAATGTTGAAGATAGGATCAACTCAGAGTGAGCAAAGTCTAAGGATCGGGCCTAGAGAGGCATTGAAAGTGGCATGCTGCTCAGCATTGGTACCGGTGGAATACTCTATATTCAGTCTTAGAATGCTTTCTGGGAGTCAGATCCTTTCATAAGGCAAACAAGCAAGTTTAGTCCAGCCAGCAGTTCAACATTGGTGGCTGCAGCTCAATGGTGGTCCAGTGGTATTCAACTGGTTCCTTTGGAGAAATGTTCAGAAACAGTTTTGAAGTATCCAGTCTTGCAATCTTGATGGTGGAAAGAGTATACTATAACATCAGTCAAGGGTCCAGGACCTTTTTGACACAACATGGAGGTTAGAATTCAGTCTGCCAGAAGCCACCAGCAGGGGATAAGGCAAATCCAATCGAAAGTGTTCAGCTGGGCTCAGCAGATACTTGTGTTTCCTGCAGTTTTCCTGAAGCTTCACAGGAAGCTAGCCAACTAGCCCTTGGAGTCCATGTTGCTCTCCTGGCTATAATTGGGGAGAAGGTCCATCCTTTGGGGTCTCTCTCCAAAGTTTCAACAACAGGTGAAGTTCTCAAAATGCCTTCAACAGGTACAAAGTTGAAGAAGGTAGTGGGGGTGCCAGGCTTCTGAAAGTGCCAGCCTGGAGGTGAAAGCAATTCTTGGCCACTCTCAACCAATTGGGGTAAACATTTCCAGGGGTGCCCCTGTCCATTTTTGAACAACTTCCTGTGTGTTTTGCTCTACGCTATTCCAAAGTTCCCCTTTATACTTAAAGCCAACATGGCAGAACCTTTCTTCCATTGTGCAGAGCTCCCTGGGCCCACCCAGAGGTGTGACTAGAATAATGGACAAACCCTTCCCTCTGGTCACTCTAAAACCAGTTCTGGGGGCATTCAACCACTCACTGGGATTGCTGCTTAATTAGCTATCAGGACAATAAAGGGGCAGGACTAGGCGTAGTTTGCATCTGCTTGTCACAGGGTAGGCAACATTTGAAGTTTAATGAAGGTCCTGGGCAGAGCTCAGATGACCATTCTGTTGAGGGTAAAACATGTCCCCATGCCCAAGTCCTTTCTCCACTGTCTGCATTAACAGTCAGGTGATAAAGAACACTGGTTGTAAGGCACATTTTGCTTAGGCAGGAAAATGCCAGCTTTCTAAAAGTAGCATTTCAATTTAATAATGTCAAATTAAACTTGACCATTAGAGTGGAGCTCAAATTACTAATATTTTGAGTCCTTTGGTCATTGTTCTAACTATTCTTAAACTCAGGTTATATATTATAAGATGTTATAATGTATCCTGGTGTTTTCTTTTGGGAAAGCCAGCACTGCCACCCTGAAAAACAAATATGGAATTGTGTGACTGTTAGAGTATGTAAACTGTTAATATGTTGATGCACACAGCAATACATTTATATAAATGAAATAATTTGCATCACCATTATTGCATTCCCCCGTTGTGAACTTTCTGTCAATCCCAGAACATAGGTACATCGTCAAGCAGACTCTGAGACCTAAGCCTGAGGTTAATAACTGACAGGTCACAGGTGGGGTAACACTTAGTTGGAAGGCAAACATACAAACTGGAAAACTTAGATCAGATCCAATGGAGAAGCAGAGCAACACCACAATGACCCCTGGAGATTGGCCCCAAGAAACATACATGGCCGGAAGGATGTGTGCCTTCTTAAAAACACCATAAAGTTAGATGCTGTATTTGGTTAGGAACACTTAGCCATAATTAGGAACACTTAGCTAATCAGTACACTGCACACACAGCACATGCAGTGACCATGTACCCCTCAAACCAGACATCTGGACACGTTACTCGCTGGATGACATTGTGTCCATGCTTGAGCCAGGCCCACCTGCTTTACTATCTAGAAACTATATTTATAACTACATGACAACTGTTCACATTTTTACAAAGGAAGGAATGTTTTTATTCATTATTGTACTCCTAGAAATATATACAAACCTGATTCAATCAATGTACATTGAGAGATAGCCCCCAGACCCCAGTTCTGTAACTGCTCTCCCGGCCGTAATATCTAATTAAATGAACGATTCCTGTTTTGCCAGATGCCTCTTTTCTCTTATGTTTTATGGTAAATTCTCATTCAAGAAACATTTTGGCGAGACATATAGGAGCTGATTGGTACCTCGGACCCAACTGAGACCAAAGGAAGTGGACCCCGCCTGGACGAAATCACATTTGCGCAACAAGAAAGGTGAGCAGACGCCACAATTGATTGAAAAGTTTGCTGAATCCATGGGGCGGCGTTCCTTCCTGAAGCCGCTATCAGAAAGGTAAGAGACTACGTCAGAGCCTTAGTCCTAGCATTTGTTGTGTGGCAAACTAGGAAAAAGGTTATCTGCATAACATCTTTGTTGATTATCAGGGAAAATTAATATTGTTATTTTTTTTGGGTTGATGATCACTTGTTTCACTGGGTGTGACACAGATTGTACACATAAGGTCATGGGTGTGATATAGGGTCAACATCTCTGTTGTAAGAGGTGTCTTTCACTTGGACAACTGGGCATGACACAGATGGAACACATTGGCTCTGGGTGTGATATTGGGGCCACACTGTGATCCTACAAGGCAAAAGAGGTTTTCTCAGTGCTACCAGTTTCTTAATACAGCTAGCATCTGAAAGGAGTGAGAGGTGTGTCCCCTTGGACTACTGGGCATGACACAAATGGTACACAGAACCCATGTATGTGGCATATGGTGTAATTTGGGTTGTGGGAACTAGAACAATTGGGATCCAGGAGATTAGGCATAGCTTGTGTCTAGCCAAGAAGGGCCTATGGTTGTTGAAGTTATTCCTTCCTTTCTCCACATAAATTGTTGTTATCCTTACCCTGGAGCTAATATCAACAGGATTATCAGGCTCACTTAGTCTGCAGCACTACGCAGAGTTTACACAGTCACAGGATAGCATGTGCTAGGAGTGGGCTTAGGTATTTCTAATCTGCTGTTTCCTCTATTTTTGTCTTTTGTGTCTTGGCAGCTTTTCTTTGTGCCAGTTGAAAGAGTTTTTATATTGTGATACTGGTGAATAATATGACCGTGCCTTGTCATGAGTCTTGCATTTGTTGGTGACCCAAGGTGCTGCATTGGCAAATTTATGTAATTGTGTTTTGCAGTAAGTATTGTGTTTTGTCGATGCCTTAATATGCTATGAATATAGTGCTGATTCTTACAAATTATTTTATGCCAAAGTAAAGCTCGCTATTTATATGTCAAAGTCCAAGTTGTTTTCAATTAACACTTTTCTTATGCTGTGGTTCTTCATATGCATGTGTTTGTTAAATGTTTATTTTGATGCATCTGTGAATAACATTGAGCTCATTAGATCTAGTAATCCCCATGTACATATTTCCCACTACCAGATTATAGCTAGTAATCCCTGATGTACCTATTTCCCCGCCACCAGTGAAAGGCTTAGAATTATCTAAAATAAAGAAAAAATAAATGTGTATAGTTTAAAAACCCGTAAAAACACAAAAGCTAGAAGTAACTATCCCCTAAAAACTGCCCAAATATATCATGGATACCCTGCTAAAGCATATGCAGAATAAATTCCCCACACGGCTAAAAAGCCTGACAAGTTCAGCCATGAATGGCACACACACCAAAGCTCTCCTAGCCAGAAGAGGAAATCTTTGACCCCAAAATAATTGAGAACACACATGCAAACAAAATACTCAGGTCAAAAGAAGGACAAAAGGGAAGCGTTACTAGAATTACGGGCCGTCTTCTAGAAGGCGCAGGCGATAATATAGACCTGCAATTAGCAAGTAAGGCGCTTGCACCTCCCCCACCATATGCAGGAATGGAGGTGGTCTTCCCAGTGCCTACTCTCCGTGCATTAGGATACACCAACCCACCAGTCGAGGGAGTCCAAGGGGACTCTACCGAACCAACCAGCTGTTAAGTATAGGCATGGCTGATCAGCAGGCCAACAGGCCCAGGCACTCCCTGAACCACCCCAGTCCAGTGCTAGAGCTACCCAAAGTTCTACTCCCTATCCATCTTGTTCAGGCCACCAAACCCCAGTGGTATGGAGAGAACTCATTCCCTCTGGTTACAGGCAGCGTACCCAAGAAGCAAAGAGATCCTTAGTAGTTCTAGGCAATGAGACAACTAGCGAGGGTGAAGAAAAGGGTCCCTGCACTCTGGGATCTGATGACAAGGAGGGTGCACAAGGTACGCTGAGGTAGCTGAAGAAACCACTGAGAATGAGCTCTAGGGCAGGTCCCAACTTAGAAGATCAGTGCATAGCGAGAGAAAGAGAGCTCACACCCTGGAAGCCCAAGGAGAGAAGAGCAGCACATCCTCCACCTGTGGAGGACAAGGGTAGGTACAGAGCCCCAGTCACAGACAAATCTGAGGTAGAATCAGAGGGAAGCTTTCTAATAGGGTCTGTGCCTCACCAGAGCGCCACCGAAGGAAAGGGGCTGATGGTGAAATTAGGGACCTGGGCAGCCTGGTGCAAACCCAACTAAGACACAGGAGGACCAAGGTGGCACCTTTGTCTGTGCACAAGGAGAGCAGCAACAATGATGTCTGCTGCTACTCCAGAACGCACATGCCAGGTAAATTAACCCAGAGGGGTATAGTAGCTCAGGAGAAAGGGTGATCTTTGCCCACCCCTTTTGCCATCTGCTAGCCCGCTGGACCGAGAGAAGTGATCAATGGTATGGACCCTGGCTGGAGGAGGGATCCTTCAAACCAGAGGATATAGCAATTGAAGAATCCTGCATCCAGCACAGAAGGGAAGATGCTAAGTGGAACTTCTCTTGTATGAAGGAATGTCTGAGAAGGTGGGAATGCTATGTCAAGGGAAAACCAGTGGAGCTGCTCAAAATGAGAATATGTCAGTTAGTACAAAGGGCACATCAGGGACCATCTATGTGCCATGGGCCCAGATAGACAAGGAAGAGCAAAGAGCCAAACTGCTGCCATTGTTGGGTGGGGTCGGGAAATGGATCTCATGCTTTTGGAGAACACAGCAGTAATATTCCTAGTGATAAGTGATGTTAAAAGTCTGCTAAATAGCATTATCGGTGAGCAGATTAACACAGTGTTTGCCCAAGCCCGCATCACAGCAATGGCATTCAGTTCATACAGGCACCAAATATGAAGGGCCCTGATGTAGAAGTGTTGGTGGCAGAAACCATGAAACCTAGGTAAACCATAACAGATTTTCTAGACAGGATGAGAGAGTGGGGGGACAGGAAACAGGGCAACCATGAACAGATACAGGTCTTCAGGTTATCTTTTTTTTAAATATCTTCAAGAAGGGTCTGCCCATCTGTCTTCTTCAACAATATCTTCAAGAAGGGGATGCCCACTAAAATGTTAGTATGGCTATACATCAAACCCTGCCAGGAGATGCAAGCACACATATTGCATTTTCACAAAAGGAAACAGGAAAAGGATAAGGAAAAACAGGAACAGGCCCAGAGGGACAACGCTAAGATGCTCCAATGTAAGCTGAGGAAGACCACCCTTGAGTGGACCACGTTGGCTGCAAGCATGCAAGTGGCAGCAGTCCTGAAGTGAGCTCCACTGCAAGACCCCAGATGGTTCTAATATATCTATAATGATAGAAACCAGGGACATTGGTAGCAGCCAATCTGCAAACATTGATACTATTGCCACTGAATGGGCTACATGAGAGACATATGCTGACTAAAGGCACAACACAAGCAGAAGTCATGGGACATGGCCGGGAAAGTTCCCAAATACCAGGTCAAGCCCAGGGAAACCTGACTACACTCTATATTCAGCTACAAGGAAGTCTACTGCCACACCACCCCAACAGGGGGCAGGTAGTTGGACCAGCACATGGCATCAGCAACCACAGATACGGAACACAGCCCAACAAGGACCAGGACTGGTAGGGTTAACTGTTTGGGGAAACAATGCCTTCACACAGTTGCAGAACGCAAATGTGCAGTAAACCTTAATACCCCAAAGCAAAGCATCCATTTTGCACACACTTTAAATTCACTCTAGCAAAAACTCAAGAGGAAAGCAAAGGACGTTAGGGATTTAGAGATACAGCTAGGACCACAGTACTCATAAAACAAACATTTGTAAATACAGAAATAGAACTCTGATGTAAAAAGTATGAGGTATCAAGTACAGTAATCCTCTTAATGTTCATGAAGTGATTTCTTCGGATCGGCAAGTAAGTGTGATATAAATGTGTTCATGTACAACCAACACGTGTTTCGTCACACAGTGACTTTTTCAAGGCTGTAAGAAATATGATATACATAAATGGTAGAAAAATAGTAAAAGGGAATAATAAAAATAATAATAATGAACAAATATAGTATAAAGTAGTCGGCATCAGATAAATAGTAAAAATATACATAGATAACTTCATCTATAGTAATGGGGGAATCGGACATGACAATAGTGAACAAGCACATATTAGAGTAAGAAATATCTTTCGGTAACTGAAAATCGCAAATAGCGAAAACGGCAAACCAGAACAGCCTGATGACATCACAAGCAGGAAGTGAGTCAGCCCATGCTGTTTCCAGATGCCACACCCATAGGAGCAGTGAGAGAGACACAGCCAAGCACCAGGGAGTCAGCATTGTGAGGAAGCCAGGATCAAACTGCAACATGGCCAGTGCTGGCAATGGGTAGGAGAACGGAGACAGGAAGACGAAGCTGAAATTCAGTGAGAAAGAATTGGTGGTGCTCATTGAGGAGGTTGTTGGGAACCATGTTAGACTCTTTGGCAAGACCTCACTCCAAGTACCTGAGAGTGAGAAGCGGAAACTCTGGTCTGACATCCAGACAAAAATATGAGCAGTGGGTGTTGCACAGCGCTCTGTGGAGGAGATACGCAAGCGATGGTGCGACTTGCGGTCCCGTACCAAGGAAAGGGTGGCCAACAGGCTGACGGAGGCAAGGAGCATCGGAGGCGGACCATCCACCCACACACCATCCAGCCCTATGGAAGACCTGATGGAGTCCACATTGCTGCCAGAAGCTGTCAGTGGTGTAACTGACATTGATACCTCAGGGACACCCAGCACCAGCAAAGGTAAAGCCAATAATGTGTATCCCCACATGTGCATGTACACATGCCCCTTAGGAAATAGAACATAGCTTGATGCACAGTGAAAAGTAGTCCATGTCACATCTTACATACAACACAACAGTCCCTTTGAGAGTGGTAGTGCACAACCCTAAAGTGAATACACAACATAAATAGCAAGATAGTGGGCAGCCACATAGAGAAAACCACAAACGACTCAGGGTGACACAATTTAATTGTACATTTAAAGCAACACTGTGGAAATCTGTGAACCACAGCACTGAAACCGCCCTCATAGCCTGCAAAGACGACATCAGAACCAGAGTGGACAAGGGCGAGACCGTCGCTCTCATCCTTCTGGACGTCTCCGCAGCGTTCAACACTGTATGCCACCAAATCCTCCATGTGCGCATTTTTGACGAAGGAATCCGACACAAGGCCCTTGACTGGCTCACCTCCTTCCTCGCCAAAAGAACCCAAAGAGTTTGCCTCCCTCCCTTCCGGTCCCCAGCCACCATGATCATCTGCAGGGTCCCCAAAGGATCCTCCATCAGCCCAACCCTCTTCAACATATACATGGCCCCCCTCACCAACATCCTCCACCCACACGGAATCACCATCATCTCTTATGCAGACGACACCCTGCTCATCAACTCCCTCACCAGGAACCCTTCCACCGCCAAGACACACCTGCACGGCGGACTTCTTGACATCGCTAAATGGATGATAGCAAGCCACCTCAAACTTAACTCCAACAAATCATCATTTTTGGCCCCAACAAGACAGTATGGGACAACTCCTGGTGGCCCACCGCCCTCGGACCATCCCCAACACCCACCACCCACACACGCAACCTCTGCATCGTCTTAGACTCATCTCTCTCCATGGCCCAGCAAATCAACACCCTATCGTCCTTCTGCTTCAACACCCTTCACAGGCTATGGAAGACTTTCAAATGGATTCCTTTAGAAACAACTAAAACGGTCACCCATGCCCTCATCAGCAGCAGACTGGACTAGGGCAGCGCCCTCTATGCTAGTACCACAGCCAAGCTTCAGCAAAAACTCCAGCGAATCCAGAACGCAGCCGCACGTCTCATCCTCAACCTCCCCTGCCACAAACACATCTCCACTCACCTCAGATCCCTACACTGGCAGCCTATCAGCAAAAGGATCATCTTCAAAGTCCTTATCCAAGCTCACAAATCCCTCCACGACACTGGACCAGCGTACCTTAATGAACGAGTAAACTTCTACAAACCTACTTGACTTCTCCGCTCCGCTTACCTCGCCCTCGCCACAGTCCCCCGCATCCAACGGACCACCTCCGGCGGCAGATCCTTCTCCCACCGCGCTGCCAAGACCTGGAACTCCCTCCCCACCAACCTACGCAAGACTCAGGACCTCCTAACTTTCAGAAAGCACCTCAAGACATGGCTTTTTGAGCATTAAACGGCAACCCCCCCCCAGCACCTTGAGACCCTAACGGGTGAGTAGTGCGCTTAATACATTTTTTGATTGATTGACAAATGCTAGAACTGACATGCTGCACATTGTCCTTGCAGATGACTCGGTCCCTGCTGCTGCAGGAACTGAAAAAGTGGGGGAAGCAGAAACACAGCTACAGTCAGACTCAAATACCAGTGAGTCCTACAGTATTGTACCGACTAGACGCAGGGCAAGGATGTTACCACTGCCAGAGTGCAACCTGGACTCAGATGAGATGCCAGAACACGAACTCACACCACCATCAGAGGTGAGTCCCAGAGGAAGACAGTAGTCCCTGCACCAGCGCCAGCGTCAGTCAACTCCCCTCAGGAGGCGCCACGATGCAGGCAGACAAGGCACAGAAGAAGGAGTGGGCCCATCAATCTTTGGAGGCCTGGAAGCTTCCATGCTGAAGGTGCAGCGCCTGCAATGCAAACATTTGAAGTCACTGCACAGTTTGTGTCTCATAATAGCAATATGGGGTTACAAAATAAGCACTTGGAGACCCTGATTGAGAAAACACCAAGGAATTGACACAGGCCATTGGGGAACTATGCACTGAGATACGGCAGGAGTGCGTCAGCCAGCGCAGGCGCCATCACCAGTATTTGACAAAGTGTGATAGCTTCTGTAAATCAGTCAATTGGCTTGCAAGTTCAACAGCCCAGATATCACGGTGTGCCGTTGTCACACAGGTGGAGATGGCACATTGCAGTCGGGACATTGCACAGGGACTGGTGCAAATTACCAACGCAGTGGATGCCATGCAAACAGCACGCAGTGCCACAACCAGCGAACTGGGTGTTGGTGACAGTGAGGAGTCCTCTAGCCTGAGCAGTCTGACAGTCCCTGTGAGTGATCCAAGGCGTCGCAGTGCCAGACACAGTACTGCAGGTGAACCTGCTACTAGAGGTGCAAGCGAGGGCACTGAGCACTCAAGTGGAGTGTGTGGACGTAAGAAGTGATGTTGAGGGCTACAGGGGACCACCTCAACATGTAGAAATAAAGTCATACTATGATGCTAATAGTCTGACACTGTTAATAGTTCATTTCTGCCCATTGTGAATAGCTATATCCTAATGACACATTGTTTACCTGAAGTCAAGGTAATAAAGTTGCTAACTACTGAAATACATATTATTGAAGTGGATTTGTCATTACTTACATCAAAAATGGTTGCTCGTGATGTCAGCACGTCTTTGCCTGCCTTCTGCTGCACTGGTCCTGTCTGCTGATAGAAGGGGTGGTAAGGGATCATCATCCTCATCTGAGTCTGGCTCCGTGAGTTCCACTGGTATGCCCCTGGTGGTTGCTAGGTTGTGCAGGATAGCACATGTGGCCACAATTTTGCATGTTGTCTCAGGGCTGTACTGTAGTGCACCTCCACTCCTATGGATGCACATGAAAGTGCTCTTCAGCAGCCCAATAGTGCGCTCCACCACATTGCGGGTAGCTCTATGTGCAGCATTGTACCTCCTCTCTGCTGGAGTGGCAGGGCTCAGGTAGGGCGTTAGCATATTGGTGTGCACTGCGTAGGCACTGTCTCCAGAATGCACACAGAGTAAAATGAGTACATTTGCTGTCTGACGCCATGCTTACATCAATGCATTATTCTGAACTATCAAATTAGCTAGTAGATATCCTTCCCCAAAATCCCCAGCTAGCAGTCTTGTGTGTATCCCGCTGTGGCGAAAGATGTAGGAGTCATGTGTGCTCCCTGGGTATCTGGCCACGAGATCGGTAATGATGTAGGAGGCATTGCATATCTCCTGTATGTTCATAGAATGATGGTTTTTACGGTTGCGATACACATACTCGGTGGCCGATGGTGGACAGATTGCTACATGTGTCTTATCAATGGCACCTAGGACATGTGGGAACTGTGCTATCTGGTAAAAATGTACTCTAGTTTGTTGTAATGCCTGTGGGGTGTTGGGGAATCTTATGTACAGTTGTATTCTGCTCAGCATGGCATTGAGAAATGCGTTAAAAAATCTAGAGAGGGCACTCTGTGATACCCCTCCAGCTGCTGCTTTGACCCCTTGATAGCTCCCTGAGGCTAGTAGGTACAGGGAGCATAATACCTGCACATGTGTGGGTATGCTATTGGTCCTGTGTGTTGTGCACTGCAGCATGGCTTGTAGCTCAGTTATCAGGTCAAGTATCATGGATGAGCTTAACCTGTACTTATCATAAATTTCCTCCTCAGTCTGCTCAAAAAGGGTTATGCGCACTCTGAAAATGCGCTCCTGTCTCCTCCTCTCTCTCCTCAAACCTGCCAAGATCCTCATTCTCCTCGCCATGACGTAGAGTGCAGCCATTGTGGAAGAGGGGCTGAGGCATTCTGGGCCTCTTTATATAGGTTGCACCTTGTTACCACCTGGTTTCAGTTCGTGGTAAATTGCATGTGCAAAAGGACATTCTGCGAATAATCACAATTTGCTATTTTTTGCTACATTGCATTGCGAATCCATTTTGCGTGATGCAATCTGCATCTTGCAAATAGTGGCACGATTTAGGAGATCGCTATCTGCGATTCGCTATTCTGTATCGCAATTAGCATTTCACAAAAAGCAATTCGGTAAATCACATCGCTATTTGTGATACGCTGTTTGCGACACGATAATTCGTTTCTCATTCGAAAAAAAACGATATTTTTGAGATTTTTTATTTTCCCACTGCGAATGCCTTTCATACATCATAAAATGCATTTTTGCATTCGCAAACGGACATTTGCACCGTTAGCGAATGCAAAAACGCTTGATACATCTGGCCCTATGTGCCTAAACAATAACCAACTTTTTCCAAACCAGGTATCATGAGTGGGGCCACCTTCCGGTGCCTTATCAAAATCACAGAAGGGCAGGAATGAATAATTGGCAACATGACAGGAGGTAATATTCTTTCCCTTGTAACAACCAAACATAGCTCTGGCCCAACAGATCTGTAGTTGAGCCGCTAAGTGCACCACCTTTACTTTGTACCATCGCCTTCTCAGTGGCCGCACCTGTGCCCTCAGGAGGATCAAAAGCCACAAACTGCTCCAAAGAACCTTAACATCCAACAGGATCAAGGGCCACAAACCACTCCAAGACTCTCCAAGACATCCATACCATGAACGGGATCCCAAACCACACCTTGCGCCAAATACTTTTTTCCTGAACTGTTCTCAACCAAGAAACTCCCATCACCGAGAAAACCACAGTCATCTCTGCTGGAATTATCTCAAGGCCTACACTGTTTCATAAGCTATGTGTTTTTGTGCATTTAGATATCTTCTCTTTACTAAGGATGCTACAGCATCCATGCATTCCCAAAGAACAGTATAGTCTAATGGAGTCTATTCAGAAAGTACCAGTGCACTTGTATAGGAACCTCTCCCGTGCCAACTATAATTACACTGTACCCAACATTAGCATTCTACAGGCACTACACACCGTTCTTTTACACAACATGTGGTATCAGCACGAATGCTGTGGGCTTCAAGACATCAACCAGGTCATGTTTCATCTGTTTGCCGATACCACACGAAGTAGGGACACATCAGCTTTACACATTCTGAGTTAACCCCTGAAAAAGAAAAATGTTATCTCCATCTGTACCTATGAAGAATTAGGGCCAGAATACAACCTAATAGAGTTTAGCCCCATAGGTTAGTTATAAATCTGACCCCTTACAAGACCAATCCTACAGCGAGGTTCCTTCTAGCAATATCCAAACTGAGCTAGGCAAGATACACTGAAAGGGAGCTATAGGAGAGGACACTGTTTGACCCCGTGATTTTCCAGGGAAAAGATTTGTGGTGGTAGCTAAACCACCCAAACAGTTCACAAACACAGCAGTTCTGCTCCTACTTCAATCTGTGGTCCCAGGGTTGCCCTTAGCGTGTCTGGGGCTGTCTTGATTAACACAAGTGGACCCTCAACATGGAGTTTCAGTGCAGGACCATCCACCTCGATGATATGAAGGTAAATGGGTCTCATAGGTGAGGACGGAACAACAGCGTAGATACCCCTTGTCAGGAGATATGGGACACTGAGATAAATAGGTACACATTGATAGAAGAGAAGGGGCTACCCCTAATTGTACAGAAACTCTCACTGTATTCCTTATGCTTCAGAGGCAAAGGAACCATTCTATTGGTACAAACAAAAATGTGGCACAATACTGCAGATTCCGGACATGCAATGGGGAATCTCCACGCTGATGGACACCTACTGGCAATGGGGTGAGTTTGCTTACACCCAGCTCATCCTCGGATGGTGTGGTCTCTGCTCCCTCATCACCATACACACCCCAACCCTGCTCATCCACAGAAATGATCTGTCTGAACTGTACCAACACCCGCTTAGGAAGAAAACAACACTGTTGCATCAGGCTCAGAAGAAAAGAATTGCTGATTGTTTTGACTGGGCTCAGTACAAGGACATTCCTGCAGAATTTAGTCTGTTCATCAATGGCCAAGTATCGGCAGGAGGGTGCATACACTTCTTCACCTCGGAGACAAAAGCGAAGGCTAGCTGGTTACAAGTAACCCAGTGGGAAATGCTCAAAATGATGAACGGCACTGAGATCGGCCTTAAATGCAATAAAGAACTGAGAACCATCCACCTCATGGTAAAGTAACATCAGTATGTGTTGAGCTTGATAACAATGGAGGGTGGTGCATCTTACTCTACTTCTATACCTGGAAATGACATGGACAATAGAACTCTGATACTTGCTATTCAAGTTGTGAACCAACTACAGAAAGACATGTGTGAAGAGGGAGGTGTCCCTGAGCAGGAGTGGTTCACAAGCTGGTTTTCTTGGCTTGCCCGGTGGCTGACAAATCTGTGCATGTCATTCTTGCCCGATTTTATTATATTACTGTTTTTGTGTTGTTTCCTGCAAGTGGGGGTTTCCTGCTGTAAGAAAGCACTCCCATGTTGGGTAGAGTACAAGTAGCTAGGGAAGTGGGACAAACAGCTACCAACAATGTGACTGTCATGACATGTCGCATTGATGGTGTAGCTGAAAAATCAACTAGGTGGGGAATTTGAGTATTGAATTCATTGATGTTGATGTACACAGCAATACATTTATATACACAAACAAATTTGAATCCCTATAATTGGATTCTCCTGTTGTGAAATCTCTGTCAACCCCGGTACACAGGTACATGGTCAGGCAGGCTATGAAACATAAGCCTGAGGTTAATAACTGACAGGTCACAGGTGGGGTGTCACTTAGCCGGCAGGAAAACACGCAAACAGGAAAACTTAGATCAGCTTCCACAGAAAGGCACAGCAACACCACAATGGCCCTCGGATATTGGCCCTAATAAAACACACATGGCGAGAGGGATACATGCATTCCCCAAAACACCGCATATTTAGATGCTGCTTGTAGTTACGAACACTTAGCCAATCAGGATACTGCACACACAGCCCAAGCAGTGACCATGCACCCCTCAGGCCAGAACTCAGTGGCCTACATTGTGTCCGTGCCAGGTTGAGGTCCACCTGCATTTACTATCTGGAAACCATATTTATGATCCCATGACAACTGTTCTAATTTTTACAGAGAAAGGAATACTTTTTATTGTTTTATTGTATTTATAGAAATGTGTAAAAACCTGCTTCAATCTGATGTATGTTGAGAGACAGTCCTCAGAACCCAGTTCTACTACTTCTCTCCCGGCTGTAATGTTTAGTTCAATGAACCGTCCTTGTTTTGCCAGGCTCCTCTTGCCTCTTGTTTTTTAAGGTAAACTCTCATTCGAGTAACAAAACCATTAAACATATGTTTCCTACTTTGTAAATGCCATGCACTCAGTAGTACCTTAGAGGTGAATTATAAGCATGAAAACAAAAGTTTGGGTGTGGCAAAACTTTTACTTTGCCAGGTTGAATTTGCAGTTTTAAAAATGCACACTCAGGCTGCAGGAGCAATCTGAAGACATGATTTGCTTTGTCACGTTAGTGGTGAAACAATAGGTCCTGTATTCCACTGGTTAAATTTAGCTTACATGCCCTGGCTTTCACTGGGTGCCATATAATAGTGACTTATAGGTACGTTAGGTGTGCCTATTAGGATTTAAACCAATTTGATACCTTTGTAGGGGTCAGAACACATTCCCTAAGGCATGGTTAGCATAGTTTCAGTGTACAGGGTGTATCACCAATAGTATCAGTCCAAACATATGGGGGTTATCATAAAAAAGGAGGCACTTTGTTACATACTCTATGACACCACTGTACTAGAGGGTCGTAAAAACTGCAGACCCTCCATACTCATGCTCATCTGGAAGAGTTTGAGCAGAAGAAAGATTGTAATTAAGTGTATCCTAGAATTTGAAACCTAAGTGGACATGCACTGTGTGAGTAATGTCCTTTCATGCATTCACACTGAGGTTTATCATGCCCTTACATACCCTTACATGTTCTATTGCACATTATTGTTTTTACTAACATTCATGTTTAATGTTTCTTTTCTTTGGAGTAACTATTCATCTGGTCTTGACCTTATGGACATTATTTTCAAATATCCAGAATTTCTACAAACATACAAGTTAAAGCACAATTTCTACTTTGAAATCCATAGCATTTCCATGTTGCCAATTTAAATGCATGCAGTACTGACATTGTGTACAGTTACATCATGGTATGTGCATTTTTAAAGCACACTATCAACTGGTAAGGTATCTTGGTACTGAGCAGGTGTATGTGCCTACCCTGCCTGTGGTAGGTTGGTTAATTACAAAGCCCACTATTCACCTTTTTGCAAATTCAAGGAGAGAGGAGTAGGCCCTGATGTGGAGAGGGAGGTAATGTCAGGAGTGAGGGAAGAGAGCACCTGTCTGCATGGCCTGGTTCTGTGTATGCGTGAGATGTGTAAGAGTAGGAGTCCTGCTGAGAGGAGCTGCCTCGGTGTCCTCCGTCGCAATCTGGGGATTACAGAATATAGAACAGCAATTAGGATCTTGAGAACTAATACCTGTCAACCATTTGTATTTACTGTCACCCACTTTTTGTTAAGCATGTGGAGGACCAGACAAATAAAGTTATCCCCTTAAAGATTGCTGTTCTGAGAACAGGTCCCGATATGTGATATATCCTTGTGTTACCACAGTTTGATTTTATGTATTCCCTTTCCTTTATAAATATTTATTACATATTTTTTAGATCAGGACTGCAACTATTTATTTGCTTTGACTGAATACATTTTTATGCATTTTAATTAATTAATTTTCTTTGATCAATATGGTTTTATTGTATTGTGCTGCATTTGCTATTGTTTCTTCTGCATGTGCTTTTATGGCAATTTTGCCAAATAATAATTTTTGATGATGATGATAATGATGGAAGGAGATGTTACTGTTCTGGTAGGTGGGGTCTAAGCTGTGTAGTGTCTTATGTACATACATATATATATATATATATATATATGCATATATATATATATATATATATATATATATATATATATATATATATATATATATGTCTTATAATCATGTTTGTGTATCAGGAGCCAGTAAAGCTCCTTGAGGTGTGGTGTGATTAGAGTTCTATGTGGGGGTTGAGAATACGTCTCGCTGCCAAGTTCTGGATATTAGTTTGCTAGTGAGTTGCTTGGTGATCCTGGTGTAGACAGTGCTTCTGTAGTTCACCTTGCTGATGACAGTTGTCCTAGTGTAGTTTGGGAGCCATTAGAAGATCATCCTCAGTATCTTCAGGGTTTGGAAGCAGGAAGCAGGCACAGCATTGACTTGTGTGGTCATGTCCAGTCTGTTATCAATGAGTAGTCTGAGTTTCCTGGTGTTGGTGCTGGGTGTGGTTATGGTTCCTAATTTGACTGGCCACCAGTTGGAGTCCCATGGTGAGATGTTCTTGCTGAAGATCCCTACTTCTGTCTTTTCGGTGTTGAGCTTGAGACACTTGACTTTCATCCAGTTAGTGTCTAAGGTCATGCAGGAAGTGAGCTTTCTTGTGTTGGGTGTCTTTCAGAGATGGAGAGTATGAGTTGCATGTCATTGGTGTAAGAGAGGACATTTACACAATTAATGAATAGTGTATGTAAATGTTGATGTGCAAAAATATTGTCCAGTTTATCGTCCTGTAAAATGCTTGAAAGCTCAGTTGAAAATGATCTCTTCCCAGATAACCAATGTGTGAAACCCACAGAGAACCTATATTTCTAATAGGTTGAAAGGCTCCACATTTTGAATACTTGCACAAGGGGAAAAATGTTCCCTTTTAGCTAAGGTTTTGATGATATGCATTATTGATCCAATGAATCAACAGTTTCTTTTTTTACATTCCTTATCAATGGACCTGGCTTGCCAACAATCATCATAACAGAACCAGGACAAGAAGACAGATCCTCGGGTCAGAGGGGAAATGAAAACTAGATTCCACTAGTGAGAAGGAGAAAGCAACCACTAGCATAGGTAGTGCACTTGCTCGATGACTAACAAGATCTGTCTCTAAGATACTCAGGGCGGAGGTTGTACAGTCTGATGAGTGGTACTGGATGTGTACACCCTCCCCCAGGGGGAGGACATTCTTGGCCTCCTCCTCACTTTGAGCAACACCAACCTATAGTGACCCTAGAACGGTCCCTAACACTGTCTAGGCCTGTGACCAGTCCCTCCTAAGCTCTTCATTGAAGCCTCCAGCTGCACCCCCTGCCTAAACATCAAATCCTCTTGCTAATGCCTGTTCAGAAGAATGTTCGTAAAAGAACACATCTGCCCAGACTCCCCACTCCCCTTGTGTGCTGTCCAATCCCTTCCTCCGGAAAATGTGTCAGTAGTTGTTCTGCATGAAGCCCTGGGACCAATTGGAGAGGTTCATGGAGTCCTCTTTTGGGATATTCATTACTGACCTAATAAGGTCCAGATGCCCCAAGAGAGATAGGCCCTCATTCTGACCTTGGCGGGCGGCGGAGGCCGCCCGCCAAAGTCCCGCCGTCAGATTACCGTTCCGCGGTCGAAAGACCGCAGCGGTAATTCTGACTTTCCCGCTGGGCTGGCGGGCGGTCGCCTTCAGACCGCCCGCCAGCCCAGCGGGAAAGAGGCTTCCACGATGAAGCCGGCTCGGAATCGAGCCGGCGGAGTGGAAGCTGTGCGACGGGTGCAGTTGCACCCGTCGCGTATTTCACTGTCTGCGCAGCAGACAGTGAAATACTTGTAGGGGCCCTCTTATGGGGGCCCCTGCAATGCCCATGCCAGTGGAATGGGCACTGCAGGGGCCCCCAGGGGCCCCGCGACCCCCCCTACCGCCATCCAAGCCGCGGAGGATTCAATGGGGCGGCGGTACACTGGTGGGACCCCGCCAGTGGTGCCGGTCCGACCGCGGCTTTACCGCCGCGGTCGGAATCCCCATTGGAGCACCGCCGGCCTGTCGGCGGTGCTCCCGCGGTCCTCCGCCCTGGCGGTCAAAGACCGCCAGGGTCAGAATGACCACCATAGTCTCTGGGCAGCTCCAAACTTTATGTGACATCATGACATCAGATCTTATATCTTGGCTGCCTTTGCAACCCTTCCCATCCCCTATAGTCCTGCCTCCCAGTTCAACTGTGTGTTTCCCCTACTATCCCTCTGCTTGATTTTCCTCACAGGGTGTCTGGTCTTGCCATAGCCAGCCATTTGATATTCACCTGAGAAGAGGGTTACTACATCATGGTTCGAATGGAGAGTGAGGATGGCCAGTGACCTCTTCCCTAAAGCCAGGAACCTGAGTTGGAGACACTCTCTGGCTTAGGTGTCTGACTTTATTAGAGTTTTGGACAATTGGTTCTTGCATTTGAACCTTTCATGAGCTATGCAGTAGAGAATAGGCAGTCCAGGCATTCCCGTCCACTCTGACAGTATCATCTGTTGCATGCATTTGCAGTATTTACTTTATTTAATGTTGTTTGGCCAGGAAATTGATATGATAGACCAGACTAACAAAGCCCCACAGGAAAACAGCTGAAATAGAAATTTCAAGCAAGTCACAAAAGTAACTGATACGTGACATAGACACTGAGTCATGTGTTGCAAATTAGTGATTCATAGAAAAAAGCCTGTCTCACATGTGAATCACAATGTAGTGATAAAAAAACTCTCCATTTAGGGAAAGTCACACAGCAGGAACTGCTCACAGCTTAGCATCCATCTCGATATAGAGACAGTCACAGAGTGAATGATTGCATACATGCCCTGAAAGGAGCCCTCAGGCGGTTCTGAAGCGAGGTTTGGAAAAGGTGCCCTAGATGTTCCATAGAGCACTGGAAAATGAAATCTTTCTGGGTACAGACTGAATTTACTGCATTGGGCACCAGAAAATATGAATTTCGAAGAGCTACACAAGCTCTGGTATGACCTTAAATGTTCAAGAACAAGATTGCAACTAACATCCTAGAGGTCATTTGGAAAGCTGGGGCCTTTCTCAGCAACTTCTCTTAAAAACCATAGAGACCATGAAGACAGGCGCCCTAACTCATGAGGCAGTACATGGTTTACAGAAGCTGTGAATGGGAACGAGGACGCAGGAAGTGGTTGTGTAGTAAATGTTGATACCAATACAAAACAAGTCATATGCAGTGCATACAAAAGTTGTAGCGAAGAACTCATTTTTATCTCCCATGTGACCTTCAGAAATGTAATAAGATAAATAGCAAGACCCTCTAACAAGACCTTCAACATAGTTTACCTACCAGAAACTAATCTTTAACCATCTCAGAGGGATATACGTCCTCCTTAAATTCATGATTGAGAAAGAAGCCTCTTTCATAGGAACTTCTTAAACCACTCTTGTGTTAAATCCCTACCAACTATCTGAAACAAGCCCAAAATGTTTTGCTCTTCTTATTTGACTGGTAGTGTCCAGTTGTAAGTTAATTTAGCAGACTGTAACCAATCGGATACAAATAGAGCTTGGGTGGAGATCCTCCTTTCACAAATTTCTATCCTTTTAAAAAATCTGAGATAAAAAAATAATCACTGCTCTTTTTGTGGCATCATGATATCTGTGCCAACAATAGAAAAAAGCCTAAATGTCACCTTCATATTTCTTACTAAACTACAGAGGAAACCAGACTACTCATATTTTGCCATTAAGACCTGCAAGCTGGTCAAAGAAGAACAAGTGTAGGCCATACATGTTCGGATGCTCACACTTAAGGCAAGGTACTGAAGACTGTGACCACATTTCTCAATCTTTTTGGCATAGCTGTGAATGCATGTGTTGTGAGTATTGAAACTGTTTCTTCAAAGTGTACTGATTAAGGGGGTACGGGACCGCCAGGGCTAAAACGACGGAAGCTTCGCCAACAGGCTGGCGGTGCTTCCAGGCGTATTCCGCCACTTTTGCCCCGGCAGTGTTAATCCGCTGGGGCAGCGCTGCTTGCAGCGCTGCCCAGGGGATTACGAGTCCCCGAGCCGGCTCCTATGTTGCGGCCGTGATCCCCGCTGGGCCGGCAGGCATAAACCAGGTTTCCGCCCGCCGGCCCAGCGGGGATCTCCAAATGGCCGTGGCGGGGGTGCGGCTGCATAGGCGGCCGCATGGCGGTCAGATCTTGGCGGGCGGCTGATGCCGCCCGCCAAGGTCGTAATTACCCTCTAAATGATGGAATGCAACATGTTCTTAGTTACTTGCTGGAAATCTTTTCTTTACACTGTTTGCAAGAGTTCCAACCACACCTGCAATTCCAAAGGAATTCTTGCTTTTTCTGCTTTACATTATCCTCTAAACCATCTTGCAACCTCCTCTGGCATAGGAGAACCAACTTGCATTTCCACTTTCATATCTCCGTGTCTCTTCTCTCACAAAGGTCACTAAAAGATGCTTATACAGAGGATGTTCCTCAGCATCAAGGTTTAGGTTACACAATGAGGAGCAGGGCTCTTGCTGAACTGGTGTTAAGAAATGCTTGGAGGGTACTGTTAGAAAACACAGCAACATAGCCCTATGAGGGAAAAGACAATGGTGGACCGCCAGGGATAATGTGGCGGTATGACTGCCAACAGGCGGTACATACCTGTCAGGGAGACCAGATCCTCGGGGTCTGCGTACGCTCCCAACATGGCCACCACTAGACAGCTCCAAAACTCTGATAGAAATATCACAGAGCCTGAGAGAGTCCAAGCGGGAGAAAAGGGGATTAGGATGGGAACAGCTGGGAAGGAGACCTGTAGGAAGCAAAAGGTTAAACAACACAATATCAAGATATTATCACATTGATTTTCACTAGACTATGATTCTAAGTATTGTCATACTGTAACCATGGATAACTTAAGAAAGGACTATAACCAGACCTCAAGATGTCTGGGTACCTGGGAAGGAATAAAGAATGGTTAATACAATGTTTCATATGAACTTTTCATGAAATGTCATATACTGTCTAGGACTATAAGAACCTTCTAGAATTATGTTTTCAGAACAAAACATTGCCTCTTTACATGAGGACAAAAGGTAATCTGAACATTCCCTGATATTGTACTAAGGACTTAACATGCACATAGAATGTGACATCTTGAATTTAACACCTTTGCAGAAAATTCAAAGGCCCTGGATAATCGTGTACACTTCTGGAAACACTACACATCAAAGTTTTAATTGCCATGAAATGATCGCGCACACTGTAAGCGATCTGAACACCTAGATTAAAATGCGGGAAATGAATCGCGCACACTGCCGATTTCAACAAGTATATGCAAATACCATGAAATGATTGTGCACTCTGTAAGCAATCTGAACATCAAGGTTTAAATGCAGGAATGAATCGTGTACACTGCCGATCTCAAAAAGAATATGCAAATGCCATGAAATGATCGCGCACTCTGTAAGCGATCTGAACATCAAGGTTTAAATGTGGGAATGAATCGCACACACTGCCGATCTCAACAAGAATATGCAAATGCCATGAAATGATTGCGCAAGCTTTTGCCGATCCAAACACCAAGACCTGAATCAGAGCATTGATTTGCGTACTCTGAAAGTTTTACGAGTAGGCCCCAAAACTCAAGAGTCTCTTAGAACGGAGTCAGGGGTCCAGCCCGACCTCCGTCTTACCACCCTGCTCAAGGATCACCAAAAGAATGCGGGGCAGGCCTGGAATGCAAAGGTAGGCCTCCGGAACAGGAGCTCAGCAAAATGCTGCTGCTCTGCACCGGGACCTCTGAATAGTGAGCACGTGGAGCTGGGCTAGCTCCCTTATATAGAGACTGGCCTAGCTCACAACCACACCCAGTCATGCTGCAGAGAAAGCTTCTGGAAGGCCCTAGAAAGGGACCACACCCTAACACACTCAGTAAGTCTGAGGCAATACCTTGCAAAAGGACAGTTGTTGCAAACATCTTTAATAGTGTTTTTCAAGGTTAAAGTCTGCAATGCAAAAGGTTAACATACTGCATATAAACACAATGAATGAATTATGCTCTTGCATAAATGCTGGGTTTTTGCATTTTAGTCGCCTGTAGAGCGCGCACTGCCCTGATGTTGACAATACCGCCACATTATGAGATTGGTGGGTTGGCTGCAGCCAACCCGCCACTTCTCTACTCATACCGCCATGCTACCGGGCCAGAGATGTCTATCTCCAGCCCGGTGGCCAACATAGTACCGCCCATGGCATTATGAGCCGGCCTACCACCATGAAAACCATGGCGGTAAGCCCTACCGGTGACAGGGGCTTCCTTCCCTGTCCCCGATAGGCGGCTCCCTCAATCCCCAACACTCACCTGATGTCCCCCTCCATCCATACTCACCCCACCACATACCCGATATACAAACTAGCCGCCCCACCCTCCTCTGATCCACTCACTCACCCCCACCCCATACACCACACAACTGACCCCAACCCCTACGGCCACGCACACACACCTCACCCCCATCTCCCACCCTCACTTCAGTCACAACACCCCTCACCCCACACACCCCCTCCCCGCATACACGCACACAGACCCCCACATGCACCAGGTATACACCCATTCACTTACACTGATATACATGTATTCAGTTACACACTGACATACATGTCTTCATTCACACATACTTCCAGACATACTCACAAACATTCTTACACAAAATCACACTGACATGCAGACACACACTCACTTCTCCATTCTTACATGCATTCACTCACACACATACAACCAGGCAAAAAACACAGCACACACAGACACATTCACACACACACTCACACATTCATGCACACACTCAGACACACACATACAACACCCCCCAGCCTCCCGCCCCCTCCTCTGTCGGAAGCCCGACTTACCTTGGGCGAGGAGGTCTTCTGGCAGGGAACGGTAAGGGGCACTGCTACCGCCAGCAGAATACCACCAGACCGTATTACTGGTCATAATACGGCTGGTGGCGTTCTACTGGCGTGGCGGTGCTGGTGTTGGCAGCGCCAGCTTACCACCTTCTGTCACTATGAACACTGCCAGATTTCCGCCCTTATTGGGGCGGAAGACAGGCAGTGCTCATAATGTGGCAGACGGATGGTAACCGCCGTGGCGATATGTTGGCAGCCATCACCGCGGCAGTAGACGGTATGTACCGCCAATGTTATAATTAGGGCCTAAATCCCAAATGGCCCCATTCAATAGCAAAGGTCGTGTTCAAAGCTAGTTTTACATTTGAGAGTGTTGGTTGAAAATTAGGTCACCAGCCTTGAATCTATGAATGATTCCAGACATCGACTATAATTGGATTATCTCTCCTCTGTATTACTATTATGGACAGAGCACAGTTTACATAGATTTCAGCTGCAGGGAATTTGCAGCTCATGTGGGTGGTTCAGTTAGACAGTTGCATGACTAAGCTGACTGGGGCAAGAACAGTGGACACAATTTCCAGAGCAGTGTTGTGTAGCCATTTTAGTTATAGCTCCATACACGTTATTTTAGCACACTAGGCCTGCCGCTGTGCACTTTAACCTAGATATATTTTATTCAGCCTTGTTTATTATTTTAACAATAACCTTATTTGTGGTCTTGTTTTATTTCTCTTTATCTAGCTGTTTCTTGCCTAGGACAACACTGTGTTCTTAATCAAGACATTTATTTCACTCTGTGCTTCTCTCAAGGCTGCTGGTAAACGTGGTAATGCTTTGTCTCTGGTATTCATAGAAACATACACATCCTTATGTAGGGACATTTCTTAGAACATCAGCTGTTTTATTATATAAACACTCCCCTGTCCCAAACACGGTAGAGGGAGATTCCAGCTAGATGACCACGACTGTATGCTGATTGCTGAACGCTTTGCTACAGCTGCTTATGCAGACTTCAGGTCTTTGCTCAGGTATGGGGGATGATGTCTTCCCAGGGGAACCTGAAGGGCAGAACTAGAGTTTAACATGCTGTGCTCTAATATACCCTAGGTAGGAATTAGTCCATTGACTCTAGTGACAATATGGTAGCGTTATTTCTATGCTTTACTTTCCTTCTCACAATTTTTATTCTGTCATGCTTTATTGTCCTGGTTATTTCAGTGCATGCTTGATTATCTAAGATGCAGTAGCTTCATTAAAACCTTATTGAAACATATACTGTCTCTGCTTGTCCTTGTACATGTGAGACTAATATAACTGAGAGAAACGGATGAGATCTGAGTGACCACGATTTCCCTGAGGAGTCAATTGTGTCATGTGCTTGGCTGCCCAATCATCCCTGCTCTTGGGTAGAGATGAGGCACTGCTAGTTAGACAGAGCAAAACCTGGATTGGGGCAACAGGTATCACCTGTGGTGGGTTAGACTCAGTCTCCCACAACGCAGGCGACTCTGCCACTCAAATCCAGTAGTCTCATTAGAATAATGAGAGCCTACGCGACAATAGGTGCAAAGCCTAAGAAAGTTGGTGACATCAGTGCTATTGCTTATGAGGGTGGGGTATCCAGAGCTATATTGGAGGGTACATTAGAGAAAGCTTCAGTGGGAGACAATATTACAGCTACCACCCCAAACCAGTATTCAGTTTTTGCCTTGCATATTCTGCAGGATGAATATGTAGCTCAGAGGGCTGGAGGCTTAGAAGAGATAAGCCAAATTAATAAAGTTCAAGGTATTCTGGGTTCTGAGGGCAATGAATGCATATGCTAAATTGGAAGGTCATTTTCCTAGGAATCTGGAAACTATGCTTTTACCACTAAGTAGTAATTTGACTAATCAAGCTGAGGCTTCAGAGCTTAAATATAGACTGCTTTATTAGCCTTTAGAATATAAGTTGGATGGATTGAGCCAAAGAGCAAAAACATTAGAATAATCAATTCTGCATACTGAATATAGGATCTCTGAGAATGTTTAGGATAATAGCGAGCTGAAGAGTCAGGATAAGACCTTTTTAAAGTGTTTTGAAATTCTTGAGAACCAGTCAAAGAAAAATAGTTTAAAACTTCTGAATGATCTAGAGTTATCTGAAGGTACTGATGAAAAGAAATGTGTTATCAAACTTTTATGAGTATTTGTTCTTCATAGTTTTGAAGGCATACCCATAGCATGCACTCTGTCCACAAAGACTCCTTTAGGCTAAATCTGCATAAGAAAAAATGTTGAAGATTTTTTTAAAGTCTGTATAAAATAATGGATCTTATGTAAGGCAGTTCTAATAAATTCTATCTAGATACAAGCTTCCAGCTTCCACATTCTCTCTGGTCACAGAAGATTGATTTTGGGAATTTTGTCAATGGATAGCTGAGTTGAAAACTCTTAGTATGAATGTATGACTAAAGGTTATAGTGATGCGTCACATAATGTGGCTCAATAGGATTCATCATTTTAGAATAGTGGAGGAAGTTCATGATTAAATATGAAAATCAAGAGCTATATCAATTCTGACATTTTGGAGTTCTGGAGGCTAGAAACAGGTGAGGAGGGCATATAAAAGGCATTTAGTACTGACGTTGAAATGTTTGCGAGGGCTCTCTGGTAAGGAGGTGCAGAGGGTAGGTGAGGATTTGAAATAACAGCTTGTTTTAAATAAGATACAGTGGTTTTCTTTTCTTCTATTCCTTATTCAGGAAGTAGGTGATGCAAAGCAGACCGCCCTAGACAAGATCACATTTTTCTCTTTGAGCTTCCATGTGCTGAGAGGATACTATCTGGCCTTTGAAGATCTTTGCAGGTGGACCTTGCATGCCTAAGATCTGCCTTCATGGCCTCTAATACCTGTCTTACTTTTCTAACTGTGGTGCTGTGCCACCGTACACTAAAGTCATTCTAAAAATAAATTGAGTAGTGGATACTTCACCATTCAGGAAATAGTCCAAAGACCGCTTAAACTAGTTTTCATGAAAGGGTCACCAGCCTAGTGCAACAAACCTTAAGAGACTCAGGCAGTAGGGCCATTTGCCAAGCCCATCTCATCCAATCTGTGTCATTCTACCCAGGCTAGATCAAGGGTCACTGATGAATGCACCCCAAGTTTACATAAATTCCTCTATGTGATCATTCAGTTTGACAATGATGCATTCATAGGGCATCAGTTAGCACATTTTTGTAGCCATGAATTATCCTTCACGCAGGAAGGTGCACACAATAGTCATAGGATTCAGATTTTTGTTGTGGCTAGGGTAGGGGTGAGCCATCACGATTGCTGATTGGTGATGTCCTAGCATTGAACAGAGTCATGAAGAAGAATCAATTGAGCCATAGCGGGACCTCACAAGGGGATCGTATGTGCAATCATGCTAGTGATGGACGTTTATTAATTGACCAGTATGGGATACTCCCATAAAAGAAGCACAATGTCTTCTTTCAGGGATGCATATTGCCAACAAGCTGCCATCAGGAGTAACAAAGCCTTCCATAGTCAAAGAGAGGTCCAGTACCAATGATGTAGGACTCGAATATAGCTAAATTGTAAGCTAACTTCCTTGATGTAGCTGTCACGTGTGGCCATTAAGTCCACCAAATCTTTGTATGAGTACTAAAGGTCCAGCTGTGTGTACCAGCAGTCTTTCAAGGCACGAGCTGCTGGCGTAGAATATTGGTGGTCAGTTAGTAGTCAGTAGAGGCCAGATACCACCCCTTTGTATGTCCCTCATTTCTTCTGATATTCATGGTTTGGGGAAGCTTGTAGATCTACTGGGGAGGGTCCAATGATTTCCACAGACAGTATTGGAATCCCTTGTAATCCCAAAAGGACGGTGGGGGCAAACTGAATTAAACCTGTGTGGCAGCAAAGGATTTACAGGATTGCTTTAGAAATTGGTCCTATATTGTACAGGTGCCCTAGGTTCTGAAGGTGGTCTATAAGTGATCTTTACCTTTGATCAGCAGTGAGGCTTTACACCATAAGGAAACGTCAGAGTGGAGATTGGGTACATTTTCAGAACTGTATGTGCACTCCCCCATGCATAGGTCATGGTAGCTAGACTGTGTTGGAGGAAAGAAGGTGGTCAGGATCTCCCGTGTAGAGCACCTGAGATCCATGATAGTGACCAGTCAAGGCTTTCTCCATTGGTACCATTTAGGAGTGTCTAGGGAGGTGTGAAAGACACAATGAAGGTGCATGACTCATGACACCAACCAATAACTGTGATGCTTGGCAGACCAATTCTACCTGCGAGGGTGGGTACTTAGAGCTTGGGGAGTTTCTGCTTGGGCTTAAGCCCCCCCATAGAACGGTTTTAATACATTTTTAATGGCCTCCATTAGTCAAACATGGACTCACAGGGGTATCATTGGGAAAAGATAGTTGAGTCTCTGTGTGATGTTCATTTTAAATGAATGTGTCTTGCCCAATTTAGAAAGGCTGAGTGGGATCCTGAGTTAGAGGTCCATCTTGGTGTAGACATGTAAAGGACCTAGATTGTTTTCCACCATGTTGGTCAATCCTGGAAAAAGTTGAATTCCCTGATATTTCAGAGTCTCAGATTTTTACATGGAAAGTGCCATTCCAGGACAGCGGGTGTTGTGTTGGTTGCTATAGGCATGGTCTCACTTTATCACAATTCATTTTGTACTCCAAAAGACTGCGGAAATTGTAAATTAGGTCTGTCAAGGCATCTAGGGAGGATGTCAGGTTGGAAAGGATGACCATGATGTCATTGGCATATAGAGAACCTTTGAAAGAGCCCCTGGTGTCAGTGGTGGTCATTACAACCCTGACGGACGGTGTTAAAGCGGCGACAAGACCGCAAACAGTCTGGCGGTAATTTTTTGGGAATTATGACCGTGGCGGAAACTGCCAACAAAGACAGCCACTTTAATACTTCGACCGCCACGGCGGTACAGACAAGCAGCGCGGCGGTCACCGCCAACAGACAGGCGGAAGACAATGTACCGCCGATAGTATCACAACCCGCCAATCCGACACCTTTTCCGGGGCGGATTCTCCGTGGATAAAAACACGGCGGAAACAGTTTCTGCAATGGGAAAACGCTCACCTGAACACATCCCACGAGGAAGGAGGACTCCATGGAGCCTGAACTCCAAATCCTACCGGCCCTTGTATTCCTACTCATCTACGAAGACCAACGCCTGCGCCGGCGACGACAACGGTGAGTACTGCACCTATGACATAGGGGAGGGGGGAGGCAAAAGTTAGGGGGACACACACGCAACACCCCCACCCCCACCCCACCCTCGCATATTACAACACACACACCAAAGCATTTTCAAAAATAACATCAACAACCCCCCGGAAGAAAGCAAAGACAAAACGAAATCAGTCCAAACCTTGTAATGTATCAATATACATGTCTCAAAAATATACAGATATATTAGCTAACCATACAAAAGTATATACATTTCGAGAAGTAGTGCAGATATGCACAAATAAATGTCCGTGCACCACTAGTCCAAAAATGCATGGGCGAGGCCCACAAAAGATACCTGTCCACACATGGAGAGAACACTGCCGGGGCATCAGATAGAAATACTACAGGCACCTCAGGGGGAAGGGAAGAGGGGGCACCTCAGCCGGAGGAGTGCAAAGCCAGATCCACGACGGGGCTCCATGCCCACTGTTTCATCCTGGGGAGTGCAAAGCCACAGTCTCTCAAGTCTCTACAGTGGGTGGCTTGCCCACTGTTCCATCCTGGGGAGTGCAAAGCCACAGTCTCTCAAGTCTCTACAGTGGGTGGCTTGCCCACTGTTCCATCCTGGGGAGTGCAAAGCCACAGTCTCTCAAGTCTCACAAGTGGGTGGCTTGCCCACTGTTCCATCCTGGGGAGTGCAAAGCCACAGTCTCTCAAGTCTCTACAGTGGGTGGCTTGCCCACTGTTCCATCCTGGGGAGTGCAAAGCCACAGTCTCTCAAGTCTCACAAGTGGGTGGCTTGCCCACTCTACCATCCTGAGGAGTGCAAAGCCACAGTTTCCAAAGTAGATAACAGCCTCCACTGGTTCAGGATGGGGACTGGTGCCCAGACTGGATTAGTCTCCCCGTGGAAGTTCCTGTACTGTCCCTGGCCCACCCGCACATGGGATAACGATGCTTGATGTTGCGGACATTTCATACTTCCCCGGTGCATGCCCTGTTCAGCGGTGCTTTGCCATGGCGGTGTCTGGACTGTTCAGCGGTGCTTTGCCATGCCGGTTCTGGACTGTTCAGCGGTGCTTTGCCATGGCGGTGTCTGGACTCTTCAGCGGTGCTTTGCCATGGCGGTGTCTGGGCTGTTCAGCAGTGCTTTGCCATGCCGGTTCTGGACTGTTCAGCGGTGCTTTGCCATGGCGGTTTCTGGACTCTTCAGCGGTGCTTTGCCATGGTGGTGTCTGGACTCTTCAGCTGTGCTTTGCCATGGCGGTGTCTGGACTGTTCAACAGTGCTTTGCCATGCCGGTTCTGGACTGTTCAGCGGTGCTTTGCCATGCCGGTTCTGGACTGGGCATTGGTGTGTGGCATGACGTTCTCTGGACTGGGCATTGGTGTGTGGCATGACGTTCTCTGGACTGGGCATTGGTGTGTGGCATTGCGTTCCCTCATTGCCCAGCGGGGCTGTGGCAGCCGGGCCCCTCCTGGGCACTGACTTCGGCGGTGGTCTCCTGACCAGTGACGATACTTGGGCCCTCCTGGGCAATGACTCTGGCAGTGGCGGTGGTCTCCTGACCAGTGACGGTACTTGGGCCCTCCTGGGCACTGACTCTGGTGGTGGTCTCCTGACCAGTGACGATACTTGGGCCCTCCTGGGCAATGACTCTGGCGGTGGCGGTGGTCTCCTGACCAGTGACGATACTTGGGCCCTCCTGGGTAATGACTCTGGCGGTGGTCTCCTGACCACTGACGATACTTGGGCCCTTCTGGGCACTGACTCTGGCGGTGGTCTCCTGACCAGTGACGATACTTGGGCCCTCCTGGGCAATGACTCTGGCGGTGGTCTCCTGACCAGTGACGATACTTGGGCCCTCCTGGGCAATGACTCTGGAGGTGGCGGTGGTCTCCTGACCAGTGACGATACTTGTGCCCTCCTGGGCACTGACTCTGGCGGTGGTCTCCTGACCAGTGACGGTACTTGTGCCCTCCTGGGAACTGACTCTGGCGGTGGCGGTGGTCTCCTGACCAGTTACGGTACTTTGGCCCTCCTGGGCACTGACTCTGGCGGTGGCGGTGGTCTCCTGACCAGTGACGGTACTTGGGCCCTCCTGGGCACTGACTCTGGCGGTGGCGGTGGTCTCCTGACCAGTGACGATACTTGGGCCCTCCTGGGCAGTGACTCTGGCGGTGGCGGTGGTCTCCTGACCAGTGACGATACTTGGGCCCTCCTGGGCAATTACTCTGGCGGTGGTCTCCTGACCAGTGACGATACTTGGGCCCTCCTGGGCAATGACTCTGGCGGTGGTCTCCTGACCAGTGATGACGGTGCTGGCGGTGGCGTCCCAAATACCGAGAAGGATGCCGCCCTTCTCCGCTGTGCTGCTCACACTAGGCTGTGCAGACTTCCTCTGGCCCTTCACCACCTTTGGAGGAGTCACAGCTGACTCTGCCATCCACCTGGAACCCCTGTGAGTTGTTTTGCCACCAGGAGTCTTCACAGGGTCCCGTCGGCCACTTTCCAATTTCAGAGCCTTTACAGGGGGCGGGCTGCCAGTGCCTTGGCTCCGGGTCACACTGCCAGTCCTGGTGGCCGGTGCACTCCACACACCTTGAACAGGCACCACTGGTATTGGAGGCTTTTTGGCTGAGGTGCCACGACGGGCGCTGATGAAGTGGAGGGGGGGCAAAAAGGTCAACTTTAAACAGGGACAGTTTCTGACGAACACTGGGATGGGTAGTTGGAGGGGGTCTGGGAGTGGAGGAAGAGGAGGTGGTTGTAGGAGGTGTCACTTTAGGTGTTTTGGGTGCAGGTGCAGGTACTGGAGGCTGTTGTGAGGTGGATGTATGTTGGGTGTGTGGGTGCCCGCGTTTGTGTACTTTGGGAGGGGGCGTCACAGACACACTGGGAGTGGACACAGGGGACGTGTAAATGGTAGTGGAGGTGGTGAGTGCAGGTGAGAGGGGTGTGGTGCTGGGTGTTCTGGTGCGAGTCCTGGTGCCTGTAGATGTAGTGCATGCAGGTGTGAGTGTAGACAAGACTGGGAGGGAGGAGGGAGACGACGAGGAGGGGGACACAGTGGAGGCAGTGGATGTTGCTGTGTCTGCACGTGGGTGATGCTTGCGTGTGTGCCTGTGGGTTGTGTGGTGCCTATGTTTGCCTGAGCTACTTATGGGTGTAGAGGTGTGTGAATGCTGGTCTGATGGTGTGCTTGGGATAGGCTGGGGTACAGGGGATTGGGTCTGGGTGGAGGAGGTTGGAGGGGGCAGGCTAGACACAGGGACAATGGCTGCCATCAGTGCTGAGGCCAGAGATTGAAGGGTTCGCTGAAGGGCAGCCTGACCAGAATGAATGCCCTCCAGGAATGCATTACCGTGTTGCAACTCCCTTTCTACACCCTGGATGGCATTCACAATGGTAGACTGCCCAACAGTGAGTGACCTGAGGAGGTCAATGGCCTCCTCACTGAGGGCAGCAGGGGTGACTGGGGCAGGGCCTGAGGTGCCTGGGGCGAAGGTGATGCCCACCCTCCTGGGTGAGCGGGCACGGGGCGAACGCTGAGGGGCTGCTGGGAGGGCAGTGCTGGTAGGGGAGGTGGTGGCTGTACCTATAGAAGTGGGGCGCACAGATGGTGCCGCCACCACAAGGGAGCTCCCATCGTCAGACGAGTCCGTGTCGCTGGTTGGTGATCCGGTGCCCGATGTGAAGCTCCCCTCGCCCTCCATCCCACTGGTGCATTCAGAGTCCATGGTGTGGCCCTCCAAGGCCATGTGGGATGCAGCTCCCTCGTGCTCCGGTGCCACTGTACCTCCGCCTGATGATGCTGATGCACATAAGAACATGGAGAGCACAAAAAGGAGGGGGGGGAGACAGAAGAAAGACAGGTTGAGTGCATGGCATACCGCGACCGTTGGCGGACACTACAGACACAGCAGCCCCCTGCACTACGCCATGCTCCTGACCTCTACAGATGCTTTTCCTGGGATCTGGCCTACATGGCTATGGTGGACCTCTGCACACATGGATGCCACAGGGGCATCTATACCTGTACTTGGCACTCTACTGCGTCAGGGTAGGGAGCCACATGGCCTGCATTACTGAGGGGCCTAGTCTACCTATGTCTGCCTGGCCTAGGTACACCCACAGGACTCCTCCCCCACCCAGATCCCCCCACTGCGCGCCAAGTCCGCAGAATGATGTTGTACTCACCCCCTTGAGTCTGCTGTGATGCCCTCAAGCGCCCATCCAACTCAGGGTAGGCCACCGCCAGGATCTGGAACATCAGGGGGGTCATGGGGCGACGGGCACCCCTCCCACGTTGGGAGGCCATCCCCAGCTGAGCCTCCACCATCTTCTTGCTCCAGCGGCGAATGTCCTCCCATCGTTTACGGCAGTGGGTGCCCCGTCTCTGGTGGACCCCCAGGGTCCGGACGTCCTTGGCGATGGCACGCCAGATGTCCTTCTTCTGGTGGGCGCTGACCTACATGACATGCACAAGGGAAGAAGAGAAGTCATTAACAACCGTACCGTCAATGTGCGTGGCCCCCCTCCCTACCCTTGCCATGTGGCACATTCATTCACATGCATTAATGTTCCTTGAACTCTGCCCCCTTCCCTCTTCCAACCAGCCCTCTCCACCCAGGCCTAGCCCATACAACGTGCTCCCAGTGTACTTACCTGTTGGTCTGGAGGACCGTAGAGTAGCGTGTACTGGGGGAGGACCCCGTCTACCAGTTTCTCAAACTCCTGAGCAGTGAAGGCAGGGGCCCTTTCCCCAGACGCAGCAGCCATCGTCGCTTCCAGACCGAGGTCAAAGCAGCACTTGCAGTGTAGGTCCTCTCCTGTCGAAGATCAGGTATCTAGTGATAGAACAGATAGAAAATGGCGGTGACGTCCACGGCGGTGCGTATCATCACCGCCGGCGCACTTCCTCATTGGCTCCTGGGACCCACAGGGTCCGATGTAAACCAATGCAGCATTGCGCCGCGGTCTACGACCACCTACCACGACGGTGTGCAACGCCAACGCAGTTACCCCACGATCCCATTGTCCCAGTTTAGAGGTCAGGCAGCCGCCATTTCAGGGGCCCACATGGCTCCATTTACTTCTGCGTCACACATAGCTAGGCCTACACTCAACACACATACAGGAAGGGTTTTGTGTTTGGTGTCGTGTTCTGTGTAACTGTGGGCACATACCTGGAAAAAAGTTGACTCGATCCTCGCTGTTGTGCTTCCTAGGCGCCGTCAGCTGGGACAATTGAGAAGATGGCGGAATCCTCCGGTGTACCGAACGCTGATGGACCTGTTGACAATGGAGGAGCGACATTTAATCGTGACCTACAGGTTTGACCGTGCCACTATCCAGGAACTATGTACCCAGTTGGAGCCAGACCTGATGTCACCAATCCGCCATTCCACTGGAATCCCCCCTGACGTGCAGCTGCTGTCAGTGCTCCATTTCCTTGCAAGTGGGTCTTTTCAAACAACTGTGGCCATGGCATCAGGGATGTCCCAGCCTATGCCCCTCATTCTGATTCTGGCGGGCGGCGGAGGCCGCCCGCCAGAATTCAGCCCTCCATAATACCGCTCCGCGGTCAAAAGACCGCGGAGGGTATTATGAGTTTTTCCCTGGGCTGGCGGGCGGTCTCCAAAAGACCGCCCGCCAGCCCAGGGAAAAACTCCCTTCCCACGAGGATGCCGGCTCGTAATCGAGCCGGCGGAGTGGGAAGGTGCGAAGGGTGCTGTTGCACCCGTCGCGTATTTCACTGTCTGCCAAGCAGACAGTGAAATACTTGTAGGGGCCCTCTTATGGGGGCCCCTGCAGTGCCCATGCCATTGGCATAGGCACTGCAGGGGCCCCCAGGGGCCCCGCGACTCCCCCTCCCGCCATCCGGTTCCCGGCGGGAGAACCGCCAGGAACTGGATGGCGGGAGGGGGAGTCGGAATCCCCAAGCCGGCGCAGCAAGCTGCGCCGGCTTGGAGGATTCCTGGGGGCAGCGGGAAACCGGTGGGAGACCGCCGGTTTCCCTTTACTGACCGCGGCTAAGCCGCTGCGGTCAGAATGCCCCGCGGGGCACCGCCGGCCTGTCGGCGGTGCTCCCGCGTGCCGCGGCCCTGGCGGTTCTATACCGCCAGGGTCGTAATGAGGGCCTATGTTTTCCAACGTGCTGTCCTGAGTGTTGTCTGCCCTGCTGAAACACGTAAGGAGATACATCATATTCTCTGAGGTGGAAGATTTGGCTACAGTGAAAGGTGACTTCTATGCCCTTGGACATATCCCCAACGTCATAGGTGCTATTGATGGGACCCATGTGGCTTTGGTCCCCCCCCACAGGAGTGAACAGGTGTACAGGAACCGGAAGAGTTATCATTCCATGAATGTACAGATGGTCTGTTTGGCAGACCAGTACATCTCGCAGGTAAATGCAATATTCCCTGGCTCAGTGCATGACGCCTACATCCTGCGGAATAGCAGCATCCCTGATGTGATGGGTCAACTCCAGAGGCACCGTGTGTGGCTATTAGGGGACTCTGGTTACCCCAAACTTTCCTGGCTATTGACCCCAGTGAGGAATCTCAGGACCAGGGCAGAGGAACGCTACAATGAGGCCCATGGGTGGGCTAGGAGGGTGATCGAACGCACCTTCGGCCTCCTGAAGGCCAGGTTCAGGTGCCTCCATATGACAGGTGGTTCCCTATTCTACTCACCGAAGAAGGTGTGCCAGATCATCATCGCCTGCTCGATGCTTCACAATCTTGCTTTGCGACGCCAGGTGCCTTTTCTGCAGGAGGATGGTCCAGATGACGGTGTTGTGCCAGCTGTGGAGCCTGTGGACAGTGATGAGAAGGAAGCTGAGGAAGAAGACAACGACAACAGGGAGTCAGTCATACAGCAATATTTCCAGTGACACACAGGTGAGAACATTTTCTTTTTTAACATGACATTCACTGTCAAACGTCTTACTCTATCCAGTGTGTAATTGAATGGGATTATTTGGTAACTGAGTTGTTCCTTTCCATTACGGTTTCACAGGTGTGGTTACCAAAGTGTGTCATCTGCATGCATCCTTCAAGGACTTGTGATGTGTGACATTGGTATGTCGCCTTAACAATAGAAAAAGCATTTTGACACTGTCATTGATAATACATTTTACTAAATCATAGACTGACTCCAGAATGTTTTATGGTTCAAGGGTGTTTATTTAAGTGCTCAAAAATGGAGGGGCATTGTAAAATGGTGATGGGTGATGGTGGAGGAATGTCCATGGCAGAGTCCAGTCTATTAGTCTCACAGGTGCACTGCCCATCTGGGCATAGGAAGTGGAGCTGGGGCAGTTAAAGTATGGACAGGGTAACAAAGTGGGACGGTGGGGGGACAATCAGGGTGGTGTCATTTCCTGGCGGGGGTCTTGCCATCTTGCTCTGTCCTGTTCTTGGATCTCAGGGACCACTTGCGTGGGGGTTGTCCGTCTGCAGGGGGTGGGGTGCTGGTGTGGTGGTCCTGTGGCGGTGCCTCCTGTCCACTAGCGCCGGCGGAGGTGGTCGGCAGTTCATCGTCCATGCTAGTGTCAGGGGCCCCTTGGAGTGCCACGGTGTCCCTCAAGGTCTGCTGTATGTCGTTCAGCACCCCTACGATGGTGCCCAAGGCGGAGCTGATGGTCCTGAGCTCCTCCCTGAAGCCCAAATACTGTTCCTCCTGCAGGCGCTGGGTCTCATGAAACTTGACCAGGACCGTCGCCATCGTCTCCTGGGAGTGGTGGTATGCTCCCATGATGGAGGATAGGGCCTCGTGGAGAGTGGGTTCCCTTGGCCTGTCTGCCCCCTGTCACACAGCAGCCCTCCCAGTTCCCCTGTGTTCCTGTGCCTCCGTCCCCTGGACCGTGTGCCCCCTACCACTGCCCCCAGGTCCCTGTTGTTGTTGGGGTGGTGGGTTATCCTGGGTTCCCTGTAGTGGTGGACACACAGCTGATTGACCTGTCCTGGGTACGGAGGTTTGGGCTCGCTGGGTGGGTGCTGTGCTGGTGTTACCAGAGGGTGGAAGGTCAGTGTTGGGCTGTGCCTGTGCAAGGGGAACCGACTGTCCCGAGGCCCACGATTGTCCGGGCTGGTCATCAGGCTCCAGTAGGGCAGAGCTGCTATCGTCACTGTGGGCCTCTTCTGTGGGTGGAGTGGAGATGTCTGGACCCTCCGGTGTGGTGACGGTCCTTCGTGATCCTGCAGGGGCATAAGAGCATGATTTTTGCATGTGTGTGTGTCATGGTGTGCAATGGGTGGGTGAGCGTGTACCCCAGTGCTAGCATTCCTGTGTGGGGGCTTGTGTGATGATGGTTAGGGGGTTGTTCTGGGTATGTGCAGTGAGCATGCTTTGGTGAGGGGTGACCATGCTTAGTTGTGTCATGCAGGGCTTGTTGTTGGGATGTGTGGTTTGTGTTCTTAGTACATTAGTGTGGAGTTGGAGTGAAAAGGGAGGGTGTGAGGGTGGGGGTGTGTGATAGCATGCAGGTAGGGTGAGGGATCTGATAGTTAAGATTTGACTTACCAGTGTCCATTCCTCCACCGACTCCTCCGAGGCCCTCTGGATGCATGATGGTCAAGACTTGCTCCTCCCATGTTGTTAGTTGTGGGGGAGGAGGTGGGGGTCCGCCGCCAGTCCACTGTACCGCGATGTTGTGCCTGGAGACCGCTGAACGCACCTTCCCCCGTAGGTCGTTCCACCTCTTCCTGATGTCCTCCCGATTTCTTGGGTGTTGTCCCACTGCATTGACCCTGTCGACTATTCTTCGCCATAGCTCCACCTTCCTGGCTTTGGAGGTGTGCTGCACCTGTGATCCAAATAGCTGTGGCTCTACCCGCAGGATTTCCTCCACCATGACCCTGAGCTCCTCCTCGGAAAATCGGGGGTGTCTTTGGCGTGCCATGGGGTGGTGTGTGTGATGTGTGAGGTGGTGTATGTGTTGATGAGTGTAGTGATGTGTAGTGGTGTGTGGTGTTTTGTACGTGGATGTTGTGTGGGTGATGGTGTTGTGTGCCTCTGTGTGGTGGTATTGTCTATTCTGTACTCTCTCTCTGGCCTTCTTCCTGTATTTTTGGTCGTAGGCGTTTGTGGGTGATGTGGGTGTGTGTTTTATATTGTGTTGGGTGTGTGGGAGTGGTGTGTGTATGTGTATGAAGTGTGTGTATTTCGAAATGTCCAATGTGGCGGGGTTTTGGAGATGTGTGTGTATTTTGTGCTGCGGATGTGTGTACCGCCAATGGAATACCGCGGTTGAAAGACCGCCGCATGGATTTGTGTGTCGTAATAGCATGGGCGTGTTTCTGTTGGCGTGGAGGTGGAGGTTTTGTTTTCGCCAGTTTAACACTGACCTTTGGTGTGGCGGACTTGTGTGGGTGTCTGAGTTTCGGCGGATTCCGAGATGTGGGTCATAATAGCTGTGGTGGAATTCCGCGGCAGCGGCGGTCTAATGTCGGTCTTCTGCACGGCGGTAAGCGGCTTTTACCGCCAATGTTGTAATGACCCCCAGTATGTCATGTATGCCAGATGAGTTCCTAATGTGAATTACTGGGGTTCCAGACCCAGAATAAATAACAGGAGCATGAGGGGGAAACCCTGTCTCTAGCCCCTATGAATAAAGAAGGGAAGGAATATGTGGCTGTTATTTATCACCTGAGCTTTTGGCTGAAAATAGAGTTTTTGAACCCATGCCAAAAATGAGGGGCCTAAACCAGCATATCGAAAGACATTCAAACCTATTTAATTCCTTTTTGACAGGGAGAAAGACATGTAGCATTTCAATCATTTATTTGCATACCTGCCTACGAAACTGACAACTCACTAATTCACGCATGCACCCAACGCGACACACACCCGCATGCACACATCCCAAAACATATACACACACACACCCACATACACACAACACCCTCCACCCCCCTCTCCGGTCAGAGAACCCAACTTACCTGCTTGCAGGGGGTCCTCTGGCTGGAGTCGGTCTGCGGCACTGCTGTCAGCAGCGGGGTCCGCCAGCAAAACACCGCCAGGCCGTATCATTCGTCATGATACGATCGGCGGTGTTTTGCTGGTGTGGCGGTGCTGCTGTCAGCAGCACCGCCTTACCGCCGTCCTCCACCATGACTGGCGTCAGTGTTCCGCCAGATTTCTGGGGGAATACCTTTGAATGCAAAAAGAACAGATGATGGACAGAATGCAGAGAAAATCAAACATTCACCCCCAGTCACAAAGATCTGGATTTAATCCATTGTTTTTTTGCTCACCACGCCACCCCAGGTTGGACCCAGCCTCATGCAAATCAGTCTTGACCCTGTTCCTCATGGGAACAGTCCAGCCCAAACTGCCAAGACAGATCCTCCCTGGACCAGAAACAAGCATCCTAGGACCGGTTTCAGGGTATCACCCTTCATCAGCTAGGCTAGCTTGAATCCAGTGGTGTATTGAGCACAGGACCCACGTCTGGGCATGCCCTTCCCACTTGGGGTGACAAATGTAAAAAGAACAGATGATGGATGGAATGCTGAGCAAATCAAACATTCACCCCCAGTCACAAAGATCTGGGTTTAATCGATTGTTTTTTTGCTCACCACGCCACCCCAGGTTGGACCCAGCCATATGCATTCAGTCTTGACCCTGTTCCTCAAGGGAACCGTCTAGCCCGTACTGCCAAGCCAGGTCCTCCCTGTACAGGAAACAAGCATCCTAGGACCTGTTTCAGAGTATCACCCTTCATCAGCTAGGCAAGCTTGAATCCAGTGGCGTAGTGAGCACGGGACCCACGTCTGGGCATACCCTTCCCACTTGGGGTGCCAAATGCAAAAAGAACAGAAGATGGTCGGAATGCAGAACAAATCAAACATGCACCCCCAGTCACAAAGATCTGGGTTTAATCCGTCGTTTTTTTGCTCACCATGCCACCCAGGTTGGACCCAGCCATATGCAAATCAGTCTTGACCCTGTTCTTCATGGGAATAGTCCAGCCCGTACTGCCAAGCCAGGTCCTCCCTAGACCGGAAACACGCATCCTAGGACCGGTTTCAGGGTATCACCCTTCATCAGCTAGGCTAGCTTGAATCCAGTGGCCCAGTGAGGACGGGACCCACGTCTGGGCATACCCTTCCCACTTGGGGCGACAAATGCAAAAAAGATGATGGACGCAATGCAGAGCATATCAAACTTTCACCCCCAGTCACAAAGATCTTATGACCGTTGGCGGTCATAATACGCGTTGCCGGCTGGTAGCCACGGCGGCGGTATGTTGGCGGCCGTCGCCGTGGCGGTAGGCAGTCAATACCACCAATGTTGTAATGAAGGCCTTAGTCTCCTCCACTACCTCCCAATAAAGGACACCATGGCATGTCTGGGGCAGTCCAATGTGCCCCCCTTTCTCAGTACTCACTTAGGGGCTGGCTGGCGCTGAAAGAAGCGTCATAGTTGGACTCTCGCTCCTAGGCATGACTGCTGGTTTAGGGATGACAGAATTTATGGTCGTAGGTGACTCAGCCACTCCTACAACAAGTCCTCACAACTGTTGACCCAACCCTCTCGGCTCACAAGCAGTACCTCACCAAAAACCCACAAAGGTAGAAGGTGTTTTCTGGCAGTCTTATGCATTGGCTCTATAGTGTGACATCTCAGGGGAGTCATGGTGGAACCAGGTTACCCTTTTCTCACATTAGTATTAAGTCTCAGTCACACACAGGCAATGAAGGAGATGCAGGAGAGTTTTCAATGTATTTATTGAAAAGGCTGCAATCAACGTTAAAATGCGTGAGCTGCAATGATTATGATAACAAACAATAGAAGAAGCATAATTGTGAAGATTAGAGTTGTGAATACCAAGACCACCACCATCTTGCAAGAAACATGAAATGCAAAATCCCTAGCATAGAGAACCTTATCTCTAACCTAATGAGAGCTAGGTGTGATAAACCTAATCTTCCAATACCATGTCAATGAGAAGCCCCCCCCCCCAAACCTCATTACCTTTGAATGAACTCTAGGTCATACTTTGTGGGGACACAAAGGCTGTTTTCTGCAGCAATGTGACTTGCAACATAGATGGCATTGATGTCATCTGGTAGGAATCCCTTTGGCATTCCTGTCTCTGTGAGGTGTTTTTATACAGACCATGTAGGACCCCTGACGCAGATATGTTCTAAAACTATAGATAAGGAGTCATACTTGTGGCGGCAATTATGTAAACAATCCCCAAGTGTACATTATGTTCCTGTCACCCATAATTGAGAAGGGGACACGATATGCCTACCTACGTTCATCAGTTGATTATAATGCTGATAGTGATGCCTTAACAGCGTGGCACTGATAAAAAAAATCAAAACATTTCTCTAACTATATACATGGCAGCCATTTAAAAATAAATAATAACATAAATGGGCTAAAACAGAGCAAGCTAAATAGTTTAAAAGTTGCAAGGTGATGGTGGGACAGGCCTGCAAGCTTAATGTCTAAGCCAACCGCCTGAGTCCCAATAAATTAACAGGATCTACTACAGAAGAGGGGACAAAGCAAGAAGCGGGCCGTCAACTGTCTTTGGTCTCGCTTTGGTTGATCCTTCTCACACAGTCATTGCAGCTGGTGCAGTAATGAAGGCCAGTTGTTGGGAAATCAGGTGGACTTGTTGGATTCCCAACCTGACTGATTCTGTCCCTGTCAATGGGATTGGAAGCTGGGATCCACTGCACGGGCGAAGGCACACGGTCCTAAGTGTCTGCTAGGCTGTGAGTGCATCAGTCTACTGCCTGGCCATCCAAAGTACAGCAATCCAAGGATCCGGCCTCCAATTGTAAGGGCTTGCACTCCCCATCAACTCCCCCTCCAAAAGGAAATGTTTCCAGCCCTGGGGAGAGTAGTGGGACTGCCACTGGGTATTGTTGACTCAGAAGCATGCTCAGTGAGCTGCCATCATCCCCGAGCTCCAGACTCCACCACTAGTATCATTGATTTTAATGTTTACAAAAGCCCAGTTGGCTCCATTTGTCCTCTGCTCATTGTGACTCACATTTTTACTACTTCCATCTGTCTTGTTTCTCAATCATGCCCATCTTTTCTTTCTCCTAACATTTATCCTTTTATTCCATTTCATTTTTACATTGTTCTTCTTGTGACTTGTGCCACGAACTTACTCTATTCCTCTTTGACCAATTGGCAAAAATATGCTGCTGTTGCCAGCGAGAATTCAAAGAGAAAGGGCCGACTCCCACCAGCACTCCGTGTGGTGCTTCCTGGGGTACAGCAGGGACAGTGGGGGCTTGGGGCTCCCCCTCCATCCCCCGACATCCCCAGTAGTGTGGGTCCCCCAGGTGGACACAATGGCATTCACTAAACATTTTGAAAAGGGCCAGCCCCCTCCAGGAAAGCCAACTGGGGCCATTGCATCTTTCTTTTCACACTTTATAGCACAAAAAATACAATCATAAAAAGTAGGATAAAAGAATGGCTAACAGACATGCAGATTCTTTTTTTTTTTTAAATAAATCTTTATTAAACCATTTTAAAACAAACATTGTAATTAAGCATTGCATTGTATGAATGACTAAAATATACATTTGAAAGAAAATATTGGTGACTTTTGGGCCAAGATGATAGATTAGCTTTATATATATTTAATGATATGCTCATTCCTTTATAAAGCCAATAGGCCCACTTTTATTATGTTCATATTGTGACTCTTTGAAAAAATCAGCAATTCCGCATGCGTGCAGCTAGGATCTTCAAGATGAACCTCACGCTGTGCATGCCAGAAGGCTGTGTGCAGTGGCAAGTTGGGCATGTGTAGGGGGTTGAATGCAGGGCCTGGTTGCAGACTAGACCCTGCATCAAACACCATGCTGTGTGCGACCAAAGGTCATGTATAGCATTGGGTTCCTTGTCTGTGTTAGGGTTTGTACACAGCAAAGAGCATGTCCCCTCTCACTGCACTAGTGGGTTCTGTAATAGCTCCCTTTTAAACTTACTATTGAAAGCCTTTTTTGTTATCTCACCTTCCCCCCCCCTAGGCTTCTGTGTATGTTGTTTAATGTGCTGTTTTGTTTACACATTGGGCCTTGCTTTTACCAAGGCTTCTTTAAAATACTCCTCCCTAGGCCATGTGTTAATCCAACTCATTTGTATAATAACTGAAACTCTGCACACCTTTCAAGAACATGTGCAGCATGTGAGGACCACACCCAGCTCTTCAAACCACACCCAGCTCTGCACACCTTCCAAGAACATGTGCAGCATGTGAGGACCACACCCAGCCCTTCAAACCACACCCAGCCCTGTCTATAAAAGGCATCCCCGAGCCTCACCCAGTGCTTGTGCTCGTCTACCTCCCGCTTACCTGAGAACAGATCCCTCGGCCCTGGCACTCCTGCTCTTTACAGACTTTTATTGACTTCAATGGGCGCAGCTTCTGGCTCTTCCTTCTTCCGGTTTCCGGTTCCTCCTTGCTTCAGCCTCTCTCCTATGAGTAACCTGCAAAATAGAAAGAAGACAAGGTTAGACTGATCAGTATCTCTTGCCAGCAACAAGTAAGTGCAAAACCTTTTATTACCTGAAAGAACTTTGACAACAATTTCTGGATTCGTGTATAGACAATTTGAAACGAGTTCTGGCTGCCCACTGGCTGTTGGACACAGGGCCTGACTGGTTGTGCACAGTGGGGAATTGTTTTTAGGTGTGATAATAAAATATTACTTCACAGTAAAAACAAATCCTAGAAATTCACTAAAAAACAAAGGTTAAAGTGATGCTATATTGAGGAACTATAAATATATCATACTTTCTATTAAAAAACATAGAAATTCACAGAAAGAAAGCAAAGGTTAAAGTAGTGTTGTAGTGAGGTGAAAATTTCAGTGACAGCATGACATTTTAAACTGAAAATACACTGAAATTCACCAGTTATACTTGTCTTGAGTAACAATAACCCTAAAGTAACTATAACACACTCCCTTGCCATGCAACGCTAATTGCCCCACATATTACATCACTCATGACATGATCTACACTGATATAATTTAAATGGCAATAAAGGATGGCTGTGGGAGAACCTAGCTGCGCTCCTGTTAGAAATGGGGTCTTTGGTTGGCAGTCAGGTTACCCCCTGTCCAGGCAAGGACCTTTACTCTAGTCAGAATAAAGAAGAATCACCCTTGGTTAACCCCCCTCACCTCCTTGGTAGCTTGGTACAAGCAGGCAGGCTTAACTTCAGAAGCATTGTGTTCACTATTTGTACCAAAACACACAGTAACTCAGTGAAAACACTACAAAATGACAAAACACAGGTTTTGAAAAATAGGTTATATTTATCTGAACAAAACAAGACCAAAACGACAAACATCCAACATACAGAAGTCAAGTTATACATTTTAAAAGAATAAGAGTCTTGGGGCCAGATGTAGGAAGTTCCGATTTTGCGAATCGGAAATTGCGAGTTGGTGCGACTCGCAATTTCCGATTTGCAAAATCGGATGCAGAACGGTGTCTCAGACACTGTCTGTGATTCGCTATGGGGTCGCAAAGACCTACCTCATTAATATTAATGAGGTGGGTCGCATTTTGCGACCCCATAGCGAGTCCCTACACTCACAGGGATGGTGGCCTGCTGAAGACAGCAGACCTCCATGTCTGTGACTGCTGTTTAAATAAAGCAGTTTTTTATTTATTTTGCAGCCTGTTTTCCTTAAAGGAAAACGAGTTGCAAAATAAAAAAAAAACCGAAACCATTTGGTTTCATTTTTTCAGAGTAGGCAGTGGTCCATTGGACCACTGCCTGCTCTGTAAAAACATTATGGACAACATTCATTTGCGAATGGGTTACCACCAGTGTGAAACGGTCACAAAGCAATTTAGCATTGCAATGCGAGTCCCAAATAGGAAGGGGACACCCCTTCCTATTTGCGAGTCGCATTCACAATTTGCGAGTCGGTACCGATGAGCATCGTGATGAGCATTTTGCATGGCGCAAACTGCGATTTTCGCAGTTTGCACCATGCAAAAAGTTTCCTACATCTGGCCCTTGATCCTTAGAAAACAGTACGAATGCCTTTATTTCACAAAAGTACCTGGGTAGCATCAAAATAAAGCTGCATGGGAGAGTGTGCATCGAAAAAGATCAGCGATGCATTGATTTCTCTCTCGCAAGCAAGACCATGCATCATTCCTCCTCCGGTCAGGTCAGCGTATGTCGCTTCTTTTCTCACGCAAGAGAGCGATGCGTCGATCCGGATAGACACCGCGGCTCTGGGCAGGCTTTGCAATGATTTTCCGCGCCCAACAATGTTGTGTTGAAAATCCGGTTGCACGATATCACAAAACCGTGCTGCGTGGGGTTGTGTCATTATCAGCCTCCATTAGCGGGTGTTTTGCATTGTTTCTCCAGCCACGTTGTGTCGATCTTCCAGCCACAATGCAGATGGAGCATTGATTTCAGTTGCGAAGCTGGTAGTGCATCATTTATCAACTGTGTCACGGAAGGTGCATTGAAAATTTCCCTGCACATCGGTCTGTGCGTGGATTTTCAGTTCTGGTCTGCCAACTTCACCTTTCAAGGGCCCAGGAAGTGGATAAGGCACCACTTGGCAGGGCAGGAGTCTCAGCAGAGAGTCCAGGTGCTGGCGGGGGAAGTCGTTGATGGCCCTGAGACTTCAACAACAGGACGCAAGCTCACTTCAAGCCCTTGGAGATTCTTCTCAAGCAGAAATGCACAACAAAGTCCAGTCTATGACCCCTTTCACAGGCAGAAACAGCAACTGCAGGATAGCCCAACAAAGAAAAGTCATAGGCAGAGCCAACACTTCTCCTCAGCCCTTCAACTCTTCTCCTTGGCAGAGGTTCCTCTTGATTCCAGAAGTGATCTGATTTTCAGGGGTTTTGGGGGCTCTTCTTTTACCCCTTTCTGCCTTTGAAGTATACCTAGTTCACAGAGAAGTATCTGTTGTTTTCAAGATCCTGCCTTGCCCTGGCCTGACCCCAGACACACACCAGGGGGTTGGAGACTGCATTGTGTGAGGGCAGGCACAGCCCTTGCAGGTGTGGGTGATCACTCCTCCCCTCCCTCCTAGCACAGATGGCTCATCAGGATATGCAGGCTACACCCCAGCAACTTTGTGTCACTATCTAGAGAGAGGTACAAACAGCCTGACTGTCAAACTCACCCAGACAGGGAATCCATAAGCAGGCAGGGTCACAGAATGATTTAATCAAGAAAATGCCTACTTTCTAAAAGTAGCATTTTCAAACACTCATCTAAAAACCAACTTCACTAAAAGATGTATTTTTAAATTGTGAGTTCAGAGACCCCAAACTCCACAGGTTTATCTGCTACCAAAGGGAATCTGCGCTTTAATAATTTTTATAAAGACAGCCCCCATGTTAACTTATGAGAGATAGGCCTTGCAACAGTGAAAAACGAATTTGGCAGTATTTCACTGTAGGACATGTAAAACACATAAGTACATGTCCCAACTTTAACATACACTGCACCCTGCCCATGGGGCTAACTAGGGCATTCCTTAGGTGTGCCTTAAATGACCAAAAAGGGAAGGTTTAGGCCTGGCAAGTGGGTACACTTGCCAAGTCGAATTGGCAGTTTAAAACTACACACACAGACACTGCAGTGGCAGGTCTGAGCCATGTTTACAGGGCTACTTATATGGGTGGCACAACCAGTGTTGCAGGCCCACTAGTACTTTACAGGCCCTGGGCACCTCTAGCGAACTGTACAAGGGACTTATTAGTAAATCAAATATGCCAATTATGGAAAGTCAATTACACAGATATTTTACATTGGAGCACTTGCACTTTAGCACTGGATAGCAGTGGTAAAGTGCCCAGAGTTACAAAAAACGAAAAAACAGAGACTCAGCACACATCAACAACCTGGGAAACAGAGTAATAAAGTTAGGGGAGACCACACCAAGGATGCCAAGTCTAACAAGTGTCCCCCTAGCTGAAAGTGGAGAGCAACTACCCAACCTCATGGGAGTTCTCATCACTAAGGCGAAAGAATCTGAACAGACCATCAGCATTGGTGTGTTCTGTACCAGGGCGGTGTTCCACCATAAAGTCCATCCCCTGTAGAGAAATGGACCACTTCAACAGTTTTGAATTCTCACCCTTTATCTGCAGGGCCTGTGATCAGTCTGATCCTGGAAGTGAGTCCCAAACAAGTAAAGTTTTAGCTTCGTCAGCACCCAGACCACAGCAAAAGCTTCACACTCTATTGCACTCCACCTACATTCCCTGGGAAGTAATCTGCTAATGAAGGCTACAGGTTGATCAAGGCTCCCTTCTTTAGGCTCTTAGAGTACTGCTCCTATACCATGATCTGAGGCGTCTGTTTGCACAACAAATTCCTTGGAATAGTCAGGTGCCTTCAGCACAGGTGCTGTGCACATGGCAGCATTCAGGGCATCACAAGCGGTATGGCAAGCCTCTGCCCAGATCACCTTCTTTTGTTGCTTCCTGGAAGTCAACTCATTCAAGGGGAGAACAATTGTGCCATATCCCTTGACAAGCCTCCTGTAATGACCAGTGAGGCCTAAAAAGGCTTTCACCTCAGTCTGGGTCTTGGGAGGCTCCCAAGCCAGAATGGTGTCAATATTTGGTTGTAGGGGTGCCACCTGGCCACTTCCTACCTGGTGTCCCAAATAAACCACTGAATTCTGCCCCATTTGGCTTTTGCTTGCCTTAATAGTGAGGCCTGCCTTTTGCAGGAACTGAACACTGCAATGTCACCCAGATATGCAACGCTTAAGTCATCCAGCCCTGTCAACACCTGGTTGACCAATCTCTGGAATGTGGCTGGGGCATATTTCATCCCAAATGGCATCACTTTCAACTCGAAGTGTCCATCTGGGGTAGAAAATGCTGACCTCTCCTTGGCCCCCTCAGTTAAGGCAATCTGCCAATACCCAGAAGTCAAATCAAACGTGCTGAGGTATTTGGCAGCTCCCAACCAATCTATGAGCTCATCAGCCCGGGGGATGGGGTGCGCGTCACTTTTTGTGACCGTATTGAGACCCTGGTAGTCCACACAGAAGCGGAGTTCTGGGGTGGCACCAGGAGGAGCGGCCTTTGGGACCAAGACCACAGGGCAGGTCCAAGGACTGCTAGAAAACTCGATCACCCCTAGGGATAACATCTTAGACACCTCATCTTTGATGCTGGCCCTGACCTTATCAGTTACCCTGTAAACCTTCTGTTTAATGGGTGGACTGTCCCCAGTGTCCACATCATGTGTACACAAGGGTATGACCCCTGGGAGCAGGGAGAATGGGAAAGCAAACTGATCCAATACCTGGTGACAGTCCCTCTGCTGTTCTGAGGTCAGGGAGGGGGAGAGGTTCACTCCCTCCACAGACCCATCTTTCTCTCCAGAAGACAGGAGGTCAGGAAGAGGCTTGTTCTCTTCCTCCGCCCCATTATCTGTTGCTAGGAGCATGGACAATTCAGTCCGCTCAAAGTGGGGTTTGAGACGGTTCACATGCAGGACCCTTAAGAGTTCCTGGGAGTCCCCAAGTCCACCAGGTAGGAGACTTCACTGTTGCGCTCCACCACCTCAAGTGGGCCAGTCCACTTGACCAGGAGTGCCCTAGGCTCTACTGGCGCCATCACCCACACTTTGTGCCCATGCTGAAACTCGACCAGAGTGACATTCTGGTCATACCACTGTTTCATGTCTGCCTGGCTTGCTTTCAGGTTCTCTTGTGTGAGAGCTCTGACGCAAGCAGTCTGGTTTCTGAAGACCAGCATGTAGCTAGATACATCCTGGGGAGGTTTACGGGGGGCTTTCTCTAAGCCCTCCTTCACCAGACTCAAAGGTCCCCTAACAGGGTGGCCATACAGTAACTCAAAAGGACTAAGGGCCAGATGTAGGAAGATTCCAAATTGCAAGTCGCAATTTGGAATGCAGAAAGGTGTCTCAGACACCTTCTGCAACTCGCTATGGGGTCGCAAAGACCCACCTCATTAATATTAATGAGGTGGGTCGCAATTTGCGACACCATTGCGAGTAGGGGCACTCACGGGGATGGTGGCCTGCTGGAGACAGCAGACCACCATGTCCGTGACTGCTTTTTAATAAAGCAATTTTTTATTTTCAAAGTGCAACCCGTTTTCCTTAAAGGAAAACGAGCTGCACTTTGAAGAAAAAAACCGAAACCTTTAGTTTCTGTATTTTTCAGGGCAGGTAGTGGTCCATGGGACCACTGCCTGCTCTGAAAAACTATTTTTTTTTTCAGACACAAAGGGGAAGGGGTCCCATGGGGACCCCTTCCCATTTGCGTCTGGGTTACCATCCACTTCAAGTGGATGGTAACTGCGCTTTCATTTGCGACCGCTTTTGCGGTCGTAAATGAAAATGAATAGCATTGCGAGTCGCAAATAGGAAGGGAACACCCCTTCCTATTTGCGAGTCGGAAATGCATTTTGCGAGTCGGTTCCGACTCGCAAAATGCATTTCTGCATTCCGCTGAGGCTTTTGCGAGTCGCAAACGGCGTTTTTCGCCGTTTGCGAGTCGCAAAACCCTTGCTACATCTGGCCCTAAATCCAAGAAGGTATGGCAAGAGGGCATCCCACTTCTGTCTCAAGGGCTCTGACAGGCCCACGATCATTCCTAAGGTGTGGTTGATTCTCTCAACTAGACCACTGCTTTGGGGGTGGTAAGGAGTGGTGAACTTATAAGTTATCCCACACTCCTGCCACAGAGACTTCATATATGCAGATACGAAGTTGGTACCGCTATCAGATACCACTTCCTGGGGGAACCCCATGTGGGTAAAATCCCCCATCAATGCACGACCCATCACTGGGGAAGTGATTGACCTTAGAGGAATGGCTTCTGGGTACCGGGTGGCATGGTCCACCAAGACCAGGATGAACCTGTTGCCCATGGCTGTCTTGGGATCCAGAGGCCCCACAATGTCAATACTGACCCTTTCACAGGGGACACTAACCAATGGAAAAGATTGGAGGGGAGCCTTACATTTCCCCCCACTCTTGCCACTGGCCTGGCAAGACCTGCAATGAGCATCTGAGTGCCTGCCCATTAGGGGCCAGTAAAAGTGGGTAACAAGCCGTTCAAAGGTCTTGTCCTGCCCCAAATGTCCAGCCCCAAATGTCCAGATAAGGGCACATCATGAGCCAGACCCAATAGGAAGCCTCTGAAGCATGGGGTACCAACAGCACACAGGCTGACCCAGGTTCAGCAACCTTAGGCTCACTACACAGAAGGCCATCCTCCCAATAAATCAGGTGAGATCCTGACTCCTTGTCAGCTGTATGGCCTGCAGCCTGTTGCCACAAACCCACTAGAGTAGGGCATGTCCTCTGTGCCTCACAGAATGCCCCCATGGTGGGTCCCCCTTCCCGCTGCCACTGTGACAGCTCAGGGACCTCCCCCAGTTCATCCACCTGTTTCCCTGTAGGCTCCAGGGTGTCTCCCTTAGGTTCCGCCTCCTCCCTGACCGTGAGAACTTCTGGGGCTGGTTTCCTGTACCCCATGCCCTTCCTCTTTTTGGTGGTCCCCTGGGCCACTGTTTCAGGCTTCAGGGGCTCCTGTCCACCCTGACGGGCTGCCATTGACTGGCATACCCACCCATACAGACCCAACATCTCCAAGTGTGACCTGTGTTCCACCTCCTTCCAAATAGAATCCTCTAGGTCATTGCCAAGCAAACAATCCAAAGGCATGGTTGGACTCACAGCTACCTTCAAGCAACCTGAGACCCTCCCCATTCAAAGGGAACCCATGCCACTCTGCCCAGGCACTCTGAGTTATCCATTGCAACTACTTGGTAAGGTACAAGGGGATCTATTTGCTCTTCAGACACCAGGTGACTCCTCACTGTAGTCACACTGGTTCCTGTGTCTCTCAGAGCCTCCTCCCTCTGTCCATTAATGGTCAACCGCTGCCTGTAATTTTTAGGGTTCTCAGGCACTAGAGTTCTCTGGACCATCTCACTGTCCCCTAGCGAGACAAGGGTCATCTCAGCTGGCTCCCACCTACCTGGAACCAACTCCTCCCCAAGCGCTACACTAGCCAAACCCTGAGCACCACTGGGTGCTGGTGTACTCTTCGGGCATTTGGGGCCCCCCTCACATGACCCTGCTGGTCAAATGCATAACCCTTAAGTGGGGGACCTCCCTCCACAAGTCTCCCTTTGGAGAACCATGGCTTCTTTTCACTGGGGGGCTGGGAATCCTTACCCTGGGAACTAGGTCAGGGCCCTTTAGAGAACTCTCCCTGTTTAACCTTACCCCCCTTTCTTCTATGAGGGACCCTGCCCACCCTTGGCGCGGTCACCCCCATAACTCTTCTGGACCCTGGTGCTCTCCCAGCGGTCAGCATCCTACGTAAGCTTCCTGGTGTCAGTCAGCTTGCTGTCTGCAGCTCTGGAAAACATAAACCATACAAGTGCTCCCAAGCAATCAAATTGTAAAGCCCCTCATACATTGTCACCTTACTGGTCTTCCCCTAACCATCCAGTGACCTGCAAAAAGAATCAACACATTCCAACCATGTTTAGGAGTCCTTCTTCTTATAGGACCTAAACTTGTCCTTATACTTCTCAGGGGTGAAACCATACCTTGTGAGTAGGGCAGCCTTCATGATAGAGTAGGTTAGTCCCTGAGGATCCCCTATGGATGTCAAAGTATCCTTCCCCTTTACCTCAAAGTGCTTAGACAGACTCACCCCAAATGAGCTTCAGGGACCAGATTCATATAGAGAGCAGACTCATACCCCTTGAACCACAAGAATATGTCATCCTCCGTTTTGTAATCCTTCACTAGATCTTTTGGAATGTGCAGCCTCCTCTCCGGCTCCACTGTGATATTGCTGCCACAATCCCTACTGGACTGGCTTCTCTGATCCAGCTCCCTCAAGCTGAGCTTATGAGCCAGTAGTATCTTCTTCTCCTTTATGGCCATCCTCCTTTCTTCCATCTCCCTTTGCATCCTAAACTTTTCCAATTCCAGCAAGTGATCCCTCTCTGTCTGTCTATCTTTTAACTTTTCAGGAGTCAGACCCTTGGATGACACACTGCTACCTGCCCTGGAGACTCTCTCCCTGAACATAACAGGCCCACACACTATACCATTGTGTATGGATTGCACTTCCTCACCCTCATCCTCCTCCTCCTCTGTGTGCCCCTCAGAATCCTTGGCTGTCACCCAGGCCCTCAGAGCCTTTTGCAGCTGCTCCTTCATGGTGGATCCCTTAATGGGACAAACAAGGCTTTTGCAGAACTGTCTCAACTGAGCAACTGTATAGCTCTCCAGTTTCCCTAAAGCAAAAGGGGCTCCAGCTGATGCATCTCCAGATTGAGGCATGATGAAGAATCAACAAAAGTGCAAGTTCAAGGCAGAAAAAAAAATCCCAATGAAGTTCAATAGTAAATCAAAAGATCAGCAAAACTATGGAAGTAGGAAAAACAGTCAGAAAGAGAAAATGCAAAAACAAGCTGTAGGTGGTCACATAATGGTCTGCACTGAAAACAGTAGTGCACACTTAATCACTGAATGTCAAGCACAAATACAAGTCCAGTCCTCACTGTTGATCACCAGTGTTAGAAATGGGGTCTTTGGTTGACAGTCAGGTTACCCCCTGTCCAAAGAAGGACCCTCACTCTAGTCAGGGTAAAGAAGAATCACCTTATGTTAACCCCCCTCTCACCCTCTTGGTAACTTGGCATGAACAGGCAGGCTTAACTTCAGAAGCAATGTGTAAAGTATTTGTAACAATAGTCACAGTAACTCAGTGAAAATGCTACAAAATGACACAACACAGGTTTTAAAAAAACAATAAGTAGTTTTTATCTAAACAAAACAAGACCAAAACGACAAAAATCCAACATACACTAGTCAGTGAATTTTTAAAGAATAAGAGTCTTAGACCCTCATTACAACCCTGGTGGTTGGTGATGAAGCGGCAGTAATACCGCCAAATTATGACCACGGTGGAAGCAGCTCAGACAGACACTTTACCACACTGACCACCAGGGCATAACCAACAGGCCCCACTGCGGTGTTGCCAACAGCCAGATGGAAGCCAATGTTCCGCCCACTGTACCAATGACATCAAAAGCCTGGCGGAAACACTGCATAGAAGGGAAATGACTCACCTGTGGAGACTCAGGGAAGAACCACGCCGCCATGGAGCCCAAACTGCATATATTCCCAATGCTGTTCTACTTTCCTGCTCCACCAAGAACACCAACTACGGCGAAGACGACCACAGTGAGTACAGATATCTATCGCACAGGGGAGGGAGGAAGGAAAAAGAGAGTGACAAACATACACGCAGCACGCAACACCTCCACCCCCAACACCATACACACAAGCAGATGCAGTAACATTACATATTTACCTTGTACCCCACAGGAATAATGCAAGGACAACACAAATAGATTAAAGTGAATGTAATAAGATAAATAAAGTAGTAATATGTGCATTCAATCTAAAAGTATATACATATTTACAAATCAAGGGACACTGCCCAGTCCTCATTGTGCATGGGCCACAGGGCCACATTACAAAGTCCAAGGCCCCACTTGACTCCTGCAACAACATGGAGAGAACACTGCAGGGGCATCAGTTCAAAAATTGGCAGCCACCTCACGGGGATGGGAAACGGAAGGCACCTCAGCCAGCAGATGGAACAACACCAGTGGTCCTGGAGGGGGACACATGCCCTGTGCTTGGTCCTGGGGAGTACAAGGCCACCGTCTTTCAAGTGGGTGACTTGCCCACGTGCTCTGGAGGGGGCAACATGCCCATTTCTCTGTCCTGGGGAGTACAAGGCCACAGTCTCTCAAGTGGGTGACTTGCCCACATGCCCAGGAGGGGGCATCTTGCCGTGTGATCTGCATCCCGGAGACGATTGGGTGAGTGGATGACTTCTCCACTGGTTCTGGAGGAGGCATTGTGCCCTGTGATCTTCATCCCAGAGAGGATTGGGTGAGTGGATGACTTCTCTACTGAGTCTGGAGGGGGCATTGTGCCCTGTGATGCAGGTCTTGGGGAGTGCGAGGTCACAGTCTCTCAGCTGGGTGTCATACCCACAGGATTTTCAGGGCCCGCACAACAGCCCATGGACGCAGGACTACAAACTGCCCGCCGGCGGTGATGGCAGCTCAGTGATGGTGATGCTGATGTTGCCGCTGGTGGTGGGGGGAAGCTCCTGCTCATCCCCTGCAGCCTCGGACGGCTGCCCACTTGTGCTGCTGCTGGTGTTGGTGGAGCTGGTGGTGCTGCTGCTGGTGGTGGGGGGAAGCTCCTTCCCATTCCCTGCAACCTCAGATGGCTGCACCACCCTGGTTGGTGGTGTGGGCTCAGACTTGAATCCCAGCACCAGGCACCTTGTCCTTTCTGCGTGTTGGTGCAGGCCCCTTGCCCTTCCTGGCAACAGCTGGGGATGGCTTCTTGGTCCTCTAGGCACCAGCTTGGGGTGGCTCCTTGGTCCTCTTGGCAGCAGCTGGGGGTGGCACCTTGTTCCTCTTGGCAGCAGCTGGGGTGGCTCCTTAGTCCTCTTGGCAGCATCTGGGGGTGGCACCTTGACTTTCCTGGCAGCACTTGGGGTAGGCACCCTTTCAGTGTGGCTGCCTGGTGCCTGGGATCCTTTCCCACCAGGAGTTGCTGTGGACACTACTGGGTCCGTGGACTGGGTGACTGAGGTGCTTTCCTGGGTTTTAGTCACCCTGGCCATACATGAAGGATGGGGGGAGGGGTAGGGAAGAGGTCAATGGTTGAGAGGGAAAGCTTCTTAGGGACATTGGGGTGGGAAGAGGGAGACGGTTTGGGAGTGGAGGAAGAGGGAGTGGTTGAAGGAGGTGTCTGTCTGCTGTGTTTGGGTGCAGGTGCATAGGCTGGATGCTGTTGAGGTGGATGGCTGTTGGGTGTCTGAGTGCTTGCGTTTGTGTACTTTAGGAGGAGGGGGAACAGACACAGTGGGAGAGGACACAGGGGACGTGTGCATGGCTGTTGAGTGGTGACTGCCAGTGAGGTGTGGGTTCAGATAGGTGTGCTGGTGATGGAGGTATTGGATGAGGATGTAATGCATGCAGGTGTGAGTGTGGACGCAACTGGGAGGGGGGTGGAGGATGAGGAGGAGGGGACACAGGGGAGGCGGCAGTGGATGTTAGTATCTCTGCATCTGGGTGGTGTTTGTGTGAGTGCCTGTGGGAAGATGTGTGGGGCCTGTGTTTGCCTGGGCCACTCTTGTGTGTTGTCCTGTGTGCATGCTTGTCTGCCTGTGTGCTTTGGAAAGGGTAGGGTTAAGGGGAAAGAGATTGAGTAGAGGAAGTTGGAGGGGGGTGGAAACAGGGACAATGGCTGCCATCAGTGAGGAGGCCAGAGCCTGGATTGATCTCTGTTGGGCCGCCTAGCCAGTGGGAATGCCCTCCAGAAATGCATTGGACTGTTGAATTTGGGCTGCCAGCCCCTGGATGGCATTCACAATGGTTGACTGCCCAAAAGAGATGGATCTCAGGAGGTCAATAGCCTGATCACTCTGGGCAGCAGGGCTAACTGGGGCAGGGCCTGAGGTGCATGGGGCAAAGGAGATGCCCACCCTCCTTGGTGAGCAGGCACGGGCAACTCACTGAGGGGCTGCTGGGAGGGCGGTGCTGGAACGGAGGGTGGTGGTTGTACCTGTAGCTGGGGTGGGCACACCGCCACCACCAGAGAGATTCCATCAGAGGAGGTATCTGTGTCCGAACTATCCCCTCCAGTCTCTGCCGTGGTGCTCCCCTCACCCTCTGTCCCACTGGTGCCCTCCTTGATCCTGTGGGATGCAGCTCCCACCGTCGCCGGTGCCTCCGCTCCTCCGCCAGATGATGCTAATGCACATAAGGACAGAGTGACAAAACAAAAAGGAGGGGAGAGACAAAGGATACACTTGGTCAATTGCTGCGCCAACACCAGCGTTGGCGTACAGAACAAACTCACAGACAGGGAACAGCCCTACGTACTAGGCAATGTACTACCAACCACAATGCTAGTCACCAGAGCATTGGGAGGGACACATACTGCCAACTGCAGCATACCTGGGCCCCATACACCCCTGCCAGGTAATGGATGCCTACTAGCTAGGTTGGAGGAATTTCACATCAGAACCCTTCCCAACATGGGACCTACTCTGCAATGTCAGGCCTGGCCTAGGGGCACCCACAGGCACACATCCCCCACCCGGATACCACCCCACTAGGCGTAAGTAGTAATGATGGGCACTGTACTCACCCCCTTGTTGCTGCTGTGATGTCCCCAAGCACCCATACAGCTCCAGAAAGGCCACCATCAGTATGCGGGCCATCAGAAGGGGTCAGGGTTCGACTGGCACCCCTTCCTCGTTGGGAGGCCATCCCCAGCTGGGCCTCCGCCATCTTCTGTGCCCAGCGTCTCAGGTCCTCCCACTGTTTCCGACAGTGGGTGCTCCGCCTGCCGTAGACCCCAGGGCCCACATGTCCTTGGCGATGGCACGCCATGTACCCTTCTTTTCATGGGCGCTGACCTGCAGAGGAAATAAACACAGGGAAAGGTATTAGTTAGACCGTCCTGCCTGTTACACTCATGGCCCACCATAGCGCTTTGCATCCCCTTACGCACAGACATGGCCCAGCATACATGCTGCACACTGCCCAGGGCCCATCCACCAACACCCCCCACACGAGGCCTTCACACACAGCACTCCATGCATTCATGCCCCATGCATCGTACTCACAGTGTACTCACCTGTTGCTCTGGAGGCCCATACAGCAGTCTGTACTGGGGTAGGACCACATCCACCAGTCTCTCCAACTCCACTAAGGTGAAGGCAAGGGCCCTTTCCCCAGTCACACGGGCGATGGTAGGTTCCAGACACAGGTCACAGCAGCACATGCAGTGTAGGTCCTCTCCTATTGAAGGTCAGTTAGCAAGTGAGTGAACAGATAGAAAATGGAGGTGATGTCCGCGGCGGTGCATACCGTCACTACCAGCGTACTTCACCATTGGCCACTGTGCCCCATAGGGCCCATTGATAACCAATGTGGATTGCATGGCGGTTCCCAACCGCCTCCCGCAACGGCGCACAACGTGGCCATTTCGGGGGGGGGGCAGGCCATGGATGCTAACTGCATCACAGTTCACAATTGTATATTCAGGACATATTGTAGGAGGCTGGCCTGGCTTATAGTGGGTACCTGATGGTACTTACACCTTGTGCCAGGTCTAGTTATCCCTTATTGGTAGATTAGTAGTGTTCTAGCAGCTTAGGCTGATAGAGGTAGCTATAGCAGAGAACCTTAGGCTGAACTAGGAGACATGCAAAGCTCCTACTATACCACTTATATCATGTAGCACTATATCATAAGAAACACAATACTCAGAGTTACTAAAAATAAAGGTACTTTATTTTTGTGACAATATGCCAAAAGTATCTCAGGGGATATACCCTTAGGAGGTAAGTAATATACACAAAATATACACACAAACCAAAATCAGGTAAGTAAAACACTTATAAAAGTAGTGCAAACACTGTAGAACACAATAGAATGCAACAGGTGAAAATAGGCCTAGGGGAAACACAAACCATATACTCCAAAAGTGGAATGCGAACCACGAATGGACCCCAGGCCTAGTGTAGTGTGTAGAGGGTCGCTGGGAGTGTAAGAAAACACTAAGGGTGTCCAAGATACCCCACCCCAAGAGCCTGAAAAGTAGGAATAAAGTTACCCTACTACCCCAGAAAGACAGTAAAGTCGAGATAGGGGATTTTGCAAAGACAACAACTGACTGCAAAGCACTGAAGTCGGATTCCTGGACCTGAGGACCTGCAAAGGAAGGGGACCAAGTCCAAGAGTCACGCAAGTGTCCAGGGGGCAGGAGCCCACTAAACTCTGGATGAGGGTGCAAAAGGGCTGTCTCCGGGTGGAAGAAGCCAAAGATTCTGCAACAACGGAAGGTGCCAGGAACTTTTCCTTTGGACAGAAGATGTCCCACGGCATGCTGGAGGATGCAGAGTTGTTTCCATGCAGAAAGACAGCAAAAAGGCCTTGCTAGCTGCAAGAGTCATGGTTGAAGGTTTTGGGTGCTGCCAGGGCCCAGGAAGGACCAGGAGGTCGCCCCTTGGAGGAGGAGACAGAGGGGTCACTCAGCAATAGAGAGAGCCCATGCAGAAGCAGGCAGCTCCCGCAGAAGTACCTGAACAGGCAATCAAGAAATCTGAGCATGCCGGTCATCTCAGCACAACAAAAGAGGATCCCACGAAGTCGGAGGTCAACTCAGCTATTTGAGCAATACAGGACGGAGTGCTAGGGACCTGGGCTGTGCTGTGCATTAAGGAAGTCTTGCAAAAGTGCACAGAAGCCCTAGCAGATGCAGATCACGCAGTACACAGGATTACTGTCTGGGGTGGGGAGGCAAGGATTTACCTCCACCAAATTTGGACAGAAGGACCACTGGACTGTTGGGGTCACTTGGATCCAGCTCCTGTGTATCAGGGACCATGCTCATCAAGATGAGAGGGGACCCAGAGGACCAGTGATGCAGAAGTTTGGTGCCTGCGTTAGCAGGGGGAAGATTCCGTTGACCCACAGGAGATTTCTTCTTGGCTTCCAGTGCAGGGTGAAGGCAGACAGCCCTCAGAGCATGCACCACAAGGAAACAGTTGAGAAAGCCAGCAGGATTAAGCGCTACAATGTTGCTAGTAGTCTTCTTGCTACTTGTTGTGGTTTTGCAGGTGTCCTGGAGCAGTCAGAGGTCGATCCTTGGCAGAAGTCGAAGAGGGAAGTGCAGAGGAACTCTGGTGAGCTCTTGCATTCATTATCTGAAGAGAAACCCACAGGAGAGACCCTAAATAGCCCTAAGAGGAGGATTGGCTACCTAACCAGGTAAGAGCATATCAGGAGGGGTCTCTAACGTCACCTGCTGATACTGGCCACTCTGAGGTCTCCATTGTGCCCTCACACCTGCGCATGCAAGATGGCAGAGGTCTGGGACACACTGGAGGAGCTCTGGGCACCACCCCTGGGGTGGTGATGGACAGGGGAGTGGTCACTCTCCTCTCCTTTGTCCAGTTTTGTGCCAGAGCAGGGGCTGGGGGATCCCTGAACCGGTGTAGACTAGTTTATGCAAGGAGGGCACCATCTGTGCCCTTCAAAGCATTTCCAGAGGCCAGGAGAGGCTACTCCTCTCAGGCCCTTAACACCTATTTCCAAAGGGAGAGGGTGTAACACCCTCTCTCAGAGGAAATCCTTTGTTCTGCCTTCCTGGGACTGGGCTGCCCAAGCCCCAGGGGGGCAGAAACCTGTCTGAGGGTTGGCAGCAGCGGTAGCTGCGGAGAAAATCCCAGAGAGCTAGTTTGGCAGTACCCGGGGTCCATGCTGGAGCCCCGGGGATGCATGGGATTGGCACCCAAATACCAGATTTGGTTTGGGGGGTCAATTCCATGATCTTAGACATGTTACATGGCCATGTTCGGAGTTACCATTGTGAAGCTACACATAGGTATTGACCTATATGTCGTTCACGCGTGTAATGGTGTCCCGCACTAACAAAGTCCGAGGAAATTGCCCTGAACAATGTGGGGGCACCTTGGCTAGTGCCAGGGTGCCCTCACACTTAGTAAATTTGCACCTAACCTTCACTAAGTGAGGGTTAGACATATAGGTGACTTATAAGTTACTTAAGTGCAGTGTAAAATGGCTGTGAAATAATGTAGACGTTATTTCGCTCAGGCTGCAGTGGCAGTCCTGTGTAAGAATTGTCTGAGCTCCCTATGGGTGGCAAAAGAAATGCTGCAGCCCATAGGGACCTCCTGGAACCCCAATATCCTGGCTACCTAGGTACCATATACTAGGGAATTATAAGGGTGTTCTAGTGTGCCAATCAGAATTGTTAAAATTAGTCACTAGCCTGCAGTGACAATTTTAAAAGCAGAGAGAGCATAAACACTGAGGTTCTGGTTAGCAGAGCCTCAGTGATACAGTTGGGCACCACACAGGGAACACATATAGGTCACAATTTATGAGCACTGGGGTCTTGGCTAGCAGGATCCCAATGACACAGGCAAAAACAAACATACATACAATTAAAAAATGGGGGTAACATGCCAGGAAAGATGGTACTTTCCTACACATATGCCACTGATACATTTAAAAAATCACATCATGCATTGAACTGTAGTGGTTACAATGTACAGATAATGACGGGCTCCTCACTCTTTTGCCTCATACATTGCAACCGCTGCAGATGAATAGGAGATGGCGACATCTGCCGTGTACAGACCCCTGGTGGACTTGGCAACAATGGAGGACAGGCGCATCATCCTCACCTACAGATTTGACAGGGCCACAATAACTGAACTGTGTGCCCAATTGGAGCCTGACCTGATGTCTTCTATCTGTCACCCCACTGGGATCCCCCCTTTTGTGCAAGTATTATCTGTGCTCCATTTCCTGGAAACTGGTTCTTTCCAAGTGACAGTGGGCTTGGCAGCAGGAATGTCACAGCCAATGTTCTCAATAGTGCTCACAAGAGTGTTGTCTGCCCTGACTAAACACATGTGCAGCTAAATCGTTTTCCCCAAGGTGGAGGATTTGGCCACAGTGAAGGCTGACTTCTATGCAATGGGACATATCCCCAACATTATTGGGGCAATTGATGGAACACATATTTAATTCCCCCCCCCCCCGGAAAAATGACTAGGTCTTCAGAAATTCAAAACGTTTTCATTCGATGAACATGCAGATGGCGTTTTTGGTGGACCATCTCCCATGTCAGTGCTAAGTATCCAGGCTCAGTGCGTGATGCTTTTATCCTGAGGAATAGAAGCATCCCAAATGTGATGGCCCAACTCCAGATGCACAGGGTGTGGCTAATTGGTGAGCCCTGGTTCCCGCCCAGTGGATGTTGGTGTATGGGTATGGTGTGAGCCATAAGGGTTAGTGTGGCTAACAGTTGTCACTCGATATTTGCAGGTGACTCTGGTTACCCCAACCTATCATGACTACTGACCCCTGTGAGGAATCCCAGGGCAAGGTCTGAGGAACGTTACAATGAGGCACATGGGTGAACAAGAAGGATAATTGAACATACATTTGGCTTCCTGAAGGTCAGGTTTTGGTGCCTCCGTCTAACAGGTGGATCCATGTGCTACTCACCCAAAAAGGTCTGCCAGATCATTGTGGCATGCTGTATGTTGCACAACCTTGCCTTGAGATGCCATGTGCCTTTTCTGCAGGAGGAGGAGGCTGGATATGGCCTTGTGGCAGAAGTGGACCCTGTGGACAGTGAAGATGAGGAGTCAGAGGATGAGGATGAGGAAAACAGATACACAGTGATTAGACAATACTTCCAATGACACACAGGTAAGACAGTGTAACTTCACATTTCATTGACAGTTTTAAGTTTGACATTGTAACTGGCAGACTGTGAATTCACACTTCTATGCCCACTCACTGTACCCTTTGGAAACACTTTTTGCAGATCTTGGTGCCCCACTATTGCTCCTGGTGTGTTCAGTGCAGCCAACTACAGGTCTTTACTATGTAAACATTAGTGTACAGTTGAATTGCAATGTTTAAACCTTGTTATATGAATACATACTTAAATCATTTGACACTTCATACTGATATTTTTTCAAAGTGTGTTTATTGCAGTGCTCTGACGAAAAGGGGGAAGTGCAATGGGCTGCGGTGATGATGGAGGAAAGTCCAGGTTAGAGTACAGTCTATTTGTAGCACAGGTGCATTGTCCAAAGGGGCATAGAAAGGGGAGCCATGGCAGTTCAAGGTGGACAAGTTGACAGAGTGGGACACAAAGGTGACAATCAGGAGAGTCTCATTTCCTGGCGGGGTCTTGGCAATAGTCTCTGGCTTCTGCCTGGATCCCAGGGAACGTTTGCAGGGTGGTTCTCCTTCTGCAGGGGGAGGGGTGCTCGTGGCATGTTGGTCCTGTGGCGGGGCCTCCTGTCCACTAGCGGCAGCGGAGGTGGAGGGCTGTTCAGTAGTCTGGCTAGTGACAGAGGCCCACTGGTGTGACACTGCCTCCCTCATGATGTTGGCCATGTCTGCCAGCACCCCTGCAATGGAGACCAGGGTGGTGTTAATGGACTTCAAGTCCTCTCTGATCCCCAGGTACTGTCCCTCCTGCAGCTGCATGTTCTCCTGCAACTTGTGCAGGACCTGGCCCAGCGCATCCTGGGAATGTTGGTATGCTCCCAGGATCTCTGTTAGGGCCTCCTGGAGAGTAGGTTCCCTGGGCCTGTCCTCCCCCTGGTGCACAGCAGTCCTCCCAGCTTCCCTGTTGTCCTGTGCCTCTGTTCCCTGAACCGTGTGCCCACTGCCACTGACCCCAGGTCCCTGATTGTCTTGGTTTTGTGGGATGGCCTAAGGTCCCTGTAGTGGTGGACACACTGCGGATTGATATGCCCTGGGGACAGAGGTATGGGCATAATCGGTGGGTGCTGTGGTAGTGTTTCCTGAGGGGGCGGCTCTGTGGTGGTGTGTGACTGTGCTTGGGTAATCGACTGTCCGGAGGTCCCTGATGGGCCAGGTTGAACATCTAGATCCAGGAGAGCAGAGTAGCTGTCATCACTGTGGGCCTCTTCTGTGGGGGGACTGAATGTTGCAGGCACCTCTTCTCCAGTGACATTGGCTGGGATACCTGAGGTGATGTAAATGCAGTGTTATTATTTCTGTGTATGACATATTGTGCATGGGCGGGTTGCCCTCCATGGTTGTTATTGCCCTGGCAGCTTTGCCTTTTGTGAGTTGTTCATTTGGTGGGCTAGCTGATTGTCTCTAGTGAGCATGCTTCAGTGATAGGTGTCCATGCAGGTCTGTAAGTGGTGTCCATGCATTGGTGGTGCATGCAGGCCTTGGCATTGGGATGATTGGGTTGTGATGGTGGGATGTGTGTGAGGTGGTGGAGTGATGGGAGTGAGGGTGGGGTGGGGGTATGTGATGGCATGCAGGTAGGGGGGTGATAGTAGTAAAGAGTTGACTTACCAGAGTCCAGTCATCTTGCTACCCCTGCCAGGCCCTCAGGATGCATGATTAACAAGACTTGCTCCTCCCATGTTGTCAGTTGTGGGGGAGGAGGTGGGGGTCCACCGCCAGTCCTCTGTACAGCGAGTTGGTGTCTTGCAGCAATAGAACGCACCTTCCCCCATAGGTCGTCCCACCTCTTCCTGATGTCATCCCTTGTTCTGGGGTGCTGTCCCACGACATTGACCCTGTCCACGATCCTCTGCCATAGCCCCATCTTACTAGCAATGGATATTTGCTGCACCTGTGATCCAAATAGCTGTGGCTCTACCCGGTTGATTTCCTCCACCATGACCCTTAGCTCCTCCTCAGAGAATCTGGGATGTCGTTGTGGTTCCATGGGTGTATTGTGAGTGGTGTGGGTGTGTAGGGTGATTTGTTGGGGTGTGTGATGTAAGGTGCATGGGTGGTGTATAGGTGATGGTGGTATGTGGCTCTGGTTGTGTGAGTGCTCTTGCTGTCTCTCTCTGTTGGCAATTGTTTGTATTCGTAAAGGGTTGTGGGTAGTGTGAGTGTGTGTTTTATAGTGGTGTGGGTGTGTGGGTGTGGTGTGTGTATGGGTGTCAGGTGTGTGTAGTTTGAATAGACCAATGTACTGTTGTTTTGTGTGTGTGTGTGTATTTTGAGCGTGGCGATATGTACTGCCAATGGTTTACCGCCATTGAATGTCTGCCGTGGTGATTCGTGGGTCATAATGTTGTGGGCGTTGCTCTGTTGGCATAACATTGTGGGTTGTGAAACCACCAGTTTATCACTGACGTTTGGACTGGCGGACTTGTGTATGTGGCTGTATGGTGACGGATTGGAATGTGTGTGTCAAAATATGGTGAACAGATATCCGCCGCTGTGGCGGTATGTTGGTGGCAGTCAGCATGGCGGTAAGTGGGATTTACCACCAATGTCATAATGATTGCCTCAATTGTTAAAGAACAGTGAGAATGCTATTATTTCACAAAAGTACCTGGGTAGCGTCAAAACAAAGCTGCACAGGCGAGAAAAAGGCCAGCAATGCAATCAAGTCTGCGCATCGTTCCTCCTCCGGTCGGGTCAGCGTGCGTTGTTTCCTCTCTCCCACAAGAGAGCGATGCGGCAATCAGGACAGACACCACGGGTCCGGGCTGGTTTTGCGTTCATTTTCCACGCCCAGCGATGTTGCATTGAAAATCCAGTCGCACTGTATCACAAAATCGCGCTGTGTGGGGTTGCGTCATTATCAGCCTCTGTCAGCGGGAGTTGCGCATTGTTTCTCCAGCCGCATTGTGTCGATTTTGCAGCTGCGATGCAGGTGGAGCATTGATTTAAGCCGCGAAGCCGGTGGTCCGTCAATTATCAGCTGTGTCACAAAAGGTGCATCAAAAATGTCCCCACATGGCGGTCTGTGAGTGGATTTTCAGTTCTGGTCTGCCAACTTCACCTTTCAAGGGCCCAGAAACTAGACAGGGCACCAGTTGGCAGGGTAGGAGTCTCAGCAGGGAGTCCAGGTCCGGGCTTGCAAAGTCTTTGATGACCCTAAGACTTCAACTACAAGAGGCAAGCTCAGTTCAAGCCCTTGGAGATTCTTCCCAAGCAGGAATGCACAACAAAGTCAGTTTTTTGTCCCCTTTCACAGCCAGAAGCAGCAACTACAGGATAGCCCAACAAAGCCCAGCACAGGCAGAGGCAACACTTCTCCTCAGCTCTTCAACTCTTCTTCTTGGCAGAGGTTCCTCTTGATTCCAGAAGTGATCTAATTTTCAGGGGTTTTGGGGCTCTTCTTATACCCCTTTCTGCCTTTCAAGTAGGCCTACTTCAAAGAGAAGTCTCTGTTATTTTCAAGATCCTGCCTTGCCCAGGCCAGGCCCCAGACAAATACCAGGGGGTTGGAGACTGCATTGTGTGAGGGCAGACACAGCCCTTTCAGGTGTGAGTGACCACTCCTCCCCTCCCTCCTAGTGTTGTAAATCAGTAGCGATTAGATTAAGCATTAGCAGAAGACATCTTGTATTTAGCAACTATTGTGAACATTTTGCAGTATCCATTTTGTATTCATGGCAGCCATTTTCTCTGCCATGTGCTCGCCATGTGCTCTATCCTACCTTTCTGTTAACTACTCTTGAAAATCTGTCTAGTGACAAGTTATATTTAGCATCTCCCACTTTAGCACATGCCCAGTAAGATCTGCAGCTGTTAGTAATCAGTAACAGACAGTAATGTGTCAACTAGTCCTTGAAAACTGTTAGCCCCTCCTACCTGTCGACTGTGCATTTCCATATGACCTTATATGTATGTAAGTCTTGCTACTATAATTGTACCACCTTCTTTTAGCCCATGCGTGGATATAAAAGGACCATGCTCTCTTAGTTCAGTGTGCTACTTCAAACATTACGGAAGGGTGCTGTTTGAATTGTAGTACTACCTCATGAGGTTTAATAAACTTTGTCTTTTATTTCAGTTTCTGTGGCAACTTCTTCCTATATGGTCTGAGGACTTTGTGCAGAGAAGGGCGAACCCCTTGCACTAGTAGGCCTTGCTGAGACTTACTTCTACAAATTGGCGCCCGAACAGGGACTCATCGACGACTCGGACGCCCAACGGATTGGTCGCGATGAAGGATTGGGATCTCGCTGTGGACGATCAATGCCTGAGGAGACCCGAGTCTTGGCAACCACAGCGTTTTTCCCTTCTTTCTGATTTGACCATCCAGGTGGCGCCGGTCCTCGACTGAGATCCTTTTTGTTCATTTGTCATGCAGTGACCATTTGGTCGATTTTAGAACTTGGCAGTTGGAACCTGGGCGCCCTGTGATTGGTAAGAGCCGTTTTACGGCACTTGCTGTGGGTTTTGATGCCTTTGTTTGGTAATGAAGTTTAGCACCACTTACTGTGGCTCTCGTGTTTTGGGTGACTAGTCAATTTGTGTCCTTTGAATTGATATATAAATTGCAATTTATATAGGCAGATAATGAGGAGACTTTTCTCCAATTTAATTTTGATTTTAATATTGCATATTCTGCACTATTTTTGGCATGCCTGTTTTTAGCGCACTTCGTAGGATGTGTTGCTTTTGTAATGGTACCAATTTGAGACTGGAAGAATCGCAACCGGCACCCCCAGAGGGGATGCCCAATAGAGATATGTTTGTTAAACATGGTCTTTCTTCTATAATGTACAGCACATTATGGAATAAATACACTCGTTCGTATCCTGAGTTACGTTGGCCTATGCATGGGTCATTTGATTTGCGAAAGATTGAGTATGTGGAACAATGTATGTGTACGCGAAGGTCTAGGCAAGATATGTTTGACTGTGTACGAATGTGGGAGAAAGAAGTGCGTGGACGAGTGAAGCGTGAGCAAGCCTTGCTTGAGAAAGAGCAGCTGAAGAATGTATATGTGAAAGCATTGGGAATGAGAAATAAATAAATAAATGACTTAAAAGAGCTATAAGAGAAAGAATGTAAATTACTGGTAACTGGCCAATACACTTTTAGTCAACCTCTCTATCATATCCTTAATAAACCACACAATGATTTCTTGTTACCAGATGGCCCTCCACCTCCGTATGTCGTTCCTTCTGCCCCTCATGAGTTAGCTGAGGTCTCCGGTTTGGAGGAATAGAAGATACAAGACAGTCGCTCTATGTTGCCTGCTGACCGTGCGTCTGGGCTTAGATCTATTGCTCGTAAAACAATTTGTAGCGCTGTCTCTGCTTCTGAACTTTTAGACAACATGAAAGGGTGGATGGAAAAGGAGCAGCTATATTTTACTGAGGCTTTTGGCACAGAAGTTATTGAACTATTTCGGAAATATTCTGATGAGTTAGAGCCCGATGATGTAGCAGCTGATCATAAGCAAATGCGTGATGGTCTTTTTGTTTTCTCCCAGGTGGCTGATGCAATCAGGCGTTTGGTGAAATTATGTGTTGTGGCAGTCCGTTTGCAAGAGGAGAAAAGAGCAGTGGACGTAGTTGCACGGACATCTCAGACCGGCGGGGTACAAGCTTCCATCTTTGGAAAAGATAAGACTATGATAGTTCACGCAAAACCAATGTGGGAGGCCTTTGTATGTTCCTCCTGAAGGATTGGGTACAAGTGATGATAAAACTTCTGTTGATGCTAAGGGTTATTTTATTTCTAATTGGGTGTATACTCCTTGGAATAGGGCAGATGTAATGGCACTTAAAACAGCATTACCTGACCCGCGGAAAAATCCAGCCGCCTTTTATGAGGAAGTTGAGGGAGCAATTAGTTCTTGTACAATGACGTTGGCTGACATTGATTTATTTTTTGGATTGATATTACCGCCAGATATGTGGAGAACTGTTCGTAAAGTTGATGATCGTGTAGTTTTTGGGGCGTCATAGAAAGAATTAGAACAGATGGATGGGGATAGGGAACCTGTGAAAAAGCCATATCAGTTGATTCTAGATCTTCCCGCAGCCATATTAGTTAAGTTGAAAACGATTATTCCCCCTAAAAAGATAGATTGGACTGTTCTAGCGTCTTGGAAGCAAAAGGCAGATGAATCGGTCTCTGATTTCTTTACACGCTTTGAAGAAGCATTTCATGATTTTAGCGGCCAGTTATTGTCAGATGATACGGGCAGACATTTGTTTGTTGATAAATATGTTGCAAATCTGTTACCAGGAATAGCTAGTCGTCTGAAAGCTAGTGAAAGTTCATGGACTACCTCTACTCCGGTTTCTCTTTTGACTATGGCTCAGTATTATGAACGTCAGGAATTAGAAGCAAAAGGTAGCGAGGATAAAAAGATAAAAGAATTAAAGACTAAGGTTATGTCGGCTCAAGCTTATGGTCCGCCTTTTAGAGGTAGTGATAGAGGTGGACGTGGATCTAGTGGTTCTTCTTACACTAGTTCGAATTTGTCTGTTGATCAGTGTGCGTATTGTAAGAAATTTGGGCATTGGGCTGCCTATTGTCCAGCACTACGTGGTCAGCAGTGTTCACGTGGTCGGGGACAAATGAGATATCGCTCAGGATATTCAGGGCCTAGAAGAAGCACGAATGATCATGCTAGGGTTGATGCTAATGTACGAGGGTAGGATGGGTTTAACACTTTTGTTAGATGGAACCAATACCAGATGTCTAACTATGTGCAGCCTGATTTCCAAGATTCTGCTTATGCATAGGATTGCCTAGGATGGGGTAAGGAATCAGTTGAAGTTCCAGTAGATCAGAGGGGTCCCTATGTTACAGCACATGTTTTGGGTTCTACTGATCAGTTTCTGGTTGATACAGGAGCTACTCGTAGCGCCTTGTCTAAACAATTGATTCCAAGGGCTCCCCTGTCTGGCTTAACCATTACATCGATAGGTTTTGATGGAACACCTTCCCCTAGCCCATTGTCACAACCACTTGCATTCCATGTTGATAAATGCACTGCTCCATGTCCATTTTTGCTTTCTCCAAATACACCAGACAATATTGTGTGTCTTGATATGCTCAAGTATTTCAGGGCTACAATACGATGCTCTCCTGAAGGGGTGCGTGTTATTTTGAAAGATAATCATCCTGTGATGGAAAGAGTTTGTCTTGTTAAAGAGGATATTGCATTAGCTTCACTCCCTAGTACTTTGTGGGCTACTTCAGATACTGATGTGGGACAAATGATTATTCCACCGGTACATATTAGTGTCAAGGAGGGAGCTGCATTGCCACCTTTGCCTCAATACAAAATTTCACAGGAGGGTGAAGAAGCACTCACACGAATTGTGCATGATCTTATTGCAGTTGGAGTTGTTGAGGAAGTTCCATATAATGTTTGTAACAGTCCGATTCTTCCCATTCTGAAAAAGGATACTGATACTAGGATTTACCGATTCATTATTGATTTACGAGAAGTCAATAAGATTGCGGTACCACAATATCCTGTAGTATCTGACATCACAACACTTCTTACATTGGTTCCCCTGACAGCAGCTATGTTCTCTGTGACAGACTTGAAGAATGCTTTCTTTTCGATCCCTATTCATCCTGACAGCCGATATTTGTTTGGTTTTATTTTGAATAAATGATCTTGTAGATTTTGCAGAGTTCCTCAAGGCTATACTGAGAGTCCTAGTATTTATAGTCAAGTGTCAAAACGACAACTTGATTCTTTTGTTTTGCCTGAAGGTGTGGCTCTCATACAATATGTTGATGATATTTTGTTGGTAGCTGATACCCCTGAGCAATGTGAAAAGTGCACTTTGTCCTTACTTTCTTTTCTTGCTTCACACCATCATAAAGTATTACGATAGAAATTGCAATATTGTAGACCAAAGGTAACCTATTTAGGTCACCTTTTGTCTAAGGAGCGCCGTGAACTTACATCAGATCGTATTCAAGCAATTTTAGACACACCAGTACCCTCTACTCAGAAAGATGTTCGTGCATTCCTTGGTCTTACTTCTTTTTGTAGGCAATGGATATTAGGGTTTTCACACGTTGTCAAACCTTTGCTAGCACTTTTGACTAAAGATACTCCAATGCCCCTCCCATGGACAGATGAATGTGAGACTGCTTTCCGGCAGCTACGACAAGCCCTTTGTTCAGCACCAGTATTAGGTACTCCAGATTACACTAAGCCTTTTGCACTTTACGTACATGAGAAAGATGGATGTGCATTGTCAGTTTTAGTACAGACACATGGCGATAAGCAGCGTCCCTGTGCATATTTTTCAGCAGTACTTGTTCCTGTCGCTCGAGCGTTGCCTGGGTGTTTTCGTTCAGTTGCCGCAACAGCTGTGTCAATATGTCAGAGTAAAGGGATAGTTTTGTCACATGAGCTGTTGGTGTTAGTACCCCATGCGGTTGATGCTCTTTTAAATCAAACAAAGACGCAACGTTTAACTAGCACTCGTCTGACAGGATATGAATTGACATTGCTGGCTCCTCACATTACACTGAAGAGACGGGCAACACTAAATCCAGCCACTTTGTTGCCATATCTGGTGACTCAGCCTCAGTCACAAGAAACACATGATTGTATATTCCTTACAAAAGAACAGACAAAGGGTCGTATTGATTTACAAGATACGCCCCTTCCAGATATAGACGGGGAATTGTGGGTTGATGGGTCTTGTTTGAAGTTGCCAGACGGTACGACCTCAGCTGCATATACAATCACCACAATACACACGGTAGTGGAGACAGCTCGTATACCACAGAAGTCAGCTCAAGCAGCTAAACTAATAGCTTTGACACGAGCATGTGAGCTTAGTACTGACTTATGTGTGAACATTTATACAGACAGCCGCTATGCTTTTGGAGTGGCTCATGATTTTGGTTTGCTTTGGAAGGAGAGAGGCTTTCTCACATTCCACGGGATGCAGATAATGCACTGAGAATTAGTGCATAACCTCTTGACTGCATTGACATATCCAAAGAAACTAGCTATTGTGAAATGTAGTGCACACAAGAAAGTGACCAATAAGATAGGGCAGGGTAACGCCCTTGCGGACCGCGTAGCACGTGAGACTGCGATGCAGCGAAGTACTACTTCTATGTATGTAGTGAAGTCACAAGCTGAACATTGGCATAATGCTAGACAAGACGTATTAGATATACAGAAATCTGCTTCTGTGAAAGAACGTGAACAATGGTCTGAAGAAGGAGAATTGGATGAGGAGGGCTGTTGGCGGAATATGCAGATGGGTAAATGGAAATTGCCTATAGCTTTTGTACAACCTATGGTTCAGATGGCACATGGGCTGGCACGTGTTGGAGCTTCAACAATAACGAAGTTGCTTACGCAAGTTTGGGAGCATCTAGAAATTTCCAGTACAGCTAAGAGAGTAGTGCAGTCTTGTTTGATCTGTTTACAATAAAATCCTGGAAAAGGGACACGAACTCCTGCTGGAGGGTTTGCTACACCAACTGCACCTTTCGAAGTTCTACAAATGGATTATATTCAGCTTGAACCCTGCAACAATTTAAAGTATGTCTTGGTGGTGGTATATGCCTTCAGTAAATGGATAGAGGCGTACCCCACAAAGGATAATACTATCATTACCACAGCGAAGGTGCTTTTGAAAGAATATTTCCCTAGGTTTGGTGTTTGCAGACTTTTATGGAATGATAACGGACCTCATTTTGTTGGGGAAGTTATTAAGTATGTCCTGAAAGGATTAGGGATCAAACAGTAGTTCCATGCGTTTTTCCACCCACAATCAGCAGGGTTGGTGGAAAGGTATAATGCTACTTTGAATCTGAAGTTAGCGAAGATACAGGCTTCCACATTCCTAACTTGGCCAGATGCATTACCGTTGACATTATTGTCTATTAGGTCAGTGCCACACTCTCGAATAGGCCTTACCCCCTATGAAATAGTATTTGGCAGGCCAATAAACATTTGGGGAGTTCCTAAGCTCAATTCTGTATATGATGTACCTTGTGCCCTGATGAATGATTATTTGGCACAGTTAACCGACAATTTGGTTTCTATTCATCAACAGGTTCGGGAAGCACTTCCTGACAGATCTACAGGTGAAGGCCATGAACTCGACCTGGTGACCAGGTGATGATTAAGTCCTTTGAAAGATCAAGCAGCTTGGAACCAAGGTGGTGAGGCCCAGAGCAGGTGCTCCTTGCAACAAGGAAAGCAGTTCAAGTGACAAACCGAAAGAATTGTGTCCATAGTACTCACTGCAAGAGAGTGCTACCTACCTTGGTGGAACCTGCTGTGCTGACCGATCATCGAGAGATTTTGACTACGGAGAAAGGCCGTGCTATATCACCTGACGAATCTGCGGAGTTCTTCCCGGACCATACGATTTCTGGAGTGTTGCAATATAATTTGAGACCGAGGAAAGACCCCGTAGTGCTGGAAAAAACTGCTTGAGCTACCACCCTGGGTTAGTGAAACTGAGAGCCAATGTGGCAAGGGGAGGGATCAGCCGTGCATTAGAGTAGTGACACCCGTCTTGGCCCGTGGTGAAGAAATCAGCGGCTGTCCAGGGATAAGAGCTCCTATGATTGTTTTTAATAAATTTCTGAAATGGTCGATTATCACTGTTGCTAAAATGAATAATAAACTGATCATTAGTACTATGGGGTTTGTTGTTGTTTTGGTGGTTATAGCAATAATCACCTGGTTTGTTGAAAAGAAGGCTCCTGCTCGTGAGTTTTTTGTTGCCACTACTCCAGTACCAGAGGATCACTATTACTTTACGCTTCCCTATCAGGAGCAGAAGCACCGTTAATCGTACTTCAATAATACTTTCATTCAGATGTTGCATCATACTCATAATGCTACAAATACTACTAACTGTTGAGTATGTGGAATGATAGCTGCGCATCAAAAGAAAGGAGGAACACCTTTCATTCCTCTTCCTTTTTCACACAATGGTTCTTGTCAAGCTTGGTATACGCTTTTGTTTGCATCTGGAAAACGTACAGAGGGCGGACTTCTTTTTTGCCTTAATAAAGTATGCTACCAAGACAAAGATGGGTATCCCCAAGCCAAAGGAACTAAATGGGAATGGGAAGAGTATCAACCGGACAATATTTCAATGCCATATGTCTTCACAAATATAAGAGACTCTGACAAGAAAGAACAATTTGTGATTTCTGTTACAAAAACTAAAGCAGATTTATGTATACGTAGCATTGGGTGAATTCCAGTGGGGATAAGCGATTGTACCTTGATTTTAACTATTGAGGGTGTAAATAATAGTAGTTTTACAGCTTCACATAATACATATTTTGTTTGTGGTAACTATGGATATTACCAACTACCCGTTGGGTGGTCAGGTGTGTATTATGTATCTTTTCTATCACCCCCTGTGTTTTTGGCCCCTGCATCATATCACCGAGATTTTAAACTGTTCAATTACATAATTAAAAATAGATATAAAAGGACAATAAGTACGAATGAGGTAGACCAAACGGACACTAGCCTGCAACAATATGCATGTGTTGATTTTAATTTAGGGTTGTTGAGGCTGTTACCAATCAGGCAGCTCTGGCACTTGGGAATATTACCGAGGAGATCCAAATTGCGAGGATTGTAGCGCTCCAAAATCGTATGGTACCAGATGTGATATTAGCTGATCGAGGTGGTGCATGTCGCATCATCGGTAGTAGTTGCTGCATTTTCATTCCAGATCACTCACCTTCAGTATATGATGCAATATCTAAATTGCATAAAACTGCTTCAGAAATCCACACAGAGACTGGGACTTGGACTTTTTCTGGATGGTTTTGGGCTTTTGTTTCCGCTTGGAGCTGGAAACTACTGACTATCCTGTGTGTAAAGATTGCAATATTTTTCACATGCTGTATCTGTATTCAGTGTGGTCCAATGTTCTGCTCCATGTGTATTACTGCTTGTGTGCCTACCAAAAGAAATATTACAGAAATGAAAGCACAACACATGTTAGATAAGGAAATAGCTGAAATTATGAGCATAAATATACAAGATGAATATTTAGATTATCCCAGAAAGACGAATGTCTTCAGCTAATGCTGAAAGGGTCATCTGTTGTAAATCAGTATCAGTAGCGATTAGATTTAGCAGAAGACATCTTGTATTTAGCAACTATTGTGAACATTTCGCGGAATCCATTTTGTATTCATGGCAGCCATTTTCTCTGCCATGTGCTCTGTCCTACCTTTCTGTTAACTACTCTTGAAAATCTGTCTAGTGACAAGTTATATTTAGCATCTCCCACTTTCGCACATGCCCAGTAAGATCTGCAGCTGTTAGTAATCAGTAACAGACAGTAATGTGTCAACTAGTCCTTGAAAACTGTTAGCCCTGTTGCGCCGCGCAGCGCGTTCTCAAGACGCGGCGCGCCCCGAGTCTTCTTTGTACAGCGCGAGGCCCCAGATATTATTTTGGGCCTCGCCCTGCCTTTTGTTGTGTCCCTGTTCTCCCCTGACCCCTCCTTACCTGTTTCTTTTTCTTTCTTCTTCTTCTTTTTCTTCTTTACTTTTTCGAGGCATTTTTCTGTCCTTTCTTTATGTCTTTCCCCCTTCCCATGTTACCTTTTTCTTCCCAGCATTCCTTGGTCCCTATTTTCTATGGTTCCTGTTCTATTCTATCCTATGTACTTTTTCCCTATCTAAAATGGTGTCTTTTTACTTCCTGTTGGTCACTTCCTGTTTCTTGGTATATAAGGGCTCTGTTTTCTCCCTTTCCTTGCGCTGCATCACTTTCTGCTCAGATTGTGTCTTCGCTCCTGATTCTTAGCCTTCGGTTCTGAATCTTTTCAATTTTGCATTTACCTGCATTTTGTTCCTGTTTGATTCCTGGTTTTGTTTTCGTTTCAGGAATCCATTTTTTGGAGGTTTTTTCCCATTTATTGGGTTTTTTTCCCTCTGGCACTAATTCTAAAGGGCACGGTCTGTTCTTGGCGTTTCCACTGCCTGCAGCACCGTGGCTACTAGAAAGAGTCGCCCTTTTCTGGGCCAAAGCCGAACCCTCAAGACCTACGCCACTAGATCTGCGGTTTCCAGGCGCCAGCAGCACGTGAGTCGTGACAGAATGCAGCGCCCAACCATTCCGACATCTTCTGACACTATGGATGACACAGTGGCGGCGGCTGCAGATCCTGATTCATCTTTTTTGACTACTATTCAACAACAAGCTCAGGAATTGCAACAATTGCGCAACGAGAATGCGGTCTTACGACAGGCTTTGGCCCTCCGCAGTGGCGATGTCCCGACTATCTCCGCCTCAACGCCTCGCTTCTCTGGTGAACCAACTAAACTGCGTGAATTCCTGGATGCATTAACGGTTTACTTCGCCTTCAGACCTACCCAATTCTCTCATGACAGGACAAAGGTGGGATATCTTATTAGTGCATTATCCGGTCCTGCCTTGGCCTGGGCAACCCCAATGGTGTCATCCAACGATCCAGTATTGTCGGACTATTCTGCCTTCGTGACCCGCTTCAAACAAATGTTTAGTCGCCCAGGATTGGAAGCCTCGGCAGAGGAAGCATTATGTGATATCCAGCAAGGTTCCCAGGATGTCCTCCGATATATTACACGTTTCCGTCAATTAGCGGCAGAGACCACTTGGGTGGAGCGTACCCTGGTAACTTTGTTTCGCAGAGGACTTAAGGAAGAAATTAAGGATGAATTAGTACATTCCACCAGAGTTGAAGATCTTCGTGGCCTCATGGATCAAGCACTTTCCATCGAGTATCGTCTTCAAGAACGACGAATGGAGAAGAGAAGGAGTAGAGGATCGTCTCAGCCAAGCTCTTCACGGATGTATCCACCTCATCCTGAGGAATCTCGTCCTCCTGCTAAAGATATAGAAGGGGAACCCATGCAAGTGGATACTACTCGAGGGCCACTCTCTGCTAGTGAGAAGGAAGACAGACGGAAGAAGGGATTGTGCCTCTACTGTGGTTCTGCTGGTCACATGCTTCGTACATGTCCTGTACGTCCACCTAGACCCTTGGGAAACGCCACCTCCCGTCCTCTGTAAGAAGGGAGGGGACGGGATCATCGGCTATACCTTCTATCAGCTCATTCAACGACAATACAACTTACTTGTTCGTGTTACCAGTCATATTACAACTACCTGATGGCCGCCAAGAAAGAACTATGGCATTATTGGATTGTGGTGCTAGTGGTATATACATGGATAAAACATGGGCCACTAATCTGCAAATTCCCACTCAACCCAAAGACATTCCTGAACAAGTACACACCGTGGATGGATCTTTAATATCCTCAGGTCCAGTCGATACTACGACCTTGATGCTAAATTTACAGTTTGGTAATCATCAAGAACACCTCTCTTTTGATCTCATTTCATCTCCCAACCATACCATTATTCTCGGAATTCCATGGTTTACTAGACATAACCCATATGTGAACTGGGTAACCCGGACAATTTCTTTATCCTCACAGTTTTGTCAAGAAAATTGCTTTGCTTACGATAAATATTGGTCACCAAACAGATTAACACCTATGAAGAGTACTACGGAGTATTCCATCAACACTGTCCAAGGGGTTCCTGAACATTATTTAGAGTTCTAAGACGTGTTTCAAAAACCATCCAGACCTCTATTACCTCCACATCGAGAGTACGATTGTGCTATTCCTTTGGAACCTGGAACAGTCGTTCCCTTTGGGAGGATGTATTCTCTCACGGAACCTGAAAAGGAAGTTCTTAAGGAGTATCTGGAGGAAAATGTACAGGGTGGTCTCATTGTTCCATCATCTTCTCCAGCAGGGGCTCCTCTCTTTTTTGTACCTAAGAAGACCAAAGATCTTCGTCCTTGCATAGACTTTCGAGGCCTAAACAAGATAACTATTAAGGATCGTTATCCTTTGCCCCTCATTAAGGATATTTTAGAGGCAGTCAGAGGGGCTCAACGTTTTACCAAGTTGGATCTTCGGGGAGCTTACCACCTTTTACGTATAAAAGAAGGAGACGAGTGGAAAACAGCATTCAGGACACCGTTCGGTCATTTTGAATATAAAGTCATGCCCTTTGGTCTTACGAACGCTCCTGCTATATTTCAAAGGTTTATGGACTCAATATTTTCCGATCTCTTGAACCAGACACTCGTAATCTACTTGGACGACATCCTTATTTTTTCCAGACACCCCGAACTCCATTCTTCTCATGTGAAACAAGTCCTTCACAGACTCCGAGCACATCAACTATTCTGTAAACCCGAAAAGTGTGAGTTCGATAAGACGGAAGTCAAATATCTGGGTTATCATTTAAGTTCCACCGGCATAGCTATGGACCTAGAAAAGGTACAAGCAATTCTAGAGTGGCCTTCTCCCTCTTCTATCAAAGAAACACAATGTTTCCTAGGATTAGCAAATTTTTACCGACAGTTCATTCAAGACTTTGCTAAACAGACGAGCCATATAACCCATACCTTAAAGAAGGAAAATCTAAAACAGGGGTTTGTTTGGACCAAGACGGCTGAAACAGCTTTTCAAGAATTAAAGAAGGCATTCACTCAAGCTCCCATCTTGAGACATCCAGATACCAATAAACAGTTTATCGTAGTTACCGATGCTTCCGAAAAAGCTATTGGAGCAGTCTTGCTTCAACTTCAAGAAGATGATGGTCTTGAACATCCTGTTTTCTATTTGTCCCATATTCTCTCTTCAGCTGAACAACATTACTCAGTACTAGAAAGAGAGTTGTTAGCTCTGAAGACAGCCTGCATCGAATGGAGACAGTTTCTGATGGGATCCAAGGAGCCTTTCGAGGCGAGAACAGATCACCGTAATCTGCAATGTCTACGTAATTTTGTATGCCAAAATAGTCGCCAGGCGCGTTGGGCCTTTTTCTTTAGTCAGTATGACTTTTACATCACCTATATTCCTGGATCTCAAAACATTCTGGCTGATGCTCTGTCTCGACGCTATCCAGATTGTACTCCTTCCCCATCTCAGTTTCTACTGGAGCCTAGTAAGATCATTGGAGTTGCTCAATCTTTTCTGGATGAGGTACAACTGGAGTATTCCAGCCTGTCTAATAGCGAAATAGAGAAATTAAGAACCTTTTTATGCAAGAAAGAAGGATTCTTTTTTCATCAGAAGCTGTTATTCCTCCCTACTAACAGAGTGCGAGACAAAGCATTACAGATGTGCCATGATTCACCGGTTGCTGGACATAGAGGTATTAAGGCCACACAAGAACTTCTTTCGCGATCTTACTGGTGGCCTACCTGGAAATCAGATGTCGAAAGATATGTTCAGGCTTGTCCCATATGTGCCCAAGTCAAGATTCCCCGTAGCAGACCTGCAGGATTACTACAGCCTTTGCCAGTTCCACCAACGCCATGGCATACTATTTCCACTGACTTTATGTGTTCACTTCCGCCATCAGCTGGAAACCAGGTTATCATGGTCACTGTTGATTCTTTCACTAAGATGGCCCACTTTACTGCTCTAAAGAAATTACCAACATCCCAAGAATTGAGCCAGATATTTATCGACCATATTTTCCGTCTCCATGGACTTCCACATACCATTGTGTCTGACAGGGGTCCCCAGTATATTTCCCGGTTTTGGAAACATTTTTGCAAGACACTAAATATCAATATAGCACTATCATCCGGTTTCCATCCTCAGACCAATGGACAAACTGAGCGTTTGAATCAAGGACTAGAACAATACCTTCGTTGTTTTTGTAATTCCACCCAAAGCAACTGGAACACTTATCTTCCTATTGCTGAATATTCCTACAACAATTCTGTCCATAGTGCCTCCAAGGTCACTCCCTTTTTCTGTTCCTATGGCTATCATCCGACCTCTTTTCCTACTGCTCCTCAATCTACCTCTCCTCTGCCTGCCATTACATCTTTTTCCAAACGTCTCCTGCAACTCCATAAGCTCATTAGATCTAATTTATTGCACACTAAGAGATATATGAAGAAGATCGCTGATAAGAAACGTGGACCCACTCCTGATTATCACCCTCAGGATAAAGTCTGGCTTTCTTCCAAATTCTTGCCCTCTCGCCTTTCTCTGAATAAGTTCACGCCTCGCTATTATGGGCCTTTTCGTATTCTTCAGTTGCTCAATCCTGTCACTGTTCGTCTTCGCTTGCCTCATACTTGGAAAATTCATCCGGTCTTTCATGTATCCCAACTCAAACCTTATGTCCCTGATCCTTTCTCTCGTCAGTTTCCTTGTCCTCCTCCTGTGTTGGTGAATGATGTCCCTGAATATGAGGTTCAAGAAATTTGTGACTCTCGCCTTTTTCACCGGCGTCTTCAGTATTTGATTCACTGGAAGGGTTATCCTCTTAGTGAATGCTCTTGGGAAGATGCTTCTTCTGTTCACGCCCCTCTTTTGATTTCTCGTTTTCATCGTTTGTTTCCCTTCAAACCTAGACCTTCGGGGGGGGACCTACTGTTGCGCCGCGTGGTGCGGCCCGAGCCGAGCATTCGGCTCGCACCGCACAGCGCGTTCTCAAGACGCGGCGCGCCCCGAGTCTTCTTTGTACAGCGCGAGGCCCCAGATATGATTTTGGGCCTCGCCCTGCCTTTTGTTGTGTCCCTGTTCTCCCCTGACCCCTCCTTACCTGTTTCTTTTTCTTTCTTCTTCTTCTTTTTCTTCTTTACTTTTTCGAGGCATTTTTCTGTCCTTTCTTTATGTCTTTCCCCCTTCCCATGTTACCTTTTTCTTCCCAGCATTCCTTGGTCCCTATTTTCTATGGTTCCTGTTCTATTCTATCCTATGTACTTTTTCCCTATCTAAAATGGTGTCTTTTTACTTCCTGTTGGTCACTTCCTGTTTCTTGGTATATAAGGGCTCTGTTTTCTCCCTTTCCTTGCGCTGCATCACTTTCTGCTCAGATTGTGTCTTCGCTCCTGATTCTTAGCCTTCGGTTCTGAATCTTTTCAATTTTGCATTTACCTGCATTTTGTTCCTGTTTGATTCCTGGTTTTGTTTTCGTTTCAGGAATCCATTTTTTGGAGGTTTTTTCCCATTTATTGGGGTTTTTTCCCTCTGGCACTAATTCTAAAGGGCAGGGTCTGTTCTTGGCGTTTCCACTGCCTGCAGCACCGTGGCTACTAGAAAGAGTCGCCCTTTTCTGGGCCAAAGCCGAACCCTCAAGACCTACGCCACTAGATCTGCGGTTTCCAGGCGCCAGCAGCACGTGAGTCGTGACAAGCCCCTCCTACCTGTCGACTGTGCATTTCCATATGACCTTATATGTATGTAAGTCTTGCTTCTATAACTGTACCACCTTCTTTTAGCCCCTGCGTGGGTATAAAAGGACCATGCTCCCTTAGTTCAGTGTGCTACTTCAAACATTACCGAAGGGTGCTGTTTGAACTGTAGTACCACCTCATGAGGTTTAATAAACTTTGTCTTGTATTTCAGTTTCTGTGCCAACTTCTTCCTATATGGTCTGAGGACTTTGTGCAGAGAAGGGCGAACCCCTTGCACTAGTAGGCTTTGCTGAGGCTTACTTCGACACTAGCACAAGTGGCTCATCAGCATACGCAGGCTATACCCCAGCTCCCTTTGTGTCACTGTCTAGAGAGAGGTGCAAACAGCGAACTATCAAACTCACCCAGACAGGGGATCCACAAACAGGCAGAGTCACAGAATGGTTTAAGCAAGAAAATGCCTACTTTATAAAAGTTTAGCAACACAAAAGTGGCATTTTGAAACACACAATCTAAAAACCAACTTCACTAAAAGATGTATTTTTATATTGTGAGTTCAGAGACCCCAAACTCCCCATGTCGATCTGCTCCCAAAGAGAACCTGCGCTTTAATCATATTTAAAGGCAGCCCTCATGTTAATCTAGGAGAGAGAGAGAGATAGGCCTTGTAACACTGAAAAACGAATTTGGCAGTATTTCACTGTTAGTACATGCAAAACACATAAGTACATGTCCCACCTTTAACATACACTGCAGCCTGCCCATGGGGCTTCCTAGGGCCTAACTTAGGGGTGCCTTACATGCATGAAAGGGGAAGGTTTAGGCCTGGTAAGTGGGTACACTTGCCAAGTCGAATTGGCAGTTTAAAACAGTGGCAGTTCTAAGCCATATTTACAGGGCTACTTATGTGGGTGGCACAACCAATGCTGCAGGCCCAATACTAGCATTTGATTCACAGGCACTGTGCACCTCTAGTGCACTGTACTAGGGATTTACTGGTAAATCAAATGTGCCAAATCATGGAAAGTCAATTACTCATATATTTTACATAGGAGCACTTACACTTTAGCACTGGATAGCAGTGGTAAGGTACCCATAGTAACAAAAACAGCAAAAACAGAGTCCAGCACACATCACCAACCTGGGAAACAGAGGGAAATAGTTAGGGGAGACCACGCCAAGGATGCCAAGTCTAACAACTCCCTTCAGTCCCAAGTGTGTAATTGAAATGTAAGAGCTTAGTGCTCAATTGGTAGTGACGCCAAGACACCCAAAAAGTGTCAGTAAATGGAGGGAAACCCTGCAAACAAATTTGATATAGAAAACTACTCAGGAGCACATAAGGAGAAAATAAGAATGGAAATGGAAAAACAATTTGATATGTATTGAATGATTAATCAGCAGGTACCTCCTATGGGTGATGATCTTAGTGTATTCAAACCGTCAACATACGGGGGAATATGGTAGGGTTTCACATGTATATGCACGCACACAATTGAATATTTTAAATACCACTCATAAGATTTATGGTAAAAAGAATTTAAAGACATTTGTCTATAAATGTATACTCATCATTTTTAAGATTCATTATGTGGTTTCTGTTGTACATAGCACACAGACTGGTCGAAGGGAATAATGTGGTATTATTTTATTAAGGTTCCCACTAGTTCACAAAGGAGTTGAGCAATAGTTAAAAGACTATTTTTGACATGAAATAGAATGTAGACTATACCATATACATAAGTATTTGCAGCCCTGATGAAGTCACTTGCTGATTTCCCAGACGAAACACGTGTTAGCAGGAATCTGAATTGAAGCGGTTACTTTGATGTGGGCTGGAATACAAACCGAAGTTGTTAATCTGATGTGAAGGACTGAAACCCTGGAGTGAAGAGGAATTTGGAAATAAATCATAAAGACTATAAAAAAAATTGGACAATGGTGGGATGTGTGCCTTACTGTGTATAGGTTGCTATCAATGATTAGAGATTGTTGATGTACAGTGATTTGGGGTGTTTTCCCTGAGAAGTGCACCATCTGTAAACGGATCATTCATGGTAGAATAAGCTGGAAAAAGGTGACAGGAAGTGCCAATTTCTCCTTCAAATCACCCATTGATGCAAACATACTGAAAGTATGCAGGTCAAACGGAATGGTGGTGCAGTCAAAGTTCATACGAGCATATGTTACCCTGATTCTCCTTGCATAAGTGCTGCCACGGGGATCTTATCATGGCATTTCCGGTATTTTGTCTCTAGAATACTGCGACTTTGCCTTCTTTTACGGATGACTTATTATTTGTATACATTACCCATTTTTCATCACTGGTTCTCAGCCAACAGTTAACCTACGTTGTAAAAATATGAAATAGACAAATTTGCAGACATAGAGACTTCATGTGCAATCACTGATTTGACTATGATGAGTTTAGACATGAGAAAGCTATCTATGGAGATATATGTGTTGGCTGCCGATGCTTCATTTGAAATAAAGGAACTTTAACTGCACCACCATTCCATATGGCCTGCATACTTTCAGTACACTTACATCAAATAATACTGGATTGATTCAAGAACATTTTTAACTACAGTTTATGTGCTCCTGGGTAGTTGCCATTATCTACATTGATATCATGACTGCAACATCTGAAATGACATCATTCATACAAGGATGCAAACTATAGATACTTCAGGGCATGAGTTAGAATTGCTAGCGATGACTATAACTGGTGAGTTTCTGTGTTTTTTTCATTTAAAACATTATACTGACACTGACATTTTTACCTCTAGGTTTACTTTGACCTATGATATATATATATTCACTGATAGGAATAAAGGTTAAAAAGATGTTATAGTTAGGCAAAATTTTTAGTAAGAACATAATTTTTTCAAATGCACAAAACCACTGAAATTCACCCAGTATAGTTAGCTCTGGTAGCTATAACTCATGCTCTTAGGTAACTATAACATGATTCATTGCCATGCACTACTCATTACCGCACAAATAACATCTTTCATGACATGTTGAATTGCATCATTGATAATGTCACTGCAAGACTTGCAATGAAATCATAGAAAAAAAAAAAAAAAACTGCATGCCAGGGGTGCCACACTGCATGTTCCGCTTTGTGACTCCAGGGGAAGTCCCAGAACCCCTACAGCCCCACTCGCTCCCTTCTTGCACCCATCACGGGTGCAGCAGAAGCCGGAATATCTCCCACTATGCGGAAGCAGTTTTTGCGCTACTCCTGCAGAGTGGAAGCGATGGACAGTATTTTCCCTGCTTGATAGTACAGGCAAAAATTGTGATCTCCCACCGGCCGGGAGCACCTTTGTGCTTATACCCGGTGAGAGAACATTTGTCACGGTGGAGAGAAACAGAGGGTGTCCCGGGGTTTGGGGACTCCGGGACGCTCTAATTTAGCCAGCCACAGGGGATGTTCCCGAGCGCCATGAAATGGCTCTGGAAAGGGACTGCGGGCCATATTTATACTCCGTTTGCGCCGAAATTGCGTCGTTTTTTTTGACGCAATTTCGACGCAAAACTAACGCCAACTAACGCCATATTTATACTATGGCGTTAGAGGCGAATAGCGCCAAAGTTCCCGGAATGTGCGTCATTTTTTAGCGTGAACCCCTTCCTTGCGTTAATGATATGCAAGGGAGGCGTTCCCGTCTAAAAAATGACTCCCAGGCCTTTACGTGGTATTTATACTCCCGGGCAAAAGAGACGCCCGGGAGTTGGCGTGGCTAAAAACGGCGCATTTGCGCCACTTTTTAACGCCTGCTCAGGGCAGGCGTTAAGGGGCCTGTGGGCTCAAAATGAGCCCACAGGTGCCCTCCCATGCCCCCAGGGACCCCCCCTGCCACCCTTGCCCACCCCAGGAGGACCCCCAAGGATGGAGGGACCCACCCCAGGGACATTCAGGTAAGTTCAGGTAAGTATAATTTTTTATTTTTTATATTTTTTTTTGGTGGCATAGGGGGGCCTTATTTGTGCCCCCCTACATGCCACTATGCCCAATGACCATGCCCAGGGGACAGAAGTCCCCTGGGCATGGCCATTGGGCAAGGGGGCATGACTCCTATCTTTACAATGATAGGAGTCATGTTGATGGGGGATGGGCGTCGTTAAAAAATGGCGCAAGTCGGGTTAAGACGATTTTTTCAACGTAACCTGACTTGCCCCATTTTAAGACGCCCATGCGCCATTTTCCCCCTACGCCGGCGCTGTCTGGTCTACGTGGTTTTTTCCCACGCAAACCAGGCAGCGCCGGTCTGATTGCGCCGTCTAACGCCATTCCATAAATACGGCGCCCGCTTGGCGCTTCAGAATGGCGTTAGACGGCGCAAAACTTTTTGACGCTAAACTGCGTTAGCGCAGTTTAGCGTCAAAAAGTATAAATATGGGCCTGCATGTGATAAAGTCTTCATTTCACGATCTATGTGTTCATTGTTTACTTTTGGTATTACGGATACAATAAAGATCAACAAGTGCAGCATGTACATGCGCATGGCAGAGGAAATACTGGGCAATATGTTAAATGCAACAGTACGGCATGTAGATATACACTGCTGCATAGTCATAATTCCCTTACATCTGTGTTTTAATTTAGTTATATTATATCACGATATATAATCTCAAATAATTCCACACTGTCCAGTTTCCAGGGGAAGACGGTAGGCTACTCACGTGGCCTTAGAGTTTGAATGGCAGGTGCGCTTATCAAACAGTAATGGGAAACGTGTCACGACTGGAGATCTCGTTTTCTGTGAAGATTGAAGTCCGGGGACATATGAATTCTCAGTTCATTTTTCAAGCAGATCACTCTGGGTGTCCGGTATTCTACTGATAGCTCCGATCAGCTTAGAAACGGTGTAAACGATTCTCATAACAAGATCTGATATCGTGCTAAGTCCTAAATGTTCTCTTTTGTCATCCAGTGTTTGTTTACCCCTAGCGCAAACGTTTGACCTCTCGGGGGTGATGAAACAACAAGTTAGCTCAGTTTATCTTATATGTAGCACACTGCCAGGCTTCATCTGAAGCATTCACTTTCTTTGATAATCATTCATACAATTTCAAAGACAATATCTGGAATAAATCGTTCCATAAGGAATACATTTCTTAGAAATATGTTGCTCGCCGTCTGAATTATACTTTCAAATAAAGACACACTGTGCAGCGCTTAGCGCTGCTCTCAGTAGAAATAAATGAAATTCTAATGTTGTATACCTCAAAAGTAAACGAATGAAAAACAAGCTATATATTTTAAGGTTTCCCTTTAAAGAAATGCATATTTTACTAACCCTATAAATAAGATTTAGATATGGTATGTTGCAAATGTATTAAGGATTTGTTGGGCAATCATTTTTTGAGCTCCATGTGCACGTTTGGGTCAAATTTGGTGTAAAACCTCTGTAGTGCCAATTCATATTCTTCACATATTTTTAGTTCCAGTACAACATTCTCCTTCGTACATACCTTACCTGCGCATGCATACTAAACAGGTCAAAGGACTTCCCTTACAAGTCTGCACATGGCCGAATAACTGCAAAAAACGAGACTGACAAGCCTTTGCGCCACTGTTGCTGATTTTTTTTTTTTGATGCAGAGGTGGGGCTAACAGTGCTCTACACTGGGCCCAATGCATAAGCTTATAATCCCTTGAGTCACATTTTACCTGAGTGAGGTATAATGTATGTAGAGTAGCCGTTCCCATGGGAAAAGCCACACAGAACTGACGCAGTGAAATTTAACATTTCACTGCGTCATTCTGTGACTTCTTTGCATCAGAATTTTACCATCTGCTCAGACCAGGCATAAAATTGATGCTGGAATTTTCTCTACGGCAGCCTACTCGCACTGCTGAAGTAGTGTCATTTTTTTTAACGCTAGTCCAACAATGAGAGAGTTTAGCACCAACAGATGCGTCAGAATTTCTGATGCATCTGTGAAAACGTGCACTGTGGAGCTCTGGGCATCATTTACAAGAATCTGACACATCAGCCCCATCCGTCACATTTCTTGTACTGCCCTACAATCCCCTAACAATGCCATGGATACACCGCATTCACAATATGGAGCTTCGTGGCGCACGCTTTTACAGACCTGTAAGAAACTGCATTGTTTGCCCGTAAAGAAGTATGAAATTTTTAAACTGTGTTGCTTAACCCACATAGCCTTGTATCAGGCCCGCCTTGTGTATTTGAAACAAAATTTGAAGATTTATTGGCCTAATAGACAGCTAAGATCTTCAAACAAATCTTTGCTACAGATTCCCACATACATCCTGTGGAATTTGGGGGTAGGGCTTTTTCCTCTCTAGTGCCATTTCATTGGAATAACCTCCCTCTGAATATCAGTTCCCGCATGCAATACAGAACAAAGCATAAAGCAAGTTCCATATAAGTAAATCCCTATTCTAAGCTAAGGAAAGTGTGAGAAAAGGACATCAACAAGAACTCATGAAGAGCTAATAGTTCAGATGGCAAGGCATTAGTCTCTTTGCAAATCATGAGCAGAATTTCCCATAAAGAGAGGTTCAAGAAATTTGATAAGTAGCAGAGAATTCAGGCAAGGGAAATAAATGATCTTGAAGTGTAAAACTGAAATGTGTCAGTGAAGGTTCTGCAGAGAATCTGGAAAGGGTTTTATCAGGATCTGAGCAGTATCTCTTGAAGTCTTTCTGAAAGTCTCCCTGGAAAATCGCTCTCTCTACTCTAGGAACACAGACTTAATTTCTCATGTCAACAAATGCAACAATTGTTGAAGCAGCTTATCGTCTCATCCAATCAAGCAGCAGACTCTTCATTGGAACAGGATATTACCTCCCATCCCTCCTTCGCCTTCCTTCTGCACCAATGAGGCCCCTTGCCTCTCATAGACCACTCCCTCCTTTAAATAAAAACTCCCTTTGCCCCCCTATTTGTCCTGTTCTTTTTTGTCTAGCCTGTTGGCTTATCTCTTTCCACCTCCACAGCGGGGTTTTCAGTGCAGAATCTCGGTGGGTGGGGTGCGGTGCTCCCTGCAGCGGTCTCCTGGCCTGGCTGCGATCTCGTAGGGGAGCATGACTCTCTCTGGGTCACTGCTTGCAGACGCTGTGACAACATCGGGTGGTCCTGCTGTGGCTGGGGCTGTGCTTCCGGATGGGCACCTGTTCCAGCCTGGGCACGTGTGCGGTGGCTTTGTATGGTGTTCCTGTGGCGGTAGGAATGGGTTTGCTGCACGTTTTCTTTTTATCTCCGTCTGATGGTCTCTCTGATGGGGGGTGGACATGTGCTCTGCCTGATTTCTATGGTCGGTGGGTCCTTGCCTCCTAGTGGATTCATTTACCTGCTCACGTTGTTCACCTTGGTGCCAACACATGTGTACCCATGTGTTGCTGTAGCAATGGATGTGGGCTTGCTCCACTAGCCTGGGCTGTGTGGCTGGTGTCTTATCACAGCTATGATGCCACAGTTCTTTGCTATTATAGGTAGTGGTGTAGGTACTATTTCTACCCTGCCGAGTAGTGTGTTATGGGTTGCTGCTGGAAGCTACAATGGCACCAACCTATTTTTAATTTGTTCTCAGTGCTGCCTTCCTACAGTGTCTTGGTGAGGTACCTTGCTGGTGTTTCAGTTCCTCTCTTTATGTTGCTCAACTTACCCACCTCCTTAGATTGGGAATCTGGGTTTGCCTCAACTGGTTTCTACGTCATACTATGTATACCGTGCATTCTTTGGCGCGTTGCATTTCTTTGCAATGCACTTTCGTTTCCCTGAGTATTCCTCCCAGTAGGCTTTGCCGTCTCTGCCAAGATTAGACAGCTCAGTCAGTGTATGGGCTTCTGTTCACTTTCATAGGCCATGAACTTCCAGTCCAGGACACAGCCAGCAGTGGGAATCTCTAACAATGTATGTAGCCAGGCTTCTGCCTGTGATGGCTTCTTCCTCCTCATCCATTTTTCTTCCTTTCATTGTGCTGTGGGGTGATCTCCTAAATTGTGTTGTCCTGGGGTCACCTGCTGGTACCTCTCCTTGTCTTGCTGGGGTCCCCTTTGCCCCCTTGCTTCATGCTGTGATTTCTGTATACTGTGGGTGTTTTTCTTCCTGTCAGTATGCTTCTGTGTGTCTTTTCTGCATCTGGTTGTTACTTGCTCCCGGGTGAACTATTGCAATGCTGTTCCGGGTGCTGTAGTATTCTAGTCTGTGGGAATCCTTTGCATCACGTTGTTCACCTTGGCCCCCTGGTGGCCTTGGTGCCAGCTCTATTCAGGGCTTCCTTTGCTGTGTGTGTCTTGGTGCGCTGTTTTTTCCACATTCTGTGTCACTGTTCTTTTGACTGTTGACCGGTTTTGTGCTGATCTTCTGCACCCTGGGTGGCTTTTGATGGAGCTACCTTTTTTCCAGTCTCTGGGCCTCCCCCGACTTGTTGTGGTTTCTGGTGCAGTGGTGTCTGGTGTCCTTTCACTCCTGCACCGTCTTTTGGATGCTTGCCCGTTTCGCTATTTCTTTTCTGGCTGGACTATGTTTGGGGTTCCTTTCTTTCCTTTCTCTACAGTCCTTCCTACGGTTTCAGCCTTGCGCCTTCTGGGCCGCCTGCCTCCTGACTTTGCATTTGGTGGTTGCCTTCCCTGTCGCTGAGTTGGTTTTGTTACCTTGATGGGGCTCTGGGGTCCTCTGTGGCCTGATGTTTTGCAGTCTTGACCCACGTGCAGCTGCGTGTGTGTTCCTGTCTCACCTCCTGCTGCCTGTTGTTGGTTTAGGTCCTGGGGTCTTTTGGGTCCTTTCCCTTCTGTGCGGTGTGTCAGTTGCCTTTTTCCTGCTTCTTGGTAGTGTGTCCTGTCGCTGCATACTCCCTCGTTTGTTGTTCCTATTCCCCACATCCACGGCTCAACCCTCTCTGTATTTTGGTTGGGTGCCCCATTTCTGTGGGTGTGGTGTTGCGGGTTCTGGTTCTGGTGGCTGGGGCCTTTGGGTGCGGCCTGCTGCTTCTGTTGATGGGGTCCTGCATGGGTCTGTGTGACTGTTCCCACTGCTTTGGCCTCCATTTGTGGGTGCCCTGTCTTGCTTTGCTGCTGCCGTTTGTGTCCCTCTTTTCTCCACTTGGTGGGTTCTGTGCTCTTCTGAATCCTGTTGGTGGGGCAGATTGTTGGTCTGCTTACCTGTCTTTGGCTTATGCAATGATTGTGCCCTTCTTTGTGGGGGTGTTGCTCCTCTGGTCTCTCTTTTGTATCCCCTGCTCAGCTTAGCGCTTGCTCCAGTGTGCGGGGCTCCCTCAGCTGCCACTTTTGTGCCATCCACCCCTGGTTTCAGGGCTGCTATGCTGGGATGCTGGTTTTGTCCGCTGGTTTTTCTAAGCAGCTTTACTACCCTGCTTGGTACTGATCTTCCTTTACCTGGCTGTGCCTTTTGTGGTAGCTGTTGTGTGCTCTACTCAGTTGCTGCTCTGGTACTGTGTGTGGGATTGTTGCTGCTGTTTGGTTGTCAAGCTTCCCTCTTCCCTGGGGCTCTGGCTGCAGCCTTGGTATGTGTTTTTGGCTCGCTGATCAGCGGTCCCGGGTGTTGCTGACCTGCTATGCCTTCTGTTGTGGGTCGGGTGCACCTGGTGGGCATTTTCCTGCCCTGTTTTCCGGGGCCTTTCCTGCGGGTTTGCTTGACTTGCCCTTTGGTATAGGTTCTGGTCTTTGTGGCCCGTGGCTCTGTTGTGGGCTTTGGTCCTGTTCCCCCTTCGGTTGGCTTTCTCCTGCCTCCGGTTCTGGCAGCCGTAGGGCTCTGTTTGTCTCTTCAGTTGGCAGTTCATGGGCCTTTGGGGCCTATTTGTTTGCTGCCTATTTCTGGCTTTTTGGGCGGGGCTTCTTTCCTCCTGTGTCTGTGTCTGTTGGTGCCTGGGCATTTTTGCCAGGCCAGGTTTGGCTTAAGGGCAGTCCCTGGGGGTTCCGTCCTCTTCTGCTCCTCCTCTGGGATGGTGTGCGTTCTGCCCCTCTGCTGTACATTGCTGTCCGAGTGTTGTTTACAATGATGGTGCTAGTTCGGGCACGTGGTCGGGGGTGGCGTTATTTATTCCTTTGGTTCTGCGGAGCCCATTCCGCCTTCCTGGGCATGCTTGGTCTATGCTTTTTGTGCCTGTCCTCTCGGTTCTGTTGCTCTCTTGGCTTTGCTGTTTCCCTTCTGTGGGTGGACCTGAACGGGCCGGTATTTTGCTGTGGTTGGGCTTTGCGGTTCATGTTGGTGTCCTTTTGTTCGGATTCCTTGGTGGCCATTGGCTTGTCTGCTTTGGTTTTGTTGACTTCTGTGGTGCTGGCTTTGCCGGGGGCCTTGGTGAATGGGGTTGGGTTGGCTCCACCGTGGGGCTTCCCCGTCTCTTTTTTGGGTTATTGTTCCCTTTTCGGATTGCTGAGTGGGAAAGTCTGGCTTTTCTGTTAGGTCCACTGTTTGGGCTCTCTCTCTCTTTCCTTGGGTTCTGTTCTGACTCCTTTGGCAGTTTTTTTATTGCTTGCTACGTCTCATTGGTACAGAAGGAAGGCAAGGGAGTAGGGCTAGGAGTAATGCTATTAACGGTAAGTAATGGACGCAGATTCTTTGATTAAGCAAAGCCAACAAGAGCATCCTAGATATAAGATTCAAATCGTAAGATGACGATCAATTCAGCTCAGTTTCCCAATGCTTGGTTCAATAAGATAAATCAGGTCAGGATGAGAGCAGTACATTACTCAAGGAAATCAGTCCTTTTGTCATACTCTTCTATTGACAAAACAAATTCATAAGGAAATATTCTGCGGAAATTAAACTGTACATTTTAATACATCATTATATTCTAAGAAAAATATGCAAGTGGGAAAGATGATGCTTAATGGTTATTCTATTCATTCTATTGTTTCAAAATCACATTTACGTAATCGAAGGTTAATATTTTAAATTCCCAACTGCAGTCAGGGAAAAGAGAGAGAGTAAAAATGCATTAATTCAAATCAAATCAAATCAAATCATTAACATTTATAAAGCGCGCTACTCACCCGTGCGGGTCTCAAGGCGCTAATTAGTAACTTTAGCTAAATACATGTGACTATGGAAGCCTTCTGTAAAAAGCTGTTAAAGACTGTGGCCCCTCATTGTGACACTGGCATGAAATCCTTTTTACTGCTATGCTGACGGCCACCAACTTACCACCACAGTGGCGTATATCCGTTCACCATATTAGGACACACACACACACCAATCCGACAGAAGTCAGCCACATACACAAATCCACCAGACCAAAGGTCAGTGATAAAGTGGCAGTCCCAAAACCCATACCATTATGCCAACAAAACAACGCCTATCACATTGTGACCAACGAACCACCACGGCGGACACTCAACGGTGGTAAACCATTGGCGGTACATACTGCCATGCTCAGAATGAACACCCACATACAAAACAACATCACATTGGCCAATACCAAATACACACACCTGACACCCATACACACACCACACCCACACACCCACATAGCTATAAAACATACACCCACAATACCCACAAACCTTTACAAACAACTATTACTGCCAAGAGATTGACACGAACAGCACAGAGACAACTAGACACACACATCACATACAGCCATACATACCTCACTCACTCCACATAACACACCCCACCACATCACCCAACACACCCTCACGAGCACACATCACATAACACCCATGGCACCACAAAGACACCCCTGTTTTACTGAGGAGTAGTTAAGGGTCATGGTGGAGGAAATTGTCAGGATAGAGCCACAGCTCTTTGGAGCACAGGAACAGCAGATATCTATAGAAAGAAAGATGGAGCTATGGCGGAGAATCGTGGACAGGGTCAACGTCGTGGGACAGCACCCAAGAACAAGGGACAACATCAGGAAGAGGTGGAAACGACCTATGGGAGAAGGTACGTTCCATAGCAGCAATACACCAGCTTGCCATACAGAGGACTGGAGGTGGACCACCACCTGCTCCCCCACAGCTCACAGCATGGGAGGAGCAGGTACTGGCAATACTGCATCTTGAGGAACTCGCTAGAGTAACCGGACAACTGGACACTGGTAAGTCAACAGTTATCCCTTATTACCCCCATACCGTCATGCCATCACACCCTCTCGCCCTCACGCCCATCATTCCACACCATCCCACACACTGCACCTACACATATGGCTAACCACAATGCCCAGTCCTGCATGCCATACCAATGCATGGACAGCCTTCCCAGCCCTGCATGGACCACCATCACTAAAGCATATGAAGCATAGGGAAACTAACATAACCCCAATACATCACCATACACAAGCAAAAGCTGGCAGGGCAACACCAACCAGAGGGGAAGCTACGGAAGTACAAATGTCATACACTTGTAGCATAACACATCATTTACATCCCCACAGGTACCCCAATGTCGGTGGAGAGGAGGTGCCACCACTATCCAGTCCCCCAACAGAAGAGGCCCCTAGTGATGACAGTAACTCTAGACTTCAGGATCTGGAAGACCTACCCGGCCCATCAGGGACCACTGGACAGCCGGTTACCCATGCCCACTCACAGACCACCACAGAGCCTCCCCCATCAGGAACCAACACCACAGCACCCACCCAGCGTACCCACACCTCTATCTCCAGGACACGTCAATCAGCAGTGTGCCCACCTGTACAGGGACCCCAGGCCACACCTCATACCCAAGACAGTCAGGGACCTGGGGTCAGTGGCAGTGGGCACACCGTTCAGGGGACAGGGGTACAGGCCAATAGGGAAACTGGGAGGACTGCTGTGTGCCAGAGGAGGACAGGACCAGGGAACCAAATCTCCAGGAGGCACTCTCTGAGGTCCAGGACATGATGGGCCAGATCTTAGACAACGTGCAGGAGAACAGGAGGCTGCAGGAGGTACAGTACCAGGGGATCAGGGAGGACTTGCAGGCCATTAACAACACCCTGATCTCCATAGGAGGAGTGCTGGCAGACATGGCCAACATCATGAGGGAGGCAACAGCGCACCAGTGGGCCCCTACCACTAGCCAGTCAACTGAACAGCACTCCACTTCTGCTGCCACTAGTGGCTAGGAGACCCCACCACAGGATCCACAGTCCACCAGCATCTCTCCTCCTGCAGAAGGTGAACCACCCTGCAAATGTTTCTTGCGACCCAGACAGAAGCCAGAGACATTTGCCAAGACCACCACCAGGAAATGAGACTCTCCTGATTGGCCCTCTTGTGTCCCACCTTGAACTGCCATTGCTCCCCTTTCTAAGTCCCCATGGACACTGCACCTGTGCTACAAACAGACTGGAACAATACCTTGGCCTTTCCTCCATTATCACCCGATTCCATTGCACTTTCCCCTCAGTTTCGTAGCACTGCAATAAACACCCTTGGATAAAACTCGACCACTAGTATTTCATGTATTGAAAATTTGTATTGATTGAAACAGCTACATCCATTGCAAATGAACTGTACATAGTGAGAGCTTAGAATGAATGACCTGTTGCTGGTTGTTGTGATCACATCACAGCAGTGTTATCCTATCACCAACATCTGTAAAATGATGATCCATGGGTGACAGTAACTATAGGAAACAAGTGGGTAATGCCAGCATGCAAATGCTACACAGAATACAATAATAGTCATAGAAATGTGAAGTTGCACTGTCTCACCTGTGTGTCATTGGACGAATCACTAATGTTCTGTTGTCCACATCCTCATCCTCTGCATCCTCATCCTCACTGTCCTCAGTGTCCACTGCTGCCAAAGGGGAATCTCCAGTCTCCTCCGCCTGCAGAAAAGGTACATGTAGCCTGAGGGCCAGGTTGTGCAATATGCAACCTGCCACTACTATCTGGCATACCTTTTCAGGTGAGTAGCACAGGGATTCACCTGTCAGATGGAGGTACCTGAACCTGGCCTTCAGGAGGCTGAAGGTCCTCTCAATTATCCTTCTAGTTCGCCCATGTGCCTCATTATAACGTTCTTCAGCCCTTGTCCTGGCATTCCTCATAGGGGTCAGCAGCCACAATAGGTTTGGGTAGCCAGAGTCACTTGCAAGTATTGAGGGACAACATCTAGCCACACACTATCCTATTTGGCTAACAGCAGATGCTTACGCCAACATACACTGGGTGGGGACCAAGGCTCACCTATAAGCCACACTCTGTGTCTCTGTAGTTGGGCCATCACATTTGGGATGCTGCTATTCCTCAGGACAAAGGCATCATGCACCGACCCTGGATATTTAGCATTGACGTGGGAGGTGTACTGGTCCACCATGCACACCATCTGCACATTCATGGAGTGGAAACTCTTACATTCCTGTACACCTGTTCATTCTGTCAGGGGAGACAAACGCAATATGTGTCCCATCAATCGCCCCAATGATATTGGCGATATGTCCCATTGCATAAAATCAGGCCTTCAATGTGGCCAAATCGTCACCCTGGGGGAAAGCAATGTAGCTGCACATGTGTTTTACCAGGGAGGGCAAGACTTTTGCCAGCATGATTGAGAACATTGGCTGTGACATTCCTGCTGCCAAGCCCACTGTCACTTGGAAAGAACCTGTTGCCAGGAAATGGAGCACTGAAAGAACCTGCACAAGAGGGGGTATCCCAGTGGGATGACAGATAGTTGATATCAGGTCAGGCTCCAACTGGGCACACTGCTCTGTGATTGTGGGCCTATCCAGTCTATAGGTGAGTCCACCAGTGTAGCTAAGTCCACCAGGGGTCTGTACACAGGGGTATGTCTCCATCTCCTATTCATCAGCAGCTATATGAATCTTAGGGACACAAGAGTCAGGAGGCTGTTACAATTTGAACAACTACACCACAACAGCAGTCCACATCGTGCAATAATGTTTTGGGACAGTGTAATTTAAAAGTATGTGCCTATTTATCCTGTGATGCAGAAATGATCGATAGGCCTGTTTACCCCCACCTGAAATGGCGACTGCATGTCCTGTTTGGAGAAACAGGTGGAAGTGGGTAATTCCGCCGACGTTGTAAACCGCTGTGCAATTCCTCATTTGATTATATTGGCCCTATGGGGTACAGTGGCCAATGGGGATCTACTCCGACAGTGACGGTGTACACCACCGCAGATGTGACTGCCATTTTCTATCTCAATCCTCACTTGTTTCCTGACCTTCCACAGGAGAAGACCTACACTGCATGTGATGTGTCTGGAAGCTACCATGGCCCGTGTGACCGGGGAAAGGGCCCCAGCCTTCACTTCGGAGGAGTTGGAGTGACTGGTGGATGGGGTCCTACTCCAGTACGGACTGCTGTATGGTCCTCCAGACCAACAGGTGAGTACACTATGGTCACAATGCATGTGGCATGAATGCATGGAGATGCGTGTGAAGTTATCGTGTAAGGGTGGGTGGGGGGCAGGGGTATTGTCAGTTGGCGGTGTACATTTTGTGAGCTGGCCTATGTGTGTTGCAATGGTGATGAGATCGGGTATGGTGGGCCATGTGTGTGACAGGCTGGACTGTATGTTTAATGGAGTTCTCCTGTATGTATTACCTCTGCAAGTCAGCGCCATCAAAAGAAGGGATTATGGCGTGCCATTGTCAAGGATGTGCAGACTCTTGGTGTCTATGGAAGGCGGAGCACCCACTGTGGGAAACGGTGGGAGGACCTGAGATGCTGGGCACGGAAGGCCGCGGAGGCCCAGCTGGGGATGGCCTCCCAATGAGGAAAGGGTGCCCTTTCGAAACCTGAGCCCCCTGATGGCCTGCATACTGGCGGTGGTGTACCCTGAGCTGGATGGGCGCTTGAGGGAATCACAGCAGCCACAAGGGGGTGAATACAGTGGGTATCATTACAACTTATGGCTGGTGGGATGGTATCCGGGTGGTGGTTGTGTATTAGTTGTTGCCCATAAGGCCAGGCCAGACATAGGACCGTATGCCCTCAGAAGGGTAATGGTTGCATGGCAAAAACAGGTAACATTGCTTGTTAGTATTCACTTCTAGGCAGGGCTGCGTGGGTCCGAGGTGTGCTGCAGTTGGCAGTGTGTGCTCCTCCTCATGCCTTGGTGACTAGCCATTTCTCAGGCCTGTTCCCTGTGTGAGGGTGCTGTGTATGCCAACGGTGGTGTTGGTGCAGTCATTGATCCAGTGTATCCTTTGTCTCTCCCCCCTTCTTGTTTTGTCATCCTGTCCTTGTGTGAATTAGCATCATCGGGCAGAGACACAGAGGCAGCGGCGACAGAGGGAGCTGCATCCCACCCGACCCTGAAGGCAGAGTCCACCGACGCCAAGGGAACAAGTGGGATGGAGGGCGATGGGAGCACCACGTCAGAGACTGGAGGGGACAACACAGACTCTGTTATCTCCTCCGATGGAAGCTCCCTGGTGGTGGCGGACAACTCTGTGACCACCCCAGCTGCAGGTACAGCTGCCACCCCCGTACCAGCACCGTCCTCTCAGTAGTCCCTCAGCGAGTTGCTAGTGCCCACTCACCCAGGAGGGTGGGCATCTCCTTCACCCCAGGCACCTCAGGCCCTGCCCCAGTGAGCCCTATTGCCCTGAGTGAGGAGGCTATTGACCTCCTGAGATCCATCTCTATTGGGCAGTCAACCAATGTGAATGCCAGCCAGGGGCTGGCATTCCAGATGCAGCAATGCAGTGCATTTCTGTCGGGCATTCATGGTGGTTTGGCACCGCAACAGAGATCGATTCAGGCTCTGAACTCCTCTCTGATTGCAGCCATTGTCCCTGTGTCTACCATCCCCCTCCAACTTTCACTTCCTAGTCCCATTCTCCTCAACCTCAACCCATCCAAAGCACACAGACAGACGAGCAAGCACACAAGGCAACACACAAGAGTGGCACAGGCAAACACAAGCACCACACTTCATCCCACAGGCACTCACACAAACACCAAACCGTTGCAGACACGACAACATTCACAGCCTTCACTTTCTCCCTCTCCTCCTCCTTCTCCACCTCGCTCCCATTTACGTCCACACTCACACCTGCATGTACTACATCTATATCCACTGTCAGCATCACCACATCAAACAGAACATACACCACACTGGCAGACACCTCCACAACATCCATGCACGCATCTCATGTAGTCCACCCTCCAGTGGCTACTGTGCGAGCTGCCCCCTCCAGAACCAGTGGGCAAGACACCCACTCCAGAGACTGTGGCCTTGCGCTTCCCAGGATAAAGCAATGGGCTTGTTGCCCCCTCCAGAACCAGTGAGCAAGACACCCACTCCAGAGACTGTGGCCATGCACTCCCCAGGACAAAGCAATGGGCATGTTGCCCCCTCCAGAACTGGTGGGAAAGACACCCACTTGTGAGATTGTGGCCTTGCACTCTCCAGGACAAAGCGATGGGCATGTTACTCCCTCCAGAACCAGTGGGCAAGACACCCACTTGTGAGACTGTGGCCATGCACTCCCCAGGACAAAGCAATGGACATGTTGCCCCCTCCAGAACCAGTGGGAAAGACACCCACTTGTGAGCTGTGGCCTTGCACTCACCACACCAGGACAAAGCAATGGGCATGCTGCCCCTAAAGAACCAGTGGGCAAGACACCCACTTGTGAGACTATGGCCTTGCACTCCCCAGGACAAAGCAATTGGCATGTTGCCCGCTCCAGAACCAGTGGGCTCGTTCATGCATCCGGGTGAGGTGCCCCCCCGAGGTGCCAGCCTATTTGCAAACTGATGCCCCTGCAGTGTACTATCCAGATGTGGTCAGGATTTGAGTTGGGCCTTAGACTGTGCCCTGTGGCCATGTGGGCCCTTTGAACATTGGACTGGGCATTGTTCCTTTGTATACATGTGTACATATTTGTTTCATTGACAAATCGAATTATTAATTTTGATGTTGATCTGATTACAATCACTTTAGTCAATTCTTGTTGTCCTTACATTATTCTGCTGCTTTTTGGTGACAAATTGATTTTTGTGTGCAGCTGGTTGTGTGTATGGTGAGTGTGCCGGGTGTGTGTTGTGCATGTGTGTGTCACTCTTGTTTTTCTCCCTCCCACCCTTGTGTGCTAGATGCCTGTACTCACCGTCGTCGTCTTCGTCGCCGTTGGTGTTCCAAGTGGAGCATGACATAGAAGATCATCGGGAAAACATGCAGTTTGGGTTCCATAGTGGCGTGGTTTTTCCCTGTGTCTCCAATTGTGAGTCCTGTTTCTGCCAGGCTTTTGTTGGGGTACCGCCCCGGTAAAGGTGGACGTTTCCTGTTTCAAAATATGGTGGGCATTACTTTGTCTTCCGTCTGGCTGTTGTTTCCGCCCTGTTTTTTTGGTGTGGTACACTGGCCGTCTATGGGAGTTATCACCGTCATGGTCATAATTTGGCAGCACTTACCGCCAGCCTGTTGATGGTATTACCACCACTTTATCACCCACCGTCAGGGTCGTAATGAGGGCCTTTGTGTTTACTCTACGCTTAAATTACAATAACTTTTATTTTGATTAAACACCATTGCGTTGGTTTTTTATTTTTTTTAATTTTATTTAGGTTTGATAACAACATTTACCACAGGTACAAACGTCTGCCACAACATGGTACATAACAGCAGTGCACTATGCCACAGAATTGTCATTGGCAATACATTAGCATATATCTAAACATCTTACATCAGAGACATCAGCACAGTATGGAGCCTACAAGCTCTCAAGACCTGAAAAGACTCCAGATATCTTTGGGTTGAGAGGGCCATGAAGTTGTTCTTGGCAAAATGAGATGTCCCGGAGTCAGTTGTTAACTGTGGGGATGGGTTTCTTGCCCCTGTGTATTGCAACTTGTCTCTTCACCAGCAGGAGTGCCACCACCACCAGTCTGTGGTTGCCCAGTAGCTTCACCAATCCCAGCAAGCATGTCTGGGGCGTATACGGCACTGTCTCCAACAACATGTTGGAGATGGCATTTACTACTTGATCCCAAAACCACCCAATCTGGGCACATTTCCAGGCCAGGTTAAAGAAGTCTTTCTCCCCCTCCCACAGTGCACACATTTTGCATTGTTTCGTAAGCCATAGTTATACAGTTGTATAGGGGTATAATATACTTGCTGCAAGAATTTAAAGTGAACAATCCTTAAACTGCAATTTGGAGTGAGCATGCCTGTTAGAGCTCCACAAAATTTCCACTCCTTTAGGTTCAGAAGTACATCCAAAATTGTGTTCCACTTTTCCATTGCTTTATGCACTTCAACTTGTCTACCCTTTTGGGAGGTACTCTATAAGAGCATGACAAGTTTCCATCTGGAATGGGCTAGTGATCAGTGCCTGGAGTGCACCAAGCTCAGAGGGCTCCATGGGGAACTGGGGCTATAGCAACCGCATGGCATGTAGCCTTCAATATGTGAAGTGTAGGAGTGTGGTCTGTCTATGCATCTGTGGTATGTTCTCTATGTCAATAAATGTCTCCCTATCATAAGCGTCATCCATGTGTCTTCAGGATTTAGAGTGACCCTTTTTAATGAGTGACTGAGAGGTTGGGATGGTGACTTAATAGGAGACCCAGAGCAGAAAGGGGGAGTTTTCCAACCCTGGCACTGAGTGCCCTCCAGGCTTTTGTTGTACAGTTAACAGTATTGATCTCAACTCACGGTCTCTCAGGCCTTCTGTGGGGGAGAATTGCTGCCAGCGGGATAGGGTGGGCATCACCATTTTCAATTGCTATATGTGGCATGTACGTGGGCGGGTGGTGCCAGTAATGTGCAAAGTGTGCCTGTGTAATGTTATACAGGTATAGGTCCACTGCCTCAAAGCCACCTTTGTCATAGAGTACGGTATGTGTTTCCCAGCCAATTCTGGGTTGCTTGCCCACCCAGATTAGGGTTGTTAGGTGTGATTTGAGGATTTCAAACAGGTGCTGTGTTAGTGTGGTGGGGATGTTCATGAAGAGGTAGAGAAATTTGGGTAAAATGACCATTTTTATTATAGCCACTCTGTCAGCCATGGACAGGTGCAGGGATGCCCATCTAGTGACCAGTTCCTCCAGCTTCTATCAATCAATCAATCATGGTATTTTTAAAGCGCGCTATGTACCCGTCAGGGTTTCGAGGCGCTGAGGGGGGGGGGGGGAGCGCTGCTGGATTAGCGGTCGAAGAGCCAGGTCTTGAGGAGCCTTCTGAATGTGAGGAGGTCCTGGGTCTGGCGAAGAGATGTGGGGAGAGAGTTCCAGGTCTTGGCGGCGAGGAAGGAGAAGGATCTGCCGCCGGATGTCTTGCGCTGGATTCGGGGTACGATGGCGAGGGCGAGGTTGGCGGATCGGAGTTGACGTGTTGGAGTGTAGAAGTTTAGTCTGGTGTTGAGGTAGGAGGGTCCGGTGTTGTGAAGTGCCTTGTGAGCGTGGGTCAGGAGTTTGAAGGTTATCCTCTTGTCTACCGGGAGCCAGTGGAGTTCCTTTAGGTGAGGGGAGATGTGACTTCGGCGAGGTATGTTGAGGATCAGTCGGGCGGAGGCATTTTGGATACGTTGGAGGCGTTTGATGTCTTTGGTTGGTATGCCTGTGTAGAGTGCGTTGCCGTAGTCAAGTCTGCTGCTGACGAGGGCCTGGGTCACCGTCTTTCTGGTTTCTGTTGGAATCCACTTGAAGATTCTGCGGAGCATTCGAAGGGTGTTGAAACAGGAGGAGGAGACGGCGCTGACCTGTTTGGACATGGTGAGGGCGGAGTCCAGGATGAAGCCGAGGTTTCTTGCGTGGCTGGCAGGGGTGGGTGTAATTATTCCAGATCACTAAGTCTGAGTCTCTGTGTACGCATATACTGAGATATTTAAGAGGTTCAGTGTTCCAGACTAGTGCGAAGTCTAGCTGGTAAGGAAATGCGGATGGAATTAAAGGGAAAACTGTTGATTTTGATCAGTTAATACTTAGCCTGAGTATCTCTCATATTGGATATACTCCCATACTCCCTTATGGCTGGTGCCAAGAGAATGTGCAGATCCCATTATATCATCAGCATAGAGTGATACAATAAGTGGGCTTTGACAAAACCACAGCACAGCTGCTGCATGCCACTGTCTGATCACACACGCCAGAGTTTCCAGCGCCAATGCAAATAGTATTTGGGAGAGCGGGCAGTCCTGCCACATACCTCTGAATATATGTACTGGTCCAGATGTGTAGTATTCACTCACACCTGTGTCACCGGGCTAGTATATAGCAGGTGCACCCATTGGGGAATCCCCAAGCAGTGCAAAATCATGAACATGAATGTCCATTGTATAGAATCAAAGGCTTTAGCGGCATCCAAGAGGATAGCCATTGCCTGCATAAAAGGGTCCAAATAGTGCAGTAGCGTGTATTATATACTGTGGGCTGAGAGGATATGAATACAGTCTGATCTGGTAAGACCATGTTCATAAGTAGCGGCTGGATCCTAAAGGCCAGAATTTTGGCTATTATTTTGGTATCAATGTTAATTAAGGATAATGGCTGGTGGGAGTTGCATCAGTTGAATTGTTTGTCTGGCTTAAGTAGAGAGATGATGAGGGCTTCCCTGAGGGATTAGGGCAATATTTGTTTTGTGTATGCCTTCCCATACACAGAATGTATATGTGGCACTAGGATTTCAGGAAACTCCTTATATTATTCACCCTGGTTTCTGTCAGCACCTGGGGTTTTACCTTTAGGCAGAGTATGTATGGCCTCCTTCACTTCCTCCACTGTAATGGGTTGTGCTAAGCACTCTCAGTGCCCTTGAGAGAGCCATGCCAGTGCTATATTGTCTAAATAGTCAGCAATCTCAGATGTTGAGGTATGTTTGTCGTAAAGGCGAGTGTAGTAGTCAGTGAACCAGGGCAAGAGGGTCAGGATGTCATGTCTGATCGTGCTGTCTGGATATGTTATGGTAGTGACATTCATGTGTATTCTGGATCCTTTCAGCTTGGTCGCTAAATTGGGCCCTGGGTGACCCTCCTCCTCATAGGACTGAACGATATGTTGTTTGGAGAGATGATGCACTTCCTGTGTAGCTTCTTCTTCCATGACGGGGGAGGGTTCTTCTGCTTTGATTGTCAAGCGGAGGGAGGATTTGTGTATGATGTTCAAGCCGCTGATCTCTAATAGCAACCAGCATTCAAGGGTCAGGCATACTCTCTTAGGCTACCTTCAGAGTGCAGCTGTTCTGTTCTGTCATATGTAATTGTGTGCGTAAGGCCTTTAGGACTCCTGCCTGTCCGCCTATGCAGTATCCTCTGACTTTGATCTTAAATGCCTCCAATAGGGTGCCCATCCCCTCCTCACACCTTTATTGTGTTCAAAATACTCTAGTATTGATACATGTAAGTTTTCCTTGAATACAGCATCGAGTAAAGTCGTGGTTTGAAACTGCCAAGTGAACGGTGTGGGAATATGGGCTGCATCTCTACCACCAGCTTCACCGTTGCATGATCAGACAGCGTGCAAGGCATATGATGCACCACTGCTGCCCAGTTGCTTACTTCTTGTGACACAATCCAGTAGTCCATCCGCGACCATGTACTGTGTACTGAGGAGGTTAGCGTGCCCTCAGGGTGGTCTGGGTGTGCAGTCTCCATATATCCATCTCCTCCCTTCTTACCCTGGCAGACTGCTACCTCCTCTGTGGTGGATTGGTTGCAGGTGGGGTCTACATATGTGTTTAGATCTCCACCCCAGAGGTTAGCTGCAGGTTATAACACACGCAGCCTGTGCCAAACTCATACATAGAACTTGGGATCATGGGAATTTGGGCCATAGGTGGTCGCCAAAGTGACCGATGTGCCACAGAGGCTACCCTGTATCACCACCGAACGTCTTTGGTCGTCTGTTTTTGAGTGAATGAGTGTAAATGGTACTCCCTTCCAGATCAGTAGCAGAACACATCTAGAGTATGAGGATTAGGAAGAAACTACTCAGGTGCACACCCAGCTTGCCCCAGTACTTCCCTCAGTGTGTTTACTGAGGTGTGTCTTTTGCAGGAAGGCAATTTGAACGTGATGTCTATCTAAAGAAACAAGGGTCCCTTGAGTAAAATGCAACACCACTCCTATAACAAATGATGTTAAAATGATATCCAAATTGAATGTTTAATGCATTTATTCAATCAAAATATAAAGAACAAATTTAGTGGGAAAGCATCAACAGGGTAAATCAAGAAAAAATTGATATTCAAGCATTACACAAGTTATTTTGATGACCCAAAAGTAACCCATATGGCACAGTGGTTAACAATCACAATAATAATTTCCATACTCAGGTATTTACATGAATGGCTTGGATAGTGAATTTAGGAAGTCATTAACTCACAGTACTTATGCCTATACCAACTTATATACAATATCACAATTTCAAGTTAAGGTACTTTGGTCAACAAATTGTGGGATCATCCTTAGGGCAACATGTATAAGCTTGGATAAATGGGTTACCATGGACATGTAACCAAAAAGGCCTGAATCTATGCACCAGAATGAATGTCATAATAAGGCTCAACAATGGACTAGAAGGGGCCCAGAGGGCCATAGCTATATTTAGAAAGGTCCGAAGCCATTCAGGTGTACCTAGAACTTGCCAAGAAGTGGAGCATTGCCGGAATGGGCTGAGCTTAAAATGGCCCCAAGAAGACTCGGAGAAGGTGGAAAGCCATCAGGAGTGTCAATGTTCCTAAGTATGTCAAAATCGACCTCATTTTCCAAGGATTGTTTAACCTGCACACATTCCGTGTCACACAACATGATGAACCCTTTGTTAGGAGCCATTACAGTTCATGTGTGTCTTGTGCAGTGTTTTCATCCCCTCAGGTGTCCTTCGACACACTACATGTGAAATGTAAATAGCAGTACAATGGTGGTAGAAAAACAACAAAGATGAACCCCCATCCCTCTCCGAATCATACTAAAACCTCCTCATATCTAAACATCAACAAGTGACAGAAGTCAAAATAAACAATAAAGCAGTGCATAACAGTCAACATTGTGAAACTGTAGGAAAAAAGGTGAGGTGCTCGCATTTAGGGATCAGCTGGCTGCACTAACTATCTCCTGGTAGGTGGAGGTGGCTAGGGAACTGTGTATATTCGACTGTAAAGAGTAGCATCATAGTACGGGTCACGCCCCTTGCTACCAGCGGGCCTGCCATGTTGCTCAGCCCTATGTGTAGTATATATGGTTTAGGATTCTGACTATTAGGTGTGTAGCTCCAGAGCAGTGTCTCAAGGAACTATCCAAGCTCTGCTGGCAGCCATCTATGTGCAGATAGGGTGGTGCCTTAATTGGTAGGATGTGGTGATATGACTCCGTCTGCATGTGCGCCATGTATAGCCCTGTGTCAGGTGCAACAGGCAAAGTGGTGATGCTCATTGAGACGCCCAGTTCATGCAAATCCAACCTGGGCTGTTGACGGCATTTCAAAGCCATCTTTTTAATGTAGTCCAGTGCTGCTTTTGGAGTTCTCAAGGTTTTTTGGGACACCCCATGTTCAGCCCAGAGTTGAGCTGGATACAGTATGGCGTTGGGACCTCTAATTGTTTTAACTTATTTTTCACAGAGAGGAATTCTCTGTACGCCACCTGAACTGCTTCTGTAAAGTCAGAAAAAAATGCTATATTGTTACCTTGTATTGGACAGTCTTCTTTTCCTGGGCAGTTGGAGTACCGTACCCTGGTTACAGTAATTAAGGAGTCTGGATCTGATGAAGCGTGGCAGTGCCCCTAGAGGGGCATCATGACCCACCGGATTCATCGACCCTGCCAGATTGTAATGAACTGACACTTTGTACCGATGCTGCATCACCTCCCCTGCTCTGCAGTAAGGAACCGATGCTGCACCGGATCAAGCAACACCTCACCTCCACGACTCTGTGCACTAGCTTGTTTTCTTCATTAGCAAAGGTACTGTACCTGAGGGTCCATGTGACTCCGTGACCAGCGCCGTTGGTGTTGGATTGTTGGGAACGACTCTGTCACAACGCCGTGATAACACCAAATTGAAGCATTCGCATTTCTAAGCACTACATTGAATGTCAATCTTTTAAAATTCATAACTTTGCTTGTGTATGTTAGCTTTTTGTTGTTTTGGACTTGTTTTACTCTATTGTTCTAAACTGGTGTTGAGTGCTTTTGTGGTGTTTTCACTGTGTTACTGTGTGTGTTTGTACAAATACTTTACACATTGCCTTTGAGATTAGCCTGACTGCTTGTGCCAAGCTACCAAGAGGTTGAGAAGAGGTAATCTGAGCTGTGTATCTCCCTTAACCTGACTAGAGTGAGGGTTGCTGCTTGGAAAGAGTGCAAACTGACTGCCAACCAGAGACCCCATTTCCAACAGTGTCCTGTTCATGGAGAGCCACCCACCCATGCAAGACCCCACATCTAGATGTGCCTTTCTGCCTCCCCCAGGTGCCAGGCCCCTGCCAAGCCACAAGTTCCACAATGCTCAGAGGCACACAGCCACACAGTCTTTCCTCTACCATCAGGCGGTTCTCAGATTATACCTTTTCTTGTAGCTGTCAGCCTTTAATCACAGTGCCCTCCTTAGCAGGTATGTCAGTACTTAGGAGCCCAGCAACATAGTAGTGCTCTGTTTGTTAGCACAGCACATTTAGCAGAGTCTTTTAAATGAGGGAGAGGTGTCCACCATGTTCTTATCCACGTAATACAATTAGCGGGGGCATTATCACAGGGCCTTAAAGTAGCAAAGGGTCAGTGTGAGTTTCAGTGCAATACGGTAGCGGTTGCCAGTAAAGTATTGTCCTCACCTGCTGCTCGGCTGTCAACCACAAATGTACTGTGCACCCTGCACTGTAGACAGTAGCCACCCCATAGTCGTCATCCAGCCTGCACCCCTACTTCGGTACTGTCTGCAGGGCGCACACAGCAGGGTCTTCAGGGGTCACGGGTAGGTCCACATAACTAGCACACCAGGTCTCCTACTCATTAGCAGTGTGCAGCGGCACTCTCTGTTTGGCCGCAATGGTCTTCGTCCCTCAGGGACAGCAAGTCTAGACTGTCTAGAGTTCACGCCACACACGTCATGGCTCTCACCTTCATCTCGCTGTCACACTTCTTGGTGCCAGGAACCAATGAGAACAGGGAGCAGCCGAACTTCTCTCCCCCAGTTTTGCAACAGGCAGGATTATGGTGAGAGCGTCACTGTTGGCTGCTGCCAAGTACGTGATCGCCATCTTAGGCCTTGCTATAAGGTTGCAGTTCTGGTCTGTATTCAGACATATGTGGGTTCTGCAGTGCCATTCATTGTTTCCAATCAATGAGTGTGTCTGCCGTTGTTCCCTACACAACATGGAGATTCTTGTGAGAATGAATGCATGTCAACTTGTCGGATAAAAGCGGATTGGAGGTTCTATCTGAAGAAGCTGTGTTAGAATGCGGTCATCTTGCCATGGACTCACCAGTACCCCAAAAGCCTTCAATTATAGAGTGAAAGTGCCCTCTCATTCTAGCAGCTGCTCAAGCAAGATGGCCAGGGCAGCATACAAGAGAAATCAACTCCTACAACCATTAATAGGATTACATGCAGTGAGCTTCTTTTATTCAGTCTGTCAAAAAATAAGTAAGTGGTCACAGAAGAACAAGGTAGTGATAGAATAAACATTTTCAACTAGTGTCCACTAAAATGCTCAAAAAAGGAATGGATTGTTGTTCATTGGCACTATAGAAACCATGACATCGATACAACCCACAATGTGGATAATGTCCGATTTTGACTTTGGTGGGACCTACTGATCCCACCCACACTGATGTCAAGTGAACTGTGACACTTGAATTAAATTGTCCTGCAATTGTTTTGCAGCTTGCAACTAAAACAGAGCCACATTGGGCAGAAACTACATCCTAAATTATAATGAAGGACAGGATGCTGCTAACACCAGAACATGTCTTCGATGTTGCTAAGTTAATCCAAATATAGGGAGAGTAGCTACACTGTGAAACATGGTGGTCACTCTGTATTGGAGCTCTGCCACCCGTGCATGCTTATAATTCGGGACTGCCGCTCCACTGGGGCTTTGGGCCAGGTCGGGCTAGCAGGCAGTTCAGATCTGCGCAGGGATCACTCATGCAGCTGGATTTGGCTGGCAATCAGCCAGCGAGCACAGATATTTTGTGTAACAGCCAGTGCTGAGGAGCGCAGCCACACAACGCCGGAAGGGAGGCATGCTGACGAGCCACCCAGGGTGTACAGGATCAGCGTCTTATACCTTCTAGTTTATTGGAGCCCCAGTCGCTGAATGCTGATCACTCGCTGCCACCCGCAATAGAGTGGTGGTGAGGGAGGAGTGCGGAGGGGGGTGGGGCCACGGTACAGTCCGGACCCAGGGACAGAAAGACCTGTGGTGCTTGTCAACTGGCAGTGCATGATAGTATAGGTCTGCTGGTGAGAGAGACATGGTGCAGGGCCTGCAAGGACTGAAGGAACACCGGCCTGGAGCTGCCAAAAGGAGGTAAGCTTGTTAATAGCAACGGGGTAACCCAGTAAACCCTAGGACCTGTGCACAATATGTTACAAAGAACACTTGGTCCCACCAGGTGACTTCTCTAAGAGAGTTAACTATGGTCTACTTTTCCTATCTCTCAAAGCAAGCCAACCAAATAGGCTTAGCCCACCCTAACTCTTTGGAAAAGTGAAAAGAAGGAGAGAAAAAGAAACAAATCAAAACAAACATTATACCGTAAGACAAAAACATAAAAAAATAATAATACACATTAGTTCCTTATTCATACCAAATTATATGGATAGCTCCACTGCCGGATCAGGAGGAGTTTAGTCTGGATCTCGAAGGTCGTCTTGAAGACTTTGGTCTGAAGGCTATAAAATGAGACTCACTGCATACACAGGCATTGCTCAGGCAGAAACTCATGCAAGAGACTCAGGCAGCTTGGAGGGCCACGCACAGTAGGATTTACCAATGGGGTGATAAAGCCAGCATAACCTTGCATTGGCTTTTTACTCCCAGGTTGGTGGCGACCCCTGTGCCATACTTGCAATTAAATGATTGGTCGCAGGTAGTGGGAAGTGAACCAATGGCTCAGGCTTTCGCTACCTTTTATCGGAACTTGTACCAGGTGAACCAGTAGAGTGCTCAAGCTGCCGTGCATCAATTTGTGCATGACTTGCAGATTCCCTGTCTCCGGAGAACAGAGAATCCGTGGAAGCTGACATCACGAGTGACAAATTGAGGGCAGCTCTGACACAGTTGCAAGTGGTTAGGGAGCCTGGGCAGAATGGATTTCTGCCTGAATATTGGCATTTGGTTTGACCTCAGGTGGGTCAACCAATACTAGCAATGTTCTGGGAGGCATTAGAGAATGGTGGACTGCCTCCTGATCTCAGTATAGCTGATATCGCGGTGCTACTGAAGCCGGGCATGGACGGCACGCGGTGTGAGGACTTTTAGCCCATTTTGCGCCTAAATACAGAAGTGAAGGTCTGGTCCAAGGTATTGGCCAACCGTATGACGAAGGTCATTGAGCATCTAGTCCATCCTGATCAGTCAGGTTTAATGCCGTGAAGGGCAACTTGCCATAATTTGAGCTAAGTGAATAATGTGATATCGTTAAGTGAGTTAGTGGGAGAGCACAGATCCTTGATGTCAGTTGATTTCCAAAAGGCTATGACTCGGTCAACTCAGTCGATTGGGTTGCTCTGCTTGCCCAAATTGATTGTGGCCCCAAGTTTATCAGCCATTTTTTGTCTTTTATATACTGAACTTAGAGTCAAGGTACCTGTGGGGAGAGCGGTCTCGAGGTGGTTTACGGTGATGAGGGGCATCCATCAGGAATGCCCCTTGTCCTGCTGCCTTTAGCTGTGGTGACTGAACTGCTGGCGGCCTGGTTGAGGGCTGAGGCATTGTTTAGAGGCTTCCAGTGGGATGATGAGGTGAGTGATAGGATCTCCCTTTTCACGGATGATATTCCTTTATACCTGGGAGACACAGCTTCTTCGGGACCTAGGGCATTCCAGATGTTGCATGTGTCCGATACCTATTTAGGCCTCTGTATTAATTCCTGAAAATAGGTGATGTACCCCATAACTCCATGCCCAATTGACATGTCGTGGGAATCGAGAATGTTGGTTCAACTGCTGGGTTTCAATATTTGGGCATGTTTGTTACAGGGACTGCACAGTGTTCATTTGATAGAAATCTGGTGCCACAGCTGGAGCGGCTGATGAAGGACATTAGGTTCTGGACATCTCTCCCACTGTCCATACTGGGATGATCAGCTATCTTTAAGACAGTCATTTTACAGAGAATCTTATATCAATTACAAAACCATCCTTTTCTGATTGCCAAGTCCTTCTTTATGAAGGTAACTACACAACTACGGACATTGCTTTGGGGGCACCATCCATTTCCTTTCATTTTCACTTTTGCTGGGTGGTACTGAGGGAATTAGAAGAGGAGGTCATGGGAGGCAGAGCACCAAAAATGACTGTCACACTGGGTGCCACCAGTGCTAAAGGCTGTGATGATGGGTATGTGATAAGGTTATGTAATACAGGGGGTCATTACGACCCTGGCGGAACAAGTCCGCCAGGGCCGTGGGACGCGGTGGCACCGCCGACAGGCCGGCGGTGCCCCGCGGGGCATTCTGACCGCGGCGGCTCAGCCGCGGTCAGAGAAGGGAAACCGGCGGTCTCCCGCCGGTTTCCCGCTGCCCCAAAGGAATCCTCCAAGCCGGCGCAGCATGCTGCGCCGGCATGGGGATTCCGACTCCCCCTCCCGCCATCCAGTTCCTGGCGGTTCTCCCGCCGGGAACCGGATGGCGGGACGGGGAGTCGCGGGGCCCCTGGGGGCCCCTGCCGTGCCCATGCCTATGGCATGGGCACGGCAGGGGCCCCCGTAAGAGGGCCCCTAAAAGTATTTCAGTGTCTGCAAAGCAGACACTGAAATACGCGACGGGTGCAACTGCACCCGTCGCACCTTCCCACTCCGCCGGCTCTATTACGAGCCGGCGTCATCGTGGGAAGGGAGTTTTCCCCTGGGCTGGCGGGCGGTCTTGTGAAGACCGCCCGCCAGCCCAGGGGAAAACTCGGAATACCCTCCGCGGTCTTACGACCGCGGAGCGGTATTTCGGAGGGGGGAAGCCTGGCGGGCGGCCTCCGCCGCCCGCCAGGCTCGGAATGAGGGCCACAGTGTCTTCAGAGAATCTGCCGAATCAGAGAAGAAGCGAAGGTAAGGTGATGACATTTACTATTGGACACATCACACACACCCTCGTGCAATTTTGTGGCTCTATCACCCTTCTATGTAGGCTAGTACTTTAGAGGGACAGTTTAGCCAGTAGCAGAGATGGCGTCTCATTGGATGACTGCTGCTCAAGCCCTAACTCAGGTATGGAGGATAGCTCTGAGCAGGATCGGAGACTGAGACAGCATCTGAGGGAGAGGACAATGGGGCAGAATCTGACTGATTTTTCAGTCGGCAGAGTCCCATCTCACAACACCTCTTCCAGTGATTCTGAAGGAGACGATGACGACAGCCGTACTGTCCCTTCGCAAGCACAATATGTGCAGTGGGACAACATTGGGTTAGCCAAACCCAGAGAGCAGGTGCATGTGGCCACAAGCACACAGTGCTCTCTTGGCAGCCCCCTTGTTTAGGTCAGCCCCAAATTCCACCTTTTACTGGTGATGCTGGATGTAAAGTCGATACGTCCAACTCTTTGCCAGTCGACTACGTCCATCTATTTTTGGATGTTGACTTTCTTCAGGAAATTGCGCAGCAAACAAATTTGCATGCAAACCAATTTCTGAGGGAGCATGGAGGCATTCTAGGGCTCCGTTCTAGGGCACGCCAGTGGACTCCCATTCGCGGGCAGAGTTGAAGATCTTTTTGGGCCTTACCCTCAAAATGGGGTTAGTGCAGAAACCCACCTTGCAGTCCTACTGGATGACTCGCATCTTCACACCATACATGAGTAGAGATCGTTTTTTGCTACTGCAGCGCAAGCTGCCTTTCAATGACAATTCTGCTGCATTGCCCAGACTATGACAGGTTGTTCAAAATTCGGCCTGTCGTGGAACATTTGTCTGCCAGGTTTCCAGAGATGTATACTCCTGAAAAGAATATAGCAGTCAATGAGTCCTTGATCCTGTACAAATGACGGCTGCTGTTCAGACAGTATATTGCGAGCAAAAGAGCTTGCTATGGCATAAAGCTGTACATGCTGTGTTAGAGCTCTTCTGGCCATATGTACAGCTTGTGCTTGTATACAGGGAAGGACTCTAACCTAAACACTGTAGGTTGCCCTCCAGCGTAAAGGGTCACAGGTAGGATTGTGTGGGAACTTGTCCAACCACTCCTTCACAAAGGTTAAAACCTTTATGTGGACAATTTCTATACAGGAGTAGAGCTGTTCAGTGAGCTCTACAAAGCTGGCACTGTAGCATGCGGTGTAGTTTGTTGTAACCGCAAAGGATTCCCACAGGAGCTTGTTTGCAAGAAGCTCCAGAAATCCCAGAGTACTGCATTGCGTTCCAACGAACTGCTTGCAGTCAAGTTCTTGGATTGGCGTGATGTGTACGTGCTCACTACAATTCATGATGAAAGCACTTCCCCCATCACGGTTTGGAGTCAGATGGCCGAAGTCCACATGCCCATCTGTATACCTGATTACAGTAAGTACATGAGGGGAGTGGACAAGAACGACCAGGTTCCTCAACCACACAATGCATGTCGTAAAACTCGCACTTGGTACAAGAACTGTTTACCTACCTGATCCAGATGGCAACATCCAAAGCGTATGTTGTTTACCGTCAGACAACCACAGGAAGACTCACAACGTTCCTTGACTTCCAGTTGTCTGTAGTTGAAAGCCTCACTGCTGTTACAGAAGAAGCAGCATCCTTCAACTCATATGTTCTGGAGGATGTGGCAAGTCTGCAGGAGTGACACTTTGCTGATCTAAAACACCCAAAAAGGATCACCCATGTCATCACTGTAAAGTGTGCTCGAAGCATAGAAAGAGGCAGGAGAGTCGGTATTACTGTCCCCAGTGCCCATCTCAACCAGGCCTCTGTGTCTCTACTTGCTTTACGTTGTAACGTACTAAAGCAAAGTTCTGGGATATTGACTGAAGTGGAGCTGCCGTTGGTTAATCCTTTCAGTGGCTGTGTATGGATACCAAACGTCCATGGCCCACTGCTTCGTTAGGCAAGCAGCCACAGAATTTTACTTCATCTACTTCAGGAAATCAAGGACTTACTTATAGCCTGCTTGAGACCTACATCCACCGTCAGAACGTGGTAGTTGTTCTGTTCAATTAACATGCATTATAGTCCCCATACTGTACATACTAGTGTCACAGAGTACCCTGTGTGGCAGAATGTTAAAAGCATGACTGAATTTTGAAGTGCTTGTTAGGGAACTTATGTATGCTACACAAGGACCACCATGATTGCAAACAAGAACCAGAGTAAGTGTAATAAGTCAAACAAATGTCCTGTCAGACATATTCACCAACATTTCTACTTGTTTGAAAGTGTGCAAACTCAATTTGTAGCTTCACTTTCAAAGCAAAAGCAGAAGTGTTGGTGATTGAGTCCCACAGGATATTTGTTTGACTTTTTACTTTAGAGACCTTAGGATTTCTTCACCAGCATGTCTACCTTAGTTTCAACAGTAGATATGCTCACTCATTTCGAGGAATAGGCCTCCCAAGGCATACTCAGACACCCCTACCTTGCATCCACAAACTAGTATAAGTTCACTTGGCAATTACACAGCATTAGTCAGTACTCTGATGAGAACAGAGACAAAAATGGGTAAGGAAAGCTTATGATAGGTGTGCCTTTACAGGGATACTGCACACGTAGAAGGCAGATAGTAAAGGTAGTACAGATGTACATCATCTACATCTATGGATTCAAACCTGTTGGTGCCATCCTAGCACTGAAGGAAAATGACACGTATGGGTCAGTGTTTGACCTGCTTTTCATGTTCATCCTCCATCTGAACTTAGTAGATGTTCAGTTTGCTGTTTGATAAGTGCATTACAGTCACATATGCTATGTTCTCACGGACTCCCCTATGTGCCAAACATTACCCTTTTTCATAGCCTATGACCTTCTCTTTAGGGAACATCGCGAGAATTCCCCAGCATGTCACCCTTAGATATGCTCACTCAGTTTCAAGAAATCGCTTTGTACGGCACACTCAGACACCCCCAACTTGCATCCACAAACTGGAGTAAGTTGGATTTAGCACAGTGAGTGTGTTAAAAGCGCATGAAAAACATGTCTTCCTGAGCTTTGGGTGGCTGTCATGGGTGTCATTAGTAAAGGTTTGTTACGCATGCCTTCAGTAACGTTCAGGAAGAAGGAGGCGGTTACTTGACAGGTGGTGAAATATAGTCAAACTTATTCCATCCTGTGCATATGAATGTGATGGGCCCTTGTCTGGCAGTGGTAAGTGACTGTGAGTGCAGTGATTGCTTGGATTGGGCCCGTTGCCAGCGGTATGAATGGCCAACCTTCAGAAGGCTTGGTTTCAATATTCAGATACTTTGATAAGTATTCATCCTTTGAAACCATAATTTCTGTAGGTGCTAAAACCAAGTAGTGTGAGTGGTAGATTAACTTTAACATACTAATCCCAGGGTGCAGGACGTGCGTGGCTCTCACCAGTTTTCCATCACCCAGAATCCCCTTGAAATCAGTAAATTTGTTTAAAAAACACTTTTGCCTTGCATTTTGGTGAGTGGAAGTCCTGGAATCTGCAGGCAGCCACATATTTTCTACCACCCAGTGTTCCACTAAGTATCCAGCAAAAAACAGCCTCACTTTAGTGAGTGGGCAAGTGACCAAAACAGGGAAGTACCCAAAACGAATTGTGGAGAAATCAAAATGACCTAGAACAAAACAGCCTCGTTTTGTAAGACAGTCGCCTGAGTATTTGATTCTGGGCTCGGCGGCTATACAGGGAAACCTACCAAACCCAGACATTTCTGAAAACTAGACATCCGAGGCAGTCCACAGAAGTGTGGCGTGTTTGTATTTCACAAAGTTTTCTTACCCAGAATTCCCTGCAAAAGTGAAATGTTGATTAAAAACACAATTTTTCCTTGATTTTTCATCACAGAAACTACAGGAATGTGCAGGGATCCCCAGCATTCATACCACCCAGTGTTTCTCCACTTGTCCTGATAAAAGCACAACCCCACTTGTGTGCCTGTGCCTAGTGCCTGTGTCAGGAATGGATAATTCCAGGGTTAACAGTAGCCGTCATGCAAGGACTACCATTGACCCTTGTGTGATCCATTTCTGTCGCGGACACTAGCCTACCCACACAAGTGAGGTACCATTTTTATTGGGAGACTTGGGGGAATGCTGGGTGGAAGGACGTTTGTGGCTCCCTTCACATTCCAGAACTTTGCAGCACCGAAATTTGAGGAAAAAGTGTTTTTTGTGCCAAATTTTGAGGTTTGCAAAGGATTCTGGGTAACAGATCCTAGCGAGAGCCCCACAAGTCACCCCATTCTGAATTCCCCTAGTTTTTAGATTTGTCCAGGTTTGCTGGGTTTTCCTATGTGCCGGCTGAGCCTAGCTAGAGCTAGGCACTTTGCAAAAAACAGCTCAGTTTTATTTGGGAAAATTTGGTGTCCATGTTGTGTTTTGGGGCATTTCCTGTCGCGGGAAGAAAGGCCTACCCACACAAGTGAGGTAACATTTTTATCGGGAGACCTGGGGCAATGCTGGGTAGAAATAGGTTTGTGGCTCCCCTCAGATTCCAGAACTTTGTATCGTCGAAATTTGAGGAAAAAGTGTTTTTTTGCCATATTTTGAGGTTTGCAAAGGATTCTGGGTAACATAACCTGGTGAGAGCCCAACAAGTCACCCCATTCTGGATTTCCCTAGGTGTCTAGTTTTCAAAAATATATAGGTTTGCTAGGTTTTCCTAGGTGCCGGCTGAGCTAGTGACCAAAATCCACAGCTAGGCACTGTGCACAAAACAGCTCCGTTTTCTTTCGGAAAATGTGATGTTTCCATGTTGTGTTTTGTGCCATTTCCTGTTGTGGGCACTAGGCCTACCCACACAAGTGAGGTACCATTTTTTCGGGAGACTTGGGGGAATGCTGGGTTGAGGGAAATTTGTGGATCCTCTTAGATTCCAGAACTTTCAATCACCGAAATGTGAGGAAAAAGTGTATTGCACGTCACAAATGTCGGGGGTGGCACACAATATCAGAAGGCATGGGCCTCATAGTTGCCAAGAGAGATATTGGGAAGGCTTGGAAGGATGTGGTTGTTCCATCTGTCGAGGGGTGGACTAAGGGCATGGACGTTTGTATGGGAATGGAGTGCCCCATCCATAAGTCATGAGGTTGCCCTAAGAAAAATTATAAGATATGGGAAAGGTGGGCGGAGGCCTGGGGAATACATTTGGAGCTCTGCCCAGGCACACCATGCCCTTACAGGGCTTACAGGGGTAATGGAAATGCACAGAAGGCTGTTACAATATGTAGGTGCCTGGTCTGTGAAAGTGGAAGGGGACTGCGGGCATATATTTGACGTCTTTCTTAATTCCACCGATTGGATGTATTGTTTTAAAATAATGATGTGCAATGCTGGTATGCGTATCATTACACGTTATGCTTGTGAGATATTGCCACACAGTGATTGAAAAAATTAATAAAATGTTTTACAAAAAAAGTTTATCTCAATACGTAATGGGAAAAATAAGTTAGTCACCCTTTCTAGTTTCGACTTGTAACTGAGGCATCATTCATCTTTTAACAATGATTGATTTTATTACAGATATGCTAGACTGAATTGATCTGCCTTTATTGTGGGCTTTGTTTATAGTACTAAAACAGCACTATGCTTAGAATATCTCACATGGCTATTGATTTCGTCATTTAAAAGCTCAAAGACAGTTTACTTGAGTATTGTTTTTTTTTTCTCCTCAAGAAGCCATCGAAGGCTATAAAAAGGTAAATAGGCCACGGCTCCATAGGTTATCATCTTTCCACTGTACTGTGTGAGTCACATTACTTTTTCACATGCCCTGTACTTCGAAAAGTCATACAGCCTCATAGGTCCTGAGACACCTGCTGAAGGCTTGCACACTGAACCGGGACCTGCCTGGCATTGTTCTACAGACCTACTTGCCAGCTACAAACTTCTTGGTCCCACCCCAAAGCTGTTCCACTTTTCACCGTGTTTTGTAGATTTTCTGTTGAAGGTGTGGCCCATCACACCCTCCTGCAATGAGCAGGAGACGCAGGTCATTTTTATCATAACTAAATTTAAGGGCATACATTTAAAACCTGAAAACGTCTGACTATCGTATGTTTGGACTTGGTATCTTGCCTCAACAAATTGGAATGCGAACAATGAGGCAAAAGTAAAATTAGACCTTGCTTACCTAGGCTTACTCCAGGTAGAATGAAGTTTGACCAACATATACAATGTGAGACAACCTCTATCAAGGTACTACTTCAGACAGGAGTATTGGGCAGCAATTAAAGCAACATGGTTCTTCTTTGACCACTAGTGTCCTGGGGCCCCAGTACTGCGTTGCCTACTGGGAACCAAGTACCCCTTTTTAGCACTTGTCTCCGAGGATAGCGATGTAGAGCAATCCAATGTTTACTCATCATAAGTATTGTGAGCCACAGACTCAGCACTCAGAAAACGCAACAAAAAATACTGAATACATTTCTGTCCAGTCACTGATTTTTATTATTAAAAAAAGGTATTTATTAGCACACAACTTAATGCTACACTACACCCCGTGCCCCCTGTGCTGTAAACACCTCTAATGATTAGTGCTACAGCAAGCCCTGAACTCTAAAGTCAGAACACCCCACCATGTGGTCAATACAATATAGTGGGTGCAGTCAATACAAAGTCAGGCCCACTAGCTTTGTCAGGGTGCCACCACAATAACTAGAGCAAAATTATGAGGTCACAACATAATGACATTAGTATGAAACCATTTCGGAAAAGTATCATTTTGCAATAAAAATTAAAATAATTCACTACTAATACTGTTGAGAAAAAAATACCTCAATGTTCAATGCAGTGTATGGAAATTGTTTTGTACATGCTGCAATGCAACCCCAGAACCATAAAACTAAACATTATAATTCAGGGAGTGTTTGCAAGGGTCCCGATTTCTCCTTGGGTCACACTTTTGGCTAAGCAAAAGATGTAGGATGGCAACATCAACATGTAAGCGACCCTTCTTGGGGTCCAGGTTTCTTCTAGTGTCCCCGCAAAACCAGCCACAACACTTCATAGTTTCTCTGCTCCTTTTGGGGCACTTCAACATATTAGAATGTTAGTGCAGCAAGCCTCTATGTGGGCATAACTTCACTCCATGGCTATTCTTTTCCATTTTTTCTTTTAAGATGTCCTGTGGTGCAAAGAGTGCAACGTTTTTAAAAACACTTTCAGGTGCATCTTTCATGCATTTTTAGACTGTGTTCCTCTGCTGATCCCATGCGACACCCGAACCCCAAATGATACAAATGACTCCCCGTCTGGACAAAACAACTATGTTTGTGTCAGTGCAACAGATGGCATACTTCACTCTCCAGCCTGCGCCAAGCAGGAGGGATCTCCTGTGTAGTGTGCTCCCTGCTCCTCCCGACTCAGTCACAGGAGCAGGAGAGGCACTCCACAATCCTCATAAGGCTCTGGTCCTCCTCAGGAGTACAGTAGAAAAGATCACAATTTACTCTGTGGTACCCTCTCGGTGCTGGCTTTCCTTTGGGGTGTTCGTTGAATGGGTAGATAGGGGAAAGCAACACACGGTGATTACTCTCACCCAAATTGGCTGTTTTGATGGGCTTTGCCATATTTTATTCCTGATGGTGCACTCTAGCCACTAGGAATGGTAACTTCAGGCCTTCTGGGCTTAAACCCTCTATAGACTTTCATAGTGATGGGGAAGACCTCATATCCTTCTCTCCTGCTGTTTTATTCCTCAAACATTCTGGTAAGGTTCCTTGGTGGCACACAGTACGTGCTGCTGTGTACGTGCTCCTGGTACTTCTTGTCCCAGGGCATCCACAGAAGCACCCCCTAATCCTCAATGCAGTTTAACCAACCTACTTGTACTCTCCAGGTACCATTTCTTCCAGGCTACTGGCAGGTCACCTTTGTGTCCAGTAGGAGTCAGGTGTTCTCTCTTCCAATATTCACAACAAGTCCATCCATTTACTGGTCACCAGTAACAGTTGGGAGGACTGAGCCCCTGGCCGTGGAGCAAAGATCCACAAAGTCAAAGTCAGTACTAACACAGAGTGTTGCACTGCTGCAAGCAGGGGTTCGTTCATGAGGGGACCATCAGTCCATAGATCCTGGAGTAGGAGTGGGTGTAACTCACATAATTCTGTGTACCCTAATCATGCGGAATTACCCCAAAATTCTGTGAGATTATGCAAAATTTTAGGAGTGTAGTTATTCTGCATTTAGTTCTATTTTCTTAGCGCAAAAATACCTCCTGTGTCAAAACATGACTCAAGTATGCATTTTGCGCTAAGAAATACAACATAACATGTATAGTGAGCACAAACAGCCGCTCATACTCACTATATCTGCACTTACTTATTAATGATATTTAGTACTAGTTTATCAGTGCAAAATGCATGCTTGCGTCCAAAATGATCACAGAGAATGCATTTAGTGCTAAGAAAATAGCTCTAAACGCAAGAGAACATAAACGGTGGTAAAACCAGCTGCTTACACTCTCTTAATGAGCTCTTGAGATTGGATCCCCCCCCAATTACGCTTAATTATGCAAGCAGGCGTAACTGCATTATTATCAGTAATTCTGCATCAAAGTGTAACACCGAATTATCGAAATTATTCCAATTACTCTGACATAATTGAAATTCCTCCAGGCCTATTCTGAAGGTTTCAATTCTTTTCTCAGTCTCTTTCTCGTAAAAGGGTTTGAAGTGAGGTTCGAAAGTTCCAGAAAGTGGGCACCTCTGGCCAATCCAAAGAGACAAATCATCACGCTACCTCTGTCCCAGTGCTCTCCACAACCTCTTGGGACTTCTCAAAATGACTATTTCAAGTGGTCGTTGGTAGTTTTAAACTCTGCCTTAACTGTCACTAGCAAACAGGTTCTTCAGAAAGAAACATCAAAGGGACCCCCTAGATAAAATGATGATGATGTTTGGCTGTTCATCTATAGTTTGGGTGAGAATGGCACACCCAGGCTTGTAGGGCAGGTTTACTGTAATTAATCAATGCCGATTCTATCCCCACCTTCTTCCCTCGTCAAGAACAAGCTTAATCTCCTCCAGATGGGCCTAATGTGTGGGGTGTCCTTTGATCTACCAGGTGGTCAGAAGAGTAATTAACTTGGCCTAGCATGGTGGGTCAAAGCCCAAATCACTTTGTGTGGTATAGTATTGATGAGATGAGGGTGTGGGTGATAGTCTTACAGGTGTTAGGAGGGAGCCGTACGAAGACATCTTAGAACATGCAAAATCTGTGAAAGCAGGTAAAGGTGATAGTGACAATTTGATGTCACATGCTGAGGTTGGTGTTGATGATGATGGACAGGTTTTGGGGATGGTTGGAGGGTGATGGGTTTGGGCCTAATTAAGTGGGCACCCAGGTTGAGTTCATGTTGAGGAATATCATCATTCCTGTCTTGTTAGGTCGAATACGAACTATTCATCTCACATAGAGTCAGCCATGTTGTCCAATAGCACATTGTATCACTTTGTGGTGGTGATGGTGTTTCCTGAGAGTTATTGTATGATCTGGGTGTCATTATTTTAAGAAATGGTGTAGCATCCCTTGGTTTGAATGATGCTTGGTAGAGGAGTGAAGTATAGTTTGAAGAGAGTGGGGCTGGATGAAGAGCTTTGCAAGATTCTGCAGATGAGTTCCTTGTGTTCTGAGGGAATTTAATGAGCTTGAGCAGCGGCACATTTCCAATTATGAAGGAGGCTATCCACTTCATATATGGTCTTTAGTTTCTTTTATTGTGGATAGGCCTGGGTGGAGTTTGCGTAGAAGTGCAACACGGAGAGCTATGCAGAGTACAAAAAAAATCTATTGTGATACGAGGAGTTCCACCAGTGGACAGCGTTTTTTGCCACACCCATTCCTGAGACGTTTAACATCACTGGCAACACAAAGTTGTATCTTGCTTTTGAATTCTCACATGAACAGCACCACACGGTTCACAGGGATGTGGCCATCTAGTTTTTTTGCTCCTTCAATGTGCTGGAACCTACTTTTATGATTCTCTCTATATCTCTTCCATCCCCCTCTTTTAAAACCCCTTTTCGCCTAGTTTCTCCATATTGTAATACCTTTCTCTTTCTATTTTTATGGGTTTTTTGCAACTGTTTAACTTTTTCTTTTTTCTTTACTTTTTTTCCTTACTTTTTCCTAATCCCTCCTTCCTTATCTCTTCCCACCCTAAGTCCCCAGCACCAGGGCACAGCAGGGGAGCACTACGCCGCTATTTGCCAGCCCCCTTCCTTCTGGAAGTGGCAATGCCAAGGGTTGCAGCCCGAGCCATAGTTTCAGAAGTGGAGGTGGCTGCCTTGGTCTTTTAGAGCCACTTCCCCTCTACCTTGCCAGCAGGCAGCAGATGCGGTTCTGGGTATGGCCTCTTGGAGTGCCAGAAGCACTGGGAGAGGGTGCGCCAGGCTGTGTGCTGTAGTTTTGGGATCCAGCGCACCCAGCAGCAGCTGACGCACTGGTGTGCCGACATCCTGGGTCGGGAGATGGACCTGCTCGACCTGCTAGGTATCGAAGTTGCGGAGCTTGGTGAGTATAAATCAATTATTAGTATTTGTGTTCTATGCTAATAGTTTTTCATTCTCAAATAGCAAGCATGCTTCTCAGTAACACGCAGGTAAGTTAACTTTATGCTACAAATATAATATTGTGTGATCGGCCTCTAGACAGATGCCCTGCGGTACCTAATTGTACTTCTTTTGGCACTTGCTTGGGCTGGTTAAGAAGTAATGCAGAGACTCGTCCTGAGTCCTGTGTCCTGTCAAAGATAGTCATCATTAATATATTAGTTTTAGTGATTTTGCATGTTCTCTCAATTCTTTGTGCCTTTCTTTTTTGTAGCTCATACAGTGACAATTGGCAAGCAATTTCCCAGTGATGTGTAGTAGTTTTGCATGCATCGGATCTAATGTATTGAGATAGATAATGAGTTGAGAACTGTAAACATCATTCTTTGCAAGTTATTAGTAATTCCAAAATGTAGTTTAGGAAATTAGCATTAGGGTCATGAAATTTGAAATATGAGGATGGTCCTTGATACTAATATTATTATATTATCCAGGCCCCCTGAACTTCTTATGCAGACATGTTACTGTGTTTGCCTTTTCCTTTAAAAAAAGTAATATTCTTGGAGAGTTTATTTATTAACAGTACCACTAATCTTTTCTATTTTATTTCTTACATCGTCCAGCATCCAGGGACAGGGGAGGACTGTTGAGGTGGGCAAGGCAGCTGATGGCCACTCCACAAGTGCCAGGGCTGACGGGTCTGCTGGCCCCAGTAATTCCTCCTGTTGCTGTTAATATTAATGTTTATTTCCCTAACTTTTTCCGCTGAACACTTAGAATTATTTTCTAACTTTTACTGTGCCTGTCTTTTATTTTGTTCCAACTCCACTTTGATTTATCTGTTTTGTAAAATCTTCTAATCCCTGCCTTATCCTATTTATTTATTTCCTATACTTCGAGTTTCTTTAGTTCAAATTGTCTGGCTTTCATAATATGTCTGTAGCTTCCTTCTTCTGCTTCCCTCTGTATCTTAACTTGTAGAGTGGTGGAAAAGCTCAGAGAACACATGTACTGAAGATTGCATGCCCATGTAAGGTATTCTACATATGTTTTGGGAGAACATAGGCCTTGGCGTAGTAAAAAAGAGTCTGACTTAGCAGAATTCTGTTAAGCAGAAACAAAAAAACTGTGTGTGATTCTGCGAAGCCAGAGTTCCATGCACCGTGGAGTCCTCCTGAATGCGCCCATGTCACCCAGGCCCAACCCTGCTTAGCGCTTCCAAGATGGGTGCATTCAGGATAGCCAGAGGCAGCGAAAGCTGCAGTTTCAGGCCTCTTGTGCACTGGCTTGCAGGCCGGTTCACAAGAGGCCTGAAACTGCATCTTTCTTTCACTGCCTATGGCCTTGGCCTGATTTCAGGCCAGGGCCGTAGGCAGCAAAAGTTGCCAGGCCTGTTGTGAACCAGCCTGCCCACTGCATACGGGACAGGCCGGTGCACAAGTGGCCTGAAACTGCAGCTTTCACTGCATACAGCCCAGTCCTGTTTCAGTCCTTGTTTATGCACCAGTGCACAAACAATGACAATGACAAAAGCCCTGTGGGGCTTCCACAGGAGTACTCCTCTCCGACGAGTCCTCCTCTCAGCGCGGCTTACTCCCTCCTTTGCTCTGGTGCATGCTGCACAGCACAAGTGCAGACTGTCTGCACTTGTGCTGTGCAGCCTATAACTGGGCTGTAGCATGCTGCGGATGAGCTCCGCTCCACTGGCAGGGCTAGCGGAATTTTTTTGACAATTCTGCACTCTAATCAGAGTGTGGAGTTCCAAAAACTCTGTTAGCTCGGCCAAAGGAGCAGAGCTCCCCGCAGACCCCTACTTTTAACAAATTTCCAAACATCAAAATGCCCACCTGATATTTCGATCAAAGAGAATATGTACCCACAATATAGTGCATTTTTAGTTGTATTTTGATATTAGAAAAGAAACAATAGGGGGCGACGCTGTGTTTTGGAAAATTGAAAAAAGGATGGAAGTAGAATGGATGGGTAAAATATGATACTGTATATGTGAAAGGATGAGTATGTGGCTATGGATGAAAGGGTGCATAATAATAATCATAGAGGTGGGTGATGAGGAGGATGTAGGATACATGTTTGGTTGAAGAATGGATAAAAGGATATACAGGTGAACCATGCCAGGCCAGGTGGGTGAAAGGATCTGGGTGAAAGGATTCCATGCCTGGATGGGTGAACGGACTTATCGTGTGGGTTAGATCTCTTGGATGGGTGAATGGGTGAAAGGATGAATAGGTGGTTATTGGCTAAATGTATGTTGGCGAAAGGTTAGTATAGAGCCATGTTTGGAATTTGGAAAATGGCGAAGGGCTGGATGAGAGAATGTAAAGCTTAGCTGAAATGGTGTATAGCAAAGCCAAGGGTGAAGAAACATAAGAGTACTAGAAGACATTTGCAATGATGATGAACAGATAAATGCTTGGAATGAAAAAACAAGGGAGTTCTTCTAGACAGTGGAATTCTGCTCACCCACTTTACTTGCTTGGAATGGTTTTTATCAAAGGTTTGATGCAAAGGTTTGGATAGTATTTCAGAATATTCCCCTGAATCATATTTTTCAAGCAAGGCAGGCAATAATATTTATTCCAGCATCCATTAACCACTGCCTCCTTCCCTCGCTATGGCCTTTCACCAGTGCCACCCACGATGACCTAACAGCTGCATGGTTCAATTCGGCAGAAACTGCAATATTGGCTGTGCAATGTGCGTCTGTCAGCTTAAGTAAATATGTCAAACACTTTTCAGTGCATGGCAATGCTAAAAAAAGGTGTGCTTCCCAGTTTCCTCCCAGTGCCTACTGTGTCAGTCACTTTCTACTTCACTCTGTTAATCTGTCTTAAGTTCTATCTCAGACTTCAGACTAATTTGGGAAAATCAATCTTTGGTTCTGCCACATTTTTCAAGGGGAGTGATAAACATAAATCATTAGGGCTTTCATAATGGATTTACTTCTGTTCTAATTTTTCCCTTTCACCATTTGCCAATCACAGTGATTCACACTACTAGCCAAACCTGAGGCACATGATGATGACGATGAGGAATTATTTGATCTGTAAAGTGTGTACTCTACCTACCCATTCTAATCAACTTTACCTTACCCTGCAGTTGAGTACAGTAAGAAGATTAATTTCCTTACTACAAAGCAAATAAATATATCTTTGCAAAAAATAAAAGACGTTTTGATCAAGCAATGACATTATTCTCTCACGTATTCAGTTTGAGAAATACAGTTCTCAAAAAATGGTCCAAATAGTGCATTTGGTGAGACCTGGGCTGCAGGCCAAGAACCTACCTCCCAAATTCAAAAGTAGGGGGCCTTAGGACAGTGAGTACGGTGGTCCATAAGTAAGTGCCTTGATTTTCCTGAATGGGATAGTCTGTTATGATGCGAATACGCCACATACAATCTAAATCCCATTCCTTAATCCTTTCCCTTTACTGAAGTGCATCGTTTCTCCCACTGCCTACTTACTGCAGACAGGATATCTGCATGATTGATTATATTATGTGGCATGTTTCGTTCTTAGTATTGATCGGCCTTGTAGTCAAGGTGCAAAGAAGAACAGGGCCATTGGAATAAAATAATTTTCTAGTACAGCTGCCCCCAGCTGCAGACAGTAACGAGTACAATCATGGTGCCAGCTGAGCTAGCAATACTACCATTAATTTAGCTCAAAAGTAGGGAGAAGAATACTTTTACTCCATAGTGCGTATTATGGCTGTGACAGTTATCACTTTAACATTGAATGGCCTGAGGTGACCACCAAATGTATTGCTACTGTGGCCCTACACTACATGATTTTAAACAAGTGCTTTGCTCAGAGCATTGTTTACAATTTCTCTTGTTTCATTCTTGGTATAGCTATTTCTTTTGGTCCACCACCATGGCAGGAATAACAATGACTGCGGCAGACAAATCTGGAGGCCATACAGCCTGAGTACCAGTGGCTGGGGGTCCTTGAGGAAGAGGCAACAGCAGTTGCTGTTGCTGGTACTCAGGGCCCCAGCCAGGCCCCAGTGCCTCCAGCCCAGCAACACCTACGTCGCAGTGCAAGGGCGGTCACCGGCTGTCACATCATTCCTACCACTCTCACCTCTGAGACCGTCTTCCAACACCGAATTCTGCAGAGGCTGACCCAGTTAGAGGCCTATCAGGCACAAATGGAGGGGCTCCTCATGACACTCCTGTCCCGCCGGTAGTACCCTCCACTGCCCCTTTTTGAAACTTTTATTTTGGTGAGTGAAACTTCTTGTGGGTGGAGAGGGTTGGAATGGGTTTTTGTGGGACTTTTTTTTTGCCATGGACAATTGGACATAATATTTCTGTTTTGGACATTCTTTGCGGCAAGAGACAATTGTTTGGAGATAAAGGTGGGCAAGTTGTGGGTGGAAGGAGTGGAAATTATTATTTTTGTTAGGGATGGGGTTTAAAATAAATAGTTTTGAACTGTTCTTGATGCCAAAATCATTTTCTGGAGTGTTTTACTTCACAATGCTGCCTTTATTCAGCGTGTTTTCTAAATCTACTGAGAGTGTATTCTTTTTAGGGCAGCATATTTTACAACTCTGCTGATAGTGTATAAGAATTATTTATGCAGTTAGGTAGCCTTGTCCCAATACTCTTCTAGTCTCTGCAGTGCATTCTTCACAATTTGACCCACAGGAGTGGGGTGTGGAGATTTTCCATTGCCAATTATATTGCCAAAACTAAAGGTACAACAATGGTCCATAATTATCTTACCTGAATGGATGAAGTGAGAGCTGCATGGTTTCCCAAGGTATCATGGTGGTATAGCAGTAGCATGCTAATGCACTAACAATGAAAGCATCGGAAGTGAGGTCCCATTCCACCTAGGTGAACTGAAATGAAGATCTTGCACAATGACTTGAGGTTGCTTCTACCACATCTGCCCCACCAAATGTGACATTAATCAGTGGTGTAAATTATGAAGTAACACCTTAATCAATCACACAGCCCGGGGGAAGAGGCTTAGGGATTAGATAAATGGATGGGGAAGGGATTTTGGGAAAGGTGTGACAAAAAAGATAATCAGAACACAAACACAATATTAATCTGGCAAATGATTATCATCCTGTTGCGGGAGGAAAATAAAAATGTAAATAAGCATGACACAGGTAACGTAACATTCTCCCAGCCCCAGTGAGACCCAAGCTGTATATATCAAAAAATGCTTGGTCAGCTATGTTTGTGAAATAGTACATGATATAATAATTCATCTTGGGGTGAAGGTAACACACACACACAGTTCTAAGAAAATATATATATTGAAAGAAAAGTGATACTAGTCTGTATTGCCAAATTGGATGGTGCATCTGCAGTCTTTTAGGATTGCCCCGTCAATCTTCTTGGGTGCATACCTGAAGCGGTCTTTTGAGGTAAGCATGAGTGTTATGGTGCAGGAGAAGCGAAGGCCTGTGGATTGTAAAACATAAATGATTATCATCATGATGTAGAATAAAGAAGTATGGAATGGAAGGTAAGCTTCAAGAGGAGCAGTGTACAAGAAGACTTAGAGGTGGCAGAGCAAGAGAAAAGACCTTTGCAGTTATCCAGCAACATAAACAGATAGGTGTCAGCAGCATAGAGCGACCTGTAACTGTTTAGCAAGAGAAACATTGAGGGCCATATTTATACTTTTTGACGCAAAACTGCGCTAACGCAGTTTTGCGTCAAAAAAATTAGCGCCGGCTAACGCCATTCTGAAGCGCCATGCGGGCGGCGTATTTAATCAATGACGTTAGCCGGTGTTAGCCGCCGGCGCTGCCTGGTGTGCGTGGAAAAAAACGACGTACACCAGGCAGCGCCGGCGTAGGGGGATATGGGGCTTGGGCGTCAAAAAATGGGGCAAGTCAGGTTGAGGCAAATTTTTCGCCTCAACCCGATTTGCGTCATTTTTTTTCACTCCAAACCCCCAAATAAATGACTCCTGTCTTAGCAAAGACAGGAGTCATGCCCCCTTGCCCAATGGCCATGCCCAGGGGACATCTGTCCCCTGGGCATGGTCATTGGGCATAGTGGCATGTAGGGGGGCACAAATCAGGCCCCCCTATGCCACAAAAAAAAAAAAAAAAAATGACTTACCTGAACTTACCTAAATGTCCCTGGGATGGGTCCCTCCAGCCTTGGGTGTCCTCCTGGGGTGGGCAAGGGTGACAGGGGGTGTCCCTGGGGGCATGGGAGGGCACCTCTGGGCTCCTTCAGAGCCCACAGGTCCCTTAACGCCTGCCTTTTGCAGGCGCTAAAAAACGGCGCAAAAGCGGCCGTACGTCATTTTTTTTGACCCGCCCACTCCCGGGCGTGAATTTTGCCCGGGAGTGTAAATACGACGCACATGCCTCGGAGTCAATTTTTTAGACGGGAACGCCTACCTTGCATGTCATTAACGCAAAGTAGGTGTCCACGCTAAAAATGACGCAAACTCCATGGACTTTGGCGCTAGACGCGTCTAACGCCAAAGTATAAATATGGAGTTAGTTTTGCGTCGGAATTGCGTAAAAAAAAACGACGCAATTCCGGCGCAAACAGAGTATAAATATGCCCCTGAGTATTTTTTATTTTCTGGATTAGAATTTTGTTTGTTAGCTATATGGACTGGTCGGGTCTTCTTTGAGAAAAGTGAACCCGAAAGCATAACACCAAAAAACAAAGCAGTGTGACAAAATGCCGGCAAGCAAATTTCAGTAAGCGTGAAAAGGGGAAGGGGAAAAAAATCACCTTCAGGAAGAAAAAAATATCACCAATTATGTTACCAACATTGTACATCGATCACAACACAAATACTAGAAACTAGACATGATGAGTCACACCAACCATCCACATCACACACTTCACCACATTACACAACACACTCACACCAACACACATCACACAACACCCATGGCAACACAAAGGCACCCCCATTTCACTGAGGAGGAGTTAAGGGTCATGGTGGAGGAAATGTTCAGGGTAGAGCCACAGCTGTTTGGAGCACAGGTACAGCAGATTTCCATTGCAAGGAAAATGGAGCTATGGCGGAGAATTGTGGACAGGGTGAATGCCGTGGGACAGCACCCAATAACAAGGGAAGACATCAGGAAGAGGTGGAACGACCTACGGGGCAAGGTACGTTCCATAGCAGCAAGGCACCAGCTCACCATACAAAGGACTGGAGGTGGACCCCCACCTCCTTCCCTACAGCTAACAGCATGGGAGGAGCAAGCCTTGGCACTACTGCATCCTGAGTTACTCACTAGAGTTGCCGGAGGCTGGACACTGGTAAGCAATATTTACTACCTATTACCCCCCCGATACCTGCATGCCATCTCACACCCACACCCTCACTCCCATCACTCCACTCCACCCCACAAACTGTACCTACATATCTGACTAACCCCAATGCCAAGCCCTGCATGCCATACCAATGCATGGACAGCGCTCCCAGCCCTGCATGGATACCCGTCACTAAAGCATGCACAGCATAGGGAAACTAACATTCCCACAATACATCACCATACACAAGCAAAAGCTAGCAGGGCAACACCAACGGTAGAGGGGAAGCCATGGATGTACAAATGTCATACACTTGAAGCATAATACACCACTTACATCCTCACAGGTACCCCAGCCAATGTCAGTGGAGAGGAGGTGCCACCTCTATCCAGCCCCCCAACATAAGATGCCCCCGCTGATGACAGTAGCTCTTTACTTCAGGATCTGGAGGACCTACCTTGCCCACCAGGGACCACTGGACAGCCGGTCACCCAGGCACAATCATAGACGACTTCACAGCCTCCCCATCAGGATCCAACACCACAGCACCTACCCAGCGTAACCACACCTCTGTCCCCAGGACACGTCAATCAGCAGTGTGCCCACCTGTACAGGGACCCCAGGCCACACCTCATACCCAAGACAATCAGGGACCTGGGGCCAGTGGCAGTGGGCACACCGTTCAGGTGACAGGGGCACAGGCCAACAGGGAAACTAGGAGGACTGCTGCGCACCAGGGGGAGGACAGGACCAGGGAACCGACTCTCCATGAGGCACTCACCAAGATCCTGGGAGCCTCTCAACATTCCCAGGATACGATGGGCCAGATCCTTGACAACATGCAGAATAGGAGGCTGAAGGAGAGACAGAACTAGGGGATCAGGGAGGACTTGCAGGGCATCAACACCACTCTGATCTCCATTGAAAGGGTGTTGGCAGACTGTCCAACATCAGGAGGGAGGCAACAGCACACCAGCGGGACCCTACCACTAGCCAGTCAACTGAACAGCCCTCCACGTCCGCTGCCACTAGTGGACAGGAGGCCCCCGAACAGGACCATGGGCCACCAGCATCCCTCCCCCTGCAGAAGGTGAACCACCCTGCAAACGTTCCCTGCACCCCAGACAGAAGCCAGGGACAATAGCCAAAACCACAGCCAGGAAATGAGACTCTCCTGATTGTCCCCCTTGAGTCCCACACTGTAACCTTGTCTACCTTGAACTGCCGTTGCTCCCCTTCCTATGGCCCCCTGGACACTGCACCTGTGCTACAAACAGACTGGAACAATACCCTGGACTTTCCTCCATCATCACCATATTCCATTGCATTTTCCCCTAACTTTATTAGCACTACAATAAACACCTTTGACACACAACTCAAATACTTGTATTTCATGTTTTGAAATAGTGTATTAATTGAAACAGTTATTTTTTTTATTTTTTTTTTTGGAAAAGAAAGAGAAGTAGTTACATGTTCACATTAGTTTACCCATAACCTAGTAAATCGAAGACTGATTACATAATCCAATTGGCCTAAAGAAACAGAGTTTCCATTATATCAAATGGGCAAAGCTTTGACTAAATTATGCATTAATGGGCTAGGATCCAATCCTGAAATTGTCCCCAAATTACTTTCCCTTTTTTCCTAGCCAGTCTCCCCTTACATTCATACAATGCAGCTTCCAAATGATATACAGACAGTAATTTACCCAGCCACTTCTGCCATGATGGTGGTCGTGGATTCAGCCATGCAGAGGAGATGCAGAATCGATAGACCGCCATGGCAAGAAAGATAAACGCTCTATGGTGTCCCCTCATTTCCTCAGCAACCCCCAGGACCATGATATCAAGAGTAAGGGCCAGATCATATCCCACTACCCCTTTTAGCACAAGTTGAATGTCATCTTTCCATGTCATCAGTTCCCCGCAGGTGGCAAACATATGAATGATGTCTGCTCCGTAAGCCCCACATCTTGGGCAGTTTGTCCGTAGTGAGCCACCCCACTTAATGAGATGAGCTGGTGTATGATACAAATCGAACACTGTCTTATAATGTTGAGCTTGCAATGAAGAAGTAACATGGTATGTCCCAGTTCTAATGATTTGAGAAAGTTAAAACTTCCATTGGCCAGCTTTTCCTTCCACCTCTCACTATGCTTCTCCAGATCATCAGGCTGTTATGCCATCAGTAATGAGTAAATTAATGTAATTGTTATATTAGATTTCCCCAATATATCCTTAAACAACAAATTACTTCTGAATCCCTGTATCCCCCGTTTTTTTACCCAAAATGTCTCATATCTGTAGATATTTGAAGAAATCCCTGTGCTCCAAACCATAGTGCTCTTGAAGGCCCTTAAACACCTTGACCCCGGAATCATCGAAGAAGTCTCCTAACCTTTCAATGCCTAAAGAAGCCCATTTTACCATATAATTATCCTTAAATATTTCAGGGAGCGATGGGTTGTTCTTTATTATAGCATAGTGATTGAATCTTCCAAACCCATTCTTCTTCCGCCATGACCGCCAGCATTTATAGGCCGCCTCTAGTACCTTATCTCGGGCTTTCTTACAATACCAAGGTTCGTGAAACGTTGACAGACATCCGTTTGCTGCTGATCCTAAAAGCAACTCATAGACATTGGGACAATACTCTACCTCAGTCACTTCTGTCTTCCCCCCCATAATGGGTGCATATACTGAAAAGCTGCTACAAGTTGATGTAATTTCACATTTGGTAGAGACCACCCCCTCTTTCCCCGAGGTAGAGACATAAATTTACCCGCTCTTCTGCACTTGCCATATGCCCAAATACATTTCATAACTAGCCAATCCATCTCCTCAAACCAAGAGTTTGTAAAACTCAGTGGTATAGCACAGAAGATATACAATAATTTAGGGAGGTGGATCATTTTAACCATATTACACCTCCCCATTATAGTCATATGCAAGTTATTCCATCTATACATATCGTTTTTGGCTTTCACCAGTATCGGGTCCAAATTCAAATTGATAATTTCTCCAACTCTTGCAGTAATATAGATACCAGATGTACTGCATGATCAACCCTCCGGCTATCCTGAGTGCTCGCATATCGGTTAATCAGCAGTTGTGTTTTTGTTCTATTTAACAAGTTTCCAGAAAACATCCCAAATTTGCTTGTTACCTCTTCAACTTCTTTCAATGCTAGATCCGGGTTAGAAGTTGTAATGGCTATATCATCCGCGTATGCTAAGACCTTTGTGTCCCATCCATACCTGCATATTGAAACAGTTATATCCGTTGCTAATGAACTATACAGTGTGAGAGCATATAAATAATGACCTGTAGCTGGCTGTAGTCAGCACATCAATACACATATATCATTGCACTAACACCTGTAAACTGAGAATCCATATGCGACATTAAGTAGAGGTAAAAAGTGGGTAATGCCATCATGCCACAGCCACACAGAATACACCAATAATCATAGAAATGTGAAGTTGCACTGTCTCACCTGTATGTCATTGGAAGTACTGATGAATAACTGATGTTCTGTTGTCCTCATCCACAGCCTCTTCATCCTCACTGTCATCAGGGTCTACTGCTGCCACAGGGGCATCTCAAGTCTCCTCCTCCTGCAGAAAAGGTACATGCTGTCTGAGTGCCAGGTTGTGCAACATGCAGCATGTCACCACTAACTGGCAGACCTTCTTGGGTGAGTAGCACAGGGATTCACCTGTCAGATGGAGGCACCTGAACCTGGCCCTCAGGAGGCCTAATGTCCCCTCAATGATCCTTCTGGTTCGTCCATGTGCCTCATTATTACGTTCTTCAGCCCTTGTCCTGGCATTCCTCTCAGGGGACAGCAGCCACAATAGGTTTGGGTAGCCAGAGTCACCTTCAGTTATTGTGGGACAACATTTAGCCACACAATATCCTATGAGGTTAACATCAGATGCATCCACTAACATAAACCAGGTGGGGACCAAGGCTCCCCTATAAGCCACCCCAGGCACACCATCTGCACATTCACGGAGTGGAAATTCGTACTACTCCAGTACACCTATTCATTCTGGCGGGGGAGACAAACACAATATGTTTACCATCAATCGCACCTATAATATTGGGGATATGTCCCATTGCATAAAATCCAGCCTTCACAGTGGCCAAATCTTCCATCTGAGGGAAAGCTATGTAGCTGCACATGTATTTTACCACGACCGACAAAACTCTTGCCAGCACAATTGAGAACATTTGCTATGACATTCCTGCTGCCAACCCCAGTGTCACTTGGAAAGAACCAGTTGTTAGGAAATGGAGAACTGATAGCACTTGCACAGGGGGGATCCCTGTTGGATGATGGAAGATGAGGTCAGGTCTGGGTCCAACTGGGCACACAGCTCAGTGATTGTGACCCTGTCCAGTCTACAGGTGAGGATAATGTGCCTGTCCTCCAGTGTAGATAAGTCCATCAGTGGTCTGTACACAGGAGCATGACTCCATCTCCTATTCATCTGCAGCAGCAGGTACCTAAGGGACACAAGAGTGAGTAAGCTGTCACAATTTGAACAACTAAACCACAAAACCAGTCCACATCGAGCACTTATGTATTGGGACTGTGTAAATTTCAAATATGTGCCTATTTATCCTGTGACGCAGCAATTCTCGATAGGCCTGTTCACCCCCTCCCGAAATGACGACTGCCTGTCTTGCATGGAGGGACAGGTGGAAGTGAGGTAACTCTGCCGACGATGTGCATTATGCACCGCCGTGCAATCCCTCATTGGATAATATTGGGCCCTATGGAGCACAGTGGCCAATTGGGATGTACACCGCCGTGGACTTGACCGCCATTTTCTAACTCAATCCTCACTTTTTTCCTGACCTTCCACAGGAGAAGACCTACACTGCATGTGCTGCTGTGACCTGTGTCTGGAACTTACCATGGCCCATGTGACTGGGGAAAGGTCCCCAGCCTTCACTTCTGAGGAGTAGCAGCGACTGGTGGATGGGGTCCTACTCCAGTACGGACTGCTGTATGGGCCTCCAGACGAGCAGGTGAGTACACTGTAGGCATGATGCATGTGGCATGGATGCATGGGGATGTGTGTGAAGGCATCGTGTAAGGGGGAGATTATCTGTTGGCGGTGTACATGTTGTGCGCTGGGCTATGTGTGTGCCAATGGTGAGGGAAACGGGTATGGTGGGCCATGTGTGCGACAGGCTGGACTGTTAGTTTAATGGAGTTCTCATGTATGGATTACTTCTGCAGGTCAGCGCCTATCGAAAGAAGGGATTATGGTGTGCCATCACCAAGGAGGTGCTGACCGTGGGGTTCTTTGGCAGGCGGAGCACCCACTGTTGGAAACGGTGGGAGTACCTGAGATACTTGCGGTGGCCTACCCTGAGCTGGATTGGCGCTTGAGGGAATCACAGCAGCCACAAGGGGGTGAGTACAGTGGGTATCATTACATCTTTTGGCTGGTGGGTTGGTATCCGGGTGGTGGTTGTGTGTTAGTGGGTTCACCTAAGGCCAGGCCAGACATTGCAGCGTGGGTCATCCCTAGGGTAATGGTTGCATGTCAAATACAGGTAACCTAGCTTGTTCATAGTCACTTTCAGGCAGGGCATCATGGGTCCCAGTTGTGCTGCAGTTGGCAGTTTGTGCTCCTCATTATGCCATAGTGACTAGACATATCACTGGTAGTACAATGCATTTTGCTTAGGCCTGTTCCCTGTGTGTGAGGGTGCTGTGTACGCCAACAGTGGTGTTGGTGCAATAATTAACTCAGTGTTTCCTTTTTCTGTACCCCCCCCTTTTTCGTTCTGTCATCATGCCTTTGTGTGCATTAGCATCATCTGGCAGAGGAGCAGGGGCACTGGCGACAGAGGGAGCTGCATCCCACAGGACCCTGGAGGCAGAGTCCACCGATGCCGAGGGAACCAGTGGGGCAGACAGAGAGGGGAGCACCACAGCAGAGACAGGAGGAGATGACACAGACTCAGATACCTCCTCCGATGGGAGCTCCTTGGTGGTGGCGGACACCTCTGTGACTACCCCAGCTGCAGGTACAAATGCCACCCCCTCACCAACACCACCCTCCCAGTAGCCCATCAGTGAGTTGCCCGTGCCCACTCACCCAGGAGGGTGGACATCTCCTTCGCCCCAGGTACCTCAGACCCTGCCCCAGTGAGCCCTGCTGCCCTGACTGAGGAGGCTATTGACCTCCTGAGATCCATCTCTGTAGGGCAAGCAACCATTGTGAATGCCATCCAGGGGCTGGCATCCCAGATGCAGCAATTCAATGCATTCCCGGAGGGAATTCACAGTGGATTGGCGGTCCAACAGAGATCAATTCAGGCTCTGGCCTCCTCTCTGATGGCAGCTATTGTCCCACTTTCTACCGTATCCCCTCCAACTACCACTTCCCAGTCCCACTCCACTCAACACCAACCCATCCCAGGCACACATGTAGAACAGCAAGCACACAAGGCAACACCCAAGAGTGGCAGAAGCAAACACAAGCACCACACTTCATCCCTCAGGAACTCACGCAAACACCGTACAGTTGCAGACACTACAACATCCACTGCCTCCACTGTCTCCCCTCCTCCTCCTCCATTACCCTCCCAGTCACGTCCACTACCAGCATCACCACACCAAGCAGAACACATACCTCACTGTCAGACACCTCCACAACAGCCATGAACGCGTCCCCTCTGTCCTCTCCCACCCTTTCTGTCCCCCCTCCTAAGGGACACAAACGCAAGCATTCACACACCCAACAGCCACCCACCTCACATCAGCATACTGCCCATACATCTGCACCCAGGTCCAGCGGACACACACCTCCAACAACCACTCCCTTATCCTCCACTCCCTTTCCCAATTTGACCTGTTCCCTGCCCCTCCTCCCCCCTCCTGCACGTATGGACAGGGTATCAATGACACAGTCCAGCACCTCAGCCAAACAGTCCATGCTGACAGTGGTAGCACCACCTACTCGTGGTGGTAAGGATACCAAACCTCCATCACAGAAGGGGAAGGAGCCAGCACCACCAGGGAAGAAGGGGAAGAGGCCTGCACCACCAGGGAAGAGTGTGAAGGGGCCTGCACCACCTGTGAAGAAGTCGAAAGGGCCTGCACCACCTGTGAAGAAGGTGAAGGAGCCTGCACCACCTGTGAAGAAGGGGAAGAAGCCTGCACCACCAGGCAGAGAGGGGAAGAGCCCATCCACCCCTGGAAGGGTAAGGGATCCACGCCCATGTACAGGAGGAGACGAGGCACTCTACACCAGTGGAAGCTGTCAGGCTGACACCGCCACCACCACCAGCTGTCACGCGGCCCCCATGGCCAGCTGTGGAAGTGTAGCCATCAGTGAGTGCAGAGGCTGTCCAGGAGGCTCCTCCAACCACCACCACAGTGCAGCCATCGGTCAGTGCAGAAGCTGCCCAGGAGGCTCCCCCAACCACCACCACATTGCAGCCGTCCCCACCAGCGGACACCATGTAGGCCACCCTCCTGGGGCTGTTGTGTGTGCTGCCCCTCCAGAACCAGTGGGAAAGTCACCCACTTGAGAGACTGTGGCCTTGCACTCCCCAGGACAAAGCAATGGGCATGGAGCCCCTTCCATAACCAGTGGGAAAGTCACCCACTTGAAAGACTGGTCTTGCACTCCCCAGGACAAAGCAATGGGCATGGAGCCCCATCTAGAACCAGTGGGCAAGTCACCCACTTGAGAGAATGTGGCCTTACGCTTCCCAGGACAAAGCAATGGGCATGGAGCCCCATACAGAACCAGTGGGGACAATCCCGTATTTGGCTGAGGTGCCACCCCATCTCCCTGAGGTGCCTTCCCAATTGCAAAATGATGCCCCGGCAGTGTTCTCCCGGATGTGCCAGGATACAGGTTGGGCATTAGACCGTGCCCTGTGGCCTTGTGTGCCCTCATGACTTTGGACTGGTAATTGGTGTTATATTTTGTTTGTGTGGTGGGTTTTGCTATGCTAATACATTGTCGGTACTCCAGCATTGTTGTCCGTGTTTTATTATGCCATGTGTCGTGTGCCATTGGTTTACGTGTGCAGCTGGTTGTGTGTATGGTGTGTGTCGAGTGTGTGTCGTGCATGTGTGTGTCACTCTCAATTTCCTCCCACCCTCCTTTGTGTGCTAGGTGGCTGTACTCACCGGCATCTTCTTCGGCGGCGTTGGTGTTCCAGGTGGAGCATGACGTAGAAGATCAGGTGGAAGACTTGTAGTTCGGGTTCCATGGAAGCGTGGTTCTTCCCTGTGTCTCCAATGGTGAGTCCTTTCACTTCTGAGCTCAGTTTCCGCCAGGCTTTTGTTGGCGCTGGTACCGCCCTAGAAAAGGTGGTGGCTTCCTGTGTCTTAATATGGTAGGTGGTACTTTGTCTCCCACCTGGCTGTTGGCGGCTACCACCGTGGTGACTGTTGTTTCCGCTGTGGCCGTTGGTGTGGTATATTGGCTGTCAATGGGAGTTATCACCGCCATGGTCATAATTTGGCAGAACTTACCATCAGACTGTTGGCGGTATTACCACCACTTTATCACTCACCGCCAGGGTCGTAATGAGGGTCAGTGTCTTTGAAGCCTTGTATTAATGGATAAGCAAAGGAATAACCACTCCACCAACTCCAGCACATCTGTTTTGTCATCCACACCTGTGTACATTTCAGACACCTCCTGTAGCTGTTTCTGCTGTGGGATAGCTTGACCCATGGTACAGTTCTCCTTGCTGACTTCCTGTGTAAAGATTTCAAAGGGAAGCAGCATCTGTCAGGCATTTGACCAGGCTCCATTGGTCCATGTCAATGATCATGACTTTCACAGTTGCATCCCCTCTTTGCATAACATATTCATTGATTGGTCTGTACTGCTCAAACAGATGTTGTAATATGTAGAATTCCAACATGTTGGCACCTCCTGTATGAGGGCTTTAACTGGCATTCTATTAGGACGTTGAATAATCCTCAACAGTTTGCGGGCTTTAAATTAAAAGATTCTTCTGCATGTGGACAGTAAGTTACTGACTCAAGGTTCTTTTTTGAGGAAGGCCTGTACAATGATATTTATGCAGTGCGCCAAACACCTGACCATGAAATAGCCACCATCTGACATAGCCTTAAATACATTACTGCCATTGACTGTGGCAATGATTCCAATGTTACGCTCTCTGGGGCGCAGCTATTCAAAGACCTTGTTGTTAAAGTCATGCAAAATGTTTGCAGCTGTATGGGGTTTCTCCATGGCAAACTTAGCTACTGTTGCATGCTTCTGAGCACAATAACAAATTTCAGCTGTGTCAAAACCTGCAGATATCATGGCTGTAATCCCCCCAAAGAGATCCAATATGCAGTGATGCACATTTAATCAGTAGACTGGCAACTGGTCCACATGTCTGTCATCAGATAGATTGTCTGGACAACAAGTTTGTCCAACCAATTCCAGCACATCGTGATGAAGTGCTGGAACAGCAACTCTGACAAAATAGGTCTGGCTGTGAGCCTTCCATTTCGGGCAAATAGCTGTCACAAATTTTAGAAAACACACTCCTTCTACAAAAGAGAAAGGAAGGAGGTCAAACACTAACATTTTAGCCAGCTTCTCATTGTACAAACGTGCCATTGGGTGGTGGCGATCGTACTGCCCCTCCTTCCTAAACATGGGAGTAATAGTAGCCTGGATATTTTTGTTGCTGGTGCCACTAGTGCAGGTGACGTAGAAGGTGGTGGTAGGCTCAATGTGCATCTAAGGGGGCAGCCATTGTAGGTTCTTGCTCTGATGTTTGGACCTCACTCTGAGTCTTGCTGTGCCATTGCTCCTTGCTGATGTAAGCGATGGTACTACTGCACTGCTGGGGACAGGGCTGATTTCTGTAACAAAAAGGTCACCCTCTTCTTCACCTTCCACCATGATCGGATCAGATATGCTTTCCACACCTTCACTAACACCACTTCCAGAATTTTCCTTTTGGCCACTAAGGTGCTCTTCCCAGCGGATTGCGTGGTGTTTTCTCAAATGGGTTGTTTGGCCTCCGTTATCATAGTTTGTACCAAGCATACCCTGACTAACACTTGCTCGGCAAATGGAGCATATGGTAATGTGTTGCTCCTTTTCACTAACTGTAGAGAAGTCCCAAACTGGGGAGTCAACTTTCTAACACTGGTGCTACTGCCAATGTCTGAAGAAGTGCTAGCAGGTGGATGTTGTTTTGTTGATGTTTGCCTCTCTGCATCTGCGGTGCCTTCTTCTACTGAGGTGGGTGTGGATGTAGGTGTCACCCAGGGCCTTGTAAATATGGAAGCTGGTAGAGGTGGTGGTATTGCTGCCACATCTCTTGGAGCAGGTTGAGAAGATGAGGTAATGCCTCCACTGGGGCTGGGCTAACATCCATGATGACTGGCTCATCATCAGACTCGTCATCCTCCTCTTCTTCATCCATAACTCTATGGCTTTTACAAAAGTTTATTTTCACTCCTTGCCTTTCCTGCTGTGTCTTAGACTGAGGTGGCATCAAAGTGGAGTCTTGATCATCAGAAGGGGGGCTTGAGGAAGAAGATGGTGGAGATCTGGAATACAGTGGGTCTTGTGAAAGAGGGCTTTCTTTGGCTTCCTGTGCATGAAGCTCAACATCCCGATGTGCTCCTACTTCTGGAGGAACTGCTATTGCTGGATGTGGCTGTTGTTCACTGGCCTGAGTTTCCGGCAAAGATTGGGTACTTCTTTGAGAAAGAGATGTGTCCAATTTAACGTCACTGCTCATTGGTGTTCCTGTGATTAGAGAGGCTGCCTCTGTGCCAGACATGGCCAGGGGCCTACTTCGGAAAGGAGCTGTTGATGTGGGATTGGTGCTGACAGCTTGCACCCCAGATGCTGGTGCAACAGGCACACGTCTTGGCCCTAAAAGGACTGGGGCGACTTACCAGTTGTGGGAAGCTCCTTCTCATCACTGGTTGCTTTCTTGGTCTTTGAGGTCATCTTAAAGCTGTCATTTGGCAGTAGCACTTAGCTTCAGCGGCTGAAGAGATGTCCGTGTGGTCGTGTGAGTATGGTAAGGGCTACAACATTTTACAACAGCACACATCATGCAAAGGCATCAAGTACTATATAACCCCTCCATACACTGTTTGCTGAAGAAAATGTGAAATACCACCAAACAACATTTTGTCACCTTTAATTCAATGCAATTCATGGTGTTTCAGTTCCACAGGCACCACACATAGGGGTTTATTCCAACTTTGGAGGAGGTGTTAATCCGTCCTAAAAGTGACGGTAAAGTGACGGATATACCACCAGCCTAATTACGAGTCCATTATATCCTATGGAACTCGTAATACGGCTGGTGGTATATCCGTCACTTTTAGGACGGATTAACACCTCCTCCAAAGTTGGAATAACCCCCATAGTTATTTTTCATCATGCACCCATGTCTAGTACTGGGCCTAAAGTGGAAGGATTATTACATTTGCAGGCTAAGCCACTTTACACCAACATTCAATTTAATGAATATTGCAAATTTATAAAACAGAACATGGAGCATATGTAGTGCACTGTTAAACATTTTTCCTTTGTAGAACAAAAATGACAAGCATATAATATAACTAGCCCACAAATGTGAGCCACAAACCAACATACATTTAAAAAAATGAATAAAAGTACAGATTAATCCTTGGGCATGCCAGCTATCAAACAATCAAGTTGTACATCACCCTTATGCAAGTGTTTTTTAACTTACTTGTAAAAACTCAAATACAACTGTCCCTAAATCCAAAGATATATATATTGAGGAGCCAAAAAAAGTGATCCTTCCAGCTCAACATCCAAGTGAAAATTGGGCAGGAGATGGACAAAGCAATGGGAGGAGTCTGTGGCACTACCTGTTGTTGGGGGGAATAAATTATACTTCTAGCACAACAATATCAATGCAAATGGTCAATTAGAGAAAAACAAATTCTCGAAGTTGTAGATTGTAGCTGCTTCAGCTTCGCCAGGGTGCAGCAGCAGTCGATCGCGCTCACTCGTGCTCTCCTACATGAAAAAACATGCCGGAGGTCGCTCGTGTGGTGCTAACTCTCACGAGAGGGTGAAAATCTTGTTTGTGATTGCAGGAAGCACAAGTCCTTAGTCGCACATCTTGTGAATGTGAAATAAGAGATGGTGAGCACCAACAGAGGAAAAATTGCAGATAGCCAGTTGTAACAGAGAAAAAATCTGAAAAAGCTTTGCTACGTTGCAGAGTGCGGAGTCTATTGGGAACTCCGCATTCTATGCAAAATGCGGAGTTGCCGAATTCCGAAAACTCTGCCAGCATAGCAGAGGTTTTCATCCAGCCCTGATTGTGGAGTCCAAAGATGACTGTGTGCGCTATAAAACTATAGGATTCCATTGAAAAATCAGAATTTTGGCATATACATTCACTTCCGCTTTTAAGCAATGCAGCAAGGTGGCTTGCTGTGTAGTGTTTTGTGTAGGTGTGTGAAATATGACACCTAGGGCACAATAATGCACAAATTGCATGCAAGGCAGTACAGCAAGGCAGCTTGGTGTGTTGTGCTGCATGAAAGGTAAAGTGGAGGAATGTGTGAGGTACATCAATATATGGTGCATTACATCTCTTGGCTAGTTGTGTGGTACAAACTGATGGCTAAAGCAAATTCAAGAACTCTTGCTACATGGTGCAATGAACACTGCAGAGGTGCTAGGCAGCACATATTATATCAGTGTAGGCAGAAAGCAGAAATGCATCATAAAATATCCAATATGGCCCATTCCTGCACTTATTCATGTAGGCAGGGTTGGGCAGCAGGCTGTCTAGCTGCATTCCATTGTGTGAAATTTACATATGTTGGCCCTCTAGTAAATACCGATATTGTGTGATCAATGTACATGTATTGCCATATCAAAAGCAATAATGGTACAACATGGACATATTTACTTGTAGAAACATATGCTCCTTATATTCTTGTGCACTTGAAAGTGAAGAAAATACTGTTGGGCTGAAGCAGAAATCACTGATGTGATACATGCAATCATGGAATCTTTGTAACACATTTCTAACAATGTTTCCTGTAAATCAGCCTGTCTGTGATGCCCAACTTATTGAAGATACCATGTTACCCCGCTCCCATCGATGAAGACACCTTCCAACAACTCCTGGACACATTTGAAGCTTCTCCTCTGGTATTGAAAAGGGAAGAATATGTTGTTGGGTCTCCAGATAAACCACCACAGACTGTACATGGACCTTCAACTTTCCACATATTTGTTGAGCACCCTGACGACCCTCAAGTTACTTTTCAATGGCCAGTGGCAGCAGTCCAGCCACAAATGGCTGATAAAATCCAGTTGGGAATGGAGACCATAGTGTGCACTCCTAAACCGCAAAAGATACATTGAAGACAATAAGGGCCATACACTCCGGGGCCCCCATGGACCCATGCCCCCACCCAATCTTCAACAGAGCCACTGAAACCATTGCCCCCAAGTTCTACCTCACCATCAACCGCTCCCTAGCAGACAGCTCCTTCCCTGATGACTGGAAACACGCAGAGATCCACACTCTCCTCAAGAAACCCTCGGCAGACTCCACCGACATCAAAAACCACAGCCCTATCTCCCTGCTCCCGTTTCCAGTGAAAATCATTGAGAAAGCCATCAACAGCCAACTTGCCACCTTCATCGAAGACCACAACATCCTCGACGCCTCCCAATCTATCTTCAGAAAAAAACACAGCACTGAAACAGCCCTCCTGGCTGCAATGGTCGACATCTGCTCCCTGCTAGACAAGGAAGAGACTGTGGCCTTCAACATGGTCTCCTACCACACCCTGATATGCAGACTTCACAAGGCTGGCATATGAGACAAGGCCCTCGACTCGATCCAATCTTTCCTCTCCGGCAGAACTCAATGAGTAAGACTTCCCCTTTCGTCACAGACCCCACACCTACCACCTGCGGAGTTCCCCAGGGATCCTCCCTCAGCCCCATGCTGTTTAACATCTACATGGCCCCGCTAGCCAACATCGTCAGAAACTACGGACTATTCATTGTCTCCTATGCTGCCGACACCCAACCCATCCTCTCCCTATCCAATGAACACAACACAGCCAGACACAACTTCTGCGAAGGTATGAGAGCAGTTGCCAACACATACAAAACTAAAGTACTCATCATGGTCCCTCAACCCGATGCATGGAACAACTCCTGGTGGCCCTCCACAGTCAGAAACACCCCCACCCCCACGAACCAAGCCCGCAACCTTGGAATCATCCTGGACTCCAAACTCAACATGGACCGCCAAAACAACTCAGTCGCATCCACCTGCTTCTGCACCCTCTGCCTCCTACGCAAGACATTCAAATGGATCCCCCTTGAACAACGAAAGACCGGCACACATGCCATTGTTACCAGCAGGCTGGACTAAGGCAATGCACTGTATGCCGGAATCACCAAGAAACTCACCCGCAAACTACAGAACATCCAGAGCGCTGCCAACCAGACAGGTCCTCTACCTACCCCAATACTGTCACACCTCCAAGCACCTACACACACTACAATGGCTCCCCATAGAGAAAAGAATCACCTTCAAGATCCTCATCCATGCACACGAAGCCCTCCATGACACCGGACCAGCCTACTTGAACAGGCGACTCAATTTCCACGTACCACACGAGACCCTATGCTCAGCCCTGCTCTCTCTTGCCGAAGTACCCCAGATCTAAAAAATAAGAACAGGGGGACACATCCTCCCACCTCACCACCACAGTCTGGAACGCCCTACCGTCCCACTTCAGACAGACTACACCCCTCCTCAACGTCACAAAAGAGCTTAAGACATGGCTATTTGAAGACATGGATATTTGAAGAACCACCACACTGATGGATGCTCCATGCACCCCCCTACACCCTTAGCGTCTTGAGACCCTCACAGGTGAGTAGTTGCACTTAACAAACATTGATTGATTGAATGAGTCTGTAGGTGTCTTAGCCTTAATAAGGGGTTGACAAAGGTAAACACATACACCTACCTTTGGCTCCATAGAATTGATGACTCCCTAGCTGACATTGTTGGTGTCATGATGCAGAAGGAAAAAGAACAACTGTCTTCTACATCTGACATCAGTGAAGTTGTCAGGCAGCTGGGAGCCATTAATACACCCATCCAGTCCGTGGAGGCCAAGATTGAGTACGTCAAACCATCAACAAGTGCCCTCAATAGCAATTTTGCTGCTTTGTTGGCTAACCAGCAAATCTTTGCCAGGGACTAACATGCTGTTTTACTGGCCCACACAAATGTTGTTGAGAACATGGGGTTTACATCTTCTGCCTCTGATGCGTGTGTGTCAATCAGCTGCCTCTGATTCCAACACCACAACTTCCAGGGGAGGCAGAATACTCACCAGAGGAGGAAAATGTGGAGTTCCTCAATTTCCAACAAATAACTTCCTGATCAACATTTATGAATGCCCCCTGGCCAGATTTTCTATCTTTCCTGTGTAGGTCAGCATGCCACCTTTTTGGAACCCAGTACAGTACTCTTTGTGCAGGGGTTTATCTTGTCCACTCGTGCTCCAAAATATTATGCCACATTTGCTAAGGGCAATTTCTTCCTCCTCACTTAGCTCAATAAACACACGTAAATATGAAGTCATATGTGTAACCAAATGTCTTTTGATGCACAATACATTACTAACTGCCATATGTGTTGTTTGTGAAAAAACATTTACTGCTCACATGCTGCAATGTGAAGATCTGAACCTCTAGATTCTAAAATCTTTTATGAGATTTGAATGGCTGTTTTTCAAAGCTCCACAGACATATGTAACTCTCAAACCCAATGTCATATTTTTTGAAGCAGAAGCAGAGGTAATTGCACATCTGTCTTTGTATCTATATCTACACCAAATGCATTTATTGCAATAGTATGATGAGCAATGTGTAGATTCTCAATGTAATGTCAGATTGTATCAACAAGCTGCATTTTTTTTATAGACACACGGTGAGAGGTTTTTATAAAGTACACAAATACCTACCACCTCTAAATGGGATGTACGAGACATGTGAGGCCAAAACACTGTTTCAATGATCCACATTACCACATTAATGTTGCAAAGTAAAGAAGACAATATCATTACATAATGGGAATACTTCACTGCTTACACAAAAGATAATCAACAATACATAACTCTGGATGATTGCACAGATACTAGCCAGATACTCATGCTCATATTTCTCATAGATTTGCATTGTACTTGAGCCACACAAGGATGCACAAGGGCAAGCCAATACCACGAATGGTAGTAACCAAGACATGCAAAGACAACATGCCTTACCCTGTGTATACTGCTAAATGTTTGGTAATGCAACACAGGCCAAAATAACTGACTTATGCTACTCTGTCCCAGAGAGACATCACATGTTGAGTCTGAATGGATCCATGCATTAAAGCATTTGCACATATACTTTTGCATTAGTGGCAAACCAGGAAACCTGTGACAATGCTACACCTCCCCAAGAGAGGGGAAAATGGGACATATATGGTCAACAATGATTGATTTTAGCTTTTTTCTGAGTGTGTTGCATGCTGCATGATGTGGTAGAAGTAAATGCCAATGGTGATAAATGGTATCTATGCAGGTGCGAGTTTCTGCACAATTATACTTTAGGAAACAAAAAAGACCCCCTTGCACATAGGTGCAAGGGTGTCTGCAATATTGCTACTCAGTAGTTTGTGTCCCAGTGTAGGCAAAGAGCAGCAATCTGTAGTAAAATGTCAAATCCAACACTTATCTGCCCCTGCCCTTTCACACAGGCACTAAAATAAGGAGACTGCATGTGCTGTGCAGTGTATAAAAAATCTGAGCCCCACTTACAGTGCCTAAAGTATGGAAATAGTTCCATACATAACTCTAAGGTGAGGAAGACCTACAGTTGTCCAGAGGACTCTGACAATGAAAAATATTGCTATAATGTTCTCAGTACATATTGATCATGTACTCACCATAAACAATGGCATCAACTCATGACAAATGTTATCCAACTAAAGTCAACTGATTAATTCATTAAAATGCAAAAACAATTACATAAAAACCCTAACTAACCCTAACTTACCTCCACTATCATTAAGAGTAGCCTATACTTTCTAATCTAAAACGTAACATATCTTTACCACTATTGACACATGACAAGTTAAACATCAGCCCCCCACCCCTTAATACACATAGGTCAGTACAAATCAAACATCAACTACATCCTAAACATTTAGGGCCCGATTCACAAATGTAAACTTACACTTTTGGTCTACGTTTAGACTAAAAGTGTAAGTTTACTTTTGTTTGGTATTCATAAAGGTAAGTTATAAGGAGTATATTTCCGTCTGCACTCAGGGCAGAGCATCTGCACTCAGAGCGAATGATCTGCACTCAGGGCAGAGCATTGGCCCTCGGGGTGGAGCATTCGCACTCGGGACAGATGATCTGCACTCGGGTGGAGCATCTGCACTTGCGGCATAGGATCCGGAGTCAGGCTGGAACCCAGTGATTGGCAACAGGAAATGACACAGAGGAAATGCAAGACAGGAGGTCCATGCAGGAAGTAACAGGCAGCCATTTTATTGTTATTCTAAGTCATCCTCACCTACAGCCAGGATCCTCTGCCATCCTGCTGCTCTGTTCACCCTAACTGCCCCCAAAATGGTTGAGGGAGCACCCCCATTCAGTGGCAGAGAATTTGACATCTTAGTGAAGGGATGATGGACTATTACCCTCACCTTTATGTGGGCCCTGACGACCAGCTGAGCAATGCAGCATGCGCCCGGCTCTGGGAGCAGATTGCACAGTGCTGCAGTTTAGTGTACATTTACCACTGGCTGGCCAGGACCTGCCGCAAGCGCTGGGAGGACCTGAAACGTTGCGCCTGAGTGAGGGCCCAAGAACTGTTGGGTCAGTCCTCCCAGCCCCATGTGCACCCGCCTCGCCTCACACCACTGTACGGGAGGGTCCTGAGAACAGCTTGGCCTACCCTCCATGCTCAACTGGAGGAGATGGAGCAGAATTTCTGTCCCATCTTTCACACATGCAGCTTTCCTGAAACCTGAGAATCTGGCCTAGATATTGCAATTTTTTAAGGATTGTAAGATTTAATACAGAAGTGTAGATCTGCCTCAATTTGGCAGATATCAATGTGAAAATAACGTGTGGACATCTCAGTGATAGTACACATACATTTGGGATCTATGTCACCTGATATTGGTCAGTGAGACAAAGTATAGAGTATAGAGTCAGCACTTGCTTTTAAAACTCATATACCTTGCCTGCATTTGTACACCAACTACATAATGTTCTCAATTCTCTTTCAGTGCACCTGGCAGGCCAGGAACACTGAGAAGAGGACAGGGACAGAGAGAAGATTCCTGGGGATGACGGTGGGCACAGCCTTTGTCGTTCACAGTAGGAGAGGAAGAGGAGGCGGGACCAACTATATCAGGAGGCAGAGGGATGGCACCCACCTGGATGGACTCAGCTGAGAGTGACCGTGTGGAGCTGCAGAAACTGTAGGGGGGCTGAACTAGACACCTATGGCCGGGGGGAGATGATGTCCCCTCTCCCCTTGAATTCCACCTGTCTGACCTGCTGGAGATGACCCCACTACCAGGAGAACTAACACCTGACCCTCAACCCTACCTACCACTTGGTGCCTCCAGTGCATCGGGGTACCCAGCTGCCACCCCTGCCACCGGTCCCCTTCCGAGTGCTTGCAAGAGTCCCAGGACGAGCTCCTGTGTCCTCCCTGACACCCACATCCTTCTTGTGCTACCCAAAACTCTCCCTGTGTTGTCACACCTGTGGCTGCATCCCAGGAAGGGATGGTGGCAGCTGAGGGGGAACAGGTCATTTGCTCTCTGATCCTACAGCAGATCCATGAGGAAGTGAATGGGATCTGACAGGATAATGCCTAAAACTTTGCCGCCCTCAATGCTAGCATCACTTCATTGGGTACAGCCATAATGGTCTTGTCCTAGCATCCCTCCCATACAACCCTTCATGTCTCAGCTCCCTGTTCACCTTACCAAAATGTTTCCCCCAATATCCCTCATACCCCCATGTGTCTCAGTCCTGTGGGTTGTCAGGTCCTCCAACGGCCAGCCAGGAGGAGGCCACCAGGGCAGAGGATCTGATTGTCATTGCAAAGGAGAATGACCAGGAGGACACTTGACTGTGACAGGACTTTTTATTTGCCCCCTGTATATAGACTGATTACCCTGACGTTTCTTGACGTGTTATTTTGTTTTTGTCCAACCCCCTCCATGTCCCTGCCCCTACTCCATGAAGAGCATTATTTGATTTATTTTTTCCCTTCCCAGTGAATGGAATTTGTTTTATTAAAATGAATGTTCAGATAAAAAACATATATATCCAAATAACTTTGTTATGTAGTTCATTGTCTGTGCTGGAACCAGAGTATGGAAGTATACGTATAGAATTGGTTAGCTAGGCCTTCCATGTGACACAAATGTCCACAGATAGTTCTAGTGATAAACATGTCCTATACACATTGTTGACATATATATGGCCTACAGCCACAATAAGCATTTGACCATCATCGACTATTGTTCAACTCGTTTTAAATGTCAAATTTGTCTTTTATTCACATAGTGCTGTGCACACATATACCACATTGTTCATGGAGGATCTCACTTGCGTCTCCTCAAGTAATATGGGGAGAAATGTTGTAACATGGCACATTTCCTTGATTTCTTAGTTGCAAGTTGGTGTGGTTCCTGTTCAAGGGGAGGGTCTACATGCACAGGGGGAGGTTATACGTGTACAATGGGATGGTGTACCTGCACAGGGGGAGGGTCTACATGCAAACGGGGAAGGTCTACATGCACAGGGGAAAGTGTGCCGGCACAAGGGGGAAGGACTATATGCTCAGGGGGAGGATCTACATGCACAGGGGGAGGGTGTACCTGGACAGGGGGATGGTGTACCTGCACACGGTCCACCTCCACAGGGGGTGGGTCTACGTGCATAGGGAAAGGGTGTACCTGCACAGGGGGTGGGTGTACGTGCACATTGGGAGAGTCTACCTTCACAGGGGGTGGGTCTACGTGAACAGAGGTTTGGTCTACGTGCACAGAGGATGGGTCTATGTGCACAGGAGGAGGGGATCCAGGGGATGCCTAAACAGGAGTTGTCAAACCCTGTACAGGGAGAGGATGTGACTGTGCAGCAGGGGGCCTGTGCAAGGGGTGTGTTATAGTTGTGGATTGTTGGGGCCCAGTGCAGGTTCCCTGACCAGGGGTTGGGGGTGAGATGGTGCATGTAGATGTCTTGACTCCCCTCCATGCATTGACTGTGAAGGAGTTGGTATCATTTTGATTATGCCCTCCATCATCTCCATAGCCAATGCATGATGTCTTACACTCTTTTCCCTCTGTATCAGCATGATGTCATACACTCTCTTCCCCATGTTGTCCCAGGATCTATCCATCTTCTCTAACACTTGGGTCATTCTGTGAACCTGCTGTGGGAGCTGGCTCATGTCCTGTACTGAGGCAGTTACAGTGTAGCCCCAATGGCACAAATGTCCTGCCTCACATCTGCCTGCTGCTGGAAGAAATCTTCCTCCCACTCTCCAACATCATTATCTGCCAGTCATCTCTGCCTGGGATGGCCTTGGAAGTAAACAGGACATCTACCAGCAGGGGTGGGGGTGGCAAGTGGGAGGTTGTGAGGAGGAGAAATGTACCTAGAAGCTAACTGCTCCTCACTAGGACTGGCATGGCCCTCAGATTTTGGAGTGAAGGCTTGGGAAACATTGTCAGGGTAGAAGTGTGTAGGGGAATCAACACATCTGACCTGGATGTGAGGGTTGTGAAGAGGTGAGTTTGGGGTAGGTGGGGAATGGGCAGTTCAATAGGGTGTAGGAGTAGGCACCATGCCAACCACAGGAAATTTGGATTTAGTAGGTAATCTGCATGGGCCAACATGTATGGTCAGGGGATTGACTTCCACATCACTTGTAGTCAGCCCCTGATCTTCAGCCTCTTCTACTTCCTCCTCCTCCTGTGCTATGCTGGCAGCTGGCAAGACAGCTTGGAAGAGGAGTAGGTTCCACCTTGGGGTTGCCTGGCGTCCGGCACTGGCTGATGGTTCTTCATCCCATTTCAAGTCATTGTCCTCACCATCTATGAGACAGAAGTTGCAACAGGCTAAGTACATGACTTACAGCATGATATGGTGCAACACAGGGATTGAGTCAAATAATCTTTACATCTACGGATGTACCACATGTGACCTGGTTTGTGTACCCTTAGATGTGATAGCTCACACTGTGACATTGATGTGCATACTGTAGATGTACGATGCAAAGGCAAACTCACCCCGCTGACCACAGGTCTGTGTGGTGTTGAGATTCCCCTAGATGTCAGCTGCTCGGCCGGGCTCCTGGGATGTGTTGCAGAAGAACTGGTCTGTGATCAGGCTGCTTTGGAAAGAAGTGACAACATGGTTACTGTTCAGCAGGTATAATATGAGATAATGCACACCTGCAACAAATATCTCTGAACCTTTTGGGTACTTTTACACACCAACTATGGGAGAGTGGCAATATCTGCTCATCCTTTTCCAAAAGATTTTGATTCTTGTTGATGGGTAGGGTATCAATAGATGACACCAAATGGCTCACTTACCTGATGGACGGATAGCAATGGGTTTGACTATTGCAACCAGGTTGTCTCCCAAGCCCCCTGGATGGCGTCATCTGAATCACTGGTATAGTCCTTACAGCAGCTGTAATGTAACATATATATCCATTACTGAGTGCAAAAAATGCTGGTGATGATTCTACATGTCAGAGGTATGGACCTTTGATCTACAAGTTACAGGCAGCCCTAATATTACTCAAGTATCACAATTACAGGCAAATATTTCATTGGAGGTTACTGAGAGTTAAGGGACAGTAATAACTCCTTTGAACACACCTACATTTTCAGTGGCATCATGCATTCTATGTATGATGTGGTATCTTCTAATTTGTATACGAGTCTTTCAGACCATAAAGGGCTGTATGAACCTTGCACATCAGATTTAGTCAGTACATTGACAAGTACATGTATAACATACACAATTATCTAACAAGGCATGGGTTACATTTATTTTGATACACCCCTTCCCTCAACTTTCCTAAGTTTGTACTGTGAGGTCAGCCATTTCTGATATGCACTTCTCATTTGGCCTGTCTTTCCAATGTATGTGTGCAACATCATTGTCTATTTTAACTGACACTGTATATGGTCATGTACAGCACATAACCTGTAGTCCTCTATTCAGAAGTTCACCCATTTGTGATCATGGTGGTAAAGTGAAATAAACATTGATCTAGGATCAAACAAATTGGTCAAGTAGAAAAGCTGGGCTGATCCTCACATTTACTGTTTTCACATTTTACAGTTTAATCACTAGATGTGTAGGCTTCCCTCCTCTACACCCAACTTGCCAGTCATTACAACACCGCAAGCCTGCTGGTATCAGTACAGCACTCACCAACATCATTACATTAGCTGTTGTGTCCTTGGCTTCAGTTAGCAATTATCCATGTCATAAACTCAGAAACAGGTTGTGCCTTCACTTCTACATGATGTCCTTGGGGACAGATTTATGAGCCCCACAAGTCAATAGAGGATCACTGTTTCTGCAAATCCAGCTGCACACACCAGTAAATCATTTCTATGAGACCAGGCCTCTTGGAATGTGTCAATACTGAAAAAGTCACTGTGTTCCTTTACTGCGCACTTAAGTCACAATGCATGAACAATGGGGACACTTGTGACACTTCCCCAGAGTGATTAAATGAGAGCACAAACACCTTATATATTTTGAGGTGAGGCATACAGTTATGTTACATATTGACTTGCTTCTCTTCCCAATTAATATCCACCTACATGAGGGCCAATATGTACCCTTAGGTAAGTTCTGTATATATGCATTATTGGTAGTTCTATCATTAGCCAACATGCCAGGTTGTGGTATAATGTTGTGATCCATATAGGAGCATGGGGGATGAGTGACAACAGTGACAATAGACATACTTCACATACTGCTGAAATGTATACCACAGTTTAGGAGCAGGAGCATTTGTTAAAGCAATTTTTATATTTCCTTACCATTGTCTGACATCCGCCCAGTATGTGGTGCCTGACCAGATGTTACACCCATACATGTTGCAGAGGTCACTGCAGGCAGTTCATTTCTGGACAATGTCACAGGGCCTTCAATGATATGTGTGTGTTAAGTTAAAATACTAGTTGTCACATGTGATACACAACATTACCTAGTTAATTTCACAGGTTTACCACAGTTCATGAATCCTGTGTACTCTAACTATGTCTTAACTGATAACAGTGTAGGAGATGATGCCCTCCTCTGGCCATATTTAGGTACCAGTTTGTGCTGACGGTATGGGTTTTTGTGCTCCATTGCATTGCCTTCCTGATGCTGTAGTGACCTGTGCTTCCGTGTGGGACTGTCCTCTGGCTGTATGTTGCAACAAAAGGGAAAGGTCATCAGACACAACCAAGAAATTTGCGTTTGTGCAACCTGTCACATTACTATACATTTGCATCTACATGTCTACAGCAGTTGTAAAGGAATGAGGGCCATTATCTATTATGATGCACCAGTGTTAAGTGGGTGAGGCAGCAGTGAAGGGACTGAGGTAATGCAACTTGAATTTGCCATTACAAAGGATTCATGTACTTGTAGTGTAATGGACGATCTCGAACACATCAGGGTAAGAGACACCATGCAGATTGCACTTACTTGGGACAACATTCATGGTCACATTTTTAGAGTATCATATACGTTACTCATTTGGTGTCATTGTTAGTATCATTGCATTTTACCTGGCACCACATTGCAGACATCTCAGGCAGCCCATGGAACAGGTGGGGGTCTAAGGTGGAGAGGATATCCCTCTCAAGTGGGGTGAGCTGGAGGTGGTCTCCAGTTTCCACACCAGGGAGGGCACTGGCCACCTCTATTCTGGTGTACGTTTCCTTCACCCTCCTCTTCTGATCCTGCCACTTCTTCTTGATGTCATTAACTGTCCGGATGTCCTCCCCCTATGCAGTCACTACCGTGGCCAAATGCTGACCTAAAGCTGACTTCTGTGAAGAACTGCTGCTGTAAGGTTGGAGACAATGCAGCCTCTTGTAGTTCCTCACAAGTTTCAGTATCACTGTGGCCTCCTACTCTATGTAATTCCTTTTCCTCTTGCTGGGCAACATGGCATTAGGATATGTAATAAAGGCACAGTCTGGTTGTGATGAAACCAGTGCCTTGTGTGTGCTGCTTTTATCTGACTTCTGGGTCTGGGTTGCAGGCGGGATTAATAATGTTCAGGTGCAGGTGCATGTGGTTATGATAATTCCACCCTGGGGTCGGATGCTCTGCCCCGAATGTGGATGCTCCGCCCTGAGTGCAGAGGTAAAGATACTCCTCGTAACTTTTGTGAATACCAGATGTTCGTAAACTCACACTTTTGGTCTAAACTTGAACCAAAAGTATAAGTTTCCATTTTTGAATCCAGCCCACTTTATCTACACATAGAAGCCTAAACAAAAATATATGTGTTTTGGTATATTTTTTACATTTTTTTAAACTTCTTTTTGTTTTTCTTTTTTTATAAACAAAAAAATTAACCCCACCCCTTGTGAGCCTACCGAAAAAACTTACTAAAAAACTACTATATTGAAACTTCTTACTTATTTAAAACTATCCTAAAATATTTCTGGATTTATACCAAACAATAACTATAAATATGAGTACTAAAAATAACAATGTAAATGTATACAAAACAAGGAGGGGGATGTCCAGGGGGAGAGTCAAATGTGGGTAGCAATTTGCTCTAGTGCCTCCTGGCATGTTAGTAAAATTTCCCCAACGCTGTCCTGCTCTTTCTCGATCCTGGCCATCCTTCTGTCCATTCTACACAACTGTTGGACAAGCAACAAGTGAAATCAGGATTGTGCTACTCACTGTCCCTCTTTTGTGCTGTGCTTTCCAGCTGCTAGGAACTTGAGGTTCCAAGAGTGGCCAGTAACCTAGATTGCTGCTGAGTTGCACCCTGGGAACTTCTAGCCACAGGGCTCTTCTTTGACCTGGCCCATGCATTGGACCCCCAAATGCCTTCTTGTATGTGCATGAGAAATCTTGCACATGCGCCTATATCTTGCCTGTCTCAGTCAAAGCTATATCTGCTTTGCTAAATCTGCTGTCATGTCAACTAGAGAGTAAATTGGACCTCATATTAGGGCACGTTTCATATGTACATCACATTTCTCAAATTTTGGCTGACATTATTATGCAATCATAGGTGCCAGTCCATACATACATCTAATCATAGAATTGAAAAATGTACAATATACCTTCAGTACAATGACTTCTACAATTACAGTGTATCAAACTGACCCAAGTAGTGTCACTGTAGGGGTTCAGAAGTTCGAGCTAGTCACAATATAGGAACATGAATTTCACTCATACCAGTAATACCCACTCATACATATGTGTCACTGGTAATATATACACAAGGCCTAGATATGCACATTTTTGATGTTGGTCTTGCTTCATGCAAGGGGGACAAGGTCATGGCAAAACTTACATCAGATGTGTAGAGGTAAGCAAGGCCAGCTTGTGGGGCTCTGCATTTCTTAAGTAATCTGAAGTTATGCAAGGCAGCGCACACTACTGATTTGACTTACTCAGTGGCAGGGAGCCATTCCACAGATGAAGGGTGGGTGGCTAACTACCTCCTCATGCTTATTGTCACAACATCACAGACTTTGCATCAGTGCTAAACCTGTAAATGTGGCATAATGCATCAAGCCCACAGGTGAACCAATGCCAGGAAAACATCTAAAATTTTCACATTTCTGTTTACTCATTCTCCCTGTGCTGCATTCTGCAAAGAGAGAGAAAAAAGACTCCCAAGAGCGTGTATATGCAGGCAGGAGTCCTCATGTGGCCAGCTACTATTTTGCATACAATGCAGGGCCCCTTGCATCACGATGGAAGGGTGACTGCCATGGTGCTAGGCAGGTAAAAGTACACTACCAGTAGGAAAGGATAGCATTGCGCTGTATCATGAAATCACTGTGTGTTCCTACACTTTCCCTGTCACAGAGTGCAGCTCTATGGCCTTCTGTGTTGCACTGCATGAAAGCTTGACATAAATGCCACATAGGCAAGATACTGGCCCTGAGGCAGGCATTGATATGTATGTGAAATCCAGTGCATATGTGCTATTGGCCATACTTAGGCCAATGACATTGTATCCATGCAGTAAGGCCTACTGAACCTGCATAGGTGTTATGGCAGTAAGATTGCCACTTTGTGCTCTAAAGATACATATATGTATAAGATAAGCAGGTTGCCACCAATGTCACAACTGTTAGACAACAGCACAAGATCCCTGCCGTGTGGAGATCTACTCTCACAATGTGCTTTAGGTAGGTTGAGAGCTATTGTTTTGAATCAAACCTTGGATCGAGACATTATCTGCCCTACATCTATACAGCCTCCAGGGCATCAGTGTAATGGGTCCACTGCCACTCCACTCTACATAGATCTAACATGGACATGTCTAAGGGAGGCTCAGTTACCCATGAGAGAGGATTACAACAGCTACAACTCAGGTAAGTCTTCATACTGACGAAATGTCTGCATTTCATACACATTGCTCACACACCTGAAGAAACACATGTTGAGCTGTTGATTGTAACTTTTCATGTGTTGTTTTCAAGACTCACCAACATATAGGATGAAACAGGCACATTTCCAGCATCTATCTGTTGTACAATGGTGGCAATGTGATAGCTAACCTGGTGACACTGTCATGAATGTCTATACAAAGTGTTGTTAGATACAACACACAGGTAATGTTACAGGTATGACATTCCCATTCTGCAAGTGGAGTACTGCAGAAATACTTACCAACACCTATATTGACAATACTTTCACATTAACATGCCTCCTTGACAAGGTTGACAATTTAAAATAAACCTAACATATGCTCTTGTGTTTGTTTAATGAATCTGAATGATTTGTTGTCAGGTGATGAATACCTCTCCATACACATCACACGTTTACAACTATCATGGATCACACACAGTCATCACAGAGCTACAACTACATACTTATGTCACCTACTTTCCTTATCAGGATCCTTGAAGCTGTCAATTTCTCCTTGTGTGAATGGCCAATATCCACCAGCCAAATATTATTTTAAAAATTACATTAGAAATTGTGCAACTACACACAGTTCTAATTCTAAACTAAGCACTATGACATACAAGTGTAATGGCACATTTCAACACCCTTACACACATAGTTATACATTTTCCATGGACCACAGCTAGTCACTTCATGGGGCTGACCTAACTGGAGGTGAATGAGAGATGTTTCGGACCACATGCCAGAAACATGCTCCATGCATGTGATGTTGTAGGAACAGCAAGCCAGCTTTGTCACAGGCCCCCTTGTACCCTGACAAAAGAATGCAAGCATTGACACTAAGGGCCTCATTACGACGGTGGAGGCCGGCTGAAGCACAGCCAACAGGCTGGCGGTGCTTCATCCAGTATTCCGACCGCAGCTTTGAAGCCGCGGTCGCCCAGCCGGGTCCGGCGGTTTTCCACCAGATTTCCCACGGCTGGGGGAATCCTCCATGGTGGCGCTGCTTGCAGCGCAGCCATGGGGATTCCGACCCCCTTCCCGCCAGCCTGTTTCTGGCGGTTTTCACCGCCAGAAACAGGATGGCGGGAACGGGTGTCGTGGGGCCCCCTAACAGGGCCCCACAAGGAATTTCACTGTCTGCATTGCAGACAGTGAAAATCGCGACGGGTGCAACTGCACCTGTCGCACCCCTGCAACTCCGCCGGCTCCATTCGGAGCCGGCTTCATTGTTGCAGGGCCTTTCCCGCTGGGCCGGCGGGCGATCTTTTGGCGGTCGCCCGCCGGCCCAGCGGGAAAGTCAAAATGACCCCTGCGGTCTTTTGACCGCGGAGCGGTCTTTCGACGGGGTAACTTTGGTGGGCGGCGTCCCCCGCCCGCCAAAGTCAGAATGACCCCCTAAATATGTGGAACATTCATCTCCACTAGGCAGTGATCCATAATCCATCATCCGGTGTTAGATTTTCAGACAGTTTGGTGTTTGATGGTTTCAAAAAGTGTTTTAGATCTGCTTTTGACATTGTCAATTTAGGCCCTAAAGCAGTCTGCTTTTAAACTTCTGATGTGCTTGTTGTAAGCACTTCTTAATGATCTCAAGTGATTGAGGTGAGCAATGGAGGGAGAGATTCTCCGTGTTCTCCTCGTTAAGGTTTCCATTGAACCAGGGTTTGGAATCTCTATTGGGTATTCTTTTTAACTGTTTCAGAGCAGTTATCCCAAGTATGTTTAACATAGGTTGGAAATAATGTTCGGTAAGCTCATTCACATTCATCAAGTTTGTGTGAGGAAGTAGGAGGTTATTACTCTTAGAGAGTAAATCAGTTAGATTTTCTCAAGTCTCTATACCATTGTCCGGGTTTATGAGGTTAGCCCTGTTTAATCAACACCTTTTCGAAGATGAAGAAGGAGATTAGGTAGAGATCTGGCTGGTCACTGGTGATATGGAATCCAATTGAATGACATTGTTCTTGTAAATGATTAGGTAGAGTATGAAGCCTCTAATGTGTGTTAGACTATTACATGACTGGATAAGGTTGGGGTCAGAAAGGAAGGCCTTGAAGATGTTCAGTAAAGGATCATTTGAATCATTCCAGTGAATGTTGAAAACACCAAAGAAGATCTGGTTGAGGTGTTGATCAGAGTTAGAGGAGATGGTCTTCATTAATTGTTTGATGAAAGGTAGGTAATTATCCTGGGGTTGATACAGCAAGTGGAGTTTACACACAATCTGGTCATTATTCCATATGTCAATACCTGGATATTCACAAACGGATACTGGATCATTTTGTGCTTGTTTCAAGTTGAGCAAGGACAGGTATATTCATGCTATGCCTCCCCAAATCTTCCAGATCTATCCAATCCAATAATGTCACAGTTGGGAGGGACTAGGGTGTCCAGAATGGGTGAGGAGGTGTCACTAAGCCAAGTTTCAGTTAAGTTTAGGAGTTCAAGGTCATGATCAGGGATGAGATCAGTTGTGTCTGCTGCATGTTTTACTGCTGACCTGCAATTAAGAAGCATAGACTTAATGTGAGATGTGGATACTAGTGCCTTTAGGTATGTAGTGGGGATGTGTAATAGACTGAGCTTATTCAGGGTTCTATAGTTGTGGCTGGATTCTCTAAATGGGTTGAAAGGAACAGTCCGGATGGAGACCGATGAGGAGGTCGATGTGGTTGAGAGGGTTGCCTCTAGGGTCACAAGTGGGATAGAAGAGGGGGTACCATTGATCAAGAGACGGGTGCTTTGTAATCCTGGGGCTCTCTGGGATAAGGCTGTTGATAATTCTCAGACAGTGTGTATTAGGGCCCAACCTACTATGGACCAAGGGAAGGTGCAGATCAGATGAGAGGAAAATCGGGGAAGGGCAAATATCATCATTAGCAAAAAGATGGAGTGGGGCTGCCAACTATGGATCGAGTGCTGGGATATGAAGAGTAGTCACGAGGAGATGGGGAGGTAAGACTGGATGATACCTGTATATCAGTAGCAAAGAGAGAGGAGCAACCACAGCTAATATAGGTAGAGGGGCATTGTTTGCCACCATATTTTAAATTCTAATGAAGATATTATTAAACCACTCAAGATTCTGGTCAGAGGATTGGATGAGAACATTCCCATTGTTGTACTCGGAGATTGTTGCTTCAGCCTTGAAGACCGATGAAGGGATTATAGATCTGCATAAACCATGTGGTATTTTCCTCACTGTTTTAATCTGGAGCAAAAAGGGCTATGGCTCTCCTCCATAAACCTCTTCTGATACTGAAAAAGATTAGGTTATTAACCACAACTCCTTTTTTAACACAAAAGTAGGCAACAGATGTAAGCATTTCAGAGTGCAGTTTGAAAAGTTTGCGTTTGAAGTTCTTGGCTGCATTCTTATATAGGTTAGAGGGATAGTTAATCTTGAATGCATTGATACTGGAATGAGACATCAAGCTATTGCTAATGGTTAGATGGATTGGATTCATGGTGGCTGATGGTACACCAGTAAAATGGTTAAAAATGAACTGAGTGTTAAAGTTGGCTACTGTGAGCATACTGGGTTGCAACTAAATGACTAAAGTACAGGTAGTAGAAAACACATGTAAAACTGTAATCTGAGGAGGAGGATTGGAAAAGAGGAGAAATGTACTAACAAAGTAAGTACTTCACAAGCAGAAATGTAACTTGGACCAAGAAAGCCTTCATCGAAAGCAGGAGTAGGAAGACCATGTGAAAGATCAATAGAGAGAGCTACCTTAAAGTCAACTAAATAGTCATAAGTGGTAACAAGTATAGTAATGTGCCAAATTGAGAGTAACTAGGATTGGTGTGGTATTACACTTACATGGTTTGCTAGCAATTCATCCTGGGGCATCCTGCTCCTCTTAGCACTATTCTACTCCCTGCATTAACAAACAAATCACTGTGAGGATTATGTGGAGTAACCTGCATTAACAAACACACTATTGCCAAGAGTATATGGATAAATTCTGAAAGCAGCAGTAGTCATTACATTTTGATTAAGACGTTTAATTATAAAGTCCTTCTTAAATTTTAGACTCTTAGAATGAGGCAAAGGTCCTGTTGGAAATGGAGCCTCTAGTTGGCAGTGGTTTGCACCCTGTCCAAGTAGGGACCCTCAATCTAGCGAGGGTAAAGGAGCCACAGAGCTAAGATACCCCTGCTCACTCCCTTGATAGCTTGGCACGAGCAGTCAGGCTTATCTCAGAGGTAATGTACAAAGTATTTGTACACATACCCTGTAACACAGTGAAAACATCACAAAAGTACTCAGCACCAGTTTAGAAAAATTGCCAATATTTATCTGAATAAAAATAGACCAAAACAACAAAAATCCAACATATACAAGCAAAGAGACAAATTAAGGATTACACTTCATTAAAGCGCATAGAATCAACGACATAATTGACTGAGTTTTCCCAACAGTCTGGTGCCACTCGTAAGGGAGTGAGGCTGGTCACAGAGTTGCACGTCCTCCAGGTACAGTACCTTGAAAAACGATGAGGGAGCAAAGGTGTTGCATGGAGTTGCAGAGGTAAGGTGTTGCTGGAGCGAGTGCAGCATGGCTCTTTACTACTACTGAAGAGGTGAGGTGTTGGTTTCTTACTGCAAGGCAGGGGAGGTGAGGCATCAGTTCCTTATGGTTGCAAGAGAGGTGATGTGGCATCGGTGGTAAGGCATTGGTTTCTTACGATCCAGCGGGGTCGATTAATCCAGCAGGTCAAGACATGTGTTATCAACTTCAAGGTGTCACACCATAGGGCTACAGGTGCTGTGAGGTGGTCGGAGCTGGTGTCTGGGACATCGGAAACACAGCACTCAGGACTCACACTGTCGGGGGGACTTTGTAGGTGCTGCAACTGTGGCGGTGATTGTGGTCATTGCTTTCAGCAGGGAACTAAGGGCCAGATGTGGCAAGGCTTTTGCGCCTCACAAACAGCGAAATTCGCTGTTTGCGAGGTGCAAAACCCACATTGTGATGCACATTCCCATTTTGCGAGTCAGTAACCTGGTTACCGACTCGCAAAATCGGACTGCGAGTCACAAATAAGAAGGGGTGTCCCCCTTCTTATTTGCGAGTCGCAGAGCGAATTAAGATTGCTTTGTCACCGCGAACGCGGTCGCAAAGCAATCGCAGTTACCACCAGTGTCACACTGGTGGTAACCCATTCGCAAAAGAGAAGAGGTCCCCATGGGACCCCTTCTCCTTTGTGAATGGCCTGGAAAACATTTTTTCAGAGCAGGCAGTGGTCCTAAGGACCACTGCCTGCTCTGAAAAAATGAAACTGAAACGTTTCATTTTTCATTTTGTAATGCATCTCCCTGTGAGTGCTGCGACTCGCAAGGGGGTCGCAAATTGCGACCCACCTCATTAATATTAATGAGGTGGGCCTTTGCGACTCGCAAATGGTGACAGGGACACCATCCTGCATCCGGCATTGCAACTCGCAATTTGCGAGTCACAATTTGCTAGTCACAATGCCGGAATTTCCTACATCTGGCCCATAGCTCCTAGTGCAGGCAGCGATGCTGAGTCAGAGAGTGGCGCTGATTCTGAAATCTCAAGTGGATGCACTTGGTTTCGTCTTAGTTTCATCAGAACTCACTTCCAAGGGGCCAGGAACTGGATTTGGCATCACTTGGCAAGTCAAGAATCTCAGGAATTAAGTCCAGGGGCTGACAGATGAAGTCTTTGATGTCCCTGAGACTTTTAACAGGAGTCAAGCTCAGTTCAAGCCCTTGGAGAACCTTGGAAAGCAAAATGTAGAAAGCAAAGCCCAGTCCTTTCAATCTCAGGACAGAATCAGCAAGCAACAGTCCAGCACAGCAAAGCAACAGGAAGAGTGGCAGTCCCTCCTACAGCTACAGCTCTTCTTCATGGCATAATGTCCCCAGTCCAGAAGTGTTATAAAGTTGTGGTTTCAGATGCCCCATACTTATACTCATTTCTACCTTTCAAGTAGGCAAACGTCAAAGGAAAGTATTTGTAGTCCACAAGACGCTGCCTTTCCTGCCCTGACCCCAGACACACTCCAAGTGGGTTGGGCACTGCTTTGTGTAAGGACAGTCAGAGCCCCATTCAGGTACAAGAGTCAGCTCCTCCCTCCACTGCAGCTCAGGAAGACTCATCAGGATATATAGGGCACACCTCAGCTCTCTTTGTGTGACTGCCTAGAGTGAATTCACAAATAGCCCAACTGTCAACCTGACCCAGCCGTGTGTTCCACAGACAGACAGAGGCATCAAAGGCAAAGCAAGAAAATGCCCACTTTCTAACAATTGTATTTTTAAATTTACAATCTAAAAACCTACTTTACCAAAAGATGTGTTTTCAGATTGTGAGCTCAGAGATCCCAAACTCCATATCTCTATATGCTTTCAATGGGAAACTACTCTTAAAAGGTATTTCAAGGCAATTCCCATGTTAACTTGTGGGAGAGATAGGCCTTGCAATAGTGAAAAACAAATGTAGCAGTATTTCACTGTTAGGAAATGGAAAACACATCAGTACATATCCCACTCTTAAAATACATTGCACCCAGCCAATGGGGCTACCTAGGGCCTACCTTATGGGTGCCTTACATGTATATAAAGGGAAGGGTTGCACCTGGCAAATGGGTACACTTGCCAGGTCAATTTGGCAGGGTAAAACTGTACACACAGACACTGCAGTGGCAGGTCTGAACCATGTCTACAGGGCTATTCATGTGGGTGGCACAATCAGTGCTGCAGGTCTTCCAGTAGCATTTGAGTTACAGGCCCTGGGAACCTCTTCTGCACTATACTAGGGACTTACTAGTAAATCAAATATGCCAATCATGGATAAACAAATCACAAATCCAGCTTAGACAGAGAGCACTTGCACTTTAGCACTGGTCAGCAGTGGTAAAGGGCCCAGAGTCTTAAAACCAACAAAAAGAGGGTCAGAAAAATGGGAGGCCAATGGCAAAAAGTCTGTCGATAAACCTGCAAAAAGGGCCAGGACCAACAGGTCCTTTATCAAATAAGCTTCACTTGAGGGCTGACATTTTAATGACTTAGGCCTTTATATGGGGAAGGGGAGACTCCCAAACTGAAAGTCTAGACAAGCCCAGCAGAATACCCGCAGGAACAGGAGAGCCCCGATCCAGTAGGGTCGCAACAATTAGGCACAACCAAGGCTGGCAAAGAAATATGAGGACTCAGCCACAACAAAGCCACTGCAAGAAGCAAAGCCTGTAATGAAACCCAGGGGGAGAGACAGCAGCCCCGATGGAAAGCCACATGCATGAGCCAACCTATGAAATTCCCTGGGTCAAGAAAAATCGTGGGGAAATTGAGATCACCACAGTCAGAATAAACACTCTAAGAACAATGCCTGCTGTATGCAGGGCAGGAGGAATTGCACAGATGTGAGGCAGCATACCAGGCAGCACATTGGGGTCAGGTCCTGGTTGCCTCGGAATGTGCAGAATCAGATTTCCACCTCCTCACAAGAAAACTGCCACTTCCAAGGCAAGTCGGGGTCAGAGGACATCAGGAGTCACCACAGCGGGGACAGATGGGGTAAACCAACATCAAGCTCCACATCGGGGGCAGGTCGTGGGATTGTCAAGTACTGCAGCATCAGTACCCCACTCCACTCATGAAAGCCTGCACAATGAGGACAAGTGACAGTATGCACAGCGGGTTAGCCACCCAGGCAAAAGCACAAAACTTAACAGGCCAACCAGACAGGCGGCTGGCAAAGGGAGATACAGGCGGGTCCATGGTTGACCAAAACAGCATCCTTATCTGAAACTCCTCAATGGGATCTGGGCATCCTTCTTAAGCGTCATCATTGTCATGGTGCCAACATCGATCCCCAAACATGAGAGGGCAGCAGAACAAAGCAGCAGGGAGTAAGATGGGCTGTCTGTCACCAGACGAAAAGGAAAAAAGTTCAACAATGCATGTGAGTAGGTGAAACTCAGTTCATATGGTTGCCAATGCAATCCTTGTTGCAATGATATCTATCTAAGGTGTGGATGGCAGGGCGAAAATAGGGATATTTACAGATTAATAATTCCAAAAGCCGGTAAATTCCCTAGACAGCTCCAGCTTGGCAGCCATCTTGCATTTCCTAACTCATGGTTGAAGTGGTGCATATGCAGTCCTTCTAACCCGGGCAGGGGAACAGCAGGCAGCAGGGTAGCACAGCAAGGCAGAACCCCACAACTGTTTGATCACGCAACAATATTCGGATCATTTACCAGAGTACATACCTAAGGGTCAGCCACAGTCATATGTGCAATAAAAGGACAAGCCTGTGCCCTTGGCCACACTTTGTGATACCCTTTTCAGTTCAATATCTCTCTTTTTGAGATGTGCCCAGACCCTCTCCTTGTGATCTATCGCTGAATCATAATACACTTAGGAAGGCACAGACACAATCTGGCTCTCCCATCCTCTAGTATGTGTCCCAGCCAGCTTGCAGTTTTGCTATACTATTAAACTCGGACTGGTGGGGTTCCTCTACTCCTCATGCATTCCCCAGGCAGGGATGGCATTACCCAAAAAGGAACCCAGTATCCTCCATGTTATATAGCATCGCAGGTACTTCTTCACTCAGAGTACAGTCACAGCACCTCCAGTACCCATTACTGTAATCCACATGTGTCATGCTACCACCAGCTTACTCACATGGAACACATACCTTCAGGCTGTGCACACTGTTCAGTACTACTGTCCCTTTGATATAGAGTGTGTCACTTTTGCCACACACTACCAGCACACACACATTTACCATGTGCACACTGTTCCACATTTTACCCTGTGTGTAGTGTATGTCTTACACAGGCATTCCACACATGATTTCATCACAAACACACACACTTCCCACTGAACCTGATGGTGGGCAGGGGTGGGTTGAGCACACAACAGCAGAACTTTAGAAGAGGTGGGTACGCATGTAGGCCCCATTTCAGTGACCTAGTGTAGAATGGTCATGTTTACTACTCCTGACCACTGCACTGTATGTTGCCACCGCCATGCTTGTGCTGCTTTACCCCTGGTGAATGCAGTAGCATACCACAACTCTGAGGGTAGCTCTTTGAGTCCCTCTCCCAGTTCAACAAGACCACAAGCCATCCTTGACACAGGCCTCTGTGATGGCACATATGCATACTTCATGTTCACCTGTCGGAATATACCAGCATTTGGGATCAGGATAACAATACAGTTGGTAGGTGGTACACAATTCCTACCATGCAGAGGACATTTCTAGCCTAAGACTACCATTGCACCAGATTTAAAATATTTGTGGTTATTCACAACCATTTGTGCTTGCATTATGACATGCATGCTTCACACATTACACATCTCTGTATTCCTGAAGTGATGTGATGCTTGGATAACATCTCCCTGGCCTTACTTTTCAGAAAAAAGGGATGCCCCATATCTATCTAGAAATGGGGCAATTGTTCCATCTTACTTTCATGCACTTCACTACATCACATTGGTTTGCTGCGTTGATTTGTTCAGAGTTTGAGATATGCTCTATGTATAGCAACAGCTTGTAAACCAAGATTTGTACATGTTGAGGCTAACTTCTAGTTGAGTTAAAATATATATACCTTGACATACACACAAATGCCGCACAATGGATGGGCTCAGAAGAGGAATTTATTGAATGATAGGTTGACATAATATCTGTCATTATTACCATCATTTTCATGAAATTATGAAAAACAGTTTGCCACTATTTTGTTCCATCTCACATGACCTGCTAATGTGTTTGTGTGCACTACATCTGCATTAATTTCCTCGTCCTATTCCAGTTCATGTGTGATTTCAGTCTCAGTGTCTAATGGCTTATTAGTTTTGAGGCAGAAGTTATCCAATGATTTTCTTGCTTGCTTAAATAAAAGTTGTACAGCCCTAGACTAGTTTACCTAACTCAGCCTGGCTATTTGCTTAGCAAATGTTACCAAAATTCAGCATGTTACATGGATATTTTATTTGGATTTATTCATACATCAGCTACTGCTTTTTGTATGGCAAATTGTCTTGCTGAACTTAGATTGAGACATAGGCATAGCCATGTGAAATTGTTTTGTATGGGATAATATGATGCAGATACAAGTGACTTTGTACTACATACCTGTACACACCACTTTTGGTATTCATATGTATGTATGTCATTTTGCCTTGTGGGCGATTCTGTACTTATATGCCTTGATTCTTACATCATTTCTTTAGTATGACACTGTTCAGATTTGGATTATAAATACAGTATGATGCCTTATTTTGGTTACATTTCACCTAGGATATTTACTAGTGTATGACATCTTTCACACACCAATAATTCACTGTGTTGGTTTTACACTGATGGACTGAGATCCAGAAAATGTAGGCAACCTCAGGTACTTAATTGCTAATCTATCAAACTGATGAGAAATGTCAATGTGGCTTATCATCTATGTGTATATTTAAATCTAGAGTGTTGGAATGCTTGTAAATTAGGTGCACTTTGTACTTTTGGTATCACATATATACCTAGATTTGGCATTTACACATGATTTGATGCTACACATTCCTTAGTGCATGACATACATGGGATTTAGAAGTAATTATTCCATTTGTGCTCCTGATACTTTGATCAGCGTAGGATATACTGCCATGTGTGACACATATACTTAGGATCACATACTTTTTCCGACAACCGTATTTTAGTGGAAGATTGACAAATGATCCAGACTTGCACATCCACACATCTCAAACTTTGCTAACATTTATTATTTCTACTCACATTGAATATAACTGTGGACTATATGATTTGTTGGTTAATTTGTTTGACATTGAAGAATTTGTGGTTCTGTCTACTCACACAGTATAGGATGACACGCTACTTCTCACTGTGGGATTTTTAGTTTCCATTGCAGGATCAGTGAGGGAATCACACAATGGGACATCATTGAAAACATGTTGGATTCAGTTGCTTCCACTGTGTGCACATGACACGAGATCCAGAGACAAACAGAGATGTCTATTATGTCATATGTTACAACCTCTTAGTTGGTATAATGTACATTTCTGCTTTCCTTACTAATGTGTAGGCCACTACCACATCTGCCATTCTGATAACACTCATTGATCGTAATATGAGGGAAGATACACACATCATGTGCATTTCCTGGAAACCTTGCAGGACATTGATGAACATTCCACGATGGTCCAGTATGCCCTGAATATTTATTGAGTAGTTGTGCTTACAATTTCTGTGGATATATGATGTTGCTGCAGGGGGCATACATTGGCCATGTGTGTAGTCTATAGCACCAAGCACATGTGGAAATTCAACAATGGTGCAGCAACCTTGCTTGGTCTCCATTTATTGTTGGGTAGTGTTGGCGCGCCTGGTCCTTAATAAGTAAACCCACAAGGGGATGCGCATAGGTCGATGAACCTTTTGATTCAAATGGAGTATCCTAACTATGATGTGATCAATGTTTCTCAATAATAAATACACAAAATGTAATAACCATTAGTCTATTCGTTGATCAGCAATTAATAATCATCACACCATGACCTTACAGTCATGAATAACCACAACTCAGTATACGTTTTAACAATTTTATTTCTCTATTAGTTACGATACTAAGGCCCTCATTACAACCCTGGTGGTCGGTGGAGAATTGGCAGTAATACCTCCAACAGGCCGGCAGTAAAAAAAATGACATTACAAGCATGGCAGTGACCTCCATGCCAAACCGCCACATCTCCACTCCGACCGCCAGGGTGGTAACAATCGCTGGGCTAGAGACTTCGGTCTCCAGCCCGGCGGCCGTCACTACATTGCCGGCGGTATCACGACCCTGCATACCGCCATGGATTTCGTGGGGTTCTGTACTGCCACGAAATCCATGGCGGTAGGCACTATCAGTGCCAGGGAATTCCTTCCCTGACACTGATAGTGGTTTCCCCCACCCCCCTCCCCAGAGTCCTCCCCCACACCCACGACCCCCCTGCCACCCCTCAAAGGTGGCAGGACCCCCCTCCCCAACCCCCCCAACATTGACATACACACCCCCCTACACGCACACTCACACACCAACTACACAAACACGCTGACATACATGCACACATACACACAGACATACACACAGATATACACACAGACATATGCGCACACATTTCCCATAAACACAACACCCCCCTCATACATACATGCACTCAGACACCCCCTCTACACACTCACTGACACACCCCATGCACGCACACAACACACCACACCCCCCACCCTCCTCCCCTAACAGACCATCACCTTACCTGGTCCAGTGATCCTCCGGGAGGGATCGGGATCCATGGGGGCTGCTCTGCCACCAGCTCCCCGTCACCAGAACACCGCCACACCAAATCCTGGGTTGGGATTCAGTGGGCGGTGTTCTGATGATGTGGCGGTGGAGGTGGAGCAGCCTCCACTTCACCGCCGAAAGCCAGTATGGCTGCTTGCAGCTCTCCGTCCGGAAAATGGCTGCCAGCAGTCATAATACACTGTGCGGAAAACCGCCTGCACTGGTGGTCTTCAGCACATCCGTACCTCGGCGGTCTTGTAAAAAGACCGCTGAGGTAGAAATGAGTCCCAAAGTCATGAAATTAGTTCAACTTCATTTAATTTGAGAAATTCTCTCATTAATTCATTAGAAGACACCAAAAGCATAACCTAACCAAAACTTGCATTAGAATACACTCTGAACCATTGGCATAAGTCATTAATTGAATCAAAGGCAAATAAGTCAACATAAATAGCAGAGTTCCGCAAATCAATCCGTCAATCATTTGTCTCTGTAATTCTGTCAGTGTCATAGAGTAGGAACCTCTCCTAACCCAGATTAGCATCAGCATGTGGGACTACATGCGAAAAATAGTTTCAAACAAGAATTTGGAAAACATCTAACTAAGAGGAAACTCTTTAGACAACGTAGTGGGTACCTAGAAAGAAAAGGCACAAAAGATATTTCAGTCATATTGTCATATCTACCTATCCTCGGTATGGATCAGCAACAAAGTCAGTCTTCGTCTTCAGGTCATCAGTCGATCAGCTTCACATCAGGCTTTCCTCGAGAGAGTATGAACCCAATGGCAGAATCTCAAATCTCTTCTATGATCTTGCAGTCTCACTCCTCTAACATCTGCACCTAACATCTATCTCCATCTCCAGTCTTCTCCCTTTGTCACATTGTTTTATCAAAGTCACCCAGACTATCCCTCAATTCCTAATTGGTCAATTAATCATACGATTTTTCTCTACCCAATAATTTTCGTAGCTCAAATCTATGAGTTCTAAGATTACACAGTTCTCATGTCGCTGATTGGTTCACTTAACGATGTCCTCATAATCCGGCTCGTCAGGTATCGAAAATGTTGCATCTTCTTCTCTAATCAGTGTCTTCATGGTTTGAGTCCTGGGAAAGTACATTAGGTGCTCTTTACACGTTAGTTGTTACATTTCTAGTTCCATCATCTCCTGTCCGTCGGTTCACGCAAAGGTTTCAGCTCAGCAAATTTTATTAAACAATGATCAGTTCACGGTTAGTTCAGTTTATCAGCATTTTTCATTGAACGTTAAAGATTCAACTTCTGGATGAGGCCTGGCAAGACTAGGCCAATACTTTAGCCAAGTTAAGCCGTACAATTCAATGCAAAGCATCGGTTATATCTCTCAATATGAGACATTACTACATTAATCTAATACATTTTCAATATTTCATGTATGTTAGTTGCTCCTTTAATATAATTTGTGAATTCTGGTGGTCGCTCTCCGAGGTCACAATCTCAAGCATGCACATGATTTTCTACATTAGTAATTTTCCACATTTTTCATTATTCAGAATACATAAACATTCATTAATAATTTCAATTTAAAATATTTACCTGAACAATCCCTCCTCTGATGACTAAATATATCATCAAACTACCTTTACCATCAACAGTTTCATAACACAGTTTCTTCAGCATTTTGTCTTCTTCTCAAATCTTCCCTATAGATTCTTTCCCTGTTTCGTTCTTCTCTCCTCTGGTTATTTTTAGACCTTCTCAATTTAACATTTTAACACAATTTACATGAACCCCATAATCCTAATACGTAAGCAATTATAATTAATATTCCCTGTATGATTATTAATAATACCCCATTCCAAATATTACTAAGCCAATTTCCCACTGAAGCAAATCCCTTTCCAACCTTCTCCCAAACCCCTGGTTCCTTTAATTCTTTCAAATCCTTACTTGAGTTAGCCAGGTTAGTGAGTAAGCTCTTATCTCCTGACTGTTGTTAGGAATATATGAACAACAATGCCTAGAGTTAATCATTTTACAGACTCTGCTGTCCTTTGCTAGAAGGATGTCTAAAGGAAGACAGTTTTGAAGAGTTATAGCTCTATCCACAGCCAATTCAATATCTATCAGGAGTATTGCCTCTGTAAAATTTGTCAGCATGTTATCCACAATAGTAGACAACGTTCGCATCTTAATCGAATTCAGGATAACTCTCAATGAAGGAATCACCGCACCAAATATATCTCCCACTAATGCAGAAGAGGATTCCTTCCTCTGTCGCTCATGATGTAATTCAGTCAATTTTGGAAACTTTTTCAAGTCATCTATCTGATAACTCTTTGGGAGTACTATCCCCAAATAACATGTCCCATACCATGCTCTTGGTAGACGGTAATAAGCATTAAGTCCACAAATATAATAAATCCCGGAATTGCAGGGTCCTGACCATTCAACATAAAAGTCCACTTGCTCTGAAACGAAAACACATGCCTACATTCACTCGTATCCACAAATAAAGTGTCAGTGCGTGATTTTGGTCTATGTAGAAAAAGCTTCCCTACGTGTAATGCATCTAGAGCTAATTTCCCTTGTGTCTTAATTGCATTGTAAACATAATCATTCTTATAAGTTATTTTCTCCAAACCTATTTCTAATTTCTCCTTTAATGCCTTGGTCCTGTTATCAGTATGACCTAGGAAGCTTTTCTCTAAAGGTGTAAGCAATCATGTCAAATTATTTTTATGAGCATATGCGGTCCAAACGTTAGTGAAGGCTCAAATAATCCACTATCCAATACTATGGGGGTCATTACAACATTGGCGGTAAAAGCCGCTTACCGCCGTGCAGAAGACCGCCAATACACTGCAGCGGCGGCGGGAGACCGCCACAGCTATTATGACACACATCACGGAATCCGCCGAAATTCAGACACCCACACAAGTCCGCCACACCAAAGGTCAGCGATAAATATGCGGAAACAAATCCTCCACCTCCACGGCAACAGAAAGACGCCCATGCTATTACGACCCACGAATCCACGCTGCGGTCTTTCAACTGCGGTATTCCATTGGCGGTACACACCGCCGCGCTCAAAATACACACACCTCTCCAAAACACCGCCACATAGGACAATTCAAAATACACACACCTGATACACATACAAACACCACTCCCACACATCCAATACAATATAAAACACACACTCACATCACCCACAAACCACTACGACCACAAATTAGAGACGAAGGCCAGAGAGAGACAGCACAGAATAGATAACACCATCACACAGAGGCACACTACACCATCACCCACACAACATCCATGCACAAAACACCACATACCACTACACCCACCACACTCATCAACACATACACCACCCCACACATCACACACACCACCCCATGTCACGCCAAAGACACCCCCGCTTCTCCGAGGAGGAGCTCAGGGTCATGGTGGAGGAAATTATCAGGGTAGAGCCACAGCTATTTGGCGCACAGGTACAGTACACATCCATAGCCAGGAAGATGGAGCTATGGCAAAGAATAGTCGACAGGGTCAACGCTGTGGGACAGCACCCAAGAAATAGGGAGGACATCAGGAAGAGGTGGAACGACCTACGGGGGAAGGTGCGTTCAACGGTATCCAGGCACCACATCGCGGTACAGCGGACTGGCAGCGGACCCCCACCCCCTCCCCCACAACTAACAACATGGGAGGAGCAAGTCTTGTCCATCTTGCATCCTGAGGGCCTCGGAGGAGTCGGAGGAGGAACGGACACTGGTAAGTCTAATCTTCACTATCATATCCCCCACCCTACCTGCATGCTATCACACACCCCCACCCTCACATCCTCCCCTATCACCCTATCTCCTCACTAATCTACCCATAACACCAACCACCCATCCCAACCCCAAGACCTGCATGATACAACTAAGCATGGACACCCATCACTAAAGCATGCCCACTGCACAGACCCCCAACACCCCCAACCATCACCACACAAGCCTCCACACAGGAATGCCTGCATTGGGGTTCACGCACACCCATCCATAGCACACCATGAAACAGACACATGCAATAATCATGTTCTCATACCCCTGCAGGAACCCGAAGGACCGTCACCACACCAGAGGGTCCAGACAACACCACTCCACCCCCAGAAGAGGCCCACAGTGACGACAGCAGCTCTGCCCTACTGGATCTTGATGACCAGCCCGGACCATCGTGGGCCTCAGGACAGTCGGGGGGTTCCCCTTGCCCAGCCACAGCCCACAGCCCAACACTGAACTGCCACCCTCTGGGAACACCAGCACAGCACCCACCCAGCGGACCCATACCTCCCTACCCAGGACAGGTCAATCAGCGGTGTGTCCACCACTACAGGGCACCCAGGCTAACCCACCACCGCAACAACAACAGGGACCTGGGGGCAGTGGTAGTGGGCACACAGTCCAGGGGACGGAGGCACAGGAACACAGGGGAACTGGGAGGGCTGATGTGCGACAGAGGGAGGACAGGCCAAGGGAACCCACTCTCCACGAGGCCCTATCCTCCATCATGAGAGCATACCACCACTCCCAGGAGACGATGGCAACGGTCCTGGATAAGTTGCAGGAGACCCTGCGCCTGCAGGAGGAGCAGTATTTGGGGTTCAGGGAGGAGCTCAGGATCATCGGCTCCGCCCTGGGCACCATCGTAGGGGTGCTGACGGGCATTCAAAAGACTTTGAGGGACACCGTGGCACTCCAAGGGGCCCCTGCCACTAGCCAGGATGACGAACTGGCCACCACCTCCGCCGGCGCTAGTGGGCAGGACGCCCCGCCACAGGACCACCACACCAGCACCCCACCCCCTGAAGACGGACAACCACCACGCAAGCGGGCCCTGAGATCCAGGAACAGGACAGAGCAAGATGGCAAGACCCCCGCTAGGAAATAAGACTACCTTGATTGTCCCCCCACTGTCTCACTTTGTTACCCTGTCCAGATTGGAACTGCCCCTGCTCCACTTCCAATGGCCAGATGTGCAATGTACCTGTGAGACTAATAGACTGGACTCTGCCATGGACATTATTCCACCATGACCTCTCCCCATTTCACAACCCCCCTACATTTTTATGCACTTCAATAAACACCCTTGAAACCTCAATAATATTGGAGTCAGTCAATGATTGTGAACTTTGTATTGTCAATTACAGTGTTAAAAAAGGTTAGCCATTGGAAGGTCAACATACCAATGTCACACATCACAAGCCTTTCAAGGGTGCAAGCTGTTGACACGTAGGTCAACACATTAGTGAAACTGAAATGGAAGGGGACAACTCAGTTAACAAATAGGGAGTGAAATGTAGGTACAGGATAGAGGTAGACGTGTGAAATGTAATATAATGTGAAACATGAAATTGTACTCACCTGTGTCTCATTGAAAATATTGCTGTATGACTGACTCCCTGTTGTCGTTTTCATCTTCATCAGCTTCCTCCTCATCACTGTCCACAGGCTCCCCAGGCTCCCCCGCTGCAACAACACCGTCATCTGGATCATCCTCCTGCAGAAAAGGCACCTGGCGTCGCAATGCCAAGTTATGGAGCATGGAGCAGGCGATGATGATGTCGCACACCTTCTTCGGTGAGTAGAATAGGGACCCACTTGTCATATGGAGGCACCTGAACCTGGCCTTCAGGAGGCCAAAGGTCCGCTCGATCACCCTCCTAGTCCGCCCATGGGCCTCATTGTAGCGTTCCTCTGCCCTGGTCCTGGGATTCCTCACTGGGGTCAGTAGCCAGGACAGGTTGGCGTAACCAGAGTCCCCCAATAGCCATACACGGTGCCTCTGGAGTCCACCCATCATATCAGGGATGCTGCTATTCCGCAGGATGTATTCCGCAGGATGTAGGCGTCAAGCACTGAGCCAGGGAACATTGCATTTACCTGCGAGATGTACTGGTCTGCCAAACAGACCATCTGGACATTCATCGAATGATAACTCTTCCGGTTCCTGTACACCTGTTCATTCCTGCGGGGGGGACCAGAGCTACATGGGTCCCATCAATGGCACCTATGACGTTGGGGATATGTCCGAGGGCACCTTTCACTGTAGGCAAATCCGCCACCTCAGGGAAAATTATGTATCTCCTTACGTGTTTCAGCAGGGCAGCCAACACTCTGGACAAGACGTTGGAAAACATAGGCTGGGACATCCCTAATGCCATGGCCACTGTTGTCTGAAAAGACCCACTTGCTAAGAAATGGAGCACTGACAGCACCTGCACATCAGTGGGTATTCCAGTCGGATGGCGGATTGGTGACATCAGGTCAGACTCCAACTGGGTACATAGTGGGTCATTCTGACCCTGGCGGTCATGGACCATCAGGGCCAACGACTGCGGGAGCACTGCCAACAGGCTGGCGGTGCTCCCATGGGCATTCTGACCACGGGGGTACAGCCGTGGTCAGATATGGGAAACCGGCGGTGTCCCGCCGGTTTCCCGCTGCCCAAGGGAATCCTCCTTGGCGGCGCTGCAAGCAGCGCCGCCATGGGGATTCCGACCCCCTTACCGCCAGCCTGGCTCTGGCGGTTTCGACCGCCAGAACCTGGCTGGTGGTAACGGGTGTCGCGGGCCCCCTGGGGGCCCCTGCAGTGCCCATGCCACTGGCATGGGCACTGCAGGGGCACCCTAACAGGGCCCCACCAAGATTTTCAGTGTCTGCCAAGCAGACACTGAAAATCGCGACGGGTGCAACTGCACCCGTCGCACCCCTTCCACTCCGCCGGCTCCATTCGGAGCCGGCATCCTCATGAAAGGGGGTTTCCCGCTGGGCTGGCGGGCAGCCTTCTGGCGGTCGCCCGCCAGCCCAGCGGGAAACTCAGAATAACCGCGGCGGTCTTTTGACCGCGCAGCGGTATTCTGGCGGTTCCCGCTTGGCGGGCGGCTCCCACCGCCCGCCAAGCTCAGAATGACCCCCATAGTTCCCGGATTGTGGCACGGTCAAACCGGTAGGTCACGATGACATGTCGCTCTTCCATTGTCAACAGGTCCACCAGCGGTCGGTACACCGGCGGATTCCGCCATCTTCCAATATGTCCCAACTGACGGTGCCTAAGAAGGACAACAGCGAAAAAACTGTCAGCATTCCTCCAGGTATGTACCCACAGTCATACACAAGACTACACCAGACAATTAACCCATCCGGGAAAGGTTTTGAGTGTAGGCCTCGGTATGTGTGACGCAGTAGTAAGTGAAGCCATGTGGGCCCCTGAAATGGCGGCTGCCTGACCTCTAAAATGGGACAATGGAATTGTGGGGTAACTGCGCTGGCGTTGCACACCGTCGCGGTAGGCGGTCGTAGAGCGTGGCTCAATGCTGCATTGGTTAACATTGGACCCTATGGGTCCCAGGAGCCAATGAACAGGTGCGCTGGCGGTGATGATGCGCACCGCCGCGGACGTCACCGCTGCGGACGTCACCACCATTTTCTATCTGTTCAATCACTAGATACCTGACCTTCTACAGGAGAGGACCTACACTGCTAGTGCTGCTGTGACCTCGGTCTGGAAGCGACGATGACTGCTGCGTCTGGGGAAAGGGCCCCTGCCTTCACTGCACAGGAGTTGGAGAAACTTGTGGATGGGGTCCTCCCCCAGTATACGCTACTCTACGGTCCTCCAGACCAACAGGTTAGTACACAGGGAGCACGTTGTATGGGCTAGGCCTGGGTGGAGAGGGCTGGGTGGAAGAGGGAAGGGGGCAGAGTACATAGAACAGTCATGCATGGGGATGAATGGGCACAGGGATAGAGTTGGGAGGGGGCCAATTACAACGACGGTGCAGTAGGTAATGACTGTTCCTCTTTCCTTCTGCATGTCATGTAGGTCAGCGCCCACCAGAAGAGGGACATTTGGCATGCCATCGCCAAGGAGGTCCGGACCCTGGGGGCCCACCAGAGACGGGGCACCCACTGCCGGAAGAGATGGGAGGACATTCGCCGCTGCAGCAAGAAGATGGCGGAGGCTTAGCTGGGGATGGCCTCCCAACGTTGGAGGGGTGCCCGTCACACCATGACCCCCCTGATGTTCCGGATCCTGGCGGTGGCCTACCCGGAGTTGGATGGGCGCTTAAGGACATCACAGCAGACACAAGGGGGTGAGTTCAACCTCATGCAATGGACTTTGCGTGCTGTGGAGCTGTCTGGGTGGGGGTGGTGGGCTGTGGGTATCCCTAGGCCAGGGCGAGTTAGGTAGGGAAGGCCCCTCCGTTATGTAGGCCATGTGGCACTCTACCCCAGCTCAAAAAAAAGGCAAATTGATGTGTAGTTGCCCCTTTGCCATCCATGTGGGCAGATGTCTACCATTGCCATGTAGGCCATTTCCCAGGATTTGCATGTGCAGAGGGCAGGAGCACGGCGTAATGCAGGGGGCTGCTGCGTTTGTCTTGTCCGCCAACGGTAGCGGTATGCCATGCACTAAAACTCTCTTTCTTCTGTCTCCACCCTTTTTCTGCTCTCCCTGTCCTTCTGTACATCAGCATCATCAGGCGGAGGTACAGTGGCACCGGAGCACCAGGGAGCTACATCCCACATGGCCATGGAGGGCCACACCACAGACTCTGATTTCACCAGTGGGACGGAGGGCAAGGGGAGCTTCTCGTCGGCCACAGGATCACCAAACAGTGACACGGACTCGTCCGCCGATGGGAGCTCCCCTGTGGTGGCGGCACCATCTGTGCGCCCCACTTCTACAGGTACAGCCGCCACCTCCCCTACCAGCACCTCCCTCCCAGCAGCCCCTCAGCGTTCGCCCCGTGCCCGCTCACCCAGGAGGGTGGGCATCACCTTCGCCCCAGGCACCTCAGGCCCTGCCCCTGTCACCCCTGCTGCCCTCAGTGAGGAGGCCATTGACCTCCTCAGGTCACTCACTGTTGGGCAGTCTACCATTGTGAATGCCATCCAGGGTGTAGAACGAGAGTTGAAACACGGTAATGCATTCCTGGAAGGCATTCATTCTGGTCAGGCTGTCCTTCAGCAAACCCTGCAATCTCTGGCCTCAGCACTGATGGCAGCCATTGTCCCTGTGTCCAGCCTCCCCCCTCCAACTTCCTCCACCCAGACCCAATCCCCTGTACCCCAGCCCATCCCAAGCACACCTACAGACCAGCATGCACACAAGTCAACACCCAAAAGTAGCTCAAGCAAACATAGGCACCACACTCACCACAAGCACTCACACAAGCATCAGACCCATACAGACACAGCAACATCCACTGTCTCCACTGTGTCCCCCTCCTCTTCTTCTCCCTCCTCCCTCCCAGTCTCGTCTACACACACACCTGCATGCACCACATCTACAGGCACTAGTACTCGCACCAGGACACCCAGCACCACAAGCCGCTCACCTGCACTCACCACCTCCACTGCCATATAGACGTCCCCTGTGTCCTCTCCCAGTGTGTCTGTGACGCCCCCTCCCAAAGTACACAAACGCCGGCAATCACTCACCCAACATCCATCCACCTCACGACAGCCTCCAGTACCTGCACCTGCACCCAAAACACCTAAAGTGACACCTCCTACAACCACCTCCTCTTCCTCCACTCCCAGAGCCCCTCCAACTACCCATCCCAGTGTACGTCAGAAACTGTCCCTATGTCAAATTGACCTTTTTGCACCCACACCCCCCCCTCCAATTCATCAGTCCCGTCGTAGCGCCTCAGCCAAAATGCCTCCAGTACCAGTGGTGCGTGTTCCAGGTTTTTGGAGTGCCCCGTCCACCAGGGCAGGCAGTAGGACCCGGAGCCAAGGCACTGTCAGCCCACCCCCTGTGAAGGCTCCGAAATTGGAGATTGGACGACGGGACCGTGTCAAGACTCCTGGTGGTACAAACAGTGAAATGGGATCCAAGGCGATTGGTGAGTCATCTGTAACTCAAAAGAAGGTGGGGAAGGTCCCGAGGAAGTTACTGGTCCGGAGACCACTGCCAGAGTCATAGCCCAGGAGGGCTCAAGTATCGTTACTGGTCAGGAGACCACCGCCAGAGTCATAGCCCAGGAGGGCTCAAGTATCGTCACTGGTCCAGAGACCACCGCCAGAGTCATAGCCCAGGAGGGCTCAAGTATCGTCACTGGTCCAGAGACCACCGCCAGAGTCAGAGCCCAGGAGGGCTCAAGTATCGTTACTGGTCAGGAGACCACCGCAACCTCCGGAGTCATAGCCCAGGAGGGCTCAAGTATTGTTACTGGTCAGGAGACCACCGCAACCGCCGGAGTCACAGCCCAGGAGGGTCCAGAATCTCACAGCCCCGCTGGGCAATGATGGAACGTCATGCCACACACCAATGTCCAGTGTGGAGATCGACATGCCACACACCAATGTCCAGTGTGGAGTTCGTCATGCCACACACCAATGTCAGTATGTGAACCGCCATCTTAGGCTACCGCTGAACAGAACATAGGCAGCCATGGCAAAGCACCGCTGAACAAGGCCAAGACCACCATGGTGAAGACCGCTGAACAGAGCAAAGACCGCCATGGCAAAGCACCGCTGAACAGTCCATAGGCAGCCATGGCAAAGCACCGCTGAACAAGGCCAAGACCGCCATGGTGAAGACCGCTGAACAGGGCAAAGACCGTGTGGGTATGAATAGTCTGGCACATCAGGCATCGTTCTCCCATGTGCAGCTGGGACAGTGACAGGACAGGTACTTTCACGGGGAGACTCATCCAGTCTGGGCACCAGTCCCCCTCCAGAACCAGTGGAGACATGCATCTACCTGAGAGACTGTGGCTTTGCACTCCCCAGGATATGGCAGTGGGCAATCCACCCACTGTAGAGACTTGAGAGACTGTGGTTTTGCACTCCCCAGGATGGCACAGTGGACAACCCACCCACTGTAGAGACTTGAGAGACTGTGGCTTTGCACTCCCCAGGGTGGCACAGTGGGCAAGCCACCCACTGTAGAGACTTGAGAGACTGTGGCTTTGCACTCCCCAAGATGGCACAGTGGGCAAACCACCCACTGCAATGCAAGGGCAGGTAAGATTTGTAGTTCCGGGTCCATGGAGTCCTCGTTCCTCGTGGGATGTGTTGAGGTGATCGTTTTCCCATAGCAAAAGCTGTTTCCGCCGTGTTTTTATCCACAGTGAATCCGCCCCGGAAAAGGTGGCGGATTGGTGTGTTGTGACAGTGTGGGCGGTACATTGTCTTCCGCCTGTCTGTTGGCGGTGACCGCCACACTGTTTGTCTGTACCACCCTGGCGGGCGATGTGTTAAAGTGGCTGTCTTTGTTGGCGGTTTCCGCCAGGGTCGTAATTCCATTTTTTTGTCCGTCGGCCTGTTTGCGGTATTACCGCAGCTTTAACACCGCCCGCCAGACTTCCCCCCTCCAAAATACCGCTCCGCGGTCGAAAGACCGCTGAGGGTATTTTGGCTTTTGCACTGGGCTGGCGGACGACCGCCAAAAGGCCGCCCGCCAGCCCAGTGCAAAAACCCTTCCCACGAGGATGCCGGCTCAGAATTGAGCCGGGGGAGTGGGAAGGTGCAGACACTGAAATTCTTTTTGGGGCCCTCTTACGGGGCCCTCTTACGGGGCCCTCTTAAGGGGGCCCCTGCAGTGCCCATGCCACTGGCATGGGCACTGCAGGGGCCCCCAGGGGCCCCGCGACACCCCATACCGCCATCCTGTTCCTGGCGGGAGAACCGCCAGGAACAGGATGGCGGTATGGGGTGTCAGAATCCCCATGGCGGCGCAGCAAGCTGCGCCGCCATGGAGGATTCAATAGGGCAGCGGAAAACCGGCGGGAGACCGCGGTCAGAATGCCCTGCGGGGCACCGCCAGCCTGTTGGCGGTTCTCCCGCCGACCCTGGCCCCGGTCAGAATCACCCCCATAGACCAAAGCCACACTTGACTTCTGCCTCAATACGGAGAGAACACTGCTGGGGCATCAGGTCGAAGATACACAGGCACCTCAGGGGGAAGGGGACCAGGGGGCACCTCAGCCGGAAGATGGTACAACGCCACTGCTCCGTGAGGGGGCAACATGCCCTCTGCGATGTCCTGGGGCGTGCGAAGCCACAGTCTCTCAAGTGGGTGATTTGCCCACTGCTTGGTCCTGGGGAGTGGAAAGCCACAGTCTCTCTTTGCCCACAGGTTCTTGAGGGGGCCTTGTGCCCAGTGTGCTTCATCCTGGCAAGGATGGGCTGATTGGATGCCTTCTTCCTCTGGTTCTGGAGGAGGCCTTGTGCCCGGTGATGCAGATCCTGGATGGTGCAAGGTCACAGTCTCTTACCTGGGTGTCACCCCTACAGTTCTTGCTGGGCCCAGGATGCACTACAACCCATGTAGTCACGACTTCACACTGCTTGCCGGCGGTGGCGGCTGCTCTGTGGATGTCAGTTGCGGGGCTAGTGGCATGCTGTCAGTGGTGGGGGGAGGCACCTGCCCTTCCCTTGTAGCCTCAGACGGCTGCCCACTGGGGCTGCTGCTGCTGCTGGCAGTGGTGCTGCTGGCAGTGGTGTGGGTGGCGGTACAGGTGGCGGTGCTGGCGGCGGTGCAGGTGATGGTGCTGTCTGTGGTGGGGGGAGGCTCCAGCCCTTCTCCTGCAGCCTCAGATGGCTGCCCACTGGGGCAGCTGCTGCTGCTGGCAGTGGTGCAAGTGGCAGTGCAGGTGGCGGTGCTGGCGGTGGTGCAGGTGACAGTGCTGTAACTGGTGGGGGGAGGCTCCAGCCCTTCCCCTGCAGCCTCAGACGGTTGAAGTGCCAGTGTTGTTTGCCCAGATGCTGTTCCAGCCCCAGGCTCCAGATCCCTCCTGCCTGCGGCGTCTGTTCCTTTTACATTGCCCTTGGCAGCTGTTGTTCCCTTCCTGATCTTGGCAGCTGGTGGTGCCTCCTTGCTTCTGCCAGCTGGTGTTCCCTTTCTGCCCTTGCTGGCTGGTGTTCCCTCCTTCCCCTTGCTGGCTGTTGGTGCCTCCTTCCCCTTACTGGCTGGTGTACCCTTCCTCCCCTTGCTAGCTGGCGGCCCCTTCTTGCCCTTGGCAGGTGGTGCAGGCACACTGGCTGTGCTGACGGGTGCCACCTTGTAGCCTCTCACACCTGCAGTAGCTGCAGAAACTACAGTGGCCGTGGACTGGGTGGCTGAGATGCTGGGCTGGGTTCTGCCCACCCTGGCCCGAAGTGAAGGATGGGGGAGAGGCAGGGAATAGGTCAAGGGGGAGAGGAAAAGCCTTTAAGGGACACTGGGGCTGGAAGAGGGTGAAGGTTTGGGAGTGGAGGAAGAGGGAGTGGTTGTAGAAGGTGTCTGTCTGCTGTATTTGGGTGCAGGTGCATGGGTTGGATGCTGTTGTAAGGTGGATGGCTGTTGGGTGGCTGAGTGCTTGCTTTTGTGTACTTTGGGAGAAGAGGGCACACCCACAGTGGGAGAGGACACAGGGGATGTGTGCATGAATGCGGGGTGGTGACTGCCAGTGAGGGGCGTGTTGTGATAGGTGTGCTCGTGTTGGAGGTAGTGGATGAGGATATAATACATGAAGGTGTTAGTGGAGACACAACTAGGAGGGAGGTGGACGAGAAGGAGAAGGGGGACACAGTGGAGGCAGTGAATTCTGGTGTGTTTGTTTCTGGATGGTGCTTGTGTGAGTGCCTATGGGATGAAGTGTGGTGCTTGAGTTTGCCTGAGCCACTTCTGTGTGTTGATTGGGGTGCATGAAGGTCTGAAGGTGTGCTTGGGATAGGCTGGAGTTGAGGGGAATGGGACTGGGTAGAGGAAGTTTGAGGGGGAGGCTAGAGACAGGGACAATGGCTGCCATCAGTGAGTTGGCCAGACCCTGGAATGATCTCTGTTCGGCCACCACACCAGACTGAATGCCCTCTAGGAATGCATTTGTTTGTTGCAAATGCCCTGCTAGACCCTGGATGGCATTCAGTATGGTTGACTGCCCAACAGAGAGGGATCTCAGGATGTCAATAGCCTCCTCACTGAGGGTAGCAGGGCTGACTGGGGCAGGGCCTGAGGTGCCTGGGGCGAAGGAGATGCCTACCCTCCCGGGTGAGTGGGCACAGGAAACTCGCTGAGGGGCTGCTGGGAGGGCGGTGCTGGTACGGGGTTGGCGGCTGTACCTGTAGTTGGGGTGGCCACAGAGCTGTCCGCCACTGTCAGGGAGCTTCCATCGGAGGAGGTGTTGCTGTCAGAACTGTCCCCTCCTGTCTCCGTCGTGGTGCTCCCTTCACCCTCCATCCCACTGGTGCCCTCACCGTCGGTGGATTTGGTCTCCAGGCCCATGTGGGATGCAGCTCCCTCCGTCGCCTGTGCCTCTGCTCCTCCACCAGATGATGCTAATGCACACAAAGACAGGATGCCAAAACAAAAAGTGGGGGGACGAGACAGAGGATATACTTGGTCAATGCCAGCAACAACACTACCGTTGGCATACACAACTCACAGGGAACAGCCCTATGCACTAGGCCATGCACTACCAGTTACAATGCTAGTCACCAGGCCATGGGGTACAATGCCTAACGCCATTAGCTGCACACCTGCAACCCACAGGACCCTGCCCAGTAGTAGATGCCCACTAGCGTTATTGGTGTTGGAGTGCATCTGAGCTTGCCCATCATGGAACCTACCCTGCCATGTTCGCCCTGGCCTAGGGGCACCCACAGACCCACATCCCCCACCGAGGTAACACCTTAACGCGCACAAATTTATGATTCTGAATCTGTACTAACCCCCTTGTGTCTGCTGTGATGCCTCCAAGCACCCATCCAACTCTGGATAGGCCACCGCCAGGATGCAGAACATCAGGGGGGTCAGGGTACGACGGACACCCCTTCCTCATTGGGAGGCCAGCCCCAGCTGAGCCTCTGCCGTCTTCCTTGCCCAGCAGTGCAGGTCCTCCCACCGTTTGTGACAGTGGGTGCTCCGCCTGTCAAAGACCCCCAGGGTCCGTACCTCCTTGGCGATGGCACGCCAAATACCCTTTTTCTGATGGGCGTTGACCTGCAGAAAAAGATACATAAGAATAGGTATTAGTCATACCGTCCGGACTGTTATACTCATGGCCCACCATATCCCTCCCATCCCCTTACACACAGATATTGCCCTCCAAACATGTAGCACTCTGCCCTGGACCCCTTAGGCCCCCCGTACATGAGGCTTACTCACACAGCACTCCATAAATTCATGCCCCACGGATCGTGCTCACAGTGTACTCACCTGTTTGTCTAGAGGGCCATAAAGTAAAGGGTACTGGGGTAAGTCCCCGTCCACTAGTCTCTCCAACTCCTCGGAAGTGAAGGCAGGGCCCTTTCCCCAGACACTCAAGCCATGGTCGCTTCCGGACACAGGTCACAGCAGCACTTGTAGTGTAGGTCCTCTCCTGTTGAAGGTCAGGTAGCAAGTAAGTGAACAGATAGAAAATGGCGGTCACGTCCGCTGCGGTGTGTACCATCACCACCGGCGTACATCACCATTAGCTCCTGGAACCCTTAGGCCCCAATGATAACCAATTATGTTTTGCACGGCTGTCGTCGACCGCCTCCCGCAACAGCATACAACGTCAGCGGAGTTACCTCATTTCCACTTGTCCCTCCTCACAGGTCAGGTGGCCGCCATTTCAAGGGGGCACAGGCCATGACACCTAACTGCGTCACAGCACACATAGGGACATCAACGGACCTACATGGTCACATGAAGTTTCTGTAAAAAAATGCAAGGCATATTAATCTGAGTATACGTTTGAATATGACCATCTGCTCACCGTTTTTCACCCTAGAGTTCAACCGGTGAGGATGAATAGGAGATGGAGACATACCCCTGTGTACAGACCCCTGATGGACCTGGTGACAATGGGGGACAGGCACATTGTCCTAACCTAAAGACTTGATAGGGCAACAATCCAAGAGCTGTGTGCACAATTGGAGCCAGACCTGATTTCAGCTATCCGCCACCCCACAGGTATCCCCCCTCTTGTGCAGCTCCTATCAGTGCTCCATTTCTTGGCAAGTGGGTCCTTCCAAGCGTCAGTGGCCATGGCAGTAGGGATGTCACAGTCTATGTTCTCAAACGTGCTGACCAGAGTGTTGTCTGTCCTGGTGAAACACATGCACAGCTACATCGTATTCCCCAAGGTGGAGGATTTGGCCACAGTGAAGGCTGACTTTTATGCACTGGGACATATCCCCAATATCATTGGTGTTATTTATGGTACACATATTGCCTTTGTGCACCCCTCCCCGGAGAAATGAACAGGTCTTCAGAAATCGAAAGAGCTTTCACTCTCTAAATGTGCAGATAGTGTGCCTGGTGGACCAGTACATCTCCCATGTCAATGAAAAGTACCCTGGCTCTGTGCATGATTCCTTTCTCTTGAGGAATAACAGCATCCCATATGTGATGTCTTAACTCCAGAGGCACAGGGTGTGGCTAATAGATGAGCCTATGGTCCCCACCCAGTGTCTGGTGGTACATGGGTGTGGGGTTGGCCTTAAGGGTGAGTGTCTGGCTAACAGGTATCCCTCGATATTTACATGTGACTCTGGTTACCCCAACCTCTTGTGGCTACTGACCCCAATAAGGAATGCCAGGACAATGGCAGAGGAACGTTACAATGAGGCACAAGGGCGAACAAGGAGGATCGTTGAGCGCACCTTTGGCCTCCTGAAGGCCAGATTCTGGTGCCTCCATCTGACAGGTGGATCCGTGTGCTACTCACCCAAGAAGGTGTGCCAGATCATCGTTGCATGCTACATGTTGCACAACCTGTCCTTGAGATGCCAGGTGCCTTTTCTGGAGGAGGATGAGGCTGGAGATGGTCATGTGGCAGCGGTGGAGCCTATGGACAGTGAAGAAGAGGAGGCAGAGGAAGAGGATGTGGACAATAGTACTACTATAATTCAACAGTACTTCCAGTGACATACAGGTAAGACACTGTAACTTCACCTACGATTGCAGTTTTCTGTTGGACATTGTACATGGCAGCCTGATTTTCCAAAATCAATGGCCACTTACTGTACCCTTTGGCATCTCTATTTTCAGATATCTGTGGCCCACTCTGGCACCTGGTGTGTTTACTGCTGCCCACTACAGGTCATACCTTTTTATATTTAACTGTACATTTGAATTACAATGTTTACAGCTTGTTAATCTAATACATTTTTCAATCAATTGACAGACTCCATACTTGTATTAGTTCCAAGGGTGTTTATTTCTGTGATAAGAAGTGCAGGGGGTATTGCAATGGGCTCGGTTGAAGATGGAGGAATGTCCAGGATAGAGTCCAGTCTATTGGTATCACAGATGCATTGTCCAAGGGAGCATAGGGAGTGGGGCAATGGCAGTTCAATGTGGACAGGGTGACATAGTGGGACACAAGGGGGACATTCAGGGGAGTCTTATTTCCTGGTGGGGTCTTGGCAAAGTTCTTTGGTTTCTGCATGGATCGCAGGGACCTTTTGTGTGGTGGTTCTCCTTCTGCAGGGGGAGGGGTGCTGGTGGCCTGTTGTTCCTGTTGTGGGTGCCTCCTGTCCACTAGCATCAGCGGAGGTGGAGGGCTGTTCATCGTTGTGGCTAGTGTAAGAGCCCTGTTGGTGTGCCACTGCCTCCTTCATGGTGTTGGCCATGTCTGCCAGCACCCCTGCAATGGTGACCAGGGTGGTGTGGATGTGCCTCAGTTCCTTCCTGATCCCCAGGTATTGTCCCTCCTGCAGCCGCAGGGTCTCCTGCAACCTGGCCAGTATCTGGCCCATGGTCTCCTGGGAATGGTGGTGTGCTCCCAGGATGTTGGTGAGTGCCTTGTAGAGAGTCCGTTCAATTGGCCTGTCCTCCCCCTGTCGCACAGCAGTCCTCCCAGCTTCCCTGTTGTCCTGTGCCTCTGTCCCCTGAAGCGCATGCCCACTGCCACTGACCCCAAGTCCATGATCGTCCAATGTTTGAGTGGTTGCCTGAGGTCCCTGTAGTGGTGGACACACTGCTGATTGACATGTCCTGGGGACATAGGTATTGGCCCACTGGCTGGGCGCTGTGCTGGTGTTTCCTGAGGGGGTAGGCTCTGTGGTGGTTTGGGACTGTGGCTGGGTCACTGACTGTCCAGAGGTCCCTGATGGGCCAGGTTGGTCATCCCGCACCAGGCGTGCAGAGATGCTGTCATCACTGTGGCCCTCTTCTGGGTGGAGGCTGGATGTTGCTGGCACCTCCTCTCCGGTGACGTTGTGTGGGGATGTAATTGCAGTGTTATTGTTTCTGAGTATGACATCTTCTGCATGGATATGTTATTCTCTATGGATGTTATTACCAAGGCAGCTTTTGCTTGTGAGAGTTGTGATTTGGTTGGCTAAGTGATTGTCACTAGTGTGCATGCTGTGGTGATAGGGGTCCATGCAGGGCTGTGAGAGTTGTCCATGCATTGGTGGTGCATGCAGTGCTGGGTACAAGGATGGGTGGGTTGTGATGGTGGGGTGTATGTGAGGTGGTGGGGTGATGGGGGTGAGGGTAGGGGTGGGGTTATGTGATGGCATTCAGGTGGGGGGTGAAAGTAGTAAAGATTTGCCTTACCAGAGTCCAGTCCTCCTGCTACTCCTGCCAGGCCCTCAGGATGCAGTATTGCTAAGACTTGGTCCTCCCATGTTGTTAGTTGTGGGGGAGGAGGTGGGGGTCCACCGCCAGTCCTCTGTACAGCTATCTGGTGTCTTGCAACCACGGAACGCACCTTCCCCCGTAGGCTGTTCCACCCCTTCCTGATGTCATCCCTTGTTCTGGGGTGCTGTCCCATGGCGTTGAGTTTGTCCACGACTCTCCGCCATAGCTCCATATTCCTAGCAATGGACATCTGCTGTACCTGTGATCCGAATAGCTGTGGCGCTACCCGGATGATTTCCTCCACCATGATCCTTAGCTCCTCCTCAGAGAACCTGGGGTGTCCTTGTGGTGTCATGGGTGTTGTGTGAGTGGTATATGTGAGGGTGTGTTGGGTGATGTGCTGGGTTGTGTGCTGTGAGGTGCGTGGATGGTGTATGGGTGATGGTGCTCTGTGGCTCTGATTCTGTGAGTGCTTCTGGCGTGTCTCTCCCTCAGTTGTCAATTTTCTTGAGTTGTAAGGGGTTGAGGGTAATGTGGGTGTGTGTTTTATAGTGGTGTGGGTGTGTGGGTGTGGTGTGTGTATGTGTGTCAGGTGTGTGTTATTTAAATTGTCCAATGTTGTGTGGTTTTGTTAGTGTGTGTGTATTTTGGGCGCAGCGGTATGTACTGCCAATGGTTTACCGTGGTTGAATGTCTGTCACAGTGATCCGTGGGTCATAATGCTGTGGGCGTATTTCTGTTGGTGTAACAGTGTGGGTTTTGGTACCGCCAGTTTATCACTGACCTTTGGGCTGGCGGACTTGTGTGTGTGTCTTTATAGTGGCAGATTTCTTGGTGTGGGTCATAAGACGCGTAGCGGTATGCTGCCGCAGTCACCTTATGTGGGCGGCAGTCAGCAAGGCGGTAAGCGGCACTTACCACCAATGTCATAATGAGGGGCTATGTCATGGTTAGAATAAAAATATTGAATATACTCCTGGTCATAGAATCTTGTTAGTAACAGACTACAACTTATCCCATAAGTTAGTGGAAGACTATGGTACTTAACTCCTTCCTCAACTGACAGAGGAATTTGCATACAGACAAGCCAATCCCTTCCATCCATTGTCTCAACATACTCACTAAATAAGCAATAGAAGACATTAGAAGAAAGTTCTCCTTGAGCATTAGTATAATCATGCAAATACTTGTCATCTAACTTAAACTTCTCCAAAGCCGTTAGCGTAGTAGTCTCAGAAGCAGAATTATGATTGGCTTCTTTCACATCAAGAACAGACATTCCCACAATCACCACTATGAACAAAATCCCACACATAATTGCCAATCCAATGCTCATATATTTACAGCGCCTAGCATGCCTGACTTGATTAGTAGCACTCAGTCATGATCTGTAAAGAATCAGAAAGCAGAAGTAACTTTGGAAAAGTGCAGCAAAAATCAAAAATAGTCAGAGTCCCCTCCCCACAGGTAGTTAGCGATGTGGCTCCTCCTGGAGGACGTTTAGTACAAAGGTCCTCGGAAGATAGAGCCTCTTGTCAAGATCTGGTTGGTCAGTTGGATCCCCCTCGAGGTGCCTCTGGTGATAACCGTTCAGTAGAAACAGTAGAAAGGAAGCTCCATCTCCTGTCATTAAGAACTCAGGCTCTGGAAGATACGGTGGGAGCTATAAAAAAGGCAAATTAAAAGTACATAAAGTTGATGTTCAGGCATTGAAAGATTCTGAACTGGCTCTCCAGAGTAAATTGGAGCAATTGGAGAATAGCTTAAGGAGAAATAACTTGAGAGTGCTGCATGTTCTGGAAGGAGCGGAAGGAGACAATCTGAAAGCATTTCTAGTACCTCTTTTGAAGTCCGTACTCTCGTTAGAGGAGAGTGAAGAAGAAATCGTGCGAGACATTCAAAGGGTACATAGTGATCCTTTCAGGAAAAATCCAAATAATAGCAAGCCTCGGAAAATCCTGATCAACTTTGTAACATATGGTCTAAAGGAAAAACTCTTGTCGAAGGCACTCAAGATGAAAACTATAAAAGCGCAGGACTTTTCCTTTGACATCAAATCAGATCTATCTAGGATCATTCTTAACCCCTTCGCTGCCAGGCCTTTTCCCCCTCCTGTGGCGAGCCTTTTTTTGACTATTTGGAGCAGTTCGCGCTTAGGCCCTCATAACTTTTCGTTCACGTAAGCTACCCACGCCAAATTTGCGTCCTTTTTTTCCAACATCCTAGGGATTCTAGAGGTACCCAGACTTTGTGGGTTCCCCAGAAGGAGGCCAAGAAATTAGCCAAAAAAAAGTGAAAGTTTCATTTTTTTAAAAGAAATTGGAAAAATGGGCTGCAGAAGAAGGCTTGTGGTTTTTTCCCTGAAAAGGGCATCAACAAAGGGTTTGCGGTGATAAAATCACGAGCTTCCCAGCTTTCAGGAACAGGCAGATTTGAATCAGAAAACCCAATTTTTCAACACAATTTTGGCATTTTACTGGGACATACCCCATTTTTACGATTTTTTGTGCTTTCAGCCTCCTTCCAGTCAGTGACAGAAATGGGCATGAAACCAACGCTGGATCCCAGAAACGGCAACATTTTTGGAAAGTAGACAAAATTCTGAATTCAGCAAGGGGTAATTTGTGTAGATCCTACAAGGGTTTCCTACAGAAAATAACAACTGAAAAAGAAAAATATTGAAATTGAGGTGAAAAAAACATCAATTTTTCTCTAAGTTTTACTCTGTAACTTTTTCCTGCAATGTCAGATTTTCGAAAGCAATATACCGTTACGTCTGCTGGACTCTTCTGGTTGTGGGGATATATAGGGCTTGTAGGTTCATCAAGAACTCTAGGTACCCAGAGCCAATAAATGACCTGCACCCTGCAGTGGGTTCTCATTCTATGCCGGGTATACAGCAATTCATTTGCTGAAATATAAAGAGTAAAAAATAGCTATCAAGAAAACCTTTGTATTTCCAAAATGGGCACAAGACAAGGTGTTGAGAAGCAGTGGTTATTTGCACATCTCTGAATTCCAGGGTGCCCATACTAGCATGTGAATTACAGGGCATTTCTCAAATAGATGTCTTTTTTACACACTGTCTTACATTTGGAAGGGAAAAATGTAGAGAAAGACAAGGGGCAATAACACTTGTTTTGCTATTCTATGTTCCCCCAAGTCTCCCGATAAAAATTATACCTCACTTGTGTGGGTAGGCCTAGCGCCTGCGACAGGATATGCCCCAAAACACAACGTGGACACATCACAGAAAACAGACCTGTTTTTAGCAAAGTGCCTACCTGTAGATTTTGGCCTGTAGCTCAGCCGCCACCTAGGGAAACCTACCAAACCTGTGCATTTCTGAAAACTAGAGACCTAGGGGAATCCAAGATGGGGTGACTCGTGTGGCTCGGACCAGGTTCTGTTACCCAGAATCCTTTGCAAACCTCAAAATTTGGCTAAAAAAACACATGTTCCTTACATTTCTGTGGCAGAAAGTTCTGGAATCTGAGAGGAGCCACAAATTTCCTTTCACCCAGCGTTCCCCCACGTCTCCCGATAAAAATGATACCTCACTTGTGTGGGTAGGCCTAGCGCCCGCGACAGGAAAAGCCCCAAAGCGCAACGTGGACACAGCCAAATTTTTGAAGGAAAACAGAGGTGTTTTTTACAAAGTGCCTACCTGTAGATTTTGGCCTGTAGCTCAGCCGCCACCTAGGGAAACCTACCAAACCTGTGCATTTCTGAAAACTAGAGACCTAGGGGAATCCAAGATGGGGTGACTTGTGTGGCTCGGACCAGGTTCTGTTACCCAGAATCCTTTGCAAACCTCAAAATTTGGCTAAAAAAACACATGTTCCTCACATTTCTGTGGCAGAAAGTTCTGGAATCTGAGAGGAGCCACAAATTTCCTTCCACCCAGCGTTCCCCCACATCTCCCGATAAAAATGATACCTCACTTGTGTGGGTAGGCCTAGCGCCCGCGACAGGAAAAGCCCCAAAGCGCAACGTGGACACAGACAAATTTTTGAAGGAAAACAGAGCTGTTTTTTGCAAAGTGCCTACCTGTAGATTTTAGCCTGTAGCTCAGCCGCCACCTAGGGAAACCTACCAAACCTGTGCATTTCTGAAAACTAGAGACCTAGAGGAATCCAAGATGGGGTGACTTGTGTGGCTCGGACCAGGTTCTGTTACCCAGAATCCTTTGCAAACCTCAAAATTCGGCTAAAAAAACACATGTTCCTCATATTTCTGTGCCAGAAAGTTCTGGAATCTGAGAGGAGCCACAAATTTCCTTCCACCCAGCGTTCCCCCACGTCTCCCGATAAAAATGATACCTCACTTGTGTGGGTAGGCCTAGCGCCCGCGACAGGAAACGCCTCAAAGCGCAACGTGGACACAGCCAAATTTTTGAAGGAAAACAGAGGTGTTTTTTGCAAAGTGCCTACCTGTAGATTTTGGCCTGTAGCTCAGCCGCCACCTAGGGAAACCTACCAAACCTGTGCATTTCTGAAAACTAGAGACCTAGGGGAATCCAAGATGGGGTGACTTGTGTGGCTCGGACCAGGTTCTGTTACCCAGAATCCTTTGCAAACCTCAAAATTTGGCTAAAAAAACACATGTTCCTCACATTTCTGTGGCAGAAAGTTCTGGAATCTGAGAGGAGCCACAAATTTCCTTTCACCCAGCGTTCCCCCACGTCTCCCGATAAAAATGATACCTCACTTGTGTGGGTAGGCCTAGCGCCCGCGACAGGAAAAGCCCCAAAGCGCAACGTGGACACAGCCATATTTTTGAAGGAAAACAGAGGTGTTTTTTACAAAGTGCCTACCTGTAGATTGTGGCCTGTAGCTCAGCCGCCACCTAGGGAAACCTACCAAACCTGTGCATTTCTGAAAACTAGAGACCTAGGGGAATCCAAGATGGGGTGACTTGTGTGGCTCGGACCAGGTTCTGTTACCCAGAATCCTTTGCAAACCTCAAAATTTGGCTAAAAAAACACATGTTCCTCACATTTCTGTGGCAGAGAGTTCTGGAATCTGAGAGGAGCCACAAATTTCCTTCCACCCAGCGTTCCCCCGCGTCTCCCGATAAAAATGATACCTCACTTGTGTGGGTAGGCCTAACGCCCGCGACAGGAAACGCCCCAAAGCGCAACGTGGACACAGCCAAATTTTTGAAGGAAAACGGAGGTGTTTTTTGCAAAGTGCCTACCTGTAGATTTTGGCCTGTAGCTCAGCCGCCATCTAGGGAAACCTACCAAACCTGTACATTTCTGAAAACTAGAGACCTAGGGGAAACCAAGATGGGGTGACTTGTGTGGCTCGGACCAGGTTCTGTTACCCAGAATCCTTTGCAAACCTCAAAATTTGGCTAAAAAAACACATGTTCCTCACATTTCCGTGGCAGAAAGTTCTGGAATCTGAGAGGAGCCACAAATTTCCTTCCACCCAGCGTTCCCCCACGTCTCCCGATAAAAATGATACCTCACTTGTGTGGGTAGGCCTAGCGCCCGTGACAGGAAACACCCCAAAGCACAACGTGGACACAGCCAAATTTTTTAAGGAAAACAGAGGTGTTTTTTGCAAAGTGCCTACCTGTAGATTTTGGCCTGTAGCTCAGCCGCCACCTGGGAAACCTACCAAACCTGTGCATTTCTGTAAACTAGAGACCTAGGGGAATCCAAGATGGGGTGACTTGTGTGGCTCGGACCAGGTTCTGTTACCCAGAATCCTTTGCAAACCTCAAAATGTGGCTAAAAAAACACATGTTCCTCACATTTCTGTGGCAGAAAGTTCTGGAATCTGAGAGGAGCCACAAATTTCCTTCCACCCAGCGTTCCCCCACGTCTCCCGATAAAAATGATACCTCACTTGTATGGGTAGGCCTAGCGCCCACGACAGGAAACGCCCCAAAGCGCAACGTGGACAAAGCCAAATTTTTGAAGGAAAACAGAGGTGTTTTTTGCAAAGTGCCTACCTGTGGATTTTGGCCTCTAGCTCAGCCGGCCCCAGGGGGGGGACATGCCCTAAAATAAATTTGACCCCCCCACCCCCCAATCCCCCCCTTCCCAGGAGCGACCCTTGCCTACGGGGTCACTCCCCCTGCGTGACATTGGCGCGAAAAAACAAATCCCCGGTGCCTAGTGGTTTCTGCCCCCTTGGGGCAGATTGACCTAAAATCGACCAATCTGCCCCCAAGGGGGGCAGAAATGCGCTAAATACAGTTTGCCCCCCAGGGAAGCGACCCTTGTCTGATGGGTCTCTCCCCATCTCTAAAAAAACAAACAAACAAAAAAAAACCACACAAAAAAAATTGGCCCTGGCGCCTACAGGTTTCTGCCCTCCCTGGGGGCAGATCAGCCTAATAATAGGGCGATCTGCCCTCAGGGGGGGCAGAAATGGCATAAATAAATTTGCCCCCGAACCCCCAGCCCCCCCGGGAGCGACCCTTGCCTACGGGGTCGCTCCCCCTGCGTGACATTGGCGCGAAAAAACAAATCCCCGGTGCCTAGTGGTTTCTGCCCCCTTGGGGCAGATTGACCTAAAATCGACCAATCTGCCCCCAAGGGGGGCAGAAATGGTCTAAATACAGTTTGCCCCCCAGGGGAGCGACCCGTGCCTGATGGGTCGCTCCCCATCTCTAAAAAAACAAACATACAAAAAAAAAAACACAAAAAAAAATTTGCCCTGGTGCCTAGAGGTTTCTGCCCCCCCCCCCCCTGGTGGCAGATCGGCCTAATAATAGGCCGATCTGCCCCCAGGGGAGGCAGAAATGGCCTAAAATAAATTTGCATCCCCAACCCCCACCCACCCCACCAGGAGCGACCCTTGCCTACGGGGTCGCTCCCCCTGCGTGACATTGGCGCCACAAAACAAATCCCCGGTGCCTAGTGGTTTCTGCCCCCTTGGGGGCAGATTGACCTAAAATCGACCAATCTGCCCCCAAGGGGGGCAGAAATGCTCTAAATACAGTTTGCCCCCCAGGGAAGCGACCCTTGTCTGATGGGTCTCTCCCCATCTCTAAAAAAACAAACAAACAAAAAAAAAAACACACAAAAAAAAATTGGCCTGGCGCCTACAGGTTTCTGCCCCCGGGGGGGCAGAAATGGCCTAAAATAAATTTGCCCCCGAACCCCCACCCCCCCGGGAGCGACCCTTGCCTACGGGGTCGCTCCCCCTGCGTGACATTGGCGCCAAAAAACAAATCCCCGGTGCCTAGTGGTTTCTGCCCCCTTGGGGCAGATTGACCAAAAATCGACCAATCTGCCCCCAAGGGGGGCAGAAATGGTCTAAATACAGTTTGCCCCCCAGGGGAGCGACCCTTGCCTGATGGGTCGCTCCCCATCTCCAAAAAACAAACATAAAAAAAAAAAACACACAAAAAAAATTTGCCCTGGCGCCTAGAGGTTTCTGCCCCCCCTTGGTGGCAGATCGGCCTAATAATAGGCCGATCTGCCCCCGGGGAGGCAGAAATGGCCTAAAATAAATTTGCATCCCCAACCCCCACCCCCCCACCAAGAGCGACCCTCGCCTATGGGGTCGCTCCCCCTGCGTGACATTGGCGCCAAAAAAACAAATCCCCGGTGCCTAGTGGTTTCTGCCCCCTTGGGGGCAGATTGACCTAAAATCGACCAATCTGCCCCCAAGGGGGGCAGAAATGGTCTAAATACAGTTTGCCCCCCAGGGGAGCGACCCTTGCCTGATGGGTCGCTCCCCATCTCTAAAAAAACAAACATACAACAACAAAAAACACAAAAACAAATTGCCCTGGCGCCTAGAGGTTTCTGCCCCCCCCCTGGTGGCAGATCGGCCTAATAATAGGCCGATCTGCCCCCAGGGGGGGCAGAAATGGCCTAAAATAAATTTGCATCCCCAACCCCCACCCCCCCCCCACCGGGAGCGACCCTTGCCTACGGGGTCGCTCGCCCTGCGTGACATTGACGCCAAAAAACAAATCCCCGGTGCCTAGTGGTTTCTGCCCCCTTGGGGGCAGATTGACCTAAAATCGACCAATCTGCCCCAAAGGGGGGCAGAAATGGTCTAAACACAGTTTGCCCCCCAGGGGAGCGACACTTGTATGATGGGTCGCTCCCCATCTCTAAACAAACATACAAAGAAAAACAAAAACACAAAAAAAAAAATGCCCTGGCGCCTAGAGGTTTCTGCCCCCCCTGGGGGTAGATCGGCCTAATACCAATAGGCCTAAATACCAGATGGCCTAAAATAATTTTGCCCCCACTACCTCCCCCCCAGGGAGCGACCCTTGCCTACAAGGTCACTCCCCTTGCGTGACGGCGCAAAAAAAAGATCCCTGGTGCCTAGTGGTTTCTGCCCCCCTTGGGGGCAGATTGACCTAAAATCGGCCGATCTGCCCCCAAAGCGGGCAGAAATGGCCTAAATAAATTTTGCCCCTCCAGGGGAGCGACCCTTGTCCAAGGGGTCGCTCCCCATCTGTAAAACAAAAAAATCCCTGGTGCCTAGTGGTTTCTGCCCCCCTTGGGGGCAGATCAGCTGAATCAAAATAGGCTGATCTACCCTCCAGGGGGGCAGAAATGGCCTAAAATAATCCCTCCCCCCCCCAGGGAGCGACTCTTGCCTAAGGGGTCGCTCCCCTTGCGTGAAATTCACGCAAAAAAAAAAAACTCCCTGGCATCTAATGGTTTCTGCCCCCCATGGGGGCAGATTGGCCTCATCAAAATATACCAATCTACCCCCAAGGGGGGCAGAAATGGCCTAAATATAATTTGCCCCCTAGGGGAGCGACCCTTGCCTAAGGGGTCGCTCCCCACCTAAAAAAAAAAGAAAACATAACAAAAAGAACAAAAAAAAGAAATGATCCCTGGTGCCTAGAGGTTTCTGCTCCCCCTGGGGGCAGATCGGCCTAATAATAGGCAGATCTGACCCCAGGGGGGGCAGAAAAGGCCTTCCCAAAAAAATGCCCCCCCTGGGAGCGACCCTTGCCCAAGGGGTCGCTCCTGTTGCGTAAAATTTGCGGAAAAAAAAAACTCCCTGGTGTCTAATGGTTTCTGCCCCCCTTGGGGGCAGATTGGCCTCATCAAAATAGGCCAATCTGCCCCCAAGGGGGGAAGAAATGGCCTAAATATATATTGCCCCCTAGAGGAGCGACCCTTGCCTAAGGGGTCGCTCCCCACCTAAAAAAAAAGAAAACATCACAAAAAAAAAAGAAAAAAAAAAAAGCTTCCTGGTGCCTAGAGGTTTCTGCCCCCCCTGGGGGCAGAAAAGGCCTTCCTAAAAAAATGCCCCCCCTGGGAGCGACCCTTGCCCAAGGGGTCGCTCCCTTTTGACAGTTTCATTCAAAAAAAAAAATCCCTGGTGTGTAGTGGGGTTTCAAAAGCCGGATTGCAAGCAATCCGGCTTTTGAAACCCTGTGAGAGACTTCAAAGGGAAGGAAATACATTTCCTTCCCTTTGAAGCCTCTCGGGGCCTCCCCCATGGGATTGAAAGAGAAATGCAAAAGCATTTCTCTTTCAGAGCTTCCAGCGCGATGGGGGAGACCCTGTGACTAATCAGCGCACGCTCGCGCGCTGACGTCACAGGGGGGGTTGGGTGGGTCGGGGGTGGGAGGGGAAGGGCTTCCCCTTCCATCCCTGATTTTGGGGCGTGGGGGGAAGCACACAGAGGGAGCGAGAGCGCTCCCTCTGGGCTGTGTGCCGAGGACGTAGTGGTTACGTCCTCGACACAGCAGCACTGTGCCGCAGGACGTAACCACTACGTCCGCGGCACAGAAGGGGTTAATAGGCAGTGGGAATTGGGGAAGCAGCTAGAGAAATTTAAAATGTTGGGAGCTTCTGCACAACTTAAGTTCCCCGCTACCCTTAGAGTCATGTTTAATAATAAGATGTATATTGTAAGAGACGGGAAGGCAGCGGATGAGTTGTTGGCAGTTATCAAGTCAGGGGACAGCGCCACTGGAAAGTAATACCTCTGGCCCTCTCCCGGGAGCCACATGCTCTCTAATTGTGGGCCTATCTCAGTCCATTATTCAAAGGGGGTTCTCTAAGTGAGGGGTGGGGGGAATGGGGAGGGAAGGGGAAGAGTCACAGGGTGGGGAGCATGTGGGAAAAAAAGAAAAAAGTTGTCTCTTTCACCTCAATTAATGTGGCACCCAGTTGGTAATGGTTAGTGAGTGTAGTAAATCCTGGGACCCCTGGGGCAGATCCCTTCAGATACTTTCTTGGAATGTTAATGGCCTAAGAACAAAGGGTAGAAGATATAAGATTTTACAATATTTAAAAGATTCCCCAGCTCAAATCTTAATTTTGCAGGAGACCCACCTAACTAGAGAAGAGGGGAGTGAATTGTTTAAAAAGCAAAAATTGCTTCATTCTTATGCCTGTACTGAGCACAACTTGAATACAAGCGGAGTGGCTATTCTAGTCAAGCATGGGATTAAAGCAGGACTATTGGAGGGATGGTCTGATCTGGCGGGTAGATGGATTATAGTTAAACTGCAAATTTATAATAGAAGATTTACATTGGCTGGGTTTTATGGCCCGAATTGCTATGATACAGGCACTCTGGAAAAGTGTTTTTCACAGCTAGTAGATTTTCCTGATCCTCTTAAAATGGCTGAAGACTTCAATGTTGTGTTAGACAATAGACTAGACAAGTTTGAGAAGTGCAGCTCATTAGGGACTCCAAAATCCCAACGGTTCTTGAGAGGAATGATGAAAGAGTGGGGGCTAAGGGACTAATGGCGGCAGAGAAAGGGGGATCTAAGGGATTTCTCCTTCTATAATAAAAAATATAAGCATGCCTCTTGTATAGATTATTTTCTTATTGATATGAGGTTGGAGGGCCTGGTAGATAATATTATTTATCTGCCCGCCCACCTATCAGATCATTAGATTTAATATTGGTTGGTGGGCCGAGCTGTAGTAGGTGGACACTTGATCGCACGCTACTACAAGATGTGGAGGTTTTGGACCAGTTACGAATAGAGACAGAGGTTTTTTTTAAAGCCAATTTGGGATCTGCTCCACAAGCAGTGGTATTGGACACTTTTACAGTGGTTATGAGAGCAAATTTATGAGAATAGCCAGCTATAAGAATAAGCAGTATAGGGTTGCTATTTTGCAGTTAGAACAGACAATGCTTAAAGTAAGGAGTCATCTATCTGTGAGTACTAAGAAGGAGGAGGTTGAGGCTTTGGAGAATAAGTTGAAGGGGTTGAGATCTCAGCTCCAGGAGGTGCTACAAGCTAGGGTTGTTGAAAGAGTAGAGGTTAATAAGCTAGCTCACTTTGAATCCGGTGAGAATGCAGGAAAACTACTAGCATGGAAATGCAAGCGTGATCTAGTGAGGAATTACATCAAGGAGGTAGTGATAAATCAATTAGATGAGAGATCATCAAGTAGTAAGGAAATGGAGGTTGCCTTTCAATCTTTCTTTTCTGATTTATATAAAGAGGAGGTTGAGGTAAAAGAGTAGGATATGGGAAAATGGTTGGCGAATGAAATACTCCCATCTATCTCACAAGAAGAGCAGATTCTTTTGAATAGTCCAATCTCTGTTGGGGAAATTAGGAAGGTGTTAATTGGTAGTAAGGATGGCAAGGCACCCGGGCCAGATGGTATCTCTATGGAACTTTATAAGGCATTGGCTGAGCTAATAATTTCAGTTTTGGTAGAATTATTTGCAGAGATTTTTTAAGATAGGGCCCCTCTTCTGGGTTCGTGGAATGAGGCTATGATAGCGGTAATTTTGAAACCAGGTAAGAGCCCGCTGAAGTGTGAGTCATATAGGCCTATCTCTTTACTGAATTGTAATTATAAAATATTCGCTAAAATACTTGCAGATAGACTCAGCAGAGTGGTGGGTCAGTTAATTCATTCAGACCAGAAATGGTTTATTAAGGGTAGACTTTTACATGAATTGACATATAACTTGGTGGGGGCCATAGATATGGCTACATCTTTTGAAATGCCTCTGGATGTAATTACACTTGATGCAATGAAGGCCTTTAATAGAGTGAACTGGAAATATTTAGCTTACATTTTGAGATCAGTCGGTTTAGGAGAAAACTTGTGTAGAACAATAGTTCTTACATATAAAGATCATATTGCAAGAGTTCTAGTAAATGGCAACCTTACAGAGCCTTTGAAAATAACGAGGGGCACCAGGCTGGGCTGCCCTCTTTCTCCTGTATTTTTTGATCTGTATATAGAGCCATTAGCAAGTAAAATAAGGGGGAATTTGGCTACTGTACCATTTATTTGTAATAGTTGGGTGAAAAAGGTGGCCCTGTATGCTGACGATCTCTTAGTATATACGACTGATTTACCATCAGCTTTGCCTATGCTGTTGACCCTAGCTAAAGACTTTGGCAGAGTGTCTGGGTATTGGGTGAATACTGAAAAAACTGAGGTTATGGCTTGGAATCATAAGTTGGAGGGACAAGTACAACTGAAGAGGGAAATTAGAAATCTAGGGATCTCGTTCACACAAGAAATTTACCATCTTTAAATGAGGAACTTAAAGCCGGTGGTAGAGGAAGGGTGTAGATCTTTACAAAGATGGATGTATATTCCCCTGACAATAGTGGGCAGGGTTAATTTGGTAAAGATGATGATCTTGCCCAAAGTAAATTTTTTGTATAGTTCTATACCTCTTTTAATGTATAAACACTATTTAGGGAAGCTTCAAATAGGGCTATTACCTCTTTCATTTGGGCCTCAAAAGGCCCCAGGATTTCAAGCAAAAAATTGAGAAGAAGGAAAGAAAAAGGGGGATTAGCACTTCCGGATTTAAAATATTGTGCTTGCGCATTCCAATTGAACTCCTCAAAAATGCAGTTCTCTGCTCCTGATTCTTTGGCCATTGGAGAGATGTTTAAAGCTATCGTAGTGACTGTCAATGGAGCCTCTAAGGGATTTCTTTACAAATTTGGAGGCCCAACATTTTTCAAAAAACTAAAAATTTAAAAACGTTTGCGACCTTGCGGCAAGTTGGTATCATTTGAGGTCTGCGACAGGAGTTAGTTATTATAGCCTCTATGCCCCGATTTGGGACTCACCAGGTACTCCTGAATGCCTAAAGGATGTTTTAGCGCTGCTGATGAAGAAGGTGGGTATAGCGGCCTGGGGTGATCTAATTAGTGAAGAGGATTTAATCTCGCTGGAAGAACTTGATGTCAAGCTGGGGGGAGCCTTTTCTAGATTGAAATATGCCCAAATAAAAGATTGGTTATTGAAATTTCGAGTAAAATTTGGGCTGCAGGCTTTTTGGAGGAGTGTGTGCTAGCAGAGCCCCCCAGACTTAAGCAGGTTTCAAGTTGGTATTGGGAGATTTTAGAAGGGTTGGATGGTGAATTTATACTGCCCGTTTCTCTTTGGGGGAAGGCTATGCCAATAGAGAAGGTAGTACAGTGGTGGGAATCATCTATGCTATCTCTGTTCAAGATAGTAAAGCCGACGTCTCTGCGGAAGAACCATCTGTTCACTATACATAAAACCTACTTATCCCCAGGAAGACTCTCTAAAATAGAGAATAACAAGGCAATCAACCATCCTAAATGTGATTTACAGTATACCCCAGATATACATATGTTTTACGAGTGCCCAGCGGTAGCGTTCCTCTGGAAAGAACTGTGTAACTTTCTCTCTAGTATGTTGGGACGAGAAATTTGGGCAACTCTTCCTTTGATTATTTTCGGGCATGTACAAGGGGAAGGTGGTAAAAGGCATAAAGGACATAAAGCTCATAAGAACTTGATTTTCTACTCCATTCTGGTGGCTAGGAGGGAAATATGTCGAAATTGGATGGTGAATGTCCCCCCTCTTCTTATGGATTGGCTTCAGGCTCTCTCCTATGTTGCAAGAATGGATTTGGAGGTGGGAGGTTTAAGTAAGAGGAAAGAGGAAATGTGGGCTCCTTTGATTAACTGGGAAAGAGTTCAAGCAAGGCTACAATGGTATAGGAAGGGTATAAATTGAGGGCTTGCAGATCAATGTCCAATGATTATTTTTCCTCTCCCCCATCCCTCGTTAGTCTGGTTGGTATGATTATTTTATTTACCGCTGGATGTCTACATGAGAGGAAATGGGGACTCCTCGGCATGATCAGCTTCACTCTTGAGAGGGTGCAAAGAGCAACTATGGGACTGATTTAGGAGTTTTGTGAGGTGTATGAGGATAAGAAGAAAAAAAAATCAAAAAGTCAATTCTTCTTTCAACACTTCAGTTTCGAATCTAGGAACCCTTTTTCCTTTGTCAAAATCAATTAGCAGCTTGTCATTTCTGGTTTTCAACGTCAAATCAGGATATCAATGTCTTTTCCAGTTTATTTTCTCAAAATATTTTCAGATTGTTTGAACAATTCAGCTCCTTGATCACCCTCAGGTTACATCAAAATATTGATTCTGAACTTCCCTATCAAAACAAAAATACATAAACTTGTGCTGACATTCATTAGTAGTTGCATACGCCCATTCAGGACCTGCGTATCTTCAACTTTCTATTCTCTTCCTCTTCAATTTCCGATCACCACTCAGCTCTCCTTCACTCAATTCTACCTTTCTCGTAGTATCTACTTCTTCCTCTATTGTTTCATTTATAACCACTTCCTTTCTTTTCTCTACTTGCGATTCAGGCCAATTATCTTCTTTTTTCGATCCGTCTGTCAATATTCTCTTCAGGATTGGACTCTTTTCCTTTTCCTTCTCTGTGGTGTTTTCTCTTGATGGACCTGCAACAGACTCAGGAGGAGTCAGATCACCTTGACTTTGATCCGTCTCAACTCCTTCCCCTTCTTGGCCTGGCACTTGCTCTGTTTCCTTCTCAGCACTGTCTGCTTCTGGGAGAACCCCTTCTGAGCTAGTATCAGTTGAGATTGATTCTCCCACACCCTCCAGTAATTCTTCACTTTCGTCTCTTACATGGGTGATTGAACCATCTTCCACAAGCTTTTGTTCGATTTCAGGCTCTCTTTGTTCATTTCTGGTTCAGGTGTTGCAACCTGTTTCGCAGTTGTTGGTGCTCTCAACAACGCTTCTTCATGATCCAGTGGGCATGCCACTTCATGTGGCTCGCGTGAATCCAGTTCGAGAGTCCTGCACACTTCACAGCTGTCGTAGTTGTCAAAATCACCTGGTAAGGCCCTCTCCAACGTGGCTCCAAACACGTCTTGCAAACATGTTTTCAGACAATGACCCAGTCACCGGTTCTCAGGTTGTGCGTTGAATTGTGAATTGGTGGCAGTGTGGTGGCCTCCACCTGCTGAGAGAAAGAGCAAACCACATCAGCCAGACCCTTGCAGTAGTCCAACACCATATCATCTGTAATATTCACAAGTGCATTTGCTGGAACTGCTGGCAATCTCATCACTCTACCCCTAAGGATCTCGTCGGGCGACAGTCCTGTCTTCCTGTCAGGGGTGTTTCTCATTGACATCAATACGAAAGGCAATGCATCTAGCCATTTCAGATTCGTAGCTGCACACATCTTGGCAGTTCTTGATTTCAAAGTACCATTCATCTGTTCACCCAGTCCTGATCCTTCAGGGCGGTAACTACACTGCAACTTCTGCTGAATGTTTAGTGCTGCACACAAAAGTTTGATCACCTCATAATTGAAGTGCGTTCCCCTATCTGATTCTAAAGAGATCGGAAAACCGAAACGTGGTATCAATTCTCTAAGCAACAGTTTCACTACTGTGAGACTATTGTTCCTTCTTGTGGGGTACGATTCAATCCAGTGACTAAAAATGCACACAATCACCAACACATATTTCAAACCTCCACATGCAGGCATGTCACTGAAATCCAATTGCATTCTGCTGAATGGACCTCCTGCTCTTCCAATGTGGCTCAAATTCACCACTGACCTCTTACCCGCATTTAATTGCTGACAAATAACTCAGTGATAGCATACTGCTTCTGCTGCCTGCCTAAACTTAGGGTTAAACCAATCAATTTTGAACAAACAAACCAAGGCATCCCTCCCAATGTGTGCTTGACCATGATAGTATCTCGCCATTTGTGACAGCAAAACATTTGGCAAAACTATTTGACCCTCTTCTGATACCCAAAGCTCATCCTGTCTCTGGACAAATTTCGTCTTTAACCACAATCTTTTCTCTTCCTTGTCAACATTGCTTTGGAAGGTTTTCAATTCTTCCATTGTGTCAATCACCCTTAATGCAAACCGTGTACATGTAGTGTCTTCCTCAGACATCAATTCCCACTTGTCCTTGAATGATATACAGTTCAATGCGTAAAACCATGCGACTTGATCTGCATATCCATTTCCCAGTGACATATTGGCACTCATTACAACCATGGTGGTAAATGCCGCCTACCGCTGTGCTGACAGCCGCCAACATACTGGGACAGCAGCGGTATACCGCTACAGGTATTATAACCTACACAGAGAAATCCGCCACTATACAGACACCCACACAAGTCCACCAGACCAAAGGTCAGTGATAAATTGGCAGTACCAAAACCCACATGGCTATGCCAACAGGAAAATGCCCACAATATCAGGACCCATGAATCACTGCAGCGGTCTTTCAACTGCAGTAAACCATAGGCGGTACACACCGCCGCACTCAAAATACACACACACTTACAAAACACCATCACATTGGACAATTCAAACTACACACACCTGACACACATACACACACCCACACACCCAATCCAATATAAAACACCCACCCACATTACCCACAACCCTTTCAATGAAAAGAAAAGATTGCCCAAAGGAGAGAGACACAAGCCAGGAGCACCCACTCAATCTGAGCCACAGAACACCATCACCCATACACCATCCACGCACCTCAAACCACACACCCCAACACATCACCCCACACATCCTCACACATACCACTCACACCACATCCATGGCACCCCAGGTTTTCAGATAAGGAGCTAAGGGTCATGGTGGAGGAAATCATCCGGGTAAAGCCACAGCAATTCGAATCACAGGTGCAGCCGACGTCCATTGCTAGGAAGATGGCGCTATGGCGGAGAATAGTGGAGAGGGTCAATGCCGTGGGACAGCACCCCAGAACAAGGGATGACATCAGGAAAAGGTGGAACGACCTACGGGGGAAGGTGCGTTTCGTGGTTGCAAGACACCAGGTAGCTGCACAGAGGACTGGCGGTGGACCCTCACAACTAACAACATGGGAGGAGCAAGTCTTGGCGATCATGCATTCTGAGGGCCTGGCAGGAGTAGCAGGAGGACTGGACTCTGGTAAGTCAAATCTTCACTACTTTACCCCCCACCCTACCTGCATGACATCACAAACTCCGACCCCTACCCACACCCCATCACCACACCACCTCACACATATCCCACTATCACAACCCACCCATCCCAATACCAAGCCCTGCATACCACAACAATCCATGGACCCCATCACAGACCTGCATGGACACCCATCACCACAGCATGCTCAATAGAGAGAATCACCTAGCCCACAAACTCACCACGCACACAGGGCAAAGCTGACAGGGCAATCACAACCATACAGGGAAACACACCCATGCACAAAATGGCACACGCAGATACAATAACACTGCATTTGCATCCCCAGAGGACCCCTACTCAACGTCACCGGAGAGGAGTTGCCAGCAACATCCAGTCCCCCCCTAGAAGAGGCCCACATTGATGACAGAAGCTCTGCACGCCTGGATCGTGATGACCAACCTGGCCCATCAGGGACCTCTGGACAGTCAGTTACCCTGTCACAGTCCCATACCACCACAGAGCCTCCCCCCTCAGGAAACACCACCACAGCACCCACCCAGCAGGCCCATGCCACTGTCCCCAGGACACGTCAATCAGCAGTGTGTCCACCACTACAGGGACCCCAGGCAACCCCACAAACCCAGGACGATCAGGGACCTAGGGTCAGTGGCAGTGGGCACATGGTTCAGGGGACAGAGGCACAGGACAACAGGGAAGCTGGGAGGACTGCTTCGCGACAGGGAGAGGACAGGCCCAGGGAACCCACTCTCAAGGAGGCACTCACCAATATCCTGGGAGCATACCACCATTCCCAGGAGACAATGGGCCAGATACTGGCCAAGTTCCAGAAGAAGGGACAGTACCTGGGGAGTACCTGGGGATCAGGGAGGACCTCAAACACATCTACACCATCCTGGTCACCATTGCAGGGGTGCTGGCTGACATGGCCAACACCTTGAGGGATGCAGTGGCACACCAATGAGCACCTGACACTAGCCACACCGAAGAACAGCCCTCCACCTCTGCTGGCGCTAGTGGACAGGAGGCCTCACCACAGGGACAACAGGCCACCAGCACCCCACCCTCTGCAGAAGTAGAACCACCCTGCAAACGGACCCTGCGATCCAGGCAGAAGCCAAAGAACATCGCCAAGACCCCTGCCAGGCAATAAGACTCTCCTGATTGTCACCCTTCTGTCCCACTCTGTCACCCTGTCCACCTTGCCATTATTGCCCTTCCTATGCCCATTGGACAATGCACCTGTGATACCAAGGGACTGGACTCTAACTGGACATTCCTCCACCATCACCCCAGCCCACTGCACATCCCCCTCTACTTATGAGCACTTAAATAAACACCCTTGGAACAAATACAAATCCGGAGTCTTTCAAATGATGGAAATATGTATTAGTACAACATTAAAAAAACATTGCAAGTCATATGTACAGTTATATGTACATTGGTATGACCTTTAGTGGGCAGCAGTAAACATACCAGGAGCCAGAGTGGGCCACAGAGATCTGAAAATAGCGATGCCAAAGGGTACAGTAAGTGACCATAGACATAGGGAAATCAGGCTGCCATGTACAATGTCAAACAGAAAACTGAAAAGTAAAGTGGAGTTACAGTGTCTTACCTGTGTGTCACTGGAAGAACTGCTGTATGATATTACTTCTGTTGTCTGCATCTTCTTCCTCTTCCTCCTCTTCCTCGCTGTCCACAGGCTCCACCACAGCCACAAGACCATCTCCAGCATCATCCGCCTGCAGAAAACGATGATCTGGCACACCTTCTTGGGTGAGTAGTACAGGGATCCAACTGTCAGATGGAGGAACCGGAACCTGGCCTTCAGGAGGCCAAAGGTCCGCTCAGTAATCCTCCTTGTTCGCCCATGTGTCTCATTTTAACGTTCCTCTGCCCTTTTCCTGGCATTCCTCACTGGGGTCAGTAGCCATGAGAGGTGAGGTAACCAGAGTCACCTGAAAACATCGAGGGACAACTGTTCGACACACTCTAACCCTTAGGGACAACCCCATACCCAGACACCAACATATACTGGGTGGGGACCTTGGGCCCACACCTATTAGCCACACCCGGTGCCTCTGGAGTTGGCCCATCACATATGGGATGCTGCTATTCCTCAAGATAATTGCATCATGCACAGAGTCAGAGTACTTGCCATTCACATGGGAGATGTACTGGTCCGCCAAACACGCATCTGCACATTTATAGATTGATAGCTTGTTCTATTCTTGAACACTTGTTCATTTCTCCAGGAGGGGGCAATTGCTACATGTGTACCATCAATGGCACCAATGATTTTGGGATATGCCCAGGGCATAAAAGTCAGCTTGCACTGTGGCCAAATCCTCCACCTGTGGGAATACAATGTAGCCACGCATGTGTTTAAACAGGGCAAACAACACTCTGGTCAACACGTTGGAGAACATTGGCTGAGACATCCCTGATGCCATGTCCACTGTTGTTTGGAAGGAACCACTTGCCAGGAAATGGAGCACTGACAGGACCTGCACTAGAGGGGGGATACCTGTGGGCTGGCAGATAGCTGACATCAGGTATGGCTCCAATTGGCACACAGTTCTTGGATTGTGGCCCGATCTAGTCTGTATGTTAGTATAATGTGTCTGTCCTCCATTATCGCAATGTCCACCAGGGGTCTGTACACTGGAGGATGTCTCCATCTCATATTCATCCTCAGCGGTTGAAGCCTATGGAGGAAAAAGGTGAGCAGAGGGTCATAATCACACATCTATTGCAATAATGATGCATTTCTACATTTGCAGAACCAGTATGTGAATCCGAGAGTCAGTTGCTGTGCCAATGTCTGCTGTGACGCAGATAGGTGCCATGGCCTGTGCCCCCCTGAAATGGCAGCTTCCTGACCTGTGAGGAGGGACAAGTGGAAATGAGGTAATTCTGCTGGCGTTGTGTGCTGTTGCGGTAGGCGGTTGACGACCGCCACGCAACTTCACATTGGTAATCATTGGGCTCTATGGGTTCCAGGAGCCAATGGAGATGTACGCCGGCAGTGACGGTACGCACTGCCGCGGACCTGACAGTCATTTTCTATCCACTCACTTGCTACCTGACCTTCAACAGGAGAGGACCTACACTGCAAGTGCTGCTGTGTCTGGAAGCGACAATGGCTCATGTGTCTGGGGAAAGGGCCCCTGCCTTCACTGCGGAGGAGTTGGAGAGACTGGTGGATGGGGTCCTACCCTAGTACACGTTACTCTATGGTGCTCCAGACAAACAGGTGAGTACAATGTGAGCATGATGCGTGGGCAATGAATGTATGGAGTGTTGTGTGTGTAAACCACATGTGGGGGGGGGCTGAGGCATCCTGGCCAGAGTGCTGCATGTATGGTGGTCAATGTATGTGTGTCAGGGGATGGGAGGGATATGGTGGGCCATGAGTGTGACGGTCCGGACGATTAACTAATTCCCTTTTATGCTGTCTTTTTCCTGCAGGTCAGCGCCCATCAGAAAAAGGGTATTTGGCATGCTATCGCCAAGGAGGTGTGGACCCTGGGGGTCTTTGACAGGCGAAGCACCCACTGCTGCAAATGGTGGGAGAACCTGCGCCGCTGGGCAAGGAAGATGGCGGAGGCCCAGCTGGGGCTGGTCTTTCAACGAGGAAGAGGTGCCCATCGTATCCTGACCCCCCTGATGTTCCACATCCTGGCAGTGGCCTATCCGGAGTTGGATGTGTGCTTGAGGGCGTCACAGCAGCCACAAGGGGGTGAGTAAAAATTCTGATTCATTACTTTGCACGTGTTACTGTTTGACCTGGGTGAGGATGTAGACTGTGGGTGCCCCTAGGCCAGGGCGAACATGGCAGGGTAGGTCCCTTGTTGGGCAGCCTCTGAAGCACTCCAAACCCAATAGTGTTAGTGGGCATCTACTACTGATCAGGGCCCTGTTTGTGTCAGGTGTACAGCTGATGGTGTTAGGCATTGTACCCCATGGGCTGGTGACTAGCATTGTAACTGGTAGTGCATGGAATAGTGCATAGGGCTGTTCCCTGTGAGTTGTGTGCGCCAACGGTAGTGTTGTTGCCGGTATTGACCAAGTGTATCCTCTGTTTCTCCCTCCTTTTTTGTTTTGTCACCCTGTCCTTGTGTGCATTAGCATCATCTGGTAGAGAAGCAGAGGCACCGGCGACGGAGGGAGCTGCATCCCACATGGGCCTGGAGGCCGAATCCACCGACAGTGAAGGGCACCAGTGGGATGGAGGGCGAGGGGAGCACCACAACGGAGACTGGAGGGGACACTACAGACAGTGACTCTTCCTCCGATGGAAGCTCCCTGGCGGTGTCGGACACATCTGTGCCCACCCCCACAACAGGCACAGCCGCCACCCCCCCTACCAGCACCGCCCTCCCAGCAGCCCCTCAGCATGATTCCCGTGCCCTCTCACCCAGGAGGTTGGGCATCTCCTTCGCCCCAGGCATCTCAGACCCTGCCCCAGCCAGCCCTGCTGCCCTCAGTGAGGAGGCTATTGACCTCCTGAGATCCCTCACTATTGGGCAGTCAACCATTCTGAAGCACATCCAGGGTGTTGAGAGGCATTTGCAACAAACAAATACATACGTGGAGGGCATTCACTCTGGGGTGGCGGCCCAACAGAGAGCATTTCAGGCTCTGGCCTCCGCACTGATGGCAGCCATTGTCCCTGTCTCCTGCCTCCCCCCTCCAACTTCCTCTACTCAGTCCCAATCCCCTCAACCCCAACCTATCCCAAGCACACCTTCAAACCAGCATTCACCCAAATCAACACACAGAAGTGGCTCAGGCAAACACAAGCACTACACTTCATCTCACAGGCACTCATACAAGCACCATCCCCATGCAGACACACCAACATCCACTGCCTCCACTGTGTACCCTTCCTCGTCATCCACCTCCCTCCCATTAGCATCTCCACTCATACCTGCATGCACTACATCTTCATCCACTACCTCCATCACCAACACGCCCATCACTACACATCCCTCACTGGCAGTCACCACCCCCACATCCATGCACATGTCCCCTGTTTCCTCTCTCACTGTGTCTGTGACCCATCCTCCCACAGTACACAAACACAAGCCCCCCTGCCCATCAGCCATCCACCTCACAACAGCATCCAGCCCATGCACCTGCACCCAAACTCAGCAGACAGACACCTCCTACAACCACTCTCTCTTCCTCCACTCCCAGACCTTCTCCCTCTTCCCGCCCCAGTGTCCCTAAGAAGCTTTTCCTGGCAAACATTGACCTCTTCCATCCCCCTCCACCCCAGTCCTTCCCCTCGGGCCAGGGTAACCAAAACCCAGCCCAGCACCTCAGCCACCAAGTCCACGTCCGCTGTAGTTCCTGCAGCTATCAGAGGCTCAAAGGGGGCACCCGTCAGCCCAGCCAGTGTGCAACCAACCCCTGCCAAGGCAAAAAACATTCCACCACCTGGTAAGGTGAAGAAGGGGACAGCATCCAGCAAGGGGAAGTAGCGACAACCACCCAGCAAGGCCACCTCAAAGACTCCAGCTGCCAGACCTAAGGTCACATGACCATCTGCCATGGTGAGGAAGGGGTACAAAACACCAGGCAAGGCACTTCAGCCGTCCAAGGCTGCAGGTGAAGGCCTGGTGGCTACCAGCACAACCTCCAGCACCGCCACCTGCACCGCGGGCAGCACCACCTGCAAGCACCGCCGTCAGCCCCACCGCAAGCACCGCCACCTGCACCGCTGACAGTAGAACCACTGCCAGCAGCAGCAGCCCCAGTGGGCAGCCGTCCGAGGCTGGAGGAGAGGGGCTGGAGCCTCCCTCCACCACTGGCAGCACCCCCACCAGCACTACCACCACTGTGCAGCCATAGCCGCCACCGGATGGTCTCTAGCCCTGCCTCCATGACTATCATGCATCCTGGTCACTGCAAATCTTGTGGCTCAGACACCCAGGTAAGGGACTGTGAACTGCCACACCCCAAGTGTTGCAGCACTGGGCACAGAGCCCCCTCCAGAACCAGTGGAAGAAGGCATCCACTCACCCTATCCTTGGCCGGATGAAGCACACTGGGCCCAAAGTCCTCTACAGAACCAGTGGAGATATGCATCCACTCACCCTATCCTTGGCAGGATGAAGCACACTGTGCACAAAGCCCTCTCCAGAACCAATGGAGAAATGCATCCACTTGACAGGCTGTTGCTTTGCACTCCCCAGGAGCAAGCAGTGGGCAAACCACCCACTGGAGAGATTGTGGCTTTGCACTCCCCAGGGCCAAGCAGTGGGCAAACGACCCACTAGAGAGACTGTGGCTTTGCACTCCCCAGGACCAAGCAGTGGGCAAAGCACCCACTAGGGAGACTATGGCTTTTCACTCCCCAGGACCAAGCAGTGGGCAAACCACCCACTAGAGAGACTGTGGCTTTGCACTCCCCAGGACCAAGCAGGGGGCAAACCAACCACTTGAGAGAATTGAGAGACTGTGGCCTTGCACTCCCCAGGACCAAACAGTGGGCAATCCACCCACTTGAGAGACTTGAGAGACTGTGGCCTTGCACTCCCCAGGACATCACTGTGGGCATGGAGCCCCTTCCAGGAGCAGTGGCGTTATCCCATCTTCTAGCTGAGGTGCCCCCCGTCCCCCTGAGGTGCCTGTGTGTTTCCGACCTGATGCCCCTGCAGTGTTCTCTCCATATTGAGGCAGGAGTCAAGTGTGGGCTTGGCCTATGTGTTTTGGCCCAGTGGCCCACGGACATTTTGAGTGGACAATGTACCGCCTTATGTATATATTGTATATTTTTGTAAATACTGTTTTTCAAATAATAACATATACCTGACTATTTCTAATATAACACTAATTTGACTCAATTCCTTTTGTCCTTGCGTTCTTCCAGAGGGTTACGGAGTGTAAATGTAATGTTGATGCATGTGTTTGTGTTTATGGTGTTGGGGTGGGGGTGTTGCTTGTTGCGTGTGTGTGTCACTCTCTTTTTCCTCCACCCTCCCCTGTGTGCTAGCTGCAGTACTCACCGTGGTCGCCGCTGCCGCCGTTCGTTCTCCTGGTAGATGAGAAGTTACACCAGCATGGGCAGGACGTACAGCTCGGGCTCCATGGCATCCTGGTTCTTCGTTGAGTGTCGAGAGGTGAGTGGTTTCCCTTCCAAGTACTGTTTCCGTTGTGCTTTTGATGGCGTTGGTACCACCCCAGAAAAGCTGATGGATGGATGGGTTATAATGGGGTGGGTGGTACATTATCTTCCGCCTGTCTGTTGGCAGTTACCGCCATGGCGCTCAGAGTGTTCAAGTGGCTGTTTGTGTTGGCGGTTTCCGCCGTGGTCATGATTCAATTTTTTTTTTTGCCGCCGGCCTGTTGGCGGTATCACCGCCACTTTAACACTGACTGTCAGGGTTGTAATGAGGGCCATAGTCCTGTGATTTTAGATGTGCACTGCATTTCACCATGGCAATTTCTTCTGGCAACTGTATTGCATACAGAAATTCCTTTATTCTGTCACCATTCCTTGCTGGTGAAGCAGTAGAGTTCAGAAAACCTCTTTGGGACCACAATTAACCAAAATCATGAACAATTCCAAAACCATATTGGCTATCTGCATAGATAGTGACTATCAGTCTAGCAGACACATGGCATGCCCTAGTAAGAGCAACCAAATCTGCTACTTGTGTGGAATATACTCCTTGAAGCCAGGAAGCTTCTAAACTACCTGTAATTGTGCACACAGCATATCCTGCTCTCAGTGTTCCTGTACCACCTCTGATACACGAACCATCAACAAAGACAATTTGATCATTTTCTTCTAATCGTATATCTCTGATATCTGGTCTTGGTTTTGTCCACAACTCTATTACTTCAAGACAATCATGCTCATTGTCTTCCTATTTTTCAATTTCGACAGTATAACTTGGAAGTAATGTTGCCGGGTTCAGCACTGTAAATCTTTTCAATGTTACATTTGGAGCAACTAAAATTCTCGTCTCATATCTTCTCAGTCTGGCAACAGTCAAATATTGTGTTTTCGTCCTTGTCAGTAAAATCTCAACTGCGTGAGGTACCATTACTGTCAGAGGGTATCCCATCACTACTCACGCACATTGTGAAAGGCTTTGACCAACTGTGGCTACTGCACGCAAACAACCCGGTAAGGCTGCTGTAACTGGGTCTAAGGTAGCTGAAAAATGGGCTACTGGGCGATAAGCACCTCCATGGACCTGTGTCAAGACAGACAAAGAACAAGCATCACGTTCATGATAAAACAATGTGAATGGCTTTGTGTAATTAGGCATTCCCAATGATGGAGCTCTGCACAAACTCTCTCTCAACTCAGTAAACGCTTTCATCTGGTCCTGGTCTAATATAATAGGATCAGTAACATCCTTATGTGTCAGCTGCAGCAATGGCTTTGCAATCTCAGCAACATTTGGAATCCACTGACATCAATAACCTACCATTTTCAGAAACATTCTGACATCTCTCTATGATGTCGGGGGACTTCTTTGCAATATCATTGTAATCCTTTCTCTGGAAATCCTCCTTGACCCTTTCTCAATTTGGTGTCCTAGATATTTTACTGACGTCTGACAATACAGCAACTTTAAAGGTGGCACCTTATGTCCAAACATTCCCAAATGATTCAATAGGGCAATTGAGTCGTACTTACACTCGTATTGTACCAAAGTCGATTGGTACGGCAATGCCAATGGCTCCGAGTTCTTTATCAAAATCTGATTAAACAAAGACGGAGACTCTGTGCACCCTTGAGGAAGCCTGCACCAGCTGTAAACTCTGTCTAGGAATTTGAAACTAAAGAAAAAACTGTCTATCCTCATGGAGAGGCACAGCAAAGAAAATCTTGTGACAAATCAACTACTGTGAACCATTCTGCATCACATGGAATCTGAAACATTATTACTGCTGGATTTGGCACGACGGGACATCATTTGACTACCAAGTCATTCACTTTTCACAAATCCTGTACAATTCACACCTTCCCACATGGTTTCTTCAAACCCATTATTGGTGAATTACATGGACTACTCAGCACTTCTTTCAAAACCCCTTGTTTCAGAAAATCTCCAATTATTTCTGCCACCTTCATTAAAACATCGTGTGACATGTTGTACCGTTGAAGCTGCGGAAACACTACATTCAGTTTCAAAGTAACATTAATCGGCTCTACTCCCTTGATCAGACCCACTTCTTTACCTGTACTGTTCCCTGCAAATCTGCATGACGCTCTTTCACTGTAAACATCGGAAAAAACTCAATCAATGGGTATTCCTCATTAGAAGTTTCATTCTCAATTTCTGGAGTTAGTTCTTCCTCATCATCACTATTCATCTGAATCTCTATTCCAGCAGTTGAACAAGTAATCGAACATTTGGGGGGTGATTCTAACCCTGGCGGGCGGTGTTAAAGCGGCGGCCAACCCGCCAACAGGCTGGCGGTAAAAAATATGGGATTCTGACCCTGGCGGGAACCGCCAACACAGACAGCCACCTTAACACTCCGACCGCCACGGCGGTACAAACAAACAGCGCGGCGGTCACCGCCAACAGACAGGCGGCAGACAATGTACCGCCCACACTATTCCAACTCACCAATCCGCCACCTTTTCCGGGGCGGGAGCACCGCCGATAAAAACACGGCGGAAACAGACTACGGACGGGAAAACGCTCACCACTAATTAAACATCCTACCTGCTCTCGTCTACCTTCTCATCTACCACGAGTACGAAGTCCGGCGCAGACGACAACGGTGAGTACTGCACCTACGACACACGGGAGGGGGAGGACGAAAGGTTACGGGCACACACATATGCGACCCCCCCCCCCAACTATGTACTCACCAATGCAGCGCACCAAGTCACAGTGACACCACCCAAACACCCCTGAAAAATGCTAGGACATAATCATATTTGGAATAAATATTTATGTACCAAAAAGCTCCAGAAAATTAGCGTACAACCATGAAAGATATCCACAACAAAACTAATGACACACACATCAGTGTATAACTGAAGTACCAAGTCGTGCACAACCTACGATTTCAGCATGTCCGTGGGCCAAAGTCTTGAGAAACAAGGGCAAAGCCCACACAGGAGACCTGAGTCCTTTGGAGAGAACACTGCAGGGGCATCAGATGTAAAAACTACAGGCACCTCAGGGGGAAGGGAAGGGGGGGCACCACAGCCACATGAGTCCACGACGCCAGATCCACGAGGAGCCACCATGCCCACGGGACCATCCTGGGGAGTGCAAAGCCACAGTCTCTCAATGTCTCTACAGTGGGTGGGCTGCCCACTGGACCATCCTGGGGAGTGCAAAGCCACAGTCTCTCAATGTCTGTACAGTGGGTGGGCTGCCCACTGGACCATCCTGGGGAGTGCAAAGTCACAGTCTCTCAATGTCTCTACAGTGGGTGGGCTGCCCACTGGACCATCCTGGGGAGTGCAAAGCCACAGTCTCTCAATGTCTCTACAGTGGGTGGGCTGCCCACTGGACCATCCTGGGGAGTGCAAAGCCACAGTCTCTCAAGTCTCTGCAGTGGGTGGATTGCCCACTGGACCATCCTGGGGAGTGCAAAGCCACAGTCTCTCAATGTCTCTACAGTGGGTGGGCTGCCCACTGGACCATCCTGGGGAGTGCAAAGCCACAGTCTCTCAAGTCTCTGCAGTGGGTGGATTGCCCACTGTTAAATCCTGGGGAGTGCAAAGCCACAGTCTCTCAATGTCTCTACAGTGGGTGGGCTGCCCACTGGACCATCCTGGGGAGTGCAAAGCCACAGTCCATCAGGTGGATGACAGTCTCCACTGGTCAAGGAGGAGGCATGGTGGGCACAGTGAACCATAAACGGTGCTTGAGACGGCGGGGCCCAGCGGAGCGGTGCTTGAGAGGAAGGGCCCAGCGGAGCGGTGCTTGAGAAGAAGGGCCCAGCGGAGCGGTGCTTGAGAAGAAGGGCCCAGCTGAGCGGTGATTGAAACGGCGGGGCCCAGCGGAGCGGTGCTTGAGAGGAAGGGCCCAGCGGAGCGGTGCTTGAGAAGAAGGGCCCAGCGGAGCGGTGCTTGAGAAGAAGGGCCCAGCGGAGCGGTGCTTGAGACGGCGGGGCCCAGCGGAGCGGTGCTTGAGAAGAAGGGCCCAGCGGAGCGGTGCTTGAGAAGAAGGGCCCAGCGGAGCGGTGCTTGAGAAGAAGGGCCCAGCGGAGCGGTGCTTGAGACGGCGGGGCCCAGCGGAGCGGTGCTTGAGAAGAAGGGCCCAGCGGAGCGGTGCTTGAGAAGAAGGGCCCAGCGGAGCGGTGCTTGAGAAGAAGGGCCCAGCGGAGCGGTGCTTGAGACGGCGGGGCCCAGCGGAGCGGTGCTTGAGAAGAAGGGCCCAGCGGAGCGGTGCTTGAGAAGAAGGGCCCAGCGGAGCGGTGCTTGAGAAGAAGGGCCCAGCGGAGCGGTGCTTGACACGGCGGGGCCCAGCGGAGCGGTGCTTGACAGGAAGGGCCCAGCGGAGCGGTGCTTGAGAAGAAGGGCCCAGTGGAGCGGTGCTTGAGACGGCGGGGCCCAGCGGAGCGGTGCTTGACAGGAAGGGCCCAGCGGAGCGGTGCTTGAGACGGCGGGGCCCAGCGGAGCGGTGCTTGAGAGGAAGGGCCCAGCGGAGCGGTGCTTGAGAAGAAGGGCCCAGCGGAGCGGTGCTTGAGAAGAAGGGCCCAGCGGAGCGGTGCTTGAGACGGCGGGGCCCAGCGGAGCGGTGCTTGAGAGGAAGGGCCCAGCGGAGCGGTGCTTGAGAAGAAGGGCCCAGCGGAGCGGTGCTTGAGAAGAAGGGCCCAGCGGAGCGGTGCTTGAGAAGAAGGGCCCAGCGGAGCGGTGCTTGAGACGGCGGGGCCCAGCGGAGCGGTGCTTGAGACGGCAGGGCCCAGCGGAGCGGTGCTTGAGAAGAAGGGCCCAGCGGAGCGGTGCTTGAGAAGAAGGGCCCAGCGGAGCGGTGCTTGAGAAGAAGGGCCCAGCGGAGCGGTGCTTGAGACGGCGGGTCCCAGCGGAGCGGTGCTTGAGAAGAAGGGCCCAGCGGAGCGGTGCTTGAGAAGAAGGGCCCAGCGGAGCGGTGCTTGAGAAGAAGGGCCCAGCGGAGCGGTGCTTGAGACGGCGGGGCCCAGCGGAGCGGTGCTTGAGAAGAAGGGCCCAGCGGAGCGGTGCTTGAGAAGAAGGGCCCAGCGGAGCGGTGCTTGAGAAGAAGGGCCCAGCGGAGCGGTGCTTGACACGGCGGGGCCCAGCGGAGCGGTGCTTGACAGGAAGGGCCCAGCGGAGCGGTGCTTGAGAAGAAGGGCCCAGCGGAGCGGTGCTTGAGACGGCGGGGCCCAGCGGAGCAGTGCTTGACAGGAAGGGCCCAGCGGAGCGGTGCTTGAGACGGCGGGGCCCTGTTCAGCGGTGCTCTTCTGCACGGCGGGCCCTGTTCAGCGGTGCTCTTCTGCACCGCGGGCCCTGTTCAGCGGTGCTCTTCTCCACGGCGGGCCCTGTTCAGCGGTGCTCTTCTGCACCGCGGGCCCTGTTCAGCGGTGCTCTTCTGCACCGCGGGCCCTGTTCAGCGGTGCTCTTCTCCACGGCGGGCCCTGTTCAGCGGTGCCTATCTCCACGGCGGGGCCCTGTTCAGCGGTGCTCTTCTGCACCGCGGGCCCTGTTCAGCGGTGCTCTTCTCCACGGCGGGCCCTGTTCAGCGGTGCTCTTCTGCACCGCGGGCCCTGTTCAGCGGTGCTCTTCTGCACCGCGGGCCCTGTTCAGCGGTGCTCTTCTCCACGGCGGGCCCTGTTCAGCGGTGCCTATCTCCACGGCGGGGCCCTGTTCAGCGGTGCTCTTCTGCACCGCGGGCCCTGTTCAGCGGTGCTCTTCTCCACGGCGGGCCCTGTTCAGCGGTGCTCATCCAGCAGGTCAAGGGAGCCAGACCTGGCCTCGACTCCCTGCTCAGTCGCCCTCGGACCGTGACGTATCTGGACCCTTCGGGGACGGACTCCTGGCCTCCTTAGTGTCCTCCTTCCCAGCTGGGATGTGGCATGTGGGGTCCACCTTCTCCGCGCTCCTGCTGCCCTTCCGCTCCTTTGATGGGGCTCTCGGGCCCTTGCCTCCCCCAGATGGTGTGGGTGGTGAAGTGGCCGCACATTGCTCCTTGGGGGCAGCCCTGTCGGTCCTCGCACGGCGGTCCTAGTTTTTGCGGGTCCTCTTGCCGGGGGGGGGGGGCTGGACGTGTCCTTGCTGCTGATCGATGTGTCACTGCTGGCAAAGGGTGGGCTCCAGAACCCAGGCACAACAGTGACACCCGAAGCTGGGCTGGTGGTGGCTGCGGTGCTCTTGGGACTCTTTGAAGATGGATGGGGGAGGTCATCGGGGGGAAAGAGGTTAAGGTTAGCCAGGAAAAGTTTTTTAGGGCCAAGGTAAAGGGTAGGAGAAGTGGAGAAGAAAGTGGAGGTAGAGGATGTGGTTGTAGGAGAGTCAGGTGTGCTGTCATTGGGTGAAGGTGCTGGTGCTGTAGGCTGTCGTGAGGTGGATGGCTGTTGGGTGGGTGGCTGCCTGCGTTTGTGTGTCTTGGAAGAGGGGGTGACAGACACAGTGGGAGAGGACACAGGGGACGTGTACATGGCAGTGGGGGTGGTGACTGCACGAGTGTGGACTGTACTGGAGGGTGAGGTGGTGATGGAAGCACTGGCTGATGTTGGGGTGCATGCAGGTGTGAGTGTAGACGTCACAGGGAGGGAGGAGGGAGACGAGGAGGAGGGGGACACAGGGGTGGCAGTGGCTGTTGGCATGTCTGCATCTGGGTGTTGCTCGGGTGAGTGTTTGCGGGATCTGTGGTGCTTGTGTTTGGATGAGCTGCTCTTGGGTGTTGAGGTGTGTGCAGGCTGGTCTGATGGTGTGGATGGGATAGGCTGAGGAACAGGAGACAGAGACAGGCTGGAGGCAGTCAGAAGAGGGAGGCTGGAAACAGGGACAATGGCTGCCGTCAGTGCTGAGGCCAGAGCAGTGAACGCTCGTTGATGGGCAGCCTGACCCGAATGAATGCCCTCCAGGTACGCATTGCTCTGTTGCACCTCCCTTTGCACACCCTGGATGGCATTCAAAAGGGTCGTCTGCCCAACAATGAGCGTCCTTACCAGGTCAATGAGCTCCGCACTGAGGGCAGCAGGGGCAACAGGGGCAGGGGCTGAGGTGCCTGGGGCGAAGGAGACGCGCGCCTTCCTGGGCGAACCGGCACGGAGCGAAGACTGAGGGGCTGCTGGGAGGGCGGGGCTGGTGCGCTGGGTGGCGGCTGTACCTGTAGAGGCAGGGGGCACGGATGTTGCCGCCACCCCTAGGGAGCTCCCATCCGAGGACGTGTCGCTTTCGCTGCTCTCACCAGCGGTCCCCGTCGTGGTGCTCCCCTCGCCCTCCGGATCACTGGTGCCCTCGGTGTCTGTTCCTGGGCCCACCGGGGCCTTGTGTCCTGCAGCTCCCTCGTGCTCCGATGCCATATCTCCTCCGCCTGATGATGCTAATGCACACATGCACAAGAAGATGAAGAGAAAGGGTGGGGGGAGAAAAAAGAAGACCAGGTTGAGTGCATGCAATGTCAACACCGTTGGCGGAGAGGACAGACACAGGTGCCTAATGCACTAAGCCGCGCATTCGGGGTACACTACTCAGTACTACTGACTAAGACAACAGGCCAAGAGACGTCAAACGCGCACATGGGAGATGCTGGACCTTCAATGGCTGTACTTGTCACCCTACCGAGGTGGGGGCCGGGGGCACAGGGCCATGCCTAAGGGAGAGGACTACACTACAGAAAGCGCCCTGGCCTAATGTCACCCACAGCCCTCCTCCCCCACCCAGACGCCTCCACTGCGCAGAAAGATAGGAGAATGTGCTGATACTCACCCCCTTGTGTCTGCTGTGATGTCTTAAAGCGCCCATCCAATTCAGGGTAGGCCACCGCCAGGATCCGGGACATCAGGGGGGTCATGGTGCGACTGGCACCCCTCCTAGGTTGGGAGGCCATCCCCAGCAGTGTTTCTGCGGTCTTCTTTGTTCCGCGGCGGATGTCCTCCCACCTCTTGCGGCAGTGGGTGCCCCGTCTGTTGTGGACCCCCAAGGTCCGGACTTCCTTGGCGATGGCACGCCAAATGTCGATCTTCTGATGGGCGCTGACCTATTAGACATGTACAGGGTGGAAAGGAGGAAATCATCAATGACCTGCATGTTAGATGTAATTGGCCCCCCCCACCCACTTTGCCATATGGCACATGCTCTCATCTGTCGGGCGTTGCACTCCTCATTCGCCCCCCACCCCACCAACTTACATCCACCCCAATCCACACAGGCATAGCCCATTCCATGTGCACCCGGTGTACTCACTTGTTGGTCTGGAGGACCGTAGAGTAGCGCATACTGGGGGAGGACCCCATCCACGAGCTTCTCCAACTCTTCAGACGTGAAGGCAGGGGCCCTTTCCCCAGTCGCAGCAGCCATTGTATCTTCCAGACCGAGGTCACAGCAGCACTTGCAGTATAGGTCCTCTCCTGTGGATGATCAGGTCTCGAGTGATTAAGCAGATAGAAAATGGCGGTCACGTCCGCGGCGGTGCGTACCGCGGCGGTGCGTACCGCGACCGCCGGCGCACTTCGTTATTGGCTCCTGAAACCCATAGGCTTCAATGTTAACCAATGCGGCTTTGCGCCGCGGTCTGCGACCGACTACCGCCACGGTGTGCCCCGCCAGCGCATTGACCTCACATCCCATTGTCCCACTTCACAGGTCAGGCAGCCGCCATTTCAAGGGCCCACATGGCTTAATTTTGACTGCGACACACAGGCCTAGGCCTTGCATTGCCACACATACACGCCTTTCAACCCATTGACATTCTTTAACTGTGCAAGCTGTCTGTACGTACCTGTGGTTTGGCTGACTCTGTGCTCCATGTTGTCCTTCCTAGGCACCGTCCGCTGGGACTTGCGATGAGAAGGAGGAATCCTCGCGTGTACCGACCGCTGGTGGACCTGTCGACAATGGAAGAACGCCATATAATACTTCGATACAGACTTGACCGTGCCACTATCCATGAACTGTGTGCCCAGCTGGAGCCAGCCCTGATGTCCCCCATCCGCCAACCCACAGGGATTCCCCCTCTGGTGCAGGTTTTGTCTGTCCTCCATTTTTTGGCCAGTGGGTCATTCCAGACCACAGTGGCCATGTCATCTGGAATGTCTCAGCCTATGTTTTCTAAGATTTTGAGCAGAGTGTTGTCTGCCCTGATGATACTCATGCGGAGCTACATCATTTTCCCCGAGGAGGGTGACTTGCCTACAGTGAAGGGTGATTTCTATGCCCTTGGACATATCCCCAACATCATTGGTGCCATTGATGGGACCCATGTGGCTTTGGTACCCCCAAAAGACGATGAACAGGTGTACCGAAACAGAAAAAATTATCATTCGATGAATGTCCAGGTGGTCTGTTTGGCTGACCAGTACATCTCCCATGTAAATGCCAAGTTCCCAGGGTCAGTGCATGACGCGTATGTGATGCGAAATAGCAGCATCCCCTATGTGATGGAGCAGCTACAGAGACAACCTGTGTGGCTAATACGTGACTCTGGTTACCCCAACCTGCCGTGGCTACTGACCCCAGTAAGGAATCCCCGGACAAGGGCAGAGGAACGCTACAATGAGGCCCATGGGCGTACTAGGAGGGTGATTGAGCGAACCTTTGGCCTCCTGAAGGCCAGGTTTAGGTGCCTGCATATGACTGGTGGATCCCTAATGTACTCACCAAAGAAGGTGTGCCATATCATCGTGGCCTGCTGTATGCTTCACAACCTGGCTTTGCGACGCCAGGTGCCTTTCCTGCAGGAGGATGGTCCAGATGGTGGTGTTGTAGAAGCCGTGGAGCCTGTGGAGAGTGAAGAGGAGGAAGACTCAGAGGACGACACAGACAATAGGGATAGAGTGATACAACAGTATTTCCAGTGACACCCAGGTAAGACTCACCCACGCCATTTCCCAATTGCTTCTAGCCTCCTGCATCTGTACTTTCTGTAGTTCCCCACAGATGTTTTTCATTAATTTTTGCCTTTCCCTTCCCTTCTCAGTGCTGTCTGACTCAGTACCTGACTTCTGCTTGGTTCGCCCATGAAATACAGCGTATTGACATTGGTATGTTGTCATGACTAATTGACAGAACAGAAATGGAACAGTAATATGTAATACATTTGTTAATAATACAGCATGACTCAAAACAGATTAGTGTTCAAAATGTGATTTATTTACAGTGCTAGATATCGGTACATGTGATTCTAAGGGTGATGGGTGGGGGTGGAGGAATATCCATGGCAGAGTCCAGTTCTCAGTCTCACAGGTGCATTGTTCTTTTGCCTGTGGAAGGATGGAGCATAGGCAGTTCATGGTTGGACAGGGTGGCAATGTGGGACAGTGGGAAGAGTTCAGGGGGTATGTCCTGCGGGGGGGGGTCTTGACATCCTACTCTGTCTTTTTCTTTGGTCTCAGGCTCCTCTTACGGGGTGGTTGTTCTTCAGCAGGAGGTGGGGTTCTGGGGGGCTGTCGAGGTGTTGGGACCTCCTGTCCACTAGCGCCGGCGGAGGTGGTAGGCTGTTCCTGGTCCGGCCTAGTGACAGGGGCCCTGTGTGGTGCACCATGGTCCTGCAACGCGTCCTCTATCCTGTGGAGGGCCAGGACGATGGTCCCCATTGCGGTCCCGATGATTCTCAGCTCCTCCCTGAACCCCATGTAGCGTTCTTCCTGCTGTGCCTGGATCGCAGTGAACCTGGCCAGTACCGTCGCCATCGTTTCTTGGGAGTGGTGGTATGCCCCCATGATGGTGGTGAGGGCCTCTTGGAGAGTGGGTTCCCTGGGCCTCTCCTCCCCCCCCTGTCGCACAGCAGCCCTCTGAGCTGCCCGGTTTCCCCCGGCCTCTGTCCCCTGGCCGGTGTGCCCGCTCCCACTGCCCCCAGGTCCCTGTTGTTGTTGGGGTGTTGGGTTAGCCTGGGTGCCCTGTAGTGGCGGACACACCGCTGATTGAGCTGTCCTAGAGACAGAGGCATGGGCCCGCTGGGTGGGAGCTGTGCTGGTGTCGGCAGAGGGGGTCGGGTCTGGTGTGGCCTGTGGCTGCCTGAGGGGAACCGACTGCCCAGAGGTCCCCGATGGTCCGGGCTGGTCATCAGGTTCACTGTCGACAGAGCTGCTATCCTCAGTGTGGGCCTGTTCCGGTGGTGGGATGGACACTTCTGGACCCTCCTGGCTGGTGTGTTGTCGTTCGGGTCCTGCATGGGGTAAGAGAGTTTGGTTATTGTTTCTGTGTGTGCAATAGCGTGCGTGTTATGGGTGCCCTTGTTCCCCAGTGCAGGCATTCCCTTGAGGGAGGTGTTGTGGGGGTATTTAGTGGGGGGGAGGGGTTAGTGCAGTGGTCATGCATAGGTGATGGGTGCCCATGATTTGTGTTGGCATGCAGGAGTTGGTGTTGGGATGGGTGGGTTGTGCTGGTGAGACATTGTCAGGGAGGATATGTGCTGGGGGGTTAGGGGTGAGGGTGGGGGTGTGGGTTGGCATGCTGGTGGGGTGGGGGGGATATAGTAGTTGAGATGGGACTTACCAGAGTCCATTCCTCCGGCTACTCCAGCGAGGCCCTGAGGATGCAGGATGGTCAAGACCTCTTGCTCCCACGATGTAAATTCGGGAGGGGTGGGTGGGGGTCCGCCGCCAGTCTTCTGGACCGCGATGTTGTGCCTGGAGACCATCGATCGGACCTTCCCCCGTAGGTCGTTCCATCTTTTGCGGATGTCCTCCCTATTCCTGGGATGCTGTCCCACCGCGTTGACCCTGTCCACGATCCGCTGCCATAGCTCCGCCTTCCTGGCTATACTGGTGTGCTGCACCTGCGAGCCGAAGAGCTGGGGTTCCACTCTTAGGATTTCCTCCACCATGACCCGGAGTTCTTGGTCCGAAAAGCGTGGGTGCCTTTGGGGTGCCATGGGGTGGTATGGTTGAGGTGTGGGGTGGTGTATGTGATGAGGAGTGTGTTGGTGAGTGGTGCTTTGTGCTACTATGTGGTGTGTGTGATGGTGTAGTGTGCCTCAGTGTGTCTTGCTATAGATTGTCTGCTGTGTCTCTCTCTCTCCTTCTCTCAGTAATTCTGGTCGCAGGGGTTTGTGGGTGATGTGGGTGTGTGTTTTATAGTTGGTTGATTGTGTGTGAGTGGTGTGTGTATGTGTATCAGGTGTGTGTATTTCAAATTGTCCAATGTGGCTGTGTTTTGGTGATGTGTGTGTATTCTGACCGCAGCGGTGTGTACCGCCAATGGAATACCGCGTTTGAATGACCGCCGTGTGGATTCGCGGGTCGTAATGGCATGGGCGTATTTCTGTTGGCGTGACGGTTTGGGCATCTCCAGTTTATCGCTGCCCGCCGATGTGGCGGGCTGCAGTGGAGGACGGATTTTTGGAGGTTTGGCCGTTGTGGGTCAGAATGACCGTGGCGGTTGGCCGCGGCGGTGTTATGGCGGTCTTATGACCGGCGGTAAGGGCATTTTACCGCCGAGGTCAGAATCACCCCCTTGGTCTTGCACATTAAGGGGGTTATTCTAACTTTGGAGGAGTGTTAATCCATCCCAAAAGTGACGGTAAAGTGACGGATATACCACCAGCCGTATTACGAGTTCCATAGGATATAATGGACTCGTAATACGGCTGGTGGTAAATCCGTCACTTTTCCGTCACTTTTGGGACGGATTAACACCTCCTCCAAAGTTAGAATAACCCCCTAAGTCCCTTCCCAGTAGGAATACTGGCATCGAATTACAGAATTCAAACTTATGCAGTACCTCGAAGTTGCCAATCTCAACCTGTACTGGATCTGTGATCAGATTTGTCAAATTCTTATTTGCTAACCCCACAACTTGAACTGTTCTTCCTGAAAGAGGTAGGTTCGGAACTTCTGCACTCCTTAGTGTAGAATGTGTAGCTCCCGTGTCCGCCAAAAATGAGACCTGATGACCCATCATCTATCCTCTTACAAAAGGTCCTCTCTGATCTACCTCTAATGAGGCTGCAAGCATACACGGGTCCTCATCCGAACTATCACTCATCCATTCACCATTTATTTAATTTTCAACGTGTTATGGGAATTGGTGCACGGTGTCACTGCTTCTGTCTTATCTCTGACCCGTCACCTGTTGAGTAAGCATCATCTGTTGCTGCTCCATCGGGGTTTGAGGTATCCGCATTTGCTGTCTAAGTACCATGGGAACCTGCTGCTGCATTGGTTTCAACTGCGTCATTTGTGCACAAGGCATTTGCACCTGCTGCATGGGTTGAAAATTCTGCATCCGATTCATGTTATTATGAAAATTTGGATTAAGACCTCTCATTCTTGGGACTTTCACATTTTGAACTGTATTGACGTCACCAATTTGCTGAACAACACCTTCCTGCACCATCGTCGGACAAACCCGCTTCCAATTTCTCACGGCTCCGCAGATGTGACACAATAATGTCTTCTTCATCCCTTGCACATCATTCTGAACCACTACAGTACTTAGGTCTAGTCCGCGATTCATATTAACTCCACAATCCCTACCTCTCATAACATAACAGTTCCCTGCCGCTGCATTATCTGCTGCACAAAAGTTCCCTGCACTCCCGTTTGAGCTGCCTAAATCTGCATCACCATCGGCTTTTCCTTCAGCTTTTTTTTGCATACTGCAACACCTCAGCACTCGGCTTTGCTTGCCAACAAATCAAATGACTCTTAATCATCTGACTTATTTCAGGTCTCAGTCCTTCCACGAACCTGAACACAAAATGCAACATGTCTTTCAGCTCGATCATTTCCTTGCCACTGCACTCCTTGAACGCATTTAACAATCTCTCATAGTACGCATGTATCGACTCCTTTACCTCCTGCACTGTCCTGCCAATTCTTTGCTAGTCAATATTTTTAGATGAAATTCTTGTTTTCAGGAACTCAATCACCTTATAATAATGCTTCATTACTTCAGGTGATGGTGCACCTGTATCCCTTTCTGGTTCACTTGTTGGCCAATGTACTGCTCTCTTGCATTCAACCCACAAATCAGCCGGAACAGCTATCTTCAACAGAGTATGCAGGTCTTCCCACAGACATTTCGAAAGCTTCACAAATCTATCTGTCTGCTGATACCATTCAACCTTTTTCTCCCTCAGCTTTGGATAATCATTTGTGAATGACAGAATATCACTCCTGTGCCAAGGAACATGAACAAATTGCCCTCCTGGAATTTCCCTCATTGGTAGAATTTTCACCAGATCCTTTTCTTTCTGAACACTTTCAGACCCTTCTTGTGAATCTTGTTTCTGTTTATCCTTCTTCTTTGCCCATCAGCCTTTCCACTTTTCTAACGCTCCCCAAATCTAAGCACTCTGCAATAGTTCTTTAAGATGCGCCTTCATCCCAGCTGATCTCATGTGTTCAAAATCCTTCACCTCAAAATCTAACCTGTAGCTTCTTTTCAAATGCTTTGTTTTCCCAATTTCTATATCATGTTTTTCTGCTAAGTCTGCCAATCTCTGATGTATCTTACCCACTTCTCTCGTGATTCTCTGACATAAGAATCTCAGTTCTTCTTCAGTATAGGATTCTAACCTATTCACTACCATTGATCCCTCGACCAGTTAAGGTATTTCTGTAGCCAGCCTCACACGATCAATCGGCTCTTCACCTTTAGACACATTTTGTGGAGTATTCAAACTATCTATCCACTCATTCAGCTGCTGTGCTGTCGATCCCTTTAATGTAATGTCACTTGCATTTGGCGATGGCACCTGTTGTACTACTGCATCTGGAGTTTGCGGTGTCAAAAGCTTCAAGCTCTGACTTACACTCGGGCCATTTGCGGCATCTGGAAGTGCAACGAGTAGACTAAGATTCATTAGTGACCTTGATCCATCATAGGTCTGACCATAGATGAAACTATCTGCACATGTTCTCTTGCCCCCCTCCTCACGAGGCTCTAAGCCATTTCGCCCTGCTCACCTGTGATTGGCTTCTTCTGTGCAAACAATGGTACTGCTGGACCAACAGTAATCGGCAGTGATATTGCATCTGGGGATGCTCTGACACCTGCATTCTGTGGAAGAGCTACTCCCATACTCTGATTCATTACTAGAGTCACATCCAACTGTGGCCCTGTCATTGGTGTAAACTTCGGCAAACCCTGTGACTGTGCCTGAGGCATCAACTTTGGAGTCTGCTCAGTCTGGACCAACAATGGTCTCGGAACTACTTGCTCTGTGGGTATCACTAAATTCGAAGTTGTCTCAAGAATTGGTATCTCAGGATACATTCTCTATACTGGTGGTGGATGCATCTGTGCTTGGACCACCGAAGTCGTCAATGCATTAGGAGCACTCTGCACTAACCCTTGTACCTGTCCATTATTTGCTTGCACTGGTCCCGCTGTCCCCGACACTTGTGATGGGGCAGTTGGAGCAGAACTAGTACTTGGACCCCCCCCATGCACCGCATATGATGAAGGTTGATCCCTCAACACCTGTGTAATAAGATCCTCAACATCTGAGTCTTCTTCTTGTTCTTCTATGTAGCCTTTGTCTTCTTTCCCGGATGAGATCTTGTCACTTTTGCTAGTCTCCTCTTTCCCTTCCGCCTAATTTTCTTCCGTATTAGCAGGAAACAATTTAACGTCCTGCAATGTCACTGTCCTCCACTTTTTCTGTTCCCAATCCCATCTCGCTTCTGCTAAAGACTTCTTCACCTTTCTTATTGTCCTTTGAAACTTTATTTCTTGCTGTTGTCTCGCTATTAGCTCCCAAACTGCTAATGCCTCAAACTGTGCTGGTCTCGGAAGGGGCCTTGTCTCATACAGCACCATCTGCAACTGATCCAAAATTCTCAAATTAAATGACCCATGCTCAGGAAATGCTAAAACTCCCTGTTTCTCTGTCAATTTGCACCACTGCTTTAAGCAAAGACATGGCACAGCACCTCGCTCCTCCGTCACAGTATAAGCCAGAGAAGTTTCCGGTGGGGTAGGCTCCCCCATTGTCGCCTTAATATATGTATCTCCCTTCATGGCACTCTTAAACGCTTTGAAAAACTTCATCTTTTCTACTTTTTTGTGTATTCAAATCAAATCAGGAAAACACTTTTACTCCCAAACTTCCCTTCACCCGCTTTCTCAGCCAATTGCCTCTTATGGGCAGCTGCCAATCCGTGTGCGACTCTTATCGCTAATCAACCTATTCCAGCGCAGCTCTAATGATATCATACTCACACACACTGCGGCTGACAAAGTTTTGCGGCTCATCCTCCTAAACTCCAATTCACACAATTAAGGTGAAAGATTGCGAGCACTAACCAAAAACTAAACCAAAAACAAATCTGCTGATTTACTACAGGAAGGTAACACAATCGCTTCAGAGACCTTATGGATTTTCACTGAAGGCCCTTTCACTCATGCAGCTATTCCTCTTTCTCAGTCTCCCACATTCAGAAGCAAAATTCAACCCACAAATTTTACTCTCAACTGATCCATGGGTCTGTCCTGGTGCACATAGGACTTGCCAAATCTCAGTCGTAAATTTTCTCTTACTCTCTTAACTCACACACCGACTTGTTGACCACGCCCGATCAACCTACTTAAACCAGACAGATTACAACATATAACCAAGTGTCTCTTACACTTGTCATTATACTCCAGAGTCTTAGACCACACAGGGTCCGTACATCAACAACAACCACGTGGACAATTTTTGAGCATAATGAGACACACACATGTGAAGTTCAATGAATTCCCTACTCTCATACTGCAGAGTACGCACACTCCTACTAAAACTTCATCTGGAGTACGCAGACTCCCTACTTTCCCTCTAATACGTCATAATTCACCTGCGATTTGCGAAAGCTTTGCAAGCGCAACCTATCACTCTCATACTATCACTAGAACACGGAGAACATACCCAACTCTACTGGCAGAATCCAGGATCTGGGAAAGTCATTTCTGGGCTTAATGGGACATCATTCTTGCTACAATTGCCATTTCAAAAAACGAAATCCAAATCACAATAATATTGAACAACCAACCCAACTCAAACTACCACCATAACCATCAGTCACCACATAACTAGTTCTCCAAGGAAACTAACCATCAAGCTGCTACCGAAAACTGTTGGCGCGCCTGTTCCTTAACAAGTAAACTTACAAGGGGACGCGCATAGGTCGATGAACCTTTTGATTCGCATGAAGTATCCTAGCTATGATGTGACCAATGTTTCTCAATAATTAATATACAAAATGTTATAACCATTAGTCTATTCGTTGATCACCAATTAATAATCATCACACCATGACCTCACAGTCATTATTAACCACAACTCAGTATAGGTTTTAGCAACTTTATTTCCCTATTAGTTACAATACTAAGGCCCTCATTACAACCCTGGCGGTCGGTGTTAAAGCAGCGGCCGGCGGAAAAAAAATTGAATCATGACCATGGCGGAAGATAGCCACTTTATTACTTCGACTGCCACGGCGGTAGAAACAAACAGCGCGGGGGTAACCGCCAACAAACAGGCGGAAGACAATGTACCGCCCACCCTATCACAAGACACCTATCTGCCATCTTTTCCGGGGCGGAACCAATGCGAACAAAAACAAGGTGGAAACAGTACACAGAAAGGAAAACACCCACCTCTCCACATCCCACGAGGAACCAGGACGCCATGGAGCCCAAATTGCAGATACTGTGGATGCTGGGCTTCCTTGTCTTCTATCAGGAGCACCAACGACTGCAGCGACGACCACAGTGAGTACTGCACCTACAACACAGGGTACGGGGAGGGAAAAGAGAGTGACACACACACACGCAACATGCAACACTCCCACCCACAACACCATACACACAAATACATGCAGCAACAGTACACATACACCCCCGACCCCCTGGAAGAATGCAAGGACAAAAGGAATTGATTTGAACTAATGTAATCATGTGAAATCTCATTATCAAAGTTCAAAACCCAGTAAACACAATTCTGTACACCAACTACACAAGTCCGGATAGTGCACCAATCACTGTCTCTGGACCACTGGGCCCAAAATGCATGGGCGAAGCCCACACATGATACCTGACTGGAAACGGAGAGAACACTGGAGGGGCATCAGATCAAAATGAAATAGGGGGGCACCTCAGCCAGATGAATGCACAACGCCACTGCTGCACGAGGGTGCTCCATGCCCACTGCTGTATGCTGGGGAGTGAAAAGCCACAGTCTCTCAAGTCCCTCCAGTGGGTGGTTTGCGCACTGCTTTACCCTGGGGAGTGCAAAGCCACAGTCTCTCAAGTCTCTCCAGTGGGTGGTTTGCCCACTGTTCAATCCTGGGGAGTGCAAAGCCACAGTCTCCCAAGTCTCTACAGTGGGTGGTTTGCCCACTGTTCAACCCTGGGGAGTGCAAAGCCACAGTCTCTCAAGTCTCTACAGTGGGTGGTTTGCCCATTGTTCAATCCTGGGGAGTGCAAAGCCACAGTCTCACAAGTGGATAACAGTCTCCACTGGTTCTGGAGGGGGCTTTGTGCCCAGAGTGCTTCATCCTGCCAAGGACTGTGTGAGTGGATGTATCTCTCCACTGGTTCTGGAGGGGGCTTTGTGCCCAGAGTGCTTCATCCTGCCAAGGACTGTGTGAGTGGGTGTGATACTCCACTGGTTCTGGAGGGGGCTTTGTACCCAGAGTGCTTCATCCTGCCAAGGACTGTGTGAGTGGATGTATCTCTCCACTGGTTCTGGAGGGGGCTTTGTGCCCAGATTGCTTCATCCTGCCAAGGACAGAGGTAGTGGATGCCTTTCTCCACTGGTTCTGGAGGGGGCTTTGTGCCCAGAGTGCTTCATCCTGCCAAGGACTGAGGTAGTGGATGCCTTTCTCCACTGGTTCTGGAGGGGGCTTTGTGCCCAGAGTGCTTCATCCTGCCAAGGACTGTGTGAGTGGATGTGATACTCCACTGGTTCTGGAGGGGGCTTTGTGTCCAGAGTGCTTCATCCTGTTGGTGGCGGACTCAGTAGCATCAGTGCCCTTGGCGCTCATGGGCCAGCGGTGCTTGTGGCGGCGGTGTCCTGTTCAGTGGTGCTTGCGGCGGAGGTGTCCTGTTCAGCGGTGCTTGTGGCGGAGGTGTCCTGTTCAGCGGTGCTTGTGGCAAAGGTGTCCTGTTCAGCGGTGCTTGTGGCGGCAGGGTCCTTGGCAGCGACTCAGCTGCTGACAGTCCTGTCTGGCCCAGCGGGGCTGGTGCTGGCGGTCCTGCTGGGCTAGCGGGGCTGGTGCTGGTGGTCCTGTCTGGCCCAGCAGGGCTGGTGCTGGTGGTCCTGTCTGGGCCAGCGGGGCTGGTACTGGCGGTCCTGTCTGGGCCAGAGGGGCTGGAGCTGGTGGTCCTGTCTGGGCCAGCGGGGCTGGTGCTGGTGGTCCTGTCTGGCCCAGCGGGGCTGGTGCTGGCGGTCCTGTCTGGCCCAGCGGGGCTGATGGCGGTGGCCTCCTGGCCAGCGGGGCTTGGCCTCCTGGCCAGCGGGGCTGATGGCGGTGGCCTCCTGGCCAGCGGGGCTTGGCCTCCTGGCCAGCGGGATGATGATGGTGGCCTCCTGGGCAGCGGGGATGATGGTGGTGGCTTCCTGGCCAGCGGGGATGATGGCGGTCGCCTCCTGGGCAGTGGGGATGATGGAGGTCTTCTCCGCCGTGCTGCTCTTCCCAGACTTGCCGGGTTTCTTGTGCCCCTTCCCCACATTGGAAGGTGTTGCAGCTGACTCCACACTCCCACCTGTACCCCTGGGAGCGGCTTTAATGGCTGGAGTCTTCCCCCTCTCCTGCCGAGCACTGGCCAACTTTTGATGCTTGACAGGTGGGGGACTGTCCGTGCTGTGGCTCCTTGCAACACTGGCTGCCCTGCTGCCTGGTGCACTCCAGAATCCGGTGACTACTGGCACCACTGGCCACCCCATTCCATTCCACTTTCCCCTCAATTTCATAGCACTACAATAAACACCCTTGAACAGAACTTGACTACTAGTATTTTATATTTTGAAAATATGCATTTATAGAAACAGTCACATTTAGTGCAAATGATACGAACACTGTGAGAGCATAGAAATAATTACCTGTAGCTGTCTGTAGTCAGCACATCAGTACACAATTGTTCTATCACCAACATCTATAAAATGACAAGCTATAGGTGACAGTAAGTTGAGATGCAAAGGAAGTTAATTCCATCATGCTACAGCCACACAGAATACACCAATTGTCAGAGGAATGGTCAGTTGCACTGTCTCACCTGTGTGTCATTGGAAGAATTGATGGATAACTGATGTTCTGTTGTCCTCATCCTCAGCCTCTTCATCCTCACTGTCATCAGGGTCTACTGCTGCGACAGGGGCATCTCCAGTCTCTTCCTCCTGCAGAAAGGGTGCATGCTGTCTGAGGGCCAGGTTATGCAACATGCAGTATGCCACGACTATCTGGCAGACCTTCCCGGGTGAATAGCACAGGGATCCACCTATCAGATGGAGGCACCTGAACCTGGCCTTCAGGAGGCCGAAGGTCCTCTCGATGATCCTTCTGGTTCACCCATGTGCCTCATTATAACGTTTCTCTGCCCCTGTCCTGGCATTCCTCACAGGGGTCAGCAGCCACGATAGGTTTGGATAGCCAGAGTCACCTGCACGGATAGAGGGATAACATTTAGTCTCACACAATGCTATAAGGATGACACCTGAAGGCATACACTAACATGCAGTAGTTGGGGAACAAGGGTCACCTATTAGCCACACCCTGTGCCTCTGTAGTTGGGCCATCACATTTGGAATGCTGCTATTTCTCAGATAAAGGTGTCATGCACTGACCCAGGATAATTACCATTGACGTGGGACATGTACTGGTCTGGCAGGCATGTCATTTGCACATTCAGTGAGTGGAAACTCTTACGATTCCTGAACACCTGTTCATTCTGGCAGGGAGGGTCAAATGCTATATGTGTTCCGTCAATTGCACCAATAATATTGGGGATATGTCCCATTGCATAGAATCCGGCCTTCACTGTGGCCAAATCTTCCACTTGGGGTAAAGAAATGTAGCTGCACATGTGTTTGACCCCCTGACCTGCTTTAGGCCGGGAGTACACTTTGGCTCCACCAGCCTGCCTCCGTGCCCCTGACCCCGCCGTTTGCGGCCATAAGGAAGTTCAAGGCCCTCCACCATCCGCAGGCACCTGCCTGCACCACATCCCTGGTGCCTAGTGGTAGGCGTATATAGTGTGCTTTATACTTTGTATTTCATTTAATATTTAGTTTTATATAAATCATTTTTTGTTTCATGCACTGGTTTTGACTGTACCTGTGCCCTTTTTCAATTCCGCTTCGTTTTATCCTCTGTGTTACTGTCCATTTTTCTTATCCGGCTCTTTCCGGTTCTCCCGACCCAGCCGATGTGTCCCCTGCGTCCCGCCCCCATTGGTCTTTCCCCTCCTGCCTCCCAGTTGCTCCTCCCTCCCACCTCCCCTTCTTAATGGCGCCCGCTGTGCGGAGCCCTGTGTGACCCCCTGACCTGCTTTAGGCCAGGAGTACACTTTGGCTCCACCAGCCTGCCTCCATGCCCCTGACGCCACTGTTTGCTGCCATAAGGAAGTTCGAGGCCCTCCACCATCTGCAGGCACCCGCCTGCACCTCACCTTGGTGCCTAGTGGTAGGCGTATCTAGTGTGCTTTACACTTTGCATTTCGTTTAATATTTTGTTTTTATTTAAATGGTTTTTAGTTTCATGTGCTGTTTTTGACTGTACCTGTGCCCTTTTTCAATTCCCCTTCGTTTTACCCTCTGTGTTACTGCCCGTTTTTCTTATCCGGCTCTTGCCGGTTCTCCCGACCCAGGAGCTGCATCCCCTGCGGCCCGCCCCCCTCGCGCCCCCAGTGGTCTTTCCCCTCCCGCCTCCCAGCTGCTCCTCCCTCCCACCTCCCTTCTTAATGGTGGCCGCTGTGCGGGCGCACCACTGGCGCGCCAGAGGCAGGCCAGATGCAAGCCCGTCTGCACCCGTGCACGTCTGGACCGCACCCAGCACCTGTCCCCCTAGTCCACATTTCCCCAACCCCCCAAATCAGCACTACTTCTCCACAGAACTCCATGCCCTCAACCCAGGCCAGCACTCCACCTGCACCCAGGCCAACCCCAAACACACACATGGACCATTTACATGCCACTCATGCCATTTTTCCTGCACTCACACTAACACCAGCAACACCAACACACACCGCAATAACACCAAACCCCGCTAACACCTTAACTGCATCCTCCTTAACACCCGCTCCATCCACAAGCATGGCATCGAGCTTTGGGACCTGCTCACAACATACTCTACTGACATCGCCTTCCTCACTGAAACATGGATGAACCCCTCATCAGATCCCGACATCGCCTTAGCCATCCCAGAAGGTTACAAAATCACCCGTAGAGACTGCATAAACAAACCAGGAGAAGGTATTGCCATAATACACAAACACACCATCAAAATCTCCACCAACGATACCATCAGCTCCCACGCCCTCACCTCCACAGACTACATACTCCTTGGTGACCTCAAGTTTCACCTGGAAAGCACCCACGACTGCAACTCCACAGCCCTGCTGGACAACCTCACAAACCTCGGCTGCAAGCAACTGGTCACCTCACCCACTCACTCAGCGGGACACACGCTTGACGCCATCTTCACCTCCAGCAACCACATCACCTTCACTCACACCATCGAGCTCCACTGGACTGACCACCACTGTGTCCACTTCTCCTTCATAAAAACCCCCACCCACCACCAACAACACACTACACCCTACTGCAAGTGAAATAAGATCTCCAAAGAACACCTGCCAACTTCACACAAGCTCCACCTCCCATCACCAAAGACCTCAACACCGCCGCCCACAACCTCACACAATGGCTAACAACCTGCGCAGGCTCCCTAGCCCCATTGAAAACTATCAACAACACCTGCACTGTCAAGACCACCCCCCTGGTTCACCACAGAACTCCAGGCTTCCAAACGAGAATGCTGTAAAATTAAGAAAGCCTGGCACCAAGAACCCTCAATGAGCAACTTCTCTGCCCTCAAAACAGCCATGCGCAAACACCACCAACTCATCTGGACCACCAAATGGTCCTTCTGCAAAGAACACATAGACAACAACACATAGAACAGCAAGGAATTATTTGCCATCGTCAAAGAACTCACCAAACCCAAATCCAGCACCATCGAACCTCCACACTCCCAAAACCTCTGCAACTCCCTCTCCAACTACTTTAACCGCAAAATAGCAGACATACACAACAGCTTCACAGCATCAGCACCCACCATCACCACCATAGACACAACCAACAACACAACACCTTCCCGCACCAACCAACTACACACCTGGACCCCCACCAACGATGAATAAATCGGCAAAACCATGAACTCCATCCACTCAGGCTCCCCAACAGACCCTTGCCCCCACCGCGTTTTCAACAAGGCCAGACAAATCATCACCGTCATTAACAGTTCCTTCAACACCGTAACCTTCCCACACATTTGGAAGCACGCCTAAGTCAACGCTCTTCTCCAAAAACTCAAAGCAGACCCAGAAGACCTCACGAACTACCGTCCCATTTCTCTTCTCCCGTTCCCCGCAAAGGTCGCTGAGAAGATAGTTAACCCTCAACTGTCTCACTTCTTAGAAGAAAACAACATACTCGACACCTCCCAGTCTGGATTCCGCAAGAACCACAGCACTAAGACCGCCCTCATCGCCTGCACGGACGACATCAGGACCAGAGTGGACAAGGGCGAGACCGTCGCCCTGATCCTCCTAGACCTCTCTGCAGCATTCAACACTGTATGCCACCAAACCCTCCGTGCACGCCTCTTTGACGCTGGAATTCAACACAAGGCCCTGGACTGGCTCACCTCCTTCCTCGCTGAAAGAACCCAAAGAGTTTGCCTCCCTCTTTTCCAGTCTTCAGCCACCAAGATCATCTGCGGGGTCCCCCAAGGATCTTCCCTCAGCCCCACCCTCTTCAACATCTACATGGCGGCTCTCACCAACATCCTCCGCCCCCAAGGAATCACCATCATATCATACGCAGACGACACCCAGCTCATCATCTCCCTCACCAGGAACTCAGCCACCGCCAAGATAAACCTGAACGCTGGACTCCTTGACATCACCAAATGGATGACAGCAAGCCACCTCAAACTAAACTCAAATAAAACAGAAATCATCATCTTCGACCCCAACAAGAAGGCATGGAATGACTCCTGGTAGCCCACCACCCTCGGACGACCCCCAACACCCACCTCCCACGCATGCAACCTTGCCATCATTCTAGATTCATGTCTCTCCATGACCTAGCAAATCAATGCCATATCATCCTTCTGCTTCAACACCCTTCGCATACTACACAAGACTTTTAAATGGATTCCCTTAGAAACAAGAATAACAGTCACCCATGCCCTCATCAGCAGCAGACTGGACTAAGGCAACGCCCTCTACGCAGGGACCACAGCCAAGCTTCAAAGAAAACTCCAGCAAATTCAGAACGCAGCCGCACGTCTCATCTTCAACCTCTCTCGCCACGAACACATATCCACCCACCTCAGATCCCTACACTGGCTGCCCATCAACAAAAGGATCATTTTCAAAGTCCTCGTCCATGCTCACAAAGCCCTCCACGACACTGGACTGGCCTACCTCAACGAATGAGTAAACTTCCGCATACCAACTCGACAGCTCTGCTCCGCCGACCTCACCCTTGCTACAGTCCCCGCATCCAATGCACCACCTCCGGCGGTAGATCCTTCTCCCACCTCACTGCCAAGACCTGGAACTTCCTCCTCACCAACCTACGCAAGACCCAGGACCTTCTAACCATCAGAAAGCACCTTAAAATTTGCCTTTTTGCGCAGTAACTGGCAGCCCCCCGCCCCTCACAGCGCCATGAGACCCTAACGGGTGAGTAGTGCACTTAAGAAATTATTTGATTGATTGATTGATTGATTTTACCGGGGCAGACAAAACTCTTGCCAGCACGATTGAGAAAATTGGCTGTGACATTCCTGCTGCCAAGTCCACTGCCACTTGGAAAGAACCTGCTGCCAGGAAATAAAGCACTGAGGTCACTTGCACAAAAGCGGGTATCCCAGTGGGATGATGGATAGCAGATATCAGGTCTGGCTCCAAATGGCCACACAGCCCAGTTATTGGGGCCCTGTCCAGTCTTTAGGGGAGTATAATGTGCCTGTCCTCCAGTGTAGCCAAGTCTACAAGGGGTCTGTACATGGGGGTATGTCTCCACCTCTTATTCATCCACAGCGGTAGGTATCTAAGGGACACAAGAGTGAGTAGGCTGTCACAATTTGAACAATGGAACCACAACTTCAGTGTACATATTGCATTTAAGTGATGGGACAGTGGGAACGGTGAGGTATGTGCTAATCTAGGCTGTGACGCAGTCTATATGACTGTTGTACTCCCCCATAAAATGGCGACTGCATGTCCTGTATCTAGGGACAGGTGGAAGTGAGGTAATTCTGCCGACGTTGGTCGTCGTGGCAGAAGGCGGTCTTGCACCGCCGTGCAATTCCTCATTGGATAATATGGGGCTCTATGGATTACAGTGGCCAATCGGGATCTGCGCAGACATTGATCGTGTACACCGCCGCAGATGTGACTGCCATTTTCTATCTGATTTCTCACTTGTTTCCTGACTTTCAACAGGTGAACACCTACACTGCGTGTGCTGTTGTGACCTGTGTCTGGAACCTACCATGGCCCGTGTGACCGGGGAAAGGGCCCCGTCCTTCAATTCAGAGAAATTGGAGCGTTTGGTGGATGGGGTCCCAGTACGGACTTCTGTATGGGCCTCCAGACCAACAGGTGAGTACACTTTGGGCACGAAGCATGTGGGAAGGATGCATGGACATGTGTGTGCAAGCATCATGTCATCAGGGGGGGAATGTCTTGTGGTGGTGTACATGGTGTGCGCCGGATGATGCGTGTTCCAATGGTGATGGAAACGGGATTGGTGGACCATATGTGTGACAGGCTGATTGTATGTGTAATAGTGTGCTCCTGTCTGTATTACCTCTGCAGGTCACCACCCATCAAAAGAAGGGATAATGGTGTGTCATCGCCAAGGAAGTGCGGACCCTGGGGGTCTATGGCAGGCAAAGCACCCACTGTCAGAAACGGTGGGAGGACCTGAGATGCTTGGCACGAAAAGAGGCCCAGCCGGGTATGGCCTCCCAATGAGGAAGGGGTGCCCGTCAAAACCTGACCCCACTGATGGCCTGCATACTGGCGGTGACCTAGCCAGAGGTGGATGGGCGCTTGAGGGAATCACAGCAGCCACAAGGGGGTGAGTACAGTGGGCATTATTAAAAAATTTGGCAGGTGGCATGGGATCCGGGTGGTGGATGTGAATTAGTGGGTCCCCCTAAGGCCAGGCCAGACATTGCAGCATGAATCAACTCTAGGATAATGGGTGTATGGCCAATGCAGGTATCCTAGCTTGTCAGCATTCCATGTTAGTCAGGGCTTTGTGGGTCTCAGGAGGGGTGCAGTTGGCGGTGTGTGGCCCTCATCTTGGTGTGGCATTAAGCCAAGTCACTAGCAGTGCAATGCATAGTGTTGAAGCCTGATCCCTGTGTGTGACGGTGCTGTGTATGCCAACTGTGGTGTTGGTGCAGTAACTGACCCAGTGTTTCCTTTTTCTCTCTCCCCGCCTTTTTTCTTCTGTCATCCTATCCATGTGTGCATCAGCATCATCTGGTGGAGGGGCAGGGGCACCGTTGACAGAAGGAGCTGCATCCCACAGGACCCAGGAGGCACAGTCCACTGATGCCGAGGGAACCAGTGGGACGGAGGGCGAGGGGAGCATAATGGTGGAAACAGGAGGTGACAACACAGACTCAGATATGTCTTCCTATGGAAGCTCTCTGGTGGTGGCGGACACCTCTATGACCACCCCAGCTGCAGGTACAGCTGCCACCCCCATACCAGCATCACCCTCCCAGTAGTCCCTCAGCAAGTTGCCCATTCCCGCTTACCCAGGAGGGTGAGCATCTCCTTCACCCTAAGCACCTCAGGCCCTGCCCCTGTGAGCCCTGCTGCCCTGAGTGAGGAGGCTATTGAACTCCTGAGATCCATCTCTGTAGGGCAGTCAACCATTGTGAATCCCATCCAGGGGCTGGCATCCCAGATGCAGCAATGCAATGCATTCCTGAAGGGCAACCATGGTGGATTGGCGGCCCAACAGAGATCGATTCAGGCTCTGGCCTCCTCTCTGATGGTAGCCATTATCCCTGTTCCTACTGTTCTGCCTCCAACTACCACTTCGCAGTCCCGGTTTCCTCAACCCCAACCCATCCCATGCACACATACAGATGAGCATGCACACAAGAAAACACCCAAGAGTGACACAAACAAACACAGGCACCACACTTCATCCCAAAAGCACTCATGCAAACACCAGACAGTTGCAGACACAACCAAATCCACTGCCTCAACTGACTCCCCCTCCTCCTCTTCCACCTCCCTCACAGTGACATCCACACTCACACCTGCATGCACTTCATCAACATCTACCACCAGCATCACCACACCAAGCAGCACATACACCTCACTAGCAGACAGCTCCACAACATCCATGCACGCGTCCCCTGTGTCCTCTCCTGCCCTATCTGTGCCCCCTCCTAAAGGAACAAATGTAAGCACTCACACACCTAACAGCCATCCCCCTCCCATCAGCATACTGCCTATACGCCCTCACCCAAATCCAGCAGACATACACTTCCTACAACCACTCACTCATCCTCCTCTCCCATCCCTCCTCCCTCATCCCACCCCACCATCCCTAAGAAGCATTTCCTTGCCCAACTTGACCTCTTCCCTCCCCCTCCCCCTCATCCTGTCCGTAAGAGCAGGGTCCCAACGACCCAGCCCACAACCTCAACCCACAATCTCAGCCAAACAGTCCACATTGACAGTGGTGGCACCACCTAGTCGTGGTGGCAAGTCAGTGAAGGATTCCACTCCACCAGCCAAGAAGGTGAAGGATCCCACACCTCCAGCCATGAAGGGGAAGGAGCCTGCACCTCCTGCCTTGAAGGGGAAGAAGCCCTCGACTCCTGCCCGGAAGGCTAAGGAACACGCACAACTAGCCATGAAGCAGGAGGCCTCAACCCTTGCCAGGAAGGGTAAGGATCTCACGCCTCATGCCATGAAGGGGAAGAAGCCCTCAACTCCAGCGGAGGCTGTCAGGGTGATGCCTCCACCACCACCAGTGGTCATGGGGCCCTCACCATCAGCTGAGGAAATGCATCCCTCGCCACCAGAGGAGGCTGCCCAGGAGGTACCTCCACCTGCCACCACAGTTCAGCCCTCGCCACCAGCAGGGGCTGCCCACGAGGCACCTCCACCTGCCACCACAGTTCAGCCCTCTCCACCAACAGAGGCTGCCCAGGTGGCACCTTTACCTGCCACCACAGTTCAGCCCTCACCTCCAGATGACACAGTACAGCCATCACCACCAGCGGAAGCCATGTAGGTCACTCTCCAGGGGCAGCTGTAAGAGGGGCCCCCTCTGGGAGCAGTGGGCATGTTCCCCACTCCAGAGACTTTGGCCTTGCACTCCCCAGCACTGACAAATGGGCATGGAGCCCCCTCCTAGACCGTGGGAAAGTCATCCACCTGAGAGGCTGTGGACTTGCACTCCCCAGGACAGTGAAATGGGCATGGAGCCCACTCCAGAACTAGTGGGAAAGTCACCTACCTGAGAGACTGTGGTCTTGCACTCCCCAGCACAAAGAAAAGGGCATGGAGCCCCCTCCAGAACCAGTGGGAAAGTCACCCACCTGAGAGACTGTGGCCTTTCACTCCCCAGCACTGACAAATGGCCATGGAGCCCCCTCCAGAAGCAATGGGAAAGTCACCCACTCCAGAGACTGTAGCCTTGCACTCCCCAGCACAAACAAATGGGCATGGAGCCCCTCCAGAACCAGTGGGAAAGTCACCCACCTGAGAGACTGTGGCCTTGCACTCCCCAGCACTGACAAATGGGCATGGAGCTCCCTCCAGAACCAGTGGGGAAGTCACCCACCTGAGACACTGTGGACTTGCACTCCCAGCAGAGAAAAATGGGCATGGAGCCCCCTCCAGAAGCAGTGGGCTTGTTCCAGTATTCAGCTGAGTTGCTCCCCACCCCCATCCACCTGTGGGGCCTGCCCACTTGCAAACTAATGCCCCTGCAGAGTTCTATCCAGATGAAGTCAGGATTCGAGTTGGGCCTTGGACTCAGCCCTGTGGCCATGTGGTCCCTTAGTACATTGGAGTGGGCAGTGGCCCTTTGTGTACATTTGTACGTATCTGTTTCACGTACAATTGGATTATTTATTAGTGTTTATATCAATACATTCTCATCAGTGCATTCTTGTTGTCCTTGCATTATTGTGCCGTGTATTGTGTGCCATTGTTTTTTTGTGTGCAGCTGGTTGTGTGTATGTTGTTTGTGTGTCGGGTGTGTGTTGTGCATGTGTGTGTCACTCTCGTTTTCCTCCCTCCCTCCCTTGTTTGCTAGGGGGCTGTACTCACCATTGTCGTCTTCACCGGCGTTGGTGTTCCTGGTGGAGCATGACGTATATGAGCATCGGAAAGACTTGCAGTTCAGGTTCCACGGCGGCATTGTTCTTCCCTGTGTCTCTGAAGGTGAGTCCTTTCTCTTCTGTGATGCGTTCCCGGCAGGCTTTTGATGGCATTCATACTGCCCCGGAAAACGTGGCAGATTGATGGGTCAAAATATGGTGGGAGGTACTTTGTCCTCTGCCTGGCTGTTGACGGCTACCGCTGTGGTGAGTGTTGTTTCCGCCCTGGCGGCTGGTGTGGTACATTGGCTGTCTATGGGAGTTATCATCGCCATGGTCATAATTCAGCAGTAATTACCCCCAGCCTGTTGGCGGTATTACGGCCACTTTATCACTCACCGCCAGGCTCACAATGAGGGCCTGAGTATGTTCTTTCATGTGTGTGAGTACTGTGTGACTAGAGTGGTATTGCATGAGCTTTGCATGTCTCCTAGTTATGTCTTGGCTGCCCAGCTACAGTTACCCCTAGACAGCCTGGCTTCTAGACACTGACTTCATTTCAATTATAAGGGATAACTGGACCTGGTATAAGGTGTAAGTACCTTTGGTACCCACTACAAACCAGGCCAGCCTCCTACATTACGGGCTGCCCATTGTGAGTCAGACATTGCTAGATGGTACAGTGGACACAGTGATGGTAGTTGTGTGAAGGGTGTGGTCTGTACCTGTAGGTGGAGAACGGGGTTTAGTGGAAATTACATGCATTTGATATTTAGCCATTAGTGTGCCCCATGCAACCCATTAGCATGCATACAGTGCCTCCAAAGTACCCCCTTTTGTCATCTGTGAGCTACAACATTGCCTTCCACTGCAACTTACCCTGTGTATGTTGTAGCTTCTCAATTGCTGCAGTGTCCTCTCCCTGGACTCCTTCCACCACCTCATCTGAGATGACTGCTGCAACCATCTTCTCCAGCTCATCCAGCTACTCCTGGGGTGCAGGGCTCCCACCTCCGGTCTGCAGTGCCGCCTTTCTGTTGCTGGCAAGTTTCTCTTTAGTTCTACACTTGCAGTTGTGACAGTGCTCCTTACAGTCTGCCACAGTTCTTCTAACCCCATCCATACTGTTGACTTTATCTACAATGGACTGCAAAATGGCCTCCTTTCTACCTATTAGTGTGGAATAATATTTTCCTGGAATCCATTTTGGGCCTGTCAGGCCCTTTGATACCCAATGACAACTAGCTCTCTTTTGTTGAGCAACTAATGACCTACGTGAACTATGTCTACTGAGATTATGTATTGTTGCTCACAACGCATTATGTTGCAAGGCTTGCTATAAGAACAGCCTCCATGAAATATCATTGCATGCTAGCTGAAGCAATCTTTCGTTAGAAATGCACCATCCTGTGTACGTGCTGTTCGCAGTTCTGTAGAAAAATGAATCATGCAGTATTAGATATGTAGGACATATTCTGTAATTTCTGTGTCTATGCTTTATCTTATTATGTATGGTGCGTTATTTTGAGTGACATGTGATTGTGCATGACTCCTGATTGTATTTGATTCTGTGTTGTGAGCTATATTGGTGATGTGTGCCTGTGTCAGGTTTTCAGCCTTTACTACATGCTATGGATGAGTTAAAATGAATGCCTAAGGATGAATGTGAATGGGCTCCTGGTAGAAGAGGATTTTTAAATAAAGTGGGGTACACTGGTACACTGTAGAAACTGACAGAGCTAGGCTGCTATTATACCAGGACCAAAGTTTAGCATTACCACCCTGACCTCTGTATTAATCAATTTAGAGGTGACAAAGAGCTGGTGTTGGTGTTCTGTCACCTCTGTGATCAGTATTTTATTTTCCTCCTGACTGAACCTACACTTTCCCTTCCTTTTCCCATTCTCCTGTGATTCTTCATGGTCTTCCTGACTGGTACCTGGCACATTGGGATCTGTCCCGTCCAGAATTCTCCATGTTTTCTATGTTCAGGCTTCTGTTTGGTGCTGTTGTGGGCTTTTCCTGGGCTCTTTTAGCCGAAAAGTGATGCTAACATGATTTCCGTCATGTAGCATGCCGCAAATAAGGTCAGTGCCCCTTTTCTGGCATTAGCGCCATTTTTTTTGTGACACATCGCTAAGATTTGTGCCATTCTTTGTGGCGCTAAGCCTTCCTTACTGCCATGTTGAGCCATAATGTAAATATGGCACTAACAATGAGCAATGAAACATCTTAGCGTGGTGTTAAAGGTTTTGCCATGCGGAGTTTTGCACCATTTCTTCTAAATATGGGCCATAGTACCTAATTCCAAGATTGTTATGAGGAGAAGGAGGTGGAGGTGCCTGATTTCACCAGGATACTAGTCAGGGATTGGAGGAATTGTATCAGCCAATCCTAACTATTTTCTCAAAGTCCTGTGACCTCCTGGTTATACACGTCCTCTGTGTCTTACTTTAAAATTACCCAGCAGCCCCTTTTTCAATGTTTCAAAATTGAACTGTCATCAAACAGAACGTCTTTAACTCATAAGCCTCTGCCCTAATTAGGTGAGCTTTTGTACTTTACAAAAAAATTATTTTCTGTCCAACTGTGACCTACGATTGAGCATTTGAAGATATGTTTATAGTTTCCAAGTCAAAAGAGGTGGCGCTAAATCTGCCCTGTGTTCTCTTCTGCAAGTGTTACTGTCCATTCCCACACAGCTAATCTTGGCTCCATGGTCACCAGTTAACATCCCATCCTAGGCTCAGAGGCAGGTCCTTTTCCTGTGAACCAGTGTCATTAACTCTCCTCACCAAAAATGTACATTCCAGCTGGAAGCATTATGAGTAGAAAAACTTGTCTTAAGTCTATTCTGGATCAGACTGCCTAAAGTCATTTTATAATGTAACTTTTCAGTTTAACTTACCAAAAATCTGATTCAACCATAAATAAAATTTTGAATAATAAGCAGGAACTAACCTTGAAATACTTTTCTAGTCTTTTTCGAAGCGTAGCTAGGGTACTTATTTTCAGGGTCTGATTTGGAGTTTAGCAGATGGGTTACTCCTTCACAAACGTGAGGGATATCCCGATTGCTGTAGTACGATTCCCATAGGATATTATGGGATTGTAATATGGTGGATGGGATATCCGTCACGGTTAGAACAGAATAACTCCATCCGCCAAAGTCTAAATGAGGCCCTTAAATTTTGATCCCAGCCAAGCTTAATGAGTCTGGCAAATTTATTTTTCCCTGCTGTGTCACTGAAGTGCAACTAAACTGCAGCCCAACCAGTGGTGCTCTTGGTAGACATATTTTTGTTATATATTTAGGTAGTATAATTAAGCACAGCATAGTACCCATGGCATTTAACTGCTCAGGCCCCAGGCACACTTTAAACTCCATTTACATTCAATATTACACAATGATAGATTACAGAAAAACATTACCTATATTTGGAAGGTTTATCCCACACAACCTTCCAGAAATACCTAACCTTTGCTAAGTTGTTGTGGTGCCTATCCCAGGACAGCAGCGTCTTTTGTCATGCACATCAACAGAAAGCTTATTTTGTTTTGTGCTATTGCTATAAATAGCCTGCAAATTCTTTCTGTTGACGTGCACTTAAACAAAAATAGTGCACATCAGGAAATATAAGGGTGTACAAGCACTTCCTATGGTCCTGGACACTATCTTCTGCCTCACACCCCACCACATCTGGTTCCTCAACACCCAGCAACTGCAGCAGGAGGCCAAACAAGGATACTATCAAATTGCTGGGTTCCCCCATGTGCTGGGTGCAATGGACTGCACCCATTTCCAACGTCTCCCTCATGCTGCAACCGAACACCTCTACAGGAACCGCGAACATACACACTCAATCAATGTATAGGCCATTGTGGACCATTGTGGAATAATCTCCAACATCCTTGCACAATTTCCAGGCTACATCCATGATGCCTACATCTTCAAACACTTCACTATTAATCCACGACTCCAGGATGAACAATATGGCAATGGTCTACTCGTAGGAGAGCCGGCATACAATTCATAACACAGACAACGTACCAAACTTGTGCGACAAACAATACATTCCCCACACGAAACACACATGGGCAGGGAAACACAGATGTTTAGACAGCAACATATATGCCAAATGCCGCACTACACCACATTCAGTGCACAGGTGCTTTGCACCACCTGACTGACACTTTACATGATGGAAAGGTGGAGTTATGTCCCCTTTGTTCACAAAAGCTGTGGTCAAACCACAGATTGATAACAAAATACAGATCCTTCACACAATTCTTAGCAAGGATTAGCTTATCTATGTGTATTGTATTGGCCATTCCACCATCAAGCAACTCACATATTGGCACTACCCCACATTTACCATTCTGTAGAAACCTGAGGCAGCACTGATATTTAATGCCACCCGAGTGGTGCCATCATCATCTACATATCATCAAAACATACCTGATATACCCATTGTGTTTACCTTCCCCTTGTATTGTGCATAGTTCAGCACACATTGACATACAGCATCGCCTTCATTAAAAGATCATGTGTAGGAATGGACATCTCACAGCAAACCAACAATAATACCAGTAAATCCCTCATCTCCTTGCCATGACACAAGGTACCAACAGTGGACAGTGGCAGCTGAACTACTTCCAATGTACTGGTTGAGGCCAGAAAAGCATATGATTGAGAAGACATGAGACTTTTCAGGGCTGTACTGGTGATGCAGGGCAGCGAAGAAAAGCACATCATGCACCGCCCTGTTGCACAGGTGTCTGCAAACTCTTGCATCCATCACAATACATCCAATACAACGGTGCCACACTGTGCATGTGCACCACATGCAGATACACATGCTATCCAGCAATTGACAACAAGAACACTTTGTGCAAGGGAGGTATTTCAATGGGTGGGATTCACAGGCAACACACAGGGCGCAACACTTGTTACATGGAACAGAACACTCAAAATAGGTATAAATTTACCTAACATCACTCTTCTGCAGGTCTAAAGTTAAGGAACTAAAGGCCACATGTTAGAAAATTGGCACACCATCCAAAGTAGCGCCACTTTCCATACGCCCTTTATCACCCCCTACAGTCACCATGTGTGCACCGTATACTATGTATGGAGTACCATGGCACAGAGTAGGTGCAATAGTGTCAAGATAATTGGTGCTATTGATGGACTGTTTAGGATTAGTGCTAAAAGTTTTGTGCAAATCCTGCACAGTACAAAGGGACCCATCAAAAGCAATGGTGTGCCCTCCTTTAACGCCTGCTCTGTGCCATATTTGCAAGGTGATGCAATGCATGTATTTTGCCACTTTGTAACCCCTTGCACCACATTGTGCCAGGCAAAATGTATGCATGGTGGGCGTACCCCCGTTAGGGGTGCTGAAAAAATGGTGTAGTGGAATTGAAGAGATTCCACTGCATCATGTTTTTGTGGCTACTTTTAACGCATGCTTAGAGCAGACGATTAAAGGGGGTACACCATTGGTTACAATGGGCCCCTATGCACTGTACAGGGTTAGCGACAACATTTTGTTAGATCTACCTGAACAGTACATCAATAGCGTCAAATAATTTGATGCTACTGCCCCCTACCCTGCCCCATCATGCACCTTATTTTAAATACGGCAGACACATGGTGGCGGTAGGAGGTGCTAAGGGGCGCAAGAAAATTGGCACTGCACTGGGTCCAGCCCCACTTTTCTTAACTCTGCCCCATAGTCTGGAACTAAAAACAAATTAGAAGAATGCACTACCACATGAATGTGTGGCTGGAATGTAGGCATAGGCCGTAGCAATTACAATTGACCTTGTCACACACATATCACACATGTGTGTTGATTTGACATATGCCTGCAGCAATCCTGGAAATACACATGAAGACTGTTTTACAGATGTATGGCTTAGGTAGAAAAAGGGTAGCAATTAACCACAATGGCAGGTCTGCGTCTGCTAGGTAACCAAGCAAAATTTGAATGACACTATCACACACAATAACTGAAAACATACTCCTCAGTGGCACTCACATGTTTTACAGAGAGTGACATGCAAGGACCAAAACTCTAACAAAACATCTAGGTCTCTTACACTCAATCAAGTTTGGTATGTGCATGTAAGTAGAGCAATGTCAAAATAAATCACAGACCCTTGCCAAATTGTATGTGTGATGAAGGAGACAGATAGGTTGAATGTCGCATCTCCTCTACTCATAGCTGTCATGAGTGATCACACTTACAAAATACACTCATAGTGTTTGTGACATAGGTTGCGGAATACAGATGTGAGTGTGTGCCCATGTTGATTAAATTATGTGGAAGGACAGCTGAGAGACTCCCTAAGGTCACTTTAAGTTCCAGTATGTGGAGATCACTCAGACACTACACAAGTGCTGTGGCGAGTGGTCTGTAATGTGTGGAGGCAGTCATGTGATATAGAAAAGCCTGGAAATGTGAGGAATACTATTGCTTAGCCTGTGGAAGAAGCTGTGTCCATCTACAAAGTACACAAGTCTGACTTACTATGCTGTGCATGAATGAAAGGACAATGTTGATGACGAAGATGGGTACTAAAGGTTATCAGCCAGAATGATGTCAATGGCCTTGTGTGAGAATAAAAAGTGCCACTGGAGCACTGATGACTAGGGTGCCATCACTGCCTGAGAGCAGCCCTGTCATATAGATTGTATGCAATTATGTAAATCTGACAATAAAAATAAAGTTTGAGTCATTGTACATTTGCTAAACATATACTTCTTAAATCTTAGCACACATGTCCCACCTAGGTGGACCAAGCTGGGTGTCATCTGTTTGCGAATGGCCAAAAGGGAACAATTCACATGTGAAAATGTGTATGTGTCACATATTTGCTTACAAACATATGTGAGCAGTACACATTTTCCCACACCGGGGAACATAGATATGAGTTCACAGCCTTGAGGCAATGGCCTATATATATCCATGCTGGAATAGAAAATCGATATGTGTCAAATCCCTAAACACACCGCTGTAGTATGTATCATTTATCATGCATAAAACATATCTTTCCACAAACAAACATGTCACTTATATGCCAACAAGGACACATGTCAGCACACCATCTCTAACAACTTGCATGAATGGGGAGTATACGTTACACGTGTTGCTTTGCATCATGAAGTCTGGCCCTTAGAACACACCAGAGTGTGGACATACTTGCACTCATGTTGTCATGGGTTACCGCATCTTAACCCAGACTTAGTCAACAGCGTCCTTTGCTAAAGATTTGTCAAGGGTATCATATGCATGAACATGTTTTGCACATGACCCACCCTATCTTATGCTGTGTTGTGAAATGTACAATGGGAATTCTGGCATGACAATATGGTAGTCCCACATTATGAGTTCCATCACACATGTACACTCATAATACACATGTGGAAACCTGTGTGTAGAAAAGAGTCTTCATACGTATGCACATTTGTAAACAGTGTCAGTCCTCCCATGCATCACACACACTTACAAACATATGGTAGCACATTCCTATGTTACCGGTACACAGTGAAATACACATACATATAAATGTTGCTCTACCATACAAATAACAAAGATGCGTAGCCCCTCTAACTAGGAATGTGAATCTGAGTGCCATGTCAGCATTTCCTCCAAAATCCACGAATGCCAGTCATGCGTCAAAAAAATGATGCATATGGTAGTTCTCCATACATCGCAGATCAGTAAGATGACAGCTCGCACCTGTGCATCTAATCTAAGTCATCATGCCTTGTCAGCCTTCATGGAAAAATCCACTCATGGCCATCATGTATCAAAAAAAGACACATACCGTAGTCCTTCAAACATTGCATTTACCAAAAATGACGCCTTACAGCTGTGCATCTAATCTAAGTCTGCAGGCCTTGTCAGCCTTCATAGAAAAATCCATGCATTGCCCTCTAGCATAAAAAAAACCCAATGCATATCAGAAAACATGACGCATACGCCCATGAACTGATGCAATAGGTCTTCTTTGCTGCACACATAGAAAAGTTAACTTACTTTCACTTTTACTTTACAGTCTTGTAGTCTGTGCTTGAGAAAGGTTGTGTGGTGCTTGTGCTGGGGTGGGAAGTGCTGGATTTAGGCGGTCATTCTGACCGCTGCGGGCGGCGGTCGCCGCCCGCCATGCGGTTACCGCCGAATGACCGCACCGCGGTCAAAAGACCGCGGCGGTCATTCCAACTTTCCCGCTGGGCCGGCGGGCGACCGCCAAAAGGCCATCCGCCGGCCCAGCGGGAAAGCCCCTGCAACGAGGAAGCCGGCTCCGAATGGAGCCGGCGGAGTGGCAGGGGTGCGACGGGTGCAGTGGCACCCGTCGCGATTTTCACTGTCTGCAAAGCAGACAGTGAAAATCTTTGTGGGGCCCTGTTAGGGGGCCCCTGTGCTGCCCATGCCAGTGGCATGGGCAGTGCAGGGGCCCCCAGGGGCCCCACGGCACCCGTTCCCGCCATCCTGGTTCTGGCGGTGGACACCGCCAGAAACAGGCTGGCGGGAAGGGGGTCGGAATCCCCATGGCGGTGCTGCAAGCAGCGCCGCCATGGCGGATTCCCTGGGCCAGGGGAAAACCGGCGGGAAACCGCCGGTTCCCCTTTTCTAACCGTGGCAGCAGAATAGCCCAGGAAGCACCGCCAGCCTGTTGGCGGTGCTTCCGCCGCCCTCCGCCACGGCGGTCATGGACCGCCAGGGTCGGAATGACCCCCTTAGATTGTTTTGTGCTGTGTCCTGTCTGTGTCTTGTCCATCTTGTACATTTTGTAATTTTATTGTAGGGTGTCTGCCTTGGGGTAATTAAGTTTATTGGGTTAGTTGGGGAATAGTTTTCTTCTTTTTGGGGTAAATAGGTTGCAGTGGAGAGAAACTGAAGATGTCAGGGAAGGGTACAGAGGATGATTATGGATGCACTGGGAGGTTTCATATGGTTGGTGTGCCTCTACCTCCCCAACATGGTGGCTATGGGTGGCCGTGTGATCATGGGCAACCCAACTGAGGCAAGGAAGCTGCGCTGGGGCAAGGTGTTCCACCAGCTTTGATGCATCTTCTCAGTGGAGTGCACGGACCAACTGTACATGTCTATCATGGGCTTCACAACTATGGAAAATTATAAAGTAATGTTTAAGTGATAACAAACATGGTGCTGGAGTATTGGTAGTGAAGTGTGTGTGTTCCTTGAGTCATGTATGTGCAGAGTGACACAACAAGGACACAAATGCAAGAAGGACTTACTGGCTCCTACTGCAACATCAGTGTCATAGTGTTTGAAGGCAATGGGGCTGATATGTCAAAACTTGAGCAATGCAAGCATTGTGGCTGTTTTAAACCCGGGTGCCACATGATGCCTGCGCTAGACATGATGAATGCAAGGTGTGTATTCCTGTGGTAGGAGAGGCACACAAAATGAGCATTTAAATCTAGTAGTTTCCACTGCGCCTTTTTGGAGTGAACTTGAATGTGTGCCTACGGCAGGTTGGTTAAATGACAATCACATTGTTTTCAATATGCCTAATTTCAGTTAGCACTTTTGGCACCTTCATTTATGGTGCACAGCATACTAAGTGCATGACATCATAGTTTACAATGTCAGTGTCCTAAAATGCACCATGGTGTGCCATTTGTCAAATACCGTACATACATGGTGGAGTCATATGGTGGGAATAGGGGGTTGAAAAAGTCAAGCATCTGAGTGCTTGCTCCATTTTCACATGGATAGACTACAAAGTACTAAGCTTCTCTCAATTGACAGCAGCCTGACCCCAAGAAATTGTAACATATGTATCTGAGACATGTATATATGAGTGAATCCCATATCTGTAAATGTTTGTGCGGGCTAACTATGTCTGTCTGACTGACATGATAAAGATGCCAGTTGGTCATTCCTAAAACTAAGTTGACTAGGTCACTCAGCTAAACAAGTGGAATATGCAACAGTTGTCCATGCTTTTCTTTGTTCGACAGCCACACAGCTATCTGTTCCTGTCATGTCTTGCAGGTGGGCCTCCACCCTACACTGTTGGCAAGGTTTCCCATTTTGAAGACCCCAATGTAGCCAGTAAGTGTTACCTTGTTTGTCACATGTGTAGACCAAGGGTTGTGTATGAGAGAGTGTGATATGCGCAATGTCATGTTCAAATGGCATGTGTGTCAATTGTTTGATGGTATGTTGAGGACAAGGAATGAGTTGAATGATGCACAGGTGCCAACATGTGCTGCAATGGATTCGTGAGTCTTTGGAAAATGTAATTATGGCCACAAACATAGTGATGCCAGTCAACATATGTGTCATAGGTGCAGGCTTTCAGAAATGTATGGATGTTGACAACGTATTAATCACAGTACATGTTGTTGCACTGTGTGCAACACGTTGCACACATATACTCTGGACATGATACAATTTATGTACATGTATTGAGGTCTTCAATAGGCTTATCAGTGAGAAACTTGCACCACCGGTACTTCCCTCCTTTTCAGAAATAAAGTGAGGTACTGGACAGGCAAGGAACCTTTTGAGAAAGCCATCAGTCAGTTGAGTGCACATAGAGTTTTCAAATCTCCTCCAGATGGATGTGTGACATGTCTACGGATTGTAGCAAACAAGATGTGTGCAGAAGAACCTACAAGATTTAACCATCATGATGATTGTGAGCATGCATAGTGACATCACATGTGTACGAGATGTGCATGGTGAGTGTTTACCTGGTATTTAGGAGATATCTCAAGCTTGTGCAAAGATAGTGTGCAACATTGGATAGCTGTTATCCCTGCAACATGAACAATATATTGAAGATTCTTAGGAGGCAGATTGATATAGACTTTGGTCTTGACATTGTTTTAGGATGTCTGGTGGACAACATATGTCATCTAAAGATGCTGTTTCCATGGCATGGTTTTTCTTCCTCTACCCAACACAGTTTTTGCTGACATGTTTCCCTCATGTTTTAGTGATCACAATGACTCCAGCACAGAAGCATGCCTTTGAAAAAAGGGCAGAGCAGTTCAGGTACATCTGCGAGGTCAAGACAAGGTACCACAGGCTCACTAAAACGTACAGAAGGAAGAAGACATTGGGTCGTGGCAGGCGTTTCTACATGTGAAACCAGCAATACAACCTCAAACAATAGCCAAGAAGAGTGTGACCTCAATGCAGAGGGTCGGGGGTGCCTCAGCAGGTCCTGCCTCCTCCACATCCACAGCCTATACAACACCAGCATCCCAGCAATAGCCACCACCAGCTGCCAGTGGCTCAATCTTTGAGGCAGATATGTGCAAGAACATGGCAGAGGAAGAAGCAAGGTTGACCAAACTGGAGGAGGATAATGCACGGAACTACAAACGTTTGAAATACATTAAGAAGAAGCTCTAAGTGTGGACACTGCCCTCTTCCCAGTACCTTCCCTTCCCCTAGTGTCCATTGTAAATAGTTTAAGTGGGTTTTAGATGGGTAGGCATAGGTTAGATAGCATTGAGTGGGTTAATTGTAGGTAGTAGTATAGTTAGGGGGTGGGATTTATGAATCTTTTTTGTTTTGGGGTGTTGGGGGTTATGAATAGTGGTGTATGTTTAAACGTTTTTTTTTAAACTACAAAATTATATATATTACTTTAGGCAATAGGTTTAGTTACTATGGGGGTTATTCTAACTTTGGAGGAGTGTTAATCCGTCCCAAAAGTGACGGTAAAGTGACGGATATACCACCAGCCGTATTACGAGTTCCATAGGATATAATGGACTCGTAATACGGCTGGTGGTAAATCCGTCACTTTTCCGTCACTTTTGGGACGGATTAACACCTCCTCCAAAGTTAGAATAACCCCCTATATGTTTAGCTTTAGTTCATGTTGTCCTACTCAACTATTGTCTCTTGAGGGAGGTGGTGGGGTGATGTTTCTTGTGTGACGTTACGTGTATAAGATAAGTTTAGATTAGGATAGATAGCTGTGGGGATAAGTTAAGATAAGTTAATATAGGTTAGGTTAATGGAGGTTAGTGTGTAGTTTAGGTTTTTTATTGGTAGTGTTTCTTTATAATAATAAATCTTGTTAGATTTCTACAATATGGTGTCATGATTGGGGTTTTAACATGTTTGCACTGGCCACGATAGACACATGTCTTTGGGTATACATTCAGTATTGATTTACATGAGTGACTATGGGGGTCATTCTGACCTCGGCGGTAAAAGGCTCTTACCGCCGGTCAGAAGACCGCCATTATACCGCCGCGGCTGCGGTAAACCGCCACGGTCATTCTGACCAACAACTGCCAAACCGCCAAAAACCCGAGATCCACGTAAGGCCGCCTCATCAGCAGTGAGCGATAAACTGGAGATGACCAAACCTCCACCGTCACACCAACACAAACACGCCCATGCCATTACGATCCACGAATCCACGCGGCAGTCTTTCAACCGCGGTATTCCATTGGCGGTACACACCGCCACGCTCAAAATACACACACCTTTACAAAACACAGCCACATTGGCCAATTCGAAATACACACACCTGATACACATACAAACAACACACCCACACACCCATCACTATATAAAACACACACCCACATCACCCTCAAACCCCCACAAATCGAAATTCAGAGACAAGGCGCAATACACAGAGAGAGAGCACAGGGAACGCAAAGCACAACACACACAGGAACCCAACATCACCACCCACACCACATCTACGCACAAAACACCACACACCACCACACTCATCACCACAAACACCACCCCACACCTCATCCACACCACCCCATGGCACCCCAAAGACACCCCAGGTTCTCGGACCAAGAACTCAGGGTCATGGTGGAGGAAATAATTAGGGTAGAGCCCCAGCTCTTCGGCATACAGGTGCAGCACACCACAATAGCCAGGAAGGCGGAGCTATGGCAAAGGATCGTCGACAGGGTCAACGCTGTGGGACAGCATCCCAGAAATCGGGAAGACATCCGAAAGCGCTGGAACGACCTACGGGGGAAGGTGCGGTCGATGGTGTCAAGACACAACATCGCTGTGCAGAAGACTGGCCCACTCCACCCGAATTCACAGCATGGGAGCAAGAGGTCTTGAACATCCTGCATCCTGAGGGCCTCGCTGGAGTAGGCGGAGGAATGGACTCTGGTAAGTTTGATCTCAACTACTTCACCCCCCCCAACCACCAGCATGCCAACCCACACCCCCACCCTCACCCCCAACCCCCAGCACACATACTCCCTGTTAATGTCTCACCAGCACAACCCACCCAACCCAAACCCAACCCCTGAATGCCAACACAAACCATGGACCCCCATCACCTAAGCATGACCACTGCACATACCCATCCCCCCCACAAACCACCCTCACAACTCCTCCCACATGGGACTGCCAGCACTGGGGGACAAGGGCACCCACAAATTGCACGCCATGGCACACACAAAAGCAATAACCATACTCTTTTACCCCTGCAGGGCCCGAACGGCAACACACCAGCCAGGAGGGTCCAGATTTGTCCACCCCACCCCCAGAACAGGCCCCCAGTGATGACAGCAGCTCTGTCGACCTAGAACCTGATGACCAGCCCGGACCATCGGGGACCTCTGGACAGTCGGTTACCCTCAGTCAGCCACAGGCCACAGCAGACCTACCCCCCTCTGGAAACACCAGCACAGCACCCACCCAGCGGGCCATGCTTCTGTCTCCAGGACAGCTCAAGCAGCGGTGTGTCTACCAGTACAGGGCACAAAGGGTAACCCACAACCCCAACAACAACAGGGACCTGGGGGCACTGGTAGTAGGCACACCGTCCAGGGGACAGAGGCCCAGGAACAAAGAGGAACTGGGAGGGCTGCTGTGCGACAGAGGGAGGACAGGCCTAGGGAACCCACTGTCCAAGAGGCCCTCACCACCATCATGGGAGCGTACCACCACTCCGAAGAGACGATGGCGACGGTCCTGGCCAGGTTGCAGGAGATCCTGCTTCTGCATGAGCAACAGAATATGGGGTTCCGGGAAGAACTGCGCAGCATCAGTGCCGCAATGGGTACAATGGTGGTGGCACTCAACCAGATTGTCACCACTTTGCGGGACCATGTTGCCCCCCAAAGGGCCCCTGCCACTTGCATGGAGGAAGAACAGCCCACCACCTCCGCCGGCGCTAGTGGTCAGGAGGCCCCGACACAACAGCAACGGCCCACCCGGACCCCACCCCCTGCAGAACAAGAACCACCCCGCAAGAAAGGCCTGAGATCTAGGAAGAAGACAGAGTAGGATATCAAGACCCCCGCCATGCACGGAACCCCCCGGATGTCATCCCACTGTCCCACTTGTTCACCCTGTCCAACCTTGAACTGCCCCTGCTACACCTTCCACAGGCATATGGACAATGGACCTGTAGGAACGACAGTCTGGACACTGCCATGGACATGCCTCCACCATCACCCATCACCCTTTTCGAACTATACACCTATTTGAAAACTTCAATAAACACAATTATTGCACAAAAACCAACTGGATTCTGCTATCTATTTATTTAAACCAAATGTATTCGATATAACCAACAAAACATTTCTATTTACATTGTGATGACAACATACCAGTGTCACACAGCGGTAGTCCATGGGGAAAAAAACCAGAGGGCACTCCGTGGGGATCAGATCACTGAAATAGGAAGTGATATACACAACTAAGTTACCATACATTGGGGTGAAAGGTCAGACAGTAGAGAGCCACTACAGTTAAAGACATAGGGGGTTATTCTAACTTTGGAGGAGTGTTAATCCGTCCCAAAAGTGACGGTAAAGTGACGGATATACCACCAGCCGTATTACGAGTTCCATAGGATATAATGGACTCGTAATACAGCTGGTGGTAAATCCGTCACTTTTCCGTCACTTTTGGGACGGATTAACACCTCCTCCAAAGTTAGAATAACCCCCATAATACAATGCAGGAGTAGATTATTACCTGTGTGTCACTGGAAATACTGCAGTATCACTCTGTCCCTGTTGTCTGTGTCGTCCTCTTCGTCTTCCTCCTCTTCACTCTCCGCAGGCTCCACAGCGGCGACAACACCACCATCTGGACCATCCCCCTGCAGGAAAGGCACCTGGCGTCGCAAAGCCAGGTTGTGAAGCATGCAGCAGGCCACGATGATATGACACACCTTCTTTGGTGAGTACATTAGGGATCCACCAGTTATATGCAGGCACCTAAACCTGGCCTTCAGGAGGCTGAAGGTCCGCTCAATCACCCTCCTAGTACGCCCATGGGCCTCATTGTACCGTTCCTCTGCCCTGGTCCTGGGATTCCTCACTGGGGTCAATAGCCAAGGCAGGTTTGGGTAACCAGAGTCACCAATTAGCCACACACGGTGTCTCTGTAGCTGTTCCATCACATAAGGGATGCTGCTATTTTGCATGATGTACGCGTCATGCACTGACCCTGGGAACTTGGCATTTAAATGGGAGATGTACTGGTCAGCCAAACAGACCACCTGGACATTCATCGAATGATAACTTTTTCGGTTCCTGTACACCTGTTCATTGTCTTTTGGGGGAACCAAAGCCACATGGGTACCATCAATGGCACCAATGATATTGGGAATGTGTCCAAGGGCATAGAAATCACCCTTCACTGTAGGCAAGTCACCCACCTCAGGGAAAATGATGTAGCTCCGCATGTATTTCATCAGGGCAGACAACACTCTGGACAACACCTTTGAAAACATAGGCTGAGACATCCCAGATGAAATGGCCACTGTAGTTTGAAATGATCCACTGGCAAAAAAATGCAGTACTGACAGCACCTGCACTAGAGGCGGAATCCCTGTGGGTTGGCGGATGGGTGACATCAGGTCTGGCTCCAGCTGGGCACACACTTCCTGTATAGTGGCACGGTTAAGTCTGTAGGTGAGTATGACGTGTCTTTCTTCCATTGTCGACAGGTCCACCAGCGGTCTGTACACTGGAACATTCCTCCGTCTCCTCGCAAGTCCCAGCGGACGGTGCCTAGGAAGGACAACATGGAGCACAGAGTCAAGCAACCCACAGGTAAGTGCCCACAGCATGCACAGTACACGAATCTCTCGGGATTGAATGGCTAGTATGATTGTCGGCGCAAGGCCTAGCCATGTGTGACGCAGTAGGAATTAAGCCATGTGGGCCCTTGAAATGGCGGCTGCCTGACCTGTGAAGTGTGACAATGTGAAGTGAGGTCATTGCGCAAGCGTGGCATACCGTGGCGGTCTCAGTCCGCGGCGCAAAGTCGTATTGGACAACATTGAACCCTATGGGTTTCAGGAGCCAATGGCGGTGAGCGCCGGCTGTCGCGGTACGCACCGCCGCGGTACGCACCGCCACGGCCGAAACCGCCATTTTCTCTCTGCTTGATCACACGAGACCTGAGCATCCACAGGAGAGGACCTATACTGCAAGTGCTGCTGTGACCTCGGTCTGGAAGTGACAATGGCTGCTGCGACTGGGGAAAGGGCCCCCGCCTTCAGTTCCGAGGAGTTGGAGAAGCTCGTGGACGGGGTCCTCCCCCAGTATGCGCTACTCTACGGGCCTCCAGACCAACAGGTGAGTACACGGGGGAAATGCATAGTGCCCAATGCCTGGGTTGAGTGGGGAGGATGTACGATGGAGGGGAGGGCAGCGAATGACGAATGCATGGCACGACAGATGAGAGCATGTGCCACATGGCAAGGTTGGGGTGGGGGGGCCACTCACATCAAGCATGCAGAAAAGTGATGATGTTTCTCTTCCCCCCCTGTACATGTCACATAGGTCAGCGCCCATCAGAAGATCGACATTTGGCGTGCCATCGCCAAGGACGTCCGGGCCCTGGGGGTCCACAACAGAAGGGGCACCCACTGCCGCAAGAGGTGGGAGGACATCCGCCGCGGGAGCAGGAAGACGGCGAAGGCTCTGCTGGGGATGGCCTCCCAACCTAGGAGGGGTGCCAGTCGTACCTTGACCCCCCTGATGTCCCGGATCCTGGCGGTGGCCTACCCCGATTTAGATGGGCGCTTGAGGACATCACAGCAGACACAAGGGGGTGAGTACCAGCACATTCAGCTATTTTGCGCGCAGTGGATGTGCCTGGGTAGGGGAGGAGGGCTGTGGGTATCCCTAGGCCAAGGCGATTTCTGTAGGATAGGCCCGTCCGTGAGGTATGGTCCTGTGCCCCCGCCCCCCACCTCTGTAGGGTGCCTAGTAACGCGATTCATGGACCAGTGTATACTCTGTGGGCAGTTGTCGCCCATAGGCTTGTAGGGCATGTCTCAGTGAATGAGTAGTGTACCCCAAGTGCGCAGCGTAGTGCAGGGGGCTTCTGTGTCTGTCCTCTCTGCCAACGATGTCCCCAATGCATGCACTCAACTTGTCTTTATGCTTTCCACCCCCCCCCCCATTTTCTTTGTTTTTCTGTGAATGTGTGCATTGGCATCATCAGGCGGAGGAGAAGTGGCAACGGCGCAAGAGGGAGCTGCATCTCACATGGCCCCGGAGGGCCATGCAACGGACTCCGACATGACCAGTGAGACGGAGGGCGAGGGGGGCTCCACCACGGGGACCCGTGGAGACGTCAGCGACACCGACACGTCCTCGGAAGGGAGCTCCTTTGCGGTGGTGGCAACATCCGTGCCCACCGATCCTACAGGTACAGCCGCCACCCAGCGCACCAGCTCCGCCCTCCCAGCAGCCCCTCGGCCTTCGGCCCGTGCCCGCAAGGCCAGGAAGCCGGCCATCTCCTTCGCCCCAGGCACCTCAGGCCCTGCCCCAGTCACCCCTGCTGCCCTCAATGAGGAGGTCATTGACCTCCTGAGGACCATCATTGTTGGGCAGTCTACCCTTTTGAATGCCATCCAGGGTGTGGAGAGGGAGGTGCATCAAAGCAATGCATACCTGGAGGGCCTTCATTCGGGTCAGGCTGCCCATCAACGATCGTTCAACGCTCTGGCCTCAGCACTGACGGCAGCAATTGTCCCTGTCTCCAGCCTCCCTCTTCTGACTCCCTCCACCCAGTCCCACTCCCCTGTTCCTCTGCCTATCCCATCCACACCTACAGACCAGCCTGCACACACCTCAAAACCCAAGGGCAGCTCATCCAGATATAAGCACCACAGGACACACAAGCATTCACCCAAGCAACATCCAGATGCAGACATGCCAACAGTCACTACCTCCTCTGTGTCCCCCACCTCCTCGTCTCCCTCCTCCCTCCCTGTGACGTCTCCACACACACCTGCAAGCACACCACCATCAGCCATTGCACCCATCACCAGCACACCCTCCAGACCAGTCCGCACACGTGCAGTCACCACCCCCACTGCCATGTACACGTCCCCTGTGTCCTCTCCCAGTGTGTCTGTCACCCCCACTTCCCAACCACACAAACGCAGGCAGGCACCCAAACAACAGCCATCCACCTCATGTCAGCCTCCAGCCCAAGCACCTGCACCCAAAGACAGCACACTTGACTCTCCTACAACCACATCCTCTTCCTCCACTCCCATACCCACTCCAGCTACCCTTCCCGTGGCTCCAAAGAACATTTTCCTCTCTAAACTTGACCTCTTTTCCTCACCTGACCCACCCCCTCCATCCCGTAAGAGTTCGACAAACACCTCAGCCACCACCAGCCCAGCAACTCCCAAGAACGTTGTGCCTGGTTTTTGGAGTCCGCCCTTTCCTTGGGCTGGGACATCGTCCAGGAGCAAAGGCACAGCCAGCCCCCCCCCCTGGGAAGAGGAGCAAAAAACTGAAGGGCAGGCGCGACAGGCCTGATACGCCTGCTCCCAAGGAGGGTAGCCTTGCACCGTCACCTGCCACATCGGGTAAGGGAGCCAAGGGCCACGGACAGTCTGCCAAGGAGGGCAAGGGCAGCAAGGGCAGCATGGAGCAAAAGGCAGGGAGCAGCCGACCTGGCCATGAGGGCCCCACCAGCCCCATTCCGGGGGTATCGGAGGAGACCCAGGGCCCCAGGACTCCATCACAGGAGGGCCCCGCAACGGAAAGGTCCGATGCAGACTGAGCGGCAAGTATTGGCCAGGTGTGGTTCACTGGAAACACAAAACAGGCACCGCTGAACAGGTTCCCGCCGTGAGGAGCACCGCTGAACAGGGCCCGCCAAGACAGGCACAGCTGAACAGGGCCCCGCCAAGACAGGCACCGCTGAACAGGGCCCCGCCGTGAGAATCACCGCTGAACAGGGGCCAGCCAAGACAGCCACCGCTGAACAGGGCCCCGCCGTGAGGAGCACCGCTGAACAGTGCCCCGCCAAGACAGGCACCGCTGAACAGGGCCCCGCCAAGACAGGCACCGCTGAACAGGGCCCCGCCAAGACAGGCACCGCTGAACAGGGGCCAGCCAAGACAGCCACCGCTGAACAGGGCCCCGCCGTGAGGAGCACCGCTGAACAGGGCCCCGCCGTCTCAAGCACCGCTCCGCTGGGCCCTTCCTGTCAAGCACCGCTCCGCTGGGCCCTTCCTGTCAAGCACCGCTCCGCTGGGCCCCGCCGTCTCAAGCACCGCTCCGCTGGGCCCTTCCTGTCAAGCACCGCTCCGCTGGGCCCTTCCTGTCAAGCACCGCTCCGCTGGGCCCCGCCGTCTCAAGCACCGCTCCGGAGCGCCTTTCCTGTCAAGCACCGCTCCGCTGGGCCCTTCCTGTCAAGCACCGCTCCGCTGGGCCCTTCCTGTCAAGCCCCGCTCTGCTGGGCCCTTCCTGTCAAGCACCGCTCCGCTGGGCCCTTCCTGTCAAGCACCGCTCCGCTGGGCCCCACCGTCTCAAGCACCGCTCCGCTGGGCCCTTCCTGTCAAGCACCGCTGGCCCATTGGCAGTCTCGGTTCTGTGTCGAGCAGGCCTTCACGACGCACTCTGCCCACCATGCCTCCTCCATGACCAGTGGTCTCTGTAATCCACCTGATGGACTGTGGCTTTGCACTCCCCAGGATTGCACAGTGGGCAATCCACCCACTGTAGAGACTTGTGAGACTGTGCCTTTGCACTCCCCAGGATGGCACAGTGGGCAATCCACCCACTGTAGAGACTTGTGAGACTGTGGCTTTGCACTCCCCAGGATGGCACAGTGGGCAATCCACCCACTGTAGATACTTGTGAGACTGTGGCTTTGCACTCCCCAGGATGGCACAGTGGGCATGGAGGGCCTTCGTGGATCTAGCGTCGTGGACTCATGTGGCTGAGGTGCCCCCCCTTCCCTTCCCCCTGAGGTGCCTGTTTTAACTTTTTGTGATGCCCCAGCAGTGTTCTCTCCAATTGACTCGATCTCGTGTGTGGGCTTTGCCCATGTGTTGCTGCACATTGGCCCACGGACATTTGGACTTTGAAAGACTGGGCCGGACTTTTGCTACTTGTATGGATATAGTTCTAGATGTGTATTAATTCTTCATACATTGCTAAGATCGCTATGCTTTATTGTTGCAATAATATAGTTCTACTTTTACATTCATTTCCTTTTGTCTTTGCTTTTTTTGGGGTGGGGTTTGGGGTTGTCACTCTGACTTTTTTATCTGCATAGGTGTGTAGGTATTTCGGTGGGGGTGAGGGTGGGGGTGGGTGTGTGGCGTATGTGTGTGCCCGTAACCTTTCCTCCTCCCCCCTCCCCTGTGTCGTAGGTGCAGTACTCACCGTTGTCGTCTGTGGCGAGGTTCGTGATCCTGGAAGAAGAGCAGGAAGGCAATGGCTGGGAGGATGTGGAGTTCGGGTTCCATGCTGTTCCGATTCCGCGTGGAGTCTGTCGAGGTAAGCGTTTTCCATTGGAGATGTCTGTTTCCGCCGTGTTTTTATCGGCGGGGCTCCCGCCCCGGAAAAGGTGGCGGATTGGTGAGTCGTGATAGGGTGGGCGGTACATTGTCTGCCGCCTGCCTGTTGGCGGTGACCGCCGCGCTGTTTGTTTGTACCGCCGTGGCGGTCGGAGTGTTAATGCGGCGGCCTGTGTTGGCGGTTCCCGCCAGGGTCAGAATTCAGTTTTTTGGGCCGCCAGCCTGTTGGCGGGTTGCCTGCCGCTTTAACACTGACCCCTATGTCCTTTTTCAATATCTGATTAAAGATGGACGATGACTCAGAGAGCCCTTGAGGAATTCTGCACCAACTGTACACCTTGTCCAGGAATTTGAAACTGAATAAAAACTGGCTGTCCTCGTGAAGGGGCACCGAAAAGAAGGCTTGTGACAAATCTACAACGGTGAACCATTCAGCATCACATGGAACCTGAAACATGATCACTGCCGGATTTGGCACTATGGGGCAACACTTCACCACAATCTCATTTATTTTTCTCAAGTCCTACACAATTCGAACCTTCCCACAGGGCTTTTTCAGACCCATTATCAGTGAATTACATGGACTGCTCAATACCTCCTTCAGGACTCCCTGTTTCACAAAGTCCGCAATTATTTGCGACACCTGAATAAGGACATCTTGTGCCATATGGTACTGCAGCACCTGGGGAAACACCGTGTTTGGCTTTACTTGTACTTCCACTCCTTTTATCAGTCCCACTTCTTTTCCTGTCAAATCCCACACTTTCTCTGTCACTGTTCCCTGTAATTCAGCCGGTAAGTCAGTCACTGTAAGCATCGGGAATAATGTTATCAAAGGGTAATCTTCATTTGCGATTTCTGCTTCCGACTCTGAGAACTGACCATCATCCCCTTCATCATCACTGTTTGTCTGCACCTCAATTCCATCATTGGAACATGTAATCGAGCATTTCGTCTTGCACAGTAAGTCTCTTCCCAGTAGAAATACCGGACTTGAATCACAGCCTACAAACTTATGCAGTCGCTGGAAGTTGCCAATCTCAACTTGCACTGGATCTGTAATTGGATTTGTCAAGTACTGGTTTGCTACTCCGACCACTCTTATGGTACGCCCTGAAAGAGGCAATTTCGGAACCTCTGCACTTCTGACTGTAGAGCGTGTAGCTCTGGTATCAACCAAAAATGAAACCTTGAGTCCCATTATTTTTCCCTCTACATAGGGTCCCCTTTGATCTACTTCTAGGGACGCTGCAAGTCTGCACTGCTCACTGTCTGAACTGTCATCTGACCATTCCTCATTCATTCCATCTTCACCACGCAATGGGAATTGCTGTACTGTATTATTTTGGCTCATCACTTGACCTGTGACCTGCTGAGGAAGCATCACCTGTTGCTGTCCCATTGGAGCTAATGGTAATTGCATTTGCTGTCTAGGTACCATGGGAACCTGCTGTTGTACTTGCTGCATTTGCGCTGGTTGAACACGCGGCATTTGCATTTGCTGCATGGTCTGTAACCTTTGCTTCTGGCCCATGTTATTTTGAAAGTTCGGGTTTTGATTTCTCAATTTTGGACCTCTCATATTTTGCAATGTACCGACATTAGTGCTTTGTTGAACGACACCATCCTGCACCACATTTGGGCATTCCCGCTTCCAATGCCCCACGCCCCCACACGCGTGACATAGTGACATCTTTTTCATCCCTTGCACGTCATTTTGAACCACAACAGTATTCAAGTCTGGACCGCGATTCACAAAACTTCGACCTCGGCCTCTTGGTTGCGCCTGAAACACCCCATTCCCTTGCAGTTGCTGCTGTACCATCTGCTGAATCCCATTTCCCTGCATTCCTGCCTGTGCAGCCCTTATTTGCATCACCATCACTTTCTCCTTCAACTTTTTCTGCTTCAGCTCAATCTCATCACTACAGTATTTCGCATACTGAAACACCTCATCAATTGGCTTTGCTTGCCAACAAATCAAATGATTCTTAATCATCTGGGTAACCTTTGGTCTCAGCCCTTCAACAAATCTGAACACGACATGGTTCATGTCTTTCAGCTCAATGGTCTCAGTACCACTGTAATGTTCGAATGCCTTCAACAACCTCTCATAGTAAGCATGTATTGATTCCTTAACCTCCTGTAAGGTCCGGTTAAATTTCTGCCAATCAGTTACTTTCGGCGACACCTTCTGCTTCAAAAACTCAATCACTTTATGATAGTACTTCATCACCTCCTCAGAGGGTGCTCCGGTCACCTTATCCCTTGCCGGCTCCTGCGTCGGCCAGTCTACCCCTCGCTTGCACTCAAGACAATAATCTCAAACAAGGTATTCAGGTCTTCCCAGAGACACTTTGCATGCTTCACAAACCTATCTGTTTGCTGATACCACTCGATCGGTTTCTCCCTCAATCTGGGATAATCATTAGTGAAGGATAGGATGTGTCCCCTAGACCACGGTACATGAATTAGAACCCCACCAGCTGTTTCTCTCATTGGTAGCATCTTTACTGATTCCATATCTGGTGTAGTTTTAGCTTTACTCGATCCTGGGCTATCACCTTTCTCCTTGTCTCTCTTCTTAGCCCATCTGCCTTCCCACTTTTCTAACGCTCCCCAGATTTGCTCACTTTGCAATATTTCCTTTAAATGCGCTTTAATTCCGGCAGACCTCATATGTTCGAAGTCTTTTGAATCAAAGTCTAACCTGTAACTTCTTTTCAAATGTTTAGTGTTCTCAATATCAATTTTGTATTTGTCTGCCAGGTTTGCTAATTTCTGATGTACCTTGCCTACTTCTTTAGTAATCTTAGGTCACAGATATCTCAATTCTGCTTCTGTATATGACTCTAATCTGTTTACCCCCATTGTTCCATCCACTAGTTCAGCCGCTTCCACGCCCAGTCTCACAAAGTTCAGGTAATCATCTTTCTCTGACCTTTCAGGTTCCACTGCAGTTACTGTAGTCTTTTGCGTAGTAAAGGTCTTCTCTAACCACTCATTCAACTGTTGTACCATAAAACCTTGCAATGAAATGTTCCCTGCATGCATCATTGGCGACTCTGAAGCATTCGTACTTATTGCCTGTGGGGATAACACTCCTAGCCCTGCCTGTCTCATTGCCTCCAACGGTGCTTCAACTGGGCTAAGGTCTAACAAAGACCTTAGTTTTTCAACCGCTTGCTCTCCTGGGGCCATTAACTGGGGGGTTCCTATGGACCCTCCTCTTATCACATCTTGGGTCATTACTCCCTGATCACATACACCAGGCTTACCTTGTGCATACAATGGCACTGGTGGACCAATGGTAATTGGCAATGATATTGCAGCTGGTGTCTGACCTGGTCCCAAGCTTCGTGGAGCAGCTACTCCAAAGGTCTGATCCAGTGAAGCCGGGGCAGGTATTAATGGAGGTCCTGCTGCTGGATTATATCCTGGTTTCAGTTGTGGCTACGGCTGGGACAGCAATTGCGGAGTTGATTCAATCTGCACTAACCTCAATTTTGTATATATTGGGTCTGGCGGCACTATCAGGTTTGTAGTAGTCTCTAGTACTGGGATGTCTGGGTAGATTCTCAGTATCTGCGGTGGAGGTTGCAACTGTATCTGCATGTCTGGCGCAGTGGGTACACTGACACCATTCTGTATCAAACCCGTATCACTAGTCTGTGCTGTATCAGTAATTCACTTCTCCTGCGTCTGTTTCCCAGGACCCGCACTAGTGCTCAGGACATTGTCGCTTACCGCATAAGGTGGCGGGCGATCATGTAATATCTGATTTAAGAATTCTTCATTATCTGAATCATCTTCTTCTTCCCAAGAGCTCTTAGTTTCTTTAGGCTTACTAGAGTCTTTGTCTGTTTTACATGTGGCTTTCTTTCCCTGCGTCTCATCTCCCTGTGTTATAGCTGGGAACAATTTTAATCCATCAACTATTCCTCGTCTCTACATTTTACTCTCATTGTCCCACCTGGCTTCAGCTAAAGTCTTTTCTGCCCTTTTTATTCTTCTTTGGAACTTTTCTTGTCTCTGTTTAATAGCCATTAGATCCCAAATTGCTAAAGCCTCATTCTGAGCTGGCCTCGGAGGTGGTTTCTGTACACTTAACATCCACCTTAAATTCTCTAGAACTTTCGTATTGAACGTCCCGTGTTCTGGGAACGCCAAACATCCTTCCTTTTCTGTCAATTTGCGCCACTGTTTTATCCATAAACAAGGCGCAACACCTTTTTCCTCCATGACTATGTAAGCTGGAGTTCCCTCAGGCGGAGTAGGCTCCCCTTCACTCGCCATAATATATGCGTCTCCTTTTAGAGCGCTCTTAAAAGCTTTGACGAAGTTCTTCTTTACGTCTTTCTTTTGTTTGTATTTAATCAAAAAGTGACTTTAGTTCCCAGGACACTCTTCACCCACCTTTCTCAACCTATTGCCTCTCACGGACGGCAGCCAATCCGTGCGCGACCCCTCTCGACAACCAACCTATCTCAGTGCGGCACCACTGACATCACACTTACACACTGCAGCCGACAAAGTCTTGTGGCTCGTCCGCCCCTCACTGGATTCACACCAAACTAATGGAAAAATTACTGCGAGCACCTTAACAACAACAACAACACAAATTTGCCGGTTTACTACAGGAAGGGTAACACACTTGTTTCAGAACCTTACAGAGATTTCACTTGAAGCCTCGGCCGCTACTCTCTCCTTCTCAGTTCCCGCACCCGCAAGCAGAATTCGACCCGCAAATCCTACTCTCGACTTGTCAATGGTTCGTCCAAGTGCACTTTAGAACTTGCCAAATCTCCATTGAAGGTTTCGCACATACAATTTGACTCAATGTCGACTTGTCAACCACGCCCGATTGACCTAATTAAACCGCACAAATTACAACATAAACCCAAGTGTCTTCTACACTTGTCAATATACTCCGGAGTCTTAGACCACGACGGGTCCGTACATGAACAACCAACCACATGGATAATTTTGAGCACAAAGCGCCACACTCATATGAAGTACGCCGACTTCCCTACTCTCATACTGTGGAGTACGCCCACTCCTACTAAAACGACATTTACCTGGCCTAGATACACACAAACTTCACAATTCACCTGCGAAATGCATAAGCTGAGCAAGCGCAAATTCTACACCACGCATGCTATGACGCCGAGAACATTCCCAACTCACTTAGTCTGGCTCCGAGATCCCAGGAAAGTCATGGTGAATTTAGAAACGCATCATATCTCCAATTTCCATTATCTCAGAAAAACAATCTAAACAATAATTCACCGTCCTAGGGTCCCAAAGGGCCAGACCGTCACTCTGCTACCAGAACTGTTAACGTGTCCCTTTATGATAATTTATTACACATCAGGACTCGTTTTAGGCCAATGAATCTTTTGACCCAGTTGAGAGACACCTTAGGACGAGATAGCTAATCAATATGTCAATCAATACATCAATAATGTCATCAATATTTATCACGACAATACATTTCACTTTAATCAAAGTCGTTAATCAATTCGAGATTTTACCATGACCTTGCAGCCATGAATAACCACGAATTTTATACGTTTAATTCCCTATTAATTACAGTCTAAAAGCAGATGCGTTAATCTCAACACCAAGAAACATAATAGCATAGTCACGATATGGCAACTTTGGTAAGATTTCATTTAAGCAAGAATCACAAACATCAGAACATAACATGGCGTGAACATAGATCAAATTCAACAGAGTGTCAATAATGCGTCAGTTCAACAAAACCTAGATTTGGTCATTTGTCTATTTGCGTCAGTTTTGGTGAGCACCTGTCCTAACCACTAATTAGCATTAGCATGTTGGGCTTCATGCAAAACAATTTAGAACACTAATTTGGAAAACATCTATCTAAGGTCTCTGTCAAAAGTAAGCAGTTGGTACCTAGAAAGGAAAAGCAAACAGACAAATCACAAATGCATTGTCATAATTACCCTCCAAAGTTTAGGTCAGCACACAGGTTCAGTCTTCGTCTTCAGGGCATCAGTCAAATCGCCATCAGTCAGAACTCAGCTCCGGGGCAAAAGGGGCACTTCCCTCATAAGGAGGTAAGTGTAACATGGGCAAATCTAAGGGGGAGAATGGTTTTAAGTAAAGCAACAAGTCACCAAACAGAGTGACAAAGTTTCTGGATAAAATCAATAGCATTTCCTAACCCACCTAAATGACTCCCCGTGACATGGGTTTTTATCCCTTTTCCATTATACATTCCCCCAAAATTCTATTGGACATTTGTTATACCCCACTATCTTTAACCTATCAGAAAATACATTAGGTCACCTAACTTTTTCACACCATATTATTTTACAAGTCTTTGATTGGTCTTCATAATTGACGTCTTCAGAGGTGGCAAGTCCGGTATGATTTCATCTTTCTGTAATTCTTTGCACATCTTTTGGTCAGCAGCTCCATTGTCTTCACCGGTTTGAATGACCTTGTACATTACATTAATCTACACTGTTTCAATTGGTTTTTAACATTTATTCTGCAAACAAGAAAAAGGCTGTGAGAACGGATCTTACATGGTTACATTCGTCTTCTAGTTTGAAGGAAAAAGAACATGCAGGCTTGTGTCCTTTTATGAGTCAGCACAATGCAAAATAGAAAATACATTTAATATGAGAGCCAAGCAGCTAAGCTTCGGCTCATGCTAACTTAAGGCCTATGAGGATTTCAGCACAGATTCAATAACGCAATCATTAGTACAAACTTATTTAAACATAATATAAACATTTTAGTGATTATTATTAGTCTACGTATATATTGGCGGCCACTCCCCGTGGTCACATTTCAGGGCACGTCTAAGCACACATTAATTCATAAACATTTCATGTTAATGTAGATTATATATATGCTACGCTCTCTCACTTGTATCATATAAATTGAGCATATTCCAAAGCCCCCTTGTGTAACCTGAGCCCAATCCCCCATGGATGACCAACCATCGGCTGTGTGCAGCAGAGGGTTGGCTGCCTGCACCTGACACTCCTGTGGTTGCCCAACCCCCACTGCACTTGGCCTTTGGGGCCCAATCACGTGCAGGTTCCCAACTCTCTACTACATGGAGCCAAGAGCAGGCGCAGCAAGGGTTTGGACAGAGGGCCTGGACTCCAACCAACCACCATGTGTGGCCAGCCAACCTACTGAACAGAGTAAGTGGCAGGGATTGGGCCCAGGGCCAACTGCATGTTGATGCCCAACCCCTACTATACACATCCTTTAGTCATGCATAGTGTGGGGTGGGGAGGGTAGCCCTTGTGGGAGCCCAACCCTTCAGTGGCACCCAAATCCCTGAAGTGCATACCCTACAATAGTGTGCTGCAGTTGACTGGCAGGAACAGACCTTTGAATGTTTTTTAATTTTTTTTGTTACTGCAGTGCTGACTTGGTACCACTTGTACTGAGTTCTGGTATTGTGGTACCAGCAACCAAAAATAATATTTAAAAACAAAATAACTTTAGAGGCTTTCTTTGGTACCCGACCGAATGGCCTGATGGTTCAGGGTGTGTCCAACCTGTGCCATATGTAGCATATTGAAACTTTTTCTTAGGCTTGGGTTCTCGGGCGCAACATTTTCTTCAGTGTTACAACCTGCCAATTGGATTATCCCAGCAGCAGTATCCTGGAACCAAAATGACTGATAAGTGAGAAATCTCCCTCAGCCTACCAGAATGGCCTATTTCATAATGTTCTGGCATCACAGTAGTCCTGCTAGAAGAAACAGATGATCCGAATTGTGGCAAATTTGAACAAGTTAAGAACTTTGCTCAGAAAGTCTGCATCTTGTGGTTTGGTGTAAATCCATTCATCAGTATGCAAGCACTTAGGGCCTGATTTAGAACTCAGTGAATGGGTTGCTCCGTCACAATGGTGATGGTCCACCGAAATCTGAATCCAATTATGTTCTATGGGATTTATATTTCAGCAGACGGGATATCCATCACCGTTGTGACTGAGTAACCTGTCCGCTGAGTTTTAAATCAGGCCCTTAGTCTTTAAGGAGGGTTGTGAATTGGGTATGAAGGGGCAGCAATTGCAGAACAGTAGAAAGGGCAGCTTTATCACTACCTCTTTTGATTTGGAAATGATAAACAGGGCTTCTAATGTTCAATCAAAAGTCACAATAGGAGGGAAAATCACCTTGATTATGTAAAGTAGGAGAGCTCACCTAATTAGGGAAGTGGTTTCTGAGTTAAAGACAGTCCTGTCTGATGACAGTTCAAATTTGGCTCATTGAAACAAGGGCTCCTGTGTAATGTTAAAGTGAAGAAAAGAGGAAGTGTAACAAAAGGTGATCAGTGAACTGTGAGAAAATAAGTAGGATAGAATTTCTCCCATCACTGGCTAGAACACTGGGCAAATCTGACACCTGCATCACCTCCTCCTCAGAACATTCTGGTACATGGGAACTATGGCTCAGGTTTAAGAAAAATGATGCTCAACTTCCGTTTTTGTTTATCAAAAAAATTAATGCTGGCGTATGACATTTCCTTGCATCATTTGTGCATCTTAATTAAAAAATCATGCACCATGGAGCTTAGGAAAGGTTAACTTAAAAAATAAAGCTAGTGCTGCAAAAGTGGCATTAGAATGATTAGTGGCACTTTTTTATGCTAATCGTAATAGTGCCATACTTTGCAGCATTAGCGTTAAAAAAAAGCCTGCAAGTAAGGAAAAAAAAAAAACAAGGGCCCAAGATGGAGAATGCAGGACAGAAGAGAACCCAGAGAGATCCCAATTAGCCTAGTACAAGCCAGGATGGATCAGCAAAACCCCAGGAGAAGGAGAAAGGATAGCATAAGTGTTGCTTTAGTGAGGAGGAGAATTACATCTTGGTCAGAAGGGTGATGGAGCACCAACACTAGCACTTTTTCTCCTCCAAATTCCCAATAGTTAGAAAGGAGGCCATATGGTAGTCAATCGTCAATAAAGTCAACAGTATGGCAGAGGGGAAGAGGACTGTCATCGATTGTAAGAAGTGCTGAAACGATTCTAAGCACAGATCTAAAGAGAATTTGGCCAGTAATCAAAAGGCAGCACTTACCACTGGAGGTGAATGTCCTGCATCCCAGGAGGACCTGGATGAGCTGGAGGAGATGGAAGCAGCTATCATCCCGGAGGAGCTGGGTACTGGAGTCACAGGACAGGACAGCACAGACTTCCAAGACCTACTACAAATGCAGGGTAAGTTGCATTGGGAGCAATCTTGAAATTAACAAATGGCAGAAGGGGGAGGCACATAGGACACAGTTAATGCATGCAAAAATCTTGCATCGGGACGCAATAATGCCCAAACAATTCTACTGTGCTCAAACCTTACCCCCTATATGCACAGACCTCTACCCAACCCATGCATCAATCCTTAAACTGTTGCAACTGAACCACTTGCTCATGTGTAACACTCATTAGACATCATGTACAATGCTTCGTGCACATGGTGGGCTAACAAGAACTGTGAGACATCTCTGTGCACCATTGGGAATGGCCACAAAAGTGATCAGGCACAACATATGGGGCATGTCTGTGATCATCATCTGTGCTGCTATACAAGTAGCTTCTATGTCACCAAATAGCAAGGTTGCCTGTGTACAGAGAATGGTTGGGGTCACCCACAAAGGGACACTTTCATGCATAACATCAGCTGCAAGTGGTCTCACTGTCTCACTAGGGGCACATATTTGGAAAGCCCTTACTGCAACAATAGCATCATATTGTATGATGCCAATGTGGACTCAAGCCACCCAGTCCCCTTGTGCTACCTTAACAAAGTCACAAAATGCATATATACATCCACTTTGTACATCCTTGAACCACAATATGCCTGCGCCATATATGATGTATGCAAGGAAATATTTCTTATGCAGGGAGGGAAGAACATAAAGAGTGCACTGTGCTATCTGCAAACCTAATTTGTGAGGCCTGCCAAAGGTATATGTGAAAGTGATGCAATCATTCTAAGCAATGGACCTCCCTGTGCTTTGCTACACTAGTGACATCCTATATGGTGCCAATGAAGTAAAGCACCACAATAGTGGACCAATCATGATGCTACTGTAGAAATGTCCACCATGGTGACCAGTAATACAAATACAGCGGTTCCGTGGTGTTGTTGGCTGGGGCAAGGGTGCTGCTAGAAAAATGGTGGTCTGGGATCAATGTACCAAATACACAGAAAGTTTGCCCTATGTGTGATGCACAATGCAACACACAATGAACAACTAAAATATTTGGAAATACAAACTTGTCACACATCCACTTGTCACTCACACACCACCCTTGAGTTCCTGGACTTCACTGAACCAAATACAGATGTGCAATATTTGTAAAGGTATCAGAAGTGGGGTGGGTCACACATGTGTTGCATGGGAAGATGCCAAATATACACATGGAATGCCAACTACATGCAGTGTCAGGTGAGAGAGGAAGACATGAGATTTACGACAGGATAAGGTATGCAAGGTGCCTTACCTTGGCATGGTACTTATGAGCTACTACTATCTACCACTAGAGTGTATGTTAACAAAAAGATGCATTGGTAGAGCACTATGATGTCTTTTCCAGATTTTGTAACACAGATGTAGCCATTTGCTGAACCTGGCTCTTTCTACAGGGTAATTTCCCAAATGTTTTGCCTTCTCCTTCTAATTTTTGTGACCCTTTTTGGCTGACGTTATGACTCTGGTCACTTTATCACTGCTAATCAGTGCTAAAGTGCATGTGCTCTCTCTTGTAAACTTGGTATGATTGGCTTATACCCGATTGGCATAATTTACCTATAAGTCCCTTGTACAGTGGTATCCCTATACCCAGGCCCTGTAAATTAAATGCTACTAGTGGGCCTGCAGTGCTGCTTGCACCACCCACAGAAGTAGCCTTTTAAACCTGTCTCAGGCCTGCTAGCGCAGGGCCTGCAAGCACAGTATACTGCCACAGGGACCTGGCATCTAAGTTTACTTGCATGGCCCAGAACTCCTCTTTTTCTACATGAAATTCACCCCTGGGGTAGGTCCAAGCTAGCCCTATGGCCAGGGTGCTGTGGATGTAGAAGGCAGGACATGTGCCTAGTAGCGTGGCATTTCCTGGTAGTGACAAACAGCCAATTTGGTTTTTCACTGCTGTGAGTGCTGCCTTCTCATAAGATTGCATTGGAAATACCCTGCCTTATGTCTAGGGGGTATTGTCTGATTCATGAGGGTAGCGCAGGCATGTTTGGGATGGTTGTAATGGTAGTGAGAAATGTTGCTTACTGGTGTGGGTGGATTTTGTATTACCATTATAGAAATTCTACTTCTAGAAAGTGAGCACTTCTCTGTGCTTATGACTCTGGTGTTTTGCAAGCTTGACTCCAATCCACATCTGGGCAGAGTGACAGTTGGGCTCTGTGAATATTTTTCAGACAGCCTGTACACAGGGAGGGTGGAGGTGTCACAGAGGTGCATCTACATATAGAATGGTCTTCCTGGGCTGGTGGGGCACACATACATTTGAAAAGGCTGTGCCCTGGCCTCACACAAAGGGCTCCTTTATCCCCCACTAATGTCTGGAGCTTATGCTGGAGGAGAGAGGGGACAATCCTAGAACCAGTTGTAACTGGTTGGAACCTCCTCTTACCCTCATTGAAAATGCTTTAAAAACTGAGTATAAGTACAGGAGATTTTTCTCCATGAAGACAAACAAGAAACCTACTTAGAACTGGACACATTGGCCCTCATTACAACCGATGAGTGGCCAACTATGCGGCCGCAATCAGGCCAGCCGCATTATGACATCCCCGCTGGGCCGGCGCGCTGGAAACCATGTTTCCGCCCGCCGGCCCAGCGGGGATGTCGGTCGTAACATTGGAGCCGGGTCCTAATGGAGCCGGCGGTGTTGCGGCCGTGCGATGGGTGCAGCTGCACCCATTGCTCTTTTCTCTGTCTGCTGTGCACACAGTGAAAAGCAGGGTGGGGCTGTGCCTGGGGGCCCCTGCACAGCCCATGCCAAGTGCATGGGCAGTGCAGTGGCCCCCAGGTGCCCTGCAACTCCCCTTCCTGCCAGCCTTTCCATGGCGGTCTCTACCGCCATGGACAGGCTGGCGGGAAGGGGACTCGTAATCCCCTGGGCAGCGCTGCAAGCAGTGCTGCCCTGGTGGATTAAAACCACTGGGACAACCATGGCGGGAAACCGCCGGTCCCAGCTGTGCGACTGCGGTGCTACCATCGTAATTCGCCAGATTGTACTGCCAGCCTGTTGGTGGTACAATTGCCAAAACAGCCCTGGCGGTCTTTGACCGCCAGGGTTGTAATGAGGCCCATAATGCTGCTGGAGGGACTCATCAGGAACCGCCTTGGACTGCTGCTGCCGTGCTGAGCTGTGACCTGCCTGGCCACTTGGAGGAACTACCACTGTCTGCATCCCCTTTGTGCTGGCCTGCTGCTGGGCCTTGCCTCCCTGTGCTGGATTTGTGTCCTGAGAGGCTGGGTGCTGTGTCCCAGGCCCCGGGGATCCTGGTCTCCCTAGTGCAAGGACAGCGCTGCAGGGGAAACCTGCTAAGTGCCTTGTGAGAGCTCCTCTTTACTTATCCAGTGCAGTGAGCGCACATTCTGTTGATCTGTTGAAGTGCCTGGAGAGCGCTTTTTGTTTTAATTGTTAAGTGCTTTAAAATCACTTTCTTTACTCCTCCCCCCAGTGAGGAAAATCATTGCTGTGACTTTGACATTTGGAGGTAGTTGAGCGTGATGAAAGGGTGTTGTGTTTTGTGCCCCTGGGACACTGCAAGGGGTAGAACACAGCGATCATGCTCCTAGCAGTGCCCCCGGGCTGAAGCGTACTTCAAGGAGTGCCCTAGAGGTACCAACCAGACCCAGTTTGGGTCTGAGATCACGGCTGAAGCCTGGGAGCAAGGCAGACATTTGCGCACCAGGTCGGGTGCGGGTGAGTGGAAGTCGGCAGACCCAAGAAGGAGGAAGACCTCACCGGAGGTCCCTACGGATTCCAGGGCAGCCCCGAGAGCAGGACATGGGGGAGGCGAGAGTATGTCCCCTTTTCATACGGTCGCTGCAAGAGGAGCGTAAAGTGCCTATCATTGCCATTCATCTTCTTGTGGGTTTCCCTGCGCCAGTGAGGGCTGGTTGTGGCCCCGTGGTCCCCCTGTGACATTTGGTGCCCGCATTGGGTATTGGACCTATTAGAGGCCTCCATAAAAGAACGGAGGGGGGTGTGTTGCCCCCCTCTGTCATTCATCATCAGTTGGCATCCGTTTTGGTGTGTGAGGAGCGGTAGGTGCCCCCTTTCCTTAACTTTGGGTGACATTTGTGCTAGAGGACTGGCGCTGTACCTTTTCCTGACCTTGGTGGTGTTATGGGCAATAATGATAATGTGGTTTTTCTGATGCACCATATAATATCTGATGATTTGCTAATGTTCCTATTATAGGTATTTATGCTAATATGATTACTATGACTTACCACTGTGTTTGCTAATGTTCCTGTTATGGGGATGTATGCTAATATGTTTTCATGACCTGCCATACATTTTCTGATGTTCTGGTTATGGACATTTATGATGATTTTATGACAAGTGCATTTCTTTAGTAATGTTTTCCTGACTACTATTTATGTTGCAGAATAATCAGTAACCGATGTGTTTTATATGACTACTGCAGGTTTTTGCAGAGTAACAGTACTGTGTAATGTTCTGACAACTGCTTGGGTAGCAGGGTATTACTGACATGTTGTGTTTGGTCTAATGACGTTTTGTACAATATAGTTTTGTTTTATGTAACTTGGTGTTGTGTTTCCTTTGTGGTGGGGATAGTGCGTCATGTGTGTTGTGTGTGTTGTGCAATTGCTTTACACATTGCCTCCAGCTTAGGCCTGACTGCTTGTGCCAAGCTACCAACGGGGTGAGCAGGGATTGTCCCGGTTATGTGACGCCCTCACCCAGATTATAGTGGGTGGGTTCTGCCTGTCTTGGATGCATACGCTAGCCAAACAAAAACCCCATTTCTAACACCACTTATGAAGAAAAACACATCAGAATAGCTCAATTTGCTGTGCTGTGCTGCATCACGTCAAATGTGCAGGGATGTGTAGTTGTCACAGATAGTCAATGCATCCCTTTATTAACCTTGCTTATGTCACAAGAGATGATGGACAATACCAACTTTGCCAGACAAATTGCATGGTGTGGGGTGGCCCTTCTGCCAGTACTAATGCACATGTGCAGGAAGGTACACACCCTGAAAATTCAACTAACGGGAATACTGTCTGCCACTTACAATGATTGATGTTGTGTTTCCTTTGTGGTGGGGATAGTGCGTCACGTGTGTTGTGTGTGTTGTGCAATAGCTTTACACATTGCCTCTGGGTTAGGCCTGACTGCTTGTGCCAAGCTACCAAGGGGATGAGCAGGGGTTGTCCTGGGTGTATGAGCCCCTCCCCCTGATTAGAGTGGGTGGGTTCTGCCTGTCTTAGGTGCATACCCTAGCCAAACAGAAACCCCATTTCTAACACCATTTATGGAGAAAGACACATCCCAACAGCTCTGTTTGCTGTGCTGTGCTGCATCACGTCAAATGTGCAGGGATGTGTAGTTGTCACAGATAGTTACAGATAGTCAATGCATCCCTTTATTAACCTTGCTTATGTCACAAGATATGATGGACAATACCAACTTTGCCAGACAAACCTCATGGTGTAGGGGTGGCCCTCCTGCCGGTACTAATGCACATGTACAGGAAGGTACACATTCTGCAAATTCAACTAACAGGAATGCTGTCTGCCACTTACAATGATTGATGATGATTTCAACACACATTGAGAATATTCCACAATAGGATTACAACAGTGTCAGTCACCAGTACTACGACTAAAATGCCATCCCTGATGTGGTGTCCAAACATGATGCAACCACAAATCAATTAGTCGTCTCACAATGTGTAATGCCCTCATGCCACCTCACGTGTGCTGTCTGAGTGATAGAAGTGTGTGGGCTTTCCACATGCATTCCCCTAGTCACTTTGAGTCATGTGTTCAGCATCCTGCACCACACAGTGTAACGATGGACCACCATGTGTGTATGTGTGCAAACAGGAAAGTCTACCTTTCAGCAAAACAACACTCATTTCAGAGATGCAGGTGTCCTTACAGCTCTGCAACAAGGAAACCTGTGATGCATGGATGAGTGTTGTTCTGCAGGAAGGGAAAACTTCCTGTATACACAGATATACATGAGGTGGCTGAATCTCACAGTGGGTGGTGCAGGATACGACTCAAAGTGGCTAGGAGGATGCATGTTCACAGCTCAGACCCTTCCATCACTCCATCTACACACGCAGGGTGGCAGAAGAGTCAGTTACTCACTCAAATATCTCTGAAAACAAATGCTAAATATTCTGTACATCTCCGTTTGTGGTGTGTGCACACATCCCTAACAATGCATACATATGTAGCACAGTCAAACCAATGAAAGAGGAACATATGCAGAACACCATGATAAGGCAGTCAAGGTGGGGGTAACACGCTTGGGAATGTGGATGGGCAGATTGTGCCAATGGTGACTCCATTAAAATGATGCTGAGGTGGCACACTGTGCCACTATGGGTCCACAAATGTGTGCCTTGATGTGTGGTTCTGTACCATGTCACAAAGTCACCAGTAGCAAGTAAATTATGACTCATGTCAACAGCCACCACAGTCCACTATTGACCTCTCATCATCCCATTGTAGAGGGTGAAACCTCACCTCCTGGGAACTGCCTGTCCTGGATTTTTCTTATGATCTAGATGAGCAGCTGCTGACCATCAATGGTGGCACTCTCCAGGAAGTCCTGGCTTCATTCCAGATACCATCTTTAGTCACAGGGAGGACACACAGCGTTGCGCAATCTCCACATGAACAACCCAACAACCAACACACTGCACCAAGGAGTCCAGCCACAGCCCTGGATGCTGAGGACCTAGTCATTACCTTTCAGAGGACAGCAGTAGGAGTCCAGCGGGAGATGGCGCAGCAGGTGTGGGTGGGGATGGAGACCATGGCGGGCAGGCTAGAGGGAGTGCAGAGGTGCCTCAGTCCAAATAAGGACAACTCTGCTGCTATCAGAGGCACCCACTCTCTTCTATGTGGACTCCAGCAGTCCCTGGCCAACATAGCTGCTGTCCTGAGGTAGAGGCTGGAACAATTGCCCTTCCAAAGTGGCAGCAACTTGATTGACAACAGGTTGGGGGGCCATCCAAAATGTCCTTGAGTCCATTCAGTGGGATCTGGCCTTCCTCAGTGAAAACCTGGCTGCCTACTACCTTGATGCAGCTGCTGTGTTGGGAAACCAGCAGTTCCTCCTTGCTGCAGTGATGCCTTTTGCTTTCCCACAAATGGTACCTGCCGGGACCATTGCTTCCACATCTCTATCACTGATGTGTGTGTGCCCCCCTCAACTTCAACAACAACACCACCCATGGCACAGGATGCAGCACACACATCAGAGGATGAAGAAGTGAAAGGAACAACATTCACTAGAAAAATTGCCCAGTAGCTGCAGATTGTTCCACGCGGACAGTATCTCTTTAGTTCTGTGCTTAAGATCATGCCATTATAGTGACAGCTACCAACTTGCCCTCTTCACTACCACTATTGATTCATCATGCCTTGACTGCCATAGTTTCAATTCCTACCTACTGACAAATTGGACACCTCCTCACTGATGCTCACCTCTCCTACACATGTCTCATGACATGTCCCTCACCCCTGGACTCTGACTGGAAAGGCTTAGGATCTCTCTTGGGGTCAGTGAACATTGTACATCAACTGGTACAAAACTTGCACATGTAAGTATATTACCAGAATCACATATGTACTATATTTTGATGTGACCCATCAACTGTTTCAAATATATGCATTTTGTGAAGCTAGGACAATGACCACAGAACAAAAGGACATGTGTGGCTTTCTGTCTGACACAGAGCCACGCACACAGACCCAAACATGATTAAGGCAACTGATAGCATTGTGGACTATTATAAAATATCTGAGTCTTCCAAGAGTGTGATAAACATATACCATGCAAGTTCACATATAATGTGTGTGCTTCAGAACACAAGTGTCTGGAAATATTCATGCTGACTGTACCAGTACAACATTGATGTGACCAACAAACTAGGCATATGTAAGACTGTGAGGGACAGCTGTTTGTGTGTCAGTATCCATTCCCAAAATGAGGTGAAGTGCAATGTTCTAACCTTTTCAAGAATGAATGTCACAGCACTTATCACAAACAATAGATGTTGCATGATTACCTGTCTTAAAAGTTTTATCCATACACAATCCGAGTGCCAGTAATTGTTCTGAAAAGTGTATTGAGTATCTCATGTCATACTAATGCCAATCAGACAGGTCCTTGGTCATAGGGGATACACATGGAGGGTCATTCTGACCCTGGCGGTAAAATCCGCCAGGGCCAACGACCGCGGGAGCACCGCCAACAGGCTGGCGGTGCTCCCATGGGCATTCTGACCGCGGCGGTACAGCCGCGGTCAGAAACGGAAAACCGGCGGTGTACCGCCGGTTTCCCGCTGCCCTGGGGAATCCTCCATGGCGGCGCAGCTTGCTGCGCCGCCATGGGGATTCCGACCCCCATTACCGCCATCCTGTTCCTGGCGGTCGTGGCCGCCAGGAACAGGATGGCGGTAAGGGGTGTCGTGGAGCCCCTGGGGGCCCCTGCAGTGCCCATGCCAATGGCATGGGCACTGCAGGGGCCCACGTAACAGGGCCCCACCATGATTTTCAGTGTCTGCCATGCAGACACTGAAAATCGCGACGGGTGCAACTGCACCCGTCGCACCCCTTCCACTCCGCCGGCTCCATTCGGAGCCGGCATCCTCATGGAACGGTGTTTCCCGCTGGGCTGGCGGGCGGCCTTCTGGCGGTCGCCCGCCAGCCCAGCGGGAAACCCAGAATACCCGCGGCGGTCTTTTGACCGCACAGCGGTATTCTGGCGGTTCCAGCGAAGCCGCCGGCCAGGGTCAGAATGACCCCCTTTGTGTCCATGGGAAACGGCTATGCGGATCAAGTCGCAAGATTTTGCGCATTGAACTGTATATCGTTCAAGGATCAGTGGGAATTGTTACCGCAAACCGAAAATGACACATGTTTGAACCTTGCATTAAGGGTGGTTGACACACTAGATGAGCTAAAAACACTACAGGGTTGTGCTAGCAAAGAGGAAAAACGCTCCTGGCAGAGAATGCAATGCGTGCAAAGAGCTGATGACTTGTGGGTCTCAGAGGAGGGGAAACTGGTTTTGCCAAACAGTCTTCTGTCACAATTTGCGAGGCTTTACCATGGACAGGCACATCTTGGGAGAGATGCAATGATCAGGTCATTCAAGATTGACTGGTTTAACCCAAAATTCAGACATGCCGCAGAGGTTACTTGTCACAGGTGCATCATCTGTCAACAGATGAATGCCGGAAAAGGGATTGTGGTAACTTTGAGCCACATAGGGAGAGCTGGTGTTCCATTTAGCAAAATGCAAATGGATTTCATTGAGATGCCTGTTTGTGGAGGATTGAAGTACGTATTGGTGATTGTGTGTGTTTTCAGCCACTGGTTTGAAGCTTACCCCACACGTAGAAACGACAGTCTCACAGTTGCAAAGCTGCTGCTTAGGGAAAAAATACCCAGGTTCGGGTTTCCGGTCTCTATAGAATCAGATAGGGGCAGACACTTTGATAATGAGGTGATTAAGCTCTTGTGTGCTGCATTAGACATTGAACAGAAGCTGCATTGTAGCTACCGACCTGAAGCATCAAGACTAGTAGAACAAATGAATGGTACCTTGAAATCGAGAATGGCGAAGATGTGCGCAGCTATCAATATGAAATGGCCAGATGCATCACCCTTAGTGCTGATGTCGATGAGGAACACCCCTGATAAGAAGACAGGACTATCACCCCACGAGATCCTTATTGGTAGAGCTATGAGGCTGCCCACAGTGCCTGCAAATGCTCTTGTGAATATCACGGATGATATGGTGTTGGACTACTGCAAAGATTTGGCTGATGTGGTTCGCTCTTTTTCTCACCAGGTGGAAGCTAACACATTGCCACCGATCAGCGATCCAGGTCACACCCTGCAAGCCGGTGACTGGGTGGTTATCAAGAAGCACGTGAGAAAGTCATGTTTGGAGCCGCGCTGGAAGGGGCCATATCAATTAATATTGACACCAACCACTGCTGTGAAATGTGCAGGCGTTCCAAACTGGATACATGCCAGTCACACAAAGAAGGTAATGTGTCCAACTGATGAGGAACTTGAAGTTTCCGACTCAACAGTTCCAGAGAGGGAAGTCTCAGGGCCTGAAAATAGCCAAGAGGGAACTGAGACTGAAGGAGAGCCCACTGAGAACAGCCTAGTCCCTCAAACAATAAACAAGTTTGAGAGAGGTGACAATGTGCCTATCTCAGTAGAGGCAGCAGGAGAACTAAATCAAGGAGAGGTTTTCCCAGAAGCAGACGGATACGGGTTAGAGCTTGAACCTGTTATGGATCCAGAAGAAGAAGAAGAAGGGGAAATAGTAGAGAGAGATCAAAGTACACCAGCATCCCCTGAGCCAGTTGCAGGTCCATCAAGAGAAAACACCATAGCACAAGAGGAGGGTGCTGTTTAGCGTCCTAAAAAGACAAGCAGGAAAAAGACGCATAAGGGAGATAACTGGCCAGAGAAGCAGGCTGCGAAAGAAAAGATCGTACCAGGTGCAACAATAACAGAGGAAACTGATACATCCCGAATAGAGGATCTAAGTGAAGGAGAATTGCAAGGCGAACGCAGATTGAAAAGGAAAAGAATTGCAAATAGAAGGTACGCAGGTCCTGAATGGGCATATGCAACAACATCTGAATGGCAACAAGAATTCTTAGCGTTCTGTTTTGATCGAGAAGTACCAGGCCAATACTACGGCACCTGAAATCAATCAGATAAAAAGACTGTGTTAAAACTGAAATTGAAAAGAAATTGAAAGTTGGAGAAGCTGAGAAAGAGACTTATGAACTACCGGATGCAACACTGATAACCTGATTTGACTTCGAAAACCCGATTATGACAAGGTGCTAACCTGATTTGACAAAATGGTCCTGGAGTGAGTGAAACGCTATAAATATACGTAGAGAAAGAGAATTTATATCGTCCTTAAGTTGATTGTTGCTCTGCTATCTGATTCTTTACAGACATGGCTTATAATAGAGGTAGTAACAAAAAGGGTAAGGTGTGTGGTTGGTTAATTCTTATATTAGGTATTGTATGTGCGATAATAATTGTGGGAGTGATTGTGGGAATGCCGTGGTTGGATAAGAAAGCAACTAACAATGCTTCAAAACCTGAGCCTACCACACTAACACCGTGGGAAAAGTTTGAGCAGGATGCAAAACACTTGCATGAGGGAACTAACTCAAAGGGGGAACTTTCTACTAAAGTCTTCTATCATCTGCTGAATGAGTATGTTGAAACCATGGATGCGAAAAACTGTTATGTGTGCACAAAGATTCCTTCATCAGTACAAGAAGGGGTCACCTACCATAGCCTTCTATTAACATACGGGATAAGTTGTAGCTTGCTATTAACAAGATTTCATAATCAGGAGCATGTGCAATATTTTTATTCTAATTTAGATGTGGTGTTTTCTTTTGTGCCTGTGATTGAGTTCCTCAATAAGTTAGCTAAGGAGCATAGTATAAAACTAGTTAGAGGTTTCTTTGAACCAACGCTTACATTTGGGACAGCTTATGCATACCGCAATAATCTGACTTGCTTATTGACACCTGTAGAGAAAAGCTTCTTAGATCACACTGATGATATACGCAAAGCATTAATAGAAAGATTAGAAAAAAGGGCTAGAGAAACGCACATATGCAAATGATTATGCTTACACTGCAATAAAGACGCAAGGCAAACTAGCTACAGATGCATTACATGTAGGAAGGCTTTGTATATATAGGCCGAAATCTGAACATGACACTTCATTTGTGGGAACGAGTGAATGCAGTTTTTGTTTCAGAGTAAATGGACATTCATGTTAAATGGACAGTATCCAGCGATCCCTGGGATCTATTATATCTGTGGACTTAATGCTTATTACCGTCTTCCTAAGGGATGGTATGGGACATGTTATTTGGGAATAGTTTTCCCAAAGATTTACCAGATTGATGATTTAAAGCAAATACCTAAAATGTCTGAATTATAACATGCTAGACAAAAACGAGAGATAGCGGCTGCTGTCGTTGGTGACATATTTGGAGCCATAATTCCTTCGGTAGGGGTTATTTTAAACTCCATGAAGATTCAAAAGTTGTCTACTATTGTGGATAACATGCTGACAAATTTTACAGAGGCTATAATCCTGATGGATACTGAACTTGCTGCGGAAAGAGCTATGACTCTTCAAAATCGGCTTGCTTTAGACATTCTTTTAGCAAAGAGCGGCGGAGTCTGCAAGATGCTCAACGAGCGTCATTGTTGCTCATATATACCTGATAATAGTAATGAGATTAGAGGTATGCTTACTAACCTAACTAAAGATAGTGCAGATTTGAAGGATTTGAAGGAACCCGGAGTGTGGGAGAAATTAGGAAAGGGAATTGCCAGAATAGGGAGCTGGTTTAGTAACATTTGGAATGGGGTACTTGCAAAAATATTAGGTGGTCTATTAATTGTTCTGGCCTGTCTATTAGGATTATGGGAAGCTTGCAAAATAAATTACAAAATTAAAAGAAATTGGACTGAGAGGAGTGAAAGGAACGAAGAAAATGAGAGGGAGAAAATGTTTAATGAAATTTGGGAGAGTTCACACAAAGGACAAAGGGGGTCATTCTGACCCTGGCGGCCGGTGACCGCCAGGGTCACCGACCACGGGAGCACCGCCAACAGGCTGGCGGTGCTCCCTCGAGCATTCTGACCGCGGCGGTTCAGCCGCGGTCAGAAACGGAAAGTCGGCGGTCTCCCGCCGACTTTCCGCTGCTCAGGGGAATCCTCCATGGCGGCGGAGCGCGCTCCGCCGCCATGGGGATTCTGACACCCCCTACCGCCATCCTGTTCCTGGCGGGTCTCCCGCCAGGAACAGGATGGCGGTAGGGGGTGCCGCGGGGCCCCTGGGGGCCCCTGCAGTGCCCATGCCAATGGCATGGGCACTGCAGGGGCCCCCGTAAGAGGGCCCCACTTAGTATTTCAGAGTCTGCTTTGCAGACACTGAAATACGCGACGGGTGCAACTGCACCCGTCGCACCTTCCCACTCCGCCGGCTCAATTCTGAGCCGGCGTCCTAGTGGGAAGGTTGATTTGCCCTGGGCTGGCGGGCGGCCTTTTGGCGGCCGCCCGCCAGCCCAGGGCAAATCCCAAAATACCCTCAGCGGTCTTGCGACCGCGGAGCGGTATTTTGGAAGGGGAACATTGGCGGGCGGCCTCCGCCGCCCGCCAATGTTAGAATGACCCCCAAAATGTTGAAATGCGCATAATGCGTAAAGTGAAAAATTAAAATGAAAGGTCAAAGGGAAAGGTTTGTGTGATGACGAACTTCATCAGAGGAGGGACTGAGAGAGCGTAGCATATATATAATTAACATTAACATGAAATGTTTATGAATTAATGTGTGCTTAAACGTGCCCTGAAATGTGACCACGGGGAGTGGCCGCCAATGAATACGTAGACTAATAATAATGACTAAAATGTTTATATTATGTTTAAATAAGTTTGTACTAATGATTGCGTTATTGAATCTGTGCTGAAATCCTCATAGGCTGCTTGGCTCTCATATTAAATGTATTTTCTATTTTGCAGTGTGCTGACTCATAAAAGGACACAAGCCTGCATGTTCTTTTTCCTTCAAACTAGAAGACGAATGTAACCATGTTAGATCCGTTCTCACAGCCTTTTTCTTGATTGCAGAATAAATGTTAAAAAACAATTGAAACAGTGTAGATTAATGTAATGTACAAGGTCATTCAAACCGGTGAAGACAATGGAGCTGCTGACCAAAAGATGTGCAAAGAATTACAGAAAGATGAAATCATACCGGACGTGCCACCTCTGAAGACGTCAATTAGGAAGACCAATCAAAGACTTGTAAAATAATATGGGGTGAAGAAGTTAGGTGACCCAATGTATTTTCTGTAGGTTAAAGATAGTGGTGTATAACAAATGTCCAATAGAATTTTGGGGTAATGTACAATGGAAAAGGGATAAAAACCCATATCACAGGGAGTCATTTAGGTGGGTTAGGGAATGCTATTGATTTTATCCAGAAACTTTGTCACTCTGTTTGGTGACTTGTTGCTTTACTTAAATCCATCCTTGCCCTTAGATTTGTCCATGTTACACTTTACCTCCTTATGAGGGAAGTGCCCCTTTTGTCCCGGAGCTGAGTTCTGACTGATGGCGATTTGACTGATGTCCTGAAGACGAAGACTGAACCTGTGTGCTGACCTAAACTTTGGAGGGTAATTATGACAATGCATTTGTGATTTGTCTGTTTGCTTTTTCTTTCTAGGTACCAACTGCTTACTTTTGACAGAGACCTTAGATAAATGTTTTCCAAATTATTGTTCTAAATTGTTTTGCATGAAGCCCAACATGCTAATGCTAATCAGTGGTTAGGACAGCTGTTCACCAAAACTGACGCAAATAGACAAATGACCGAATCTATGTTTTGTTGAACTGAAGCATTATTGACACTCTGTTGAATTTGATCTATGTTCACGCCGTGTTATGTTCTGATGTTTGTGATTCTTGCTTTAATGAAATCTTATCAAAGTTGCCATATCGTGACTATGCTATTATGTTTCTTGGTGTTGAGATTAACGCATCTGCTTTTAGACTGTAATTAATAGGGAATAAAACTTTACTAAACTGGTGTGGTATTCATAGCTGCAAGGTCATGGTAAAATCTCAAAATGATTAATGACTTTGACTAAAGTGAAATGTATTGTCGTGATAAATATTGATGACATTATTGATGTATTGATTGACATATTGATTAGCTATCTCGTCCTAAGGTGTCTCTCAACTGGGTCAAAAGATTCATTGGCCTAAAACGAGTCCTGATGTGTAATAAATTATCGTAAAGGGGCGCGTTAACACAAGCACACCAGATATTGACAGAAAAAAAACAAAATTAAAAGTGTTGTTATAGTTAGGTGTTGTAATATGATGTAAGTGTACATTAAAAACCCCTAGAATTTCAGAGAGAAAAAAACAAAAAAGGGTTTTATAGTTAAGTACTGAAATGAAATAGGAACTAACATTTAAAAAAAATAAAAACACTAAAATTCACAAGTTAACGTTTTGTGCACTAACTATAACTTGTATCCCTTTCATGCACTGCTTTTGACATCACATATTTACATCACTTATGACCTGTAAATGACATAATTAATATTACTAACAGATAAGCTGTGTTTTTCACAGTTAGTCTGCCTAGGAAATAGTGTAATTATTCATAAATTATTAGCACATGGTTAAGACAGATCCAAGGTTGAGTACTGCAAGAACGGGCTTTTCATAGTGTAACCCTGTGATCAATTCAGTAAGAAGGGTTTTTTATTTTCTCTGAACAATATTCTGGAAAGAGGTTTTACGTTGTCAGCTCTGACAAACTGGAAGGGGTTCTCCATTGTTGCTTCTGAACTGTCTCACAAGTACAACAGAAAAACGTATACTACAGATGTCCGTTTTTCTGTCTTGCCAGTAAAGTCTTTTTGTTTTAATATTCATGACAATGTATACTTTGGCTCTGCCTAAAATGTTTAATGATTCTCTCTTGTCAAAAAAACTCACGGTCATGGTTATGTTAAAGCAAAAAAGTTTAATCTATTGAGGCAGTAGGACTTTCATTTTATATGGTGATTGAACTGACAGTCTATCGAATTAACCTTTTTAGTTTTGAAAGCTTTATGTTTTCCAGTATGATAATTGCTAGTATTTATGATTAGCGCTGTTGGTGCCCAAATTTTTATATGGAACCTTGCAGATAACTGGTGCAATTTACATTTAGCATGCCAATTACCTCCTGTGATGTTGTTTACACACTGGTTAATCTGCAAGGTTGCTTTAGAAGGGCTTCCAGTTTGTAATTATACCTGAAATCTTGTAAATGATTATAATTTTAAAAATAGTATTCAGTTGTTTGCATTTAAGGAACATTTAATTTTTGAAGCAATATCACCTGCTGGACTAGAAGTAAAAGTTGTGCGCTGCTGTGTTCGGAGTTTCTGAACCCATATAACCTTCCTGAGTACGCTTTGAACTGCTCTGTCTAGTTACTCTTTGATACAAGTGTTAAAAGGGACATTTGGGCCCATATTTCAGTTTTTTAGCACCGCATTTTGACTCAAAAACGGCGCAAACTTACAAAATACAATTGTATTTTGTACGTTTGCGCCACTTTTGCATCAAAACATGACGCAAATGCGGCGCTAAAAAAGTATAAATATGGGCCTTGGTCTCCTGGGTACTAAGGCTCCAAGAAACCAGAGATGAAAATGTCCCCTTGGCATAATTGGGTCTAGTGACTTCTGGCTGCCTTGGGACCTCCTTAACCAGGTTTCTCATAAACGTTAAAAGAGTTTTATTCTATAAGTTAGCTGACCAATGCAGTAGGAAGGTGTTTTTCTATTGTGAACACTCTGACAAAAGCAATAGCAAATTATTTTAGATTTGTGAACACTCTTTCAAATACAATAGGAAGGGTTTTGCAATAAGAATGATTATACCACAGAGGTCCCGCTTTAGGTCAGGCCACAATGGAAGAGCTAATATTCATCTCATTGTATAATCTTAGATATTTTCGGTTTGACTTAAATGTTTAATGGTCCTCTCCCAGCAAAGACAAAATGACAGATGCATTATGAAGAGGTTTACATGGTAAACTCTCTGCCAATTTCAAGGGAAATGTACTTACATTAAGAACTCTGTGACAACTACAATAAGAAGAGCTTTTTACTGTAAACTCCTTGACCAACAACATAGGAATTGTTTAAAACTAAGGCTCAGATTTACAAGAAATGGTGCAAAACTGAACTAGCACAGTTTTGCATAAAAAAACACCGCACCATGACATTTGCGTGCACCATGTAAGCATCATAGTTACAATATGGCACAACATGGCGGTAATGAAAATTTAGCACCACAAAAATGGCGCCAAAGTAAGAAAAATTAGAAACTACAACAGACACAGGGTAAGGTGAAGTGGGGGGTAATGTTGTAACCCACAAATGACATAATGGAGAGGCACTGTATACATGCTAATGGGTTGCATGTGGGCACACTAATGGCTAAACATTTACTGCATGTAATGCCCACTGCCCCCCTATCCACTCTATATTCACAGACCACTTCACTCCACTACTTTCACTGTGTCAACTGTACCATCCAGCCATATCTGACTCAGAATGGGCAACATGGACCAGGCATGGTGTGCATGGGGGGGACCAAGGGCAGGGAAAGGCCTGTCTGTACCACTTGGATAGGGCACTAATGTAATTTGCACATAACAGATGGCCCTCCACTGTCTCCCCCACTTGGGCTGCTCCACATTTTTCTGCCATGTGCCTATGCAGACTAACCTGCACCATACTAAAAGGGGCCTTGTGTTGAGAGGATGATCCCCTTTGGGCATGAGGAGACACCTCCTCATATGGACACATACTCACAAAGTAGGTACATCTTATGATGGATAGTGCAGGATAATGCACACTAAACAAGAGTTCACATGGAGGGTATACGTTGACTGTTAACCCCCTTGCATCACTACTACAACACACGCGGGGCGGCATAGGGACCTGACACAGTCCCAAAATGCTAATCTGGCAATGCAAGATTCCCCCTGATTACATGTGTCTTGTATGGGTACACCAAAAACAACACTCATGACATTCAAATGCCATTCTACATACCCTCTGCGGACCTGCGTGATGTGAAGATAATGTTCAGCCCTTCTTGCAAATTGTCTTTTCTCTGCTCGGGTCATGTTGGCAGTTGCATGAAAACTAAGACATGTTAGGCTACTGTCTGTCAGGCAAAAGACAAGCAGACATAAAGTGAAAACAGCAACTGCAAAGCTCTGACCTTGATGTCCACATTGAAGTGATAGGCTTGTACGGGGTTTCTCAGCTAAAAACTGTGGACAATAGAAAATCTATGACCTTTATCATCTCCTAAGGACCATGAAACCATTGACAACTATTATCAACATTCTTGTGACCATGGTTGGTCATACTCATCATGTGGGATAGCTCTTCTTTGACCCTCATTCATGCAACATAGGCTCATGCTCTTATTGCATGTACAAGTTCCATCTGAGCAAAGAGTGCTACTGACAGGTAGGCCCACAACAGTTAATGCTTGCTATGCAGGGTTAGTGTCTGACCACTTGCTACATGGCAAAGGTCTGTGACACATATATTATGGGATGTTTGATGGGAACACCAGTCACACATGTCATTCAGGGGAGAGTGACACATTCCAAATATCAACACAACCCTGTACTAGGTTGCTTGTACCATAACTGAGGGGAGAATCCAAGAGTACCTTCATGTCAAGCAATATGTTTAGCATACTTAGTATACTTGTCAAAAACATATTAATTACATGTAGCACTACAGCACTCAGTGCCACCATCTCACATGTGGGTGTACACATGTCAAAGACCTGTTATGCACTGGCATTGTGGGTCAGCACTTACTAATGCTGTACACGGTGTGAAGCTGTTTGATTCACATCATGGATACTTGCATGTCCATCACTAACAGAGAATAGATGACAAGATGGAATCTGGTCTGATAGGGCTGTATTGACAACCCTCAACCAACACACAGGTCAAGATATCTGAAGATCACATGTGTTGCCAATGTAGTGACTAACAAAACTGAGTATGGGGTATGCCACTGTCATGCTGGGTGAGATGTGTGTACTACTGATTTTGTTGGACCCTGCCCACTATACATCATCATCTGGGTAGCAATCATACAATGAAAACATCTTGACATGTGCCACATGGGGCACACAGTGCAGTCACATATTTAGCAAACAACTTATGAACAATGTCCAAATATATGTCTGATCCTCACAAACAAGCATATTTACCCACAGCCAATACTGTTATTGGGACTCTTGAACCATGACAAATATTTACAAGTGTCTACTGGTACATGTTGACACCAGGGCATTGTGTACTAGGGATTCACATCTCAAATACATGTGCAACAAATCAGTCCACATCCATGTTTTGCATGTGAGGACTATAATGGCATACATGCAATTGTATATGACCATCACAGATGACCATGCGACATCTCATACCATACTCTCACCACACGAAATGTTAACTATTGCTACACTTACTGGCAAAATTGGGGTCATCACAAGTGGAGACTACTCCAATGGTACAGTGAGGGGGACCACCTGCAAGGGTAAGCATGAGACATTGCATTGTGCATGTTGGTAACTTTACAACAAGGTTACATATTGCACTTTACACAGATTTATTTGAAGTGGGGACTTAGGATGAAGATAACCCAAAAAAAGGCTAAATGAGATGTCTTTGTGACATGAATTGCATAGGCCAGCTTGACATTTTAACATGTGTGTAGGGATGATACATATGTGTCTCAGCCACATTGTACACAGTTTTGCAAAGGTCTCTTCAGTGCATCATTTAGTAAACATGGACAATTGTCATGTCACCCAGCACATACGTGACTCAAGAGTCACACTCAGGAATGTTTACTCACCTCCTGCATCACTTCCATCATCACATGTACATGACTATGCAACATATGTCATCTGTCAATCCTTTAGTGGTCAAGGACATATGTTCCAGTGAACGTGTTCTATACATCCATGACACAGTTGTGCCAACATTTGAACACATCACCACAGTGACAAAGAGATCTAACATACTATACTGGTGATGAGGTGAGTGATGAGCTATTTTCCAACATTTTGGCCTTTTCATAGCTGCTATGTGCAAATTTGGCCCCACTCACTATGCAGCCCTGATGCTTCACATTAGAAAATGTGTGCATATGTCAAACAATCATGCAGCAGCATTCGCACAACTGGGATAACCCACAAAGGCCTCATACTCACCCAATGCTCCACCGACCTCAACTCTGAAGAAGTCCAGCAGGTCACCCTCATGTGCTATCTGCCCATCGATGTTACAGCTGCCGGACCGTCCTCTCCATCTGAAAGATCCAGTTCATATGGGCCAGAACCGTGAACCAGTGCAGCTTTCTGGCCTCAGTGTGGTAGTCCTGGATCACCCTTCCTCCCTTGGCCACCATGTGGGGGAGGTAGTAAAGGACCAACCACATGAATCCCCCACCTCATCAGCTCCAAAATGACAGGGCCTACCCTTCCCCAACATTCTACCCTCCCACAAGACCTTATACACCCAAAACCTATACAAACACTACCCAAACCCTAGTGGGCCCAGCTACTAAACGACCCCTAATACAAACACCCCTCAATACAATGACCACACAGGAGACAACACACTTACTAGGCACCAAATGGACACAATGAAAAATACAGGGACACCACACAGCACAATACACCACTCCAAATATACTTCAATTCTCTCTACAAAGCAATCATAACCTCCCTCCAAGACAGACAAAAAGACTGTGAGTAGAAATAAAGCAAAACTAAATTAGAAGGTGCTGTTTGGCACCATGCCAGTTCTATTGCATCACTTTCTGTGCACATGTGGCACGTTTTTGGGAATATGTCATTCTTTTAACGCAACGCTCTAATGAGTCATGTTCTCATAATATAACAATATCAAATCATAAGGTAGTACATATGCATTACATGGTATCCGTTGATTTTTCACGCGCAACATGTGTAAAAAACACACATATGACAAATGCATGTATTTTTGGGTAGAAATGTGTGCAATGTATGTTTGTAGATGTATGGTGTCATGTAGTACACATGTTCACATTTTCCATGCCTTGTAGATTGATGGTCTGCATATGTACGATCGTATGTCACATACTGCTCTGCACACGTTCACAGTGTCTGTGTCAACTGTTTACATTGGTGATGATACATGCCTTAGAAGGATAAGTACATGTTAAGGCTACATTTTGTGATGCTTTTGTACATGTGAACTACAGATATTTGATTTATGTGCTGATATTGTGTTGGCATCAATGGACACTGCCCATGTCACACCGATGGATGGAATGTACTTGACATGGTATGTGATTCTTACATGTAGACTTGTGCAGATGCCACATATCTTGCCCAGCATCCTTAAGTGCTGAGTGCATACCATCAAGCAAGGTTGTGGGTGGGTGGATAAGTTCATTTAGTGCTGCAGAGATGTTTTGGTATGTGATGGACAGAAAATTTCAGTGGTGTTTTTTATAATGAGATGGCATGCATGTGAACAACAATTGGTCTCTTAGTATCTTCATCTTCTGCGAACTACAGTTTTGTGTTCTGGGTTCTTAACTGGATGATGGATAAATGTAGTCCTTCTGTGCAATATCTTTGCTCATAATGGTATATTACATGTTGTCCAATGTTGAGACATCTCTCCTGCACATCGGAATGTAATAGTGGTTTGACCATACACCAGGTCTATTGCTGCATGTTTGCATTTGTGCATGTACAGAATAGTGATGCACACAATGCAGGGGCCAACAAGGGAGTCCAATTAGGTAGTAATTTGTGTAAAGGTTCCTTATACATTTTACAGTGGCCTTTTTCCTCATGTGTAATTTCACTGACTTAGTTTTGACACACACTCTGTATGGCAGGGCAGGACAAGGAGTGTAGGGCAGACATCAGTGGAAAATGATGTGCAGCGACATGAAATTATTGCCTGCACTCCCCTGGCCTATTATCTACCAGGGACTTACTGGTCAATTGGTGTCAGCCGTACCCATTATCTCCAGGGACTCAGTGGTCAATTGGTGTTAGCCATGCCCTAGCATCTACCAGGTACACACAGGCCCATATTTATACTTTTTGATGCAAATCAGTGCTTGCCCAAATTTGCATCAAAAAGTTTAACTCCGGCTAACGTCATTCCAATGCGCCATCCGGGCACCTTCGTTTATGGAATGATGGTAGCCGGCGCTGCAGCCTGGTTAGCGTCAAAATAAATGACAGTAACCAGGCAGCGGAGGCAGAGGGAAGACTGGGGGTTGTGTGCCAAAGAATGGTGCAAGTCAGGTTAGAGTCAAACATATTGCCTCTAACCTGACTAGTGCCATTTTTTGACGCACTACCCCCATGGAAATGACTCCTTTCTTAGCAAAGACAGGAGTCATGCCCACCTGCCCAATAGCCATCCCCAGGAGACTTCTGTCCCCAGGGCATGGCCATTGGGCACAGTGGTATGTAGGGGGGCCCAAGTTAGGCCCCTCTATACCACTTTTAAAAAAAATACACTTACCTGCACTCACAATAGATGGTGCCCCCTATCCATTAGTGTCCTCCAGGGGTGGGCGAGGGTGGCAGGGGATGTCCCTGGGTGCAGGGAAGAGCACCTGTGGACTGCTTCCATGGTCTTCCACCATGGAAATGAGCCCACAGGTCCACTAGCGCCTGTCCTGACCCAGGCGTTAAAAAATGGTACAAATCCAACTTGGCGCCATGTTTTAAGGCCCGCCTCCTCCTGTGTGTCATTTTGACACTGGAGGATAAATAAGGCGCACATGCCTTAGAGTCATTTTTTGCATGGGACCGCCTACTTTGCATGTCATTAGCGCAAGGTAGGTTTTCACGTACAAAAAATAATGCACACTCCATAACTTTGGCACTAGACGGGTCTAGCGCCAAAGTATAAATATGGAGTTAGGTTCGCGCTGAATTTGCGCCAAAATAAATGACGTAAATCCGGCGCAAACAGAGTATAAATGTGGGCAAGAGTTCGATTGGTGTCAGCCGTACCAATTATCTCCAGGGACTCAGTGTTCAATTGGTGTAAGCCATACCTTATTATCTACTAGGGACTTACAGGACACTGTGATATGTGGTTTACATGTCTTCTATCTGTGTTGTTATACTTCATTAGTAGACATTGGGCCAGAGACATGTGTTGCAACCCGAGGTAAAAAGAGTGCCAGTGCCAACATGACTCCTACTCGTTAGTGCTGGGCTATCACACTGGGGGACTTCCTAACAGTGGGGGTGTGATGTAAAGTTGCAAACACATTGTGTAAGCTTTTGTGTGGGCTCACACGGCTAGAGTGGTGCTTTGGACACACAACATGTCATTTTGTGATGCTTCCCAGATGATGCAGCTACCTTGTGTAGTGTAGGTGTCTGTTGTCATTTGGCTGCCACTGTTTGCACATTTTAAAAGAGCTCCTCTTCTTCCTCATCATCATGCACGTTACATCATTTGCTTGACACAAAACTTGCTCATACAATTTGGTTCACATCCAGATCTATCATTATTTGCTGTGGCATTTCCATTGTATGCATGATTGGTGGCTGACCCCCACACATTTACAGATTCCAGCCACAACAATTGTTCAGTCTGTGAGTGGCCTCCACAAAGTGGCTGGGCCATTTGAGTGGAGGAGTGTTTCATATAGCCTTTGAAATACGTGGGTTTCACATTTGTGCACCAACAGAGCTGCATCCAATATCCTTTGTCAGGTGCACACTGAGTGTGGATTGCATGTATGATTAGTTCTGAGAGATATGAATGAAACATGCATGTGGTAATATGTCTATGTCCTGTGTTACACATGCATTTGTACCTGGATTAAGAACATGACATTTCATACTTTTAGATATATGCAAGATGACAGCTGACTTGCGTCTGAAAGGGCTTGACATTGAGGTGCTGTGTCCTCTGTATTTCAGTCACTATTTGTCACACATGTGGTTGCCACTGAGGGGGTGTGTTGGTAGTTGTAACCTGTAAAAGTGCCAGTCAGACATTGATTATTCACATAGCTCACAGTGACCCACTGATGCTGGCACTGCCTACTGCTGTCCTACCTTTGCCTAACGCATGGATGGCATTCCTCACATGGATCTTAATGTTTTCTGCTGTCATGTTTTATACTGACAGACTTATGTGATATGAGTGTTGCTATGTGATAACTATCTTCAAATGTCAGTGCATACACTTCACTTACCCATTCCTTCCTCAGTGCAGTTGGTGTGTATGTTGGGACTTCTAGAGTGTGTGAGTCCTTGTCTACCAACGTTTGTGGGCTACTCATGGTTTAAGATTTGTGGATGCTTTACTGTTGCATACTTATGTCTAAAATTACTCCAAGACTTTTGTGAGAAAAAAATATTTATTTACAGCAATGGTGTATAGTGGCTATATGTTGTCAGTATTCAAGATTTTTTTTTGCAGTGATACTGCCCTTCTGCATGTCCCACCATCATTATTAAGTAGTCCTCTTTCATGTAGTGGGGCATCATTGTCCTCATCTACCTCCCTGGGGACCTTCACCTGTTCCTCAAAGGGGTCATTGGTCCTCACACATACATTGTGCAATATGGCACACACGACTATGATTTTGTACGCAAGTGGTAGTGAGTACAACAATTTGCCTCCGAATAAATCAAGGCATCTGAAGCATCCATTTAGTATGCCAAATGTCCTCTCCACCACGTTCCTGGTGCTCTGGTGTTTTTGTGTGCCTCACTATGCCTTCTTAGAGATTGTTTGTGGGTTGGCAAATGGGGTCATCCCCCACATTTGGATGCAATATCCCTGGTTTGCTGCAATGGGAGAGGAGAGACAATGTTAGACTTGCCCTTGTGTATCATTTTGACTGGCCTGGCACAGTTTTGGAGAATTATTTAGGGGTTCAAACTTACTTCACACGTTGTCTGAGTTCCTGTTTGCCTACATGATCCTATTGGTGTGCATTGGCACACTTCCAATTGAGTGTGCAGGCTTAGGGGCATGGGGATTGTGTTATTTGAATGGAATTCCAGTTCACCAATGAAGGATGTGTGTGACGTATATATATGTAGATGAATTTAGTTGTAACAAGTGACCTACCAGAGAGCCATGTTGTGTGAGTTTAATCCATTTGTGTGTGTTCTGTACCATGAAACAGGTGATGTTCCCAGGTCAAATGGCTATTTTCCATATTTCCTGACTCACACGCATGTGTGAGTATGGGTATCATCCAAAGTGTGGCATAGAAATTTGGGATGTATTGGCATGTTTGTGTATTTAAGGGTAGCCTTTGTGGCACAGAATGTGACAGAACTTGTTGTGCAGCCCCCCTACACCACTGGGACATATCAGCAGTGTGCCGTGACCACTCAATGTGGAGCATTGCTGTCCTCAGCCACTGTGCTGACACTTGTTCAGCTGCCAAGTTGCAACATGGGCACCATGGTACCTTGATACTATGATGCCTGCATTGCAGGGGTGATTGCCTATGTGTATGACTGTTTCCTTTTCTGCACATGGCATATTAATGTAGTGAATTTGCTATTTCTATGTGTGTTGTAGACTGCTGTACACAATGGGAGATAATTAACAATTGAAGTGTGGAGTGTTTCTCCCTTTTGCACACTTCCATTTGTACCTGTATGGTGTGCTTAATTTGTGGTGCTGCCTCAGGTGTACATATTACTTTATAACTGTGTCAATGCTAATATGCTATATATCATGTGGTGGCACAATGTAAGGTCCTTCCACACTCAGGGGTATATGAGATACGACTATGTTGACACAACTGCTTAAAGAGCCAAATGAGGTGCTGACCACCAACTTGTGAATGCAGAGCAGGCACTGCTACACTGGAGCATCATTGTAAATGCCACTCAAGTGGCATAGGAGCTTGTACAGTGGTCCTTATGTGTTGGAGATGTGTATTGGAGGTTTGCTGTGATTCATGTTGCATATGTGTTGCTGATTGTTGATCCATGTGTCCCTATCCATGTGTGAGGAGTGTTGTGTGTATATAGTTTGCACCATGTGTGTTGTGGGTTGTAGGTGGTGGTTGTTTGCTTACTTTCTAGTAGGCCACTTACATATTGTTCATCCTGGGAGTGTTGGTTGATGGTGGAATGCCAGAAGATGTAGGCATCATGAGCATTTCTAGGATACTTGGCCAGCACATTGGTAATTAGTCCCTTGTGGTCCACAATGGCCTACACGTTGATTGAATGCGTGTGCTTCCTGTTCCTGTACAGGTATTCAGTTTCGGCAGGAGCAAGTAGCAGATGTGTGCTGTCCATGGCACCCAGCACATGTAGGAAGCCAGCAGGTGAATAAAATCCCTGTTTGGTCTGCTGCTGTAGTTGCTAAGTGTTGGAGAACTGGATATGTTGAGGAATGAGGCAGATGATGGCATCCAAAACACTTGACAGTAGGGCTGAGAGGGAAGGCTGGGATAATCCACCCATTTCTGCCATAGCAGAATGGAAAGTGCCAGAGGGTAGCATGTGCAGCACAGCCAGGAGCTTGGTCATGGGTGGTATGTTGGTTGACCTATGCATCCTTAGTGTGATTTCTGGTGCTATGGCATAAAGCAGCTGCACAATGGACTGTGGCTTCAGCCTGTAATATCGGTAAACAGTTTCCTCTCTTTGGCCAATGATGGCTATCCATTGTCAATAAATTTACTCTCTCCTCCTGCTCTGCCTTTGTAGTTGGCCTACTTGGGGTGGAGGGTCCTGCAGTGAAGCTGGCAGTGCTTGGCATTGTCGCTGTCTTCTTCTCCTTGGGCCTAGCTGGAGCAGTAACAGGTCCATGTTTTTCTGGTGGTTGCCAGGGTGCTCAGGGTGTGTTTTCCTTTTATATCTGTGACTTTGCATCATTTTAATGCCTGGTCTGAGCAGGTATTATATTTTCAGCACTAATGGGTATTAGTACCATTTTTCCGATCCGAACACTATTTTATGACAGTCTTGTAAACATGGTGTTAGGTGGTTAGTGCCATTTTTTAGTAGGGAATGCCTACCCTGCATATGATTTTTTTTAAACGGTGCAGGGTTAGGCAGTGCTACTGAAAAATGGCGCAAGGTCCAGGAAAGTGGTGCTACACAGACCTAGTGCCAATTTGTAAATGTGTCGATAATTTTTGACTGCCGTTGCGCCAAAAATTGTGGAACTATGACTGTCCTAAAATGTTGTAAATCTGGGCCTAAGAAACATTCTGATACAGGTCTCCAGTTCAGATGATATTAGAGAGGCCTTGATTTCATTATGCACATTGACAAATGTGTGCTTAGTATTCAGTAATCTGTGAATTAATAGACTTTTCTTCCTAAAAGTAAAACTACAGAACATTTATTTATTGAGAAGTATTGTCCTGAGTTCTATAGCATTTATTTCACCACTTTAGTTGCTTTCATTTGTTCTTTTGGTTTTACCTTTTTGAACTAGGCTGTTGGTATTCAATTCCTGTCACAAAAAAAGTGGTAGTAACCTTTTGAAGTTGAATAGAGATAAAATGGGGTCTTGGTTCCATCATCATACCTGGCTTCAGTTTAGTAGCCGCTTGTTCCTGGCTTGCCCTCAGCCTGTTCTTCAAGGGCAAAAATATTCTGGTTTTACTAACATTACTGTTCTTACCTTCTGCCAACATGTCAACAACATTGTTGGCATATTTCGCTCCCTTTTATGGGGAGCTTAAGGAAAATTATTCTATGTCTATTAGTTAAAGAGTTAAAGTTGGGGACCCAGGCATCTCATTTTTGGATTAAAGGCATGCAGACTTGCTTGGCTTACCTAAATATCCAGAGCCCAATTTACAAAGACAGACTTTTTTGAATTTTAACTCTTTTTTGGTACTCACAAACAAACAATTTATATGTAAATTATGACTGCAAAGATTACGCAGTCATGGAAGAGACCTCCGTATATAAAAAGATGGGACAGGCCTACCTTTTAAGTGTGGAGTTCTCCCGGACTTTGAAGTTTCTGAAGTCGTAAAGTTATTATAAACTTGTTTGTTTGTGAATACCAAAAAAGAGTAATCTGACACAAAAGTCTAAGTTTCATCTTTGTGGATCGGCCTTCCATCTCTCACCTTTGTATTGTTCAGAATTCAGCTGCAAAGTTTGATACCTATGATACTTCAGCACGCTTCTGTTATATCCTAGTTGGACCTTTTCTGCAGATGAGTAAATGGATCTTAGTTAAATTACATTCTATGGAGTATAATGAATTTGCTGACACTTGTCCCAGTTTCTCGGATCTAGGCTTTATCAGAAATGCCCAGTCAAATTATTTGTTCCTTTTGTCATGTTCCTATTTGTACCTCTTCACATGTTCTCTTGGCTGTGCCCATGTTCCACTGCACCAGAGCAGGCAGAGGCTCTTTCATAATTTTAGCTCCTTTTCCCAGTACATCAGAGGAATATAACTTGGCTTATCTAAATGTAGAGTGAGCAGTGTGCTTACGAAAAAGCAGGGTGCTTCCTATTGAAGCCTAACCTATTGGCATTTCCAACGCTTGTTTTTAGTGTTGAATCTGGAAGCATAGGTTTCACTTTTGTCAGGTGGAAAAGCTGGCTTGGTTTTATAGGAGAGTTAGTTAGTAGTATTTAGTATGGATCCTAAATAATTTTAGAATTGTATTGTCTTTTACATGAAGTATCTACAATTCTAAATGAAGAAATTACTTTGAAATATTAGAAATTAATTGTTGTGACTTGCTATCCCAAAAGCTAAATTTAATGCAGTTTAGACTTTAAGTATGCTTATTTTTGTTTTTCCCATGCTTTTGATAAGGCAAGAGTGAATGCTAACTCTAGCTTCCTGCTGCCCGGCCCATATATCAATAGTCAACAGGTGAGGGCTAATAACCAGGCATGGATCATCACAATTGGGTGCTTGGTCTGCATCTGTGCCGGTGGTGCACTTGTGTACTCAATACAGACTTGTCTTAGTCACACACACAACTGGACTCTCTTCATTTATCCAGTACATGCACTAACTCTCGGAGTGCTGCACTGAAAGATGTAACAGAACCTGAAAACGTTGTTCTGTTTGGTTTCTGCAAAAATAATTCTAGTTCTATGTAAAGGTGGTGGAAAAGTCTGCAAAATTTACAAACTATTTGACTTTGCACCTGACCATACTTGCATGACTAACAGACCAAAATCGAACAGCGTGGACACTTCATATAACTAGGTGTTTCAGAAGAAAGTTAATTCTGTTTATCGTCTATAATGTGAAATTAAATTTTTTGATATCACCTTTTAGACGAATTCCACCTCAATACACCTGCTCAGAGTGCTCATTATTTGCCACATCCTGGTTCAGTGTAAATATTTTAATGGACTTTATTCACACATTTATAAATAATGAACACATAAATTTATAACTAGTAAAAAAAAGGCTACATCTAGATAAAAACTACAATTCGCTTTGCAATAATGTTGCCAGGTAGTATAAAATAAAATAGCTTTTCGCTCTCCAGTAGAGTATTATCAATTTTTTAAATTGTATTTTCAAACTGTGAACTTTCCTTCAGGTCCCCTAGACAATGCGTTTTACCGGCAGGTTGAGGCAGATTTTGCTACTGAGGAAACGTACTTATGGATTTATATATTTTTACACCGATGTAATTCATCCTGGAGCCTCTCCATGGTCATTAGAATATTGAGCTTTCTCTCCATCTGCTATATTGTTTACTGTAAATATGCATTTTAATGCCTTTACTAACGCACGTGCGAAATTGTTCTCCAATGTTAATTGTATGATTTTATAGTGTGTCTTCTTTATTTACTTTGTTCAGCACTTTTCCCTTCTGAGGTTCTAGCCTATGAATTCTCAAAATGTTTTTATATTTATACTACAAAAATTACTATTTGCACTTTTAAACCATTACTGCAACTAGTCTGCCAGAATGTTTTACCGTACTTTAATCAGTCATCCCGATCAGAACACCTTCGAGCAATAACATCCTCAGGAGTCTCCAGAAAGCGGACGTTTTACCGCCTAGACTGTGTATTGTATATCTGGAAGTAGAAGATGAATACATGCTGCGAAATAAAATAATAGATTATTTCCCTGTCTGTGCTGTTGACTGTGATGTAGACTGCGAGAATTTTGACATTCCTTTGTGCTTAAATAAAATAATAGATTATTTCCCTGTCTGTGCTGTTGACTGTGATATAGACTGCGAGAATTTTGACATTCCTTTGTGCTTAAATAAAATAATAGATTATTTCCCTGTCTGTGCTGTTGACTGTGATGTAGACTGCGAGAATTTTGACATTCCTTTGTGCGAATTCTCTCTTTATTCTTTTATTCACTTGAGCCTGTGGGAGTCCACCTAAGAACTGAAACAGGGTTCGACTCACTGAAGTTATTACTCCAAGCACTTTCTTTTTCCGCACTGGGAGCAAAGTTCCTTGCTGTTATCAGACCTCTGTTTTAGCGTAAAGAAAGGGAGAAGAAAGTTTTGAATTTCAAACTGAAGTAGACAATATAATTGATAACACTTTTCACCGTAGCATAAAGAGTACGCACAAATGGAAGCTATAATTTACCTATTAGAAGGAACGAACTGCTAATCAGTATTGTTTACACAAATAATTCTTGATGTCTGTTAAAAAAATGAGTGTACGGATGTGTAAGCAGTCAAATCACTATATAACCCAACTGGAAATCAGTTCAATTGGCAACGAATAGATCCTTCTAAAACTAGATTTTTTTTAAAGGCATGCCTGGTCATTTTGTCTTGACTGTTTCAAAGGTAATCAAAGTTACTTTGTAAATCTGAAACAGATAATAATTGGCAGTGCATCCTAAAAACATATTTCAGCCATATTTTAAAGACAACCTTCATAAATGATATATGACTTCTCAATTTTGTTTGCTACAAGAGACAATCACTACCATTTTCTTGAACGAAACTGTCATCTGTTGTGAGAAATCTGCCTTTCTTGTGTGCTAAGCCAAATTAGTAGCCTTTTTCTAAACCCTAATTCTGTTGGTATTGGCCCTATTTGTACTGTAACACACTGCTATTCAGTGCCATCAGGTATGTGTTCTGCCTCTAAAATTGGTTTTACCCAATTTGCGTATTAGTTTTTCCTGTAAAAAATCATGCTGTAGGGCATAGAAATTACACCACTGGCCTGGAAGTTAAATGTCACATTCAAAACAAGGAATTGGTAGCGGAAAGCATTGCACAGTTGAGAACAAAGCATTTTGGTTGATCTGGACCTTGAAGGCGCTCAATGCCACTGGAACAGTGACAATTTAAAGGTTAGTGGAATATGAGAAATGTAGAGCCCTATTTATCAAAGGAGTTGAGTTTCCCTTGCACCACACAATACACACACAAATTTCCTGCACAAAATCAATCCTGTTTACAACGCAGGGCAAGGGGTACCTGCGTTGGTGCCAGGCAGCACATTATGTGATTGCGGTGGGAAAAGCCTGGCATCCGACATACAATGTTAAGTACAGCACATTCCTGCCTTTTCCCTATCACACAGCATAGCACAGCAAGGTGACTTGCTGCGCTGCATGATATAATGATAAACATGCTCCTTAGTGGCATATGTCTAGGATGATTCTGGAGAAGTATTGTGGGAAAGCGTTATATTTAGCCTTAAGAACCAAGCCTAGCACTTGGTTCTGTGTCCTGCTTTCGGCACTGAGGTAGCATGCTTAATGTCAGTAAAATGAGATGCATGATAAATGGGATAGGTTAAATATTAACCATGAGGCAAATGTGATGACTCGTGCAATGCAGGAGCCTTGGTGTGTTGCTGATTCATATAATGAAGAAATCCAGCTGAATGACAAAGGTAAAAATTGCTTCTAGTTTCTAACATATGGGAGTGTCGAAGTAAGCCTCAGCAAGGCCTACTAGTGCAAAGGGTTCGCCCTTCTCTGCACAAAGTGCTCAGACCATATAGGAAGAAGTTGGCACAGAAACTGAAATAAAAGACAAACTTTATTAAACCTCATGAAGTGGTACTACAGTTCCAACAGCACCCTTCGGTAATGTTTGAAGTAGCACACTAAACTAAGAGAGCATGGTCCTTTTATACCCACGCAGGGGCTAAAAGAAGGTGGTACAATTATAGAAGCAAGACTTGTATACATATAAGGTCATATGGAAATGCACAGTCGACAGGTAGAAGGGGCTAACAGTTTTCAAGGACTAGTAGACACATTACTGTCGGTTACTAATTACTAACAGCTGCAGACCTTACTGGGCATGTGCAAAGTGGGAGATGCTAAATATAACTTGTCACTAGACAGATTTTCAAGAGTAGTTAACAGGAAGGTAGGACAGAGCACATGGCGATCACATGGCAGCATGTGGCAGAGAAAATGGCTGCCATGAATACAAAATGGATTTCGCAAAAATGTTCACAATAGTTGCTAAATACTAGATGTCTTCTGCTAATGCTTAATCTAATTGCTACTAAATTACAACAGACGACCCTTTCAGCATTAGCTGAAGACATTCGTCTTTCTGGGATAATCTAAATATTCATCTTGTATATTTATGCTCATCATTTCAGCTATTTCCTTATCTAAAATGTGTTGTGCTTTCATTTCCGTAATACTTCTTTTGGTAGGCATACAAGAAGTAATACGCATGGAGCAGAACAGCGGACCACACTGAATACAGATACAGCATGTGAAAAATATTGCAATCATTACACACAGGATAGTCAGTAGCTTCCAGCCCCAGGCGGAAACAAGAGCCCAAAACAATCCAGAAAAAGTCCAAGTACCAGTCTCTGTGTAGATTTCTGCAGCAATTTTATGCAATTTAGATATTGCATCATATACTGAAGGTGAGTGATCTGGAAAGAAAACGCAGCAACTACTACCGATGATGCGACATGCACCACCTCAATCAGTTAATATCACATCTAGTACCATACGATTTTGGAGCGCTACAATCCTCGCAATTTGGAGCTCCTCTGTAATATTCCCAAGTGCCAGAGCTGCCTGATTAGTAACAGCTTCCACAACCCTAGTCAATCGTCTCACTTTCCTACTGTTTAATGCAGCACCCACAAAGGAGAACAACCCAAAAGAAACATCAACATATTGTTGCAGACTAGTGTCCGTTTGGTCTACCTCATTTGTACTTATTGTCCTTTTATATCTATTTTTAATGATTTCATTGAACAGTTAAACATCTCGGTGATATGATGCAGGTGCCAAAAACACAGGGGGTAATAGAAAAGATACATAACACACACCTGACCACCCAACAGGTAGTTGGTAATATCCATAGTTACCACAAACAAAATATGTATTATGTGAAGCTGTAAAACTACTACTACTTACACCCTCAATAGTTAAAATCAAGGTACAATCGATTGTCCCCACTGGAATTCGCCCAATGCTACGTATACATAAATCTGCTTTAGTTTTTGTAACAGATATCACAAATTGTTCTTTCTTGTCAGAGTCTCTTATATTTGTGAAGACATATGGTATTGAAACATTGTACGGTTGATACTCTTCCCATTCCCATTTAGTTCCTTTGGCTTGGGGATACCCATCTTTGTCTAGGTAGCATACTTTATTAAGGCAAAAAAGAAGTCCGCCCTCTGTACGTTTTCCAGATGCAAACAAAAGCGTATACCAAGCTTGACAAGAACCATTGTGTGAAAAAGGAGGAGGAATGAAAGGTGTTCCTCCTTTCTTTTGATGTGCAGGTATCATTCCACATACCCAACAGTTAGTAGTATTTGCAGCATTATGAGTATGATGCAACATCTGAATGAAAGTATTATTGAATTACGATTGACGGTGCTTCTGCTCATGATAGGGAAACGTAAAGTAATAGTGATCCTCTGGTACTGGAGTAGTGGCAACAAAAGACTCACGAGCAGGAGCCTTCTTTTCAACAAACCAGGTGATTATTGCTATAACCACCAAAACAACAACAAACCGCATAGTACTAATGATCACTTTGTTATTCATTTTAGCAACAGTGATAATCGACCCTTCCAGAAATTAATTAAAAACAATCGTTGGAGCTCTTATCCCTGGGCAGCCGCTGATTTCTTCACCATGGGCCAAGACTGGTGTCACTACTCTAATGCATGGCTGATCCATCCCCTTGCCACATTGGCTCTCCGTTTTACTAACCCAGGGCGGTAGCTCAACCAGTTTTCTCCAGCACTACAGATTTTTTCCTCTGTCTCAAATTATATCGCGATACTCCAGAAATCGTGTGGTCCGGGAAGAACTCCGCAGATTCGTCAGGTGATATAGCACGGTATTTCTCCGTAGTCAAGATCTCTCAATGATCGGTCAGCACAGCAGGTTCCACCAAGGTAGGTAGCACTCTCTTGCAGTGAGTACTATGGACCCAATTATTTCGGTTCGTCACTCAGACTGCTGTCCTTGTCTCAAGGAGCACCTGCTCTGGGCCTCGCCACCTTGGTTCCAAGCTCCTTGATCTTTCAAAGGACTTAATCATCACCTGGTCACCAGGTCGGAGTTCATGGCCTTCACCTGTAGATCTGTCAGGAAGTGCTTCTCGAACCTGTTGATGAATAGAAACCAAATTGTCGGTTAACTGTGCCAAATAATCATTCATCAGGACACAAGGTACATCATATACAGAATTTGGCTTAGGAACTCCCCAAATATTCATTGGCCTTCCAAATACTATTTCATAGCGGGTAAGGCCTGTTTGAGAGTGTGGCACTGACCTTATAGACAATAATGCCAACGGTAATGCATCCGGCCAAGTTAAAGATGTGGAAGCCTGTGTCTTCGCTAACTTCAGCTTCAAAGTAGCATTCTACCTTTCCACCAACTCTGCTGATTGTGGGTGGAAAACTGCATGGAACTTCTGTTTGATCCCTAATCCTTTCAGGACATACTTAATAACTTACCCATCAAATTGAGGTCCTTTATCATTCCATAAAAGTCTGCAAACACCAAACCTAGGGAACATTTTTTCGAAAGCACCTTCGCTGTGGTAATGGCAGTATTATCCTTTGTGGGGTACGCCTCTATCCATTTACTGAAGTCACATACCACCACCATGACATACTTTAAATTGTTGCAGCGTTCAAGCTGAATATAATCCATTTGTAGAACTTCGAAAATTGCAGTTGGTGTAGCAAACCCTCCTGCAGGAGTTTGTGTCCCTTTTCCAGGATTGTATTGTAAACACATCAAACAAGACTGTACTACTCTCTTAGCTGTACTGGAAATTTCTGGATGCTCCCAAACTTGCATAAGCAACTTCGTTATTGTTGAAGCTCCAACATGTGCCAGCCCATGTGCCATCTGAACCATAGGTTGTACAAAAGCTATAGGCAATTTCCATTTATCCATCTGCTTATTCCTCCAACAGCCCTCATCATCCAATTCTCCTTCTTCAGACCATTGCTCACGTTCTTTCACAGAAGCAGATTTCTGTATAATACGTTTTGTCTAGCATTATGCCAACGTTCAGCTTGTGACTTCACTACATACATAGAAGTAGTACTGCGCTGCATTGCAGTCTCACGTGCTACGCGGTCCGAAAGGGCGTTACCTTGCCCTATCTTATCGGTCACTTTCTTGTATGCACTACATTTCACAATAGCTATTTTCTTTGGATATGTCAATGCAGTCAAGAGGTTATGCACTAATTCTCCATGCATTATCTGCATCCCGTGGGATGTGAGAAAGCCTCTCTCCTTCCAAAGCAAACCAAAATTATGAGCCACTCCAAAAGCATAGCGGCTGTCTGTATAAATGTTCACACATATGTCAGTACTAAGCTCACATGCTCGTGTCAAAGCTATTAGTTCAGCTGCTTGAGCTGACTTCTGTGGTATACGAGCTGTCTCCACTACTGTGTGTATTGTGGTGATTGCATATGCAGCTGAGGTCGTACCGTCTGGCAACTTCAAACAAGACCCATCAACCCACAATTCCCCGTCTACACCTGGAAGGGGCGTATCTTGCAAATCAATATGACCCTTTGTCTGTTCTTTGGTAAGGAATATACAATCATGTGTTTCTTGTGACTGAGGCTGAGTCACCGGATATGGCAACAAAGTGGCTGGATTTAGTGTTGCACATCTCTTCAGTGTAATGTAAGGAGCCAGCAAGGTCAATTCATAATCTGTCAGGCGAGCGCTAGTTAAATATTGCATCTTTGTTTGATTTAAAAAAGCATCACCTCATGGGGTACTAACACCAACAGCTTATGTGACAAATCTATCCCTTCACTCTGACGTATTGAGACAGCTGTTGCCGCAACTGAACGAAAACACCCAGGCAACGCTCGAGCGACAGGATCAAGTACTGCTGAAAAATATGCACAGGGACGCTGCTTATCGCCATGTGTCTGTACTAAAACTGACAATTTCACATCCATCTCTCTCATGTATGTAAAGTGAAAAAGGCTTCGTGTAATCTGGAGTACCTAACAATGGTGCTGAACAAAGGGCTTGTCGTAGCTGCCGGAAAGCAGTCTCACATTCATCTGTCCATGGGAGGGGCATTGGAGTATCTTTAGTCAAAAGTGCTAGCAAAGGTTTGGCAATGTGTGAAAACCCTAATATCCATTGCCAAATCTATCCCTTCACTCTGACGTATTGAGACAGCTGTTGCCGCAACTGAACGAAAACACCCAGGCAACGCTCGAGCGACAGGATCAAGTACTGCTGAAAAATATGCACAGGGACGCTGCTTATCGCCATGTGTCTGTACTAAAACTGACAATTTCACATCCATCTCTCTCATGTATGTAAAGTGAAAAAGGCTTCGTGTAATCTGGAGTACCTAACAATGGTGCTGAACAAAGGGCTTGTCGTAGCTGCCGGAAAGCAGTCTCACATTCATCTGTCCATGGGAGGGGCATTGGAGTATCTTTAGTCAAAAGTGCTAGCAAAGGTTTGGCAATGTGTGAAAACCCTAATATCCATTGCCTACAAAAAGAAGTAAGCCCAAGGAATGCAAAAACATCTTTCTGAGTAGAGGGTACTGGTGTGTTTAAAATTGCTTGAATATGATCTGATGTAAGTGCACGGCCCCCCCTTAGACAAAAGGTGACCTAAATAGGTTACCTTTGGTCTACAATATTGCAATTTCTTTCGTGACACTTTATGATGGTGTGAAGCAAGAAAAGAAAGTAAGGACAAAGTGCACTTTTCACATTGCTCAGGGGTATCAGCTGCCAACAAAACATCATCGACATATTGTATGAGAGCCACACCGTCAGGCAAAACAAAAGAATCAAGTTGTTGTTTTAACGCTTGACTATAAATACCAGGACTCTCAGTATAGCCTTGAGGAACTCTGCAAAATCTATCTGATCGTTTACTCAAATTAAAACCAAACAAATATCGGCTGTCAGGATGAATAGGGATCAAAAAGAAAGCATTCTTCAAGTCTATCACAGAGAACGTAGTTGCTGTCGGGGGAACCAAAGTAAGAAGTGTCGTGATGTCAGATACCACAGGATATTGTGGTACCACAATCTTATTCACTTCTCGTAAATCAATAATGAATCGGTAAATCCTAGTATTAGTATCCTTTTTCAGAAGAGGAAGAATCAGACTGTTACAAACATTATACGGAACTTCCTCAACAACTCCAACTGCAATAAGATCATGCACAATTCGTGTGAGTGCTTCTTTGCCCTCCTGTGAAATTGTGTATTGAGGCAAACGTGGCAATACAGCTCCCTCCTTGATACTAATATGTACCAGTGGAATAATCATTTGTCCCACATCAGTATCTGAAGTAGCCCACAAAGTACTAGGGAGTGAAGCTAATGCAATATCCTCTTTAACAAGACAAACTCTTTCCATCACAGGATGATTATCTTTCAAAATAACACTCACCCCTTCAGGGTAGCATCGTATTGTAGCCCTGAAATATTTGAACATATCAAGACCCACAATATTGTCTGGTGTATTTGGAGAAAGCAAAAACGGACATGGACCAGTAAATTTATCAACATGGAATGCAAGTGGTTGTGACAATGGGCTGGGGGAAGGTGTTCCATCGAAACCTATCGATGTAATGGTTGAGCCAGACAGGGGAGCCCTTGGAATCAATTGTTTAGACACGGCGCTACGAGTAGCTCCTGTATCAACCAGAAACTGATCAGTAGAACCCAAAACATGTGCTGTAACATAGGGACCCCTCTGATCTACTGGAACTTCAACTGATTCCTTACCCCATCCTAGGCAATCCTATGCATAAGCAGAATCTTGGAAATCAGGCTGCACATAGTTAGGCATCTGGTATTGGTTCAGACTATCAAAAGTGTTAAACCCATCCTGCCCTCGTACATTAGCATCAAACCTAGCATGATCGTTTGTGCTTCTTCTAGGCCCTGAATATCCTGAGCGATTTCTCATTTGTCCCCGACCACGTGAACACTGCTGAACATGCAGTGCTGGACAATCGGCAGCCCAATACCCACATTTTTTACAATACGCACACTGATCAACAGACAAATTCGAACAAGTGTAAGAAGAACCATAAGATCCACATCCACCTCTATCACTACCTCTAAAAGGCGGACCATAAGCTTGAGCCAACATAACCTTCGTCTTTAATTCTTTAATCTTTTTATCCTCGCTACCTTTTGCTTCTAATTCCTGACGTTCACAAAACTGAACCATAGTCAAAAGAGAAACCGGAGGAGAGGTAGTCCATGAACTTTCGCTAGCTTTTAGATGACTACCTATTCCTGGTAACAGATTTGCGACACATTTATCGACAAACAAATGTCTGCCCATATCATCTGACAATAACTGGCCGCTAAAATCATAAATGCTTCTTCAAAGCGTGTAAAGAAATCAGAGACCGATTCATCTGCCTTTTGCTTACAAGATGCTAAAACAGTCCAATCTATCTTTTTAGGGGGAATAATCGTTTTTAACTTAACTAATATGGCTGCGGGAAGATCTAGAATCAACTGATACGGCTTTTTCGCAGGTTCCCTATCCCCGTCCATCTTTTCTAATTCTTTCCATGACGCCCCAAAAACTACACGATCATCAACTTTACGAACAGTTCTCCACATATCTGGCGGTAATATCAATCCGAAAAATAAATCAATGTCAGCCAAAGCCATAGTACAAGAACTAATTGCTCCCTCAACTTCCTCATAAAAGGCGGCTGGATTTTTCCACAGGTTAGGTAATGCTGTTTTAAGTGCCATTACATCTGCCTTATTCCAAGGAGTATACACCCAATTATAAATAAAATAACCCTTGGCATCAACAGAGGTTTTATCATCACTTGTACCCAATCCTTTAGGAGGAACATACAAAGGCGCGGCCTCCCGCATTGGTTTCGCGTGAACTATCATAGTCTTATCTGTTCCAAAGATGGAAGCTTGCACCCCGCCGGTCTGAGATGTCCATGCAACTACGTCCACGGCCCTTTTCTCCTCTCGCAAACGGTCTGCCGCAACACATAATTTCACCAAACGCCTCATTGCATCAGCCACCTGGGAGAAAACAAAAAGACCATCACGCATTTGCTTAAGATCAGCTGCTACATCATCGAGCTCTAACTCATCAGAATATTTACAAAATAGTTCAATAACGTCTGTGCCAAATGCCTCAGTAAAATATAGCTGCTGCTTTTCCGTCCACCCTTTCAAGCAGAGACAACGCTACAAATTGCTTTACGAGCAATAGATCTAAGCTCAGACGCACGGTCAGCAGGCAACATAAAGCGACTGTCTTGTTTCTTCTGTTGTTCCATACCGGAGACCTCAGCTAACTCATGAGGGGCAGAAGGAACAACATACTTAGGTGGAGGGCGATCTAGTAACAAAAAATAATCGTGCGGTTTATTAAGGATAGGATAGAGAGGTTGCCGAACAGTGTATTGGCCAGTTACCTGTAATTTTCGTTCTTTCTCTTCTATCTCCTTTAAGTCAATTATTTCTTTCTTTCTCATTTCCAATGCTCTCACATTTACATTCTTCCACTGCTCTTTCTCAAGCAAGGCTTGCTCCCGCTTCATTCGTCCACGCACTTCCTTCTCCCACATTCGTACACAGTCAAACAGATCTTGCCTAGACCTTTACTTACACATACATTGTTCCACATACTCAAACATTCGCAAATCAAATGACCCATGCATAGGCCAATGTAACTCAGGATCCGCAGGAGTTTATTTATTCCATGATGTGCTGTACATTATAGAAGAAAGACCATGTTTAACATACATATCTCTATTGTGCGTCCCCTCTGGGGGTGCCGGTTGCGATTCTTCCAGTCTCAAATTGTTACAATTACAAAAGCAACACATCCTACGAAGTGCGCTAAAAACAGGCATGCCAAAAATAGTGCAGAATATGCAGTATTATGATCAAAGTAGCACTTAAGGTGCTGTTCAAATCAAAATTAAATTGGAGAAAAGTCTCCTCATTACCTGCCTATATAAATTGCAATTTATATATCAATTCAAAGGACACAAATTGACTAGTCACCCAAAACACAAGAGCCACAGTAAGTGGTGAAACAAAGGCATCAAAACCCACAGCAAGTGCCGTGAAACGGCTCTTACCAATCACAGGGCGTCTAGGTTCCAACTGCCAAGTTCTAAAATCGACAAAATGGTCACTGCACGACGAATGAACAAAAAGGATCTCAGTCGAGGACCGGCGCTACCTGGATGGTCAAATCAGAAAGAAGGGAAAAACGCCATGGTTGCCAAGACTCGGGTCTCCTCAGGCATTGATCGTTCGCAGCGAGATCCCAATCCTTCGTCGCGACCAATCCGTCGGGCGTCCGAGTCGGCGAAGAGTCCCTGTTCGGGTGCCAATTTGTCAAAGTAAGCCTCAGCAAGGCCTACTAGTGCAAGGGGCCCGCCCTTCTCTGCACAAAGTCCTCAGACCATATAGGAAGAAGTTGGCACAGAAACTGAAATAAAAGACAAAGTTTATTAAACCTCATGAGGTGGCACTTCAGTTCAAACAGCACAGTTTGGTAATGTTTGAAGTAGCACACTGAATTAAGAGAGCATGGTCCTTTTATACCCACGCAGGGGCTCAAAGAAGGTGGTACAAATGTAGAAGCAAGACATGTACATATAAGGTCATATGGAAATGCACAGTCGACAGGTAGGAGGGGCTAACAGTTTTCAAGGACTAGTAGACACATTACTGTTGGTTACTCATTACTAACAGCTGCAGACCTTACTGAGCATGTGCAAAGTGGGAGATGCTAAATATAACTTGTCACTAGACAGATTTTCAAGAGTAGTTAACAGGAAGGTATGACAGAGCACATGGCGAGCACATGGCAGCAGAGAAAATGGCTGCCATGAATACAAAATGGATTCCGTGAAATGTTCATAATAGTTGCTAAATACAAGATGTCTTCTGCTAATGCTTAATCTAATCGCTATTTAATTACAGCAGGAGTGGGTGTTAAGTTGTCAGGAAAGTAGTTGGGAGAGGTGCAAAGGTAGGAGCCACTGAGAAAGAGACGTAAAGGATTTGCACATTGGAGGACTGCAGCATAGATGAGTGGAGAGACACGCAATGTGATATGGCAATTAGATGCTCTGAAAATGTGGAAGGGAGCACAGGCATAAGGTATGATCTGAGAATCGTTTTCATATCAGTAATGAGAGAACCACTGACGGAGGCTAAGGAACAGTTAGGAAAGATACCAATAAGGTATTATTACCAAAATGATTGTGCATATTATAAAACATACCCATTCCATTGAAAATGGTGTTTTTGCCCAGCTGAACTCACTCATGATCAAACTGGCATGGTAGGGAAAACAACCTAGACTGAGCTGCACAAGCTAACAACTCCAGTATGGTAGAAGCGGATTTGCAGCACTCCAATTTGAAACCTAGGGCCAGATGCATCAAAGGTTTTTACCCATTCTGTGTCCATGGGAAAAAGTGTTTGTACATATGGCCCCCAGTACCTAGTGGCACAGGTACATTTCATACATCATTGGATTCATAACAGTCAACACACACCACATTTTGCTCTTGAAAAGGGTCTGATACACCTAACCCTAATAAAGGATGCTCCATTTTCCCAGTTGTTGAGAATGACCCTCCCTAAAGGGTCTTCCCACAAATTTTCCTTTCCTCTTCCTACTTTTTGCTGGATTTTAGCTTGTTGGCCTTAGGGTTGCTAACCAGTGTTTATGCTCACTGCCCTAAAACATGGCTGTATTGGCATACACCTGGTTGAAATATTTAATTTATATGTAGGTCCCTTATAGAATGGTATACCATATACCCAGGGCCTGTAAATTAAATTCTACCAGTCAGCCTGCAGTACTTATTGCACCACCCACTTAAGTAGCACTTTAACCATATCCCAGGCCTGCCATTGCAGCCTGAAGCCAGTGTCCCACTCATATTTCGACTTGGTATTTAAAACCTCTTTCAAAGCCTTTCAACCCACACCTGGACCCAGCCTGAGTGAGTCCTGAATCTCCAAGTGATCTCCATCTACTCCTGGGTACTTGGTTTTGGTACTAAAGGTGCCTAGATGGTCATCTTCTAAAACTGAGGACTTGCTATTTTGAACCTTAGAATTTAAAACTTCATAACTCTCGTTCTACTAATTGGAAATTGGTTTAAGATATTTCTTGTGCTGTGTTTTGTGCTGCATAGCTACTTTACACATTGCCTTTAAGTTAAGCCTGTCTGCTTTTTGTGCCAAGCAACCCAGTGTTCAGCACAAATTAATTTAGAGACTTTTTGTTAGTCACCCTGCAAGATATTGTGACTGCTGCTTGACTAGGGCTCCCACCCCAGTCAACCAACAGCCAGATTTCTCACATCAATGTACTAGACATTCACAAGAGATACATACTCTGAAATGTACCACATGGTACTGTCCGGTCTGACATCAATTTTGTGGCATCCCAGTGGTCTCTTTGCCTCTCATTCTAGTCAAATATTACTGTCAACTGTAGATAGACCGTACGTCCACAGTGCAACGTAGCAAGAAACAGATCAATACACTGCAGGACATGTTGAAAGATCATGAGTTTAAGACACATCAGGAATATTTAGGAGACACAGTAAACACAGTTAAGTCTACCATTACATCTAGAAAGATCCACCACTCTGCACTCCAACTCTATATGACATTCCCCAAAGAACTGACAGAATGACTTGTGTTGTCCATCCTGCTATCTATCCCACACCCAACCAAGCTGATAACCAGACTGCATAATGTAGCCATAGAATACATACATACATGACCCCATTGGCTATGGCAAAGTTTGACCTCACAAATGTCACTAAATGTGAAAGATGTGGTGCTCAGGGGGCGGATTTTATACATATGGCATGGAACTATCCTGGAATTCCTTTGTTTTGGGAAAAAGTTATAGGGGCTGTGGATGAAATGGCCGAACATGGGATTTGACTTACTCCAGACATAGTTCTTCGTGGTTATGTTAAAGATCTCTCTGAGGGCTTTCACAAACTAACTGCAACAGCAATATTGCTGGGTAAATGTGGATTCACCATGGTATGGGGGATCACGGAGCCACTCAGTTTCAAGAACAAGCTGAAAAAAATGACACTATGCAAAGAGTGGTCTGAGACCTACGCTGTGACTCTTCCCAGTGCCCCAAGGCCTGGAGACTTTCGGAAGCCATTGAAACTTACTTGTCCACTCTTGCCAATGCATAAAGTATATACTATTGGTTTTTTATTGAAGAAGGGATCACTGATGTATGGATTCAGACTACATATCGCTTTATAATACAGAACTGTTTCCTAAAAGGGCTGTTGTATTATGTTGAATATGTACAGGTTTATACTAACCATGTCTGAAGCTGCTGGGTTGGTCTTCTACAGATTTGTTTGATGACTCAGTAATAAGCAACAGCTATTGGATTGAAATGTTTATATCTTAATACTATGATTCCTTTTGTCTGCCTTTAATAATAAGAGCTAAAACTGAAAAATAAGAAAGGATACCAATTTTATCATGGTGCTCCCATTAGTTCCTAAATGATTTTGCTTGCATTTAGTTTACAAAATCTACCTCAATGGTGAAAGTAAATTTTGATAGTTTCAGTTGAAAATCAACTACGTATAAGTGTGTATAATGCTGCCTGAGTGAAAACCAGTTCAGAGCGCGTTTGCCATTCAGGTCCACTCCATAAGCAAATCACATATTTCTGGCTGTGAGTTAATAATCTTAGTCCCAGAGGAATATGGGTTGGCCTCTAAATTCAGAAAGAAAGTGGTGCTCTAAGCATTTTGCAACATAAGAAGGATTAGCCATGCATGAGTGGAATAGGAACAGCAGGCACACCAAGGAATAGCCTTATCACTTTTTTCTTTTAATTGATAATGACAAATGGTACTGTCAGCAACTGCTTTCATTGATTCACAGGGCCATCTTGGACTTTATGCCTCCAAACCCATAAAGAGGGAAAAACAGTGTTTTACCCTGACATAGGGAGGACAAGTCATCTGAATAGGTCAGTGGCTAAGAAACAGCCAAAGCCCCAGTCGTTGGGAGAGGAGATTTTCCATCTTGGATCTATGGCTTCTTGGAATTTCTGCAGCAAACCAAAAAGTATCTGCTTTAAAAAGAAGTGGGTGTGAAAATAGGGAGGATTGAGTAGTACAAATCGTCCAGTCATTGTCTAGAGACACGTTAAGAAAAGCATCTCACCACCACCTCTGCAGAACACTTTTGGATCTGGAAAGAAAATACTTGAAGAAAGATTACTCCTTCTGGGTGAAAGACTCAAGGGCTCCATGGTCCTCTTGGCACACATTGACTGAAACTGCTCTCCAAGGGCTTAGTGGTAAAAATCCTCTTTGCCTGCTCTAGGGACACAAAAGACAGAAGTACTCCTGACTTCATAAAAGCACAACTGATACTAAAGATTGGACCTTACAGGAGCAATGGCTGGAAAGACCTAAGGCCTCATTTGTGAGGCCTGTGGCACAGGGCTTCGCCTCACGTACCTTGCTGTGAAACCCTGCACCTCTGGGAAAGGGAAGAAATGCACCGCATCTACAAGATACCGTGCATTTCTGTCCTCTCTCCCTGTGCTGGCGCACAAATTGCTGCCTAGTGCCAACAAAGGCACCATTACATCATGGTGATAGGGTGCCTGAGTTGTGGGAAAGATTGTTTTTGTGTGTTAAGGGACACATTCCTGCACAAACATAATCGCAAGAGGTGTTTTCATCTTTATAGAAAGAGGAAAAAATGGGGAGAAATAAAGATATTTCTCCCCATTGCATCATTCCTACGCCACCCCTCAAGTGGCGGGGGAGTCTAGCGCATTCCCAGACTTGTAAATCTGGGAATACATCTGATTTCTCTGGGTTCCATGGGTGCTGAGTGGGAACACCCCAAGCAACACTCATGCAATGCCCCTTTCTGCAGTGCATGAAAAGGTCACATATTTACAAGGCCATGAAAAGCCATGCAAGGTGGCTATGCATGGCCTTGTAAATATGGGCTGGCACTTTGCGCCACTGGAGCATCAAAGAAATGACACCTTAGTGGTGCAGTGTGCAGCTAGGGCTACGTAAATGAGGCCCCTTGTGCATAAGAAGCCTTCACCCAAAATCTGCGGGCTTTATGTGTGACCATGAAGAATATACCAACAGTTGGAGAAAAGTGATGCTAAGGGCCTGATTACAATCCTGGCAAATGGGATACTCTGTCACAAATGTGACAGAGATCCTGTCTGCCATATTACAAGTTCCATTATATCCTATGGAACTTGCAAGATGGCGAACAGGACATGCGTCATGTTTGTGATGGATTATCCCATCCGCCAAGATTGTAATCAGGCCCTGAAACTTTGCTTTTATACCTGATTCAGGCTGGAACTGGAGCTGAGACAAGGTCCTTAGGTCTCTACCAAAGAGGGCCTACCCTGAGTGGGCACAAACACTAGGTTCATCACACTCAGAGGTTTTCATGCAGAAAATAGGTTTATCAGACACCTTAGTAATGCTATCTGGCCTTGTGGAGCGCTGCCCTGCCACAGCTTCCAGCCTTGCCCGCTGGAGGATTCTGAGAACCAAAAACGTAGTAAGCCTGAAATGCTTTCTTGCACTCAAGAGGCATGCCTTGTTTGACTATCTATATGATCTAATAATAAATTGAAAACATCTAGTACATTCCTATTTGTACAGTTCAATTTAGGATTTAATTTATCCTTTCATACATTTTGAAGCCAAGAGAAGAAACGTGCTAACCAATAAATATGAGTATTACTTGTGGCAATTAGTAATTATTTATTCAAAATTAGAACATCTAGTGTTTTTTGCCTTCCCTTGCAGAGTAACAGTCAGTAAATTATGATCACTGAGTTCTGTCTGTTATATAAGCAAATTTGTGATTATTGGAAATAGTGAGTATAACAAAGCAACATAATCAATTGTAGAACTCTGTCTCTGTTGTGGAAAGGCAATCACCAGAGGTATTTCACTCTAGATAATCCATTCTCGGAGTGACCTTTGTGTGAGACTACTGTAGATTTATGTAGAGTATTATAAACAGGCCCAGTGCCCATGTTACCTGAAGAACAATCGTATCTAGAACCACAGCTATATGTTTACAATTTCTACACAAACTGAGATGTCTATTGTTGGGTTTCAGATCTCCCTTTCTCTGACTGGCCGGTAGAACTTGCTAAGCAATATATTTGTAATTAATTGAAATTTTTACAGCTATATTGAGGATAATTGAGGGATATCAATTTTTGCTTCTTAATAGACAACAATTATTGCCAGCACAATTTCAGTTCCCGATGTGTAAATCTTTGCTAAATGTAATGTTATATCTCTTGTGACTATATTTGGAGCACAAAATAACTGGAAGTGAGTCCCAAGTGGAATCATAGGACTGCATTACAGTGCACCCTTCCTGTGGAAAGGGAATAGTGAAATGTCCAGATTGAAAAGATACACATTCAGCAGAGTTAGCTTCATCATGAAGTGGAGTGCTGGTAGTTAGTTTGAAAAGTGACAGATTTTCAGTATTTAGTTTGTTATATTTCAAAGACAGGTGTGCCGTTGATACCCAATCCTCAAAAGGAATCCATGTATGACACAGCTAATTGAGGGACGGAACTTTTAGCAAACTGTGTCCTACATGTCTATAGGTCTTCTCAAAAGTTGAAAGTGCTACAGATAACTGGTCATTACTACTGATTATCCTGTATTGTGGATTTAGCAAGCAAACAAATGAAAATTAAATAAAAACGTACTCATGAAGGAGATCGTTACAGTCCAAGTTTTGAGTTGCAGTACATGTTAAGTTGAGTGTTTCAAATGCTGACCCTTGGAGTTCCCATCTGATTATGGTGGGTAGGTACATTTTATGTAACATCTAAATGACTCACTTATTTTTGGTTTAGAAACATTTAATCAAGTTTAAATGATCAGATATGAAGAGAAAGGTAGACTTTGGGGAAAAACAAAACCTAATACATATTGGACTTTTTTTTCAACTTTCAGCTCAGGTGCCTTGGGCTTTGACTTTACATGTTTGTCTATTTGCAGAAGAGAGTCGTTTAGTTTGGTTGTCAAAGAGATTTTGAAGACAGAATGTTTCTTTCTTCTTATTCTTTGAAGTTTTCTTCGATTGATTAAACTATGTTATGTTCAATGGGATTATTGGTTGTTTCTGTGGCTTCGAATAAACACAGATTTCTGAATCAAATTGTGCTTGGTTAGTACAATTCTTAATAATAGAGTATATATTCCATATACCTCTGTTCACACATAGCAACCTGAGACACTATTGTTTGGTACATCATGATGCAGCACCACATCAAGACCATGTGAGAATCAAAAACAAATTAATTCCATTGTACATGCCCAGCACCAATTGTGTACTGCATTATGTTAAACCTGTGTGATGACTGTGTGTGATAACCATCTTTTCCCATTTGAGGTGTGTGGACATTTATAAACTATTATGCATAAAGAAACATTTACGAGAGGACTTTGATAGATATTATGAGTGCACAAGTCTGTGGGGCCTTCTTAGTGATTTTTCATTGCATCAAGGATTGTTGTGCAATTTCCTTTCTTTTCTACCATCTGTTTTTACAGATCACACAATGCATTTGATGCCCAGTGTGCTTCAGTATGAATTGCAAGTAGATGTACACCTCTAGTCCACGATTAAGGCCTTTGGCATCCTGAGGAGGTCCACATAGTTTCATACCTAACAACGATCCCACTGCAGAGAAAGGTACTGATGGAAGCTTGACTGAACATCATTGCTCATTGAATAACAGTGAATAGCATGTTTGCTTATTTTTGTCCACTAAGCCAAAGTACATTAATTACCCTGTACATTTACATGTATACTTTTTATTGTGTTTATGTTTTATGTTCTTAGGTGTTTAACTTCATACTGTAAGGTATAACACATTGATGTATGTGGACATGTCTAGTTTAATTTTAAGCAATTTTGTACACGTGGAACATCCACAATGTGGCACTGACACATGGCTTGTGTAAGTGAAGCCATATTTGTTTACCTTTATGTGTAGTATAATGTGCAACATATAAGTGCACTCTATGTGTTATTACCGTTATCATTGGCATCATATGATCATGTACACAACTGAACTGATAGGTCTTTCACTCTTTCTCTTATTCTCCATATAGGGTACTACAGAAAGAGAGTAAGGACAGCAAGACCCAGTAACCCACCACCACCACGTTGATAGAGGATGTTTGAGATCAAGTTACTCCCCAAAGGGAGATTGACACGATTATCTTCCAAAACCCTTCATGTGGAAAGCACAAGGAAAAAGCGTTGATGAACTAGATACCACCACACAGCTAGAAGAGAGTAGATAAAATGGTTTTCTGGGCCAGGAGATCACTTGTGTAAGGGGACCAGGGTATCCTATCAAGGCCTAAGCCCATCTCTTCCATCACTGGTGAATACACAAATTGTGCTCTCTCATGTTAGATCAGCATATGAAGATACCTTTACTTTCATAACCCATTGAACCGTTTCCCGGTGAGACCCATCTTCCACAGTTCATCCTATTGCACTGCTGGAGCAAATCCGGGTTTTACTTAAGTAGCTGAACAAAATGCTACCCTGTAGGCAATTGAAACAAAGCACAGATAATTCACAAGATTCCATTCAGCAATACACTTTTAAAGGAAAACATATAGACCTGGGTACAAAAGTTTTATTGTGACAAAAAATGGGGCTATGTAAATGTCTATACAGACATGTGGGTGAAATGTGCATATAGGTGTAAAGGCAATTTTGATAAAGGGTGCTGCTTGCAGGAGCTCTGTGGCATGTTTTGAAGATTGTGAGGATCAGTCTCCAGGTCAATGAAATTTCCATCTTGGCAGTACCAGCCTTAGATTACGATTTGGATTTGGTTCTTTACTAGGAAGATGGGGGCATGTGGGTCAGGGGCATTCTGCCCACCTAGTGCATCATGGGCACAATTTATTCCTACAGGTGTCATTGTTGGCCTGTTCACCAGAACCAGGATTTGCAGGCCTAATTATGGTACCTGGGATCATACACTAAGTGGCGCCTTCAGATTCAATAGGAGCTGTCCCTCATTCTTCTACCTCTGGGACACTATATTATAACAGAAGGTGCTACAGAGGGTTGCATTAAATGTTCACTGATGTGATCTGAGGGGGGTTCCTCACTTGCACTGGCACTTAGACACATATAAATGATGGAATCCTTACCATTTTGCACCCAAGCCATGATTCAGATGCAGGTGCAGAGCCAAAAAGGTAATCAGCCAGCTCAGTTTATGTGAACCACATAGAGGTGGCACAGTCAGCACAGCCCCTGTGGATGACCCTTGGGAGGGGGCACAGGGGTCTTAGATACCACCAAGAGGCATTTCAGGCAAGTGTGTGCAGTCATTCACTGCACTAGTTTGCAGACAGATTACTGGCACCCCTTTAAATGTGAGGCTGGGCCAGTGGTGTAACAAAACTGGAAGAGGCCTCCCTGCACAGAACTTGCTGCCCCCCACCCCGCCAGATACAATTAGGACAGGTGCTGTGGTGAGGGACCCCTGGAGCTTGTGGCCCCGCACACTGCGTGGGGGGGCCTTTGTTACACCCCTGGGCTGGGCCTCCACCTTCTTTGAAAGGTAGAAAATAGTCTTTAAATAGCTGGTCTGCTTCTCACTAATGCTCAGTGCAAGGTGTTGTGGACCATGCACATGGGAACTTGCAATTCGAAAGATATTCTGACAAGGGAGGCTAGTGACTGTCAATGACGTGGTAGTAACTGCTTCATCCGACCGTGGCCCACCAATTTGCTCATCCTATGTGTTGTTATGTGCAGCCAAGATAGCTGTCTGCATGTACTTGGGGTTCTTGTCAAGGATTATAAGTCAGCCTCTGATTTGTGATGGAGCATCCTCCTAAGGCTCTTCTTTCCCGGTTATGTGACTGAAACAGGCATTTTGTTGGTCAGAAATTCTGGTAAAATGACATGTGCACTGTCTTACAGATACATACATTAGGTCATGAAACTTTGGGTAACAATTTCTGGACAGGGACAGTGACAGTGACGCAGCAGTTTTGAAGCCAAGTGCGATATCTGGTTTATGGTGCAAGCAGTGGGCACAATGATTTTTCACTGAAAGTGCCTCATCTGCCAGTGCCATAGGTGGATTTTGTAGATCGATATCATGATGTGAGCTGCTTAGCAGTTGTGCAGACACATGATTGGGGATAGTTGACTTTGGATGGAACCTGTGATGTCAGCTGTTCTCCCATTGTTTAGGCACAGGATTGAGAATATATGGATTAGGCCAAGGCAAAATGTAGATTATGCTGGAGTAATTTCTGTAATTTCGTGTTACGTAAAGTATCCATATTTACGCGATTACACCCTTTGCTTAACTCTGCATCATGTTGGGAAAATACCTTCCAAAGGCACGGAAACAGAGAGCGAGTAGCTTCTGGCGTTCCTGCTCTTTTGCATTTATTGATATTCTTATAGGCTCAATAGGCATCCCTTGAGCTAGGAAAACAGTGCTAAATGCAGGGTTATGCTGGGCACATAATTCCACGTAATCTCACATCATTTTACAATATGTGAATTACGCCTACACATAGTATAGATTTGGAGAAAGAAGGTTTTGAAGGAAAATAGTGTGTAATATGTGCGTGAAGTCTGTTACAAGACACTAAAGAAGTGACCAAACGCATATTGAAACACATGGATGGTAAATTGCCCCTATTGAAGCTAGAGGAACAATGTATAGTGGAAGCTAGTCCAGTTTGCTTCAATATTTGCTGTTAAGCTTGCCTCATGCTGGCCTTTTCAATATGATGTGCAGCTGAATGTGACAATTTAGAGTGCCACATCTGCTGACATGACGCTTTCACATTCAACAACAAATACAGTGACATCACAAGCTATGACAGGTACTCATTTGATGATCGGATATATACTCACCATGGTGGATTATGTAAAATTAGGACAATGCTGGTTTGAAATGCACTTTTATTGCACATGTGACTGGACATTTAGCAAACAATATTATCTGTCCTGTGTGAGTGGCTAGTTTGCATGGCATCACAGAGAGGGTACTAATAGTGAAAGTGATGACAATTGGCGAAGGGGCTGATAATACAGTACCTGCAATGACAATGCAAGCACCATATGTGATATCATGTAGGGAAGGTTATGTGTAGGGTTTCAAATAATATGACAGTGCATGATGTACACAAACCGATATGGGCCATCGTGCAAACCTTGTAGTGACTGTCGGCATTTGAAGAGCCTATATTGTCAAGCAAATCATCTCTAAACACTTTTCTTTAGTGTGTGGGTAGAAATACATTACTGCAACACCCGCTGGGCTGGGTGAAGGAGTAGTCTTTAGAGGCAGACTGTGCTGACCCTAACCACGAGTGATCGTTGTTTTTTTAACCATGGCGCTTACCGGGTTTCGGAAGGGTAAATGAGAAAACTGATTACACGTACATTTGTTTCCTATGTGGGGCGTGGATTAGCAGTTGGATGTGTTGCCGCATTTCTTTCATTGTGTGAGTGTGTTTGTATGGTGTTGTAAGTGTTGAAATATGTCCTGTATATTGTAATAGGCGCATATGCCTTGCGCGAGAATGGTTACATTTGCAGGGGCTGATATATATTAAGAACAGCACTCGTGTGTGTGTCTTACCTGGCCTATAAGAGTGGGTTCCAGACCTGACAAGCCATACATGAGGCACTGGTCTGCTATGTATCATCCATAAGGGAGTAGAGCTGCTGGCTCTGTCTTGGCAAAAAAGGGGCATATTAATCAATGGTTTGTGTCAACTTTGCGCCACGCAGGTCAATCGCTAGGGTGACACAACACTAAAGTAAGATTTATCAAGCCACTCAAGGCCATCTTGCTTGGTTCTGAGTGGCTTGATAAGACTGGAGTAATGCAACACAAATCAATGTGTTGGGTTAATCTGCCCCAGGCAGGTGTCCCATGGGTGGAGTGTGTGTGTTTCCATTTTTCACCCATGAATTTTGGCATATTTCCAGACCTTGGAATGCATCAAAATCCTGCTCCTCACCACGTGAGGTGTAACAAGGAGAAATATTATTTCTCCTTGTTTTTTCCCTTTTCAACATAGAAAGCAGAAAATGCCTCAGAGGATTGTATTTCTGCAGGAAGGTGTCTCTTCCTTCATAAACATTATCTGTCTGCTATGCAGGCACCCGTGCACCATAGCAGAAGGGTGCCCGCATAGGGGCTAGTCAGTCAAAAGGGCACAGTGCAAGGAAAGAACAGGAATGTGCCACATAATGATAAGTACAGTGTATTCCTGCACTTTCGCTTTCATGCAGTGCAGCACAGCAACGTGGCTTGTTGTGCTGTGTAAACATTTGATAAATATGCCTGCCATCTTAACATGCCTCCTTTAGTCTTGTTTTTCTTGGTTGTCTCTTCCGCTGTACATTGCTGTACCATACTCACTGAATAGATGACGTCCTGAGTGAAAAAAGGAAATTCCCCAATGGGATAAATTAAATTCAACCCCACACGGCACACAGTCTCAACCACTCAATGCCTATAATGAATAAATCTACCAGAGTGGATGTCTTTTTGTTTTGTCTCCCTTATGTCAGATTTTTATATGTGATGGTTTTAGCATTGTTCTTAGTGTGTAAAGTTGGGTTTTAGTTTATAATTTTATGGGTTTATATTAATTAAAATTGTATTGTTTATTACTGATTCCTTTATTTAGAATGATCATTATAGGCAGTGAGTGGTTGAGACTGTGTGCCGTGTGGGGTTGAATTGAATTCATCCCATTGGGGAATTTTCTTTTTTCACTGTATCACGGTGCCCTGTCCCCTTTGGGTGATAGGTTTTGGAGGGCCCTCTCTCTTTTCTTTTGAATAGATGACGTCCTGAAACATGGACTGTTTCACTGAAAATGTGTGGCGGCAGCCCAGATATCCAACAGAATATTGGAACATCAAATATGGAGATACACAAATAACAAGTCAAGAATATTGGTGACAAAATGAACTTTTTACTACCAAATAGCTCCTGCATTCATTGACGGGTGTGTGACCATGTGTAGGTGGGCCCCGCCAGTACAAAACCTCCTTAAAAAGCAGTCTGCACTCAAGGGGGAAGGAAAAGAAAAGTTATTTAGTTGAATGCAGTTACTACAAACAATAAACAAATGCGTTTCGTGGAGAACCTTCGTCAGTGTTGGCTGCCTGCGCAAGTCGCACATATTTGTACATATGATTGGTCAGTGCTCAAGATAAACAATAAGAAAGAACAACTCATAATATCAAGAATGTGGCAGATGAGAGAACGGTGGGCATCTTACAATGCATTCCTTATTTCATTAAACAATATAATCATATTCCTGGCATTGTAGCGCCAGTCACCAACTTAATCTCATACAATGGTTATAATTCCAAATCCATTGTATAAGGATCTCTGCCATTGCAATAACATTTTAAAGATAATTAATTCACTTATGTTAGATAATTTAAATTTAAACAAGCCTACTTTGTACATTTAAAATCATTCATGTATCTCAACTGCTCCGTGTTCCACCAAAGTCTTCAGTCCCTGCTGAATGGGGCATGTGATCAGGTGTGGGAACCAGATATATCCAAACAAACAGACTTTGAATGCAGAAGAGAATCACTGGTACTCCTGGAGAAACATATATTCAATGAATTTTAGTGCAGGCAACGGAACCAACACGATTCAACACTATACATGTCTGGTTCACAAGTAACTAGATAGTAGTACAGCACACTTGAAAAGGAAGTGACATGGTGAATCAACAAAAAACAAAGGAGTGCATCAGCGCCATCTTTAAATGGGGTTCATTATCTAACTCATATGGTGATCATTACACAAAATACTGGTTTTATGCCACAAATCATATATAAAGTTCATGCAGTCACCTGAATAGCATAAAATAAATCATGTTGCAAAAAACAAAAGGCACATGGGGCTTCCCAAAAGCCTGAATGTAGAAAAATACTTGCAAGGAAATGAAGGTCAAAGTACAAACGGCAATGCACACACCAGGCAAAGCATGCAATTACACAATAGTGTTGCAGACAACTTTTCAATACAGCCCAAGTGGACATATAAAACAACATACTCCTGCAAACTAGCCTTAATAGGTAATTAGATTCCACATGAATTAATTGTGTCTGTTCAGTGTCTGCCTGAATACAATACATATAATGTTTGGGTTGGGCAAGAAGAATGAAAGCAATGCAGCTTAAGTGGACAAAATATATAAGTAATTGCACAAAACCATGCTGAAAACTGGGAAAAGACCTAGCTCAATGGCAAATACAACTTCCATATCAATTTATGTAACCATAATAAACAAAAAACATCCTTAGCTGAATGGTCAGGTGCTTGATCAGCAGTCACCCAAATAACCACCTGTGTGAAAGATAAAAATGGGTTAAAACCAACTATAACAAAAGTCTGTGAAAAGCGCAGAAACACACACATTTATGCAGTACATATTCGTCCAAATGTACAGCCTATTCCTCATCCATATTGAGTCCAAATGGATGAAGGGTACTGAGTCTGATAATCTACTTAGACTCCAGCCCGCACAGGACTAACACTCTGTCACCCCCCTCTGCATGTTGAGAGGGACCTCATCAAAAACAAAGAATTTGCAAATGGCTGTTGTTATTGGAATGGTGTTTCTTAAAATGCCTAGCAACTGGATATTGCTTATCCTGGTGGGTGATAGCTCTCATGTATTCGGGAACTCATTTCTTAGCACTATGTATAGTGCTTTCTATGTAATACAAATCACAAGAACATTTAAGCACATACACACAAAAATCATTATTGCAAGAGAACCTCTTCCTTATGGTAAACTCCTGTCTGGCCTCAGATGTGATGAAGGACTGGACCCTAACACTTTGTTTGCCTGCTTTGCAGTTTCTGCAGAGTACATTCCCAAGGGTATGTATCTTACCTCCAGTGTTGTGTGTCCAATGGATCATATTTCTGCAAAGCATGCCTTTCAAGTTCCTTGAATGTCTGAATGCAACACTAGGCTGTGAGGGCACAAGCTGCACCAAGGTATCTTCTGTGTGAAGGATGTGCCAGTGTTTTCTAAGGATCCCCTTAATGTTATTGGCCTGTCTACTGTATGTGGCGATAAACCTGATCAGTTCAGCTTCCCCTAAGGTTTTTTTAGGGGCCATCAAAAGATTCTCCCTCTTCATAGAATTCTTTTTCTTAAGCACTGTCAATGTGGTTTTGGTTTCATACCCTCTTTTTTTCAAATCTAAGTAGCATCACCTTCTTCTCTGTCTCAAATGCAGCATCACTTCTACAATTTCATCTGGCCTTGATGAGTTCCCCATAGGTATACTCAAAATCAGACTGTTCGGATGACTAATGGTGGCATGTAATAGACTATTCCCTGCAGTAGCTTTATGGAACCGCTTGGATTTAATTAGGTTGCTGTGAATTTTCAATTTTAGATACTAAAATTAGAAAAACGTGAACTGATCAACCTGACTGGTGAGTCTCAAATTTAGTGAATTGTTATTCAGTTTTTCCACAAACCACTGGGTAAGTTGCTGTTATCCCTTCCATATGACAAATATGTCAACAATGTATCTGTCCCAGTGGACCACATGTTTGTCGTAAAGATGGAGATTGGACACATCCCGCTCTTCCCACCAGCCCATGTAAAGAAATGCATAACTGGGGGAGAAGCAGGTCCCCATCATGGTGCCCTGGGTCTGATGGTAATGTTGTCCATCAAACATAAAAAAATTATTGCGCAAGCAAAAACTGATCGTGTCAAAGATCATTTCATTTACCAAAAAATATGATAATGATCTGGCTCTTAAAAAATGGTGGCATTCTTCAATGCCCAGCTCATGATGGATACATATATACAAGCTGCTGTCATCTAAACCCATAAAGAGGTAATCAGGTTCCCAGGCAATTAAATCAATGATCCAGAGAAAATCCCCACTATCCCTCACATAGGATGAGAGGGTCTCCATCAAAGCTTTTAAAATGTAATCAACATACCTAGAGGTATTTTCAAGAGGAAAATGAAAAGATGGAAAAATTGGGCGTCCCATTGGAATAAGGGTGTCTTTTTGTATTTTGCACAATAAATATGATATTGGGATTTTGGGATGTTTATTCAGGAGAGATTGATATTCCTCCCATTCCATAAGTCCTTGGTCTTTCCAATCCATAAACCTATCCCAGAAAAGCTTATTGGCCTTAGTGATGTCAGACTTCATACAAAGTGATGTCAGACTTCATGCATATACTGTCTGCTAGCTGTCTGTAACTTTCAACTAGATATCTTCCTTTTGACAAAATCACAATGTTTGGACCTTTGTCAGAATTTCAGGTGAATTTTTTTGGCTTTGTACTTTTAAAATATGAGCCTAACTATGACGGTCCTGTAACTCATTATAGTCATGCTGGGACAGTATACTGAGGAAATAGATTTTAAAAACCATAGAAATTCACGTAGAAACTGAAGTAACTATTACTTGTGCCCTAAGGTAACTATAAATCGCGTGCTCACCATTCACTGCTAATTACCCCAGATATTACAGCACTCCTGAGATCTTTTATAACACCATTATTAATGTCACTTTAACATTTGCAGTAAGTTACTGAGGAGATAACTGTGCATGGTGGGGGTGCGATTTATAGTTACCTTAGTGATAGTCAGTTATAGTTACTTGAAATAACTATAACTATAATAAGTTAATTTCTATGGTTTTGTATATTTAAAATGTGAGCCTAGCTATATTATCCCTGTAACCTTTGTTTTTTAGGTGACTATATATACATATACATACACACCCATTTATATAAATATCCAAAAGATGCACGCTATCTACATCCTAAAAGCATGAAGCACGAGCGACACCATCGGGCAAATTGGCACAGATATTTTAATATTTTAATTAATTGAGCAGGTCCATCATTGTTAGGAAATCCATCATAACGCGTCCCTATTTCTTGTGTTACAATGTTCCCTATAAACCTACTGGTTAGTGTTTTTATTGCTTTGCTTATAATTCACGCTCATCATTCAAGTTCCAAACAACAGTGCCCGTATCAATTGCAAAGATGTGCTCAAATGTGGCACCCAACATGACCTAAATTACTTCTTAACAGTTGGTACCTACTTGCAATTACCATCCTTAACTAGTGAAGATTCATTTTGACCGGAGGTCCACTTATAGCAAATCTTGTTCAACAACAACTTGAATAAATCAATGTCAAATACTTTTCTGGCAATTAGACTAACTGAGAAATTTAATTTTTTTGCACTAAATGAAATTGAATTCTTTGAGGCAAGTGATGGATGTTAATTTTCAATTGATTACTGTGAGGCAGAAATGGATATGAGAAACCAACTGTTAAGAACACAATTTAGGACACATTAGATGCCACATTTGAACACATCATTGCAATGGATTATGGGCACTGTTGTTTGGAACTTTCGCTAGGAGCGGAGTTTTTGTACTGACTAGGCAGGAGCTGTCAAAGCTCCCGCCAAGTCAGAGAAAACAGCTGTGTCCCATGGGTGGGCACACTTGGACATAGCAAGAGCCAGCCTTGGGGGTGGTGGTCCCCATGGCCATTATTGGCTCCTTGAGGGGGGCCCAATGGCCCCCATCCAATGTTTCATTCGGCCCCAAGGAGGTAGTGGTCCCCGGAGTTGGGGGTTCATGACAAACTCCCTTTATCATTTCACTTCAGCCCTGAGGAGGTGGCAGTCCCTTGGGCTGTGGGGGAACCACACAGACCCCCCTTAATTTAAATGAATAGCCCCAGGGATGTGGTGATTCCCCGGGCAGAGGGGTCTGCAATGGACCCCGTAATTATTTATTTCTGCCCTAGGAAGTTGGCAGTCCCTGGGTCTGTGGGGGGCTGTGCAAGTCCCAGCATAAATGTAATATTCAGCCTGGGGAGGTGGCGGTCCCCAGGGCTGTGGGGGGGAGGGGGCGTGTGCCCATCTTACTTGCAATGAATTGCTCCGGGAGGTTGCTGGTACTCAGGGCACGGGAGCCACATAGCACTCATATAAATAAGCCTAGGAGGGGGGCCTTGTGTGGCCTGTCCTTTGTCTTTTACATGCCACTTGTACCTAGCCCACCTGGGGGGTTTATTAAAAACAAGCAATGGAGACAGCACTTGTTTTTTGTTTCATTTTTGCTGCAAATTTGTGATATCATTGCAAAATTCCCATTCAAACATTTTAAAAAGTGCTTCAGAGGGGTTACATTTACTGTTCCAACTCCAGCCTGTGCAACAATGGAGAAAGCGATGGACTTCAGAGGGGTTAAATTTACTATTCCCATTCCAGTCTGTGCAACAGAAGGGAAACCATTGAAATTCATAGGGGTTACATTTATCATTCCCACTTCAGTGTGTGCAACAAAAGGGAAAGTATTGGACTTCGGAGGGGTCAAATTTACTATTCCCACTCTAGTATATGCATCAGTAGGGCAAGTGTAGGACTTTGAAGGAGTTAAATATACTATTTCCACTTCAGTCTGTGCAACAGTAGGTTATGTGTTGGACTGCAGAGGGCTACTACTTACTATACCCACTACAGGCTGTGCAACAATAGTGAAAGTACTTCACTTCAAACATATACCATATTTCCATACCACATACCATATTAATAACCTTATTAGATGCTCAGAAATATAAAACTCTTAATATAAAAATTATGTATGTAAAATTAAACAACAATTAAACCATTTACATATTATTAAACATGTTAATAAATAATTATGAATTATAAATATGTTATTAATGTATTATTTAATTATGTTCCCACACTATACTCCCACAAACCTAGCAGCTCACACTTAAAAAATAGCTAAAATAAGTGTAGCACAATTAACATTTAATAATCAATTCAATAATTCTTAACAAATAAACAATGAATTGCTAATTATTACTTAAATGTTGTCCCGCCTATGCCCCTACAAACACAACAGCCTGCACTTAATATATAACTCAAGAAATATAATTATTAAACAATTTACATAATAATCTACTAACTAGTTATTAAGTTAATAAATAATTGTTAAATCATTTTTACTTAATTAACTTCCCCCCAATACCCCTACAAACCCAACAAGCCACAACTAATATATATCTTAAAAATAGAACTATTAAATAAGTTACATAATTAACATTCAATTAAATAATTACTAATAAATTAACAATTATTTATTAAGCAAATATTAACTAAATTACATTCTCACTCCATATCGCTACAAATCCAACAACATACTCCTAAAATACAACTTAAGAAATATAAGAATTATACAATTTACATAATTAATAATCAATTAACCAGTTCATAATAAATTCATAATTAATTGTTAGTGCATTATACATGAGTAGCTTCCCGCCCTGTACCCCTACAAACCTCACAACCCACTATGACACTATAAAGTACTATCGACAATTACATTAAAAATTATAAATCACTTAAAATTACAAACTATATTTAAACATATTGTCAGCAATTCTGCAAACAACATTTAAAATAATAATTATATGAACTAAAATACTTAAAGATAATTAGAAAATGGAATGTTGGGTGCTCCTTTGAAAACAATGGAATGCCCAGGGCTTCTAACGACTGGTAGAAGCCGGGAGAAGCCCAGAGCTCTGACGTTCCTATATTATCGTTTACAGCTGTTGCTGTGAATAAAGCCCTAATCGAGCTCCAGGGGATTTCAATCCCCTCGAGTTCCATGAGGCCTTTGTTTTATTTATTGATTAGAACATTTTACCCTCTACTGTGGGAATGTTCTAATAGTCTTATAGCCCTCCGTAGCTGGACTATACCAGCCTTAAAGTTCTGCTCTCTTGTTAATTTTGGACGCTGGAGTGGGCTTTTAAATGCTGTTATAGGCTGCTACGGTGGGCTATAAGGCTTTATTAAAAAACAATATTTTTACAACTATATTATTGATAATGATATTAACAAGACAAATTTTCTTGAAAACAATATTACTTACCTAAATGTTTGATATTCTTGTCAGCGATAGTTCTGAATCCCAATATTTTTGTATCACAATATTTTTTCCTATATTTCTGTATCTCAATATTTTGTCCAAACACAGGCAGCCCACGTAGTGCACTATATATGTCAGCTAAAATGGGGCCAATATCTTCGAAAAAACTAAAAATCTTGAAAGCCACCAGGGGCTCCTCTCTCATGTCTTTGGCTGGCAAAAACGTGCAGATTAATTGGTCATAAATTATTGATGATGTCCTCCAGACTCTAGGCCCAACATCCATCTCTCAGAGGCCTTCAGGAAGCCGCCTCCAGGTGAGCCCCATAATGGAGAGCAAGCAGAGAATCTGTAGGTTGCAGAAATTGTGCCACAAAAATAAAAATCCCTCATTTAAATTGGAGCTACTTTTAAAGTTTCGGGTTCTATTGACAACATAAGCAAATTGATCTGGTCCTTAAAAGGCAAACAGGTAGCGAAAGAGTGGCTGCATATTTATTCAATACTGGGTAAGCATAACCAGGTGGAGCTTTGGAGGTATTTCAGAAATAGGATGAGTCAAGAATGCCTCCAAACCAACTAGATAAATCTTGTAAACAAGCTATACGTAGCCAATACTTCCACCTTTGTCTGTCAAATCCAGCACGTAAGATCTGCAATTGGAACATGAGCTAGCTCATGTCACTAAGGATATCTCGACTATTCTGCGTAGTATCTCAGCAACAGGTGCTCCAGGCCCTAATGGTATCCCTGCACAAGTCTTCAAGGATGACATTGAGTTGTGGTCAGCAACTCTTTCAACACTGTATATCATATGTCTAGAGACTCAGGAGGTACCCAATAGCTGGAGGAGCTCTAGCTTACACCCATTATATAAGAAAGAGGACAGGCAGGACCCAGACAATTACCACCTCATCGCCTTTCTTGCCATTGAAGCCAAAGCTTTTGCCTATGTTATATTAAAAGATCTGGAAAATGGGTGGAAGCTAATGGGATAAATCAGTTGTGCCAAACAGGCTTTAGGGCAAATTGTGCGACTACAGATAACATAGTTTCCCTCTCCTATCTAAAATATCAAGCCTCCACCACAAAGTCACTCCTGTTTTATGCCTGCTTCATGGACTATTCCACTGCATTAGATGCAGTGGATAGAAATCATGTATTGAGGAAGCTACAAGGCTCGGGCATTCCGAATAACTTGCTGAGGGCGATAGTCTCACTCTAAACATCAACCTGGGTGAGGGTCAAGTTGACTCAAACTGCTGTAAGTAGGAAAATCTCCACAGACAATGGTCCTTGCCCCACCTCTATTCAATTTGTATACAGCGGATATATTTCTGGCCTAAAAATGTGCTAACTTGATTCCACCAAAAATCGCGAACTTCAAAGTCACACTGGTACAATATGCAGATTATATTTTTTTGTTATAGCCTTCGAGAATCGGGCTTCAAAAATTACTAACTGCCCTCCAGACTATAACGAGACAAATAAAATGAGGGCAAATTCATTAAAGACTAAAGTAAGAACTTTTGAGAGGATGCCAAAAAAAATTAATCATCATTGGAATATGGGTCCCCTTAAGATTAGTGAGGCCAAATGGTACAATTAGTTTTGAGTTTGGCTGACTGTGAACAGAAACTGTAAAATTCATCTGTGCCATCTTAAAGCAAAAGATTAACTGATAATTACAAGAGTATGTCAGGTCAATAATATTATAGAAAGCCCTTCGTCAGTGCCTATAAGATGAGTGCTCAAGGCATCCCTCCTACCGGTGCTAAATTATGGCCATGAAGCCTTCCCATGGCAATTCACCTAAACAGTGGAAAAACTTCAAGTCAAAGTCTATGGGGGAGTGTTCAAGCTACCTCAATATATGAAAGGATGTTTGATAAGATTGGAACTTGGCCTTTAAGGACAGAAGTGGGCCAATATGGGTGCTTTTAAAAAATACTATTATAGGATTGCCAAAGCTCTGCCAAATACATTGAAATAAGCTCTTCACCCTATTTTTGACTAAAAAACAAACAATTTGTCGCAGTACTTAACCAAGTGCTTGAATCCCTTCAAATAGATCAAGTAGAACTAAATAAGCTGGTGTACTAACATACCACCCTTAAAACCATGCTGAAAAGTTAGATAAAAAACTCTCTATGACAACTGATTTTGCAAAATTGAACAGCACACCCATGTTAGTGGCATCATCTTACGATAATTGCCCATATCTCTGTCTGCACAGCTGTATTTAAAGTGAGCGATTGTGAAAGCCTGCTTGACGCAAATCATCGCTGCAAGATTGTTGGCCCTCAGAATTAAGGAGATGAATCCAAAATGGCACTCCCTCTCCATGATTGTCAACTTGAGGCTTTGTAGTTATAAAATTGAGTCATTTAATCACTTGTTATGCTGCTGCCCTGAATTGATGAAGGCACGTAGCACTTTATTAAAACCCTTCTTTTTAAGCCACGGCGTAAGAAATTGTAATGAGGCTAGGAATCTTGTTTTCATCTTGAAGGAGCAATCTGACCTGCCAAAATTTCTAAAGAATATTTACCAGCTACAAAAGCTATTGAATGAAATCATTTAACAATTCATCACCTTTTTTGCCTTATTGATGTTGTTTTATCTTCTTGCTTGTGGCTGAATTGGCTAACTTTTATAAACATTTGCATGCTGTTTGGACTATTTCCCTGTGAACACTTGCCTGTGGTGATTAGTGGTCATGCTGGAGGACACTAACAGGCCATTCTTGTTGACAGTATTGTCTTCTTCTGGCGATAGAATTGTACTACTTAGAAAGTAAGCACATAAGGTGATGATAGCATGCTCTACTACCTTCCTGAGGTTTATCTGAACTGACATCCTGAAATCCTAGTGCAGGTGATTTTCCACATTCTATTTGTACTGTCTGCTTCGGTCTCTTTTGGGGAAATAATTGTATTATCAGAAAATAACTATATATTACGCTAATGATTTGCACTGCTATTATTTCTGAGCTTTCTTACCTCATATTTTTAAAATGTTATCATATGTTGTAGTTTTTTAACTTTTTAGTGAAACTTTAAGTGATTATTGCTGCTTTAACCCATGTACTTTTAACTAGACAGAAATGATAAACTATTGTATATTTTCTTTTATTGGGTCTGATTTCCCTTTGTTTGTAAATATTTTGAATAATCACACCATAAAAACTTCTAAATGGATTCAACTACAAAGTTGAGAATATTTGCCTTCTTAGTGATGCTCCTCTTTGGTGGGCAGGCTTGCATCTTCTGTGATGTTGAGACAGTCAGAATCCAAAATAATGTACAGTACAAGAGGAAAAATAAAGTCCCTGTTTATAGCTTATTTTTTGAGTGTTAAGGATTGTAATTATTGCCTAGTGTATGATACTGTGGTTAGGTGGGGAACTTCTCCTAATCCCATCATTCAGAATGTACCCATCACATGTATGCTGCGTACCGTCCCACATATATGGCATACGCAGTGGTACATACAAACTGAGAATGCCACGTTATCTAAAGTAGTATTTAATTTGCAATTTATGGCACACATCTACATTACCCTGTTTTGCATTGTTGCATGTGCGATGCATTTTGAAGTATTTCTACAGTGAGGCTTAAATCTACAGAAGTTAATATTGTACGTACCTAGTCACACGGGCACCAGAGTGTGTTACTGGGAACAATAGGGGAGATAACGTTACTGCATAGATTTAGAAAAAAATGTAGTGTAGAAAATAGAGCAGGAAAAAATGTCTATAAGATGAGATCTGTAGATAAGAATCTTCAGATTCTAACTGAAGGCTAAGTTGGCATGTAGTATAATGTTTTCAGGAAGGCAGGCATAGATCGCCAGGATTGGCAAGAGTGTCAGACTGAAAGTTTTGTTTTTTCTAATTATAGAAACGTTAATAACTCACTCTGATTAGTTACGTCTGCTCATTTTGCCTGCTGTAGATCACAGCTTATCCTTTAGTTAGCCAGGTGAGCTCATGTGTAAAGACTTGTGTATGATTCAAGGTAAAGGTAGCATTAAAGGGAAGCCCATGAAGTTCTCCTTGGATAGGGTGATGTGCTCTGTTGGTTAGCTTGTGTGAAAGCCAACGTGTCCTAAAGCTTAATGTGCACATCTGAGGGATCCAAGCCTTACTTTGGGGAGGCTGGCAAGCACTGTATTGCAGCTGTTGAGATAAAAATGCACTAACGCGAGAGTGCTTTGCCTGGAAGTATGAGTGGTGGGATGGGATATTTTTTAGAACAGATGTCGCTGGTAGGGTGCAGTTGTTGTAAGTTTGCAGATATGTGGCATCACAGTAAGGTTGAGACCAATGGTGAACCCAAGTGAGTCTGAAACAGAAAAAGAGAGGGAAAGATCCTTAATTGAGCGAGGTGTTCCGCCATTGTTTTATTGGAGATTTGGATTCATTGGAGTAGAACAGAAGAAAATTAGGCCCAGATTTAAGAGGGCTTAGTGCCTCCTTGCGCCACATTAGCATCAGTTTTTGTACACTAATGTGGCCCAACAAGGCCCAAATTTCCATGCCAGGTTTACAGAGTGGTCCAATGCATGCATTGTTCCACTTTGTAACTCGTTGCACCAAATTATGCCTTCACCAGGCATAATGTATGCAAGGGGGGCGTTCCCACTAACAGGGGGCCTAAACAATGTTGCAAAGAAATCTAAAAGATTTTTTTGTGCCATTTTTTGCTGCATTTTCAAGTTCTGCACAGAACATGCATTAAGAGGAGGCACCATTATGTAAGCTCGGCCTCAAAGTGCTTTGCAGGATTACCGTCAAAATTTTTTACGCCAATCCTGCAAAGCGCCAAACTAGCGTCAAAGATTTTGATGCTAGTTCTCTAACTACCACCATGGTGCACCGTATATATTAAATATGGCACACACATGGTGGCGTTAGGGGGTGCTAAGGGGTGCAAGAAAAGTGGCGCTGCAGTGGATGCAGTGCCACTTTTTTCAAATCAGGCCCTTAGTTTTGTTGGATTGAGTTTAATGAAACACATACAGATGATTAATGTTTCAAAAAAGTATTTTAGTAAACTGTTTAAAAAAGTACGCAAGACATACAGGGGGTCATTCTGACCCTGGCGGTCATTGACCGCCAGGGTCATTGACCGCCAGGGTCAACGACTGCGAGAGCACAGCCAACAGGCTGGCGGTGCTCTCAAGGGCATTCTGACCGCGGCGGTTTGGCCGCGGTCAGAAAGGGAAAACCGGCGGTCTCCCGCCGGTTTTCCGCTGCCCTCAGGAATCCTCCATGGCGGCGCAGCCTGCTGCGCCGCCATGGGGATTCCGACACCCCATACCGCCATCCTGTTCCTGGCGGTTCGCCCGCCAGGAACAGGATGGCGGTATGGGGTGTCGTGGGGCCCCTGGGGGCCCCTGCAGTGCCCATGCCATTGGCATTGGCATGGGCACTGCAGGGGCCCCCGTAAGAGGGCCCCACAAAGAATTTCAGTGTCTGCTTAGCAGACACTGAAATTTGCGACGGGTGCAACTGCACCCGTCGCACCTTTCCAAACTCCGCCAGCTCCATTCGGAGCCGGCTTCCTCGTGGGAAGGGGTTTCCCGCTGGGCTGGCAGTCGCCCGCCAGCCCAGCGGGAAAGCCAGAATGGCCTCCGCGGTCTTTCGACCGCGGTGCGGCCATATGGCGGTTCCCGCCAGGCGGACGGCAACCGCCGCCCGCCGGCCTCAGAATGAGGCCCACAGTGTTCGAGGCATATGATGCAGTAAGATAGAAACTGATATCATGAAGGTTTTGATGAATGTTGATGCCTCCCTTGCTAAATATAAATTCAGTGGAATTCTGCGGAGTCCCGAATGCGCCTGATCTCAGAAGCGCTAAGCAGGGTCGATCCTGGTCAGGTGGGCAAGACCCTGCTTAGGGCTTCTGAAATCGAGTGCATTCAGGAGAGGGCCTTGGCAGTGAAAACTGCTGTTTCAAGCTTCTTGTGTACCAGCCTGTCCTGTGTGCAGTGCACACGGGGCAGGCAGGTGCACAAGAGGCCTGGCTGCTTTGACTGCCTACTGCCCTGGCCTGAATTCATGCACAAGAGCACAAGAGGCCTGAAAGGGCAGCTTTTACTGTCTGCGGTCCTGATCTGAATTTAGGCCAGGGCTGTAGGCAGCAAAAGCTGCTGTTTCAGTCCTTGTTTTTGAACCAGTGTGCAAAAACAACAACAAAAAAGAGATGACTCACCTTGGTCTTCCGGGGGGGGGCCTCCTCTCTGATGAGTCCTCCTCAGCGCAGGTGCTTCCTTCCCCTGCTCGGGTGCGTGCTGCAGCCCAGTTATGGGCTGCACAGCTTAAGCACAGACTATCTGTGCTTCACGCACCAGGTGAGCTTCACTCCGCTGGCGGGGCTAGTGGAGTTTTTTTGACAACTCCACACTACAAGTGAAGTGCAGAGTTCTAAAAACTCCGGTAGCTCTGCCAGCAGAGCGAAGGACCCCCCTATCCCCTAGATAGATCAAGTGGTAGCAGGAAAAAATTAACAATTGGTAAATCAAACTGTAATGGTGTATTTGTAAAGAGGGCAGTGCACCCACCATTACCTTCAGCCAGTGATCAGGTTTGAGATTTGGGAATATTTTATCAAGAAAGGAGAGATCGAGGTTAATAATTAAGGCTACTGCCTTAACTTAGGCAACTAAGGAGAGACCAGGTTCAATTAGCATCCTCAGTTTTCTTGCTTTTTGAGTTGGTGCAAGGGAAGAAACACAACCTTGGTACATTTGAAAGATAGGTTGCTGGACCCTGTTCGACCCATGATGAGGATCTCAATCATGTCTCTGTTGAATGACTAAATGCTTTCTTTGCAACAAACGGAGCCACTGATTTGGAGATGTGGTGATACTGGTGGAATTGCCTCAATGATTTTCTAGACAGAATGGATTTTTTTATCCAAAGCATAAATTTGGAATGGGACTATTGTGGCATATCAATTTGTGACTTTAGCAGTAGAATCACGCAGACTGGTGGTCTAGAAACATGTACAGTGCAGTAAAACTCTGGGCTTCCTTGGGGAAACGGGTGGCTTTAAGGAGTGGGGTTTAGCTCTTATAGATTTTGGGTATCAGTGTAACAAGCTTAAGCCACCATTATTGATACTGTGATAACCAAGGTGATTACGTTCGCATTCAAACTTACCAACACTTCTGGTATCAATAATACTGGGATGAATAGTTACTGCAGTATTGTTAATCATCTTATTTTGATTCTCTATGGAATAGTGAGTAACATCAAAAATCGATATCACCACACTGATTCTGCATGTCAGATACAAATCCCATGTCTTTTGTGTGGAGAAATCCCTCAAGGTTTGACCTAAAGAATATATCCATGGAATCATTGGCCCTAATTTAGCCACTGGTAGTGGTGCATTTAAAACTGCTGCATGCCTCATACTATTGATTTAATTGAAAACTCCTATTTCCACCTGTTAGAAATGGGGTCTTGGGTTGGTAGTCCAAGCAAGGACCCTCACTCCAGTCAGAGTAAGTCACACACAATCCAAATGATCCTGTGCCCACCCTCTGGTAGCTTGGCAGTGAGCAGTCAGGCTTAACTTAGAAGGCAATGTGTAAAGTATTTGTGCAATAAATCATACAATAACACCATATAGCACCACAAAAATAGACCACACAGTGTTTATAAAAATATATGATATTTATCTGGATATTTGCAGGTCAAAAACGATCAAAGATGCAATAAGAAAATGTAAAGCTATCACTGAAAAGTGATATAAAGTGTCTTAAGTCTTTTAAAAGCAAAGTCTCTTTCAAGCACAAAGTACCTGGTTTGAGTGAAAAATCTCCGCAAAGGGCCGCAGAGGAGGAGATGCGTGGAAAACGGTGAGTGTGCATTAGTTTCGCCCCTTCGCACACGGACTTGCGTCATTATTTTCCACGCGGGGAAGACGTTGCATCCATATCCGGCGGTCGGACATGGCTCCTCTTCGGGTTGCGGGGTTTGCAGACGTCCCGGGGTCTGTGCGTGGAATTCTGGGCTTGTTGACAAGCTCTGCGTCATTCCGGTGGGCGATGCGGGGTAATTTCTGCCTCATGGCAGGTGCTGCGTCGATTTCCCCTCTGGAAGTCGGGCGGCGTCGTCCCAGGTCGGCTGTGCATCGATCTGGTGGCCCGTGCGTCGTAGTTCTGGTCGCACCGCAGGTGCTGCGTCGATCTTTTCCTTGCGAAGGTGAACGGCGTCGTCCCGGTTCGGCGTGCAGTGAATTTTTCACTGCGGAACAGGCTGTGCGTCGTTTTTAGCAAGCTGTGCGTCGAATTTTCGCCGCACAAGGAGTCCAGTTGCAAGAATGAAGTCTTTTTGGTCCTGAGACTTCAGGGAACAGGAGGCAAGCTCTATCCACGCCCTTGGAGAGCACTTCTTCACCACAGCCAGGGAACAGCAAGGCAGCAGGGCAACAGCAAGGCAGCAGTCCTTCACAGAAAGCAGTCAGGTGAGTCCTTTGGGCAGCCAGGCAGTTCTTCTTGGCAGGATGCAGGTTCTGGTTACAAGTTTCTTCTCCAGGAAGTGTCTGAGGTGGTAGGGCAGAGGCCCTGTTTTATTCCCAAATGTGCCTTTGAAGTGGGGGAGACTTCAAAGAGTGGCTTAGAAGTGCACCAGGTCCCATTTCAGTTCAATCCTGTCTGCCAGGGTCCCAGTAGGGGGTGTGGCAGTCCTTTGTGTGAGAGCAGGCCCTCCACCCTCCCAGCCCAGGAAGACCCATTCAAAATGCAAATGTATGCAAGTGAGGCTGAGTACCCTGTCTTTTCAAACTGCTGAGCAACTACCTGGAGGAACAGCTGCAACCATGGAAGACACAGGCAGTGCAGGAAGGAAGAGGAAATTGAAATTCTCTGAGAAGGAACTTGAGGTGCTGACAGAGGAATGCTGCCAGCACCATGACCAGCTCTTGGAAAGGCATCCCTGAGTGTCCCAGACACTGAAAAGAGGAGGATCTGGCAGGAAATCCAGAAGATGATCAATGCCATAGGGGTGAGCCACAGAAGCATTGAAGAAATTAAAAAACTGTGGTATGACCTGCGCTCCAGGACAAAGGAGAGGGTGGCAGAGCGCCTCAGGGAAATGAGGGGTACAGAAGGAGGCCCATCCACCATCCCACCACCCACAGCCATGGAAGAATTGGTTGAGCAGACCCTGGAGCCTGAGGCAGTGTCAGGAATGGGAGCACTGGACACGTCAGTGCAAGGGACATCCAAAAGTGAGTACCATGAAACATGCATGTACACCTATAAATGCTATACCCACACTCACCCAGTACACAGCAGCATGCACAACCAGACTAGCTCCATTCCAGACTAGCAACCACCAGAATGGTGCATTATGGGCAATGTAGTACAGTAGGCAGCATATAGACAAATGTTTATTATGAGGCATACAACAGATGTTATAGACTGACAGTGTGTTCCCTATGTCCCACAGGTCTCCCACAAGACGCCCCCACCAGCCACACCATCCAGGGTGAAGACATCAGGCCACAGGCAGGGCAGGAGGCTGCAGCAGCCAATACAGGGCCCAGCACCACACCACCACACCACCACAGTTCCCTCCAGATGAAGAAGTGGACATGGAGGAAAGAGACATGACACCTGGGGGGTGATTCTAATTCTGGCGGGCGGCGGAGGCCGCCCGCCAGAATTCCGCCCCCATAATACCGCTCCGCGGTCAGAAGACCGCGGAGGGTATTATGAGTTTTTCCCTGGGCTGGCGGGCGGTCTCCAAAAGACCGCCCGCCAGCCCAGGGAAAAACTCCCTTCCCACGATGATGCCGGCTCGTAATCGAGCCGGCGGAGTGGGAAGGTGCGACGGGTGCAGTAGCACCCGTCGCGTATTTCAGTGTCTGCAAGGCAGACACTGAAATACCTTGCGGGGCCCTCTTACGGGGGCCCCTGCCGTGCCCATGCCATTGGCATGGGCACGGCAGGGACCCCCAGGGGCCCCGCGACCCCCCCTACCGCCATCCTGTTCATGGCGGCTTTCCCGCCATGAACAGGATGGCGGTAGGGGGGGTCAGAATCCCCCATGGCGGCGCAGCAAGCTGCGCCACCAGGGGGGATTCTGAGGGCAGCGGTAAACCGGCGGGAGACCGCCGGTTTACCCTTTCTGACCGCGGCCAAAGCGCCGCGGTCAGAATGCCCAGTGGGGCACCGCCGGCCTGTCGGCGGTGCTCCCGCCGACCCTCGCCCCGGCGGTCAAAGACCGCCGGGGTTAGAATCAGGGCCCTGGTCCCAGCCACACTGTGAGACAGCAAGAGCCAGAAGCACCACTGCGTCACAGACGCAGAGTCCAGGTCCAGGCAGTGTCCCAGGAGGATCTAGGGGAGGCATCCATGTCTGCAGTTGAGGCATCTCTCCTATCTGGTCAGTGCCTGCAAACAAGGCAATTGAGGATTATTTCTGGGGCAATGCAGAGGATGGAACACAATTTCACTCCTGGCCTGGCAGAAGTGAACACGCAGTTCACAAGACTGAATGACAATGTCAGTGACCTAGCACTATCAATACGCCAACTGGTGACGGAACTGGTGGCTGAGAGACAAAGTGCAAGGCGCTGTGAGCGCCAACTAGTTCAGAGATTTGACCGCATGGGAGCATCCATTGTCTGTCTTGCAGTGAACACCACAGGCCTGTCACGACAGACCGTGAGCCTGCAGGTGGACATGGGCCACTTTGCAGGGGATGTGGCGCAGGGACTGGGCCACATTAGCCACAATGTGGACATGCTGGAGCCCAGGCAGATGACAAGGGGCACGGCTGAGACCCCTCAGGACAGTGAGGAGGGGTCCACCATCAGCAGTGCATCTGCCACAGACACGTGTCCTGCGGAGGGACAGTGCACATCAGGGGTCTGCTGACCCACCTGGCACGAGCCGTGCTGGGCGTACCAGGAGGTGTTAGGCCCAAACACTGCAGGAATCATGCGGCACATGCAGTCAATGTGTCCTCATTGAGGGTGGACATGTGCAGCCCCTTACCAACAGTTCTGTTCTTTAGTTATTAGGTTCACTTATTAAAATGTTTTGTTTGATCCACTTCACAACTGGGCTCTTTGTGTGTGACATTAGTGTGTGTGGTGACAGTTGCCACGTACCTTCCAAAGTATTGGTTTGCAATGTGGTCCCGTCTCTGTCTGCCTTGATTTGCAATGCTTCTATCCCCAGGCTGGCGATGTGGTAGCTCTTGCTCGTCATCCTCCGAATCTGGATCTTCAGGGGTGAGATGTAGCCCACGTCTGGTGGCAATGTTGTGCAGTATAGCGCATGCGCCAACTATCTTGAAAGCTGTTATTGGGGCATACTAGAGCGCACCTCCACTTCTGTGGAGGCATCAGAATCTTGCCTTTAACAGTCCAAAGGTTCTCTCTATGACATTTCTGGTCTGCCTATGTGCACTGTTATATCGCCTCTCATTCTCATTGCTGGGTGTTAGGTACGGGGTAAGTATCCATGGTCATAGTGCATATGCACTGTCACCTGTTTGGCAAAAATTAACAATGTTAGCAGAGCATGGATGGTTTCTACAGTGACCTGTGTGTATGGCTTCAGGGTGTCTGCAGCAATACCTAATAGATATCCGTCTCCAAACTCCCCACGTTATAGGCATTGGTGTATCCCACTGTGCCTGAAAATGTAAGAGTCATGTGTACTCCCTGGAAATTTGGCTGCCATGTCAGTGATGATATAATGGGCGTCACATACCACCTGGATGTTCAATGAGTGGGTACACTTCCGATTGCGGAACAGATATTCCAGATTTGCAGGAGGGCATATTTGTATATGTGTCCCGTCTACACACCCTATTACATGTGGGAAGTTGGCAATTCTGTAGAATTCCAACTTGGTGCAGTTAATTTCTGCCTCATTCCTGGGTAGGTATATGTATCTGGACATGTGTGTGAGTATGGCATCTAGGAAACATCTGAAGAACCGTGAGAGTGTACCTTGGGATACCCCACCTGCCACTGCAATCACCCCCTGATAGCTACCCGAGGCCAAGAGGTGCAGTGAGCATAGCACTTGCACATGTGTGGGGATGGCGCTGCCGCGCACAGTCTGTTATTGAAGCTGCGGATTGAGTAGATCAATTAATTCTAATATTGCTGCACTGCTGAGTCTGTATATGTCATAAATCTCCTCCTCAGTTTGTTGGAAAAGTGTCTGCCTGGTCCTGCATATCCTCTCCTGTCTCTGGCCCCTCGTCCTCCTCTGCTGTGCGGCGTGGACTCTCCTCCTCCTTGCTATCACATATATATTTCAGCCATGTTGAGTAACCCAGATGCCTTCTGGGTCTCCTTTTATACTTTGGTTATGGTTACCACCTGCTCTGACTTAGTGGTAATTTGGGTGTGCAAAATGGGCTATTTGCGACTGGCTTTTTCATGTGGTTTGCGACTCACAAATTGTGTCTTCCTATTTACGGTTCGCACAATGGGGCCGCAATTTTTGCGAGTCGGTAATGGCTCGCATCACAATTTGCAGTACGGAAATTGGATTTTTGCATCCCATTTCCGACTTTGCGGGGTCGCAAATTGCGATTCGGGCCATTTGCGACTCGCACATTTTTGCTACATCTGGCCTTAGGTGCAGAAAAATGCTCACTTTCTAAAAGTGGCATTTCTAAAATAGTAATATTAAATCCAACTTCACCAGTCAGCAGGATTTTGTATTACCATTCTGGCCATACTAAATATGACATTCCTACTCCTTTCAGATCAGCAGCTACCACTTCAATAATGTATGAGGGCAGCCCCAATGTTAGTCTATGAAGGGAGCAGGCCTCACAGTAGTGTAAAAACGAATTTAGGAGTTTTACACTACCAGGACATGTAAACTACATAGGTACATGTCCTGCCTTTTACCCACACAGCACCCTGCTCTAGGGGTTACCTAGGGCACACCTTAGGGGTGACTTATATGTAGGAAAAGGGGAGTTTTAGGCTTGGCAAGTACTTTTAAATGCCAAGTCGAAGAGGCAGTGAAACTGCACACACAGGCCTTGCAATGGCAGGCCTGAGACAAGGTTAAGGAGCTACTCAAGTGGGTGGCACAATCAGTGCTGCAGGCCCACTAGTAGCATTTAATCTACAAGACCTGGGCACATATAGTGCCTTCTACTAGGGACTTATAAGTAAATTAAATAGTCCAATTGGGTATGATCCAATGTTACCATGTTTAAAGGGAGAGAGCATATGCACTTTAGCACTGGTTAGCAGTGGTAAAGTGCACAGAGTCTAAAAACCAGCAAAAACAGTGTCCAAAAAGTGGAGGGAGGCAGGCAAAAAGTTAGGGATGACCTCCCTAAGGCTGTCAGGTCTAACACCACCCAAATTTGTATTGAGGTTATTTGTAATTAGTGCTTTGGTCAGATCTAAATACTGGCACAACACATGTTTTTTCTAGAAGTGCAACAATAAATTCTGACTGAACTTGTGGCAAGGTTTTGGCCATATTGTCCAAGATGTCCACCAGAAGTTCCATTTTACCCAGGCTATGACATTAGTGGGCCTGCCTTTCCGTGAGACTGGACACCTAATATTCAGCTATCAAAGTGTTGCAGGAACAATGTGAATTCTGACTTTCCCAACCTAACAGTACATGTTTGTTGCTGCAAAACCATGGCAGAAAAGTGACATTTTCTGGAGAGGTTGACCGGCAAGAATCGGGATCCAAGGTTTAGCTGCATCGGGTACCCTCTGCACTTATAGGGACACTAGGAATATTGAAAAAAAACACAAACACAATGAACTATTGTACTAGTCTGTCATCAGCACAGGTCTTTGATTGCTTATAATGTGTGCATCCAGAATCATGCAAGTGTTATTACAAAAAGAATATCAACTGCCCACCTAGTGGCCATAGCCATAATGGGGAGTTCCAGTTCTGTCACTGCAGTATATTTACATTTCTTTCACTTGACTTTTTTCCTTTAAGTCAAGCAGTTAATTAATGGGTAGTATTTCCTTTTAATCTATGCTGCATTTAGCACATTAATGTCTCAAACAGAGTACACCTGGTATTTCTCAAAGGTTACATGAAAGTGATGTTTTTGTCACTGGTATGGGCATTAAGAGCTCCCAAAGTTAATGTTTTTTTTTCGATATAGTCTGTATTGGCTTTGTACAAGTGTCAACTGGGCTAATTTTTATGTAAGCCTGATACCTATTTTAATTATTCTGGCAAAATGTGTATAATGCTTTGAGTTTCACATTATATGGAATGTGGAAAATCGCTTAAACGTTTGCCTTGTGCAACGACGTGTAATTTTGCATGCAAGAGATTTTTTCACATTGAAGATATCTCACCAAGAGACATTGCTTGCTCAAATCAGTCCTCAGCGGATATGTCATAAGACATTTGGGGCCAGATGTATCAAACTATTTTGCATTCTCAAACTATGCGAATCGCAAAAATCCACAGTATGCAAATGCAAATTAGTCATACAGAATGTCTGAAAGGCATTCTCAGTGCAATTTTAAGGAATCGCTAAAATAGCAATTCCCTAAAATTCCAAATCGGATTAGGGAATCACAATGTGCTATTCCCTTAATAGGAAATTGCAAAAATGGAATTCCTATTTGCGATTCCCTATGCACATGTAGCAAGCATTTAGGAAATGCAATTGCCACTAACTCCAAGCTGGTGGTAACCATGTGCAATTTTTACAAATGCAGTGAAAATGCAGTTTTAACAGTGCCACGTATGTGCGCACTTCACATGTGCACAATTCAATTTTCGGGTGCCTCAAAGGGGGCCTTAGGCCCGTGGCATCATTGGTTTTGCATTTCCTAATTTGTCATTCACTAATACGGAATCGTAAATTAGGAAATGCAAAAACATAGGAACGAATGGAGTTGCATTTCTTAATAGCGATTCCCTAAAAACGATTGCAACTCTGTGGGAATCGCTATTTTCTTTCATACCATTTTGCATTTCTTAAATAGCAATTTTTTATTTAAGAAATGCAAAACAGTATTTTGATTGCTCTGGCCTTTTATCTTAAGTGCATGCTCACCCAAATAAGTCATGTGATATGTATTGCGAATAACAATTCACCCTAAAAGCATAATTTGTTTGGAAATTCATGTAATTACTGGAAAAATGTAAGCGATTTCGAGCATGTTTACATTTAATATATTTGTCGCTCAGTTTGACCCAACACATAGTGACCTGGGTTTTGTGACAGGTTTAGCAAATAAGAGGCTGAAGTGAAGACGACAAAAAGACACAAGGTAAGTTGTACGTCATGTTTATAACTCTCTCCAGATACTCAAATCCAAGTGATGGACTGCAGCATTGGTAACAGTTTAAATACTACTAGACTCAAAATGTCTGTGATATTCACAAAGGGTCTTGACATTCCGTGCATGTCCAGCAAGGGGTGGAAACCCTTGTAAGACCTGCATAATGAGGTCCACCGAGTGTACCAGTCAGTGTCTGACGCAAAAGGACCATTAGAGTGAGGAGTGATTGAAGAGGCCATTTCTAGAACAGATAGAGTGTAAACATGGAGGCTATAAAGGGGTCCTATTGTATTTGTAGAAAAGGTGGTTTGGGGAATAAGGAAGCTTGTACAGGTTTCTGCCGAATATCTCGTGGATGTCTCCTGTTGAGGTAGAGATGATAAGCAAATGAGTGCAACTTGAAATTCCTGACTGGGGCATTGAAACTCATTCCAGTCTTATGCTATTGTAACTGCCTTAGGCAATAGAGCACATTATAAGCTGGGGCCAATGATACCCTGTAATGCCTAGACCCATACATCCCATTAATGTCTTGGGAAATGTGGACATAATTGAGTCTGGTTCATTATTTCCTGGCATCATGTGTACATGTTTATTGTGAGTGTGTGTGCATCATTGCATTGCTGGCTGTGTGCTTGAATGTTTGCAAGTGTTTTGTTCTGTGTACTCCTGGATTTTGGTTTGTGTCTTTCTATAGCTACATTGGTACACGAGTCCCAAATACTTGGCAATGTGTGGGAAAATATCCTGAGAAATGTTTCTGAGTGCATGAGCTACAGGAAGGTCAAACCAAATGGTTTTGTGAATGTTTGCAAATGTCGATTGGATTCGAAAACTTTATACCATACATAGAAAAATAGGGCCATATAAGCACCCAAAATAACACTAAACCAAATGTGCAACACTCCCGCCCGAACATTATTAGTTAAAATAATTTTATAAATGATAGAATACAAGCAAAATCATTAAAATAACAATAAGGATCATGAATGTGCATAATATATTAATGATAAGGAGGTATCAAACCATATGTATAGCTATGCTATGTTCCTTAATGATTTCCCAGTTTTAATCACATAAGAAAGAAAAGACATAAATGCAAATTGCATATCTCCCAAGAATTGATAAGCTGCTATGTGTGACTGCAGCCCCTCTCTTAAAAAAAGAGACCTTAAGTACTTTATCCTGCCTTCAATGTCAAATTTACCGAAAATGACTACGTGCTTTGTAGATTGGGGGTTACATTTTCACAGCGACATTTATAGTCCTTGGAGGCTCTAGTTGAACCTGTAGGAAAGGGAAACATCCTTTATCACGCAGTCAGAACAACGACCTGCCTTTCCAATACAGTCACTACCAAGACTGCGACATTACCACAGATTACTTTACCGTGCAACTTGTTACAACAACTTGCCTTACGTGGCGTGTTCTTGGACTGGTGTTGGATTTTTAAGTACAACACCTTCCCTACAATTGCGGTGAATGGAGTTGGAATAGCAATTTATACTAAGGCAAGTTGTTGTAATGACATGTGGTAAAGTAATGCGTGGTAACGTCACAGTCGTGGTAGGGACTGCGCTGTAAAGGTATGGGGGAAATGCATGCGGGGTTCTGTCATGCAACCTCCAGGAAATGCTATCAAGCGAAATCTAGTCACTAGGAACCTGTGGTGGAGTTATGAACCCATCTCAGGTACCGCTGCAAACCATAGAACCTCGACAGGATGTGTTAAGTTCAACTTTCGGTTGGGACTCTGCTCTGCTTTTTGTTGTGTGCCACATTTTTTTCCTTGGCCAGATGCTTCAGAGTATGTTTGCAAATGTACTTCACCTTGACGCCCTACAAAAATGTCACAATAATTGATGATTGTGACCGCACATTTTGCTTGACCAATCCTAAAGAACCCAAACCTCTCTGGCACTGATTGACTTTCTCCAGATCATAGAACTGAGAGAGCGTAGCTTATATAATCTATATTAACATAAAACGTTTATGAATTAATGTGTGAAAATGCTGCATAGAAACTATAATAGTGATTTTGCTTAAAACGTGCACCTGAAATGTGACCACGGGGAGTGGCCACCAATGTATACGTGGACTAATAATGATGACCAAAATGTTTATATTACGTTTAAATAAGTTTGTACTAATGATTGCATTATTGAATTTGTGCTGAAATCCTTATAGGCCTTAAGTTAGCATGAGCCGAAGTTTAGCTGCTTGGCTCTCATATTAAATGTATTTTTCTATTTTGCAGTGTGCTGACTCATAAAAGGACATGACCCCATATGTTCTTTTTCTTCAAACTAGAAGACAAATGTAACCATGTTAGATCCGTTCTCATAGCCTTTTCTTGCTGACAGAATAAATGTTAAAAACAAAATGAAACAGTGTAGATTAACGTAATGTACAAGGTCATTCAAACCGGTGAAGACAATGAAGTTACTGACCAAAATATGTGCAAAGAATTGCAGAAAGATGAAATCATACCGGACGGGCCACCTCTGAAGACGTCAATTATGGAGACCAATCAAAGACTTGTAAAATAATATGGGGTGAAGAGTTAGGTGACCTAATGTATTTTCTGATAGGTTGAAGATAGTGGGGTATAATAAATGTCCAATAAAACTTTGGCGGAATGTACAATTAAAAAGGGATAAAAAACCATGTCACGGAGAGAGAATTAGAATTAGGTAGGGAATGCTATTGATTTTATCCAGAAACTTTGTCACTCTGTTTGGTGACTCGTTGCTTTACTTAAAATCATCCTCGCTGTTGGACTTTTGCTGATGCAGGGTCATCCCCAGTCTTTTTGCCTCCTGCCTCCTATTTTTTCTGACCTGTTGCTGTTGGCTTTTCAACTCTGAGCACTTTACCACTGCTAACCAGTGCTAAAGTGCATATGCTCTCCGTGTAAATTGTATGTAATTGGTTTATCCATGATTGGCCTATTTGATTTACTAGTAAGTACCTAGTAAGGTGCACTAGAGGTGCCAGGGCCTGTAAATCAAATGCTACTAGTGGGCCTGCAGCACTGGTTGTGACACCCACATAAGTAGCTCTGTAATCATGTCTAAGACCTGCCACTGCAGTGTCTGTGTGTATATTTTTACACTGCAAATTCGACTTGGCAAGTGTACCCACTTGCCAGGCCTAAACCTTCCCTTTTCTTACATGTAAGGCACCCCTAAGGTAGGCCCTAGGTAGCCCCACGATCAGGGTGCAGTGTATGGATAAGGTAGGACATATAGTAATGTGATTTACATGTCCTGACAGTGAAATACTGCCAACTTGGTTTTTCACTGTTGCAAGGCCTGTCTCTCTCATAGGATAATATGGGGGCTACCTTTAAATATGATTAAAGTGTAGATTCCCCTAGAGAGTAGATGGACATGTGGAGTATGGGGTCCCTGAACTCACAATTAAAAAATAAATCTTTTAGTAAAGTTGATTTTAAGATTGTGCGTTTGAAAATGCCACTTTTAGAAAGTGAGCATTTTCTTGCTTAAACCATTCTGTGACTCTGCCTTGTTTGTGGATTCCCTGTCTGGGTCAGTTTGACAGTTGGGTTGTTTTTCACCTCGCACTAGACAGTGACACAAAGGGGGCTGAGGTGTAACCTGTATTTCCTGATTAGCCATCTCTGCTAGGAGGGAGGGGTGGAGTGGTCACTCTCATCTGAAAGGACTGTGCCTGCCTCTGACAATGCCGGCTCCAACCCCCTGCTGTTTGTCTGATGTCTTGCCTGGGCAAGGCAGGATTTCACAAGTAGGTGTGAGTCCCCTTTGAAGAAAGGTGACTTCAAAGACTAAAATGGGTATAAGAAGGGCACCCAAATCTACAGACTTTAGAAACACTTCTGGAACCAAGAGGAACCTCTGCCTGGAGAAGAGCTGATAGCTGAGGAAGAAGTGCTGCCCTGCCTGTGACTGTGCTTTGTGGAGCTTTCCTGCAGTGCTGCTTCTGCCAGAGTAAGAGGGCAAAGACTGGACTTTGTGTGCCTTCCATTTTGTGAAGAAATCTCCAAGGGCTTGAGTTAGAGCTTGCCTCCTGTTGTTTGAAGTCTCAGGGACAGCAAAGACTTCTCTCTGCCAGCACCTGGAGTCTCTGGAGAGACTCCTGCCCCGACAAGTGGTGCCCTATCCAGTCCCTGGGCCCTTGAAAGGAAAGCTGGTGGAATCCAAGGAAATCGACTTCGGACGACTTCGGACCGACGCCGCTGCTGAATCCGGTAACGCCGCCCGCACCTGACGCCGTGACCTTCGCTGGAACGCGACGCTCTTCGCAGGCCCGACGCCGCAGCAGCCCCGCTGAAGTCCGCGACTCCGTGGAAGTCGCCGCACCACGTCGTGACCGACGCCGCTCGAAGTGCACGGATTCAACACAGACACAGCGATTCAGCACAGACGCCGCGATTCCCGACTTCGCGCATCGGCTTGTTTTCACTCTTCACCAAAGGTACTGTACTTGGGGGTCTACACGACTCCGTGTCTGGCGCCGCTGGTGTCGGCTTGTTGGGAACGACTCCGTCACGACGCCGTGTTAACATCTCATCGAAGCATTTTTGCTTATAAGCGCTATTTTTGAGTTTAATCTTTAAAAATTCATAACGTGACTTGTGTATGTCAGATTTTTGTCGTTTTGGTCTTGTTTTGTTTAGATAAATATTTCCTATTTTTCTAAACCGGTGTTGTGTCATTTTGTAGTGTTTTCATTAAGTTACTGTGTGTGTTGGTACAAATACTTTACACCTAGCGCTCTGAAGTTAAGCCTACTGCTCTGCCAAGCTACCAATGGGGTAAGCAGGGGTTAGCTGAGGGTGATTCTCTTTTACCCTGACTAGAGTGAGAGTCCTTGCTTGAATAGGGGGTAACCTGACTGTCAACCAAAGACCCCATTTCTAACACTCGCCCTTAGATTTGTCCATGTTACACTATACCTCCTTATGAGGGAAGTGCCCTTTTTGCCCCGGAGCTGAGTTCTGACTGATGGCGAATTGACTGAGGTCCTGAAGACGAAGACTGATCCTGTGCGCTGACCTAAACTTTGGAGGATAATTATGACAATGCAATTATGATTTGTCTGTTTGCTTTTCCTTTCTAGGTACCAACTGCTTACTTTTGACAGAGACCCTAGTTAGATGTTTTCCAAATTAGTGTTCTAAATTGTTTTGCATGAAGCCCAACATGCTAATGCTAATCAGTGATTACAACAGGTGTTCACCAAAACTGACGCAAATAGACAAACAACCGAATCTATGCTTTGTTGAACTGATGTGTTATTGACACTCTGCTAAATTGATCTATGTTCACGCCCTGTTATGTTCTGATGTTTGTGATTCTGGCTTTAATGAAATCTTACCAAAGTTGCCATATCGTGACTATGCTATTATGTTTCTTGGTGTTGAGATTATCGCATCTGCTTTTAGATTGTAATTAATAGGGAATAAAACATATAAAATTCTATTAAACTGGTGTGGTTATTCATGGCTGAAAGGTCATGGTAGCGTCTTGAATTGGATTAATGACTTTGACTAAAGCGAAATGTATTGTCGTGATAAATATTGATGACATTATTGACGTATTGATTGACATATTGATTAGCTATCTCGTCCTATGGTGTCTCTCAACTGGGTCAAAAGATTCATTGGCCTAAAACGAGCCCTGATGTGTAATAAATTATCATAAAGGGACGCGTTAGCAGTTCTGGTAGCAGAGCGACGGTTTGGCCCTTTGGGGCCCTAGGACGGAGAATTATTGTTTAAATTGTTTTCCTGAGATAATGCAAACTGGAGGTATGATGTGTTTCTAAATTCCCCATGACTTTCCTGGGATCTCGGAGCCTGCCTAAGTGAGTTTGGGATGTTCTCAGCGTCATAGCATGTGTGGTGTAGGATTTGCGCTTGCTCAGCTTATGCATTTTTGCAGGTGATTTGTGAAGTTTGTGCGTATCTAGGCCAGGTAAATGTTGTTTTAGTAGGAGTGGGCGTACTCCACAATATGAGAGTAGGGAAGTCGGCGTACTTTATATGAGTGTGGCGCTTTGTGCTCAAAATTATCCACGTGGTTGGTTGTTCATGTACGGACCCGTCAAGGTCTAAGACTCCGGAGTATATTGACAAGTGTAGGAGACACTTGAGTTTATGTTGTAATTTGTGCGGTTTAATTAGGTCAATCGGGCGTGGTTGACAAGTCGAGTTTGAGTCGAATTGTATGTATGAAACCTTCGATGGAGATTTGGCAAGTTCTAAAGTGCACTAGAACAAACCATTGACAAGTCGAGAGTAGGATTTGCGGGTCGAATTCTGCTTGCGGGTGCGGGAACTGAGAAGGAGAGAGTAGCTGCCGAGGCTTCAAGTGAAATCTCTGTAAAGTTCTGAAGCGAATGTGTTACCCTTCCTGTAGTAAACCGGCAAATTTGTGTTGTTGATGTTAAGGTGCTCGCAGTAATTTTTTGCATTCGTTTGGTGTGAATCCAGTGAGGGGCAGACAAGCCGCAAGACTTTGTCAGCTGCAGTGTGTGAGTGTGACGTCAGTGGTGCCGCGCTGGGATAGGTCAGTGTCGAGAGGGGTCGCGCACAGATTGGCTGCCGTCCGTGAGAGGCAATAGATTGAGAAAGGTTGGTGAAGAGTGTCCTGGGAATTAAAGTCACTTCTTGATTATATACAAACAAAAGAAAAGACGTAAAAAAATGAACTTTGTCAAAGCTTTTAAGAGTGCTCTGAAAGGAGACACATATATTATGGCGAGTGAAGGAGAACCTACACCACCTGAGGGAACTCCAGCTTACATAGTCATGGAAGAAAAAGGTGATGCGCCTTGTTTATGGATGAAACAGTGGCGCAAATTGACAGAAAAAGAGGGATGTATGGCGTTCCCAGAACACGGGACGTTCAATACGAAAGTTCTAGAGAATTTAAGATGGATGTTAAGTGTACAGAAGCCACCTCCGAGGCCAGCTCAGTATGAGGCTTTAGCAATTTGGGATCTAATGGCTATTAAACAGAGACAAGAAAAATTCCAAAGAAGAATAAAAAGGGCAGAAAAGACTTTAGCGGAAGCTAGGTGGGATAATGTCCCGGGCACTAGTGCAGATCCTGGGAACCAGATGCAGGAGAAGGGAGTTACTGATACAGTACAGACTGGTGATACGAGTTCGATACAGAATGGCGTCAGTGTACCCACTGCGCCAGACATGCAGATACAGTTGCAACCTCCACCGCAGATACAGATAATCTATCCAGACGTCCCAGTACTAGAGACTACTACAAATCTGATAGTGCCACCAGACCCGATATATACAAAATCGAGGTTAGTGCAGATTGAGCCAACTCCGCAATTGCTGCCTCAGCCGCAGCCACAACTGATACCGGGATATAACCCAGCAGCAGGACCTCCATTAATACCTGCCCCATCTTAACTGGATCAGACTTTTGGAGTCGCTGCTCCACGAGGTTTGGGACCAGGTCAGACACCAGCTGCAATATCATTGCCGATTACTGTTGGCCCACTGGTGCCATTGTATGCACAAGGTAAGCCTGGTGTATGTTATCAGGGAGTAATGACCCAAGATGTAATAAGAGTAGGGCCCATAGGAACTCCCCAGTTAATGGCCCCAGGAGAGCAAGCGGTTGAAAAACCGAGGTCCTTGTTAAACCTTAGCCCAGCTGAAGCACCGTTGGAGGCAATGAGACAGGCAGGGCTAGGAGTGTTAACCCCACAAACGATAAGTACGAATGCTTCACAGTCGCCAATGATGCATGCGGGAAACCTTTCACTAAAAGGTTTTACGGTACAACAGTTGAATGAGTGATTAGAGAAGACGTATGCTTCACAGAAGACTACAAAAACTGCAGTAGAACCGGTAAGGTTGGGGAGAGATGAGTACCTGAACTTTGTGAGACTAGGTGTGGAAGCTGCTGAACTAGTGGATGGAACAATGGGGGTAAACAGATTAGAATCATACACAGAAGAAGAATTGAGATATCTGTGCCCTAAGATTACTAAAGAAGTAGGCAAGGTACATCAGAACTTAGTAAACCTGGCAGACAAATACCATATTGATATTGAGAATACTAAACATTTGAAAAGAAGTTACAGGTTAGACTTTGATTCAAAAGACTTCGAGCATATGAGGTCAGCCGGAATGAAAGCGCATTTAAAGGAAATACTGGAAAGTGCGCAAATCTGGAGAGCTTTAGAAAAGTGGGAAGGCAGATGGGCAAAGAAAAGAGACAAGGAGAAAAGTGACAGTCCGGGATCGAGTAAAGCTAAAACTTCACCAGATACGGAATCGGTAAAGATGTTACCCATGAGAGAAACAGCTGGTGGGGTTCTAATTCATGTACCGTGGTCCACGGGAGACATCCTATCCTTCACAAATGATTATCCCAGGTTAAGGGAGAAGCCGATAGAATGGTATCAGCAATGGTCTCTGGGAAGACCTGAATACCTTGTTTGAGATCATTGTTCCGCCCGACTCATGGCTTGAGTGCAAAAGAGGGATAGACTGGCCGACACAGGAGCCGGCAAGGGATAAGGTGACTGGAGCACCCTCTGAGGAGGTGATGAAGTATTATCACAAGGTGATTGAGTTTTTGAAGCAGAAAGTATCGCTGAAAGTGACTGATTGGCAGAAAATCGACCGGACCTCACAGGAGGTTAAAGAATCAATACATGCTTACTATGAGAGATTGTTAAAGGCATTCAAACATTACAGTGGAACCGAGACCATTGAGCCAAAAGACATGAACCATCTCGTGTTCAGATTTGTTGAAGGGCTGAGACCAGAGGTTAGCCAGATGATTAAGAATCATTTGATTTGTTGGCAAGCGAAGCCGATTGATGAGGTGTTGCAGTATGCGAAATACTGCAGTGACGAGATCGAGCTGAAGCAGAAAAGGTTGAAGGAGAAAGTGATGGTGATGCAGATAAGGGCTGCGCAGGCAGGAAAGCAGGAAAATGGAACTCAGCAGATGATACAGCAGCAACCGCAAGGGAATGGTGTAATTCAGGCGCAACCGAGAGGCTGAGGTCAAAGTTTTGTGAATCGCGGTCCAGACTTGAATACTGTTGTGGTTCAAAATGATGCACAAGGGTTGAAAAAGATGTCACCCTGTAACGCGTGTGGGGCGTGGGGCACTGGAAGCGGGAATGTCCAAATGTGGTGCAGGATGGTGTCGTTCAACAAAGCACTAATGTCGGTACATTGCAAAATATGAGAGGTCCAAAATTGAGAAATCAAAATCCGAACTTTCAAAATAACATGGTTCAAATGCAAGGGTTACAGCCCATGCAGCAAGTGCAAATGCTGCGTGTTCAGCCAGCGCAAATGCAGCAAGTACAACAGCAGGTTCCTATGGTACCTAGACAGCAAATGCAACTACCAATGGCTCCAATGAGACAGCAGCAGGTAATGCTTCCTCAGCAGGTCACAGGTCAAGTGATGAGCCAAAATAATACAGTACAGCAATTCCCATTGCGTGGTGAAGATGGAATAAATGAGGAATGGTCAGATGACAGTTCAGACAGCGAAGAGTGCAGGCTTGCAGCGTCCCTAGAGGTAGATCAGAGGGGACCCTATGTATAGGGAAAGGTAATGGGTCACAAGGTTTCATTCTTGGATGATACTGGAGCTGCACGCTACACGGTCAGAAGTGCAGACGTTCCGAAATTGCCACTTTCGGGGCATACCATAAGAGTGGTTGGAGAAGCAAACCAGTATTTGACAAATCCAATTACAGATCCAGTGCAAGTTGAGATAGGCAACTTCCAGGGACTGCATAAGTTTGTAGTCTGCGATTCGAGTCCTGTGTCCCTACTGGGAAGAGACTTAGGTGGTCATTCCAAGTTTGGCGGGCGGCGGTTGCCGCCCGCCAAACTTACGCCGCCACTTGGCCGCTCCGCGGTCAAAAGACCGCGGGGGCCATTCAGACTTTCCCGCTGGGCCGGCGGGCCCGCCAAGGGAGCGCCCGCCGGCCCAGCGGGAAAGGCCCTGCAACACAGAAGCCGGCTCCGAATGGAGCCGGCGGTGTTGCAGGGGTGCGACGGGTGCAGTTGCACCCGTTGCGATTTTCACTGTCTGCTATGCAGACAGTGAAAATCATGCTGGGGCCCTGTTAGGGGGCCCCTGCACTGCCCATGGCATGGGCAGTGCAGGGGCCCCCAGGGGCCCCACGACTCCCGTTCCTGCCATCCTGTTCCTGGCGGTAAAAACCGCCAGAAACAGGCTGGCGGGAAGGGGGTCGGAATCCCCATGGCGGCGCTGCTTGCAGGGCCGCCATGGATGTTCAGCCCAGCCAGGGGAAATCCGGCGGGAAACCGCCGGATCCCCGTTTCTGACCGCGGCTTTACCGCCGCGGTCAGAATGGGCAGGAAAGCACCGCCAGCCTGTTGGCGGTGCTTTCCGTCGTTCACCGCCCTGGCGGGTTTTACCGCCAGGGTCGGAATGACCCCCTTACTGTGCAAAACGAACTGTTCAATTACCTGTTCCAGTGATGGAATTGAGGTGTAGACAAACAGTGATGATGAAGGGGATGATGGTCAGTTCTTAGAGTCAGAAACAGCAGCTGCGAATGAAGATTACCCTTTGATAACATTGTTCCCAATGCTTACAGTGACTGACTTACCTGCCGAATTACAGGGAACAGTGACAGAGAAAGTGTGGGATTTAACAGGAAAAGAAATGGGACTAATAAAAGGAGTGGAACCTGTTAAAGTTCAAGTGAAGCCAAATGCAGTGTTTCCTCAGGTGCCACAATATCACATGGCACAAGATGTTCTTATTCAGGTGTCACAAATAATAGCGGACTTTGTAAAACAAGGAGTCCTGAAGGAGGTATTGAACAGCCCATGTAATTCACCGATAATGGGTCTGAAAAAGCCTTGTGGAAAGGTTCGAATTGTGCAGGACTTGAGGAAAATAAACAAGATTGTGGTGAAGTGTTGCCCCATAGTGCCAAATCCAGCAGTGATCATGTTTCAGGTTCCGTGCAATGCTGAATGGTTCACCGTTGTAGATTTGTCACAAGCCTTCTTTTCGGTGCCTCTTCATGAGGACAGCCAGTTTTTATTCAGTTTCAAATTCCTGGACAAGGTGTACAATTGGTGCAGAATTCCTCAGGGGTTTTCTGAGTCACCGTCCATCTTTAATCAGATATTGAAAAAGGACTTCGAATCCTTAGTACTGCCTATCAATTCGACTCTAGTACAGTACATTGACGACTTGCTGATTGCGTCCAGGACAAAAGATGACTGTAGGTATGACACAATTGCCTTACTGAATCGTTTAGGAAAAAACGGACATAAAGTGTTGCCAAAGAAGCTGCAGTACTGTCAGAAAGAGGTGAAGTACTTAGGACACTTGATTGAGAAAGGGTCCAGGAGGATATCGAAAGAAAGAGTGACAGCTATTTTGCAGATGAATCCCCCGGCAACAAAGAGAGATGTCAGGATTTTTTTGGGAATGGTGGGTTACTGTCGCCAGTGGATACCCAACTTTTCAATTATTTCAAAACCATTGATAAGGCTGACAGGTAAAGAGATTAAGGATGAGCTGTATACCATAGCCTTATCCAAAGAAGAGCTTGAGTCATTCATGGAATTGAGAGAGTGCATGTGCAGGGCGCCAGCTTTGGGTATGCCTGATTACACGAAACCTTTTCTATTGTTTTGTCATGAACGTGATGCTTGTTCTTTGTCTGTCCTAACACAGGTTCCTGGAGGTGCAAACCGCCCTGTAGCATATTTTTCAGCTACCTTGGACCCCGTCGCAGCAGCCTTACCGGGTTGTTTGCGTGCAGTTGCAGCAGTTGGTCAAAGCCTCACGCAGTGTGAAGGCATAGTGATGGAACATCCCTTGACAGTAATGGTTCCACATTCAGTTGAAATTCTTTTGACTCGAACCAAAACTCAACACATGACAAATGCTCGACTTACCCGATATGAGACAATTATTTTGGGGTCGCCTAATGTTTCACTGAAGCGATGTACTGTATTAAACCTGGCAACTCTACTTCCTGTTGAAAGTACCGAGATTAATAATAAAGAGGAGGTGGAGCATAATTGTCTTGAGGTACCAGAACTATGTACCAAGCCCCGACCTGATATTCAAGATACGCAGTTAAAAGAAAATGACTGCATTATGTTTGTTGATGGATCCTGTTTGAGAGACTCAGTTGGAATGCTGAGAGCCGGTTATGCTGTATGAACCATAGATGGTATCATTGAAGCTTCCTGGCTCGAGAGAGTGTATTCCGCACAAGTGGCAGAGCTAATTGCCCTTACTAAGGCATGCCACGCAGCTGAAAATCTGAGAGTCACTATCTATACTGACAGCAGATACGGATTTGGAATTGTACATGATTTTGGCCAATTGTGGTCACAGAGAGGTTTCATGACCTCTTCTGGCTCTCCAGTGAAAAATGGTGAACAAATTAAAGATTTGTTACATGCAATTCAGTTACCTCTTGAAATTGCCGTGGTGAAATGCAATGCTCATGTTAAGTCACAAGACTTTGGGGGTCATTCCAACCCTCGGTTGGTGTAAAAGCGACGGCCAACCCGCAAACAGGCAGGCGGCCAAAAAAATGGAATTCCGACCCTGGCGGGAACCGCCAACACAGCCCGCCACTTTAACACTCCGACCGCCACGGCGGTACAGACAAGCAGCGCGGCGGTCACTGCCAACAGACAGGTGGAAGACAATGTACCGCCCACCCTATCACAACTCACCAATCCGCCACCTTTTCTGGGGCGGGAGCCCCGCCGATAAAAACACGGCGGAAACAGACTACGAACGGGAAAACGCTCACCTCTACACACTCCACGAGGAATCTGGATAGCATGGAACCAGAACTACACATCCTACCAGCTATTGTCTACCTGCTCCTCTACCAGGAGCACGAACGCCGGCGCAGAACACAGGGGAGTGCAGAGTACTGCACCTACAACACAGGGGAGGCAAAAAATTACGGGGACACACATACGCCACACACCCACTCCCACCCTCACCCACTACAACACACACATCAATGCAGAGCAACAAGTCAGAGTGACACCCCCCAAATCCCCCGGAAGAATGCAAAGACAAAATAAAATGATCATTAAAAATGAAGTATATTATAGCATAATTGAAGTTAAGTGAAATATGAAATATATAAATAAAATATATTACATAATGAACAATATATACATAGGTCAAAAGTCCGGCCCATATTGGCTATCATCCATTGTTCGTGGGCCAATGGGCCTAAACACATGGGCAAAGCCCACACACGAGACCCGATTCCATTGGAGAGAACACTGCAGGGGCATCAGATAGTAAAACTACAGGCACCTCGGGGGGAAGGGAAGGGGGTGCACCTCAGCCAGTTGAGTCCACGATGCCAGATCCACGAGGGGCCTCCATTCCCACTGTACCATCCTGGGGAGTGCAAAGCCACAGTCTCACAATTCTCTACAGTGGGTGGCTTGCCCACTGATCCATCCTGGGGAGTGCAAAGCCACAGTCCATCAAGTGGATTACAGACTCCACTGATTCTGGAGGAGGTATGGTGCCCAGAGTGCTTCGTGAAGCCCTGGCCGACACAGATCCGGCCCTGCCAATGGGCCAGCGGTGCTTGAGATGAAGGGCCCAGCGGAGCGGTGCTTGAGATGAAGGGCCCAGCGGAGCGGTGCTTGACAGAAAGGGCCCAGCGGAGCAGTTCAGAGACGGCGGTGCCCAGCGGAGCGGTGCTTGACAGGAAGGGCCCAGCAGAGCGGTGCTTGAGATGAAGGGCCCAGCGGAGTGGTGCTTGACAGGAAGGGCCCAGCGGAGCGGTGCTTGACAGGAAGGGCCCAGCGGAGCAGTTCAGAGACGGCGGTGCCCAGCGGAGCGGTGCTTGACAGGAAGGGCCCAGCGGAGCGGTGCTTGACAGGAAGGGCCCAGAGGAGCAGTTCAGATACGGCGGTGCCCAGCGGAGCGGTGCTTGACAGGAAGGGCCCAGCAGAGCAGTGCTTGAGATGAAGGGCCCAGCGGAGCGGTGCTTGACAGGAAGGGTCCAGCGGAGCGGTGCTTGACAGGAAGGGCCCAGCGGAGCAGTTCAGAGACGGCGGTGCCCAGCGGAGCGGTGCTTGACAGGAAGGGCCCAGCGGAGCGGTGCTTGACAGGAAGGGCCTAGCGGAGCGGTGCTTGAGATGAAGGGCCCAGCGGAGCGGTGCTTGACAGGAAGGGCCCAGCGGAGCGGTGCTTGACAGGAAGGGCCCAGCGGAGCAGTGCTTGACAGGAAGGGACCAGCGGAGCGGTGCTTGAGATGAAGGGCCCAGCGGAGCGGTGCTTGAGATGAAGGGCCCAGCGGAGCGGTGCTTGACAGGAAGGGCCCAGCGGAGCGGTGCTTGACAGGAAGGGCCCTGTTCAGCTGTGCTTGTCTTGAAGGGCCCTGTTCGGCGGTGCTTGTCACGGCGGGGCCCTGTTTGGCGGTGCTTGTCACGGCGGGGCCCAGTTCGGCGGTGCTTGTCACGGCGGGGCCCTGTTCGGCGGTGCTTGTCACGGCGGGGCCCAGTTCGGCAGTGCTTGTCACGGCGGGGCCCTGTTCAGCAGTGCTTGTCACGGCGGGGCCCAGTTCGTCGGTGCTTGTCACGGCGGGGCCCTGTTCAGCGGTGCTTGACATGTGTTCCCAGGGAACCAGATCGGGCCAATATTTTCCGTTCAGTCGCCATCCGACCTTTCGCTTGTGGGCCCTCTTGTGCTGGAGTCCTGGGCCCGTGGGTGTCCTCCTTCACACCCGAAATGGGGCTGGTGGGGCCCTCCTGGGCAGCTCGCCTGCTGCCGGACTTGTCCGCCCTGCTGCCCTTGCCCTCCTTCGCCGATTCTCTGGGGCCCTTGCCTCCCTTTGTGGATGTGCCAGGTGACGGTGCCAGGGTAGTGCCTTTGGGGACTGCCGTCTCTGGCCTCTCGCGCCGGCCCTTTCCTTTTTTAGTTTTTTTCCCAGGGTGTGGGCTGGCTGTCCCCTTGCTGCTGGCCGATGTTGCTGCCCTAGAAGCTGGTGGACTCCAATAGCCCTGGACTATGGTCCTTGTAGGTGCAGGGCATGTGGTGGCTGAGGTGCTGTTTGGACTCTTACGAGATGGAGGGGGTGGGTCAGGTGATGCAAAGAGGTTAATTTTGGAGAGGAAAAACTTTTTAAGAGCAGTGGGAAGGGTAGGTGCAGTGGGTATGGCAGTGGAGGAAGAGGATGTGGTTGTAGGAGAGTCAAGTGTGTTGTCTTTGGGTGCAGGTGCTTGTGACGGAGGCTGTCATGGGGTGGATGGCTGTTGGGTGGGTGGCTGCCTGCGTTTGTGTGGTTTGGAAGAGGGGGTGACAGACACACTGGGAGAGGACACAGGGGACGTGTAAATGGCAGTGGGGGTGGTGACTGCACGTGTGCGGAGTGTTCTGGTGGGTGTGCTGGTGATGGACGTACTGGCTGATGGTGGTGTGCATGCAGGTGTGAGTGGAGACGTCACAGGGAGGGAGGAGGGAGACGAGGAGGAGGGGGACACAGAGGAGGCAGTGGCTGTTGGCATGTCTGCATGTGGATGTTGCATGTGTGAATGCTTGTGTGATCTGTGGTGCTTATGTCTGGATGAGCTGCCCTTGGGTGTTGATGTGTGTGCAGGCTGGTCTGTAGGTGTGGCTGGGATAGGCAGAGGAACAGGGGAGTGGGACTGGGATGAGGATATTGGAGGGGGGAGGCAGGAGACAGGGACAATGGCTGCCGTCAGTGCTGAGGCCAGAGCGTTGAACGATCGCTGATGGGAAGCCTGACCCGAATGAATGCCCTCCAGGTATGCATTGCTCCGGTGCACCTCCCTTTCTACACCCTGGATGGCATTCAAAAGGGTAGACTGCCCAACAATGAGCGTCTGGAGGAGGTCAATGATCTCCTCACTGACGGCAGCAGGGGTAACTGGGGCAGGGCCTGAGGTGCCTGGGGCGAAGGAGATGCCCACCTTCCTGGCCGAGCGGGCACGGGGTGAACGCTGAGGGGCTGCTTGGAGGGCGGAGCTGGTGCGCTGGGTGGCGGCTGTACCTGTTGTAGCGGTGGGCACGGATGTTGCCGCCACAACAAGGGAGCTCCCTTCCGAGGACGTGTCTGTGTCGCTGACGTCTCCACGGGTCCCCGTTGTGGAGCTCCCCTCGCCCTCCGTCTCACTGGTGAACTCGGAGTCGGTTGCATGGCCCTCCGGGGCCATGTGAGATGCAGCTCCCTCGTGCTCCGATGCCACTTCTCCTCCGCCTGATGATGCTAATGCACACATGAACAGGAAGACCAAAAAAAAGGGGGGGGAGAAAAAATGACATGTTGAGTGCATGCATTGGCGACACCGTTGGCGGAGAGGACAGACACAGAAGCCCCCTGCACAACGCCGCGCATTCGGTGTACACTACTCAATTATTGTGACTTGGCCTACAAGCCTATGGACGACAACTGCACACATAGGTGACCCAGGGACATGGATAGCTGCACTTAGCACCCTACAGAGGTGGGGGGCGGGGGCACAGGGCCATGCCTTACGGAGGGGCCCTGCCTACAGAAATCGCCCTGGCCTAGAGATACCCACAGCCCTCCTCCCCCACCCAGACACCTCCACTGTGCGGTAACATAGCAGAATGTGCTGGTACTCACCCCCTTGTGTCTGCTGTGATGTCCTCACGTGCCCATCCAAATCGGGGTAGGCCACCGCCAGGATCCGGGACATCAGGGGAGTCAATTGACGGGAGCTACCCCTCCTACGTTGGGAGGCCATCCCCAGCAGAGCCTCCGTGGTCTTCCTGCTCCCGCGGCGGATGTCCTCCCACCTCTTGCAGCAGTGGGTGCCCCGTCTGTTGTGGACCCCCAGGGTCCGGACGTCCTTGGCGATGGCACGCCAAATGTCGCTCTTCTGATGGACGCTGACCTATGTGACATGGACAGGGTGGGAAAATAAATATCATCATTTTCTGCATGGTCGATGTGAGTGGCCCCCCCTCCCCAACCTTGCCATATGGCACATGCTCTCATCTGTCGTGCGATGCATGCCTCATTCGCTCCCCTCCCCATCTTTCATCCACCCCACTCAACACAGGCATTGCCCACAAAGCATGGTCCCAGTGTACTTACCTGTTGGTCTGGAGGACCGTAGAGTAGCGCATACTGGGGGAGGACCCCATCAACAAGTTTCTCCAATTCCTCAGATGTGAAGGCAGGGGCCCTTTCCCCAGTCGCAGCAGCCATTGTATCTTCCAGACCGAGGTCACAGCAGCACTTGCAGTATAGGTCCTCTCCTGTGGATGATCAGGTCTTGAATGATTAAGCAGATGGAAAATGGCGGTCACGCCCGCGGCGGTGCGTACCGCGGCCGTGCATACCGCGACCGCCATCGCACATCGTCATTGGCTCCTGAGACCCATAGGGTTCAATGTTAACCAATGCTGCTTTGCGCCGCGGTCTTCGACCGCCTACCGCCACGGTGTGCCACGCCAGCGCATTGACCTCACATCCCATTGTCACACTTCACAGGTCAGGCAGCCGCCATTTCAAGGGCCCACATGGCTTAATTTCTACTGCGTCACACAGGCCTAGGCGTTGCATTGCCACTCATACAAGCCATTCAATGCATAGCGAATCGTGTTCTGTGCAAGCTGTGGTTACGTACCTGTGGGTTGCTTGACTCTGTGCTCTATGTTGTCCTTCCTAGGCACCGTCTGCTGGGACTTGCGAGGAGATGGAGGTATGTTCCCGTGTACAGACCGCTGGTGGACCTGTCGACAATGGAAGAAAGACATGTCATACTGACATACAGACTTGCCCGAGCCACTATACAGGAACTGTGTGCCCAGCTGGAGCCAGACCTGATGTCCCCCATTCGCCAACCCACAGGGATTCCCCCTCTGGTGCAGGTTCTGTCAGTACTCCATTTTTTGGCAAGTGGATCATTCCAAACAACAGTGGCCATATCATCAGGGATGTCTCAGCCTATGTTTTCTAAGGTTTTGTCCAGAGTGTTGTCTGCCCTGATGAAATACATGCGGAGCTACATTGTTTTCCCTGAGGTGGGCGATTTGGCTACAGTGAAAGGTGATTTCTATGCCCTTGGCCATATCCCCAACATCATTGGTGCCATTGATGGGACCCATGTGGCTTTGGTTCCCCCCAGTGAAAGTGAGCAGGTATACAGGAACAGAAAAAGTTATCATTCGATGAATGTCCAGGTGGTCTGTTTGGCTGACCAGTACATCTCCCATGTAAATGCCAAGTTCCCTGGGTCAGTGCATGACGCGTACATCATGCGAAATAACCGCATCCCTTATGTGATGGAACAGCTACAGAGACACTGTGTGTGGCTAATTGGTGACTCTGGTTACCCCAACCTGTCGTGGCTACTGACCCTAGTGAGGAATCCCAGGACAAGGGCAGAGGAACGGTACAATGAGGCCCATGGGCGTACTAGGAGGGTGATCGAGCGGACCTTCGGCCTCCTGAAGGCCAGGTTTAGGTGCCTGCATATGACAGGTGGATCCCTAATGTACTCACCAAAGAAGGTGTGCCATATCATCGTGGCCTGCTGTATGCTTCACAACCTGGCTTTGCGACGCCAGGTGCCTTTCCTGCAGGAGGGTGGTCCAGATGGTGGTGTTGTAGCAGCTGTGGAGCCTGTGGAGAGTAAAGAGGAGGAAGACGACGGGGACGACACAGACAACAGGGACACAGTGATACAACAGTATTTTCAGTAGCACACAGGTACGAATCAACCCCGCCATTTTACATTTACTTAAAGTCTCCTGCCTCTCTACTGTATGTGTTTCCCCCCAGTTCCTGTTAACTGAGTTGTGACTTTCCCTTCCGTTTTCAGAGCTGTGGGCCCCACTGCGTGACCTCTGCTTTGTTTGCCCATGGACTACAGCTGTGTGACAGTGGTATGTTGTCATCAGAATGTAACTGAACATTTTGGCACCGTTATGTCTAATACATTTGTTCAAAATACAAGCAGACTCCAGATTTTTTAAGTGCAATAAGTGATTTTATTAAAGTGCTAAATTTAGGGACATGATTGTAAAACGGTGATGGGTGATGGTGGAGTAATGTCCATGGCAGAGTCCAGTTTTCAGTCTCACAGGTGCATGCCTGTGGAAGGATGGAGCAGGGGCAGTTTAAGTTTGGACAGGGTGACAATGTGGGACAGTGGGATGACATCAGGGGGTATCGTTTGCTGGCGGGGGTCTTGGCATCCTACTCTGTCTTCTTCTGAGATCTCAGGTACTGCTTGCGGGGTGGTTCTTCCTCTGCAGGAGGTGGGGCTCTGGTGGCCTGTCGTTGTGTGGGGGCCTCCTGTCCACTAGCGCCGGCGGAGGTGGTAGCCTGGTCTGGGTCCATGCTAGTGACAGGGGCCCTTTGTGGTGCCACATGGTCCCGCAATGTGGTGACTATCTGGTTAAGGTCCACGACGATGGTCCCCATTGCGGAACTAATGTTTCTCAGTTCCTCTCTGAACCCCATGTACTGTTCCTCCTGCAGTACCTGGATCTCCTAGAACCTGCCCAGTACAATAGCCATCGTCTCCTGGGAGCGGTGGTATGCTCCCATGATGGAGGAGAGGGCCTCTTGGAGAGTCGGTTCCCTGGGCCTGTCCCCCCCCTGTCGCACAGCAGCCCTCCCAGTTCCCCTGTTTCCCTGGGCCTCTGTCCCCTGGACCGTGTGCCCACTACCACTGCCCCCAGGCCCCTGTTGTTGGGGTGGTGGGTCAACCTGGGTGCCCTGTAGTGGTGGACACACCGCTGATTGACGTGTCCTGGAGACAGAGGCATGGGCCCGCTGGGTGGGAGCTGTGCTGGTGTTCCCAGAGGGGGTTAGGTCTGCTGTAGCCTGTGGCTGTCTGTGGGGAACCGACTGTCCCGAGGTCCCCGATGGGCTGGGCTGGTCATCTGGGTCCAGGGAGACAGAGATGCTGTCATCACTGGGGGCCTCTTCTGGGGGTGGGATGGACATCTCTGGACCCTCCTGGGCGGTGTGGTGGCATTCGGGTCCTGCAGGGGTATAAGAGTATGGTTATTGCTTCTGTGTGTGCCATTTCGTGTAATGGGTGGGTGGCCGTGTACCCCAGTGCTGGCATTCCCTTGTGGGGGCTTTTGTGATGGTGGCTTGTGGGGGAGATGGGTATGTGCAGTGGGCATGCTTTGGTGATGGGTGTCCATGCTTTGGGGACGCATGCAGGGCTAGGTTTTGGGATGGGTGGGTTGTGATGGTGAGCCATTTGCAAACAGTTGGTGGGATGGGGGTGGGGGTGAGGGTGGGGGTATGATTTGGCATGCAGATGGGGTGGGGGGAATGAAGTAGTGAAGATTTGACTTACCAGAGTCCATTCCTCCGCCTACTCCTGCGAGGCCCTCAGGATGCAGGATGTGCAAGTCTTCCTCCTCCCATGCTGTGAATTCTGGGGGAGTAGGTGGGGGTCCGCCGCCAGTCTTCTGCACCGCGATGTTGTGCCTTGATACCATGGAACGCACCTTCCCCCGTAGGTCATTCCACTGCTTCCTGATGTCGTCCCGATTTCGTGGATGCTGTCCCACAGCGTTGACCCTGTCCACTATTCTTTGCCATAGCTCCATCTTCCTGGCAATGGTGGTATGCTGCACCTGTGTCCCGAAGAGCTGGGGCTCTACCCGAACTATTTCCTCCACCATGACCCTGAGTTCTGCGTCAGAGAACCTGGGGTGTCTTTGGGGTGCCATGGGGTGGTGTGGATGAGGTGAGGGGTGGTGTATGTGTTGTAGAGTGTGGTGAGTGTGGTGGTGTATGGTGTTTTGTGCGTGGATATTGTGTGGGTGATGTTGTGATTTGCCTCTGTGTGATGGTCTACTCTATTCTGTGCTGTCTCTCTCTGTCCTTCAGTCGCAATTGTGGTCGTAAGGGTTTGTGGGTGATGTGGGTGTGTGTTTTATATTGTATTGAGTGGGTGGGAGTGGTGTGTGTATGTGTCTCAGGTGTGTGTATTTTGAATTGTCCAATGTGGTAGTGTTTTGTAAAGGTGTGTGTATTTTGACCACGGCGGTGTGTACCGCCAATGGAATACCGCGGTTGAAAGACCGCTGCGGGGATTTGTGGGTCGGAATGGCATGGGCGTATTTCTGTTGGCGTGACGGTGGAGGTTTGGTCATCGCCAGTTTTTCGCTGGCCGTTGCTGTGGCGGAATTTTGTTGATGTCGGGTTTTTGGCGGTTTGCCAGTTGCTGGTCAGAATGACCGTGGCGGTTTACCGTGACCGTGGCGGTGGTATGGCGGTCTTCTGACCGGCGGTAAGCGCCTTTTACCGCTGAGGTCAGAATGACCCCCTTTGTGTCCATGGGAAACGGCTATGCAGATCAAGTCGCAAGATTTTGCGCATTGAACTGTATATCGTTCAAGGATCAGTGGGAATTGTTACCGCAAACCGAAAATGACACGTTTGAATCTTGCATTAAGGGTGGTTGATACAATAGATGAGCTAAAAACATTACAGGGTCGTGCTAGCATTTAGGAAAAACGCTCCTGGCAGAGAATGCAATGTGTACAAAGAGCTGATGACTTATGGGTCTCAGAGGAGGGGAAACTGGTTTTGCCAAACAGCCTTCTGTCACAATTTGCAAGGCGTTACCATGGACAGGCACATCTTGGGAGAGATGCAATGATCAGGTCATTCAAGATTGATTGGTTTAACCCAAAATTCAGTCAAGCCGCAGAAGTTACTTGTCACAGGTGCATCATCTGTCAACAGATGAATGCAGGAAAAGGGACTGTGGTAACTTTGAGCCACATAGGGTGAGCTGGCGGTCCATTTAGCAAGATGCAAATGGATTTCATTGAGATGCCTGTTTGTGGAGGATTGAAGTATGTGTTGGTGATTGTGTGTGTTTTCAGCCACTGGATTGAAGCCTACCCCACACGTAGAAATGACAGTCTCACAGTTGCAAAACTGCTGCTTAGGGAATTAATACCCAGGTTCGGGTTTCCGGGCTCTATAGAATCAGATAGGGGCAGACACTTCGACAATGAGGTGATTAAGCTCTTGTGTGCCGCATTAGACATTGAACAGAAGCTGCATTGTAGCTACCGCCCTGAAGCATCAGGACTAGTAGAACAAATGAATGGTACCTTGAAGTCGAATATGGCGAAGATGTGCACAGCTACCAATATGAAATGGCCAGATGCATTGCCCTTGGTGCTGATGTTGATGAGGAACACCCCTGATAAGAAGACAGGACTATCACCCCACGAGATCCTTATGGGTAGAGCTATGAGGCTGCCCGCAGTACCTGCAAATGCTCTCGTGAATATCACGGATGAAATGGTGTTGGACTACTGCAAAGGTTTGGCTGATGTGGTTCGCTCTTTTTCTCACCAGGTGGAAGCTAATACATTACCACCGATCAGTGATCCAGGTCACACCCTGCAAGCCGGTGACTGGGTGGTTGTCAAGAAGCACGTGAGAAAGTCGTGTTTGGAGCCGCGCTGGAAGGGGCCATATCAAGTAATATTGACAACAACCACTGCTGTGAAATGTGCAGGCGTTCCAAACTGGATACATGCCAGTCACACAAAGAAGGTAACGTGTCCAACTGATGAGGAACTTGAAGTTTCTGACTCAACAGTTCCAGAGAGGGAAGTCTCAGGGCCTGAAATTAGCCAAGAGGGAACTGAGACTGCAGGAGAGCCCACTGAGAACAGCCTAGTCCCTCAAACAATAAACGAGTTCGAGAGAGGTGACAATGTGCCTATCTCAGCAGAGGCAGCAGGAGAATTAAATCAAGGAGAGGTTCTCCCAGAAGCATACAGATACGGGTTAGAGCTTGAACCTGTTACAGATCCAGAAGAAGAAGAAGAAGGGGAAATAGTAGAAAGAGATCAAAGTACACCGGCATCCCCTGAGCCAGTTGCAGGTCCATCAAGAGAACACACCATAGCACAAGAGGAGGGTGCTGTTCAGCGTCTTGAAAGGATAAGCAGGAAAAAGACGCTTAAGGGAGACAACTGGCCAGAGAAGCAGACTACGAAAGAAAGGGTCGTACCAGGTGAAACGATAACAGAAGAAACTGATACATCCCGAATAGAGGACCTAAGTGAAGGAGAATTGCAAGGCGAACGCAGATTGAAAAGGAAAAGAACCACAAATAGAAGGTACGCAGGTCCTGAATGGGCATATGCAACAACATATGAATGGCAACAAGAATTCTTAGCATTCTGTTTTGATCGAGAAGTACCAGGCCAATACTACGGTACCTGAAAATCTATTAAAAGAAAGAGACTTTGTTAAAACCAAAATGTCGAAATTGAAAACTGAGAAGCTAAGAAAGAGACGTATAAATTACCGGATGTGACACTGATAACCTGAATTGACTTTGAAAACCCGATTACGACGAGCTGCTAACCTGATTTGACAAAAGGGTCCTGGAGTGAGTGAAACGCTGTAAATACACTCAGAGAGAAAGAGACTTTTGCATCAAGAAGAAAAAAAAAAAAGAGAAAGTTTTATATCATCCTCAAGTTGATTATTGTTCTGCTATCTGATTCTTTACAGACATGGCTTATAATAGAGGTAGTAACAAAAGTGGTAAGGTGTGTGGTTGGTTAGGTCTTATATTAGGTATTGTGTGTGCAATAATAATTGTAGGAGTGATTGTGGGAATGCCGTTGTTAGATAAGAAAGCGACTAACAGTGCTTCAAAACCTGAGACTACAACACTAACACCGGGGGAAAAGTTTGAGCAGGATGCAAGACACTTGCATGAGGGAACTAACTCAAATGGGGAACTTTCTACTAATGTCTTCTATCGCTTGCTGAATGAATATGTTGAGACCATGGATGCGAAAAACTGTTATGTGTGCACAAAGATTCCTTCATCAGTACAAGAAGAGGTCACCTATCATAGTCTTCCTTTAACTTACGGGATAAGTTGTAGCTTGCTATTAACAAGATTCTATAATCAAGAGCATGTGCAATATTTTTATTCAAATTTGGATGTGGTGTTTTCTTTTGTGCCAGTGATTGAGTTTCTGAATAAGTTAGCTAAGGAGCATAGTATAAAATTAGTTAGAGGTTTCTTTAAACCGACGCTTACATTTGGGACAGCTTCTGCACACCGCAATATTCTGACTTGCTTATTGACACCTGTAGAGAAAAGCTTTTTAGATCATACTGATGATAGATGCAAAGCACTGAAAGAAAGATTAGAAAAGGGGCTAGAAAAACGCACATATGCAAATGATTATGCTTACACCGCAATAAAGACACAAGGCAAACTAGCTATAGATGCATTACATGTAGGAAGGCTTTGTATATATAGGCCGAAATCTGAACATGACACTTTATTTGTGGGAACAAGTGAATGCAGGCATGTGTTTTTGTTTCAGAGTAAATGGACATTCATGTTAAATGGACAGGACCCAGCGATCCCTGGGATCAATTATATCTGTGGACTTAATGCTTATTACCGTCACCCTAAGGGATGGTATGGGACATGTTATTTGGGAATAGTTTTCCCAAGGATTTACCAGATGGATGATTTAAAGCAAATACCTAAAACGTCTGAATTACAACATGCTAGACAAAAACGAGAGACAGCGTCTGCTGTCGTTGGTGACATATTTGGAGCCATAATTCCTTCAGTAGGGGTTATCTTAAACTCCATAAAGATTCAAAAGTTGTCTACTATTATGGATAACATGCTGACAAATTTCACAGGGGCTATACTGCTGATGGATACTGAACTTGCTGCGGAAAGGGCTATGACTCTTCAAAATCGGCTTGCTTTAGACATTCTTTTAGCAAAGAGTGGCGGAGTCTGCAAAATGCTCAAAGAGCGTAATTGTTGCTCATATATACCTGATAATAGTAAAAAGATTAGAGGTATGCTTACTAACCTAACTAAAGATAGTGCAGATCTGAAGGATTTGAAGGAACCTGGAGTGTGGGAGAAATTAGGAAAAGGAATTGCCAGAGTGGGGAGCTGGTTTAGCAATATTTGGAATGGGGTACTTGCAAACATATTGGGGGGGTCTATTAATTGTTCTGGCCTATCTATTAGGTTTATGGGGAGCATGCAAAATTAATGAGAAAATTAAGAGGGATTGGACAAAGAGGAATAAGAAAAACGAAGAAACTGAAAGGGAGAAAATGTTTAATGAAATTTGGGAAAGCTCACATACTGTAAAGGACAAGATGTTGAAATGCGTATTATGCGTAAAGTGAAAAATTAAAATAAAAGGTCAAAGAGAAGGGTTTGTGTGATGACGAACGGCATCAGAGGAGGGACTGAGAGAGCGTAGCTTATATAATCTATATTAACATAAAATGTTTATGAATTAATGTGTGACAATGCTGCATAGAAACTATAATAGTGATTTTGTTTAAAACGTGCACCTGAAATGTGACCACGGGGAGTGGCCACCAATGTATACGTGGACTAATAATGATGACCAAAATGTTTATATTACGTTTAAATAAGTTTGTACTAATGATTGCATTATTGAATTTGTGCTGAAATCCTTATAGGCCTTAAGTTATCATGAGCCGAAGTTTAGCTGCTTAGCTCTCATATTAAATGTATTTTTCTATTTTGCAGTGTGCTGACTCAAAAAAGGACATGACCCCATATGTTCTTTTTCTTCAAACTAGAAGACGAATGTAACCATGTTAGATCCGTTCTCATAGCCTTTTCTTGCTGACAGAATAAATGTTAAAAACAAAATGAAACAGTGTAGATTAACGTAATGTACAAGGTCATTCAAACCTGTGAAGACAATGAAGTTACTGACCAAAAGATGTGCAAAGAATTGCAGAAAGATGAAATCATACCGGACGTGCCACCTCTGAAGACGTCAATTATGGAGACCAATCAAAGACTTGTAAAATAATATGGGGTGAAGAGTTAGGTGACCTAATGTATTTTCTGATAGGTTGAAGATAGTGGGGTATAATAAATGTCCAATAAAATTTTGGGGAAATGTACAATTAAAAAGGGATAAAAACCCATGTCACGGAGAGAGAATTAGAATTAGGTAGGGAATGCTATTGATTTTATCCAGAAACTTTGTCACTCTGTTTGGTGACTCGTTGCTTTACTTAAAATCATCCTCGCCCTTAGATTTGTCCATGTTACAGTATACCTCTTTATGAGGGAAGTGCCCTTTTTGCCAAAGCTGAGTTCTGACTGATGGCGAATTGACTGAGGTCCTGAAGACGAAGCCTGATCCTGTGCGCTGACCTAAACTTTGGAGGGTAATTATGACAATGCAATTATGATTCGTCTGTTTGCTTTTCCTTTCTAGGTACCAACTGCTTACTTTTGACAGAGACCCTGGTTAGATGTTTTCCAAATTAGTGTTCTAAATTGTTTTGCATGAAGCCCAACATGCTAATGCTAATCAGTTATTACGACAGGTGTTCACCAAAACTGACGCAAATAGACAAACAACCGAATCTATGCTTTGTTGAACTGACGTGTTATTGACACTCTGCTAAATTGATCTATGTTCACGCCCTGTTATGTTCTGATGTTTGTGATTCTGGCTTTAATGAAATCTTACCAAAGTTGCCATATCGTGACTATGCTATTATGTTTCTTGGTGTTGAGATTATCACATCTGCTTTTAGATTGTAATTAATAGGGAATAAAACGTATAAAATTCTATTAAACTGGTGTGGTTATTCATGGCTGAAAGGTCATGGTAGCGTCTTGAATTGCATTAATGACTTTGACTAAAGCGAAATGTATTGTCGTGATAACTATTGATGACATTATTTACGTATTAATTGACATATTGATTAGCTATCTCGTCCTAAGGTGTCTCTCAACTGGGTCAAAAGATTCATTGGCCTAAAACTAGTCCTGATGTGTAATAAATTATCATAAAGGGACGCGTTAGCAGAACTATTACGTTACGTAACATTTTCAATGTCAAGACGGGCACCTGCCGGATGTCTGATCTCACTTGCCCCCCACTGTGAATCTAAATACAAGTAAAACTTCGGGCACCATCAAATCTCATTTAAAGCAATGAGATCTATGCATGTGAACCTTTCTCATGCGCATCCTCTTATGCCCTCTACTGATTTATTTTTCCTCTATAATTGTTCATTTTTGTTATAATAATTTTTCTAGTGCATAGCTATATAAGTGAGTCCACATACGTACATAGTGAACGATTACTTGTCTGACTCACAGAGAAGCTGGTGCAGGCAAAAAACATGTTCCTAATCTTGGCAGCACAAGTTTTGCTATAAAGGATGACGATACAACCCACGCTTATAAAAAACACTACACGTTTCGGAGAAAACATTTCATCAGCTCCGCGTGGAAAACCCCAAGCTGTAGTTTCATACTAGTAACAGCTGTGCCTCGAATAAACAAGCAGGCTGTTACAGCAGGGAACTTGAGAACAGAGAAATCAGTTGAAAGAATGTTTCACTTATGTCAGGGATGTGAATAATTAGGCGCCATATAAAGTACACGGCATGTACTGGGACCCTGGGTATTTAAATGTAGGAGGCGACAGTGGTTTCTCAGATACCTTAGGCTATATTCAATTATAATAATATAGAAATAGATATTATAACAATATGAAATAGATACTGTACAATGACTCATAATGAACATTCAGTATTTTAATTACTAATATACACCTTTAACTATGGCGGATAAGGGAATTCCATTTCTATTACAAAAAAAAAAACAACAACACAGTGGTCCCTATTGTATCTGAGTTGTTTATTGCATATTGAATGCACTTTAATGTTCTGTTGTCATGGACACAAGAAGGCATGAAATGAAACAGAAGCAACTCTGTCAAGCGGGAGGCACTGGCTCCACACATGATGGACAGGAGTGGTGATAAAATTAGAAGTCGAAAGGGCGTGGGTGGGTTCAACAAAGACATTCCCAACCTCCTACCTACAGATATCTGACTACTGCCATACAGATCCCACAAATCCAAGAATGTGGTGTAGAGCCAATCAATTGTTAAAGGAAGGTAGCCTCTTTCTAGCCTTCTTACCCCCACTTTTGGGCTGTTTGTGAGTATATGTCAGGGTGTTTTTATTGTCTCACTGGGACCCTGCTAGCCAGGATCCCAGTGCTCATAGTGAAAACCCTATTTGTCAGTGTGTTTTATATGTCTCACTGGGATCCTGCTAGCCAGGACCCCAGTGCTCATAGTTGTGGCCCGACAGTGTGTTCCCTGTGTGGTGCCTAACTGTGTCACTGAGGCTCTGATAACCATAACCTCAGTGCTTATGCTCTCTCTGCTTTTAAAATTGTCACTGCAGGCTAGTGACAATTTTTACCAATTCTGATTGGCACACTGGAACACTCTTAAAATTCTGTAGTATATGGCACCGAGGTTCCCAGGGTATTGGGGTTCCAGTAGATCCCTATGGGCTGCAGCATTTCTTTTGCCACCCATAGGGAGCTCAGACAATTCTTACACAGGACTGCCACTGCTGCCTGAGTGAAATAACGTCCACATTATTTCACAGCCATTTTACACTGCACTTAAGCAACTTATAAGTCACCTATATGTCTAACCTTCACTTGGTGAAGTTTAGGTGCAAAGTTACTAAGTGTGAGGGCACCCTTGTACTAGCAAAGGTGCCCACACATAGTTCAGGGCCATTTCCCCAGACTTTGTGAGTGCTTGGACACGATTACATGCGTGCACTACATATAAGCCAATACCTATATGTAGCTTCACAATGATAACTCTGAATATGGCCATGTAACATGTCTAAGATCATGGAATTGTCCCCCCATTCCAAATCTGGTATTGGGGTGCCAATCCCATGCATCTCCGGGGCTCCAGCATGGACCCTGGGTACTGCCAAACCAGCTCTCTGAGGTTTTCACTGCAGCTACCGCTGCTGCCAACACACAGACAGGCTTCTGCCCTCCTGGGGTCTGGGCAGCCCAGTCCCAGGAAGGCATAACAAAGGATTTCCTCTGAGAGAGGGTGTTTCACCCTATCCCTTTGGAAATAGGTGTTAACGGCTGGGGAGGAGTAGCCTCCCCCAGCCCCTGGAAATGCTTTGAAGGGCACAGATGGTGCCCTCCTTGCATAAGCCAGTCTACACTGGTTCAGGGATCCCCCAGCCCCTGCTCTGGCATGAAACTGGACAAAGGAAAGGGGAGTGACCACTCCCCTGTCCATCACCACACCAGGGGTGGTGCCCAGAGCTCCTCCAGTGTGTCCCAGACCTCTGCCATCTTGAATGCAGAGGTGTGAGGGCACAATGGAGGCCTCTGAGTGGCCCGTGTCAGCAGGTGACATCAGAGACCCCTCCTGATAGGTGCTTACCTGACTAGGTGGCCATCCTCCTCTGAGGGCTATTTAGGGTCTCTCCTGTGGGCTTCTCTTCAGATAACGAATGCAAGAGCTCACCAAAGTTTCTCTGCATCTCCCTCTTTGACTTCTGCCAAGGCTCAACCGCTTTTTTTTGCATCTTCATCCGGGGTTTATTGGGGGGGGGGGGGTATCTTGGACACCCTCAGTGTTTTCCTACACTCCCAGCAACCCTCTATGCACTACACTAGGCCTGGGGTCCCTAAGTGGTTCATATTCCACTTTCTCAGTATATGGTTTGTGTTGCCCCTAGGCCTATTGCATCCTATTGTATTCTACAGTGTTTGCACTACTTTTCTAACTGTTCACTTACCTGATTTCGATTTGTGTGTATATTTTGTGTATTTTACTTACCTCCTAAGGGAGTATATCCTCTGAGATATGTCTGACACATTGTCACTAAAATAAAGTACCTTTATTTTTGGTAACTCTGACTATTGTGATTCTTATGATATATAGGGACTGGACCTGGCACAAGGTGTAAGTACCATCAGGTACCCACTATAAGCCAGGCCAGCCTCCTTCAATTGTTCACCAGCCTCTGATCAGATCTAAATTGTGATTCCATTGCCAATGCTCCTTACTTAGGTCATAGACCCTGCCTATGATTCCATCTAGTTCTGGCACAGCACACATCTAGTTCTGGCACATAAGAATGTGATAAGCTGTGCTTAGGATCTCTAATTTCCTAAGGCGCAATGCAAGTACCTCAAACAGGATTGTGAAGTATTTTCCGCAACAAGTGAGGTGGCACAATTAGTACGAGAAAGTGGGAGTAAACAGGCAAATACATTTGCCAGTAGATATGAAACACTTTCTCCCAAGCTATATCTTCTTTTTTCAATTCCACTCTTGGCACATATACTGGATATGAGAATATACTTTCTGCAACCACTCCCATCCACATTTGTAGTATCAACCAACGTGACCTTAGAAGACGTGCATCTTTTTTAACAGAGTCAGCCAAGACTATTAAGGACCTGATTTAGAGTTGCCGCAAGAGTCACTCTGTCACAAATGTGAAGGATATCCCATCCACCTTGTTATAAGTGTCATAGGTTATAATGCACAGTAATAAAGTTGAAGTGAAATCTGCTACATTTGGGATGGAGTAACCCAACCGCCAAAGTCTATATCAGGCCCTAAGTCAGCAGAAAGCCAGCTTCTGTTTTTGCATTTCACATCAACACATGCCAAATCTACACTGCAGTGCTTGCAGAAGGTCCATTTGGCTACAAAGAATGGTTTGGAGGAGGGAGTGAACAGCTTTTTCACTAATGGCATGATAGAGATGCAACTACTTGTGTTAATCATGATTTTCTTGGGTCTTAAACATCACATCATTGCAGTGTACCAGCTTTTAGAAAAACATCAAATGTATATGTAAGGGCATGTTCACGCCAAGGGATTATTTGATGCTTAGTAATAGATTTTTAATGTTACGCAACTCTAAACTCATTTAATCTATAAAGTCCAAACAGACTCACTGGTATCTCAACCTCATAACTTGGCTTCAAACACACTTCCGTATCATGGGTGCATTGTTCACAGACCCAGCAGACTTAGCTGACCATGTTGCCTGGGATTACATAAGGAGTACTTCTCTTAGAGGGAACAATGGAACTACTGTTCTTTAGAGGGAGGTTGTTTGGGACACTGTTGGGTGAGATGATCAATCAAGCAACTGACAAGGCAAAACTTTCACTGCGTTTCTTCCCTAGCCCCCTGTACACAAGTGGCAACAGCTTATTCCAAGATTCAATTCAATAACATCTGCTTTGGTAGGTGTCTATTTCTCTTTTTTAGTCAGACCAATCAAGACAAAATCTCAGGCACTTGAATCCCCAATGTTAATATCAACTTCAATGTCCTTTTCCAATCTCTGTGTTTACGATGACTCCATGCTCAACCGACACAATGAATGCCTACACTTTCCAGATTGGCATTCCAAAGTAACCAGACTGTGCTGTTGGGTCACTGTGTTGGTCCACCCTTACAATGGGGCCTGAGTCTGTTCCAACAACTTCCTATTCAAAACAAACCCGCGGGAACTTGTGACTAACTGAAGTCTGAAGATGAATTGCGAAGTTCATCGTGTTCAGGCTGGAGGATGCACACAGTGTCAAGAATATTCATTTCTCAGTAGGACTGTGTTTGACTTAGCATGGTAATGATTACACCCATCGGCTGATACCAAAAGTGTGATAGTGGTTTCTGTTGTCTTATGATTTGTCAGACTATTATCAATTCAAGGTCCTGCCACTTTGGTAGAAGTCAACTCCATGGGCATTTATGAAGATCCAGGCTTCCCCTATGTGATTCCTTCATCCACTCTCACTTATGACCCTGTCCTCCTCTTGTCTGGGTGGACCAGTGCTGTGGCTCAGGTTTAAATCTGTATTCCATCTATAATTCTGTGCATGCCTATGAGACTTACTCTGGTTCAAGCTATTCAGTGTCACTGTAGCGTATAGCCATGATTTGTAATAAAATGCTCATCTAATTTGGTTCTGGCTCTGCAGACTCAATACATGCATCCTTGCAGCTTTTATCATGCTCTCCAGTGTCATGTTTTTAACACTCACCAGTTCCAGGCTTCTTGTACCAACATCTGCATCATAGTTCTTTAATCAGTGTTTTAGACCTGACAGCCTTAGGGTGGTCATCCCTAACTTTTTGCCTGCCTTCCTCCATTTTGTGGACACTGTTTTTGCTGGTATCAGGACTCTGAATACTTTACCACTGCAAACCAGTGCTAAAGTGCATATGCTCTCTCCCTTTAAACATGATGACATTGGATCATACCCAATTGGATAATTTAATTTACTTGTAAGTCCATAGTAAAGTGCACTATATGTGCCCAGGGCCTGTAGATTAAATGCTACTAGTGGGCCTGCAGCACTGACTGTGCCACCCACTTAAGTAGCCCCTTAACTGTGTCTCACACCTGCCATTGCACAGCGTGTGTGTGCAGTTTCACTGCCAATTAGACTTGGCATTAAAAAAAAGTACTTGCCAGGCCTAAAACCCCACTTTTTCTACATATACGTCACCCCTAAGGCATGCCCTTAGGGGACGGTGCTGTGTAGACAAGAGGCAGGACATGTACCTGTGCAGTTTACATGTCCTGGTAGTGTAAAACTCCTAAATTCTTTTTGCACTGCTGTGAGGCCTGCTCTTTTCATAGGTTAACATTAGGGCTACCCTCATATACTGTTTGAGTGGTAGCTTCTAATCTGAAAGGAGTAACAAGGTCATATTTAATATGGCCAGAATGGTAATCCAAAATCCTGCTGACTGGTGAAGTTGGATTTAATATTACTATTTTAGAAATGGCACTTTTAGAAAGTGAGCATTTCTCTGCACTTAAATCCTTCTGTGCCTTACAATCCACATCTGGCTAGGTTTAGTTGACAGCTCCCTTGTGCATTCACTCAGACAACCCCCAAACACAGGATGCTCAGTCAAACTTGTATACATCTGCATATTGAATGGGTCTTCCTGGGCTAGGAGTGTGGAGGGCCTGACACTTTGCATGTCAAAGGACAGTTGCCTGCCCTCACACAAAGGACTGCCACACCCCTACTGGAACCCTGGCAGACAGGATTGAACTGAAAGGGGACCTTGTGCACTTCTAAGCCACTCTTTGAAGTCTCCCCCACTTCAATGGCACATTTGGGTATTTAAACAGGGCCTCTGCCCCTACCAACTCAGACATTTCCTGGAGAAGAACCTGAACCATAACCTGCAACCTGCCAAGAAGAACTGCCTGGCTGCCTAAAGGACTCACCTGACTGCTTTCTGAGAAGGACTGCTGCCTTACTGTTGCCCTGCTGCCTTGCTGCTCTCTGGCTGTACTGAAGAAGTGCTCTCCAAGGGCTTGGATAGAGTTTGCTTCCTGTTCCCTGAAGTCTCAGTCTGTTTTCCTGACTCCTATGGTGCCCTGGTTACTGCTAACCAGTCCCAGGGCATGTGCTCTGAATAAAATGAGGATGCAAATTAGGCTGAATATAATTGCAGTATTTACCTACCTATAAGTTCCAGTACATGGTAGGGCATGTAGGTTTAGGGACCCCAGCATAAGCAGTGCCCCCATGGACCTCCAATACTGCCAAACCAGCTCTCCGAGGCTTGCACTGCAGCTACAGCTGCTGCCACCTCACAGACAGGGTTCTGCCCTCCTGGGGATTGGGCAGCCCAGTCCCAGGAAGGCAGAACAAAGCATTTCCTCTGAGTGCCGGGTGTTACACCCTGTCCCTTTGAAAATAGGTGTTACAGGCTGGGGAGATGTAGCCTCTCCCAGCCTCTGGAAATGCTTTCAAGGGCACAGTCTACACCAGTTCAGGGACCCCTTCTCCCCTGATCTGGCGGGAAACTGGACAAAGGAAAGGGAAGTGGTCACTCCCCTGTCCATCACCACCCTAGGGATCGTGCACAGAGCTCCTCCAGTGTGTTCCAGACTTCAGCCGTCTTTCTTTGCAAGGTGTGGGGGCACTCTGGAGGGCTCTGAGTGGCCAGTGCCAGCAGGTGATTTCAGAGACCCCTCCTGATAGGTCCATACCTGATAAGGTAGCCAATCGCCTTCTCAGGGCTATTTATGGTCTCTCCTGTGTGTTCTCTTCAGATTCTGCTTGCAAGTTTCCTTCAGGAATCCTCTGCAACAACTTCAGACTCTTCTGACCTCTGATCAACTGCAGCCTGCTCCAAGAAATGCTGTAACTGCAACAAAGTGTCTACAAGAGACACTTTTCTTCAGCAACCTCAGCTCCAAGTAAGCAACTGCAACAGTTTAAAATGTATAAATAAACAGTTTTCAGAAAAATATTTAACATAAACATATTTTACCAATTTTGTTTCAAGTGTCATAAAGTTGTTTTTCTATTCTCTATGCTTTTCCACAAAGAGATCTCTGCCCTTGTAGTAATTTATAGGGTAAACTTAATAGGTTTATTGACCTTACATAAACTTTCTGCAAATATCTTTATTAAAAACATTAAAAGGATTATTTTTAGGAAATTGTTTTAAATTTGCGAACAGAAGGTGGTCGAATTGATTATACAATCCTCAATGGATGCAGTGACACTTTTTGGGGTTCTGTCTTGATGATTGACCTTCTGTTAGGATCCAGTTTACCTTCAGTACCCTTAGTGACGTGTAGGAGGAGTACTTCGATGAAGCACCTTTTGGTCCACAGTCAATGTATCAAGAAGCTTGTTTGATCCAAGAGGAACCACAGGATTTTTCCCTTGCCTGCAATGTAAGGCATGTAAGTGAAGTACAACAGTGAAGGAATTTGAGCTACCAGATAAATACATTAAGAAGGCAATCACCATATTGCTGAATTACAATTTTAATTATGTTGTGTATTGTTTGGTATGTGCATGTAACAAAATGTATGCAAGCAGCACAATACATGGAGCAAAAAAGAGGGTACTGCAACATATGTAGGCTATTATTAAGGCTGATACAACTTACACAGTGGCAAGGCATTTTCAAATTGAATACACGGGCAATAGCAATCTATTATGGTTCTTTTACATAGACCAGGTTCTCATTGATGAAAGAGGAGGAGACAGTGTGGGGAAACCCAGACACCTAGAATCTTGATACATCATTGAACTACAACCAATGGTTCCTAATGGTCTGAATAGTGAAGAAAAGCTATGGACACACATTGGGTAACCCACTAGGGTGGATGAGGATAAGGGTAGGGGACAAGGAAGAAGTTGATGAAGAAGTCTAAAGGTTAGCAGGGTAGCTTGTAGCTAGATAGATAAGAGAGCATTGCCCATTTGGAGGGCCATAGGGTTTATAAATGTAACCTACTGGCAAACTGATGAGTGCTAGGCATTTCATGGAAATTGAGTGTGAAAAGAGGTCATTTACTTGAGGAGATCTAATAATAAGGGGCACGTTTGGTTTGTCTGATGCAAAGAGGAGAGAGTTTGCCCATTCAGGGCTTTATTAAGATGAGGTGATACTTTCCCTGGCATCCTGGTTGATCCAGTCTAGATGCTTCCTCCTCCCAGCAGGGACACTTTGGACTCATACACATGTTAGAAGAGATATTGAAACAAATAGATATGTATAAATGGAGCACTGCCAAAATAGATTAAGTAATCCTAAGGAAAGACACTTGATGAATGTAAACGAAGTGTAAAACCACAGTTATTAATCCTAATGGAGCACTTTTTGGGAAGTCTACATTTTTTAAAAATGTAGTTAAAAAATATCTCTCTCATTTTCAGGATGTCTTTCAATCACTTCTAAAGTTAACAAGTTACAAGATTTCTAATTTACAGTACCAAGTACCACCTGATGCCACAATATATCATGATTTGCTAGTGAGGAATCCATGAATCATATGGAACTCATACTCTAGGCATTGAAGCAAAGCCAGACTGGCTGTATCGAGTATCAGGCATTTCTCTGGGAGGCTGGAAGGGTGGGGAACTGCTTTTATAACTGTGGGCTGGTTTTGCAGCAGTGCAACAGTTTTATAAGCACTGCAGAGTTTCTTGTATAACAACTTTCAGTCAACAGTAAAAGTTCCCAGATAACTCTTTTGATTAATGTACCTGCTAGAGAGGGATCAGAGTTTTGTCTAGTGGCGGTTTTGACTCATCTAAGGTAGCACAGAGGGGTAATATGCCTGCTGCAATGAATTTGTACTATGCAAACGACAGAGCGGTTTTTATGTGGATAGCTCAATGGATTACTGCTTTGTCACAGAGTTCCTTTTGTTATTGTGCAGTTCCTAAGTTACAACCATAATGCAGCACAGTGAGCTCTGAACTGCCACTGAAGAGCTGACACAAACAGCATGGTACAAGTTGGAAAGTAATGATTTCCCAGTTTTTCATTATCTTAATTTTGGTAAAAATGTTTTGTTTGGATAGAAACAAATTCTTATTGGTAAAGTCAACCCTAACCATTGTGTTATGTTCTGAATCCCGGGTTTATGCTTCCCCAGACTAAGCACTCTTAAAGATTGCCTACCAGTATGGATGGCATGTGAATCTTACACTTCGGAGTCCTCTTTGTCTGATGTAACATGTTCTATGCACTGATTTACACATGTATGATTTGTGTCCCTGTATGTGTGTGTGATGAGAGTGTACCCACACCCTACACTGGTAAGAGAGGCACTATAAAATAAATTAAATACATATGAGCAGCTATGGGGAGATGGGAGGCCCTTTTGGAGGCAGATAGTGATGGAATCACTGAAGTACCCGAATAAAGATTGCTGCATCCTGGCGCTCTCTAAGGCTACCTTTTACAATGCTTTAACAATAATACAATTGAATATATAATGAGAAATGGGTTGTACAATGCACCATTTTGCCATTTTTCCAAAATTTACTTTGGGGGAGATATCCTCCACGCCACCTTCAAATGGTCAGTCTCGCTTACTGCACTAGCTTGTTATGCCCCCTGAGGGGACTGGTCTGACAAAATGTACCAGGGCTGCTCTGGGTTCCCAGTCTGGCCCTGAATCAAGATGGCTACCAAATCTGCAAGTCTCATGACAACCCTTTGCGCACAATAGAATATGTAGTTTTCTGTACATTTGCTCAAGTAGTTCTTTGTACAATTAGTCAAATGTCCAAATGAGTAGCCTAGCTACATGCAGCGCCAACTAGGGAATGTTATAGAGCTATTTCCTTTTTTGCTGTTAAATCAAAGAAACCTGGCAGTTTTAAACCTCTACCGTCGCAGAATCACCAAATCAACAAGACTTTCCTATATCAAACATTTTTTACTAAAGAGGAATAAAATAAAGATGTATTGCAGAAAATCCACATTAATCATAATTTTGGGAGACTATTTTGTATCTAGACAAAATTGAAACATATGTTTTTGTCATGGTACTTGTAAGTAACTTTATGGTCTTCCCCATTTATGTTACTTACAATATTTCATCATTCCTTGCTATTCTAAATTCTGTTCAAAATACGGCACATTGCTAAGGATTAGGTACCCGCTTCTCTAATAACCTCTCCAAAGGTAGTCCTCCTTGGGTAAAAATCCATTTAAAATACAGTAATCGAGGGGTGTTTGTGCAGCTACAGGATCAAATGTCCAACTTGTTATCCTTCTGTTTTTATGTCATTCAGTGGCAGCTCATGGTGTCGCTTTGGCCCATATCAAACAGATCACACCAAATCCTGCAAGCCTTCCTAAGGGAAAGTGTCTTGCAAACAGCTGGCTACCAAGGCTGCTTGAAGGGTGATTTGACCACCGGGAGAGTCAACGAGCCTCACCACTATGGTTGCAGCTCCATGACTCTCGAAAAGATGCACCACTACCAGATGTCCACTGAGCTGCTGATCCACAGACTGCCATTTCAGCGTGGGAGATTACGCAGGACTTTAGGACCAATATGTGGCTTTCAGAGCTCTGTAATCATGGAGCAGCAGGAGGCCAGTGAGGTATACCTAGTAAGGCTTTTTGAAGACACCAGTCTGTGGGCAAACCATACCAAGAGGGATACCATTATGCTCAAGGACATCCAGCTAGCCTCTCATATGGTATTCTTCATTCTTGCCAAATAGTTTTTTGCCCTAGCCTAAGCAATGGGGTTGAGATTGTCTTGTGCTGAGCTGGATGAACTGTTACAGTGTCATAATTTCGTCTCTGCAATTCTTTTAAATCTTTCTGCAGCACTTGGCTTGGTTAATGATCACTTTCTCTTAACCAGATGTATGAGCATTGGCATTACCAGCACTGCTCTCTGGGTTTCCAACTCTCTGGGTAAACATACTTCTCTGATTTTAGTGTCTTCAATGTGCTTCACTACCAGAAGCCTGTAGTACATAGTACCTGTCAGCTTGACTTGTTTTTTAATACGAAGGATACATTGAGTCTACTAAAAATAGAAAGAGATGTTAAGTTTACACTGACCAAGCTTGTCATCTCTCTGTCGAAAAATATAACTTTTCCTAGTAATCATGAAGGAAAGTCTTAATTTTATTAAAGACATGGAGGCAAGTATTATGCTTCTCTAATCTTGATTTATTTAAATAGCAGCAGTCAAGAATGATAAACAAACTACAAGTCCCATGAGTCTTAGCAAACAATAAGCCAATGGGAGAAACATATTAGTTCTAACAGTGACCAATCATAACATTTGAAGGCATATATAAACCTATCTTGACTTTGAACACTCCTCTTTCCTTGAGAGTGAAGACATGCAGAAGGGTGAAACATAGGGACGATGAGAAATACAATGGAAATAGCTAAAATAAACGTAAACATTTCTTGAGAAAAGTCCAAAATGCAGTAAGTAGAAACAAGAAACTGTATGTATGCCTTGGAAAGGATTGGTGATAGTGATGTTGAGGAAGATAAACAGCTGATGTTGGCAATTCACTCAGGAATCCTATGCGGAAGAAGTTCAAGGAGTAGACACTGCAATGGTTTAGGGACCCCAGCATAGGTAGTGTACCCATGGGTGCACTGCTGTGGTGCCCAGGGTCATTTTAAAGGCAGGCCTGACTTGCTGGCTGATTTTAAGTTAAAGTGAAACCCAAATTCAACTTTGGAATTAAAAGTACTTCCAAAGTCCTACGCTACCTTATTTTTACATTTGTCAACCTTAAGGTGTGCCTTATGTGTCCTCAGGGTTGGGTGCAGAGTAACTATAAGCAAGTACTTTATAAAAGATGTTTAAAAGAAAAATAGCTACATTTCTGTTTCCCACTTTGCAGTGAATGGGCTCCATAGGCTAACAAAGGGATGCTTCATTTTAAAATATTGAAGTCTCAAACTGAGCTAAATGTCTCAAGTTTGGTATCAAACTTCTTATTATAATAAATCCAACCACTTGCCTTTGTTGAATTAAATAAATCTAACTCAGGAAAAGAGTTTTAGAACTCTACCTGAAAGTTACCAGTTGCAGCTCTGTAGTTTTCTTCTCTGATTGGCCAGCCTTTGGCAGCCTGGCCAGGTTGCCTTGATAGGGTGTGAAGTGGCCTGGGCTGAACACAAATGAAGTGCCTGGGGGAGGAGAACTGCCTCAGCAGAGGAGGAAACAGGGTGGAGGGAGAGCAGCAAAACTGTACTTCAAAAGAGGGCAGGACATTTGGGCTTGCAAGAGGACCTCTCCTATTTCCTGCAATAACTAGACAGCCAGGTGCCCCTGATTAGATTTAGAGAGGGCTGGAAATGAGCATGGTGAGGGAAACGTAGCCACACTAGTGGGTGGGCTCAGCCAGACCTAACCTCGGAGATTGAATTTTTGTCATCATGGATTTTGGGAGAATATTACTCCCTCGGATTGACTTTTGCTACACTTCCCAGGAAGTGGACACTTATGAGGGTGTTGGTCTGCATGTGACTGGTCAATAGGACCCCCCGACTTTCCACCGCTGGAGCAAGGATAGCATTGGCAGAGCTGCGCCCCCACCTCAGATCTCTATGAGGAACAAGACAAAAAGATGAAGAACTGCCCTGCTAGACCCCTGACCTCCATCTGAACACTGCACTCTGAAGGACTGCACCAGCTACACTCTTGGGATTCACCACAAAAGGACTTTGCCTGTCTTCAACAACTTCAAGAAGCAACTCCCTATTTGCTACAGGTACAAAATAGCTGACCAGAGTTCCCTGCATTAGCCCTGAAGAAACTGACTAGCTGACCAGTGGCTAGTGGTCATTTTTGGATTTGAACCAGGTGCATTCTGGGAGTTGGAGTCCATAGTCTCAAGCAGCAACTCAGAGCTTCTGGAACTTTGGGGTGAGTGGTGGACTCCTAAAGGCCCTTCAAAGACCTTCTTGAAGAAGATCCAGAAGTTTGGGGAAGATTGGAGAACTTTTGGACAAAAGCTACATAAGTGGACCAACTCAATGTTGAGATTCATACCGGTTTACATCAACCGCGACCTTTCCTGACTTGCAGGTTTGTCCCAGTGAAAAGATGCAGAGCCCCAGACTTCCAGGAATCCATTGGGGGCTCGTGGAAAGGCAATCCGATATCATCGACTCGAAATTGGCTTGCTTTGAAGGGTTTTCCAACATCAGAGAGAAAAAGTTCCAAAAAAGTGACAAACTCCAAATGTAAAACAGACCGAGGCTTCCCAAGCAGTTTAGCCAAAGAGGGCTCCAGGGAGGTCAGATCCACTTGAAGTTTGGCCCGGACAAAGATTTTGGTCACGAACAATCATCCTAGTCTGAAGGTAGAATTCTTTACCAAGAGCTCCTGTGAGGCGTATCTGAAGAGGGCTCCAGGGAGGTCAATTCCAACTTGCAACTTTGTCCCGGTGAAGAAACTTATCCTGATCCAATATACTGGGGGTGAAGACCACCACATTATGAGTGTGCGGGTTGGCCTCTGCCAACCCACCACCTCTCCACTCATAACGGCATAGCGGTCAGAGCCGCTGGGCCAGAGATGTACACCTCTGACCTGGCAGTCCACAGAAGACTGCTGACAGTATTAGGAGCTGCCTTTCTACCAGGGTTTCCGCGGCGGTAGCACCGCCATGAAAACCCTGGCGGAAAGGCTACAGGTGATGGGGAATTTCTTCCCTGTCACTGGTAGACGACTCCCCTATCTCCCCAGCAAGCACGAAGCCCCCCACCTCCTCCAGACACAGTGCCCCACGCCTCCTCCATTCCCACATACATACACACAGACATCCACACGCACCATGCATACACTCGTTCACCTAAACTTACATACATGCATTCACTCACACGCATCCATACTCGCATGCACCTCAGCACTCATACACGCATTCAAACACATGGACTCACAGGCAGACCAACATGCATTCACCACAACACTTACATGCATACACGCACTCACTTCTACATTCATGCACGCATACTCACACCCATCCAAACACGCATATTCACAACCAAACAAACACACATTTACCACAACACTCCTACTTGCATACACACAAGCACACACACTTACATTCATACATGCATACTCTCACCCATCCAAACGCGCATATTCACATGCAAACAAACACACATTTACCACAACACTCATACTTGCATTCACACAAGCATACACACTTACATGCATACATGCACTCACTTCTACATTCAGACTCACACACATCCACACATTCACACATTCAGGCACACATGCAGAAAACACACACTCACACATGCACACACAACAACCACCACCCTCCCTCCCCCCTCCCCTGTCGGGCGATGAACTTATCTGGTCCGGGGAAGAGGTAATCCGGCAGGAAGCGGGAACAGGCGCTTCCACCTACGGCAGCGCACATAATACGGCGGCAGTATCCTTCTGGCGGGGCGGGGCTGGTGGTGGAACCGCACCAACGCCTCTGCCCACCAGCACAACTACTGCTAGATTTCCACCCAAAGCGTGGCAAAAATCTAGCAGTACCCGTAATATGGTGGGTGGAAGGCGGTCTTCTGGCACCCGTGGCTTTGGTGGTCTTCTTTGAAGACCACCAAAGTCATTATGACCACCTTCGTTTTGTCTAACTGAAACTGATGGTAACTGAACCTGCCTGTGCCCTGGGCCCTGCTAACTAGGACCAGTGCTCTGATTTCCTGCACTGGAGTGTGCACTGCTGTGTTGCATGCTGTCATTTTGCATAGGCAGCCCTGCCTTGCAGGCTGTCTTTATTCTAAAATGAAAATCTACCTTGTTTTTACATATCTCCCTTAGGTTCCCCTGGGGTGAGGTGCCATGTATGTACAAGCAGGGACATTATAAAAGGTGTTTTATATGCCCTGGTGAGGGAAAACCTGCCCATTTCATGTTACCCCACTGTAGATACTTAGGTCCACATTTATACTTTTTGACGCAAAACTGCGCCAACGCAGTTTTGCGTCAAAAAATGTAATGCCGGCTAACGCCATTTCTTTGTGCGCTTGGGTGTCAAATTTATACTTTGATGCACGGCGGAGCAAACCACTGGTGTGAGTCTTTTTGTTTTATTCAAACCAATGCGTCACATCATAAAGAAAAACTACGTTAACGTGGCGAAAATGACTTTGATCCATCGCAAAATGGATACGTCCCTTTTTTTGACGCAATTGCATCAAAAAGCGGCGCAAACACAGTAAAATGTGCAAAGGACAGACCCCAGGAAGATGACAACAGACCAGGAACCAGTCAGGAGGGCCCACACAAGACCCAGGAGAGGGAGAAGAAGAAAATAAAGTGTTAGTTCACTGCAGAGGAGCAGGAAATACAGGTGAAAGAGGTGACGGAACACCAGCACCAACGTTTTGTCATCTCTAAATTGCCAATTAGTAGGAGAGAGGCAATATGGCAACAAATTGTTGATAACATAAACAGTGTGGCAGAAGTACGGAGAACAGTCATTGAGTGCAAGAAACGCTGGCATGACTGCAAGCACAAGACCAAGGAAAAGATGTCCAGGAACAGGAAGGCAGCACTGCAGACTGGAGGTGGAAGTCCTGCACTACAGGAGGCCCTGGACCACATAGAGGAGATGGTGGCAGCCATCATCCCTGAGGAGATCGTCACAGGGATTCAAGGACAGGACAGCGCAGACTACCAGGAAACAACACAGATGCAGGGTAAGTGGCATGGGGAACTAAAATGCGCAAATGTTAACTGTAAGTGGGGGGCTGGACATACCTACTACACAATGCATGTAAGTCATGATATTCAGGGAGTGGAATGGGTAAAGGGGTACAGCATGGGGGCATGGCCTATTTCGAGGAAACCTGGGCACAGTACTACACTACACCAACAACATTTGCATCGGCATATGCTGCCATGCCAAGGATGTTGGAAAGGTAAAGCCAGTCCAGGAGGGTAGAGTACAACGTAAAACTGGCCTGCTGTCACGCGACAGCTGGTATTCTCCCAACATGAACTAGGGCTCAATTAACAGTCTCAAGTCATATCCGCAAGTGGAATGTAATATTGACAACAGTTGCCACTACCACCTCTGCTGTGTGTGCAGGACAAGTAGTTAATGACAGTTACGTGTCCATGGATCAAACACACCCAAATTAAAGCGTTCAGGATGACAACGTTATCAATCCCCTGTAATCAATACAAATGTGCTAATCCTGTCAAATGTGAATGTCCATAGTTGCTACAAACATCAGTCATTGTCATAAACATTATGAGATACACAGCACTAATGTCATACCCATGCTGCATATGTCAGGGTCCACCCTGTGCCTGGGTCACAATAGCTGCAATGACACCATGCAACATCCCAACTGTTATACTGCTCAGACAACAGCAGTGAGGGGGAGGACATATGTCACCGGCTAGTGAAATACATCTGCACAGTCAGAAGAGGAAATGGAACACTGCTAGGACCATCAGTGCAATCCTATGTGCACACATTCCCCAACATCAACATTACACACTACCAATGCTGACATATGTAGTGTGCCATGCTAATGCTATACATAGTATATGCTAGGTCTCAGCAACATATAGCTAGATGTGAAATATCAGAGACTGGGGCATTTCCAGATTGTTAAGTGTGGGGCAAGTGCCATCAGAACACCCACAGCCAGTGCAAGGCCTCACCATGAGAATGAAAGTAGACGGAGGGTTGAGTAGGACAAGTAGGTGGCAATATACAATTTGGGCAGAACCTACACCTAGATGATGTGACACTGACAAGTCCCCAAACTGCCCACAATACATGTGACATGCAGGTGGGGCATAGGCATGGGAGAATGCTAATATAAAAAACAGGAACAATGAACAGGAACCAAGATCACAATGTGCAACTAATAGGAAGGCAGGCACGTCACATTAGAAATGCCACAACACAGACACATTAATTGTACAATATCTCATTGCAGAGGACGATAGCTCTCCTGGGGATATGCCTGTCCTGGACTTCCCTGATGACATGGATGACAAGCTGACAAACATCAGCCAGCAGACCCTTCAAGATGTCCTTGGAACCCTCCAGACCCCACCTTCAGTCGCAAGGAGGAGCACAGATACAGCAGCCATCACAGAGGACCCACCCACCACCCCAATTGTACGACCTGCCAGCTCCAACCCAGCTGAGGACTCTGACGACACTGGCACCAGCTTTGACAGAACTGTAGTTGGAGTACAGCGGGAGCTGGCCAAGGACGTGCGGGTGGGGATGGAAAATATGGCAGCAAGCCTAGACAGGGGGCGTTTGTGCATGATGTCTACTGCAGAACAGGCAGCAGCCATGCAAGGGCGAACATCAATCTTGCAAGAACTTGACACATACTGTAAAGGAGTACCTAAATATTTATTTAACTGTAAAAAAGGATACTAAAACTAGGGGAAACACCTTAACTAACCTAACCTTTCCTAACTACAAATTACCCACAACTGGCCCTAACTACCCTAACCTAAACTTACTTATCACATTTAACTAAACACTTTAAACAACAACCCTTCCACCCCCTTTATATGACGGGACACATGGAGGACAACATATACTAACCTAAACACATACTATTTTATACTAAACAAATATATATATTTTTTTTAATATATTTTTTTTTTTACACAAAAACCCCAACATCTTCCACCACCCACCCACCCACACACATAAAAAAACATGTAGAAATATCATACCCTCCACCCCCAACCCACTACTACTAACTAAACTAACAGCCTATTCTAACCTAACACTAAGCCCCCTAAACCCACTAATTAAAAGAACCAGGAAAGAGGAGGGAGGGGAGGGAATCATGGGTGAGGGTATTATAGTCACAGGCTCGCCCTCCGCAGGGTCTTTTTTATTGCACGCACCCTCTTATTTACTTGCGAAACCTCCTGCTGCAGCTTGTCCAGTCTGCGCAACATCCGTTGCATGTCACATTGCAGAGCACGAAAATCAGCTGTGTCAATGACTGCAGCAGGGGTGGTCTGAGTGCCAGTTGCTGTTGGTTGTCCGCTTGGTGGTGCCATGCTTAGAGGGGGAGGTGCAGGTGCTGCTGTCAGTGGTCCTGGAGCTGAGGAAGTCGAAGGACCTGCAGTGGTTGCTGACATCCTTGGTGCCACCTGGGTCGTAGTGGTGGTGCTGTTGGTGGCAGCAGTTGTGGACACAGAAGGGCCCCATTGGGCAAATGCCCTCCACACCCCTGAGGCTCTTTCATGCCGATAACACCGTGCCATGTGGCAGAACCCAGACTCTGCATCCAGAATGTGGCGGTAACTCATCGCCCGCCGCTGAAATTTACACATCTGGCTGGCATCCATGTTGCCTGCTGTTAAAAAAGATAATGCCAAACGTTAGGTACATCATTAGGTAAGGAGGCTGTCCAACTAGGATAGACACAAGACAATCCCATCCACATTTATGTTTGTAATTGCAGGCAATTTACAACATCATTTGATACCACCAATACCTCTCCTACAACAAGAAGATAGATGCAACCACACAACTGGGCAGGAGCTGCATGCACACCTATGACATTGTACTCAAGTCCCACATACACGTAGCACAACATGTGGAGCTACATCCTGCTAGGAACTCAAACATACAGTTGAACATGTTCATTAGGGAACAGGGAGGCTCAAGTCAGTGGGTAAGACTTTGGCATCCCTATTCTGTGAGATTCAGGGTCTGAATTGCTGACTAAATCATGAATGGCCCTCTGCTAATTTTTCTCTATAAAAACTTAATTAACAAATGTCACCCTCTTCACATGGCCAGGCCTACAGGGCTGCACTACAATCCCAAAATATGGCTATATGCTACTGATTGTCCAACTCAAATATGGAATAAATAGTGAAACTCCAGTCAAGTTACATATCAGATCATGTGCCAGCACATCATACCTTGCTATGTGTCCAATACACAGGAGTCAATCACACAACAGCTGCAAAAACAACACAGAACAGAAATATCAAAACTTACTGGATATGTCTGGGTCTGCAAATCGAGCTACTTCTCCGATTGTGTAGGGGGCATGTCCACTTGTAAAACATGGAAGGGTGAAATGTGCTCAATGTCTGCGCACTGTACAACACTTGGAACAAAAACTCACTGTGTGTGACATTATATATGGTAGACCAGCACCTCAGGCATGTAGTAGTCACCCCAACAGACATACCACTGCAAACATGTATTGACCCTGTCACTCCAGTGAGTGATGCACACACATATGCACACATGCAGTGGCCCTAACAATCATGTGGTGACAAACATGATTACTCAATTGGGTGCAGATTTATTTATAGAGGGTACTCCATTTCATCATTTGTTGCTATGAGAGACATGCAAAGCCACATCCCTGATCCACTGCAATACCAGTCACTCAGATATTGTGGCTTGTGCATCAAGGGACAATCAGTTACTGTGTGATGCTCATGTGGGTTGAGTTTAGCTCATGCATTAATGTGCTTTCTATGGTCCATTATATGTGGGCCTGTGTTGCCTATAGGTTACATATGCCACATTGCCAGTGTACCCAGAGCCGTATATGCCCCCTATGACACCATGATGGCAGGGATCCTGTGTGTCACTTGATGACAATCTTACGCTAAACATGGATTGGCCATTTATCTAAATCAAAACAACAAAGAGATATATGCTGGCAGTGTATATTGTGGTCATCCATGACAGAATGCATGGGCACAGGTGTAATCATTGCACCTGAAATGTGTCACTCATTTCCCTGTGTATCCATAATGGGTTTTGGAAATCACAGTTAGCCACATTCATCATCTTACATTTGCCAAGTTAGGAGATCAGTGGGTATACAGCAAACTGACACTGTCACATTATTAAAACATGGTTTTGCAAATGTACCTCTGTGTCAATCATGATGATGTAGGTTTCATTTTGTATGTACCTTTGGAATGGCAGCAGTTACAGGAATGCTGGTCTTATGATCTTAGCATACACCCATGTCTGTGATACCCTCCATACTAGGAAGTTAGTTATTTTACAAATGCAGCACTAGATCAGCAGGGGTGTACCAAACGAAACTAGCAAAGTATTAGGGAACTTTATATGTATGATGGAATTGGTCAGAGGTCTCCCTTGCACGACATCATGCACGTAATACATTGTGACCATGCATTCCCCAACGTCAGGTATCCCATGATGACCCCATAACTTATGAGAAGTGCATGGCAATAGAGTAACACAGATGGGAAATGCATTAGCTCTGTTTCAGCTATTGTGCCCAAGACCAATTTAAAACACACAGGTACAATGAACAGAGGGCCAGGGATAGTTGTTATCCCTCATTTTGTATCATTTGCTTCATGTTATTTGCTGCAGCTATGGAAAGTAGCACCAAACATTTAGAAATCAACCCATTTACATTACTTTGTCATTCATTCCCAATTTAATTGCGGCACAACCAAGTCAAACTATCAGCCTAAGATATTACCAGAGGTTAGAAAGAAATTGGTATGCATGGGCCAGAATACAGTTCAGACATGTATTCGAAATAATTGGGGAACACATTAATTCTTTGAATTAGCTGGTGGAAAACATCTCTTTCCTGGTACACAGTCACAGACCATGCATAAAACATATGTTAGAGCCGCATTAGCATCATCTATTGACGTGAAGGCAGCACTAATTTACAAGCTCCAGTTGTGGTTTGTAACTTAGTGCAGCTGTTGCGTCAACAAATGGCGGTAATGGGTAGCAATGATTGTATAACTCAGGGCCACTGTATGTTTAACTTGCATTCCACATGTCCAAAAACATTGCCTGCAGCATATCAACACATCTGCTACTGTCACTACAAATCATTTAAATGTGCACATTACTCTCAATTGTACTCACCAACAGGTCCACCAATCACAATACCCAGGTGTTCCAGCAGGTCTTGCTCTCTGGCAACCAGGTCAGCCCAGCTGTGCTTTAGTTGGTGGTCGTTGCGCGGTGTGTTGTAGACACGACGCAGATGGTACAAGACCTTTGACCACCGGAGCCTCCTCGCCTCTGTGTGATATCCCTGTATCACCCTGCCACCTGCTTTGATCATCAAGGGGAGGAAGTGGCACACCAGTCAAATGAATCCCCCCGCTCCTCCTCACCCATTCTCCCCAGACGTGGCCTACCCAACATGACAGATATAATAGGAAACTTAAAGGGTACAGAGGATAATAAAGGGAACGGAGGGAGGAAAATGAGAAAAAAGTAACCCTAAAACAGCCCAACTATCCCCAAACTAACAATACCCACAACAGACTCCTAAACGTACAAAGATAACATTTGACACCAAAAATAACAATTAAACACTTACAAAAGAACAACTGAGACACTTACAAATAACACAGATGACAAATTGGATGGCACATTGGAGACAAAATCACAACTGGGACACACAAAACTCTGAACACAGCCACACAATCTAGAAAAATCACAGACTGCAAAGTGAAAGTGAAAGTACACCCACTGTACCAATTCTGTAAACAGGATATCCTATTACATCACTTTCTGCCTCAAATGCGGTGTGATTTTATTATGATGCGTCAAAATATTATGACGCTTACAGTCTGTGCGTCAATTTATTTTGACGCACATGCTTAAAAATTACCCTCCATCCATAGTTGAAAACATTTACCAATGGTAACCAACTTCATGGGGTACAGTGTAGGAATTGCCAATCGAGCCAATGGATGTATCATGGCTGTGAGCGTCATTTTTCTATGCACATGTGTTGATTTTTGACGCATATGCATCTTTTTTGACACGTATGCGTCAAAAGTTATGTCTTTTACTGGGTTTGGGTCATGTCTAACATTTGTATAGTACATGACAGCTGTAACTATACAGAGATAGGCTGTTTGCACATGCATTTTGCATTCCAGTGTCTGGGCACATGTGGCAGATCACACTACTGCGGACTATTATCCTCTAGTTGTTGTACTGGAGTAGCACTCTTCACTGATGCAATAGATACCCAAACCTTTGGAATACAAATTGGTATTACCCAGTTTGAGCAGGTTGTGCGTGAATAGAGGATAGCAAGGCTACGCAACTTAATACATTAACTCATAGCCTGTGTCATTGTCTGTGAATTGGCTATTTCAATTTTTTTTGGCAATCTGTGTGTGAACATCACAAGACGTGTTTTCATAGATGTGCTTGTATGCATGTGTTGTAAATGTGGATAACCATCAGATGCTATTCAGTGTGGCAATGAGTCAGGAAATGTGTTTGTCATACACGTGGCAGCAAATGCTGTGTGAACTGCCCTATCTTTTGGGATAAAAGCATCTCCCATGAAAAACTATGCACAGGATAGATAGAGGACGGGTGATAATGGCAATGTTACAGGACTAAGCCATCACATGTACTGGAATGTTGGATACCACTTCCTGGTCACATGTTTGTATACTACCCATGAGTCAGGCATTTGAAAATACTATGTATGTACAGTGTTTGTGATACAGAGGGGGTCCTTCTGACCCTGGCGGTCATGGACCGCCAGGGCCAACGACCACGGAAGCACCGCTTACAGGCTGGCGGTGCTTCCTGGCCAATTCTGACCGCGGCGGTAAAGCTGCGGTCAGAAAAGGGAAACCGGCGGTTTCCCGCCGGTTTTCCCCTGGCCATAGGAATCCTCCATGGCGGCGCTGCAAGCAGCACCGCCATGGGGATTCCGGCCCCCTTCCCGCCATCCTGTTCCTGGCGGTTCTTACCGCCAGGAACAGGATGGCGGGAACGGGTGTCATGGGGCCCCTGGGGGCCCCTGCACTGCCCATGCCACTGGCATGGGCAGTGCAGGGGCCCCCTCACAGGGCCCCATAATGATTTTCAGTGTCTGCCTAGCAGACACTGAAAATCGCGACGGGTGCCACTGCACCCGTCGCACCCCAGCAACTCCGCCGGCTCCATTCGGAGCCGGCTTCATCGTTGCTGAGTCTTTCCCGCTGGGCGGGCGGGCGGCCTTTTGGCGGTCGCCCGCCCGCCCAGCGGGAAAGTCAGAATGACCACCGCGGTCATTTGACCGCAGTGCGGTCTTCTGGCGGGGGAACTTTGGCGGGCGGCCTCCGCCGCCCGCCGAAGTTGGAATGACCCCCAGAGTCCCAAAACTAAACCAAAACTATAATGTCACTCCACAGTTTGAGTCATATAAATGACCTATGTTTCTCTTGTGGCAGTGGAGGACCAGCAGACCAAGCAGCATGTGTTCACATATTTCCAGTGGTTAATTGCACAAAGGTGTCCAGTTCAAGTGTGTGGCCATGTGTACCCCGTGTCATTATTGGGGTCCATATTGTCACAGTTACGTGCAGGTCTAGTCATGAGTCTGTTGAGCCATTCCCTGCATTAACAGTTTATCCTTCAAAGCAGAATTGAATGAAAGACAAAGAGGAATTGAAAAAACACATGGGGATAGTCGAGCTATGGCACTGCAGAAGTTTTATGAGACTGACAACAGGGCAAACTTGGTTATCACAAAGTTGATGAATCAGTCATTTTAAACCAGCAGGTTTCATCACAACATTTGTACACAGGGTGGCCTCTAAAATTCCCACTGCAACCGGGAACATCAGTGCCTCTGTGCTGATTAATCTCACAGCTATTTGCCACACAAGCACCATCAATAGGTTGGGGCCGATGTGAATCTGTGTGTGGACCATCAGGGCACAACATGTTTTGTCCTTTCATGCACATTAGCAAACGTTGTTTGTTGTGCTGGAGGCACCATACCCAATCCATGCATACAGCCATGGTACACTGTCACTGTTTGTCACTCATGCATGCATGAAACCCAGACAAAGGATGGGCCGTGATTAGGCTATTTGAAGACATGTCCCACACCAGGATATGATAAGTAAACTGATAACGCTATACAATCTATTTGAGGATTCATTGTAGACCTACCAGACACAATACCCCAGGAGGAAAGTGAGGGCATGGAAAGTAATTATGAGACAAATGTAGCCACAGGGAACCTTTCCTTTATATGAGAATCAGAAAAAACATTCTGACTAAATTTTAAACCAGTCATATAAATCCTGTTTTGAGAATGTATACTAGGACCATACAATATTGAATCTAGAAACTCTGGCCTTCTGTGTACTCTTAAAATGTTTCAACACAAATTGCGCATATTGCAGATATATATATATATATATATATATAGTTAACACCATAAAAGGATTGTGCACCATGAATAACACAATATGGATTCAGGAAACAAATCACATAACTTGTCAACTCGAATATAACATAATAAATATCTTAGAATAGTAGCATACAATAAACAACATGAATTAAACTCGAGGAGAGAATCGTGTGTCTTGCCAATTCGAGTGTTACCATGTAAAATACCAAGAAATGGTAGCACGCAATGAATATCAAAGTCAAATCATCATTAATCGAATCACGCGTCTTGCCGATTCGTAAAACCCGATGTAAATGTCAAGGAATAACAGCTCACAATAAATAACAAGATCAAAGTACAATGAAACGAATCGCACTTCTTTTGCCGATTCTTAAGCCACCATGTAAAATGTCAAGAAATGGTAGCGCGCAATGAACAACAAAGTTAAATGCCCATGAAACGAGTTGTGCGTCTTGCCAATTCGTAAAACATCATGTAAATGTCAAGAAATAGTAGCGCGCAATGGACAACAATGTTTAAACACCATAAAACGAATTGCGCGTCTTGCCGCATATAAGAAAGGTGTTCAGCTGAACTTGGATAAGGAGTTTCATGGATGTTTTCAGTTTCTATCAGTATAGTATGCATAAAGCACTAATAAGTAATTTATTGGTTAAAATGGTATATTGAGTTCTAAAAATGTAATGTGTTTGTTTATACAGAAATGGGTGTGTATAGAAGCAATGTTGAATCCATGCAGAGTCACACATGTATTGAGCAATGATACAGGTTATTTCACTATGAGTTAGACATGGACATGAGTGAAGTATATTACTTGAAAAGCTAAGAAAAACGATTGGGTGAGAGCAGTTTGAACTGGTTTTTTTACTGTAGAAGGTGAAGGGGCCACACATATACTGTATGTAGGCTGAAGAGGAGGTTGCTGTGTCTGTAGAAGAGAAAAGAGTGTTGTTAATTTTTATTGTATTAAACCTGCACTTGCGATGTTAAGGTATATGTAAAATCTCTAATGTATACCGTTAAGCAGATCGAAAACAATACATATATAAAGGGAGAATTATTTTTAGTTAAGGACATAAATAACCACTTGTATATCGATGTACACATAGAGAATTTAAGTACACAGGCTGCAGTAAGAGATGCATTTAAGATGTAATATACAGAATGCAATATGTAGTTTTCTGTATTGATAATATGGATTTTTATTTATATAAACTGCAGTTTAAATATGGTTTAGAATGCTAATTGTGACCATAGGTACACAGTTTTATTTTTAAATTTACTTGGCATTAGAAAATGTGTTTAAGTAAGTTTATATGTGTTGTGAGAAAAGTCACCCTTTAAGTGAGATGCATGTAGACCATAGGAAGAGAGTGTATTTTTATTAAAAGATGAAAGATGCTGTTCTGAATTTTACTGACTGATATTAAAGGTTGTAGAGGCCTATGCCCAGGTATATTTGCACTTGACTAAAACATATGGTACTTACGTGACTAACAAGGAAAAGATACAGTCAGTCTCGTATCTAGTGAAACAGTGATAAAGTCACTTGTGTATTCACCAACGCAGATACTAACATACCAAGCCATACAGCAAGGGTCGCAGTAATAGATTCAATAACATAATCAGGGACACACTGATGCATACACTGACACACCCAGGCTCACAATGATCTGTACACTGACACACCTATGCACACTGTGATGTATAGACTGACATACCCAGGTGTGTGCTAATGATTAGAGTGACACACCCTGGCATGCACTGTTGATTGCACTGACACAATCGTGTGGACACTGGTGTATTGACTGAGACACCCAGGTGCACTGTAATGCCTACACAATAATACGTAGGTGACCGTGATCCATACAATGACACATCCAGGGACACACTGACATGTACACTGAGACACTTAGGTAAGCAGTAATGCATGTAGTGAGACACAGAGATACACTCTTATCTATACACAGACAGAGCCAGGCACACACTGATGTATACACTGACACATTCAAACACACTCTCCTACATATACTAAGACATCCGGGATGCAATTATACATATACTGACCGATCCAGGCACACATTTGTCAATGCAGTGACATAGCTAGGTGGACACAGATGTATTCAGAGTATCATTCTAATGTACACTGATATCTATACACTGAGACGCACAGGCACAGAGAGATGGTTAGAGTGACACTCACACACCTAGGAGCACACTGATTTATACACTACCACACACAGGCACACATCAATGCATACACTGATACACTCAGGCAAATATAAATATTTACTGATAAACTTAGGTGCTCAGTGATATATATATAGAGGTATACAGCTAGCTGCATACTAATACATACACTGACATATTGAGGGACATATTGAGGTATACACTGAGACAGGTAGCTACACACTAATGGATAGACTGACAAACCCAAGTATACAGGTATGCAAAGGATGACATACCCAGCCTTATGGTGATTTATATACTTATGCACCCAGACCTGAATACTGTCAGACATCTTGAGAAAGATTTATACATCCCGTAAGAGAGTAAGAGAGACAAATATCCATAGAGTGACACACGTTGGAGGACATTAATCCATATATAAAAGCTTAGAAGAAGACAGTGATACAATACTGACGTGAACAAGGTAACATTTATGAATATTGTGACACAGGTAGACATACAGTGCTACATTGACTGACAGATGTAGGAGAAAGTTTTGTGTTCACTGATGCAGCAATACACAATCTAAAATATAGGCCCTCATTACGACCCTGGTGGTCCAAAGACCTACCAGGACCAGGCTGGAGGTCTCACCGCCGACAGTGAAGACCGCCAAATTACAAGTCCGGCAGTTTGGCCAAAGTCAAACTGCTGATACTCTGCCCACCCCGCCTCTTTTCCACAGTCTACCATGCTGAAGGTGAGCACCTCCAGCACGGCGGATGCCATAATACCACTAGTGAGAATATGACGCGGGAGACCGCCAGCATTTTTTCTGGCAGTCACACCACCAGAAAAAGCTGGAGGTTTTGCAACCTGGCGACAGGAATAAGCACTTCTGTCGCCAGGATACACTTGCACAGTCCACATACCTGCCAACATGCACAGACATATTCCCACACACAAATACACCCCCACTCACCCACGCAGTTGTATCATACACCCCCATTCACACTAACATACGTAAACAAACACCACCCTCATGCACGGATTCACTCCCCTCTCCCCAGCGCATACATACATTCACATCCCCCACCCCAACGCATATATACCTTTACATACCCTTCTGAAGTCCTGCAGTGCACACATACATTCATACCCCCTCCCCGTGCACCACATACAAGTACTCATCCATTCTTCCCATTTACTCACACAAACATGCACCCACTTCCCATCCACTCACACAACCACCCACCCCTTCCCCGTCCACTTACATACACATTCACATGCATACGCGCACTCACCCTTTTCATCCCCTCAATCGCAGTTGCGCACTCATCCTCCTCCTCATCCACACTAACTCACTCACCCTCCTCCCCATTCACACACTCACTCACCCCCACCCAATCCACAAACACTCACACCCCCACCCCATCCACAAACACTCACACCCCCTCCCCATCTGCAGACACTCACACCCCCCACCTCCATCCACAAACACTCACATACCCCTCTTACCCCGTCCACAAGCACTCACGCATGCAGACACGCACCTACAAACACCCCCGTATTAACATTCATACATACAGACAGAAAAACACACACATCCCCTCTCCAGATGGATGATCCACTTACCTTGTCCATTGAGGACGTCGTCCAAGATGGGACTAGTCCCAGTGCTTCCACCGCCAGCAGCGCCCTGCCCTCAGGACACCACCACACCATATTACAGGTCGTAATATGGCATGCAGCATCTTTTTGGCGTGGCGGTGCCGACAGGGTGATATCTCTTCACCGCAGAGTGCCATCACGACTGGTGTCGGAATTCCACCAGATTTCGGGCAGAATTCAGAAATCATTCATAATAGGGTGCTCTTAAGACTGCCACCACTGACAGTCTTTCGGCGCCCTCAGCTTCGGCTGTCTTATGAAAAGGCCGCCGAAGTCCTAATGAGTTCCAGAGTCTCACAGATATAGGGAAACAGTGATGTAGTGTATGTTTGCAGATTTAGTATGAAGTAAACTTTGTATTAGAAAATATTGCTGTTTTTTACATGTGTGTAAATGTATTCTTTATTTGGTTTCCAGATACTGATTTCTTCTTAAGTAAGAAGATTGAGAATGCCTAACAAAAGAGATACAAGGAAAAAAATGAAACAACTATACTATCTGCTCAAAAGTGACAGCAAAAAACAAAATAAGGTGGAACATGTTCAGAAGAAGAAAAGAGAACTAGTAAGAGTATTTTTTTAAAAATTATGTTGTAAAATGTAAAATGAAAGGAAGATGTTAATTAAAAGTGGAAATTTGGAATGTAGTGATGAATTACAATGAAGGAATATTGTAAGAATTAGGAAATCTAATAATAAGCCACAGACTTTTAGACAGCAACAATTTAAGGAATTAAGAGTAAAAATGTTTTGAAACACAGTATTTCAAAATTTGTGGAAGAAGATGAACAAGTGTGAGAGGAGAAGTGGTATTATAAAACAAAATCATCATAATGAAAATGTAATTGACAAAGCAATTGCTGTGAAGAGGAAACTTTTTATTTTAATATTAAATAGAAAGAAGACACTGGATAAAACAGTAATGTCCATGAGGCAGAGGAGTTTAAGAAAGAGAATTATTAGCAAAAGTAATTTTTGCAAAATATTTAAAGGTGAATGGATGCATACACCTAGTACAGAACCATTTTTTAAATGAAGAGCGTCACTTCCAGAAGAATGCATTAGTACATGCAGTTGATACAACTGGTCCTTGTTATGAAGTGAATGTGTTAATCCTATAGAAAATGAAGAGATAGTTGCTAGGAATGTAGAAGAAATGATAGCTGAAAAACTATAAGGAAGACATAAACAGGCTGCTGTGTATAAGTGGAAGTTTAGTAGTATTTGTAATATCTATCAGGAGTCAATTAATACATTGAATAAATTCTTAAGAGAATTTTCATGTAAAAGTCTAAAGTAAAAAATTAAAATGCCTCAAGAATTAGATCCTTGCAGAGTTTGAAAATATAGTAACGTACAAAGGGGATCCATTGGCATGTCTGTCAAAATAAATGTGTCAAGGTAATTTTCCTCACTTTAGAAAGCCAGCTGTGCATCATTCAATAATGTAAAATTTGGTAGGGAGACTATATTATGTGAAGAATCCAGCTTTATATTTAGAAGATTTCAATAGCGCTCTCTAATACGATGCTATAGAAGGTTGAGAAAGTTTCTGAAGACATTCAGGCCGATATTTATACTTTTTTTAGTGCCACATTTGCATAATTTGTTGATGCAAAAGCGGTGCAAACTTACAAAATACAATGCACTAAAAAAGTATAAATATAGACCTCAGTTCATTTGCCTTGGTCCTAAAGAAGAGCATTGAGAAAATGACCACGTACTGATAGAAGCTGTAGAGGAAATAGGCACAGAAAATATTATTTAAAAATTTAGAATAGAAATAGACAAATTCAATTCAATGTGTTCTGAGAAACCTGAGTATACTTGTGTATCTTGTCGACATAATCACTACAAAAACCAAAATTGTTTTGTAGATGTAATTTCCAAAACTGAAGAAGAGGATAATGATAAGTGGCAGGAATATGGTACATATCTATTTGTAGAAGAAAGCTTTGATTTAGGTACAAAGCAAATTACGTATTGTTATAATAAGTTACAAGAGAATAAAATGTCAGCTAGAACAATTCATAACAAGTTAGAGTTGGTACCTATTGTTTAGATGGAGCCAAACAACAGGGAAATTTCCACCACCAGAGCTACAAAAAGGTCTAAAGGGAAGAGTAATATACTTACCACTAGATTTAGAAAAAAATGTTGATACTGTGGGTGTGTAAAAAGACATAGATGAACCACTGATTATTATAGTAAATGGAGTTCCCATGAAAAGTAAAACAATCTGGCAAGAATAAGTAAATGATAATAAAGTGAAAAAGCTCAAATTTATTTGAAAGAAAATAACATTTTTTATACTAACATTGATATTACTGGAGATGTAACCTGTGTTGAAGATGAAGTAGTATAATCTAGTGGACAGATTGAAAAAGTGGGCAGCAGAAGTCAGAAGAAATTGATGAACACTATAGTATTCATCCACTAGGTTCCAAAGTTGTTGTAGGGGATTCTAATGATTTGTTTCAAATGAAACAAGCTAGAGGAGCACCTTTAAGTGTCTTGGGAAAATGTTTAAAGGCTTTTTGCTTTCTGAATGTATTTCCTACAGGAGTAGGTGGCCATTATGATGACTGACCTGTACAAATACCAGCAGCTGAGTAAAGGTCAACAAGACTATATTCAGAGGATCCTATGTTTCGACACTGTATCCCTTATATAATCTATCTGTTATTTGAGAGTGATTTGTCTGGAGTCTCACAAGCTGTTAACCATATTCTTAAAACAGGAGTTAATCTTTCTGCAAGAGATTTTGTGGATGAGATACAAGGAAACAATTAACATCTAGAGTACAACTTAATCAATTTGATGGCTTGTCAATATAGCACTAAAGAATACAGGACCCATCGACATGGAGAAGTTAAATGTATGCTACATAATCTAAGTCCACTTATGGCCTCATTACGAGTTTGGCGGAGGGGATTACTCCAACACAAATGTGACGGATATCCACCTGCCATATTATAAGTTCCATAGGACATAATGGAACTTGTAATATAGTGAACTGATATCCATCACATTTGTGATGGAGTAATCCCCTCCAGCAAACTCATAATGAGTCCCTTAGTTGTGCAGAGTATGCATTGGATGATTTATTAACATTCACCAACATTTCTAAGGGTAGCAAACTCTAACATAAAGGATATCCATTTGAAGACACCAGGAGAGTATTGCTCTGCTAATGTTACTAGATATTTAAATCACAAGTTTTCAAGCAATGTTGGCTTTCATATGCAATAAAACAAATCCTCCTCTCAGAGAAGTCACAGATTTTGTTTGAAGAAAAGATACCAATCCCCTCATATATACAATCTGTTATGGATAAAGGGTGCCCCAAAAGTTTGAACTGACCCTGATGAGTGTGTACTGTCTTTTATAAAGCAGTATGTTACATGTGGCATTCCAGATGACAATCACAGCAAACATTTAAGACAACAAGTTCCATGTTTCCAAACACATAGATGTTAAGGAACGTTTTATACTGGATGTCTTTTTGGATTTCCAAGGCCTACCTTCTCTAACAGAAGAGTAAACAGTTTTCTGTCTGCAGCAAGGCACACACTCACCAGAAAATCACCAAACAATACATACAATCTCAGAAGAACAGAGGCTTCCAAATATATTAACAATTACAATCCTGCCATACTGAAATTATGGAATGCAAATATGAACACACAGTTTGTTGCTGACAACTCTATTTCTGTTCCTCGGTATGTCACTTCATACATCACTAAGTCAGGAAAAACAGAAATGAAGGAAACATGGGAGGACATTTCTGAACAAAAGTGTCTATCAAAGAAATTGTACAGTTTCACGTTGAAAATGCTGTCACACAGACAGATAAGTTCATATGAGTGTAGTGATAGGTTGAGTTCAGCTTGCTTGTTCTCAAATTCTAGAGGAATTGTTTGGGTTAGTCAAGGTCTTGCAAAAATACAAAACAGAGTTTTTAAATATTTTCCAGAAATTCAGTACTTAACAGAATTTGATCTAGAGAGTACAGATATGATAAAAACAAATATATAGACACATACTATCCAAAAAGAAGTGTACATCTTGAAAATATGTGTCTTAATAGTTATAGATGCAATGTTTCAGAAAACATTGATGAAGGTAAATATTGTGTAGCTGGTTGTGATGGTTGTTTAGTTTGGCATGGGAAGGGTAACTTAATTAACCATAGAAAACATACTTGTCAAACTGATGAAAAAAGATAATTTTTCTACTTGGCACTTCTTCAGTAATTTAAACCTTTTAGATATGAAACAGAGTTAATTATATAATTGGACTGCTATTAAGACTGTTTCAGTGCTGTGAAAGACACTATTCGGTGTACAATATTTCCAAGCTATGTGACAATGTTAGATGAAGAAATTGAACAAGAAGAAACATTTTCTTCTAAGATTGCAGAGGAAAGTTCACAAAGCAACCAATGTTCTGCACCTCTTGGTCAAGATTCTCTTTGACAGCCAGTGATAGAAAATTAAGCTGCCACAGCAATGAATGAGGTGGAGACAGCAATGCAACACGTAAGAGAAGAAAATGTTGCATTTGAAGATTTAGTAGTCCAACTCAATATTGAGCAGAAAGAAAGAAAAATGGAAGTCAAAGAATAAATAGACCACGGTTTACTGCATGAAAGCAATCAATGTAAGTGTTCAAGTTTTAAACTAATTCTTTTTATATGTCAGTGGACAAGCAGGTACCAGAAAAGGCTTTCTAATAAAAGTTCTAACAACATATCTACAGAAGACTACAGACTCCAATTTATCATGGGTAGTAAGAACTCCTACTGGATTAGCGGCACACAATATCAAAGGAATTACCTTGCATCATCCACTAATGCTCCCTGTAGAACACAAAAATAAATTTGAATATTAAGGCCCTCATTACAACATTGGCGGTAAAAGCCGCTTACCGCCGTGCAGAAAACCGCCAACACACCGCCGCAGTCGCGGAATTCCGCCACAGCTATTATGACCCACATTTCGGAATCCGCCAAAATTCAGACACCCACACAAGTCCGAAACACCAAAGGTCAGTGATAAACTGGCGATAACAAAACCGACACCGTCACGGCAACAGAAATACTCCCACACTATCACAACACACGAATCCACGCCCCGGTCTTTCAACTGCGGTATTCCATTGGCGGTACACACCGCCGCGCTCAAAATACACACACTCTTCCAAAACACAGCCACATTGGACAATTCGAAATACACACACCTGATACACATACACACACCAATCCCACATACCCATTACAATATAAAACACACACCCACATCACCCACAAACCCCTACGACAAAAAGATCCAAAAAAAGGCAAGAGAGAGACAGCACCAGCAAGAACAACAGCATCCACAGGCACACAACAACATCACCCACAGAACTTCCACGCACCTCACACAACACCCCACTACATATCAGCTCACTTATCACCACACACTCCACCCCACACATCACCTACACCACCTCATGGCACAGCAAAGACACCCCATGTTCTCGGAGGAGGAGCTCAGGGTCATGGTGGAGGAAATCGTCTGGGTAGAGCCACGACTATTCGGATCACAGGCGCAGCACACCTCAATAGCAATGAAGATGGAGCTATGGCGAAGAATAGTGGACAGGGTCAACGCAGTGGGACAGCACCCAAGAAATCGGGAGGACATCAGGAAGAGGTGGAACGACCTACGGGGGAAGGTGCGTTCCGTGGTCTCAAGACACCACCTGGCAGTTCAGCGGACTGGCGGTGGACCCCCACCTCCTCACCCACAACTAACAACATGGGAGGAGCAGGTCTTGGCGATTCTGCATCCTGAGGGCCTCGCAGGAGTAGCTGGAGGAATGGACTGGTAAGACAAATCTTAATTATTACATCCCCCACCCTACATGCATGCCAGCACATACCCCCACCCTCACCCCCAGCACCCCAACTCCTCACATATGTCCCAACATCACAAACCACCCATCCCAACACCAAGCCCTGCATGCAACAACAAAGCATGGACACACATCACTAAAGCATGCCCACTGCACATACCCATACAACCCCCTAAACCATCATCACACAAGGTCCTACACAGGAATGCAAGCACTGGGGTACACAGTCACCCACACATTGCACACCATGACACACACAGATGTAATAACCATCCTTTTGTACCCCTGCAGGACCCCTACCCAATATCACCGGACAGGAGGGTCCACACATGTCCACACCAGCAACAGAAGAGGCCCACAGTGATGACAGCAGCTCTGTCCAACTGGATCTAGATGATCAGCCCGGCCCATCGGGGACCTCGGGACAGTCGGTTCCCCTCAACCAGTCACAGGCCACCATAGACCTTCCCCCCCTCTGGAAACACCAGCACAGCACCCACCCTGCGGGCCCATACCTCAGTCCCAGGACACGTCAATCAGCTGTGTGTCCACCACTACAGGGAAACCAGGATAACCCACCACCCCAACAACAACAGGGACCCGGGGGCAGTGGCAGTGGGCACACGGTCCAGGGGACGGAGGCCCAGGAACACAGGTGAACTGGTAGGGCTGCTGTGCGATGGGGGGCGGACAGGCCAAGGGAACCCACTCTTCACGAGGCCCTCTCCTCCATCATGGGATCCTACCACCACTCCCAGGAGACGATGGCAACGGTACTGGCCAAGTTTCAGGAGACCAAGCGCCTGCAGGAGGAACAGTATATGGGCTTCAGGGAGGAACTCAGAACCATAAACTCCACCCTGGGCACCATTGTAGGGGTGCTGAAGGAACTTGTGAACACCAGGAGGGACACTATGGCACTACAAGGGGCCCCTGACACTAGCATGGACGATGAACTGCCCACCACCTCCGCTGGCGCTAGTGGACAGGACGCCCCGCCACAGGACCACCACACCAGCACCCCACCCCCTGCAGAGGGAGAACCACCCCGCAAATGGCCCCTGAGATCCAGGACAAAGACAGAGCATGATGCCAAGACCCCCGCCAAGAAATGAGACCACCCTGATTGTCATCCTACAGTCCCACTTTGTCACCCTGTCCATACTTAAACTGCCCCAGCTCCACTTCCAATGCCCATATGGGCAATGTACCTGTGAGACTAATAGACTGGACTCTGCCATGGACATTCCTCTGCCATCACCCCTCACCATTTCACTACCCCCTCCAATATTGAGCACTTAAATAAACACCCTTGAAGCACGAAACAATCTGGAGTCTGTCTGTGATTTTGAAATAGTGTATTAGCAATTACAGTGACAAAATGCTCTTTCAATTGCAATGTCAACATACCTATGTCACACAGCTCTAGTCCATGAGGAATCCAAGCAGATGTCACACAGTGGGACCCACATCTGTGAAATCGTAAGGGAAAGTGACAACTCAGTGACCATACACTGGGTGAAAAGGACAGACAGTAGAGAGGTAGTAGTGTTAAAGTACATTGAGTAGGCAGGTCTGTACTCTTACCTGTGTCTCACTGGAAATATTGCTGGATCACTGAGTCCCTGTTGTTCATGTCTTCTTCCTCAGCTTCCTCGTCTTCACTGTCCACAGGCTCCACAGCTGCCACAACACCGCCATCTGGACCATCATCCTGCAGAAAAGGCACCTGTCGTCGCAAAGCCAAGTTGTGAAGCATACAGCAGGCCACGATGATCTGGCACACCTTCTTTGGTGAGTAGAATAGGGATCCACCTGTCATATTGAGGCACCTGAACCTGGCCTGCAGGAGGCCGAAGGTCTGCTTGATCACCCTCCTAGTTCGCCTATGGGCCTCATTGTAGCGTTCCTCTGCCCTTGTCCTGGGATTCCTCACTGGGGTCAGTAGCCATGACAGGTTGGGGTAACCAGAGTCACCTGCAAATGGTGAGGGACAACTGTTAGACACGCACTAACCTGTAGGGATATCCCTAGACCCAGACAACCATTCCCACTGACTTGCTTCCAGGTGCTCACCTAATAGCCACACACAGTGCCTCTGGAGTTGACCCATTACATAAGGGATGCTGCTATTCCGCAGGATGTAGACGTCATGCACTGAGCCAGGGAACATAGCATTCACATGGGAGATGTACTGGTCTGCCAAACATACCATCTGTACATTAATCGAATGATAACTCTTCCAGTTTCTGTACACCTGTTCACTCCTGTGGGGGGGGGGACCAAAGCCACATGGGTCCCATCAATGGCACCTATGATGTTGGGGATGTGTCCCAGGGCATAGAAATCACCTTTCACTGTAGGCAAATCCTCCACCAGAGGAAAAACGATGTAGCTCCGCATGTGTTTCAGAAGGGCAGACAACACTCTGGACAATACGTTGAAAAACATAGGCTGGGACATCCCTGATGCTATGGCCACTGTTGTTTGAAAAGACCCACTTGCAAGGAAATGGAGCACTGACAGCACCTGCACTTGAGGGGGGATTCCTGTGGGATGGCGGATTGCTGACATCAGGTCTGGCTCCAACTGGGAAATGAAGCCATGTGGGCCCCTGAAATGGCGGCTGCCTGACCTGTAAAGTGGGACAATGGGATGTGAGGTAACTGTGCTGGTGTTGTACACCGTCAAGGTAGGCGGTCGAAGACGGTGGCGCAATGCTACATTGGTTAACATTGGACCCTATGGGTCCCAGGAGACAATGACGATGTACGCCGGCGGTGACGGTACGCACCACCTCGGATGTGACCGCCATTTTCTATCTGTTCAATCACTCGATACCTGATCTTCGACAGGAGAGGACCTACACTGCAAGTGCTGCTGGGACCTCGGTCTGGAAGAGACAATGGCTCGAGTGTCTGGGGAAATGGCCCCTGCCTTCACATCAGAGGAGTTGGAGAAGCTCGTGGATGGGGTCCTCCCCCAGTACACGCTACTCTAAGGTCCTCCAGACAAACAGGTAACTACACAGGGAGCATGTTGTATGGGCTATGGCTGTGTGGAGAGGGCTGGATGTAAGAAGGAAGGGGGGAGAGTGCTGCATGCATGAAAGAAGGTGAATGCATGTTCCACATGGCAAAGGTAGGGATGGGGGCCAATCAGTTTGACGGTGCAGTTGGTAATAACTTCTCTTTTCCCCTGTACATTTCATGTAGGTCAGCGCCCACCAGAAAAAAGATATTTGACATGCCATAGCCAAGGATGTCCGGACCCTGGGGGTCTACCACAGACGGAGCACCCACTGCCGGAAAAGATGGGAGGACATTCGCCGCTGGAGCAAGAAGACGGCGGAGGCTCAGCTGGGGATGGCCTCCCAACGTGGGAGGGGTGCCCGTCGCACCATGACCCCCCTGATGTTCAGGATTCTGGCGGTGGCCTACCCGGAGTTGGATGGGCGCTTGAGGGCATCACAGCAGCCACAAGGGGGTGAGTACACTCTCATTCTGCTGACTTTGCACTCAGTGGAGGTGTCTGGGTGGGGGAGGTGGGCTGTGGGTTTCCCTAGGCCAGGGCGAGTTCCGTAGGCAAGGCCCCTCCGTAAGGCAGGCCATGTGGCACCCCAAAAGGTTTGGGCTTTTGTCCTGTATCCAAACCTGACTTTTCTGAGATTAAGATAGACCTCTTCAAATACGTTCGCCGTATTAAACTAGAAAAATTCTTTCTCAACAAAACTACTCAGGACACAATACACCAGCAACCCCCAAGCATCTGCAACAGATCCATAAATGACATACGAGACATACAAACCATCATGTCCCTAGACCCTATCACACCTTCGGGTGTGAGTATGGAGGATTTACTCTGCCACCTTGACATTCGACCAAATTTAGATCTTGTTAGTGGCTTTAAACCTAAATCTACTTTTGTACCAACGCTGCCTCCTGACAACAACATAGATGTCTTCTATAAGGCTGTTAGCATGGACCTATTTGAATTAGAGGACAAATTTAGACTTCATAACCATAGATCCAAATATAATCTTAGGCACACTGAATTCTTGGCATTACAACGCCTGTCATCATGTGATGAAATTGTCATTAAAGAGGCGGATAAAGGGGGCAATATAGTGGTCATGGACAGAATGGACTACTTGTCCGAAATTGATAGACAACTTAGTGACACAAAAGCCTACAAACACTTACCTGTAAATCCCCTCAATAAAACTGTAAAGCTAATTCAAGATAAACTGACACATTGGAAAAACCTATGTCTCATTACAGAACAGGAATACAGATTTATGTTCAACAACACAGCGCGGGCCCCGTGCATCTATATCTTGCCAAAAGTCCACAAACCTGGACCCTTCCCTGTGGGTCGGCCCATCATCTCTGGCATAGGTTCCCCCACAGAGCAGATCTCGGAATACATTGATTCTTTCTCACAACCAATAGTACACAACTTACCTTCTTACATTCAGGATTCCAGGGACCTACTCTGTCAGCTAGAGGATCTACTTTGGACAGATGAGTGTGTTTTTGTGACACTGGACGTCAGCTCTCTCTACACATCTATCCCCCTAGAAAAAGGTTTACACATGCTTTCTTTGGCTCTTGCTGAGCGAGATGCAACTCTGTTTGAACACACCCAAATGCTTTTGGACCTCACCCGGCTGGTACTCGAAAACAACGTCTTTTTACACAATGGACAGTGGTACCAGCAATGTCAGGGGGTTGCCATGGGTGCTAAATTCTCGCCCTCTTTTGCGAACTTGTATATGGGACAATTCGAAAAACAACATCTCTGGACTCACTGTCCCGATTACATTACCTCACATATTCTCTTCTGAGGAAGATATATTGACGACATTTTGGCCATTTGACAGGAGATAATGAAAATCTTACACTACTCACTGACCACCTTAACACCAATGATTTCAATCTACACGTTACCCATAAGAGCGACAAACTTCAGATTGAATTTCTGGACCTGCCACTTTATGTTACCGGGAACAAAATAGCATCCCGACTATACAGGAAACCCACAGCTTGTAATTCAATTCTTCATGCACACAGTGCCCACCCTAAATCACAAATACAAGCCATACCCTATGGGGAAATGGTACGTTTACGACGTAACTGCAGTGATGACACTATCTTTACACAGGAACTAGAGGACCTCAAACAGCGTTTCATTGCCTGGGGCTACTCTAAAGATTTGATATTTAAGGCTAGCAAACGGATTACTATCAGACAGCGGCAACAACTGCTTATCAGAGGCCAAAATAAGAAGACTAACTTGGCTAAGAGGAAGGTTATCCCTTTTATCACCAGATTCAGCCCTGCCAGTTTGTCAATCTATCGGATCTTGAAAAAACACTGGCATCTCCTACTTTTGGATGACAAGTTAAACACTGTAATCCACAAGACCCCATCTATTGTACACAGTCGGGGCAAGACTCTGAGAAATCTCTTATGTCCTAGCTTTCTGGCTGCACCTACTAAAACAGCCCAACTCACTTGGCTCCCCAATGCACCAGCTGGTTTTTATAAATGTGGTTGCTGCATCTCGTGTACAATGGCTCTTAACAAAACTACGAATTTCTCCTACAATACTGGGGTCACTTACTATATTAGAGAGTTCATCAACTGCAACACTAAATACACAGCGTACTGCATAATCTGTGTCTGTGGCTTAATATACGTGGGCAGTACAATCCGCCCTTTGAAGGAACGTATACAGGAGCATATTAGGGCCATCAGAAATCAGAGTCAGCTGTATCCTCTTGCCACGCATTTCAATCAAAGGCATGGGGAGGGTGACATCCATAACATCAGATTTCTTGGTATCGCACATGTCACTACTGCACCTAGGTTTGGAAATAGGACACTGGACTTACGAAAATGCGAAGCAAGATGGATACTGAAACTTAGGGCGGTAGAGATGGGCATCAATGTGGATAGGGAATTATGTGTTTTTCTCAACTGAAACTGCAACTACCACTTAAGTTTGTTTCCATTTGTTATTATTATTTCTCCCCCCCCCCCCTTTTTTTGTTTGGACAAAATGTACTTATCTCAACTTGACCTTGTACTTGTAAAAACAACTATTTGTTGGTACACTGTTTTATGATACCACATGCTACCCCAATGATGAATTTTCTGTGTAATGCTAAACATTGCAATTAATGTGTACTAAACATTACTCTGTACATGTGTTAGTGTATATACTCAAATTTCTTTACATGTTTCCCGATTTACTCGCTTGGCTGTTTTCCTTTACTCTCCAGGCTTTCCTCGTTTTTACTAAAAAAGTTGGTTAAATCTAGGACCAGTGGCCATTTAAGTGTGTTTCCATTTGGTATTATTGTTTCTCCCCCTCCCCCCTTCTGTTTGGCCATTATTTTCCTTATCTCAACTTGACCTCTTACTTGTAAAACAATTACTGTTGGTACACTGTGTTATGATACCATATGTTACCCCAACGATGAATCTTTTGTTTAATGCTAAACACTGCAATTAATACGTACTAGACATTACTCTGTACATGTGTTATTGTATATACCTATTTTTCTTTACATGTTTCCCAATCTACTCGCTTGGCTGTTTCCCTTTACTCTCCAGCCTTTTCTCGTTTTTACTAAGAATTTGGTGAAATCTAGGACCAGTGGCCTGGTTGGGCCCCAGTCCTCTTTATTCTATCTCACAATTTTCTACGTACATTGACTTAATTTGCATATCTCAAGTACTCAAAACGCGCTACATCGGATTTTTTCCTGTTATTTTTCGCATCCACAAACAACATGGCTTCCATTTCTCACTGATGTTTCTCATACTCCTTTGTCTGTTCCAACATCTTAGTCCTCTTTCCATCGCGCTGCTGCTTTCAAGTCACGTGTGTTACCACACGTGACTTAAACTCTCTTCCAACGCTCGATCTCGTTACAGAGATCTAAACGCTGATACACGGGCGGATGGCAACTAAACTTTACTGATGGTGAGTTAGAACCCCGTATCTTTTAAACCTCAACAACACGGTTGTGGGCACTTTGTTTTCTCTGTACGCTCGATTGAGACACAGAGACGAATGACGCCGGCACACGGGTGGACGGCGGCGTTTGTACTAACGGGGACTCGGAACACCGATTTTTGTCATTTTCGACAGCATTTCTGTGGGCATTTTTTGCGTCTTTGTGTCTTAGCTACTGTGCCGACACTGTGACTCTGTTCTCTTTTTCTCTCTTAAGGGAGAGGAAATATAAATTGTAAATACCCTCTCATATGTTCTCTACACTTGGAATGCATTAACGCCCGCTTAACATCTTTTTGGGTCGATACTGCGCCCCCTTTTTTACACTGTAAAAATCATTTTTTAGACTACGATCGCTCACACTGGGTCATAGTCGTCATTCTATACGCACCCCAGATATTACTTAGGACTCTTAAGACCTTATGTTGCCCATATTTCCCATTACTCCCGTTTTTGATACTAAGCATAATGTTAAAACCACGCGCCCAATGTTCTATTAACGTATTAACTTTCACGTTCTGCTTCATCTAGCATACTTGGATCTTCATCCTTACTCGCATGTTTGTATATTTTTTATTTACCTATAGGAACTTACATTTGGACCTACCAGGGTCCCTCTACTTAGATGAACAACCTTGCACGGGTCTTTTTTGGAATTTCCACTATATGCTGATGACGATTACCTAGAGGTATTTTCCCAATAAACACTTTGGTTTATTTCGTTCTCTTGTATTACGTACAGGAGAACAACTAGGCTTAGAATAACACTACTCACCAAGCATATTTTATTTTATCATTATTTTCCCCTTTTTGTTTCCCCTTTTCTTCTTCCCCTCTGTGTAGATTACCAAGTTAATATTTGGACTTTCATAGGTCCTGAGATGCATTGGACCTTTTTTCATATAACCTTTGTCGTTATTCTTCGGCTAGGTTTTTTCTCTTTCGTTTTTTCTCTCTCTTCTTTTTTTTCTCTTTCTTTTTCTTCTTCTTTTTCTTTTCTTTTTCTTTTTCTTTTCCTTCTTCTTTCTTTTGGAACCTGCTAGGCTTAGGCACCTATGGTACACTTCTTCTAGCCATGCTTTGGTCTACTCTTAGCCATGTCCTTCACGGTCCAACAGTTCTCACTCTTTCCTAATTTCTCTGACCTTGTCACATTTCACGTATAGTTCTGTATACACAACTTCACTACCTTGTCACAATATAATCATGTTCTGTACTGATTTGCTACACTGACATCAGGCATATATGTACATGTTTATTCACAGCCTTGAAAAAGTCACTGGTGTGACGAAACACGTGTTGGCTGTCTTGGAAAGATGCTTTCTGTCTTACTGAACGTTACTTCGCTTTGAATAAATGAACTTCTTCCTGAAGACAAGACTTGAATACCGATATGTGTGATTGCTTCATTCAACCTAATACATTACGACAAAAATGTCTCAATCTCGTTCATATTTGACCATTGTATATTGTGTGCTGTGATCTCTTTTGTATGCTATTATCTGTGTATTAACCCTACACATTATTGTTGCCCAAGGGTAGTAGGGCATCTGATCACCTGCACCACGTCCTGTTTTCCAGACTTACAGTTCTTATGTACATTCGCCTTGAGTGCGGCCAACTCTCACCCTTACTACCCATCATATTTATTACATGTGGCACCCCACCCCACCTCTGTAGAGTGCCAAGCTCACCTAGTCATGCCCCTGTGTCATCTATGTGTGCAGATGTTGTCCATAGCCTTGTAGGCCATTTCCCAGGAATTGAACAGTGGACCCCAAGAGCACGGCGTAGTGCAGGGGGCTTCTGTCGGTAGCGGTAATGCATGCACTCAACATGTCTTTCTTCTGTCCCCCCTCCCCCTTTTTGTGGTCTCCCTGTTCTTGTGTGCATTAGCATCATCAGGCGTAGGAGCAGGAGCATGAGGGAGCTGCATCCCACATGGCCCTGGAGGGCGAGACTACGGACTCAGAGTTCACCAGTGGGAGGGAGTGTGAGGGGAGCTTCACGGCGGGAGAGGAGCTGACACCAGCGACACGGACTCATCCTCTGATGGGAGCTCCCTTGTGGTGGTGGCAACATCTGTGCCCCCCGCATCTACAGGTACAGCCGCCACCCCACCTACCAGCACCGCCCTCCCAGCAGCCCCTCAGCCTTTGCCCCGTGCCCGCTCACCCAGGAGGGTGGGCATCACCTTCGCCCCAGGCGCCTCAGGCCCTGCCCCAGTCACCCCTGCTGCCATCAGTGAGGAGTCCATTGTCCTCCTAACGTCCCTCACTGTTGGGCAGTCTACCATTTTGAATGCCATCCAGGGTGTAGAGAGGCAGTTGCAACAAACAAATGCATTCCTGGAGTGCATTCATTCTGGTCAGGCGGCCCTTCCGCGAGCTTTTCAGACTCTGGCCTCAGCACTGATGGCAGCCATTGTCCCCGTCTCTAGCCTCCCCCCTCCAACCTCCTCCACCCAGACCCAATCCCCTGTATCTCAGCCTATCCCAAGCACACCTACAGACCAGCATGCACACACGTCAACACACAAAGGAAGCTCTGGCAAACATAAGTACCACATATCCCACAGGCACTCACGCAAGCATCACACACATGTAGACACACCAATATCCACTGCCTCCACTGTGTACCCCTCCTCCTCGTCACCCTCCTCCCTCCCAGTCTCGTCTACACCTGCATGCACTACCTCTACAGCCACTACGTCCCTGTCCAGCACACACACCACCACACCCAGCTCACGTGCAGTCACCACCCCCTCTACCATTCACACGTCCCCTGTGTCCTCTCCCAGTGTGTCTGTGACGCCCCCTCCCAAGATACACAAACGCAGGCACACACCCACCCAACAGCCATCCGCCTCACGACAGCCTCCAGCGCATGCACCTTCACCCAAAGTCACCAAACGTACACCTCCTACAACCAACACCTTTTCCTCCACTCCCAAACCCCTCCAGCTACCTGTCCCAGTGTGTTCAAAAAACTTTTCCTGTCCACCCTTGACCTCTTTCCCACACCTCCCCCACCCCGTCCGCCTCCTAGGTCCCGAACTAGCACCTCAGCCACAACATCTCCGGGACCAGTGGTGCCTTTAGTCACCGGAATCTGGAGTGCACCGGCCACCAGGGCAGCCAGTGTGGCATGGAGTCACAGCACAGGCAGCCCCCCACCTGTGAAGCATCAGAAGTTGGCCAGTGCCCGTCAGGAGAGGGTGAAGACTCCAGCCACCAAAGCCGCTCCCAAGGGTCCCGATGGGAGTGTGGAGTCAGCTGTGACACCTTCCAAGGTGGGGAAGGGCCAGAAGAAATCTCCAAAATCTGGGAGGAGCAGCACGGCGGAGAAGACCGCCATCATCGCGATGCCCAGGAGCCCACCTCCAGCACAAGCCCAGCTGCCCAGGACAGGACCACTGGCACTAGCCCACCTGCCCAGGAGGCCAGCACCAGCCCACCTGCCCAGAAGGCAACCGCCAGCACCAGCCCACCTGCCCAGGAGGCCACCGCCAGCACCAGCCCACCTGCCCACCTGCCCAGGAGGCCACCGCCAGCACTAGCCCCGCTGGGCCATGAAGGACCGCTAGCAAAAGCCCAGCTGGGCCATGAAGGACCACCAGCACATGCCCCGCTGGGCCATGAAGGACCGCCAGCAAAAGCCCCGCTGGGTCATGAAGGACCGCCAGCACAAGCCCCTCTGGGCCATGAAGGACCACCAACAGCTGAGACCCTGCAATGGAGACCGCCATATCAAGCACTGCTAAACAGGGCACCGCCATGTCAAGCACCGCTGAACAGGGCACCGCCGTGTCAAGCAGCGCTGAACAGGGCACCGCCAACTCAAGCAGCGCTGAACAGGGCACCGCCGTGTCAAGCACCGCTGTACAGGGCACCGGCGTGTCAAGCACCGCTGAACAGGGCACCGCCATCTCAAGCACCGCTGAACAGGGCACCGCCATCTCAAGCACCGTTGGCCCGTGAGCAGCAAGGGCACTGACGCAACTGAGTCCGTCACTGGGTGAATGATGCACTCTGGGCACCATGCCCCCTCCAGAACCATTGGAGACTGTCATCCACAACCTCTGTCCTTAGCAGGATGAAGCACTCTGGGTGCCATGCACCCTCCAGAACCAGTGGAGACTCTCATCCACTACCTCTGTCCTTAGCAGGATGAAGCACTCTGGGCACCATGCCCCATCCAGAACCAGTGGAGACTGTCATCCACTACCTCTGTCCTTAGCAGGATGAAGTACTCTGGGCACCATGCCCCCTCCAGAACCAGTGGAGACTGTTATCCACTTGTGAGACTGTGGCTTTGCACTCCCGAGGATATGGCAGTGGGCAACCAACCCACTGTAGAGACTTGAGAGACTGTGGCTCTGCACTCCCCAGGATTGAACAGTGGGCAACCCATCCACTGTAGAGACTTGTGAGACTGTGGCTTTGCACGCCCCAGGATATGGCAGTGGGCAACCCTCCCACTGTAGAGACTTGAGAGACTGTGGCTTTGCACTCCCCAGGGTATGGCAGTGGGCAACCCACCCAATGTAGAGACTTGAGAGACTGTGGTTTTGCACTCCCCAGGATATAGCAGTGGGCAAACCACCCACTGTAGAGACTTGTGAGACTGTGGCTTTGCACTCCCCAGGTTATAGCAGTTGGCAAACCACCCACTGTAGAGACTTGAGAGACTGTGGCTTTGAATTCCCCAGGATGGACCAATGGGCATGTGGCCCCCTCGTGGATATGTCGTCGTTCACTCAAGCGGCTGAGGTGCCCCCCCTTTCCCTTCCCCTGAGGTGCCTGTTTAGTTGCTCGCTGATGCCCCTGCCGGGTTCTCTCCATCATGGTCGGGGATCTTGTGTGGGCCTCGCCCATACCATGTGGTCCCAGTGTTCCACGGACTTTCTTTGAGCACTACCTGGACTACTATGCTTGGTATATGTTATGTACATGGTGTATATATATATATGTCTGCCTACTTGCTTTTAATATATTACAATGGTTACACTCATTTTCTATTGTCTTTGCATTCTTCCGGGGGGTTTGAGGGGTGTAACTGTGATGTATTGATATGCATTAGTGTGTGTGTTGTAGTGGGTGAGGGTGGGGGTGTTGCGTGTGTGTGTCCCTGTTTTTTGCCTCCCCCTCCCCTGTGTCGTAGGTGCAGTACTCACCGTGGTCTTCGCCGCCGGCGTTCGTGCTCCTGGTAGAGGAGCAGGAAGACTATTGCAGGTAGAATTTGGAGTTCCGGGTCCATGGCGTCCTCATTCCTCGTGGGGTGTGTAGAGGTGAGCGTTTTTCCTTCGGGATTCCTGTTTCCGCCGTGTTTTTATCCGCGGTGAATCCGCCCCGGAAAAGGTGGCGGATTGGCCTGTCATAATAGTGTGGGCGTTACATTGTCTCCCGCCTGTCTGTTGGCGGTGACCGCTGCGCTGTTTGTTTGTACCGCCGTGGCGGTCGGAGTGTTAAAGTGGCTGTCTTTATTGGCGGTTTCCGCCACGGTCGTAATTGCACATTTTTTACCGCCGGCCTGTTGGCGGTCTTACCGCCGATTTAACACCGACCGCCAGGGTTGTAATGAGGGCCTCAATGTTATCTTGTGAAGCTTGCCACAAAGTTTCCAGAGTTCTAAAGAAACTAAGGGGGAGATTTATGGAGAGTGGTGCTGTACCGAGTGCAGTGCCATGTTACCTGCACCCATTAGCAACCCCCTACCGCCACCATGCATGTGCCATATTTAAAATATGGTGCACCATGCAACAGCGTAGGGGGCAATAGTACGCTATTGATGTACTCTGCAGGACAAAATATTGGTGCTACTTCTTGTGAGTACATAGCGGCCCTTTATAAATAATGGAAGCCCCCTTTTAACGCTTGCCCTGAGCAGGTATTAAAAGTGCGGTAAAAAATGATGGATGTAAATCTGTTAGATTTCCTTGTGCCATTTTTTCAGCCTGCTAATGGTGGAACGCCCCCTTTGCATACATTATGCCGACTGCAGGTATAATGTAGCACAAAGGGTTACAAAGTGGCACAATGAATGCATTGTAATATAAATATGGCACGAGGATTGTGGCCTCGTTGGGCCACATTAGCATCAAAAACAATGAGACTAATGTGGTGCAAGGCTTATAAATATGCCCCTAAAGCAATTATTGATGAGGTGAGCATGGTGTCAAACTTAATGCTTGCCTTTGTGCATTTGAGAATGCAACAGATATTAAAAACTGACTATGATGTGCTCTTTGGAGGAAAGCATCTAATTGTTTTTGGTAATTTATTACAACTTACCCCTGTAAAAGGACAACCTATGCTTAATGCTCTATCACATGAATAAACTCATAGTTCCTTAGGAAGCATTGGAAATGTAAATATTTGGGTACATTTTCCAGGCAAGGAAATTATTACAAACATGCTTCAAGCATCCGATAAGCAATATGGAGGTATTTTGAAGGATATCAGAGTTGGAATACTTTCAAAAGGAGGTAAACGTTCTCTGGACACACAACTTATAAAGAACATATTTCTTTCGGAAAAAAGTTCAGCAGAGCTAATGTGTGAATTTATTCAAGAAAAAAGTAAACTCTCTGCTTAATGCCTATCACTCAAGAATGCACAAATGTTAATGAACAATTACTACACCCACAGAACAAGCAAATATTGGAGTTGATGTTAATTGATAAAAATGGAACACCAAGGAGTAACAATACTAATGAATGATAAACTACAGTCAACACTGGATTCTTTGGAAAAATCTGGTCCCAAAAATGCAGGATTGGAAAGGGTTTGTGTTTTTGTAAGAACTGTAGTTTAATTGTGCGGAATAATTTAAAGGTTGAAGAATGATTAGTTATTAGAGCTTTTAAAAAAGTAATAGATTTTATTCTGCATCCAAACAGAAATGAAGTTCAGTGGTTAGGAAAATAAATTTGATGATCTTGAAGATGTAAAACATATAGGAAGATCTGTTGTGCGTTTCTTACTTTTGAAAGACGTTTATGTACCCAGAAGGCAGTTTCCAATATCTCTAGGATATGCTGTAACAATAGATAATTCTCAAGATTTAAGTGTAGGTGCAGTTTTTATTAATATTGGTAGCACTATATTCAAGGAAGGTATGTCTTATGCATTAACACGCATAAGAGGTTTGCCTGGTTTGTATCTAATAGACATTGATGACAGTAAAGTAAATGCTGTATGCTCCCCATCTAGAGCAGTATCCTGATTTAAAAAATACTAATATCCTACCAAAACAAAACATTTCAAAAGATCTGACTGATGTTCCAGAGAAAAAGAAGAACAAAAGAAAAGAAATAACTATCAAAGAAAAACAAAGGTAAAAGTGATAGTGAAATTATAGGTTACCAGTTATCATATTTATCTCGAGTCAACTGCTATGTTAATGTAGTTGTAATTGCACCATTCTCGTTACCTACTCTAGTCCATGAACGTAAAGAGAAAAGGGGAAAACAATCATGCTCTTCACTATTGACCTTGTTAGAATGTTAGTTGAGAGATAGAACAAAAACATACTGTACATCTTGTATTAGAGATATTGCAGATATGTGCTCTGAAACTGTACAGTTTAGACAAAATACTCAAGAAGATGCACTAGAATTTTTGATGTTTGATGGTTCTACTAGGAATTTTAGAATAAGAGATGGTACCTATACATGAACTGTTTGGACAAAGTTACACATAGCAGCATGACTGTGAAAATAGCTTCTTTTCTTCAACAACCGAAAGCTATTCAGAATGGTTTATCCACCTAACTCTACCAGATTCAAAAACTGTCAGTTTTGAAATGTTGTTTAAAGATGCTTCACAAAATAATACATGCATGAAGTACAACTCTGACCTCCTTTTAATTTTGAGCATAAGAAAAACTGGGAAGTATATAATATTGATGCTACAATGATGTAAATCAGATGGAACTAAATTGGAAACTCAAATCACAAATTTTAAAGCAGGACAAATCTCAATTTCTGATAAAACAGATATCTGCACAGCTATTATTTTCCATGAGGGAGTAAGCGTTATATCTGGACATTACACCATTTACAGGAATAATACAACTGGATGGACAGAGTGTAATGATAATAAACTTACATTTAAGCAGAGATTACTGTATAAATTGCCACATTCTTACCTTCTGTTTCTTGAACCAAAGTTCTAAGGAAGATTACTACAGGAGGAATGGAACATTAAATGTATGGCAGTTTCAAAACGTCGAATGGATAACTTAATAGAATCAAGGTTTAGCTTATATTTATGTTTTGGGTATTTTTATACACGTAAAAAGTTGATTTTACTGCAGTAATGTAGGTAAGTAAATACATCGGTCTCCATCCATATATATATGCAGCTATAGATAAGTAGTCATAGTAATAGAAGAATACATGAATGTAAATATAGGTGTTTTTATATACTCGTAGATACTCACCAAATCAATCAATCAATCAATCAAAAAATTTATAGAGCGCGCTACTTACCCATAAGGGTCTCAAGGCGCTGGGGGGTAAGGGGGAAGGAGGCCAATTTACTGTTCGAAAAGCCATGTCTTGAGCTGTTTTCTGAAGAGCAGGAGGTTCTGAGACTTGCGGAGGTTGTTGGGGAGGGAATCAAACACTTATGTTTAACCATAGAAACATTGACAAAGACTATCACATAGACTGATATATTGAAGAATACACAGGAATAGACTCTCAAACATAGTCACATGTTGATTCATTCATCTAGACACACAGTGCACTGTCATGTATACACTAAGACCCCAAGGGACACTTTTATGCATAGAGTGATACATACAGGCACACAATGATCCATAGACTGATACATCTGGGTACACTCTCATGCACATAGTGACACACCCAGACAAACATTTATGCATATATTAACACAGCTAGGTAGACTGTCATTTGTACACTGACACATCTAGGTACATACTGATGTATACACTAACACACCCAGCCAGAATCTTATATATACACTAACACACCCACGTAGATTTCCCTGCACACATTGTCACACCCAGGTACACTCTTATACATACACTAATAAATAAAGGCACACAATGATCCATACACTAACACACCCAGGTACACTCTCATGCAGCTAGAGAGACACCCAGGCATACATGTATGCACATACTGACACACCGAGGTACACTCTTTTGTACACTGACCCTTCCAGGTACACACTGATGCATATACTAGCACACCCAGCCAGACACTTATGTATACAGTGACACACCCAGGTATACTCAATAGCATACAATAACACACCCAGGGAGGGACACTCGCACACATACACTGATATACAAAGGTACAGAATAATCTATAAATTGACACACCCAGGTACACTCTCATTCATATAATGACACACTCAGACACACACTATTGCATACAATGACAAATCCACAGTACATTGATGTACATACTGATACATCCAGATACATACATATACTGACACACCCAAGCACACACTGAAGCATAAGCTGACACAGCCAGGCAGAAACTCATGCATACAATAAGACACCCAGGTACAAACTTATGCTTAAACTGATACAACCATACAGATACAGCTGCATACACTGACACACCCAAATGCAAAATCATGCATGCACTGACACACCCGGGCCCACATGATTGTATACACTGACACACTCAGATGCACACAGATATATAGATTAAGACATCAAGAGACACATTAATACATACACTAACATACCCAGATACATGCTGTGCCAAACATTGAGAGACCCAGGCAGACACTGAGGCATAAACTAACAAAGCTAGTGATATAGTTATGCTTCCATTCAAACATCCAGGTACACACTATCAGATATACTGACACCCTGGATCAGATTTACACATACACTAACACACCCAGAGCCACAATAATGCATAGATTGAGATATCTAGACAGAAACTGATCAATAAACTTATACATGAAAATGAAAAGTTATGCATGCACTCACACAGGTATGGAAATACTGATGAATAATAAAGACTCAAACACAGCTGTTTGTTTGATTCAGTGGTGGTTTAGTAAGAACCGTTTTTTTAGTTTTGTATGGAACAAGATTTTAATATTTTTTTATTTTTGTTCTTTTTCAGAAAATGTATTGGAAGCTTGGAAAAAACAAATGCAAAACGTTTGCATTATGAAAGCACTACAGTGTGCAGTAATAGCTTCTTTGAAGAAAAACATTTTGAAAAAAATTAACAACGGACGTTTTTCACCTGTAAAAAGAAATTGTTGACATTTTTAACTTTTGCAACCACAAGATTATGACAGATGCTGCAGGAAGTTACTATTAGACCTAATTCAATGCATGTGGCTGGCATACTGATTGTCTGAGCATTAGCTGGGATTGATGATGATATACCATGTTCAGCATCGAAATGTGTCAGTTCTTTTTCTCTCATCATTCATCGATATGCTGTTTATACATTGTGCGCAGATCCTTCCACATACTTTACATTCCGTGGCTGTATTTCTTTGATGTATCACAAGACAGCGGTTTTTCACAGAGGTTGCATTTCACAATTCTTGAACTGACTTTTTTCTCTACTAGGTAGGGTAAAAAATTGCCATACATCACTCTTTTTTCCAAATTATGAAGGCACCTGTTGAGTATTATCTTTGTCAGGAATATCCTGGGACTGTGCAGGTGGTGGTGGAGCAATTCTTTAGCCATTCTGGAAACTTCTGTAGCATAAGGATTACAGCTAAAATGCTTCTCCCTCAACAGCTAGTAGACTAATAACTATTTTAGAGAGAGGCCCTACCCAAAACTAGGTGTGATTCAAAAGCAACCAATGAAATGCCAGATTACTCTTCACACATCGAGTCACAGTTTCATGAAAATTGTAATATAAATGTTGTGTTGTATTGTAAATAAATAAAATGTGTGTGTGTGTTGTAAATATGCCCTGCCTTCTATTTAATTATATAGGAAAGAATCCAGTGCATATTGTATTTTTTTTTTAATTATAGCAAATCTGCGGATCCGAACCACGCATTCAATCCGGTCATGTGATCGGAACAGAAATTATAGAGCTTCGCAGTACTGCTTCTGCAGAACCGCGGATGGGGTAGCGGTTCCTTTCTGAATTAATTTAAAAAAATAACACTATAATACTACTTTAGAAGTGTGTAAATACTAAATAGAGTAAAAAACAGTATCAGCACCACTATTTTTAAAAAAGATTGGGCCTCTTCAATTCAATGTGCAACACTGTTCAGCGCTGGTGTATTTCATTGTGTGAGACAGCTTGATGAAAGGATTCCCCACACTTTTTTCCCTAGACATCTGGGGTTAATATCTAAGTATGTATGAGAAAAGTATTATAATTACCATAAGAACCCAAACATTATACACAAGTTATAGTTGTAAAATACTCATAAACAAACCTTAGAAATTCAATGAAAATACAAAAGGTAAAGGGACATTAAAATTAGGAAATAAAATTAAAAAAACACAGAGATTCACAAAAAGTAAACAAGGGTTAGAGGGACATTATAATTAGAAAATAGAATTGAAAAAACCTTAGAAATTCACAGAAAAAACAAAGGTTACAGGGACGTTATAGTTAGGAAATAGAATATTTTTACAAAAAACATAGCAATTCACTTAAAAAATCAAAGGTTACATGGACCTTTAATTAGGTTCTGAACTGCTTATGATCTCACATATTACATCACAGTGACATCACTGATGACATCTCAAATGACATCACTGATGACATCATGCACACACACAGTCACACACCCACTCATTTTCTCATACAAACTCTTGCATAACAACACACGCACATCTACTCACAATGGTAGACTTTTGAGTTTATGCAGGGTCATCCCCAATCTTTTTGCCTCCTGCCTCCTATTTGTTTTTTACCTGTTGCTGTTGGCTTTTGAACTCTGAGCACATTTCCACTGCTGACCAGTGCAAAAGTGCATATGCTGTCTGTGTAAATTGTATGGTTGATTGGTTTATCCATGATTGGCATATTTGATTTACTATTAAGTCCCTCGTAATGTGCACTAGAGGTGCCAGGGCCTTGGATTCAAATGCTACTAGTGGGCCTGCAGCACTGGTTGTGCCACCCACATAAGTAGCTCTGTAATCATGTCTCAGGCCTGCCATTGCAGTGTCTGTGTGTGCAGTTTTAACTGCTAATTCAACTTGGCAAGTTTACCCACTTGCCAGGCCTAAACATTCCCTTTTCTTACATGTAAGGCACCCCTAAGGTAGGCCCTAGGTAGCCCCAAGGGAAGGGTGCAGTGTATGGTTAAGGTAGGACATATAGGTGGTCATTACAACCCTGGTGGTCGGTGTTCAAGCGGCGGTAAGACCGCCAACAGGCCGGCGGTTAAAAAATTGCAATTAAGACCGTGGCTGAAACCGCCAACAAAGACAGCCACTTTAACACTCCGACCGCCACTGCGGTACAAACAAACAGCTTGGCGGTCACCGCCAACAGACAGGCGGAGGACAATGTACCGCCCACAGTATCACAACCTACCAATCCGCCACCTTTTCCGGGGCAGATTCACAGCGAACAAAAACACGGCGGAAACAGGACTTTGAAGGGAAAACGTTCACCTGTACACACCCCACGAGGAATTCGGACGCCATGGAACCCGAGCTCCAGATCCTGCCAGCCCTCAACTTCTTGCTCCTCCACCAGGAACACGAACGCAGGCGGCGAAGACAACGGTGAGTACTGCACCTACGACACAGGGGAGGGGGGAGGGAAAAAACAGGGACACACACACACAACACCCCCACCCTCACCCACTACAACACACACACTAATACAGAATGATACATTACAGTTACACCCCCCAAACCCCTGGAAGAATGCAAAGACAAAAGCAAATGAGTGTAACCATTGTAATCTATTAAAATCCAGGACGCAAAAATATATATACACTATAAACAAATATATACACCAAGAATAGTAGTCCAGGTAGTGCTCCATTGAAGTCTGTGGAACACTGGGCCCACACGGCATGGGCAAGGCCCACACTCAATCCCCGAACATGACAGAGAGAACACTGCAGGGGCATCAGATAGCAATAAAACAGGCACCTCAGGGGGAAGGCAAAGGGGGGGCACCTCAGCCGGTTAAGTGCACACCGCCAAATCCACAAGGGGGCCACATGTCCACTGTTCAATCCTGGGGAGTGCAAAGCCTCAGTCTCCCAAGTCTCTCCAGTGGGTGGGTTGCCCACTGCTCCATCCTGGGGAGTGCAAAGCCACAGTCTCTCAAGTCTCTCCAGTGGGTGGGTTGCCCACTGCAATATCCTGGGGAGTGCAAAGCCACAGTCTCTCAAGTCTCTCCAGTGAGTGGGTTGCCCACTGCTTTATCCTGGGGAGACCAAAGCCACAGTCTCTCAAGTCTCTCCAGTGGGTGGGTTGCCCACTGCATTATCCTGGGGAGTGCGAAGCCACAGTCTCTCAAATCTCTCCAGTGGGTGGGTTGCCCACTGCTTTATCCTGGGGAGTGCAAAGCCACGGTCTTTCAGGTGGATGCCTTTCTCCACTGCTTCTGGAGGGGGCCTTGTGCCCAGAGTGCTTCTTCCTGCCAAGGACAGAGGTAGTGGATGTATCTCTCCACTGGTTCTGGAGGGGGCCTTGTGCCCAGAGTGCTTCATCCTGCTTGTGACGGACTCAGTAGCGTCAGTGCCCTTGACGCTCATGGGCCAGCGGTGCTTGTTGCGGCAGTGTCCTGTTCAGTGGTGCTTGTGGCAGCAGTGTCCTTGGCAGCGGTGCTTGTGGCTGTGGTGTCCTGTTCAGCGGTGCTTGTGGCAGCAGTGTCCTGTTCAGCGGTGCTTGTGGCGGCGGTGTCCTGTTCAGCGGTGCTTGTGGCGGCAGTGTTCTTGGCAGTGGTGCTTGTTGCAGCGGTGTCCTTGGCAGCGGTGCTTGTGTCGGCTGTGTCCTGTTCAGCGGTGCTTGTGGCGGCAGTGTCCTGTTCAGCAGTGCTTGTGGCGGCGGTGTCCTGTTCAGCGGTGCTTGTGGCGGCGGGGTCCTTTGCAGTGACTCAGCTGCTGGCGGTCCTGTCTGGCCCAGCGGGGCTGGTGCTGGCGGTCCTGTCCGGCCCAGCGGGGCTGGTGCTGGTGGTTCTGTCTGGTCCAGCGGGGCTGGTGCTGGCGGTCCTGTCCTGGGCAGCTGGGCTGGTGCTGGCGGTGGCCTCCTGGGCAGCAGGGCTGGTGCTGGCGGTGGCCTCCTGGGCAGCCGGGCTTGTGCTGGCGGTGGCCTCCTGGGCAGCTGGGCTGGTGCTGGCAGTTGCCTCCTGGGCAGCTGGGCTTGTGCTGGTGGTGGCCTCCTGGGCAGCAGGGCTGTTGCTGCCGATGGCCTCCCGGGCAGCGGGGATGATGGCGGTGGCCTTCTGGGTAGCGGGGATGATGGCGTGGCCTCCTGGGCAGCGGGGATGATGGCGGTCTTCTCCGCCGTGCTGCTCTTCCCAGACTTGCTGACTTTCTTGTGGCCCTTCTCCACCTTGGAAGGTGTCGCAGCTGACTCCACACTCCCACCTCTACCCCTTGGAGCTGCTTTGGTGGCTGGAGTTTTCCCCCTCTCCCGCCGCGCACTGGGCAACTTTTGATGCTTCACAGGTGGGGGACTGTCCGTGCTGTGGCTCCATGCCACACTGGGTGCCCTGCTGCCCGGTGCACTCCAGATTCCGGTGACTACAGGCACCACTGGTCCCGGAGATGTTGTGGCTGAGGTGCTAGGTTGGGACCTGGAGAGTCGGGCCCTAGGAGATGGACGGGGTGGGGGAGGTGAGGGAAAGAGGTCAAGGTTGGACAGGAAAAGTTTCTTGGGATCACTGGGACGGGTAGTTGGAGGGGGTTTGGGAGTGGAGGAAGAGGTTGTGGTTGTAGGAGGTGTTCGTTTGGTGACTTTGGGTGAAGGTGCATGCGCTGGAGGCTGTAGTGAGGTGGATGGCTCTTGGGTGGGTGTGTGCCTGCATTTGTGTATCATGGGAGGTGGTGTCACAGACACACTGGGAGAGGACACAGGGGGCGTGTGAATGATAGTGGGGATGGTGACTGCACGTGAGCGGGGTGTGGTGGTATGTGTGCTGGTGATGGAAGTAGTGGCTATAGATGTAGTGCATGCAGGTGTAAGTGTAGACGAGACTGGGAGGGAGGAGGGTGATGAGGAGGAGGGGGACACAGTGGAGGCAGTGGATTTTGGTGTGTCTGCATGTGTGTGATGCTTGTGTGAGTGCCTGTGGGATGTGTGGTGCTTATGTTTGCCAGAGCTTCCCTTGTGTGTTGACGTGTGTGCATGCTGGTCTGAAGGTGTGCTTGGGATAGGCTGAGGTAGAGGGCATTGGGTCTGGGTGGAGAAAGTTGGAAGGTGGAGGCTAGAACAGGGACAATAGCTGCCATCAGTGCTGAGGCCATAGTCTGAAAAGCTCGCTGAAGGGCCACCTAACCAGAATGAATGCCTTCCAGGAATGCAATTGTTTGTTGCAACTGCCTTTCTACACCCTGGATGGCATTCAAAATGGTAGACTGCCCAACAGTGAGGGACCTGAGGAGGTCAATGGCCTCTTCACTGAGGGCAGCAGTGGTGACTGGGGCAGGGGCTAAGGTGCCTGGGGCAAAGGTGATGCCCACCCTCCTGGGTGAGCGGGCACAGGGCAAAGGCTGACGGCCAGCTGGGAGGGCGGTACTGGTAGGGGGGTGGCGGCTGTACCTGTAGATGCGGGGGCACAGATGTGGCCGCCACCACAAGGGAGCTCCCATCAGAGGACGAGTCTGTATCACTGATCTCAGCTCCTGTCCCCGCCGTGGAGCTCCCCTCGCCCTCCGTCCCACTGGTGAACTCCGAGTCCGTTGTCTCGCCCTCCAGGGCCATGTGGGATGCAGCTCCCTCCTGCTCCGGTGCCACTGCTCCTCCGCCTGATGATGCTAATTCACACAAGAACAGGGAGACCACAAAAAGGGGTGGGACGACAGAAGAAAGACATGTTGAGTGCATGCATTACCGCTACCGTTGGGGGACACGACAGACACAAAAGCCCCCTGCACTACGCCGCGCACTTGGGCTCCACTGTTCATTCCCTGGGACATGGCCTACAAGGCTATGGCCAACATCTGCATACATGGATGACAACTGAGCCTGACTAGGTGTACTTGGCACTGTACACAGGTGGGGTGGGGTGCCACAGGGTCTGCCAGAACATGGGGACCTAACTAGCACACTCGCCCTGGCCTAGGAAAACCCACAGTCCACCTCCCCCACCCAGAGACCTCCACTGCGTGCAAAATCAGCAGAATGAGAGTGAACTCACCCCCTTGTGGCTGCTATGATGCCCTCAAGCGCCCATCCAACTCTGGGTACGCCACCGCCAGGATACTGAACATCAGGGGGTCATGGTGAGATGGGCACCCCTCCCACATTGGATCTCCAGCTGGGCCTCCGCCGTCTTCTAGCTCCAGCAGCGAATGTCCTCCCATCTCTTACAGCAGTGGGTGCTCCGTCTGTGGTAGACCCCCAGGGTCCGGAAGTCCTTGGCAATGGCACGCCTAATATCCTTTTTCTGGTGGGCGCTGACCTACATGAATTGTACAGGGGGAAAAGAAAAGTTATTACCAACTGCACCGTCACAGTCATTGGCCCCCATCCCTACCCTTGCCATGTGGGAAATGCACTTACCGTCGTTTCATGCACACCTCAATCTCCCCCCCCATCTTTCATCCACCCCACTCCACACAGGCATAGGCCATACAGCATGCTCCCAGTGTACTTACCTGTTTGTCTGGAGGACCGTAGAGTAGCGTGTACTGGGGGAGGACCCCATCCACGAGTTTCTCCAACTCCTCCGATGTGAAGGCAGGGGCCCTTTCCCCAGACGCAGGAGCCATTGTCTCTTCCAGACAGAGGTCACAGCAGCACTTGCAGCGTAGGTTTTCTCCTGTCGAAGATCAGGTATCGAGTGATTGAACAGATAGAAAATGGCGGTCACGTCCGCAGCGGTGCGTATCCCCATAGGGTCCAATGTTAACCAATGCAGAATTGCTCCGCGGTCTTCGACCGCCTACCGCGATGGTGTACAGTGCCAGCGCAGTTACCTCACATCCCATTGTTCCACTTTACAGGTCAGGCAGCTGCCATTTCAGGGGCCCACATGGCTTAATTTTTAACTGCGTCACACATACCTAGGCCTTGCCTCAACACTCATACAGGCCAAGTTTCGGATTATGATTCGTGTTCTGTGTAAGCTGTGGGTATGTACCTCTGAGTTGGTTGACTCTGTGCTCGCTGTTGTCCTTCATAGGCACATTCCGCTGGGACATGTGAGGAGATGGCGGCATCCTCCGGTGTACAGACTGCTGGTGGACCTGTCGACAATGGAGGAAAGACATGTGATCATCACCTGCAGGCTTGATCATGCCACAATCCTGGAACTGTGTGCCCAGCTGGAGCCAGACCTGATGTCAGCTATCCGCCATCCCACAGGAATCCCCCCTCAAGTGCAGGTGCTGTCAGTACTCCATTTCCTTGCAAGTGGGTCATTTCAAACAACAGTGGCCTTAGCATCAGGGATGTCCCAGCTTATGTTTTCCAACGTGTTGTCCAGAGTGTTGTCTGCCCTGCTGAAACACATGCAGAGCTACATTGTTTTCCCCCAGGTGGAGAATTTTCCTACAGTGAAAGGTGACTTCTATGCCCTGGGACATATCCCCCACATCATAGGTGGCATTGATGGGACACATGTGGCTTTGGTCCCCCCCGCAGGAGTGAACAGGTGTACAGAAACTGGAAGAGTTATCATTCCATGAATGTGCAGATGGTGTGTTTGGCCGACCAGTACATCTCCCATGTTAATGCCAAATTCCCTGGCTCAGTGTATGACGCTTACATCCTGCGGAATAGCAGTATCCCTTATGTGATGGGTCAACTCCCTAGGCACCGTGTGTGGCTATTAGGTGAGTACCTGGAAGCACGTCAGTGGGAATGGTTGTCTGGGGATATCCATACAGGTTAGTGTGTGTCTAACAGTTGTCCCTCACCATTTGCAGGTGACTCTGGTTACCCCAACCTGTTATGGCTACTGACCCCAATGAGGAATCCCAGGACAGGGGCAGAGGAACTCTACAATGAGGCCCATGGGCGAACTCGGCGGATTATAGAGCGAACCTTGGCCCTCCTGAAGGCCAGGTTCAGGTGCCTCCATATGACAGGTGGATCCCTATTCTACTCACCAAAGAAGGTGTGCCAGATCATCGTGGCCTGCTGTATGCTTCACAATTTAGCTTTGCGACAAAAGGTGCCTTTTCTGCAGGAGGATGGTGCAGATGGCAGTGTTGTTGCAGCTGCGGAGCCTGTGGACAGTGAAGACGAGGAAGCAGAAGAAGAGGACATCAACAACAGGAACTCGGTGATCCTGCAATATTTCCAGTGAGACACAGGTAAGAATGCAAACCTGCTTACTACATGTACTTTAACACTACTACCTCTCAACGGTCTGTCGTTTTCACCCAGTGTATGGTCACTGAGTTGTCACTTTCCCTTACGATTTCACAGATATGGGTCCCACTGTGTGACATCTGCTTTGTTTCCTCATGGACTAGAGCTGTGTGACATAGGTATGTTGACGTTACATTTGAAAGAGCATTTTGACACTGTAATTGCTAATACACTATTTCAAAATCACAGACTGACTCCAGATTGTTTTGTGCTTCAAGGGTGTGTATTTAAGTGATCAATAGTGGAGGGGGTTGTAAAATGGTGAGGGGTGATGGTGGAGGAATGTCTGACAGAGTCCAGTCTATTAGTCTCACAGGTGCATTGCCCAAATGGGCATAGGAAGTGGAGCTGGGGCAGTTTGAGGATGGACAGGGTGATAAAGTGGGACAGAAGGATGACATTCAGGGTGGTCTCATTTCTTGGTGGGGGTCTTGGCATTGTTCTCTGTCTTTGTCCTGGATCTCAGGGACCGTTTGTGGGGTGGTTCACCCTCTGCAGGGGGTGGGGTGCTGGTGTGGTGGTCCTGTGGCGGTGCCTCCTTTCCAAAAGCGCCGGCGGAGGTGGTGGGCAGTTCATCATCCAGGCTAGTGTCAGGGGCCCCTTGTTGTGCCACAATGTCCCTCCTGGTGTTGAGGACTTCCTTCAGCACCCCTACGATGGTGCCCAGGGTGGAACTGATGGATTTGAATTCCTCCCTGAAGCCCGCATACTGATCCTCTTGCAGGCACTGGGTCTCCTGAAACTTGGCCAGCACCGTTGCCATCGTCTCCTGGGAGTGGTGGTAGGCTCCCATGATGTTAGAGAGGGCCTCCTGGAGAGTGGGTTCCCTGGACCTGTCCTCCCCCTGTCGCACAGCAGCCCTCCCAGTTCCCCTGTGTTCCTGGGCCTCCGTCCCCTGGACCGTGTGCCCACTGCCTCTGCCCCCAGGTCCCTGTTGTTGTTGGGGTGGTGGGTTAGCCTGGGTTCCCTGTAGTGGTGGACACACTGCTGATTGATGTGCCCGGGAGACAGAGGTATGGGCCCGCTGGGTGGGTGATGTGCTGGTGTTTCCAGAGGGGGAAAGTTCTGTGGTGGCCTGTGACTGTGTCAGGGGAACCGACTGTCCAGAGGTCCCCAATGGGCCGGGCTGGTCATCTAGATCCAGTTGGACAGAGCTGCTGTCATCAGTGTGGGGCTCTTCTGTTGGTGGTGTGGACATGTGTGGACCCTCCTGTCCGGTGACGTTGGGTAGGGGTCCTGCAGGGGTATAAAAGGATGTTTATTACATCTGTGTGTGGCATGGTGTGCAATGGGTGGGTGACCATGTACCCCAGTGCTTGCATTCCTGTGTGGGTCCTTGTACGATGGTGGTTGAGGGGGGTGTATGGGTATGTGCAGTGGCCATGCTTTGGTGATGGGTGTCCATGCTTTGTTGTTGCATTCAGAGCTTGGTGTTAGGATGTGTGGTTTGTGATGTTGGGACATTTGTGAGGAGTTGGAGTGATGGGGGTGAGAGTGAGGGTGGGGGTATGTGATAGCATGCAAGTAGGGTGGGGGATGTAATAGTTAAGATTTGACTCACCAGAGTCCATTCCTCCATCTACTCCTCCGAGGCCCTCAGGATGCAGAATCGCCAAGACCTGCTCCTCCCATGTTGTTAGTTGTGGGGGAGGAGGTGGGGTCTGCCGCCAGTCCGCTGAACCGCAAGATGGTGTCTTGAGACCACGGAACGCACCTTCCCCAGTAGGTTGTTCCATCTCTTCCTGATGTCATCCCTATTTCTTGGGTGCTGTCCCACTGCGTTGACCCTGTCCACTATTCTTCTCCATAGCTCCATCTTCCTAGCCATGGATGTGTGCTGTACCTGTGATCCGAATAGCTGTGGCTCTACCTGGACGATTTCCTCCACCATGACCCTGAGCTCCTCCTCAGAGAACCTGGGGTGTCTTTGCCGTGCCATGGAGTGGTGTGGGTGATGTGTGGGGTGGTATGTGTAGTGATAAGTGGGGTGATATTTAGTGGTGTGTTGTGTGAGGTGCGTGGAAGTTATGTGGTTGATGGTATTGTGTGCCTGTGGATGCTTGGTAGTTGTTTGTAGTGTCTCTCTCTGGCCTTCTCTCTGTAATTTTGTCGTAGGGGTTTGTGGGTGATGTGGGTGTGTGTTTTATATTGTAATGGGTGTGTGGGAGTGGTGTGTGTATGTGTATCAGGTGTATGTATTTCGATTTGTCCAATGTGGTAGTGTTTTGTAAATGTGTGCGTATTTTGAGCGCAGCGGTGTGTACCGCCAGTGGAATACCGCGGTTGAAAGACCGCCACGTGGATTCATGTGTCGTGATAGTGTGGGCGTATTTCTGTTGGCGTGACAGTGGAGGTTTTGTTTTCGCCAGTTTATCACTGACCTTTGGTGTGGTGGACTTCTGTGGGTGTCTGAATTTTGGCAGATTCCGAGCAGTGGGTCATAATGACCGTGGCGGAATTCCGCTGCTGCGGCCGTGTGTTGGCGGTCTTCTGCACGGCGGTAAGCGGCTTTTACCGCCAATGTTGTAATGACCCCCATAGTTAGGTGTTTTATATGTCCTAACAGTGAAATATTACTAAATTCGTTTTTCACTGTTGCAAGGCCTGTCCCTCTCATAGGTTAACATGGGGGCTACCTTTAAATCAGATTAAAGTGTAGATTCCCTTTGGGAGCGGATGGACATGTGGAGTTTGGGGTCTCTGAGCTCACAATTTAAAAAAAACATCTTTTAGTAAAATTGATTTTGAGATTGTGTGTTTGAAAATGCCACTTTTAGAAAGTGAGCATTTTCTTGCTTATACCATTTCTGTGACTCTGCTATTTGTGTATTCCCTGTCTGGGTCAGTTTGACAGTTGGGCTGGTTGTACCTCACACTAGACAGTGACACAAAGGGAGCTGGGTTGTAGTCTGCATTTCCTGATAAGCCATTTGTGCTAGGAGGGAAGGGAGGAATGGTCACCCACACCTGAAAGGTCTGTGCCTGCCCTCACACAATGCAGTCTCCAACCCCCTGGTGAGTGACTGGGGCCTGGCCTGGGCAAGGCAGGATTTCACATTCAAGAGAGACTTTGCTTTGAAGTAGGCCTACTTCAAAGGAGAAATTGGGTATAAGAAGGGCACCCAAAACCACAGACTTTAGAACACTTCTGGAAACCAAGAGTAACCTCTGCCTGGAGAAGTGCTGAGGAAGAAGATCAGCCGTACCTGTGACTGTGCTTTGTGGAGCTATACTGCAGTTGTTGCTTCTGCTGGAGTAAGAGGGCAAACACTGGACTTTTTGTGCCTTCCATCTTGTGAAGATCTCCAAGGGCTTGATTTAGAGCTTGCCTCCTGTTGTTTGATGTCTCAGGGACACCAAAGACTTCTCTCTGCCAGCACCTGGAGTCTCTTGAGAGACTCCACCTCTGACCTGGGGTGCCCATCCAGTTCCTGGGACCTTAAAAGGAGAAGCTGGCAGCCTAAGAGGAAGAAATCCACACACAGAACGCTATGCGGGTTAAAGATCGACGGAACGCCCATTTGCGGCTGGAAAATTGACGCGCCACTGGCTTTGCGGCTGAAAATTGACACACGCCTGCAACGCAACCAAAGAATTGACGCACGGAGCTCGAGAAACGACATGCAGCATCGCTGATGGAGGCTGGTGAGATCACAACCCGCGCCACGTGCTTTTCGGATTATTGCGCAACTGTATTTCCGACGCAAGCACCACTGGGCATGTAAAAACAATGCAAGGCCTGCCCTGACCCCGGGTGCTTGCCGCGACCCGAGCGTCGGCCGCGGTGCTTGCCGCGACCCGAGCGCCGGCCGCGGTGCTCTCCGCGACCCGGGCGCAGGCCGCGGCAGAATGCACGCGCCGCGGCAACCTGAGCCCGCGGGAGCGGCAGGCGCCGCGGCATAACAGTATGCCCCCCCGAGGCCCCAGGTTTGTTAGGGAAGAGCCGAAAAAAGCGGCAGAGCAAAAGAGGAGCATGGACTGAAGAGGCATCCTCCCAGGAACACTCACTCAAAGGGTATCCCTTCCAATGAATAAGGTATTGGAGGCGCCCATGGAAAAACCGAGAGTCACAGACCTCCTGAACTTTGTACTCAAGTACATTGTCAACCAACAGAGGAGGGGGACAGGGCAACTGCCTATGAAAAAGATCAGGACGGTAAGGTTTCAACTGCGAGACATGAAATACCGGATGGATCTTCCATGTCCGAGGTAGGCGAAGACGCATAGATACTGGGTTGATTTTCTTGAGAATGAGAAAGGGACCATAAAAGCGGGGTTTGAATTTGTTTTGGGTGAGTCGGAGAGGTAGGAATCTAGAGGAGAGCCAGACCTTATCATGGACCTGATATAGAGGAGCCGCACAGCGTCTCCTATCTGCTATCTTCTTCATGCGGGACTTGGTGGACACAAGGTTGGAATGAATAATTCGCTGTATACCCCGTAGCTGTCGAACGAAGGAGGAGATGGCGGGAAGGTTGGAGTTGTCTCTCAGGGGAGTTGGGAGGGCCCTGGGATGGAAACCATAAGAGCCATAGAAAGGAGAGACTTTAGAGGCACTGTGTAGAGAGTTATTATAGGAGAATTCTGCAAGCGGTAAGTAGGGAGCCCAATTACTTTGTGTAGCGTTACAGAAGCTACGTAAGTACTGCTCGAGACCCTGATTGAGTCGTTCTGTTTGTCCATTGGTTTGAGGGTGGAACCCGGATGATAAGGCCACCTGGATCCCCAAGATCTTGCAGAATTGATTCCAGAAACGGGAGATATATTGAGGACCCTTGTCTGATATAATAACTTGGGGTAGCCCAGGTAGCCTGAAAATTTCTTGAGTAAAGACCTGACTTAACTCCTTTGCCGTAGGTAACTTTCTCAAGGCCGTGAAGTGGGCCATCTTGGTGAAGGAGTCCACAGTTACCATTATGACGTGGTTTCCCATTGAGGAAGGTAATGCGCACATAAAATCAGTGGATATGGTATGCCATGGGCCTGGGGGAACAGGTAATGGGCGGAGTAACCCCACAGGTCTGGTTCGGGGTGTCTTGGCTTGAGCACATGTAGGACAGGAGAACACATATGCCTCAGTGTCAGCCTTTAGAGTTGGCCACCAGAAAGAGCGAAGCAAAAGATCTTGAGTCGCTTTCACTCCTCGATGACCTGCAATAGGGGAATCATGGCACATGCGTAAAGCTTCGATTTGCACTGTTTTAGTGGGTAAAAACAGGGCCTTATCATGATAATAGTAGTCATGATCTATGTGCAGCTGTGGACGTAACCTTTTTAGTTCTGTTTCGTGTAGACGGGCATATTCAGACTTGACTTGATCTAAAAAGGTCTGTGCTACCCCTATGATTTTATTGTTGTCGAATAAGTTTTGAACTACGGAATCACCGCACCCAGGATAACGTCGGGACAGGGCATCCGCCATGATGTTCTGAGAACCAGGGATGTAGGTGATATAGAAATCATATTGGCTGAAGAAGAAGGCCCATCGAGCCTGCCGGCTATTTTGGCACTGGAAATTTCTTAAGCACTGTAGATTTCTATGATCAGTCCGGGCTTCGAAGGGCTCCTTTGATCCCATCAAAAAGTGTCTCCATTCAGTGCACGCGACCTTTAAGGCGAGTAATTCGCGTTCTAGCACGGAATAGTTTCGCTCGGAATCAGATAGAATGTGTGATAGATAGAATACAGGGTGTTCTAGGTCATCATCGTCTTGTCTTTGTAACAAGGCAGCCCCAATGGCTCTTTCTGAGGCGTCTGTGACAACAATGAATTGTTTGCTACTGTCTGGGTGTCGAAGAATAGGGGCTTGAATAAAGGCTTTCTTTAAGTCCTGAAAAGCTGACTCAGCGCCTGGTGTCCAACAAAAACCTTTCTTTAGGTGTTCCTTTTTGAGGGTTTGAGTAATGAAGCTGGTTCTCTGGGCAAAGTCTGCTATGAACTGCCGGTAGAAGTTGGCTAGTCCCAGAAAACATTGAGTCTCCTTGATGGAAGAAGGAGATGGCCAATTCAATATAGCCTGTACTTTGTCTGAGTCCATGGCAATTCCGGTTTGGTCTATACAGTATCCCAAATATTTCACTTCTATCTGATCAAATTCTCATTTTTCAGGCTTACAGAACAAATGATGTTGTCGGAGTCTTTCTAAGACTTGGCGGACGTGCTTGGAATGTTCCTCTGGATGAACCGAATAAATTAGAATATTGTCAAGATACACTACCACTGTTTGTTGCAAAAGATCAGAAAAGATAGAATCCATGAATCTTTGAAAGATGGACGGGGCATTAGTGAGTCCGAAGGGCATTACTCTATATTCGTAGTGACCAAAAGGTGTTCTAAAGGCGGTCTTCCACTCATCACCTTCTCTGATTCTTAGCAGATGATAGGCTCCTCGGAGATCCAGCTTGGTGAATCTCTTGGCTCCTCTGACTGCTTCTAAGATGTCTTTGATGAGGGGTAACGGATACCGGTCTTTGATAGTGATCCTGTTTAACCCTCTGAAGTCGATACAGGGACGCAGATCTTTGGTTTTCTTTGGTACAAAGAAAAGAGGAGCCCCGGCGGGTGAAGAGGAGGGAGTTATTAACCCACTTTGTAGATTCTCATCTAGGTACTCCTTCAGAATTTGTTTCTCTGGTTCAGTGAGGGAGTACATCCGCCCAAAAGGAACTACAGTGTCTGGCTCTAAAGAAATGGCACAGTCGTATTCTCTGTGGGGTGGCAATTCAGGTCTTTCTGGCTTCTGGAATACATCGATATAGTCCTGATACTGTCTGGGAACTCCCTGTAGGACATTAATGGATCCTCCCACCTGAGAAGGTGCTGTTGAGAGACTTTTTGGGGACCAATAATCCCCGGCCGGATAGCAGTGGTGTTGACAAAAACGGGAAGATAACGATATGGTTTTTGTTTCCCAGTTGACGTAAGGATTGTGCCTTGTAAGCCATGGAATTCCCAGGATCATGACATGGTGTGGTGATGAGATTAAGTCAAACGAGAGAATTTCCTGATGTTTACCAAACTGTAAACAGAAGGTAGGGGTGGTGTATTGTACAGGTCCAGAGGCCAAGAGCAACCCATCAACGGTATGTACCTGTTCTGGTATTTCTTTGGGTATTTGTGTTATCTGTCGTTCTTTGGCCCAGGTTTCATCTAAATAGAGGCCACTGGCTCCGCAGTCCAATAAAGCCAAAGTTCTTGCTTCGCGGCCATCAGTTAAATGGAGGGTAACTGGTAAGAGAAAAAGAGCAGTACCTTCCTCCCTGGAAGAGCAAATAGAAGGTATATCACGATATCCCATCCTCACCCTTCTTACTGGGGACGGGAGTTGGCGTTTCCCAAGGGCTTGGTTGGACGAATGGGGCAGGCGCGAATTAGGTGACCAGCTGCACCACAATATAGGCAAAGCCCCTTCCTTCGTCTATGTTCCCTTTCACTGGCGGATAGAGGTCCGCGAGCTGTGTCAATCTGCATGGGCTCTTCCTCGGTATTCCCTTTTGATTCAGGACGGACTTCCTCGGAACGATGGGCGAAGGGACGAGATGGTACTGAGTGAGAAGGCAAACGACTCTTCTTTTTCTCCATTCGTCGTTCATTCAACCAATACTCTATCGTTAGTGCTTGGTCCATCAACCCTTTGAGGTTTTCTATCCTGGCAGAATGTACTAGTTCATCTTTGATGTCCTCTCTTAGACCTCTACGGAAGAGTGTCACCAAGGTACGTTCCACCCAGGTTGTTTCTGCAGCTAATTGTCTGAAACGGGTGATGTATTGTAATACATCTTGACTCCCTTTTTGGACTTCGCAAAGAGCCTCTTCTGCTGACGCCTCGAGTCCAGGGCGTTCAAACATCTGTTTAACAGTAGTGATAAAGGTGGAATAATTAGATAGACAGGGATCGTTTCTGGTTACTAGAGGTGTGGCCCAGGCCAAGGCTGGTCCTGATAAGGCACTAATCAAATACCCCACCTTGGTCTTATCTTGTACAAATTGCGAGGGGCGAAAGGCAAAGTACACCGTTAAGGCATCCAGGAATTCTATTAATGTGGTGGGATCCCCGGAAAATCGAGGTGTAGAGGTGGCTACTGCAGGGACATCTGTGGTCCTGGAGGCAAAGGCTTGTCGATAAACAGTATTCTCCGTACATAATTGCTGGAGTTCTTGAGCCTGTTGTTGTATCGTCGCCAGTAGGTCCTGGTTAGTAGGTTCCGTGTTTGCCACTGGATTATCCATAGTTCCGGACTGCAACTGGAATTTTTGGCGTTGCAATCTGTCGCGGTTTTCAATGGTCTTATCCTCGTAGCTGAGAGGTGTAGGGGAACGGTCCTTGTTCCAACGGGTTCTGCTCTGGCCGAGGTAGGAGCGACCCCTTCCGGTAGCCACGGTGCTGTTTGGTACGAGCGAACCACCACAGTCCGTGCCCTCCAGAAGGAGTCCCAGAGGAAAAACCCCAGTAGGGTAAAAAACCTCCACAGGAACTCCCTGAAACGAAAAGGAGGACACCAGGGTATTAGGACCGTAGATCAGGAAGGCAGGAAAACAAGGCAGATCAGGAACAGACAGGTTTTGCAGAAGGATATCAAATAGGAGCGTGACTACCACCAAGGAGTGTTGCAACGCAATGAACAAGCAGTTGGAATCCCCTTATATACCCCTGGACAGGAAACAGGAAACAGGAGGTAGAACACCACCATCTTGGGTTGGGAAAAGACAACAATAGTGAATTAGTTACGTGCGTTAACAATGCATGCTGGGCAGAGAGGAAGTGGTCAGCATGCTGGGAGGAAAAAGAAACAAGTATAAAGTTCCCCAAGTGTAAGGGTTCGGTTTGTTCAGAGAACCACGGTAAGTGATTGTCAGGTAATGGACCTGCAAGAAAAAATATATGTTAAGCGCAAACTGCGCTGTATGCGGCCGTGCCTGAAACCCCCTCGGGGTCTCAGCCTCTGCCGCTTCTGCCCTTACGGCAGAACTTGAAATAGGGCAAGCGGCGAGTGCCGCGACCCCTAGACTGGCTGCCCGGAGCCTTCATGGCTCTTGCCTGGGCCGCGGCAACCCCCGCGACCCGAGCGTCGGCCGCAGTGCTTGCCGCGACCCGAGCGCCGGCCGCGGTGCTCTCCGCGACCCGGGCACCGGCCGCAGCAGAATGCACGCGCCGCGGCAACTTGAGCCCGCGACCGCGGCAGGCGCCGCGGCATAACATAGTGTGTGTTTAAAACTACATGAAGACTCTTTTTGCTTTTTAATTGATTACTTGACTTGTGTATTGTGGATTTTTGTCGTTTTGGTCTTGTTTTGTTTAGATAAATATTTTCTATTTTTCTAAACCTGTGTTGTGTCATTTTGTAGTGTTTTCATTAAGTTACTCTGTGTGTTGGTACAGATACTTTATACCTAGCACTCTGAAGTTAAGCCTACTGCTCGTGCCAAGCTACCAAGAGGGTGAGCAGGGGTTAGCTGAGGGTGATTCTCTTTTACCCTGACTAGAGTGAGGGTCCCTGCTTGGACAGGGGGTAACCTGACTACCAACCAAAGACCCCATTTCTAACAACAGCCTTATTCACAGATGCATAAATGTAGTGCTACACAGACACACAATCAGTGAAACAGCCACTGCCACAACCACTCAGTCACCCATACAGTACTAACTGAGGTATTCAGAGACTCATGCAGTTACTTACACACCCACTCATACACCCATATAATAACTCACACAGCCCATTAATAGATCACTCATCTACCGACACATCCAGTCAATCAGCAGAAGAAGCACTCACATACCAACACACTCACCGAAGCAGTCACTGACAGAGCCACCGACTCATCAGTACAGTCACTTACACAACCAATCACTCATCTATGCAACCATTCACACACCCACTCACTCACTCACCCCCTCAGTCACTCACACACACAGTCACTGACCAACACAAGTTTTCAAACATCCACTCACTCTCCCACATAAAAACTGACACACCAACTCACTTTAGGATACAGCCACTCATACACCCACTCACTCTTCCATACAGTCATTCATACATTCACTGGCACACCCATATAGTAAGTAACTCACCAACTCACTCACCAATACCGTGACAACCATTAATTTAACCAAACAACCACTATGACACCCACTCACTCACCCATACAGCTACCCTCACACTGACTCACTCCCCCATGGAGCAAATGAATGAACCACTCATTCACCTCTAGACCCAATCCCACACCCACTCACACATCAATACAACCACTTACACTCACTGGATGATGTCATCAGTGATGTCATTTGAGATGTCATCAGTGATATCACTGACAATGTCTTGAGTGAAGTAATATGTGAGGTCATAAGCAGTGCATTACGTGAGCGCAAGTTATAGTTAGCTCAGGTAACTATAACTGCTGACTTTTTGTATGAGTAAATTCAGGGCCATATTTATACTCCGTTTGCGCCGAAATTGCGTCGTTTTTTTTTACGCAATTTCGACGCAAAACTAACGCCAACTAACGCCATATTTATACTATGGCGTTAGAGGCGAATAGCGCCAAAGTTCCCGGAATGTGCGTCATTTTTTAGCGTGAACCCCTTCCTTGCGTTAATGATATGCAAGGGAGGCGTTCCCGTCTAAAAAATGACTCCCAGGCCTTTACGTGGTATTTATACTCCCGGGCAAAAGAGACGCCCGGGAGTTGCCGTGGCAAAAAACGGCGCATTTGCGCCACTTTTTAACGCCTGCTCAGGGCAGGCGTTAAGGGGCCTGTGGGCTCAAAATGAGCCCACAGGTGCCCTCCCATGCCCCCAGGGACCCCCCCTGCCACCCTTGCCCACCCCAGGAGGACCCCCAAGGATGGAGGGACTCACCCCAGGGACATTCAGGTAAGTTCAGGTAAGTATAATTTTTTATTTTTTATATTTTTTTTTTGGTGGCATAGGGGGGCCTTATTTGTGCCCCCCTACATGCCACTATGCCCAATGACCATGCCCAGAGGACAGAAGTCCCCTGGGCATGGCCATTGGGCAAGGGGGCATGACTCCTATCTTTACAATGATAGGAGTCATGTTGATGGGGGATGGGCGTCGTTAAAAAATGGCGCAAGTCGGGTTAAGACGATTTTTTCGACGTAACCTGACTTGCCCCATTTTAAGACGCCCATGCGCCATTTTCCCCCTACGCCGGCGCTGTCTGGTCTACGTGGTTTTTTCCCACGCAAACCAGGCAGCGCCGGTCTGATTGCGCCGTCTAACGCCATTCCATAAATACGGCGCCCGCATGGCGCTTCAGAATGGCGTTAGACGGCGCAAAACTTTTTGACGCTAAACTGCGTTAGCGCAGTTTAGCGTCAAAAAGTATAAATATGGGCCTCAGAATCTAACTGTAACACACATGTAACCTTTGTTTTTTTCAGTGAATCTATATATATATATTACCTAGTGGTGGTCACCACTAGGTAGTTATAGTTCAGACTCTCTGTCCATAGAAAAGAAATGTTTTTTGACTTGCCTATATCTTTGTCACCGTTTGATGAATCTTCACAAACTTTTTCAAAGGAAGTCCCCCTTTAATTCTTGTTGTGCACTGAAAGTTTTGGGGTGGTCCGTTAAGTGGGGTCTAGAAAAAGAGGGGTCAAAAGAGTTGCGTTTCCCATGTTAATTCCCTTAGGACCTTTAGACATGACTACAGCCCGAACCACTGGACAGAAATATACCAAATTTGACAGAAAGCTAGCTTTCGGTATGCAGATTACACTTTCACTTATTTGGTGTAAATCCTTTAATAATTTATGAGAAATTAAAGAAAATCCAAATTTGTATGTGTGAGGTGATGAATAAATCGCAAATATTTACACTTTTTTGGGAATGCACAAGTGAATAGAACTGCTGTAATTGGCTGGCCACAACCTGAACAAAAAGTTGTGGCTGCCATTTAATGTTCCAGGAGAGGGTCCCTGCGGTGGAAAGACAAAATGAAAAAAGTATCATAAGGGGTCAGGATGGAGGTACCCTGACCGACAAGTTTTATATAGGGGCATTTGAGGGTCACATTATGGGTTTAAAATGATTTTTCTTTGCCATCTGCAATAGTCACAATTAATTGACATTCACTAATTCACTCACTCATACATGCACTCAGAGACTCAAGCACCCACTCACATACCCACTAAGACACTGACACCCCCCTCACAGACCTATTCAGACACTGACACACCTACTTACAGACCCACCCAGAACCTTGCACACCCACTCACAGACCCACTCAGACACTCATGCACCCACACACAATCCCACTCAGACCCTCATGCACCCACTTGCAGATCCACTCAGACACTGATGCAATCACAAAACTACTGAGACACTCATGCATCCACTCACAGACCCATTCAGACAATGATGGATCCACTCACGGACCCACATCAGACCTTCGCACACCTAGGCACAGACCCAGACAGACACATTCACACCCAGAGACACCCTCTCTCACCTATTCTCACAGAAAGAGAGACAGATTGTTCAGCCTTGTGCTGTTCTGTTTTGGGTGGTTATCATTGGTTGGCCGCACCCCTGCAGTCAACACCCGCTGCATTCAGTCAAAAGCTGTGCACCCAGTTGGTTGGATTAATGTATAGTAATGAAAAGTACAACAAATTTAAAAAAAATGAAATTCACTGGAAAAAAGAAAGGTTACAGGGATGGTATAGTCAGGAAACAGAATTAACAAAACCATAGGAATTCATTGAAAAAACCAAAGGTTACAGGGACGTTTTAGTTAGGTTCAGATTGTAAACATTCAAAACCATAGAAATACATGTTATGGTTAGAATTATCTCAAGTAACTATCTTGTGCCCCCACCATGCACAGTTTTTTGGTAAACATTTGTATTGCAAATATTGCATAGATATTATCAGTGATGTAATCAAAGATGTCATGAGTGCTGTAATTTGTGGGGTTATTAGCAGTGCATGACGAGGGCACGAGTTATAGTTTCTTTACGGCATGATTTATAGTTACTTGAGATAACTCTAACTATAACAAATTAATTTCTATGGTTTTGTACGCTTAAAATTTGAGCTTTGAGCTTAACTATAACGTCCCTGTAACTTTATTTTTTTCAGTGAATTTCTATGTTTTTCAATTCTATTTCCTAGCTATAACATCCCTGTACCCTTATATATATATATCTGTATATCCAGTAGGAGGTAGTGATCGGGTTTTTGACTTGGCTATATCTTTACCGTTTGATGAATCTTCATGAAATTTTCCAAAAAAGTGTCTTTTGGGGTCTTTTTGTGCATGGAAGTTCCTGGGTAATCTGTCAAGAAGGGGCCAAGAAAAAGGAGGGGGGCAAAAAAAGTGTGTTTCACATGTTAATTCCCAGAGGGATTTTAAACGACTGGATAGAATTGCACCACATATGGCAGAAAGGTAGCTCTTGATTCAGAAAGACTGCTTGGTATTTAGTGCAAATCCATTCAGTAGTTTTTGAGCAATCATAGGGAAAACAAATTTGTATATATCTGCAGCGCCTAGGCACAGATCTCATGATGAGATGTGATTGGCTGTCAGCACTTTAACCAGGAAGTGTTGGCAGCCACCTTTGGGCCAATATACTGTACATGATTACACTCCATTGAAATGCATTGTAGTGAAAAGCAGATTTTGAGGGTCAAAAAAGGAGACTGTATAAAGGATGATTAAAATTTTAAATATAAAAGAAATCATTTGTTGTTGGAACCATACTAATTTTAGGAATTGTGGTGTGTTCTGAGATGATTTTACCACGCTGAGATTTCATGAATCATGTTTGAAAAGAAAACTATTTACTCATGATTTTCCCAAAGAAGTTATGGAAGATGCTCCAGAAGCTAAAATGAGAGCATATTTTCTGTACATTCACACTATCTTTGTCAGCCATATGAGAATGAAGTCTGACATTCTCAGTAAAACATGAACTTTCAACAGAAGCAGCCTGTCAGTGTATCCCATTGTGTTCTACTAGCGCACTAACAGTTTTACTTATGGCAAATGTCTGGCACACCTGAAGCCATCATGATTGAATCAAGCTCAAAGTATGTAAAACATTTAATTTAGAAAGAAGGAAATGAGGGGTTCATTTTGTCACAGAAATTCTGGCTAGTGCTATAGAAAAAGAACACATTTTAAGTGAGTTCTCAAATATCTTAATCTTCTTTTTCATTAAAACATTCTGACATGCAAACGGAAACATGCACTTTCAAAACCAGCAGCAGATGCCAGTTGACTCCCTGGTGATCAGCGGCATGACTACAATATTCTAATGAGCAACTAGAGTGCTAACATTTTAAATTTATGCCAAAAGTGTGACACATCTGAACGTCATCCTGATGGAATTGAAGCCAAAAAACGAATTTTCTACTGAGGATACTGCAGTAAATGAGGAAATTCGGGAGCTTCATAACACATAGGTCTTCCAGGCAGCCACCAGTCACCAGAGAAAAAGGGCCTAAATGTAGCACACATATCACCCAAATGTAGCCCAATGACAGAAGTGTGCAAAACACTTAGGGACAGATTAATGGAAAGTGGCGCTTCACTGAGTGCAGCACCACTTTCCCTGAGCCCCTTAGCACACCCCTACTGCCACTGTATGTGTGTCGTATTTACAGTACGGCACACCATGGTGCATGGTAGGGGGCAATAGTGTAATTTATCATGATGCAATTGATGTATTCTTCAAAATATTGGCCATAGTCCTGCAGAGTACATAGGGGCCCATTATAAAGAATGGAAGCCCCGTTTACATGCCTGCTCTTGAGCAGGCGTTAAAAGTGCTGTAAATAATGGTGCAAGGAAATCTCATAGATTTCCTCACAACAGTTTTTTCATGTCCCCTAATGGGGGAACGTCCCCTTTGCATACATTATGCCTGGCGTAGGCATAATGTAGCCGCAAATGGTTACAGAGTGGCGCAATGCATGCATTGCGCCATTCTGTAAATACAGCGCAGAGATTTTGGCCCTGTTGGGCCACATTAATGTAAAAAATAATGACGTTAATGTGGCGCAAGATGGCGCGAGTGCAGTATAAACATCCCCCTTAATTTCTCTGTTTGTTTTGCAGCTTGATATAGCACAGACTTAATCCAAAGGTATAGGATTGCTTTACATGAGCCTTAGTTAAATTACAGAAGGGCACATTAATTTTGGTTTTAGGCATGGGGAGATTAAGGCCCTCATTATGACATAGGTGGTAAATCCCGCTTCCCACCAAGGTGAAGGCCGCCAACCGACCGCTGTGGTGGCAGAAATCCATTCGCCATATTATGACACACACACCAATCCGACAGAATACTGTCACATACAAAAAAAAACCAGCCCAAAGGTCAGTGATAAAGTGGCAGTTCCAACACCCAGACCATTACGCCAACAAAACAATGCCCATCACATTATGACCCACGAATCTCCATGGCCAGACATTCAATGGCGGTAAACCATTGGCGGTACATACCGCCGCACTCAGAATGGACAAAACAACCCCACATTGGCCAATACCAAAAACACACACCTGACATCCATCAAAACACACCACACCCACACCACTATAAAACACACACCCACAATACCCACAACCCCTTAAGAACACCAATTGCTACCAGGAGACTGAGAACAAGAGCACAGAGACAACTAGAAACACACACCACTCACACCCATACACCACTAACGCACTCTACATCACACACCCCACCACATTACCCAACACACTCACACCGACACACATCACACAACACCCATGGCACCACAAAGGCACCGCTGTTTCACTGAGGAGGAGTTAAGGGTCACGGTGGAAGAAATTGTTAGGGTAGAGCCACAGCTCTTTGGAGCACAGTTACAGCAGATTTCTATTGCAAGGAAGAGGGAGCTGTGGCGGAGAATCGTGGACAGGGTCAATGTTGTGGAACAGCACCCAAGAACAAGGGAACGACATCAGGAAGAGGTCGAACGACCTACCGGGGAAGGTATGTTCCATTGCAGCAAGACACCAGCTCGCCACAGAGGACTGGCGGTGCGTGGACCCCCACAGCTCACAGCATGGGAGGAGCAATTACTGGCATTGCTGCATCCTGAGGGACTCGCTGGAGTAGCCGGAGGATAGGACACTGGTAAGCAACATTTACTACCTATCACCCCACCCAATACCTACAAGCCATCTCACACCCACACCCTCACTCCCATCACTCCGTTCTATCCCACACACAGCACCTACACATATAACTGACCCCAATACCAAGCTCTGCATGCCATATCAATGCATGGACACCCATCACTAAAGCATGCACAGCATAGGAAAACTAACATACCCACAATACATCACCATACACAAGCAAAAGCTGGCAGGGCAACACCAACAATATAGGGAAAGCCAGGGATGTACGAATGTCATACACTTGAAGCATATTACATCATTTACATCCTCACAGGTACCCCAGCCAATGTCAGTGGAGAGGAGGTGCCACCACCATCCAGTCCCCCAACAGAAGATGCCCCTAGTGATGGCAGTAACTCTAGACTTCAGGATCTGGAGGACCTACCTGGCCCATCAGGGAACACTGGACAGCCGGTCACCCAAGCACAATCACTGTCCACCACAGCGCCTCCACCATCAGGATCAAACACCACAGCAACCACCTAGCGTACCCACACCTCTGTCCCAGGACCCATCAATCAGCAGTGTGCCCACCTGTACAGGGACCCCAGGGCACAACTCGCCCCCAAGACATTCAGGGACCTGGAATCAGTGACACTGGGCACACCATTCAGGGGACGGGGGCACAAGCCAACAGGGAAACTGGGAGGACTACTGTGTGCCAGGAGGAGGACAGAACCAGGGAACCGACTCTCAAAGAAGCACTCCCTGAGATCCTGGGAGCCTACCAACATTCCCAGGATACGATGGGCCAGATCCTTGATAACGTGCAGGAGAACAGGTGGCTGTAGGATGGACAGTACCAGGGGATCAGGGACGACTTGCAGGCCATCAACACCACTGTGAACTCCATTGCAGGGGTGTGACAGACATAGCCAACATCATGAGGGAGGCAACAGCACAGCACTGGGCCCCTACCACTAGCCAGTCCATTGACCAGCCCTCCACTTCTGCTACCGCTTGTGGGCAGGAGGCCCTGCCACAGGATCCAGAGGCCAGCAGAATCCCTCCCCCTGCAGAAGGTGAACCACCCCGCAAACGTTCCCTGTGACCCAGACAGAAGCCAGAGACAATTGCCAAGACCACCGCCAGGAAATGAGACTCTCCTGATTATCCCCCTTGCATCCCACACCGACACCTTGTCCACCTTGAACTGCCATTGCTCCCCTTCCTATGACCCCTTGGACACTGCACCTGTGCTACAAACAGCCTGGAACAATACCCTGGATTTTCTGCCATCATCACCCCATTCCATTGCACTTTTCCCTCAATTTCTTTGCACTACAATAAACACCCTTGAACACAACTCAAATACTTGTATTTCATGTTTTGAAACAGTGTGGAACATTTGACCACACACCATCCTATGAGGCTAACATCAGAGACATACACTAACATACACCGGGTGGGGAACAAGGCTCACCTATAAGCCACACCCTGTGCCTCTGTAGTTGGGCCATCACATTTGGGATGCTGCTATTCCTCAGGACAAAGTCATCATGCACCGACCCAGGATACTTAGCACTGACGTGGGATATGCACTGGTCTGCCAGGCACACCATCTACATATTCATGCAGTGGAAACTCTTACGATTCCTGTACACCTGTGTTGGCACGGGGGGACAAAAACAATATGTGTCCCGTCCATTGCCCCAATAATATTGCGCTTATGTCCCATTGCATAGAATCTGGCCTTCACAGCGGCCAAATCTTCAACCTGGGGGAAAGCTATGTAGCTGCACGTGTGTTTTACCAGTGCAGACACATTGGCTGTGACATTCCTGCTGCCAAGCCCACTGTCACTTGGAAAGAACCAGTTGCATGGAAATGGAGAACTGATAAGGGGATTCCAGTAGGATGACGGATAGATGAGATCAGGTCATGCTCCATCTGGGCACACAGCTCTGTGATTGTGGCTCTGTCCAGTCTATAGGTGAGTATAATGTGCCTGTCCTCCAGTGTAGCTAGTCCATCAGTGGTCTGTACACAGGGGTATGTCTCCATCTCTTATTCATCTGCAGCATAGGTATCTAAGTGACACAAGAGTGAGTAGGCTGTCACAATTTGAACTACTAAACCACAACAGCAGTCCACATTGTGCACTTATGTATTGTGCCTATTTAACCTGTGATGCAGAAAGTCTCGATAGGCCTGTTCACCCCCCCTGAAATGGTGACTGCCTTTCCTGTATGGAGGGACAGGTGGAAGTGAGGTCATTCTGCCAAAGTTGGGCGTCGTGGTAGTAGGTGGTCGTGCACCGCCGTGAAATTCCTCATTGGATAATATTGGGCCCTATGGAATAGAGTGGCGAATGGGGATGTACGCCAGCAGTGACACAGAACACCGCCGTGGACGTCACCACCATTTTCTAACTCAATCCTCACTTGTTTCTTGACCTTCAACAGGAGAAGACCTACACTGCGTGTACTGCTATGACCTGTGTCTGGAACCTACCATGGCCCGGGTGACTAAGGAAAGGGCCCCAGCCTTCACTTCGGAGGAGTTGGAGTCACTGGTGGATGGGGTCCTACCCCAGTATGGACAGCTTTATGGGCCTCCAGACCAATAGGTGAGTACACCTTGGGCACAATGCATGCGTCGGATGCAATTGAGATTTGTGTGAAGGCATTATGTGAGGGGGGATTATCTGTTGGCAGTGTACATGGTGTGCGCTGGGCTATGTGTGTACCAATCTGTGATGGGAATGGGTACGGTGGGCCATATGTGTGACAGGCTGGACTGTTTGTTTACTGGAGTTCTCCTGTCTTCATTGCCTCTGCAGGTCAGTGTCCATCAAAAGAAGGGATTTTGGCGTGCCATCCTCAAGGACGTGCGGACACTGGGTGTCTATAGTAGGCAGAGCACCCACTGTCGGAAATAGTGGGAGGACCTGAGACGCTGGGCATGGAAGACCGTGGAGGCCCAGCTGGGGATGGCGTCCCAACGAGGAGGGGGTGCCCGTCGGACCTTGACCCCCCTCATGGTCCGCATACTAGCGGTTGCCTACCCAGAGCTGGATAGGCGCTTGAGGGAATAACAGCAGCCACAAAAGGGTGAGTACAGTCGGTATCATCACATCTTTTGGCTGGTGGGGTGGAATCCAGATGGTGGTTGTGTGTTAGTGCATGCCCATAAGGCCAGGCCAGACATTGAAGTATAGGTCAACTCTAGTGTAATGGTTGCAGGTAACCTAACTTGTTAGTAGTCACTTTCAGGCAGGGCATTGTGGGTCCCTGGTGTGCTGCATTTGGTGGGGTGTGCTCCTCATCATGCGTTGGTGACTAGCCATATCACTGGTAGTGCAATGCATATTTCGTAGGCCTATTCCCTGTGTGTGAGGGTGCTGTGTACGCCAACGATGGTGTTGGTGCAGTAATTGACCCACTGTTTCCTTTTTTTCTCTCCCCACCTTTTTTGTTCTATCATCCTGTCCTTGTGTGCATTAGCATCATCTGACGGAGGAGCAGGGGCACCTGCGACAGAAGGAACTGCATCCCACAGGACCCAGGAGGTAGAGTTCACTGACGCCGAGGGAACCAGTGGGACAGAGGGGAGCACCACGGTGGAGACAGGAGGAGATGACAGACTCAGATACCTATTTGGATGGGAGCTCCCTAGTGGTGGCGGACACCGCTGTGACCACCCCAGCTGCAGGTACAGCCTCCATCCCTCTACCAGTACCACCCTCCCAGTAGCCCCTCAGCGAGTTCCCCATGCCCGCTCACCCAGGAGCAGTAAGCCCTGCTGCCCTGAGTGAGGAGGCTATTGACCTCCTGAGATCCATCTCTGTAGGGAAATCAACCATTGTGAATGCCATCCAGGGACTGGCATCCCTGATGCAGCAATGCAATGCATTCCTGGAGGACATTCACGGTGGATTGGCGGCCCAACAGAGATCGATTCTGGCTCTAGCCTCCTGTCTGATGGCAGCCATTGTCCCTGTTTCTACCGTCCCCCCTCCAACTCCCACTTCCCAGACCCATTCCCCTCAACCCCAACCCATCCCAGCCACACATACAGATGAGTATGCACACAAGAGTGTCACAGTCAAACACTAGACCCACACTTCATCCCACTGGCACTCACGCAAACACCATACAGTTGTAGACACGACAACATCCACTGCCTCCACTGTCTCCCCTCCTCCTCCTCCTGCACCACTCTCCCAGTCAAGTCCACAATCAAACCTGCATGCACTACAGCTACATCCACTACCAGCATCCCCACACCAAGCAGAACACACACCTCACTAGCAGACACCTCCACAACAGCCATGCATGCGTCCCCTCTGTCGTCTCCCACCCTGCCTGTTCCCCCCTCCTAAGGGACACAAACACAAGCATTCACACACCCAACTTACATCAGCATACTGCCCATGCACCTGCACCCAAGTCCAGCAGACATACACCTCCAACAACCACTCCCTCATCCTCCACTCCCATTACTCCTCTCTCCTCCCACCCCACGATCCCTAAAAAGCTTTTCCTTTCCCAATTTAACCTCTTCCCTACCCCTCCCCACTGTCCTGCACGTATGGGCAGGGTACTAAGGACACAGCCCAGCACCTTAGTCAAAGAGTCCACAGGGACAGTGGTAGCACCACCTACTATTGGTGGTAAGGATAACAAACCTCCATCACAGAAGGGGAAGGAGCCAGCACCACCAGGGAAGAGTGGGAAGGGGCCTGCACCACCTGAGAAGAAGGGTAAGGGGCCTGCACCAGCTGTGAAGAAGGGTAAGGAGCCTGCACCAGCTGTGAAGAAGGGGAAGGAGCCTGCACCAGCTGTGAAGAAGGGGAAGGAGCCTGCACTGCCTGTAAAGAAGGGGAAGGAGCCTGCACCACCAGCAGAGAGGGGAAGAGCCCATCCAAACCCTGCCAGGAAGGGTAAGGGATTCACAACACATGTTCAGGAAGAGACAAGGCACTCTACACCAGCGGAAGCCATCAGGCTGACACCACCACCACTGCCAGCTGTCACGGAGCCCCCACCACCAGCTGTGGAAGTGCAGCCATCAGTGAGTGCAGAGGCTGCCCAGGAGGCTCCTCAAACCACCACCACAGTGCAGCCATCGGACAGTGCAGAGGCTGCCCAGGAGACTCCTTCAACCACCACCACAATGCAGCCGTCATGCCATGTAAGCCACATTCCAGGGGCTGCTGTGCGAGTTGCCCCCTCCAGAACCAGTGGGCAAATCACCCACTTCCGAGGCTGTGGCCTTGCACTCCCCAGGACAGAGTAATGGGCATGTTGCCCCCTCCAGAACCAGTGGGCAAGTCACCCACTTCAGAGACTGTGGCCTTCACTCCCCAGGACAAAGCAATGGGCATGTTTTCCCCTCTAGAACCAGTGGGCAAGTCACCCACTTCAGAGACCATGGCCTTGCAATCCCCAGGACAAAGCAATGGGCATGTTGACCGCTCCAGAACCAGTGGACAAGTCACCCACTTCTGAGACTGTGGCATTGCACTCCCAAGGACAAAGCAATTTGCATGGATCCCCATCCAGAACCAGTGGGGACGTTCCTGTATTCAACTGAGGTGCCCCCCGATTCCACTGAGGTGCCTTCTCACTTGCAAAATTATGCCCCTGCAGTGTTCTCTCAGGATACAGGTTGGGCGTTGGACTGTTCCCTATGGCCTTGTGTGCCCTTATGGCTTTGGACTGGGCATTGGCCCTTTGTGTACATCTGTAAATATATTTGGTTCATGTGGTGGGTTTTGCTATGCTAATACATTGTCAGTACTCCAGCATTGTTGTCCATATTTTACTATGCCGTGTGTTGTGTGCCGTTGGTTTAAGTGTGCAGCTGGTTTTGTGTATGGTGTGTGTGTGTGTTGGGTGTGTGATGTGTGTGTGTGTGTCACTCTTGTTTTCCTCCCACCATCCTTTATGTGCTAGGCGGCTGTACTCACCGTCATTGTGTCGGCGTTGGTGTTCTAGGTGGAGCACAACATAGAAGATCATCAGCAAAACTTGCAGTTTGGGTTCCATGGCACTGTGGTTCTTCCCTGTGTGTCCAATGGTGAGTCCTTTCACTTCTGAGCTCTGTTTCCACCAGGCTTTTGTTATCATTGGTACTGCCCTGGAAAAGGTGGTGGTTTCGTGTGTCTTGATATGGCGGGGGGTACTTTGTCTCCCGCCTGGCTGTAGGTGGCTACCACCGTGGTAAATGTTTTTTCCATTGTGGCGGTTGTTGTGGTGCATTGGCTGTTTATGAGATTTATCACCGCCATGGTCATAATTTGGCGGAACTTACCGCCAGCCTGTTGGCAGTATTACCGCCACTTTGTTACCCACCGCCAGGGTCATAATGAGGTCCTAAGTGATTTACCCAGAATCACAGGATGTCTTCCTGACACCGAAATTTGAATCTAGTTCCCCAATTGCAATGTCTGCAGAACTGGCCATAAATCCACATCTTATCCCCTCAGTGAATCTACTTATCAACTGGATAAAAAATCTAAAGATAGAAAAGAATTTAAAAGTGCTTGGTCATTTTTTGAGAACACTGACAATATGTCCTGATTTCAGTTTTTTAAAGTATTAACCATAATTTCTATGGAAAAAGTCCCTCTAATTTTTATAATTTCTAAAGGGAATGCTTTATGTATGTAATCCTTTGTAATAAATATAAAATGTTAGCAATCTAGATGTTCATTAAAATACTGTGGGGAGGTGGAGTTCAGGGGCAAGGATTCAGATAAATGAGGGCAGGGAGGAAGGTGCAGAGGCAACAAGTTGCCCACACTGGGCAGGTGGGAGAGGCAGTGGCAGCACAATGGACCATGCAGGGCAGAGTAAAGGGTAAAAGGTGGAACAAACCAGCCATGTAGGATAGGCAAGAGAGTATGTTGCAATATAACAGACATTTGAGGGCTGAAGGAAGAGGCAGTACCAGTACAACCATACATGTCAAAAGACCTGATTCAGGCAGGAGACTCAAGATCTTGTCAAGTCCAAAAGGGCTTTATTTTATCTATCTCCTGCCTAAACTCTCCTCTTTTTCATTTTAGGTCAGTAGAGAAAATCAATTCCCCAGGTATTTTTTCCCCAAATCTTCCTCTTAGCAAGTTCAAAATGTTGGCAAGTATGGTACATTGGATCAGTGAGGACAGAAGGAATAGGGTAGGAACATGGACCTGGAGAACAGAGGGAAGGAGGGAGATGGGCTAGGGCACCAAACTGGCCTTACAAGGTAGGTGTCAGGGGCCTGCAGCAGCACAATACACAGCACAGGGCAAGCATGATGGCAGTGCAGCACAGTGGAACACAGAAAGCATTAGGGAGGTGTTAGAAATGGGATCTTTGGTTGGCAGTCAGGATATCCCCAGTTCAAGCAAGGACCGTCACTCTAGTCAGGGTAAAGGAGAAACACACTCAGTTAACCCCCGCTTACCATCTAGGATGGCACGAGCAGGCAGGCTTAACTTCAGAAGCAATGCATAAAGTATTTGTAACAACACACACAGTAACTCAGAGAAAACACTACAAAATTACACAACACATGTTTAGAGAAACAGGGAATATTTATCTAAATCAAACAAGACCAAAATGACAAACATCCGACATACACAAGTCAAGTTATGAATTTTAAAAAGAGTAAGAGTCTCAATCCATAGAAAACAGTGAGAACGCCGTTATTTCGCAGAACTACCTGGGTAGCACCAAAATAAAGCTGCATGGGCAAGTGTGTGTCGAAAAAGGCCAGCAATGCGTTGATTTCTCACCTGCAAGCGAGAATGTGCTTCGTTTCTCCTTCAGTCGAGTCAGCGTGCGTCATTTCTTCTCTGCTGCAAGAGAGCGATGCGTCTATCCGATCAGGCACCTCGGGTCCGGGCAGGCTTTGCGTTGCTTCTCCGTGCCCAGTGATGTTGCATTGAAATCCGATAGCAGGTTGTCAAGAAACCGCGCTGCATGGGGGCTTGCGTTTTTAACAGCAGCCCCTGCATGTGTTGCGTGTCATTTCTCCAGACGCGTTGCATCGATCTTCCAGCTGCAATGCAGGCAGAGCATCGATTTTAACCACAAGGCAGGTAGCGTGTCATTTATCAGCCACGAGGCGGGTGGTGTGTCAAAAGGTCGCCCGCATGCCGGTCTTTGGTAGATTTCCTTTTCCACCAGCTGCACCTTTCAAGGGCCCAGAGACTGGTTAGGGCGCCACTTGGCAGGCAGGACTCTCAGCAGAAAGCCCAAGTGCTGGCAGAGAGAAGTCTTTGTTGTCCCTGAGACTTCAACAACAGGAGGCAAACTCAGTCCAAGCCGTTGGCGATTCTTCTCAAGCTGGAATGCACAACAAAGTCCAGCCTTTGTCCCTTTTCATAGGCAGAAGCATCAACTGCAGGATAGCCCAACAAAGCACAGTCACAGGCAGGGGCAGCACTTCTCCTCAGCTCTTCTCCTTGGCAGATGTTCCTCTTGATTCCAGAAGTGAAGTGATTGCAGGGGTTTGGGTGCTCTCCTTATACCCCTTTCTGCCTTTGAAGTAGGCCTACTTCAAGGAGAAGTCTCTGTTGTTTTCAAGATCTTGCCTTTCCCACACCAGGCCCCAGACACACATCAGGGGGTTGGAGACTGCAGTGTGTGAGGGCAGACACAGCCCTTTCAGGTGTAAGTGACCACTCCGCACCTCAGCCCAGATTGACCAAGAAGATATGCAGGCGACACAGCAGCTCCCTTTGTGTCACTGTCTAGAGGAGAGGAGCCCAACTGTCAAACTGACCCAGACAGGGAATCCACAAACAAGCAGAGTCACAGAATGGTTTAAGCAAGAATATGCCTACTTTCTAAAAATGGCATTTTCAGACCCACAATCTAAAATCAAACTTTACTAAAAGATGTATTTTTTAATTGTAATTTCAGAGACCCTAAACTCCAGATTTCTATCTGCTCCCAAAGGGAATCTGCACTTTAATAATATTTAAAGGCAGCCCCCACGTTAACCTATCAAAGAGATAGGCCTTGCAACAGTGAAAAACGAATTTGGCAGTATTTCACTGTCAGGACATGTAAAACACATAAGTACATGTCCCCCTTTAACAGACACAGCACCCTGCCCATAGGGCTACCCAGGGCCTACGTTAGTGTGTCTCACATGTATAAAAAGGGAAGGTTTAGGCCTGGCAAGTGAGTACACTTGCCAAATCGAATTGGCAGTTTAAACTTGCACACACAGACACTGCAGTGGCAGGTCTGAGCCATGTTTACAGGGCTACTAATGTGGGTGGCACAACCAGCATTGCAGGCCCACAAGTAGCACCTGATTTACAGGCCCTGGGTACCTCTAGTGCACTGTACAACAGACTTAGTAGTAAATCAAATATGCCAATCATGGAAAGTCAATTCATACACATACATTTTACATAGGCGCACTCACACTTACACTTTAGAACTGGATAGCAGTGGTAAAGTGCCCAGAGTAACAAAAACAGCAAAAACAGAGCTCAGCATATATCAACAACCTGGGAAACAGAGGCCAAACGTTAGGAGAGACCATACCAAAGACGCCAAGTATGACAGGAGGGGACAGGGCTATGCAGATGGACAACAGGAAGCAGAGGGGGACAAGGCAAGGGCAGAACACTGATCATACCGGATATACAGGAGAGACCATTGCAGCATGGCAGACCATGAAGGATAGGGGGTAGGGGGCAAGGGAATGACAACAGACCACACAAGAAAGGAGGGTGGGTATAGGGGCCTGCACATGGAAAATGGAGGTCAGGGAGAAAGAGCAGCTAGCTGACCATGGAGGGCAGGTGGGATGGGCTCCAAATTCATAACACACTTTGGAGGGCTACAGTGAGACTATATTGCCATACATGCAGTCAATGGAGGGGAAAAAGGAGGATGTAATGGGCAGCAAGTTCACCATACAGGGTAGGTGGTATGGGCTGTGGCAGCACAGAAGACCATGCATGACAAGTAGGAGGGGTAGTGGCAGCACGACAGCCATGGTAGGCAAGTGGGAGTGGTAGGTTCATGCACAAAGGACCGGAAGAAAGGGGTAGAGCCTGGACACAGAAAAAAGAGGACAGGGCGAAGGGGCTTCATAAAAAAACACACGAGGCAGGCAGGAGCAGCTGTTACTGTACAAGAGAGCATGGAGGGCAGGAGGGAGTGGCAGGAAAACGGACCATGTAGGGCAGGAAGGAGGGGCTGCAGTCTTGAAACTCAGAAAGGCAAGGTAGAGGTGTAAGGGACAGGCAGCAGCTAAACAGAAACTCGGAGTAGATAAGAGGAGCAGTTGCAGGCCTATGGAACATGGTGGGCAAAAAGGAGGCATCCAGGGCATGCACACAGACATCAGAGGGCAAGGGAAATAGAGCATGGGCAGCAAGCTAAGCAGAGATGCTAAGAAAGAGGGGGAATTGATTTGGTCAACAGAGGGCAGGAGGAGTGGGTTGGGACATCAAGCTAAATGGGCAGCAGTAGCAGCACATCGGACCAGGCAGGGCAGGAGGGAGGGGGCTGGTGCACAAATTCGGACAACAGAGGGTAGGGAGGGGTAGATGGAGCAGCAAGATAACTGTTCTGGCAGGCACGAAGGGCAGTGGCAGAATAATGAGGGATCAGGGGCATGAACTTCAACAATGGATGGCAATGGGGAGCTGGGGCAGGAGCAGCAAGCTTGGGTAGGAGCAGCAAAATGCCAGGCTAGTCCCTGCATCCAACCTTCCCCACCATGCGCTATGATGTGCATTTTACTTAATGTTAGAAAAAACCTAGAAATACACTGAAGAAAACAAAGGTTACAGGGACATTATAGTTAGGAAACAGAATAAAAAACTTTGAAATTCACTCACTAAAAAAAACAAAGGTTACAGGGACACTACAGTTAGGTTCAGATTTTATGCGCACAAAATCATAGAAATTCAGCTGTTATAGTTAGAGTTATTTCTAGTAACTAGAAACTTGTGTCCTAAGGTAACTATAATGTGCCTTCGCCATGCACTGCTAATTGTCACAGATATTACATCTCTTATGACATCTTCTATGACATCATTGACAATATCACTGTAACATTTACAGTAATATTATCAACAAAAAACTCTGCATGGCGGGGGCACGTGTTATAGTTGCTTGAAATAACTCTAACTATAACAGCTGAATTCCTACGGTTTTGTGAATGTAAAATCTGAGCCTAATTATAACATCCCTGGAACCTTTGTTTTTTTTGTGAATATATATTTAACGTACTAGCGGTCATCAGTATGCCATTATTATTGGGACATAGGGGGTCATTCTGACCTCGGCGGTAAAATGCCCTTACCGCCGGTCATAAGACCGCCATAACACCGCCGCGGCCGTGGTCAACCGCCACGGTCATTCTGACCCACAACGGCCAAACCTCCAAAAATCCGTCCTCCACTGCAGCCCGCCACATCTGCGGGCAGCGATAAACTGGAGATGACCAAACCTCCACCGTCACGCCAACAGAAATACGCCCATGCCATTACGACCCACGAATCCACACGGCGGTCATTCAAACGCGGTATTCCATTGGCGCTACACACCGCCGCGGTCAGAATACACACACATCACCAAAACACAGCCACATTGGACAATTTGAAATACACACACCTGATACACATACACACACCACTCCCACACAATCAACCAACTATAAAACACACACCCACATCACCCACAAACCCCTGCGACCATAATTACTGAGAGAAGGAGAGAGAGACACAGCAGACAATCCATAGCAAGACACACTGAGGCACACTACACCATCACACACACCACATAGTAGCACAAAGCACCACTCACCAACATACTCCTCATCACATACACCACCCCACACCTCACCCACACCACCCCATGGCACCCCAAAGGCACCCACGCTTTTCGGACCAAGAACTCCGGGTCATGGTGGAGGAAATCCTAAGAGTGGAACCCCAGCTCTTCGGCTCGCAGGTGCAGCACACCAGTATAGCCAGGAAGGCGGAGCTATGGCAGCGGATCGTGGACAGGGTCAACGCGGTGGGACAGCATCCCAGGAATAGGGAGGACATCCGTAAAAGATGGAACGACCTACGGGGGAAGGTCCGATCGATGGTCTCCAGGCACAACATCGCGGTCCAGAAGACTGGCGGCGGACCCCCACCCACCCCTCCCGAATTTACATCGTGGGAGCAAGAGGTCTTGACCATCCTGCATCCTCAGGGCCTCGCTGGAGTAGCCGGAGGAATGGACTCTGGTAAGTCCCATCTCAACTACTATATCCCCCCCAACCCACCAGCATGCCAACCCACACCCCCACCCTCACCCCCAACCCCCCAGCACACATCCTCCCTGACAATGTCTCACCAGCACAACCCACCCATCCCAACACCAACTCCTGCATGCCAACACAAATCATGGGCACCCATCACCTAAGCATGACCACTGCACTAACCCCCCCCCCACTAACTACCCTCACAACACCTCCCTCAAGGGAATGCCTGCACTGGGGGACAAGGGCACCCATAACACGCACGCTATTGCACACACAGAAACAATAACCAAACTCTCTTACCCCATGCAGGACCCGAACGACAACACACCAGCCAGGAGGGTCCAGAAGTGTCCATCCCACCACCGGAACAGGCCCACACTGAGGATAGCAGCTCTGTCGACAGTGAACCTGATGACCAGCCCGGACCATCGGGGACCTCTGGGCAGTCGGTTCCCCTCAGGCAGCCACAGGCCACACCAGACCCGACCCCCTCTGCCAACACCAGCACAGCTCCCACCCAGCGGGCCCATGCCTCTGTCTCTAGGACAGCTCAATCAGCGGTGTGTCTGCCACTACAGGGCACCCAGGCTAACCCAACACCCCAACAACAATAGGGACCTGGGGGCAGTGGTAGCGGGCACACCGTCCAGGGGACAGAGGCCGGGGGAAACCGGGCAGCTCGGAGGGCTGCTGTGCGACAGGGGGGGAGGAGAGGCCCAGGGAACCCACTCTCCAAGAGGCCCTCACCACCATCATGGGGGCCTACAACCACTCCCAAGAGACGACGGCGACGGTACTGGCCAGGTTCACGGAGATCCAGGCACAGCAGGAGGAACGCTACATGGGGTTCAGGGAGGAGCTGAGAATCATCGGGAACGCAATGGGGACCATCGTCCTGGCCCTCAACAGGATAGAAGACGCGTTGCGGGACCATGTGGCACCACACAGGGCCCCTGTCACTAGCCCGGACCAGGAACAGCCTACCACCTCCGCCGGCGCTAGTGGACAGGAGGCCCCAACACCACGGCAGGCCACCAGAACCCCACCTCCTTCTGAAGAACAACCACCCCGTAAGAGGAGCCTGAGATCCAAAAAAAAGACAGAGTAGGATGTCAAGACCCCCGCCAGCAGGACATACCCCCTGAACTCTTCCCACTGTCCCACATTGCCACCCTGTCCAACCATGAACTGCCTCTGCTCCATCCTTCCACAGGCAAAAGGACAATGCACCTGCGAGACTGAGAACTGGACTCTGCCATGGACATTACTCCACCCCTACCCATCACCCTTATAATCACATGTACCAATATCTAGCCCTGTAAATAAATCACATATTGCACACAAATCAGTTTGGAGTCATGCTGTATTATTAGCAAATGTATTACATATTACTGTTCAATATCTGTTCTGTCAATTAGTGATGACAACATACCAATGTCAATACGCTGTAGTTCATGGGCAAACCAAGCAGAAGTCAGGCACTGCGTCATACAGCACTGAGAAGGGAAGGGAAAATCAAAAATTACCCAAAAATATCTGGTGGGAACTACAGAAAGTACAGATGCAGGAGGCTAGAAGCAATTGGGAAATGGAGTGGGTGATTCTTACCTGGGTGTTACTGGAAATACTGTTGTATCACTCTGTCCCTATTGTCTGTGTCGTCCTCTGAGTCTTCCTCCACTTCACTCTCCACAGGCTCCACGGCTTCTACAACACCACCATCTGGACCATCCTCCTGCAGGAAAGGCACCTGGCGTCGCAAAGCCAGGTTGTGAAGCATACAGCACGCCACGATGATATGGCACACCTTCTTTGGTGAGTACATTAGGGATCCACCTGTCATATGCAGGCACCTAAACCTGGCCTTCAGGAGGCCAAAGGTTCGCTCAATCACCCTCCTAGTACGCCCATGGGCCTCATTGTAGCGTTCCTCTGCCCTTGTCCGGGGATTCCTCACTGGGGTCAGTAGCCACGGCAGGTTGGGGTAACCAGAGTCACCTATTAGCCACACACGTTGTCTCTGTAGCTGCTCCATCACATAGGGGATGCTGCTATTTCGCATCACATACGCGTCATGCACTGACTCTGGGAACTTGGCATTTACATGGGAGATGTACTGGTCGGCCAAACAGACCACCTGGACATTCATCGAATGATAATTTTTTCTGTTTCGGTACACCTGCTCATCGTCTTTTGGGGGTACCAAAGCCACATGGGTCCCATCAATGGCACCAATGATGTTGGGGATATGTCCAAGGGCATAGAAATCACCCTTCACTGTAGGCAAGTCGCCCTCCTCGGGGAAAATGATGTAGCTCCGCATGAGTTTCATCAGGGCAGACAACACTCTGCTCAAAATCTTAGAAAACATAGGCTGAGACATTCCAGATGACATGGCCACTGTGGTCTGGAATGACCCACTGGCCAAAAAATGGAGGACTGACAAAACCTGCACCAGAGGGGGAATCCCTGTGGGTTGGCGGATGGGGGACATCAGGGCTGGCTCCATCTGGGCACACAGTTCATGGATAGTGGCACGGTCAAGTCTGTATCGAAGTATTATATGGCGTTCTTCCATTGTCGACAGGTCCACCAGCGGTCGGTACACGCGAGGATTCCTCCTTCTCATCGCAAGTCCCAGCGGACGGTGCGTAGGAAGGACAACATGGAGCACAGAGTCAGCCAAACCACAGGTACGTACAGACAGCTTGCACAGTTAAAGAATGGCAATGGGTTGAAAGGCGTGTATGTGTGGCAATGCAAGGCCTAGGCCTGTGTGTCGCAGTCAAAATTAAGCCATGTAGGCCCTTGAAATGGCCGCTGCCTGACCTGTGAAGTGGGACAATGGGATGTGAGGTCAATGCGTTGGCGGGGCACACCGTGGTGGTAGGCGGTCGAAGACCGCGGCGCAAAGCCGCATTGGTTAACATTGAAGCCTATGGGTTTCAGGAGCCAATTACGAAGTGCGCCGGCGGTCGCGGTACGCACCGCCGCGGGTGTGACCGCCATTTTCTATCTGCTTAATCACTCGAGACCTGATCATCCACAGGAGAGGACCTATACTGCAAGTGCTGCTGTGACCTCGGTCTGGAAGATACAATGGCTGCTGCGACTGGGGAAAGGGCCCCTGCCTTCACGTCTGATGAGTTGGAGAAGCTCGTGGATGGGGTCCTCCCCCAGTATGCGCTACTCTACGGTCCTCCAGACCAACAAGTGAGTACACCGGGTGCACATGGAATGGGCTATGCCTGTGTGGATTGGGGTGGATGTAAGTTTGTGGGGTGGGGGGCGAATGAGGAGTGCAACGCCCGACAGATGAGAGCATGTGCCATGTGGCAAAGTGGGTGGAGGGGGCCAATTACATCTAACATGCAGGTCATTGATGATTTCCTCCTTTCCACCCTGTACATGTCAAATAGGTCAGCGCCCATCAGAAGATCGAGATTTGGCGTGCCATCGCCAAGGAAGTCCGGAACTTGGGGGTCCACAACAGACGGGGCACCCACTGCCGCAAGAGGTGGGAGGACATCCGCCACGGAACAAGGAAGACCGCAGAAACACTGCTGGGGATGGCCTCCCAACCTAGGAGGGGTGCCAGTCGCACCATGACCCCCCTGATGTCCCTGATCCTGGCGGTGGCCTACCCTGAATTGGATGGGCGCTTTAAGACATCACAGCAGACACAAGGGGGTGAGTATCAGCACATTCTCCTATCTTTCTGCGCAGTGGAGGCGTCTGGGTGGGGGAGGAGGGCTGTGGGTGACATTAGGCCAGGGCGCTTTCTGTAGTGTAGTCCTCTCCCTTAGGCATGGCCCTGTGCCCCCGGCCCCCACCTCGGTAGGGTGACAAGTACAGCCATTAAAGGTCCAGCATCTCCCATGTGCGCGTTTGACATCTCTTGGCCTGTTGTCTTAGTCAGTAGTACTGAGTAGTGTACCCCGAATGCGCGGCTTAGTGCATGAGGCACCTGTGTCTGTCCTCTCCGCCAACAGTGTTGACATTGCATGCACTCAACCTGGTCTTCTTTTTTCTCCCGCCACCCTTTCTCTTCATCTTCTTGTGCATGTGTGCATTAGCATCATCAGGCGGAGGAGATTTGGCATCGGAGCACGAGGGAGCTGCAGGACACAAGGCCCCGGTGGGCCCAGGAACAGACACCGAGGGCACCAGTGATCCGGAGGGCGAGGGGAGCACCACGACGGGGACCGCTGGTGAGAGCAGCGAAAGCGACACGTCCTCGGATGGGAGCTCCCTAGGGGTGGCGGCAACATCCGTGCCCCCGCCTCTACAGGTACAGCCGCCACCCAGCGCACCAGCCCCGCCCTCCCAGCAGCCCCTCAGTCTTCGCTCCGTGCCGGTTCGCCCAGGAAGGCGCGCGTCTCCTTCGCCCCAGGGCACCTCAGCCCCTGCCCCTGTTGCCCCTGCTGCCCTCAGTGCGGAGCTCATTGACCTGGTAAGGACGCTCATTGTTGGGCAGACGACCCTTTTGAATGCCATCCAGGGTGTGCAAAGGGAGGTGCAACAGAGCAATGCGTAACTGGAGGGCATTCATTCGGGTCAGGCTGCCCATCAACGAGCGTTCACTGCTCTGGCCTCAGCACTGACGGCAGCCATTGTCCCTGTTTCCAGCCTCCCTCTTCTTACTGCCTCCAGCCTTTCTCTGTCTCCTGTTCCTCAGCCTATCCCATCCACACCATCAGACCAGCCTGCACACACCTCAACACCCAAGAGCAGCTCATCCAAACACAAGCACCACAGATCCCACAAACACTCACCCAAGCAACACCCAGATGCAGACATGCCAACAGCCACTGCCACCCCTGTGTCCCCCTCCTCCTCGTCTCCCTCCTCCCTCCCTGTGACGTCTACACTCACACCTGCATGCACCCCAACATCAGCCAGTGCTTCCATCACCACCTCACCCTCCTGGACAGTCCACACTCGTGCAGTCACCACCCCCACTGCCATTTACACGTCCCCTGTGTCCTCTCCCACTGTGTCTGTCACCCCCTCTTCCAAGACACACAAACGCAGGCAGACACCCACCCAACAGCCATCCACCTCACGACAGCCTACAGCACCAGCACCTTCACCCAATGACAGCACACCTGACTCTCCTACAACCACCTCCTCTACCTCCACTTCCATCTCCACTTCTCCTACCCTTTACCTTGGCCCTAAAAAACTTTTCCTGGCTAACCTTAACCTCTTTCCCCCCGATGAGCTCCCCCATCCATCTTCAAAGAGTCCCAAGAGCACCGCAGCCACCACCAGCCCAGCTTCGGGTGTCACTGTTGTGCCTGGGTTCTGGAGCCCACCCTTTGCCAGCAGTGACACATCGATCAGCAGCAAGGACACGTCCAGCCCCCCCCCCGGCAAGAGGACCCGCAAAAACAAGGGCCGCCGTGCGAGGACCGACAGGGCTGCCCCCAAGGAGCAATGTGCGGCCACTTCACCACCCACACCATCTAGGGGAGGCAAGGGCCCGAGAGCCCCATCAAAGGAGCGGAAGGGCAGCAGGAGCGCGGAGAAGGTGGACCCCACATGCCACATCCCAGATGGGAAGGAGGACACTAAGGAGACCAGGAGTCCGTCCCCGAAGGGTCCAGAAACGTCACGGTCCGAGGGCGACTGAGCAGGGAGTCCAGGCCAGGTCTGGCTCCCTTGACCTGCTGGATGAGCACCGCTGAACAGGGCCCGCGGTGCAGAAGAGCACCGCTGAACAGGGCCCCGCCGTGGAGAAGAGCACCGCTGAACAGGGCCCGCGGTGCAGAAGAGCACCGCTGAACAGGGCCCGCGGTGCAGAAGAGCACCGCTGAACAGGGCCCGCCGTGGAGATAGGCACCGCTGAACAGGGCCCCGCCGTGGAGAAGAGCACCGCTGAACAGGGCCCGCGGTGCAGAAGAGCACCGCTGAACAGTGCCCCGCCGTGGAGAAGAGCACCGCTGAACAGGGCCCGCAGTGCAGAAGAGCACCGCTGAACAGGGCCTGCGGTGCAGAAGAGCACCGCTGAACAGGGCCCGCCGTGGAGATAGGCACCGCTGAACAGGGCCCCGCCGTGGAGAAGAGCACCGCTGAACAGGGCCCGCGGTGCTGAAGAGCACCGCTGAACAGGGCCCCGCCGTGGAGAAGAGCACCGCTGAACAGGGCCTGCGGTGCAGAAGAGCACCGCTGAACAGGGCCCCGCCGTGGAGATAGGCACCGCTGAACAGGGCCCCGCCGTGGAGAAGAGCACCGCTGAACAGGGCCCGCGGTGCAGAAGAGCACCGCTGAACAGGGCCCGCCGTGGAGATAGGCACCGCTGAACAGGGCCCCGCCGTGGAGAAGAGCACCGCTGAACAGGGCCCGCGGTGCAGAAGAGCACCGCTGAACAGGGCCCCGCCGTCTCAAGCACCGCTCCGCTGGGCACCGCCGTCTCAAGCACCGCTCCGCTGGGCCCTTCCTCTGAAGCACCGCTCCGCTGGGCCCTTCCTCTCAAGCACCGCTCCGCTGGGCACCGCCGTCTCAAGCACCGCTCCGCTGGGCACCGGCGTCTCAAGCACCGCTCCGCTGGGCCCTTCCTCTCAAGCACCGCTCCGCTGGGCCCTTCCTCTCAAGCACCGTACGCTGGGCCCTTCCTCTCAAGCACCGCTCCGCTGGGCACTTCCTCTCAAGCACCGCTCTGCTGGGCCCTTCCTCTCAAGCACCGCTCCGCTGGGCCCTTCCTCTCAAGCCCCGCTCCGCTGGGCACCGCCGTCTCAAGCACCGCTCCGCTGGGCACCGGCGTCTCAAGCACCGCTCCGCTGGGCCCTTCCTCTCAAGCACCGCTCCGCTGGGCACCGCCGTCTCAAGCACCGCTCCGCTGGGCCCTTCCTCTGAAGCACCGCTCCGCTGGGCCCTTCCTCTCAAGCACCGCTCCGCTGGGCACCGCCGTCTCAAGCACCGCTCCGCTGGGCACCGGCGTCTCAAGCACCGCTCCGCTGGGCCCTTCCTCTCAAGCACCGCTCCGCTGGGCACCGCCGTCTCAAGCACCGCTCCGCTGGGCCCTTCCTCTGAAGCACCGCTCCGCTGGGCCCTTCCTCTCAAGCACCGCTCCGCTGGGCACCGCCGTCTCAAGCACCGCTCCGCTGGGCCCTTCCTCTGAAGCACCGCTCCGCTGGGCCCTTCCTCTCAAGCACCGCTCCGCTGGGCACCGGCGTCTCAAGCACCGCTCCGCTGGGCCCTTCCTCTCAAGCACCGCTCCGCTGGGCCCTTCCTCTCAAGCACCGCTCCGCTGGGCACCGCCGTCTCAAGCACCGCTCCGCTGGGCACCGGCGTCTCAAGCACCGCTCCGCTGGGCCCTTCCTCTCAAGCACCGCTCCGCTGGGCACCGCCGTCTCAAGCACCGCTCCGCTGGGCCCTTCCTCTCAAGCACCGCTCCGCTGGGCCCTTCCTCTCAAGCACCGCTCCGCTGGGCACCGCCGTCTCAAGCACCGCTCCGCTGGGCCCTTCCTCTGAAGCACCGCTCCGCTGGGCCCTTCCTCTCAAGCACCGCTCCGCTGGGCACCGCCGTCTCAAGCACCGCTCCGCTGGGCACCGGCGTCTCAAGCACCGCTCCGCTGGGCCCTTCCTCTCAAGCACCGCTCCGCTCTGCACCGCCGTCTCAAGCACCGCTCCGCTGGGCACCGCCGTCTCAAGCACCGCTCCGCTGGGCACCGCCGTCTCAAGCACCGTTTATAGTTCACTGTGCCCACCATGCCTCCTCCTTGACCAGTGGAGACTGTCATCCACCTGATGGACTGTGGCTTTGCACTCCCCAGGATGGTCCAGTGGGCAGCCCACCCACTGTAGAGACATTGAGAGACTGTGGCTTTGCACTCCCCAGGATGGTCCAGTGGGCAGCCCACCCACTGTAGAGACATTGAGAGACTGTGGCTTTGCACTCCCCAGGATGGTCCAGTGGGCATGGTGGCTCCTCGTGGATCTGGCGTCGTGGACTCATGTGGCTGTGGTGCCCCCCCCTTCCCTTCCCCCTGAGGTGCCTGTAGTTTTTACATCTGATGCCCCTGCAGTGTTCTCTCCAAAGGACTCAGGTCTCCTGTGTGGGCTTTGCCCTTATTTCTCAAGACTTTGGCCCATGGACATGCTGAATTCGTAGGATGTGCAGTACTTGGTACTTCAGTTATACACTGATGTGTATGTCATTAGTTTTGTTGTGAATATCTTTCATGGTTGTACGATAATTTTCTGGAGCTTTTTGGTACATAAATATTTATTCCAAATATGATTATGTCCTAGCATTTTTCAGGGGTGTTTGGGTGGTGTCACTGTGACTTGGTGCTCTGCATTGGTGAGTACATAGTTGGGGGGGGGCGCATATGTGTGTGCCCGTAACCTTTCGTCCTCCCCCTCCCGTGTGTCGTAGGTGCAGTACTCACCGTTGTCGTCTGCGCCGGACTTCGTACTCGTGGTAGATGAGAAGGTAGACGAGAGCAGGTAGGATGTTTAATTCGGGTTCCATGCTGTCCTCCTTCCTCCTGGAGTGCGTAGTGGTGAGCGTTTTCCCGTCCGTAATCTGTTTCCGCCGTGTTTTTATCGGCGGTGCTCCCGCCCCGGAAAAGGTGGCGTATTGGTGAGTTGTAATAGTGTGGGCGGTACATTGTCTGCCGCCTATCTGTTGGCGGTGACCGCCGCGCTGTTTGTTTGTACCGCCGTGGCGGTCGGAGTGTTAAGGTGGCTGTCTGTGTTGGCGGTTCCCGCCAGGCTCAGAATACCATTTTTTTTACCGCCAGCCTGTTGGCGGGTTGGCCGCCGCTTTAACACCGACCGCCAGGGTTAGAATCACCCCCATAGTTTCCATAGAAAAAGCTTTTTTTGACTTGCCTATATCTTTGGCATCAGAATCTTCTTGAAATGTTTTTTAAAAAGTGTCAAACTAGGTCTTGCCGTGCATGTAAAGTTTCTGGATGATCTGTCAAGCGGGGGCAGAGTTAAAAAGGGCGATCGAAAATGTGCATTCCTCATATCAATTATCATAGACTCTTTAGACACAACTACAGCCAGAACTATTGGATGGAATTACACCAAATTTGACAGAAGGGGAGCTTTAGGTCCACAGATCACCCTTTTTGTTACTTGGTATAAATCTGTTCAGTAGTTTAAGAGATATTCAAGGAAATCCAAATTTGTATATCCAGAAGCATGAATACTTCGCAATTAATCCAATCTCGTGCTAAGATTTGAATGGCTGTCAACACTTCAACCTGGAAGTGTTGGCAACCATTTTGGGACTCAACTTCAGCCAAGTCCCAAAAAATGTTTAACAAAAAGAAAAGGGGGCAGGGTACAGTTACCCTGATCCTCTAGCCTTGGTGAAGGGATCCCCCAGGACCCAGCCAGGGAAAGCAAAACATTTAATTCATGCCAAAATTCACAAATATTTGTGAATTTCACCATGAATTTAAAAAAAAAAAGTGCGGCCTCCTGCGTTTGTTATGATTGCAGCCCTCATGTGGACCAGGCCCCGGAAGCATGTGGACTTATGTTACAAAATGAAGGGGGGTGCTCAGGCCCCCTTCAAGGGCATAATACTGCCCTGGGGACCACCACCTCCCTGTGGCTTATAATAATGTTGTGGGAGTTGCACTGACCACCCCTGGGCCTGAGGTTACACCACCTCCCTGGGTATATAAATAAAACATACACTGAGGGGGAGGGACACCAAGGCCCCAGGGACCACCACCTCCCTGGGGCAACACCATTACATATAGGAGGGTACACAGATCCCCCCAGCCCTGGGGACTACCACTTCCCCGGGGCTAAACAAACTATGCAGGGGGACTGCACAGACCCCTCCGCCCCGGGGACCAGCACCTCCCAGGGGCTATAAGTAGAAAATAACATGGGTGGATGTGCAGACCCTCCCCACCCAGGCCCCAAAGACCACCACGTTCCTGGCGTAATAATAAAAATACGAATTGGGAAGGAGCGCATACCCGCCCTGGCCCCAGGGACCACCACCTCCACAGAACCAAAAACTTTAATTAAATTATAGGGCAGAGGCTGCGAGCCATATATGGTCCTGTGGACCACCACTCCCCAGGGCTGGCTCCTGCTACTTCCCGAGGTACTCACCCTCAGGGGGTCCCTAAATAAATATAAACGTTTTTACCCAGGGAGGTGGCGGTCCTGGCGAAGCAGGGGGCCCGCATACTCATTTTACAATGTCCCTGGGGCTTTGAAAAGCCTTAGGAGGGTGGCCCCATGTCCCCCCTCTGTTTTTCACCCCCCCCCCCGAATGCCCCAGGGACCTGGACCACCCAGAGGCAAAAAAAAAAGCAAGTTCAGGAAACTGTGTTTGTTTTCTTTTTAAGTCACAGCAAAATGTGCCGATCTGCAGAGATTTTCACAGTGATTTAAAACAAAAAACTACTTTTGAGCCCTGGGGGTCCTTTGGGGACCCCTGCACTAAGGCTAGAAGGGCAGAGTAACAGTACTTTACCCCCTTTTCATTTTGTTTTATTTATTTTTTAGATTTGTCTGAGACTCAAAATGGCTGCCAACGTCTCCTGGTTAAAGTGTTGGCAGCTAATAAGAGCTCTACACTTGATCGGGAACATTCACAAAGCCTTTGCACCTCCAGATACCTATATTTAGATTAACACCAAATAACAAAAGCACTGTTTCTGAACCAAGAGCTTCCTTTCTACCAAATTTGGTTGAATTCTATCTAGCAGTTCAGCCTGTTGTAATTTCTAAAATTGGAAATGCACTTTTTTGACCCTCCCATTTTCTCGAACCCCACTTGACGGATCACCTCAAAACTTCAAGGCCAACCAAGATTCTACGGTACACTTTTTTGGGGGAAATTCTGTGAAGATTTGTCAAAAGTTACCAAAGATATAGGTGAGTTAAAAAAAGCCTTTTCTATGGAAATATGGTCCTAGCTATAAATACCTATTGGCGGTAGATGTATTGGAGATTGTGAGCACATAGAAAATAGTAAATTTACACAAGAAGTATATGTTTACGTTTCTGAATCAGGCCCAATGTGTCCAATGGGGGAAGGGCAGTCATAGCAGTTTGCTCAGCAGCAAGCTCAACTTCCTGTTCATTTCCTACCTCCAAAAGATCAGGTACAGCAGACTGTGGTAGCCTATATGTTTTCTGTGAAGAGGTTCTGATGTGCTACTGGGACAAATCAATTTCATACTGGCTGTTCCAGGGTATGGCCACATTCACTGATATGCTGAGAGACATTGGCTCCAATTTTGGTGGTGACTGAGCTTTTGTTTTTTATTACAGGGGTGATCCTCCTCTTAAGTCTTCCTGTCCAGAGAACTAGTGCAGCAGGTGTGCCCTATTGCCAGAAAAAAAATGAGGGCTTGGGACTAATAGTGGCAACAGACTTTTTCTTCTCCTCACTGTCCACTTTCTAGGCATGAACCACCTTCCTTGGTGTCATGTTCTTTACTTCATCTATTGGTAAGTAGCATGAACAGAAGCCGTTTTTCGAGAGGTGTCTGGAGGTGTCAGGAAATTTAGAGACTTCTCTCTGCCTGTCAATAGCCTCTTGTGCACATGCAAACAATACAAATAAGAAGAGAGAGCATGAGAATTGGAAAATCTTGTCAGTGCAACCCATGTCATCACCACCACCATCAAAAAAATATTATAAAATTAATTTAGTAAATAAAAACTGTAGTTGTTGATCTCTCCAGGGCCCATGAGACTATATAGGAGGCAAGTTAGAAGGCACAAATTGAAAACCCCTGTAGGGCCCATAGATCTCCTATGGTAGACAGTGGGGAGAAAAAAATCAAATAAATTATGATGAAAATACTTGGAATCTCGACAAGGCCCATGGGCCCCTCTGGGAGGCAGGGGTTCAGGCACAAAACCAAATAAATTAATATTCAAGTTACTGATATCAGTCCTTGCCCTATTGGGCTCCTATCAGAGGCAGAGGGGTGACACAAATAGATTCAATTAATAAAAACAATAGTTAGTCTTCCTCCAGGGCCCATAGGCTCCCATGGCAGATGGGGAACAGGCATAAATCTATTAAATGAATATAAAAATATCTGGTGTCCTGACAAGCCCCCTGTGATCTCTGTGGAAGACAGGTAAACATTGAATTTGTAATATAAAAATTACTGGAATCCCTTTAGTGGCTTTGGGGCCCATATGCAAAGTACGTGAAGCCGGCAGAAATCAAATAAATTAATATAAAAACACTGGGGTCCAACCACGGCCCTTAGAGCCCCTCGGGGAGACAAAGAGCAAAAAATGTACAAAAATTACATGGGATTCTAATGGCAATGCTCCGAGAAAATGGTGTTTAGAAGTGGAATTACATGAATATTAATCAGAAATACACTCTGCCTCTACAAAATGGCGGTGACTAACCACATGGGCAAAAAAGAAAAAGAGACAAGGAGAACATGGAAAAAAAGGCCACCACACACACACACACTGGCTTCGTATAAGCGTGGTCACTCACCAAATGGACCTAGCATCCTGGAGTCATCAATGCAAATAAAAAGAATAACATAAATTAGTATGATTATAAGGCCATCCAAAAGATTACCTAAAATAATAAAACAATCTCCATCATAAAAACCGGGAGAGTATAAAAAATACATTAAAAAATACATTCAAGGCTTGCTGTAGACTGGGCCTTAAAAAGTAAAACAGACCACAGTATGAAGACAAATCTGGATGCATTTCAGATACCTAAAAATATAAATTATCCATTATTTTCTCAAGGTCTGCCTGCACCTTCCCTAACTGCACGCTCCCCGACTAAAACTTTAAAAAAAGGATCAGAAATAGTGGTGACTGCCAATACACACATATTGAAAAGAGCTTCCCTGAATTTCCTCCAAAATAGTGAAGATTACAACTTCCGAGGGTAGATGATGCACCAGTAGTTGCTGACAAAGGAAGGGTGATGCTGTCCTGTAATATCCAAACCCAAAATGACCAAGTGCTGGACAGAGCACTGGTAGATGCTTTCAGGTCAGGAAGAGGATGTTGATACTGTACAAACTGTAACCTCACTCTCTATGACACTTCCTCTGTGTAAACCAAATAATTTAATTTAAAACAAAGATGCTTTTTGGGCTTAAAATTGAACTGAATTGTCCTCTCAGGTAAAAACGTTAACAGAAAAATAAGTTTCAAGTATTTTGACACTGCCCATGTCTATAAAAATGCTGTTCATGTTTTGGGTTGATCATGTTGTTACTGTGCATCTATTGCATTGTTTCTGTACTCTTTTGACAGAGATTTTAGCCTCAAACGCACCTCTTGCTCATGCAAAGTGTCTGTTAGAAATGGGGTCTCTAGTTCACTGAGGTATGCACCCTGTCCAAGTAGGGACCACCACTCTAGTCAGGGTAAGTCAGATACACACCCTTAAATTAACCTGTGCTCACCCTCTGGTGGCTTGGCACAAAGCAGTCAAGCTTAACTTAAGAGGCAAAGTGTAAGGCATTTATGCAGCACTTAAATTACAGTAACACAGTGAAATCTCCACAAAAAGACTTCACACCAGTTTAGAAAAATTGAGAATGTTGGGTAAAAAAAGACCAAAATACACCAGGTAATCACAGTGCTTAATGGATCATTTTCACTTCTTTTATAATCCATATGGTAGTACTTAGAGCGAGGCCCAGAGTTACCCTAGTGGTCAGGGCACAAAATCAACGCTCCCGATTAACTTTACCAAGTTAGTTGGTGTTGGTCCTGATGACGCAGAAACGAAGGTTTTACATTTATTAGCGCATAAACGTAGTGCCGCAATAATCAAGTGTGACTTTAACCGAACTAATAAAGATTGTACGGGGACAAATGTGCCCTCAGAGTAGTTCGCCAACATTTATAACCGTGCTTTATATAACGTGATGTATTAGAATTGTACTAATCTGACATAACCGTAAACGTGTGCCATGATTTGCTTGTTTGAAATGTTTTAACTTAGCATAACTTTAGTGGAGGCTTCGGCCTAGTTGCCTTGTCTCACGGTTTAGATGCTCGTGTTTTTCTAATGTGCTAATAAAACGTGTATTCTTGCTTGAAGCTGTACTTTTCCAGTGAGATCGGTTCACATGCTTATCTTTAAGGTTTCGTGCCAGCCTGGCATCTTCTTCTTTGCTCCAAGGTCAATCTGCAGGTGCAGACAATGGAAGCTCTGAAAGTGAGTTAATTGGTAAAATATGTTGCAACTTACGTTCCCGACTCCTAGGATAATGTATGCCTAGGTAGAAGCTTGTGAATTGTTGTTTTTGATTGGACAATTTGAAGCCAACCTATGAACCCTCCAATGGAAGACCCTACTGGATTTGAACTGTTGTTTATTTAAACCTGGTGCACAAGAAGAAAGCAGCCATTACCCGCCGTTAGCCATTACCCGCCATTTGCAGGACATTGCAGCCATTATGGCCCATCTTGCCGACCTCGTCATTTCGCCATCTTCTACGATGCCAATTGATGCTCGACGCCATTATGAATGAGACTTTGATGCTTTCTCTAATCGAGAGAAAGAGACTTTAAGTAATTCTCGCCCTAGAGACTTTAACTTTGATTTGCCCCTTTGCATAAAGTAGTAGTTTTGTCCTTTTATCTTGCCGCTGTGAGGCAATTGCCCCGTCCACCCTGCCCCTTTGCTCCCGTCCCATGCTGATCGAAACCGGTACCTGTGAGACGAAGACTTCCTTGAATGCTGATTGAATTTGGTAAATATGAAAGGAAAATGTACAATTGCATTGTGTTTCTTTTAGGTAACCAACTGCTGATTTTTTATAAGAGCCCTAGTTAGGAGTTTTCCAAATCAATGTTGCTAAATTGTTTTTGCATGAAGTCCCACATGCAGATGCTAATTTGAGGTTAGATGAGGATTCATTTGTTGCACGATGCAATTTGAGACCTTGTTATGCTGACTAATGTATGCAATTAGCCCATTACAGATTATAGTTTTAGTGGTTTGCGTTGCTATTATCAAATGCATTGTTATTCAAATGCTGCATAGATTGCATCTTTTTCGCCGTTATGGACAGCTATTAATGTTCATTTACATATAACATTTGGTGTTGAGACACATTTATATCGTGCTAGTTTTGTTAATATAGGGAAATAAATTCATTAACTTTGAATGAACTGGTGTGGTTATTCATGGCCGAAAGGTCATGGTTCGCCGAAATGTTTTCTGGATTAATTGTGAAGTGTTATGTTGATCAGGGTATTGCTTATGTTCGTTATTGATTATTGATTTGATTAAATTGATTACTCTCGGGTGAAGAGAGCCCCACTTGGTCAAATGATTCATCGACCCAAGAGCGTCCAGATACAGGTAATTTATTAGGACAGAACGCTCTATCAGTAGATGGTAGCAGAGGACGGTTACGCCCTTTGGGACCCCACTCGAGAGGTAACGGTTACGCCCTTTGAGACCCCACTCGAGAAGTATATGGTGTTGAATTAGATTTTTCTTGGGTAAAACAGATAGAGAGAATGATGATGCCCTAAGTCCCCCGCGACTTTCCCGGTATCTCGGAGCTTGCGAATGGAGAGAATGGAGGTGTGAAATCGGCGTTGGCGGTACTAGTGACGGTATGAGTGAAGTCAGGGTTTTGCGCTTGCACAGCTTATTGCCGCAGATTGTTTGAAAAGGTTGCGAGGATTTTAGAGAATAGCGGAGGTGCGACTCCGAGTGTGAGAGTAGGGAAGTCGTCGAACTTCATGTGCATGTGGCGCTTTGTGCAGAAAAAGGTCCACGTGGTTGTTGTTGTTGAGACGGGCCCTGCGAGGTCAAGAGACTCCGGAGTATGTTGAAAAGTGTATGAGACACTTGTTTTATGTTGTGGTCTGGTCGGTTTAATAGGTTGACCGGGCGTGGTCAACGAGTCGGTACGTGTGTTAAGGGAGTGAAAGAAAACTTCGACTTCGGGCTTTGACAAATTCTAAGTGCACTAGAATAGATCATTGACAAGTTGAGAGCAGAGTCTGCGGGTCAGAATTTGCTTGCGAAAGTGGGGACCGAGAAAGATGGAATAACTGCCGAGGCTAGTGAAAAATCCCTAAGGTCCTGAAGCGATTGTGTTACCCTTCCTGTAGTAAACCGACAGATCTGTTTTATTATTATTTGGTTGCTCGCGATACATGCCAGAAGTTGTTACGAGAGGAGCTGAGTAAAGGAGGACAAGCCGCGAGGCTTTGTCAGCCGCAGTGTGTGTGAGTGTGACGTCACTAGGAGCCGCGCTGGGATAGGTTGGTTGCAGAGAAGGGCCGCGCACGGATTGGACGCAGTCCGTGGGGCTCGATTGGAAGGGGAAAGGCAAGCGAAGAGTATTCCGGGAATTAAAGTCACTTATTGATTACAAACTTTGTGAAATAAAAGACGAGAAAATGAAATTTTTTAAAGCATTAAAGAGTGCGATGAAGGGGGAGTCTTACATTAAAGCGAGCGTAGGAGAGGAGACGCCACCCGAAGGTACACCAGCTTACATTGTAATGGAGGAAAGGGGGGTAGCTCCGTGCCTTTGGCTAAAGCAATGGCACAAGCTGACAGAGAGACATGGGAGCGTAGCGTTCCCGATCCATGGGACATTCAATATAAGGATCCTAGAGAATTTGAGATTCGCGATGTACGACATGAAGGTACCTCCAAGGCCAGCACAGTTTGAAGCTCTAGCGGTTTGGGAACTAATGGCTAGACAGCAACAGCAAAAGAAGTTCGAGGCTAGGATAAGAAAGGTAGAAAAGACACTAGCGGACGCTAGGTGGGATAATGCACAGAAGGTGTGGAGGTCAGATATATTGCAGGGGATAAAATTGTTTCCCGCAATTGCTAAGGAAGAAGAGGCGACAGGCAAGAAAGCTACCTGTAAGACGAACAGGAGGTGTTCCAAAGATAGAGAGGACGAGGAAAAGTTAAGGAGAGAAGACGAGTCAGAGGATGAGGAGTTCATCATGCAATTGCTGAACGACCGTCCACCACCTTATGCAGAGAGTGAACAAGGTCCAAGTACCAGTTCTGCCCCTCCGGCACCGGTACAGAATAATGAAACTCCGAATTCAGACACGCCATCGGGATCTAAGGACCCGAGTTTACTGTTCACCCCGCAGATACCGCAGGTTAGGAGAATATATCCAGATGTGCCTATATTGAAAACAGCAGAAAATTATCAGTCGCAGGTCCCAAGGTACTACAGCAGTGACAACAGTACGGGAATGATTCTAGATCCAACCGTAATGGGAGTACAGAATGGTCGCAACCCAACATTGGCACAAGCTGAATCAACCCAGTTTTTGATGCCTCAAAAGCAGATGCAGGGGGGAACCGCACATGCTCAGATGACGGGGAGTCAGACGGGCATGCCGGCAATGATGACCCATAGTGTGGGAATGAACATGCCTCAGAACCTGGGGAACGGACAGAACCCAGATGCGATATCCCTACCCATTACTGTAGGTCCACCGGTACCTTTGTACATTCAGCCTAACTCAGGTATGAGCGGTCAAGGATCAATGGTGCAGAGTGGGGCGGAAAGGAGGTGCATAGAAAACACTCCAGAGACAACTCCGATAGCGGCTCTGCCAACTGGATCTGGGTCCTTGATGGAGTTTAGTCCCATATGTGCTCAGTCAACAGTGGTGAGGTCGAGTCCCCCACTGATGATACCGCTATCATCGAACACTGAAAAGTTGCCGCAACCATCAATGGCAGTCGATGTGAATGCTACACTGATGGGGTTGAATGCGCAACAGCTGACACAGTGGTTCAACAGTCTGAATTCCACACAAAGCTCAGCCAGTGGGAAGGGAGAAGACTATCTGAATAGGGTAAGGTTGAACATGGAAGCAGAAGAATTGGTGGAAGGGACTATGGGTTTGAATAGGTTAGAGTCCTACTCGGAAGAAGAGCTGAGGTATCTATGTCCCAGGATTACGAGAGAAGTGAACAAGGTACATAGCAGGTTGCAAGAAATAGCTGACAAAAACGGGGTTGAGATAGACAAGACAAAACACTTGAGCAGGAGCTATAGATTTGATTTCGGGACCACAGACTTTGAACACATGAGGTCAGCAGGCATGAAAACGCACCTTAGAGAATTGCTGCAGAGTGCACAAGTGTGGAGGTGCTTAGACAAATGGGAGAGCAGATGGGCAAAGAAAAAGGAAAAGAGGAAAGACAGTGTCCCAGAGCACAACGAGAAAAGATCACAGAGTAGTGATGCAATAACCATGTTACCAATGAGGGAGACAGCAGGGGGGAAATTAATACATGTACCGTGGCACAGGAGCGACATTCAGTCTTTTACGGATGATTTTCCCAAACTGAGAGAGAAACCGATTGAATGGTATCAACAGACTGATAGGTTTGTGAAGCTTGCAAAATGTCTTTGGGAACACCTGAACACCCTCTTTGAGATTGTGGTTCCGGCAGATTTGTGGGAAGACTGCAAAAGGGCTGTAGGTTGGCCGACAAGTGAACCAGAGAGAGGCAGGGATACGGGTGCACCATCACCTATGGTAATGAGCTTGTACTATAAGGTGATTGAGCATTTGAAGACGAAGGTTGCCGCGAAAAATGAGGATTGGCAGAAGATTGATCGAACTGCCCAAGAGGCTAAAGAGTCGATTCATGGTTACTATGAGAGGTTGTTGAAGGCGTTCAAGAACTACAGTGGCACGGAAACAATAGAGGCGAAGGACATGCTTCATTTTGTGTTTAGATTTGTGGAAGGGCTGAGACCAGAGATAAGTCAGATGATAAAGACGCATTTGATTTGTTGGCAGTCGAAACCTATTGATGAGGTGTTGAATTATGCGAAATACTGTAGCGACGAAATTGAAGTGAAACAGAAAAGGTTGAAAGAGAAAGTGATGATGATGCAACTCAAAGCAGCTCAGACAGGTTTGCAAGGGTTGCAAGGGTTCCAACAGCAGATACCGCAGCCGCAGGGAAATATGGTGTTTCAGCCACAGGCGAGAGGCAGAGGCAGAGGAGGCTTTGGGAGTAATGGTCCGGATTTGAACACTGTTGCGATTCCGAATGGTGTGCAGGCAATGAAAAGGGTGATGCCGTGTCACGTGTGCGGAATCGTCGGGCATTGGAAACGCGAGTGCCCGATGGTGGTGCAGGAAGGTGCAGGTGTTGGTCAGCAAAACAATGATGTCAATGCATTCCAGACAATGAGGGGACCGAAAATGAGAGGTCCAAACCCAAATTTTCAGACCATAAATCAACTGCAGGGATTACAGCCCATGCAGCCGCAGCAGATGCAGATGCCCCGTATGCAGATGACGCAAATGCAGCCAATGCAACAGCAGTTTCCCATGGTACCTAATCAGCAAATGCAAATACCTTTGGCACCAGTGAGTCAGCAGCAAGTGATGGTTCCTCCACAGGTCTCGGTCAGGTGATGAATACAAATGGCACAGTACAACAGTTCCCATTACACAGTGAGAATGGAATAAACAATGTATGGGAGAGTGAAAGTTCAGATGAGGAGGGAAATTGTGTGCTTGCAGCATCCTTGGAAGTTGATCAAAAGGGTCCATATGTGGAGGGAAGAGTTATGGGTCATCGTGTTTCATTCTTGGTTGACACAGGAGCCACACGTTCAACTGTTAGGAGCATTGAAGTACCAAATTTGCCACTCTCAGGGAGAACAGTTCAAGTAGTGGGAGTAGCAAACAGGTACCTGACGAACCCAATCACAGATCCAGTACAAGTCAGAATTGGTAACTATCAAGGGTCACATAAATTTGTGGTATGTGACTCAAGCCCGATAGCACTGTTAGGGAGAGACCTATTGTGCAAATTGGGATGTTCGATTATGTGTTCGAACGATGGAATTAGAATTCAGACGAGCAGTGATGGGGAAGAAGAGGACAGTGTAGAAGGGGATGAGATGGAAACTGTCGATGAAGAATATCCTCTGATTAACCTTTTTCCGATGATAACTGAAGAAGATATTCCAGCTGAATTACGGGAAACAGTCGGAAAGGAAGTGTGGGATATGACAGGAAAAGAGGTGGGATTGGTGAAAGGAGTGGAACCAGTGAAAGTGACCGTAAAACCCAATGTAACCTTTCCCCAGACCCCACAATACCACATGGCACAAGACACCCTCATGAAAGTCGCCCAACTCATTGACGAGTTTGTAAAACAGGGAGTACTGAAAGAAGTGTTAAGCAGTCCATGTAATTCACCAATCATGGGACTAATAAAGCCGAGTGGAAAGGTCCGAATCGTGCAGGACTTGAGGAAAATAAATGACATCATAATTAAATGCTGCCCTGTAGTACCGAATCCAGCTGTGATAATGTTTCAAGTCCCTTGCGATGCCGAGTGGTTCTCAGTCATCGACTTGTCACAAGCATTCTTTTCGGTGCCTCTTCATGAGGACAGCCAATTTCTCTTTTGTTTCAAATTCTTAGACAGAGTTTACAGTTGGTGTCGAATTCCTCAAGGGTTTTCTGAGTCACCGTCAATTTTCAATCAAATTCTAAAGAAAGACTTGGAAGCGTTAGAATTGCCATTCGAGTCAACCCTAGTACAGTACATTGATGACTTACTGATTGCATCTAAGACAGAAAGTGGCTGCACAGCCGACACCATTGCTCTACTGAACCATTTGGGAAGGAATGGACACAAGGTGTCTCCTTCAAAGTTGCAGTTCTGTCAGAAGAAAGTGAAATACTTGGGTCATCAAATAGAGAAAGGGTCACGGAGAATAATGAAGGAAAGAATAACAAGTGTACTTCAAATGAGTCCACCAAAGACAAGGAGGGAGGTGAGGAAGTTTTTGGGGATGGTGAGCTACTGTCGCCAGTGGATTCCCAACTTCTCAACCCTAGCAAAGCCTTTACTGAAATTGACCCAGAAGGATGCCTTGGATGAAATTGAGCTGAAAGGAGATGAGATGGATGCTTTTATTGAATTGAAAGAATGCATGTGCAGGGCTCCAGCTTTAGGTATGCCTGATTACACAAAGCCTTTCACATTGTTTTGTCATGAACGTGATGCATGTTCTTTGTCTGTCTTGACCCAAGCCCATGGTGGCATAAACAGACCAGTAGCGTATTTTTCAGCTACTTTGGATCCGGTCGCAGCAGCACTGCCAGGGTGTTTGCGCGCCGTAGCAGCAGTTGGTGTCAGCCTCACTCAGAGTGAAGGAATAGTGATGGGACACCCATTAACAGTCATGGTCCCTCACTCAGTTGAGATACTTTTGACCCGCTCCCGAACACAACACATGACTGGAGCAAGACTCACAAGGTATGAAACAATAATTCTGGGCTCACCGAATGTGCAGCTGAAAAGGTGCACTACGTTGAATCCAGCAACCTTGCTTCCCAGTGAAAATGCTGAAATTGAGAACGCTGAAGACGTCGAGCAAGACTGCCTTCAGGTGACTGAATTTTGCACAAAACCCCGACCTGACATTAGGGATACTAAGCTTGATGAAAATGACCAAATTGTTTTTGTTGATGGGTCATGTTTAAGAGATGCATTGGGAATATTGAAAGCAGGATATGCTGTATGTACTGTAACAGGTGTCTTGGAAGCGTCCTGGCTTCAAGGAGTCTATTCCGCACAAGTAGCAGAGCTTGTAGCCCTTACAAGAGCATGCCAACTGTCTACATTGATGAAGGTTACCATTTACACTGACAGTCAGTACGGGTTTGGAATTGTGCACGACTTTGGGCAATTATGGTCACAGAGAGGTTTCCTGACCTCTTCAGGGTCCCCAGTGAAAAAGGGGGAGAGAATAAGGGAATTGTTACACGCCATTCAGATGCCAGCCGAAATTGCAGTGGTAAAGTGTAGTGCTCATACAAAAGGACAGGACTATGTTTCCCTGGGAAATGCATATGCGGATCAGGTCGCAAGATTTTGTGCCTTGAACTGTATATTGCTCAGGGATGAATGGAATTTGATAAGTGAGCCAGAGCTCGAACCAGCTGAAGCATTTGCCTTGAAGGTCGTGAATACAATGGATGAACTAAAAGCATTACAGAATAGCGTCAGGGAGGATGAAAGAGCTTCCTGGATTAAGTCACAATGTACAAGGAGACCAGATGAGTTATGGGTTTCAAATGAAGGAAAATTTGTTTTACCAAATAGTCTCTTATCGCAGCTAGCGCGGTTCTATCATGGGCAGGCTCACCTAGGGAGAGATGCCATGATAAGATTGTTCAAAACTGATTGGTTTAACCCCAGATTCCGTCAAGTTGCAGAAGCAGTTTGCCATCGTTGTGTCATTTGTCAGCAGATGAACCCAGGAAAGGGAACGGTTGTGAACATGAGCCACATTGGCAGGGCGAGCGGCCCGTTCAGCAGAATGCAGATGGACTTTATTGAGATGCCTGTGCATGGAGGTCTGAAGTATGTGTTGGTGATTGTGTGCATTTTTAGTCACTGGATTGAAGCATACCCCACACGTAGAAATGACAGCCTTACAGTTGCAAAACTATTGTTGAGGGAGTTGATACCACGTTTCGGATTCCCGATCTCTTTAGAATCAGATAGAGGAAGTCACTTCAATAACGAGGTGATAAAGTTACTTTGCGCAGCGCTGAACATTGAGCAAAAACTGCATTGTAGCTATCGCCCTGAAGCCTCAGGACTGGTGGAACAGATGAATGGTACACTGAAATCAAGAATGGCGAAAATATGTGCATCGACAAATTTGAAATGGCCTGACGCATTGCCTTTGGTGTTAATGTCAATGAGAAACACCCCTGACAGAAAGACTGGATTGTCCCCGCACGAAATTCTCATGGGCAGGGCCATGAGACTTCCTGCAGTTCCCGCAAACGCGCTTTTGAATATTACAGATGATATGGTGTTAGACTACTGCAAAGGTCTGGCTGACGTGGTTCGCTCTTTCTCTCACCAGGTGGAAGCAACCACCTTGCCACCGATCCAAGGTCCAGGACACACACTGAAAGCAGGTGACTGGGTCGTGATAAAGAAGCACGTGAGGAAGTCGTGTCTGGAACCCCGTTGGAAAGGCTCTTTCCAAGTGATCCTGACGACCACTACCGCTGTGAAGTGTGCGGGAGTTCCCAACTGGATTCACGCCAGTCATACAAAGAAAGTGTTTTGTCCCACAGATGAGGAAGTTGAAGCGCTGAAACTGCCAGTACCTGATAACAAAGTGCCGAGCGCTGAGACAGAGCAAAACAGAACTAGAAGCGAACAGGCAGACATAGAGGAGAGAGAAATATTCTCTGAGGACGAAACAACCGATTCACTTGGGGAAGACCAAGGAGAAACCTCAGACAGCGACGAAGCAGCTGAAGGTAACAAAGAGCCTGAAGCAGCTGAAAGTGACAAAGAGCCTGAAGGAAGTAACGGTGACAAAGGGCTCGAAAGAGGTGAGGAAGCAGGAGAGCCTGATCAGAGGAGGGCTTTCCCAGAAGCAGACGGTACAGAAAAAGAAAAGGAAAACCTGATTGACTCCCCAGAAGGAGGGGACAAGGCAGAACAGAACGAAACTGTTCAAACTTCTTCAGAAGAGATCGCAGGTCCATCAAGTGGACACAGTGCAAAGAAAAGACCAAGTATATCACCACTAAAACTAAGAACTAGAGAAACGTTGAACGACAGTGAAGGGCCAAGAGTGAAAGAGAAAAGAAAGGAAGTGTCTGTCGTGGTACCAACATCAAGTGAAGAAAAAGACTTGGCCAAAGAGGAAAGTACCAGTGAGGCAGAATCAAAGAGAGATGCAAAATTGAAAAGGAAAAGGATACCAAACAGGAGATATTCCGGTCCAGAATGGGCATATGTAGTCAATGACGATTGGACCGACGAATTTGTATCTCTTAGCCTCGAGAACGAAGAAGAAGAGATACCAATAGAAAAGAAAAGTTTTATGGACACTATTGACTGAAAAACTGATAAATGACATTGCTTGCTATAATCTAACGTGATACAACCAGCTGAGACATTGCTAAACCGGATGAGACATTTGCTAATTTGATAAGACTTTGATAACCTGATTGACTCTTAAACCCGATTTGAGACAACGTTGCTAGCTGATAAAAGACTGAGTTATTGCCGAATTGAGACAAATGCTGCTAACCGATAAGTGACTGGGCTCCTGAAGAAAACTGTGTGAACATTGCGCTCGTTCAGCTTTGTAACTAATTGCTAAATCGTTTCTTTATAAGTGCTTCTAGCTCTCTGATTCTATACAGATCATGACTAAGTACGCTACACAAAACAGTAGAGTGAAATATTGTAAATATGCGTGTATAGGCTTGATAACTGCATGTGTACTAATAATAATGGCAATAGTGCTTGCAACGCGTGGTAAGGGTGAGAATGAGAAAATGTATGCTTCTACTTCTGCTCCTGTTACTGTCACTGAACTAACCGCATTGAAAAGACTAGAATTAGATGAGAGACACTTGCATGATAAGAAGGAACTTTCGTATAATGTTTTCTATCGCCTACTAACAGAATATGTTGAGACTATGGATGCGAAAGATTGTTATGTGTGTACACAGATACCGACATCGGTAACGGAAGGGGTGACTTATCATCACATGCCTCTTACATATGGGATTACATGTAGTTTAGTAACTTCTAGATTTTATGGTCAAACTAACATACAGTATTTTTATTCAAATTATGATGTTACCTTTGCATATGTTCCTATAATAACGCAACTAAGCCAGATTGCTAAAGATTGGGATGCTAAAATAATGAGGGAATTTTTCGAGCCAATGCAACCTTTTGAAACAGCTCACGCTCATAGGGAAAACCTTACCTGCTCGCTCTCTGCAGTAGAAATAAGCTTTTTAGATCGCACAGATGATAGAAGGGCACAAATGAATGCGAAATTAGAAAAAGAGCTAAGTAAGAGGACTTCAGTAGATAATTATGCTTTTGCCGCAATAAAAACACAAGGAAAAATAGCTTTAGACGCTTGGCATGTAGGGAAATTTTGTATATATCGTGATGAATCTTATTATGATAACATTTTCGTGGGAGCGAGTGAATGTAAACATACGTTTATCTTTAAGGCCAAATGGACATTCATGCTGAACGGACTTGACCCTGTCATACCTGGTGTATATTACATTTGTGGGCATAATGCCTATTATCGTCTTCCAAAGGGATGGTGGGGGAGATGTTATTTGGGTATAGTGTTCCCAAAGGTTTATCAACTGGATGACCTATCAGTGATTCCAAAGACGTCTGGATCTCATCGTATCCAGAAAAGAGAGACCGCAGCTGCTGTGGTAGGAGATATATTTGGAGCCATGATTCCTTCATTGGGAGTTGTGTTGAATTCCATCAAAATAAGAAAGTTGTCTACTATAGTGGATAACATGTTGACAAAGTTTTCAGGTGCTATAATCCTGATGGATGCTGAACTTGCAGCAGAAAGAGCTATGACTCTTCAAAACAGGCTTGCCCTAGACATTCTTTTAGCAAAGGATGGCAGCGTTTGCAAAATGCTTGGTGCGCGTCACTGTTGCACGTATATACCAGACAACAGTGTGAAGATTAAAACAATGCTTGCAAATCTAACAAAAGAGAGTGCAGACTTGAAGGAATTGAAAGAACCAGGAGTTTGGGAGAAGGTTGGAAAGGGAGTTGCTTCAGTGGGAAATTGGCTTGGTGGCATTTGGAATGGAATATTACTAAAAATAATACAGGGAATACTAATAGTACTAATTTGCATCTTTGGGATTTGGGGAATAAAGAGGGGAATACTAATGATCATGGCAAGAATTAAGAGAAGGAAGGAAGAGAAAATGATGAAAAGAATGGCAGAAGAATACAAGGCAAGAACAAGGGGAACTAAAAGGCAAAGAGAACTGACAGAATTTTAATGGAATAAAATTTGTGGGAATAGTTTTGTGTGATGACAAATAGTCATCAGAGGAGGGATTGATGACGCAGAAACAAAGGTTTTACATTTATTAGCGCATAAACGTAGTGCCGCAATAATCAAGTGTGACTTTAACCGAACTAATAAAGATTGTACGGGGACAAATGTGCCCTCAGAGTAGTTCGCCAACATTTATAAGCATGCTTTATATAACGTGATGTATTAGAATTGTACTAATCTGACATAACCGTAAACGTGTGCCATGATTTGCTTGTTTGAAATGTTTTAACTTAGCATAACTTTAGTGGAGGCTTCGGCCTAGTTGCCTTGTCTCACGGTTTAGATGCTCGTGTTTTTCTAATGTGCTAATAAAACGTGTATTCTTGCTTGAAGCTGTACTTTTCCAGTGAGATCGGTTCACATGCTTATCTTTAAGGTTTCGTGCCAGCCTGGCATCTTCTTCTTTGCTCCAAGGTCAATCTGCAGGTGCAGACAATGGAAGCTCTGAAAGTGAGTTAATTGGTAAAATATGTTGCAACTTACGTTCCCGACTCCAAGGATAATGTATGCCTTGGTAGAAGCTTGTGAATTGTTGTTTTTGATTGGACAATTTGAAGCCAACCTATGAACCCTCCAATGGAAGACCCTACTGGATTTGAACTGTTGTTTATTTAAACCTGGTGCACAAGAAGAAAGCAGCCATTACCCGCCGTTAGCCATTACCCGCCGTTAGCCATTACCCGCCATTTGCAGGACATTGCAGCCATTATGGCCCATCTTGCCGACCTCGTCATTTCGCCATCTTCTACGATGCCAATTGATGCTCGACGCCATTATGAATGAGACTTTGATGCTTTCTCTAATCGAGAGAAAGAGACTTTAAGTAATTCTCGCCCTAGAGACTTTAACTTTGATTTGCCCCTTTGCATAAAGTAGTTGTTTTGTCCTTTTATCTTGCCGCTGTGAGGCAATTGCCCCGTCCACCCTGCCCCTTTGCTCCCGTCCCATGCTGATCGAAATCGGTACCTGTGAGACGAAGACTTCCTTGAATGCTGATTGAATTTGGTAAATATGAAAGGAAAATGTACAATTGCATTGTGTTTCTTTTAGGTAACCAACTGCTGATTTTTGATAAGAGCCCTAGTTAGGAGTTTTCCAAATCAATGTTGCTAAATTGTTTTTGCATGAAGTCCCACATGCAGATGCTAATTTGAGGTTAGATGAGGATTCATTTGTTGCACGATGCAATTTGAGACCTTGTTATGCTGACTAATGTATGCAATTAGCCCATTACAGATTATAGTTTTAGTGGTTTGCGTTGCTATTATCGAATGCATTGTTATTCAAATGCTGCATAGATTGCATCTTTTTCGCCGTTATGGACAGCTATTAATGTTCATTTACATATATCATTTGGTGTTGAGACACATTTATATCGTGCTAGCTTTGTTAATATAGGGAAATAAATTCATTAACTTTGAATGAACTGGTGTGGTTATTCATGGCCGAAAGGTCATGGTTCGCCGAAATGTTTTCTGGATTAATTGTGAAGTGTTATGTTGATCAGGGTATTGCTTATGTGCGTTATTGATTATTGATTTGATTAAATTGATTACTCTCGGGTGAAGAGAGCCCCACTTGGTCAAAAGATTCATCGACCCAAGAGCGTCCAGATACAGGTAATTTATTAGGACAGAACGCTCTATCAGTCCTTCGAGACCATTTGTTCTCAGTCAAACACCCAGCAGCCAGCGAGTGTGCGAGGCAGCTGCGGAGGCCAGCTCTTATCTTCCCAGGTTTACTGCACCTTTGTTCGAAGTTGCAGCGGTGGCACCCTCATGATTCCCATCACTGGGTTTGTGGGTTTGAAAGAGGTATGGCAACAGGCCATGCTGGGCTTTCCCTGGGCCAGAGTTGGCGATCCATGGACAACAAGCAGCTCGCCTTCTGGCAACATATCGCAAAGTAGAAAAATATAAAACTTCACCAGTATTTAAACACGGAAAAGCATGATATACCACATTCTGACATTGTCCGTTAAAATTAGCTAGGGTAATGGTGCAACGTGTGCTAGCAGTATTTTTATCGAGTGGTTTTGCCAACCTGAATTCCTAGCCACCTCGAAATGAGAGGCTCTGTCTATTAGGTGTAAAACCACCCTCAGATTATTCGAGTACCACATGCATTAGCTTAGATGTAATCAGAGAATGATGTAGATCGCCTCCCTGTCATCGCTAACCTATTCAACCTAAATGTGGATATTCCGCTTCTTCGAACGCGCATTTTCAGTAGCTTTGCCAACATTACGACTTTCAAAGTGTGCTGTTTTAGCGGTAATATCTGGTTGTGTTTTGGGGCATTTTTTACCCATCAGCTGCTTTAATGTTCTAGGTAATAAACTCGTTTACAGTAGTGGTGTTCTTGTTACAGCAGTAACTGATTTGTGTTGTAGTAGTGTGTTTCTGCTGCTTCTAAGTCATTATACGCGTGGTATTTTTATAACAGAAAAGTGTGGGTCTTTTTCCACTAAGTTATAGGGATGGTACAGTTTCTTAAATCCGTGATATTTCCGTGCAGGCCTTAAGTGTTCTTGCTGCTGGCACAGAGAATGCATTGCCATCTAGCTGAAGGGACAGAGCGTGATGGAGGCAAACCGAATGCGAGGAGGCCCTATACTTTTACAGCATGTGAGTTTCATCACTGAAGTTCCACAATTAAAATATTACCAAACAATCACGCTTTGATTTTTCTTCTTTGTTTTGGATGTTCTAGCTCAAGAAGCATATGAATATATATTTCTTAATTTCAACAAGTGTTATTAAACCTTTTGCATAAAGAGACTTATAAAACATAATCCCTTTAAAGAAAATAAAATAAAAGGACGATTATCCATAGGAACCAACACGGCATTTGGAGAAAAAAAAAAAAAAAAACACATGTAATACATATTATGATTTACCAAAAATTGTCAGGTACACAGTAGCAGAATGAAGGCGCCAAGTACAAGTAACACATAGAGTCGTATGCACAGGTCAAGTTATACTGTTAACCAACTCTCATACGATCTTTCAGGAAAAGAGATATGAATCGGGGCATATTATGGAATTGTTGTTGAAAAGCTCTTCCCGGAGCCTCTTGCTATTTGTGTGTATGATAATGCTCATCGCTTGAGACTATGATGTCAAGGTCAACCCTGGCGTTAGGGTTCCAGCGCTCGTTATTAATAATCCATTCTTAGTCGTTTATAAAGTAATTTTGAGAAATGTTTTAAACCATTCTGAGCTATGAGGATCCGACTGCACTTTATTAAAATATAAGCCAGATTAAATTATTTTGATCCTGTATCCAGCAGCGAGTTTTATGACTTTTTAAGTTATTACTCTACATAATACGTTATTCCTTGACCACTACCATGTCAGTTGTCAGAGTTTGAGCGTTTTATGCGATGTAAGGTCATAAATTGTCAAAAAGAAGGAAAGGAAAAACGCATCGATAACGTGCTTTGAGAAATCGGTTTCATATTCATCTTTTAGTAAACACATTTGCTATAGATCAACAGTAGTTTTTTGTAGGAATTTATTATTACTTTTTATCTATGCATGTTGGCAATGTGAAGCAATTATATCAATTGGCCCTTCTTTGAACTTCCTTGATGTAACTGTAACTGTGCAAGGTAATAATCAATATATTTTCACAAGACTTATAAAGCAAATTTAACGAGTGCTTTCAAGTAAATCGTGGACAGGGTGCTCTCTATTAAATCTCTGGAGTGTTTACTTCCACAAACGCGTAAACTCTGTTGTTACTAATCAAAATATTTTATGTTTTACGCTGTAAATTTGTTGTTAAAATCAGAATAGGAAAATGCCATTTTCAGATGGATACCATATGGGTTGTTTTTGAGTATTATAGAAACACAACCTAATAACAAATCAGACACGTTCGCTGTGCTCCTATTCACGGTTTGCCCTTAATTAAGTAGTTTAGTCCATAGTATTCCCGATTCAACTGGTAAATGCAGTTATTAGCAAAATCGTGATTACAATTTCCACAGTAATTAAATGAATCTGGGTGAAAAATGGGCAAAAACAGAAAACACTAGTGGAAACAAGGTTGGAACTACTGATTCATTCAGTAATTCCTCATTTCTTAGGGGAAACTGTGGTAGCACGATTTCGGCCTAGTCTCGGAAAGCAAATGCTAGTCACTGGGAGGAATACCTTACTGGCCCTAGATAAAGCTGACAGGATGATGTATGCCCACATGAAAGAATCGCATGTTGTCAAGTTTGGACTAACTCAAGAAACATACAGATTGACATGAAGGGACAGACAGAAACTGTCTAACCAGACCTGGGCGGATTTAGTGGATTACTCCAGTAAGGCACTAGATGGATGGAAGAAGCGCAGCAAAGGAAGTGACTATGATGGACTGTATAATACATTCATGAGAGAGCATATGTTCAATAATTGCTTTGTAGAGCTGCACCAACAATTGATTGATTCAAAGCTCACTATGCCCAGAGATCTTGCAAAGGAGGGTTTCCTCAGGGTTAGTACCAGAGTGCCGAAGAAGTTAACCAGGAGTGACCCCAGGAAGGGTAGTTCAGGTCCCCCTTAGCAAAGCAAGAGGGAGGTCCAAAGTAAAACATACAAAGTCCTGAAAGGGACCCAAAATAATGCAGGGGGAGAAGGAATCTCATGCCTCTCCTGAGAATAAGAGAGTAGTTTTGATGGGCTGAGGCCCAGGATGCCCAAGTGCTTTGACTGTCTCTAGTTCTGCCACAGGGAAGGGGGACTCTGTCTATTTTAAGAAACCACCCACTGGTGGGACTGCCACAGAGGTGGGCGATATGTCCTTGGGGGAGGTTATCCCTAGTAGGAGAGGGTAGAGCATGCCCTAGTGCTACTTACTTGTAAAGTGGGCCCAGAAGTTAAGCTGATGATCCATGTGGGTGGGAGCCCTCATTTTCATAATATCACAGTGAATTGGGTCCTTGCCACTGCTCTAAAGGATACCTGTGCCAGTAACACCATAGTGGTGGAAAGACTGGCATCCCCAGAGCATTATCTGCAAGGGCAGGTATGTATGGTAACCTAGACACATTGACAGGACCTTGTCAGCCTCAGCTTGTTGGTTTGCCCCAATTAAAGAAATCTGACTTCCAGAAATTGGTTTGTAGTAGAGGGCTTCATCTGGAGCAACGTCGAGTAGCAATCTATTGAAATCTGGGCCATCCTGACCACCGAATTTGGACTTTGCCTGATCATAGCTTTCCCACCTTCATCGACAATCGCAGCAGGACCCCACTATTTTGCAACTTCCATCATCTAACTTCACTTCAGATCCAGCTTGCAGCTTGCCCCATGAATGACTCGTGGACGATCACATTTTCTCCGTAAAAGTTTGCAAGTCAGAAGGTAAACTTTCCACCGGGATAAACCTGATCCCTGTATTCAACACTTGCTTCATCATGTCTGCTTTAACTTTTGACTTTTACCAGGTAAATTGTTTTTACAAATCCAACGTCACCAATGAATTTGACTTTTCATAAATATGAAAAATGTAAATAACTGACTATTTTAACTGTTTATTGTCAAAAGTAACAGATCATAGTTCATAATCTGTCCTTTAACATTTTCTAGGAATGCCCTACAGCCCTGCTAATGAAAATAGCCTATGAAGTTTAGTCACTTTGAGGAACATATTTTGGGAGTGTCAGACCTTATTTGCTTTTAAATTGTTATAAACCATATATCATCCAAATAGACATTGTGAAACTAACATAAATCAAATATAACATCAAATAATCAACATTATCAATAAGAGTCAGTAAACTGAACACACCATGACCTATGTGACCTTGAATCACCACTCTAGGTTAGTAAAGGTTTATCATGTATTGCCCTTTAGATTAACAATGCTAAAATCACTCAATTCATGCCCAAGACCAAATAATAGAAATACAGAAACATCACAGACTGTTAAAAATGCCTGAAAATCTCATCTAATTAAAGCATTACATATAAGACATTCCAAAAGAATAATACAGAATATCAAGAGAATTAAGTGGAAAATAGAAATGACATACATTTAATGGTGCAACTGAATGTAATCACAATTAATTAATATACATTTACAATTAGATTTAGGTCAGGCATCCCTAACCAACACTCTAATTCGAAAAGCACATGTGGGCTTCATGCAAAAGGAAAAATAAGACAAAAATTAATTTGGAAAACATCTAACTAGGGCACTAACCAAAATAAGTGGTTGGATTTTCTAAGGGAGAAAAATATGCAAGAAAAACCAATGTACATTGGTTATACCTCTTCTAAATAGACCAGTAAGCAGCAGACACTTCATCAGCAGAACACAGGAATATCAGGTCTTCAGAGAACAGCATCAAGACATTATAGGGAAACAGTTCAGTAAATTGGGCGTAATATGACTGAGCTGTTAGAATCATAGGCAACAGACACAAACACATCTAGCTCAGAATAAAACTGGAACAAAACTAACTTACATCACCTAAAACATTGCAATATTAAAGTCTCAAACGTTACTAGCTAGTTGTACAGACTATGGACTGGTTTTAGTTTGCAGCCAATTAACTTCATCTGCACATCAGATGTATCTCTTTATGTTTTCTGCAGCCAGGATTGGATTAACACTATCACTCCTCTCCAGACATCAGCTTCCATGATTAATTCCATATTAAAACTATGTAGAAACATAAATTATGCTTCCCGCCAAAAATGAAACTCAAACAGAAAATAAATGTTACTTGAAAAACAAGACAATGAGCACTGAAGCTCTTTGTTTAGCTTATACATTATCTCATCTCAGGAATTAATATTGTAACAAGAAAATAACATTATATTTCCACTGTGTGCAAGTCACACAGGATTTTGAAGAAACATTATTTTGCACAGTTAACACTTGTAAAACATTGCCTATGGAAAATTACTAAAACGTGAGGCCTTTTAAAATAATGCTGAAACATGAATAATAAAACATTTAATAATATTTAAACTATTGATCCTTTTAGTACACATTGGTATTCTTTTTTCAGTACATTTAATGATCATCAAGCAAAATACATTTTCATTAGACAATATTATTTTATATTAATACATGTTGTTTATGGTGTCCACCATCTCAGCTACATGTTTTATTTACTAATACTTGATTTCAGTTAGGCCTTTTAATACATGTTATTTCACATTATATTTTAATGACACAATCTTTATTAACCCCTTTGCTGCCAAGCCTTTTCCCCCTCAGGTGCCAGGCCTTTTTTTGGCTGTTTAGGGCAGGGTGCGCTTAGGCCCTCATAACATGTTGCTTTTTTTAAAAAAATGGTAAAAAGGGCTGCAGAAGAAGGCTTGTGGTTTTTACCCTTAAAATGGCATCAACAAAGGATTTGTGGTGCTACAATCACCAGCTTCCCAGCTTTCAGGAACAGGCAGACTTGAATCAGAAACCCCAATTTTTCAACACAATTTTGGCATTTTAGTGGGACATACCCAATTTTTACTATTTTTTCGCCTTTCGGCCTCCTTCCAGTCAGTGACAGAAATGGGTTTGAAACCAATGCTGGATCCCAGAAAGCTTAACATTTCTGAAAAGTAGACAAAATGCTAATCCAGCAATGGGTAATTTGTGTAGATCCTACCAGGGTTTCCTACAGAAAATAACAACTGAAATAAAAAATATTGAAATTGAGGTTTTAAAAAAACAGCCATTTTTCTCTACGGTTTACTCTGTAACGTTTTCCTGCAATGTCACATTTTTGAAAGCAATATACCATTACGTCAGCTGGACTCTTCTGGATATGGGGATATGTAGGGCTTGTAGGTTCATCAAGAACCCTAGGTACCCAGAGCCAATAAATGAGCTGCACCTTGCAGTAGGTTTTCATTCTATACCGGGTATACAGCAATTAATTTCTGAAATATAAAGAGTGAAAAATAGGTATCAAGAAAACCTTTGTATTTCCAAAATGGGCACAAGATGAGGTATTGAGGAGCAGTGGTTATTTGCACATCTCTGAATTCCAGGGTGCCCATACTAGCATGTGAATTACAGGGCATTTCTCAAATAGATGTCTTATTTACACACTTTTTTATATTTGGAAGGAAAAAGGTAGAGAAAGACAAAGGGCAATAACACTTGTTTTGCTATTATATGTTCCCCCGAATCTCCCGATGAAAATGGTACCTCACTTGTGTGGGTAGGCCTAGCGCCTGCGACAGGAAATGCCCCAGAACACAACGTGGACACATCACATTTTCCCAAAGAAAACCGAGGTGTTTTTTGCAAAATGCCTACCTGTGGATTTTGGCCTCTAGCTCAGCCAGCACCTAGGGAAACCTACCAAGCCTGTGCATTGTTGAACATTAGAGACCTAGGGGAATCTGAGATGGGGCTCTCACCAGGTTCTGTTACCCAGCATCCTTTGCAAACCATAAAATTTGACAAAAAAAACACTTTTTCCTCACATTCGGTGACAGAAAGTTCTGGAATCTGAGAGGAGCCACAAATGTCTTTCTACCCAGTGTTCCCCCAAATCACTTGTGTGGGCAGGCCTAGTGCCCATGACAGGAAATGCCCCAAAACTATATCTGGGCACATCAAAATTATCAAATACAAAACAACCTGTTTTTGTGGGGGGCACCTGAGTTTTTGGTCCTGGGCCCAGCAGCCATCTAGGGAAACCTACCTAACCCAGACATTTCTAAAAACTAGACACCTGGGGGGGAGTCCAGGGAGGTGGGACTTGCATGGATCCCCCAATTGTTTCTTACCCAGAATCCTCAGCAAACCTCAAATGTAGCTAAAAAATCACATTTTCCCACATTTCTCTGTGGGATCACTGCCCTGGAATAAATTTCCTACCACCCAACATTCCCCTCAGTCTCCCGGTAAAAATGATACCTCACTTGTGTAGGTGGGCCAAGTGCTTGTAACAGGGAAACGCCAAAACCATGTCGAAATTGAGTGGGTCTAAAAGGGCAGTTTGAAAAAAAAATTTTTTAGGCTGAAAAGTGCAGCAGAATTTTTATCGGTTTAGATGAGACAATGCTGGGTGGTAGGAATTTTGTGGATTCCTGCAGATTCCGGAAGGTTCCATCACAAAAATGGGGAAAAATGTGTGATTTCCAGCAAAGTTAGAGGTTTGCAGGGCATTGTGGATAAGAAAACTGTGCGGGCTGCATGTGAAGCACACCACCTTGGGCTCACCCAGATGTTTAGTTTTCAGATGTGTCTAGGTCTTGTGGATTTTTCTACATGGTAGCGTCCCAAAGTCCAAAAAGTTAAGCACTTACCATTCCAAGTGGGACGACTTTGAGAGTTAGCCAAGCTCTCATGGCCCAAATGTAAAACCAAAACCTCAAATAATCAAATGTCCACTTGCTTGCTGTGGGATAAGATGTTTTAGTATGCCTGGGGGGAGCTCAAATGCCCCCTTCAGTTGGGGTGGGGGCATAACCATGCCCATGCTGGTTGGTAGCCACCCCCACACTATGTATTTTTTTTAATTCACTGGCATTTAGTAGACTTTCTGCCTCCCCTGGGTGTAGATCGGGGGTAATTGCCCCATCTGCCCACTGGTGGGCAGAACAACATTGGCCCCATTTATTTGTGGTCGGGTTATGCCCATACCCCCACCCTCTTATTTTGAAAAGAAAATCTTTCCTGGTCTCTGGTTGGCTTTCTGCCCCCCTTGGTGGCAGATGGGCCTTCCAAAAATAAGTAACAGTAATGTGACGCCACGGGGAGCGACCCTTGCCCAAGGGGCTGCTCCCCCAAACAAAACACACACACCAATCCATGGTGCCTAAGTGGTTTCTGCCCCCTATTTCTATTAGGCCGATCTGCCCCCAAGGGTAGCACAAATCGCCTAAAGTAAATTTGCCCCCAAGGGGAGCGACCCTTGCCTACGGGGTCGCTCCCCTTGCCTACAGGGTCGTTCCCCTTGCATGAATTTGGCGCAAAAAATCCCTGGTGCCAAATGGTTACTGATGCCCTTGGGGGCAGATTGGCCTAATAAAAATAGGCCGATCTGCCCCCAAGGGGGGCAGAAATGGCCTAAAACAAATTTACCCCCCTAGGGGAGCGAACCTTGCCTGCCTAAGGGGTCACTCCCCTCATGTGAAACTGACAAAAAAAAAAGAATCCCTGGTGTCTAGTGGTTTCTGCCACCCTTTGGGGCAGATTGGCCTAATAAAAATAGGTTGGGGCAGAAATGGCCTAGAATTAGTTTTGCCCCAGGAGAGCGACCCTTGTCTAAGGGGTCGTCCCCACATATTAAAAAAACAAACAAACAAACAAAAAATCCCTGGTGTCTAGTGGCATTTATACTGCCCGATCACATTGCGATCGAGCAGCAGAAATGCTCAGAGAGACATAAAAGGAAAGGAAAGCCCTTTCCTCTCCTTTCATGCCTCTCTACCCCCTCCACGTGATCAGAGGAGAAATGTTTTTGCATTTCTCCTCCGATCGGCGCTGGAAGTCAAAATTTGACTTGAGAGTTCCCCCAATGTTGAGAATTACTTTCATTGTGTCAATACCAGGATTTTTATTATGAACCTCCTTATGACAAGAAATACATGCAATATTCCAGTACCACAATTATGTAATGAATACTGTTCATATACCATGGTTGGCTTGTATGTTTAAGATTAACTCCAGTATTTCAGTTCCAGCCGTTTATCATGATGTGCTTGCCCCAACGTTCCTCCCATAGCCGCAGTATGACATGGCTGTCCTATCTAAGGCAAATAATTACATAAATACTTCCAGTATGCCAGCACCAGTACTTTGCCATAAGTATCCCTTTATTTAAAGCATTACTTCTACTATTTCAGGGTCTGCATTTTGCCTTGTGTGCCCTCTGTTATGCCAAGAATTATTTGTAATGTCCCAGCAGAAGCATTTTGATACGGGTGCCTTTATGGCATGAATTTTCTCCAGTATGCATGTGTCAGCATGTTTCCATTGGCGCTTCTATACAAAGAAATATTTTTTAGCATGTCAGGGCATGCATTTTGTCATTGATGCCATGCCTTATGCTAAGAATTATTTTCACTATGCCAGAGGAAGCATGTTACCTTGGGTGCTCCCATAAGCCCAGCATTATATGAACTATACCATAGCCATGGGCAGGCTCACATTCATAAAGCATGCAAACCAACATACTCTTACTCATTCATGCGCTCTAATTTTCAATAAAATTCCCTCTCAAATTCACTCTTACCCTTCACTCATTCTAACTCAAACTCTCTCACTCACTCATTCTCACCCGTGCTCACTCCCACTAACAATTACTCACACAAAACCGTACTCCTACTCATGTGTTCCCATTCTAACTTATAAACACACTTACATACACACCCACCCTTTCACACTTGCTGACTATGGGCCCTGATGCAACTGCACCTGCTGCACCATTGATAGTTACAACCCTAATTCACTTCCACTCCCTCCCTCTTTAATCATTCACTCCTCCTAATGCACAAGCACACCTTCCTCGTTTTCCTTGTACTCTCTTTCAGTTATTCATACATACTTCCAATCTTAGATTCTCATTTACTTGCACACTCATTGACACACTCAAAGACACTCATATACACTCATATACACACTTTCACTCAATCTCATTCACTCGCAATATCTCACATTCAAAAACACATACTCGCATACACAGAGAAACCACATTTTTTGTTACTTACCTTGCTTCTTTTGCTGGCAACTTTGAGGCTCCATGACAACAGCAAAACATAAATCTAGTGCTGAAGATTGGAACCAGAAAGCCATGATTCCCAACGAAGAGCCAGGTAGAGCAGCAAGGCCAGGTTTTGAAAAGGGGAAGACCCACCTCAATTTCTCTCTCAACGTCTTGATAGGACTGGATGCACAAACCTATAAGAGGCTGGAAAAGTGCTGGGGCTACTGCCTCAGCTGCTCTGTGTGACTTCTCATTGGGCTCCCTGTGATACAATAATTGCCCCCCTGAAAGCCAGTTGTTAGCAGGTATACTGTACAGCCTGTTACATTCGCAGTATGTCAGCTAAATAAAATGGATTGTGCATGTGTGAAAGGATCGTAGTTGACATATACCCCTTATTAGAAATGTCTTTTCTGTCCCTGAGACTTCAAACAACAGAAGGCAAGCTCTAAATCAAGCCCTTGGAGATCTTCACAAGATGGAAGGCACACAAAGTCCAGTCTTTGCCTTCTTACTCTGGCAGAAGCAGCAACTGCAGGAGAGCTCCACAAAGCACAGTCACAGGCAGAGCAGCTCTTCTTCCTCAGCTCTTCAGCTCTTCTCCAGGCAGAGGTTCCCCTTGGTTTCCAGAAGGGTTCTAAAGTCTGTCGTTTTGGGTGCCCTTCTTATACCCAATTTCTCCTTTAAAGTAGGCCTACTTCAAAGCAAAGTCTCTCTTGAATGTGAAATCATGCCCTGCCCAGGCCCCAGATACTCACCAGGGGGTTGAAGACTGCATTGTGTGAGGGCAGGCACAGCCCTTTCAGGTGTAAGTGACCACTCCTCACCTCCCTCCTAGCACAGATGGCTCATCAGGAAATGCAGACTACACCCCAGCTCCCTTTGTGTCACTGTCTAGTGTGAGGTGCAACAAGCCCAACTGTCAAACTGACCCAGACAGGGAATCCACAAACAGGCAGAGTCACAGAAATGGTATAAGCAAGAAAATGCTCACTTTCTAAAAGTGGCATTTTCAAACACACAATCTTAAAATCAACTTCACTAAAAGATGTATTTTTAAATTGTGAGCTCAGAGACCCCAAACTCCACATGTCCACCCGCTCCCAAAGGAAATCTACACTTTTATCCGATTGAAAGGTAGCCCTCATGTTAAACTATGAGAGGGACCGGCCTTGTAACAGTGAAAAACAAAGTTAGCAATATTTCACTGTCAGGACATATAAAACACATTATTATATGCCCTACCTTAACCATACACTGCACCCTACCCCTGGGGCTACCTAGGGCCTACCTTAGGGGTGTCTAACATGTAAGAAAAGGGAAGGTTTAGGCCTGGCAAGTGGGCACACTTGCCAAGTTGAATTTACAGTTAAAACTGCACACACAAACACTGCAGTAGCATGTCTGAGACATGATTAGAGAGCGACTTATGTGGGTGGCACAACCAGTGCTGCAGGCCCACTAGTAGCATTTGATTTACAGGCCCTGGTACCTCTAGTGCACCTTACTAGGGACTTACTAGTAAATCAAACATGCCAATCATGGATAAACCAATCAACAATACAATTTACACAGAGAGCATATGCACTTTAGCACTGGTTAGCAGTGGTAAAGTGCAGAGAGTTCAAAAGCCAACAGCAACAGGTCAGAGAAAATAGGAGGCAGGAGGCAAAGAGATTGGGGATAACCATGCAAAAGGGAAAAATTCTAACACCCCTCATACATGCACAATCCAGTGATCCACCAACAGTGTGTTGTGTTTTAATAATAGTCTGTAGCTGGATTCTGCCTCAGCACCATTCTCCCCCTCCTCTCATGAGGAGCCTGGTAAAAATGCTGAGACCATTCACTTGCATACTGGCAGTGCTTATCAAAACACGAAACTTGATAAGGAGCCACCACTATTTATTTGCTTCTCTGCCAGATATCTGAGACATGAGGTAAAAACCATATGGCCCTCGTCTCAAAGAAAACCATTGTGAAAAGATCTCTGCACATGCAGATGCCCACAAATGCCTTAGTGGAGATCACCGTCCAAATATTATGTGCCACTTGCTGGTGGAAATCTCCATCTAGTTGTTGGACGTTGCATCCCCTTAACCAGGCAGTGGAGACTCTTATGACAGAAATTATGACGGTCAAGTTACAAGTAGTAACATTTCTGCCAGATTTCTATGTTACAAAGCCTATTCACAAAAGTGTTTGGAGTATGGAAAGTAGACTTTATCTGGTTATTTTCCTCCAGGACTACTACTGTTGGACCTAGCCCTCCCTGCAGAGTCCTCCCCAAATGTTTTGCCTTCAGTTTTCATGTTTTCTAGATTAACTTTTGTTGGCATTAGGACCCTGTCCATTTTACCACTGCTAAGTAGATTTAACAGGTTTGTGCTGTCTCCCTAAAGCTTGGTAAACTGGCCTAAATCTGATTCGCACATTTAATGAACGTGTACATCCCTAGCATATAGTACTACATGTACCCAGGGCCTGTAAATAAATACTACTAGTGGGCCTGCAGAACTCATTGTGGCACCCACTGAAGTAGCACTTTAAAACATGTGTTAGACCTGCGAGCCTTAAGGTTGTCTTCCCCCAAAATGTTTTGCCTTCCTCCTGCATTTGTGCTGGGAGTCTGTGCACTTTACCACTGCTAGCCAGTGCCTTAGGACTCTGTGCATTTTACCACTGTTAACCATCGCTAAGTCGCAGATGCTCACTCCTTAAAACTTGGTAACATTGGCTTATCCCCAATTGGCATATTTAATTTACTTATAAGTTCCTAGTAAGGTGGTACTACATGTACCCAGGTCCTGTAAACTAAACGCTACTAGTGCGCCTGTAGCACTTATAGTGCCATGTGTTAGACCAGACAGCCTAAGGATGGTCTTCCACCAAACGTTTGCCCTGCTTGTCTCATATTTTTGTTGATTATTTTTTTTGGGCCTCAAAACTTGGAGCACTTTACCACTAATGACGAGTGCTAAAGTGCTGGTGCTCTTTTCTTAAAACATGGTTTCATTGGTATATACCGAACTGGCATATTCAGTGTACTTATAAGTACCTAGTAAAGTGCTGTCAGTACAAAAAAAAAATCAAGACAAGTGTAATTAAACAAAATGGGTGCTATATAAGACTTTCCATTTTTTACTGCTGACATTCTCAACCTTATTGCGAGCAAAGGAGGAGAAGGACAAAGGTGTAAGAAAAAGGGAAGGACAGTATGAAATACTAAAAAAAAGGAAGGAAGAAGAGGAGATAACAAAGAAGGAAAGCAAGCAAAGCAAGGGGGAAGGGAAAAAAGAGGAAGAGCAGAGGAAGAGAAGGGAACAAAAATAAAACAGAAGAGAAGAGAAAGGAAGCAAAAGAAGCAAGACAAAGAGAAGGAAAAGAAAAGAAAGGAAAAAAGGGGGAAAAAAGGAACTATTTGTAAGTTTTTCCCACAGCTCATTATAACGAGATTTTAGTCTGTCTATATAATGAATCGCATGACCCGCGATGAAATAGGCAGGACACGAATGACGGGGGAAAAAAATGTGAAGGGATCTAAACCAAAGATTTTGTTACTGGCTTTATGTAGACCAAGGTCAGGTTCCGGCCAAAGGTCTTTAGGAGAGCTACAGAGATATTTCTCAGCAGAACAGGATATCTTTCAACATATATCCCCCCTCCAAACCAATCTCCACGGAACATCAGAGAACCAATCCGGGAGAAGCTTGCCCCCAATCGCCGGTTCACACAGCATTAGCAACAGAAAGGTTAACATATCCCCCCCATAACGAATACCATCATGTCTTCAGGCAGTTTTATCGCTTCTGACAACATTTCCCATAAGGCCCTGGAAGGTAGTTTGCAACACAATGAGAGGACTATATATCCTATATTTGCATCTAACAGCGACCACGCCCATCTCAGGACAGTCACAAAGATCAATGATAAGGGCTATGGGCAACCTTCGAGTTCTTCAGGAGACGAAAGGGGCATGCTGCCCACACCTGTAGCCACAACTCCTGGTTGTACCATGATAGACAATCATGGTTCAGTATCTGACCTTGTATTTTCAAAGGCTGGAGCTGCCAAGGATCTAATTCCCGCCACATCTAGTTCTAGCTGTGCTATTACATTCAATCCTCCTTGCACAAGTTCAATGGAAGAGTGGATGCAACAGATTTTAGTAGAGCTGCGGGCAATCAAGCTATCTCAGGAGGAGGTTCACAAGGAGACTAAGGATCAGCTTAGTCAGCTAAACACCCATTTGACTCATTTATCCGCAATGCTATCCCTGGTCGAACAGCGTGTATCGGACTTGGTGGATTTGTGAAATCATTCTGGGTCGACCATACCATGGATTCAATCAGAATTAGAAGAGCCTCAGATGAAGCTAGAGGATTTAGAAAATAGATGACGACACCCCAAATCTTAGATTTACAGGGAGCCCTGAGGATTTGGAGGCAGCATCATCAGTCACCAAGATAGTTTCAGACCTCATACGTAATTCTATTCTCCCATAGACCGCCAAGACGGATCTAGATCTTTCCATAAGGAGAGCACATAGGGTACCCTTTGTACGCCCTACAAATCCAAAAATATCCTCGTACTATTTTAGTTAACTTTGGGGATTCCAGGATCAAAGAGCAAATCCTCTCAGAGGCAATTAAAAATAGGATCTTCAAGTCAGGAGATCTATTTAGTTTCCATGTGTTCTCAGACATGTCGGCCTCAGCGGCCAAACGGTCGACGTTAATTTGTGGGATTGATTGATAACTTCAAAAAGCTTGGGGCACCTGCAGGGATCGTTCAATTAGCTAAGCTGAAAGTTTTGAGTAATGGCAAAATGCATATCTTTCAACATGTGCAGGATGCAAAAGACTTTTTAACTTCCTTAAAATGACACTTGAAATTACATCTACTCACAAAGGACAAGGAAATAAGTTATGTGGACGGTGGGGAATAGGTGGGAGTAGGTGGGGATAGCAGGGGTTGCACAGTTTTTTTTCTGAAGGGGCTCTTTTTCCTTTTTTTCTTGTTGTTCTTTCTTTGCAATTCTTTTGCTTTCGCTATCGTTCACCAGAATGCGCATCTTTGTGAGTCAGGCTCCCGGAGTGCCAAGTCAGTGCACTCAATTTTGGGTTATCGGGGGAGGTATGCCAGTTGGGGCACTGGGGGGGGCACAAGGGAGGGAGGGCCTTGTCGAGTACAAGGGGGAGGGGCAATTAGGGGGGTTTCGCAGGGTGGAGGGGGAGGGGCATGGAGGGGTGCTTCACAGGGGGCTGGAGGGTTCAGGAGGGAGTTAGCACAAAAAATGCAGGTAGCAATCAACCAACTTAATTATTTGCATGAAGAGAAAACACAAGACAAAAGTTCAGTTAAACTAGTAGTACTAGGACAATAGGATATGGCAACAAGGATCAGCACTTTGCGAAATGATGGATTTAAATTAAGAGTAGCCTCCTGTAATCTGAAAGGGGCTAATAACAACGCAAAATTGTGCGCTGCACTTAGTTGGCTGGAATCTGCACAGGTTCAAGTACTTCTTTTACAAGAAACACATCTAAAGATTAACATTAAGATGCCTAGACTTCCGCCATATGTTGCTAATTCTTTCCATGCTCCGAAGGGTGCCGCAGCACAGGGTATGGCAATTCTGTTCTCTAGGAAATTTGTAGGGAGAATAAATAGCGTTGTCCGAGATCCACAGACAAGATGGATAATAGTCTCAGCAACAATGGCAGGTAAAGAGGTCCACTTCGTATGCTATTATGGTCCGATAGAGGATGATATAAACCCAATGCAGACACTATATACGCATCTTTCTCTTCTTCAAGGGTATCTTGTAATAGGAGGAGCCTTTAATGTTTACCAAATACTCTGTGGGACTCATCAAGGAAGAACAAAGCACAGAATAAACCAAAAGCTTCTCAACTCCTTGCAAAACTGATACAAGAGTTAGCTCTAGTAGATGTGTGGCGAGCCGATCACCTCTATGTTAAAGAGTACACGTGCTATTCCAAAAGGTATAATACGGCATCAAGAATTGATTATATTCTAGTCTCATTCACATTAAAATGGTTCCAAACCGGAATTCTTGCAAATTCTTTCTCAGACCACTCTGTTCCATGGGTTGATCTTGATGACTTCAAGGACTCAGGCGATCATCCTCGTCATTCACAATGGCACCTGGATTGATCTCTTTTGGCAGAGGAAGACTGGGTAGCCAACCTTAAAGTGTTAGCAACTGACTTCTTGAAGGTAAATAAGGGATTCGCCCTTATTTTTCATATCTGGGGGGCCACCAAAGCCTTTGTACGAGGGGAGGCTATCTCCTTTAAAGCACACCTAGGTAAAACAGCTCATGAAAAAAGCACTATACTCCAAAAGGAGATAGAACAGGCACTAAAAAGAAAGCAACTATTGTCTAGTTCGGAAACGTTACAAGGACTGGCAAGGGCCCAGGCTAAATGAAGAGTGTTTTTTCTTTCAAAGGAAATACTAACTAGACATACTAGTTATCAAAGTCAATATGAAGAGAGTGAACATGCTGGTAGATTTCTTGCCTGGTTGTTTAAAAAGCGTGCCAGTATTAGTTTAATAAAAGCTATTTTCGATGAAGAGCAGGGCAGGATGGTCACACATCCTAAAGAGATCAAGAAAGTGTTTTTCTCACATTACTGTACGCTATATACAGAGAAATTACAAGCAAATAATTAGCAAATTAAACAATATTTAGATACAGTAATTTTACCAAGCCTTGACGCGGTGGCACAGAATTTATTGTTATCCCCTATTACCTTTCAAGAAGTTATTAAAGCAATAAGGGGTGCTCCCAATGGTAAAGCTTCAGGTGAAGATGGCCTTCCGGCAGAAATTTATAAAATTCCAGAAGATCAAATCGCTGATGTATTATTAGATTTATTTAATACAATATTAGAAGGAGCAGAGGTTCCCTCCGAATTTTCAAGAGCTACAGCTTTATCAAAAAAGATAAACCACCGGGATATCCTGGTTCATATCAACCAATTAGCTTGCTAAATCAGGATGATAAACTTTTACTAAAATATTGGCAGCTCATGTAGCTCAGGTGGCGCAAGCACTGGTACATGAGGACCAGTGTGGATTTCTGCCGGGTAGGTTACTATCCACTAATACCAATTTTCTTGTGTAGGCAATAGATTATCTATTGCATAGTTCCCATCCGGCGGCAATTATGATGCTCAACGCCGAAAAGGCATTTGATCTAGTTCGATGGCAAGTGTTATTCTTGGTGCTTGCAAAGTTTGGCTTCCACAGGAAGTTCATTCAGATAATACAGACTCTGTATATAGGGGCTCAAGCCAAGATTTTAGTCAATGCTCACACAGTAAACAGTAGGGTCAGTACAATTCACACGAGGCACGCAACAGGGCTGCCCTCTATCTCCAGTTCTGTTTGCACTCTTTATTGAGCCTTTAGCTGCAGCGATCCGACAAGATTACAAAATTAAGCCCCTCTACCTCTGGCTCCAAAAGTAAAGCTATTTTCGGATGATATGATCTTGTATCTTCGTGGGGATCAACACAATATCGATAGAACGTTTGCAACGATTAGGGCATTTTCTGAGCTAGGGGGTATAAAATCAACCAATCTAAATCAGAGGCTGTGCTGTATAATGCAGAGTCATCGGTCCTGCCGCAAGGTATTCATGTTGTACCCTCAGCTTCTCACCCCATTAGATATCTGGGTATATACGTATCTCCGAGTTCGGAAGATTTGTTCCAGCTGAATCACATGAATGTTCTCGAAAAAATTCAAGAATTATTTCTTAAGTGACAGGAGACTACTATGATCATTAAAGGAAGGACAGCATTGGTTAAAATGGTGATCCTTCCTTTACTATTATTTGTTTTCTCAAGTGTAATTTTGCAAGCCCCAAAAACGTTTTTTGATAAGCTAGACGCATGAATCAGACAATTCATTTGGAATCACAAGAAGCCACGGCTCCAGTTGGCAAAGTTATCTTTGGCAATGGAAGACAGGGGATTAGCTTTCCCCAATATGGCGGTTTTTTATGAAGCAGCGGTATTGGATTGGGCGTTAAGAGCAGCGCAAAAGCCACAATTCAATTTCTATCTGAATCAGATGATGCTAGAAACCAATATTCAACTTTCACGTTTTTTTAAATTCCCTCGCCTATCAAAAAGGGTTAGGTATAAATTACCAGTTATGATTCAATTAACCATATCACAGATAAAGGGCAAGTACAAAACTGATAAGGCATACTCGTTCTTACGAATGAGGGACATTTGGCTTTTAGGAGTGGAATTAAGTCAAGGCAATATACCACAATGGGAAGAGCTGGGCTTTACGATTTTAGAGGATTTTTATCTAGTAGATAGCTTTAAAACATGGGTACAGTGTGTAATGGGTGTAAGTGATATTCCAGAAAATTAAAAATCTTCATATTGCCAAATTCTGCACTCCTTACATTCAGGGCAACAACCATTGAATGGCGCTAATAAAGCCATTGCTCAGGTCTTTTACGACAATCAATTAGGTATTGGTAAATGGTATAAACTACTAAAGGATGCAGGGTCAACCAAGGTAATCTCCCAACTTTTGTGCAAATAGCCAACATGACAGGATGTAAGATAGAGATACAGCATTGGAAAAAACACAACGAGGTGTTGTATAAAGCACTTACAGGGTCCAACTTTAAGAGGATCACCCTGTTTTCTAAGTAGTTGTTGTACTATACCCGAGTTATGAGAAGAGAAATGCATCCAGAGACATTAGGCTCCTATCCAGTTTGTCAAAAGTTTTAGGGGGATTGGATTCATATGTGCTTTTCTTGTATATTTCTGGCAAAGTATTGGGAGCGGATTTTTCAAAGGTTGAGTTTCTGAATAGGCCATGTGATTGCCCCTAGCCTATTGGTGGCTCTTTGGGGCGTTACGCAGAATACAAATCTTTCTATTCCATCCAGACAAATGGTAATTGTGGGTACTGTAATAGCCTTATCACTTATTCTGCAGGCGTGGAAATCACCAGTCCCCCTGACATACACACAATGGGAGGCGAAAATGGAGTCCACCAGGGTTAAAAAAATTGTATGCCCAGCGGATAGGAGCCATGCAAAGATACAAAGGGATATGGGCTAAAATGACTAACTCTGTGATATATCAGGCGGTGGGGAGGGGAAGCTGAGGATGTAATCTTAAGAGGTTTATTTTTGACAAATTCAAAAAAATCGATGTTATATGTAAATATGTCTAGCATCAATGTATAAGGCAATGTTGTGAGATGGATGAATGTATGCAATGTAAGCTTTACCTGCTGAAAAAAAAACTAAAAAAATTAAAAGTACCTAGTAAAGTGAACTATATGTTCTTAGGGCCTGTAAATTACATGCTACTAGTGGGCCCTCAGCACTGCTTGTGCCACCATTTTAAGTAGCACTTCAAAATACGTCACAGGCTTTCCATTGCAGCCTGAGAGCAATATTATACTGCCATGTCGACTTGACACTTAAAACTCCTTTCCAAACCTTAGACACCTCTCAGGTAGGCCCGAGGTAGCCCACAGGGAAGGATGCTCTGTAAGTGAAAGGGAGGACATATGCTCTTGAGTGTTACATGATATGATAGTGAAAAACTCTGAAATTTGTTTTTCATTACTGTGAGGCCTACTCATCTCTTAGGACAATATTGGAGAGTCCTTGTTACATTAAATAAGCTGTAATTCCTGATTGAGAAGTAGTACACCTGTCATATTTATTATCTATGTAATTCTGATGACAAATCATCTTTAATGGTACAGTACGATTTATTATAAAAATGTTGAAATGCCACTTTTAGAAAGTTGTAATTTTCCTGCAGTTAGCCCTGTGTGGCTGCAACCTGTCTCCAATACACATCTGGGGTAGGGTAATAGCTGGACTTGTGCATTCCCTCGAGACAGCCATACTCAAAGGGAGTTTAGGTGTGACTGATGGACCATCAACATCCTGATAGGCCATCGTGGGCAGATGGGAAGGAGGGGCTGACATACCCAAATAGACAGTGTCCTGTCACCACATAAAGGATCGCATACCCCCTGTATTGAGCCAGGGTAGCAAAGAAGGACCTCCGTGCACTTCAAAGCCCTTTTTTGAAGTCTCACCCACTTTAAAGCCACCAGAGGGTATAAGAGCTGATCTTCTGACCTTACCAACGTGGTACACTTCTGGACCTGTTGGATACTGTACCAGGAGGAAGAACTGCTGTGCCGCTACAATGATTGCTATCTTGCTGGACTGCTGCTCTGGAAAAACTACTTCCTGGCTGTGCTGACTTGCTGCCTGCCAACTTCCTTGCTGTGAGGAGGACTGGAACCACAATACTTGAACCCAGAACCAGAGTGACTCCAAAGGCATGCTAGCTTGCCTTTTGTTTTTCTGTAGTCTCAGGGGAACAAAAGACCTCCAACTCATCACCTCCAGTACCTGGACTTTTCTTGCTGACAACTTGCCCTGCCAAATGGTGTAAATCCAGTCCTGGGCCCGTGGAAGTTGGTACAAAGTGCTGCTCCAGTCCAAAATTCATGCATCAATGCTGTTGCACTGCTTGGAAGCAGTGCATCTCCATCCACGCACCGTGGCTGGTGTAAGGTTCGCAGACACCACATCGCCGTCTGCGCTGACACATCCTTGCTGCTGCGAGGATTGGTAGCACTATATTGCAGACTGCCTGATGAATTGCGTCCATTTCCGAAGCATCTCCGACTGAGTGGCTCGGAGTCGACACATGGCATACATCAACGTCAATGCATTGCCTCCTTTGCTCCTTGCATCTTGCTGTTAAAGTCAATGTAGCTCTGAACCAAGATACTGTTTCAGTGGACCAAGGCTAATCTTTGTATCCGACCTGTCTTCCATCATGGTCGGCCTGTGCTTTCAGATTTGACCTTTTCTAGCACGGCCAGATAGCCCCGGTTGGCGCATTATGCTTCTAAGCACTACAACTAAGTTTATTCTTTAAAAATTCATATCTTGAGTTTTACTAATTGTATTTTTGTCATGTTGGTCTTGTTTTGTTTATCAAAACAACTCTATTTTACTAACTGTGTGTGGTATCCCTTTGTGTGGTGTTTTCACTGTTATACTGATTGATGCAAGCTACCAGGGGGTGAGCACAGGTTAATTTATTGTGTGTATCTGACATATTCTGAGTAGGATTGTGGTTCCTGCTTGGGTAGGGTGCATACTTCTGCCAAACACAGACCCAATTTTCAACACCACGTCTATGCCTCCTTTTTTAGGGGGAAGCGCAAAGCGCTCCGTCCCCTGTGGTAATCTCTCTTTGGGTTTCCAACCATGCCCATGTCATGTCAGTCACTTTCACTGGTTCGTGGGCTTGCCTTTTAAAATCCGCTTGCTTTCATTTGTGAAAGACATGCATACGTGATGCCTTTTCTGATGTTTAGTTCACCTACACAGCACCGGTGAACTACTAAAAACATACAAGGCTCGATGTTTTCAGCATGGTTTCCAGACTACTTTATCTGGTTATTTTCCATACAGCATGGTATTGCTGGGGTTTACATAGCGTGATCGCGCTCGTTTTTTCTGTTTTCAATTTCAGCATGATCCCGCTGCATTTTACATAGTGCGATCGCACTGTGTTTTTTTTTCTTTTAATTTGTGTGGCAAGAAAAGTCTGGTTAGGAGTTTCCAACGCTAATAGCTCTAACTCGAGCAAATGCAAGACCCGTTGCATTGAAAATGCTTGTTAATACATGTAAGCCACCCCTAAGACACACCCTGTACAGCTCCAAGAGCAGAGTGCAGTGTAATTAAAAAGCAGGACATGCACTTTTCAATTTTACATGTCCTGGTACTGAAAAACTCTTAAATCTATTTTTCACTACTGCAAAGCCTATCTTTCCCGTAGGACAACATTGGAATTACCATATTACATATTATAAGTGTAATTTTGAAATGGGAACAGGTAACCCCATCATGTTTGGTGTCTCTGGAATCACTATTTAAAATCCTAAAATATAAAAGTAGCATTTTCAGAATTGCAAGAATTGCAGAAAAGCGTATAGCAAATTTTTTGTAGAAGCAACCCCGATGACTATGCAGGTTCTTACATTGCACCCTATCAGCTCCATGGATCCAACGCATCGCCTCAACTGTGCGACTCATCCTTGACACCAGACTTTGTATTGCAAGCCCTCATCGATGGGATCCTTGCAACAATGTACGACTTTACATCACAGCTTTGCAACTCTTCGAAACCAGTGCATGGCATCAGCTGTACTGCACAAGCAAGGTGCGGGACCATGCAGCGCTCCACAACCACATTTTGTCTCAGTCTGGCATGACGAGACATCCACAGTTGGCTCTTTGTGGTTTTTGTCACTAAAATCTTTACAATTGCATACCCCCAGTTCTATTGATTGTATTTGGGCCATTTTGGTCTTGTTTTATTTACTAAAATCTGCTCTATGTTTATATCCAATGTGTGATCCTGTTGTGTTGTGTTTTCCCTGTGTTATCATTTGAAATGCTGCACAACTACTTTACACATTGCCTCTAAGTTAAGCCTGATTGCTCAATGCCAAGCTACGAAAAGGGTTGAGCATTGGTTAGTTTGGGATTTTCTTGTGACCACACTGTGACAAGTGTTGTTATTTCAGCATGAGTAGGATTTCATCTTGCTCAACCAGTAACCCAATTTCTTACAACCCAATTTCTTACAATGTACCTTAGGCCTTCCATTGTATCCTGTAGTACAGTTTTGAACTGCCTATTCGACCTGGCAAAATAAATCTTTTGTCAGCCCTAAGCCTCACCTTTGTAAATCACATCTATGGTAGACCCTACAAAGCCATACAGCAGGATGCATTGTATTTAAGAAATATGGCATGTGGATTAAACTTTTACATATCCTGGTGGTGAAAAATTGCTAAATTAATTTAAAGCTACTGCAAACCCGCCCACCTTTCCCATTGGATTACAATAGGTCACATTTAATAAGTACTAACTTTTGATTAGAAGTTGTTAGAAAGCTTAAGTTCAGATTTAAATTAACTATAAATAAAATCTTCTTTAATGGCAAAGTTGGATTTTAAGTCATAATTCCAAAAAATGACACTTTTAGATATTGACATTTTTTTGCTGTAACCATTTCCTGCCTGCAGTCAGTGTCCTGGGTATCATGACTGTGGAAAAGTGAATTATATGCTGGGGTGGATGGTAGTTCATCACAAGAAATAATGTCCCTATTTTTGTTAGGTCAGTAATTTAAAACTGAGCTCAGCCCTTGCTAGCTATAGCACAGAGCTGACAGGCTTAACTTAGCAAAAATGTGTAAATCATTTGGAAGCACCACAACAGTTAAAAAGTCAAAAGCACAACACAATAAAACTCCCACTCTAATGTGTTAAATTAGATAAAAATGTGATAAGCAAAATGCCGACAAAATGACAAATATCCAATAGGGAAGTCTGAGGTCTACATAATTTATGATTTACATGAAAGTAGTGCCAAAAAGCAGAAAGCGCCAATGGTATTCAATGATTGTGGTAGACCAAGATCTAGGCACAATTTGAGGCTGATGGAGTGTGGATCAGATACTTCAGGGATACTAGCCCCACCAGGGCCCGGAAGTAAGAAAGTTCAAACAAATTTCTAAGTCCTGATCCTGTCTCTTTTCTGAGTAAAATCTCTTCTCTCTGATGAACAAACTTGAAGTTTCAGATGTCATGGAACTGCTCATCAGATACTTTTTGCAATAGGCCCCCATGAAACTCTGGAGCTTTGAAAGATTTTCCAAACTTATGTTAGTGGCAAAACAAGAAATGACGTACACTTTCAAGGCCACAAGACTTGAGAGGGAGCATTGAAAACTCTTATGGTGTGAGAGAGAGGGCAACAGAAAAGTACGGTTTGGGTTAATTTGGCACTGCTCAGCTGATATTCCTTCTTCAGCTTTTTTCCTTGTTTCTGGAGCCATCCAGTGGCCTTATGATCCTCCTAGTGCTTCCTGTCCATGGATTTCAAGTGGAAGGAGGTCTGACCTTCGCAGGTTATTCTCACAGATGAGAGATGCCAAGGGCAGTAGCTTCAGTCTGTCTGTATCATTTCATAAGTGCAGTAGTTTTCTTAAGAATGCAGAGTGAGAATCCAGGTTTGTTCGGTTCACTAGCCCATGGGTAGGGGATACTAAGACACTGCCACTTCCTCTCTGACCAGTGGAGTAAAGGTTCCAAGGAGATGGCCTCCCTACGTTCACAGTAGGTCCTGTTAGCTACACTTCAGAAAGACATAACATGCAATGAGTCAGGGAAAAACCAAAATGACAAAGGTCTTCAGCCACTCTTAACTTGTGCTATGAGGTTTGGGGAGTAGTGGGAGTATATCATAGCAATCCTCGTGCCCTCCTACATCTAACATTGAAATCCAGTTTGAAGCAGGAACTGTAACCGCAATAAACCCAGAGACAGAAGTATGCTAGCATAAAAGCAAGGCACGAAACAACATGTGCTTCAACATTAGTCAACAGGAGATGCACAGCCCTCCCCTAAATAGTCTATTGAGGTCAGAAGAGTCAGTCTACCCATTTAGGTTAGCCTACTGTGTGCTGTTGTGGGAATTTCACGTCTCTTTCACACCTCTCCCCAGACACAACACAAACTGGGAGTTGGCAAAGACTAATGCAAGTTAGCCTTCTGACAGTTCAGACAGGGAAAAGGTGTATTTCTAAAAGTTTATTTTCTTTAATATTTATTATAAATCAGGCTTTACCATTACATTTTATTATTAATATTAATAGCTATTGAAAATACCAGTTTAATATTTTTTTCTAGCTGGTCCCATTCCTACGACAGTATATAATATATTCTTTATTCTATTTGTTTCCAAGAATAGACAGGCCATCCCCATTGAAAATAGATTTGTCGCTGTAGAGACATGGTAACATTAATTTCCTACATGTCCCACTTTTAAATACCATGGGCCCTAACTTGTGGGATAATAGGCTTTCTTATGGCAGAATTGTATCACACACAGGAAAGTTAGCCAATGGTTGAAGTGGTCTGACCAACTGACCCATGCTGTATGCTGTGGATGGAGAAAGAAAAATGTGAATGACATAATAACAGACCAACAGATTAAGAAGGATGTCTAAAAGCAACTTTAAGTAGGTATATTCTACAAATAATTTTAGGAAAATAAAGCCCCTTGCTAACGCCAGACCTAAAACTGGCCTGCTGCTGCTGTGTTCTCCTGCCATGTCTTATGAAAAAACAAAATGGTGATGAATGGAATGCTTGATTTAATCTCAGCCACTGGCAATCACTCAGGTTTCATCCAAATCCATTGTATTTTTGCCCACCATGCCACCCCAGTTTGGACCCAGCCATATGCAAATCAGTCTTGACCCTGTTCCCCATGGTAACAGCCCAACCTGAACTGCCAGGCTAGGTCCTCCCTGGACCGTAAACAAGCATCCTGGGATCCTTTTTGATGAACAACATAATAGCAGACCAACAGATTAGGAGGGATGTCTAAAAGCCACTATAACTATGTTATACAACTAATTTTATTAGAATAAAGTCTTTTGCTAACGCCAGACCAAAACATAGCCTGCTGCTGCTGTGTTCCTCTGCACTGGTGCTCATAAAGATGTCCTTCCATGAAGCACATCCTCACAGAGGTCAGTGTACTCTGTCTAGCATAGGATTTGTACTGAAAGCATACTCTCCCAGCACACATTCTTATCTCTAGACAAACAGAGAGATATCCCATGCACTGGATGTATTCTCTGAACTTTAGCACACGTGTAACGTGTGGGTGTGTTATGAGAAATGAAAAAAAACTCTCTTTGTTGGGGCCTACCTTAGGAATGTTATAGGAGCTTTGAATGAAAAGAGTATTAGTGAAAGGTATCTTCATAGCAGCATGTTTCTTTCTAAAAAACAGTGGCTTTATTATAGGACAAGACCTTCTTTAGGCTCTGATGATGGGTTGATGGATTTATGTCTTCTAAAGCAAGTTAAATTAATTAATGTGCTCCTTGGTACAGCTGGATTTTTCCTGTCTCACTTTCAGAATTGGTTGTCATTGATCTCACAGTTTTGATGGTAGTGATCTCCATATATTATTTAGTTCTTCTTTGTCAACAGTGCTTCAGTGTATGTAGATTGATATCTTTCTTCATGGCTGTCACTAGGTTCATTCCTTCCCAATAAATGTTTAGATTGAGATTTGTGTTATTTTCAGTTCTTATATATACTTTCTTTCTCACAGAAATTGATTGTGTCAGTTTGCCAAATATTATTAAAAGATATAATTGCCAATAGCCTTTTATGATTACATTGAATAGGTTTTAAAGTTAACCTAATTCCACGCAAGAACCAACCTGTCTTTGTAAACACAGCATTAATGTTTCTTCGAAACTTGTGTTCCATAGTTGAGGTCCTAAATGTTCTTCTTGAGTTTAGAAAATGCTTCTTCTATGATACTGTAACATTTTTTAACATTCCCATAAGAATCAAGGCTTGAATGAATGTTTTTATGTACTTGCAGAATTTACATAGCACAAACCGCAAACATAACAACATAGCTATTGAGCTTGGAACAGTTGAGGTAAGATCAAGTGCCTTGGGGTATGGACAGGTGGTTGCCATTGAGTTACTTAACTGGACTAAGGCAATGTATTCCTCCCCACAGTGTGTATGGAATTGATGAGATTGCCATTCGAACCAACCTCCTCATTTGCCATTATGCATGCAACCTGGCATCCTTAGCGTGGTCTCTTCTAACTTTTTGCCTCTACTTTTCAGATTGTTGCCATGTGCTGGACTCTGATTTTACTGTTTTTGTTACTCTGGGCACTTCACCACTGCTGACCAGTGCTAAAGTGCAAGTGCTCCCTATGTAAAATTGTATGTGGAATTGACTTTTCCATGATTGGCATATTTGATTTACTAATAAGTCCCTAGTAGAATGCACTAGAGGTGCCTGAGGCTTATAAATCCAATGCTACTAGTGGGCATGCAGCATTGGTCGTGCCACCCACATGAGTAGCCCTGTAAACATGGCTCAGACCTGCCATTGCAGTGTCTGTGTGCATGGTGTTAAACTGCCAATTCGAATTTGCAACTGTACCCACTTCCCAAGCCAATATCTTCCCTTTGTATACATGTAAAGCACCCTAAGGTAGCCCCATAGACAGGGCACAGTGTATATTAAAATGAAATACAGCCAAATCCGTTTTTCACTGTTGCAAGGCCTATCTGTCTCATAGTTTAACATGGGGTCTGTCTTTAAATATCCTTAAAGTGTAGTTTCCCTTTGAGAACAGATAGCAATCTGGAGTTTGGGGTCTCTGAACTCACAATTTAAAAGTACATCCTTAGTGAAGTTGGTTTTTAGATTGTTAGTTTGAAAATGCCACTTTTAGAAAGTAGGCATGTTCTTGCTTAAACCATTCTGTGACTCTGCCTGTTTGTGGATTCCCCGTCTGGGTCAGACTGACAGTTGGGCTGTTTGTCAATCTTCTCTAGACAGCGACACAAAGGGATCTGGTGTGTAGCCTACATATCCTGATGAACCATCTGGGCTGGAGTGGAGGGAGGAGTGGTCACTTACTCCTCAATGGGCTGTGCCTGCCCTCACACAATGCAGTCTCCAACCCCCAGGTTTGTGTCTGGGGTCTGGCCTGGGCAAGGCAGGATCCTGTAAACAACAGAGACTGTTTTTTTTTAAGATGGGCAACTTCAAAGGTAGAAAGGGGTATAAGTATTGGACCCAAAACCCCAGACTTTAGATTTCTTAAAGATTTGCTTCTGGAACCAAGAGGAACCTCTGCCAAAGAGAAGAGCTAAAGAGCTGAGCAGAAGTGCTGCCCTTGCCTGTGACTGTGCTTTGTTGGGCTATCCTGCATTTGCTGCTTCTGCGTGTGAAAGGGGACAAAGACTAGACTTTGTGGTATATTCCTGCTTGAGAAGAATCTCCAAGGGTGTGGACTGAGCTTGCCCCCTGTCCTGAAGTCTCAGGGCCATCAAAGACTTCCTCTGCCAGCACCTGGACTCTCTGCTGAGACTCCTGCCCTGCCAAGTGGTGCATTATCTAGTCCCTGGGTCCTTGAAAGGAGAAGCTTGTGGAAAACCAAGAAGATCCAAGAAAACTGACTTCGGACGACTCGGACTGACGCCACTGCCGAATCCCTTGACTCTGCCTGCAACCGAAGCTGTGGTCCTCACTGGAGTGCGATGACCCCGCAGGCCCGATGCAACTGCAGCCTTGCTCAAGTCTGCGACTCCATGGAAGTCGCCGCACCACGTTGTGACTGGCAGATACTGACTCCGCTGAAAGTACTCGGATCCAACGCTTCACACAGACGACGCCTCACCTCCACCGCTCTACAGCAAGGGCCCAACGCCTCTTTGTGACACCTCCACTCCTTTGCTCAGCAGAACCGGAACCGGCACCTCCTTGAATCCAGCGACACCACAATCCCCGACTCCGTGCACTGGCTTGTTTCCTCATTTTCACAATGTACTGTACCAGGGGTTCCGTGTGACTCCATGACCAGCACCACTGATGTCAGATTGTTGAAAATGACTCCGTCACGACACTGTGATATCACTTAGTTGAAACATTTGTGTTTCTAAGCACTACATTGAAGTTTAATATTTTAAAAATTCATAACTTTGCTTGTGTATGTTGAAAGTTTGTCATTTTGGTCTTGTTTTGCTCAGATGAATATTGGCTATTGTTCTAACCTGGTCTTGAGACATTTTATAGTGTTTTTACTGTATTACTGTGTGTGTTGGTACAAATACTGTACACATTGTGTCTGGGATAAGCCTTTCTGCTTGTGCCAAGCTACTAAGGGTGTGAGCGGGGGTTAACCGTGTGTGTTTCTCCTTTGCCCTGACTAGAGTGAGGGTCCTTGCATGGACAGGTGGTAACCTGACTGCCAACCAAAGACCCCATTTCTAACACAACCAAAATATATAAGGCAAGCCGAAATAAAAGTTTGATTGTAAGGAACGAGGTACTGAACGAATATGTAAATTGTATACATGTTTATATGGGTTATTACATTTTGAGAAAATGCCCAAAAACAACCCTAGAGGTTAGGCAGAGGTAGATGTGACCCTTGGCACCGCCCTGGTTTCCTTTTTGTGCCTCCACACGCCCTATTCTTTGACTGTATAAAATGTAACATACAGATTTCAAATTCTCGCTCAATACACATGGCCTTATTATGTCACCCTATTATACTACCCCTGCAAACAGCAAAGCCTTCACTGAATGACTTTACTACTGCTACTCTACTGTTACACTACAGCCTTTCAAGTCGAACTGAAGAGCTTAGGCATCAGCGAGATGCCCATTTCTCCAGTTCACTCTATCACACACAGGCCTATCAGTTGGAGAAAATGAGCGCAAAAAGAGCAATGGAGAGGGCAAGAGACAGTTGCCACTCACCTGCTTCTTAAGAACATCGAGGAGGTTGGCAGGCTCAGCACATACTTGGGGCTTGGTTGCAAATAAACAAGCAACTATCGGGTGAATAAAGACAGAGAAAAAAAATAACAGTAAAATCAGCTTTTGTCATTGATTACAAAACTCTTTGGCGGATTGTATTGTTACAACTCAAAAACTATCAGGATATCGGCGTGGAACCCGAGAATGCTGAGGAGATTCAGGATTTCCCATTGGAGGATAATAAAAGAAGGGAAACATGTGAACACTACCTAACCGTAGAACACAAGGGAATCAGAGAAAGAAGAAAACAAGAAACCTGAGGGAACAGGAATAGAGTGCCAAACTAACCGAAACAGGAAGCTATGGAGCACAACGGTAAATTGCCGGTAGATACTGTGGGCCATATTTATACTCCGTTTGCGCCGGATTTGCGTCGTTTTTTTTACGCAAATTCGACGCAAAACAAACTCCATATTTATACTCTGCCGTTAGACGCGTCTAGCGCCAAAGTCCATGGAGTTTGCGTCATTTTTTAGCGTGGACACCTACTTTGCGTTAATGATATGCAAGGTAGGCGTTCCCGTCTAAAAAAATTGACTCCGAGGCATGTGCGTCGTATTTACACTCCCGGGCAAAACTGACGCCCGGGAGTGGGCGGGTCAAAAAAAATGACGTTCAGCCGCTTTTGCGTCGTTTTTTAGCGCCTGGTCAGGGCAGGCGTTAAGGGACCTGTTGGCTCGGAAGGAGCCCAGAGGTGCCCTCCCATGCCACCAGGGACACCCCCTGTCACCCTTGCCCACCCCAGGATGACGCTTAAGGATGGAGGGACCCATCCCAGGGAACATAAGGTAAGTTCAGGTAAGTAATTGTTTTTTTTTTTGGGTGGCATAGGGGGGCCTGATTGGTGCCCCCCTACATGCCACTATGCCCAATGGCCATGCCCAGGGGACAGAAGTCCCCTGGGCATGGCCATTGGGCAAGGGGGCATGACTCCTGTCTTTGCTAAGACAGGAGTCATTTCAATGGGGGTTGGGAGTAAAAAAAAATGACGCAAATCGGGTTGAGGCGAAAATTTTGCCTCAGCCTGACTTGCCCCATTTTTTTACGCCCAAGCTCCATATTCCCCTACGCCGGCGCTGCCTGGTGTACGTAATTTTTTTTAACGCACACCATGCAGCTCTGCCGGCTAACGCCGGCTAACGTCATTGAATAAATACGGCGCCCGCATGGCGCTTCAGAATGGCGTTAGCCGGCGTTGGCGCAGTTGTGCGTGGAAAAGTATAAATATGGCCCTGTATGCTTACAACATGCTTAAATACTCCTGCTGCCTAAATTGCCCGGGACATTGATTTTCTAACCCTGGAGCAAGTACAAAAGATCTGTTACAAAACTGATTTAGGTCATGTCCTTAACTTCCATTTGATGGCTTTCCTTAGCTTCCAGATTTGCTTAGAATGTCTACGTGACCTGCCCTACTCTGTTTCTTCACTTCACTGCTTCCTCGAATTCCTGACACAAACTCCTATTTTGAAGCTTTATTGTTCATTGTTTGTTGAATGACAAAAGGAATGCCTTAGTGAAAAGAACAGCATTTCAACACACACTAAAGAAAGCACTCTAGATCTTATCATTCTCAGAGTACTACCTGCTATTCAAATCGACTTCCGGAAAGCTGTCACTCATGATGCAGCAATATTGGTTAATTAGCAAAGATGTTTAACTATAAGAACACATTATTAAACTCAAATGGCTCATACGCCGAGCGCACTGAGCTTTCAAATATGCCTGCATTATATTCATATCTTTGAATATGAGCAACCCCCGTTATGTGAAAAATACTGATTCAGCTTCCCAGCACCAACACTCTCCAAATGGAGAAATATTTAGCAACAGAACCTCCACTCTAACCTGATAGTTTTAGAGTTTTGCTCCAGAAATCTAATACGACGTCCCGCTAGGTATCAGCCATGGCCATCTGTCATATTTTTGAGGCACAGACTGGAAATTTACCTATAATTAAAACTGCTGACCAGCTTGACAGACACTTGCACATTTTTTCATACTGAGTCATACCTACTCACTTTGCCTACACACTACATATAGCAATGGTAAACCCCATGCTTTCACTAGCTAATTGAACCAACCTAGGGGGATATTTATAGTCCCCTAGTGCCACCTTGCGCCACATTGACATCATTATTTATGACGTTAATGTGGCCCAACGGAGCCGAAATCTCTGCACTTTATTAACAGGGTGGCACAATGCGTGCATTGTGCCACCCTGTAACCCTTTGCGCTACATTAACCCTGTGCCATGCATGTCTGCACAGGGGGTGTTCCGCATTAGGGGAGCTGGAAAAATGGCGTAAGGAAATCTATGATATCAAGAGTAGGCATTAAAAAGGGGCTTCCTCTCTTTAGAATGGAGCCCTATGTACTCTGCAGGAGTGGCACCAATATTTTGGTGCTACTCCTGCAGAGTACATCAATAGCGTCATGGGAAATGACGCTATTGCCCCCTACCCTGCGCATGGTGTGCCATATTTTAAATACAGCACACACATTGTAGTGGTAGGGGGCTGCTAAGGGGTGCAGGGAAAGTGGCGCTGCACTCAGTGCACTGCCACTTTCTATAAATCTGCCCCCTAATCTTCAAACTACACATGTAATTTACTCTAACCTTCCTTCATGACCAATATCCATTCTTGCTTTTTTGACTGCTCTCCATAGCAAACGCTTTACTTTCTCATGTTCTTTGCCTTTCTTAAGCCTGTTATTGTATCATGTTCATGACCAGTGGTGGATTTGAGCCAGCTGTTGCCTGGGACCCTGCACTGGTTTTTGGGGACCAGAACTTATTTTTATCTCATGAGAGGGAAAAAGCACACAAATGGGAAAGAAGGAGGAAGAGAAAAATAGAAAACATGCATGAAGAGATAAAGCAGTCACTGGCCAGAGCGACATAAAGAGGCAGGGAGTGTTTGGTAGTGGAATTTAGAGGCCCAAGGTGGATTCAGGGCTGTGACAAATAATAACACCGACCGCAGGCTTCTGAACAGCGCTTTGGACACCGGTACTCTTTATTTTCAAAATTTTGCACTCTTCAGAACCTCAATGTGAAATGCATAGATAGGCTCTTAGATTAATCCTAAAGTATGGAGAAATCTAAATACTTATAAATAAAAAATACGCAAATAAATCAATAGATCATTATGATAGAAGCACAAAGTAAACAGGTCTTATTCCATCTTCTTCCTCATCCTCTAGGAAACAAAGGGGCATATTTATACTTGTTTTGCACCGAATTTGTGTCATTTTTTTCGGTGCAAAACTAACTCCATATTTATACTTTGGTGCTAGACATGCCTAGTGCCAAAGTAATGAAGTTAAAGTCATTTTTTGGCGTGGGAACCTACTTTGCGTCAATGAGATGCAAAGTAGGTGTTCCTGTGCAAAAAATGACTCTATGGCCTTAGCGCCATATTCATGCCCCTGTGCTAAAATCACGCACAAGGGGGAGGAGGGGGCAAATAATGGTGCAATGCTTGCTTTGCACCATTATTTAACACCTGGGTCTGGGCAGGCGTTAGGGGACCTGTGGGCCTATTTCCCTGGTGGGACACCATGGAATAAGCCCACAGGTGCCCTCCCCAGGCTCCAGGGACACCCTCACCCACACCACAGGGACAGCAGAGGATGGGGGCCCCCATCTCAGGTAGGTATAGGTATTTTATTTTTATTTTTAAAGTGCCATTGGGGGCACGGAAATGGACTCCCCTACATGGCACTGGGTGCAATGGCCATGCCCAGGGGACCTTGGTCCCCTGTGCTGGCCATTGGGGTGGTGGGCAAGACTCCTGTCTTTCCTAAGACAGGAGTCATGTGGTATGGATGGTTTTGCATCAGAAAATGATGCCAGGCTGGTTAGAGTCCTTTTTTTTACTGCTTAACGTCATTTTTTGATGTAAAACACCCTTCTTCCATACTGCCAGCCCTACCCTGCTTACATCATTTTCTTTTTTTTACGCTAGCCTACCCTTTGCACCGGCTTGCACCATTCCATAAACATGGTGCCCGGCTGGTGCTCAGAAATGGTGCAAGCCGGTGCTAAACGTTTTGGTGCAAAACTGCGTTGGGGCAGCTTTGCACCAAAAGGTATAAATCAGGGCCAAAGCCAGGGAGAAGGGATCAACCATGCAATGTCCCATTGGGGCCAAAGAGTGATTTATGTCAGTCTTGCTTAGTCTGGCATTTTGGTGAATTAGTGTCCATAGAAATATCTGTGTAATAACCTACACCTCCTCTTCTCTATGAACACATACTCTTACTGATTGAGAAATGTTTTCAGCCTTGCTCATAGATGCATCTGCTTTGGTTTCACTACTGTTTAAGTGTTTTCTTATCATAAGTGTTACTTTAATAACAATTAGAGAGATCTTATGTTGCTACTAGTATTTGCTTGTAAACATACTAACTGTGCTTGGAAGAAGAGTTACAATAGCCATATCTGTAGATGTTATCATATTTATATGTAAAAACAGTTTAATTATTTAAAATATGTAATTCAAATGTTTACTGAAAATAGAATTATGTAATGCATAAACATATTTGTCTCTAAATAAAACATTTAATTAAAGTCTGATACATCAAGCAAATCCAGTTCTGTTATTATCAAGGGATTTGATTACCTGAAATTGGTGGTGAGGGCTGGAGGTGGGAGAACACAAGTTTCCAAAGTCAAGTGTGAATGTGAATAGCAGTTGCTTTCTACTATAAATGATATACCCATAGTAACATCTCTGGTTTAAAGGCAACTTCTAATGCCAAAATTATGACACCATTAACACATGTACATATGGACTGGCAATACGTGTTTTTGGCTAGTTCCACTGTTGAATATATATGATATGATATATAATATTATGCACTTTGGTTTACCCATTGACATAGAGTTCTAAAACAGTGGTTCCCAATCTGTGGTCTGGGGACCCCTGGGGGTCTGCAAAGTCTCCTCAGGGGGTCCTTGACTGCTCAACAAATTTAATAATATTAACAGATTACGGCCTCAGCTTTCAGTATTGACTCTGTGGTGGGTGGGGGGGGGGGGGCAGGGATTTCAATAATGATTGAGTGAGGGTCCCGGGTTCCAGTAATGCTAAAGTGGGGGTCCACAGAAGTCAAAAGGCTGGGAACCACTAGTCTAAACAATATGCAATAGAAAACTACATAGAAATATGTTGGAGAAGGTGGACATTTGTGCTAAAGTAAATACATTTTTTACGTTTGATTTTTTTAGAATGTAAAAATACAATCACGGTATGTGGGTATGTGTTGAGTTAGTACATCAATAATACACATTATAAGGTAATATAGTAACTGTGAAATGAGAGCCTGAGAAGATAAATAGAAGTTTAGTATTAATAATTATTAGCAGGAATCTTTAAAACACTTCACCCTATAACAAAAAGGTATAATAGACAACTGATAATAGTAAAATGGAATAATCATGACTTAAAACCCAAATAGGCTTATAGCCAAAGATATGATATATAGTAGATACTGGAGAAAGAAAAGAAGATGCATTGGTTCAGTGATAAAGGAGAGAGAAGGAAGAAAATTGTGTATTAAACAAGTAACCATAAATCAACAATTAGTAACTAATAATATCAGGGTGGCCTAAGCGCTTCATCTTGGAATTGTGTGGCTTTATGACTTCATCTTGCTAAAGTGTGGACTGAATAATTGGATCTGGTTTTAGGAAACTAGGTAAAGCTAAAACCATCCAATTTCTTTTATTAGTTTAATGATTGGTTACAGCATAAGAACTATTAATTCTATGTTTTTCACAAATGCCACTCCACTAGTAAGTACATGGCAATTTAGAAGAATCTCCCCACGACTGCAAATTTGTCAAACTGTAAAATAAATGAAGACATCCAGTGTCTAAAAAATATGAAAACCTATAATCAAAGGAGGTTGCTTAATGATTCCTTATGTTAGAATAATACAACTTCATTGACTTTTTCAATGCATCAGTCGGTATGCATCAAATTCTTGTTGATTCCATGTACAGCTCTAAACATGACTATAACATCCTTACAAGTTGCTAATGGTTCAACCTTTTCACTGTATATTTTATCAGCTCATCCTTCACTCACATAGTTATATTTATTCCTTCATCAACTTTTTATTGTGAGTTCTTTCCCAGCATGTTGTGGGGAGGTCATATATTCATTTTCTTCTTTTGAAATTGTGGGCTTTCACTGGTGGTTCCAAACAAGAAACATTTACCACGGAATGTCTGCACCAAGTAGTTTGATGTTTTGAGGTACTTTGACTGACAGCCCAAAGTCAGCCGGGCCATCAGTCACATGTTTCCACTGGCAGAGCTACAGGAGGCTTCCCTGACAGAACCGTCACTCTAAGGAGAATGGTAGAACCACAAGTTTGGCAGACATGGTAAACTGTCTGCCAAACTCTTAAAATGCTTAAAAAACCTTTAGGCTTAAAATATTAATGGCTCTTGTTGGTTAATGGGGAAGCAAAACATTAATTTGATTTAAATAGAGTAATTTGGAGTGTGTTATGTGTTTTACATTGAGCCACTGACCAGCTTTCAAGCTAAGACATTTGCTAATTAGACAGGCATTATCCATCAGGTATATACCCACGGTGTTATATAGTGCATGTGAGGGGAGATATGTTTAGCTCTAGCTTTATTTAAGTTGTTTCTAAGATGTATGTTGCTATAGTGAAGCTGAGCGGTGTGGACTTAGTAGCCCTTTGCCAACTGCATTGCTTTAGTGCCACAGCATACACAAAATGGAGTCAGAGTTCTAGCTTACATGTTTGAGTTTTAAATGGAACATGTGTAAAATGTGTTGTGAACCATTATTGCAAATATATTAGGCATGTATCTGTGTTAATGATTTTCTTCTGTATACTGATCGAGTGGTTATGTTGTGTATTCTGGGTTTGGCAATAGCATCCAATTCACTGTACTGAGCTGCATTACACACATATGGATTGTGATATCAGGGAAAGCTTATTGGCACTTGAGATGTCCTTTGAGAGACCATTCTAAAGATTGTAACTTGAAATCCAACTTTGCGTTAAAGAAGATTTTAAATTGCAATTCATTTGAGTGTAAAGATCATTTCTTTATGTGATCAAAATCTGAAATTAACACATATTAAATGTAGTAAGGTAACCCAGTGTTAGTCCATGAGAGAGATAGGCCTTTCAATACCTTTAGGAGTTTTTCACTGCCAGGACATGTAAATTTAAACCCACAAGTCCTACTTTTTAAATACTATGCACCCTGCCCTACTTTGGGGATGACTTATAAGTACTAAAAAAAGAAGATCTAGGCCTGGCAAAAGTTTTTTTTGCCAGGTCAAAATGGCAGTTTAAATATACTCTAAAGTTGTAGTTGCAGACCTGAGACATGTTTTACAGTGCTACTATAGTGGGTAGCACAGTGAGTGCTGGTGCCCAGTAGTAGCATTTAATTGACAGGTCTTAGACGCATGAATTACCATTTACTATGGACATGCAAGTAAATTAAACATGCTAATTAGGTGTGGGGCAATTTTACCATGTTTTAGGGAGAGAGTACAAGCACATTAGCACTGTTTAGCAAATGCCAACTAAAACAAGTTCAGCATAGTAGGGGGGAGGGTGTGAATACCACTTCAAGGAGGTCAGGTCTAACAGAAAATGAGTGGGATGCTTAGAAGGCAGGAACATGGTTATGTTCCTAGATTTGCATGGCTCTCCAATGTTTGAAGCATATGTGATAGTCTGCCATCTGTCTCTGTGGAACAGACACAACTGTCTCAGGCAGGTCTAAAATCAAGCTTACAGCATTGAGTTTGTCATAGAAAGCAATTAAGTCTGAGAAAAATCAGTGTTCCACCCCAGGGTGGAATGTTAGTTCTATGTACCATCCTTTCATTATTTACACTACCTTCTCTGTCAATGCATGCTCTGAATGTTTTCATTGTTGTACTTAAATGAAAACGTCCGTATTTTTATGTAAAATTCAAAAATGAATTTAAAAAAGCAATGGAGGGTCACCTGGGTGACCAGCTGTTACCCCTGCCTTTCCCTTTGCTACCCTTGGTATTGCTCTTTTGGTCTCCTATTGCTTGTTTTCAGGGGAAATCTCAGGAGTGTACTTAACGGCTAATGGTGCAATGAAGGTTGGGAGAAAGGGAACTCCCTGTGCAGCCTCTTCATCTCAATGGGGCCACTCACCTTTTGCTAGTGCATCAAGTGTCAGATTACAACTGTTCATAAAACTATCACCAATGCAGTCCTGTTAAGGTTAAGTTGCCCCAAACCTCAGTTTTTGGATAATGATGCTAAGAGAAGTGGGAGGGACCCTTTCATTTTGTAGGGTGGCTCTGTAGATTTAAAAGAGAAAGCCTTCCCTCCTCAGAACATGGACAAGAACTGTTACCATCACAGTACTAAGAATGAAATGGAGAGTGACATACAAGAAAGGCTACTATTTTCCACCAAGTTCTTAGCAATGGAGCATCATGCTGTATTACCTTGTCTAAACTTGGAGGAGAGTATCTGTCTCAAATTAATTGTTTAAGTCAGTTATTAAAAAAAAAATAGACAGGATGACACCATCATCTATTCTCTATTACCCGATTAAACAACCCGGTGCTAGGCCAGGGATAGAAAAAACTCCAGTTTTTACATGTAGAAATGTAAATTCCTTTTAAGTATGGTGCACATAGCTTATTTTGTAAACAACCCTCTCCTGTATAGTTTCTCTGTCACTGCCTACGCAGTAGCTAAATCATACCTTTCTATGGAAAGACTGCTCTAGGGAGGAATGTGCCTGCTGCATGTATGTAGATAACCTGTAAGTTCACATGATTCATTCTTGATTTGACCAACACATGAGCAATAATGTTTGTTATCAAACTCACCAAGGTATAACAATTTATTTACATCACATAATTTTTCATATTTCACTTATGTATCCAAGGGAAAATATGAAACTTTGCATAGAATTGTCAAAAAGTAAAGAAACCCCCCCTACCTCGCAGAAGCATTGAGGGGCAGACTTATTATTATTTCACACAGCACAGCGTAGCACAGTAAGCCACCCTGCTGCACTGCGTGAAAGGGCAGGTATGTGCAATATTTAACATGATACAGTGCATTCCTGTCCTTTATTGTGCTGGTGTACAATGCGCTGCCTTGTGCCAATGCAGGCACCCTTGCATCATGGTGCAACAGTGACTGCTTAGCAGGTAGGATTGTTTTTGTGCAGCAAGGGGAACCTACCTGCACAAAACTATCCTCTGATACAATTTCCTCTAAGTGTGATGCAGAATGCTTAGAAAGAAGAAACAAAAAGGGAAAATAGGGATATTTCTCCTTGTTGCACCTCTCCCGGGGAAAGGGGTAACATTTTTATGCATCCTAGGTTTACCGGTGTTGATAAATCTAGGAATGCACCAAAATCCCTGGGTGGATATGTGGGAACATCCATGCTCCATCCATGGAACGCCTTCTTGGGGCAGAGTAACACAAGGCAGTGATTTGCGAGGCCTTGAGTTAGTACAGATTTATCAAGCCACTCAGGCCATGCAAGGTGGACTTGCGTGGCTTGATAAATTTTCCGAAGGTGTTGTGTTGCCCTTGAACCTCTTTACATGACATAAAAGGCTATAGTTGAAAAGCATTCCCCCATACATGCAAAGCAAGCACTCTGTGGAGGTGGAAGAGTATACACAATCAGCCAATAGCATTATGTGAGAGAGAAATACTCCACTGGTCTGCCCAAAGATATGATTGACAAAGTCCTAAGTCTATGTCAGAAAGAGACTGGTCAAAGAAAGTCAATGATTGAAAGTGGCAGAGTCAAATCAACTCTATGTATATGAAAGCAGTAGACTGTGACACCACGCTTAACCTCGGCGTTTCTTTTTCCGAACGGGGTCAGAATGCGCCTCCAATTGTCGGAGTGCCGTCCTCTGCATTTTTGCACAGTTTTGATGACGTGTTCCAGGAAGCATGTTTATGCTCCCTGTCACTTCGTCCTTACTTATTTTTGTGATATTTCTTTTGCCTGTTGGTGGTGGACTCTTTTTCTTTTCTTTTTCTTCTTTTCCTCTGTTTTCTGTCCACTTGTCTTTTTTCCTTTCTTCATAGTTTCCGTGCTGTCTTCTTGCAGGGGTCCATGTTGTCTTCTTCTGTTCCTTTTTCCCAGCATGCCTTTTTCTCTCATACTGCTACTTTTTTCCCATTATTTTCTATGGGCTTTTCCCAATCCAAGATGTTGTTGTTTCTCTTTCCTGTGTTGTCACTTCCTGTCTCTTTTAGTATAGAAGTCACTCAGTCCTGATCTGCTTTGCATTGCAAACACTTCCTCTTGGTGGTGATCTTTGCTCCTGTCTGTCAAGTTTTCTCCAGTTCCTGGTGGGGTATTGTGATTTTTTCTCTTTTTTCTTTTTTTCAGTCCTGTTTTTTCTTCTTTTTCAGGAGTTCAGTTTTTGAGGTTTTTCCCATATTTTGTTTTTTTTTCCACTGGGGCTCCTTCTGGAGGGTACGGTCTGCTTTGGTGTTTCCTGTCAAGCAGCAGCAGAAAGGGTCACCCCTATCTAGGTCTATCCAGAACCAGCAGAAGACTGGGTGCTCTTTCAAATCCTTCAGTCAAAGGTGCATCATGCAGCTCGAGACATAGACCTGGATGACAGATGTGGTGTGAAAACACAGACCTCTAAATTAGAGGCATTTTAAAGTCAAATTTACAGCTTGGAGGTCAGAGATGTAAAATGTGAATTATATGCATTGATGATCACAGAGGCAGAGCTTAAGAGTTGTATTGTGCTTAAGTGTAAGGTGAGTAGAAAATGCATTGCTTTTTAATCTCAGGTTGAACGTTTGGCGAGGTTACAGGTGATATGAGTATTTGAGTATTATGTATTCTGCTTATATAAATATGTAAACAGCAGCTCACATTTTAGATTGCAACATGATCAACCAAACCTTTGGTAGTAAATCAACATTTTCTGCATCAACACTACTTATTTTTATTATTTTCTGGACACTATTTATGCTGGACTTTGAATTCTGTGCACTGGCACCTCTCCTAAAAAAGAGTAAAGTGCCTGAGTGATCTCAGAAGTTGTTTCATGTTAATTGATGCCATGGGGCCACATTCAATAGTAATTTAAGCACTGTATCTTGGAGGCAATTATTGCAAGAGAAGACTGGTGTCACATGAGGAGCACTAATTTTAAGAGGAGTCCAGTATTCACTCAGTACCGTAACCATTGAAAACCTGGATAGAAGGCCAAGATTCCATAGCATTTTTTTCAGTTGGAAAACTAAACTCTATGTTGTTATTTGGATCGGTTTATTTCTTTATAAATAGAAAAACAGAATAGCACAGCCAATGATGAGAATGATTGCATGGAATCTGCCTAATAAACTGGGGACTAAAGAATGAAACAACGAAGGAATCAGTCTGACAATAGTCTTACAACCAGTTGATGTGCCAGATCGAACGGTTTTGAAGAGGTGTAGTGTGCCAGTGGCATTGGAGTTGGAGATAGCGTTTGCAAAGTCTGCAAAATCAGTACAATTCTGGATGTGAAATAATTTTTGAATCGAGGAAGCAGAGTGGGCTGTCTGCAGTAAAAAAAATTCTGCTGCTATATTCAAAGAAACCTTATTTGTATCAGAACTGAAACAAGTTTAATCAATTTATCAAAATACATTGTATCGGTATCTAGTTAAGGTCAGTGATGTTTTTAAGTACCCTTTGAGGAGGGAGATACAAGGATATTCTACAACATTTTACTATCAATGTCATCAAATATTGCTGGCCTTGGGCCATTCTGCAACAGCATTCATTTTTCTTTAGTCAAAATTAAATAGGAGCCATTGTTAAGAGATGTGTGTGGGTTGGGGTGGATGAAATAGGTATAACTCATAGTATAAAGTTCAGATGTGGTTTTAAAGGGTTACAAACTCCATTTAAAGTGATGGAATTGCATAGGGTTGAGCCACATAAAGGGGCATGTGTATGAGCCCCTACTGCCACCGGAGCATCACTTTTTGTGACCCTCCGGTGGCACTATGCCCTGCACCGTATCTACAAGGTTGGATTAAACCACTTTTTGTGGCTTAACGCCACCTGGTAAATACGACGCCATCACACGCAGCCCTTTGGGTGGAAGGGGCATACCATGGGTGTTGCTGAGGGTGTGCCACAGCAAAACCCATTGCATTTTGACGCTGCCTCAGATTTACGAGTTTACGTAAACCTGAGGCAGCGCCAAAATCTAACGCCACCCCAGGGGTAGCGTTACCAAGGCAAAACAAGTAGGAATACTTTTATTCCTCCTAGTTTATTGCTTTTTCTATTACTGCTGGATTCTGCAGCACTCGTAGAAAAAGCAAAATGCTGGAAATTCTTGTTTATCTGCAGGAAGGTGTCCCTTCCTGCCCATAAACAATCATTTGAAAGTGACGCTTTGGCACTTCTGTGTGTGCTGCATTCTTCAGCACTCACAGAAGTGCCAAATCGTCATTAGTGATTGATTATGTGCAGAAAGGGACACCTTCCCGCACATAAACTGTCACACGCCTCGACGTAGACATCCTTGCCTGATGGTGCAAGGATGCCTGCGTTGGTGCTGGCAGCTACATTTTGCACCAGTGCAGGGGACAACGCTGGGGTGCTCCGTATTCAATTAAAATGGCGCACCCCTGCATTGTGAAAATGACAGAGCGCTCCACTGCCTATTTTGGCACAGCGTCACGCTGCGTCATTTTCCTATAAATATGGGCCAAAGAGTATTAGCATGAGTATGAGCATTCACATGTGCTTGTGAATGTAGGATTGTTTTGAGTGAAGCAGGAGAACTTCAGTGGTAACTCCTACACCTGGTGAAGGAAAGAGTTATGCATTTCTATATTTCTGGCACTCCTAAAAGTGAAAGATTGCAATAGAAAGCGAGATTACTCTATGCAGCAGCGATATTATATATGGATTTTCAGCTAAGAAAATAGGACTTCTTCTATTTGTTCTATGCTTAACAAAGTATAGGTGGCTTCTTTTTTAGTGATTGTCTCTTGAGTTTAAGTCAAAATGTATGGTCCAAAGGTGCTTTGGTTGATAAACAGCAAATGACCTTATCCAGACTGTAATATCTGCAATGCCCAATTAAGCTATGTAATTATTCACAACTGAGCACTGTCTGTGATGTAGAAGATTTACATCCTAATTTTGGAGATTAAGGGCTGAAGACAATATATTGTTTAGGGGATACATTTTTAAGGGCTGTGTTTGTATGGCATCGTCTGTAACTTTTAGTGTAATTTGCAGGATCTCCTTATCATCTTGTCTAATTCTTTCTACACCTTCTTTCTCTGAGTATTTTTGCCATTCATTATAAATTGCATATCCTGTTGCAACTATGAAACATTTCATTTTAGCTGGATGTGTACCTAGGAGGAAATCATTGATATCCATATTTTCGTGAATTTGGACAGGTTCTCCTTCACAGCTGTTGAGTTGAAATGTGCTACCCAATATTGCCACAGCTTACCCATGATTATTAGTGGTAACAGCCACTGGTGTATATTTGTCATATGTGGGGGGTCAAAGCAATTAGCTGAAGGACCAAGAGTAGTGGAAGGAAAACAATGCACACAACATCAATGGGCCCTAGGGCCGTACTTTCAGGGTTTCTCTTCGTCAAATTCTATCTACTATTTTGGATCTTGTTCAATTAGGCATCAGTAATGCTTTCATTTCTCTGCCAATTTGAAATTCATGTTGAATTAACCTTTGAAATGGAGGGTGGTATTAGGTCTCTTGTGTACCCAAGTCCCAGAAAAATAGTCTGCCAAATTATTTTGTTCAGAAAATGTATTTCTCTGGGCATTATATATGCTCTGAAAAGAGCTTCTTTACCTTAAATTGCCAATATTGTGTTCTCAAATACTTTACGTTTTTGTTTTTGTGAATAGTGAAAGCTAAAGCATCTGTCCTGTAAGAAATGTTGAAATATGGGGATTTCCTCATGAAATTCAGGTGACTATTTAAAGGCAGAACCTGATAGAATTATCACTGTGTTTTATTAAATATTACTTTCATGTAGCTAGTTCTGTGTGTGTAGTGATGGCCAAAACAGTGCATTTCTTTATAATTATCGCCATTCAAATAACGATCCTTGTTATCAAAGCTTGTAGAAGCCTGGAGATCTAACGTCATATGTTTAACAATTTTAATAGCTCTTTCATTTGAAAAGGAACCTGTTATTATTAACCTGTAATAATTACATTGTCCATTGAAAGCTTTAAACCAAAAGGGATCTGCAGCAGTTCTGTGAGTCCCACTATTTGAAGAGGAAAGTTTTCCCAAACGATGCAATCCAGTGCAGCAAATGCAGTTTTATGCACAGCATGATGATTATTTTGTGCTCTATGAGAAGAATGGCTTGCAGTTCTTGAAGGACAGGTACAGCCACCATTTTAGAAGGAATGTAATGTCTATTTAGTAAACATAACAAAATGATTGGCATGATGAGCACATTAGAAGAAAGAACTCTCCAACAACAATCCAGAAGCAGGGCCACAGTGGTATTAGATACCTGTAACATAATCAATAGTAAACAGAAAGCAGTTAGTGGTGTCGAGTGACTATAAAGTGTGTAAGCAAATCATCTACTTCAAAATCAAAGACATTTTCATAAAACACTTTTTCTTGCAAGGGTATGATTGCAATTGATATTGGTTCGGTTGGAGGTTCATAGTAAACCGTAGCAGTAATTGTGACTGTTAGAATTGCCGAAATGTCAACATCAGGTTACTCTGTTGAATCTGATACTTTTTGTAAAGCTGGTGGCACGGCAGCCTTTAGGGTGCCTGGCTTTGGAATTAATTTATCAATATTGGTATAATGTTCTTGTGGTTGCCCCTTTAGAGTAGGCAAATGTTGAAAGGCTGTACTCCAAGGGCTTCTTGGTGTCAGAGGTGGCCTGCTAAACAGAATTGTTGCCTTTTTTTCTTTGACCCAGGCAATGGATGTGAATCTACAGTTTGTGTGCCTCCTATCTCAAGAACTGGAAAGAGTGGTCAGTAGAACAATCCAAATATTTGTTTATCAGTTTGAGACAATGGATTATTATTTGGTGTGGATATTAGTCCACCACAAGTAATATTGAAACTATTCATCTTGGATCCAGTAAATATTTGAATCATTTAAACCTGAGCTTGACTCCTGGTAGCTATGACACAGAGCAGACAAACATAATATAAAGCGTTTATAGGTACTAAAAGAGTAAAAATGTTTAAAAAACACAACACAACAGAAATCCAACACCAATTTATAAAAAAAAGAGAATGTTTTGATGATCAAACTGACACCGCAGCAACAAAAACCCTTGAAGGGGTTGTGCAATGCAACTGTCTATTTAAGCATTAGAAAGGGCTCATTTGCATTACAGATGTGCATGATACAAATCCCTGAAATCCAATTCTGGCATGTACTGGTGGATGGTCCCGGTAGCATCTGAGGATAGAGAGCAAAGGAAATGGATCTGGCTGGCCTGCTATCTGCACATCAGCCAGAGTAGGACTAGGGCACACAGGCTGACCATTCTCTGAATACAGCTCCAGACTCAGAGCCATCTTGTCTCGATATTAACATGTTTATGCTATACATAACAAAAAGAAAAGAAGGTATTATTTTAAAATTTTACACAATTTCAGAAATGATACCTTAGACATGAAGTGTATCAGAATTCAAATGTAACCGTCTAACGTCATCCTATGAAAGAAACACAAATGCACAGTGAGCACAGCTTCCTCATGATTTATGAAAAGCTACTCTTTTGATAAGGCATGAGCTGAGTTACTAGTTCTGTAAATTGTTATAAAGCAGCAGTGTTTAACTTTACAGTTTTGGTTGCTCTTTTCTTCTTCCTGAAATATTTCAACTGAATAAGGAAAGGCACTACCTTGTATTCAAGGAAATAAGGTATTGTTCACATGTACTATATTTAAGCAGTACTGCATTGCATGAATTAAAAAAATTGGTAGTACCAAATGTAGTAAGAGTCGAGCGCTGAAGTCATCACAGGTGTTTGCTGTAAAAGTCCTTTTTAGCAAGAGGCTAAACTTTGCACAGCAGCACAAAGGCAAACGTTGTATTGCTACAGATGATTACTCTGTGTGCCATTCACCCTCTAGTACAAATTGAATGCAAAAACAATCGCACAAAACTAAGCTGCGTGAAAATGAACTTTTACCTTCCGACTTAGGAAACTTTCTGGAGTTTTATTTCCCCAACATCAGTCGACCCTCCTCAGCAAATCAATTTCGATGCAACGTCATTGGATTGCCTTTCCACTAGTCCCTGGTCAAATCCTGGAAGTCTGGGTCTCCAGAGCTTTTCAGTTGGACAAACCTGCAAGTCAGGCCCGGTCAACATTGGCCGGCTTGACTGATGACATCGGGTCTGTCCACTTATGGAGTTTTTTTCCAAAGTTGCTTCAAACTTCTCCAAACTTCTGGATCTTCTTCCAGAAGTACTTTTAAGGCCCTTCATGAGTCTACAACTCACCACAAGTCTCCAGAAACTCTGAGTTGCTCCTTAGGGGTAAGGACTCCAACTCCCAAAATGCACCTGGTCCAACTCCTAAAATGATCACTGACCACTGGTCAGCTTGGCTATTTTGCAGGACTTAATGCAGGGGACTCTGGTCAGTTTGTTTCTACCTGTAGCTCACAGGGAGTCTCTTCTTGAGGTTGTAGAAGTAAGGCAAAGTCCTTTTCTTGATGAAGCCCTAGTTGTTCAGCTGGTGCAGTCCTTCTGATTGCATTGTCCAGGTGCAGGCCAGGAGTCCAGCATTCTTCTTCTTCTTGTCCTGTTCCACTAGGGATCTGAAGTGGGGTGCAGCTCTGCCATATTTATACTTGCTCCTGGGTGGAAAGCAGGGGGATGGTCCTGTCCAATCACGTACAGGCCACTACCCTCTTGAATGACCACTTCCTGCGAAGTGTGGCAAAAATCAACCCAAGTGAGCAGCAATCCTCCAAAATCCGAGATGGCAAATATTCCATCTTAAAGTTTAGATGTGGCTGTGCCCACTCACTGGTGTGGCTAAGTTTCCCTTAACACATCCCTTTCCAGCCCTCTCTTAATCTAATCGGGGGCAGCTGTTTGTTTGGCGCTGCAGGAAATGATGGTAGGTCCAGTTGCTGTCCCAAATGTCCTCCCCTCCTTTGAAGTCCAATTTGGCTGCTCTCCCCCCATCCTGTTCTACCATCTGCTGAGGCAGATCTACTTCCACAAGATGTTTCCTTTGTTTCAGCTCAGGCCACTTCACACCTCATCAAGGCAGCCTGGCTCAGGCTGCCTGAGGCTGACCAATCAGAGAAGGGCACCACAGGCCTGTAGTTGGTAACTTTTAGCAATAGTTCTAAAACTATTTTTCTTTCAAGCTGTATTAAATTCAACAGTGGCACATTGTTGGATTTATTATAACTTTTGATTTGAATAAAAACTTGCTATATTTAGCTCCTTCCTATGGAAAACAAGACCATTATTTTAAAATAAAGTCTCTCCATATCCGCCTATGGAGCCCATTTCTACAATTGGGAAAAACAATGTGGCTATTTTTTCCCTCATCAGGGCTTATAAAACATCTTTTATATAGTCAACGCTTATAATTATACTGCACCCAACCCTGGGGCACTTAGGGCATAACTTAGGGGTGACATATGTAAAAATAAGGTAGCTTAGGACTTTAGAAACACTTTTAATTCCGATGTCGAAGTTGGGGTTAACTTTAACTTGAAAGCAGCCAGCAAGGCAGGTCTGCTTTTATAATGACACTGGGCACCACAGCAGTGCACCTATGGGGTTACTCTCTATGCCGGGGTCCCTAAACTTACATGCCCTACCATATACCACGGAGTTATAGGTAGGTTGGTACAACCAATTATAATTAGCCTAATTTACATATTCCATTGTACACAGTGCACAGGCCCTGGGACTGTCAGAGTCAGTAACCACCAGGATCAATCAAAAAAGTTTAGGGGTGACCAGGGCAAAAAGGAGGGCTTTCCTACTGTGGTGGGCTCAGTGGCACAGAGGACTCGGACTCGGATTTTAGGGGCCCTATAAGGGCGTAAGCACAATTTATTTATTATAGTGGGAAGATTGTAATTATAATGACTGCAGTTCTTTCCAATTTATCTTTGGAGGTTTTCTTGCAAAGTTTTAGTTGGCTTTTATCAGTCTTTAATGTTCTTTCTTTTCCCTTTAGGTGGCGTTCTCCGGACTGCTTCTTCTTGGTTCCCGTGGGCTCTCGGAAAAACAAGAGGATATGGCCAGGTAAGTGGGACGGTATTTGGATATCTCTGTGATGTGTTAGTATAGGTGTGGGAGGGTGGGGGGAAGGAACTATATGAGGCAGTGAATTAACTGGGGATAGGCGAAAAAAAGGAGGGAGCGGGTTATTATAGTGCCTAGATTAGGCTGGTGACAGGGTGAGAATAGGATCAGTGGTTCCCCGGTCCCCTGCACTTAAAACAACCTGCCCCGTTTCCTTTATGCCCTCCCCGGTGTTCTTTCTTCCTCCTACCGCCCCCTTATCCCCCTTCTGTCGATTTCCCTTGAATATAGCCCGTACCTTGTTCAGCCACGACCCTCCTGGGTCGTGGCAGGGTTCATCTCCTTCTCGAGGCTTTTCCCCGGCTCCACTGTTCGGGCTGGGCTTCCTCTCCTCGTCACTCGCTCCGCTGGCCTTCTCTCTCCACTCTGTTGTTTCCTCGGCGTCCTGGATACCGCGTCCGGCGTCTCCCTCTTCTCCGGCGTCCGTCTTTCTTTCTTGTGCGGCAACCCGGATATCCGGTGCTGACAGGACGCTTCGCCCCCACGCGTCTCCATAGTGACGCTGAACGGGGACGGAGGAGGTGCGCGATCGGCGCCATTCTAGAGCTTCGGTAGGCGAGGTGGACGACACCCGCCTACACCTACATAACCAAATGAATTGGCAACTAAGTTTGGACTCTGAAGAGTGGTCCGGTGATTACTCAACAAGTAGTACTAGGAGCAGGAGCAGGAGCAGAAATAGAAGGGTAGAGAGGTACAATTACACATACTGCCAACAGACCGCACCCATCACAAATGTTCTATTGGGCATACCCCTATTGCCCTCCCCCAACCACTGATCAGCTCGCCACCCTCACCATTTTTTATGAAAACTGGCTTTTTTCAGAAGTGGAGGGTGGAGAGAAGGATAGGTGATTGGAAAGTCCATTGAGAGGAGACCAAAGGAATAGAAATAAGGAGCAAAATAAAAGAAGCAGAATCAGGAACAAGCAGCACATAGACATAAATGTGAATTTAACAGCTGAGGCCTGACAACAAAGGAAATAAGCATCCTCGACAAGGGGTTAGGTTTTGCTCCCACTATCCATGCTGACATGTTGAAACTCAGATGTGAACTGTATGAATGCTTTAGAAAGATTCTGATCCAGGGCTTCTTTTCAGACTAACCCCCAAACATTGCAGATGGATCTTATACTGGACTCAAGAAGTCATGCTTTAACCAACCCATGTCAATGATACCACCAGAAGTCCTAGCCTTCCAACACGGTGTTTTTAATCATGTGGAACCTCTGGATACAAAGTAAGTACACTATCAAAACTCAAATCTGAGGGCGAGGAATGCCATTGAAGCTCTTAAAACTAGAAGAAATCTGGTAATAAAAACATCAAATAAGATGAGAGCTATAGTTTTCCATACCGGAAATGACTATATTATATCTTGCAACAACTCCTCTCAGATACTAGAAAATACCGAGTACTGAGCACAGACCCCTCAAAGACATTAAAAAACACTAGCAAAAACGTGATAGCGAATGCTCTGGCCCATGAATGGAACAACAAAAAAACAGTGGATTTTCTCATTGAATAAAACCTTAAATACATAAAAAGAGAGATCCACCACCAGGCTGACCAATAGGTGTAGGTACAAGCTGTATTTTGGAACCTCTTTCCACCTGCGTGGATTGGTTTCTGTGACCACTTGCAAACAGTATGCCATCATAAATCCAATGCATGAAACACGTACTGCAACTATTGAAAGATATAGAGTTTGTTCCTACTGCAGAGCTAATGGTATATTGTAATTGTAATTGCATTTATATAGCTTCCCCTGATGAGGTGTCAAAGCGTTTTCCGGTGAGTAGCATGCTACTCTGGATCCCAAAGGGATTAGTGGTGGATTAGTATAGGGAAATATGAGTACAGTATTAGTATTGGTATAGGGAGGTATGATGTACTTTGAGCTGAGGACATGTTAGTCTGTTAGTTGGATATGATTGAATGATTGAGGGATAGAGGAGGGAGGAATCCAGGAGTGTTGATTGGAAGATCATAGAAGAAAGATGAGGTTTGGGATGAGTAAAGAAGAGATGGAGTGGGTAATAGTTTGTAGAAAGGGATCAGGAAGATCATAGTAGTAAAATGGGGTTTGGGATGAGTCAAAGGAGATATAAATGAGGGATAAGTCAGTAGGGTTGTTAGGGAGATTACAGTAGTTGTTAGAAATGGAGTCTCTGGTTGGCAGTCAGTTTGCACTCTGTCCAAGCAGGCACCCTCACTCTCATCAGGGCAATGGAGAAACACACTTAGATAACCACTGCTTAACCCCTTGGTAGCTCTGCACAAGCAGTCAGGCTTATCTCAGAAGCAATGTGTAAAGTATTTGTACCAAAACACACAGTAATACAGTATAAATACTACAAAATGGACACCACACCAGTTTAGAAAAATAATTAATATTTATCTAAATCAAACAAGACCGAAATGACAAACATCCAACATACACAAGTCAAGATATGAATTTTCAAAAGAATAAGAGTTTTACTCCATAGAAAACAATGGAAAAGTTGATTTTACACATAGCACCTGGTTTGCGTCAAAAATATAGCTGCACGGTGGAGCATGCATCTGAAAAGTCAGCGATGCGTCGATTCCTTACTCGCAAGTGAGGCTGTGCATCATTTCTTCTCCGGTCGGGTCAGCAATTCATCATTTTTCTCCCTCACAAGAGAGTGATGCGTTGATTTCAGGATGGGGCACCTTGGATCTGCGCAGATTCGCAATGACTTTGATGCCCAGGGATGGTGCGTGAGAAATCCTGTCACACAGTTTTAGAAAAACATGTTGCATGGGGTTTGCATCTTTATCAGCAGCTGCAAGCAGGTGTTGCATTTTTAATCTAGCCGTGATGCATCAATTTCCCTAGCAGCGATACAGGTGGAGCATCGATTTTACCTACAAAGTGGGTGGTGCATCGCTTATCACGGCACTGTGTGTGTGAATGTCAGCTCTTGTTCTGTCAACATCATCTTTCAAGGGCCCAGGGACTGGATAGGGCACCACTTGGCAGGGCATGAGTCTCAGCAGAGAGTCCAGGTGCTGGCAGGGGATGTCTTTGATGGCCCTGAGACTTCAAAACAGGAGGTAATCCAAGTTCAAGCCCTTGGAGATTCTTCTTCACGCAGGGATGCACAAGTCCGGTCTTTGTCCCCTTTCACAGGCAGAAGCAGCAACTGCAGGATAGCCCAACAAAGCACAGGCAGGGGCAGTACTTCTCCTCAGCTCCTCAGCTCTTCTCCTTGGCATAGGTTCCTCTTGGTTCAAGAAGTGATCTAAAGTCTGGGGTTTTGGGTCCACTACTTATACCCCTTTCTGCCTTTGAAGACAAACTTCAAAGGAAAGTCTCTGTTGTTCACAAGATCCTGCCTTTCACAGGCCTGGCCCTAGACGCACACCAGTGGGTTGGAGACTACAATGTGTTAGGACAGGCACAGCCCATTCAGGTGTAAGTGGCAACTCATTCTTCCACTCCAGCTCAGATGGCTCGACAGGATATGCCCCCAGCTCCCTTTGTGTCACTGCCCAGAGGAGATTCACAAACAGCCCAACAGTCAGTCTGACCCGGACAGGGAATCCACAAACAGGCAGAGCCACAGAATGGTTAAAGCAAGAAAATGCCTACTTTCTGAAAGTGACATTTTCAAACTAACAATCTAAAAAGCAACTTCACTAAAAGATATATTTTTAAATTTTGAGTTCAGTGACACCAAACTCCAAATTTAAATATGCTCTCGAAGGGAATCTGCACTTTAAGAATATTTAAAGGCAGCCCCCCCCATGTTAACCTATGAGAGAGATAGGCCTTGCAACAGTGAAAAATGAATTTGGCAGTATTTCACTGTTAGGACATGTAAAGAACATCAGTACATTTTCCATGGGGCTATCTAGGGACTACCTCAGGGGTGCCTTACATGTATAAAGAGGGAAGGTTTAGGCCTGGCAAATGGGTACACTTGCCTGGAGGTGGGTCCCTTGCTCACTGTGCCACTGGATTCAAGCTAGCCTGGATTATGAAGGGTGATACCCTGAAACCGGTCCCAGGATGCTTGTTTCTGGTCCATCGAGGACCTGCCCTGGCAGTTTGGTCTGGGCTGTTCCCATGAGGAACAGAGTCAAGACTGGTTTGCAGATGGCTGGGTCCAAACTGGGTGGCATGGTGAGCAAAAGAACAATGGATTAAACCCAGATCTCTGACTGGGGGTGAGTATTTGCATTGTTCAGCACTCCCTCCATCATCCTTTTGTGTTGCTAAAGTGTCCCTAAGTGAGAAGGGTATGCCCAGACGTGGCTCCCTTGCTCACTGTGCAACTGGATTCAAGCTAGCCTGGCTGATGAAGGTTGATACCCTGAAACCAGTCCCAGGATGCTTGTTTCCGGCCCAGGGAGGACCTGGCCTGGGAGTTCAAGATGGACTGTTCCCATGAGGAACAGGGTCAAGACTGATTTGCATATGGCTGGATCCAAACTGAGGTGGCATGGTGAGCAAAAGAACAATGGATTAAACCCAGATCTCTCACTGGGGGTGAGTGTTTGCATTGTTCAGCACTCCCTCCATCATCCTTTTGTGTTGCTAAAGTGTCCCTAAGTGAGAAGGGTATGCCCAGACGTGGCTCCCTTGCTCACTGTGCAACTGGATTCAAGCTAGCCTGGCTGATGAAGGTTGATACCCTGAAACCAGTCCAAGGATGCTTGTTTCCGGGCAAGGGAGGACCTGGCCTGGGAGTTCGAGATGGACTGTTCCCATGAGGAACAGGGTCAAGACTGATTTGCATATGGCTGGATCCAAACTGAGGTGGCATGGTGAATAAAAGAACAATGGATTAAACCCAGATCTGTGACTGGGGGTGAGTGTTTGCATTGTTCATCCATCACCCTTTTGTGTTGCTAAAGTTGCTCTAAGTGGGAAGGGTAAGCCAAGACGTGAGTCCCTTGCTCACTGTGCCACTGGATTCAAGGTAGCCGGGCTGATTAAGGGTGATACCCTGAAACCGGTCCCAGGATGTTTGTTTCCATTCTAGGGAGTACCTGGCCTGGCAGTTCAGGCTGGACTGTTCCCATGAGGAAAAGGATGAAGACTGATTTGCATATGGCTGAGTCCAAACTGGGGTGGCATGGTGAGCAAAAGAACGATGGATTAAACCTTGATCTGTGACTGGGGAGATTGTTTGCATTGTTCAGCACTCCGTCCATCATCCTTTTGTGTTGCTAAAGTTTCCCTAAGTAGGAAGGGTATGCCCAGACGTGGGTCCCTTGCGCACTGTGCCCGTGGATTCAAGCTAGTCTAGCTGATGAAGGGTGATACCCTGAAACCGGTCCCAGGATGCTTCGTTTCTGGTCCAGCGAGGACCTGGCCGGGGAGTTCGAGCTGGACTGTTCCCATGAGGAACAGGGTCAAGACTGATTTGCATATGGCTGGATCCAAACTGAAGTGACATGGTGAATAAAATAACGATGGATTAAACCCAGATCTGTGACTGGGGGTGAGTGTTTGCATTGTTCAGCACTCCGTCCATCATCCTTTCGTGTTGCTAGACTTCACCCTCTGGCCATTGTTGGTCACCCACTGCCTGTACTTCTTAGTGTTTTCAGGCACAAGTGTTCTCTGGACCATCTCACTGTCCCCTAGTGAGACAAAGGTAATTTCAGCTGGTTCCCACTCACCTAGAACCAACTCCTCCCCAAGCGCAACAGTGCCAAATTCTGTGACTGAACACCAGTGGGTGCCGGTGTCCACTTGGGGTCCCGCTTCACATGACCCACCTGGTCACATGCATAACAGTTGTAGGAACCTACCTCTGCAGGTTTCCCTTTAGAAAACCAAGGCTCCTTTTCAACTGGGGCTGGGAATCCTGACCCTAGGAACTAGGCTGGGGCCCTTTAGAGAACTCCCCCTGTTGACCCTTACCCCCCTTATTTTCTGGGAGGGACCCTGCCCACCATTGGTGTGGTCTCCCCCAAACCTCCTCTGGGCCCTGGTACCCTCCCAACGGTCTGCCTCCTGTGCAAGCTTCCTGGGGTCAGCTTGCTGTCAGTCAGGTGCTGGCACAGCTTGATAAAAACAAAGACTATACAAATGCTCCCAACCAATCAAATTGTACAGCCCCTCAAAAATTCTTACCTTACTGCCCTTCACCCAACCATCAAGTGACCTGCAAAAAGAGTCAACACATTCCAACCATGTTTGGTATTCCTTCTTTTTGTAGGACCTAAACTTGTCCTTATACTGCCCAGGGGTGAGACCAAACCTTGTGGGTAGGGCATCCTTCATGATAGAGTAAGTGAGCCCCTGAGGATCCCCTATGGATGTCAGAGTATCCATCCCCCTCTACCTCAAAGTGCTTCCAAAGACCCGGCGCCCAATGTGCTTCAGGACCATATTCATGTGGAGAGCAGACTCAGTCTCCTTAAAACATAAATAAATGTCATCCTCACTCTTCACTAGGTCTTTAGGAGTGTGCACCCTCTCCACAGGCTGCACTGTGGTATTGCTGCCACTATCTCCACTAGACTTGCTTCTCCGATCTAATTCCCTCAAACTAAGCTCATGAGCGAGAAGCATCTTCTTCTCTTCTATGGCCATCCTCCTCTTCTCCATTTCCCTCTTAATTTTCATCCTAAGCTTCTCTCCAACTGATGAAGCCTCTCTGCCTGTTTGTCCTGCAGTTCTTCAAGAGTCAGACCCTTGGATGACAAACGGCTACCTGCCCTGGAGACCCTCCCACGGGCATAACAGGTACACCCACTACACCATTGTGAATACTCCTCACCTCCTCATCCTCATCCTCCTCCCCTGTGTGCCACCCAGCCTCCTTGGCTGTCACCCAGGCCCTCCGTGCCTTTTGCAGCTCCTCCTTCCTCGTGGAACTCTTAATGGGACAGGCAGGATCCTTACAGAACTGTTTCAGTTGAGCAACTATGTAACTTACAAGTTTACCTAACTCAAACACAGCTCCTGCTGGTGCATCTCCAGATTGAGACATGATGGCAAGTCAAAAGTGCAAAGTTCTAAGGCAGAAAAAAGAGTTCCGAATGAGGCGTTCAAGAATCAACATAAAGGTCACCCAAAATATGGAACCAGGAAAAAAGTCTGAAAAGAGAGAAAGCAAAGACAAGTAGTATGTGGTCATGTAACCGTCTGCACTGAAAACAGTAGTGTACACTTAATCACTGTATGTCAAGTACAAATACAAGTCCAATCCTCACCGCTGATCACCAATGTTAGAAATTGAGTCTCTGGTTGGCATTCAGTTTGCACTCTGTCCAAGCAGGGACCCTCACTCTAGTCAGGGCAATGAAGAAACACACTTAGATAAACCCTGCTTACTCATTTGGTAGCTCTGCACAAGCAGTCAGGCTTATCTCAGAAGCAATGTGTACACTATTTGCACCAGCACACATAGTAATACACTGAACACACTTCAAAATGGACACCACACCAGTTTAGAAAAATAGCTCATATTTATCTTAATCAAACAAAACCAAAACAACAAACACAAGTCAAGATAGGAATTTTCAAAAGAATAAGAGTCTTACTCCATAGAAAAAAATGGAAATGTCGATTTTACACAAAGCACCTGGTTTGCATAAAAAATAAAGCCACACGGTGAAGCGAGTGTTGGAAAAGTCAGCGGTGCATCAATTCCTTACTTGCATGTGAGGCCGCGCATCGTTTCTTCTCCAGTCGGGTCGCCGATGAGTTGTTTTTCTCCCTCACAAGAGGCCGATGGGTTGATTTCCAGACAGGGCACCTCGGATCTACGCAGGTTCTCGATAACTTTGTCTTTTTCTTGAATGGTGGTGTTTTGAGGCAGGGCACCATTCTTGGGCAGAGGTTTCTTTGCTGAATATATTTGGTGATTTTATTCCTGATGAAAAGTGGCCCAGTTCAATGTGTTGATTTATGGGTAACATGAAGCAGCTGGAAGGTGGATTTTCTGGCAACCGGTAGCCAATGTAGGGTCCTCAAGGCATGGGAGATGTGGGCTTCTGGCTTTACATGTAGGAGTATTCTAGCACCCGAGTTCTGAATGTGTTTTATTTTTTTCATAGTAAATAGAGATGATCCATAGTAGAGGCCATTGGCGTAATCCAGTTCAGATTGTACAAGTAGCCTGTACCTTGTGTGGAAATCTGAGGTGGAGGAAGATGTTTTGCTGAGTTTTCATGGTGATGAAGCTTGATCTCGCTAATTTGACCATTTGATCATCTATTATTAACTTGGAGTCCATTGTAATGCCAAGCTTTCTAACTTCCTTAGATACTTTAGGAGGTGGTCCCAAAATGTAAGGCCAGGCTCAAAGTGGGTCATAATTATTCCAATCGCCACATATTAGTATTTCTGTTCTCGAAGCATTCAGATTGAGATGGTTTCATGTCATCCACTGATCAATGGTTCTGAGGCAACTGAAGATTTGTAAGTTTCAAATGACCTTGGGGAATTTTAGTTTAAGGAGTATCTGTGTGTAATCTGCATTGCTGTAGCATGTGAGTTGAAATTCATTGGTCAATGCCTGTAATGACATCATGTAGATGTTGAAAAGCATGGGTGAGATGCTTGAGCCTTGAGGGATAAACCTGTGCAATCAAGGTTGACGACACGCTGGCAATGCATTTAGCGATTATTTTCTAAGAGTCAACTACTTCCTCCCACCCTTACAAGTGGTATTTGGAGTTATTGCAAGTTGTTGGTACCATCAGATTTATGACTGCGACACAATGTATCAATTTCTTCATTTGTCTATAATGCCGTGATGAAGGTGGCGTTGGTATCTTGAAAAATGTGGATGTGTTACTCCACCGAAACGCGCGTCGGCTTTGATGACAATGAAGGATTACTTTGATGAACTTTGAGACTTTGGTCTTGATGAGAATCAAGGATTACTTTGATGAACTTTGAGATTTTGATAGCTATATAAAGTGGACACCGGACAACATTTATTTTTATTCTTTTTCTATATTTCTTCTGAACATTTCCTATATTGTGCAGAAACATTTTCTGATCATTAGCCCTTTTTTTAATTGAAAATCTATTATATTTGTTTGCTATCAAAATAGGATTGTATTTTGAGTAATTGTTATATATTTGAATGATTTTGAGCATGGTAGATGAGGATTATTGTTTGTAGTTGTTTGTATACTTTGTTGTTATCATTTGTTTGTCCGGTGTTTTTTTCTTAGATGTCATGTTTTTGTCTGTGTCTTATATGTTTGTCGCCCTGTGTTGCAGTTGTATTTGTTATTTGTTAATTGTAAGTTAGATTATTGTTCTTTATGTTTTGTCTGTGGGGGGAATTGTTTTTCTATATATGTGCTGTGGTTAATTTTCTTATATTTAATATTGTACACTAATAAAATCATTGTGTTTGAAACATGGAGTTATACTAAATTAATTCATATTTTAGATCCTTATGTGAGAGTGTTGTTTGTTTTACCTTTACTGTATTTCCCTGGATCACTCTCCATATTTGACCAGGGACCCCTGTTTAATGTTTTTTCCTACTGACCCTTGAGGGACCCCTACTTTTGTGAAGTAGGGTTTGGACCTGAAAGGGGGAGTATGGATGACATTTGTTCTATTTTAAAGGTAAGATGTGATCCAGCCAAGAGCAGTCCCCTCTATGCCGGCTCCTTAAATTCTTTGTATTAGAGTTTCATGGTCAACTGTGTCAAAGGCAGCCGAAAGGTCCCGGAGAAGTAATGCAGCAACTCCTTTGCACTATATTGTGTTTTTAAGGTATACATATAGACACCAAGGGGCATATTTATAGTCTGTTTGCACAGGATTTGCGTCATTTTTTTTTTACACATATCCGACGCGAACTTAACTCCATATTTATATCTTATGCTAGACATGTCTAGCGCCAGAATATTGGAGGCAAAGTCATTTTTTGCCTGCAGAAAACTACCTTGCGTCAATGAGATGCAAGGTAGGTGTTCCTGGGCAAAAAATTACTCAAAGGCCCTAGTGCCTTATTTATCCTCCCATGCAAAAAGCACTCACGGGAGGAGGAGGGCCTTAAATAATGGCGCTAAGCCTACTTAGCACCATTATTTAACGCCTGGGTCAGGGCAGGTGTTAGGGGACCTTTGGGCCTTTTTCCATGGTCAGAGACCATGGAAACAGCCCACAGGTGCCCTTCCCTGCCCCCAGGGACACCCCCACCCACTTGCAACAACACCCACACCTGGAGGACACCTAGGGATGGGGGACCCATGCCAGGTAAGTCCAGGTAAGTATTTTTTATTTCTTTTGCAAAGTGCCATGGGGGGCCTAACGTGAGCCTCCCTGCATGGCACTGTGCCCAATGGCCATGACCAGGGGACTTCGGTCCCCTGGTCATGGCCATTAAGCTGGGGGGCATGACTTCTATCTTTACTCAGACAGGGGTCATGTCCATGGGGGTTGTGCATGGAAATAATGACGCTAATCAGGTTAGAGTCATTATTTTGTCTCTAACCTGACTAGGGTCATTCTTTTCACTCACAACCTCCAGTTTCCCCTAAGCCCCCCCCCCCCACCCAGTTAGCGTCAATAATTTTGACACTAATTGGGCCTTACCGCTGGCTAGCATCATAGCTTAAATATGATGCCTGGCTGGCGTCCAGTAATGGCGCTAGCTGGCCGTGTACGTTTTGCCGCAAACCTGCATTAACGCAGGTTTTCGTCAAAAAGTTTAAATCAGGGCCCACATCTCTTTACACCACTATATATTCCACGATGAAAGTCTGAGAGTGGTTGAGAATATCTGCCTGCGGGACGAATGAACATTTAAGGCACGCATTCATATTACAATTAGGTTTGGAAGGCTAGCATTAACAAAAAACTATTTTGAATATGAGAAAACTATCTACAATGGAATGAGACATCTATGGGAAGCTCTTTTGCCCCAGTGTACCATGTTTGTCCATACTTTATTTTGATACAGAGAGAAAATGGGCCAATTAACCTTATTATACACAGATATCTCAAGGGAGACAATACATAGATGATGTCTTTATAATCTTTCGAGGGATAAAGGATACAGCAGTGGAATGTGCACAATCGCTTAATACAGAAAATCCTTACTTAAGATCTACGTCCTCCATGAGTAACAAGACTGCCTATTCCTTGAAACTCATTAATACAGCTGAGGGAGGGAAATTGCTAACAAAGGTGTACAATAAATCAACATATAATAATAATCTCTTTCACTTTGAGAGTGCTCATCCTCGAGTCCTAAGAGAGAACTTACCAATTGGACAATTTCTTAATGATTAGGTGAAACTGTTCATGTTAGACCTGGCATCCCTGTCATGGTTCTCCCCTAACTTTGTGCTTTCAATCCTATAGTTCTGCTGACTTTATCATTGCTAATCAGTACTGAAGTGCTTATACTCGCTCCTTAAAATGTATTAGAATTAGCTTATATCCGGTTTACCTATTTCATTTACTTGTGAGGTCCTAGTAAAGTGGCACTACATGTGCTGCACAGGACCTATAAATTAAATGGCCCTAGTGGGCCTACAGCACTGATTGTGCCACCCATTTAAGTAGCCCTTTAAACATGTATCAGGTCTTCCATTGCAGCATGTGTGTGCATTTATAAATTGCCATTTTAACCTAGCAAAATAAACCTTTTGCTAGACCCAATCCTTTCTATTTAATACATATGTCACCCCTAGGTTAGGCTCTAATTGGCCCATAGGGCAGGGTTCAGTGTATTTAAAAAGAAGGGCTTGTATTTTTTAAGCTTTACATGTCCTGGAAGTGAAAAACTCATTTTTCACTACTGCAAGGCCTACCTATCTCATAGGATACCATTACAGTTCCCTTATTACATTTAATAAACTGTAACTTCCAATTGGTAGCAGTCTGTTGTCTAAAGAATTGTAATTAAAAGCCCACTTTAATAGTAACGTCTGATTTGTAATCACAATTCTGAAAATGCTACTTTTAGTAAGTAAAAACAACAAATGATGGACAGAATGCAGAGCAAATCAAACATTTACCCACACTCACAGATCTGGGTTTAATCCATAATTTTTTTTTGCTTGCCATGCCATTCCAGTTTGAACCCAGCCATATGCAAATCAGTCTCGACTCTGTTCCCCATGGGAACAGTGCAGCCCAAACTAACAGGCCAAGTCCTCCCTGGACCAGCAACAAGCATCCTGGAACAGGTTTCAGAGTATCACCCTTCATCAGCCACGCTAGCTTGAATCTGGTGGCGTAGGAAGCACGAGACCCACATCTGGGAATACCCTTCCCACTTGGGGCAACAAATGCAAAAACAATAGATGATGGATGGAATGGAGAGCAAATCAAACCTTCACCCCCAGTCACAGATCTGGGTTTACTCCATCAGTGTTTTGCTTGCCATGCCATCCCAGTTTAAACCCAGCCACATGCAAATTAGTCTTGACCCTGTTCCTCACGGGAACAGTCCAGCCCAAACTGTCAGGCCAGGTCCTCCCTGGACCAGAAACAAGCATCCTGGGACCAGTTTCAGGGTATCACCCTTCATCAGCCAGGCTAGCTTGAATCTGGTGGCATAGCAAGCACGGGTCCCACATCTGGGCATACCCTTTACATTGTTCAGCACTACATCCATCACTCTTTTGTGTTGCTACTTTTAGAAAGTTGGCAGTTTTCTATCCTAACCAGTTAGTGCCTGTGACCTGATCCTAGGTTATTTCATTGGGTGTAGCTGGATGTTGGTGTTTGTGTGTTGCTCCCAGACAATGAGACAAAAGACAAGATAGGTCTTGGCAGGATGGACAACCCTTAGTTAATGAGAGGAAGGAACTGTCACTTACTATATTTTCACATCACAAAGGCTCTGCCTGAGCACTCTCACATCACACAGGTCTATTGTGACCTAGATAAGTTGGAGCCAGTACAGGGATAAAGGGGATGCATAACACCTCAAGGGGCTGGAAACCTATAGATGATCCTCCATATTCAAAGTGGGCACAAGGTAAAAATATTGGACCTCAGACCCCAATGCTTCAGTGCACTTATGGACCTGTGTACTCTGCCAGGAAGGACTGTTATGTTGCTCAAAGGACTGCCACTCTGCTGGACTGCTGCATGGAAGGGCTGCTGCTCTGCTGTGCTGCCCTGTTGGCTGAGTGACAAGGACTGGACATGCATCGCTATTCCTAGGATTGACTCCAGGGTTAATTGTCTGGCCTCCTGATCAGAAGCCTCAGGGACATAATAGGCTTCCAACAACCTTGAACCCAGCACTTGGACTCTGCCATCTGTGAGTCCTGCCCTCCCAAGTGGTGCCATCCCACTCCCAGACCCTTGGAGGTGGGCTTAAAGGTGCTCTGTCAGCCCATCTGTTGATCCAGCAGAATCAATGTGATCTCTTTGGAGCATGGCACATCTCCTGCAGAACCGGCTGCTCGATGCATCACCCTCAGACCCGATAAATCACCTGCTGCGTGGTCATCCCTGACACAAGGACTTCACATCAGCCATTGCAGCGGATCAGAGTGACCACATCTCCATGTAAGGACATCGTCTCGCTCATTTTAGCTCCCCAGAATCACAGCTGTGTGGCACATCTCGTCACCTCGACCTCTGCATCGCATCTGCTTCGCAACGCATCCTCAACATGGGACTACAAATCTCTTCACAGCCAGGACTGAGATACTATGTCCAGTGGGTCTGAGTGGGTCCCTGTAGCCTGTCTGTGCTCCATTTCGGTTGGCCTGAACTTGTGACTTTATCTTGATGCAGCTTTACCAGAAATTCACAGCTGTTGCTTTGTGGTGGTATTTTCACTGAAATCTTTAAACTTGCATATCTCTGGTTCTATTGATTGGATTTCTCTCATTTTGATCTTGATTTATTCATTAAGATTTACTCTATTTTTCTAACTTGTGTTGGACGTTGTTTGTGTTTTCACCTTATTACTGTTTGAAGTGCTGCATATAAATACTTTACACAATGCCTCTAAGTTAAGCCTGACTGCTCTGTGCCAAGCTACCAGAGGGTTGAGCACAGGTTAAGATGTGGTTTGCTTGTGACTTCAGCCTGACAAGGATTGTGGCTATTGCTTAAGTAGGGTTTCCCCATCCTCAACCAGCAACCCAATTTCTTACTGTTTTGTTATAGCATGAAAGCACATAACCTAGCAAACTGGCTGGAAGACAAACGTTATTGCAAAGGCATGATAGAAAAATCCAAGAAACAAGCAAAATACATGCATAGGGAAAGTCTTTTGATGTTATCAGCCTCCGTCAGCAGGTGTTGTGTGTAATTTCTCCAGCTGCGATGCGGGTGGAGCGTCGATTTCTGCTGCAAAGCCGGTGGCACATCATTTTTCAACCGCGTCTCGGAAGTTGCCTCGATATTTTCCCCACGCGGCGGTCTGTGCATGGATTTTCAATCTTGGCCTGCCAGCTTCACCTTCCAAGGCCCCTGGAAATGAATAGGGCACCACTTGGCAGGGCAGGAGTCTTAGCAGAGAACCTAGGTGCTGGCAGGAGAAGTCTTTGATGGCCCTGAGACTTCAACAACAGGAGGCAAGCTCAGGACAAGCCCTCAGAGATTTCTTCACAAGAAGGAATGCACAACAAAGTCCAGTCTTTGTCCCGTTGCACAGGCAAAAGCAGCAACTGTAGGATAGCTCCACAAAGCACAGTCACAGGCAGGGCAGCACTTCTCCTCAGCTCTTCTCCAGGCAGAGGTTCCTCTTGATGTCCAGAAGTGATCTAAAGTCTGTGGTTTTGGGTGCTCTTCTTATACCCAGTTTAGCCTTTGAAGTAGGCTTACTTCAAAGGAAAGTCCCTCTTGTTTGTGAAATCCTGCCTTGCCCAGGCCAGGCCTCAGAAACACACCAGGGGGTTGGAGACTACATTGTGTGAGGGCAGGCACAGCCATTTCAGGTGTGAGTGACCACTCCTCCCCTCCCTCCTAGCACAGATGAATCATCAGGATATGCAGGCTACACCCCAGCTCCCTTTGTGTCACTGTCTAGAGAGAGATGCAAACATCCCAACTATCAAACTGACCCAGACAGGGTATCCACAAACAAGCAGAGTCACATAATAGTTTAAGCAAGAAAAATGGCCACTTTCTGAAAGTGGCATTTTAAAACACATAGGCCCTCATTAAAAACCCTGGCGGTCGGTAAAAAAGCGGCGGTAATACCACCAGCAGGCCGGCTGTAAAAAAAATGGAATCATGACCACGGTGGAAACCACCAACAGATACAGCCACTTTAACACACCGACCGCCACGCGTTAGCAACAAACACTGCTGCGGTAACTGCCACAGCGGAAACAGAACACAGAAGGGAAATGATTCACCTCTCGACACTCAAGGAAGAACCAGGACTCCATGGAGCCCAAGCTGCAGGTGTTCCCCATGCTGGTGTATCTTCTCATACAGCAGGAACATGAATGCTGGGGACGACTACCAGGGTGAGTACTGCACCTAGCACAGAGGGGAAAGGGGGAGGAAAAAGAGAGTGACACACACACGCAACACCCCCACCCCCACCCTCATCCACAACACCATACACACAAACACATACAACAACATTACATATACACCCCGTAACCCTCTGGAATAACGCAAGGACAAAAATAATGGAGTAAAATTAGTGTAATAATAGTCATATTAAGAAATACATTCAGAAAAAAAAAAACAGTATGTACAATATATCCAATATATACAAATGGCGGGACAATGCCCACATAAAAATTGTCTGTGGCCACTGGGCCAAAACACATAGGCCAAGGCCACACTTAACTCCTGACTCAACACGGAGAGAACACTGCAGGGGCATCAGGTCAAAAACACACAGGCACCTCAGGGGGATGGGGGATGGGGGTCACCTCAGCAGGAAGATGGTACAACGCCACTGGCCTGGAGCGGGCTCCATGCCCACTGCTGGGGAGTGCAAAGCCACAGTCTCTCAAGTGGGCGGTTTTCCCATTGCTTGGTCCTGGGGAGTGCAAAGCCACAGTCTCTCCAGTGGATGGCTTCCTCCACTGGTTCTGGAGGGGGCCTTGTGCCCAGTATGCTTCATCCTGGCAAGGAGGGGCTGAGTGGATGCTTTCTTCCACTGGTTCTGGAGGGGGTATTGTGCCCAGTGTGCTTCATCTTGGCAAGGAAGAGCTCAGTGGATGCCTTCTTCCACTGGTGCTGGAGAGGGCATTGTGCCCAGTCTGCTTTATCCTGGCAAGGAGGGGCTGAGTGGATGCATTTATTCCACTGGTTCTGGAGGGGGCCTTGTGCCCAGTCTGCTTCATCCTTGCAACGAGGGGCTAAGTGGATGCCTTCTTCCACTGGTTCTGGAGGGGGCATTGTGCCCAGTCTGCTTCATCCTGGCAAGGAGGGGCTGAGTGGATGCCTTCTTCCACTGGTTCTGGAAGGGGCATTGTGCCCAGTGTGCTTCATCCTGGCAAGGAGGGGCTGAGTGGATGCCTTGTTCCACTGGTTCTGGAGGGGACATTGTGACCAGTCTGCTTCATCCTGGCAAGGAGGGGCTGAGTAGATGCCTTCATTCACTGGTTCTGGAGGGGGTATTGTGCCCAGTGTGCTTCATCCTGGCAAGGAAGGGCTGAGTGGATGCCTTCTTCCACTGGTTCTGGAGGGGGCCTTGTGCCCAGTCTGCTTCATCCTGGCAAGGAGGGGTTGAGTGGATGACTTGTTCCACTGGTTCTGGAGGGGGCATTGTGCCCAGTCTGCTTCATCCTGGCAAGGAGGGGCTCAGTAGATGCCTTAATCCACTGGTTCTGGAGGGGGCATTGTGCCCAGTGTGCTTCATCCTGGCAAGGAGGGCTGAGTGGATGCCTTCTTCCACTGGTTCTGGAGGGGGACTTGTGCCCAGTCTGCTTCATCCTGGCAAGGAGGGGCTGAGTAGATGCCTTCTTCCACTGGTTCTGGAGAGGGCATTGCGCCCTGTGATGCTGATGTTTTGGAGTGCAAGGTCACAGTCTCTCACCTGGGTGTCACAACAACATCTTTTGTAGGGGCTAGGACGCACTGCAGCCCATGTAATCACCACCGCACACTGCTCTCCAGCGGTAACGGCTGCCAGTTGCGCTGCAGGTGCAGGCAGTGGTGGTGGTAGACTCCAGGTCTTCACCTGCAGCCTCAGACGGCTGCCCAATGGGGCTGCTGCTGCTGGCAGTGGTGCTGCTGGCGGCGGTGCAGATGGCGATGCAGGCAGTGGTGGTGGTAGCCTCCAGGCCTTCACCTGCAGCCTCGGACGGCTGCGCACTGGGGCTGCTGCTGCGGCAGTGGTGCTGCTGGCGGCAGTACAGGTGGCGGTGCTGGCCACAGTGCAGGTGGCGATGCTGACAGTGGTGGTGGTAGACCCCAGGCCTTCACTTGCAGCCTCGGACAGCTGAAGTGCCATGGATGGTGTTATGTGCCCCTTCCTGCCCTTGTCAGATGGTGGTGCCTCCTTGCTTCTGCCAGCTGGAGTCTTTGACTTGGCCTTGCTGGCTGGTTGTGCCTCCTTCCCCTTGCTGGCTGCTGTCCCCTTCTTGCCCTTGCCAGGTGGTGGACCCTTCTTGGCCTTGGCAGGTGTTGGTGGCACACTGGCTGGGCTGACGGGTTCTTCCTTGGAGCCTCTCACAGCTGCATAAACCACAGTGGCCGTGGACTGGGTGACTGATGTGCTGAACTGGGTTCTGGCCACCCTGACCCGAGGGGAAGGACGGGGGGAGGAGGGGTAGGGAATAGGTCAATGTTGGTGAGAAAAAGCTTCTTATGGACACTGGGGTGGGAAGAAGGTAAAGGTGTGGGAGTGCAGGAAGAGGGAGTGGTTGTAGGAGGTGTCAGTCTTCTGCGTTTGGGTGCAGGTGCATGGGCTGGATGCTGTTGTGAGGTGGATGGCTATTTGGTGTGTGTGTGCTTGCGTTTGTGTACTTTGGTAGGAGGGGTCACAGACACAGTGGGAGAGGACACAGGGGACGTGTGCATGGATGTGGGGGTGGTGACTGCCAGTGAGGCGCATGTAGTGATAGGAGTGCTGGTGATGGAGGTAGTGGATGAGGATGTAGTGCATGCAGGTGTGAGTGGAGACGCTACTCGGAGGGGGGTGGACGAGAAGGAGGAGGGGAACACAGTGGAGGCAGTGGATGTTGGTGTGTCTGCATGGGGATGGTGCTTGTGTGGGTGCCTGTGAGATGAAGTGTGGTGCTTGTGTTTGCCTGAGCTACTTCTGTGTGTTGATTTGGGTGATTGCTGGTCTGAAGGTGTGCTTGGGATAGGCTGGGGTTGAGGGGATTGGAACTGGGTAGAGGAAGTTGGAGGAGGGAGGCTGCAGACAGGGACAATGGCTGCCATCAGTGCGGAGGCCAGAGCCTGGAATGCTCTCTGTTGGGCCGCCACGCCAGAGTTAACGCCCTCCAGAAAGTATATGCACTTTAGCATAGTTAGCAGAGGTAAAGTACTCAGAGTTCTAAAGCCAACAAAAACAGGTAAAAAAAAATAGGAGGCAGGAGGCAAAATGATATGGGCTGGGGTGATGGTGGAGGAATATCCATGGTAGAGTCCAGTCTATTTGTATCACAGGTGCATTGTCCAAGGGGGCATAGGAAGTGGAGTAATGGCAGTTCAAGGTGGTCAAGGTGACATAGTGGGACAGAAGGGTGACCCTCAGGAGAGTCTTATTTCCTGGCGGGGGTTTTGGCAATGTTCTCTGTCTTGTGCATGGATCGCAGGGACTGTTTGCGGGGTTCTCCTTCTGCAGGGGGTGGGGTGCTGGTGGCCTGTTGGTCCTGTGGTGGTGTTGTAGTTTAGCAGCGATTAGATTAAGCATTAGCAGAAGACATCTTGTATTTAGTAACTATTGTGAACTTTTCGCGGAATCCATTTTGTATTCATGGCAGCCATTTTCTCTGCCACATGCTGCCATGTGCTCACCATGTGCTCTGTCCTACCTTTCTGTTAACTACTCTTGAAAATCTGCCTAGTGACAAGTTATATTTAGCATCTCCCACTTTCGCACATGCTCAGTAAGGTCTGCAGCTGTTAGTCCTTGAAAATTGTTAGCTCCTCCTACCTGTCGACTGTGCATTTCCACATGACCTTCAATGTATAGAAGTCTTGCTTCTATAATTGTACCACCTCCTTTTAGCCCCTGCGTTGGTATAAAAGGACCATGCTCTCTCAGTTCAGTGTGCTACTTCAAACATTACTGAAGGGTGCTGTTTGAACTGTAGTACCACCTCATGAGGTTAATAAACTTTGTCTTTTATTTCAGTTTCTCTGCCAACTTCTTCCTACATGGTCTGAGGACTTTGTACAGAGAAAGGTGAACCCCTTGCACTAGTAGGCCTTGCTGAGGCTTACTTCAACAAATTGGAGCCCGAACAGGGACTCATCGGTGACTCGGACGCCCAACGGATTGGTCGCGACGAAGGATTGGGATCTCGCTGCGGACGATCAATGCCTGAGGAGACCCGAGTCTTGGCAAACACTGTGTTTTTCCCTTCCTTCTGATTTGACCATCCAGGTGGCGCCGGTCCTCGACTGAGATCCTTTTTGTTCATTCGTCATGCAGTGACCATTTGGTCGATTTTAGAACTTGGCAGTTGGAACCTCGAGACCCTGTGATTGGTAAGAGCCGTTTTACGGCACTTGCTGTGGGTTTTGATGCCTTTGTTTGGTAATGTAGTTTAGCACTACTTACTGTGGCTCTCGTGTTTTGGGTGACTAGTCAATTTGTGTCCTTTGAATTGATATATAAATTGCAATTTATATAGACAGCTAATGAGGAGAATTTTCTCCAATTTAATTTTGATTTGAACGGCACCTTAAGTGCTACTTTGATTATAATATTGCATATTCTGCACTATTTTTGGCATGCCTGTTTTTAGCGCACTTCGTAGGATGTGTTGCTTTTGTAATGGTACCAATTTGAGACTGTAAGAATCGCAACCGGCACCCCCAGAGGGGACGCCAAATAGAGATATGTATGTTAAACATGGTCTTTCTTCTATAATGTACAGCACATTATGGAATAAATACACTTGTGCGCATCCTGAGTTACGTTGGCCTATGCATGGGTCATTTGATTTGCGAAAGATTGAGTATGTGGAACAATGTATGTGTAAGCGAAAGTCTAGGCAAGATATGTTTGACTGTGTACGAATGTGGGAGAAAGAAGTGCGTGGACGAGTGAAGCGTGAGCAAGCCTTGCTTGACAAAGAGCAGCGGAAGAATGTATATGTGAAAGCATTGGAAATGAGAAAGAAAGAAATAAATGACTTAAAGGAGCTAGAAGAGAAAGAACGTAAATTACAGGTAACTGGCCAATACACCATTAAGCAACCTCTCTATCCTATCCTTAACAAACCACATGATGATTTTTTTTTACTAGATCGCCCTCCACCTCCGTATGTCGTTCCTTCTGCCCCTCATGAGTTAGCTAAGGTCTCCAATTCGGAGCAACAGAAGATGCGGGACAGTCGCTCTATGTTGCCTGCTGACAGTGCGTCTGAGCTTAGATCTATTGCTCGTAAAACAATTCGTAGCGTTGTCTCTGCTTCTGAACTTTTAGATAACATGAAAGGGTGGACGGAAAAGGAGCAGCTATATTTTACTGAGGCATTTGGCACAAAAGTTATTGAACTATTTCGGAAATATTCTGATGAGTTAGAGCCCGATGATGTAGCAGCTGATCATAAGCAAATGCGTGATGGTCTTTTTGTTTTCTCCCAGGTGGCTGATGCAATCAGGCGTTTGGTGAAATTATGTGTTGCAGCAGATTGTTTGCGAGAGGAGAAAAGGGCAGTGGACGTAGTTGCACGGACATCTCAGACCGGCGGGGTGCAAGCTTCCATCTTTGGAACAGATAAGATTATGATAGTTCACGCGAAACCAATGCGGGAGGCTGCGCCTTTGTATGTTCCTCCTAAAGGATCGGGTACAAGTGATGATAAAACTTCTGTTGATGCTAAGGGTTATTTTGTTTATAATTGGGTGTATACTCCTTGGAATAGGGCAGATGTAATGGCACTTAAAACAGCATTACCTGACCCGCGGAAAAATACAGCCGCCTTTTATGAGGAAGTTGAGGGAGCAATTAATTCTTGTACTATGACTTTGGACAACTTGATTCTTTTGTTTAGCCTGAAGGTGTGGCTCTCATACAATATGTTGATGATATTTTGTTGGCAGCTGATACCCCTGAGCAATGTGAAAAGTGCACTTTGTCCTTACTTTCTTTTCTTCCTTCACACCATCATAAAGTGTCACGAAAGAAATTGCAATATTGTAGACCAAAGCTAACCTATTTAGGTCACCTTTTGACTAAGGAGGGCCGTGCACTTACATCAGATCGTATTTAAGCAATTTTAGACACACCAGTACCCTCTACTCAGAAAGACGTTCATGCATTCCTTGGTCTTACTTCTTTTTGTAGGCAATGGATATTAGGGTTTTCACACATTGTCAAACCTTTGCTAGCACTTTTGACTAAAGATACTCCAATGCATCTCCCATGGACAGATGAATGTGAGACTGCTTTCCGGCAGCTACAACAAGCCCTTTGTTCAGCACCAGTGTTAGGTACTCCAGATTACATGAAGCCTTTTGCACTTTATGTACATGAGAAAGATGGATGTGCATTGTCAGTTTTAGTACAGACACATGGCGATAAGCAGCGTCCCTTTGCATAGTTTTCAGCAGTACTTGATCCTGTCGCTCGAGCGTTCCCTGGGTGTTTTCGTTCAGTTGCGGCAACAGCTGTGTCAATACATCAGAGTGAAGGGATAGTTTTCTCACATAAGCTGTTGGTGTTAATACCCTATGCGGTTGATGCTCTTTTAAATCAAACAAAGACGCAACATTTAACTAGCGCTCGCCTGATAAGCTATGAATTGACATTGCTGGCTCCTCACATTACACTGAAGAGATGTGCAACACTAAATCCAGCCACTTTGTTGCCATATCCGGTGACTCAGCCTCAGTCACAAGAAACACATGATTGTATATTCCTTACCGAAGAACAGAAAAAGGGTCGTATTGATTTACAAGATACGCCTCTTCCAGATGTAAACGGGGAATTGTGGGTTGATGGGTCTTGTTTGAAGTTGCCAGATGGTACGACCTCAGCTGCATATGCAATCACCACAATACACACGGTAGTGGAGACAGCTCGTATACCACAGAAGTCAGCTCAAGCAGCTGAACTAATAGCTTTGACACGAGCATGTGAGCTTAGTACTGACTTATGTGTGAACATTTATACAGACAGCCTCTATGCTTTTGGAGTGGCTCATGATTTTGGTTTGCTTTGGAAGGAGAGAGGCTTTCTCACATCCTACGGGATGCAGATAATGCACAGAGAATTAGGTCACAACCTCTTGACTGCATTTACATATCCAAAGAAACTAGCTATTGTGAAATGTAGTGAACAAAAGAAAGTGACGGATAAGATAGGGCAAGGTGCTCTTGCGGACCACGTAGCACGTGAGACTGCGATACAGCGAAGTACTACTTCTATGTATGTAGTGAAGTCACAAGCTGAACGTTGGCATAATGCTAGACAAGACGTATTAGATATACAGAAATCTGCTTCTGTGAAAGAACGTGAGCAATGGTCTGAAGAAGGAGAATTGGATGATGAGGGCTGTTGGCAGAATAGGCAGATGGATAAATGGAAATTGCCTATAGCTTTTGTACAACCTATGGTTCAGATGGCACATGGGCTGGCACATGTTAGAGCTTCAACAATAACGAAGTTGCTTAAGCAAGTTTGGGAGCATCCAGAAATTTCCAGTACAGCTAAGAGAGTAGTACAGTCTTGTTTGATCTGTTTACAATACAATCCTGGAAAAGGGACACGTACTCCTGTGGGAGGGTTTGCTACACCAACTGCACCTTTTGAAGTTCTACAAATGGATTATATTCAGCTTGAACGCTGCAACAATTTAAAGTATGTCTTTGTGGTGGTATATGCCTTCAGTAAATGGATAGAGGCGTACCCCACAAAGGATAATACTGCCATTACCACAGCGAAGGTGCTTTTGAAATAATTTTTCCCTAGGTTTGGTGTTTGCAGACTTTTATGGAATGATAATGGACCTCATTTTGTTGGGGAAGTTATTAAGTATGTCCTGAAAGGCTTAGGGATCAAACAGAAGTTCCATGCGGTTTTCCACCAACAATCAGAAGGGTTGGTGGAAAGGTATAATGCTACTTTGAAGCTGAAGTTAGCGAAGATACAGGCTTCCACATCCTTAACTTGGCCGGATGCATTACCGTTGGCATTATTGTCTATTAGGTCAGTGCCACACTCTCGACTTGGCCTAACCCCATACGAAGTGGTTTTCGGGAGGCCAATGAACATTTGGGGAGTTCCTAAGCCAAATTCTGTATATGATGTACCTTGTGTCCTGATGAATGATTATTTGGCACAGTTAACCGACAATTTGGTTTCTATTCATCAACAGGTTCGAGAAGCACTTCCTGACAGATCCACAGGTGAAGGCCATGAACTCCGACCTGGTGACCAGGTGATGATTAAGTCCTTTGAAAGATCAAGCAGCTTGGAACCAAGGTGGCGAGGCCCAGAATAGGTGCTCCTTGCGACAAGGACAGCAGTTCGAGTGACGAACCAAAATAATTGGGTCCATAGTACTCACTGCAAGAGAGTGCTACCTACCTTGGTGGAACCTGCTGTGCTGACCGATCATCGAGAGATTTTGACTACGGAGAAAGACCGTGCTATATCACCTGACAAATCTGCAGAGGTTTTCCCGGACCATACGACTTCTGGAGTGTCGCGATATAATTTAAGACCGAGGAAAGAATCTGAAAATGTTTTGGAAAAAAAACTGGTTGAGCTACCGCCCTGGGTTAGTGAAACGGAGAGCCAATGTGGCAAGGGGGGGGAGGATCAGCCATGCATTAGAGTAGTGACACCCATCGTGGCCCCTGGTGAAGAAATCAGCGACTGCCCAGGGATAAGAGCTCCAACGATTGTTTTTAATTCATTTCTGAAAGGGTCGATTATCACTGTTGCTAAAATGAATAACAAACTGATCATTAGTACTATGGGGTTTGTTGTTGTTCTGCTGGTTATAGCAATAATCACCTGGTTTGTTGAAAAGAAGGCTCCTGCTCGTGAGTTTTTTGTTGCCACTACTCCAGTACCAGAGGATCACTATTACTTCACGCTTCCCTATCAGGAGCAGAAGCACCGTCAATCGTACATCAATAATACTTTCATTCAGATGTTGCATCAAACTCATAATGCTACAAATACTACTAACTGTTGGGTATGTGGAATAATACCTGCGCATCAAAAGAAAGGAGGAACACCTTTCATTCCTCTTCCTTTTTCACACAATGGTTCTTGTCAAGCTTGGTACACGCTTTTGTTTGCATCTGGAAAACGTACAGAGGCCGGACTTCTTTTTCGCCTTAATAAAGTATGCTACCAAGACAAAGATGGGTATCCCCAAGCCAAAGGAACTAAATGGGATGGGAAGAGTATCAACCGGACAATGTTTCAATACCATATGTCTTCACAAATATAAGAGACTTTGACAAGAAAGAACAATTTGTGATTTCTGTTACAAAAACTAAAGCAGATTTATGTATACGTAGCATTGGGCAAATTCCAGTAGGGATAAGCGATTGTACCTTGATTTTAACTATTGAGGGTGTAAATAATAGTAGTTTTACAGCTTCACATAATACATATTTTGTTTGTGCTAACTATGTATATTACCAACTGCCTGTTGGGTGGTCAGGTGTGTGTAATGATTGCAATATTTTTCATATGCTGTATCTGTATTCAGTGTGGTCCAATGTTCTGCTCCATGTGTATTACTGCTTGTATGCCTACCAAAAGAAATATTACAGAAATGAAAGCACAACATATGTTAGATAAGGAAATAGCTGAAATGATGAGCATAAATATACGAGATGAATATTTAGATTATCCTAGAAAGACGAATGTCTTCAGCTAATGCTGCAAGGGTCGTCTGTTGTAGTTTAGCAGCGATTAGATTAAGCATTAGCAGAAGACATCTTGTATTTAGTAACTATTGTGAACATTTTGAGGAATCCATTTTGTATTCATGGCAGCCATTTTCTCTGCCACATGCTGCCAAGTGCTCACCATGTGCTCTGTCCTACCTTTCTGTTAACTACTCTTGAAAATCTGCCTAGTGACAAGTTATATTTAGCATCTCCCACTTTCGCACATGCTCAGTAAGGTCTGCAGCTGTTAGTCCTTGAAAATTGTTAGCTCCTCCTACCTGTCGACTGTGCATTTCAACATGACCTTATATGTATAGAAGTCTTGCTTCTATAATTGTACCACCTCCTTTTAGCCCCTGCGTGGGTATAAAAGGACCATGCTCTCTCAGTTCAGTGTGCTACTTCAAACATTACCGAAGGGTGCTGTTTGAACTGTAGTACCACCTCATGAGGTTAATAAACTTTGGGGGTCATTCTGACCCCGGCGGTCATGGACCGCCGGGGCCAGGGTTGGCGGGAGCACCGCCAACAGGCTGGCGGTGCCCCGCAGGGCATTCTGACCGCGGCGGTTTGGCCGCGGTCAGATGCGGAAAACCGGCGGTCTCCCGCCGGTTTTTCCGCTGCCCATTAGAATCCTCCATGGCGGCGCAGCTCGCTGCGCCGCCATGGGGGATTCTGACAGCCCATACCGCCATCCTGTTCCTGGCGGTTCTCCCGCCAAGAACAGGATGGCGGTATGGGTTGTCGTGGGGCCCCTGGGGGCCCCTGCAGTGCCCATGCCAATGGCATGGGCACTGCAGGGGCCCCCGTAAGTGGGCCCCACTTTGTATTTCAGTGTCTGCTTTCCAGACACTGAAATACGCGACGGGTGCCACTGCACCCGTCGCACATTCCCACTCCGCCGGCTCAATTCTGAGCCGGCGTCCTCGTGGGAAGGGTCTTTTGCACTGGGCTGGCGGGCGGCCTTTTGGCGGTCGCCCGCCAGCCCAGTGCAAAAGCCAAAATACCCTCAGCGGTCTTTCGACCGCGGAGCGGTATTTTGAAGGGGGGAACTCTGGCGGGCGGCCTCCGCCGCCCGCCAGGGTGAGAATCACCCCCTTTGTCTTTTATTTCAGTTTCTGTGCCAACTTCTTCCTACATGGTCTGAGGACTTTGTGCAGAGAAAGGTGAATCCCTTGCACTAGTAGGCCTTGCTGAGGCTTACTTCAACAGTGGGACCTCCTGTCCACTAGCGCCGGCGGAGGTGGAGGACTGTTCATCGTTCAGGCTAGTGTCAGGGGCCCGTTGTTGTGCCACTGTGTCCCTCATGGTGTTGGCCATGTCTGCCAGCACCCCTGCAATGGTGACCAGGGTGGTGTTAATGGACTTCAAGTCCTCCCTGATCCCCAGGTACTGTTCATCCTGCAGCCGTTGGGTCTCCTGAAACTTGGCCAGTACCGTGCGCTTGGTCTCCTGGGAATGGTGGTATACTCCCATGATGTTGGAGAGTGCCTCGTGGAGAGTGGGTTCCCTGGGCCTGTTCTCCCCCTGTCACAGTTCAGTCCTTCCAGCTTCCCTGTTATCCTGTGCCTCTGTCCCCTGAACCGTGTGCCCACTGCCACTGACCCTAGGTCCCTGATTGTCTTGGGTTAGTGTGTTTGCCTGGGGTCCCTGTAGTGGTGGACACACTGCTGATTGACGTGTCCTGGGGACAGTGGCATGGGCCCGCTGGGTGGGTGCTGTGGTGGTGTTTCCTGAGGTGGGAGGTTCAGTGGTGGTTTGTGACTGTGGCAGGAGAACCAACTGTCCAGAGGTCCCTGATGGGCCGGGCTGGTCATATTGATCCAGGCGTGCAGAGCTGCTGTCGTCACTGTGGGGGGACTGGATATGGCTGGCACCTCCTGTCCAGTGACATTGGGTAGGGGTCCTGTTGGGGTGGAATGCATAGTTATTGTATATGTGTGTGCCATCTTGTGCAATGTATGAGTTTCCCTCTACTCCTGTGCTTGCATTATTGCCTTGGCCCTTGTGTGAGTGGTGATTTTGTGGCCTGGGTGAGTCTCTCTACTGAACATGCTTTGGTGATGGGTGTCCATGCATGTCTGTGATGGGTGTCCATGCATTGGTGTTACATGCAGGGCTTGGTAGTGGGATGGGTGGGTTGTGATAGTGGGGTATCTGTGAGATGTTGGGGTGATGGGTGTGATGGTAGGGGTATGACTTTGTGATGGCATGCAGGTAGGGTGGGGGATATAGTGGTAAAGATTTGCCTTACCAGAGTCCAGTCCTCCTGCTACTCCTGTGATGCCCTCAGGATGCTTTATTGCCAAGACTTGCTGCTCCCATGTTGTTAGTTGTGGGGGAGAAGGTGGGGGTCCACTGCCAGTCCTCTGTACTGATACCACAGAATGCACCTTCCCCCGTAGGTTGTTCCATCTCTTCCTGATGTCATCCTGTGTTCTTGGGTGCTGTCCCACTGCGTTAAACCTGTCGACAATTCTCCGCCATCGCTCCATCTTCCTTGCAATGGACGTCTGCTGCACCTGTGATCCAAATAGCTGTGGCTCTACCCGGATTATTTCCTCCACCATGACCCTGAGCTCCTCCTCAGAAAACCTGGGGTGTCTTTGAGGTGCCAGATGTGGTGTGGGTGATGTGTGAGGTGCTGTTTGTTGTGCTGTGTGATGTGTTGGGTTGGGGTGTGTTCTTTGAGGTTCGTGGATATAGTATGGTTGATGGTGTTGTGTGCCTGTGGATGCTGGTGTTGTGTTTGCTATTCTCTCTCTCTCTGCTTCTTCAAAAAATGTTGTTGTAAGGGGTTGTGGGCAATGTGGGTATGTGTTTTATAGTAGTGTGAGTGTGTGGGTGTGGTGTGTGTATGCGTATCAGGTGTGTGTAGTTTGAATTGTCCAAAGTGGGGGTGTTTTGTAAATGTGCGTGTATTTTGAGCGCAGTGGTGTGTACCACCAATGGTTTTCTGCGGTTGAAAGACCGCTGTGTTGATTTGTGGGTCGTGATACTGTGGGCGTATTTCTGTTGGCGTGACGGTGTAGGTTTTGCTATCGCCAATTTATCACTGACCTTTGGTGTGGCGGACTTGTATGGGTGTCTGTATTGTGGCTGATTACGAGATGTGGGTCTTAATACCTGTAGCGGATTTCCGCCGTGGCCACGGTATATTGACGGCCGTCAGCACGGCGGTAAGCGGAAATTACCGCCAGGGTTGTAATGAGGGACAAAGTAATGAAACTGTAAATGAATGTGGCTTTACCAGTAGGCACATACTGTGTATTTTCTACCAATTATTCTAAGTTGGGACAACAATGTTGTGCGCTTCTGAAATATTTCAGCATGACAATTTACATGTAATTTGTTAAATGTGTGTTCACATGTTGAAACACACCTTGCTACCCCTCTTCTTTTTTTGCAAGAGCCAGGATTCGGAGACAGCCCTGTGAGGGTACAGAAGCCTGTATGCCATTTTTCGGTTCTTAAGGCTCCCTTATGGGGCCATGAATGGGCAGAGTGAGCTTGTCGAATGTCATGTTCACTGCTGCTAAGACATTAAAGGGGGCTCTAACATATAGGCGGTCATTTTGAACACAGCGGGATTTCCCGCCGTGTTCAGGCTGGCGGTCTTTCCATCGACCGCCAGCCTCCTGGAACACCCGCTGGCCGAATAATGTTTTCCCCGCCAGGCCGCAACATTGAGGGTGGCTCCATGAGGAGTCTTCACCAATGTTGGTGTGCGGCGGGTGCAGCAGCACCCATCGCGCATGTCACTGCCCGTAAATCGGGCAGTGACATGCGCAACGGGGGCCTGCACGGGGGCCCCTGCACTGCCCAGGCAAAGTGCATGGGCAGTTCAGGGGCCCCCAGGGGGGCCCCAGGGCACCCCCTCCACCAGCCTTTTCCTGGCAGGAAAAGCCTGGCGGCATATGAAACATTATCCGCAGGGTAGTGCAGCTACCCTGGTGGATGGTGTTTCATCCTGCCGCCAGGCTGCCTGGCGGCGGGAGCATGGCGGTGGGTGACGGCTGCTGCTGGCGGCTGTCAACCTCTTCATTATGTGGCGGTTCGGCCCGCCACTGCCGGCATGGCAGGCCGAACCGCCATGTTCATAATGACCACCATAGTTTTCACTTTGAAAGGTTGATCACGCATATCCCCTTTTGCAATTCCCCTCACATTCACTATTTATGTTTTTTTTATTGATGAGAGATGCTTCTACCATCACTTATCGTTCATTTAGTGAAAATTAATGTATAATAATTGAGTACCTCTTTTGCTGTCAATTATTCTTTTTATAGTCAGTGAGACACATCATTCTAGCTCTTTGTGAATGTATTTATGGACAATAAGAGGTGGGTTTATTTATTGTTAAGATATGTTTTATTGTTCAATGGGAATCACCTAGCTTTCCAGCAATGCCTATGTTTGTATGGTCATCAGTATATATTTCTATGGTCAGTAGGGTGGCACCTCTTGCTGGTAGTGTGGTTTTAGTAGACTGCTCTCATGCTGGCAGGTTGTTTACCTTTCTCAATGTGGTAACCTTTTCGTTTGTACGACAGGCATTTTTAGGTTGAGCCTAACAAACAGCATAAGCCGTTTGGTTTCAAGATCTGACAGTGGGCTTAAAGCATTCTCTTTGCTTACACTTGTTTGGCTTTATTGCCACTCTCATTTTCTTACTACTTAGTTGATGGCTTGCCTTAGCCATTCCACCCAATGGAGAGGCCTACTGGCTTTGCCAGTGTTTATTGTGGTCAGTCTCTAAATAAAGTGTGACTGTGGTTCCTGAGAAATATTGCCTTACTTGAGACAGGATGTCTTTGACTAGTTGCTTCATCTGTGGAAAACTGTGAAGATATTACAGCATGAAAGCGCTACATAGTAACTCCTGGGGTAGGTCTGTAAAGATATAGGGTTATGGACAGAGCTGTGGAGGGCTGAGAAAGTATGGCTCTGAAATAGCAAACCCAATATGTTGTGAAGAGATGTGTGAGGCTGCAGCCTAGTCCTTTTCAAAATGATTAAAATACTTTTCTCGGGATATGATTGTATAAAGGTTAAGAGAGAGATATAGAAAGTTGAAAGCATCAAATGATTACATTTACTCAAGATTCCTATCAAGACAACAGAAGGAAAATGGTCTAATTGTGAGAGATATATTAAAGAAAGTAAGGATAAACTTAAAAAAGACCATCATGTTAGAGGGGAACGGGCCAGTGTCAATAACTCTCTTCTCTAGTTCCTAAGAGAAATTAAAAAAAAAAAACTCAGTCAATTATTCCGCCACTCATCACTGAAGCCAGAGAGGTGGGATCTACTATGCAAAGGCATGAGGTCACTGGGCTATTCAAGAGGGCATGACATTTATTTTTGATGACATTCCCTTTATGTAAAGACATCAAATGCCAATTTACTGACCCTGCTAAAGATAAGGCAGCCCTGGAGCTCTTTTTTTCAAAGCATCATGGACCGGGAAATAAAAGATCAACATGTGTCCCCTTAAACTGGGGTCTGCAACGTTTTCTGTAATAAGAGTTACTTATGATCAATAATAATCATTCCAAGCTTCCATTATTGTTGTAATAGTGACAACATCGGACAGGATTATTTTAGTAATGACCTTATGAAAAATTACCCACAGTAATTACCTCAGTGCATCAGGCAGGATTGCCAGCTGTAATGCAAAATAAAATGCATTGTCATTTTGGAATGCCTTTACATAGGTGATACATAACAGCAATAGCTTAAATGCTTTTAGCACCAAGGTAATAATATTAGTAATAAGCCTCACCAACATCACATGATTTATCAGTCAAATTTCAGCCTTAAGTATATTTTAGACATTCAAACATCAGCCTATTATTCCTGAAAATATACACATTTTTATCTCAAATACAGTTTTCAATTTAGTTACACACATAGGAGTTCAGTCAAGCAACAGCTTCTAGTTTAGTAGGCTGGAATGGACAAGTGGGAGCTACTTATAGGTGGCTAGATAACCTGCTTTAAACATACTTGATTGATTTGAGTATGCCATACAATAAAATGACTTAAAGGCACAAACTCAACAAAACTAAAATTGGTGATATTCTGCTTAAGACATGGATTTGAATTACCAAAAGCAATTTTTTATTCTGTGTTTGTTGCCTTTGCAATCAAGGTCAGAAGCACTAATCTGTTTAATGCAGGGATAGAGCTGTGCAAATGCCCCATGGTGGAATATGGCCCTAATTTTGATCAACCCTTTTAAACAATCACAGTGGACTACAAAATATTCAGTTCATAGTATATTGCCTTCCCTGGCAGCCTCACCATAGGAAGCTATCCTATTCCTCATACCATTATAAATACAATTACTAAAATATTTGTCACCATTTATAATGATCGGTTTGACTAAGAATATTAATTAATTCCCTCCAGGTTAAGATTAAGATTTAAATCACATTTTAGAAATGAGAACTAATGCAGTAACCTAACTATTTTTCCTTAGGGAGTTGGGTTTCCTGTCTCTCAATGTATTCTTGTTTGTAGCATCCATGGTTTCATAACATTCCTAAATATAAAAATATTTGAAAAGATATTGGAAAAAGTTTCTATTTTCTTTTTCTAGGAGACCCAGTTGTGGGCATGCCGAGAGGAAAGCATTTTTTCATTTTTTACTAAGGACTTACTCTCAGGGTAGAAAAAGTCCTTCTGGATGATAGATGAACCTGGTACCTCATTTACTAGTGAAGTTATTTTTCTAGATACTGTCATACTTGGATCTTAGCATGTGCAAATTATCTTGGGGGGAGAAAACTTTGTCAAATCATTTATGTTAAAAAATATTTATATCCCTTCAAATGCAACAACACATGAGGAAAATCTATATAAAAATTCAGTTCTGGCACCTTTCACCCTGCATGTTTCAGTAGAAGAAGGAAACGTAGTGTTATGCACAACCTTTTATCCAAAGAGAGTTCTACTCTGGTGTGCAATACCTCTTTAGAAGCCAAAAGCAGGAATGAAGCTATTATCCAAAAGAAAAACTAACACAATTTTTCCAGAATAATTTTCCTGAGATGCTTGAGGCAATTAGGCTGGCAAGTCAAGACACTTTTGAAAGTAGGTAAACAGGCAAATTATGATCGGTCTAGCCTCTCTGGAGTGTGTGGTCCTAGAATATAGATTGTTTTAATATAGCTCCACCCTTTATAAAAATGGAGATATTGAAGTTGGTGGTAATGCAATTTTGATATGTTACAGACCCTGTTATATGAAAGCCTCAAAATATAGTATTTATGACCTACATAGTCAGGACCATGAAAATGTACTGTGCTCTATGTCCAGAGAACTTACTGGCCACAGTTCTTGTTACTAATCACCTGTGGTGGGCTTCCGATACGTTTTGTCCTTTTTTACATTGAGTAGTTTTAATTGCTGAGGTACTGGCCTCATGGAAAGAGCCATCATTAAACCCATTCACCAAAAGTTAATATCTTTACAAGATAATATTGCTAAGATCTATTTGGGAATGTCCTGTAATATCTAGCATGTATTCCAAGTCTGAGGGGATTATCCCTGAGAGCAAGGAAGGTTTAAGGAAAACCACTCCATGACAGATGATTGTTTCATCCTCTGGGCGCTGACCAGGAGGTCCATTGCATTAGAAGGAAACTGTGCTGCTGCTTTGTTGATTTCTGAGCAGCATTTGACAGAACAGATTGAAATGTACTATAAAAAATCAAGCCTAAAATTTTTCACTGGCCTTCTTAGAATTCTGCAGGACCTTCATAACAATAATTGGGTTGAGGTAAATATCAATAGGACAAGGAAACTTACAGAAACATTCCAAATGTAAATGGTCAGAAGTTGGGATGCAGTATCACTTGTTTAATATTTAGCCTTTTTGTCTGACCTCTCAAGTGTTTTTTGCGGACTAAGGGCCTGATTTAATTTGTGGCAGATGGTGTAGTCACCATTGGCCTAGCAAAGGACTTTATGTCCACCAGGCCATCACTACTCCATCTGCCAAATTGTCAGTTATTAAGCATTGGTGAGAAACACCATCACGGTTGTTCCTGTCTATGCATGTTATGGTTTGCTGTAGGGCTGCATTGAAAGGACACAGCCCTGTAACAAATAGTAATCTTTTTTTCTTTTCAAAACAAAAATCCCACATTTAGATTTTCTTTTGTAAATAAAATAAATAAATAAAATGCTGCCCTTGCCAAGGGAGGCTTCTCCCAGGAGGGGGGAGCAATACAATGGTTTTACTGTTCCCTACTGCCAGATTTTATATTGCGGGAAGGAACAGCAAAAATAAAATGACTACATATCCACCCATACAAATTGGATAGTAGTCATTCCTCTAATTGCCCTTACTCCCCAAAACTGTCGTAGGGGATTAATCATGGCGTAGACAGAGTAGTCTCCATCATAATTAACCCAAAGGTCTGCCCACATCTGAATGCTGCGGACAGACTGCACTATTGGCGGTGAGGATATTCTGTCATCATTGTGAAAGAATATCCCTATTGCCAAGAATTAAATTGTGCATTAATTCTTTTTCACCAAACTATAAAAGGATGTTCGTATTCCATGTCTAATGTATGCAGATGATTTTGTACTACACACCAACTCTTTAACCGTTTAATGATCAATATTGAAAAGATTTAAACTTTAATCTTTTCTAGGACACCAACAAAATTCATCTGATTCCCTCGGAACAATCCCCTAAAACAAGTATGCTCTTTTAAGTATTTAGGCCTTCGCTTCTCAAAAAATGTAAGTTGTGATACAATTGTTTTGCCTCTGAAATCTAATGACCTCAACAAATACTTTAAAGGGGTTTGAATCACGGTTTGGGACAGATTCCACTTATCCACTAAAAAAAATGTAGATGAAGCTGAGTTAATAGCTTCAGACCTCAGGGTTGCCTTGGAAAGTATTTGTTTGAAAAGCTCTTCTCTCTTCCCCAAAGTGCTATGACCCCAGAACTAGGATTAGTGTTTGACCTAGCTTCATGGGATCATTTAGCTTTGATTTAGGTCTCAATGGTCCCTGGAGGACTGTGGGCACTACATAGGTGACAAATGCATTCCTAAAAGCACCAACATTGCATGTAGAAATTAAGCCTGATTGCCACCTAACTACAAAAATCCTGGATAGGCCAGAGTAGACTCTTGAGCTAGAAGTGGCACGGGAGCTGGTGCCTGCAAAGGAACTGGTAGAGGAATTAGCATACATTCTGCAACCAGTGCTGGAGCATGCACCAAGAAGGCGGTGGCACTGTTGGTGGAGCTTGTTCAGGACTACCAATGTTCATTAATTTCAGCTCAGAGAAGGACACAGCTGGAGACTGAGTTAGTTGAGGGAGCATACCTCAACCTTGTGCGACAATGAGGTTAACCAATGTCCCTTCTCCTCTCCATTTCATGCTTCATCTTCTTCTTCTTTGACAACTTGGAGGAGAGCAACCTCAGCCATGACTGGCAGCAGGCCTGATCCTCATCATGGGTGGGCTTGGCTTCTCATTCGTTGATGGATTTGACATGCATTAGGCCAATTGTTCACTATCCATTGAGTCATGCTTCAAACCCAGGCACCATAAGCAGACCTTCTTGGGGTTGGATACAGACATTTGCCCATGAAAGGAAGAGCAATAAATCAACTCTGATTTATTAGGATACATCCTTAGCACATAAAAAATTGAAAACTTTTTCTGAAAAGAAAAGCACTGTTGAAAACATAAAAAATCATGGAGAACACTCCTGCAAAAACGTTAGTGACATCAGGATGCTGAGCTGGCAGTATATGGCTTCAGTGACATCACATCAACATTGTTTTGATGCCAAGATCAAGCCAACACCAATATCCAGTAAGTGTAAGCTATTGCAAAGTTTCCAGCTCCAGTATAGTGCATGAGGCAATTGAAAAAGTGGTGAAACTGCATGTAAAAGTGTCTATCATAAACCAATGGATGGTACATCTACTTTTAAGGCTGCAAGTACATTTATTCAACCACCTTTAAGGAGAAAGTTCAGTTCTTTGCAGTGTCACACCCATATCCTCAATTATTCGCTTGACAGTTCTTCTGGCTGTGAGTGGAAGTTGGATTTGTCCTTTATTTCCAGGTTTCAAAAAGTATGTTGCACAACAACCAGTATCACCCTAGTCCAAGCTTTTACTGATCTGCTAGATTACAAGAATTCTTCCTCTTACCTTTCCATTCCCATAGTTTAAAGAGGAGGTCAGTTGCCCTGATATTTGTTTGAGAATCAGGGTTTGATACTGTGAGCATACTTCAGTCCTCTTTGACACAGTTTGGGGCATATTTCTTCTGGCTCGCCTGTTCCTGTCCTATCCTCCTGCATATATATTCACTGAAAAAAATACAAAGGTATCACTTTAGTTAGATTGAATATGTTATGTCAGTGACAACATTAACGTTTTGAACAAAAAAAAAACCAGAAATTCACCAGTTATAATTAGCAGACTTAACTATACCTTGCATTCCGCCATGCACTGCTTATAACCTCACATATTACATCACTCATGCATTATTCTGTAACATCATTTACTCCATCACTGATGACATCTCAAATGAAATGTGTTTTTTTAAGGTATAGTAATATTTTATTACCAAACAGAAAGCCAATCCTCTGCCATGCAGGTTCGCCGCAGGGCCCACATGGCAACCAACACCACACTGCACACGCCTTTGGCTATGCCCAGCAGGGACTTGGCAATAGGGCCTGGCCCCACCTGGAGCCAAATGAACCTCCTGCAGGCAGTCAAACTCATGCTGTGTATGGCCTTTCATTGTGTGCTGTGTGGAATTGACCACAGAGTTTGACTTACAGGCAGGTCCTGCATCTGACTCCCTGCAAGCCGCCACCCTGAGGCAGCTAACTCCATGCCTTGCATGGCTTTGCTTGTGTGTTGTTTGGGATTAGCCACAAGGTCTGTGTTGCAGCCAGGCTCTGCTTCCAAATCCCCATAGGAAGACAATCCCATGCTGTGCAAAGCATTTACCCGTGTGCAGCGGATGGTTGATCACAGTGCTTGACCTACTGTCAGGCCCTGTGGCCAAACCTCAAGTGCGCTGCCAACTCCACACTATGCACAGCCATTGTCCTGCACTGTGTAGGACTTCAGGAACCCTTCCCCGGCACAAACAACATATATATTAAGGAGAAGAGGGAGTGCATCCTTCTCCTATACCCTTAATTGGTCCAGGACCCCATCCCCGTCGCTAAATACAATTAAACGGGGGTGGAAGCCATGCAGCTCACCTCCCTGAGCCTCAGTAGGCCATGGGAACCTCATCCCCTAGGGCTAAATAAAATAAAAAATTGGAGGGGGCCCTGCAGCTTAGTTCAACAGTTAAAGTTACATCAAGTAGCAATAACGTGCCCTAAAGTCACTATAACTTTTGTCACCACCATGTACAGTTTTGTCAACAATTATGTAATTTCAGATGTTAAAGTCATGTTATCAATGATGTCATAGAACATGCAATGAGTGATTTAATATGTGAGGTGATTAGCAAAGCATGGCAAAGTTATTTTAGGATAGGAGGTATTGTTACTCGAGGTAACTATAACTGGTGAATTTCAGTGGTTTTATTAGTTTAGTGAATTTCTGCAACCTTGTGCCCAGATCCCCAATGAGCACCCTATCTCCTGGTCATTCCATAAATATGACGCCCGGACAGCTTCTTGGAATGGCGCAAGCTGGCTGTATACTTTTTTGCGTTAGCACAGTTTTGCGTGAAAAAGTATAAATATGCCCCTTGGTAAGCTATCCTCGGGTCATGGATTTAATGACCCAGGAGACTTTGGACCTGATTACTACTTTGGTGGCCAGACTAAGCCAGTCGCCAAAGACACAGCGAGGAGGCTGCTGTCATACCGGCAGCCTCCCCCCAGTCGTACTATGATGTTTCCACAGTGCTGACCGACGGAAACATCATATTATGACAAATCTGCCATTCAGACTGCCAGAAACAGTGCCACAGCATTGGCCAATGCTGTGGCACACCAGCAATCTTGGAATGTGCACTGTCTCCAGTGCAGACTAAGCACATTCCCTGGGTGCTGGCAGAGGAGCCCCTACCTTGCCCAGGCCATGGGCATGGGCAGTGCTGGTGTCCCCCTCTGGCCACAGCACTGGCTTTCTGCCAGCATTTTTATGGCAGGGACCCACCATGAAAAGGCTACCAGAAAGAGGTGCTGTGACCACAACTCCGACTGCCGCCACCCCACCAGGGTCCATGATCTTGGCAGTGGCGGCGATCCCCTGGTGGTCTGACTGCCAGGGTCTTAATCTGGTTTTCAGACTGCCAATAGTGCAGCATTCCAACCATCACCGCGAGTCTGGCAGTCTTAAGACCGCCGGGCCCTTACTGTTTATTTTCATTTTTCTGAGGGGCTGCTGCACTCTTAGCAGCCCTCCACAACATTAAAAAATGCTTGGTGGTTCCCCTGCTCCTTCTAAGGGTTGCCCACTAAATGTGGGCGGAATTTTTAATTTTGCAGGTGGAGTTGGATTAATTTAGTAATTACATGTCACTATTGTAATGCGAAATTTCTAAAAAAAATGATGCTGCTCCGCTAACGGAAATAATCTGCAGTGTTTGTTTTTTAAACAGGGCAGTAAGATGGAGCAATCCTCTATGTTTAAAAAGCACTGCAATTTAAACCTTAATCTGCAGTGATCTGTAAACATATAGGGACAGTTCCCTGTAGTTATAACTACATAGTATGTAAGGAATGCTGACGGGTATGCACAGCAGTTCATATGCATCAATACCTTTACATACTCTTCAGTGATCACTGCAGAGTATGTAAGGGCGCCGAGGTATGTGCACAATCCTTCTTTGAAAAATTGTTGACATGATGAAAAACAAATATATATATATGTATCTATATATCTATATATATATATATATATATATATACATACATACAAAATGTATGTACTTTAGCTATGGAATCTATGAATGTATGTATGTATTTATCTATCTATCTAGATATGTATGATTATTTATTAGAGATTTGTTTTTGTGCTTCAACCTTTCAGGCTTGATTGCACAAAAATATAAGGGCTCAATCTAGTCACATCACAGGCAAACTCCCAAATGCTGAAAACTGAGGAAACACCATACAACAGGATTACCTTGTTTTCATCATCCATTGTGAAAGAATAACTTTTTTTTAACTCATGAAAACGTGTTACATGATTTAGCAGCATTTAGCAAATAAGAGTGGCACATAAATTGGTAATGTTCTCACTCATCTATTTCTGAACTCATCATTATATTCTCAACATTTCATTGGTGTCTATTTCCTATTGTGGTTTCTAAATCCTATTGTATGTTTATTTTGTTTATGAGAATTTAATTCTTGCCACATTAAATTATGTCCCTAGTGGACACAACAACTCACTTCACCAATCATTGTTCCACCATGTTTATCATAGAAAAACAACTATAACCAGGTAAATACATTTCATTGGTTCAAAACATCTGTGATTGATTTTGAAATTGGAGATTGTCTCATAACATATTCATATGATATTTCTGATAAATTCTCACACATCATAATTTCCTGATTAATACCTACAAAGTATATGTTTTTTTGTGCAACTCAGTCTTCATTCTGACCAATTTCAAATCATTAGTTGGATATATATTGTTGAAGAAATCAGTTGTCATAGGAATTAGGGCCTCATTACAAGTTTGGCGGTCTCAGGACCACCATGTTGTCTGCGGAGGTTGAACTGCCATCAGGCTGGCAGAGACGACTGAGAAATTATACCATTGGCGGTATTCAGTACAGAATACAGCCAAAGCACTGCCGGAAACCGCCAAAGTGTCTGGCTGCCAGGGATAATGGTAGCCACCTGCAGGCCAGCAGAGACAATGTTTCTGCCGGACAGATTACGAAGTTGCACAATGCCAAGGTTTCCGTTGCAGTTGCATCACCTTCAGGAAGCCATACTCATCAGAGGCTGCCATGGAACTAGAACTCCACGCCATCCCGCTTCTCTAACTCTCTCAGAGACTCCAGAATCAATGCCGAAGACAGCAACAAGTGGGTGGTGGAGGCCCTCCACCAGCCGCAGGCACCCGCCTGAGCCTCATCCCTGGTGACTAGTGGTAGGCTCACGGTATCTTTGTTTTGTTTTTAGCTTTTTCATGGTGTAAAACTGGTATTTCGTTCACCGTACCGCTAAAAATTACATTTGTGCCTTTTGTTTTTGCCTGTTTTCGTTTTCTGTGCCTGTTTTCGTTCCTGACCCAGCTCAGCCAGCTCTCTCCGCTCTCCCGCCCATGCTGCTGGGTCCCCTGCGGCCCCGCCTCCCTCGCGCACCCATTGGTCCCTCGCCTCCCACCTGCTCCTCCCTCCCACCCCCCCCTCTTAATGGTGGCCGTTGTGCGGCTGTGCTGCTGGCGCGCCAGAGGCACGCCTAAGGCAAGCCCGTCTGTGCCTGGACCGCCCCCAGCACCGGTCCCCCTGGTCCTCTCAACCCAAACCCCCCCAGACAACACTACTCAGCCACCACACTACACGCCCTCAACCCAGGTCTCCACCCCACCTGCGCCCAAGCCAACCCCAAGCACACACATGGACCCTTTGCATTCTATGCTTGCCGGTCCTCCAGCATCCCGACACCTTAAACATCCACACATCCCTCGCCAAAACCAACATGCCACACAGCAACGCTAGCACGCTCTACAACAACAATAATACCCCAACACACAACAACACTTACACCCCCACAGCAACACCATCATTCACCACAACAACACCAAAAACACCTATACGTCGCACGCCAACCCCAACAAGCCCCACAACAACGCTAGCACGCTCTACAATAACACTACCACAACCCACATCAACACAAACACCACCTCAGCAACACCATCATGCACCACAACAACAACAGCCCCCGCAATCACCTTAACTGCATACTCCTAAACACCCACTCCATACACAAACATGCCATCAATCTCTGGGACCTGATCAAGACACACTCCCCGGACATTGCCTTCCTCACGGAAACTTGTATGAATCCCTCATCTGAGCCTGACATAGCCATAACCATCCCAGAAGGCTACAAAATCCATCGTAGAGATAGTCTAAACACACCAGGAGGTGGCATCGCCATTGTACATAAAAACACCATAAAGATCATCACCAACACACTCGACACCCTTGACAGCACAGAACACTTCCACTTCCTCATTCACATAAACGCCAACACCACCCTCAGAGGAACCCTCTTTTACAGACCAACAGGACCTCGCCCCCTCTTCTGTGATGCCATCGCTGACACCATCAGCCCCCATGCCCTCACTTCCACAGACTACATCCTCCTTGGTGAAATCAACTTTAACTTAGAGAACCAACTCGACCACAACTCCACATCCCTACTAGACAACCTCACGAACCTAGGACTCAAACAACTAGTCACATCACCCACCAACTCAGCAGGATACACGCTAGATGCGATTCTCACCTCCAGCAACCACATAAACTTCACACACACCACAGAACTCCACTGGACCGACCCCCACTGCGTCCATTTCTCCTTCTCGAAACCCCCCACACACCACCACGAACACACCACACCCTACCGCATGTGGGACAAGATCCCCGCAGAACACCTGAATGCCCAGCTCGCACAAAATGCCCCCCAACACCAACGACCCCAACATTGCTGCCCATAACCTCACACAATGGATTACAACCTGCGCAGACTCACTCGCCCCTCTTAGAAGAAACATCACCACCCGCAACATCAAGAATGCCCCTTGGTTCACCACTGAACTCCAAGCCTCCAAGCGCGAATGTCGCAAAACAGAAAAAGCTTGGCGCCAGGAACCCTGAATTACCAACTTCTCCACCCTCAAAACCACCATACGCAAACATCACCAACTCATAAGGACCACCAAAAGGGCTTACTATAAGGAACGCATAGTCAGTAACTCACATAACAGCAAGGAACTCTTTACCATCAATAAAGAGCTCACCAAACCCAAATCCTGCAACATCAACCCCACTCACACACAGAACCTCTGCAACTCCCTCTCCAACCACTTCCACCTCAAAATCTTAGACATACACAACAGCTTCTCACCACCAGTACCCACCACCTCCAACACCGACATGACCAACAACAACACCCCTCCCTCCTCAACCTACTACACACCTGGGCCCCCACCAACCATGAAGACACCGAAGTAACCATGAACTCCAACCACTCAAGCTCCCCCTCGGACCTCTGCCCCCACAGCATTTTCAACAAGGCCAGCCCAACCATCGCTCCCAAGCTTCGCGCCGTAATCAACAGCTCCTTCGACGATGCCACTTTCCCAGACTCCTGGAAGCACACAGAATTAACCATACTCCTGAAAAAACCCAAAGCAAACCCTGATGACCTCACAAACTACCGCCCAATCTCTCTTCTCCCCTTCCCCGTCAAGGTCGCTGAGAAGTCAGTGAACTCCCGCCTGTCTCACTTCCTAAAGGAAAACAATGCACTCAAAGCCTCCCCGTCTGGATTTCGCAAGAACCGCAGCACAGAGACCGCCCTCTTCGCCTGCACCGACGACATCAGAACCAGAGTCGACAAGGGCGAGACCGTCGCTCTCATCCTCCTGGACCTCTCTGCAGCCTTCGACACTGACTGCCACCAAATACTCCGTACACGCCTCTACAACGCAGGAATCTGACACAAGGCCCTGGATTGGCTCGCCTCCTTCCTCGTCGAAAGGACCCAGAGAGTCCGACTCCCTCCCTTCCAATCTCCAGCAACCAAGATCATCTGCGGAGTTCCCCAAGGGTCCTCCCTCAGCCCCACCCTCTTCAACATTTACATGGCCCTGCTCGCCAATATCCTCCGCCCACACGGAATCACCATCATATCCTACGCAGACGACACCCAGCTCGTCATCTCCCTCACCAGGAATACCACCACCGCCAAGACCAACCTCCATGCCGGACTCCTAGACACTGCCAAATGGATGACAGCAAGCCACTTCAAACTAAACTCCCAAAAAACTGAAATCATCATCTTCGGCCCCAACAAAACAATATTGGACGACTCCTGGTGGCCCACCACCATAGGACCACCGCCAACACCCGCCACCCACGTACGCAACCTTTGCATCATCTTAGATTCTTCTCTCTCCATGACCCAGCAAATCAACTCGATCACCTCCTCCTTCTTCAACACCCTCCGCATACTGAGAAAAACCTTCAAATGGATACCCATAGAAACCATAAAGATTGTCACCCATGCACTCATCAGCAGCAGGCTAGACTACGGAAACACCCTCTACGCTGGCACCACAGTCAAGCTTCAGCAGAAACTCCAGAGGATCCAAAATGCAGCCGCACGCCTCATCCTGAACCTCCCACGCCATGAACACATCTCCGCCCACCTCAGATCCCTCCACTGGCTTCCTATTGACAAAAGGGTCATCTTCAAAGTCCTCATCCACGCACACAAATCCCTCCACAACACTGGACCAGCCTACCTCAATGAAAGAGTGAACTTCCACATTCCCACCCGCCACCTCCGCTATGCCGACCTCGCCCTAGCCACAGTTCCTCGCATCCAACGCACCACCTCCGGAGGCAGGTCCTTCTCCTACCTCGCCCCCAAAACCTGGAACTCCCTCCCCACCAACCTCCGCAAGACCCAGGACCTCCTGTCTTTCAGAAAACACCTCAAGACATGGCTTTTCGAACAGTAAAACGGCAGCCCAACCCCCCGCTCTTTCTCCCCCCACCTCCCAGTGCCTTGAGACCCTTATGGGTGAGTAGCACGCTTTATAATTTTTTTGATTGATTGATTGATTGAACAGCAACCATGAGTACAAACACTTACCTGTCGCTAGTGTAAATTGCAAAAGTTTGAATACCAACACAACATACCAATCAGGAATGGGGGGCGATGGCGACACACACATGTAACCTGACACCGACAAACACGCTCACAGAAAGCCACATATACACCCAGACATACAGAGTACACATATTATGGCCATCACACACACAAACAGACACACATCAAAAACACACACCGACTCTGGGAAACACAGCACCGGCCCAGTTACACACAAGAAGAGACAACACCAAAACACATCACGACAACACCACAACCGCAACACCATCAATGCATTGGAAAGCACCCACAATTATGCTACATAGCGACAAATCACACATACAAGACAACATACCAGCAGCAGTGAACATACACACACAATCACATGACCAAACAAATCAGCAATCGACAGACACAGCAAGCATTCATCATAACACATCTGAATACCATGTACCAAACATGCACATGCATACAGCCAAAGCACACAAAGCCACACAATACTGCAACAAACACATGTCATCAAAAAACAACACTCAATACTATGACAACAACATGTCCCCAGTATACATGTGGTCATCACACAACTCATATCCATCACTGGGGGACAAATGCACTGCACACAAGCTAACATGCTGCCCAGGCAAAACAGGTAGCACAACCACCAGTTACACACAAATACACACACGCAGACAATGTCAGCCATTTCCAAATATGCCCTAAGAAAAGAAATGCAGGACAAATATGTAATGTCAAAACCAACAACGTGTTGGTCCAAAGATGAATTAAAAATTTGAATAAATATTAAAATGCCCAAGGCCATAGGCCCGTCCAGATATAAATAATGCAACTTGTCATCATGTCATAACAACATCATTTTCACTACCCTATATGACAAGAATGTCACACACAACATAAGCCAACTATCTGAACACTACATCACCATCCTATCAGTACAGCTAAAACAAAAACTATACCAGCACAAGATGAATTGCCAACATTAAATGTGTGTCCCTATAAGGAGCATCACTGTGAAACTATAAGCCATCAATGGGAATTAGTATTGACTTTCATATCACATTCATACATACTCCAAGTCTATACTTACTCAGTCCATTAACTGATGTCATATCCTTTAAGAGTAACCTCATCATTCCAATTACAACACATCATGTCGCTTAGCAATCACATACATTACTTGTGACTGTGTCTATTACATTCACAAAGGCAAAAAACACAGATGCACCTTTTCAATTTGGCATGTCGATAGTTGGCACATAATAGATTTTATACAACACATGTATCAATACTGTTTTTATAAAGGTTGATGCATACTTTGTGGACCTACTGATCCTAGCAATTATCACATAGTACACAAAGTTATGTATAGCAATAGAGGCCTACCCAGCACACAGTATTAACCTACAGAGAACCCCAGGAACCATACCAACATCTTCAATACATTGGACACCTGTCATGTGCATGAAGGCCACATACAGTTCAACTAATACTGATTATCATCAACCTCACATCAACATTATCAAAATTGCAACTTGACGATCAGTACTTTGGGCCAGATGTAGGTAGCATTTTGCATGGTGCAAACTAAGAAAATCGCAGTTTGCGCCATGCAAAATGCGCATCGCGATGCTCATTCACATTTTGCGAGTCGGTATCGACTCGCAAAATGTGAATGCGACTCGCAAATAGGAAGGGGTGTCCCCTTCCTATTTGCGACTCGCACCGCAATGCTAAATTGCTTTGTGACCGCGAACGGGGTCACAAAGCAATTTGCAGTTACCACCAGTGTCACACTGGTGGTAACCCATTCGCAAAAGGGAAGGGGTCCCCATGGAACCCCTTCCCCTTTGTGAATGTTGGCAAAAATGTTTTTTCAGAGCAGACAGTGGTCCAATGGACCACTGCCTACTCTGAAAAAACAAAAACAAATGGTTTTGTTATTTTTTTTGTATTGCAACTCGTTTTCCTTTAAGGAAAACGGGCTGCAATACAAAAAAAAAACTGCTTTATTTAAAAAGCAGTCACAGACATGGAGGTCTGCTGTCTCCAGCAGGCCACCATCCCTCTGAGTGCAGGGAATCGCTATGGGGTAGCAAAATGCGACCCACCTCATTAACATTAATGAGGTAGGTCTTTGTGACCCCATAGCAATTCGCAGACGGTGTCTGAGACACCGTTCTGTATCCGAATTTGCGATTCGGAAATTGCGAGTTGCACAGACTTGCAATTTCCGAATCGCAAATTCGGAAATTGCTACATCTGGCCCTTTAGGTATGAGTAGCGTTACATCATTGGTGTAAAGTTACACTGACAGAAACAACCTTGTAACTGACCATGATTGAGACATACACCTAGAGTGCAGAAAGGTGACTGATAACATATACCATTCCACCAACATGCAAATGTCAACATCAAAACCAGCAACACAATGAAGTCAGTGCAAATTGAGCTTACCCATACTAACATCCAACTAAACAGATTCGTAATAGCTGCAGTAAGTATGCCAAACCTTGATCAGAAATCTTGAAAATGGCAGGAATTACCAATGTACACATTATGGTGGCTAAAAACAGTGTGTATTGCACCATTTAGGAGATGTCATGCCCTATGTAGCATGTCCACAATGCATTGGCTAAGGGAATAGCAGACTAACCACTTACCTTCGCATTACCGTGTACATGGGACAAAAAGTCTGAACTCACATTTCTATGACATTTCCTGCACTGGGAATGTAGAAATAGCACCATTCGATTCATCATGTAGGATGCACACCCTGATTTAACATCACAGTTTTCCAATATACAGTCCTCACTTAAAAATGGGTACACTGTCTCTCACCTCAGAGTAAGTTGAGCATGTATGACATTTGAAACTTCAGATTGAAATCTTAGCCTCACATGAACTTTACATGTAGATCACAACTCATGATTGATTGTCCTGTTTCTCACCTGTCAGACCCTATGTTGCACAAAAAAACAGATCCATTGGAATAGGAATGGACAGCGCCCAAAGACCTGAACAACTTATCAACAGGATACCTGGAGTATGGCTCAGTAGGTTGTGAGGATGGCCCTGCACCATATATATAGAACAGTATAGTGGTACACATGTGACACAGTCTCATGTGCATCACCATATGCTTCAATACAATATGGTTCACACTGGTGAGTTTAATGTCCCTATACACACTAGAAGCTTCACACCTGTATGTAAATGTCATAATCTGTATACCTAGAAGTACCTAGGGGACCATTTACCTTTAGTACTTACCACATTGTCACTCCTTAAACATTCACACATTATACACTGAACTGGCAGAGGGATGTACATATGTGTAGTCAGTACTTACCTCCTTGTGGCTGATATGCTGCCCCCAAAAAATGCCCATCTGACTCGGGGTAGGCCAATGCCAAAATGGGGGCCATTAGGGGCATCAAGGTCTGACGGGCACACCTCCCTCAATGTGAGGAAATCCCTAGCTGGGCTTCTGCGGTCTTCCAGGTCCAGCATCTCAGGTCCTCCCACCACTTCCTACAGTGGATGCTCTTCCAGCTGTGGACCCCCAGGGTCCATACTTGCTTGGCAATAGCACATCAGAGTCCCTTCTTTTGATGGGCGTTGACTTTCATGGATTACACTGACAAAAGGAGAATGTTATGTCCACATGCACCACATGCACCAACAAAACACAAGTGGTCTGAACACATTAGTCACAGTAAGCTGGCAAACATACCCATCCTCTCAGACCAAACCCATTCACAAACTACAATCTGCAGCCAGCCCATGTGTGGAGTGGTCTCTCCCAGTCAACATGTATGAACAGTACTTTGTATTGACTAGACACATATGACCAGGCCACATCATTATCTATAACATGGTATGTCTCTATGAACATTTCTCACACCATTATTGTTGTACATGCTGCAACCTATGTTGTGTCATAAAGAAGTTAGATTACACACTAGCTACCATATATCAGTACCTTATGTCTGTCTCTGCACATGTACACATTCACATACACCAACACATTATTGCGCAATCCCTCACTACCACGCATTTCATGTAGACCAGCATACACTCCACCTTTCACACATTGCTATACCATTGGGCTCATCTGCTCCTCTGGTGCACCATATAGCTGTTCATACAGGGGTAGGACCTCATCCAAGAACTTGTCCAGCTCTTTTGGAGTGAATGCTAAGGCCTATCACCTGCAGGACATAGCATGATAGCTCTCAGAGGCAGCACACAGCAGCTCAGGAAGTGGAGGTCTTGATGGCAGCAGTGTCAGGAGTCAAGTGACCATTTCAGCAGAAAATGGCAGTCACATCCACCACATATATGACCGTCACTGCCGGCGGACACCACCATTGGCCCACGTCCACCAAAGGCAGCAATGTGTCCCATCGGCAATGTGCACCCCATTTGTGAACCCTTCCGCCATGACGACATCTGCCAGCAGAGTTAGGTAACTTCCTCATGCCCAGTACAGTAAGTCAGGCAGCTGCCATTTTGAGGCAGTTATATGTGTGGAAAGGTTATGATATCTGCGTCATTGATGAATCTCTATGTTGTGTGAACTATTAGTAAGTGCTGCCTTCATGTTTAGTAGTCTAATTGTGCATGTGAGTAGTAAAAGCTGGGTAACAGAAGAATTGGTGTTAATATAAATGATAACCTATCTTCCTATGTGCGACAACAATGGAATATAGGTGCAACAAATATGTTTCACATGTAAACAAGGTAGGACTATCAAATACTGACAGTCACAGATAAATATGTATGTATAGTACATCAAAGGATTCATGGAATGTGAACCAAGTGACTGTCATAGGATGCATAGCAAGATACTGTACTTCAAATGTCATATGTTGTGTCTGACATCATATGGAGATGTGTGTGACTTCTATTTGAACATATTCATTATGTGTACATTATGTTATGTCATTATGTCTACATTGTCAAAGTCACCTACCATCTAAATGTTTCCCACATAGTTACCTGGCATGAGGAGAGCAAGACAACCTCCAGTGTACCACCACTAGTAGACCTGGACACCATGTAGGAAAGACACATAATGCAGATCTATCGCCTGAATAGGCATACTATCATGGATCTCTGTGATCAGCATGAGCCAGATTTGAAGCCTGCCATTCACATTCAAATTGCATGCGTCCCATCGTTGAAGTCATGTCAGTGCTATACTCCCTGGCCACTGGGCCCTTTCAAAATACAGTGATTCTAACTGCAGGGATGTCTCAGCCCATGTTCAGTCTGGTTTTGAAGGATGTACTGTGTGCATTGTTGAAACACCTGGACAGCTACATCAGGTTTACCCAACATGCAGAATTGGCCTATGTGAAGGCAGAGTTTTATGCTTTGGGACACATTCCAACTGAGGGAAAAACTACCACTCAATAAACATCCAAGTGGTGTGTTTGGCAGACCAGTACATTTCACAAGTCTGTGCAAAGTATCCAGTATCAGTGAATGATCCCTTCATCATGCGGAACAGCAATATCCCACTGCTGATGATACATTTCTACACAGAGAGGGCCTGACTGGTTGATATGTCACATTTCACATGGGTATTTGCTAAGTTTATCTTGTGCTATCACAAATGTGCATGTCTGGTATATATGTTTGTGTTGTTGTAACTATTCCTTACAGGGGACTAAAACGTCCTTGGTTGTTGACACCAGTGAGGTACCCAACCACATCAGGGGAAGTCTCCTACAATGAGGCCCACAGAAGGACAATGCATGTCGTGGAGTGGACTTTTGAGCTCCTGAAAGCAAGATTTTACTGCTGATATATCTGGAGGAGCACTCCTCTACTCACCCAACAAGGTATGTCATATAATTGTTGCCTGTTGCAAGTTCCACAACCTTTCCCCCAGACGTCAGATTCCATTCATACCAGATGAGGGGAAGCCAGCAGAACCTGTGGGTGGAAATGCAGATTTGTCAAGTGATGATGAGCCAGATGAAGATGAAGCTGGAGGCTCCAGGGCAAATCTAATCAATCAGTACTCAATTTGACTAATTGTATGTGATGTCTTCGTAATATTGAGAGTTCATGTTTTAACCTACAATCGATGGCTGGCATGTCACCTCCTATTTACCACCATCTGTGAGGTCTTAGATGGCTCCAATTCCAAAGAGTCAGACATGTATGCAGATTGTAAGTTAGTATTGTGTTCACTACCTTGTGATATACAGTGTCCTGAGATGTTACTGCACAAGCAAAGTCACACTTGTCCAATTGACTTGTCAGAATTGATGTTTGTTTACAAATATATCCTATCCCTTATCTCTATCAATCAAAGAATTGCTGAGTTTCTGTTTGGATCTTCACCACTGGCAAGTCACAGACAGTGTCAGAGGCATATCGGAATTGCAGGCAGACATGAGAAGTGAACATGGATGAAACCAGGTACAGATTGGCATGAATTTGTGGAGTGTTACTAATATCACCAGACTGTCAGGAGGCTGGGGTGGAAGTGTTTTTCCCCCCAAGGAGACATGTTTGGTATTGGAGATGGTCAAATGGTGTCATGTGTGTCCATATGTGTCTGACACGTGAAAATATTGAACAATAGCCTTTACCATCATAATGGTTTCTGTTCTATGTGACGTACCATGAACATAGCTGTCAGTGTGTTTCTACTTTGTAGATCAATGTAAATGCATCTGTGGACCAACATAGGTGAGTGGCCAGCCTACAGGTACAGGACTATGGTAAATGAAAGGTTCAAGGACTGGGGACACCACTACTGATTTTCGTCTGTATTATGGGTAATGATTATTAGTGAGCTAAGGTATGAGTATGTGATTAGGCTTTACCTGGTGATACAAAGGACCAATCTATATGGTTCCAGGCTTGTAGGATGAGTGATATGTCCCTAACTTCTGTATCCTGTGGCTTAGCAGTGTATGACATCTATGCTGAACATCTTATGTCACTAACAGTACTAGCAGTACAGCTGCTTTGGCTTCTATCAATGTTACAATACAAATGTAATGAGTCTCCTGGTGATACAGTACATGTGTGATGTCCATAATAGAGGTTGTACAACACAGAGGGACATATTGATAATTGAGTTGTCACACATGACAATAGTACATGGTTGATAAATTACACTTGCACAGAACCTGTGTTTAAGTTGTATTTATTGGGGAGTGTAGAACAATATGTGTGAATTGAAACAGAAATAACAGAAAGTAAACAGTGAATGGTTCAGTCATTGTGGCTGAAATCATCAGGGTAGCTGCTACACCATTTGGAAACACAAATCCAGTGTACTTGTACCATAGGAAAATTGATTTAGGTTTCAGAACAGTCAACAGGGTATATCGGTGGCACACATGGGGAAACAATCAGGAGAGGTTCACTTCCTGGCAGTGGGTTTGGTCTTGGCAGCTGCTCCTCCTGGATGTCTGGATGGATGCCCATGTTTGCAGGGGGGTTTCCTTGCTACAGAGGGTGGGGTGTCTGAGGCATGTCCTTCTTCTGGCAGGGCCTCCATTCCACTAGCAGCCACAGATGTAGAAGGGCCAGATGAGTCATTACTAGTGGAAGAGGCCTGATGTTGGACAGACCTATTCAGGGTAGTGTTGATGTCCCTCAGCACCCCAGCAATAGAAGCCAGGAAGGTATTCTGTGCCTGCCACTGCTGCATGACTTCCTGGTGGATATCCCTCTGCAGCTGTTGGATTTCCCTCATCATGGTAACTACCTTGCCCATCATGCCTTGGGAATTTTGGTAGACTCCAAGAGTTGGGAGATGGTCTCCTGGTCAGTATGGTTCATTTGAGCCCCTATCCTCTGACCCACACCATCCCTCCTACCTACCCTACTCCCACATGCCTGTGCCCCTGGCACAGTGTGCCCACTCCCAGTGATGGCAGGACCATCATTGTCAGGGGTGACAAGAGGAAACTCAGGTACCTGTACTGGGGTTTACACAATTTTAGAAACAGTCCTTGGGACACAGATTTTGGGGTGAATGGTTGACTGCGATGTGGATGCAACAGGGCTGGGAGGAGTGGATGTGGTCAGGGTGAGGCTGACAGTTGTTGACTGATCAGGTGTCCCTGGTGGACCAGCTTCATCGCCAGCGTCCAAACATCTAGTGATGTTTGTCTCCCTGGGGCCTTCATCCAAAGTAGTAGTGCCAGTCTCTGGTATCCTCTCCATAGTGACAATGGCAAGGTTACGTGTGGGAGAAGTGAAACACAGTATTTGTGTAAGTGATACAACAAGTGATGTTTCAGTTTGGGCATTGGTGAAGTTGTGTAAAATGCACACAGTGCCTTAACATGATCCCCAGAAATGACAATAACAGCTGCTGGCAAATCTCACTTAGTACAACATGAGACTCTGAAATTTTCAGATCATACACCATGCTCAAAGATGTTAAACTGTATTGGTAGTTATTAGACTGCTGATACCCTCTTATGTTGGCTGACTATTGACATGGGTGTTATCCTTTGTTGGCTACTGAAGTATCTGGCATAATACATGGCACAAAAAGCTGTATAATCCACAATAGTGTCAGAGTCGGGACACATTATAGGAGTACGCAATTGACATTGACCTTTATGTGGATGTACTGCATGTGTATACACCCCATCCCCCACTGATGAGTCAATTCCATTCTTGCCATTGCTTTTCTAATGGCAGTTTGATGGGGCACTCAGCTGTACCTATGTTTTGCTTGGAATGATAGTGGGAGTGGGCCATTGCATTGTTGTCATTGCCATACACTGCTTCACAGTGGAACATTCATGATGGGTTACATTGGCAGTTATTTTCACACGCATGGCATCTCACATTTGATGCACTGTTCAGGTTTTCGTTCTGGTGGAATATTGCCTTCTGGGAGTTGTACTGCTATCAGTTCCCAGCACTTCACATGCCATTACCAAGGGCTGTGGAGCCAAGTGAGTTTAGTGGACATGTAGAATGCCAGGGAGGAATATTCTGACATTTAGACTGAGGGGCGGAAGGTGGTTTGTTTATTGAGATGGGGTAAGATGGTGAGGGAGCATACAGGACAAAACAATTGTGTGACATGTATGTTGTGGGGACCTACCTGACTCCACTCCCCCAGGATGCAGGATGTTCAAGGCCTTCTCCTCCCTGGATGTGAAAGTATGGGGAAGAGGTGGGGTACACCGCCAGTCTTGAGGACCGCAAGCTGGTGCCTAGATGCAATGGACCATACCTTTCCCCTGAGGGGATTCCACCTCTTCCTGATGTCCTCCTTTGTGAGTGTGTTAGAACTGGGGTCTTTGGTTGGCAGTCAGGTTACCCTCTGTCCAAGCAAGGACCCTCACTCTAGTCAGGGTAAGTCACACACAATCTAAATTATCCTGTGCCCACCCTCTGGTAGCTTGGCACTGAGCAGTCAGGCTTAACTTACAAAACAATGTGTAAAGTAATTGTAGAATAAATCATACAATAACACCATGTAGCACCACAAAAATACACCACACAGTGTTTACAAAACCACCAATATTTATCTGGATAAATGCAGGTCACAACGATTAAAGATGCTATAAGTAAATGTTGAGATATCACTGAAAAGTGATATAAAGTGTCTTAAGTCTTTTAAAAGCAAACAAAGGGGGTCATTACAACCCTGGCGGTCGGTGTTAAAGCGGCGGTAAGACCGCCAACAGGCCGGCGGTAAAACAATTGGAATTACAACCGTGGCGTAAACCGCCAACAAAGATAGCCACTTTAACACTCTGACCACCACGGCGGTACAGACAAACAGCTTGGTGGTCACTGCCAACAGACAGTCGGAAGACAAAGTACCACCCACAGTATCACAACCTACCAATCCGCCACCTTTTCCGGGGCGGATTCACCACGGATAAAAACACGGCGGAAACAGGACTTCGAAAACAAAACGTTCACCTCTACACACCCCACAAGGAATCCGGACGCCATGGAACCAGAGCTGCACATCCTGCCAGCCCTCATCTTCTTGCTCCTCTACCAGGAGCACGAACGCCGGCGGCGAAGACCATGGTGAGTACTGCACCTATGACACAGGGGAGGGGGGGAGGGAAAAAACAGGGACACACACATGCAACACCCCCACCCTCACCCTCACCCACTACAACACACACACTAATACATATTTATACATTATGGTTACACCCCAACCCCCCCGGAAGAATGCAAAGACAAAAGGAAATGAGTGTAACCATTGTAATATATTAAAATCAAGTACACAAAAATATATATATACACCATAAACAAAATATACACCAAGCTTAGTAGTCCAGGTACTGCTCCAATGAAGTCCGTGGAACACTGGACCCACACGGTATGGGTGAGGCCCACACAAGATCCCCGACCATGACGGAGAGACACTGCAGGGGCATCAGAGAGCAAGAAAACAGGCACCTCAGGGGGAGGGAAAGGGGGGGCACCTCAGCCGGTTGAGTGCACGACGCCAAATCCACGAGAGGGCCACATGCCCTCTGTTCAATCCTGGGGAGTGCAAAGCCACAGTCTCTAAAGTCTCTACAGTGGGTGGGTTGCCCACTGCCATATCCTGGGGGTGCAAAGCCACAGTCTCTCAAGTCTCTACAGTGGGTGGGTTGCCCACTGCCATATCCTGGGGAGTGCAAAGCCACAGTCTCTCAAGCCTCTACAGTGGGTGGGTTGCTCACTGTTCAATCCTGGGGAGTGCAAAGCCACAGTCTCTCAAGTGGATGTATCTCTCCACTGGTTCTGGAGGGGGCCTTGTGCACAACGTGCTTAATCCAGCTAAGGACAGAGGTAGTGGATGTATCTCTCCACTGGTTCTGGAGGGAGCCTTGTGCCCAGAGTGCGTCATCCTGCTAAGGACAGAGGTGGTGGATGCCTTTCTCCACTGGTTCTGGAGGGGGCCTTGTGCCCAGAGTGCTTCATCCTGCTAAGGACAGAGGTAGTGGATGTATCTCTCCACTGGTTCAGGAAAGGGCCTTGTGCCCAGAGTGCTTCATCCTGCTCGTGACTGACTCAGTAGCGTCAGTGCCCTTGGCGCTTATGGGCTAGTGGTGCTTGGAGCGGTGGTGCCCTGTTCAGTGGTGCTTGGAGTGGCGGTGCCCTGTTCAGCGGTGCTTGGAGTGGCGGTGCCCTGTTCAGCAGTGCTTGGAGCGGCGGTGCCCTGTTCAGCAGTGCTTGGAGCGGCGGTGCCCTGTTCAGTGGTGCTTTAGGCGGCGGTGCCCTGTTCAGCGGTGCTTGAGGCGGTGGTGCCCTGTTCAGCGGTGCTTGAGGTGGCAGGCTCCTTTGCAGTGACTCAGCTGCTGGCGGTCCTCTGTGTCCCAGCGGGGCTTGTGCTGGCGGTCTTCTGTGTCCCAGCAGGGCTTGTGCTGGCAGTCCTCTCTGTCCCAGCGGGGCTTGTGCTGGCGGTCCTCTCTGTCCCAGCGGGGATGATGGCGGTGGCCTCTTGGCCAGCGGGGATGATGGCGGTGGCCTCCTGGGCAGTGGGGATGATGGCTGTGGCCTCCTGGGCAGCGGGGATGATGGCTGTGGCCTCCTGGGCTGCGCAGATGATGGCGGTGGCCTTCTAGGCAGCGGGGATGATGGCTGTGGCCTCCTGGGCAGCGGGGATGATGGCGCTGGCCTCCTGGGCAGCGGGGATGATGGTTGGGACCTCCTGGGCAGTGGGGATGATGGCGGTCTCCTCTGACATGCTGCTCTTCCCAGACTTTCCTGGTTTCTTGTGGCCCTTCCCCACCTTGGAAGGTGTCGCAGCTGACTCCACACTCCCACCGGGACCCCTGGGAGTGGCTTTAGTGGGTGGAGTCTTCCTTCTCTCCCGCCGGGCACTGGCCAACTTTTGATGCTTGACAGGTGGGGGACTGTCCGTGCTGGGGCTCCGTGCCACACTGGCTGCCCTGGTGGCCTGTGCACTCCAGATTCCGGTGACTACAGGCACCACTGGTCCTGGAGATGTTGTGGCTGAGGTGCTAGGTCGGGACCTAGGAGACGGACGGGGTGGGGGAGGTGTGGGAAAGAGGTCAAGGTTGGACAGGAAAAGTTTTTTGGAGACACTGGGACGGGTAGCTGGAGGGGTTTGGGAGTGGAGGAAGAGGTTGTGGTTGTAGGAGGTGTTCGTTTGCTGACTTTGGGTGAAGGTGCATGGGCTGGAGGCTGTCGTGAGGTAGATGGCTGTTCGGTGGGTGTGTGCCTGCGTTTGTGTATCTTGGGAGGTGGCGTCACAGACACACTGGGAGAGGACACAGGGGACGTGTGAATGGTAGTGGGGGTAGTGACTGCACGTGAGCGGGGTGTGGTGGTGGGTATGCTGGTGATGGCAGTAGTGGCTGTAGATGTAGTGCATGCAGGTGTGAGTGTAGACGAGACTGGGAGGGAGGAGGGAGACGAGGAGGAGGGGGACACAGTTGAGGCAGTGGATGTTGGTGTGTCTGCATGTGTGTGATGCTTGCGTGAGTGCCTGTGGGATGTGTGGGGCTTATGTTTGCCAGAGCTTCCCTTGTGTGTTGACGTGTGTGCATGCTGGTCTGAAGGTGTGCTTGTGATAGGCTGGGGTACAGGGGATTGGGTCTGGGTGGAGGAAGTTGGAGGGGGGAGGCTAGAGACAGGGACAATGGCTGCCATCAGTGCTGAGACCACAGTCTGAAAAGCTCGCTGAAGGGCCGCCTGACTAGAATGAATGCCCTCCAGGAATGCATTTGTTTGTTGCAACTGCCTTTCTACACCCTGGATGGCATCCAAAATGGTAGACTGCCCAACAGTGAGGGACCTGAGGAGGTCAATGGCCTCCTCACTGAGGGCAACAGGGGTGACTGGGGCAGGGGCTGAGGTGCCTGGGGCGAAAGTGATGCCCACCCTCCCGGGTGAGCGGGCACGGGGCAAAGGCTGAGGGGCTGCTGGGAGGGCGGTGCTGGTAGGGGGGGTGGCGGCTGTACCTGTAGATGGGGGGGTACAGATGTTGCCACCACCACAAGGAAGCTCCCATCAGAGGACGAGTCCGTGTCGCTGGTGTCAGCTCCTGTCCCCGCCGTGGAGCTCCCCTCGCCCTCCGTCCCACTGGTGAAGTCCGAGTCCGTAGTGTAGCCCTCCATGGCCATGTGGGATGCAGCCCCCTCGTGCTCCGGTGCCACTGCTCCTCCGCCTGATGATGCTAATGCACACAAGAACAGGGAGACCACAAAAAGTGGGGGACGACAGAAGAAAGACATGTTCAGTGCATGTATTACCGCTACCGTTGGGGGACACGGCAGACACAGAAGCCCCCTGCACTACGCCGCGCTCTTGGGCTCCACTGTTCAATCCCTGGGAAATGGCCTACTAGGCTATGCACGACATCTGTACACATGGATGACACAGGGGCATGACAATGTGTACTTGCCACTCTACAGAGGTGGGGTGGGGTGCCACATGGCCGGCCTTACGGAGGGACCTTGCCTATTAAACTCGCCCTGGCCCAGGGAAACCCACAGCCCACCTCTCCCACCCAGACCCCTCCACTGCGCGCAAAATCAGCAGGATGAGAGTGTACTCACCCCCTTCTGGCTGCTGGGATGCCCTCAAGTGCCCAATCAACTCCGGGTACGCCACCGCCAGGATCCTGAACATCAGGGGGGTCAAGGTGCGACGGGCACCCCTCTCACGTTGGAAGGCCATCCCCAGCTGAGCCTCCGCCGTCTTCTTGCTTCAGCGGCGAATGTACTCCCTTCTTTTCCAGCAGTGCGTGCTCCGTCTGTGGTAGACCCCCAGGGTCCGGACGTCCTTGGCGATGGCACGCCAAACATCTTTTTTCTGGTGGGCGCTGACCTACATGAATTGTACAGGGGAAGAGAAACTTATTACCAACTGCACCGCCACAGTCATTGGCCCCCATCCCTACCCTTGCCATGTGGCACATGCACTCACCGTCGTTTTATGCACGCCGCAATCTCCCCCCCCTTCTTACATCCACCCCACTCCACACAGGCATAGCCCATACAGCATGCTCCCAGTGTACTTACCTGTTTGTCAGGAGGACCGTAGAGTAGCGTGTACTGGGGGAGGACCCCGTCAACGAGTTTCTCCAACTCCTCCGATGTGAAGGCAGGGGCCCTTTCCCCAGACACTCGAGCCATTGTCTCTTCCAGACCGAGGTCACAGCAGCACTTGCAATGTAGGTCCTCTTCTGTCGAAGATCAGGTATCGAGTGATTGAACAGATAGAAAATGGCGGTGACGTCCGTGGCGGTGTGTACCGTCACCGCCGGTGTACATCGTCATTGGCTCATGGGACCCATAGGGTCCAATGTTAACCAATGCAGCATTGCACCGCAGTCTTCGACCGCCTACTGCGACGGTGTACAACTCCAGCGCAGTTACCTCACATCCCATTGTCCCACTTTAGAGGTCAGTCAGCCTCAATTTCAGGAGCCCACATGGCCTCATTTTTAACTGGGTCACACATACCTAAGCCTAGACTCAACACACATAGAGGCCACCTTTTGTGTATGATTGGTGTTCTGGGTAAACTGTGGGTACGTACCTCTGAGTTGGTTGACTCTGTGCTCGCTGTTGTCCTTCATAGGCACCTTCCGCTGGGACATGTGAGGAGATGGCGGCATCCTCTGGTGTACCGACCGCTGGTGGACCTGTCGGCAATGGATGAAAGACATGTGATCATCACATACAGGCTTGACTGTGCCACAATCCAGGAACTGTGTACTCAGCTGGAGCCAGACCTGATGTCAGCTATCCGCCATCCCACAGGAATCCCCCCTCAAGTGCAGGTGCTGTCAGTGCTCCATTTCCTTGCAAGTTGGTCATTTCAAACAACTGTGGCCATTGCATCAGGGATGTCCCAGCCTATGTTTTCCAACGTGTTGTCCAGAGTGTTGTCTGCCCTGCTGAAACACATGCGGAGCTATATCGTTATCCCTCAGGTTGAGGCTTTGCCTACAGGGAAAGGTGATTTCTATGCCCTGGGACATATCCCCAACATCATAGGTGCCATTGATGGGACCCATATGGCTTTGGTCCCCCCCGCAGGAGTGAACAGATGTACAGAAACCGGAAGAGTTATCATTCGATGAATATACAGATGGTATGTTTGGCAGACCAGTACATCTCCCATGTTAAAGCCAAGTTCCCTGGCTCAGTGCATGACGCCTACATCCTGCGGAATAGCAGCATCCCTTATGTGATGGGTCAACTCCAGAGGCACCGTGTGTGGCTATTAGGTGAGCACCTGGAAGAAAGACAGTGGGAATGGTTGTCTGGGTCTGGGGTTATCCCTACAGGTTAGTGTGTGTCTAGCTGTTGTCCCTCACCATTTGCAGGTGACTCTGGTTACCCCAACCTGTCATGGCTACTGACCCCAGTGAGGAATCCCAGGAAAAGGGCAGAGGAACGCTACAATGAGGCCCATGGGCAAACACGGCAGATAATCGAGCGGTCCTTCGGCCTCCTGAAGGCCAGGTTCAGGTGCCTCCATATGACAGATGGATCCCTATTCTACTCACCAAAGAAGGTGTGCCAGATCATCGTGGCCTGCTGTATGCTTCACAACTTAGCTTTGCGACGACAGGTGCCTTTTCTGCAGGAGGATGGCCCAGGTGGCGGAGTTGTTACAGCTGTGGAGCCTGTGGACAGTGAAGACGAGGAAGCAGAAGAAGAAGACATGGACAACAGGGACTCAGTGATCCTGCAATATTTCCAGTGAGACACAGGTAAGAATACAAAACCTGACTACTACATGTACTTTAACACTACTACCTCTCTACTGTCTGTCGTTTTCATCCAGTGTATGGTCACTGAGTTGTCACTTTCCCTTACGATTTCACAGATGTGGGTCCCACTGTGTGACATCTGCTTTGATTCCTCATGGACTAGAGCTGTGTGACATAGGTATGTTGACATTACAATTGAAGGAGCTTTTTGCCACAGTAATTGCTAATACACTATTCTGAAATCACAGACTGACTCCAGATTGTTTTGTGCTTCAAGGGTGTTTATTTTAGTGCTCAATATTGGAGGGGGTTGCAAAATGGTGAGGAGTGATGGTGGAGGAATGTCCATGGCAGATTCCAGTCTATTAGTATCACAGGTGCATTGCCCAAATGGGCATAGGAAGTGGAGCTGGGGCAGTTTAAGGATGGACAGGGTGACAAAGTGGGACAGAAGGATGACATTCAGGGTGGTCTCATTTCTTGGCAGGGTTTTGGCATTGTTCTCTATCTTTGTCCTGGATCTCAGGGACCGTTTGCGGGGTGGTTCTCCCTCTGCAGGGGGTGAGGTGCTGGTGTGGTGGTCCTGTGGCAGTGCCTCCTGTCCACTAGCGCTGGCGGAGGTGGTGGGCAGTTCATCGTCCAGGCTAGTGTCAGGGGCCTCCCTCCCTCCTCCCTGAAGCCCAAATACTGTTCCTCCTGCAGGCGCTGGGTCACCTGAAACTTGGCCAGTACCGTTGCCATCGTCTCCTGGGATTGGTGGTAGGCTCCCATGATGTTGGAGAGGGCCTCGTGGAGAGTGGGTTCCCTTGGCCTGTCCTCCCCCTGTCGCACAGCAGCCCTCCTAGTTACCCTGTGTTCCTGGGCTTCCGTCCCCTGGACTGTGTGCCCACTGCCCCCAGGTCCCTGTTGTTGTTGGTGTGGTGGGTTATCCTGTGTTCCCTGTAGTGGTGGACACACTGCTGATTGACGTGTCCTGGGGACAGAGGTATGGGCCCGCTGGGTGGGTGCAGTGCTGGTGTTTCCTGAGGGATGAAGCTCTGTAGTGGCCTGTGACTGTGTGATGGGAACCGACTGTCCTGAGGTCCCCGATGGGCCGGGCTGGTCATCTAGATCCAGTTGGACAGAGGTGCTGTCATCACTGTGGGCCTCTTCTGTTCGTGGTGTGGACATGTGTGGACCCTCCTGTCCGGTGATGTTAGGTAGGGGTCCTGCAGGGGTATAAAAGGATGTTTATTATATCTGTGTGTGCCATGGTGTGCAATGGGTGGGTGACCGTGTAACCCAGTGCTTGCGTTCCTGTGTGGGACCTTGTGTGATGATGGTTTAGGGGGGTGTATGGGTTTGTGCAGTGGGCATGCTTTGGTGATGGGTGTCCATGCTTTGTTGTTGCATGCAGGGCTTGGTGTTGGGATGTGTGGTTTGTGATGTTGGGACATTTGTGAGGAGTTGGAGTGATGGGGGTGAGGGTGAGGGTGGGGGTAAGTGATGGCATGCAGGTAGGGTGGGAGATGTAATAGTTAAAATTTCACTTACCAGAGTCCATTCCTCCATCTAGTCCTGTGAGGCCCTCAGGATGCAGAATCACCAAGACCTGCTCCTCCCATGTTGTTAGTTGTGGGGGAGGAGGTGGGGGTACGCCGCCAGTCCGCTGAACCGCAAGGTGGTGTCTTGAGACCACAGAACGCACCTTCCCCCGTAGGTCGTTCCACCTCTTCCTGATGTCATCCCGATTTCTTGGGTGCTGTCCCACTGCGTTTACCCTGTCCACTATTCTTCGCCATAGCTCCATCTTCCTTGCAATGGAGGTCTGCTGCACCTGTGATCCGAGTAGCTGTGGCTCTACCCGTACGAGTTCCTCCACCATGACCCTGAGCTCATCCTACGTGAACCTGGGGTGTCTTTGCCGTGCCATGGGGTGGTGTGGTTGATGTGTGGGGTGGTGTGTGTGGTGATAAGTATGCTGATATGTAGTGGGGTATTGTGTGAGGTGCGTGGAAGTCATGTGGGTGATGGTGTTGTGTGCCTGTGGATGCTAGTATTGTTGAAAGTGGTGTCTCTGTCTGTGCTTCTTTCTCAATTGCGGTCGTAGGAGTTTGTGGGTGATGTGGGTGTGGGTTTTATATTGTATTGGGTGTGTGGGAGTGGTGTGTGTATGTGTATCAGGTGTGTGTATTTCGAATTGTCCAATGTGGTTGTGTTTTGTATGTGTGTGTGTATTTTGAGCACGGCGGTGTGTACCGCCAATGGAATCCCACGGTTGAAAGACCGCCGCGTGGATTCGTGTGTCGTGATAGTGTGGTCGTATTTCTGTTGGTGTGACGGTGGAGGTGGAGGTTTTCTTTTTGCCAGTTTATCACTGACCTTTGGTGTGGCAGACTTGCGTGGGTGTCCGTGCTGTGGGTCATAATGGCTGTAGTGGATTTCCGCGGGCGCGGCGGTGTGTTGGCAGTCTTCTGCACGGCGGTAAGCGGCTTTTATCGCCAATGTTGTAATGACCGCCAAAGTCTCTTTCAAGCACAAAGTACCTGGTTTGCGTGAAAAATATCCGCAAAGAACCGTAGATGAGGAGATGCGTGGAAACAAAGGAGTGTGTGTCGATTTCTCGGGCTGCACACAGCGATGAGTCATTTAGTTTTAATGCAGGGACAGCTGTACGTCAGTTTCCGGCGCTCGATCGTGGATCCTCTTTGGGTTGCGGGGTTTTCAGATGCCCTGGGGGCTGTGCGTGGATTTCCTGCACTGGCAGGACGAAGACACAGGATCTGCGTCGATCCAGAAGGCGTTGCGTCAAATTTTCTACCGCACTGCAGGAGCTGCGCTGATTCCTCTCTGGAAGTCGGGCTGCATTGTTCCAGCTTGGTTGTGCGTCGATTCAGTGGGCTAAGAGTCACTACGCTGGAGCTACATCGATCTTCTTGTTGCAAAGTCAGGCTGCGTCATTCCGGTTCGGCGTGCAGTGAATTTTTTACCACGGTGCAGGCTGTGCATTGTTTCTGGCAGGCTCTGCGTCGAATTTCGCAACACAAGGAGTCCTTCTTGAAGAGATGAAGTCTTTTTGGTCCTGAGACCTCAGGGAACAGGAGGCAAGCTCTATCCAAGCCCTTGGAGAGCACTTCTTCACCACAGCCAGAGAGCAGCAAGGCAGCAGGGCAACAGCAAGGCAGCAGTCCTTCACAGATAGCAGTCAGTTGAGTCCTTTGGGCAGCCAGGCAGTTCTTCTTGGCAGGATGCAGGTTCTGGTTCCAGTTTTCTTCTCCAGGAAGTGTCTGAGTTGATAGGGGCAGAGGCCCTTTTTATATAAGCAAATGTGCATTTCAAGTTGTGGAGACTTCAAAGAGTGGCTTAGAAGTGCACCAGGTCCCCTTTCAGTTCAATCCTGTCTGCCAGGGTCCCAGTAGGGGGTGTGACAGTCGTTTGTGTGAGGGCAGGCCCTCCACCCTCCCAGCCCAGGAAGACCCATCCAAAATGCAGATGTATGTAAGTGAGGCTGAGTATCCTGTGTTTGGGGTGTGTCTCAAGGAGCTGTCAACTAAACCCAGCCAGAAGTGGATTGTAAGGCACAGAAAGATTTCAGTGCAGAGAAATGCTCACTTTCTAAAATTGGAATTTCTGAAATAGTAATATTAAATCCAACTTCACCAGTCAGCAGGATTTTAAATCACCATTCTGGCCATATGACCTTCCTACTCCTTTCAGATCAGCATCTACCATTCAAACAATGTATGATGGCAGCCCCAATGTTAGCCTATGAAGGAAGCAGGCCTCACAGCACTCTAAAAACAAATTTTGGAGTTTTACACTACCAGGATATGTAAACTACATAGGTACCTCTCCTGCCTTTTGCCTACACAGCACCCTGCCCTATGCGATACCTAGTGCATACCTTAGGGGTGTCTTATATGTAGCAAAAGGACAGTTTTGGGCTTGGCGAGTACTTTTAAATGCCAAGTTGAATTGGCAGTGGACCTGCACACACAGGCCTTGCAATGGCAGGCCTGAGACAAGGTTAAGGGGCTACTGAAGTGTGCGGCACAAGCAGTGTACCACTAGTAGCTTTTAATCCACAGGCCCTGGGCATATATAGTGCACTGTACTAGGGATTTATAAGTAAATGAAATAGTCCAATTGGGTATGATCCAATGTTACCTTGTTTAAAGGGAGAAAGCATATGCACTTTAGCACTGATTAGCAGTGGTAAAGTGCGCAGTCTTAAAACCAGAAAAAACTGTATCTAAAAAGTGGAGGGAGGCAGGGAAAAAGTTAGGGGTGACCACCCTAAGGCTGTCAGGTCTAACAGTGTGGATAAGTGCTTACAGCATGGACCCTGTCAACTATTCTTTGCCACAACTCCATTTTCCTGGCTATTGATGTTTGCTGGATCTTTACTCCGAACAGGTATGGCTATACCCTGACACTTTTGTCCACCATAATCCTCAACTCATCATCAGTAAAACATGGGTGTTTTTTGTGGGGACATGGCAGTAGTGGTAAAGACAGTGAGGTAGTGTTAAAAAAGTGGACAATTGTACCAATGTAAGCGATGAGGTGTAGGTGATGTGATGTGATTGGGTGACGGTTATTGGATGTTGTGTGTAAAAGCTAATTGTGTGTTGTGTACGTTGTGCAGGTGTGTGATGTATGTGTGTTGAAATGTGTGTAGGTGGCAACAGTTGTTATAGTAAATCTGTGATGTTATATGTCCTCTGTGGATATGTGTGGTGTTCTGGTTGCAAAGTATTGTGGGTTGTGTAGGGGTGTGTTATACAGTGGAGCGTGTAGGTGTGTTGAGTGTGTGGATGAACTATCCAATGTGTTGTGTTCAGTGTGATGTGAGTTGAGACTCCCGCGGTTTGCACTGCTGAAAGTTTTCCACCATGGAAGAACTGCTGTCATGATTTGTACATCGTAATATGATGGGAGGATTTTTGCCAGCCTGGTGGTACTGGTGGTGGGACTGCCTCTTTTTCCATCCTCCAGAGTCCTGGCAGTTTTGGAATTTGGCAGGTTTTTGGCAGAATTCACAGTGTAACTCTTAATATCCAGTCAGATTACCACCAACATGGCAGTCTTTTGGTGGCCGACACAGGGCTGGTCTTCCCTAAAGACTGCAAACTTGTAATGACCCCCTTCATTTCTCCGTAATGGTTTTGCAAAATGTGGTCATTGTGAAGAATGCAATAATAGCAGAGTTCTTCATTAACTTCCAGTCCTTCAATGCTTTTACTCTGTAGAACTAATATATAATGAGATTTAGTTTCCTCAACTTTATAATTCAATCTCCTTTTCTTGGGCTCAGTTCAATTCTATTTAAATCAAAGAAATCTAACAGTTCATTATTGCTACTATGGTGTTCAACAAAATGTCTAGGTACAAGGTATCATTGTTTTTCTCTGCATGCAGGTTTTGAAGTAGAGCCTTCTTCAATGGAAAACAATGTACTGTCTAGATGGGGCTTTGCCAAGATAAGGAAGCTAGGCAGCATGTTTTTTCTCCTTCTCCCCAGCAGGCCTGATGAAAGTAGCAGCAATGCTGTATATCACTGAGGCCCACAAAACCCTGAATAATGCTGCCTGCACAGGAGAGCACAGACAGCCAAAGTATGGAGTGATCACAATCAGGTGTCGTTTGCAATGAAAGTTTTCTCTGTAGGGTTTGGGTGGGATAACCAAACCTCACTGCACTCAAGAAGGCAGCTGAGGCCTGACACCCAATGATAACTGAAAATAGGGACTGCTGCCTGTGCTGAAGATTTGGATTCAGGTTCCAAAATAGTACCTTTGACCCAGCCCTAAGGGCAAGAGAGGGCTTGTCAGAGCATCTCAAATGTACATAAGCAGTGAGAGGGGCTTAACACTGGAAAGCCTACCAGGAATCATAAAAGAAATAGTAGGTCAGTAAGCCTATCTAGAGATGAGGAATCAGTCTAGTCCTGATTTGGTGCTCCTTTGAAACTACTGAGGAAGTGTGCAGAAAGAGGGGTGACCCTCCCAAGCATCCTGAAGAAGGCAGAGAGAAAGTGCAGAGCTGCCAGGGACAATGGACATTGGGTACATAAATCAGAATCTCAGATTATTCCCAGGTTTAAGGTGTCCTTCCAAATCACACACAAAATGCTTGTCACGACCTGCCCTTCTCGTTCTGCCCTGGTCTGCGAAACCTGGAGTACTGCCTCGTTTCTTACATGTCCTGGTCTGGCCAAGACAAGGGCGACCCCTTCCAGTAGCCACAGTGCTGCTGACAGATATTACCAGAGGAAAAATCCAACTGGAAAAAACCTCTAATTCAGGAACTCCTAAAAATAGGAACAAAAAGAGAGCATCAGGAAAACAGGACTTCAGGATAAGGAAAGTCAAAGGATGGAGAAAAGAAAGGCACAAAAAACTCCACAACCACAATGAACTGGAGCGAAGACCACCACCAACAGGAAGTGTTTGCAACGCAAGGAAAGTAAGAATCTGATGCCTTACATACTCATAGACAGGAAGTGACATACAGGAAGAACTGAGAAAAACATTTTGGATTGGGAACGTGCAATAGGAAATAACAGGAAAAAGTCATCATCATAGGTAGGGAAAAAGCAATGCATGCAGGGAAACCCTAGCCTCCTGGGAAGAAGATAACGTCCTCCATGATGAAAAGAAGAAGAAGAGGAAAAGGAAGAAATGCCCTGTGTCAAGACTCAGGTACGTGATGGTGGAAGGGGAGGAGGGTCGCCCGAACCCATCGGCAACCGCCAGACCACACGTTGAACACGGCGTGGTTCGAAACCCAACCGTTGATACTCGCACTACGTTGCGGGTGACCAAACAGGCCGCAGCCCACACAAAGGTCCACAGTGAGCCCGGCCGCCGAAAAAGCGAACCGCTGATCCCACTGTGGCCCGTGAGGAAGACGCCATGGGCACCCGCGATGTCACAACGCTGACCGAGAGAACTAAGATAACAAAAAGGGAGACAACTCAAATTTGCATAAATAACACTTTGGGGTTCATTAAGAGTCCACAGCAATAGGAGACACTTTAAAACCCATGATGTTAGCATGACTCTGGGAAGATGAGATGCTGAAGCAATGCATATGTGTCTTTTGCAGGGAACATAGACTCCTGATTATTACAGAGTTTGGCTATGAACATGTATGTAGTGTGTTGACTCTCCCTAAGAAACTCTGAATGCAATTTATACTGGTACATGCTATCTTAGCATATTGCATAGAAGTAGGTTATATAGCCAAAGAACGTTTATGGAGGTGTGCTTCGGAGGACCTTGTTCATCTACTTTGCATTTTTCCCAAACTTTTAAAGGACTTGTGAGAACACCTGAGAGAGTCTTACATTACTTCAGACTTGGGCTTTAATAATATTCGTACTGCGATCTGGCCAAGTATAACTGTGAATAACTGCTACAACGCACTGCTGCACCTTAGTTTTAATATCTCATCTCTTGTTTTAATAACATTTCACTGTTATCAGGCGTTGTATGAATTGATTTTAATTTATTAAGCATAATGCATTTGACTTGACTTGAATTATGCCACGTTGCCTATAGAACAGAAAACCAGCTGTCTACTAAAAGCAAAAACCTGATATGTTGCATGAGTAAATGTGCATGCCATGCTTTGCATACCATACATTGGAAATTTTGTGATATATACACACACATTTAAAGACATATGTTGGGGCTGACCACATAGTAGGTGAGATGCGTGGTCAGGAACTAAGGCCATTCCTTACATCCCTCTGTGTATGCTGCATGGGTGTCTGGCAAAGTGCTTGGTTGCAGGTTGCAGGTCAGGCCCTGCAGCCAAGCCCCCACTACACATGCCTGAAGTCCATGCACAGTGGGTATTGGCTACATTACATATAGGATGTGCAAAGGGTATGGCCATGGGCAAAGCCTGATAGCCAGTTCCCACTATTAACTGCTGCATGGTTGGGAAGTTAGGCAAATGCCTGAATGCAGGCACACCTTTATAGCCAATCAGAACCACTGCTGTGCATGGCTACAGGGGTTGTAGGGGTGCAATATGTGGCTGCCATGCAGATGAATGGATGATTGCCACATATTTTTAACAATAAGTTGCTTCTGCTTCAAATGGATCAGAAAATGCTTTGCAGCTTGCCCTTTCTTGTTGCATAATTTAGGTAACTCCGCATTACCATTTTGTACTCCAATGCTGCACAATCCTGGAGGCCCTGACAATGGTATAGCTCAGTAGGACTGTACTGGGGCTATCATCATGATGATGAAAAGTATATTCCCAAGCCATTGTAAAATATGGATTTCATATGTGTCTATTTATGTAACAGATGCACTCAAACATGTAAATATATTAGATCTTTTACATCTGGTTGGCTGGTAAAAACTGTAAAATATGTTCAACTGGTTTACTTGTATTTCTAAGATTTGGAAACCTTGGAGATGAAACATCATCATATCAAGCAAAGAAAATATAATGCAAGTATTTCAAAACAATTTCCAAAAGAAATCCATAAAGTAATTTCTTTTGTTTAGAGACTGATTGTGGTGTGCGGAATTAAATGGCAATTAAATGTATCTTTAATTTTTGGCATTAGCTCTGGTGCTGTTACAGTCTTTTTAATTATTCTTTCCCCAATCTAAATTGCATACAATTATTCTTAGACATGGCTGTCCTGATAATTCTGAAGAGTCACTAGACCCTCGATTCCAATGATGTTACAGGAAGTGACATCATTATGGAAGATAACAAATTCTACAATAGGAATAAAAATAAAATCAATAAAAGATTGAAGTGCATTACTAAAAATGATACAGTACTAGTGTAAATAGAAATCATATTATTTACAGCACCACTATGATCTGTGTAAAGTGAAGGTAAAATAGGGGAGGAGTGGAAAGTTGTGGTAGGTCAAGGGTGTCACAATCAATAGAAAAGTCACAGCACCGTATTTCTAGGTAAAACTTCCCTATACCCATATGCTGCTTCCATACCATCAAGTGCATCCTTTCATGTTCAGGCACAAGTATTTATATCACTTGACACCCATGCCAAATTAATTCTCAAAACTCAGGCACCATCTTCATAGAAACCACCTGCCTCATTCAGCATCATATACCCAAGTCCAGCATCTGAAACTTATGTACAAAGGACTAGGTACTGTTGTTATAGGTTAGAACCAGATTTGTAAGCCACTATATTCCAAGTGTGGCTTCATATACTTACTTACCAACCACTATAAGCGAGTCACAACCCCCTGTGACCACTCTACATCCATCACTTGTCCAGGCTTTTCTATTAGCTTCTCAGGCCACAAGGCAGGATAGGGCCTGATTGCATGATCTGATCACACTTTGTTTCATCTTGCTGTTCCTTTTGTCAACAGCTTTGAATAAAGTGAAATAAATAAATAAATAAATACATGAATGAATGAATAAATACATGAGTAATATAACCATGTACAACATCATAAGATACTTTACAATAAGACTCTCTGTAGCTTCCTCACTCACTTTCAAAGCAGAGGCAACCATCTCTATTTATGCAATGGAATTATCCTCATACAATCACCTTGCATTATCTAATTACATTTTCTCTATTATCAAACACACCATAACTAGTAAGGAATCCACACCTTCCCAAGATCATCCTAGCTCTTTACGCAACCCACAGGAACTCCAAGTAGTGTCTTCACATAGCCTATCCACATTAAGCACTCCACCCCTTCCCCTTCGCTCTCCCATGACGATCAGATTGTACAATACCAACTCTTCTCCACCGCCTGGGAGAACTGAGCCCCCTCCTTTGAATCGCCAAACCAGAATGCACCCAGACGTCTCACTAGAATCCAGACTTGGCGATTACACTAGAACTACAACTTCTTAAGAAAGTCTTACAGAGCCTTATGAACATCACCTCAGAGTTGGCATTCAATGGGTTGCCCAACAGGACTCCCAAAAAACAATAGACACAGCCATTCCCAATTTACTAACTAACTCACAAGTCTTCTGTCATATACCCCTGCTAACGTGATCTCATCAATCTTGGCGTCCCATCACCTGAGATGGCAAACTATTTCGTACCCTAACTCCTCCACTCAGCCCATCAGTCTGAAAGGTCCTCTATCAGACAGCAATATTCACTCCCTTCTCCTCTCCTATAATCCTATATACTACGGTAAACCACACGATTTGGGTCTTATCTAAACAATTCAGACGAGCCCACATACAGAACCTAGGCCCAGTTCTGGAGACATAAAGAAGTCAAACATTAAACAAGCTGCCATCACACAGACTACCTCAGAGGACACCAAACCACATCTGAAATGCATGCTACTCAATTGCAGATCGGAAATGAAAAACATGACCTCATCCTTGCACACAAGCATGACCTTTTAATTTTAACTGAAACATGACTAAATGACTCCTACACACCAATACTTGACGTATTAGTCCCACCTAATCATGACATCATGAGATTAGACAGACCTAGCAGACCAGGTGGAGGCATCTCCTGCAAATAACATAACAGGCACAAACCATTGTTCTAACCTCATGTGAATACCTATCCATAAACACTGCAAACAGGCCACTATGCAAACCGAACTCGATCTACCAGCCACCGGGAGACAATATCTCATTCATTGATCAAATTATGGAAAGCATCTCAATCAACATGGGGCAACACTGCACCTAGATCTTCCTCAGAGATTTTATCCTTCACTGAAATGACCTGAATGATCCTGCCTTTAACAGCCTTAAAGCCTTCTTAACATACCTCAACTTGTTCCAAATCTGCGACAGCCCTTCACACAACCTGGGTGCAACCGTGGATCTAATCATTGTTAAAGCTAGTTCCATTCAACTTGAATCTATTTTTCCCTGTGACTGAACAGACCACCACCGTATTGCCTTCCTCACCACTGAATCAGTGAGGACACACATGGCTCAACTAAAGAACCCCAGTCACTGAATAAGGTGTTTGCATGACATAAACCATAATGAATTAACATCCTTCAGCAATAACATATTTTCTCCTCCTGTGGACATGTCAGATGTTCATGACCTTACAGACCACTACAACAACTCCGTGATAAACATTCTAGAAACGATTGAGCCTTACAGCTAAAACAAATGTCCACTAAAGACTTCAGCCATGGTACAATGGTATCCTAAATTAAGAAAGAAAGAATTTGAGACTAGCTGAACAAGGGTTGAGATTCTCACCATCCCTCCTCGAACACCCTAAGCACTTAAGATCTCCAAGGAGCATCTGTAACAAATGAATCTTTAGAAACCAACTAGACAAAGCCAGAAATCACTCAAAAACTGTTAACATTTGTCAAACTACAGTTTATTAGGCAACCCAACCCTTCCACAATTTGGTCTAATCTGCTGCCAAACTATGAGGAATTTGCCTTCTTTTTCCGTGAAAAGACAAAAAAGATTGAAAGTGATCTACAAACAGCAATGGAGCTGCTTTTATTTAGCCCCACCTTTCCCTTATGGCTGAGTCCCCATATTTTCCAGGGCACACCCTCAGAAACAATAATTCATTTAACATATTCAAAACTTTGATAAAAGCAACATTCTTAAAGTACTAACTGCGCTGAAACCATCAAACCACTTCTGCGACCCTCTGGCATCTAATTTCTTCAGTGAGATCAAAATATATGTACTCCCACTTTGGACGAAGATAATAAATGCTTCACTACTACAAGGCACTATACCAGAGTGCCTAAAATCTGGACCGGTAACCCCTATTTAAAAAAGAAAAACACAGCTAATCATGTGGACCAAAATACCTTCCATCCAATCCCCACTAGTCTGACTCTCGCAAAGTATAGGAAGGTAGCCTCTTTCTAGCCTTGTTACCCCCACTTTTGGCCTGTTTGTGAGTATATGTCAGGGTGTGTTTACTGTCTCAATGGGATCCTGCTAGCCAGGGCCCCAGTGCTCATAGTGGAAACCCTATGTTGTCAGTATGTTTGATATTTGTCACTGGGATCCTGCTAGCCAGGACCCCAGTGCTCATAAGTTTGTGGCCTATATGTGTTCTCTGTGTGGTTCCTAACTGTATCACTGAGGCTCTGCTAACCAGAACCTCAGTGTTTATGCTCTCTCTGCTTTTAAAATTGTCACTGCAGGCTAGTGAATAATTTTACCCATTCTCATAGGCACATTGGGACACCCTTATGATTCCCTAGTATATGGTACCTAGGAACCCAGGGTATTGGGGTTCCAGGAGATCCCTATGGGCCGCAGCATTTCTTTTGCCACCCATAGGGAGCCCAGACAATTCTTACACAGGACTGCCACTGCAGCCTGAGTGAAATAACATCCAGGTTATTTCACAGCCATTTACACTGCACTTAAGTAACTTATAAGTCACCTATATGTCTAACCCTCCCTTAGTGAAGGTTAGGTGCAAAGTTACTTAGTGTGAGGGCACCCTGGCACTAGCCAAGGTGCCCCCACATTGTTCAGGGCAAATTCCCCGGACTTTGTGAGTGCGGGGACACCATTACACGCTTGAACTACAGATAGGTCAACACACATGTGTAGCTTCACAATGGTAACTCCGAACATTGCCATGCAACATGTCTAGGATCATGGAATGGTCCCCACAATACCGCATCCCTGGGGCTCCAGCATGGACCCAGGGTACTGCCAAACTAGCTCTCTGGGGTATTCTCTGCAGCTACCACTGTTGCCAACCCTCAGACAGGTTTCTGCCCTCCTGGGGTCTGGGCAGCCCATTCCCAGGAAGGCAGAACAAAGGATTTCCTCTGAGAGAGGGTGCTACATAATCTCCCTTTGGAAAAAGGTGTTAAGGTCTGGGGAGGAGTAGCCTCCCCCAGCCTCTGGAAATGCTTTGAAGGGCACAGATGGTGCCCTCCTTGCATAAGCCAGTCAACACCGGTTCAGCGAGCCCCCAGCCCCTGCTCTGGCTCAAAACTGGAAAAAGGAAAGGGAGGGGGTCTTGGGGTGGGGTATCTTGGCCCACTCCCCTGTTTATCACCAGTCCAGGGGTGGTGCCCGGAGCTCCTCCAGTGTGTCCCAGACCTCTGCCATCTTGAATGCAGAGGTGTGGGGGCACAATGGAGACCTCTGAGTGGCCAGTGCCAGCAGGTGACGTCAGAGACCCCTCCTGATAGGCTCTTACCTGGTTAGGTAGCCAATCCTCCTCTGAGAGCTATTTAGGGTCTCTCCTGTGGGTTTCTCACCAGATAACGAATGCAAGAGCTCACCAGAGTTCCTCTGCACTTCTCTCTTCGACTTCTGCCAAGGATCGACTGCTGACTGCTCCAGGACACCTGCAAAACTGCAACAAAGTAGAAAGAAGAATACCAGCAACATTGTAGCGCCTCATCCTGCCGGCTTTCCTGGTGGTGCATGCTCTAAGGGCTGTCTGCCTTCACCCTGCACTGGAAGCCAAGAAGAAATCTCCTGTGGGTCGACGGAATCTTCCCCCTGCCAACGCAGGCACCAAACTTCTGCATCTTCGGTCCTCTGGGTCCCCTCTCATCTTGGCGAGCATGGACCCTGGAACACAGGAGCTGGATCCAAGTGTCTCTGACAGTCCAGTGGCCCTTCTGTCCAAATTTGGTGGAGGTAAGTCCTTGCCTCCCCACGCCAGACAGTAATCCTGTGTACTGCATAGAATGCAGCTGCTAGGGCTTCTGTACACTTTTGCAAGACTTCCTTCGTGCACAGCACAGCCCAGGTCCCCAGCACTTCGTCCTGCATTGCCCAACTCACTGAGTTGGACTCTGAATTTGTGGGACCCTCTTTTGTTGTGCTGAGACGACCGCCATGCTCAGATCTTCTGAATGCCTGTTCAGGTGCTTCTGCAGGCGCTGCCTGCTTCTGAGTGGGCTCTCTGTGTTGCTGAGCACCCCCTCTGTCTCCTCCCCCAAGGGGCAACCTCCTGGTCCCTCCTGGGCCCTGGCAGCACACAAAACCGTCAACCGTGACTCTTGCAGCTAGCAAGGCTTGTTTGCAGTCTTTCTACATGGAAATAACTCTGCATCCCCCAGCACCTTCCGTTGTTGCAGAATCTTTGGCTTCTTCCACCCAGAGGCAGCCCTTTTGCACCTTTATCCAGGGTTTAGTGGGCTCCTGCCCCCACTGGACACTTGCATGACTCTTGGACTTGGTCCCCTTCCTTGGCAGGTCCTCAGGTCCAGGAATCCATCTTCAGTGCTTTGCAGTCAGCTGTTGTCTTTGCGGAATCCCCTATCTCGACTTTACTGTCTTTCTGGGGTAGTAGGATAACTTTACTCTTACTTTTCACGGTCTTAGGGTGGGGTATCTTGGACACCCTTAGTGTTTTCTTACACTCCCAGCAACCTTCTATACACTACACTAGGCCTGGGGTCCATTTGTGGTTCGCATTCCACTGTTGGAGTATATGGTTTGTGTTGCCCCTAGGCCTATTGTCTCCTATTGCATTCTATTATGTTCTACAGTGTTTGCACTACTTTTCTAACTGTTTACTTACCTGATGTTTGTGTGTATATTTTGTGTATATTACTTACCTCCTAAGGGAGTATATCCTCTGAGATACTTTTGGCATATTGTCACTAAAATAAAGTACCTTTATTTTTAGTAACTCTGAGTATTTTGTTTTCTTATGATATAGTGCTATATGATATAAGTGGTATAGTAGGAGCTTTGCATGTCTCCTAGTTCAGCCTAAGCTGCTCTGCTATAGCTACCTCTATCAGCCTAAGCTGCTAGAACACTACTAATCTACTAATAAGGGATAACTGTACCTGGCACAGGGTGCAAGTACCACAAGGTACCCACTATAAGCCAGGCCAGCCTCCTACACAAAGCTCCTTGACAAATGTGTCCATGTCCAACTATGCAACCACATAGGTCAATTCTGACTGATAGACCAATTCCAATCCGACTTCCATCAGGGTCACAACACGGAATAATTCTTACACACATAGATGATGACTCGCTAAAATTTTGGGATCAGACTGAATCTTGCCTTCCAATCCTCCAAGACCTCTCCCCAGCTTTTGATACAGTCAAACACAACAGTCTCCTAGACTTACTGGAAAGTAGGCTGTGGCTATCAGGATCTGTTCTAAACTGATTTGCCGTATTTCTCCACAACAGAATTTAAAGACTTAAGGTTAACCAGTCCTTATCCAATTCCTATCAGGGCACATTATGGGTCCCACAGGGGTCCACAATATCACCCACTCTCTTTAACCTGTTCATAGAGCCATTAACTGAATTTCTAAAATTATCTAACATCTAATAACACATGTGCACAGATGATACCCAGCTGAACTTGAAAATATCTTCCCCAGGAGATATCTGATATCTCAACATAACTCTGCAAAATAACCACAACTGGCAGACCCACAATCACCTCAAAATAACCCTCTCAAAACAGAATTCCTCCTAATTGCCCCACCCAAACAATCACTGATATTGAAGAATGGATGAAGCAACTAAGAGCTCTTAACTGCCTTCCACATGTTATAGATTCCACAAGATCATGGGGAATAATCCTTGACAAAAATCTAAACATGCAGGAACACATCAGTTCATCCACCAAAGGAGCAAACTTTCAAATAAACATTCTAAGATATAAAACCCTTCCTCCCCATCAATGACTTCAAGTCAATATTTCAAGCTCTAGTAATTCCCAGGATGGACAATGGAAGTGCAACCCTCTGCAGCCTACTAGATCTAAAAGAAGAAATTACAAATCACCAGATGTGATGTCTCTAAACTGGCTTCCATATGAGATGAGGATACAGCTAAAAATTGCTTTCACGACCCATAAAGGCCTACACTTCAACACACTCAGGTACGAAGCAGAAAAAGTGGAGCTTTCTGGCAGCTGCAGATCCTCTAAAAACACCAGTACCTTATTGTTGAAACCTCAGAAATTTCATAAAACAAAAACCTACAATCAAGCTTTCTTGGAAGCTGTCCTGAGAATTTGGAACTCCTTGCCTTGAATTAAATTGAACCCCTCAAATGCATCATTTAAGAAGGAAGTCAAAGTGCTTCTCATGAACAAATTTCCGCTCTAGAACCTACTGACTCTACTCTCCGAGTACCAATACACAGTTTCTACACCCATGATTATCACTCTCCTGCTATGACCTTGTTATTGATCTATTGGCCTTTACCTCGAGGTGGTCTCAGCCCCACCTGTGGAGCTGCTCCACTATGTACTGTTCACGAGTATGTTTGTTGTTTGATCCAAATGTTTCTTCTTGCCTGACCATGTTAAAGCACTCTGATACCCTATTTTGTCATGTTCACCCTGTATAAAAGTTATTGTCACACACTCCTCTGAGGAAGTCTTAAATGTCCACATTCAGGCACGTAGACCCATCTATATCTTCATAGTTTCTGGTTTAGTGATACACACCCAGGCACAGCATCGTAGGTCAAGATGCTACCTCATATGCCGATTTGCAACTTTAAATGACAGATAGAACCTCAGATGTACATTTGTGCAGTCATATGTCTAGATAAATACACTTACTTATACTTACTTACAGACAAGTATGCCCACAATTAACCTTGTATGGGTATCTACGCCCACATATTCCAGCTACAGCACATATGCCTTAGCATGTGCCTCTTACTTTGAAGTGATTCTGCATTTGTTATTAGAGAGTTGCATGGATTGCTAGAAGAGCACCGTGGGTTTGGGAGTGGCACAACAAAGTGTCTCCTTTCCCATGCAGTATCTTACACTCCCCGGTTCCACCCTGGTGCAGCACGCATGGAAGAGGATGGGTCGACATGCAGTGTGCTGCCTGCTCCACCCAAGGATCATTTGTAGAAGCAGAGGCACTATATGATATGCAGTAGGATGTTACCCCTTTGCACCATGTACTTTGCTTCAAATGGAGGCATTGGGGAACTCCTGTGAGGACTGATGTCTTGAACATGCACAGGTTAAAGCAGATTTTGTTTCTAGTGAGGTTTTCCTCAACTATGTGTTCTTGATAATGTATAAGAGGGTTGAAAACACCTCTCTAAAAGCAAGAGAAAGCCAAAGAGTGGCTAGGCAAAGGCAGTTAAATATTGAAAGAAAACATAGCTCTTGAAGAGACGTGTCTCCTCTTCATGCCCTAACCTCATCCGTAAATGGGTATAGAAATGGGAGTCGTTGATGCACTGTTGCGACCACGAGAGACTCTATATTAAACTGCCCTGTTGTTGAGTTGCAGCAAGACGGCACTCCCTGCAATAAAATCTTCTCATGGCCATATCAAAGTAAGGCACAAGCACTTTTGAGGCAGCACTACGCGATTAGTGATTATTCTAAACAATCCATAATTTTTCTGTTAGTGCTTCATTTATTGAGCTATTTTGTTAATAGCAGAATAAATATAACGTGCACAACCTAATTTCTAAGAAACCATATAAGACAGAATCCTGAAAGTTATTTCCCAAAAGTGGAGAAACGCAGAGGTATAAATATTCTATCAGTGCTTAATTCACCTTAAGGTCACAAGCGTAAAATCTTAAGTAACAAAATTAACATTTAATACATATAAATGTGGTACAACCTACAGCAGTATAATGGCAAAGTAGCCTAAGCATCAGAGGAGGGATTGTGAATGCTGAATTTACCACCAATGATTTTTATGTATTTTTAATTTTGAACTTGCATAGAATTTGACTAACTTAGAAAATAATGACTAAGAAAATGTGCAACTTGAGTGGTTGCCATTTAATGATGAAGTGTCATTATAAAATGCTTATTAATACTAATTGAAGTACCTGCATTAAGGAAATGTAGCACAGTGATAAATCAATGATTACATGGTATGTATTGCTTTACTTGCACAGCGTCATATTAAGCCTCACTGTTTAAATAAAATCGTGGGAATATATGTCTAAGGAAAATCTATTAATGTATTGCCTCCACTGCGTTGACCAAATATTAGCAGATGTCTTTAACTTTCTCATGAGAACTGCTTACTAAAAAATCTTGTAGTAGAAATTGTTATTTTGTATAATCTGAGCCTTGAGACAGTGATGTTCTTAGGAACAAACAATGGATGCACTGACTGGAGTACGGATGGATACAAAAATACTACCTGAAGAGCCTGATGATGGGAATGGGAGAAGAGGAGACGATCATGTGAAAGACAGGTTAGTTATATCTTAGATTTGAGCTTTTATATGTATTGGACTAATGATGAATGTAGGATCCTTTGAGCATTAGCAGTGTGGAAGGTTCTTTAGCTGATTTTGATTTAGCCGGACTGCACAGAGAGAAGGGGGCTCATTCCTATTTTGATTTCCTCCATAGAGGCGCTTCTTCTATTTTGTCTGAGGAGCTGAACAGTTGCTGAGGATTTTGTTTTTATCTTTGCTTTATTGCTTAAACTTTAATGCTAAATGCTGATTCCTTAGGTATTGCTCCTTAGATGGTTCAGAGACTCTATTTAGCCTAAGCATCACGTGGGTTTGCTGTATGGAACACTGTATGCTGATATCGTATATGGCATGTGCCCGAATTACCTAGTAGTGTGATACAGACACATAGGTCAGTTGGACAATCTCTACTCATGTACAAGAGAGTGATATTCATCATACTTTGCTTCCCAAAAAGTGCCCTTGCTTACAGTAGTCGAAGAGACCTCCCACTTGTATATCAAGAAATGGATTCACATAGTGAGACCAAAAATGGGTCACTTATATCACATGGAATTGAGCCAATAAATGGGCCACTTGTACATCATGGCATGTATTCAAATAATGAATAAATAGGTTTACGGAAGATGGGGGCCACCTGCTGTCACCATCAGGACAAGTAGTGGAAGTCCTATGTCTATCCCTGAAGAGAAAGTGTTGCAGGAGAAAGGAGAGAATTGTTCCCAGCTCATACATATGCATACTTGTCATACCAACTTTTCGTGACGCTCCAATGACGCAATGCCTTGCGCGGTATTTACAAGGTGGCATAAAGCCACTTCTTGTGGCTTAACGCCACCATGTAAATACGGCCCCTTCACATGCAGCCCTTTGCGTGGAAGGAGTATGCAATGGATGATGCTGTGGCCATGCTACAGCAGCACCCATTACATTTTGACAATGCCTCAGATTTGCGAGTTTTAGTAAATCTGAGGTAGTGCCAAAATCTAACGGCACCCCAGGCTTGGTGTTAGCAAGGCGCAACGAGGAGCAATGCTTTTATTCCTCCTCCTTTTTTTTATTTAGGTTTCCATCATAAAACATAATGAGTGATTTTCAGTCTGCCAGGATCAAAATCAACATAATCAGTTAAACAAAATTACACTAAGAGGCGGACAAAATGTCTAACGTTAATCTCAAAATTATATGAGTGAACTATGTTGACATCTTTTTCTATGTAGGGTGAGCTAAAGCATCCCCTTATTTGCATATCATGTAAGTCACATCAGGATTTCGGTCGCGGCTCACAGGAGGAAAAAGGGGCAACATGGCATGTGACGCGGAGAGGGAGGGGAGAAGACCCCAAACAAATTAATAATAATAATAATAATAGACATAAAACATACCTTTTTCCCATGCTGCTCAATCTGCTCTACTCCATCATTGTAGGCACAGTCTCCCAGCCTGCCCTGCAGCCAATCCAGAATTGGCTTGGAGCACCCAGGCAGACGGGGAGCCTGTGTATGCTCTCTCCAGCCCGGCAACACAGTGCCGGGCTGGAGAGACCACAGTGCGCATGTATATTTGGCCGGCCCAAGACGGCCGGCCAAACATACATGTGCAGTGAGAGGGAGTATACAGCATGCCCATGGCCCCACCAACATTTACAGAAACAACATAATAAACTGGGTTTATTATGTTATTCCTACAAAGGTTTTGCAGCTTCTGCTGCTGGCAGAGGGTGACCCTCCTCCACCCTAGCGGAGGAGCCGCCCCTGCAAGATTTAGTCCTCTTTGTGTAGGGTCTTTAACATGAATAAACTGTATGTTTGATGCTTGTTGGGCTGACTAAAGAGCAAGTATGAACCAGTATTCCAACAATCCTAATAAAGGAGGAATATTTACAAAAGTTAAATTCATTGCACCTGTCTATGTTATTAATAGTTTTAAAACTATTCAAGCTACTTGGTTTTCAGTGTTGTTTTCAAATAAGAGGCAATGATGTCACATATTTTGATATTTAGAACCACTAAATAGGAGCACTGCAAAACATTAGGAACTGAGATTAATGCCACTAGTATTCATGGACTGTATAATATTTAACATTCCTTATTGCAAAAGCGTAGGATTTCTAGAGCTGTACAAGGCCAGAGTTGTTTGTGATATACAATATTCCAGTGTTGACTTTCCTGAGGTGAGCTTAATGAGACCAGCTTGAAAGTAAAAACATATCAAATGAGCACAGAGGTGAAAGAAAAAGATAGTAGGTGAGATTCAAAACGTCAAGCCATTTATATCAAAAAAGGAAAAAAAAGATATAAAAGATATAAATGTCAGTGGACATTCTGCTTGGTACAATTATATTTGATTAAAACTGTACTTTATATTTCTGTAAGAATAAACTTCACAAATCTTTAAACAGGCTGTCAGAGTCATTAGCACATATATGTATTAGCTCATCAGTGGTATTTCCAGGTTATATGTTGTAAGAAATTCGGTTGTTAAATAAGAGGGGTGACTACTCAACTAGAGCAACAAACATAATCCTTGTCAGGGGAACAACAACTGGGCCGGTACATAGGTAGATACAGGGTCCACATTCAACATGTTCAGATGATTTATCTTGGAAATCTGGGCTTGATGTAGAAAGCATTTTTGAGGTTGCTAACAGCCCGAGTCGCAGAATCGGTCGGTGTGCAACTGTAAAAATACTTTTTGGTATGCACAAAGCCCAAATTGTGACTCAGTAACTTGTTACTGAATTGTAATTTGGGTTTGTGATTCGATATTTGGAAGGGGCGTGTTGAGGGCATCTTTTCCTAATACCAAAACAGAATGGTATGTACAAATGTATTGCAACCGTAATGTGGTCACAAATCATGCGCTGCCTCCAGCCTTTGAAAAATGGTGGTAACCCATTTGCAAATGGGAAGGGTTCCCCAAGGGACCCATTTCCCTTTTAAAAATGTTGGTAAAATATTTTCTAACAGCAGGCAGTTGTCCCACAGACCTGTGTATACTCTTAACAAATAAAACTTTAACGTTTCAATTTTTTGTCTTTAAACCATCCTGTTTTCTTTTAAGGAAAATGGGCTGCATTTAAAAAAAGATTGCTTTATTTAAAAGCATTCACAGATATGGTGATCTGCAGACCCCAGCATCCCTGTGATGGATGTGTTAGAGTGGAGGCACTGTATCAATAATTTTTAAAGTCTCTGCTTACTACTAGAGCCTGGGCAATAGATCATGGAGGTGGGTATGAGCTGGGAGAAGCTGCAAATCAAAACATTAACAATTCTCAATTTATCAATGACATTTTCTAAAGGAGTCAATGCTGAGAGTTGGTAAAAGATTTAGGCCCTGATTACAACCCTGGTGGTAAATCCCACTTTCCGCTGTGCTGAAGACCACCAACATACCGTTGCAGTGGCGGAATTCCGCTCCAGGTATTACAACCCACAGCTCAGAATCCGCCACAATACAGACACCCACACAAGTCCGCCACACCAAAGGTCAGTGATAAACTGGCGATACCAAAACCTCCACCGTCACGCCAACAAGAATACGCCCACACTATCACGACCCACGAATCAACGTGGCGGTCTTTCAATTGCGGTAATCCATTGGCGGTACACACCGTCACGCTCAAAATACACACACATTTACAAAACACACCTACATTGGACAATTCAAAATACACACACCTGATACACATACACACACCACACCCACACACCCAATCCAATATAAAGCACACACCCACATCACCCACAAACCCTCACAACCAAACATTTGAAAGAAGGCCAGAGACAGAGATTAGCTAACACTACACCAGCATCCACAGACACACAACACCATCACTTATACAACATCCACGCACTTCAAACAACACACACCAACACATGCCCTCACACATCACAACAGACAGCACCTCAAATATCACCCACACAACATCATGGCACCTCAAAGACACCCCAGGTTTTCTTAGGCGCTCAGGATCATGGTGGAGGAAATCATCCGGGTAGAGCCACAGCTATTTGGATCACAGGTGCAGCAGACATCCATTGCTAGGAAGATGGAGCTATGGCGGAGAATCGTGGACAGGGTCAACGCCGTGGAACAGCATCCAAGAACACAGGATGACATCAGGAAGAGGTGGAACGACCTACGGGGGAAGGTGCATTCTGTGGTATCCAGAGACCAGACTGCTGTACAGAGGACTGGTGGTGGACCCCCATCTCCTCCCCCACAACTAAAAACATGGGAGGAGCAAGTCTTAACGATCATGCATCCTGAGGGCCTCGCAGGATTAGCATGAGGACTAGACTCTGGTAAGGCAAATATTTACTACTATATTCCCCACCCTACCTGCATGCCATCACAAACTCCTACACCTACCCTCACCCCCATCACCCCAACGCCCCACAGATACCCCACTACCACAACCCATACATCTCAAAACCAAGCCCTGCATGTAACACCAATGCATGGACACCCCTCACCAAAGCATGTCCAGTAGAGAGACTCACCCAGGCCCCAAAATCACCAATCACACAAGGGCCAAGGCAATAATGCAAGCACAGGAGTAGAGGGTAACTCACCCATTGCACAATATGGCACACACATATACAAAAATCATGCATTTACACCCCAACAGGACTCATACCCAATGTCCCCAGACAGGAGGTGCCAGACATATCCAGTCCCCCCACAGAAGAGGCCCACAGCGATGACAGCAGCTCTGCACGCCTGGATCAAAATGACCAGCCCAGCCCATCAGGGACCTCGGGACAGTCGGTTCCCCTGACACTGTCACAAACCACCACAGAGCCTCCCCACTCAGGAAACACAACCACAGCACCCACCCAGCGGGCCCATACCTCTGTCCCCAGGACACGTCAATCAGCAGTGTGTCCACCACTATAGGGACCCCAGGCAAACCCACCAACCCAAGAAAATCAGGGACCTGGGGTCAGTGGCAGTGGGCACACGGTTCAGGGGACAGAGGCACAGGATAACAGGGAAGCTGGGAGGACTGCTGTGCGACAGGGGGAGGAGAGGCCCAGGGAACCGACACTCCACAAGGCACTCTCCAACATCATGGGAGCATACCACCATTCGCAGGAGACCATGGGCACGGTACTGGCCAACTTTCAGCAGACCCAGCAGTTGGAGGAAGAACACTACCTGAGGATCAGGGAGGGCTTGAAGTCCATTAACACCACCCTGGTCACCATTGCAGGGGTGCTGGCAGACCTTGTCAACACCATGAGGGACACAGTGGCACACCAACCGGCCCCTGACACTAGCCTGGACGATGAACCTCCGCCGGCGCTAGTGGACTGGAGGCACCACCACAGGACCAGCAGCCCACCAGCACCCCACCCCCTGCAGAAGGAGAACCACCCCGCAAACGGTCCCTGAGATCCAGGAACAAGACAGAGAACATTGCCAAGACCCCCACCAGGATATAAGACCCTCCTGAATGTCACCCTCCTGTCCTACATTGTCAACCAGTCCCATTAAACTGCCATTGCTCCACTTCCTATGCCCCATTGGACAATGCACCTGTGATACAAATAGACTGGACTCTGCCATGGACATTCCTCCACCATCCCCCCAGCCCATTACACAACTCTCTCCACTTATTTGCACAGAAATAAACACCCTTGCATCACAAAACAATCTGGAGTTAGTCTGTGCTTTCACAAATGTGTAATAGCAAAACCTCTGGAATATAACAATGTCAATGTACTTGTTCACATACCATAGTTACACAGCTGTAGGCCAGCAGTAAACATAGCAGAGGGCACAAATTGGGACCCAGATCTGTGAAATGGAAAAGCAAAGTAACAAGTCAGGGCCCATACACAGAGTGAAAAATGCAGACTTATGCATGCTCCAACAATAGTATGAGATGTGGGAAGCAGTTCCATCTTCTTACCTGTGTCTCACTGGAAGTATTGCATTATGATGTTGTTTTGGTTGTCTACATCTTCTTCTTCTGCCGCCTCTTCTTCACAGTCCACAGGCTCCACAGATGTCACAAGACCAACATCAGGCCCATCCTCCTGCAGAAAAGGCAGTTGGCGTCGCAAAGCCAGGTTGTGCAACACACAGCAGGCCACGATGATGTAGCACACCTTCTTCGTGAGTAGTATAGGGATCCAACTGTAAGATGGAGGCACCAGAATCTGGCCTTCAGGAGGCCGAGGTGCATTCTATTATCCTCCCAGTTCGCCCATGTGCCTCATTGTAGCGTTCCTCTGCCCTTGTCCTGGTATTCCTCACTGGGGTCAGTAGCCATGAAAGGTTGGGGTGACCAGAGTCACCTGCAAATATCGAGGGACAACTGTTAGACATCCTCCAAACATTAGGGAATCTCCTATACCCAGACAGCAAATTAAACTGTGTTGGGACTTTAGGCTCACCTATTAGCCACACACGGTGCCTCTGGAGTTGCCCCATCACATGAGGGATGCTGCTATTCCTAAAAATGTAAGCGTCATGCACTGAGCCTGGATACTTGGCATTCACATGGGAGATGTACTAGTCTGCCAAACACACCATCTGCTCATTCATTGAATGGTAGCTTTTCCGGTTTCTGTATACCTGTTCATTCCTGTGGGGGGGCAAATGCCACATGTGTACCGCCAATGGCACCAATGATGTTGGGGATATGTCACAGGGCACAGAAGTCACCTTTCACTGTTGGCAAATCCTCCACTTGAGGGAAAACGATGTAGCTGCGCATGTGTTTCAGCAGGGCAGACAACACTCTGAACAACACGTTAGAGAACATTGGCTGGGACATCCCTGATGCCATGGCCACTGTTGTTTGAAAAGAGCCACTGGCCAGGAAGTGGAGTACAGACAGAACCTGCACTAGAGGGGGGATTCCTGTGGGTTGGCGGATAGCTGACATCAGGTCTGGCTCCAACTGGGCACACAGTTCCTGGATTGTTGCACAATCAAGTCTGTAAGTGATAATGATGTGTCTATGTTCCAATGTTGACAGGTCCACCAGGGGTCTGTACACCGGAGGATGCCGCCATCTCATCACCTGCCCCAGCGGACGTGCCCTATGGAGGAGAACAGTGAGCAAAGGGTCATCCAACACTTAGGTATCACAATGTGTTTTTTGCAAAAACGTTACAAATTCACCATGTGCCTTTGTCTGTCCATATTCCTGGCCTAAATAGGTGTTATGCAGTTTTTTGGCCTGCCATGTGGCCCCCTGAAATGGAGGCTGCCAGACCTGTAAGGTGGGGCAAAGGGAAATGAGGTCACTGCGCTGGCGTTGTACACCGTCGCAGTAGGCGGTCGAAGACCGCTGCGCAATTCAGCATTGGTTAACATTGGTCCCTATGGGTTCCAGGAGCAAATGGCGATGTAAGTCAGCGGTGACGGTACACACCGCCGCGGATGTGGCCATCATTTTCTAACTGTTCCCTCACTTGATACCTGACCTTCAACAGGAGAGGACCTACACTGCAAGTGCTGCTGTGACCTGTGTCTGGAAGCGACAATGGCTACAGTGTCTGGGGAAAGGGCCCCTGCCTTCACTTCAGAGGAGCTGGAGAAACTGGTGGATGGGGTCCTCCCCAATACACGCAACTGTACAGTTCGCCAGACAAACAGGTGAGTACACTGTGAGCATGGTGTATGGCACATGATTGTATGGAGTGTCGTGGATGGAAGAGACAGGGGCGGGTGACAGGCCAGCATGTGAGGATAGTGTGTGTGCATGTATGTCTGGGCCAGGGTGGGAGGTGTTTAGACAATGCATGAGATGAATTGTACAGGATAGTAACATCCATTCTAACTTCACTTTTCCTCTAGGTCAGAGCCCACCAGAAGAATGATATTTGGCGTGCCAGCGCCAAGGACGTCTGGACCCTGGGGGTCTACCATAGACGGAGCACCCACTGCAGGAAAAGATGGGAGGACCTGCGCTGCTGGAGCAAGAAGACGGCGGCGGCCAAGCTGGGGATGGCCTCCCAAAGTGAAAGGGGTGCCTGTCGCACCATGACCCCTCTGATGTACCGGATCCTGGCGGTGGCCTATCCAGAGTTGGATGGGTGCTTGAGGGCATCACAGCAGTACACTCTCATTCACCTGACTCAGCGCGCTTTACGAGGTGTCTGTCTGGGGGAAGTGGGCTGTGGGTTCCCCTAGTCAAGGGCGAACTTGGTAGGGTAGGTCCCTTGTTAGGCAGGCTCTGTGGCACCCCAACCCCACTAGTGCTAATAGCCATCTACACCTAGTCAAGCTCCTGTGGGTTCCAGGTGTGCAGCAAACGGGCTTAGGCATCGTCCCCCATGGGCATGTGAATTTCCTAATAACTGTTAGTGCATGGCTTAGTGCATAGGGCTGCTCCCTGTGTGTTGTGTCCACCAACGGTAGTGGTGTTGCATGCACTGAACATGTGTTTCATCTGTCTTCCCCCCCTTTTTGTTTTGTCACCATGTTCTTGCGTGCATTAGCATCATCTGGCGGAGGAGCAGTGGCATCGGAGCAGGAGGGAGCTGCATCCCACATGGCCCTGGAGGGTGAAATAACGGAGTCTGAAGCCACCATGGGACGGACGGCGAGGGGAGCTCCACGACAGGGACAGGAGCATACACCAGCGACAGCAACTCCTCCTCTGATGGGAGCTCCCTTGCGGTGGTGGGCACCTCTGTGCCCACTGCATCAACAGGTACAGCCACCAACCCCCCTACCAGCACCGCTCTCCCAGCAGCCCCTCAGCATGTGTCCCGTGCCTGCTCACTCAGGAGGGTGGGCATCTCCTTTGCCCCAGGCACCTCAGGCCCTGCCCCAGTCAGCCCTGCTGCCCTCAGTGAGGAAGCTATTGACCTCCTGAGATCCCTCACTGTTGGGCAATCTACCATTTTGAATGCCATCTAGGGTGTTGAGAGGCATTTGCAACAAACAAATGCGTACCTGGAGGGCATTCCTTCTGGCCAGGCGGAACAACAGAGAGCCTTACAGGCTCTGGCCTCAGCACTGATGGCAGCCATTGTCCCTGTGTCCAGCCTCCCCCTCCAACTTCCTCCCCCCAGACCCAATCCCCTGTACCTCAGCCTATCCCAAGCACACCATCAGACCAGCATGCACACTCATCAACACACAAGAGTGGACATGGCAAACATAAGCACCACACATTCCACAGTTACTCACACAAGCACCATCCCCATGCAGACACAGCAACATTCACTGCCTCCACTGTGTCCCCCTCCTCCACGTCCTCCTCCTCCTCCCTCCCTGTCTCATCTCCACTCACACCTGTATGCACTACATCCTCAGCCACTACCTTCATCACCAGCATGCCCATCACCACACCGCTCACGTGCAATCACCACCCCACTACCATTCATACATCCCCAGTGTCCTCTCCCAGTGTGTCTGTGAGCCCTCCTCCCAAAGTACACAAATGCAGGCACACACCCACCCAACATCCATCCACCTCACAACAGCCTCCGGCCCGTGCACCTTCACCCAAATTCAGCAAACGTACACCTCTTACAACCACTACCTCTTCCTCCACACCCAAACCCCCTCCATCTTTCCATCCCAATGTGTCTAAGAATCTTTTCCTGGCTAACAATGACCTCTTCCCTACACCTCCCCCCGTCCTTCCCATAGGGCCAGGCTTTCCAGGTCCCAGCCCAGCACCTCGGCCACCAAATCCCCAAGCACAGTGCTACCAGCAACTCCGGTCTCATTGACTGCGCCACCCATCAGGGCTGCCAGTGTGCCACCTAGCAAGGCCAAGGAGCAGGCCGTTCCACCACCTGCCAAGGTGAAGAAGGTGCCCACATCCCGGAGGGAGAAGCCACACCTACCATCAAGCAAGGGCCCCTCCAAACCAAAAGGGGACAGTGGCAAGACACCAGCGCAACATCAAAGATGGGGAAGGGACACAAGCCGAAGAGCAGGTCAGGGCACGATGACTCTGACTGAGAGACCAGAGTCACCCCTTTTGGCAACTAGCACAGCAACCTGTACAGCGGTGGGCAACGCCACCTGCACCACCACCTGCACCGCCTGCACCGCCACCTGCACCGCCACCAGCACCCCCACCTGCACCACCACCAGCATGCCTGCTGCCTCAGCAACAGTCCCTAGCAGCATCCATAGTGGGCAGCCGTCTGAGGCTGCAGGAGACGTCCTGCTGTGTCCCTCAACAGGTGCTGACACATGCACCACTACCAGCACCCCCACCACAGGCACCGCCGCAAGCACAGCCACCAGCCTTGCGACGTGCTCAGACAGTGCCACCACAACTGACATGGCTATCCTCCCCAGTGGGCAGCCGTCCGAGGCTGGAGGAGACGTCCTGGACCCTGCCCAGCTTCCATGAGGCATGACTCTCATCACTGTTTGCACCTGCAGGTGGCAGGCGAAGCCGCAGCAGGGTGGGGTATGTCTCTGCCTCCTTGGCGTATCATGCTAGCTGTTCCCAGGCAATCTCGTGGCAAACACACCCATGTGAGGGAATGGGATCTGCCACACTGCATGTGAAGCACTCTGGGCACCAAGCCCCCTCCAGAACCAGTGGAGATTCACATCCACTATCTCAGTCCTTGGCAGGATGAAGCACTCTGGGCACCAAGCCACCTCCAGAACCAGTGGAGATTCACATCCACTACCTCAGTCCTTGGCAGGATGAAGCTCTCTGGGCACCAAGCCCCCTCCAGAACCAGTAGAGAGATACATCCACTACATCAGTCCTTGGCAGGATAAGGCACTCTGGACACAAAGCTCCCTCCAGAACCAGTGGAGAAAGACATCCACTTGAGAGACTGTGGCTTTGCATTCCCCAGGATACGGCATTTGGCATGGAGCCCCCTCGTGGAGCAGTGGCGTTGTGCGTTCATCTGGCTGAGGTGGCCCCCTCCCACTCCCCCTTAGGAGCCTGTTTCATTTCGATCTGATGCCCCTGCAGTGTTCTCTCCGTTTTCAGTAAGGTATCTTGTGTGGGCTTCACCCATGAATTTTGGTACCACTGGTCCACGGACAGTGATTGGAACGCTATCTGGACTTGTGTAGTTGGTGTACATATTTGCATATACTGATTTTTGAAATTGCACTATCTGATTTTTATTGATTACACTCGTTACAATGATTTCCTTTTGTCCTTGCGTTCTTCCAGGGGGTGAGGGGTGTATGTGTAATGTTGCTGTATGTATTTGTGTGTATGGTGTTGTGGGTGGGGGTATTGCATGTTGCGTGTGTGTCACTCTCTTTTCCCTCCCACCCTCCCCTGTGTTGTAGGTGCAGTACTCACCGTGGTAGTCGACGGCGTCTGTCCTGCTCCTGATACAGAAGGAGGAAGACCAACATGGGCAGGACATATAGTTCGGGCTCCATGGTGTCCTGGTTCCTCGTTGGGTGTCGAGAGGTGAGTGGTTTCCCTTCTGTGTACTGTTTCGGCAGTGCTTTTGATAGCGTTGGATACGGCCCGGAAAAGGTAGTGGATAGGCCTGTTGAAATACAGTAGGCAGTACATTGTCTTCCGCCTGTCTGTTGGCAGTTACCACCGCGCTGTTTGTTTCTACCGCCATGGCGGTCGGAGTGTTAAAGTGGCTGTCTATGTTGGCGGTTTCCCCCATGGTCGTGATTCCATTTTTTTTTCTGCCGGCCTGTTGGCGGTATGACCGCTGCTTTAACACTGACCGCCAGGGTTGTAATGAGGCCCTTATTTTTTTTCTTAGTTTCCCATCTTTATTGAAAGAAGCAACTTCATAATCAAGGATCAATAACATTTGTGTTAAACAGAAAAATGCATAGAGCGTGCTCAGTATAATTCATTTCTCTAGTCTACTCTAAAGGATGATTTGTAAAAGGGAAAGAATAATGAATTAATTTGATGAAATAGTTTCTAAATTCAGAGATGTGAAAGCATTGAGAAACTCAGAAGAGTTTCAAAGCAAACAAAATTTCAGACAAGAGTCTCAGAGAGAATCTGGGTCTCAAGTTTAAAGTAGCTCCAAGTGAGTCTGAGAAATATCTCAGAAAATGTCTGAAAGAAGTCTACTCAGAAGTCTGAAATCAGAAACTCTCCCAAAAGAGTTAAAGAGTCCCTTCCTACTCTAGGAACATGCATTTTATAAAAAACAAAGCATAACTTGTAACTTCTTTCTTCTTCTCCGCCTCTAATTCTACCAATCATGTTTTAATAGTAGTATTTTCTTCAGTGTTGCTACCATATCTCCATTTTCTGCCCAGGGTGTGTGTGCATGTGTGTGTGACCATGTGTGTGTGTCTTTGTCATTGGCCACCATTTGTCTTTGTTCTCCACGTCGTGTGGCGGGGGCCACTTAGTGTAGTCTGTGTTCATAGACCTCAATGTGTTCTTTGTTCCCCATGCCTCCTTGCTTGCTGTTGCTGTTTGACCATGTGGCTGGCAGCCATTTTGTGCATTCAGCCGGTGGGCCTTTGCCATAGGCTTGTATGTGTTCTTTGTTCCCCATGCCTCCTCGCCTGCTGTTGTTATTTGACCATGTGGCTGGCGGTCATTTTGTGCAGACAACCAGTGTGCCTTTGCCATAGGCTTGCATGTGTCCTTTGTTCCCCATGCTTCCTTGCTCACTGTTGTTGTTCGACCATATGGGTGGCAGCCATTTTGTGCATCCAGCCAATGTGCCTTTGTCCAAGGCTTTGGATGTGTTCTTTGATCCCCATGCCTCCTTGCTTGCTGTTCTTGTTTGACCATGTGGCTGCCAGCCATTATGTACATCCAGAGAGTGTGCCTTTGCTGTAAGCTTGGATGTGTTCTTTGTTACCCCTGCCACCTTCCTTGTTATTGTTGTTTGACCATGTGGCTGGCAGCCATTGTGTGCATCCAGCAAGGGTGCCTTTGCCGTAGGCTTTCCCGTATGGATGTGATATCAGTTTAATAATATGCTGAGGATCATTGTAGTAAATGTATAATAAGAAAATGATTTTGATGAACAGTGCTTATATTATTACATGCTTTTTTTAGTTTGAACCTTCTTGCCTCACAATAGGTTTCTTTCTTCTCGTCCTCCATTACAAATATCAGCAATTATTGATCGATTTTTAAATTACTATTTTATTTTAATTTTTTATGTCAACTTGTTTATTTTAATTTTTAATTTTCTTTTTTAATTTTCTTTTTATTTTAATTATTAACATTTTTATTTTTATTTTATAATTTTTATAAATTTAATATATTATTATTTTGTTTTCCCTTGCTCCATCAATCCAACCATCATAGGCACACAGCAGCGCTATAGCATTCAGTTTCTTTAGGTATAATTCCATTTCCCCATTGACCATCCTGCATTACATATGTTTTTTAAGGAAAATTCCATTTACCCAATAGATGGAGATAGAGCAAAGAGCTATATCTGTATGTTGTGTTATCTGATTTGAAATGAAATCTTATGGTATGGTAGTGTAGTATGACTTTACAATGCAATGTTTCGATAAATTGTTATTTTTTATGTAAGTAACCAACCACACTAATATTGCCTTTGTCTGTGCTATTTCAACCTGCAACAATGTTATGTTTCACTAACTACATGGTTTTTGGTTGGTTGCTTTTAGGTGCACAAGAGAAGAGGAGATATCACCTGCAGTACTGCCAAACAGAAGACTTGTACAGTGACTTCAATCCTCCAATCTCTTCTGCTTATGCAGCTTAGTGGCACTGCCAACTGAGAGCTTTAAGATGGCCCCAAAGGAAGTTGCTCCCAAGAAAGTGGTCAGTGAGAAGAAATAGCTTTTCACCAGAGATGTGCAAACCACAACCTTTTTTGGGAGATGTGTGCCTGCCACACCTGCCTCTGGGGAGGAACCTGGCAGCAGCATCACCCCAACCAAAGGTCTAAGATCATGTCTGTCAGTGAGTCAGCCACTGCAATCATGGTGACACCGGAAAGCAGTGGCATTGAATTGGATTTGTCCCTTTCGCAAAGTAATTCCCAATCATTTTAAGAAACAGAGCAATGTGGGCAGCAGCCACAGTCAGTAATAGTAGATTTTTCTGAAGTTGGAGCTGAGGAGGGTGTTGAGCTTCCTGCCGAGCAAGAACCTCCTATTTTAGAATCATTGGCTCCCAGACATCGAGCAAGGAAAAAGAAGGCTACTGCTACACCATCTTCTTCAAGCACCACTTATGATGATGATGATAGAGACATGGAGTGAACCATGGCAGAGTCTGGGTGATACCATGAGAGGCAAGGGAAATGAAGAGTTCCGGAAAGAATTAGAATTAAGGAGAGGATGAGGAGGAGCATGACGACAACGAGCCAGTCCTTGTGCAAGCGAGCACAGAGGAGTCTGACATTACTTTACACCCTTTTCTGAGCAATGTGGCACAGGTAGCACCACCAACTCCCATTTTTATATACTCCCAGCTGAGACATGCACCAACCCCTATCTCAGTAGAAGTATGCACTGCAGAGAGGCACCCACCTACCTCCAGTTCTTCTTCAGTCATTGGCAGTGGCGCACTAAGAAAGTACTTCTTCCCAGGTTGGGAGAGCATTGCACAATGCTCCATTTGCCACACAAGTGTTTGTCGAGATAAGCCTAGTTCATAATGTGGTACGGGAGACCAAACGACCTATCAGAAATAAATCACTCAAGCCAGTGGGAGGAGCACCTCAAAAAATTGCTGAATGTGGTTGTGATGGTGAAGGTGAGGAGAGCTGGGAAACATCAGCTACAATTCCAATCACAATGGGAGGTGATGATGAGGAATTACAATGTGAGGTGATGATGATGAAGGCAAAGGTGACCTCCTCATAGAAAGCAGCCCTGTCCCCGGCAGTGCACCAGATACACCCACCTCAGTGACCTCAAAATGCCACGAGAAGACTCAGAGGCAAATAGAAATAACATGACATTCAGTATGTCAGGTAATGACATGCAGTGACTGCCAACAACGCTCACTGAGTCTACTACCACGTATTTCTCGATCAGTGGCCCCACAAAAGAAGAAGTTCCAGGCTACTATTATGAGCATGTTTAGGCATGAGGGGCCCATACGACCGGAACCACCCAATGGCACGTTTGTACAATGAGAAACTGGCAAAAATGTTAGCGCTGGGCCTCCTCCCTTTTTCTTTTGTGGAAAGAGTGGGATTCTTAGAATTTATGGCAGCTAGCTGCCCAAAATGGAAGGCTTCAAGTCAGACCTTTTTTGCCAGAGCTGCAATTCCAAAGCTGCATCACAATGTGCTGCAATTGGTTGGACAAGCTTTGTAGCAAAGGGCTGTCCACACATTCCACCTAATGACAGAAATGTTGACAGTTGTCAGGCCACTGATTACATGTACATCACTGCCCACTGGATCTCTTCTGGGGGGTAAAAGAGAAGCTATCTATGGGTCTTGGCCCTCAAGAAAGTATTAAGAGCATCAGGCGGCATGCAACAGTAGCCATGTTTGCCATGGAAAAATCACATACAGCTGCAGACATCTTGGACGAATTTAACAGCAAGGTGTCTGAATATCTGCGAACCAGAGGTCACCAAACTGGATTTGATGCCACTGTCAACGGTAGTAGCATAGTCAAGTACATGGCAGATGGTGGCTATTTCAAGGCCCTGTGCTTGGCACACTACATCAACCTGGTTGTGCAAGACTTACTAAAAAAAATAAGACATAGCCAGCAACTTACTGACTACATTTTCACTATTTAGTGTGCTAAAAGAGTACCAGTTAAAGCCTTGATAGGGGATGTGCCAACACAATGGAACTCGACCTTTTACATTTTGCAACATCTGTTTGGACAGTACAGACAGATCAATGACTGGGGGCCTAATTTAGATCTTGGTGGAGGGATAACTCTGTCACAATGGATATAATAGCGGTTTAGATTTCAGTGGACGGGATATCCATCACCATTGTGATGGAGTAACTCCAACGCAAATATCTAAATCAGACCCTATGTCATTCAAAGGCGGAGGTGATGCAATTGGGAAAGCTATGACCATGGATGCAGACAACTGGAGCCTAGTCAAATGCCTGACAAAGATGCTACTCCTTTTTGAGGTGTTCACACAGGAATTTAGCAAGGAGTACAGTAAGATGGGCCAGGCTATCCCATTGTTGCATCTGCTACAGGAGCAGATAAACAAGGTGTCTGAAAGGTTTGCACTCACAGGTGTGAACAAAAACCTAGAAGTGCATGCCTTGCTTGAGAGCGTAATCATTTGAAAGCTGTAAAATGACATCAACTTATCCAAAGAAGCCATCAGTGCAACACTACTTGATCCAGGGTACAATATAATTATGCCCATTTGTAATCCTTTTTCTGAAAAGGATGTTTCAAAATACAAGTGGTGGATTGTAGAGCCCTAGCAGAAGAACGGCTGGATGTTGGGGTGCATTTGACTGAACTGTGTCATACTCATGCCTTCATTTCCTTACACAACAGATTGATGATTATATCCTGCTCATCATCCTGCTGAACACTTTTGTTGTTTTGTGTTTGTCTTTGTTACACCTTTCCCCAAAGCTAATTTCCCATCCATTAAACAAACCCCTAACCCTCTTCCTCTTGGCTGTGTGATTTATTGAAGTGTGACTTAATTTACACCAAATAGATCCCACACTTGGGGGAGTTGATATGGTTACATGCGATACCTGACCAACAGCTCACACCAGCCCCACTTACCCAACCATGCATATGTAAGAAAAAATGTAATTCCTCAATGTAAACATTATCATTCAGGCCTTTGTTATGCATTGTTGACTGTAGACTTTGAGTACATTACTCCTGACCTGCGGATTTCATAACTTTGTTTTTCAAATTCTATACTCACCATTGCCCAAAATAATTTACTATTGCTAGTTTTTGTTATGTGGCATTCTTTGATGTGTCATGGTTGTACTGGTCTGTCCTCAGTCTTTCTAAAGCTATAATATAAATGTACATGCATAACCTACTAACTTGTTTTTTAGTTTTTATTTATTTCCCTGTGATTCTTTTTATTAATGCTACAGTTGGAGATCATCTAGGTGGGAGTGGGACCTAGCTGTGATGCCTTCCCTGTTAGCGCACTACCACTACCATAAAAAAGGCACCTAAGCAAACCCTCCAGCAAGGTCTAGGAACTTAGAAGATTCACAGAGGGAGCAGCCGCCAGCCATCACTTCATCTACTCAGGTGAGAGAACTATGGGGTGAAGTGAACTACTTTAATCTGTACATAACTAACTTTTACTATGGATGAGATAAGTGCTTGTTTATATAAGTTTTTGTAGGCAATATAGGAAATGGCAGCACACCCTCCCAACTGGAATACACTTAGAGAGGTTAAAAGGGTAGGCTGCGCGAAAAGGCATCAGTGCAAAGTTTAAGTAAAAGACAAAAATAATAATTTCAGACATAAAGTTGTATATAAAATTGTCCCCTTTACTAAGATACAAAATATAAATATTAAAACAGAAAATCCATCCTCCCCTCCCACAACAGGCCTACCCCGATCCCACATCTTTCCCCATTCCAACCAATGTCCAACATAAATATATTCATGTCCAAATTCAAAGTGTCCATAATGAAAAATTCCCTTCCCAAATTTACACCACAATAACTCCCTCCACCAAAGTAAAAAATATAAAAAAGGACTAATGGAGGGCATTTTCTATGAGATGTTGAATGCAGGCTCGAGGTGTGCCATCCGACGTCCCAAGTGTGCCAGCTTGCACAGCACGCAGTGATGGTAGAGTTGTTCTACAAGGATGCGGGACTGTGATGGGCATCTCCAAGCTGTCAGTGGTGCTGGTGTGGCCTGGAGGCTGGAGACACATGTGGTTGGCTGGTGGAACTGGGCCCAGGTCCAGTAGCAGGGGCATGTTCCAGGCCCTTCTCATCTACCAGCCACTGGAAGTGTGCCCTGGTGGCCTCCAGCCTCTGCCACCTGAGCTGGGCCGCAATCTCCTCCTGGATCAGTGGTGGTGGTGGACCAGCAGGAGTAGCTATATCAAGAAAGAAAAAAAAAAAAAAAAAGGAAAAAGACAAATTGTGTAGAATGTTCTGTGCAAACACTTAGGCCCTCATTACAACCTTAGTTGAACCGCCAAGCGGCCGCCTATGCGGCCGCAAACCCTCATTCCGCATTTCAAGATCCCCGCTGGGCCGTAACATTGCAGCCAGCTCCTAATGGAGCCGGTGGTTTTGCGGCCGTGCGACGTGTGCAGCTGCACCCATCACGCTTTTCATCGTCTGCTGTGCAGACAGTGAAAAGCAGGGTGGGGCTGTGCCTGGGGGCCCCAGTACTGCCCATGCTAAGTGCATGGTCAGTGCAGGGGCCCCCAGGGGCCCCGCTACTCCCCTTCCCACCAGCCTTTCCATGCGGTCTCTACCACCATGGACAGGCTGGCAGGAAGGGGAGTCATAATCCCCAGGGCAGCGCTGCAAACAGCGCTGCCCTGTCGGATTATAACCGCCGGGACAACAATGGTGGAAAACTGCCGGGCTTGGCGGTGTGACCGCGGTGCTACCGCCGCAGTCAAAATATGGCAAATTGTACCGCCAGCCTGTTGGCCGTACGATTGCCAATTCAACCATGGCGGTCTTTGACCTCCAGGGTTGTAATGAGGGCCTTATTCTTTTAAATTACATAGGGCTAGATGTAGGTAGAAATGGGTTTGCGACTCGCAATTTGCGAGTCGCAAACCCATATGCAGGATGGTGTCCCTGACACCATCTGCAAATCGCAAGGGGGTCGCAAAGACCCACCTCATTAATATTAATGGGGTGGGTCGCAATTTGCAACCCCCTTGCGATTCCCTGCACTCAAAGGGATGGTGGCCTGCTGGAGACAGCAGACCACCATGTCTGTGTCTGCTTTTTTAATAAAGCAGTTTTTTTTTTTGTATTGCAGCCCGTTTTCCTTAAAGGAAAACGAGTTGCAATACACTTGAGAAAATGAAACTGTTCAGTTTCCTTTTTTCAGAGCAGGCAGTGGTCCACAGGAGCCATTCACAAAGTGGAAGGGTTCCCATGGGGACCCCTTCTCTTTTGCGAATGGGTTAGCACCCACTTCACATGGGTGCTAACTGCGAATTGCTTTACTACCGCGTTCACGGTCACAAAGCAATTCTGCATCGCGATGCGAATCGCAAATAGGAAGGGGAACACCCCTTCCTATTTGCGAGTCTCATTCCCATTTTGCGAGTCGGTAACCAAGTTAAATGGGAATGAGCATCGCGATGCGCGTTTTGCATGCCACAAACAGCGAATTTCACTGACTGCGCCATGCAAAACGTTTGGTACATATGTCCCATAGTGGCACAATATAAGTACATTGCTGTTGGTCCCCCAGGACCATTGGAATTTTTCATGTGATGATTAGGAATGTCGGTCATAAACTACATTTGGAAATACTAATGCATTGCAAAAAATTATCTTGGATTTGCAAGTAACATTTGCAACCTCCTTTGATGGGCCAATACAGTCAGTTTTCCTTTTCAATGCTTAGATGCATGCATACATCACTGGAAGATTGCTTGGGATTGTAGGAGCCATACAAAGAGAAAGACAAACAGAACGCTAACTCACTTGAAATATATTAATTATTACTACCAGAGTACTACTATCTTAGTGCCGGAGGACAGATGATTCAGCATAACTTCTTAAGTAATCAGCCCAAGTGAGTTTCTACAGCAACGAGCAGAACTAGGTAGCACTGGTCACTTGGCTCGCTCAAATAGGATCACATTATATTGGTAACATTACGTTATGTGAACTTAATTTACCTCTGAGTGTGAGCAGCAGACTATTTGGAAACAAAATTGCAATATAGGGTAGAACAAAACAAAATGAGTGGTAACTAATTATTAGCACTCACCAAGCCCCGCAACCTGGACACTCAGCTTGTCAAGGATATCGGCCCAGAGGTGCATCAGCTGCTGCTGAGTGCCCTGAACCCCGGTACATCAGTGGACGCAAGAGCACACCCTCCGCCACAGCAGCAAACTCTCCAACAAGCAGTACCCACTCCCGGGCCTGCTGCCAACATGGAGGGGAAGTGGAGCTGCACAAAAAAATAGTGTGGCAGCCTCATCCACACTAAAAATGGCACGAGGTTGCGCCCTTTGGTGGCACCGGGGGCTATTGGGTGTGTAATTCTCTACACCCTCCTGCACTGACGCTTGTACCACATCTTCTGCCATGGCACTGGGTAGAATAAAAATATGGGGAAAAGAGAGTGAGAAATTAGATTAGGGGAAGATAGAGCAAAGTTAATAAAAGGACAAAAAGGATCCAGAATTTTTTTAAAAAAGCAAAAACACAAAATATACTAACACAAATACACACACTAATGAATTAAATGTAAAATGGGGAGGATATGTTTGATAAAGTAAGGCTATTATAAAGTAGGGATTGAAAAGTAGGCCCAGCGCCATGAACAGAATAGGAAAAACAAGAAGGAGGGTATGACTCACACCAATCAGCGCAAATGGGCATCCAAGCACACTTCGACAGCTCTTGCAGAGTTAGCAGGTTTCTCTTCACTCCACGGAATTCCGTAAACTCCACCCAGACCTACTCAGCCCCCCCCTTAAACATGTAAGAGTTGCCAAAACATGCCTGGGAAAAAATTGCTGTTGACTTTTTCAGGCTGCTTCACAATGGACATCATCTGATGGTGATCGTGGATGAATATTCCTGTTTTCCACTAGTAGAAGATCTCTCATCTACCACACAGGAAAGAGTCATTGAGAGATTAGACTGCATTTTTCTGACATGAGGCATTCCTGAGACGTTAAAATCAGACAATGGCGCACCTTTTAATAGTCAAGAATTTTGAGATTTTCTCAACCTGCTTAACGTGAAGAATCAGAAGAGTACTTCTCTTTGGCCACAGGCTAACACCCTGATGAATGTTTCATGAGTACATTGATAAAAGCTCTTCAGAATGCCGCATTTAAAAAGTTTGACCTTAAGAATGACTTGAATTCTTCCCTAAAAGCCTACTGTTCAACTGCTTTCTCAGCCACATATGAAAACTCTGCAAATTTGATGTTTGGGGGAGCAATGAAGTTACCTCAATCAACAAACACAAGATTAAGAACTGAGGAAGAGTCCCACATAAAAGACTTGGATTGTAAAAAGAAAAAAAATGAAGGCCTATGCAAACAAGAGACGACATGCAAAAAACATAGGCTCTCATTATGACATTGGCGGTGAGTGATAAAGTGGCGGTAAAACCGCCAACAGGCTGGCGGTAAGTACCGCCAAATTATGAGCATGGTGGTGAGAACTCCCATAGACAGCCAACATACCACACCAACCGAAAGGGCGGAAACAACACTCATCACGGCAGTAGCCAGCAACAGCCAGGCAGAAGACAAAGTACCGCCCACCATATTTTGACCCTGCAATCCGCCACATTTTCCGGGGCGGTACCAACGCCATCAAAAGATTGGCAGAAACGCATCTCAGAAGAGAAAGGACTCACTATCGGATAGTCAGGGAAGAACAACGCCGCCATGGAACCTGAACTGCAAGTTTTCCTGATGATTTTCTACGTTATGTTCCACCTGGAAACCAAACGCTGATGAAGACGATGACGGTGAGTACAGCTGCCTAGCACACATGGGAGGGAGAGAGGAAAACGTGAGTGACACACACACGCACGACACACACCATCCACACACACACCATACACACAACCAGCTGCACACGAAAAACAATTTGCCCCCGAAACACGTCAGAATAATGCAAGGACAACAGGAATGGACGAAAGTGATTATAATCAAATCAACATCTAAATAACTTAATCGATTTGTCAATGAAACAGATATGTACACATGTACACAAAGGGACACTGCCCAGTCCAAAGTTCAAAGGTCCCACATGGTAACAGGGCACAGTTTGAGGCCCAACTCGAATCCTGAATCCATCCGGATAGTACACTGCAGGGGCATCAGTTTGCAAATGGGCAGGCACCTCAGGGGGAGGGGCAGGAGGCACCTCAGCCAGATGCGGGAACAAGCCCACTGGTTCTGGATTGGGCAACTTGCCCATTGCTCTGTCCTGGGGAGTGCTACGCCACAGTCTCTGGAGTGTGTGACTTTCTCACTGGTTCTGGAGTGGGCAACTCATACAGCAGCCTGTAGAGGGAGGCCTACATGGCGTCTGCTGGTTGTGACAGCTGCAGTGTGTTGGCGGATGGAGGTGCCTCCCAGGCAGCCTCTGCAGGTGGTGATAGATGCAGTTTTGTGGTGGATGGAGGTGCCTCCTGGGCAGCATCTGCAGGTGGTGATGGCTGCAATTTATCAGCTGGTGGTAGGGTCCCCATGACAGCTGGCGGTGGTGTCACCCTGACAGTCTCCGCTGGAGTAGAGGGCTTTGTCTCCTCCATTACATGGAGCGTGGATCCCTTACCCTTCCTGGCAGGGGTGGATGGCCTCTTCCCCTTCCTGGATGGAGGTGCAGGCTCCTTCCTCTTCTTGCCTGGTGGTGCAGGCTCCTTCCCCTTCTTGCCTGGAGGTGCAGGCTCCTTCCCCTTCCTGCATGGAGGTGTGGTATCCTTTCCACCACTAGTAGGTGGTGCTACCACAGTTCTCATGGACTGTTTGGCTGAGGTGTTGGGCTGGGTCTTTGGTACCCTGCACATATGGGCAGGACGGGGGGAGGGAAAAGGGCACATTGGGAAAGGAAAAGCTTTTTAGGGATGTTGGGGCAGGAGGAGGGAGGAGTGATGGGAGTGATGGGAGTGATGGGAGTGGAGTTTGAGGGAGTAATTGTAGGAGGTGTATGCCTGCTGGATATGGGTACAGGTGCATGGGCTGTATGCTGATGTGAGTTGGATGGCTGTTGGGTGTGTGAGTGTTTGCGTTTATGTCCTTTAGGAGGGGGGACAGACAGGGTGGGAGAGGACAGAGGGGACGTGTGCAAGGCTGTTGGGGAGGTATCTGCCAGTGAGGTGTGTTTTCTGCTTGGTTTGGTGATGCTGGTGGTGGATGTTGATGTAGTGCATGCAGGTGTGAGTGTGGATGTGACTGGGAAGGAGGTGGAGGAGGAGGAGGAGGGGGAGACAGTGGAGGCAGTGGATGTTGTGTCTGCAACTGTATGGTGATTGAATGAGTGCTTTTGGGATGAAGTGTGGTGCTTGTGTTTGCCTGTGACACTCTTGTGTGTTGTCTTGTGTGCATGCTCATCTGTATGTGTGCCTGGGATGGGGTTGAGGAGAATGGGACTGGCAAGTGAAAGTTGGAGGTGGGACGGTAGAAAGAGGGACAATAGCTGCCATCAGAGAGGAGGCCAGAGCCTGAATCATTCTCTGTTGGGCCACCAATCCACCATGAATGCAGTCCAAGAATGCATTGCATTGCGCATCTGGAATGCCAGCCCCTGGATGGCAGTCACAATGGTTGATTGCCCTACAGAGATGGATCTCAGGAGGTCAATATCCTCCTCACTCAAGGCAGCAGGGCTCACTAGGGCAGGGCCTGAGCTCCCTGGGGCGAAGGAGATGCCCACCTTCCTGGGTGAGCGGGCAGGGGCAAATTGCTGATGGGCTGCTGGGAGGGCGGTGCTGGTACGTGGTGGTGGCTGTACCTGCAGCTGAGGTGGTCACAGAGGTGTCCACCACCACCAGGGAGCTCCCATCGGAGGAGATATCTGAGTCTGTGTTGACCCCTCCAGTCTCTGCCATGGTGCTCCCCTTGCCCTCCGTCCCACTGGTTACCTCGGCGTTGGCGGACTCTGCTTCCTGGGTCCTGTGGAATGCAGCTCCCTCTGCCACGGGTGCCCCTGCTCCTCTGCAAGATGATGCTAATGCACACAAGGACGGGATAACAAAACAAGAAATGGGGGGAGAGAGACAAATGATACACTGGGTCAATGACTGCACCAACACCACTATTGGCATACACATCACCGTCACACACAGGAAACAGGCCTAAGCACAATGCATTGCACTACCAGTGATATGGCTAGTCACTAAGGCAAGATGAGGACCCCAATGCACACCCTGCCAACTGTAGAACTCCTGGGACCCACAATGCCCTGGCTGAAATGGACTGCTAACAAGCTAGGTTACCTGTATTTGCCATTCAACCATTACCCGTCAGATGAACAATGCTGCAATGTCTGGCCTGGCATTAGGGGCACCCACTTACACACATCTGCCACCAGGATACCTCCCCAGCAGCCAAAATGTGTAATGATACCAACTGTACTCACCCCCTTGTGGCTGCTGTTATTCCCTCAAGTGCCCATCCAGCTCAGGGTAGGCCACTGCCGGTATGCAGGCCATCGGGGGGGTCTGGGTCCGACGGGCACCCCTTCCTTGTTGGGAGGCCATCCCCAGCTGGGCCTCTGCGGTCTTCCGTTCCCGGTGTCTTAGGTCCTCCCACCGTTTCCGACAGTGGGTGCTCCGCCTGCCATAGACCCCCAGGGTCTACACGTCCTTGGCAATGGCATGCCATAATCCCTTCTTTTGATGGGTGCTGACCTGCAGAGGCAATACAGACAGGAGAACACCATTAACCAAACAGTCCAGCCTGTCACACAAATGGCCCACCATACCCGTTTCTATCACCATTGACACACACATTGCCCAGCGCACACCATGTACACCGGCACAAGACATTCTCCCACCCCTCCACCCCCCTTATACGGTGCTTGCACACACATCTCCATGCACCCTTCCCACATGCATTGTGCCCAAAGTGTACTCACCTGTTGGTCTGGAGGCCCATACCGCTGTCCAAACTGGGGTAGGACTCCATCTACCAGTCACTCCAACTCCTCCGAAGTGAAGGCTGGGTCCCTTTCCCTGGTCACACGGGCCATGGTAGATTCCATACACAGGTCACAGCAGCACATGCAGTGTAGGTGTTCTCCTGTCGAAGGTCAGGAAACAAGTGAGGAATCAGATAGAAAATGGCGGTCACATCTGCAGCGGTGTACACCGTCACTGCCGGCACAGATCCTCATTGGCCAATATTATCCAATGAGGAGTTGTACGGTGGTGCAAGACTGCCTTCTGCCACGACGCCCAACGTCGGCTGAATTACCTCAATTCCACCTGTCCCTACATACAGGACAGGTGGTCGCCATTTCAGCGGGGTGAAACAGGCATATCGATAATTACTGCATCACAGATTAGGTTGGCACATACTTCGCCATTAACTCTTTCCCAATACATAAGTGCACCATGTGGACTGCAGTTGTGGTTTTGTTGTTCCAATTGTGACAGCCTACTCACTCTTGTGTCCCTTAGATACCTACCTCTGTGAATGAATAGGAGGTGGAGACATACCCCCATGTACAAACCCCTGGTGGACATAGCTACACTGGAGGACAGGCACATTATCTTCACCTATAGACTGGACAGGGCCACAATCACAGAGCTGTGTGCCCATTTGAAGCCTGACCTGAGCTCATCTATCCGTCACCCGACTGGGATCCCCCTACTTGTGCAAGTGCTCCATTTCGTGGCAACAGGTTCTTTCCAAGTGACAATGGGCTTCGCTGAGGGAATGTCACAGCCAATGTTCTTAATCATGCTGGCAAGAGTCTTGTCTTCCCTGGTAAAAGACATGTGCAGCTACATTGCTTTCCCCCAGGTGGAAGATTTGGCCACTGTGAAGGCTGGATTCTATGCAATGGGACATATACCCAATATTATTGGGGCAATTGACGGTAGACATATTACGTTTGTCCCCCCTACCAAAATGAACAGGTGTACAGGAATCGTAAGAGTTTCCACTGACTGAATGTGCAGATGGTGTGCCCAGCAGACTAGTACATATCCCACGTTAATGCTAAGTATCCTTGGTCGTTGCATGATGCCTTTGTTCTGAGGAATATCAGCATCCCAAATGTGATGGCCCAACTACAGAGGCACAGGGTGTGGCTAATAGGTGAGCCTTGGTCCCCACCAACTGTATGTTAGTGTATGCCTCTAGTGTTGATCCCAATACTTGCAGGTGCCCCTATCGTCACTGCTGACCCCTGTGAGGAATGTCAGGACAAGGGCTGAAGATTGTTATAATGAGGCACATGGGTGAACTAGACAGATCATCGAGAGGACCTTTGGCCTCCTGAAGCCCAGGTTTAGGTGCCTCCATCTGACAGGTGCCCTGTGCTAATTACCCAAGAAAGTCTGCCAGATAGTAGTGGCATGCTGCATGTTGCACAACCTGGCCCTCAGACACCATGTACCCTTTCTGCAGGAGGAGGAGACAGGAGATGCCCTTGTGGCAAGCAGTAGACCCTGATGACAGTGAGGATGAAGGGGCTGAGGATGAGGATGAGGACAATAGAACATCAGTTATCCGTCAGTACTTCCAATGACACACAGGTGGGAAAGTGCAACTGCATATTTCTATGACTATTGGTGTCTTCTGTGTGGCTGTGGCATGATGTTATTAACTTCCATTTACCTCTACTTACTGTTACCTATGGATTGTCATTTTACCGATGTTGGTGATATAACACCTGTGTACTGATGTGCGGAATGCAGCCAGCTACAGGTCATTATTTCTATGCTCTCACAATGTACAATTCATTTGCAGTGGATGTAACATAAATAACCATATTTTCAACACATAAAATACTAGTAGTCATGTTGTGTTCAATGGTGTTTATTGCAGTGCTAAGAAATTGAGGGGAAAGTGCAATGGAATGGGATGATGATGGGGAAAGTCCAGGGTATTGTTCCAGTCTGTTTGTAGCACAGGTCCAGTTTTCAAGGGGCCATAGGAAGGGGAGCAACAGCAGTTCAAAGTGGACAAGGTGACTGACTGGGACACAAGGGGGACAATCAGGAGAGTCTCATTTCCTGGCAGTGGTCTTGGTCTTGGCAAGTGTCTCTGGCTTCTGTGTTGGTCGCAGGGAACGTTTGTGGGGTGGTTCATCTTCTGCAGGGGAGGGATGCCAGTGGCCTGTGGGTCCTGTGGTGGGGCCTCCTCCCCACTAGCAGCAGAGGAAGTGGAGGGCTGATGAATGGACTGACTAGGGGTAGGGGGCCGCTGGTGTGCTGTTGCCTCCCTCATGATGTTTGCTATGTCTGCCAGCATCCATGCTATGGAGATCAGGGTGGTGTTAATGGCCTGCTGATCCCCTGATACAGTCCCTCCTGCAGCTGCCTGTTCTCTTGCATGTTGTCAAGGAACTTGCCCATCGTGTCCAGGGAATGTTGGTAGGCTTCCAGTATCTCGGAGAGTGCCTCCTTGAGAGTCGGTTCCCTGGTCCTGTCCTCCCCCTGGTGCACAGCAGTCCTCCCAGTGTCCCTGTTGGCCTGTGCCTCTGTCCCCTGAACGGTGTGCCCACTGCCACTGACTCCAGGTCCCTGATTGTCTTAGGTATGAGGTGTGGCCTGGGGTCCCTGTACAGGTGGGCACACTGCTGATTGATGTGTCCTGGGGACAGAGGTGTTGGTACGCTGGTTGGGTGCTGTGGTGTTGGATCCTGATGGGGGAGGCTCTGTGGTGGTCTGTGAGTGGGCTGGGGTGATTGACTTTCCAGTGGTCCCTGATGGGCCAGGTTGTTGGTCCAGATCCTGAAGTCAAGAGTTACTGTCATCACTGGGGGTATCTCCCGTTGGGGGACTGGATATTCATGGCACCTCCTCTCCACTGAGATTGGCTGGGGCACCTGTGGGTATGTAAGAGCTGCATTATGCTTCATGTCTGTGATATATTGTACATCCCTATCCTCCCCTCTATGGTTGCTTTTGCCCTGCTACCTTTGCTTGTGTATGGTGATGTATTGTGGGATTGTTAGTTTCCCTATGCTGTGCATGCTTTGGTGATGGGTGTCATGCAGGGCTGGGAGGGGTGTCCATGCATTTGTATGGCATTCAGGGCTTTGCATTGTGGTTAGCCATATGTGTAGGTGCAGTGTGTGGGATGGAGTGGAGTGATGGGAGTGATGGTTAGGGTGTGAGATGGCATGCAGGTATGGGGGGGTGATGAGTAGTAAATATTGACTCACCAGTATCCAGACTTCCGGCTACTCCAGTGAGTCCCTCAGGATGCAGTAATGCCAAGACTTGCTCCTCCCATGATGTGAGCTGTGGGGGAGGAGGTGGGGGTCCACCGCCAATCCTCTGTATGGCGAGCTGGTGCCTTCCCCCGTAGGTCGTTCCACCTCTTCCTAATGTTGTCCCTTGTTCTTCGATGCTGTTCCATGGCGTTGACCCTGTCCACAATTATCTGCCATAGCTCCATCTTCCTAGCAATGGATACTTGCTGTACCTGTGCTTCAAACAGCTGTGGCTCTACCCTGACAATTTCCTCCACCATGACCCTTAACTCCTCCTCAGTGAAATGGGGGTGCCTTTGTGGGGACATGAGTGCTGTGTAGTGTATGTTGGTGAGAGTGTGTTGAATAATGTGGTGGGGTGTGTAATGTGTAGTGTGTGAGAGCTGTATGGGTCTAAGTGGTGTGTGTCTAGTTTTCTAAGTGGTCTTGGTGTAGGTCTGGTGGAAATGATTTGTAATCGTAAAGGTTGTGGGTACTGTGGGTGGGTGTTTTATAGTGCTGTTATGGGTGGGTGTGGTGGGTGTGGTATGTGTCTGAGTATCAGGTGTGTGCTTTTGGTATTGGCCAATGTAGTGTTGTTTTTTATGTGGGTATACATTCTGAGCGTGGTGGTATGTACCACCAATGGTTTACCGCTGTTGAATGTCTGCCGTGGTGATTCATGGGTCATAATTTGATGGGCGTTGTTTTGTTGGCATAACAGTATGGGTTTTGGGACTGGCACTTTATCACTGACCTTTGGGCAGGCAGATTTGTGTATGTGGCTGTATTCTGTCAGATTGGTGTGTGTGTGTCATAATATGGCGAACAGATATTCGCCACCGCGGAGGTATGTTGGCGGTCATCAGCATAGCGGTAGGCACCATTTACCGCCAATATCATAATGAGGGCCATAATCTTCATAAGAGGAGATCAGGGGCTCGTCTGTCAGCTGAGAAAAAGTTTCATGCTCCATTTGTTGTTGAGACATTCCATGTCATAACCAGCAAAGGACACATGGTGGTTGTCAAATGTCCGGGAAATTACACGAGATTCCTTGTATTTCAGACCTGTCACCCATCAGATGTTGATGTCAACATAGAGACTGGTCCAGAACAGACAATTGTAAATCCCCAGACTGCTCTTGTCCCATAGATCACCAACACAGATCATCAACACTCCTGTAGCTGATTCCCAGATTCCGAAGATATAATCGGGACAAGTAATTAGGGTGCCAAGAAGGCTCATCAAAGAGCTATGATTGTGTATATGTTTGTAAAAAAATTTACTTTTTTATTTAACTGAGTGGGAGATGCAGTGTTGTGTGAGAGTGAATGACGGAACCCCTTTGGCTCCTAAAGAACTCTGTAGAGCTGTGATGAAAGTTTTAGAACGTGGTGAATGAATGCAGGTTTAGAATGTTGAGTTTACTCTTACATTCAGACAAATAAATATGTATAATACATAGCTCTGTGTGTGGTGTGTTTATTAGCAGGTACTGAGACTGGGGAGGACCCTACAATGCTGCATCTGAGTTGCTACAAAGGGAGAAAACTGAATGTTTGGCCCAGTGGCAATTATCCATGGCTAGATTGGCTTTGCAGGTATGCCTCAGTCCTGAGAGGTCTCTGGTTGAAGGACAGCAATTGGAGGACAGAAAGCACTCCGGCAGAGACTGCCTATAGGGCTGTGGCCTGGTCCAATTGCAACTGCTCAACTGGAAAGTCATCATGTAACTTGTTGTGTCCATGTAGCTTGAAGAGGGGGTCATCCCATAGTACTTATGTTGGAAAATGGGTTATTTGTAAGGGCAGGTAAGTACCTACACTTAGCAAACGGCCACTAACCTCCACTTAGGTACAGTTAGGTCTCAATAAATTAAACCCAGCTCAACCCTTGGTAGTTTGCCAACGAGCGACAAGGCTTAACTTAGGAGACTAGTGTGTAAAGCATTTAAAAATCACAAAACAGTAAATAAGTAAAACACAAAACACAAAAAACCAACACCAATTTATACAAAATATATTATATTTTTATATTTAAAATGACACCAAAATGAATAAAATCGGATAAGGGGAACCGGAGATATGAATTTTTAAAGAATTAATGCTTTTTAGCGCTTTTTAGTGCTTAGAAATGAATAGCGCCAATCTGGTCATCTGGTCGCACCTCGACTGGGGCAAAGTCAAAGTTTGAGGCCGACAGCAATGGAGCCCTACTCGGCTACAGCTCGCGGGAGGCCTCGGTCAAACGTTTACCTTAGGACTTACTAGTTCCTCTGGAGATTTTCTTCAGCAGGTACAAGTCACCAGTCCAATTAGACCTCCTGGAACTCTTTCTCGGATACACGTCGCAGTAGCCCTCAGTGGAGATTTGTCCCTTTGGACTTAGATGTTTTTTTCCAGATGAAAATCCTTCGACCGGGGCAAACCTCTTTGGATACACTGCCTGGGAGGTCCTGGTCAACTTTTTCCATTCGGACGTAGTCACTTTTTCTGAGATTTTCTTCACCGGTATGAACCTGCAAGTCAGATTGGGTCGAGGTTGAGGCAGGTAGGCTAGAGTTGCTGCAGCGGGTCGGTCCCTTAATGGAGCTTTTTTCTAAAAGTTCTCCAAACTTCTCCAAACTTCTGGATCTTCTTCCAGATGTTCCTTTAAGGTTCGTTTGAGGTCCACAGCTCACCCCAAGGTTCTAGAAGCTCTGAGATGCTTCTTGAACTCCCAGAATGCACCTGGCGCAAACTCCTTTTTGGCTACTGGACAGTGGTCAGCTGGTCAGTTTCTTCAGGAGTTGGTGCAGGGGACTCTGGTTTGCAAGTTTTCACCTGTAGCAAACAGGGAGTCCATCCTTGAACCAGTTGAAGCCAGGCAAATTCCTTCTTGTGGTGGAGCCCAAGTGTGCAGCTGGTGTAGTCCTCTAGGATGAGGTGTCCAGGTGCAGGTCAGGGGTCCAGCAGGGCAGTCCTTCTTCTCCTGTAGTTCTTCCTGGTAGGGATCTGAAGTGTGGGTGCAGGTCTTCCAGTATTAAACTTGCTACTGGTTGAAAAACCGGGGGGTCCTGGTTCTCCAATCAGGTGCAGGGTCCTTCCCCCTGTGAGGACCACTTCCTGGGTAGTGTGGCAAAAATCAATCTCAGGGAGCAACATTCCTAAAAAATCCATCATGGCTGAAAATGATTTTTGGAAGTTATATCTGGCGGAGCCCATCTACTGGTGTGGCTAAAAATCTTAAACACACCCTTCTCCTGCCCTCTCCTAATCTAATCAGGGGGGCACCTAACTGTACGGGACTGCAGGATGTGAGGGAGGTGCTGGGTTGCTTCAAATGTCCTTCCCTGCCTTTGAAGACCAGTTTGGCAGCCCTTCCTGCTTTCCCATCTGCTGAGGGAAGATCTCCTCCCCCAGGCACATCTATTTGTGTTGAGCAAGACCACGTCACACCTCATCAAGGCAGCCAGGCTGCCAGAGGCTGGCCAATCAGAGCAAAGCAGCAAAAACACTGCAGGGCTGAAGTTGGCAACGTTTCAGGTAAAGTTTTAAACTCTTTACCTGAACAAGTTATATAAAATCAAACAATTGCAAGTTGTGGGATTTCTTATCAAAATTAATTTGATACCAAACTTTTTGTATCTGTCACTTAAAGGGACTTCATAAATTAAAATAAAGTATCCTCATTCTAGCCTATGGAGGCCATTCACTACAATGAGGGAAAAACTAATTTGGCTGTTTTACCTCCCCAGGGCTTATAAAATTATTTTTATGAGGTCCCTGCTTATAGTTACATGGCACCCAAACCTAGGGGCACATAGCGCACACCTTAGGGGTGGCTTATATGTAAAAATAGGGTAGTTTAAATCTTTGGAACTACTTTTAATTCTAAAGTCGAATTTGCATGTAACTTTAATTTAAAAGCAGCCAGCAAGGCAGTCCTTCCTTTAAAATGACACTGGGCACCTCAGTAGTGCACCTATGGGTGCACCACCCATGCTGGGGTCCCTAAACCTACATGCCCTACCATATACTAGGGACTTATAGGTAGGTTGACTTAGTCAATTATACTTAGCCTAATTTGCAAACTCATTTCATACAGAGCACAGGCCCTGGGACTGGTTAGCAGGACCCAGGGCACCATCAGAGTCAGGAAAACACCATCAAAAAGTGATAAGTGGGGGCAAAAAGTCAGGGGGCCTCTGCAATCAGGCCTATTTTCTCACAACTTAGGGCCATAGTTATAAGGGAGTTGTGTCACTCTTGCACCATTTAACATGGTGCATGCGCAACACAACTTCACAATGTGATTTATCAAACCATGCAGGGCCACCTTGTGTGGCTTTTAGTGGCTTGATAAATCCAGAGCAATTCAATGCAAATCTAATTGCTTTGTTGCATTGCTCTTACCCAAGGAGATGTTCCATCTGTGTTTTGTGGATGTTCCCACACAGCACCTATGATTTGTAGAAGTGGTAGACCTGGGAATGCACCAAAACTGCTACACCTCCCCTGGGAGAACACATGGAAAGAGGAAATGCCTCAGGGGATTGTTTTTAGGCAGAAAGGTGCCCCTTCCTGCTTAAAAACGTCCTCCTTACAACAGTACCAAGAGTGCCTGCATTGGCGCTAGGCAGCAGTGCAGGGAAAAGGCATGAAGGTGCTGTATTATTTTAAATAGGCTGTATTCCACCTCTTTCCCTGTCACGCAGTGCAGCAAGGTGATGCACTGCAGTGTGTGACTTTCAGAGAAATATGCCTTTTGAAATCCACTTTTCTGCCCTGGGTATACAAGGGAGCAAGTCCAGTCCTGTATGGCTCTTCTCAGCTCTCAGACATCTGCTTAAATCCTTGTCTGCTCTCCATCAGGCCCAGTAGTATTCTGAGGAGGGTAATGGGGATGCCACATTTATGCCTGGAAACAGCTTGAGATGAGGTAAGCAAGTTCACAACATTGGGTACAGAGGTGCACTAGTTATGATGTTTTGAAGAGGGGACAGGTTATAACTGTAAGTACTACCCAGAGAATAGTAGAGTGGAGTAATGTGCCATAGAGTAGAATGAAGTAAATTGGGGTGGAGTGGCATAGAGGGAGTTGCCTAGAGTATTGTATAATGAAGTAGAATGTTACACAGTGGCATAGAGTGGAGTAGAGTGTTATACACTTGCATAGACTGAAGTAGAGTGCTGTACAGGGAAGTGCCATAGAATGGAATAGAGTGTGATTGACTAGAGGGGCATAGAGTGGAGTAGAGTGTTATAGAGCAGAGTATCCTAGGGTAAAGTAGAATAGAGTAGAATAGAATAGAGTAGAGTAGAATAGACTGACATAGAGTGGAGTGGCAAAGAGAGGAGTGTTGTACATTTTGTCATAGAGTGTTTCATTGTAGATTATTATGGTGCCCAGTGTCAAGGCACAACGTGTTGTGGCATATAGTGGAGTGGCGTACAGTGTTGTGCCATAGAGTATTATGGCACAGATTATTATGGAAGACAGTGTCTTGGTGTAGAATGGAGTGGTATTGATTGGTGTGTTTTAGAGTGGAGTAACCAAGTGGAATAGCATAGAGTGGAGTGGTGCACAGTGGAGTGGCATACAGTGGAGTGGTGTGTCAGGGTACAGAGGAGTGGCATATATATATATATATATATATATATATATATATATATATATAGGGAAATTAGGTCCTGACTATAACTACCTACTGGCAACTGCCAGTGGATTATATTCTATCTATCTATCTATCTATCTATCTATCTATCTATCTATCTGTAGATAGATAGATAGATAAATAGCATAACTATACTTTGCACCCTCATCATGCACTGCTAACTACCCCAGATATTGCAGCATCGATGACAAGTTCTATAATGTCATTAAAAATATAAATTAAACATTAGCAGCCAAATTATTGAAGAAAAAACTGTGCATGGCGGGGGCACGAATAATGGTTACTTGAAATAACTCTAACTATAACTGTTCAATTTCTATCGGTTTGTGCAAGTAGCAGAACCTAACTATAACATTCCTGACTGCGTGCCACCAGTAGGTAGTTACATTTATGACCATCTTTCAATAGAAAAAGCGTTTTTCACTTGCCTATTTCTTTTGCACCGTTTGATAAATCTTCCTGAAATATTTGAAAAAGAAAGTGTGCCGGTGATTCTTTTTAGGCATGAAAAGTTTCACGGTGATCTTTCAAGCGGGGGCTGACGAGTCAGAGCAAGCCCTCTGCTTTCTGCAAGCGGGAGCTGTCAAAAAGCTCCTGCTTGCAGAAAGCTGAGTTTTAATCTGCAGATATGAGTGTAGGGAAACAGACGAAAACATTGCTTCTGTAAGCAGAGAGCTGCTTTTTAAAGCAGCTCCCTGCTTGTGGGAGCAGTGCCAGCTCCCACAGGACATGGGGAGCCAGCTAAGACCATGAGGGTCTTGAGGCTCCCCCACGGTCCTGTCAATCTCTCTCTCTTTCTCTTCCATCTCATAATAGGACGGAAGAGGGAGACAGAGTGTATTATTGTAATGTTCACTCGATGCAATGACTTCAAAGCATCAAACTAGCAAGATGTTTGGTGCAAATGTTTGTCACGGTTTCGGGTGGGTCTGATCAGGACTCTGGTTGGGACACCCCTTGAGGTCACTGAATATCCCAAAGAGGTAGTGTACTTGGGCAGAAAGGCAGCTAAAGGCGTACACTGGAAAGGACAGCTATGGACAGGCACAGGAAACAGGAAAGTAAAAGCAGAGCAACCCTTGGGTGAACAAACAGGAAACAGGTTACTAATGGACAAACACACTGAGGTTACCACTAAGGTTGTACACAGGGTTGGGCTCAGAACCTCCCACAGCAACAGGGAATGCCAATGCCTCTGTGCAGTTTGCTCTTACAGACAGTCACCCTGCAAGCCTCATAGAAAGGAGGCAGCAGAAGTGATTCTGTCTCTGGGCCCTTAGAGCACAAACAAGGATAGTACTTACATACACAAGACAAGCTCTTGTGGGTCCAGCTGAAAAAACAGTGGCAATTCCTGGAAAAACAGCAATAGCACATTGTCACTGGTAGGTACTAAAGACAACGTATAACACTAGACAAAGGATGGGGGCTGGAATTGCCTCCTGGAAAACAGGAGCCAACCCCAAATCAAAGGAAAACACTAATATGCTGGTGAAGACTGACAGAACACTTACCGGAAACAGAAGGAACAAACTAGGAGGCAGGGGCAGGAACTGGGAACAGGCTCGGGCTGAAGCAAAGGCAAGAAATAGGACTGGAAAACAGAGCACAAGCTTCTGGCTGGAACAAACAGACACAGGAATGGGAAACAGGGAGCAGGCACTGACTGGAACAAGCAAGGACAGGGCTGGGATACAGGGAGTAGGAAAAACCAGTAAACAGGACTGGAAAACAGAGAGCAGGTTCTGGCTGAAACAAGGCGGGAACAGAACTGAGAAACAGGGAGTAGGTTCTGGAAGAAACAAACAGGTATAAGGCTAAGAGATAGGGAGCAGACTCTGGCTGGAACAATCAGGAACAGGGCAGAGAAACAGGAAACAGGTTCAAGCTGAAACAGAACAGGAACAAGACTGGAACACCATCCGATAAGGGGTCTGTAACACAAAGGAATCGAACTCCAATGCACGACGAGGATCTTGAGGAAATGGCTGCTTACAAGCAGTTCCAGGATGCAGAAAACTACAGGTGGAATCACATAACTGGGCTGCACAGGAGAGGTCTCAGGTGTGTGTAGTTTCAGCCACTCACAAGTCCTGGAGGAGAGAATCCGGTGAAAATGAACACCTGGACTTCTCCCATGGAAAACAATGTATAACAGAATCCAGGTTTTCCTGACTACTAGGCTGTGCATTATGGGATTTGCAGTCCCAGGAAGCAAATGGAATACTACAAAAGCATACCATGGCAAAAAGAGAAACAAATAGGAGCCAGCAAGGGACTCTAGATGAGTGGTCAAGGTGATTCCCAGGCTACCGAAAGTCACTTTACAGCACCCCCTAGAAATGGGTCCACAGAGTCATAAGAATGTTATCCTTAGATTTTAATGGACAGCAGATCAGAGTGCCTTCTGGGTTGAATGTCATAGCTAACTCTGGACACTGCACAGTAAGGAGTCACCTCTGGCCTAGTGATTAAGGTCTTAGACATACACACTGAAGGTTAAGAGTTCCAGTCTTGGTGAGCCTTTGGTAATTTCCTGCTTTAGTTTACCAATAAATATTTAAGGGCCAGATGTAGCAAGGCATTAGCGCCTCGCTAATGCCCGCACGCGATGCAGATACACATTTTGCAAGTCGGAACTGACTCGCAAAATGCGTTTCCGACTCACAAATAGGAAGGGGTGTTCCCTTCCTATTTGCGACTCGCACCGCGATGTAAGTTTCGCGGTCGCAAATCAACTCGCAGTTACCATCCACTTAAAGTGGATGGTAACTCATTCGCAAACGTGAAGGGGTCCCCATGGGACCCCTTCCCCTTTGTGAATGATCACAAAATTATTTTTTCAGAGCAGGCAGTGGTCCTATGGACCACTGCCTCCTCTGAAAAAACCCGAAACAAAAGGTTTCGGTATTTTTTTCTATGTGCAGCTCGTTTTCCTTTTAGGAAAATGGGCTGCAGATAGAAAAAAAAAAAAACTGCTTTATTTCAAAGCAGTCACGGACATGGTGGTCTGCTGTCTCCAGCAGGCCACCATCCACATGAGTGCCCAGACTCGCTATGGGGTCAAACACTGTGACCCACCTCATTAATATTAATGAGGTGGGTCTTTGCGACCCCATAGCGAGTCGCAGAAGGTGTCTGAGACACCTTTCTGGATAGCAAATTGTGAGTTGCAAGTTGCGAGTCGCTCTGACTCGCAAATTGCAAGTCGCAATTTGCTGTTTACCTACATCTGGCCCTAAGTTACATACTGAAAGGTGATGTGACTCTTTATAATTGACAAAAATATTTTTCTTTTCAATTTATCCGGAAATATCTAATTCTAAGTATATCATTCATCAAAGCCTAAAAAAACTCTATCTCTTTGACTCTCTCTCTCAATTTCTCTCTGTGAAATCTTTCTCTAAATCACACTCTCTCTCTCAGTCTCCCACTTTCTCTTTCTCTCTCTCTCTCTTTCTCTTAGGGTTGAGTGGTTAGGGGGGTTGGCTGCAGGGTCTGGCCGCAGACAAATCCCTATGGCTGAGCCCACCAAACATAGCCGAAGGCCCTGTGCGGCTTAACGTTGTGTGTTGTAGTGTTTGGCCGCAGTGCCTGGCCACAAGCCAGGCCCCACATCTAACTGTCCCTGTGCTAGGCCAAAGGCCATGTGTGGCAGTGATGGATTAACGTATAGTAATGAAAATGAATTAACGTTAAAAAAAAACATAGGTTACAGGAACAGTATAGTTAGGAAATGCAATTAAAAAAATATAGAACTTCACCTAAAAAAAAACAAGGTTACTGAGACATTATGGTTACGCTCATATTTTAAACATACAAAACCATAGAAACTCTCCTGTTATTGTTAGAGTTATCTCAAGTAACTATAACTCGCACCATTGCCGTGCACTGCTAATTAACTCACAAATTACAGCACACATGACATCTTTGATATTCTCATTGTAATATTTGTAGTAACATTTTTGATGAAAAAACTGTGCACGGCGGGGGCGTGAGTTATAGTTCCCTTAGGGCATGAGTTATAGTTACTTGAGATGGTTTTGAGCGTTTAAAATGTGAGCCAAACTATAACGTCGCTGTAACCTTTGTTTTTTTAAGTGAATTTCAATTATCTTTTTAATTATATTTCCTCAATATATATATATATTTATAAATATAAATATACATTTATAGTTATAGTTTAGACCAGTTAGGACCATATTTCCATAGAAAAAACATATTTTGACTTGCCTGTACCTTTGGCACCGTTTGACGAATCTCCATAAAATATTCCCAAGAAAAAGGGGGTCATAAAAGTTGTGTTTCCCATGTTAAATCCCATAGGAACTTTAGACACTACAACAGCCAGAACCACTGGACAGAATTACACCAAATCTGGCGGAAGGCTAGCTTTCAGTACGCAGATTACATTTTCACTTATTTGGTGTAAATCCATTCAGTAGTTTTTGAGGAAGTTGAGGTAACAGAGCACACGGTCTCTTCTCAGTTTTACCAAGTTTATTGAAGTATAAGTCCAGTGTGTAGAAGCCTCATCCTGTCAGCAAGACGTTCAAAGCCAACTGCCAACAAGGAACCTTGCTTGGTCCCTTCTATTCCATATTCCATATTCTTAGAACTGTCTTGCTCACAAGAATGAGTGTTTCTAATAACAACAGAATACATACATAGTGCTTAGCAACAGATAACCTAATACAAAAGTCAGTCTACAATACCTCAGAAGTGTAAAGAAATTCAAATTTGCATCTCTTTGGCAGTGAAGAATTTGTGAACAAAGACTAGCTCATTCAAGAAAATAGACAGCTCTGACTGGCTGCTAACACTTCGAACTCAGGACTCGACTTAAGCCTAGTTTCTGTAAAAAAAGGTTTTTAAAAAAATAAAAAGGGACAGGGTATGCACACCCTAACACACCACGCTTGTTTTTGATAGGTCTCCCAGTGGGCCAGGTTGCGAGGCATTTATAATTTTGGAACACCCCCCAACCCCCACAGCCATGGACCACCACCTCCCGGGGGTTATTTTTACAATATATGCAGAGACCTCCTATCCCCCCTGGGCCCCGGGGACCACCACCTCCGCAGGGCAAATTTCTTGGGACCGCTACCTCTCCAGGGATTTAATTATAATAAATGTGGGGGGGTAGTACCCCCCCACAAGCCCCAGGGACCACCCCCTCCTTAAGGCAATTTCTATGTTTTGTGTAGGGGTGTTGTGGTCCACCCGCAGCCCTTCGGATTACCACCTCCCCAGGGCAAACAATAAAAATATGGAAAGGGAGTCTCAGCAGAGGGACCCCTGTTCTCCACATGTCATCAGCATGGGCAGTGCAGGGCCCCCCTTGTGGTCCCCTGCACTTGTTCTCCCCCAGCCAATTCATTGCAGTGAAACCTCCATGAAAAGGCTGGCAGAGAACAAGGTTGTAGTCAGCAGGGCTGCTCTGATTTCAACACTGCCCTGGCTGATTGCAACCTGCACTGCAGTCAGCCCGTCGGGATCTAAGATCCTGGTGGGGATGGAGGTAGGTAGGCAGGTCTCGCCACCAACCTCATAATGTGCCAGTCGGACTGCCACAACCATGGCGGTCCAACAGCCACCACGGCATTGGCGGTCCTCGGAAAGAGAGTCTCGTAATCTGACACTAAAAGTCCAACTTTATTCTTAGTAAAGTTAGACTTTTGGTCTACGTTTAAACTTAGACCAAAAGTCTAACTTTAGCACGATTAAAGTTAGATTTTAGGTCTAATCTCAAACTTTTGGTCTAAACTTAGACCAAAAGTGTAAACTTAGACCAAAAGTCTAACTTTACTGTGAGTAAAGTTAGACTTTAGATCTAAACTTACACTTTTGGTCTAAACTTAGAATTTTGGTCTAAGTTTACCTTTGTGAATCGGCCCCTTAGACTTTTGGTCTGACTTTACCTTTGTGAATCAGGCTCATAGTGTTTTGTACAAAGGGTGCTTCATTGCTTTTTTGCAGGTTTCATTTTCCGGGACATTTGTAAGTCCAGTTAGACGTCACATTTTGTTGTTGATGAGGAAATCTATATTAGTTTATTAGTGACTATTTTTTTAAGTAAGATTCTCTTCTTTTTTGGGTTTCCTGGAGCATTTTTTTACAACAATTTATCAGGTTGTTTATGAAAACTACAGACTGGATTGCTTTGAGGGATTCTAATTTTTGGAACACATTTTTTTCATTTATTGGTGGCTTTTTAGTATGGTTTTTAGGTCTTTTTGCTTGGGTGCATTTTGAAAGTATACAGATTTGGAGACATATTTGTAGCAACAAAATCAATGTTAATTTGATTTATTTCCTCCGGGTGGAATATGTTTAATATGAATTATTTTATTATGTTTATGCATTTATTATATTGTTTTGGTGAACTATGTTTTGTATATTAAAAATTATTTATATGTAGTTTGTTAGCTTGTTTGATGTGTTAAGTAATTTTAAATATATTTAATAAAAGTATTAATATTTGTACTATCTCAGTGATTAATGTTAAATTTAGTTTTAGTTTTTCAGTGATAAAAATAATATTATAATTTTTTTATATCATGTTTACATTAAAATGGTATATTATGTTGTAGTTTGTTAGATGGCTGGTGTATTTAATATGTGACTCAGAGTATAGATTTGGCTATTATTTCTAGGTAGTCTAGTCCTTTGTTGTTTATAAATATTTTTACTTTGCATTGTAGCATCTTGTACATTGTTCTTGTTTGGTTAGTTTAGGACACATTTCTGTTACAGATTGCTCTACTACAAGTTCTTGGTAGCTTTGTTAATTTTGTATAGCTTCTAGAAATGTGTGTAGTATAGGTTGAGTTCTGCCTAGTGTGGCTTAGAAGGCATTATGCCATCCTTCCACAGCGTGGTTTGCTTTTGCCTCTTGTGCCAAGGTGTTGTCGTAGACATTCCACTATGGTATGTGGAAGATTGGTTGGCGTTGTGTCCTGACCTATGTAGTCTGTCTACACATATGTCCTCAAAGTATTCTATTATGGGACTTAGTTTGTCTTCATTATTTTGGTAATAGGGACTTTCTATTAGGGTGTTGTAATGGTTGGCTACTTCGTTTACAGAGAGGTAGGCTAATGCAATAAGTGTTTTTTATTCCAAAGGTAAATTGACTGTTGGGGGTTTATTCCCCACTTAGATCCTGATTTTGAGTTTGGCAGTCCGGGATGCCATGGTGGGTGTCCCACCACAACCATGTTGGAGGTAGGACTGCTGTTTTACGATACATGCAATTGCACAGATGAAAGTTTGCTGTGGTTCTGCTATCACTGCCAGCAACACTAGTTTGCAGGAGCGGCAGAAAAGGCCAATGCACCTGTCAGAAGGTGGACCACCAGTGTTCCAGCCGGACCAATTATGATGTTGCTTTCCAACCTCCACATCTGAGCAGGTAGAAATGGAGGGGTATAAGGAAGAATCTTACCTGCAGGCAGCATTACACATCCTGTGCTACCAGGAAGCCGATCCTTCATGTCTGCCACTGCTTGTGCTGCCCAATGGTGCACACAATTGATGATGTCATAAACACAACCGAGGGTAAGCCAAACACTTACCTATTTCCTCCAAGTCCATAGCAAATTGATGGGCTGCCACTGACCTGGTATGTGGCTAGTTCTCCATGGCCCAAATATATGTTGTGTGTCCCGGGTCAGAGATGGACACAACCTAAGACACAATCACAGCCCCATGACACCCCTTTTGGCCAGGTTACTGACACTGCACAACCACACTCTATAAAACTTGATAAGTGTGCACATCCCAGTTTCAGGGATAGTGATGTGCCCATAACATTGTGTTACAAGATAGCAAACCCTCATCAATATCACGCCTAAACATTGAAGTGACACCATCATATTGTTCACATATCATCCCCTGTTATGACATAACATATACATCTGTATGGATGTGTAATTGAACCCAAACACTTCTTTCCTGAAAATTCCTCGACAAGGACTCACACATTTCACCCATATTGTCAGATAATGTAAGGTAAATGGAATGCAGAATAATTTGTGTGACAAACATCCAAAGTTCACAATTTAAATTTTCCCTGCAGAATAGGTATGGCAGCATCAATGGGACTCCAGGAAGGCTGCTTCCCTGGGACACATTTTACTTTGCACATGCCACAAAACCACTATTTGCACAGGAAGTGTGGCTCAATGAATATCTGGGACAACCAATATTATAACCAAGTGTCATGCCTATATGGCAAATGTGTAAGTGCAAGTTTAGAGAGCAAATACAGCAGTAGCAATAGGGGTCACATATTTAGATAAAGTAGGAGTCTAGTACACACATAAAAATGAACACATCCATTCAAATGTATGGGAAGGTAGCACCATTGAAAGCTCTCCATGTGTGGACAAACTAACCTCAAGCTTATACACATGATACAAATGTCCAACCTACACCATAGGAATCAATGTAACCCACTACATGTTGACATTGGCCAAGCCAAGATGAAATACTTAACATATGAAACACCACTTAATGCATTGCCACCCCAACTGGATAACATACCACACATCCATCCATTAAACATTTCCCCTTGTCTTGGGTGACTCCAGCACTGGTATCATAGTCATAGCTTACCAACCCCATCAAATGGTCCATCAATCAGGGTGAAAAAAACACAACTGTGGTCATACATCACAAATTGTTCAAGAAAATCAAAAGGTAGAAAAGTACTGGCAGGGCAATGTATACCAAAACAACCAACTGATATTTATTTTCATAACTGCACAAAGGGAGCAAAAGCCAATGGCCAGTCAATGTATCAAATGTGCTGAGCACACTGATGTGCCCCACAACTTTTCCCACAGATCACTGCCACAGGAACTTCCACAGTGTGCATTCCAGGATCCTCAACAATCATCTGTAGGTGGGGTTGGGTGGGGTCAGGTTTTGGATGGGTGGTTTTCATCTTGGGAGGGGTGGGCTTCACTATGGGAGGGGTGGACATCTTTTTGGGTTTGGAAGGGTTATTGCTGGTTTCAGGGTAGGCAGGTGTCAGAAGGAAGGACTTCGACATGGAATGCATGGGTTGGGGTGTGGGCGGCGTCCTTTTTGCTTAAGGTGGGGTTCACAGGGTTAAGAGCAGAGGCAAATATGAAACATTTTGGGGGAAAATGCGTAGAGTGGTTAAGAGGGATTAGGGGTTGGGAGGTTGAGGATGTGCTTGTGTCAGGTGTGGGTATGACTGCAGTTGGTGCTGGTGTGTGTGTGTCTGAAGTATGTTTATGTTTTGATGGTGTCTGTTGCATGTGTGAGCATGGGGGTCTGCGTCTCATGATGGGCTATGACCTGGATGTGAAGATGGAGTGGTGGATATGTCTGTGTGGGTGGGGTTGGTGTCAGGGGGTATGGTGTGAGTGATAGCTGTGTCTGAAGGTGTTAGGGTGTATCTGAGGTATGCTGTGAGTCATGGCTGTGTCTGTGGGGGTTTGAGGGTATCTGGGGGTATAGGGTGAATGATGGCAGTGTCTGTGGGTATTGGGCAGTGTCTGGGGTATGGGTGAGTGGTAGCTGTGTCTATGGGTGTTGGGGTGGTTTCTGGGGTAAGGGGTGAGTGGTGGCTGTGACTGCTGGTGTTAGGGTGGTATCTGGGGGTATAAGGGTGAGTGGTGTCTGTGGGTATTAGGGTGGTGTCGAGGGGTATAGGGTATGTGGGGATGGGTGAGAGATGGGGTGAGTGTCTGTTGAGTGCTTGTGTGCTTGTGTGTCTTGTGGTATTTGTGTTTATGTGAACTGCTTGTAGCTGTTGAGGTGTGTGTTTGTGTGCCTATCCTATGTGTTAGTGTGCTTGGGAGAGGTATGGGACTAGGGAAATTGGATCGGGGAGAGGAAGATGGTAGGGACAGTGGGTGGGGGGAAGGCCCCTGTGAGGGAGGAGGCCTGAGCCTGAAAAGATACCTGTAGGCCAGACATTGCACTGTGAATGCCCTCCAGGTATGCACCCATCTGTTGGAGTGGGGTGGTGGACAAGGATGTAACAGGTGTAGGTCCTGAGTGTTCCGCTACCACAAGGGAGTGTCCACTGGAGGTTGCCTCAGAAGGAGACAATGTTGAGCGGAGGTCCTCCGTGGCACTCTCCCTCACCCTCTGGGCCACTGGGTCATTCCATGTCTGATATTACATAACCAGAGGTACCATGGCCAGCTGTTTCCCCACTGATGTCGGTCCTGTCTCCTCCACTTGCCTGTGGTGAAACTGAAATTACAAACACAAATAGGGTCATTCCATGTGCCTGAACACACTTGAACAACAACTTTGATTACAAAACCTTACTATAACATGCAGTAGTCTCCAGGCACAATATACTCCAAAATGGCTTCAACATTTACAACATCACATGCATGCATGGTACATGAACTGAAAACAATGGCCTTCAGGAAAATCTGAATTAGAGACAACTTCAATTGCATGAGTGAAGTTGTCCAATTTCAATACAGGTCAGAGACCTTGTGACCTTGAATGGTTTAACTCTTGTAGCACCCCTCAGTAACCTTTTGGCATCAAGTCCTATTGCAATGCCAAGTTCAGTCTCACAGATTCCACACAAGGTCCTGCAATCAGCAAATGTTCATAAGCACAATACCACATCATGATGAAATGATGGGCAAATAATCCAGCCATGCTGCAGCAAGAACTACAGTAGCTGGAAGAAGGTGACATAGAAACACCCATGTCACACTGTAAAAACTCACCAATGTTCACTTCACAATATGTCCATTGTCTAAATAGTCTCATGGAAGTTGTACTAACGTTGCTTTTCAAGATAACACATCTTGCACAGAAAAGTACACTGGAGACAATCTGGTCAAAATGTCTGGGAGATTTGTCTACAAATATTCACATCATACTGAATCAGCTAGGCCTAGGGAAATCACCTGCCTCGATTTGTACTACTGAGAACACCCTTCTAATATTGCATAACTAAAAGGTAATAGTCCATTGAATGTTGTTGTGGCTCGGGGATCTCCATTATTTGAAGAGGGGCTTTAACATGTCAATCAAGAAGAAGGGACATCACTGTACCCACAACCTGAAAATAGATGAGATGATTGACCCCTGTACTCAGTCATGTGTCTGCTGATATTGGTAGTGGACTATAGCCTGTTGTGTTCCTAGACACTATGGCAATAAGCAAGGCACATCAGCTTGCACCAACTACCATACCTACACAAATGATAACACATCTTGTGTGTCATACATGGACAATCTCCAATATTCATGGGGAAATGGCTACCACATTAACCGGACAATGTAACAGGTAGGAATCTGCCCAGGACTCACCCCCTTGTAGCTGCTGTGCTTCCCTCAAACCCCCATGAAGCTTGGGGTAGGTAACCACCAGTATGCGGGCTCTCAGGAGGTCAGGGGCTTGTGCGAGCCCCACCCACATTGGGAGGACGGCCCCAGCTGGACCTCAGTGATTTTCCGGGCCCAGCATCTCAGGTCCTCCCACCTTTTGTGACAGTGGATGCTCTGCCGGTCATAGACCGCCAGAGTCCACACCTTCTGGGCTATGGCTTTCCAAATCACTTGCTTCTGAGGGGCGTTGATCTGTTTGGATACAATAGACAAATGAAAAGGTCACAATTGCACTTTTGTATGATAACTGGTTGTTTAACACACTTTTTGGAAACATCTAGCACAACCATTTTGTAATTGTCAACACACTACACGTGTAAAGCATGCATGCTGATAAGTACAGGGACATAAATACACACTTTTAGAGTCATCTGCTGACTATGCACATCCCTGGTCATGGCCTACTCAAACTAAGCAAGCCCACTGACATCATGTAGCCCAGGACCAAGCAACATGAACTCTGATGTGAGCCACTATGAAACACAATACACCAATGTGACCTTCTGAAGGGTAAGCTACTTGTGCATGACTGTACAGACACCTTTACATTCAGGCACATTGAGTCGCTGCATACGGTCCATACAGGCAATTACCATGGTACAGACTACACCCTAAGACACAGGTGAAAATGAAAAGGCTGGCATGGGTATCACTGAAAGCTTCTTCTCTGTGGATGTGTGGACATGTGCTCTACCTAGGGAATTCTCATATCACTTCTGAGTGGGTTTGTGTGGTATGCACTGGTACCACAGGAGCCTTTTTTCCATATGTGGCACTCCTGCAGAGATGACATTCAACATACCAAGGTATGTTTGGTCTGATCGGTTGCATGTAACAAAGCTAGTGATTCACATGTCATGTTCTCCCCTAAATTAACCAACTATCTGCACTGTGGGTCTCTCACTTGTGCAATAGGCCTGTACTGTACAAACAAGACTTATGGAAAGGTGACAACAGACCTGTGGGAGTAAGGGGCCTATCATGAGTCAATGACATATCTCGACAATGAGGGTCAATGGAAATAAGTACAAGGTCAGGTGGTTACCCCAGGCCTCATTCTTAATATAGTCAATGTAGAAGCATTCAGGCTAAATCTTGCTTCTGAAGACTTATTTTTGTCACACCCAAGGATCTGCAGGTATATAGGCAGTGGGCCTAGTGCCTCAGTTACATAGCCACAGTTACTGTGCACCAGCCTGGGCTGTACCCAATAATGTGAAAAGGCGTTGGCAGGCCTTACCCTCTGCAGGCTCAGCATACAGAAACTACACGAGCATCACATGTCCATCATTTCCATGCATGACAGTACATCCTGTGAGTTCAGGGTTGTTTGACAGGCTCAGTGAGTTTTACATTGTTCTCATACAACAGTTTGCCAAGGCCTGACCTGGGATGAGTGGTCTGTGGGACTTTATACATTGCTAACAACATCCTCAACTGACTCAAATATTATACATACACAGTTCATGCTGTAATGCAAGTACATTTATTGTTTTAGCTACCATTTTCAAATCATGAGGTATATTGTTGTTTGGCTGTAAAGTGTACTTGCTTAGATATATGAATGCAGCAGAAGGAGGATGTAGGGCTTATCACACAATACAATGGTCATTTGAAATACACAGAATACAGGGCTCCACAATCACCAGCCTGCACAACCTATGTATGGACCACAGATTGTGACAACAGGCATCCAAATAACTCACTGGGTCTCACAGGCACAGTGTAGCCCGTGAGGAAGGAAAAGATGGTGTTGAACGAAGTCAAATATGCCAATGAGGTAGTTACCTGCTCCTCTGTTGAGCCATAGAGCTGTCCATACAGGGAAGGACTTCCATAAGCCTCTCCTGTAGAGAGAAGGATGGGGCCTTTTCATTTGCTTTTCGTGACATGATAGCTTCTAGAGGTGCCACACAGCAGCTGAAGTGGTGGAGGTGTTTATGGCAGCAGTGTTAGGAGGCAAGTGAGTTATCTTCCAAACCGTGGCATACATGTATGCCACGTGCGTGGTCATCACTATTGACGGGCACAGGCACTGGACCGCTACCATCACAGTCAACAACGTTATCCTATGGCTGTGTCTACCGTGGTTGAAACTACCCACCAAGACTTCCATCAGCTGTTAAATGCATCACAACATCTATAAATGTGTAGTAGCATCTCAACATATATAAAGCTCCCTTGATATGTAGATTCTCCTACACAATCATCAGTGCGTTGCTGATCACAGATGCCATATAACTGCGGTGTCTGTACCCCACCATGATGGCTTTTTGGCAGTTGGAATATGCCTTAGAATATCATGGGGCACAAGAGGAGCAGATAAATGTGCTATGTGCATATATATGTTGTAGCTAAATGTCTAGGCAACCATGGTGATCATAGCTGGACCTTGAGCAGCCAGTATTTTTTATGTGCATTGGGTATAATGTATTTCTAGTCAGTAATGTTTTGTCACATGACTTTGATCTAACTCATCAGATATGTTGATCTGGAAACAGTGACTATTGTGCCAACTAATTTATTTCCACAAGTAGGTAACCTGGGAAAGTGAGCAGGCTGCAACCTCCTGTTTACTGTTCATTTCCATATCTCCAGACCATCGTAGAAAGCAACGTAATAAAGCAGTTCTGTCTGAATCGGCAAGCAATCCAAGATTTATGTCATCAGTTGGAGCCAGATCTCATGCCTCAAAAGAATAATCTGACATGTATACCACCAATTGAGAGACTTATGCAGTATTACACTCCCTGGGAGCACACTCATTTCACTATACAGTGGCAATATCTGGTGGCATATCACAACCTATGTTCAGTGGTGCTTTAAAAGACATGCTATCAGCAATGATGAAACACATTGACAACTAGATCAAGTTCCCCAGACGTAAGGATTGGGTCGCCTCCCACATGTTGTGGGAGCCATTGATGCCACCCATTTTGCATTGGTACCACCACATGCCAGTGGGTGAATTTATTGAAACAGTAAGCAAATTTCATTCTATCATCATGAAAGTTGTCTGCGTGTCAGATCTGTACCTTCAAACATCTGTGCCTGGTTCTTTTGTCATGAGGAACAGGACAATACACTAGCTGAAAGCACAATGGCACATGCAGAGGGCCTTGCTTGTCGGTAAGTTACATCTGTCCTGATCTTGTGTGTGCAATTAGGTGCTACATTCAGGAAGTATTTGCCTCGTTTGGCACTTATGTCTCAATACAAAACAGGAACCTCAGCTTATCCGAACCATCTTTGGTTGTTAACAACGCTGAGCTATCCATCTACGCCAGGGGAAATCCACTTCAATAAGGCCCATGGAAGAACACAGCGGCCAGTTGAGCGGACATTTAGGCTTCTGAAGGCCAGATTTCCTGTCTGGACAAGATTGAGGGAGCCCTTCTCTATTCACTTGGGAAGGTGTGTCAAATCACTGCGGCCAGCTGCATGCTCCATAAAATCGTCCTGCGAAGGAACATCCCTTATATCCCAGAGAAGGGGGAATCTGCAGTACTACCAGGTGAGAATCTGAAAATGCCAAATGAAGATGATAGTGGTGAAGAGGAAGGAGCTGACTTGCAACAAGATCTCATCAACAGCTTCTTCTCATGAGTGTAAGTATGTCATGAGATGTCATGACTTTGACTGTACAATGAACTCTTGTTGTGATGATGTGAGAAGTACATTTGTTGGAAAAGTTAGGAAGCTGAAACTCTGGCAAATACTGGGAAAGTGTGTCTGATGAGGAAGCTCTTAGCACAATCACATTTTAGATATGTTGCTTTGATTGTGTGAGATTTATAAAATGGGCTGTGTTCTCCAAATGTTTGCTATACGAATTATGTTGTATGTATGGTTTCATAACTATGGGCCAGGTGTATCATTCTGTACAATAGCTATTACCAAATTGCGATTTTTTGTAATTCGCAATTGAATACTCACTATTGGAATGCATGAAACTCTAGGAGTTTCATATAGCGATTCGCAAGGGCTCGCAAATGGACCTACCTAATTAATATTCATGAGGTGGGTCGCAATTTGCGACCCATTGCAAATGGCTACAATCATAGGGATGGCGACCTGCTGGGCTCACCAGAACACCATGTCTGTGATTGCTTTTAAATAAAGCAATCTTTTTGTTTTGAAATGCAGCCCGTTTCCCTTAAAGGAAACCGGGATGCATTTAAAAAAGAAAAATGAAAAGGTTTCTTTTAATTTTTTAGGAGTAGGCAGTGGTCCTTGGGACCACAGCCTGCTCCTAAAAAGTGTTTTCGCATGCAGTCACAAAGGGGAATGGGTTACCACCAATTTGAAATTTGTGGTAACTGCAATTGTTTTGTGACCGCCTTCAAGGTCCCAGAACAATCCTACATACCTCTGTGATTCGGTATTGGGAAAGGACGCCCTTGATACACCCCTTCCTGGTACGGAATCGGTATGTAGTTGCAAATCCAATTTGCGATTCAGTAACAAGTTACTGAATCGCAAATTGGACTTGTTACATACTAAAATGCATTTTTGCAATCGCAAAAATGTTTGATACATCGGGCTCAAAATTCCTTGTTTTTACATTTGTTCAGCTGCCTTCACAGTGACATCTTCATTATGACATTTCCTAATTGTGACATTGACATTGACATATGATGCTGTTCGGACATATAAAGTGACACAGATTGTTCCTGGAAATGTATGTCACAGACTTTGAATGTACAAGACAGCTTGCACAGTGATAGAATGGAAGTTTAGAAGACTCCATTGGATCTGTTCCTTTTTCGTGTGGTGGCCCTGATGCATCATGTATGTCATCATATTGTCAGAAAATAGGTAGTTCTAGGCCAAATTTATATTAGTTCCCCTGGCTAAATACTATTTTTGTATGAACTATTTGTAGCTGCTAATGTGTTTCATCTTTGTATGCCAAAGGGCCTGGGAACATCACTGACATTTGTTTGTATCATACCACCAGACACATATGAACTAGATTGCAATGACCCTGTGATCAGAAACTATTGCACTGCCATCTGTCTGAGTCTTGCATTATACGATGTTGGATTCATTTTGTGAGGTAGGTGATATCGCTACAGCTGATGACGTCAAGCATTTTCATGTTTTTCAATTCTACGGGACAATATCTGATATGTCCCTTCCTTCCATGTCCTGGAGGTCTGTACCTGTAAATTTGATCGTTTACACAGTATGATTCAATCATGTATGATTTGCTATGTTTCAGACATGTTGACAGCCTATGAGCTGAACAGTGTAATAAAGTTTCTTCTTTGACAAGACACTTGTATGCATGTGCTTGTTTGGAATGCTTATAATCTTGAGCTGGACACTGTGTACATGCAACCTATCCCTGATTTCACAAGTAGCTTGTTTTTTCATTGTATGGTTCAAATGTTCTTACAGATTGTTAGAAATGGGGTCTTTGGTTGGCAGTCAGGTTACCTTCTGTCTAAGCAAGGACCCTCACTCTAGTCAGGGTAAAGGAGAATCACCCTCAATTAACCCCTGCTCACCCCCTTGGTAGCTTGGCACGAGCAGGCAGACTCAACTTCAGAAGCAATGTGTAAAGTATTTGTACCAACACACACAGCAATACAGTGACACATTACAAAATGGACATCACACCAGCTTAGAAAAATAGTTAATATTTATCTAAATCAAACAGAACCAATATGACAAAAATCTAACATACACAAGTCTAGAAATGAATTTAAAAAAGAATAAGGTGGTCATTACAACTCTGGCGGACGGTGTTAAAGCCGGTAAGACCGGCAACAGGCCGGCGGTAAAAAAAATTGAATTACGACCGTGGCGGAAACCGCCAACAAAGACAGCCACTTTAACACTCCGACCGCCACGGCGGTACAAACAAACAGCGCGGCGGTCACCGCCAACAGACAGGCGGAAGACAAAGTACCGTCCACAGTATCACAACCTACCAATCCGCCACCTTTTCCAGGGCAGATTCACCGCAAACAAAAACACAGCGGAAACAGGACTTCGTAGGGAAAACGCTCACCTCTACACACCCCACGAGGAATCCGGACGCCATGGAACCAGAGCTGCAGATCCTGCCAGCCCTTATCTTCTTGTTCCTCTACCAGGAGCACGAACGCCGGCGGCAAAGACAACAGTGAGTACTGCACCTACGACACAGGGGAGGGGGAAGGGAAAAAACAGGGACACACACATGCAACACTCCCACCCCCACCTTCACCCACTACAGCACACACACCGATACAGTATGATACATTACAGTTACACCGCCCAACCCCCCCGGAAGAATGCAAAGATAAAAGAAAATGATTGTAACCATTGTAATATATTAAATTCAAGTACCCAAAAAAATATATATACACTATAAACAAAATATACACCAAGCTTAGTAGTCCAGGTAGTGCTCCAATGAAGTCCGTGGAACACTGGGCCCACACGGTATGGGCGAGGCCCACACAAGATCCCCGACCATGACGGAGAGAACACTGCAGGGGCATCAGAGAGCAAGAAAACAGGCACCTCAGTGGGAGGGAAAGGGGGGGCACCTCAGCCGGTTGAGTGCACAACGCCAAATCCACGAGAGGGCCACATGCCCACTATTCCATCCTGGGGAGTGCAAAGCCACAGTCTCTCAAGTCTCTACAGTGGGTGGGTTGCCCACTGTTCCATCCTGGGGAGTGCAAAGCCACAGTCTCTCAAGTGGATAACAGTCTCCACTGGTTCTGGTGGGGGCATGGTGCCCAGAGTGCATCATCCTTGCTAAGGACTGAGGTAGTGGATGACAGTCTCCACTGGTTCTGGAGGGGGCATTGTGCCCAGAGTGCTTCATCCTGCTAAGGACTGAGGTAGTGGATGACAGTCTCCACTGTTTCTGGAGGGGGCATTGTGCCCAGAGTGCTTCATCCTGCTAAGGACAGAGGTAGTGGATGACAGTCTCCACTGGTTCTGGAGGGGGCATTGTGCCCAGAGTGCTTCATCCTGCTCGTAACGGACTCAGTAGCGTCAGTGCCCTTGGAGCTCATGGGCCAGCAGTGCTTGTGGCGGCGGTGCCCTGTTCAGCCGTGCTTGTGGCGGCGGTGTCCTTTGCAGTTACTCAGTTGCTGGCGGTCCTTCATGGCCCAGCGGGGCTGGTGCTGGCAGTCCTGTCTGGCCCAGGGGGGCTGGTGCTGGCGGGCATCTCTGGCCCAGCGGGGCTGGTGCTGGCGGTCCTGTCTGGCCCAGCGGGGCTGGTGCTGGCGGTCCTCTCTGGCCCAGCGGGGCGGGTGCTGGCGGTCCTGTCTGGCCCAGCGGGGCTGGTGCTGGCGGTCATCTCTGGCCCAGCGGGGCTGGTTCTGGCGATCCTGTCTGGCTCAGCGGGGCTGGAGGTCCTGTTTGGCCCAGCGGGGCTGGTGCTGGCGGTCCTCTCTGGCCCAGCGGGGCTGGTGCTGGCGGTCCTCTCTGGCCCAGCGGGGCTGGTGCTGGCGGTGGCCTCTTGGGCAGCAGGGCAGGTGCTGGCGGTGGGCTCCTGGGCAGCAGGGCAGGTGCTGGCGGTGGGCTCCTGGGCAGCGGGGAGGATGGCGGTCTTCTCTGGCGTGCTGCTCTTCCCAGACCTGCTGACTTTCTTGTGGCCCTTCCCCACCTTGGAAGTTGTTGCAGCTGACTCCACACTCCCACCTGTACCTCTGGGAGCGGCTTTGGTGGCTGGAGTCTTCCCCCTCGCCCGCCGGGCACTGGCCAACTTTAGATGCTTCACAGGTGGGGGACTGTCGGTGATGTGGCTCCGTGCCACACTGGCTGCCCTGCTGGTCGGTGCACTCCAGATTCCGGTGACTACAGGCACCACTGGTCCCGGAAATGTTGTGGCTGAGGTGCTAGGTTGGGACCTGGAGAGTCGGGCCCAGGAGGCGGACGGGGTGGGGGAGGTGTGGGAAAGAGGTCAAGGTTGGACAGGAAATGTTTTTGGGAAACACTGGGACGAGTAGCTGGAGGGGGTTTGGGAGTGGAGGAATAGGTTGTGGTTGTAGGAGGTGTTGGTTTGGTGACTTTGGGTGAAGGTGCATGCGCTGGAGGCTGTCGTGAGGTGGATGGCTGTTAGGTGGGTGTGTGCCTGAGTTTGTGTATCTTGGGAGGTGGCATCACAGACACACTGGGAGAGGACACAGGGGAAGTGTGAATGGTAGTGGGGGTGGTGACTGCACGTGAGCCGGGTGTGGTGGTGTGTGTGCTGGTGATGGAAGTAGTGGCTATAGATGGAGTGCATGCAGGTGTGAGTGGAGACGTGACTGGGAGGGAGGAGGGAGACGAGGAGAAGGGGGACACAGTGGAGGCAGTGGATGTTGGTGTGTCTGCTTGTGTGTGATGCTTGCGTGAGTGCCTGTGGGATGTGTGGTGCTTATGTTTGCCTGAGCTTCCCTTGTATGTTGACGTGTGTGCATGCTGGTCTGAAGGTGTGCTTGGGATAGGCTGAGTTAGAGGGGATTGGGTCTGGGTGGAGGAAGTTGGAGGGGGGAGGCTAAACACAGGGACAATGGCTGCCATCAGTGCTGAGGCCAGAGTCTGAAAAGATCGCTGAAGGGCCGCCTGACCAGAATGAATGCCCTCCAGGAATGCATTTGTTTGTTGCAACTGCCTTTCTACACCCTGGATGGCATTCAAAATGGTAGACTGCCCAACAGTGAGGGACCTGAGGAGGTCAATGGCCTCCTCACTGAGGGCAGCAGGGGTGACTTGGGCAGGGCCTGAGGTGCCTGGGGCAAAGGTGATGCCCACCCTCCTGGGTGAGCGGGCACAGGGAAATTGCTGAGGGGCTGCTTGGAGGGCGGTGCTGGTAGGGGAGGGTGTTGGCTGTACCTGTAGATGCGGGGGCACAGATGTTGCCGCCACCATCAGAGGACGAGTCCGTGTCACTGGTGTCAGATCCTGTCCCCGCCGTGGAGCTCCCCTCGCCCTCTGTCCCACTGGTGTACTCTGACTTTGTTGTCTCGCCCTGCAGGGCCATGTGGGATGCAGCTCCCTCCTGCTCCGTTGCCACTGCTCCTCCGCCTGATGATGCTAATGCACTCAAGAACAGGGAGACCACAAAAAGGGGGGGGACGACAGAAGAAAGACATGTTGAGTGCATGCATTACTGCTACCGTTGGCGGACACGACAGACACAGAAGCCCCTTGCACTACGCCGCGCACTTGGCCTACACTGTTCAATCCCTGGGACATGGCCTACAAGGCTATGGACCACATCTGCGCACATCGATTTCACAGGAGCCTGACTAGGTGTACTTGGCACTCTACACAGGTGGGGTGGGGTGCCACAGGGTCTGCTAGCACAAGCGGACCTTGCCTCCTAAACTTGCCCTGGCCTAGGGAAACCCACAGCCCACCTCACCCAGACACATCCAGTGAACGCAAAATCAGCAGAATGAGAGTTTACTCACCCCCTTGTGCCTGCTGTGATGCCCCCAAGCGCCCATCCAACTCCAGGTACGCCACCACCAGGATTCTGAACATCATGGGGGTCATGGAGCGACGGGCACCCCTGCCACGTTGAGAGGCCATTCGCAGCTGGGCCTCCGCCGTCTTCTTGCTCCAGCGGCGAATGTCCTCCCATCTTTTACGGCAGTGGGTGCTCCGTCTGTGGTAGACCCCCAGGGTCCGGACGTCCTTGACGATGACATGCCAAACATCTTTTTTCTGGTGGGCGCTGACCTACATGAATTGTACAGGGGGAAAAGAAAAGTTATTACCAAATGCACAGTCACAGTCATTGCCCCCCATCCCTACCATTGCCATTATGCACTCACCGTCGTTTCATGCATGCCTCAATCCCCCCCCTTCCTTCATCCACCCCACTCCACACAGGCATAGCCCATACAGCATGCTCCCAGTGTATTTACCTGTTTGTCTAAAGGACCGTAGAGTAGCGTGTACTGGGGGAGGACCCCATCCACGAGTTTCTCCAACTCCTCCGATGTGAAGGCAGGGGCCCTTTCCCCAGTCGCACGAGCTATTGTCTCCTCCAGACCGAGGTCACAGCAGCACTTGCAGTGTAGGTCCTCTCCTGTCGAAGATCAGGTATTGAGTGATTGAACAGATAGAAAATGGCGGTCACGTCCGCGGCAGTGCGTACCGTCACCGCCGGCGTACATCATCATTGGCTCCTGGGACCCATAGGGTCCAATGTTAACCAATGCAGGATTGCGCTGCGGTCTTCGACCGCCTACCGCGACGGTTTACAATGCCAGTGCAGTTACCTCACATCCCATTGTCCCACTTTACAGGTCAGGCAGCCGCCATTTCAGGGGCCCACATGGCTTAATTTTTAACTGCGTCACACATACCTAGGCCTAGCCTCAACACACATATAGGCCAAATATCGGAGTAGGATTCGTGTTCGGTGTAAAATGTGTTTACGTACCTCTAAGTTGTTTGACTCTATGCTCGCTGTTGTCCTTCATAGGCACCGCCCGCTGGGACATGTGAGGAGATGGCGGCATCCTCCAGTGTACAGACCGCTGGTGGACCTGTTGACAATGGAGGAAAGACATGTGATCATCACCTACAGGCTTGACCGTGCCACAATCCAGGAACTGTGTGCCCAGTTGGAGCCAGACCTGATGTCAGCTATCCGCCATCCCACAGGAATCCCCCCTCAAGTGCAGGTGCTGTCAGTTCTCCATTTCCTTGCAAGTGGGTCATTTCAAACTACAGTGGCCATACCATCAGGGATGTCCCAGCCTATGTTTTCCAACGCGGTGTCCAGAGTGTTGTCTGCCATGCTGAAACACATGCGGAGCTACATCATTTTCCCTCAGGTGGAGGATTTGCCTACAGTGAAAGGAGACTTCTATGCCCTGGGACATATCCCCAACATCATAGGTGCCATTGATGTAACACATGTGGCTTTGGTTCCCCCCCCGCAGGAGTGAACAGGTGTACAGAACCGTAAGAGTTATCATTCCATGATTGTGCAGATGGTGTATTTGGCAGACCAGTACATCTCCCATGTGAATGCCAAGTTCCCTGGCTCAGTGCATGATGCTTACATCCTGCGGAATAGCAGCATCCCTTATGTGATGGGTCAACTCCAGAAGCACTCTGTGTGGCTATTAGGTGAGCACCTGGAAGCAAGTCAGTAGGAATGGTTGTCTGGGGATATCACTCCAGGTTAGTGTGTGTCTAACAGTTGTCCCTTGCCATTTGAAGGTGACTCTGGTTACCCTAACCTGTCATGGCTACTGACCCCAGTGAGGAATCCCAGGACAAGGGCAATGGAACGCTACAATGAGGCCCATGGGCGAACTAGGAGGGTGATTGAACGGACCTTCGGCCTCCTGAAGGCCAGGTTCAGGTGCCTCCATATCACAGGTGGATCCCTATTCTACTCACCAAAGAAGGTGTGCCAGATCATCGTGGCCTGCTGTATGCTTCACAACTTGGCTTTGCGACGACAGGTGTCTTTTCTGCAGGAGGATGGTCCAGATGGCGGTGTTGTTGCAGCTGTGAAGCCTGTGAACAGTGGAGACGAGGAAGCAGAAGAAAATGACATGGACAACAGGAACTCGGTGATCCTGCAATATTTCCAGTGAGACACAGGTAAGAATACAAACCTGCCTACTACATGTACTTTAACACTACTATCTCTCTACTGGCTGTCGTTTTCACCCAGTGTATGGTCACTGAGTTGTCACTTTCCCTTACGATTTCACAGATGTGGGTCCCACTGTGTGACATCTGCTTTGATTCCTCATGGACTAGAGCTGTGTGACATAGGTATGTTGACATTACAATTGAAAGTGCATTTTGTCACAGTAATTGCTAATACACTATTCCGAAATCACAGACTGACTCCAGATTGTTTTGTGCTTCAAGGGTGTTTATTTTAGTGCTCAATATTGGAGGGGGTTGCAAAATGGTGAGGGTTGATGGTGGAGGAATGTCCATGTCAGAGTACAGCCTATTAGTCTCACAGGTGCATTGCCCAAATGGGCATACGAAGTGGAGCTGGGGCAGTTTAAGGATGGACAGGGTGACAAAGTTGGACAGAAGGATGACATTCAGGGTGGTCTCATTTCTTGGCGGGGGTCTTGGCATCGTTCTCTGTCTTTGTCCTGGATCTCAGGGACCGTTTGCGGTGTGGTTCTCCCTCTGCAGGGGGTGGGGTGCTGGTGTGGTGGTCCTGTGGCGGTGCCTCCTGTCCACTAGTGCCGGCGGAGTTGGTGGGCAGTTCATCGTCCATGCTAGTGTCAGGGGTCCCCTGTTGTGCTACAGTGTCCCTCCTGGTGTTGAGTACTTCCTTCAGCACCCCTACGATGTTGCCCAGGGTGGAATTGATGGCTCTGAGTTCCTCCCTGAAGCCCAAATACTGTTCCTCCTGCAGGCGCTGGATCTCCTGAAACTTGGACAGTACCGTTGCCATCGTCTCCTGGGAGTGGTGGTAGGCTCCCATGATGGAGGAGAGGGCCTCGTGGAGAGTGGATTCCCTGGGCCTGTCCTTCCCCTGTCACACAGCAGCCCTACCAGTTCCCCTGTGTTCCTGGGCCTCCGTCTCCTGGACCGTGTGCCCACTACCATTGCCCCCAGGTCCCTGTTGTTGTTGGGGTGGTGGGTTAGCCTGGGTTCCCTGTAGTGGTGGACACACTGCTGATTGACGTGTCCTGGGGACAGAGGTATGGGCCCGCTGGGTGGGTGCTGTGCTGGTGTTTCCAGAAGGGGGAAGCTCTGTGGTGGCCTGTGACTGTGTGAGGGGAACCGACTGTCCAGAGGTCCCCGATGGGCCAGGCTGGTCATCTAGATCCAGTTGGACAGAGCTGCTGTCATCACTCTGGGCCTCTTCTGTTGGTGGTGTGGACATGTGTGGACCCTCCTGTCCGGTGACATTGGGTAGGGGTCCTGCAGGGGTATAAAATGATGTTTATTACATCTGTGTGTGCCATGGTGTGCAATGGGTGGGTGTCCGTGTACCCCAGTGCTTGCATTCCTGTGTAGGACCTTGTGTGATGATGGTTTAGGGGAGTGTATGGGTATGTGCAGTGGGCATGCTTTGGTGATGGGTGTCCATGCTTTGTTGTTGCATGCAGAGCTTGGTGTTGGGATGTGTGGTTTGTGATAGTGGAACATTTGTGAGGAGTAGGAGTGATGGGGGTGAGGGTGAGGATGGGGGTATGTGATGGCATGCAGGTAGGGTGGGGGATGTAATAGTTAATATTTGACTTACCAGAGTCCATTCCTCCATCTACTCCTGGGAAGCCCTCAGGATACAGAATCGCCAAGACCTGCTCCTCCCATGTTGTTAGTTGTGGGGGAGGAGGTGGGGGTCCGCCGCCAGTCCGCTGAACCGCAAAGTGGTGTCTTGAGACCACGGAACGCACCTTCCCCCGTAGGTCGTTCCACCTCTTCCTGATGTCATCCCGATTTCTTGGGTGCTGTCCCACTGCGTTGACCCTGTCCACGATTCTTCGCCATAGCTCCATCTTCCTAGCAATGGAGGTGTGCTGCACCTATGATCCGAATAGCTGTGGCTCTACCCAGACGATTTCCTCCACCATGACCCTGAGCTCCTCCTCCGAGAACCTGGGGTGTCTTTGCCGTGCCATGGGGTGGTGGGGGTGATGTGTGGGGTGGTGTGTGTTGTGATGTGTGGGGTGATATTTAGTGGTGTGTTGTGTGAGGTGTGTGGAAGTTATGTGGGTAATGGTATTGTGTGCCTGTGGATGCTTGGTAGTTGTTTGTGGTGTCTCTCTCTGGCCTTCGTTCGGGATTTTTGGTCGTAGGGGTTTGTGGGTGATGTGGGTGTGTGTTTTATATTGTACTGAGTGTGTGGGAGTGGTATGTGTATGTGTATCAGGTGTGTGTATTTGGAATTGTCCAATGTGGCTGTGTTTTGTATGTGTATCCTGAGCGCGGCGGTGTGTACCGCCAATGGAATACCGCTGTTGAAAGACCACCGAGTGTATTCGTGTGTCGTGATAGTGTGGGTGTATTTCTGTTGGCATGACGGTGGAGGTTTTGTGATCGCCAGTTTATCACTGACCTTTGGTGTGGCGGATTGTGTGGGTGTCTGAATTTTGGTGGATTCCGTGCTGTGGGTCATAATAGCTGTGGCGGAGTTCCGCAGCCGCGGCGGTGTGTTGGCGGTCTTCTGCACGGCGGTAAGCGCCTTTTACCGCCAATGTTGTAATGAGGGCCTAAGAGTCTTAGGCCCTCATTTCAACCTTGGCGGTCTTTTCCAGAAATGCCAAGATTCCGTTGGGCCGAAGAACGCCAGTGTTGGCGGTCTTCCGCCAACCATATTATGACTGCTGGTGACCCACCGCCCTTTTTTGGACGGAAAGCCGCCAGCAGCCCTACTGGCGGATGGCGATGTAGTGGAGGCTGCTCCAGTACGACTCAGTATTCAGCGTGGCGGTGTTCTGGTGACGGGGTGCTGGTGGTGGAGCAGCCCCCATGGATCCCATTCCCTCCCGGAGGATCACCGAAGCAGGTAAGGTGATAGTCCGTTAGGGGAGAGGGGCGGGGGGTGGTGTGTGGTATGTGCGTGCATGTGGGTGTGAGTGTGTAGAGGGGTTTTGTGAGCGTGTGTAAGCATGCGGGGTTTAATGTGTGTAGGGGAAATGTAACGTGTATGTATGTGTGCATGTGTGCATGTATGTGTGCGTGTATGTGTGTGAGTGGTGTGAGCGTGCGTGAAGAAGGGTGTGGGGGGTATGTTTGGGGGTCTGTGGGGGTCGGGGTGGGGAAGAGGTCCTACTACTTTTGGAGGGTTGTAGGGGGGTCATGGGTGTTGGGGGTGGAATGAGGGGGAGGGGAGAGGGGGAGACCCTAATCAGTGACAGGGAACGAATTCCCTGTCACTGATGGTGCATACCACCATGGATTTCGTGGCAGTTGAAAACCCTACAAAATCCATGGCGGTATGCAGGGTCCTGATACCGCCGGTGGACTAGTGATGGCCGCCAGGCTGGAGACCGATGTCTCCAGCCTGGCAGTCATTACCACCATGGCAGACGGTGCGGGGCAGATGCCAAACCGCCAATGTCATAATGGGGCGGTAATGACCGCCGGCCTGTTTGCGGTCTTACTGCCCTTATTGCACCATCCGCCAGGGTTGTAATGAGGGCCTCAATCCTTAGAAAACAGTGAGAATGCTGGTTTTACAGAAAGTACCTGGGTAGCATCAAAAATAAAGCTGCACAGGCGAGCTTTTGTCGAATAAGGCCAGCCATGCTTCGATTTCTCACTTGCAAGTGAGACCACACATCATTTCTCCTCTGGTCGGATCGGTGTGCGTCATTCCTTCTCTCCTGCAAGAGAGCGATGCGTCAATTACCAGACGGGCACCTCTGGTCTGGGAAGCCTTTGCGTTGATTTTTTCATGCCCAGTGATGTTGCATTGAAATCCAGTCACACGGTGTGAGGAAACCTAGCTGCGTGGGGCTTGCGTCTTAACTGCAGCTGTTAACCTATGAGAGAGATAGGCCTTGAAACAGTGAAAACTGAATTAGGCAGTATTTCACTGTTAGGACATGTGAAACACATTAGTACATGTCCCACCTTTCACATACACTGCACCCTGCCCATGGGGCTACCTAGGGCCTACCTCAGGGGTGCCTTACATATATAAAAAGGGAAGATGTAGGCCTTGAAAGTGGGTACACTTGTCGAATTCACAGTTTAGAACTGCATACACAGACACTACAGTAGCAGGTCTGATCCATGTCTACAGGGCTACTAGTTTGGGTGGCACAACCATCCCTGCAGGCCCACTAGTAGCATTCGATTTAGAGGCCCTGGGCACCTCCAGTGCACTTTAATAGGGACTTACTAGTAAGTCAAATGTGCCATTCAGGGATAAGCCAATTCATACATATAATATATACAGGGAACACTTATACTTTAGCACTGGTCAGCAGTAGTAAAGTGTCCAGAGCAAACAAAACAGCAAAAAAAGAGTCTAGCACACAGAAACAACCTGAGAAGCAGAGGCAAAACATTTGTGGAGACCACAACAAGGATGTCAAGTCTAACACATACCTACATTGCTAAATGTGATATTTAAGACAGCAGACAATGAGCTTGTGACTGGTGAATTTATTACAGTGCTAAGGGTGAAAAACAAACATGTGGCAAAAAGTAACATGAATGAAAAGTGAAGGGGTCAGTCAGGGTGAATGAAATCATAACAGTAGTTTCCGCACAATCGGAAGTCAAAAATCCAGGGTACTCCTCCCAATGGAAATGGAATGGGGCTTAGGATAAGTCCACAGAGTGAATGTGTGACACACAAAGGAGGACATTAAGGATGAGATTTCTTGCTGGCAGTGGTAGGTGTCTTGCCATCCGCACCTCCTGGATTTTTGCATGGATGTCCATGCTTGTGAGGGCAGTGGGGTTTAGGTGTTGCAGAGGCGTCTGAGGGTGGTTGGTCCTCTGGCAGGACCCCCCTTCCTATGTCTGCTGCAGGTAGAATTGGGATTGATGTAGTTGGCCCAAAGGAAGGGTAGATGTTGGGGAAAAGCCCTGCTCATGGTTGTATGGATGTCCCTCAGCACCCCTGTTAGAGTGGCCATGTTCAAATTATGGTCCTTTATTTGTTGGGCTATGTCCCACTGCAGCTGCTTGATTTCCCAGAGTTTGGTTAGCACATGGCGTATCATGTCTGGGGACTCTTGATAGACCCCCAAGACTTGGCTGATGGCCAATAGCACCCCTTCCATGGACCCTACACCCACCAACCTGTACCCTTTTCACAGGGTGCTCTCTCCAACTGGATCTTGGACCTTCAAGACCTCAGGATCCAAGACTGGGGGGCACAAGATGGTAGCAACTGTGGTAGGTACACAGGTTGAGGGGCACATTGTTGTCTGTGATATAGAAACAACAGGGGTTGGAGGTGTTGTTGTAGACACAGTGAGACTCACTGTTGCCATCTAACCACACTGCAAAGATTGGCCAACACTGTAATACATATCCACATGTCCAGGACTGTCATCACCACTGAGGGTTTGATTCAGAGGTGGGTTAGGAGTCTGGTTGGTGGACAATGTTTGCCTGGTGCTCTGCCAGCTCTACCTGTTGAAAAATAGAGTAAATTGTTATTGGTTGAAGTATGGAATCTACAGCCAAAGGTTTTGTGTCACTGTAAGTAGAGACCTTGGACATTTTTAGTGGTAGGTTTGTGACTGTGCTATGTTATCATTGGATTGAATTTGTTGACATGTCATGTGCGAAGCTTGCAGAAACTATTAGACTCAAGCAGCTCACTGGATGTGGTGACCAGTTGCACTTTACATGAGGGAATGAGCATGACATTTTAAAGATAGGTAATCCAACACTGTGCTGAGGAAACATATGTATTTGAGCATTCCAAGGCCTAGTTCTGTGAGATTCAGGCAAACAGACAACTTTGTGTTGCATGTAGCTATAGTCATCTTATGAGCAGTGCTGCACCAATGTGTAATCTGCCACTACCAAGCTGATGATGCAGCTTAATGCCTTACAAATACCTGATGTACACACTTGGTAAGGTGCCATTCCTGTCCTCAATAGTTTCATTTTGGGAGACCAGTGCAAGAGCAAGCTAGGTAGACAGACATGTCTCTGAATTGAGCATGATATGTAGATTACTTACTACCATGTGAGTGAACATCAGTTGTGAGATGGCAAACAGGTGTAGTTGGGCTATAGCAGAGTGGCTTGTTGGATTTGAGTTACAGAAACAGGGCCTCCTGGCAGTTGTAGGCATGTCATTTGCTGAGACCCCACCCACACAAATGCTAAACTCACAGGGGAGGGTACATCATTTGAGAGATGCCACACAAGTGTAGTAGGGCAAGTGCAGAATGGCCTGTTGGTTTGAGTTATGGAAACAGAGCCCACCTTGTAGTTGTAGACTTGTCACTTGCTGACTCCCCACACTAATCAAATGCTAAACTCCCACAGGAGGGTATATCATTTTCTGGCTCCCAACACTACACAAATGCTAAACTCTCACGGGAGGGTACATCATTTGCTGGCTCCCAACACTCCACTAATGCTAAACTCCTAGGTGCATGGACATCAGTTGTGAGATGGCAAACAGGTGTATTTGGGCATCTCTGCTACTCTGAGTATTGCATGTTAGGAAAATAGATATACAACGCAGTGGCAAAAGGTGAGATGTGAGCATGCAGGACATTGAAGATTTGTGACAAGTTTTGTGTTGTAACTTACAAGGGTCCGCTCCCCCAGGTATTCTTGTCAAGCCCTCTGGATGCAGGATGACCAATACCTTCTCCTTCCAGGTAAAGTGTTGTAATGGGGCACTGGGAGGATGAGCACCAGACTTAAGTGACTCCATGTGTTGTCTGGAGGCCAGAGAATATACCTTCCCCCTCAGGTCATTCCACCTTTTCCTAATGGCCTCCTTTGTGCGGAATCTAGTGCCTACAGCATTCATTCTGTCGACTATCCTTTGCCAGACTTCCATTTTCCTATTGAGAGGAGTATGCTGGACTTGGGCTCCAAACAATTGTGGATCTGCTCTTATGATTTCATCCATCATGATTCTCTACTAATCTTCAGAAAAACTGGTACTTTTACGATATGACATGGATGTACATTAAAGTGGGTGACAGGGACTTACTTAACAAGAAAAGTGATATAAGATGTAAATGGACAAAAGTGTGTAGAATGTGTTAAGTGGAATGGTGATAAAAAAGGGGTGCCATATCTTTCAATAAAAAAGGTGGCATCTGGTCTCTTTCTTGCAGTGCTGTAGTGCAGAGGCAAAGGATCATGGTCTGGGAAGTGGTGTACTTTATAGCGCAATTTGCAGGTGTGTTTACTGGGCCAATGGATGTCAGCTGTGCTGTTTTTTAATACATCCAATGGGCACTTGTCTATTGCTTTGAATGGGTACCGCAGAGGGCAACCACTATCAGCTAACCACTGCAAGGAGACTGCCACGTCAACTGTACTTTTGTAATGGGCTCAGTGGTTCCCCACAGCCATGACAGCGACAGAGTGTATGCCACCAAGATTGCTGGCCACCACGCAGCTCACAGGCCTTCATTTGTCTTGGCAGTCAGAAGTTCAGCTTGCATTTATTGTAATACTGCAGTCTGGAGACCGCTGCTCCGCCAAAATCATCAGGCCTTTATTGCAGATTTTTGTAGATGTCGCCATGTACTTTAGTTAAAATGACAGTAACATCCCTGTATAGCTGTGCGGGGGTATGTTTTGAGTATAGATTGTATCATGGCTTGTTCAAAGTCAATTTGGGCCATGTTTTAAATGTACTATCCATCATCCATGTTTGACATTGGGCTAGTTTTAGTAAGTTTCTAGAGGTAGCAAATATAAATATGCGTTTGTCATGGCTTTTATTATCATAGAGCTGGAATTCTTCTTCTTTGTGGTTACTGTAAGCTCTGGTGGGATGATTATTTCTTTAAGTGTTTTTGGAGTAGGTTTGCTGGTAGCTCTTTTAGTTCATGTTATAAAGAGTTTTAAGGTGGGTATTGATGGTAACTGGCCTTTTGTATGTTCTGCTACGTGGGATCATATGTCTTTAAGTAGTTGGGATGTTGGTTCTTGGGAACCATTGCCTACTTCCCTTATATTTTCTAAAACTGCTCTTATTTCTATTTCTGTTATGCTGTTCAACATTTAAAACTACAGTCTCTTTGGTAGTTGCCCTCCCATAGCACACATTTGAATATTATTTTGTACACTATCAATTCATATGTTAAGAAGTAGCATTTTCTTTGCTATATGTGTATCCCATGTAACATAGCAAATGTTTTCCCTTCGGTGATATTATAAATTTTGCACCTTCTGTCATTTTACATTTATTTACTGAAATAATGTAAATATAGAAACATAATTATTAATAGTTTATAGTTAATATACATTTCAATAGACATGATTGTGTTTTTTTGTTAACTTACTTCTTTTTTGTTGAGTGAAGTTTTGTCTTTCTGGCAACTTTTTTTGGGAAAGTTCTTTTTGAAACTGGTATTTATTTCTGTTGTAAGATAAAAGTTAGTTTTATCTTTTGCACATATTACATTTTTGGTGTTTAAGGTCATTTAGGTTAATTAGAGTTTTAACTTTTGTTGTTTTAGTAGGTTTAAAGCATTCTTTTAAGTTTATTTACAATTTTGATGGCCTTTAAGGTGTTTTTGTTGATGGACCATAGTTGAAGGTTTGCTGTCCCTAGAAGACTACCACAAATGCGGGAGACGACAGGCTGGCGGTGGAGGTGGTACTGCAGTGGTCTTTTGTCTACGTGACTGTATGCATTGTAATATGGTGTTTGGACTGCCAAAGCTGCCACGAAGATTCCGATGCCGCCTCCACGGCGGTACCAAGACCGCCAAACTTATACTCAGGCCTGTAATTTTTTAGGGTGAATTTAATTAAGTTGACATTTTAGTATAATTGCTTCTTGCTTTGGATAAGTGAATGTATAGTTGAACATGTTGTAGGCTTCTCTTTTGTAGGGAACATCTGGCAGTTACTTCCTCTTTAAATATTTGGTGTTTTTGGACCTATTTTTCAGTTAAATTACTGTGCCTTTTATTTTGTTTGTTTAATTCGTGAAGCTATTTCATTGATTATAATTGTTATACTTTTATATGACTGGTTGCTTTAATTTCCTTTCAATTAATCTTTTAATTGTGTACTCATTTGGAAAATGCTAATTAAAGTTTTTTTAACGTTTTTAATTGAGTTAACTTATTTAATTTAAGGTTATATGTATTTATTTTAAGGACATAAATATTTTATTTGTAAAAATAAATGTGTTGTATTTAAGTGGGATACAAATGTGTGTAATTTGTAGTTTAGAAGTGTTTTATGGTAAGATATTTGAAATGTAAAATTTTTGGGTTAGTCAAATATTACAGTTTATTTATAAATTAATGTTATGATTGTGTTTTTTTTTTGTTAGTTATCAGTTTATATATCTTTTTTGTGTGTCTTAAACTGATATTCATTATTTGTTTGAACAATATTTTTGTCATTGATATTGTTGGTGTTGATAGAGTCTATGGTTAGTTAAAAGTCACAATATTTGTGTTTCCGATATTTTTGTTTTCGATATAGATTAGTTTCGATATTTTTGACATCGATATTTTTGTCACCGATATTTGTGCTTCTTTAATTAAGTATAGTGTTTCGATATTAATGTCTCGATAATTTTGTAGGCCGATATTCATTGTGTGATATTATGTCACCGAACCACCTTTTTCATTGCAGATTCTAAAACTTGATTTTGCAAATTTGTAATATGAAATTTTAACTTCTATTTATGTTTTTTCTCTTTGTACAAAGAGTACCCATTTATTGGAGTAATGTAGGTCAGTGGTTCCCAACCTTTTGACTTCTGTGGACCACCCCCACTTTATCATTACTGTAACCCGAGGACCACAACTGAATCATTATTGGAATCCGGGGACCCCCTGCCCCCACTGAATCATTACTGAAAGCTGGGGACCCCGGCCTAACCATTGTCAATGATTAGAATTGCAAAACAATACACAAAAACAAGCATTCATCAAACACATACACAAATGATAACACATTTTATTCAATTTGCGAACAACAAATACAAAATAATTTTAATAGGAAGATTGGAGCTTTTCTAAAGTCAGTTGAAGCCACACAATGTCCATACTATATTCTGTTTGATCCACCTGCACGGTTCCCACAAATCAATCTGATACTAATTTAATTTTTATCTCACTTTTTCAGCTTTCTTTTCAAATTCCTTGACATTTAAAGTACATTTCAAAATTTTAAATTGTACATTTAGCCACTTTATTTAGATACACTTTCATTATCTGTTAAAATTATTTATTTTTTGAAGCAGTTGGGGACCCCCTGAGGAGGCTTCACGGATCCCCAGGGGTCCCCCGACCACAGGTTGGGAACCACTGATGCAGGTAACTAATTATGTCTTTCTGCGTTCATAATAGATCTATACATACAGTCAAGAAGGCATTTGTGCTAACACCAATCTAGACTAATGAAAACAGTATTAAATGCACTGACACACCCAGGGGCACACTCATACATACACTAAGATATCCAGGAACATAACCATCCGTACACAGACCCACCCAGACACATATCAATCCATACACTAACACGCCCAAATGCACACTGATGCATACAGTCACACACCCAACTACATACACAAACACATGCTGAAACACCCAGGCACACACTAATGGATATGTTAACACATTTAGGCACACCCTGATACACACATTGACACACCCAACAGACACTCATCTATACCCACATACACACACACACCTGGTAAAACACTAATATAAACACTATCACACCCAGGCAGACCCTAATGTAGACACTAAGGGGGCCATTATGACCCTGGAGGTCGGAGCTAATGTGTCGGTAGTACCACCAACAGGCTGCCGGTACTTATCGCCACATTATGACATTGGCGGGTTGGTGGAATCCAACCCATCAATATACCACTCCGACCACCATGGTGGTAGCAGCTGCCGGGCTGGAGATAAGAATCTCTAGCCCGGCGGCCGCCATTGTGCCACCACGGTTTAATGACCCTGCCTACGGCAATGGTTTTTGTGGCATTCATAACACCATGAAAACCATGGTGGTAGGCCCTATCGGTGACAGGGAATTCCTTCCCTGTCACTGATAGGAGGCCTCCTCCCCCTCAAACCTCTCCAAACACCGCAACACCTCCCCCTACATCCACAAGCCCCATTCACATACAAGCAGACACACACTCATCCACACATACATATAACCATGCATTCATTCCATTCATGCACACATCCGCACACACATCAAAACATATACGTAGACACGCATTCACATTTCCATACATACACGCACTCACACACATTCATACACACACTCACACTCATTCATACACGCACACAAACAACATTAAACACACACTCGCATTCACACACACACTCACACATACATGCACCCTCCCCCCCCACACACACACACAACACAGCCCACCCCTGCTCCCCTGTTGGAGACCTGACTTACCTGGATCCAGGGGGTCTTCCGGCAGGGGAAGGGGCGCTGCTACTGCCAGCAGCGCCCGCCAGCAGAACACTACCAGGCTGTATTATTTTTCATAATACGGCTAGCGGCAGTCTTCTGGCGTGGTGCTACTGGTGGTAGCAGTTCCACCTTACTGCCATCTATCAGTATGGCCACAGCCTGATTTCCGGCCTTCTTGTGGCAGAAATCTGGCTGTGGTCATATTATAGTGGACGGAATGTAGCCGTGACGATGGTCTTTTGGCGGCCGTCACTGCGGCAGTAGGTGGTTTTTACTGACATTGTCATAATGGGGGTCTAAGAGACCCAGGTGCTTATTCATGCACACACTTATGCTCACACTAACACACCCAGCCATACTCGGACACACGCTCTGATATACTCAGATACACTATTGCATACACTGCCACACCTAGACGCACACTAATGCATATTCTCAGACACTTTGAGAAAATGCCCCTTTGTCATGGTTATTCCCCATTTTTTGCCTAGTATTTGATGCAGTTTTAAAGTTGTTAACGCCCAGGCCCCTGCTAACCAGGTTCCCTGGATCATATCTCTTTCCCTAAAACTGTTGTGATGCATTGGCACAATTGGCAATACCGTTATGTGCCCTTATAAGTCCCTAGTAAATGGTGCTTAGGTGGAGGTGCTAAGATCCTCTCCCTCAAGAATGTGCACTCTCCTGTTAGCGAGCTTTAAAGGGCTTATCGACCTTGGAACTCGACCACAGGCCTGCTGCTAGCAGCAGATGGCCGCACTTGTTGCAAACCCCTTCCTTTGGTGGGAACAACAGCGAGAAACCAGACAAAGGCAGGAGGAGTGGTCAATCCTGGCTTGCACCACCCCTAACATGTTGCATGCAAGGTGACCTCTCCATTTCATGTTCCTCCATCTTGAATAGAAGGAAAAAAAACTAGTAAGAAGTGACCTCTTCCCACAGGAAGTGGTCACTTAGTGGGTGTAGCCACCATAACGTAGATGACCAAATGCAGTATTTAGTGGTCATCCCTTGACCAAGAAGTCAGAGTTCATGGACAAAAGAAGACCAGCAACAAAGAAGACCCAAGACTTGAGAAATGAAGACCTGCTGAACCAAGAAAAGGTGCCAAACACTGCATGCTGTACCCAAAACTCGACAATTGCTGCTGAGGTGTTGCTTGGACATTAGACAGACTCTACAAAACCCCAGATGACCTATACTCTTCACAAATCACCAATGATCTCCCTCCAGATTGAAGGCATCACTCTACAACACCAAGGAACCAAAGACCCAGTGAAGGCCACTTCACTGATGAGCTGCTGACCAAGGAACCAAACGTTGCCTGTTAGACCAAGAGGACAAACCTTGCCAAGTTAGGTAACACTGCGCCCCCCAGTGACCAGACCGTGCAATAGCCCTAGGTACTGGTCACCTCACATCGGACACCCAGAAGGACAGTCCATTCTGGATTGAAAAGGTCCAGAAGGAAGCCAAATTCAAGGGACTTCAGGAACCACCTAGACCCCCCACCAGAGTGCCCCTGCTGACCTGCAAGTGACCCTCAAAGAAACCTACCTCGTTGTTCCAAGGGCATCTTTGCACACAGCTCCTGTCTCACCGATTCACTCTGCACTTGGCCGCCCTATGCCCAGCACCGAAGATCCAGGTGTGCCCTAAGGATCCCCAACCCATTACAACCTCGACACTCCAAGTGGATCCACCAGACTTACCTTTAAGTCCACCTGTGCAGCACTTTTCCAAGTGGTCCCCTGCAGTGGCCTGGCACCAGCTCCAACGACTTTTCTCCAGCTGTTCCCAATGGAACCGGGAGCCACCCAAACTTCTCCAGCTGGTCCATAGTGCCCACCGAAGACCTTCAAAAGGAGACATTGGTAAACTCATTGCCTGATTTTATATGAATTTTTAACGTATTTTCCTTATTGATTCCTATTTTGCGTAGTTACGCACAAAAATACTATTTTTAAGACAACTTCAAAAGTTCATACCTTAAAAGGATTTTGATGATCTTGGTCTTAAAATTTATATAAAAACCTGAAGTATTTTTGTGAATTGGTCTTGAGTTTTTATTTTGAGTGTTTGGTCTCATTTATTGATACTGTGAGTACAACAAATGCTTTGCACTTCTCCAAGAATAGCCTAACTGCTCGACCAAGCTACCGTAAAAATTAAATCATTAGGTGGTTTAGTTTTTACCTCTGTAAACCAACGTATGGTTGCCTGGACCCCTTGCACAGTGTGCCTAGCTTTGCAGCCTCCTACAGATACCCAGGCACACATTGATACATACACTGACACATCCAGGGACATATTCATGCATATACTAACAGACCCAAGAAGTCACTGACACATACACTTACACACCCAAAGTGTCACTCATGGATACATTGTTATACCCAGACATACACTTAGACATACTCTGACACTCCAACCCATACACTCATGCATACACTGATACATCCAGGGGCACACTCATAAACGCACTGACACACCCGGACACACTCTGACAGAGACACTGCTATATCTAAGCATACATTAACACACAAAGGGAAAAATTTGTATATACACTAACATACCGAGGGCTACACTTATGTATACACTAACACAACCAGGGGCACACTGGCACAGATTCTGATACATGTGAGAACACACTTATGCATACACTCACATAAACTGACAGACCCTGGCACAAACTGACATAGACACTGATACAAGCGAGCAAACACTAATGCATACACTCACATACCAAGGTACAGAGGAATACATACATTAACACACTCAGGCATGGACCGATGCATACACTGACACACCCGGGCACATACTGAAACATACATCAACACATTCTGGCACACACTAATACATAAACTATCACACCGAGGAACATACTCATGCACATACTAATACAACCACTCACACACTGACACATACAATGACACACCCAGGCACACATGCATACACTGATACAAGCAGGCACTTACTGATGCAGACACTGACACACCTAGGCACACACTGACACATACACTGATACATCCAGGCACACACTCATGCATAAACTCGCATACTCAGATGTCCAGAAATACATACACTGACATGTCCAGGCACGCACTCATAAATGCACTGACATGCCCAGTCAGACACTCATGCATACACTGACACATCCAGGCACACTCTGATGCATGCGGTGACATACCTAAACACCTAATAACATATACAATGTCACACCCAGACATACCCTTATACATACACTGACACAGCCAGGCATACACTCATGCATACACTAAAACACTGAGGATCAGATTTAAAAAAAAGTGGTGTTACATTATGTGTAGAGCCACTTTTCTTGTGGCTCCTTGCACATGTGAGTGCCATAGACAAAATACAGTGCACCAAGGAGCAGGGTATGGGGCAATAGCATCCGAATTTCTGAAGCTATTGATGTACTGTCCAGGGTTAGCACCAAACATTTGGCGTTAACTCTGAACAGTACATAGGGGCCCACTGAAAACAATGGCATGCCACATTTTTAACGCCTGCTCTGAGCAGGCATTAAAAGTGGTGAAAAGATTTCTCTGCGCCTCTTTTGTAGCCTGGTGCTGGCATAATGTGGCGCAAGGGGTACAAGGTGGCGCAGTGCATACACCCCTTTGTAAATATGGGTCAGCAATTTTGGCCTCGTTGGGCTACATTAGTGTAAAACAAATGACACTAATGTGGCACAAGGAGGTGCTGGTATCTGCAATAGGCTTCTTAAATATGCCCCTTAGGTCCTTAGGTACACACCAACACATATGCTGACACACCCAGGCACAAACTGATGAATACTTTTACGTAGCCATGCACACAATGATGTATACACTGACACACCCAAACACTCACTGACTAATACATTGACACACCAAGGAAGACAATCATGCATACACTGACACACCCAGACACAAACGCATGCACACGCTAACATACCCACTCACACACTCAAGCATATACTCACACACCCTAGCACACATTCTAGCACATTTTCTAACAATAAAAACACAGACACAGTTCTTTTTGAGTTAGTGTAATGAATGTTTTTTTTGTTTTTTTTATTATTTAAAAAAAACTGGGTCTGAAACAGTTGAGTAGAAAAAAAGCAAAAGAGGCAACTAGCTTTACTGTTCAAAAGCAAGAAACATATTTTCTTAAAGTAAAAAAAGCAAAAAAAACTACCATTAGTGGTTTTGCGCAGCAGTGAAAAACGGTATTACAGAGGACAACTTTAGAGCGATTGGCATTTGACATCTGCTGAAGTGTGTTACAATTTTTGCCAATTTCAGACAAACGGCTGGCATGGAAATCATGGAGGATGATGATGCTTATTGTTGAGATCCAGAAGATGTTTAAGGACCTTCTCCAGCTGGCTTCTCCTGCATCATTCAGTTGTCTACCCTCTTGTGTATTGTTTTCAGGTGTTTTCATATGGAGCTCATTCCATGTGAGTACTTGTTTGAAATACCACGAGATAGCTGCTTCCCACAGATGTTTTGCTGGGTGAACTTGGCGGTGACCGCCTTCTCCCCTGATGGTATAATGCAATGTCTCCACACTTCACTCTCCTTTCTGGGAGGGTGTGTCTGCAGTTCTGTCTCTATGCTGGTATCTGCAATAGGCTCCTCCACAGATTAACCGGTTGCCATTGCTACACAAAATCAGCAAAAAACACAAGAGAACTGTATCTGCCTTCGATTTCCAGAGAGCTCAAACCATAAGTGCAGGTACAGTAGGATGGGGTCCTAATGCTGCCAATGAAATGAGAAGCTTTGGTTGTGAGATCGAGCGGACATGCGGTTCTAATCCGTTGATTCACAAATTCATGAAATGCATTAAAAAAAACAGAAATATGTGCAAAAATAAATATAGGGTACAACATATACCCAATGTTTGTAGACTGGTGGTATTAAACAAAATGGATCTAAATATATACAGAATTATTATTTTTTTTAAATGTTATCGAATCCGCATAGACGAAATTGCTGATACATTCTGATCACGTTATTGCAACAAAAACCAGAGTCCACCCCATCTCTGATATGGTCTCATAGAGCAACCGCAGATCCAAAAAATGTTTTAAAATAAGGAATAAAATGAATAGAGTTCCATTTATATTATCACTGCTTTTTCCCCTGTCTTTTTCACTGCTTTTTCCTTCCTATCCCCTCATTTTCAATGCTGTCTTGTTGTTTTTCTCCCATTTTTGAGTACTTTTTCCGTGCTTTTCCCTCATTTTCATTGCTTTCTTATTGCTTTTACCCCAGATTTTGTGTGTTCTGTCCTTCCTTTCCATTTGTTTTTAATCATTTCTCCTTCTTTCATTTTCATTGCTTTCTCCTTGCTTCTGTGTGCTTTCTCCTTGCTATTTCCTGAGTTTAATTGATTTCACCTTGTTTTTCCCCATTTTTTCTGTGGCTTTTCCTTTCTTTCTCACCCTTAACACAGCATTCTCCCTCTTTTTCGCTCCTTTTTTGTGTACCTTGTTCCTTTTCCCTTATTTTTACTGCTTTCTCCAAGCTTTTCCTTCCATTTTGGAGAACCTTGTCATTGCTTTTAACTCATTTTTACACCTTTAACCTTTCCTTATCCCGCATTTTTGATTGCCGGCTTCTTGCTTTTTTGTCATTCTCACTGCTTTCACCTTGCTTTTTCCCTTTTTTGTGTGCCCTTTCCTTGCTTTTCCCTTCTTTTCACTGCTTTTCCTTGTATTTTTTCTATTTTTTGTATACCTTCCGTTTGCTTTTCCTGAGTTTTCACTGTTTTATCCATTGTTTTTATTGCACATTTATTGTGTGTGATCTACTTGTCTTTTCGATGTGGGGTTGGGAAAAAGCAAAGGGTTCTCTCCAGGCCAGGCCCTACAGCCAAACCCTGATGCATTTAAAAAAACATATAAATTCACTGAAGAAAACATAAGTGACAGGGACGTTAGAGTTGGGAAATAGAATTGAAAAACACCTTAGAAATCCACTGACAAAAATAAAGGTTACAGGGACCTTATAGTCACGCTGACATTTCAAACTCACAAAACCATAGAAAATTTGCAGTTATTGTTAACTCACCTAACGATAACATATGCCCACTCCAATGCACTGCTTATGACTTCACATATTACATCAGTCATGGCATGGTCAGTGACATCACTGATGACATCTCAAATGACACCCCTTTCCAAGGAAACATTCAGAGCCTCAATACAAATGTGGGGGTACGAGGACCCACATCTGCAGTGGTTGCTGGACTGCCGCCCTCTAGGCGGTCTGCCCACCATATAACAACCCTGGCGGGCAGACCCACCAGGGAATATTGTTCCTGATGGGCTGAAGGCCCTCTGAGTTGTACTCAGCCACAGTGGTGCTGAACTCAGAGCTGTTGTGCTTATTACAACTCAGCTTTTTGACAGCTTTTCCATGGTGGTCAGTGCCTGCACTGCCCCCTGCCTAGCACCATTGGAATGCGCACTGTCTCCTTTGCAGGAAGACAAGACCAATACTGTAGCACTGTTCCTGCCAGTCAGCCCGGCTTGTCCGACCTCCAGACTCATAATGAAGCCCTTACTTCTGTAAAGTACAAATCACCTTAACTTCTTGAGCATGACCAATGCAAAGCAAGTTTCTTTTATTTGGAGTCCCACCTTGAAAAGTTATTTGTAATCCTTGATGGAGGTGTTTGCATCCTTGTGCTTTAGAGTGCAATATGTTTTATACTGATATTACAAGCATTTAGAATGGGATTAGTGGTATGTAACATCTTCCCTCACATTTCTCAGGGTAATGGACAGCTTACTAAAAGGCATCCCTGGGTGTGTTTCCTACCGATTTTGGTAACACATTCTTGATGCACGGAAATATGATCACATCTAAACCAGATTACGAAGTACTTCTGTAAATTACAAAACATCCAAATGTCTTGAGCATGGCCAAGGCAAAATGTTTTCTCTGCAATTTCACATTGAAAAGGTATCTGTATTCCTTGATGGAAGGGCTTGCTTCCTTGCTCTTTCGAGTGCAATATCTTATGTAGTGATACTGCAAGCATGTAAAATGGCCTAGAAGCCTCTCACCATATACATTAGTGGTATGCAACAACTTCTAGCACTTTTCTCAGGGTGATTGACAGCTTACAAAAAGGCATCTTGAGCACATTTCCTGCCAGTTTTGGAACCACGTTTTTGATGTTTGGAAATATTATCACATCTCCACCAAAGAAGCACTTCTGTAGAGTACAAAGCATCCCAACATCTTGCACATGGCCATGGCAAAGCAAATGTGTTTTCTCTACAGTTCCACCTTGAAAAGTTATCTGTAATTCTCAATGTAGGTGTTTGCATCTTTGCTCTTTTAATCGCAATTTCTTATGTAGTGATACTGTGAGCATGTAAAATGGCCTAGAAGCCCCACACCATATACATTAGTGGTATGAAACATCTTCCCGCACTTTTCTCAGGGTGATGGAGAGCTTACTAAAAGGCATCCCTGAGCATGTTTGCTGCCAATTTTGGAGATGCGTTCTTGATGCACGGATTATGATGAAATTTCCACCAAACAGAGAAGCACTTACTGCTCTAAAATACAAAGCATACCAACATCTTGTGTTTGGCCAAGTCAAAGCAAGTGTGTTTTCTCTGCAGTTCCACCTTGAAAGGTTATCTGCAACCCGCAAAAGAGGTGTTTGTATCCTTGCCCTTTTGAGAGGAACATCATATGCTACGAGCATGTATAATGGCCTGGAAGCCCCGCCCCATATACATTAGTGGTATACAAAGTCTTCCTGCAGTTTTCTCAAGGTGATGGACTGCTTACTAAAAGGAATAGGTGAGCACGTTTCCAACTGATTTTGGAGATGCATTCTTGAAGCATGGAAATATGATCACCTCTCTGCTTTACAAAGAAGCACATACATCTGTTAAGTAAGAAGCATCCTAACCTATTTTGCATGGCCAAGGCAAAGCAAGTGTGTTTTCTATGTATTTCTATCTTGAAGCATTATCTGTAATCTTTGATGAAGGTGTTTGCATCCTTGCATAGTCAAGGGCAATATCTTATGCAGTAATACTATGAGCATGTAAAATGGCATAGAAAGCCTGCACAATATACATTAGTGGTCTGCAATGTCTTCCTTCACTTTTCTCAAGGTAATGAACAGCTTACTAAAAGGCCCTACCCCGAGAACATTTCCCATGGTTTCTGGAGACGTGTTCTTGATGCCAATAAATATGATCACATCTCCATAAAAAAGCACTAGATTCTGTAAAATAAACAGTATTCTAATGTCTTGTGCATGGCCAAAAAAAAGCAAGGGATGTTTTCGCTGTAGTTCCACCTTGAAAGGTTATCTATAATCCTTAATGAAGGTGTTTGTATCCTTGCTCTTTCAAGCGCAATATCTTCTGCAGTGATACTACGAGCATGTAAAGTGGCCTAGAAGCCTAGTCCCATCTAAATTAGCGGTATGCAACATTTTCCCATCTTTTTCCCAGAATGATGGACAGCTTACTAAATGTCATTCTGAGTGGGTTTCCCACTGATTTTGGAGACACATTCTTGAGGCACGGAAATATGATCATACCTCCATCAAACAAAGAAGCACTGTAAAGTACCAAGCATCGTAAGGTCTTGTGCATGGCCAAGGTAAAGCAAAAAAAAATTCTCTGCAATTCCACCATGAAAAGTTATGTGCAATCCTGGATGGAGGTGTTTCAATCCTTGCTCTTTTGAAAGTAATAGCTTATCCAGTAATACTAGGAGCATGTAAAATGATCAAGAAGCTCTGCACCAAATACATTAGTATTATTCAACGTCTTTCCCCACTTTTCACGGAAATATGATCCAATCTCCACCAAACCATAAAGTACTTAATTCTGTAAAGTACATACCATCCCAACATCTTGCGCAAGGCCAAGGCAAAGCAAGTGTGTTTTTTGCCTGCAGTTCCACCTTGAAAGGTTCTCTATAATCCTCATAGAGGTGTTTGCATCCTTGCTCTTTCAAGCACAATATCTTATGAAGTGATACTATGAATATGTAAAATGGCCTAGAAGCCCTGCCTGTATGGCCCCCTTCAATATACCTTAATATAACAAGGTCTTCCCACTTTTTTCCAGGGCGATGGACAGCTTACAAAAAATCTGCCCCCTTGAACCTCCACACACAAGGCAATCATATTCTTGTCCATGGCCAATGAAGATCAAGTGTGGTTTCACTGCAGTTCATCCTTGAAAGGTTGGCATGGAATTGTGGTACTTACAGGGGTAGCCAGCAGGGCTTGACCACATCCCAGGCCCTATGTGAATGGCACAGGACAGGCCCTGTGGCCAACCCATGCCATGCACAGCTGAAGTCAGTGTGTGGCATGGGGTTGGGTGCTTATAGGAGGTTGGTCACAGGGCTGGGCCGCAAGCCGTCCGCTCAAAGCACAAGGCCGTGCATGGTGCAAGGATGGGTGATTATAGGGGGTAGGCCGCAGGGCCTGGCTTCGGACGTGTTTTGCGACCAACCCTGCCATGCATAACCAAAAGCTGTTCGTGGCATAGGGTTAGGTGCTTGTGGTGAGCCAGCCCCCACCATGCACACCTGAAGGCCGTGTGTGGCAGTGGGTGGATTAATGTAAAGTAATTAAAATTACTTCATGTTAAAAAAATGGAAATTCACAAGTTTACAGGGACTTTATAGTTCGAATTAGATAATAACAAAACCATAGAAATTTACTAAACTAAACATAGGTTACTGGGAGGTTATAATTAGGAAATATTATATTAAAAAACTTAAAAATTCACTAAAAAGATGAAGGTCACAGGGACATTATAATTAGGAAATAGAATAAAAGAAACCATAGAAATTCACAAAGAAAACAAAGAATACAGGGACCTGAGCTAAATATAACTAACGTCCCAACAATGCACTGCTTATGACCTCACATATTACATCAGTCATGACATGGTCAGTTACATCACTGATGACATCACTGATTACATTTAAAATGAATAATTTGAGAATTCACTAAATATACTTTGTTACTTTTAAAAGTTAGAAATCACAAATGTATGTAATGTATAATATGTAATGATTTTGTAATTGTAAAAAATCTGTGGAAAACAATTATCTAGAGGCACTGCAAAAGTGTTCCCATTACACGAGTTTCATGTGGAAGCACCTGAAGACCATTCACAAATGGATCTACAACAGGATGATGCAGGAGAAGGGAGGTGCAGCTTGACAGTCATCTTCCATAGCAGCACTGGGAGAACCAACATCAGTTGCAGTAATTACTGTTCCAGCTACCTACCAAGACTGAGAAGAGTGAGATGGCTATTCACTAGCAAAGGCCACATGCCTGTCTCTGTAAAGATGTCTTCTGTGGGTGCACACATGGATGCAGTGAGGAATCAGTGTTGTTAGTTTTTTCTTTGTTCCCAGTTACACCTTAATGTTTTCTAAATTCTGAAGCCAGGTAGTTTTTAACATTTTCCTTCCTTTATCACTTTTATTACCCTGTTTACTTTTTGTTCCCAAATAAACAACAAAAAAATATAAAATTGTTAGATAATTCTTCTTAAAAAAATGTTTTTTAAGAACCATTCCATCTGGTTAAAGAAACAGCTAACTACATGTTTTATGTTTCTGTACATTAGTCTGTCTAAGTGCTTGTAAGTTTTTGTATGTGTATATTTGACACATCCTGCATAAGCAAAATTAAAATAGTACATGTGACTACTTTATTATTCACCAATGGTAATGAACCTATAAAGCATTAAAGAAGACAGTAGCAAATATTTGGCAAGGTCATCTGTAATACTTAAACGGAAATGAATGTGCAACTGAGTGCATGTATGCCTTAGTGAGTCTGTAATTCTCATTGTCTCTCTGGGTCTGTGGTTGATCTGTTAGTGGATGTATCAGTGAGCAGCTGGGTGTTTCAGCGCCTGTAATGGGATGTGCCTGGGTGTGACAGTGATTGTATTGTTTCTGCCTGGGTATGTCAATGGCTGTTTCGGTGAGTGCCTGGGCGTGTCAAAGGCTGTATCAGTGAGTGTCAGTGTCTGTGTTGGTGTGTGCCTGGGTGTGTCAGTGACTGTCTTGGTGTGTGGCTAGGTGTGTCAGTGGGAGTATTAGTGTCTGCATGTGTGTTTGATAGGATGAATCGGTGTTTCGCTGGATATGTCATTGGCTGTATCAGTGTGTGAGTGGGTGTGTGAGTAGCTATGTCAGTGTGTGAGTGGATGCCTGAGTTGCTGTATCTGTGTATGGCTGAGTGAAAGAGTGGTTGCGTCTGTGTGAGTGGGTGTGTGAGTGGCTGTATTGGTGTATGAGTGGGTGTGTGAGTGACTGTACTGGTGTGTAGCTGAGTCAGTGAGATTGTATTGGTATGTGAATGGGTGTGTGATTGGCTGTATCGGTGTATGAATGGGTGTATGAGTGGCTGTATCAATGTGTGGATGGGTGTGTGAATGGCTGTATCAGTGTGTGAGTGGGTGTGTGAGTGGCTGTATCGATGTATGAGTGGGTGTGTGAGTGACTGTATTGATGTGTGACTGGGTGTCCATTAGAAGGTAAAATTTCTTCCTCCATCCAAACCTATCACAGATGTGGATACTTTTTATCACTACCTAATTTTATCTACCTGCATATTTCCACCATCCAATCAAATATGTTGTTTTATATTTTAGGTGCTGTTTTCCATTTTAATTCCCTTTCATGTTGAAAACTGCCTCATTCTGCTGCAGTCTTTTCCTTTGTAGTACTCCTGAGTATCGCCAAGATGGTCGGAGTCTGGATTGTGGGTGATAGTTTTGTGTTTTGGGCCAGAGAGAGTGGCATTGACAGGGACTTGGGCTTGCCTAATTCAGACATCACTTGGGTTGGCAAGAGAGGGTTAAAGTGGCATCAATTGCTGCCTTTGGTTGAAAGCATTATGGACTGCCAACATCCAGACCTCATGATTGTGCAGTGTGGTGGCAATGAACTAGGCATAATCACAGGGGCAGGACTGGAAAATCTAATGAAGGATACCTTTGGTAATTAAAGGCACTTTTTCCTTCCCTCTACCTTGGGGTTCTCCAACATTTTCCAAAGGGAGAAGTAGAGGTGGTCAAATTCTGTCCACAAATAGATAAATCCAGGAAACATGCTGATAAAACTGTTTCTGCATTCCTCAGAGACCACATAATGGGATCTATATATCACAGCAATTTACATCAGGTTATGAATCAAATAAATAGAAATAATAGAGTTGATTTCAGAGAAAGGCAACAACCTGAAAGACTGCACTCTATGTTATGTGTAGTTGTCATCTACACATCATAAATACAAAGACTCTTTTCAAACTCAATCCTTTTTCCAAAGACATGTTTCTTTAATTTTCAACTCCTTTTTTGTTAAATCTCATTTGAATCTGCAGCTCCACAGACCAAAGGCACTCATTCAATACACAATACTAACAATTAAGTATATGTCAGTGGATGTGTAACTGGTTTGATGAGCGTATGAGTGGGTGTGTCAGTGGTGGTATGCATCTGTGGGTGTCTGAGTAACTGTATGAGGTGTCTAAGTGGGTTTGTGAGTGGATGTGTGAGTGTTTGAGTAAGTGTGTAAGTGGGTGTGTGAGTGTTTGAGCTGGCCTGTGAGTGGATGTGTGAGTGTCTGACTGGGTCTGTGAGTGGGTGTGTGAGTGTCTGTGTTGGTCTCTGAGTGGGAATGTGAGTGTCTGTGTAGGTCTGAGTGGGGGTGTGAGTGCCTGTGTGGGTCTGTGAGTGGGCGTCTGAGTGTCTGTATGGGTCTGTGAGTAAGTGTGTTAATGTCTGTGAGTGGATGGGTATGTCAATGTAGGTCTGTGAGTGGAGGTGTGCCTGAGTGGTTTGTGAGTGGGTGCATGAATATCTGAGTGGGTCTGTGAGAGGGTGCATGAGTGTCTAAGTGGGTCTGTGAGTGAGTGTATGAGTCTCTGAGTGGGTCCTTGAGTGGGTGTGTGGTGTCTGAGTGGCTCTGTGTGTGGGTGTGTGAGTTTCTGAGTAGTCTACGAGTGGGTACATGAGTGTGTAAGTGAGTCTGTGAGTGGGTCGTAAGTGTCTGAGTGAGTGTCTGAGTGCATCTGTGAAAGAGTGTGTGAGTTCTTTGTGTTGGGTATGTCAGTAGCTATATGAGTGACTGCCACAAAGGAACCTCACCTGCCCTTTTATCCAACAAGAGTCCACAGCTTTGCATGAAATATCTACCCAAGTGGAGTTATTTCTGCCTTCTTGAGTAAATGTACAGTATGTATTCTACACTACAGCTGTGTAATGGAACACAAACTAATGTCACCAGTGACCTTGTGTCCGTTTTGGCAACATAAATATTCCTGTTGCCTTTTTCTCTAGAATTCTCTAATGAGATGAATCCTCCCATAGAGAGGCCAACAAGACTACAAATTCATAAATCTCCACAAACCAAGGCCCTGGCTCTTATCTATATGATGTAAGTGCTTCTTGGTTTTGTGGAGATGTCCTCATATTCCTCGGCATCAAGAATGCGTCATCAGAATTGGCAGGAAACACACTGGGGGACCCTTTGGAAAGCTGTTCATCATCATAGCAAAAGGGGGAAAGACATACTGCTAAGGTAGATAGAGCGGGGCCAAGAGGGTGCAGCTTCCAGATAATTTGCACATTTGGATACTCTTAACATTTTAAAGGGAGACCCACAGACTTTAGGGACAGCATTCCCCGGGGTCCACTGCTATTCAGTGGAGGAAGAAACCTGCACGGCCGCCCTCCCCGAGTCTATTTCAGCCTGGGGACCCCATCCCACAGTACCCATCTCTAGGAAATGGAGGAGGGGGGACCCAGCCCAATTCCCGGGCTGATTTTGGCCCCTGGCATCCCATTCCCCGAGGTTCACCTCTATTAAATGGAGGAAGGTGGCTAGTGGCCCCCATCCCCCATGAGCTCATTTTGGCCCATTGGCCCATCGCCAGGGCCCGGCCATCTCTCCTGGGTGCCCTCCATGGCACCCAGTATACGATAGGACGGGGGAGACTTAAGACCCCTGCAATCCCAGCTGGCTCCTAGCCTCTTGCATGAGTTGGCATTGCTGTCATAGACAGGGAACTGCCAAAAATTTAGCTCCCTTTCTGTGTGAGCAATCATTTCCTCTGTTTGACAGTTCTTGCATGCTGCGAGTTATGTTTGCTCTGACTTCACTGGAGCTGTTGAAGCTGTCAGAGCAAACAGAAAGGTCCTGGTTTTGGTTACCCGGGGACATAGCTGGAGCAAGCCCTGGGGGGTGGTGTTCCCCAAGGACATTATTGGATCAACAAGGGGGGCTGCGTGGCCTCCCTCCAACATTTGTATTTAACCCCAGAGAGATGGTGGTCCCTGGGAGTCTGCGACGTACCGATTTCATTATCTTTTTTCATCCCAGGGGAGGTAGCGGTCCCTAGGGGTTGCAGGACGGATGTGCATGCCCCCTGCATTAATTTCATGATTTTCCCCTGAGAGGTGGCAGTCCCTAGGGCATAAAAATGCCATAGGAGGGGGGGCCCGTGCACCCATCTCCTTTATCTTTAAAATAGACTCGCATGTCCCTGCGACCTGACCCACCCGGTAGCTTTAGTGTAAAGAAGTGTAGGATAACTCACTTGTTTTTTAAAAAAAAATATTTACTGCAAATTTGTTGCAGTTTGTTTTTAAAAAGTGATTTTTTGCCCTGGTACTCAGCTGAAGTTTTGATGTTATTCAAGGTGGTTAAAAAATATAGATATATAGGGATGCAGAGTATCCACGGACCTGGATCTGTGGATCCTACATCGGATCCATGGATCTGGGGGGAAAGCAAGGCGCTGATTGGCTGGCTGCAGCCTGAAAACAAAGATGGAGCCACCATTGTGTTTGTCATATCGACTGGGGGGTAGAAAAAGAAGAATGCAAAAAAACCTAGAGGGGTCAAGATGCAGGAATCGTGACCCCATAGGACACATAGAGGGGTCATTTACAGACCCCTTGTGGCAAACAAATTGGCCAATTACTGTTTCCATGGATCCATGTGGTACACGCCAAAACCAGGGAAAAATCTAATGAATATAAATACCCACTGCATTCAACATCATGCTGTGCATGACCTTGGGCCTCAGCTTGTGTTTGGGTGCATGCAAGAGGGTTGGCTGCATGCTGGGCATTTGCGGCCTTGGGTATATTTACATAGAATATCACTAAAAAAACCAAGGATTAAAAGGACGTTATGGTTAGGTTCTCAATTTACTCATGCATATATTTCATAGTGGTGGGCACCACTAGGTAGTTATAGTTTGGACCTATAACATAACTATGGAAAAAGCTTTTTTTTACTTTCCTATATCTTTGGTGCCAGTTGATGAATTTTCATTAAATTTTCCATCAATATTAGACACTCACGTCAGCTGCTGTCCGGAAAGTTTTGGGGTGATCCATCAAGCAAGGGCTGAGAAACAGGAGGGGTCCCATGTTAATTCCCATAGAGTTTTCAAACAGGACTACAGCCTGATCCACTGGACAGAATTACACCAAATTTGGCGGACAGGTAGCTCTTGGTCCAGAAAACACTGTTTTTGCTATTTTATGTTCATCCATTCAGCTGGCTTTGAGATAATAAAGAATATTTAAATGTGTATATATAGGGACGCAACAGCTCTGCAAACCCTCCCAATCCCATGCTGAGATCTGATTGCTGCCAACACTTCAACTAGGAAGTGTTGGCAGCCAGCCTGGGACTCTGTTTCAGCTGAGTCCCTGAACTAAAGATAAAAAACTGAAAAGGAGCCAGGATGGGGACACCCTGACCACTTACCTCTGGTGCTGGGGTTCCAGAGGGACCCCACCAAGGCAAAAGAAAATAGTTTTTTTTAAACAAATTCACCAAGAGTCATGCCTGATTCACAGATCCGGTGAAACAAAAAAAGCTCGGGATCCTACACTTGTTTTGTAAAAAGCCCCCGCATGGGCCAGGCCATAGGGGCATTATTTAAAAAAAGTAGTGTGGCACAAGGGCCCCCTCTCCTGAGTCTCATTGAGCCCTGTGGACCACCTCCTCCCTGGGGCTAGGTGATAGTAATAAGGGGGCTGCCGGAACCGGTCTGAACCCCAGGGACCTCTCCCTCCCTGGGCTAAATGTGTGCAATTGGGAGGCGACCCAGACCACCCCAAGTCCCAGGGACCACCACCTTCCTGGGGCTAAGTGACAGCAATGGGGGCTATGTGGACCCCTGGGGCCACAGGGACCACCACTTCCCAGGGTCAAACTAACAGTAATGGGGGGGCTCATAAATTCCGTCCCCCAGTGACCACCACCTTCTCAGGGCTGGCTCATGCTCAGAAAAGGAGGGGTCATGTGGCCCCCATCCTAGAGTTCTATAAGGCCCTGGGAACTGCCACCCCAGGGCTGGCTCCTGTTCCACGGTACCTACCCTGGGACATAGTGGTTTGCTCTGATTTGGTGGGAGATTTGACAGCTCCCACCAAGTCAGAGCAAACACCACTCTGCTCTCACCAAGCGAGAGCTGTCAAACAGCCCTTGCTTGCTGGGAGTGAAGTTTATGTCTGTTTCCCTGCCCACAGAGATGCTGGCATTAAAAGAGGCAAAAAGATTGCTCTCACAGACAGGAAGCTACATGTTTAGCAGCTCCCTGTCTGTGATAGCAATGCTGGCTCCCGCAGGAGGAGGAGAGCAAGCTGGGACTGTGGGGGCCTTGTGGCTCCCCCAGTGCTATTGCAAACTGGGTACCTTGGGGGGGGCTCCCAGGAGACATGGCAGGGCCCTAGGGGCTGGGGTCTCCGTGGTTGAAATCATCCCAGGGAGTGGGGACACGCAGCCCCTCTTCCCCAATCAATATTGGTGGGCTCCAGTGGATGGGAATCCCGAGGCTGAAATCAGTCCAGAGAGGGGGAAGCACAGCCCCCCTACCCATTAATATTAATATTGACACGTCTTCCTTCATTTTTCTAGGATGATGGACAGTTTACCAAAGGGCCACCAGTGCATTTGCCACTGATTTTGGTGACATGTTACTGTTTGCTAGGATTATGAAGACATATCCAGAAAAAAAAGAATCACTCACGTAATATAGATAAGAGAAAGGACCCTAGTTTGGTGGAGATGTATGTCTTGTAGTCTTGTTGACCTCTCTATAGGAGGATTCTTGTTATCACAGGATTTTGGAAGCACCAGTCACAGTCACATTGCCAAATGCACAAAAGGTTGCTGAAGAAATTTCTTCCTCCACTATTACACAGCTGTAGTGTAGAATATGTACTGGACGTTTATCCAAGGAGGCAGAAAGAACTCCACTTGGGTAGATATTTTGTGCAAAACTGTAGACTATTGTTGGATAAAAGGGCAGGTGAGGTTTCTTTGTGGCCGAGTCACTCACACAACTACTGATACACCCTCACATACACTCACACACCCACTCACAGAGGTACTCAGACACTATCTCAGGCACTAACTCAGACACTCATGCACCCACTCCTAGACCCACTCAGAGAATCACACACTCACTCACATACCCATTTAGACATCCATACAACCATTCACAGACCAACTCAGACTCACATTCCTACTCACAGATCCACACAAAAACTTACACACCCACTCACAGAGACAGTCTCACAACCACTCTCACACCCAGTGTCTGTCCCTCACACATACTCTCATACCCATGGACCCTCCCATACCCACTCTCACACCCAGACAGAAACTCTCACACCCACAGACATATTCTCAGTCCTATTCTGTTATCCAGAGAGACAGGCCCTGCGGCAAACACCCATTGTGCACTGCCATAGGCAGTGTCAGTTGTGTGGTTGAGTAGCAGTGGTTGAATTATCATTTAGGCCCTCATTATGACACTGGTGGTAAATCCAGCTTATGGCCACGCTGATGGCCACCAACTTACCGCCACGTTGGTGGATTTTCGTTCACCATAGTATGACACACTTACCCCAATCTGACAGAATTCAGCCACATACACAAATTTGCCAGACCAAAGGTCAGTGATAAAGTGGCGGTCCCAAAATCCAGACCGTTACACCAACAGAACAACACCCATCACATTATGACCCATGAATCACCACAGCTGACATTCAACGGTGGTAAACCATTAGCAGTACATACCGCTGCACTCAGAATAGACATCCACATACAAAACAACACTACATTGGCCAATACCAAAACCACATATCTGACAGCCTTACACACACCACACCCACAGCCACGCACCACCACTATAAAACACACACCCACGATACCCACAACCCTTATGAACACCAACTGCTACCAGGAGACTGAGAAGAAGGGCACGGACACAGCTAGACACACACACCACATACACCCCTCATGTACTCCACATCACACACCACACCATCTTACTGAACACACCATCACCAACACACATCACACAACACCCATGGCACCACAAAGGCACCTCAGTTTTACTGAGGAGGAGTTAAGGGTCATGGTGGAGGAAGTTGTCAGGGTAGAGCCACAGCTCTTTGGAGCACAGGTACAGCAGATATCTATAGCAAGGAAGATGGAGCTATGGTGGAGAATCATAGACAGGGTCAACACCGTGGGACAGCACCCAAGAAAAAGGGATGACATCAGGAGGCGGTGGAACGACCTACAGGGAAAAGTACGTTCCATAGCAGCAAGGCACCAGCTCGCCATACAGAGAACTGACGGTGGATCCCCACCTCCTCCCCCACAGCTGACAGGGACTGAGGGACTCGCTGGAGTAGCTGGAGCACTGGATACTGGTACGTCAACATTTAACAGTTATCACCACCTATACCTGCATGCCATTACATCCCCTCACTCCCATCACGCCACACCATCCAACACATTGAGCCTACACATATGACTAACCACAATGCCCAGCCCTGCATGCCACACCAATGCATGGACAGCCCTCCCAGGCCTGCATAGACACCCATCACTAAAACATGCACAGCATAGGGAAGCTAACAATCCCACAATACATCACCATACACAAGCAAAAGCTGGCAGGGCAACACCAACCATAGAGGGGTAGCTACAGACATACAAATGTCATACACTTCAAGCATAATACATAATTGCCATCCCCACAGATACCCCAGCCAATGTCGTGGAGAGGAGGTGCCACCACTATCCAGTCCCCCAAGAGAAGAGGCCCCCAGTGGTGACAGTAACTCTGGAGATCTGGAGGACATACCTGACCCATCAGGGACCACTGGACAGCCAGTCACCCAAGCCCACTCACGGACCATGACAGAGCCTCACCCATCAGGAACCAACACCGCAGCACCCACCCAGCGTCCCCACACCTCTGTCCCCTCGACATGTCAATCAGCAGTGTTCCCACCTGTACAGGGACCCCAGGCCACACCTCGCCCACAAGACAATCAGGGACCTGGGGTCAGTGGCAGTGGGAACACCATTCAGGGGACAGGAGCAAAGGCCAACAGGGACACTGGGAGGACTGCTGTGTGCCAGGGGGAGGACAGGAACAGGGAACTGACTCTCCAGAAGGCACTCTCCTAGATCCTGGGAGCCTACCAACATTCCCAGGACACAATGGGCCAGATCCTTGACAACGTGCAGGTGAACAAGCAGCTGTAGAAGGGACAGTATTAGTGGATCAGGGAGGACTTGCAGGGCATTAACAACACCCTGATCTCCATTGCAGGGGTGCTGGCAGACATGGCCAACCTCATGAGGGAGGCAACACCACACCAGCGGGCCCCTACCACTAGCCAGTCAACTGAATAGCCCTTCACTTCTGCTGCTGCCAGTGCCCAGGAGGCCCTGCCACAGGACCCACATGCTACCAGCACCCCTCCCCCTGCAGAAGGTGAACCACCCTCAAACGTTCCCTGTGACCAAGACAGAAGCCAGAGACACTTGCCAAGACCACCGCCAGGAAACAAGACTCTCCTGATTGTCCCCCTTGTGCCCCACACTGTCACCTTGTCCACCTTGAACTGACATTGCTCCCCTTCCTATGTCCCCTTGGATACTGCACCTGTGCTATAAACAGACAGGAACAATACCCCGGACTTTCCTCCGTCATCACCCCATTCCATTGCATGTTCCCCTCAATTTATTAGCACTACAGTAAACGCCCTTGGATAAAACTTGACTTGCATGTATTGCAAATTTGTATTGATTAAAACAGCTACACCCATTGCAAATGAACTGTACATAGTGAGAGCAAAGAATGAGTGACCTGTTGCTGGCTATTGTGATCACATCACAACATTGTTGTCATATCACCAACATCTGTAAAATGATAATCCATAGGTGACAGTAAGTAGAGGAAACAAGTGGGAAATGCCAGCATGCCAATGCCACACAGAATACAATAGTCATAGAAATGTGAAGTTGCACTGTCTCACCTGTATGTCATTGGAAGTACTGACTGATCACTAATGTCCCGTTGTCCACAGCCTCATCCTCTGCCTCCTCGTCCTAACTGTCCTCAGGGTCCACTGCTGCTGCAGGGGCATCTCCAGTCTCCTCGTCCTGCAGAAAAGGTACATGGTGCCTGAGGGCCAGGTTGTGCAACATGCAGCATGCCACTACTATCTGGCAGACCTTCTCAGGTGAGGAGTACAGGAATCCACCTGTCAGATGGAGGCACCTGAACCTGGCCTTCAGGAGGCTGAAGGTCCTCTCAATTATCCTTCTGGTTCACCCAGGTGCCTCATTATAATGTTCTTTAGCCCTTGACCTGCCATTCCTCACAGGGGTCAGCAGCCATGATAGGTTTGGATAGCCAGAGTCACCTGCAAGTATTGAGGGACATCATTTAGCCACACACTATCCTATTTGGCTAACAGCAGAGGCATATCCAAACATACACTGGGTGGGGACCAAGGCTCACCTATAAGCCACACCCTGTGCCTCTGTAGTTGGGACTTCACATGTGGGATGCTGCTATTCCTAGGGCAAAGGCATCATACACCGATCCTGGATATTTAGCATTAATGTGGGAGATGTACTGGTCCGCTAGGCACACCATCTGCACATTCAGCGAGTGGAAACTCTTATGATTCCTGTACACCTGTTCATTTTGCCGGGGGGGGGGGGGGGGCAAATGCAATATGTGCACTGTCAATTGCCCCAATAATATTGGGGATTTGTCCCATTGTATAAAATCCGGCCTTCACAGTGGCCAAATCTTCCACCTGGGGGAAAGCAATGTAGCTGCACGTGTTTTACCAGGGCAGACAAGACTCTTGCCAGCATGATTGAGAACATTGGCTGTGACATTCCTGCTACCAAGCCCACTGTCACTTGGAAAGAACCTGTTGCCAGGAAATCAAGCACTGATAGAACCTGCACAAGAGGGGGGATCCACGTGCGATGACGGATATCTGAGATCAGGTCAGGTTCCAACTGGGCACACAGCTCTGTGATTGTGGCCCTGTCCAGTCTATAGGTGAGTATTATGTGCCTGTCTTCCAGTGTAGCTAAGTCCACTAGGGGTCTGTACCTGGTGGTATGTCTCCATCTCCTATTCATCCGCAGCGATAGAAATCTAATGGACAGAAGAGTGAGTAGGCTGTCACAATTTGAACAACTATACCACAACAGCAGTCCACATCGTGCAATCATGTTTTTGGACAGTGAAATTTAAAAGTATGTGCCTATTTATCCTGTGACGCAGAAATTATTGATGGGCCTGTTCACCCTCACTGAAATGGCGCCTGCCTGTCCTGTGTGGAGGGACAGGTGGAAGTGAGGTAATTCCGCCGACATTGCGCGCCGTGTCGGTAGGCGGTCGTAAACCACAGTGCAATTCCTCATTGGATTATATTGGGCCATATGGAGTACAGTGGCCAATATGGATCTACGGTGGTGGGGACGGTGTACACCGCCGTGGATGTGACTGCCATTTTTTATCTCAATCCTCTCTTGTTTCCTTACCTTCCACAGAGAAAGACCTACACTGCATGTGCTGCTGTGACCTGTGTCTGGAATATTCCATGGCACGTGTGACCGGGGAAAGGGTCCCAGCCTTCATTTCAGAGGAGTTGGAGCGACTGGTGGATGGGGTACTTCCCCAGTACAGACTGCTGTATGGGCCTCCGGGCCAACAGGTGAGTACACTGTGGGCACAATTCATGTGGCATGAATGCATGGAGATGTGTGTGAAGGCATCGTGCAAGGGTTGGTGGGGGGATTGTCTGTTAGTGGTGTACATGTTGTGAGCTGGCCTAAGTGTGTTGCAATGGTGATGGGATCGGGTATGGTAGGCCATGTATGTGACAGGCTGGGCTGTTTTCTCAACTGAGTTCTCGTGTATGTATTACCTCTGCAGCTCAGTGCCCACCAAAAGAAGGGATTATGGTGTGCCATCACAAAGGACGTGTAGACCCTGGGGGTCTATGGAAAGCGGAGCACCCGCTGTCGTAAATGGTGGGAGGACCTCAGACGCTGAGCCCAGAAGACCACAGAGGCCCAGCTGGGGATGGCCTCCCAACAAGTAAGGGGTGTCCATCGGACCCTGACCCCTCCACCCCCGATGGCCTGCATACTGGCAGTGGCCTACCCTGAGCTGGATGGGCGCTTGAGGGAATCATAGCAGCCACAAGGGGGTGAGTACAGTGGGTATAATTACAACTTATGGCTGGTGGGGTGGTATCCGGGTAGTGGTTGTGTGTTAGTGGTTGCCCCTAAGGCCAGGCCAGACATAGCAGCGTAGGTCCTCAGAAGGGTAATTGTTGCATGACAAATACAGGTAACCTAGCTTGTTAGTATTCACTTCTAGGCAGGGCATCGTGGGTCCCAGGTGTGCTGCAATTGGTTGTGTGTGCTCCTCCTCATGACTTGGTGACTAGCCATTTCACTGGTAGTGCAATGCATAGTGCGTAGGCCTGTTCCCTGTGTGTGGTGGTGTTGGTGCAGTCACTGACCCAGTGTATCCTTTGTCTCTCCACCCTTTCTTGTTTTGTCATCCTGTCCATGTGTGCATTAGCATCATCTGGTGGAGGAGCAGAGGCACAGGTGACAGAGGGAGCTGCATTCCACAGGACCCTGGAGGCAGAGTCCACTGACGCCGAGGGAACAAGTGGGACAGAGGGCAGGAGGGGAGCACCACGGTGGAGACAGGAGGTGACAACACAGACTCAGATACCTCCTCCGATTGGAGCTCCCTGGTGGTGGTGGACCCCTCTGTGACCACCCCAGCAGCAGGTTCAGCTGCCACTCTTGTACCAGCACCGCCCTCCCAGTAGCACCTCAGCGAGTTGCCCTTGCCCCGCTCACCCAGAAGGGTGGGCATCTTCTTCGCACCAGGCACCTCAGGCCCTGCCCCAGGGAGCCCTGCTGCCCTGAGTGAGTAGGCTATTGACCTCCTGAGATCCATCTCTGTAGGGCAGTCAACCATTGTGAATGCCATCCAGGGGCTGTCATCTCAGATGCAGCAATGCAATGCATTCCTTGAGGGCATTCATGGTGGTTTGGCAGCCCAACAGAGAACGATTCAAGCTCTGGCCTCCTCTCTGATGGCAGCCATTGCCCGTGTTTCTACTGTCCCCCTCCAACTTTCACTTCCCAGTCCCATTCTCCTCAACCCCAACCCATCCCGAGCACACACACAGACGAGCATGCACACAAGGCAACACACAAGAGTGGCGCAGGCAAACGCAAGCACCACACTTCATCACACAGGCACTCACACAAACACAATACATGTGGCCTTGCACTCCCCAGGACAAAGCAATGGGCATGTTGCCCCCTCCGGAACCAGTGGGCAAGTCACCCACTCAAGAGACTGTGGCCTTGCACTCTCCAGGACAAAGCAATGGGCATGTTGCCCCCTCTGGAACCAGTGGGCAAGTCACCCCCTCGAGTGACTGTGGCCTAAAGCAATGGGCATGTTGCCCACTCCCGAACCAGTGGGCAAGTCACCCACATGAGAGACTGTGGCTTTGTACTCCCTAAGACAAAGCAATGGGCATGTTGCCCCCTCCAGAACCAGTTGGCTTGTTTCCACATCCGGCTGAGGCACCCCCCCAACCCTGAGGTGCCTGATTATTTGCAAACTGATGCCCCTGCAGTGACCTTGCCGGATGTGGTCAGGACTACGAGTTGGGCCTTAGACTGTGCCCTGTTGCCATGTGGACCCTTTGAAAATTGGACAGGGCAGTGTCCCTTTGTGCACATGTATACATATCTGTTTCATTGACAAATCGAATTATTAATTTTGATGTTGATCTGATTACAATCACTTTCTTCAATCCCGTTGTCCTTGCATGATTCTGCTGTTTTTCAGTGACAAATTGATTTTCGTGTGCAGCTGGTTGTGTGTATGGTGTGTGTGTGACTCTTGTTTTCCTCCCACCCTCCCTTGTGTGCTAGGCGGCTGTTCTCAACGTCGTTGTCTTCGTCAGCATTGATGCTCCAGGTGGAGCATAAGATAGAAGATCATCGGGAAAACATGCAGTTTGGGTTCCATGGCGGCGTGGTTCTTCCCTGTGTCTCCAATGGTGAGTCTACATTTGGGCTGCCCCAAAAACTTGTTGAATTCAACAGTTCTATGGTGGCCTATGTAGTCAGGGAAGTAGAGCTCATCCTCAAATTAAGGGGATTTGCCCACAAATTGGTCAGCTAATGTACTTGAGTTTGACCAATCACACTCATCTACCTCCTGTGGTGTTTCAGAAACAGTATAATCATGTGATATGAAGTGTTGGTTCATTTTAATCATGGTCAATTGCTCCATGTTTTGAGGAGAAAGATTGGTCCTTCTGACTGTGACAACTGCACCAGCTGCACTGAACACATACTCAGACATACTAGCAACTGGACAGCCAGATACTCTATTACCAGCCAATAGACTAATGGGTTTTGGTCCAAGTAGACCTCTTTTGGGTCATCCAGATAGTCTTAAAACATCCTCTGAATGGTCATTGGTGCTACCACTTGCTCGACCTCTGTTGTCTTTGCATCTGCACTCCACTTAAGCCCTGCTACTTGAAACAAAGAAACTGCAGAGGTTAGGCCCAATTTTCTGTTGCTGGTGTTGTTGTGTCCAGTATTGGTATTGTTGGTGTTGGTTGCTGTGAGACAACAGTATTGCTCTGGAAGTTGAATGCTGCATGGCAGAAGTTCAGCCATGGACCCTAACTACCAGATGTTCTTCTCCTAGGTCTCTCACTTGCTCAACAATCTACATTGTATATTGTGACATCTCCTTCTGAAAAAGGAATTAAGCTGACCAACATTTTTGTACCACAGATCAAGTACTGTTACACAGATGTAGATTTGGAGGACACAATCTGCCTTTGCAGCCTTGGATTAACAGCCAGGCAAAGGATTACACTTTTAGCCAACTCATGTGCTTCTCTGTTGCTGTTCACATCGGAGAACATTTGTGACACCTTTTTTCAACTGATCCGATAGCAAATGCAACAACAGCATAGCTTGGCTCATTGTAATGTCATCCTTGCTGACTTCCCATGTGAATACTTCAAAAGAAAGTATCATTTGTGTCAAGTATTTGATTAGGCTCAATTTGTTGATCTCCATTGTCATGCCTTTTTCCAGTTGCATATACTCCTATATATAGTGATATATATATATATATATATATATGTATATATATATATATATGTATCAACAATACAAAAACTTCCGCAGTAAGACGCACTCTCAGGAATTCACAAAAATAAAGTGTTTATTAACACAACGCGTTTCGGCTGTCAAGCAGCCTTGATCACGTGTATAGTTCTACCAATCTACACCAAGTTTAAATACCCTCTGAATACTAACGTCGAAATAGGACTGCATATTATATTAACATTCAACAAATAGGAATGGATCTATGGGAAATGAATAAAAAACTCATTCAATATAAATAGATAAATTAATACTTCTCCATATATAAACAAGAACATTTATCTCATAGATAACAATTGAAAGGATTATAATATCACAAAACCAGATCATGCTTGATGGTAATATCTCACTAACTAAGTAACGGTACACATATAAATATAGATATAATATACATAACTCTAAATATTAGTACAGCTTATATATTTTCATTTAAAAATTATTTAATCTTTTTAACAAATATAAAAGAATTCATAGTACAAAAGATATATAAATGTATAAATATATAAATATATATAAATAGAGACCAATTTTTCAAATTTCATTTCTCCTATATGAGACATTAGAATTCATTTAGTAAATATATTCTTTAAATCCATATTCAAATATCCCTATATTTATCTATGAAATATAAAGAACCATTTTCCCTTCAGATCATCATACATCATCATCATACCCAGCACTTTCTATAAGTATCCAGTACCCTTGCCACCCCGTGAGTAAACAGACAAATGTAAACTCCGGAATCCATCCGGACTCCTCCATTCTGAAAAAAAATATATAAATAAAATGAATATATTAAAATCAAGTAATGTATAAAAAGCCACTACTCAATACAATATAGCAATAATACCAGATATGTAAATAACTATATATGTAAATAACTAACTAACATCTCCTACCTCATACTCTAATCCATAAATAAGTCATCAGAATAAGTGGGTATTGAGCTCCTCACTCATATTCAATCCTCCCGGTGTCTTAGTTTCTAAGTCCACAATATATTTGGATTCTTTTATACATAAAGTCAACTTCCTATTGCCTCCTCTATGATGCAAAGGTACATGTTCAATGCCAAAATACGATAATAGAGTGGCATCAGAATTGTGAAAATCCTGGAAATGTCTAGCTACAGGATAATGGGGATCTTTTGATGTGACAGCCCGCAAATTTTCAAGGATAAGTTTTTTCACTGCATGTTTTGTACTTCCCACATACCAAAGATGACACGGACATTCCAATACATAAATGGTAAATGGAGTACTACATGTTAAAAACTGCTTAATATATCTATTAGTCCCTGGTTTTTTAGTAGGGTACTCTTTTCTTACCACACTGTTTCGACAGGCTTTGCAATGACCACAGGGAAAGAATCCTTGTAGATTGTGCTCCTTAAGATGGGAAATCGGAGAAATATCATTAGATCTAAACATGTCATGGCGATTGCGCCCTCTTTTATAAGTAATCGAGGGCCATCTCTGAATTTGCTTACCTATAATAGGATCACTCTTCAGAATGTTCCAATGTTTGGAAATAATCTTTTTGATCTGTGTGGTATCCTCATTATAGGTTAAGATCAATCGGGTATCTTCATTATTTACATTTTCCATTCTAGCCGTATTGTCAAAAAGGGTCTGAATTCTTTCAACATTTCTAATTTTATCTGTGGCCTTCTTGATTACCCAATCCGGGTAACCCCTTTGTTTAAACCTTTTAACCATTTCTTCATGTTCTCGTTCGAATGCCTCATCCGTATTACTTATTCTTTTAGCTCTCAATAGTTCTCCATACGGAATGCTCCATTTAAGTTTATCGGGATGTCCACTGGTAGCATGCAGTAAACTATTACCTGCTGTAGCTTTACGAAAAAGTTCAGTATGGATCATCATATCTTTAATCTCGATTTTAGTATCCAAAAATTCGATAGACGAATGGCTAATATTATATGTTAATCTGATATTATAATCATTTTCATTAAGTTTCTTAATAAATTGTATAGCATCCTTCTCAGATCCTTTCCAGATTAAGAACAAGTCATCAATATATCTAAGCCACAATATGGCCTGATTAATTTCAGGATATTTCTCTTCATTTTTAAAGATGTCTTCTTCCCAAAGGCCCAAAAACAGACAAGCAAAGCAGGTTCCCATTGCGGTCCCAAGAACTTGTTTATACAACTGACCGTCAAATAAAAAGATATTATTGGTCAAACAATATGTTATCATTTCAATAATCATGTCTGTATGTGCTAAATATCTTAGAGATCTAGTGTGCAAGAAATGTCTACATGCTTGTATGCCCTTCTCATGATCAATGATGGTATATAGAGAATTTACGTCAAGGGATATGAGTAAGAAATCCTCTTCCCAAATAATACCCTCCAATTTGCCTAAAACATCCTTAGTGTCTTGAACATAAGAGGGTAAACTCATGACAAAATCTCTTAAGAAAAAATCCACATATTTAGATACATTTTCCAAGGCATTACCACATGAGGACACTATTGGTCTCCCCGGAGGGTTAACTCTGTCCTTATGGATTTTGGGGAGAATGTAAAATATAGGTAACTTAGGGAAATCCTTTTTCAGGAAACAATATTCTTCCCATAATAAAAGGCCTTTGTCTTTCCACTCCTATAGGAGGTGCCAAATCCCTGTAATGCTATTACCATATACATCTTTCGTCACAACTTTATAAAATCTCGTATCACTCAGTTGACGCATAACCTCATCAATGTATTTTTGCCTCTTCCACAGAACTATATTACCTCCTTTGTCCGCTGGACAGATAATAGTATCGCTATCTTCCGCTAATAATCTAATGGTTTCAATCTGATTAAATGTCAAGTTATTATTACATCTAGGTCTGAACCATGTTCGATGTCGAAAATGAGTCAGACCTTGAACTGTCATATCATAGAAAGTGTCAATATTGTCATGATTCATGTTTGGAAAAAATGTCGATTTAGGTTTATAACCAGACAGAACTGTTCGATCATATACCACACCCAACTTATCTAGACTCTGATATAAATTTTTCTCATTAGTCTGTACAGTAAGATCCTGTTCTAACTCATGAAGGGTTAACAAGGTATCAACATCGCTAATAGCTAAAACATGTTCTTCACAGTCATTACTCTTAGATAATTCCAAACTGTTACCACTATTCCCTTTCAATTTGAAACATTTTTTTAGTTTCAGTTTTCTAATAAACTTAAACAAATCAATGCGAGTTTCAGCATAATTAAATCGTGTCGTAGGACAAAAAGAAAGGCCTAACCTTAATGTTCTTTTATCATCCTCAGTTAAGATGTGGTCTGATAAATTGATAATCATCTTATTCACCGTTTCCATATCCATCATATCAATATATTGGAGCCGCTTGTTGTTTTTCCAAATTGTTCCAGATTTTGATCTCTTCTTAATGCGGTTTCTAATTCTCTCTCTGTCAAAGCCCAGCTCACCTGAGTTCTTGTTCAGTTCTGATGGAGGTTGAAGACAATCCGACCCCACCCTGAAACTGCTTGTTCCAGCACACTAGTTTTTAAAACAGTGCACTAAGAACAGAAGCTCAAGGGAAGGGGGGAAGTGGATAAAATAAAAAAAAGAGAGACAACACCGTTCTTGCGTTTCCACTGTTGAAGTGCTGCACAAATCTGCGGCCCTTTCTGACTTCTGTAGAAACTGGTGCCTAATGAAACATAAACAAAGAACAGATAAGTGCAACCTATTCCTAAATGGGTTCCTGACTATCCCTTTATTTATTGGAAATTCTCTTCTAAAAGTACCTCTTGGATCCTGGTCTCTAGTTTCCAGGTTTGGAATGTGTTACTGCTCTGGGATGTGTTTTCTATTACTGTTAAGCTTCTAAAAAATTAAACAAATACCGTTATCAGAATTACCAATATCAAACATTCATCATAATATAACTAAAGCCTAAATTCCCAATAGCAGACTCACTTTTCGCATATTTCCAGAATCTTTTATAAAACAAATACTGTACTTTTACATCAAAATACAGCATGTAATTTGTGCAAGTCCTTGATTTACTGTTTTCCTTGCTGTCAATGGTTTCCACTGTTCGATTCCCAAAAGTTCCATGAAAAAAAACAATGTCCGCTTCACAAAGTCCTGCAAAATAATCCTGCAACAAAGAGCCTGAATCACAATGCTCGTGGAAGGCACTTCGCCTCAAACTGTCTATACACGAATCCAGAAATTGCCGTCAAAGCTCCCTCAGGTAATAAAACGTTTTGCACTTACTTGTTGCTGGCAAGAGATACTGATCAGTCTAACCTTGTCTTCTTTCTCTTTTGCAGGTTACTCGTAGGAGAGAGGCTGAGGCAAGGAGGAACCGGAAACCGGAAGAAGGAAGAGCCAGCAGCTGCGCCAATTGAAGTCAAAGAAAGTCTGCAAAGAGCAGGAGTGCCAGCGCCGAGGGATCTGTTCTCAGGTAAGCGGGAGGTAGACGAGCACAAGCACTGGGTGAGGCTCGGGGGATGCCTTTTATAGACAGGGCTGGGTGTGGTTCGAAGAGCTGGGTGTGGTTTGAAGGGCTGGGTGTGGTCCTCACATGCTGCACATGTTCTTGGAAGGTGTGCAGAGCTGGGTGTGGTTTGAAGAGCTGGGTGTGGTCCTCACATGCTGCACATGTTCTTGAAAGGTGTGCAGAGTTTCAGTTATTATGCAAATGAGTTGGATTAACACATGGCCTAGGGAGGAGTGTTTTAAAGAAGCCTTGGTAAAAGCAAGGCCCAATGTGTAAACAAAACAGCACATTAAACAACATACACAGAAGCCTAGGGGGGGGGGAAGGTGAGATAACAAGAAAGGCTTTGAATAGTAAGTTTAAAAGGGAGCTATTACAGAACCCACTAGTGCAGTGAGAGGGGACATGCTCTTTGCTGTGTACAAACCCTAACACTCTCTCCTCTTCTGACTCCGGCTCGTCTTCCTCTTCGTCCTGTTGGTTTGCCCCTGTAGTTCAGTCCCTCGCCTTTCTGTTTTTATGATACTTGCCTGCCACGGTGTAGCAGGCGATATTCGTCTAAAAAAGTGGCCAGCTTGTTGGTGACTTCAACACTAGAAACTTCACTATCTGTAGAGCTTAGAGAATCAATCTCACGTGCACTTTCAAGTTCACTTTCAGAGGTTGAGGGCTGAACCATAAGCATAGGAGTGTTAGGGCCGGGTTTATACAAATGATCATATTTTCTGCTAAAAGTTAGGATCCTTCCACTTTCATAATCTCCAATATCTCAATGAAGTTTTTGTTGTTTCTTGATTTTTATATCATCTTCATATTTATTCAACTTTACCTTCATAGTTTCAAGAAAACGGGAAATAATTTATTTTTATTTTTCAGGCCTACTAGCAAAATCCTCTTTTATTTTCTTAATGTCTATTAATAGGATCTCTCGGTCACGCCATGCATATTTTACTAAAATTTCAATCATGTGTTTAGAACTAGTTGCAGAATTGTCCGCCCATTCTTATAACATTTCCGGATTCGGAAACTCATAAACCGGTGTAATGAAAATTCTCAGTCCTCTTGGGACCATATCTTGATCAATATAGTTTTGTAAGGACGTTGCTTCCCACCATTTTGACATTTCCTGTTTGCACAATTTTTCCAGCTTATTTAATAGTGTATTCAGGTCATTATTGCAACCCATATCAGTCCCAAGCAATTTACCTCTTACAGCAGTTTTAGCAAATAATGCCTGGGCAGCCATTTTTCTCTCATTGTCAATGTCATCTTCCATACTGTTGACTTATATATAAATCCAAATATAAAGAAAAGAACTATACTTCTCAAATCCAAAATCTATTCAATACCAACTGTGAAAACCCCTGGATAAGATACCAGTTCCCCTTGCCGAAACCCAACCAGCACAAAGTTGAAATATCTTTTGCACTTCTAGAGAACCTACTGTATCTTTATATATCATATCTTTATGTACGGTGACACATTTGTATAGTTCGAAATCCTTGAAATCAAAGCCGTTCACGAGAAGCACACTGTGAAAAAACTTGGCACTCAATCCAAATGGTAGCGCGTGCAAATTGTATCATTCCCAGCTCGATATAATCATAGTACACTCACAATATTAACCTGTTTGAAGTCGGAGCCACAGAATTGAAAGTGCGCTGTAAACATGATCACCACCGCGCACGTGGTGATCCCTCAGAGGCAGCCCTTCAATAGCCCACACCTCTCGGAATTCCGCCCGATCACAGGCAAGCCAGGTCAGGAGAGGTAACAAATATTCAAGGGGAAAATAGATACAAAGTCTCACCGTTTATCGGCGGCCGTGGAATGTTGCGTTTAAGTGAAGCGCTGTTCCCCAAAGCTGTTCCCAAAGCCGCGCCGTTTCGATTTCAGTTGTAACTGTCTGAGAGGTTTAAGAGTTATAATCACCTTCACACATATCAGAAGTAAATACTTCTCGAGTTTTTGCCCGATCACGTTCAAAGGGAAAAAATAAGATCGAAGACTGGAAACAACGTCTCACCGGCCGTTCGCGGTCGTACTGTGCTACCAATTAGTAGAGCGCTGTTACCAGAGTCGCTCCGTTTCGTTTTCCTAATCGAGGATATCACGGTCCAGGTGCAGCTCTATAATACGAGCTCAGTGACTTCAAAACAGCGTGGAGCCAGCAAAATCTGCTCACCAACTGACGGCTCCAAAAATACGAACCGCACAGAAGGGAGTCAAGTTCTCACAAAGAAATCCTTCAGGTCTTATCGGAAAACAAACGTGTCAATATAATCAAGGTTCACAATCTTCGCCAGGCTTAGGCCTTTCCTTTTGTCCTACGACACGATTTAATTATGCTGAAACTCGCATTGATTTGTTTAAGTTTATTAGAAAACTGAAACTAAAAAAATGGTTCAAATTGAAAGGGAATAGTGGTAACAGTTTGGAATTATCTAAGAGTAATGACTGTGAAGAACATGATTTAGCTATTAGCGATGTTGATACCTTGTTAACCCTTCATGAGTTAGAACAGGATCTTACTGTACAGACTAATGAGAAAAATTTATATCAGAGTCTAGATGAGTTGGGTGTGGTATATGATCGAACAGTTCCGTCTGGTTTTAAACCTAAATCAATATTTTTTCCAAACATGAATCATGACAATATTGACACTTTCTATGATATGACAGTTCAAGGTCTGACTCATTTTAGACATCGAACATGGTTCAGACCTAGATGTAATAACAACTTGACATTTAATCAGAGTGAAACCATTAGATTATTAGCGGAAGATAGCGATACTATTATCTGTCCAGCGGACAAAGGAGGTAATATAGTTCTGTGGAAGAGGCAAAAATACATTGATGAGGTTATTTGTCAACTGAGTGATACGAGATTTTATAAAGTTGTGACGAAAGATGTATATGGTAGTAGCATTACAGGGATTTGGCACCTCCTATCGGAGTGGAAAGACAAAGGCCTTTTATTATGGGAAGAATATTGTTTCCTGAAAAAGGATTTCCCTAAGTTACCTATATTTTACATTCTCCCCAAAATCCATAAGGACAGAGTTAACCCTCCGGGGAGACCAATAGTGTCCTCATGTGGTAATGCCTTGGAAAATGTATCTAAATATGTGGATTTTTTCTGAAGAGATTTTGTCATGAGTTTACCCTCTTATGTTCAAGACACTAAGGATTTTTTAGGCAAATTGGAGGGTATTATTTGGGAAGAGGATTTCTTACTCATATCCCTTGACGTAAATTCTCTATATACCATCATTGATCATGAGAAGGGCATACAAGCATGTACACATTTCTTGCACACTAGATCTCGAAGATATTTAGCACATACAGACATGATTATTGAAATGATAACATATTGTTTGACCAATAATATCTTTTTATTTGACGGTCAGTTGTATAAACAAGTTCTTGGGACCGCAATGGGAACCTGCTTTGCTCCCAGCTTTGCTTGTCTGTTTTTGGGCCTTTGGAAAGAAGACATCTTTAAAAATGAAGAGAAATATCCTGAAATTAATCAGGTCATATTGTGGCTTAGATATATTGATGACTTGTTCTTAATCTGGAAAGGATCTGAGAAGGATGCTATACAATTTATTAAGAAACTTAATGAAAATGATTATAATATCAGATTAACATATAATATTAGCCATTCGTCTATCGAATTTTTGGATACTAAAATCGAGATTAAAGATATGATGATCCATACTGAACTTTTTCGTAAAGCTACAGCAGGTAATAGTTTACTGCATGCTACCAGTGGACATCCCGATAAACTTAAATGGAGCATTCCGTATGGAGAACTATTGAGAGCTAAAAGAATAAGTAATACGGATGAGGCATTCGAACGAGAACAGGAAGAAATGGTTAAAAGGTTTAAACAAAGGGGTTACCCGGATTGGGTAATCAAGAAGGCCACAGATAAAATTAGAAATGTTGAAAGAATTCAGACCCTTTTTGACAATACGGCTAGAATGGAAAATGTAAATAATGAAGACACCCGATTGATCTTAACCTATAATGAGGATACCATTCAGATCAAAAAGATTATTTCCAAACATTGGAACATTCTGAAGAGTGATCCTATTATAGGTAAGCAAATTCAGAGATGGCCCTCAATTACTTATAAAAGAGGGCGCAATCTCCATGACATGTTGAGATCTAATGTTATTTCTCTGATTTCCCATCTTAAGGAGCATAATCTACAAGGATTCTTTCCCTGTGGTCATTGCAAAGCCTGTCGAAACAGTGTGGTAAGAAAAGAGTACCCTACTAAAAAAACAGGGACTAATAGATATATTAAGCAGTTTTTAACATGTAGTACTCCATTTACCATTTATGTATTGGAATGTCCGTGTCATCTTTGGTATGTGGGAAGTACAAAACATGCAGTGAGAAAACGTATCCTTGAACATTTGCGGGCTGTCACATCAAAAGATCCCCATTATCCTGTAGCTAGACATTTCCAGGATTTTCACAATTCTGATGCCACTCTATTATCGTATTTTGGCATTGAACATGCACCTTTGCATCATAGAGGAGGCAAAATGGAGTTGACTTTACGTATAAAAGAATCCAAATATATTGTGGACTTAGAAACTAAGACACCGGGAGGATTGAATATGCGTGAGGAGCTCAATACCCACTTATTCTGATGACTTATTTATGGATTAGAGTATGAGGTAGGAGATGTTAGTTCGTTATTTACATATATAGTTATTTACATATCCGGTATTATTGCTATAGTGTATTGAGTGGTGGCTTTTCATATATTACTTGATTTTAATATATTCATTTTATTTATATTTTTTCAGAATTAAGGAGTCCGGATGGATTCCTGATTCCGGAGTGTACATTTGTCTGTTTACTCACGGGATACTTATAGAAAGTGCTGGGTATGATGATGATGTATGATGATCTGAAGGGAAAATGGTTCTTTATATCTCATGGATAAATATAGGGATATTTGAATATGGATTTAAAGAATATATTTACTAAATGAATTTTAATGTCTCATGTAGGAGAAATGAAATTTGAAAAATTGGTCTCTATTTATATATATTTATATATTTATACATTTATATATCTTTTGTACTATGAATTCTTTTATATTTGTTAAAAAGATTAAATAATTTTTAAATGAAAGTATATAAGCTGTACTAAGATTTAGAGTTATGTATATTATATCTATATTTATATGTGTACCGGTACTTAGCTAGTGAGATATTACCATCAAGCATGAGCTGGTTTTGTGATATTATAATCCTTTCAATTGTTATCTATGAGATAAATGTTCTTGTTTATATATGGAGAAGTATTAATTTATCTATTTATATTGAATGAGTTTTTTATTCATTTCCCATAGATCCATTCCTATTTGTTGAATGTTAATATAATATGCAGTCCTATTTCAACGTTAGTATTCGGAGGGTATTTAAACTTGGTGTAGATTGGTAGAACTATACACGTGATCAAGGCTGCTTGACAGCCGAAACGCGTTGTGTTAATAAACACTTTGGGGGTTATTCCAACTCTGGAGGAAGTGGTAATCCATCCCAAAAGTGACGGTAAAGTTACGGATATACCACCAGCCGTATTACAAGTCCATTATATCCTATGGAACTCGTAATACGGCTGGTGGTAAATCCGTCACATTTGGGACGGATTACCACCTCCTCCAAAGTTGGAATAACCCCCTTTATTTTTGTGAATTCCTGAGAGTGCGTCTTACTGCGGAAGTTTTTGTATTGTTGAAATTATTAACCGGAGTGCTCTGCCGGTTTATGACGCACCACCCCTCTTGGGCCTCTAGGAGCCCGATAGTGAGCACTTTTTCAGTTTATATATATATATATATATATATATATATATACATATATATATATATATATATATATATAGTTGGTGATCGGTCTGTACTGCTCAAACAGACATCACAACATGTAGTATGTAGAGCTCCAACATGTTGCCACTGCCTGTATGAGGGCTTTAACTAGTATTCTATTAGCATGCTGAATGATCCGCAACTGCTTCCGGGCTTTAAAAGAATCACTGAAATGAGTGAAGATTCTTCTGCAAAGGCCATGATGTTGCTGAATTAGAGCCTGATTTAGAATTTGGCGGTGGGGGTATGGATATCCCGTCCACCAAATTACAATTCCATTATAACCTATGTAACTTGTAATACATTGAATAACACTTTTGTGATGGAGTAACCCCTCTGCCAAACTCTAAATGAAGCCCTATGTCTTCTTTTCTGTGAAACACCTGCTTAGTCAAAACACGGACCCTTAAATATCCTCCATCTGTCATGGCCTTGACAATATTACTGCCATTGCCAATGACAAAAAGTCAAATTCTGAGACCTTTTGGTTGCAGCCATTCAAAAACGTTGCTGTTAAAGTATGCCAGGATGTTGGAAGCTGTATGGGATTTCTCCATGGTGATGATGGCTTCCGTTTCATGCCTTTGAAAGCCCTTAAACGTTTATTAACGCTGGGATCTGCAGATACTTGTTGTCTAACCCTCACAAAAGAGATCCAGGGGCCTATTTATGAGAATGTAATGCAGTGCAGCGAGTCACCTTGCTGCGCTACACTGCTTCACAGGGAAAGGGCAGACATGTGCCGTATTTAAGGCAATATGGCACATTCCTGTCCTTTCCTTTGTGCTTCTCACAATGGGCTGCCTAGTGCCAACACAGACACCCTTGCACCATGCAGAATGTAGCACACAAAGAAAGAGGAACTAACAATGAGAAATAAAGATGTTTCTCCTCATTATGCTTCCCTTGAGAAGGCATATCTTTTTGGTACATTTCCAAGTCTACCACTTCTGACAAATCTGGGAATGTGTCAAATGCCAGAGGGGTTTGTGGGAATACCCATGCAATGCCCACGGAATGGCTTCTCAGGAGGAATTGTGCTACGTTGCCTTAGTCCAGATTTATAGAGCCACTCAGGGCCATGCAAAGTAAACTTATATGGCTTCATAAATCACATGTAAGGTTTGCACAATGTGATGCAAGAACAATGCAAATAGCCCCCCCAGTGTGCAGTGATTCACATGTAATCTGTTGCTTTACAACTGGTCCACATTTCTGTCATCAGGCTGATAGCATGAACAACACTCTGCTGCAAACCTTCTCCAACCAATTGCAGCACATTGTGAGGACACGGTGAAACGTAAAGTCTGGCAAAATAGGTCCAGCTGGGAACCTTCCATTTCCGGTAGGTGGCACCAAAAACTTCTAAAAATCACACTCCTTCCACAAAAGAGAAAGGGAGGAGGTCCAGCGCTAACACTTTAGCCAGCTTCCCCATCAAACAAACCTGCTATTGGGTGGTTGTGTTAAAGCCTAAAGATGCCCTTAAAAGTAACTTTGATTATTTTTCTTTGTGGTGCCACTGATGAAGGTGACTTCCAGAGAGAACCAAGAGGTTGTAAGTTTAATGTGGGTCTTGGGGTAGTTAGTCACTGTATGCGGTGGTTTCTCCATCCTAGTCTTAGGCCATTTCGAGGTTGCTTATGTTAGTGATGCTGCTGGCGCACTGCTGGGGAAAAGGCTGCATTGTGTAAGCTGTCACCTTCTTCCATACCACCTCTCACTTCAATCAAAGCTTATTTCCCTCTCTCATCACCACCACTACCTACAGAATTTAAGGTGCTCCTCCAATCAGAGTCCATGATGTTTTTTCACATGGGTTGATTGGCCTCCAGTACCATAGTGCGAATAAGGCGTACCGTGATGAACACTCATGTGACAAATGGAGCATATTGCAATGTTATCCTCCTGCTTGCTAATAGTAAAGATGTCTCTGGGGACGAGAACTTTTTTAGTGTGCCACTGGTTCTACTGCCAATGCCTGATGAACTGGGGGTAGATGGGTGTGTTGTGGTTGCATCTCTGCAGTGCGTACTTCAACTGAGGTTGTATTGGATGCAAGTCTCAGTGGGGGTAGTGGAACCAGTGCCACATCTCTCCAAGCGGTTTGAATAGGAGGGAAAACATTGGTGTCCTCTGAGTCAGCTTCCATGACAATGATTGTCTCATCCTCCTTCTCTGCTTCCATAATTCTAAGTCTTTCAGGAACTTTTCTTTTCCCTTGTCTGTTGTGGTGGATATCAAGCTCAGCCGGGGTCCAATCAATTTCTAGGTCACCATAACAGGGCTTTGGAGGAGATTGTGGAATACCCTTTCTTTTTCTTGCTAGAGATCAGGAAGAAAATAGTTCAAGAAGAGGTACATCTTGCTCAGTAAAAAGCTCAACCTCCTGCTCTGCTCCTACTTCAGGAAGAACTATTGCTGACTCTAGCTGTTGCTCCTGTTGTTCACTTTGCTCTGTTTCCTGCAATGATTGAGTACTAGTTTGCAAATGAGAAAAATACAATTATGACTCTGATTGTCACCATGACTTCACTGGCTGTCTTGCTAGTAGACATGGGCTAGGGTTGGGGTTGTGCCGTCATTGATGCAGGAGTGTTGTTCCCAGCTTGCTGCCAGGAGGATGGTACATTTCCTTTAAAAGATGGGGGGTGACATGCCAGTGGACGACAATCTGCTTCTTTTTCTCCTCTTCACATGCAACTTTCTTGTCAGGTGCACCTTTCCTTGGGGCCTCTTCAAATTCTGTAAGTTGGTACCCAGCTGCATCAGAGGAAGCAGACAGAAGAGGATTGAGGGGTGTGGTGTGCTGTCATTTTGTGCAAGCCTTCTGTCTGGCAGTACTGTGGGTGATGTCTCTTATGCACTTAAAAGCAAAGAAACAAGAAACACATTTAGTGAAACATGGCATTTTTGCAGTTTGAACTAGTCATAGTACAGACAATATAATTGAGTGAGGTTATTCCATATAATTAACAATAGTATATCCATTCCAATTCACACCATAACTTAATATTTCAATCAGGATTACAACATACAGAAGCAACTGTTTGCTTTATCTGCATCTAAGGGGAGGCAACTATGGCAGACAGGTGGGTGCAGGGAAAATTGAATACTCCTTAAAAAATTAATGCTGGCCCGTCCCTCTGGCAGGCAAGGGTGCAGGGGAAAATGGAAAACATCTTAAAAAATTAAATGCTGCTGTGCGCATAAGGCAGGCAGGAGGTGCAGGGGAAAATGACATAATCCTGACAAAATCAATGCTGATGTGCATCTATGGCCTAAGAAGAGAAGATCAATGGCATTCAGGGGGTGGAGGGAAAATGTATTGGTAGGGATTATTAGAAATCCTTTGGGAAGAAAAGAGGTGCAGGAAAAAATTGAAAAAATCATATAATATTATTTACACTGTTTATATATGCTAAAAATAAACAAAATATAGCATAGACCTCTTCTATCAATGTTCCTAGAAAATTGTTTTGAAAGCTGGAAGAAAAGCTGTTAATACACTAGGTGGCTGGCTGAAAATGCCAGCTGGCTACATGTTCAGGGCTGGCTACATTCTCATACAACAAAAAGAAGGGAGGAATGGACAATAAAGAAAACTTGTAGGACCATGGCAAAAGTACACTGGATGACTATACAAAATGGCCCCTGGCCACATGGTCAAACACCAACAGCAAGCAAGGAGGCATGGACAACAAAGAACCCATGCAGGCCTATGGCAAGAGCACACACTGACTGGCTCCACAAATTGGTTGCTAGCTAGCCACATGGCCAAGCAACAACAAGCAAGGAGCCGTGGACAACAAAGAACACATGCAAACCTGTGGCAAAACCACTCTGACTGACTACACAAAATGGTTGCCTGCCAAATGCTCAAATAATAAAAACAAGCAAGGAGCCATAGACAGCAAAGAACACATGCAAGCCTATAACATTGACTGCCTAGACAAAATGGCCACAGGCCACATGATCAAACAACAACAAGCAAGGAGGCACGGACAACAATGAACATATGGAGGCTGGTGTAAAATGACTACACAAAATAACTGCTGGACACATGGCAAGGAGAACAAAACAACCACGCACACACAACCAGATACACACACAACCACACACACACACACACACACATCTGCTAGCCATACAAACACAACCAATAATTCAGCAATGCCAAAAATGAATATGAAACAGCACACATCTTCCCAAGGCATGATATTACTACCCCACCAAAATACACTTTTTGCAGAAAACAGTGAAATACAAAACAAATCCACAGTTTTCATTCAATCCAATGCCATTTCTGGCCTAAATCATAGATATCTTAAAACAACATATATCACAGACACAATTGTTTCATATGCCCAATGACTAGTACTGGCTGGATGGCCAGTTGGCAGACTATGCCACATGGTAAAATAAATGAATAGTGCAAATTTAAAAAACAACATGGAGAACATGCACTTAACTGTGCAACCATATTCCCCTATAAAAGCTGTAAAAATTCAACACAAAATAATACTAGGCTCCTAATGCAACTTCTGGCCACCTACCACAACCACAATCAAATTTAAAAATTGAATAAATGTACAAATAGAAATATTGGTACATGCCCTTTACCAAACAACACCCTTATCTAATGTTTTTTTTAACTTACTTATTGTGATGTCACAGAAGCAGAGTCCTTTGAATCCAACACTATATATGCAGCAGAAATTGCAGGCAAAGAGCCACTTTTACATATATTTGGAATTGTGATTCCTAATTGCGATTCCATGTGAATCGCAATTAGGGAATCGCATTTCCAAATGTAAGATATGCGATTCCCGGTGGGTCGCAAATACATCTGCCTCATTAATCCACCGGGAATTGCAAAAATCACAGTGATGATGGCCTGCTGGTGCCAGCAGAACATCATGTCTTTGATTGCTTTTAAATAAAGCAATCTGTTTTTTTTTAATGCAGCCCTTTTTCCTTAGAGGAAAATGGGCTGTGTTTCAAAAGAAAGAAATTTAAACATTTCAGTTTCATTTTTGAAGAGTAGGCAGTGGTCCCTGGGTCCACTGCCTCCGCTTCAAAAAAAAAATTGTATGCATTCACAAAGGGGAAGGGGTCCCTTAGGGCCCATTCCCTCTTGCAAATGGATTAGCACCAATTTGAAATCGGTGCTAACTATGATTGTTTTGTGACCACATTCACGGTCACAGAACAATCATACATACCATTTAGATTCGGTATTAGGAAGGGACGCCCTGAACACGCCCCATCCTAGTACCAAATCGCAAAACTCAAATTGTGATTCAGTGACAAGTTACCAAATTGCAGTTTGGGCCTTGTACATCCCAAAAAGCATTTTTCTAGTCACAAATGGGCCAATTTTGCGAATCGGCCTGTTTGCGACCAGAAAAATGGTTTGTACATGTGGGCCAAAGAGAGCGGTCCTTTCACCTTGAAATCCAAATGAAAAGTGACCAGAAGATGAACAAAGCACTGGTAGGAGCATTCTGGACAGGAAGAGGAAGTTGGAGTCTGAAGCACTTATCTCCTGTTGAAAAAAAAGTAAAATAAAACAATGCTTTTGGTACTAAAAACAACCTGAAATGTCCATCCAAGTAGAATTTCAATGTAAAAAGGCATTTTAGAGTTGATTTAGCTGCTCCTTGAGGAGAAAATCCACTCGAGAAGCAGCTACATGACTGCTGGGTGATCAGTGACATCACAAAATGGTGTGGAAGGAAAGAAATCATGCTAGCAGGCGGCAAATCTTGTTTGCACATGTGACTGCATGTTCACAAAGCCTCACACGCGTGAATATGATTCGCCATGTGCCAGATGGCAGATTTTGACAGGAACTCCAATACAGACGCATAATGTTGAGGCACCTGAATTTCGCCAACTCTGCGAGTGGAATTATATGTCTGCTTGAGCCTAGTGGTGGCAGCCATTTTAGGAATCAGGACTCAGTACTAAGTCCTAAGGAAAAAATGCAAAAGAAAGACATAGGCAGGGATACTCTAACCAGCTGGTGGGGTCCCAGAGGGACCTGGCATGCAACCAAAATTTTATTTTTTTACATTTTGCCACAAATTTGTACATTTCAAAACCCACCATAGGTGTGCTAGGGCCCAGGGGGGGCACATTGTTTATTAAAGAGGGAGTGGGTCACATGACCCCGCTTCCCAACCCTCCAAGAGGCCACAGGGACTGTACACCCCAGGACCAATAACTTAAATAAAAGGTAGAGAGGCCACACTGCCCTGCTCCCCTAGCCAGGGGAAGCCTCAGGAACCCCATACACTGGGGCCAGTATTTGAAATAAAGGTGAGGAGGGCTGGGCAGCCCCTCTCCCGGAATCATACAATGGACCCAGGGACCACATCCCCCAGTACTGACTCAGTGATGGTGTCCCGGTCCCCAAACATAGGGACATTGACTCTTTTCATACCTCCAGACGCAGACAAGGAAAGTACAAAGTTCTCCCATCAGGTGGGAGCACAAATGTGCTTCCACCTGGTGGGAAAAGAAAATATTTCCCTGCTGCTCTCGGGCAAGGAAATGCTTTGACTTTCTCCCAGTTTCTTTTGCAATGCAAGCTGTCACTGCACCCATGATGGGTGCATGCCAGGGGAGGCAGTTGGGCTCTGGAAATCCTGGTCCTCTCCCTACAGCTCTTAATGATGGACGCACTGTGGGGTGCCCCAGGTGGGCACCGAGGTAACCCACTAACAACAAAAAATAACCGGACTAGTTGTAGCATGCCTAGTTTGGCACCTGGGAACAACATGTTATTATAAAAAAAAATGAAAATGGCTGTGGGTCACAGAGGCTACCCATTGTCCCCAAAATAATAATGGTGTTTTGGAGCCCTGAGTAGACACCAGGGCACCCCACAGATAAAAGAAATACCAGCTCATGTATGGCTGGAAGCTGGTGGGTCACAGGGCCCTGGGGCTTCCCTCTCCCCGGGCCTCTTATATAAATAAAAAAAAACACCCAGAGGAAAAAAATGAAAACCAAACGGCTCACTTATTATTCACTGCTCGTTCAAGGAGCACCCCATAATGTCCTGCAAGGGCTATTTGCTTATATTCTGTTTTCAATGTTGTGCAGGGACATCAGCACATTTTAGTTATTGTTATGGGAGGAGCAGGGAGTTCTGCAGCCCGGCGGCACCAATAGGGAAAAAAAACATAATTCTCCTGGATCATTGAAACCATGACCCCAGGAGAACGTACCATATCATTTAAAAGCATTTCCCAGGCTGGAGATGTTGCTTTACAGCTGGGACTGCAGTGCAACCTAGGGGCTAGTTGTATAGTCGCATATATATATGCTAAAGATGTAGTATACAAAATGAAATTATTTTATGTAGTTGTTTTGATGGTGGCATATTTTGGGGTTTAAAATGTAGGCCAACATTTTTTTATTAAAGACAAATGTATATATCTATGTAATAATAAAAACGCTTTGTAAAAAGATCTACTTTATAGATAGTGTGTTGGGTGTGGAGGGGGAGGGTTCTGCTGCCTGGGAGGAGGATTGCACATTGTCTGGCTAGGCCCTGTGGCCAGCATCCCGTCATGCACGGCTGAAAGCAGTGCGCGGCATGGGTTTGTCTACCTGCTGGTGAAGGCCATGCGCGGCTGGGTGTTGACTTTACTTATGGTGATGAAGGGTTACTTATATTTAAAAAAACTAGAAATTCACTGAAAAATAGGTTAAAGTAACATTGTAGGCAGGTGAAATGTTCAGTAACAACCTAATGCTTTAAACTCTAAAAACCATTGAAATTCACCAGTTATGGTTATCTCAAGTAACTATAACTCGTGCTCTTGGCATGCACAGCTAATTACCACACATATTACATTTGTCATGACAACTTCTATGACATCATTGATAATATAACTGCAGCATTTGCAATGAAAGTGTTGATGAGAAAACTGTTTATGCAGGGGTGTGATTTATAGATACCACAGGGCAACCTTGATGCCAACTGTTTGAGTATGGAATGGATGAAGCACCTCTCTCCTCAAACATGCCTTACATTACATTTTTAAACCTCTTTTGGAAAAAAATAACTCAGTGATCTGGGATGTAACATAGAAATAGAGGCATGTGAATTCATTTGCAATTCATCCAATTTCATTCAGAGGTCACACTTCATGAATATATAATATGTAGGCTATCAAAGAAGAATAAAAACTGATAAATATAGTAAATGCAACTAAATAAAATAAACCATAGCAGCAATAGATTATAAAATGTTTATGAAGCCTTAAGTAAGCATGAAGCTAAGTGGCATACATGTTTTGTGGGGGGGCTCAGAGGCAGAAATAAGGCAAAAATGTAATAGTAGACCTCCATTTTGTGAGCCCAGCTTTACCTGCACCCTAATACAGTCCAGTCAGCCAGTGTCTTAGAAGACTAGTAAGACACCAGACTGTGTGTATGCTTGTTCTCTGTTAGAAAGTGTATTTCTCCTACGCATGTATGTTTATATTAGGGTCCCTGTGTTTCAGTAACCTTGGTGCTTTTAATCTGCTGTTTTTTTTTACCCGTGGTTGTTTGAAATTTCCCTCCTGGTTTTTCTCAAAGACTGTCTCAAGCTTCTCCCAAATTTTCTTTTCTCACAGTGATATACACTTCAGTGGCTAGCCAGAGTGTGTTTAGGAGACTGCTTAATCCCCAGGGTGCCGCGGGCAATCTGGTCTCGTCCAGGCACACGGTTCCCATTTGCCCTGGATGAGACCAGCTCGTTCTGCACCTGGCCCACACCACCCAGTCGAGGATGGAAGGGTAATCGCTTCCCCTTCTACCCCGACCCCCCCTCTGCAATCTGATGATGTCATCAGACGCTGCAGAGGACACGCTGGAAGCCATGTGTTTCCAGCGTGACTAGAGAGAGGACGCCTTGTAGGTAAGTCCTTCTCTTTTTGGGGGGCTTTGGGGGGAAAACAGACACAGGGGGAAAGGAAATAATTTTTCCTTTCCCCGTGCCTGTTTTCAGTGGATTTCTGCTCCACGATCATGGAGCAGGAATCCCCACTAGGCACCAGGGATTTTCTTTTAGTTTTATTTAGGGGAGCGCCCCCTTCGGCAAGGGTCGCTCCCCTGCGGGGCAATTTTAAATCCTGTTTCGCCCCCCTGGGGGCAGATCAGCAGTTTTTTCAACTGATCTGCCCCCAGGGGTGGTCGAAACCTACTAGACCACCATGGATTTTATTTTCCTTATGATTTTGGGCAGCAACCCCTTAGGAAAGGGTCACTGCCCCGGGGGCAATACGTTTTTGGCTGACCTCGCTCTCGGGGGGGGTCAAAACCCATAGGCCCCGGGGATTGTGCAGTGTGTGTTTTGTGTGTTTGGGGGCACCCCTTGGGCAAGGGTCGCCCCCCCCAAAGGGGAGAAAATTAGTATTGGCCACTTCTGCCTCCCCTTGGGGGCAGATGGGCCTATTCTTTTAGGCCCATCTGCCCCAAAGGGGGCAGAAACCACCAATACGCCTGGGATTTTTTTTTTGTTCCCTTTTTTTGTTTTGTGCTGGGGGTGCCCCCTTTCACCCTCTTTGGCAAGGGTCTCCCCCTAAAGGGTGCACAGAGCTGTTGGCCATTTCTGCCCTCCTTGGGGGCAGATCGGCCCAAAAAAATTACGCCCATCTGCCCCCAAGGGGTGGGTAGAATCCAATTAGGCACCAGGGATCCTGTGTGTGTGTGTGTTTCGAGTGGGGGGTGGCACCTTTGGCAAGGGTCACCCCCCAAAGGGGGCACGTTACTGATGGCCGTTTCTGCCCACCTTGGAGGCATATCAGCCTATTTTTTTTAGGCCCATCTGCCCCCAAGGGGGGCAGAAGGCACCAAGATGTCAGAGATTTTATTTTTTTGGTTCCCTTTGTTTTTTTGTGTGCTGGGGGCGCCCCCTTTGACAAGGGTCACCTCCGAAGGGGGCACAGAGCTGTTGGCCATTTCTGCCCTCCTTGGGGGCAGATTTGCCTACTTGTTGTAGACCCATCAGCCCCCAAGGGGGCAGAATCCACTTAGGCACCAGGGATCTTGTGTGTGTGTGTGTGTGTGTGTGTGTGTGTGTTTTGTGTGGGGGGGCGGCCCCTTTGGCAAGCGTCGCTCCCCAAAGGGGGGCACATTACTGATGGCCATTTCTGCTCCCTTTGGGGGCAGATTGGGCTATTTTTTTAGACCTATCTGCCCCCAAGGGGGAAGAAGCCACCAAGATCTGAGGGATTTTTTTTTTTCCCCTTAGTTTCTTTGTACTGGGGGTGACCCCTTTCCCCCCCCCCCCTTTGGCAAGGGTCACCCCCCCCCCCCCCCCCAAACAGTGTACAGAGCTGTTGGCCATTTCTGCCCCCCTTTGGGGCTGATTGGCCTATTTTATTTAGGCCCATCTGCCCCCAAGGGGGTAGAAGCCACTTAGGCACCAGGGACAATTTCTAAGTTCTTAGTGGCGGGGTGTTTGTCAACTGGCGAAGTATTTGTATTTATGAATATAACAGTTTATTTCTTCTTTTTGTTCTAGTTCGAAGCTTTTGCTTCCTTTGCTGTGGATCCTTGAGGTTTTGGCAGTAGTTGTCCTGTGGTTTGCATAGTTGCATGTTTTAGGTAAGTAAAAGCAATTTACTCCAAAAGAGTATTGTTGACATGCATTAATGACATGTTTGTAGGTGGTGTACTAAATGCAGGATTGTGTGTGAAATTGTCCTTAGATTTGAGCACAATGATATTTGTGTTCTCATATGTCTAATTTTCTTTTTTCTTTTTAGTGGCATGTCATTGGTGATTGCTGTGTCTGTGCAGACTAGTTGCTGGTGAGTAGCTTTTTCAGGCAAGTGAGTTATATAGTTTTTTAGTACACACCTCTTTGTGATAAAGCTACACTTTGTTTATTACTTATTTTAGTGCTGGTTGTTGTTGGCAATCCATTTGTTGTTAGAAAGGATCATGGCTAGCCGCAGAGTGACTGCTCAGCACGTTGTTGGCATGCTTTTTGAGTCATCTCCAGACCATGATTATGAGACTGACTCTGCATCTGAGGCAGAGGAGGGAGTGAGAGATTCTGGCAGTGAGTTTTCTGTCCGAGAGGATTCTTCTAATAAGGAAGCCACTCTCAGTGCAGATGAAGGGCCTGTTTTAGAGGAGGACATTGATGTGCCAAGAGTGCAGCAGCATGGGCCTGAAGGGTTTCCCATTAAACGACCTGACACCTGGATTGCCCCAAACATGGAGCAGACACCGTTACCTGCATTTACTGGTTTCCCAGGGTGTAGAGTCAATACGGAAAACTTTTTGCCTGTCAGTTTCTTTCACTTGTTTATGGACGATGTATTTTTGGAAGAGATTGTGGAGCAGACTAATTTGTATGTGGAGCAATTTTTTAGGGTCAGCGCTGCCAGACTTAGGCCTCAGTCTAGAGCTACTCAGTGGGTTCCCACAAATCTGGAAGAGATTAAAAAGTTTTTAGGTTTGACTTTTTTGATTGGGTTGATAAGGAAGCCGTCACTGGCTTCTTATTGGTCTACTAGTCCCTTGATGGCAACGGCTATATTTCCTGCAACTATGACACATAATCGCTATTTGCTTCTTCTTCATATGCTGCATTTTGTACACAATGCTTTAGCCTTGCCACAAGATCACCCTGATTGTGACCATCTTTTTAAGATTACGCCTGTCCTTGATCATTTTGTAGATCGGTTTTCAGAGGTCTAGGTTCCAGGCAAAGAGATAAGTGTGGACGATTCTTTGGTCCTTTTCAAGGGGCGTTTAGTTTTTAAGCAGTACATTCCTAGTAAGAGGGCACGGTATGAAATTAAATTGTATATGCTGTTAGAAAGTAGTACAGGATACGTGTATAATTTCCGGGTCTACACTGGTAGGGATTCCAGTATTGACTCTCCTGGTTGTCCACCCACTTTTGGAGTTAGAGAGAAAATTGTGTGGGAACTTGGTAGAAGACTGTTTAACAAAGGTCACCATTTGTACTTAGATAATTTCTACACTGGAGTGCAGTTGTTCAAGGAGATGTTTAGAGTGGACACTTTTGCTTGTGGCACAATCCATTCTAACCAGAAAGGTTATCCAAGGGAGCTTGTCTGTAAAAACTTGAGAGGGGTCAGTGCAGTGCCTTGCGGAATAATGAGCTACTAGCTCTGACATTTTCAGACAGGAGGGCTGTGTACATGCTATCTACCATTCATGATGAGAGTACTTCCCCTGTGACTGTTTGGGGTTAGGTTGCTAAAGTGCGCAAACCTGCGTGCATTTTGAACTATAATAGGCACATGGGTGGTGTTGATAGATTAAATCAGAGGTTGGAACCTTACACTGCTCTTCATAAGTCTTACATGGGGTATAAAAAGTTGGCGCTACATTTATTTCATTTGGCAACTTTTAATGCTTTTATTGAGTTCAAGGATTGTTCACCTGAGTCAAGGATGAAATTTGTTAATTTTCAGGAGTCAGTGATATAGAGCCTTATTGTGGTGGAACAGGCAAGAGTTCCTAGAGTAGCAGTGGTGGAGGACGTGGTAGATTGAAAGGTCGCCACTTTCCAGATCACATTCCTCCCACTCCCAAAAAAGACTTGCCCACTAAGAAATGTAGAGTATATGCCCGAAGAGGTATCAGAGGGAGAGCCAGATGTACTGCCCCGATTGCCCTTCAAAGCTTGGGCTGTGTGTGGCCGGCTGTTTCAGAAGTTACCACATGAAGAAAGAATTTTGGGAAATACCGTGAGCGTAAACTGCCTATTTTATATTTTCATATGTTCAGTTTCACGGTTGGCATTACTTTCATGTATTTAGTTAGAGCTTTTGTGTTTGTAGTTTTGTACTTATTTTATAGTTAGTTAGTGGTTTCTTTGTTGTTTAGAAACAAAAATAAAAGTGATTGTGGTGTGCGTGGTGTGGCACTTGGCTGGCAGTGTGTGTGGAGTGGTGCTTGGCTGGCGGTGTGCGTGGGGTGGCGCTTGGCTGGTGGTGTGCGTGGGGTGATGCTTGGCTGGTGGTGCGCGTGGGGTGGTGCTTGGCTGGCGGTGTGCCTGGGGTGGGCTTGGCTGGCGGTGCCAGCCAAACGTCAGTCCACACACTCCCATCAGCTAGTGTGACTGCTGTAGCAGGCATGTGGGCTTATGTAAGTGATGGGCCCTTGAGTGGCACTGTTTGTCGATGCGAGTGTTGTAATGTGCTGGGCCCGTGGCTGGCGGCATGAATGGTCTTGTGCATGTCATGTATGAAAGGTGTGTGAATGGACTGTAAAATGGTTGGTGCCTTGACGCGGCTTTACAGCTCACGAGCTGTGAGTTATTGGTTCAGTTTTCTGGCCTTTCAGTTATTAATAGTGCATTTCACTTTTGTGAAATCTCTTGTTAATAAAATTTGATCTACTGAAGCATCACTCACCCTCGTGCCAAAACCAACCAGTATGTGTGGTAAAAATGACAAAACCTGCTTCTCTGTAATCAGGTGTCGCAGCACACTTGTGACACGCTAGGTGTCTCAGGTTGGACCCCGATTATGAAGCATGCCACCAACTTGGTTGGTGGGTGAGTTTTTTTTTTCCACATAACCTAAGTGCGTTTCTTTTCACAATTTTAGTGTTTGGTGCATCACAGACGTATGTGGACACATCAAAATGATATATTACAAAACTACCTGTGTTTGGGGGATGGGGGCACCTGTGTTTTTGGTCCTGGGTGCCGCCTTCATCTAGGGAAACCTACCAAACCCAGACATTTTTTAAAACTAGACACCCCAAGGAGTCCAGGGAGGTGTGGCGTGCGTGGATCCCCCAACATTTTCTTACCCAGACTCCTCTGCAAACCTCAAAATTTGCTTAAAAAAAGCATATTTTCCTGAATTTTCTTTGTAGGGTCACCACTTCAGCACAAAATTCCTACTCCCCAGCGCTCCCCTTAGTTTCCCACATAAAATGACACCTCACTTGTGGGGGTCCCCAAAGCAGAGGCAGCCTAAAGATGTATAAAATAAGAATATGTGCTTATCAACTCGCTGTGCTATCCCCTCAATCTCTACAAGTTTTGGGCCTTTTTCTGTTGCAGACACCTGGCCCACCCACACAAGTGAGGTATCATTTTTATCGGGAGACTTGGGGGAATGCTGGGTGGAAGGAAATCTGTGGCTCCTCTCAGATTCCAGAACTTTATGTCTCCGAATTGTGAGGTAAAAGTGTTTTTTTAGCCAAATTTTGAGGTTTGCAAAGGATTCTGGGTAACAGAACCTGGTGAGAGCCCCACAAGTAACACCATCTTGGATTCCCCTAGGTCTCTAGTTTTAAAAAATGCACAGGTTTGTTAGGTTTCCCTAGGTGCCGGCTTAGCTAGAGGCCAAAATCCACAGGTAGACACTTTGCAAACAACACCTCTGTTTTCTGTGGAAAAATGTGATGTGTCCACATTGTGTTTTGGGGCATTTCCTGCCGCGGGCACTAGGCCTACCCACACAAGTGAGGTATCATTTTTATCAGGAGACTTGGGGGAATGCTGGGTGGAAGGAAATCTGTGGCTCCTCTCAGATTCCAGAACTTTATGTCTCCGAATTGTGAGGTAAAAGTGTTTTTTTAGCCAAATTTTGAGGTTTGCAAAGGATTCTGGCTAACAGAACCTGGTGAGAGCCCCACAAGTTGAACCATCTTGGATTCACCTAGGTCTCTAGTTTTAAAAGAATGCACAGGTTTGGTAGGTTTCTCTAGGTGCCGGCTGAGCTAGAGGCCAGAATCCACAGGTAGGCACTTTGCAAAAAACATCTCTGTTTTCTGTGGATAAATGTGATGTGTCCACGTTGTGTTTTGGGGCATTTCCTGTCGCAGGCACTAGGCCTACCCACACAAGTGAGGTTTCAGTTTTATCGGGAGACTTGGGGGAACATATAATAGCAAAACAAGTTGTCTTTCTCTACATTTTTTCCTTCCAAATATAAGAGAGTGTGTAAAAAAGATGTCTATTTGAGAAATGCCCTGTAATTCACATGCTAGTGTGGGCACCCCGGAATTCAGAGATGTGCAAATAACCACTGCTCCTCAACACCTTATCTTGTGCCCATTTTGGAAATACAAAGGTTTTCTTGATACCTATTTTTCACTCTTTATATTTCAGCAAATGAATTGCTGTATACTCAGTATAGAATGAAAACCCACTGCAAGGTGCAGCTCATTTATTGGCTCTAGGCACCTAGGGTTCTTGATGAACCTACAAGTCCTATATATCCCTGCCACCAGAATAGTCCAGCAGACGTAATGGTATATCGCTTTCAAAAATCTGACATTGCAGGAAAAAGTTACAGAGTAAAATGGCTTTTTTTACCTCAATTTCAATATTTTTTTATTTCAGTTGTTATTTTCTTTAGGAAACCCTTGTAGGATCTACAAAAATTACTCATTGCTGAATTTAGAATTTTGTCTACTTTTCACAAATGTTTAGGTTTCTGGGATCCAGTATTGGTTTCACACCCATTTCTGTCACTGACTGGAAGGAGGCTAAAAGCACGAAAAACCCGTAAAAATGTGGTATGTCCTAGTAAAATGTCAAACTGTGTTGAAAAATTGGGTTTTCTGATTCAAGTCTGCCTGTTCCAGAAAGTTGGGAAGCTGGTGATTTTAGCACCATAAACCCTTTGTTGATGCCATTTTCAGGGAAAAAACCACAAGCCTTCTTCTTCAGCCCTTTTTTCCCATTTTTTTGAAAAAAACCCGAAATGTTTACTGTATTTTGGCTAATTTCTTGGCCTCCTTCAGGGGAACCCACAAAGTATGGGTACCTCTAGAATCCCTAGTATGTTGGGAAAAAAAGGATGCAAATTTGGCATGGGTAGCTTATGTGGACAAAAGGTTATGAAGGCCTAAGCGCGCCCTGCCCCAAATAACCAAAAAAAGGCTTGGCTCCTGAGGGGGAAAAGGCCTGGCAGCGAAGGGGTTAATCTGGTCTGTGAGTTAAACTGTGTTTGGAAAGTCTATGCTCAACTTGTTTTGCCTTGAAAAAACCATATATTTGAGTGTGCGACAAGCAGTAATTCAGTTGTTTCTGATCTGTCCTTTTCCTGGAAAGTAGACTCTGCTAGCTTGGAAGTGTAGATTCTGTCTGTTTACATCCAAGGAGATTCTGAATCGAGGAGCACCTCTCTCCTCCCTTCCACAGGGGCATGGGTCTGGTGATTGGCTCTCTAGCTCCCAGGCAACCTAAGCCCTCCCCTCACACCTGCAGTGGCCGTTTAACTTTGTTGAGGGAACCCCAAGACAGCCACCTCCATTTTGTGAGCCCAGCTTTACCTGCACCCTAGTACAGACCAGTAAGCTAGAGTCTTGGAAGACTGGTAAGACCCCAGTCTTTCTGTATATTCTTGCTATTTGTTAAAAAGTGTATTTCTCCTATCCATGCCTGTTTATATTAGGCTGCCTGTGTTTCAGCAAACTTGGGCTCATATTTATACTTTTTTAGCACCACATTTGCGTCATTTTTTGACGCAAATGCGACGCAAACTTGCAAAATACAATCGTATTTTGTAAGTTTGCACCATTTTTGCTTCAAAAAGCGGCTCAAAAGCGGCTCTAAAAAAGTATAAATATGGCCCCTGGTGCTTTTAAACTGCTGTTTATTTACCAGCGTCAGTTTAAAATTTCCCTCCTACTTTTTCATAAAGACTACCTCATGATCTCCCCCGCCCCACTTATTTCACAAGACTAAATATACTTTAATGGCTAGCTAAAGTGTGTTTAGGAGACCGCATAATCTGCTCCATGATTTAAACTGTGTTTGGAAAGTGTATGCACCACTTGTTTCCGCCTTGAAAAAAACATATATCTGAGTGTGCGACAAGCAGTATTTTAGTGGTTTCTGATCTGTCCATTACCTGGAAAGTAGACTGCTCTAGCCTGTGAATTCTGCCTGTCTATATCCAAGGATATTCTGAATAGAGGAGCACCTCCCTTCCACAGGGGCTTGGGCTTCCTGGGGATAGTATTCCTATTGGCTTAAGGAATACATTTTGTGTACTGATTGGTATTAGGGCTAGGGTTCCTATTGGACAAAGGTTTTAGGGTTCCTGTTGTGATTGCCTGTCAGGGTTAGGGCTATGTTTGTTACTGGGGCTAGTGTTCCTATTGGTCTAAAGGTTTTAGGTTTCCTGTTGTGATTGGCTGACTGGGCTAGTAGTGTGCTTGTAATTAGTGCTAGGGTTCCTATTGGTCTGAAGGTGTTAGGGTTCCTGCTGTGATTGGCTGTCAGGGCTAGGGTGGTGCTTGATACTAGGGATAGGGTCCCTATTGGTCTAAAGGTTTTAGGCTTCCTATTGTGATTGGCTGTTAAGGTTAGGGATGCGACTGGTACTAGGGCTAGGGTTCTTATTTGTCCAAGGTTGTTAGGGTTCCTGTTATAATTGGCTGTCAATCGTAGGGTTGTGATTGGTTAATAGGGCCAGGTCTCCCATTGGCTTTAGGGTTAGAAATCTGATCGGTTAGGGTTAGGGCTAGGGTTCCTTTGGCCAATCAGGCTATTTAGGCTTAGTTCTCAGGGCATCTCAGCCCGGGTGTCAAAACTAAGGGCAGAGAGAACAAGGGCTGTTGCCTGTTTGGGCTTGTTCAGGCTGGGTCAGGCCGAGGGCCAGATATGCTGCCTAATTTTCCAGTTTTCAGCAGCTACCTTAATCCCTCCACATCCTCCAACAACAAACCTCATACAGATTGCAATGTCTCAACAACAACCACAAAACCCCACATACCACACCTATACACATATCTACCCCACCTACAACTTTAAGATGTCTTCCTTCTCACACCAAAACACAACTCTGTTCATTACCATTAACACATCCACACATAGCCCACACAACACAAAGCCACATTCTACATAACTTTCATCCATCTAGACACAAACTCCTTGTTCATACAAAACACACACACTATCCTCTATTTGCTTTTAACAGACCCCTTTTTATCATGACAATGCCTATACTCAGCCTTCCATCACAACATCCACCAACACCCTCCTCATCTTTTTACCAGTTACACACAACCATGTAATCCTTAGACTCTACTCCAACATGCATATTACCTTTTCCGGTGATCAAATCGAACAAACACTCTTAACTCTTATTGATCTCATCCTGCAGACCTCATACACGCTTCTTCAAAACACATCACCACCCTCTGTACTATTAAAACACCACTGACCAGCAGTATCTCACATGTAAATCCTTTACAGGAAATCACTACATCAATATCTTCTCTAACTACTCCACAAAAACTAAACAAACCACATACATCAGCACATCAATATAACACAAACTTTCATAATACTTTCAGTCACATCCACTCCCACCCTCATGACTACACAAATAATTCAAATCCTGACCAACTTTTACTTCACAATTCTCACCTTTCACAAACATCTACCACATACACCCCAACAAAGCAACATTTATTCACCTGTCTCTCATCCATTGCACAATTTAGAGCCTTAGATTATGATCCACATGCTCCTCGCCCACCCCTAACCCATACTCCTTCCACCCTAAACCTACACAAACAAAATAAACAACATGCCACTCTTAACAACTTTACATCCCCCAGTCTATTACACAACAAGGCTACTCTACAAAAAGAACTAAACTCATCATGTCAATCTAAGCCACCAAGCCCACCACCAACACACACAGACCCAACAAAATGCTGCATAAGCCTGCTGGATGAGGAACATAATATAGAAAAACAACACTATTGTGACCCTCATACAGTTATCACAACTAATAACACACCTGGTATAAGCTCAAAACATACTGCTCACCCTTCTCCAACACAAAATGACGCCACTACCAAAACACATTTTCTAAACTACCTGCTCACAAAAGCTTGATCACTCTAAAAAAAAAACAAGCACCACATCTACAACCTGCTCGCTGACATGCAACTTGACTTACTATTCACTACAGAATCATGGTTGGGAGATGACATGGCCCCTGTGTTGTATGAAGCCATTCCTCCAGGATATCAAACCATCACACAAAACTGTATAGGCAAAAGAGGAGGTGAACTAACTATTATATTCAAGCAAGCAATAAATCTCAGCAAAACAGAAAACAATTACATACAAGTTTCTGAGGCCCTCATCACTAGATGCAACCCAACACCTACTTCCTCCTATAACTTTCTCCTCCTTTACAGACCTCCCCCTAAAAATACAACATTCCCAGACACATTTCTAGATACATTTTCAAACCTTATAACATTGTTGGGGACCTAAACATTTGGTTTGGCAAACCCAATATGCCACATCCAAAACCTATAACCACTGGCCTAGTTACATTGAACCTACATCAAATTGTACACAACTCCACACACGTCGCTCAACACATCCAAGATGTCATTTTTGTAAACCCAGGACGAGTTACCGTTCAAAGCATCATGCCAGTCATGATCCCCCTTTTGTACCTTTCCAACATAAAATATCACAAATCAACACACCCAAGAATACCTTACATACATGCATCTACTGACCATGGAATAAACTCAATTATCAAGACTTAGAAACCCAATTAACAGCCAACACAGATCTAAACACAATAAATTATCTTCCAAAACTTTGAGTGGCTATAGGAAGATTTTGCTATCCTAATACTACTCAAAAAACTAAACAGGACTAAAGAAAACCAACATTATGGTAGAATACAGAAAGAAAAAAGAAAAAAAAAAAAATCAAAAGGCTGCAATGAACCTGGCTCAAAACAAACAACATTCAATAAAAACCACCAACACAAACTTCATAGAATATACAAATCATCAATCAAAAAGCTGAAAAAAGGTAATACTCAGTCAGAATTAAAAATGCTAAATCTGCAAATAAAGAATTTAATAAAATTCTCAATGAAGTTTGAAAACCTAAATGCATGGAAGGAAGTTAAAGAAAAAATAGCAAATCATCACACAACTAAGGCAGACACATTGGACTCCTATTTAAAATAAAGGAAAACCACTAGCTCTATCCCGTTTCCTAAAATCCTCCCCAGGAGTAAGTCAACCCAGCCTCTGCACTCCTTCAAACAACTATCACAAAGTGAATTTATGGATTTGGTCACAGCAAGCAGGCCTTCCGGCAGCCCTTTTGACCCTTGTCTAGCACACATCTTCAAAAACATTCTTTTATCTATGTCTTCTGTCAAACCATTAAGAAGAAACATAAATAATGCTTTAAACTATGGGAACCTTTCCTGAAGACCTTAAAAAGGCATACACATGCCTGTTATTTAAGAAAACAAACCTGAGCCCTCAGGACCCCAGCAACTACAAACCAATTACAAATTGACCTTTCCTGGGCAAACTGAAAAAAAGAGCAGACTACCAAACTGGATTCAAACCAGGAAGAGGCACTGAATCTGCAGTATGGGATGATCTTAAAAACATTGTTGACCCCAATGGAGTTGCTGCACTACTTATCATGGACCTCTCAGCTACCATCGACACTGTTCACCATAACACCCTAATTCAAAGACTCCACGAAGCTAGTATAGAAGGAACTGCTCTCGACTGGTTCACATCCTACCTTCAGAACAGATGTCATCTATTCTCCCCCTTTCTCATCCAAACCCTACTTAACAATAGCAGATGTCCCTCAAGGATCAATCATCTCACCTATGTTTTTCAACATCTACATGTTGTATTTACCAAAATTGATGAACAGATTTTAACTCATATGCTACAACTATGCAGATGACACAGAAATACTGCTTAAATTGGAATGCCCTAAAGACATTGGAAAGTCACAAATTTTCAGTTGCATCCGAGTCGCTGATCAGTGGATGACTTGGATCCATCTCAAATTGAATGCTTCCAAAACAGAAATACTCACATGTGGCGACTGGAAATATAATGACGCACTGTGCGCCTGGCCTGACAATCTAGGACCACCTCCTCAAGTATCTAAGGAAGTTAAAAACCTTGGAATTACCATGGACTCCAGGTAAACACTGAATGCCCAAGTAGACAAATTAGCACGATCAAGCTTCATCACCTGGAAAACTCTGCAACGCATCTTCCTCCACCTCGGATTTCCACACAAGGACCTGGTTACTATCTATCTTGTACTATATAAACTAGATTGCCCAATGGCCTCTACTAAGTACCATCTCTATCTACTATGAAAAAAAAACAATGCATTCAGAACTCAGCTGCCAGACTAGTATTGGATGTAAAGCCACAAGCCCACTTCTCCCCTGCATTGAGGGCACTACATTGGTTACCGGTTGCCAGAAGATCCACCTTCAAGCTGCTTTGTATCACCTACAAAGCAAAACATGGAACAGGACTGAGTTTCATCAGGAATAAAATCACCAAATACATTCAACAAAGAAACCGATGCTCAAGATTGACACCCAGACTTAAAACACCACTATACAAGAAAAATACTATAGGTGGTGCATCCTTCTCTGTTCAAGTGGACAAACTATGAAAACCATTACCCCCAAATATAAGATCCGCAGATAACTATCTTGTCTTCCGAAGACTACTCACGAGTTGGCTCTTTCCTTCATAACCACCATATCCAAACAGCAATGGACTGCATATGCCTCTGTGGGTAAACATTTATAATCTGATAGTTCCTAGATAAATTGTTAGATTGGATACTTATGAATCCCTGCTTTCATTTTATCTACCACAATGAGCAATGTTATGTTAACTATTTTATCAGCAAGCATTTCACTAATGAAAATTGAGGAAAGATAAAATAAGGTTAGAAAAGTACACAAATAAATTAACCTCAAATATTGCTAATCTTGAGAGTCTGTGTTTATACAACACAACTTTAAATCTCAAAATATTATGTCCATTATATCCATTATTATATTCTTTACACATACATTCCCTTACTATGTTTTTACGTATCTATTTATTTGTTACTTTAGCCCTACTGTACAAGAGGGGAAAATAAATACATTATTTTTAAAAAACACTATCTCATAAGCTTTACTCTGTCTCCCCATCACCCTATATCTCTATCAATCTGTCCTCCATCCCCACTCTCTGACTCATCCCAAACCCATTCTATTACTATGATCTCCAAAATAACCCTGTATAAGCTCTTTCCTCCTCTACCACCCCTGGCTCACCCCAAACCTCAGTTTACAACTATGATCTCACAGAATAAACGTACTAGGAGCTCCCTCACTCATCTCATCTCAGTCTTATCTTTGACTCATCCAAAACCCTCCTACTACTATGATCTCCCTAACCCCTTTCTAAAGACTCTTCCCTCCTCCATCTCTCCTTTACTCATCCCAAGCCTCATCCCATTACTATAAACTCCCAATTAACATTCTTCCCTTGTCTAATCCTCCATTATTCTATTTAAGCCTATGAACAAAGTCACATATACTCTGTTCAAATCAACTCATACTAATACTGTACTTATGTTTCCCTATACTAATCCACCACTAATCCTTTTGGTTTCAGGAGTAGCTTGCTACTCTCCAAAAAGTGATTAGATGCCTTGTCAGGGGGAGTAAGTGCTATATAAATGCAATTACATTTACAATTACAGCTTGGAGATGCACACGCTCCATCTATAAATATCTTCGGGAGGAGGTCACACAGAGGCAAAAGATGACAGTCCCTATTAAAACTATATGCCAGGAGTACAATAAGGAATGGGTCATCCCGGAAGCTACCCTAGCATAAGCAATAACACAAAACACCTTCAAGTACTGAGGGTACCTTTAGTACTGAGATTCTGAGTCAAATCACCTAAGCTCCAAGGACAAGCTGTTCCATAGCTTAGCTGCCCAATATGAGAATGCACAACCCCCTTTTCTGGCTCACGTTACTTCATGCAAAGCCAAAAGCAGCTCATTGCTCTTCCTGGTTTCTACTAACTACATTTCTACTGAAGAAAAAGCAGGCCCTTTTGTCTCTGAATATGGTCAGCAGAGATTTGAAGACGATCCACATTTCTACAAGAAGCAAGTGGAACTGTTTGACATCCTGTCTAATTGAGTGCCTTGTTGGAATCCTTAAAATGAGATGGACAGCACCATTTTTAATTGCCTGAAGTTTGTGGAGAGATTTAGCAGAATTGGCTACAAATATAGAATTTGAATAATCTAACCTGTACAACTAGGGTACTGGTCTTCTCTGGTATTAAGATTTTAAAAGTCAAAAACATACACCAATAATAGGTGGACTATATGATTTAAAAGAAACATCCAGACCAAATGTTATGCCAAGGTTTCTTCCCATCTGAGCAGGCACAGGAGGAATGCACCACCCTTTGAAGAGGAAGAAAGCCAAGTTCATAGGTAAATGTGTGCAACATCCAAAATAAAATTTCCACAGTGAGAGATGTACAAGCCCCCAGTCTTTATAAGGAGAGAAAAATAATGAATTATCAACTGTGCTGTTAGAATACAATGCACTTTGATATGCCCTTAATAGACAGTCAAGAGAACTTTGGTTATATCCAATCTGAAAAATATGAAAAATACCCAAAACATTGCATGTGAACGGAGCGAGAGAATAGTTTACAGAGGGACACAGCTTATCCTCCAAATTTGACATTCAACATGTTAAGTGGCCCATTGTCACTTAGTGATTCACAACTTTGGGAAGCAAAATGCACTGCAATCAGCCTCAAAAAATTAGATTCAAACACAGCTTTGAAATTAATCGGCCACGTTCCTTATTTGGCAAACCAGACATTTGGTGCATTACTCTTGCTGTCATTAGACTGGATGAGGGGGAAACTTTATCAGATATATGACGAGGTGCATTTCGTTACTTTTATTAGATAACACATATAACGGTTCATTAATCTTACTAATACCACAACAATTCTTTCATGAACTCTTTCAGCTGTGAAATAAAACTATGAAGTGTTTACAGCTAAATTGTTTACATCTCTAAATGACCGATCTTATTCACAAAAGGTAGACAGTAAGGAAACTGACTGCACCAACATGCAGCACACATCACCTGATATTGCTACTGGCATGCAGGTTCATATTCAAAAGATATATTCTGTTTCACATATAATACCTTGAATGCTTGTTATTGTCAAAAAAGGACTTTAATTTTCTTTAGGCAGGAAAACTGCAAAACAGTGCAAGAAGGTAATCTAATTGGGTGTTGAAATCTCTTAAAACACAGTAATACATGATTCAGATATGTTTGAACAATATAGACTTAGGGCTTTATTACTCGTTGTCAGGTGCGGCTCCTTCCCAATGGCAAAGGAGCATTGCCACACTGACTAAGAGCCAGCAGCTGAAAAACAAACATTATTTTAATATTTTTGTATTTTTCAGCTGCTGGCTCAGACAGCATCTGCAGGGAGGGGTGGGGCTGGGTCATGGGAGAGGAGAGGAGGAGGGGTGGAGTGAGCGCACTAAGTGTGCATGTCTGTTTGGCCATCTATCTTAGACTGGCCAAACTGACATGCGCACTTAGATCTCTCCAACCTGGCTGTGTTTCACAACCGAGTTGAAGAAACTGCACAGATTCCAGTGCACTGTCTGAGCAGCAGACCAAGCCGCTCAAACCAATCCTGGTGCTGCTCTCATGCTACGTATAGCATGAGAACAACACCAGAATAGGGTGGGGCGCCTATGCTGGTGTCCCAGGGACTGCTGGGACATCATCACCATTAAGGGAGGGGTGAGGTGGCTGGTGGCGGTGGCAGAACCAGGTATGTTTTTCTTTTTTAAATGATTATTTTATTTCCTCCCTCCCTGTACCACCCCCTTCCAGGCCTCCCCTTGAGATTTGTGGCAGCTGCTACTGCTATGTGCCTGGAGTGGCATCCCTAAGAAGGATACCACGCCGGCTTACTTCAAGTGATCTTGTGTTTCCCTATCTAGGATAACTGAGTACAGAAATACTGGATTCAGTAACTATGGTTCCAGAAACATCTGACCCGGTCTCACCAGGTGCAGATCCACGCCTGGTAAAACCACACTCTGGCCTCAGCTCACAATACTTTTGCACCAAGAGGGGCCCAGCATTGCCCAGTGAGCCATTCCTCCACCAGTGATCCCCGACCCCTGTGCCCCCACCTGCAGCCCTTCCTCACTACCATTTAAAAATACTCAAAGCAGTTGGCAAATGTCAGGGGGAAAGGGCCCATTACTCACACTGGGAGGGGGAACGACATGCAGAAAATGACCTGGTAATTCTAAACCAGCATGTTATTCTCATTCCTGGTTGAATAAATTGTGATGCCTATTATTTGTTGTCATGATACCACCCGAAATCTGGGATTGTGTCCCAAGACTACCTTCTTTCAAAATAGACAACAACCTAAAAATTAAGCTCATAGAGCCATTCAAAGAACAATTGCCAACCAAGAAACACACGATACATTGTAAGTAAAACAATTAAACTTGGATGCACAGATGCAAGGGGAAGCAACCCAGACCCTCAGGGGTCATTTGTTTGGTTTAAATGAGCAGGTTATTTTAAATTACATAGGGTCAAATACATATCACTGTTCAATCTTGCAATAGTATTATTATTTTTTACGAGATAATCAACACATTTTTATTAGTGTAGTAACCTGAAAAATGCTGTCAGGTCATATTTTAGTTTGTGGTCAGATTACTGTGCGCTCACATTAGGTATTACACAAGACCAGCATAGAGTGCCAGCACAAAGATGCCCCACATCTCTTGATGGAATGCATCATTCTACTTCATTTGAATGCTTTTTGCTGTAGCCTTCAAAATGGGATTTTGCATGGTGTCATTATTTTAGCTCTGTTCTGATGCTATGGTTTTCTAATTGCTACCACCTCCTAAAATGTATCCTCTTGTTACTTAATCTAATGTTGAACTGTTCAAATGCACTTAGATACACCTGCAAATGCACTCGCCATTTTCCTTAACAAAAAAAAAAGTTGCAACACTCGCCTCAAATGCAGACTTTTATTCCACCCAATGTGTTAAAATGTTCACTGAATTAAAAATCCTGATTAAAAAAAAATAATAAAGAAAGAAAAACACTTACCTGCTCATTTGGGAGACTCTTTCGTCTCTCCTCCATTCTCGTCCTCTTCCCGGCGGCACACAGGCTCCCAGCCAATCATGACACTGCTGTTACCAGCAGCATTGTAATTGGTGTGAGCGCCCTGCTTTGGCACTCACATGGGGACTGAAGGCCTGTGCACTTTCTCGCCTGGCTGTGCAATACAGCCCAGTGGAGAAATTCAAAGTGGGCATGTCTGTTTGGCCAGCACAACACGGCCGGCTGTGAGATAGGGCCTCTTTTTGACATGGTTATTCCTCCACTTTTTGCCTGATGTTGATGTGTTCTAGAAATTGTAGTGCCCAGGGTCCCTGCTAACCAGGTTCCCTGGGCCAGAGATCTTTCCCTAAATCTGTTTTTCGCACAATTTTATACACCCTTAACTACCACTATAAGTCCGTAGTAAGTGGGTACCTCTGTACCCCGGGCATGGGGTACTATGTGTAGGTCCCTGAGGGTGGCAGCACTGACTGTGCCACCCTCAGGGCCATGCATCCAGATGCACCCAGTACTGCCATTGCAGGCTGAGTGTCCTGGTGCAAAAATAAAATAAAACCTCGACATGGCACATTTCATGTGTGCCCTGTCCACCATACACTGCATTTACTATGGGTAAGTCACCCCTCTGGCAGGCCTTATAGCCCTAAGGCAGGATGCTGCATAGTATATGTGAGGGCATAGCTGTATGAGCCCCCACTATGTTTTTGCCAAACCTGGGACATAGTGAGTGAACAGAGCAGCCATTTTAATACATGTGCTGGGTACTGGTCAACATGAGTTTCCCAGCTACATGATGGCCACTCTGAGCCCTGGGTTGTTTGCCAACAACTCAGAATGATAAATCCAAACTGGTGGCAGTATTGGATTTATCCCTAAATGTACCCAGGGGCCACCTTAGAGGTGCCCTCTGCAAAAGCTACCTATCCTGGCATGGTTGCTGACTGGTGTTACCCAGCTGCCAGCTCAAGAAAGCCAATATACAGACCTTGGGGGACAAGCCTGCCTCTCTAGTTTTTAAGACAATGCCCTTCCTGGGTGGAGGACCTAACACCCCATCCCTCAGGAATGTGCTCTATCCTGGCGGTGAGCTTCAAACAGCTTACCGCCCTTGAAACTGGACCCCTAAGCCTGCTTTGAAAACCACAACTTTTGGTGGGAGTAAAGGTGGGCAACCTAACAAAGGTTAGGAGGAGTGGCCTCACCTGGCATTCACCACCCCTAAGGTGTTGCCTGTAAGGTGGTCCCTCAAAGTCAGTTTCCTCCATCTTGGAATGGAGGTAAGTAGCCAATTAGTTTAAGGGAAGTGACTCTTCCCACTTGAAGTGCTCACTATAGTGGATGTAGCCACCCAAAGGTAAGTTTACCATTGGACACTACCAGGTACCCCTAAAACGTCCACTAAGTTCAGTATTTAGTAGGCACCCCAGACCAGAAAATCAAAAGAAGATTAGAAAGGATAAAGAGAAGAAAGCACCAAGAAGAACCACAGCCCGAGAACTGAGGACCTGCTGCACAAGAAAAGGCGCCAAACCCTGCCTGCAGCACCTGTGTCCCGACAATCGCTGCTGTGGAGGAGCTGACCACTGGACTGACCTCAAAAGTCCCAGAGGAACTCCAGGCTTTGCAAATAGCCTGAGCTCTCCCTCCGCAGTGGAGGCACCGCTCAAGAAAGCAGCAAGTACCAACAAGCCAGTGAGGGTCACTTCACTGACTGTCCGATATCTTGGCAACCGAAAGTTGCAGCCATACCTGACAATGCACCAACAACAGCCCAGATGAGAAATACAAGTGTAACAACTTTGGTGGCACTGCGCCCTCCAGTGGCTGAGTCGTGCCAATACCAGAGGTACTGGCCAGTGAACCTCGGACTCCAAGATAACCAGCTCCCCCAGATCTGCAACTGTACCAGGAGCAATCCCCAGTCAAGGGACTTCACGAACACCCCAGACCTCTCACCAGAGTGCCACTGATGTCCTGTGAGCCACCCTCAAATAACCTTACCTCCAGCTCCAAAGGGCTCCATTGTGCACAGCTCCTGGGTCACCAACTCGCCCAGAATCTGGCTGACCTGCACCTTGCAACAAGGAACCAGCTGCGCTCCAAGGGTCCCTTACCCCTTGCAACCTCAACAGACCAAGGAGACCACAAGGTACCACCTTTAAATTTGCAAACCATCTCCTTTTCCAGGTGGCCCTGTGCCTTTGTCAAGAGACTTTCCAGCCCTGCTCCCACCGGAACCAGGAAACACCCAAGGCTCTCCAGCTGGCACAAGGTGCCCACCGACTACTTCAACCATCCTGCAAAAGAAGAAAGTGGTAGCTCAATTCTACGATTTTAATGCAGTTTTAAAAAGTGTCTGCCTATTAATTCCTATGGTGCATAATTACGCACAGAAAGATTACCTTTATTAAAACTTTGAAAAATCATAACTCAAAAAGTACTTAACGTATCTTGACCATCTTGGTCTTAAAAAATATATACAAATTAGAAGTATGTTTATAAAATTGGTCTTGAGGTATTTCTTGAGTGTGTGTGGTGCATGATTGATACTGTGAGTACAACAAATGCTTAGCGTTTCTCCAAGATTAGCCTAACTGCTCGACCAAGCTATCTAAAAAATTAGAGCATTTGGTGATTTAGTTTTTGCCTCTGGGAACCAATGTGTGGGTTCCTGGACCCCCTATACAGAGTACCTAGTTTTGTGCACTACATAGAGGGCCATCCTCCTACACCGGCCAAATAGACATGCGCACTTATGGTGCACATACTCCTCCTCCAGCCTTCCTCTGGTCCCCTCCAGCCCCGCGCCGCCCTAACCTGGCTCTTTGGAAAAATAAAATGATAACAACATAGTGTTATTATCATTTTATTTTTCCTAATACTGAATGAAGTGGGGTGACACGGATCCGCCGCTGGTACAGCATCATCTTCTGTTGACATTCATTGTCACTCAAAATGAAGAGTGCAATATCTTTCTACTGCTTGAAGTCATAGCGGCCAAGTATTAAAATGTCAGCTTAACATCTTCACCACCGTACATGTAATTGTAATGTGTTGCAAGCACACATTACCTAATGATTCTAGGTTTATCTGTGGTTCTACAGATTCACCTGTGGCTCCAAATGAAGTTGCTCCAAGCCTTGCTAAACAATTTCTAACATCATCCATCGCTCCTGTTGCTCGTTTCTTCATTGTTATTGACAAATGTCTCTTAATCAGTAAATTATTAAGTTGATTACTGCTTCAATAATGAAGCTGATGCCTTAACTACATTTGTCTCCATCAACACAATTTTTTCATTTTGCCTTTTCTGGTTCATGACTTCACTCAGAAGAATTTGTATACTGTTATTTAATCACAGGCACAACGCTCTAGTCATTTTGTGTCGATATATAACATCAGAGAAAATGATACATAAGCAAACATATCACATCATATAGGACGAGCAATAACTCAAATATGACCAATTATAAGTGTCCAACACATATGTGTACCATAACGATATCAAGCCCTTTGTCTGAAGCCTGTTGCATTAGCGTTCAATGTGGCCCCAGATGAGGGCTAATATCCTTTCCGTTTGGACAACATCCCCAGTTTCCATCAATATAGTTTTTCTGCAGTAAATGTTATCACCGAATGTAATTCTACTCCTCTGTAGGCTATATGTGCCGTACACATGCGTTTCGGCCTTCGAAAATGTGGGGAGACAAATATTTTACTGAGGGGGTCTTCAGGGTAGTACTCTCATACCCATGCCGGACACTACACCACAAAGTATTAACAATTAAATAAATGGGGTTACACAAATGTCACCATTTGTAAATATCTGTAATGCCTCCCAGGTACATTATGCTGAAAATGTATCTCTATTTACAATATAACACATCTGCATCAAACTGCAGAAGTGTCTCTATTTATAGCATCCTAATAGTGTATATGAAGCCCCACATCCTGTGTTTATTTTCAAAAATTAAAGGTCATCCTTTGCTGTGAGCAACATACATATGGTGCTCATCATAACAAGTCGTTTTTCCTTTAGGCACACACTTGAAGATGATGAAACTCTATCTTACATCGCGAGTCACTGGCTCAAAAGACTCTGAAATAGAAATAAAACAATCAGTTTACTTCTAAATGTCAAAGACATTGTTAATTATTATGCACGGTGTACGGGTTCTAATTCACAATGAGTCAAAGCACTAAAATTGACCTGACTGCTTCAATGTCTGCATTTCATTGGATCCCGTTTGGGAGAAACCATTTGTGCTGAGGTCCTGTTTTCCTCATTGAAGGAGAAATTCCATTTCACTCCGGTGGGCAGCTCACATCTGCTGCATTGTTTTTTTCTCCAGCGGTGTGGCGCCCTCCTGATTCATCTTCGTTGCCATGTTAGCTTGCCGCATCGTTCCTCTACTTTATTCTTACATGGTGTTGTCTCGTAGAGATGACGTCATTGAGATTTTTGGAAAGCGAGGTTTTTAAATATTTCATTTCCCACTTATGATTATACTTTCACCTAAAAGACTTGATAGGGTTTCATGCAGTGTGTACTTTTCGATTAGTTCTTATGATTATACTTTCACCCAAAGGATTTGTTAGGTGTTGATGGAATGTGTTCTGGTCAATTGCATGGTCTTTCAATTTACCATACATATACATGTGCTTCCAGTGGGGGAATGATTGCACTAAATGAGGAACATAATGGGTCATGTAGTCTCTACCACCTTCTTCAGGTTCATATGCTTTCATCATCAATGGTGGCATTTCCATTACCCACCATTGTTAGGTGAGTGGAAATCAATTCACCATGAGTAATAATGTCACTATTTCTGTCAGGCGCAGTAAAGGTTTCATAATTTAAACCTGAGCTCCGCCTCTAGTACTAATGGCACATAGCAGACAGACTTAACTCATGAAAATGTATAAAACACTTAAAAGTGCCAGATGAGTTAAAAACACCACTCCAGTTTATAAAATTAGAGAATATTGTAATGAATAAAATGATACCAAAATGACAAAAATCCAGTTAGGGAAACCGAAGATATGAATAGTTATAGTGCTAATGGAAAATAGTGTTAAAAAAATGCAAGGCATCAGCCCCAGACAATTGATTGTGTTAATTTGGGACTAAGGAAATGTTTAAGGGGGGCTGCGATATAATGCGAGTCGGATACAGAGGTTGAATTTATCCCGGATGAAAAGTTACCTTCACATTTAAAACATTTTCAATAAGGTAGAGTCCTTAGGGGGACTGCAGGCTAAGTCCAAAGACGGGCTTGTTTATGAAGAGCTGATGAAGGATGAGGTGTAGGTGATTCCGTAAAGGAAGGTGAGTAAAGCTCATAGTGGGAAAATTCCAGAGTTTGCATCAAGTAAGTCATTGATATTGATCGGATGCTGCACGGGGTGGACCCAAGAGAATATTTCTACATTCAGACTTACGGCCTCATTAAGAGATTGTTGGTCCCACCGCAACACCACCAAACTCACTGGAAGGACACCGTCCCCCCTGCCCTATTACAATGTTCCTGCCATACTGACCAGTGGGAACATTGCAATAGTGCATTCCTACGACCAGACCAGCAGGAACAGTGCTACAAGATAGCACTCAGCTCCCTTTGAGGGGGCAGACTAGCACTCTTGAAGGATGCTGGGCAGGAGGGCCCCCAGCATACCCTCACCAATAGCCTTTCTATGTCACCAAAACCACCATGGATAGACTGGCGGTGAGGGGAGTTGTAATCAGCCAGGATGCACAGAGTTCAGTGCCTCCCTGGCTGAGTACAACTCTGACTGCCGTCATGCCATTGGGAACCATCCTCCCGGAGGGGACAGCAGTACACTGGTGGGTCCGCCTCCAGAAATGTAATTGGGCAGTCGGACCGCCCAGAGGGCAGCGGTTTGACCATCAACAAAAGTGTGGCAGTCCTCGGACCATCACACTCATAATGAGACTCAAAGACTCATTTATGAAAGTTGCATTTCTTCTATGGAGCAACACTGTAGGCTGTAGCCAAAGAGGGTTCAGTGTTGTTGGATGCCAGTCAGTGATATCCCGCTGAAGTTGTGGAGAAGAATGTAGCAATACCACAGTAGTCACACAGTAACTTATCATACATGTTGCAAAAATAAAGGTACTTTATTACAGGAACACCAAACTAGACTGCTGTAGGCCAACACCCTTCTTGAGTACACACAAAATATTCACCCGTAATACTAGGAAATAGCAAAAGAAAATAGCAAGGGCCCTATAGAGGGGGGGACAACCGCCCAGCGATGCACCCACAGTAGATTGGCTGGCTGGCTGGTTGGTCCCAGTCCCTCAATGATTCTTCAGGCAAAAAGTTTCTAAGCCCTAACTTTTAGACTTAGGCAGGAGGAATACATTCTGACAACAGGCAATGGTTCCAGGACCTCAAGAACAGCATTCGGGGTCAGGACTCACTCTAAAAGAAGCCACCAGCACAGTCCAGAGCAGGTCTTGCCAGCTAGGATCTTGAATGAATGAATGAAATATGTTTTGTATAGAGAGAGTAGCTGCTCTGAAGAAGCATCTGGTGCTTAACCAACAGGGAGTATTTTACCAATAATTAACCTTGTTTAAAAAGAAAAGTCTTTGTAACAGACGACTACATGTAGCTCTGGCTAACAGGGCTGTATTGGCCCCTCCACTGGCACTCCTCATGGATTTCGAGAAGGCATTTGATACAGTGGATTGGTCCTATCTCCGTGGGCTACTGGAGAGGGCCGGGTTTTGCCCGCGGTTTCGGGCATTAGTGCAACTTCTCTACTCTAACCCCACGGCCGAGTGCAGGTGAATGGGGTGGTATCGGATCCGTTCCCTATCCGGAGGGGGACTCGTCAGGGCTGCCCTCTCTCCCCGCTTTTGTTTGAGCTGGCGATGGAGTTGCTGGCGAGGCTGATAAGAGAAGATCCTTTGATTGATGGGTGGGCCTGGCCCACTGGGTAGGAGGACCGCATAGCGTTGTACGTGGACAACATGCTTGTGTTCTTGGCAAATCCAGCTAGCAGCGGGCCTCGGGTGTTGCAGCTTTTAGACCTGTTTGCAGAGGCGTGTCAGGTCTAGTAGTAAACCCCAGTAAGTCTCTCCTGGTCCCACTGAGCCTGAACAGGGACTGCTATGATTGGCAGCATGATATTCCCCTTCGCCGTAATAGTTTCTCGTACCTTGGGGAACACGTAGCACTCTTGCCTGAGTTAGCTTGGTCCCTTAATGTGGCGCCCTTAACTAAGAGAGTTAAAGAGGACCTACAGTGCTGGTGGTTGCTCCCCCTCAATATTCTGGGTCGAATTGCATTGTATAAAATGATGGTGTTTCCTCGGCTCCTCTATATGCTTCAAAACTTTCCACACCATATTCCTAAGAGGTGGTTTAATGAGATGGAGGCGGTGGCGCGGCGATTCCTGTGGCACGGTTCGCACCCCCGACTGGCACTCCGTACCCGTCAGGGAGATGTCTATGAAGGGGATTTGGGGATGTCCAACCTCCACCTTTATCACCTAGCTATGCACCTATTGGTCATCCATGACTGATTGTGAGCCGGCCGGTCGGACCCTGTGTACCAGTAGGAGCTCTCGAAGATGGGCCTTTCTGGCCTGTTGGGGATGTTGTATGGTGACCCCCTACCGTGTAATGTTACGGAAGTGACTCGGTAGGTGTTGGCGGGGTGGAGGGCTGCGCTGCAGACGACGGGGTGGTGGCACTGTCTCACCCATCAGACACCGCTGTAGCAGGGACTGTGGCTGGGGGAGGTCTCAGCACTTCAGGGGTTCCACAAATGGGACCTCATAGGTATCTCCCAGTTAAGTGATGTTTGGACTGGCTCCCATATGAGGTCATTTCAGGACCTCCAGGAGAAATTTGAGCTTAATAAATCCCAATTTCACAAATACCTGCAGCTCAGGCATGCATTGCAGATGCATATTCAGGTGGGGCCAGATCTCCCAGAATTCAGCCCCATAGAGGCCAAGGTTATGATGGGCGCTCTGGGTAAGGGAGGGCTGTCGCGCATTTACCGCTCGCTGGTCGCTAATACCACCCAAACGCTTGACAAGCTCCGGGAGCAATGGGTGGGCCCAATCAATGATGGCGAGTGGAGAGAGGCATTGATGGCCCCGCGGTCCCTGACCATGACTTCCCGGCTCTGAGTGGTGCAGACATACTTTCTACGTGCAGCATACCTCACACCCGACAAGTTGCATAAAGCGAGCCTACAGCCCCAGGGAGATTGTCCCCGTTGTGCAGGCCCCAGTGCAGACTTCTTTCACATGGTGTGGTCCTGTCCGCAGATAGCCAGTTACTGGGGATCAGTGCTCAGAGAGATCTCGGGAGTGATACAAATGGAGGCTGAAGTTGCTCCGTTATCAGTTCTCCTGGGGGTACTTGATGGGGTGTTTCCCAGCAGAGCACTCAGGACGTTTGTGGGGGTGGCCTGCTTGGTGGCCAAGAGAGACATTGCAGCGAACTGGAAGGCCAGGACTGCCCCTGCAATTGCCAAGTGGTGTCGTGGGGTGGACTGGTGTGCTCAGCAGGAAAAACTGGTCTTTAAAGTGCAGGGGCGCCCAGCCAAGTATATAAAGATGTGGGGAGCTTGGGACGGGGCAAGGAATCTAGTCTTATCATGGGGGGGGATGTGTAGCCCAGTGAGTGGGGCGGTGGTTCCAATGTGTGCTTCAACCTGTTCTGCCTTGGACCTGCCTGATGCGTTATCGTAATTGTGCCAATTGTACCAGTGACCTGTTGTGTTTTGTTTGTGCTGTTCTATATAATACTAATAAAAATAAAAATAAACGTTTATAAAAAGAAAAGTCTTCAGATATTTCTAGTACTGATATTCTGAGTCAAATCACCTAACCTCCAAGGGCAGGCTGTTCCAGAGCTTAGCTACCCAATATGAAAATGCACAACCCCCTTTTCTGGCTCACTTTACTTCATGCAAAGCCAAAAGTAGCTCATGCTCTTCCTGGCTTCTACTAACTAAATTTCTGCTGAAGAAACAGCAGGCCCTTATGTCTCTGAATATGGTCAGCAGAAATTTGAAGATGATCCACATTTCCACAAGAGCCAATCGAACTGTTTGATTGTTTGATACCCTGTCTACTTGAGTGTCTTTTTGGAATCCTTAAAATGAGATGGACAACACCATTTTTAATTGCCTGAAGCTTGTGGAGAGATTAAAATAATCTAACTGGGAAGGTACCAAGGCCTGCAGAATTAGGGTTGTGGTCTTCTATGGACGTAAAGATTTTAAAAGTCAAAAACTTACACCAGTAATATGTGGACTATGCGATTTAAAATTAACATCCAGACCACATTTTATGCCAAGGTTTCTTACCATCTGAGCAGGCACAGGAGGAATGCCCAAAGAGTGAATCCAAAGACAGGACAGATCACACATCGAGGGGGTTGCCAAAAACCCGTAGTTCTTACTTATTAGTATTATGATCCAACAATTTAATCTTCCATTGTATCAGCTCTAGGAGCAAGTTAGCATCTCATCAAAGGGGGAATACAGCACTGTGGAGGCCATTTGAAGCGCATGTAAACGGGAATCTAAAGACTTTAGTAATGAAAAAGGTGACTTTTTAAAAGCACCTTTTGTAAAATATTTAATACTTATCTGAATTTTACAGAGAATTGGGCGGGAAATAAATCCTCTAAAAAGTCCAAGAATTAACTTTGTAGCTGGTTCATTTTAATATTGTATTGTGTTTTCTAAAGACCTGCTAGCCCTGCTAAAGTAAAAATAGCTTTTAGGGCCTTGACACTGTAAGGACAGGTGTAATATTAAACTTTTAATGTCCTACTTTTATAGACCATGCACCCTGACTTATGGGCATTTAAAGACTACTTAATGATGAAATTATAATTTATAAGGAAGGTTTCAGCATGTCAAAATGGGTTATTTTAACAGGTAGAAATTGCAATTGTAAAACTGCGCGAACAGGGTACAGTGGTAGAAGTGCAGTCATGTTCATGATTTGCAATTTCAATCTAGTAGGGGCACAATGTGTAGTGCAGTCCACTAGCGACATTTAGCTTACAGTCTCTGGGTACACTTTGTAACATATACTAGGACCTTATGGATAAGTTAAGGATGCCAAATAGGAGTATAGCCAATTTCAATATGTAGGGGTTAGAGCATATGCAGTGGGCCTAGTTAGCAGAGTACAGCAACATCAGTCCAACAATTTTAGGTGCAAAAAAAGGCATTTTCCTACACGGGTGATGAAAATAAACACCAGCAATGAGAGACCAATAGCAAACTACCTGCCTAGGGTGCACCACAAAAACTGTAAACTAAGATAAAAGCAGAAGACTCACAATGAAGAGTTTGACTGGGACTCCTCTCTTAAGACATAGGATAGGATTTTATTGGATGATTCTCATAAAAAATTATTAATCCTGAAAAAGCACTACTCTTTGGTTTGCTGGGTCTATATTGATTAGGCACTGCTTAAATTGATTCAAAACAAAAATGACTGGGGCACTTCAGGGATGTTAGATCGACAGCCTTAGGGTGGTCCTCCCCCAACGGTTTGCCTAACTCTTTTACTTTTCTGACCTCATTTTTGCTGCCTGTAGGACTCTGTGTACTTTAACACTGCTAAGCAGTGCTAAAGTGCTTGTGCTCTCTCCCCTATAATATGGTAACACTGGCTTAACCTCAATTGGCCTAGTTAAGTTACTTACAGCAATATACAGCACCAGGAAGAGGCAGGGCAGGACCCTTCCTCTTGGCTTTTACTTCTGATGTCCCTCTTTTCCCAATCGAGCAGCAACATTTCACAACCAGAGCTCAAAGTTTCCTAACCTCTGAGTTAGCAGGTAATCCCCCCCTGGGCTGTCTCAGGCTCTGGAAGTGGGCTCTTTTTCCTTTATAGTCTACTGAAATTTTTAGAACCCATAGGGCTTTAGGTAAAGCTGGAAGAGATGGGAAAGAAGAAAGCTTGCGATAAAACCTCAGGGGTGGGTGGGGCTAGAAAATACCCCAGACACTCCGTGGAGAACTGCACCATGGCTCAAATTGATTTAATTGAGGAAGTAGAAAGCCTGTTAGCTCCAAAGACCATAGATACTAGTTAGGGAGGGGGGACTGGGGCATCTGGAAAAGACATCAAGTCTTATTTTTAAAAAGCTGACAAACAACACCAGGTTCCTAAAAATATCATGGAAAACCAACCGGGGTCCATGTAGAGGAGGGCCCTGTTACAGCAATCCCACTGACCCACTTTCCACCTGTCCAGGAAAGACCACTATCTTCAACAGAGTTCTCTGTTGAGTGTGCCTATCGTTTTGCACCACTTGAGAACCCTGGAAGTGATTCTTGAAAATTTGTTAAACTGAGCGAGGCCTATAATGATGGAGTTAAAAAGGGAAAAGCGTCCACTAGAGCACAGCTAGCCCACTTGAGGGGGGAAATTAAGAACCTACGAGATTACATGAGCCCCATAGGTAAAATGTTAAATGAGAAATTGGATTGCTTAACAGCCATAGTAGCGAAGTTAGAAAGACCTTCCCCTTTGTTAGATCTTGTGCAGATTCCTGCACCTTCCATCCAATCCTTCAACAAACATGGCAACGCAGAAAGTGGAAAGGGGCAGACAAACACAGTCAATGTCAATAATAGTACACTTGGGGAATGGTATCCTATGGGGCACCCAACACCAATTATGTTAAAATGATCTAGTCTCAATTTAGCAGGAGGAAAAGAACAGACCTTTGGAGGTAGCACAAGGTGCAGGGTCTCTGGGAAACAAGAAACAACAGGGAGACCCTTTCAGCTTAACAAAGTGGAAAGGCAGTACGAATTGTACCTGATGAATGTCCCAAAATTAACCCTGGGTAATCGAGAATCCCGCGATTCACTCGTAATTAAAGTAATCCATTGGATTAGGACAACGACGGAATGTAGATCGCTGATAAGAGAGGACATAAGGAATGCCACAAGGATTAAAGGCACAGATTTAGGGCAGGACTGCATAGGGCTGAAAGTAGCAAATCAAGAGATAGTAGACGGTCTATTATCTCTTAAGCAAAGATTCAGGCCCTGAATGGTGGCACAGATAAGGATTAAATCAAATATTCCTCCAGCACCCACAGACTGTAGAGATAGGTTCAACATCCCCCCTCAACTCCCTAACTGTGCTAATTTGGAGACCATTGGGAACATGTCAGATGTTGACTGACAGGAGGTGCAACAGCTAGCCATGGTGGGAAATCATTTTGCCAGCAGTAGTAAGCTGGTTAATCCTAAACCTGCCTGGCCTCTAGTGAATAGAAAGAAGTAGGGAACCAAACTGTCAAGAGCCCCTTGATGAATCCCGGGTCATGGAAGAGAGGCTACATAGCACCAATCCACACAAGGGGACGGGACTGGAAACATGTGATGGTGATACAATCAAGTTCCTTTCATGGAATGTGGCAGGCCAACAACAAAGTTAAGTGACCCAGAATGGTGCAACTTCATAGATCAGCACCACATAATCCTGATGCAGAAAACCTGGACACTACAGTCAGTACACAGAGTGGGGTACCTAACCTTCCACAAGTTTCCCTTCATCATCAGAAAGTGCCTCAGGAGTCTTAGCAATTTGGCTAAAGCAGGATTTTTTTCCCCAAAGGTAAAGGTCATTCCCTTCAACAGCAGGGATATATTGCCAGTTGAACCCAAGATTATGAGCCAAAGGGGGATTAAGCAAATAGCCACTGTAAACATTTATATATAGACCTGCCCCTTTAAGCATCCAAATCTCCATGGTGGACCAGATTGAGGACATGCTCACCCAAATTCCCGGGGAAACATGGGTAATAGTGTCTGAGGATTGTAACACCCAAGTGAGACACAATGAAGCTCACCCATTGTTGACACATTACTATACAGAACCTCTGGGCATATCAGGATTAGTGCAGGTTGAGACTAGAAGAGTCAGGGGGGTGGCAGCCAAATTGGAGAACCTAATTATTAATATGGGGCTAAGGCAGGTCAGCCCCATCAAATCAGATCAGATGCTCTGGCTGCACCCACATTCGAAAAAGGAACCTTCTTGAGTCATCTTGACTAAATTTTCCTACACTAAATGTTCTGGCCATCCCTTATTGATATGATCGTGATCCCAAGAGCTGACAGAGATCAAGCCTTTTGTGCAGTCTTTGCAGCTCCTCTATTTAAATACAATGACTTGTCTCCGTGGGTAATGGGCAGTATCACCGAAGTAACTAACAACAAGAAGAACCAAAGGTGAGTAGCGGTGGCAAATGATATGTAGGTTCAGACCCCAATTTATCATAGGGTCATAGAGAGTCTGTCCCCCTTGGTGTCTACTTACTCTCCATTGGTTAACTTTGTCCAGCTGCACTGCAGGTTGATGGATTGACTGAGACCCCTTTTTATGGTGGTAAGATGTAGAGGGACAGCCACTTACAAATCACTGAGGTGGTTTTCAAAGACCTGTCGGTTGGCGAAGTCTCAGCTCCTGGGAGCGCTAGACAAGGGGAATACAGGAGAGATAAAAGTGGCAAGGGGCTCTTACAAAAAACATGAAAAGATGCCAAAAAAGGTGGGAAAGTGGCCAATGGGACATCCTAACTGTTGCCCTTCAAGAGGGTGATACTAAACTATTTTGGAAGTTGGTGGCAGATAGGAAAGATTCCCCTAACCCTGTGAGTGATCCAACAATTCAGCCTGAAAGATGGGTGAACCACTTTAAGAGCTTTATAGGGATCGGCATACCGATAAGGCACTCCTTTTAACATCTAAGGCTGTCACTAGTGATCCACCGGATAATAAATTTGGCCCCTTCAGCTTTCATCTGGTTAGCTTTACCCTGGAGGGAACTACCCAGGCCCTGAAAACATTACATAAGGGAAAGGCACCGGGCATAGATGGTATACCGGGTGACCTGTACCTGTCACGACTCAAGGTTTGGACACCATATTTAAATACCTTAAGTAATGCTATTCTAAGGGCAGAAGGTATCCCCCCAGGTGGCAATAGGGAATTATGGACCGATACGCTTAATTGACATCAGCCAAAAAGTCTTTTGCAAACAGGTTTTGGCCAGGTTGCACTCGTTGATTGATGACCATCAGATCCTTGTTGATTGGCAAGCAGGATTAAAGAAAGGGGTTAGCACAGTGGATCAAGTGTTTAGGTTCAAATTATTATGCTGAAAGTACTTAACCCTAAAACAAGATCACCTTTATGCCACATTTATTGATTTGAGTGCGCCATTTGATTTAGTTCCACAGGAGCTTCTCTGGAGAGTCTTAGACTATTATGGATTGGACAGTGACCTCTAAGGCTAATAAGATACCTGCATGAAGACACCTCTGCAAGAGTCAGGTGGACCCAGGGGGGCGACCTTACTACCCCAATCCTTATTGCGAGAGGGGTCAGACAGGGGTGCGTATTGGCCCCAACTTTGTTTAGCCTTTACATCAATGGTGCAGTGGACCAGCTGGCTCATTGCAACCATGATGCTCCCAAGCTAAATGGAATGCCTATACCAATTCTCATGTTTGCTGAGGACACTTTGCTCACATCAAGAACACTGATGGGACTACAAAGTGAATTAGATTCATTTGCGGCGTTCTGTGAAAAGAGGGGGCTAGGAATTAACCCAGGGAAATCAAAGTTCATGGCCCTAAATCCACATAAATCCTTTCGGGGGAAATTGGCTATTGGGGGTGTTTCCATTGAACAAGTTAGGCAATTTGATTACCAGGGCATAAGATTAACAGAAAATCTATCTTGGACTCTGCAAATAGGAAAATGCTCTGTCATCCTTCAGCAACGGTCAGTGGTAATTGGAAGGAAAAACAGGAACTCAACGTGAGGGTCTCCCTCCCCAGCCCTTATAGTGTACAAGGCCTCAGCAGTGACAGCTGCAACCTATGGTGTGGAGCTTTGGGGTCACAATAACTCACATGGGTTAACTCTGATTGAAAATAAGTTCTTACTCTCATTTTTAAATAAACCTGCTTGTTAACCCCTCATTCCACTCATATTCGATTTGGCTTTCAACCAAATACATTGCGTAATCGCTCTGAAACCACTCTTATACTGGGTGCGACTTTGGTCTTCTGAGCACATGGGTCCCTATAGAGCAGCCATGTTAGAGCTACTGTCCATTGCTAAAATGGTATCAACTCCCTGGCTTAAACATATCAAGGATTTCTGCCATTGGATCAAAATGGAGGAAATAGGGTGGTGTCCAAAGAGCATAACAAGAGGCATGGCACTGCAACTAAAGAGACTTTCCTAGGAGGCGGTACTAATTCAGATTTGGCGAGCCCAGACAACAGACAGTAGAACGGAGTAATTTTTACATCATAAGTGCTCATCCAAGTTTGAACATTACATGGATAGCATATACCTGGCCCAGGCTAAAAACCTGTTTATTAAACTTAGACTAGGAATCTTGCCATTTAACTCTGTTGCCTCTAGATGGAAAAAAGGTAACTGTGCAATTAGTTTCTGCCCTCACTGCGTGACGGAAATTGAGTCCCTGGCCCATTTTGGTTCTTTTTCGTCCAAGGTATTCAAAGACTAGGAGGAAATAGATTATTCCCCTATGTAGGTTCCTCAGCACTCTGAATTATAGGGAGGCACTTTGTATATTAAGAAGTGACACTAATGAAAAGGTAGTGTTTGCAGTCGCTAGACATCTACGATGTGCTTGGATTGTGAGATCTTAGGAGACCTCTAACCTTGTAAATTACAATTCCTGTAACGTGGCTACTGGCTACAAACTGAGGCTGTAACAGTGTTTATGCCCTATTTATTTTTGCAAAGCAGTAGCCTTCAGACTTACAGCATGAACACAATTACCATGGTTGGTACCTAGTGGAGGGATTCTGCCTATGATACACTGGTCACTGTTGCCAAGAACTCAAACTTATAAAATGAATTGTTAGTGATTATCCCCAAGGGGTATTTTAAAAATTTGCCAATGATCTCTATGAATTGCGATTTATTTATTCATGATTTTAAGTGTTGTAAATATGTTTTTTAGGATAAGATGTATTTTTGTAATTTTAAGGTATGTATGCTGCTTTTATGGCTTATAGCTGAAATAAATCTTAAATTATTATTATTTAAAAAAAAGGTTACTTATACATCCCTAGCAAAGGGCCCAGGGTCTGTAAATTAATGACGCTTGTGGGCCTGCAGCACTGTTTGTGCCAACCACTTAAGTAGCCCTCTAACCATGTCTCAGGCCTGTCATTGCAGAACGTATTTGCAGGTTTACACTGAAATGTCGATCTGGCAAAATAACCCACTTGCCAGGCCCAAACCTTCCCTTTTCATACATATAAACCCAGAGAGCAGGGTGCAATGTATTTAAAGACTAAGGGGGTCATTCCAATATTGGCGGGCGGAAGGCGCCGCCCACCAAGCGGAAACCGCCAATTGGCCGCTCCGCGGTCAAAAGACCGCAGAGGCCATTCTGGCTTTCCCGCCAAGGGAGCACCCGCCGGCCCAGCGGGAAAGGCCCTGCAACCCAGAAGCCGGCTCCGAATGGAGCCGGCGGTGTTGCAGGGGTGCGACAGGTGCAGTTGCACCCGTCGCGATTTTCACTGTCTGCTAAGCAGACAGTGAAAATCATGCTGGGGCCCTGTTAGGGGGCCCCACGACACCGGTTCCTGCCATCCTGTTCCTGGCGGTAAAAACCGCCAGAAACAGGGTGGCGGGAAGGGGGTCGGAATCTCCATGCGCCGCCATGGAGATTCAGCCCAGACAGGGGAAATCCGGCGGGAAACCGCTGGATCCCCTTTTCTGACCGCAGCTTTACCGCCGCTGTCAGAATGGGCAGGGAAGCACCGCCAGCCTGTTGGCAGTGCTTCCGTGGTCATCCACCCTGGCGGTCGATGACCGCCAGGGTTGGAATGACCCCCTAAGTTTAGTTGTCCTGGTAGTGACACACTCCCAAAGTTGTTTTTCACTACAGCAAAGCCACTCTGTCCCAGGGGATAACATTGGGGTTACCTTATTTCATTTTTTAAACGTAATTCACAATCTGGAAGAGATACATTTACAAGTTTGTTGTATCTGGATTCACAATTTAAATCACAACTTATGGTGAAGTCAGATTTTAAATTGCAGTTCTGAAAATGGCAATTTTAGCAAGTTGGCAATTTCTTACATTAGCCATTTGGTGTCTGTGGCTTTTCTCTGAATCCACATCTGGGTTGGGTGACGGCTGGGCTTTGTACATTCCCTCTGCACAGCCACACACAAATGGAGCTTAGTTGTGGCTTGTTGGGTCACCCACCCCTTGATGGGCAATGCTCGGCAGGATGAGAGGGATGAGCTGGGCATATCCTCAGACACCTGAATAAGCTGTGTCCTGTACACACAGTTGGCTGCATTTCCCCCTGCAATGAATCTGGATCTGTATTTGAAGTCTCCCCCATTTCAACGGCACAAGTGGGTATAAGTATTGGACTTCTGACACCATCACTGCTTCAATATACTTCTGGACCTGTGAATACTCTACAAGGAAGGACTGCTGTGCTGCTACAAGGACTTCCACCTTTGAACTGCTACTATGCTGAACTCCTGCTTTACTGTGCTGACCTTGTGCCTGCTACCTCTTGCCTGGGAGTGAGAAGGACCGGAACTGCATCACTCCACCCCAGAAGCCAGAGTAACTTCAAGGACTAGCTAACTGGTGTACTGTTTTCTGAAGTGTCTGGGACATAAAAACCTTCCAACTTACCTGCACCTGCATCTGCACCTAGTCTCTTCCATCCATAATTCTGCCATACCAAGTGGTGCTACCCCAATCTTGGTCACTTGGAAGTGAGGCCTAAGGTGCTTCTTCAGTCAACTCACACATCCTCATTGGAGCCAACACATCTTCAACTTCGCGTGAAGATGTGAAAAGATAAGGATGCATAGAGCGGGCCAGCGGGCATCGCCTTTCGAACCAGTCCATCACCCTCAGAGTCAAAGCATTCTTTGCTACAGGAGCAGAACCAATGCATCACCGACTTTGCATGGAGAAAAATAAAGCATCTACTTCTGCTGCAGGATCGGAGTGAAGCATTGCCTCGGCTGCACCTTGGATCTTCCTTGATGTCGAAGCAACCAAGATCAAGGTACTTTTGTTTAGTGGGCCTAAGTGGGTCTCTGTATGTGGACCATGCTCCAACACAGTCAGCCTGAACTCATGACTTTGTCCCAGTCTAGTTCGACCAAATATCCCGGGTAGGTGCCTCTTGCTTCTAATTAGTTTAAGTTCTAGTCTTTTAACCAGGTGTGGTATATTCTTGTGTGGTGTTTTTACGATTTTACCGTTTGAAGTATTGCACAAATACTTTAAACATTGTCTATTTAGTTAAGCCTGACTGTTCTGTGTCAAGGTACCAGAGGGTGAGCACAGATTAACCTAGGATGTCTTTGTGACTTACCCTGACTAGGATTGTGGTTCCTACTTGGACACAGTGCATACCTCTGCCAACCATAAACACAATTCCTAACAAGAAAAAAAGGAGAAAATTGTGTTTTATTACAGTTGCACAGTGTTATAGGGACTTACATACTTAAAACTAGTGATACTTACTAAGGGCCAGATTTACAAGGCCTTTGTACTCCTTAGCGTCAGAGTTGAGGCAAAATATTTGCCGCAAATGTGATGCTAACGGGTCACTACCATAGCGCCATATATACAAGGTGGAGAAAACTAGGTTTGCACCACCTTGTAAACCCATTGTGACACATCATGCATAATATATGCATGATGTATGCAAAGGGGGTGTTCCCTCATTAGAGGGTTGCTATAAATGGCGCAATGGATTCTACAAGATTCCATTGCAACATTTCTATCATAATTTTCAATGCCTGCTTAAAGAAGGTGTTAAAATGAGGCTCACATTGATTTTAATGGGCCTCTTAACACAATAGTGGATCAGCATCTTTTATTTTACGCTAATCATGTATAGTATTACAATAGTGCCAAAAAAATGACGCTATTGACCCTAACATATGCCATGGTGCACTGTATTGTAAATACATCGCTACCATGGTGGCATTAGGGGACGCAAGGGAGCTGCAAGAAAAGTGGTGCATCACTAGTGATGCGCCACTTTCTTGTAAACATCGCCTTAAGTGTTAGTAAAGCCTGTACTGCTGTTGCCTATGTGGTATCTGTTGTGTGTTTGCGAAGAGGGATCTGGCCATGTAGAGTGATTAGGCACTTTGACATAAGTGCATCAAAAAACTAAAATTGAAATTATATTTGGGTTGGGTTGCTCTACAATATACCTCAAATACGCTTGAAGTTGGAATAGTAAATACACACTTGTTGGACCTGTCATCTTTGGCGTGGTGTTAATCCAAATGTTTGCCTTCCATCCTCTTGTTTTAGGGCTCTGCACACTTTACCATTGCTAACCAGGGCTAATGTGTTTGCGCTTTCTCCTTTAAACATCTTAAATTTGGCTTAAGCCGAATTAGTCTATTAAATTAACTCTGACTACCTAGTACAGTGGTACCACTCAGGCCTGAAAATAAAATGCTACTAGAGGCCCTGCAGCACTTATTGTCCAACCCACTTAAACAGCTCTTTAAACATGTCTCAAGCCTGCCATTGCAGCCTATGTGTACAGCTTTACACTACCATTTCAATCCAGCAAGATAAACCTTTTACCAGGCCCAGACCTCAATTTTTAATATATATATAAGGCAACCCTAAGGTAGGCCCTACATAGCAGAGAGGTCAGGGTGCAGTGAATTTAAAATACCAGAGATTTACATTTACATTTTACATTTCCCAGTAGTGAAAAACTCCTAAATGTATTTATTAATACTGTGAGGCCTACTTCTCCCTTAGGATAACAGTAGGGTCCTTATTACATTTAATATGTGTTAACTTTCATGTGGGAGCAGGTAGGAATGTTGAGTTTGATGTTTAACAAATTGTAATTAAAAATTCTGGTAAAGTTGGATTTTAAGGCACAATTCTGAAAATACCACTTTTAGAAAGTTGGCATTTTTGTCCTAAGCATTTGGTGCCTTCAGCCTGTATTATGAGTCACATGATTAGTTGCAGCTGGCAGTTGGTCTTTGTGAATTACTACTTAACAGTGAGACAAAGGAGGAATAAGTGTTGGCAAGAGACACACCATCTCTAACTTGATGGGGAGGAGCTGTCACCTATTATACTTGTATATCGCAAAGCCTCTGTCCAAGCACACTCACAATGGTTTTACACTAGTTCTTTGTGACCCCGAGATAAGCTGGGACCAGGGCAAAGAGTCAGGATATTCAAGGCAGCTCTGGGAGTGGAAGCCACTAGAAACTTCTCTTACTGCATAGTGGGCAACAGGTACAAATATTTGATCCTCAGAGACCTAATCCTTTAGTACACCTTTGGGCTTGTGTAAGACTAAGAAGGACTTTTGTACTGTTCTACAAAAAGGACTGCTACTCCATTGCCCTGCTCCCCTGCTGCCTTGTTGCCTGATAGAAAAAGGACTTGAACTGCATCTTAAACTGAGGGCCACTAGAGTGACTCCAAGAGCTAGTTGGCTGGGCTTCTGATCAGAGCCTCAGGGACGGAAAAGGATCCAACCACCTTGAACCCAGTACCTGGACTCTGTCTTTCACCCCCCAAGTGGTGCCATCCCAGTCCTGGACTCTTGGAAGTGGAACTGAAGGTGGTTATTTCAGGCCCAGCTGTGGTCCTGGAGTAGAACTAATGCAGCGCAACGCATCTTCTCACAACCAAATTGGAACTGCTGCTGAGCAACAAATATCTGACGCAGGACCTTGCTTTGCATCCCATAGCTTCTTAAGAACAGATGCTGCATGATGCACCCTCAACACAGGGCTTCACCCTGCAAGTCGTTTGTCAACGGTATCTTTGATGGTGACGCAGGACTGCACATCAGAGACCCTCAGCTTCTTTGGAACTGCTGCTGAGCAGAATAGGAACACGTGAGGCCCCTATGAATTGCATTAGATGTACCATCACAGGAAGTGACATCACAGGAAGTAGCCACTTTGCATATTAGTAAAATTATTACAATTATAATTAGTAATCCTAATACAATACGTACATATATTTTTAATCTCTATTAAGTGAAATACATTAAAATAATTAAACTTGGTGCAAAAGCTTTAATTTTTCAAACACTGATACAATTATTCTGATGTTCATTAATTGTTTTCAAATTAGTGCATGAGTTGGGAAAGTAACAGTATAACTAGTAGTGTGGCATGTATAGTTCTAACTTCATGTGAAGTTAGTGACAAATGATGCATTTTTAAACACTGTTAAACACACTGGGCAGATGCACAGGTCTCAGCATAGCATGCCCTCAAAATATGTCTACATGAAGTTTGGCCTTCGACACCTCCCACTTTCCTCAGGACGTTTTAAAAAATTTAAGCAAATGGTGCAGTTTAAGCACATTTCATTAGGTATTGTTGAGATCAAGGCAAGACAGTCTGAATCCAGCAATAATGGTGGCAGCATACAGACAGGACCTGCTGGAGAAAAGAAGGTTCGTATACCCTAAAATGTGGTGCCTAGTTTTGTGGTGGGAGATGACATAGATAAATGGTTAGCTGCTTATGAAGTTGCACTAAGGGCTCATGAGGTTCCTGAAGGGCAATGGGGGGTAGCTATGTGGAGTTCTGTGCCGCCATTGGGGAGGGACACACTTCTCACATTGGATCAACCTGATCAAAACACATACCCACTTCAGAAAGCCACTTTACTTGCCAAGTTTGGGCTGACCCCTGAGGGATACCGTCAGAGGTTCAGGGACAGCACCATACAAACCACACAAACATGGGTAGATTTCTTTGACTTTTCCAGTAAGGCACTGAATGGATGGGTGCGGGGCAACAAAGTAGATAATTATAAAGGGCTATATGACTTGATTTTTAGAGAGCATATACCCAATGTTACCTATACAGAGTTGCGCCAGCACTTGGTAGATAGTAAGCTGACTGATCCCAGGAAGCTTGCTGAGGAGGGGGACCTCTGGGTTAGCACCAGAGTGTCCAAAAAGGTACCTGGGGGGGACACCCACAAAGGTGGTCAGGGTTCCCAACAGAAGAAAGAGGGGGGAGATAAACTTACAGATAAGGAACTCTCAAAAGGCCCCCAAAACAATTCCCAGGGAGGGGGTGGCAACCATTCCTTTTCCAGATTTGGGAAAAAGCCAGGGACATATGATAGGTCAGGGAAATCCAACCCCAAATGCATGGAGTGTTACCAGTATGGTCACTATAAAGGCGACCCGAGTGCTCCAAGAGGGCACCGTCCACTACCGGACAGACACCTGGGTTGACTAGTGTAGCGCTTGGGGGGGTGATGGAACCAGATAGCTTTGGGGAACAGGTAGAGATTTCCCTAGTGTCCCTGGGAGAAAGAGATATGGTGCCCAAAGCCCACATGCCCCGAAATACTTCCAAGTACCAGCAGTGGGTCACCATTAATGGGCAGAAGGTGGAGGCTCTGCGTGACACAGGAGCCAGTATGACTACTATCCAGAGTCAGCTGGTGTCAACAGAGCAGATATTCCCTAATACATTCCACCAGGTCATGGTCGCTGACAATCGTGAGAGTCACCTACCGGTGGCTCTGGTTCCCTTTGAGTGGGGGGGGGGGGTTCTGGTACTCTGAAAGTAGCTGTGAGTCCTGCCATGCCTGTAGATTGTCTGTTAGGCAATGATCTTGAGCATACTGCTTGGAAAGAAGTAGAGCTCAGATCTCACCTGGAGATGTTAGGGTTACCTGAGTGGGTCTGCATGACCACACGGTCCATGGTTACCCCGGAAAGGAGTCAAGGGTGTCTGGAGCCTGGAAAGATGGCCCAGACAGCTGCCAAAAGGGAGGGCCAGGGGCGCGGGAAACCCGCCTCCAATGTTCCCACGGTGGTAGATGAGGCCCCTGAGGAGGAGGAGGCCCCTGAGCCAACCGAGGAGGACATAGCTGCCCTGGGTAACCTACCTGAACTTGCTGGCTGGCAAGTAGAAGAGGGGCCAACCAGGGAAGCATTCTGCAAGGCGCAGAAAGAATGCCCCACCCTTGAGGGTCTGAGGAAGCAGGCCACAGACCACGCAGCAGGTGACACCTCTGGTGCTCACCATATTTACTGGGAGAATGATCTCCTTTGCAGTGAGTGTAGGATTCCAGGTCCTGGGGCACACCGTGTGCTGGTGGTCCCCCAGTGCTACCGGAAATTCCTACTAGGCCTGGCTCACGACATTCCCCTGGCAGGACACCTGGGCCAAGACAAGACCTTTGACAGGCTTGACACCCACTTTCATTGGCCCAGAATGAGGAAAGCCTCAGATAACTTCTGCAGAGCTTGCCCCACCTGCCAGGCTAGTGGGAAGGCAGGGAAATGGCTTAAACATCCCCTGCTCCCACTCCCAGTCGTTGGCACCCCCTTTGAAAGGGTGGGCATCGACATTGTTGGTCCCTTGGACCCCAAAACTGCCTTGGGCAACAGGTTTATCCTGGTTTTGGTGGACCATGCCACCCGCTATCCAGAGGCAATCCCTCTGAGAACAGTGACTGCACAGGTGGTGACCAGAGCACTGTTGGGAATATTTACCCGAGTGGGATTCCCTAAGGAGGTCGTGTCTGACAGGGGCACAAACTTCATGTCTGCATACATGAAGACCCTGTGGGATGAGTGTGGGGTGACCTACCAGTTTACCACCCCTTATCATCCTCAAACCAATTGGCTTGTTGAGAGATTCAACAAGACCCTGAAAGGCATGATTGGTGGCCTGACTGAGGCCATGAGGCGTAAGTGGGACGTCCTCTTACCGTGCCTGTTGTTTGCTTATAGAGAGGTGCCCCAGAAAGGGGTGGGGTTCAGCCCCTTTGAGCTTCTCCATGGTCACCCTGTCAGGGGACCCCTAAGCATTGTTAAGGAGGGCTGGGAGAAAGCTCCCCAGGCCCTTCCCCAGGATGTGGTCAGCTACATGCTGGCCCTCCGCAAACAACCCCAACGCTTCTGGAAGCAGGCCCAGAGTAACCTTGAGGCCAGTCAAGAGGTGATGAAGGAGTGGTATGACCAGAAGGTCACTCTAGTTGAGTTCTCACCTGGAGACAAAGTTTGGGTGATGGAGCCAGTAGAGCCCAGGGCTCTCCAGGACCGCTGGACTGGCCCCTTTGAGATCAAGGAGCGTAAAGGGGAGGCCACTTACCTAGTGGACCTCAAGACCCCTAGGCACCCCATAAGGGTCCTCCATCACAACCGGCTCAAACCTTACTTTGAGAGGTCTGAGGTCAGTTTGCTCCGAGTCACAGATGAGGGCATGGAAGAGGAGAGTGAACCTCTCCCCAACCTCCTCACTGTCAAAGAAGGGGATGGGTCAGTAGAGGGTGTCATTCTCTCTGACTCCCTGACTCCAACCCAGAGAGGGGACTGCTGTGAGCTGTCAGAGCAGTTCTCCCCCCTGTTCTCCCTTACTCCTGGACTAACCCACCTCTGTGTGCATGACATTGACACAGGTGACAGTCCCCCTGTAAAGAACAAAATGTACAGGTTGTCAGATAAGGTGAAGGCCAGCAACAAGGAGGAGGTCTCCAAGATGTTGACTTTGGGGGTTATTGAGAAATCCAGTAGTCCCTGGGCCAGCCCTGTGGTTTTGGTTCCCAAGGCTACTGCCCTAGGTGCGAAGCCAGAACTCCGGTTCTGTGTGGACTACCGGGGTCTCAATTCAGTCACTCGGACTGATGCTCACCCCATCCCCCGAGCGGATGAGCTCGTTGACAGGCTAGGCGCTGCCAAGTTCCTGAGTACGTTCGATCTTACTTCTGGGTACTGGCAGATTGGCCTGACTGAGGGGGCTAAAGAAAGATCCGCTTTTTCCACCCCTGATGGCCATTACCATTTCCGGGTGATGCCATTTGGGCTGAAAAAAGCCCCCCCTACCTTCCAACGGTTGGTTAACGGTGTCCTAGCTGGTAAAGATGCCTTCTGTGCAGCTTACCTGGACGACATAGCTGTCTACAGTTCCAGTTGGGAGGAACACCTGCTCCACCTCAAGGAGGTGCTTTAGGCTCTGCAACAGGCAGGCCTGACTATCAAGGCTAGTAAGTGCCAGATTGGGCAGGGTTCCATGGTGTACTTGGGACACCTAGTAGGTGGTGGCAGGGTGCAGCCACTCCAGGCCAAGATTGAAACTATCAAGGCCTGGCAACCACCTAGAACACAGTCTGAGGTGAGAGCCTTTTTGGGCCTCACTGGATACTACCGCAGGTTCTTCAAGGGCTATGGTACCATTGTGTCCCCCTTGACAGAACTCACTTCCAAGAAACAACCTAGGTTGGTGAATTGGACAGAGGCCTGTCAGAAAGCCTTTGATTCTCTGAAGGAAGCCATGTGCACGACCCACGTGCTCAAGGCCCCTGACTACTCCCAGGAATTTATTGTGCAGACAGATGCTTCAGAGTATGGCATAGGGGCTGTTCTAGCACAGCTGAATGAGGAGGGCTCAGACCAACCAGTAGTCTTTATTAGCAGAAGACTATTACCACGGGAACAAAGGTGGAGTGCTATTGAGAGCAAAGCATTTGCTGTGGTCTGGGCACTGAAGAAGCTAAGACCCTACCTGTTTGGGACTCACTTCCGGGTTCAGACAGACCACAGGCCCCTCAGATGGCTCATGCAGATGAGGGGTGAGAATGCAAAACTCTTGAGATGGTCCATTTCCCTACAGGGGATGGACTTTACGGTGGAGCATCGCCCAGGGGTTGACCACACCAATGCTGATGGTCTCTCCAGATACTTCCGCCTTAGCGATGAGAGCTCCCAGGAGGTCGGGTAGCTCTCCCCACTTTCAGCTGGGGGGGGACATGTTAGACCTGACATGCCTTGGGGTGGTCACCCCTAACTTTTTGCCTGCCTCCCTCCACTTTTTGGACCCTGTTTTGCTGGCTTTTAGACTCTGCGCACTTTACCACTGCTAACCAGTGCTAAAGTGCATATGCTCTCTCCCTTTTTAAACATGGTAACTTTGGATCATACCTGATTGGACTATTTAATTTACTTATAAGTCCCTAGTAATGTGCACTATATGTGCCTAGGGCCTATAGATTAAATGCTACTAGTGGGCCTGCAGCACTGGTTGTGCCACCTACTTAAGTAGCCCCCTTAACCTCGTCTCAGGCCTGCCATTGCAAGGCCTGTGTGTGCAGTTTCACTGCCACTTCGACATGGCATTCAAAAGTACTTGTCAAGCCTAGAACTCCCCTTTTTCTACATATAAGCCACCCCTAATGTGTGCCCTAGGTAACCCCTAGAGCAGGGTGCTGTGTGGGTAAAAGGCAGGGCATGTACCTGTGTAGTTATATGTCCTGGTAGTGTAAAACTCCTAAATTTGTTTTTACACTACTGTGAGGCCTGCTCCCTTCATAGGCTAACATTGGGGCTGCCCTCATACATTGTTGAAGTGGCAGCTGCTGATCTGAAAGAAGCAGGAAGGTCATATTTAGTATGGCCAGAATGGTAATACAAAATCCTGCTGACTGGTGAAGTCGGATTAAATATTACTATTCTAGAAATGCCACTTTTAGAAAGTGAGCATTTCTTTGCACTTAAATCTTTCTGTGCCTTACAATCCACGTCTGGCTGGGCTTGGTTGACAGCTCCTTGTGCATTCACTCAGACACACCCCAAACACAGGGTACGTAGCCTCACTTGCATACATCTGCATTTTAAATGAGTCTTCCTCGGCTGGGAGAGTGGGGGGCCTGCTCTCACACAAAGGACTGCCAAACCCCCTACTGGGACTCTGGCAGACAGGATTGAACTGAAAGGGGACCGGGTGCACTTCTTAGCCACTCTTTGAAGTCTCCCCCACTTCAAAGGCACATTTGGGTATAAAACAGGGCCTCTGCCCTACCTCATCAGACACTTGCTGGAGAAGAAACCTGAACCAGAAACTACATCCTGCCTAGAAGAACTGCCTGGCTGCTCAAAGGACTCACCTGTCTGCTTTCTACAAAGGACTGCTGCCTTGCTGTTGGCCTGCTGCCTTGCTGAACTCTTGTCTGGGTGTGAAAGTGCTCTCCAAGGGCTTGGCTAGAGCTTGCCTCCTGTTCCCTGAAGTCTCAGGACCAAAAAGACTTCTCTTTTTCACTTGGACGCTTCGTGCGCCAAAATTTTTAACGCACAGCTTGTTCCGTGGTGAGAAAAACGCCGCACACCGACGCTGATCGACGCAGCGCCTTCGGGACAACCGGAACTTCGACGCACGGGCTCGCAAGGACAATGCCGCACGACCTCCAGAGGAGAAATCGACACGACGACTGCCGTGAGAGCAAAACTTCAACGCACAGCCCCGCAGAACGACGTGCAGCCGGAAAACAAGCAGGAGAATCCACGCACAGACCCGGGACATCTGGTAATCCCCACGATCCACAGAAAGAGACTGCCCGCGCGCCGGAAAACGACGCACGTCTTCCCCGTGTGAAAAATAACGACGTAAGTCCGTGTGTGCTGGGGAGAAATCGACGCACACACCATTTTTCCACGTATCTCTTCTTTTGCGGCCCTCTGCGGAGATTTTTCACTCCAAACCAGGTACTTTGTGTTTGAGAGAGACTTTGTTTGCTTTTTAAAGACTTCAGACACTTTATATCACTTTTCAGTGATATCTTTACAAATTCACATTGCAACTTTATTCGTTTTGACCTACAAGTATCCTGATAAATATTATATATTTTTCTAAACACTGTGTGGTGTATTTTTGTGGTGCTATATGGTGGTATTGTATGATTTATTGCACAAATACTTTACACATTGCCTTCTAAGTTAAGCCTGACTGCTCGTGCCAAGCTACCAGAGGGTGGGCACAGGCTAATTTTGGATTGTGTGTGACTTACCCTGACTAGAGTGAGGGTTCTTGCTTGGACAGAGGTAAACCTGACTGCCAACCAAAAACCCCATTTCTAACATGAGTGTTCAACAGCCTTACGGTAGTGAGAGGGGACAAAATAGATGGATTTGTGTTGCTTATGGATGCAGCAAAAGCAAGTGGATGAAACATTGTTAATCTGTTCTAAAAAGAGAAGAAAATGCTGAAAAACGAATCCAAGATTTTTTGCTGACTTTATCAATGTGGACGATTGTCCTTGTTCCTTCAGCTGCCATAGAAGACCATATGGCATGTGATTCTTTAAATACAAGGACCTTTGATCTGTTGCTGTCATGTTTTAATTAATTTGTCTTCATCCATAAATCGACTGCTATCATGCAAGTCCAAACATATTCTTGGACATAGAGCAGATTGTCACAGAGGGACAGGGTGGTTTGGGTATCAATATGAATATGATATCAGCAAGAATCCATAGGACTGTAAGATTAATGCTAACTAGGAAGATAAAAATTAAACAGCAGAGTCCCAATAAATTCTACAAGTCAGAGGTTTAGAATGTAACAGAAATAGGTGGTGAATGGGTTGATTCAGATTTCCTAAGTAGGATAGATGTAAGCCACACCAGGGTAATACTTTCAATTCAAGGTTGTGCTAATCCATTCAGAAGTACCGGCTGGGAAACCATGTCAAATGTGGCCCTACGTTCTAGTAATATTAGGTTTGCTAAAATGTTTGCTTAAATCATCTGACACAGCAGGAAACAACTACTTCTAACTCCTGTAGTTGTCATAAGCCCACCCTGTTTTGTCAATGAGTAAATTCCTTTTGATGAAAGAGATTTAGAAGTAGACTTCTTTCCCTAGGATTTTTAAGAAAGGGGCAACAGAGAAATATCCAGAGATGCTAGGACGGTTTGAGCCTCCTGAATAGTTTTTGAGCATTTTTACCTCCCCTCCAGACTCTTACTTTTTAGTTGATTCTGCCTAGTTGCATCCAGCTCTCCCACATGTGCTCCATTTTTTACCTCATCTCTTGCCCAGCCTCTTACCTTCTCTTGTTGATTCAGCCCCTCTTACATTCACCTCACACCAACATGCTGTTCTCTTCACCTTTTAATTCTCTCCCAGCCTCTCACTTTCTCTTTCTGGTTCTGCCACTCTTACATCCATATTTTTGCTCCTTGGTCTACTATTTTTCCACCCAGCCACTATCCTCCTGTTGCTAGCCCTACCCCTTTTAAATCCACATCACAATTTCCTGCTCTACTCTTCACCTCTCAACAATCCACTCAACCTTTTATCTTCTCTGCTGGCTCTGCACTCCTAAATGCACCTATCCTTTTTCCCCTTTTTTTACTCTTCTCTTGCTAGGTCCTACCTTGCTGCATCAGCTTCCATCTCTCTGATCTACTCTTCACCTCTCACCAAACCTTTAACTTTGTCTTGCTAGTTCTGCCCATCTAAAATCTACTTCTTCCCTCCTGTCTTCCTCCATATAACCTCTTACCATCTTTTGGTGGTTCTCCTTTCTGCCATCCAACTCTCAACACTGCTTCTCTCTCCATTCTGCTTGCTGGTTCTGTTTCTCTTATATCCACATATATTATCCATATCCTCCCCTTTAACTCTTAACTTTCCCCCAGCTTCACAATTTTTTTCCTGGTTCTAATCCATTTACATCCACCTTTCTCCTTCCATCAACATTTAGCATCTTATCTTTCATTGTTGATTCTGACATTCTTAAGTACACCTCCCCCTCCATTCTATACTCTTCCTCTCATCTTTCCCCCAGACTCTTACATTAGCTCAGGTATTCTGTCACTTTTACAACCATCTCTCTCACTGCCCAAAGGTTCATCACATTTCTCACTGATTATGTCTTGCTTATATCCACCACTCTCCTCTATGCTTTACATTTCACTTCATCTCTCTGCCTGGTTCTTAGAGTACCTATTGATTCTGCCACCTCTCACTAGTCCCTCTTGCTCCTCTTCACTTAAATTCCCTGCTGGTTCTCTCTCTCTTAACATCTCCCATCTTGTGCTACCCTTCACCTCTTATTGCTCACTCCAGCCTGGTACCTTTTTTGCTGGCAAGTCCCCTTTAAATCTGCCTCACTTCTTTCACCTCAGCCTCTTATCCTGTCTCACTACTTCTGAATTTCTTAAATCCGCCACCCTCTCTATTCTTCACCTTATCCCCCCTGCCTCTTACTTTTCTCACTTATTCTGCTCCTCTTTCATCTCCATCTTCCATGTGCTGATCTTCACCACTCTTCTCCGCAGTCTCTCATCTTCTTTTGCCTGTTCTCCTCCTTTAAATCCACCTCTACCCTTCCAGTTTCCCACTCTCCCCGGTCCTCTTAACAGTTGTGGCTCATGCCTGAGGGTGCTGGACCACCACTCCCCGGTAGCAGCAGGCACAAAAAGAAGGCAAAAAGTATAAACCCCAAACTAACAGATGCTTCAGTTTTAGTGTTTACTTTCATGAGTGCTATGCTCCTTCCCGCACCCTTCACACATTCACAAGCCATAGAGCAAGCTGAGCAAGTCCACTGAAATGCACACCTGTGAAATATAGAAGCATGGTTGGGCTGTGATACATTTTCAGCAGTATCACTCCAAGCCCTATCAGAAACCATGAAAAGGTGGGGCTGTAAAAAGGTCAGCCCTTGTTTCTATCCTGTCTTCTGAGAGGGCTGTGGGCAAACTCAAGTGCAGAGCTGCAGACACGAGGACTGAGTGCACCAGAAGAGAAGAGCTGGTACGCAGAAGTCTGTCTCAGTTCCAGTTTGCAAGTTGGACTGTTTCTACTTCTGGTTTCTCGATTCTGTTGTGCTCACCACTGACCATGTTTTTCACAAACTAAGGCGTTGGCATGCTGTGCAGATGGTGATACAGTGTGTCAGTTTTCTTATTCTACGATCACACTGTATGAAAAATCTTTCAGCTGAAAATCATTTAGGATCATACGCTGTCACATTCCAGAGAAGACGGTCACAGCATGTTGACTTTTTGAGTGTCCAACAACATAGCCTTACTGCATATGAGAATACATATTTATTCTCTAAGTTGTAGCCATGATTGCACTTTGAGATGATTTAAAAAGCCAGGACAATGGATCAGTGTGGTGCGTTGGATCTGTTCTCCCATTGTACTTCCTACACTTCAATATTTTCTATTTCTGAGTTTGAACATAAATTTATATTTTGAGCAAACCAAGTAAACTGACCAATAACTTTTCTATATATCTCTGATTATCAACCATTTACCTTGGCTAAGCTCTGTAAACATGTTTTATTATTTGCCAGTTAAAACTTGTGACCTGCTGAACATTTCAGCTTAAATTTAAATTTGTTTTATTCCCTACACAAACCTGCATTCTGGAGGAAGATGAAATGTCAGAATTCCTGGATCATACCCTGGCTCATATAGGCACTATACTTTGAGTCCAAACGGAGGTAACTGTTATCATCCTCTTCAGGATACTTTAGACCAAGGTATGGTAGAAATAGTATCACAAAGAATTTTTAACAGTTTTAGCAGTAATGTTTATATGAGGACCCACATGCTTGCTCCTGTTTTACCTGCTAGGAAGACAGAAGAGAACAGAGATAGGGAACACATGGTGTTATAATGGTGTATGTTAGGCCTGGCATCCTTGGCATGGTCTCCCCTATCTTTTTTGCCTCTGCTTCCCATGTTTTGACTGTGTGCTGGACTTTGTTTTTGCTGGTTTTGGTGCTCTGGGCACTTTAGCACTGCTGACCAGTGCTAAAGTGCAAGTGCTCCCTGTGTAAATTTTAGGTGTAATTGGCTTTTCCATGATTGGCATATTTGATTTACTACTGTGTACCTAGTAAAGTGCAGTAGAGGTGCCCAGGGCCTGTTAATCAAATGTTACTAGTGGGCCTGCAACACTGATTATACCACCCACATGAGCAGCCATGCAAACATGGCCCAGACCTGCCACTGCAGTGTCTATGTGTGCAGCTTTAAACTGCCAATTCGATTTGGCAAGTGTATTCACTTGCCAGGCCCAAACCTTTACTTTTCATACATGTAAGGCACCCATAAGGTAGGTCCTAGTTAGCTCCATGGGCATGGTGTAGTGTATATTAAAGGTAGGACATGTACTTATGTGTTTTACATGACTCAATAGTGAAATACTGCCAAATTTGTTTTTCACTGTTGCAAAGCATATCTCTCGTAAAGGTTAACATGGTGTCTGCCTTTATCTTTTAGGTGTAGTTTCTTTTTGGGAACAGATAGAGCTGGAGTTTGGGGTCTCTGAACTCACAATTTAAAAATACATCTTTTAGTAAAGTTATTTTTTAGATTGTCAGTTTGAAAATGCCCCTTTTATAAAGTGGGCATTTTCTTGCTTAAACCATTCAGTGACTCTACTGGCTTGTATATTCCGGGTCTGGGTCAGACTGACAGTAGGGCTTTTTGTGAATCTCCACTAGACAGTGACACAAAGGGAGCTGGGGATTAGCCTGCAAATCCTGATGGGCTATCTGGGCTAGAGCGGAGGGAGGAGCTGACACTTGTGCCTGAAAGGGCTGTGCCTGCCCTCACATAATGCAGTCTCCAACCCCCTGGTGTGAGTCTGGAGCCAAGCCTGGGCAAGGCAGGATCTTGTGAACAACCATGACTTTCCTTTGAAGTTTGCCTACTTCAAAGGAAAAAGGGGAATAAGCAGCAGACCCAAACCCCCAGATTTTTTGATTACTTCTGGATTCGAGACAAACCTCTGCCAAGGAGAAGGGCTGAAGGAGGATTATTGCCCCTTTGCCTGTGACTGTGCTTTGCTGAGTTGGCCTGCAGTTGCTGCTTCTGCCTGAAAGAGAACAAGGACTGGGCTTTGTGCTATATTCCTGCTTCTGAAGTGTCTCTAAGGGCTTGGACTGAGCTTGCCTCCTGTTTTGAAGTCTCAGGGCCATTAAAGACTTCCTCTACCAGCACCTGGACTCTCTGCTGAGACTCCTACACTGCCAAGTGGTGCCATATGCAGTCCCTGGGCCCTTGAACAGTAAAGCTGGTGGAACCAAGACCGAAATCCATACATAGGAGCTGTGTGGGGAAACAGCTGAGCACCTGCATCACGGCTGAAAAATCGATACACCACCTGCATCGCAGCTGGGAAATCCACACATCACATGCATCGTGGTTGGGAAAACAACGCAACACCCACTTGTGCCTGCTGAAATTGATGCAATCCCCACACAGCACGGTTCTCCATCACCTCCTTGAAGAGGTACCTGAGACCTGTCTCTTTCAAAGTTCACCAGTCGTCCCTGCCTCTCATCTTTTTGCATGGATTCTGAACCTTTTACATCGGTGTCCTCTGCGTGCAGTGGCCTACACCTTATCTCCACATCTCTCCACTAGAATTTTTCCATTTATCCTGCACATTACATCCACCTCTCTTCTGCCCCTGTCTCCCTTTCCTTCATCCCAGACTTTTAAGTGGAATGAAAAAAGAGGGGGGAAGAGGGACCCTAAAAAGGTGTGGTCTATGTGATTTAGGTTGTGGCTGAAAACACGTAATCTAAATTTCTGTGGTTTCCATAGTGTTCCACCTGACCGGTACTTTGGTCCCTTTCTAAGCTTGCGGTAGTTGAAGCCAGAAATATAACACAACAACAGACATACACCTAAATCCAGCCACGACTATAGGCTTTGTCAATGATTGTTAGCAATATAAGATAAATGAGTAACAAAAAGAAATTATTTTACTTTCACCCTGTCAATATTTTAACCAGTGAGTACCTCCTTCACACACATTTGCACAGAATCACAACAGCAACTGGAATATGTGACCATTGCTCTGTGCTCTGAAGAGAGGCCATATATATTGAATAGTCATTTATTCTGAATACCTTTTTGACCCACACCTACCAAGGTGCCCCATGTTTGCAAATTAGGGCTGTTATTACCTTGTAAAGACATAGGGGGTCATTACAACCCTGGCGGACGGTGTTAAAGCGGCGGTAAGACCGCCAACAGGCTGGCGGTCTTTTTTTGAGGATTATGACCATGGCGTTTACCCCCATGGTCATCCGCCGCTTCTCCGTTCCGCCCGCCAGGGCGGAGACGACCGCTGGGCTGGAGACCTGGGTCTCCAGCCCGGTGGCCGTGACAATACCGCCGCCGGTATTTTGACCCGGCTTACCGCCGTGGATTTCTAGCGGTAGGAACCGCCATGAAATCAATGGCGGTAAGCACTATCAGTGCCAGGGAATTCCTTCCCTGGCACTGATAGGGGTCTCCCCCACCCCCACCCCGACTCCCTCCCCTTACCCCCCCCCACCACTCCTGCCACTCCCCAAAGGTGGCAGGACCCCCCTCCCCACCCCGACCCCCGACATTACCTTACACATACACACTCGACACGCACGCAGGCACCACCAACACACATACACGCACACACACCGACATACATGCCAACATCCACACACACAGTCAGACACGCACACCCACATTCAAACATACATGCGCACATCCACACAGACATACCTACAGACATACACGCACTCATTCCCAATCACACAACACCCCTGCAAGCATACACGCACTCACACACCCCCTCCACATACACCCACGCACACCCCCATGCACCCACACAATACACAACACCCCCCTTCCCTAACGGACGATCGACTTACCTGTTCCGTCGATCCTCCGGGAGGGGACGGGAGCCATGGGGGCATCTCCACCGACACCACACCGCCAACAGAACACCGCTGCGGTGAATCACAGGACGTGAAAAGACCCCCGAGGTTGTAATGACCCCCATATTGTATCCATTTTTGCAAGGTATGGAAGATTGAAAGGATTTGAGTTTGCTACAGGCAATGTTTTTTTTTTTTATTATGTCAGGAAAATTAACAGTAAAACCAACTCACCTGACCATAAAGCAGGCCTGTAAAACAGCCAAAAAACAGCCCATATTCTGATCTTAAACACCAGCCAGTCGGGCACAGCCTGATTGTCCTATAGGCAAGTCCGACTCTGCTACCATGTTTTACATTCATTGTTCAGGCACTGTTTATGCAGGTAAAGTTCAGGACATTAATATAGGGCCTTTTAGGTATCCATTTTAATGTCAGTTTTAAATGACTACAAAGTCGAAGACACTTGAGGGACTAAGCCCACTTAAAGCCCTGCTCCGGCCACTTTTACATGCTGATTCTACTCCTTTGAATGCACCTTTTATCTCACTGCTGTACACCTATATGCTCTTCCCCTTTTCACACTTTATTCTATTTTTCTTACCCCTTTTATTCACTTCTCACCTGTATTCTATGTTTCCTTTCCCCCATCATCCTAAGTGAGCAGTGCCCATTGTGATGCAACATCATTCTTTCTTTTATTATGACCCATGTAGGATATTCTCCTTTTCATTCATATAAAAGGTCAAGGTGCACTTCACACCTAAGGGCACTTTAACTACCTGTCTAATTGCTGCCATCATGCAGATGCAGCCATTAGCCCCAGAGAGAGGGGCTAGCAGTGGAAATTGCTGAAAACAGAAAAAATATATAATTTTGAGGGGCCTCCTGGGCCTTGACACTCTGTAGTCTTTAAAGGTGCGAGGCCCCACTGCTGCAAACAGGCTCATGGTCCTAGGCAGTTGCCCACGCTGCCAATGTCAAGAGCCAGCCCTGCATGTGAGTATTCTGTGGGTATCACAATTTAGTGTATAGGATTATGAAATGCACTTTAGTTGAAACTGGAACCATATTTTAGACTCCTATTTACTTTCTCACTGGCCATAGTTTAGTAGTAACATAGTACCAGACTAAGAGAGGGAGGCACAAAGATATACACACACCCATATATAGATGGAAATACGAGATACAGAAATCGATAGTCAGAAAGACTGAATAACTGACAGTAAGACAGTCAGGGATAGATAGATAGATAGATAGATAGATAGATAGATAGATAGATAGATAGATAGATAGATAGATAGATAGATAGATAGATAGATAGATAGATAGATATTGAAGAGGGAGGCAGAATATAACATAAAGTGAGGGGGTGAGAAAAGAATGAATTGGCAAGGAACCATTCATTGTATTATCTTATTCAAATAGATTTTTTTGTCTTTGCAAATTATTTTCTGACAGGTTTAGAAAAGCAGCTGTAACATAGCACTGAAAAACAGCAAGATTTACATCTGAATTCATTTTTCTGTTTCTTTTTCTTTCTATCAAATCTCTAACTCAAGCCTTACTAAGAGGCCTCTGTTGAGCTATAGTTGACAGGGACATTCAAACCCAAATTGTTTTATCTTAAGTGTGCAAGCGGGGTTCATTATTCAAATACAATCGCAAAATAATTTTAAAGTTAAAGTCAAGAACAAGACAATCTTAGAAGGTGGTCATGCACAGTCATATAGTTCCACAACTTGTGATACTGATGTAAACTACAGTAAGGTAAGACCAACTGTGAATCCTGCACGAGACTTAGAATAGCAATACATGGAGCCAAATTTATAAACACTTCTCCGGATTTAGGTCACAAAAGTGACACAAATCAGCACAACGTGTTGATTTTACGATTTACTTTCCAGTGTAAAAAATGTTTTGTGCTGAAAAGTAGCCCCAAGGTGAGGCAAAGTAGTGCTTTGTGCTACTTTTCACTTTGGGCATGCCACGGGCATGTTTCTTTCGCTGCAAAAAAAGCATGGTTTTGTTGCAAATTCATATTTACTAAAAGTTGTAGACAGGTATTGGTGGCAAAACTGTACGTCTCATCGGGGTATGCATAACATTAGGGAAAAGGGTTTTTTTCTCAAACATTTTCTAACTCTGCATGCTGTACTGTACATCACGCATACAACGCTATTAAAATGTTAAACTCTTGTGTAAGCATAGTATTTTGAACAGTTAGTCCCAAGCCCCTTCCTGTTCATGAACTATGCTTGCCGCATACTTCACATCCTTGCACTATAGTGCAAAGTTTGTGCATTGGTGTGTGCATTGGTGCAAAACAGTCTAAAATAGACCAGTGCAGAGAAAGAGAAAGAGAAAAAACAGCAGCTTATCTTAGAAGATATGGCACAATTCTCATCTCTCCTTTTCAACCCACGCAAAGTAACATTTTTCTTCTCTGCCTTGCATGAAATTTTTGTAAAAGTACCTCCTAGTGTCATCAAGAGGAAGCACAAGGTAAAGAGAAACACACACGTCTGTCATAAATATTCACAAAGAGAAACGCTTGCTGAAAAACTCACCATGAGGGCACTTCACATACCAAAATGAAAAGAAAAGATCTTATTGAACAACATAGACAATGCTGTATACATTTTATTGAACATGGCTACAGTTTTATCCTGTTCAATTGATTAGTCACTTTTACAGAAGAAGGGCAATTTACATCAGTACATCAGTGATAACAAATCCCTAATTTAGCTTACATCCTTCTTGAGAGGCCATTTTGTGATGCTCATAGCTTTCGTCTCTCTTTAATAAATGCAGACACAATTCAATAGATCAACCACAAAGTCCCAGTACGATCATTTCACTATATTTTCAGATCTGTGGTCCCAGGCGGACTAGTTCTAATTCCATTTTTTAACTTCTCTATTAGATACAGGCATAAATATTATTGAATAAAAGGGCTGTTGGATTAGAATGAAAGCTTCTTCTAGAAACCCTTAAATATAGTAAATGGACATTAATAATGAAGGTAAAATGAACTAGATGCAATTGTAGAAACATGAGCTGCAGGAGAGCGGCCTGTACTGTGTTTGTATAACTTAGTAATACAGTAACTGCAAACTGGCAAAAAAACAGCAGGTGAAGGGGTCATGTTTTGTATTCAAGGTATGGCAAGGTACATTGGTTTAAACCCATTAAGTAGCAATTTCTAGTTAAATGTGTGCTTAGTTTTAGATGTCACCCAGATCAGCTACAGGTAAACACATAAGCCCAGCAACAGTGGTGGCTCCTCCTTCAGGGCAGAGGTTAATTGATGAGGTTACACAGTTTTCAAAATGATAACAAGGCAAAAGTAAAAGAAAATGCAGTGCTTAAATGTGATGGCATGCATTGTATGTTTGGGGTGGTGAAGTGAAGAAGATGTATTGCAAAGTCATCTTTTTGCCCTATTCACCCTCATTTTTGTTGCTGACTGGTGTTGATGGTAACTGACTGCGAGTGCAGCTCATGTATATAAAATGGCAATAAAATGTTTTCTCTACCATTTTATAATAAAGCACACTGCTGCTGGTTCAGCATGAGGGCAAGGAACAGGCTATTTCTGCTAACTGGAAATAGGGATGACTCACCTAATGTTTGAAGTGCGCCTGTCGGATTGGCCAGCTGTCTTGCTACACACAGCCAGCCCAACATGTGCAATTCAGACCTCTACAACTTGAGATATGTTAAACAGCTGTGTAGAACACAGACACTGACCCACAGTCTTAGAAGGAACACTGGGTTCACCTGCTCCAACCGAGCCAGCCACTTCCCTCATGCTGATTACGATTATAAAAAGCATGAGAGCAGCTCCTGTATTGATTAGGTTAGTTGCTCGGCTCTGGGACACCGTGCTCACAACCACGACAGAGGTGTGAACTGGAGACAAGAGATGGCAAACAGACTGGACTGTGAGCAGTCATTGTGACTATCACAAATCATTGAGGTAAATACATGTTAAAATGTTTAACATTTAACTTTAACTGCCAAATGTTATGGTCAGCGATATAGTTCCTGCTTTTATTGCATGTATTTCACTTAATCTTGCATTCCCTAAATGTGTTAGCTATTTCCCGGATGTTGTTTCTGTATTTTTTTCATGGAGCACATTACTCTTGCACAGTGTGTACTTTGAACTGTCACCTCTAAATGTTTATAACATGCCATGAGTAAGAGCTCTCGAGCTGGGGCTGAATGCATTGCCAATTTCACACTTTGCCTGTCAGTAGGTCAAAAAACTGTTCAGAAAATATTGTCATGAAATTTGTGGCCCCTCTGTAGAGCATGCACTGCAATGGTCATGCATTCCGGTTGCAACTGAAATTCTGTGCAAATGTTAATTGATGAGGTTACACAGTTTTCAAAATGATAACAAGGCAAAAGTAAAAGAAAATGCAGTGCTTAAGTGTGATGGCATGCATTGTATGTTTGGGGTGGTGAAGTGAAGAAGATGTATTGCAAAGTCATCTTTTTGCCCTGTTCACCCTCATTTTTGCTGCTGACTGGTGTTGATGGTAACTGACTGACTGTGCCCTGGGCTCTGTTAGTCAGATGCAGGCCAGTGCTATGTTAAAACACACACGTAGTAGAGTACACTAGGTATTAGGGTACCCTTTCAATTGGCCTGACAGACCCTGTAAGTCCCTAATAAATAGTAGGGCAAGGGGGTACAATCTGCCTATAATTCCCTAGTATATAATAGGGCATGGAGATGCTATGCCCAGCAGAATGTCTGTATTTACATGTGTGTACCGCTATGTGCTTTCTGTCCTTTTAAATGCAACCTTACCTTGCAGCCTGTCTTTAAAAAGTTAAATTATTACCATGTGCATGCCAGTTTTTTATAGGTCCATAGAAAATAATATCACAAGGGGGTGCCAACAACCTTTAAGACCCCAGTACATAATAGGGCATGGAAGTGGAGGCCCAGCAGAATTGCTGCCCTTTGCATGTGGGCACTGCTGGAGGTTTGTTTTCTATCATTTCTAACTGCAGCCTGGCTCTGCAGGCTGCATTTAAGTGGACATGGTGTCACAATTCGACTTTGGTGCTATGGACACTTTAAATGTGAAGATCTATCTTGTTTTCACATATTAAGTAACCCCTGGCTCTCCCCTGGGTGTCCCAGGCATGGGGGGTCATGTATTATAATCTGGGGCCTTATAAAAGATGTTTTATAAACCCTGGTGAGGGAAAACCTGATCATTTCTTTGTTACCCTATTGTTGATACTGGTCTCCATGTGCTATCATTGCAATATTATATTTTATTGCAAATATAGTAAAGAAAAGCGTAGAAAAGTCATTCAAGGACTTAAAAGGTTTGTTTTGATAAATCTGGCAATTTGACATTGGTGAATTTATCACAACTTGTACAGAAAGTCGTTTAAGGCTTTTCTTTCTGTAAGTCAAAATCCAACCTTCTGAAGGTCCCATCTGATTGGTCAGTGCTAACAGGATTAGCAGAGCTGCTCTGATTAGGTGATAAGTGGTGTCCTCTGTAGAGGCTATCTGGTGAAGGGCATCAGTGCAGCTACACAGAAATGATAACGTATGGGGAGGGGTAATAAACATACAGCCTCAAAGGAGAACAGGACTGGAGGGAATGCCAGATCAATCAATCAATCAATATTTGTAAAGCACGGCTACTCACCTGTGAGGGTCTCAAGGTTCTGGAGGGAGGGGCAGGGCCTCATCTGAAGAGCCACATCCTGAGGTTCTTCCTGAATATGGTGAGCAACGTGCTTTGTCTGAGGTACAGGGGGAGGTTGTTACAGCTCTTTGCTGCAGTGTAGGTGAAAGATCGTCCTCCGGCTGTGGTTTTGCGGATGCAAAGGACAGTGGCCAGGACCATCTGGGTGGAGGGGAGGGATCTGGTGGGGGTGTGGGAGGAAAAGCGGTGGTTCAGGTAGGCTGGTCAAGCATTAAGTATGGCCTTGTAGGTGTGGGTGAGAAGCTTGAAGGTGATTCGCTTCTTGACCTGTAGCCAGTAGAGAGTCTTCAAAGTGTTGGGAGATGTGTTCTCAGCGAGGGAGGTCCAGAATGAGTCTGGCGACGGCGTTCTGGATGAGTTGTAGTTTTTGATGTTCCTAGTTGAGGTGCTGGCATAGAGGGCTTTGTCGTAGTTGAGCTTGCTTGTGACTAAGGCGTGGGTGACTGTCTTGGGACAGTCTGCTGGGACCCATCTGAAGATCTTCCAAAGTTTGTGGAGTGTGTGCCAGCAGGAGGAGGCGACAGAGATTACCTGGCGGGTCATAGATAGGGAGGAGTCGAGGATGATTCCTAAGTTGTGGGTGTGCTCAGTCGGTGCGGGGGGTGCTGAGCGATGTGGGCCACCAAGAGTGGTAAAAAGCTGAGGTGGCGTTTTGGAAGATGATGAGCTCCATCTTGTCAGAGTTAAGCTCCAGGCAGCTTTCTCTCATCCAGGTGGCGACGGTATCTATCCCTGAGTGAAAGTTCCTTTTGTCCATGTCCAGGTCTTCGGTGAGGGAAATGATAAGTTGTGTGTCATCAACATATGACACGATGTTCATACCGTGGCTTCTGACGATGGCAGCAAGAGGGGCCATGTATACGTTGAACAGTGTGGGACTCAGTGAGGATCCTTGGGGGACTCTGCAGTTGACTCCTGTGGGTCTGGAAGTTTAGGGTGGGAGTCTGACCCTCTGTGTCCTCCCAGAGAGAAAGGAGTGGATCCATTCTAGGGCTCTTCAGCGGATTCCCATGTCATGGAGTCTGGTGGTCAGAGTTCTGTGGGAGACCGTGTTGAAAGCTGCTGAGAGGTCAAGAAGTATAAGTGCTGCTGTGCGGCCGCGGTCTAGGAGTAATAAGGTGTTGTCAGTGGTTGCCAGGAGTGCTGTCTTCATGCTGTGATTACTGCAGACGCCAGACTGGGAGCTGTCCAGGGAGTTGTTGGGCTCAATGAAATTCCGTAGTTGGGCATTGATTGCTTTCTCTAGTACTTTGATGGGGTAGGGTAGCAGTAAGATGGGCCGGAAATGACTGAGAAACGTTCCTTTGAGTTGTGTGGGGAGGAGTTGATGTGCTCACGGAGTGCTTCCTTCCTTGCGTTCTTGATTTTTTGTCGGTGGGTGGCAGTTGCAGCTCTGAATGAAGTGAGGTCTTCACTGGAATGGCTGTTCCTCCATTTTTCTCTAAACGTCTGTGGGTATGCTTTGATTCTTGGAGTTCGGTGGTGAACCACCTGTCTTTCTTAGGTTTGGCCGATGTCAGCCGAAGAGGGGCTAGATTGCTGGTGCATTTGGTGATCCATGCATTGAGATTGTGCACAATCAGAGGGGGAGGGAGGGATTTGACGAGGAATGAGGTGAGCTGCTCATTGGTGATTTAATTCCATTTCTTGGGGTGGTCTTGGAGGTGTGGGTGCGGCTGCTGGGCGCGGTGATTGTGAAGTGTATGCAGTGGTGGTCGGTCCAGTCTGGGGTGGAGATGGTCTCAATGGTGATCCAGTTGCTTAAGATGAAGATGGGGCCCAGTGTGTGTCCTGCGTTGTGTGTGGGGACCAGCTGTCTGAGGCCGAGTGTGGTGAGGTTGTCGAGTAGGGTAGTGGTGTTTGGGTCGATGCGTTCCTCGAGGTGGAAGTTAAGGTCGCCGAGGAAGAGGCAGTCGACTCACGCCAGGACCTAGGGCGTAGCAATGTCTATGATGTCATCTATGAAAGCTGGTGGTGGCCAGGGTGCCACGGATGGAGGGGTTGTGGTTGGAGCAGACCAGGAAGTGAAGGTGTGGTGGTGCAGTGTTCTTCTTGTATGGCCTTGACACGTATTGAGGACTTGTGTACAATGGCGAGTCCTCCACCCGGGCGGGAGGGCCGGTCCCTCCTTAGGATGCTGCAACCGACGGGAATGGCGATGGCGATGTCTGGACCCGAGGTGGGGTTGATCCAGGTCTCGGTGAGGAAGGTGATGTCTGGTCGGGTGGTGTTGATCAGGTCCCAGAAATCGGTGGCGTATTTGTGGAGGGAGTGACTGTTCAGGAGCAGGCAGTTGATGGGGCTGTGGAGGTTGTTGGTATCTTTGTGTGCGGAGAGTACCTTTGGTTTGATGAGGCTGACGCTGAAGTTGAAGTTCCTGCAGGTGGAAGGTCCGTAGGTGTCCTTGGGGGAGATGGTGCAGCAGTTGTTGACATGTCTGGTGTTGAGGCAGAGGAGGATCTCTGAGTCATAACGGAGGCAGCCCAGGGGGTGGTTTAGCAGAGATCCAGGGTTCCTGGTGCTGGGTGCAACAGGCGCAGACGGCGCACCAGCAGCAAACCCACTGCAAGGCTGCACTGCGGCCACCATTAAGAAGGGGAGGAGAGGAGCAGCCAGCTGGGAGGCGGGAGGGTGGGAAAGGTGCTTCGCAGGGGGAGGGGGCAGAGGAAAGAAGGGAGAACGGAAAAAGAAATAGAGAAAAATGAGGGATGATAGAAGAAAAAGGCGATGAGGCGCAGGGACGAGCCCGATGTTGGAGATGGGCTTCGAACTGAGAGTCAGGAGACTCTCAGTTTGTCCCAGCAAAGGCAGAGGCAGCAGCAGTAGCAGCCAGAGGAGCTGAGGAGGGCAGCAGATGCTGACCTGGAGGTCAGTGCAGTTGCCCTATCAAAGTGCTGCAGCCGCCATTAAGGGGAGGGGGGCAGGAGAAGAAGTCAGCTGTGAGGCAAGAAGGTAGGAAAGGTGCTTCACAGGGTGAATGGGGGGGGGGCAGGGGAAACAGGGGAGAAAGTAAAAAGAAATAGAGAAAAACAATGGATGATAGAAGAAAAAGGCAGAAAATGCAAGACTGAAAGAGCGACAGAGAGAAAGAAAAGAAAAGGAAATACATACTTTTGATAACCACTAGACCACCAGGGATGAGGCGCAGGGACGAGTCTGTGGGTGGAGAAGGGCCTCGAACTGAGAGTCAGGAGACTCTCAGTTTGTCCCAGCAAAGGCAGAGGCAGCAGCAGCCATAGGAGCTGGGGAAGGCAGCTGACGCTGATCAGGAGGTCAGTGCAGTTGCTCTCTCACAGTGCTGCGGCCACCTTTACACAGGGGAGGGGATAGGGAGAGCAGTCAGCTGGGAGGCGGGAGGGTGGGAAAAGTGCTTCCTGGGGGAGAGAGGGCAGAGGAAAGAGGGGAGAAAGGAAAAAGAAATAGAGAAAAACGAGGGATGATATAAGAAAAAGGCAGAAAATGCAAGAGTGAAAGAGCGACAGAGAGAAAGAAAAAGAAAAGGAAATACTTACTACTTACCAGATCACCTAACCCCCACCTTCTGGACCCCTCAGCCAGATACCAGGCTTAAGGAAGGAATTTGCAGATGTTAGGAGGAGGAGAGCTATGAAAATGAGCCATATTGGGGTTGTTTAGTCAGCTCTTACTGCTCTGCTGAAATTTGAGCCATCATGGATTTTGGAAGAATGGTGCTTTCTGGGACAGGAATTTGTCACACTTTAGAGGAAGTGGTCATGCATCTGGTTGTCACCCTTCATTCTATTGGTCGGGGTGCCACTCTTACTGGTGCTCAGGAGCTGGGGATTAATATGTGAGAGGTGCATAGCCTCTCAGATCTGCTGCCTGAAACTACAAGAGGAAGAAGGACTGCCCTTCTGGAATCTCGATCTGCACGCTTAGACTGCACTTCAGAGTGAACTGCGCCTGCTGCACAATCTGGTACTACAGCACTGGGGACGGAAGCTTGCTTCAAGAAGGACTCAGGAGTGGACTCCCTGCAGTTACAGGCTAAGAGCGCTTCACCTGCATGGTCTTCAGCAAGAGTCCCCAGTCTGGAGTGCATCCACTGGATTTTTAAGGATTTGTCAGGTGCATTGGGGGAATTGAGGTCTAATATTCCAAGGACCATCCAGTAGATTCCAGACCCTTGGATTTGTGTTTTGGACCCTTTGTACCAACAAGGAGGACTTCAGGAAACACCTCCTGAAGTTTAGAGAAATTTTGAGAATTTTGGTAAACTTGGTGCTTTGTGTTTCTAAGCACTAGAAAGTGTTTTGTTCTTTAACAATTCATATTTCCAGTTCCTTGCATTTGATTTTTGATGTTTTGGTGTCTATTCATACAAATATAATCTATTTTCATAAATTAGTGTGGGATTTGTATTGTGTTTTGGGTCCACCTATTTACTGTATTGGTGTTTTTGAATGTTTTACACTCTTATCTCCTAAGTTAGACATTCCTGCTTGGTTACAGCGCCCAAGGGTTGAACCAGGGGGTAATTTACTGAGACCTTTTCTGAACCTATATTTGGTTAGTGGCCTCATTGCCAGTGGTAGGTTTATACTTACCACTACCAATAACCCACTTTCCAACAAGATGCCACCAAGTGTATTTAGGACAGATTGAAAAAAGGGTGCTGAAGAGGAAAGAGATGAGGTGTAAGATCTTCTACACTTTATGCCTATGCACAGCTAGAAGTTCGCTGCTCCATAACAGTAACATGTCTGGGATCCACAAACACAGGCTCATACATGGACCACTCCGACACTCCTTCATCAATGAAAAATGTAATTACACTTCTCTGGGAGCCATTCAAGTACTTGTCAGGGGAAAGAAGTGCATGGCAAAATGTATAATTCAGTACGACACTAAAATTAGAAACTAATTCTGGGTATATTCTGATGACAGGACATGTGCACATGTTAGATCCGTATTTGGCTTGTCTGGGCCACGAAACACATAGAGCCTTCTCCCAGACCGTAAGGTATTTGACTCGAATTCGGTTTAAGCTACAGAGCACTAACAGCAGCTGTGCTCGCACAGGCCAAAGAAAAGAGCGTTGCTCCCGAGGGAAATCCCGAGGCGTGTAGTCATTCTTCTGCGCTTTAGAATTTTTCTTTCAATTATCCTTTACCCATGATGGACGCGTCGTGAACTGTCAACCCCCACAATGAAATAGCACAGCGCGAGATCCGGAGATCAGTAAGTGGATGCGCGTCGTTTTTTCACTTTAACCTGTGGACCACAAGAGATACGAAAACTAGCAGCGTCAGGGGGAATGAAGAAAATTCATACCTTGGGCTCACTGATCCATCACAGGCCTCGTCGTAATCACTTGTCAGAGCAGGAGAACTGGCGCGCTTTTGGTGAAGATTTAAAGCTACAGGACCTCTGCTGTGAGCGCCCTTTCGTTTTTGGTCAGCTGTACGAAGACAATGCTTTGATGACCCGGAAGACGATTATGTTTCCCAAAGTAATGCTGCACGGTAAGAGTAAAGGCGAATGCAATTAAAAAATACGTTTTAGTCATTCGCTAGTATGTATTCACAGCTGAGCCAGAACTAATGTCACCGGACACAGGAAATAAAGCGGGAAGACCTTATTATCAGCCCCAGCCCTTCACGAGTAGCAGCCTAGCTGCATAAATATCCGTTCGTGAACCCAATCATAATAGATTCACGCTCACCGAAAACAACTGCTTCTCGATTTGTCAAGGTTCTGGGAAGAGTGAAGGGTGCGCTCTTAATAAAATGTGGTTTATTCATTCATTTCGTTCATTTCACCTTTTGTCACGTCCTGTGTCTTAAATAAAGAGATGTTATGTAGGTAATCGTTATAATGTTGTCGTGTTCGAGTGTTGGTTAAGGCAATGATCTGCCGAATAGCGCAGGAATTGAGAGGGAAGGAGGCCAACCTTCCTCAGCTGGAGAAAAGTGCTCTTTGAAATGTAAATTGAAAATTGGAAGACGTAAAACAGCAGGTGGAATTTTCTTTTACTGGACGCGCGGTCTATCGACACTTCTTGCAACCTTTATGTTCCCGTGCGGATGAAATACAGTCCAACAGGATTGTGAAACTAACAAAAAGAAGGTTTTAGAACATTTTTACGGTGACTAATATATCCAGGAAGAACAATAAATGCACTTCTATTTGTTCAGGTCAGAAGTGTTTTGTGACCAATAATACCGCTGATCGGAGTTTGTGCAGCGTGTAATTGTTATCATAAAAGGCTCTGGTGTTTGAACTCAAGTCTTGCAGCGATAAACTGGTTGCTTTTAGTGATGGAAAGTTAAAAAAAGGTTTTTAAAAAAGTCCCAAATCTTCACCTGCTCATTGGATTTAGAACATGAAAATGTGCCTTAGATATTTTACGTTTCTTCACGGATAGTTTTAGATTGGCTATGTGTGTTTAACTTCTTTCCTATATTTATTGTTGTACATTCCAGCAGCATATGGTTCTATGCAGCACTTGAGAGTAATGCGTCTGTGATTTGTGGTGTCTGGCTGACACTTATATCGATAACTTTTCCTTCCTATATTGCTGCACTCTGCCGCCCTCTGTCATCACTATGTGAAAGAGTATGTGTATGAAACTGGAGTATAAGTTGAGACGGGTGAGAACCTACCTCAAATAATTAACGTAACCCTTATCACCTGAACCACAAAAGTCACTAAATAAATCTGTACTTAACCCTTTGGTAACTTTGCATACAGGCACTCAGGTCTAACTTAGAGACAATGTATACACTATTAATGCAGTACTCAAACAGCAATAACATGAAAACACAACACTTGAAGATCTGAAACCAATTAAAAAAATATAGGGGGTCATTCTGACCGCCAGGGCCAACGACCGCGGAAGCACCGCCAACAGGCTGGCGGTGCTTCCTGGCCAATTCTGACCGCGGCAGTAAAGCCACGGTCAGAAAAGGGAAACCGGCGGTTTCCTGCCGGTTTTCCCCTGGCCATAGGAATCCTCCATGGCGGCGCTGCAAGCAGCGCCGCCATGGGGATTCCGACCCCCTTCCCGCCATCCTGGTCCTGGCTGTTCTTACCGCCAGGAACAGGATGGCGGGAACGGGTGTCGTGGGGCCCCAGGGGGCCCCTGCACTGCCCATGCCAATGGCATGGGCAGTGCAGGGGCCCCCTAACAGGACCCCAAAAAGATTTTCAGTGTCTGCTTTGCAGACACTGAAAATCGTGACGGGTGCCACTGCACCCGTCGCACCCCTTCAACTCCGCCGGCTCCATTCGGAGCCGGCTTCATTGTTGAAGGGGCTTTCCCGCTGGGCCGGCGGGCGGCCTTCTGGCGGTCGCCCGCCGGCCCAGCGGGAAAGTCAGAATGACCGCAGTGGTCAATTGACCGCGGTACGGTCTTCTGGCGGTTCCCACCAGGCGGGCGGCTTCCGCCACCCGCCGGGGTCGGAATGACCCCCATAATGTATTTTAAGGAATACTGTAACACCAAAACAACAAAAATGCAATCAGTAGAACTGGAGATATGAATTCCTAAAGTTTAAGGTTAAAAATAGCTCCTACAAGCACTAAATATCTCCTTCAAGCGCTAAGTGCCAACCACGGTTATTTGATCACCGTAGATGGACTCAAAGTCAAAAGCAAAGGCCAACCACGATGGTGCATGGATCAGCTAAAGGGGCCAGATTCATCCTGGTAAAAAGTTTTATTTTTTTACTTAGAGCCTGACTTAGGGGGTTATTCCAACTTTGGAGGAGGTGGTAATCCGTCCCAAATGTGACGGATTTACCACCAGCCGTATTACGAGTTCCATAGGATATAATGGACACGTAATACGGCTGGTGGTATATCCGTCACTTTACCGTCACTTTTGGGACGGATTACCACTTCCTCCAAAGTTGGAATAACCCCCTTAGAGTTTTGTGGATGGGATTACTCCGTCATAAATGTGACGGATATCCCATCCGTCATATTACAATTCCACAAATATCCTGTGGAAATCATAATACACAGGATGGAATATCCATCACATTTGTAACAGAGTAACCCATCTCCCAAACTCTAAATCAGGCCCTTAGTCTTTGGGATGGAAGTCAAAACTCCTCAGCTGGGCAAGGCAGCAGGCTGTGGACGAAGAGGCTCCATGTCTTTAGTTAGCCGCTGGAGGAAGTCTCAGTGAAGCTGTTGTCTTTTGGCAGGGTGAAATTAGAATTTTGTACTCAGAGTAAGTCCCTTGTCTGCTGGGTACTTTTTGTGTCTTAGCACAGTGTAGAATTCCCCCCTTCGGACATTGTTACATTTTTGGATCTTGTAGTCTTCCAGCAGGACTAAGCTGTAGGCTGTAGCCAAAGAAGGCTGCATGAGGCCAGACACCATTTCCAAAAAGTCCTGCTGGATTGAATTTGCTGCTGTGGAGAAGAATGTAGTGGGAGAGCAACCTAAACCTTTGGCCCAACTGTGATGCACCTTTATTGGATTGGCTTTGCAGGTAGGACCCGGTCCCCTGTCGGTTCTCAAAGCAAAAAGTTGGCCAAAAAAGTTTAAGGCCCTGGTTTCAGGATGCCAGCCAAGTGTCCTCGACCTTGGGGACAGCACTTGGTAGTCAAGACTCACTACAGTAGAGGCCAGTAAGAAGGATTGGGTCAGGTCCAGTTGTAACTGGTCCTTTGGACAGTTGCAGGAAAGGCTGCAGGAAGCTTATTGTGTCCCTGTCACTCGTACAGGAGGTCAGCAACTGACCCTTGGCGTCACTTCTGGGGCCCTGGGTTCAAGGCAGGCAGATCCAGTCTTCCTTCAGATTCTTCAAACAGCAAGGCATTCCTTCTTCTGATTCTTCACATGTCCACCAGTGCTATGGAGCTTACTGGGGTTCCACATTTATGCCCAGTACCAGCCTGTGTGTGGAGAAAACTGCTTGCATCTCCCTATTCAAGGAGGTAGAAGTTCCCAAGAGTGACCCTACCTACGTTTGCAGCATTTCCAAAGTGTTTTACTGTAAGCTATTCCATAATGCCCTTCTCTACTCGTACCCCTAAGGAATAATGCAAGGACAAAAGGAATTGATGAAAGTGAGTGTAATAATATAAATACGTAGAAATACGTGCTTCAAAATCAAAACAGTATATACACATATACAAATGGAGGGACACTGCCCAGTTCTCAATGTCCGTGGGCCACAGGGCCACATCACATAGGCCAAGGCCCCACCTCACTCCTGCAACAACACGGAGAGAACACTGCTGGGGCATCAGGTCAAAAATACAGAGGCACCTCAGGGGGACGGGAAATAGGTGTGCACCTCAGCCAGAAGATGGTACAACACCACTGGTCCTGGAGGGGGCTACATGCCCTGTTCTTGATCCTGGGGCATGCAAGGCCATAGTCTCTCTAGTGGGTGGTTTGCCCACTGCTTGGTCCTGGGGAGTGCAAAGCCACATTCTCTCTAGTGGGTGGTTTGACTACTTTCTTGGTCCTGGGGAGTGCAAAGCCTCAGTCTCTCAAGTGGGTGGTTTGCCCACTGTTTGGTCCTGGAGAGTGCAAGGCCACAGTCTCTCAACTGGGTGGGTTGCCCACTGTTTGGTCCTGGGGAGTGCAAAGCCACAGTCTCTCTAGTGGATGGCTTCTCCACTGCTTGGTCCTGGGGAGTGCAAGGCCACAGTCTCTCAAGTGGGTGGTTTGCCCACTGCTTAGTCCTGGGGAGTGCAAGACCACAGTCTCAAGTGGGTGGTTTGACCACTGCTTGGTCCTGGGGAGTGCAAGGCCACAGCCTCTCAAGTGGGTGGTTTTCCCACTGCTTGGTCCTCGGAAGTGCAAGGCCACAGTCTGTCTCCCTAGTGGGTGGTTTGCAGACTGGTTCTGGAGGAGGCCTTGTGCTCAGTGTGCTTCATCCTGTCAATGAGGGGGTGAGTGGATGGCTTCTTCCACTGATTCTGGAGGGGGCCTTGTGCCCAGTGTGCTTCATCCAGCAAGGAGGGGGTGAGTGGATGGCTTTTTCCACTGGTTCTGGAGGGGGCCTTGTGCCCAGTGTGCTTCATCCTTGCAAGGAGGGGGTGAGTGGATGTCTTCTTCCACTGGTTCTGGAGGGGGCTTTGTGCCCTGTGATGCAGCACTTGGGGAGTGCAAGGTCACAGTCTCTCACCTGGGTGTCACACCTACAGGATTTGCAGGGTCCAGGGTGCACAACAGCCCATGGAGGCAGGACTACACACTTCCCACCAGCGGTGACGGCTGCTCAGTAGTGGCAGTGGTGGTACTGGTGTCGGGATGCCAGTGGTGGGTGGAGGTTCCAGCCCTTTCCCTGCAGCCTCGGACGGCTGCCCACTGGAGTTGCTTCTGCTGGTGGCGGTGCTGGTGGTGGTGCTGGTGGCGGTGCAGGCAGTGGTGGGTGGAGGATCAAGCCCTTCCCCCGCAGCCTTGAACGGCTGCCCACGGGGCACTGCTGATGCTGGTGGCTCTGCTGGTGGCGGTGCAGGCAGTGGTGGGGGAGGCTCCAGCCCTTCCCCTGCAGCCTCGGATGGCTGCCCACTGGGGCTGCTGCTGCTGCTGGTGGTGCTGGTGGCGGTGCAGGCAGTAGTGGGGGAGGCTTCAGCCCTTAATCAGCAGTCTCGGACGGCTGAACCACCATGGTTGGTGGTGGGGGCTCAGAATCAGTCCCAGCCCCAGGCCTCCTGTCCTTCCTGCCTGCAGGTGCAGGCCCCTTGCCCTTCCCTTTTCCAGCTGGTGGTGCCTCCTTGCCCTTCCCCTTGGCGGCTGGTGGTGCCTCCTTGCCCTTCCCCTTGGCAGCTGGTGGTGCCTCCTTGCTCTTCCCTTTGGCAGCTGGTACAGGCACACTTTCAGTGCTGATGGCTGATTTCCTGGAGCCTCTCCCACCTGCACTAGCTGCCAACACTACTGTGTCTGTGGACTGGGTGGCGGAGGTGCTTGCCTGGGTACTGACCACCCTGGCCCGACATGAAGGACGGGGGGAGGGGTAGGGAAGAGGTCAACAGTGGAGAGCAAAAGCTTCTTAGGGACACTGGGGCGGGAAGAGGGAGAAGGTTTGGGAGTGGAGGAAGTGGTTGTAGGAGGTGTCTGTCTGCTGTGTTTGGGTGCAGGTGCATGGGCTGGATGCTGTTGAGAGGTGGATGGCTGTTGGGTGTCTGAGTGCTCACGTTTGTGTACTTTGGGAGAAGGCGGCACAGACACAGTGGGAGAGGACACAGGGGACATGTGCATGGATGTGGTGACTGCCATTGAGGGGAGTGTAGTGATAGACATGATAGTGATGGAGGTAGTGGATGAGGATGTAGTGCATGCAGGTGTGAGTGGAGACGCTACTGGGAGGGTGGTGGACGACAAGGAGGAGGAGGACACAGTGGAGGAAGTGGATGTTGGTATGTCTGCATATGGGTGGTGTTTGTGTGAGTGTCTGTGGGATGATGTGTGGTGCTTGTGTTTGCCTGAGCCACTCCTGTGTGTTGTCTTGGGTGCATGCTGGTCTGAATGTGAGCTTGGGGAAGGTTGGGGTTGAGGGGAATGGGACAGGGTAGAGGAAGCTGGAGGGGGGAGGCTAGAAACAGGGACAATGGGTGCCATCAAGGAAGAGGCCAGACCCTGGATTGATCTCTGTTGGGCCGCCATGCCAGAGTGAATGCCCTCCAGGAATGCATTTGTTTGTTGGAAATGGGCTGCCAGCCCCTGGATAGCATTCTCTATGGTTGACTGCCGAACAGAGATGGATCGGAGGAGGTCAATAACCTCCTCACTCAGGGCAGCAGGGCTAACTGAGGCAGGGCCTGAGGTGCCTGGGGCGAAGGGGATGCCCACCCTCCTGGGTGAGCAGGCATGGGAAACACACTGAGGGGCTGCTGGGAGGGCAGTGCTGGTAGGGGGGGTGGCAGCTGTACCTGTAGTTGGGTTGGGCACAGAGATGTCCGCCACCACCAGGGAGCTTCCATCAGAGGAGGTATCACTATCAGAATTGTCCCCTTCAGTCTCCGCTGTGGTGCTCTCCTCACCCTCCGTCCCAATGGTGCCCTCACCGTCGGTGGATTCGGCCTCCTGGGCCCTGTGGGATGCAGCTCCCTTTGTTGCCGGTGCCTCTGCTCCTCCGCCAGATGACGCTAATGCACATTAGCACAGGGTGACAAAACAAAACAAGCATTTACAATGCATCGGGTCTCGCGTTTGCTCATGTTAGAGCTGATCGCGTTGTAAACTCCTAACCCGACTTTTCACCTATCGGGCAAAAGTGCATTTATGTACATAACCCGAAAAAGTGAAATTAACTATGTAAAGTGCTCGACTTCTGCCAAGCGAAATCGCGCTCGTAAATTAGAGAAAAAGAAGTCCACGAGGCCGATGGAAAACAGCGAGCCTCGCATGTTTTCTGTACTTGGTTGCTGCGTTTGAGGAGGGATAGCCACCGGAAAAGGAATGACATATACGTGCCTTCGTCTAATGAAAGCAAGCAGATTTTATTAGGCAAGCCCACGAACCAATAAAAAACACTGACGTGAAGTTGACAGGGCTCCAAGCCCTTTTCTAAATACTAAAGCTTCTCGCTGCGATACACATGCGTGAGCGCATGCAACGCAGGCTCGACCCTAAAAAGGGGGAATAGGCAAAGGATACACTTGGTCAATGGCAACAACAACCCCACCGTTGGCGTACACGACAAACACACACACACAGGGAACAGCCCTACACACTAGGCAAAGCACTACCAGCCACAATGCTAGTCACCAGGCCATGGACAGGAATACCTAATGCTAATTGCAGCATACCTGACTCCCACAGACCCCTGCCCAGTAGTGGATGCCTACTTGCTTCGTAGGAGGTGGTGTTCATCAACTCCTGCCCAACATGGGACCTACCCTGCAATGTCCGGCCTGGCCTAGGGGCACCCACAGGCCCACATCCCCCACTGAGAGACCACCCTACCACCTGCAAGTAGTATGTTGGGAAACTGTACTCACCACCTTGTGGCTGCTGTGATGCCCTGAAGTGCCCATCTGGCTCTGGATAGGCCACAGCCAGTATGCAGGCAATCAGGGGGATCAGGGTTCGACAGGCACCCCTTCCTCGTTGGCCATCCCCAGCTGGGCCTCCGCCATCGTCCTTGCCCAGCGTCTCAGGTCCTCCCACCGTTTGCGAGAGTGGGTGCTCTGCCTGCCGTAGACCCCCAGGGTCTGCACGTCCTTGGCGCTGGCACACCATCTGTCCTTTTTCTGATGGGCACTGATCTGCAGGAAAAGAAACATATAAAAAGGTATCAGTCACACAGTCTGGCCTGTTACACTAATGGCCCACTATAGCCCTCACATCCCCTTTCGCACAGGCAGTGCCCACCATACATGCTGTCCAGAACCCTTCCACCAACCCTCCCCCCACATGAGGCCCTCACACACAGCACTACATGCATTCATGCCCCTTGCATTGTGCTCACAGTGTACTCACCTGTTGGGATGGAGGCCCATACAGCATTCGGTACTGGGGTAGGACCCCATCCACCAGTCTCTCCAATTCTGCAGTGATGGAGGCAGGGGCCCTTTCCCCAGTGATACGAGCCATGATCGGTTCCAGACACAGGTCACGCAGTACTTGCAGTGTACGTCCTCTGCTATTGAAGGTCAGGTAGCAAGTAAGTGAACAGATAGAAAATGGCGGTCACGTCCGCAGCGGTGTGTATTGTCACCGCCGGCGTACATCACCATTGACCACTGTAACCCATAGGGCCCAATGACAACCAATGAGGAGTTGCACGGCGGTACTTGACCGCCTCTCGCAACGGTGCACAACGTCAACAGCATTACCTCATTTCTACATGTCCATCCACACAGGACAGGCGGACGCCATTTCAAGGGGGGGCAGGCCATGGCACCTAACTGCATCACAGTACACCTAGGCACCATTTGGGCCTATCCAACAATATACTGTTACAGTCACAACATGCAATGCAGTGTAGTGTTTTGAAATGTGGAATACTGACCAGCTGCTCACCGTTTTGCCCCCTAGATTACAACCGCTGTGGATGAATAGGAGATAGAGACATCCCCCGTGTATAGACCCCTGGTGGAGTTGGCAACAATGGAGGACAGGCACATTATCCTCATCCATAGACTGGACAGGGCCACAATCACGGGGCTGTGTGCCCAATTGGAGCCAGACCTGATATCTGCTATCCATCACCTCGCTGGGATCCCCCCTCTTGTGCAAGTCCTAGCTGCACTCCATTTTTTGGCAACTGACTCCTTCCAAGTGACAGTGGGCTTGGCAGCAGGAATGTCTCAGCCAATGTTCTCAATAGTGCTGACCATAGTGTTGGCTGCCCTGATTAAACTCATGCGCAGGTACATTGTTTTCCCCCAGGTAGAGGATTTGGCCACAATGAAAACTGACTTCTATGCAATGGGACATATCCCCAACATTATTGGGCTATTGATGGTACACATATTGCATTTGTCCCCCCCCTGGAGAAATGAATAGGTGTTCAGAAATCGAAAGAGATTTCACTCGATGAATGTGCAGATAGTGTGCCTGGTGGACTAGTACAACTCCCATGTCAATGCTAAGTATCCTGGGTCTGTGCATGATGCCTAAATCCTGAGGAATAGCAGCATCCCATATGTGATGGCTCACCTGTAGAGGCACCGGGTGTGGCTAATAGGTGAGCTCATGGTTCCCACTCAGTTGGTGTTGGTGTATGGGTATGCTGTTGGCCATAAGGGTTAGTGTTTGGCTAACATGTATCCCTCTATATCTGCAGGTGACTCTAGTTACCCCAACCTCTCATGGCTACTGACCCCTGTGAGGAATCCCAGGACAAGGGCAGAGGAACGTTACAATGAGGCACATGGGCCAACAAGAAGAATCATAGAAAGGACATTCGGCCTCCTGAAGGCCAGGTTTCGTTGCCTCCATCTAACTGGTGGATCCCTGTACTACTCACCCAAGAAGGTCTGCCAGATAATCGTGGCATGCTGCATGTTGCGTAACATTGCCTTGAGACACCAGTTGCCTTTTCTGCAGGAGTATGAGGCTGGAGATCGGAATGTGGCAGCAGTGGACCCTATGGACAGTGAAGTTGAGGAGGCAGAGGATGAGGATGAGGACAACAGAACAGCTATTATACAACAGTACATCCAGTGACACACAGGTAAGAAACTGTAACTTCACTTTGCATTGACAGTTTTGTATTTGACATTGTACATGGCAGGCAGATTCTCCCAATTCCATGGCCACTTACTGTACCCTTTGGCATCTCTATTTTCAGATATCTGTGCCCCACTCTGGCACCTGCACCAACTACAGGTCATTCATATGTATACATTACTGTACAGTTTTATTGCAGTATTTAAAACTTGTTAAATGAATACATAGTTAAATCATTTGACAGACTCCATACTTGTATTTATTCAAATGGTGTTTATTTAAGTGCTAATAAGTAGAGGGGTATGTGCAATGGGCTGAGGTGATGGTGCAGAAAAGTCCAGGATAGAGTCCAGTCTATTTGTATCACAGGTGCATTATCCAAGGGGGCAGAGGAAGGGGAGCAATGGCAGTTCAAGGTAGACAGGGTGACAGAGTGGGATACAAGAGTGACAATCATGAGAGTCTAATTTCCTGGCGGGGTCTTGGCAATGTTCTCTGGTTTCTGCCTGGATCAGAGGGACCGTTTCAGGGGTGGTTCTCCTTCTGCAGGGGGAGGCGTGTTGGTGTCCTGTTGTTCCTCTGGCGGGGCCTCCTGTCCACTAGGGGCAGCAGAGGTAGAGTGCTGTTCATGGGTGTGGCTACTGTTAGGGGCCTGGTGGTGTGCCACTGCCTCCCTCTTGGTGTTGGCCATGTCTGCCAGCACCCCTGCAATGGTGACCAGGGTGGTGTGGATGTCCTTCAAGTCCTCCCTGATCCCCAGGTACTGTCCCTCCTGCTGCCACTGGGTCTCCTGCAACTTGTCCAGTACCTGGCCCATCGTCTCCTGGGAATGGTGGCATGCTCCCAGGATGTTGGTAAGTGCCTCCTTGAGAGTCATTTCCCTGGGCATGTCCTCCCCCTGTCGTACAGCAGTCCTCCCAGCTTCCCTGTTGTCCTGTGCCTCTGTCTCCTGAACCGGGTGCCGACTGCCACTGACCCCAGGTCCCTGATGGTCCTGTGTTTGTGGGGTTGCCTGTGGTCACTGTAGTGGTAGACAAACTGCTGATTGATGTGTCCTGGGGACAGAGGTATGGGCCTGCTGGGTGGGACCTGTGCTAGTATTTCCTGAGGGGGAGGCTCTGTGGTGGTATGGGACTGTGCCTGGGTAACCGACTATCCGAAGATCCCTGATGGACCAGGTTGGTCATCCAGATCCAGGTGTCCAGAGCTGCTGTCATCATTGTGGGCCTCTTCTGTGGGGGGACTGGATGTTGCTGGCACCTCCTCTCCGGTGACTTTGGGTGGGGGACCTGTGGGGATGTAAATGCAGTGTCATTGTTTCTGCGTGTGACATCTTGTTCATGGGTTTGCTGCCCTGGATGGTTGTGATTGCCTTGTCAGCTTTGCCTTGTGTGAGTAGTGATTTGGTAGGCTAGGTGATTCTCTCTAATGGCAATGCTTTAGTGATAGGTGTCCATGCAGGGCTGTGAGTGATGTCTATGCATTGATGTTGCATGCAGGGCTTGGTATTGGGATGGTGGGGTGTATGTGTGGTGGTGGGGTGATGGGGGTGAGGGTAAGGGTGGAGTATGTGATGGCATGCAGGTAGGGGGGTGAAAGTAGTAAAGAGTTGACTTACCAGAGTCCAGTCCTCCTGCTACTGCCAGTCCCTCAGGGTGCAGTATTGTCAAGACTTGCTCCTCCCATTTTGTTAGTTGTGGGGGAGGAGGTGGGGACCCACGGCCAGTCCTCTGTACAGCTATCTAGTGTCTTGCTACCACGTAACTTACCTTCCCCATAGGTCGTTCCATCTCTTCCTGATGTCATCCCTTGCTCTGGGATACTGTCCCACGGCATTGACCCTGTTAACAATTCTCTGCCATAGCTCCATCTTCCTAGCAATGGATGTCTGCTGCATCTGTGATCCGAATAGCTGTGGCTCTACCCGGATGATTTCCTCCACCATGACCCTTAGCTCCTCCTCAGAGAACCTGGGGTTTCTTTGTGGTGCCATGGGTGTAGTGTGTGTGGTGTGTGTGAGGGTGTGTGGGGTGATGTGTTGGGGTGTGTGCTGTAAGGTGCGTGGATGGTGTATGGGTGATGGTGTTCTGTGGCTCTGGTTCTGTGGGTGCTCTTGGTGTCTCTCTCTCTGTTGTCAATTTTATTGAGTTGTAAAGGGTTGTAGGTAGTGTGTGTGTGTGTGTTTTATAGTGGCGTGGGAGTGTGGTGTGTGTATGTGTGGCAGGTGTGTGTAGTTTGAATTGTCCAATGTAGTGTTGTTTTGTTAGTGTGTGTGTTTTTTGAGCGCGGCGGTATGTACCGCCAATTGTTTACCGCGGTTGAATGTCCGCCACGGTGATTCATGGGTCATAATGTTGTGGGCGTAGTTCTGTTGGCGTAACGGTGTGGGTTTTGCTACTTCCAGTTTATCACTGACCTTTGGGCTGGCGAACTTGTGTGTGTGGCTGTATAGTGAGGGATTGCCATGTGTGGGTCATAATATGGGTAGCGGTAAACCGCCGCAGTGGCGTTATGTTGGCAGCAGTCGGCATGGCGGTAAGTAGGACTTACCGCCAATGTCATAATGAAGGCCTAAGTCTTTTTGTCCCTGAGACTTCAGAAAACAGGAGGCAAGCTCAATCCAATCCCTTGGAGAGCACTTCTCAGCAAAGTCAGAGGGCAGCAAAGCAATAGCAGGGCAGCAGTCCTTCTGAGCAAAGTAGTCCAGATGAGTTCTTCGGGGAGCCAGGCAGTTCCTCTTGACAGGTTGCAGGTTCAGGTCCAGAAGTATCTGAGTTGGTGGGCTCAGAGACCCAGTTTATATACCCAAAAATGCCTTTGAAGTGGGGAGACTTCAAAGAGTGGTTTTGAAGTGCACAAGGTCCCCTTTCAGTACAGGTCTGTCTGCCAGGGTCCCAGTAGGGGGTTTGGCAGTCTACTGTGTGAGGGCAGGCTACTAGCCTTTGAAATGTAAGGGTCAGGCCCTCTACTCTCCCAGCCCAAGAAGACCCATTCAGTATGCAGATTAGTGCAGGTGTGACTGAGTATCCTGTGTTTGTGGTTGTCTGGGTGAAATGCAGAAGGGAGCTGTCAACCAGCCCAGCCCAGATGTAGATTGGAGACAGGCTGTGAGGCAAAGAGGGATTTTAAGTGCAGAGAAATGCTCACTTTCTAAAAGTAAACAAACACAAATAACCCCATGGGGAACAGGGTCAAGGCGGATTTGCATATGGCTAGGTCCAAACTGGAGTGAGATGGCGAGCAAAACAAATGATGGATTAAACCCAGATCTGTGACTAGGGGGTGAATGTTTGATTTGCTCTGCATTCTTTCCATCATCTGTTGTTTTTGTATTTGTCATCCCAAGTGGGAAGGGTATGCCCAGATGTGGGTCCCGTGCTTGCTATGCCACCAGATTCTAGCTAGCTTGTCTGATGAAGGTTGATACCCTAAAACTGTTCCCAGGATGCTTGTTTCTGGTTCAAGGAGGACCTTGCCTGACAGTACAGGCTGGACTGTTCTCATGGGGAACAGGGTCAAGAATGATTTGCATATGGCTGGGTCCAAACTGGAATGACATGGCAAGCAAAAAAACAGATGAATTGAACCCAGATCTGTGACTGGGGATGAATGTTTGATTTGCTCTGCATTGTGTCGATCCTCTGTTGTTTTTGCCTTTGTTCTCTCCAAGTGGGAAGGGTATGCCCAGACGTAGGTCCTGTGCTTGCTATGCCACCAGATTCAAGCTAGCCTGGCTGATGAAGCCGGGTCCCAGGATGCTTGCTTCTTGTTCAGGGAGGACCTGGCCTGGCAGTTCTGGCTGGACTGTTCCCATGGGGAACAGGGTCAAGACTGATTTGCATATGGTTGGGTCCAAACTGGAATGACATGGCAAGCAAAAAAATGGACGGATTAAACCCAGATCTGTGACTGGGTGTGAATGTTTGATTTGCTCTGCATTCCATCCATCATCTGTTGTTTTTGAATTTGTTGCCCCAAGTGGGAAGGGTATGCCCAGATATGGGTTCTGTGCTTGCTATGCCACCAGATTCAAGCTAGCCTGGCTGATGAAGTGTGTTACCTTGAAACTGGTCCCAGAAAGCTTGCTTCTGGTTCAGGGAGGATCTGGCCTGGCAGTTTGGGCTGGACTGTTCCTATGGGGAAAAGGGTCAAGACTGATTTGCATATGGCTGGTTCGAAACTGGAATGACATGGCAAGTAAAAAAACTGATAGATTAAACCCAGATCTGGGACTGGGGGTGAATGTTTGATTTGCTCTGCATTTCAACTAAGAAAGTAATATAAAATCCAACCTCACCAATAAGCGGTATTTTCTATTACCATTCTGGCCTTACTAAACATGACCTGTATACCCCTTTCTGATCAGAATCTACCACTCAAACACTATATGAGGGTAGCCCTAATGCTATCCTATGAAAGGAATGGGCATCACAGTAGTGGAAGACAAATTTAGGTGTTTTCCACTACCAGGACATATAAAACACACATGGACATGTCCTGCTTTTTACCTGCATAGCACCCTGCCCTATGGGTTACCTAGGGCCTACTATAGAGGTGATGTGTATATATATATATATATATATATTTATATATATATATATATATATATATAAAGGAAAAGAGGAGTTTAAGGTTTGGCAAGTACTTAAATGCCAAGTTGAAGTTGCAGTGAAACTGCACTCAAAGGCCTTGCAATGTCAGGCCTGAGATATGGTTAAGGGACCACTTATGTGGGTGGCACAACCAGTGCTACAGGCCCACCAACAGCATTCAGTTTACAGGCCCTGTGCACATGTAGTGTACTTTACTAGTGACTTACAAGTAAATCAAATATGCCAATTGTGAATGAAGCAATGTTAAAATGTTTAAAGGAGAGAGCATATGCACTTTATCGCTGGTTAGCAGTGGTAAAGTGTGCAGAGTCCTAAAACCAGCAGAAACAGTGTCATAAAAGTGGAGGGAGGCAGGAAAAAAGTTGGAGGATGACCACCCAAATCTGTCAGGTCTAACATGCGGCTCCCCAGCTAAAAGTGGGGAGAGCTACCCAACCCTTTGGTGGCTCTCATAGTTAATGCGGAAGTATCTGGAGAGTCCATCAGCATTGGAGTGGTCAGTCCCCGGTTGATGCTCCACCATAAAGTCTATCCCCTTATGGACATGGGTCACCTCAAGAGGTTAGGATTTTCACCCTCATCTGCATGAGCCATCTGAGGGGCCTCTGGTCTGTCTGAACCCGGAAGTGAATCCCAAACAGGTAGGGTCTCAGCTTCTTCAGTGCCCAGACCACAGAAAATGAAATGCTTCTCTTTCTATGGCACTCCACCTCTGTTCCCTTGGTAATAGTCTTCTACTAATAAAGACTACTGGTTAGTCTAGGTCCTCCTCATTCAGTTGTGCTAGAACCGCCCCTGTGCCATGTTCTGAAGCATCTGTCTGCACAATGAACTCCTTGGAGTAGTCAGGGGCCCTGAGCACGGATGCTGTGCACATGGCTTCCTTCAGGGAGTCAAAGGCTTTCTGACAAGCCTTGGTTCAATTTACCAACCTAGGTTGTTTCTTGGATGTACCCAAGAAGTACCTCTGTCTGGGTTCTGGGTGGTTGGCAGGCTGTGATTGTCTCAATCTTGGCCTGGAGGGGCTGCACTGTGCTACCACCTACTAGGTGTCCCAAGTACACCACGGAACCCTGCCCAATCTGGCACTTACAGGCCTTGATTGTCAGGCCTGCCTGTTGCAGGGCCTGGAGCACCTCTTGGAGGTGGAGCAGGTGTTCCAGCTGGAACTGTAGACAACAATGTTGTCTAAGTAGGGTGTGTAGAACGCATGCTTACCAGCTAGGACCCTGTTAACCAACCGTTGGAAGGTATCAGGGGCATTTTTCAATCCCAAGGGCATTACACTGAACTGGTACTGTCCCTCAGGAATAGAAAAATCAGATCTCTCTTTAGCCCCCTCAGTCAAGGCATTCAAGTGTGTGAGTCCAGGGGTAAGGGAAAACAGGGAGGAGTACTGCTTCAGCAACTGGTAGCACTCCCCTCGCTCATCCAGGGCCAGGGAGTCAGAGAGATTGACACCCTCCACTGACCCATCAACTTCCTTTCCAGAGAGGTCAGGGAGAGGTTCACTCTCTCCTCCACACCCTCATCTGTCACAAGAAGCATGCTGACCTCAGTCCTCTCAAAATGGCGGCTTTATTCGGTTCACATGGAGCACTCTTAGTGGGTTCCTTGGAGACTGGGGGTCCACTAAGTATGCGGCCTCCCCTTTACGCTCTTTGATTTCAAATGTGCCAGTCCAGGAGTCTTGGAGAGATCTAGGCTCTACTGGCTCTATTAAACAAACCTTATCTCCAGGCTGAAACATCACCAGGGTGGTCTTCTGGTCATACCAGCGTTTTATGACCTCTTGATTGGCCTCGAGGTTGCTCCTGGCCTTCTTCCAGAAGTGTTGTATCTGTTTGTGGATGGCTAGCATGTAGCTAATCACATCCTGAGGGGGTGTTTTGGCAGCTTTCTCACACCCCTCCTTTATAATGCTTAAGGGTCCCCTGACAGGGTACCCATAGAGAAGCTCAAAGTGACTGCACCCTACCCTCTTCTGGGGCACCTCTCTGTAAGCAAAGAGACAGCATGGTAAGAGGACGTCCCACTTATGCCTCATGGCTTCAGAGAGGCATGTGATCATGCCTTTCATGGTCTTGTTGAATCTCTCCACAAGACCATTGGATTGAGGATGATAGGGTGTGGTGAACTTAAAGGTCACCCAACACACACCCAACATGGACTTCATGTATGCAGACATGAACTTTGTGCCACTGTCAGGCACAATCTCTTTTGGGAATCCCACATGGGTAAATATCCCCATCAGAGTTCTGATCACCACCGGTGTGGTCACCGTCCTCAGAAGGATTGCCTCTGGGTAGCGAGTGGCATCGCATCATCCTCCAAAAGCAGGATAAACCTGTTACCTAGGGCAGTTTTGGGGTCCAATGGACCAATGACATTGATGCCTACCCTTCCAAAGGGGGTGCCAACAATGGGGATTGGAATCCGGGGGGCCTTGAGCCTTTTCCCTGTCTTCCCACTGGCCTGGCAGGTGGGACAGGACCTACAGAACGCATCTGAGGCTGGCAAAGGTGCTGTTTTGGCCTTAATGTCCTGCCAGGGGGATGTCATGAGCGAGGCCCAGTAGGAAGGCCTGGTAACAGTGGGGGACCACCAGGACATGTGCTGCCCAAGCCTCCGGTACCTTAGGCTCACTGTAAAGGAGATAATTCTCCCACTATATAAGGTGTTCACCAGTGACTTCACCTGCTGCTTGAGCTAAGAGCTGTTGCCTCAAACCCTTAAGATTGTGGCACGCCTTCCGTGCTTTACAGAATTCTTCCCTGGTGGGCCCACCCTCAACTGGCCAGCCACCAAGGTCACCTAGGGCAGCAATGTCCTACCCGGTTGGCTCAGGGGCGTCCTCCTCAAGAGCCCCATCAACCACAGCGGAAACGTCTTGGACCGGTTTCCTATGCCCCTTGCCCCTTTCCTTGGCAGCTGTCTGGTCCATTCTTTCAGGCTCCAGAAATCCTTGACTCCGCTCCCAGGCAGCCGTGGACCTTGTGGTCATGCAGACCCATTCAGGCAATTCCAACATTTCCAAGTGAGACCTTATCTCTACTTCTTTCCAAGTAGTGTGCTCAAGGTCGGTGCCTAACAGACAATCTACAGGCATGGCAGGACTCACAGCTACTTTTGGAGTACCACATGCCCCACCCCACTCAAAGAGAACCAGAGCTACTGGTCGTTGGCTCACACAATTGTTGGCGACTATGACTTGGTGGAATGTCTTTGGGAGGACCTGCTCTGCTGACACCAGCTCCCCCCTGACAGTAGTCATGCTGGCTCCTGTGTCACGCAGAGCCTCCACCCGTTGCCCATTGATGGGGACCCACTGCCTATACTTGAAAGTATTGGCAGGCATGTGGGGTTTGGCACCATCTCTGCATCCCCCAGGGACACTAGGGTTACCTCTATCTGTTCCCCAAAGCTGAGTGGGACTACCACCTCCCCAAGCGCTACATTAGCCAACCCAGGTGTCTGCCCTCCAGTGGGGGGCTGTGCCCTCTTGAGACACTTGGAATCGCCCTAAGAGTGACCATACTTGGAGCACTCTGCACAATGGGGTACAAACCGCCCTGTCTTATGTTCCACAAACCCTTTCATTTTATATTCAGACTGGGACTGGCTAACGGTATTCCCTTGGGAAATATTTTGGGGGCCTTTTGAAAACTTAAAATGTTTAAGTTTGTCCCCCCCCCCCTTTCTTCTGGTGGGAACCCTGACCACCTCTGTGGGTGTCCCCCTGAGATACCCTTTTGGAAATTCTGGTGCTATCCCAGAGGTCACACTCCTCAGCAAGCTTCCTGGGATCAGTCAGCTTACTGTCAATCAGGTGCTGGTGCAACTCTATAAAGCAATTACTGAGCATATGCTCTCTCAGGATCAAATCATATAACCCCTTATAATCATCTACTTTACTGCCCCTCACCCATGAATTCAGTGCCTTACTAGAAACATCAGCAAAGCCTACCCAATTTTGGCACCACATCTCTGAGTATACAAACCTTTTTGTCTCCAGTAGGTCCTGTATGTATGCTGCCACCATCACTGCTGGACTAAGACTGCCTAGACTTGAGGCCCAGTTCTTTGAGACTCAGATCATGAGCCAGAAGTAGTTTCTTTTCAGCCAAGGCCCTTTCAGCCTCAGCTTGTTTGGCTTCTCTCTTAACCTTCCTCTCTTCTGCCTCCATGTTTAACCTTGCCAATTGCAGTTGAAATTCTGTCTCCTCCTCCCCCTTCCTCTGCTGTCAGGCCATGACTTGAGACACTTGTCCCTGGGTTAGCAAGGGTCTCAAATCCAGGGTTGTCACCCCCACTACTAGTGGCAAATCCTATGGGGAGCCATCCCCTGGCCCCTCCATCTCAACATCCTCTTGTGGACGGGCTTCTGCTCAGGGCCTAAGCGCCTTTTGGTACTCCTCCTTCCAGAAGGCACCTCGGGTGGGTACTCCAGTCCCCTTGCAGAACCCTTTCAGCTGGCTGACAGTGTATGTCTCCAGCCTAGCTAGGTCAAACTCTCCAGCTCCTCCTTGAGACCCAGCCAGAGACATGTTGATTAGGATTAGATTAAAATGTGAAGCAGAAAAAATTGCAGCAAAAACAGAAAAATCAAGTTGACCTTTATCTGTGGGTAGGTAGTGTACACATAGCTATTGTATGTCACTGCACAAACACAAGTCCTATCCTCACCACAGATCAGCAATGTTAGAAATGGGGTCTCTAGTTGGCAGAGGTATATACCCTTGTCCAATTAGGGACCAGAATTCTAGTCAGGGTAAGTCACACACAATCCAAATTATCCTGTGCCCACCCTCTGAAAGCTTGGTACTGAGCAGTCAGGGTTAACTTAGAAGGCAATATGTAAAGTATTTGTGCAATAAACCATACAGTAACACAGTGAAAACACCGCAAAAATACACCACACATTTTGGAAAAAATATAAGATATGTATCTGGTTAAATTAAGGTCAAAACAATAAGGATTCAATAAGCACAAGTTGGGATATCACTTTTGCAAGACTAAAAATAATCTTAAATCTTAGGAAACAACAGTTGTCTCTTGGTTCAACAAAGCACCTGGTTTTCTTCAAAAATAACGTGCACGGAGACCACAGAGAAGGAGATGTGTGGAAAAATAGGGTGTGCGTCGGGATTTCTGGCAGAGACGGTGCGTTGTTTCTTTCCACACTGCAAGGGGCTTTGCGTTGATATTCGGCGCTCAGTCTTGGTTCCTCACTGCGATGCGAGGATCTTTTTGACCCCCAGGGATGATGCCTTGAAATCCTGGGCATGTGGGATGAAGTCACCGATGTTGCGTCATTCCAGTAGTAGATGCCTCAAATTCTCTGTCACATGGCAGGCGATGCATTGATTCTTCACTCAGGAATTCGGGCTGTGTTGTTCTGGTTCGACTGTATGTCGATCCGGTAGGCTGTGCGTCGAATTTCCAGCCGCAAGGCAGGCGCTGCATCGATTCTTCACTCAGGAATTCAGGCTGTGTTGTTCTTGTTCAGTTGTGCGGCGACCTTTTGGTCGCACGGTAGGCTGTGGGTCGTTTCCTGCAGGGTTTGCATAAATTTTTGGTGCACAAGGAGTTCCTTGAAGAGATGGAGTCTTTTTGGCCCTGAGACTTCAGAAAACTGGAGGCAAGCTCAATCCAAGCCCTCAGAGAGTATTTCCCAGCAAAGTCTGAGGACAGCAGGGCAGCAGTCCTTCTCATCAAAGCAGTCCAAATGAGTCCTTTGGGCAGCCAGGCAGTTCCTTTTAAAAGGTTGCAGGTTCAGGTCCAGAAGTGTCTGAGTTGGTGGGGTCAGACACCTAGTTTATATACCCAAAAATGCCTTTGAAGTAGGGGAGACTTCAAAGAGTGGTTTTGAAGTGCACAAGGTCCCCTTTCAGTACGGGTCTGTGTGCCAGAGTCCCAGTAGGGGGGTTGGGAGTCCATTGTGTGAATGCAGGCCACTAGCCTTTAAAATGTAAGTGTGAGACCCTCCACCCTACCAACCCAGGAAGACCCATTCAGTATGCAGATGAATGCAGGTGTGACTGTGTTTGGGGTTGTCTGGATGAAATGCACAAGGGAGCTATCAACCAGCCCAGCCCACACATGGATTGAAGACAGGCTGTAAGGCACAGTTGGATTTTAAGTGCAGAGCAATGTTTACTTTCTAAAAGTGGCATTTCTAAAATCGTAATATAAAATACAACCTCACCAATAAGCAGGTTTTTCTATTACCATTCTGGCCATACTAAATATGACCTGGTTACCCCTTTCGGACCAGAATCTACCACTCAAACAGTATATGAGGGTAGCCCTAAAGCTATCCTATGAAAGGGACAGGCCTCACAGTAGTTGAAAACTACACATGCATATGCCCTTCCTTTTACCTACATAGCACCTTGCCCTATGGGTTACCTAGGGACTACCTTAGGAGTGATGTGTATGTAGAAAAAGGGGAGTTTCAGTTTTGGCAAGTACTTTTAAATTACAAGTCGAAGTGATAGTGAAACTGCACACACAGGCCTTGCAATGGCTGGCCTGAGACATGGTTAAAGGGCTACTTATGTTGGTGGCACAACCAGTTCTACAGGCCTACTAGTAGCATTCAAATTACAGGCCCTGGGCAAATGTAGTGCACTTTACTAGGCACTTACAAGTAAATGAAATATGCCAATTGCAAATACACCAATGTTATCATGTTTAAGGGAGAGGGCATATGCGCTTTAGCACTGGTTAGCAGTGGTAAAGTGTGCAGAGTCCTAAAACCGGCAAAAACAGTGTCATAAAAGTGGAGGGAGGCAGGCAAAATGTTGGGGGGATGAGCACCCTAAGGCAGTCAGGTCTAACACCTAGCATGGCAGACCTTTTATTTCTCTGGTCAGAGTTCCCCGTGTCCACCAAGAAGTGTGGCTATGATAATGGGCAAACCCTTCCTTGTGGTCACTCAAAAGCTGTTCTGGGACAGCCCCTCTCCAATTGGATTTGGTGCCTGGCTAGTTAGCAGGACAGTGATGTGGCAGGCCTGGTGTGAGTTACATCTGCTTGTGACAGGGTAGGCGTCTTTTGAAGCATAACTAAGTTCGTGAACACAGCCCAGATGGCCATGCTGTCAGAGGGAAAAGTATCTCCCTACACCCAAGCCCTTTGTCTACTTTCTAAGAGCAAGACACACCTGACCACAAGAAAGCCATTAACAGTCAGGTGACAGTGAACATTGGCAGGAAGGCATATTTAGCTTTGGCAGGAAAATACCAACTTTCGAAAACAAATGAATTTTCAAACAGTAATTTGAAATCTGGCTTTACCATTAGATTAGATTCTAAATTGCTATTAGTTTACACCCTTGAATCATAGCTTTAGCTATCCTAAACTGACGTTATGTATTATAAGGTGTTAGAATGTAACTTATTGCTTTTCTATGGATGAGCCAGTGTTGTTACAGTGAAAAATGATTATGGAGATTTGTCACTGCCGGCTTGTAAAACTTAAGTACTCAAGCCCTGCTTTTTAAATACTGTGCTCCGGAACTTAGGGCCTACCTAAAGGGTGACTTATAAGTATTAAAAAGGAAGGTTTAGGACTGGCAACATTTTTTGTTGACTAGGTTAAAATGGCAGTTTCAAACTTCCCATGCAGGCTGCAGTGACAGACCTGTAGACATGTTTTACAGTGCTAACTCAGTGGATGACACAATGAATGCTGCTGTCCACTTTTTTTGGCCAATTACAAAGCTATGTTGATAATGTGGTGTAATGGAAGGCCTCTTTGAGTTGGTCACACAGGTCTGAATACCAGTAATGTAGAAATCCATGGGAAGATTCTGAGCAGCTGGAATTACCAGTACCAGCTGGAATTTCCATATACAAATTCTGCAGTTATGTTTTATACCCAATGGACTAGGGAATAACTGTGATAACATGACTACTATGCCCAAATTTCTACATGGCATACCCACAAAATTTCAGCGATCTGGGCGGAGATATATTAATAAGTTACAGTCATTTTGTAGGTCTAAACCAATATGTTACTAATTTTAAATTTTAGATATAAGCAATATAAATACACCTCAGACAGCACTTCTCCATGTTTCCAAACTTTGCCCCCCTGGTAGTCCCTAGTAAATGGTACCCCTGGTTCCTAAGGTATGGGTACCAAAGAGGGTCCCAAAGGGCTGCAGCACAAATTATGCCACCCTCAGACATCCCTCACCTATCACAAGCAAACTGCCATTACAGGCTGTGTGTCTTGGTGCAGCTAAATGTGAAAAAATGACATGATACACAGCCTGTGTGCTATGTCCCCAAACTCTGCATACAATATATGTAAGCCACCCCTACAGCCGGCCTTACAACCCTATGACAGGGAACATAATATTACATGTGGGGACATTTTGGCATGAGCAAATATGCCCCTGCTATGTCTTTGTCAATTATTAGGCATAGTGAGTGACAGGGAAGCCCATAGGAGCATGGACCTCTATGATATCTATATGCTTCATCACGATTGTGCAACGATAACACTAATTAAGAATCATTTCCAATTTTAAAAGATTTAGGGGGTCATTCTGACCCTGGCGGTCTTGGACCGCCAGGGCAAGAATGACGGAAGCACCGCCAACAGGCTGGCGGTGCTTCATTCCCTATTCGGACCACGGCGGTAAAGCCGCGGTTGCACTGCCGGGGCCGGCGGTGTCCCGCCGATTTTCCCCCGGCGGTGATAATCCGCCAGGGCAGCGCTGCAAGCAGCTGCCCTGGGGATTATGACCCCCTTACCGCCAGCCTGTTTCTGGTGGTTTACACCACCAGGAAGAGGCTGGCGGTAAGGGGTGTCCTGGGGCCCCTGGGGGCCCCTGCACTGCCCATGGCACTGGCATGGGCAGTGCAGGGGCCCCCTAACAGGGCCCCGGCCTGCTTTTCACTGTCTGCATGGCAGACAGTGAAAAGCGCGACGGGTGCAACTGCACCCGTCGCACGGCCGCAACTGCACCCGTCGCACGGCCGCAACACCGCCGGCTCCATTAGGAGCCGGCTCCTGTGTTGCGGCCTCATTCCCGCTGGGCCGGCGGGCGCTAACATGGTTAGCGCCCGCCGGCCCAGCGGGAATGTTGGAATGGGGCCGTGTTATTGCGGCCGCAGGGCGGTTCCCGCCAAGGTTAGAATCACCCCCTTTGTCTCCAACAAGATACTTCAATTAGAAGCACCTTTGCTTCCAGTTTGGCATCTACTTTATACATGCACAACTTTGAAACCCTGTACATCTATAGTGATGATAAACCTTACAAGGATGAGATTATGCTAGGCAAGATGTTCTTAGATGACATCCTCATTATTTGAAAAAGAGATAGAATACACATTGGTGAATTCGTTCAATACATGAATGGGCTTGATCCATTTCTGACGTTCACACTTACTGTGTCTCAAGAGGAGATTTCCTTTTTGAATCTGTTTATCAATATACAGGGGAATTCTATTACTACTAAAACGTTTCATAAAAAGACATACTGAAGCAGCCATTCTGTAGTTCAACAGTTTTCGGTCTAGATCCTTACATTTGAATTAACCTTTCGATTAGTTCCTGAGATTACAAATAAGCTGTAACAGACTCAATGATTTTGAGAACTAAGTTGATTTTCTAATAGAGAAGTTTTAAAGGAGGAGCTACCCACTTAGAACTATTCATGAAGCATGTAAACGTGATAGAAACAATAATAGTAAGGCCCTATTGAAAAAAACTGGAAAAGAACATTGGAAAAAGGGTAACGGGTGCCACTGCCCTTTATCCAATCAAGCAAGTAGGATTCTAATGAAGAAATGGCATATCCTGAATGCTGAGAAATATTCAATTTGATGCACCACTTTTTGCCTTCCAAGTGTTCTTGGAGCCTCAGAGACTCTTTGGTGTATATCAGGCATGACAAAAATATTTGACCCTTCAACTGGCCACACGATTAGGAATCTTCCTAGGGTCACTTCCCTTGTGGTGGAAGCAATGTTTGCTATCTAATCACCAAACAAATATAAATTGACCTGGGACAGCCTAGAAAATGGCAGTTAAAGAAACACACCACCTACAACACAAAGAAATGTGGGCTAAATACACAAAGTTAAACTAAGTTTGAACCTGAAATCTAAATTTAGACTAGGCCTGGGTGGAGTTCACCGAGTACGTGGAACTCTCTGAAGTGACAAAAAAACTCCACTGTGCTACACGGAGATCCGCAAAGCGGCAGAGTGTGTTAGGTCACACCGTTTGCATTGACTTTTAGCGCCAGTTGTTTGTGCCGCACTGTAAAATCAGCACAATTGGCACCATGTGCAGTGCAAGAGGGCACAGTTTATTTTCTGCCACTTGAGTAGATTTTCTACTCGAGCAGCAGCTTTGTCAACACAAATGGAAGGTTTCTCAGTGCGAGCGGTAGCGACCATCCGCGACCTCCCACGTTGAGAAATCTCACCAGGAGGGGGTCTGGAGTAAGTACGAGGAATTTTTGGGAACTTTGTGCTCTAAGTGAAGCGCTGAGTGGGAAAAACTCCACAAACTCTGCGAGCAGAGCGCAGTTCACAGTCCACCCTTAGGTTAGACCTGAAGTCTAACTATGGACCAGAAGTCTAGGTTTAGACCTGAAGTCTAAGTTTAGACCTGAAGTGTAACTTTAGATATGAATTCTAAGGTTTGAACTGAAGTCCAACTTTATACCTGAAATCCAAGTGCCTGATTCACAAAGGTAAACTTAGCCCTGAAGTCTAACTTTAGATCTGAAGTCTAACTTAAACCTGAACTCTAATTTTAGACCTGAAGTCTAACTTTAGACATGAAGGGGGTCATTCTGACCTCGGCGGTAAAAGCCGCTTACCGCCGGTCAGAAGACCGCCACAATACCGCCGCGGCCGCGGACAGCCGCCACGGTCATTCTGACCCACAACTGCCAAACCGCCAAAAATCCGACCTCCATTGCAGTCCGCCACATCAGCGGCCCGCGATAAACTGGAGATGACCAAACCTCCACCGCCACGCCAACAGAAATACGCCCATGCCATTACGATCCACAAATGCACGCGGCGGTCTTTCAAACGCGGTAGTCTATTGGCGGTACACACCGCCGCGGTCAAAATACCCACACCTTTACAAAACACTACCACATTGGACAATTTGAAATACACACACCTGATACACATACAAACAACACTCCCACACATCCAATACAATATAAAACACACACCCACATCACCCACAAACCCCTACGACCAAAAATCAGAGACGAAGGAGAGAGAGACACATCAGAGAATAGAGAGCCAGACACACAGAGGCACACTACAACATCACACACACCACATAGTAGCACAAAGCACCACACACCAACACACTCATCACCACATACACCACCCCACACCTCATCCACACCACCCCATGGCACCACAAAGACACCCACGCTTTACGGACCAAGAACTCAGGGTGATGGTGGAGGAAATCCTAAGAGTGGAACCCTAGCTCTTCGGCTCACAAGTGCAGCACACCACCATAGCAAGGAAGGCGGAGCTCTGGCAGCGGATCGTGGACAGGGTCAACGCGGTGGGACAGCATCCCAGAAATAGAGACGACATCCGCAAACGATGGAACGACCTACGGGGGAAGGTGCGCTCGATGGTGTCGCGACACAACATCGCGGTGCAGAAGACTGGCGGAGGACCCCCACCCCACCAGAATTCACAGCATGGGAGCAAGAAGTATTAAACATCCTGCATCCTGAGGGCCTCGCTGGAGTACCCGGAGGAATGGACTCTGGTAAGTCCTATCTCATATACTTCATCCCCCCCACCCCACCAGCATGCCAACCCACACCCCCACCCTCACCCCCAACCCACCATCACACATCATCTCTGAGAATGTATCCCTAGCACAACCCACCCAACCCCTCACCAACCCTTGCATGCCACCACAAACATTGGACACCCATTACCTAAGTATGACCACTGCACATTCCCATCCCCCCCACAAACCACCCTCACAACACCACCCACAAGGGAATGCCTGCACTGGGGGACAAGGGCACCCATAATTTGCATGCTTTTTCACACACAGAAACAATAACCATACTCTCTCACCCCATGCAGGACCCGAACTCCAACACACCGGTCAGGAGGGTCCTCAAATGTCCATCCCACCCCCGGAACAGGCCCCCAGTTAGGACAGCAGCTCTGGCGACCTGGAACCTGATGACCAGCCCGGACCATCGGGGACCTCTGGGCAGTGGGTTCCCCAAACACAGACACAGGCCACAGCAGACCCAAACCCCCCTGGGAACAACAGCACAGCTCCCACCCAGCGGGCCCATGCCTTTGTCTCTAGGACAGGTCAAGCAGCGGTGTGTCTGCCACTACAGGGCACCCAGGCTAACCCAACACCCCAACAACAACAGGGACCTGGGGGCAGTGGGAGTGGGCACACCGTCCAGGGGACAGAGGCCCAGGCAAACAGGGCAACTCGGAGGGCTGCCGTGCGACAGGGGGGGGAGGAGAGGCCCAGGGAACCCACTCTCCAAGAGGCCCTCACTACCATCATGGGAGCATACCACCACTCCCAAGAGACGATGGCGACGGTACTGGCCAGGTTCACCGAGATCCAGGCACATCAGGAAGAACGCTACATGGGGTTCAGCAACCAACTCACCACCATCGCTACCGCCATGGGGAGCATGGTCCAGGCCCTCAACAGGATAGAAGACACGTTGTGGGACCATGTGGCACCACACAGGGCCACTGTCACTAGCCAGGAACAGCCTACCACCTCCGCCGGTGCTAGTGGACAGGAGGCCCACACACAACGACAGGCCACAAGAACCCCACCTCCTGCTGAAGAACAACCACCCCGCAAGAGGAGCCTTAGACCCAAAAAAAAACAGAGTAGCATGCCAAGACCACCGCCAGCATGAGATACCCCCAGAAGTCATCCCACTGTCCCACATTGCCACCCTGTCCAAACTCAAACAGCCCCTGCTCCATCCTTCCACAGGCATATGGACAATAGACCTGTCAGACTGAGAACTGGACTCTGCCATGGACATCACTCCACCCCCCCCCCATCACCGTCATCATATAATGTACCATTATCTAAGCACACAAAATAAAACAATTATTGCACAGAAAACCGTTTGGAGTCATGCTGAATTCTCAAAAAATCGTACAACACATAACAGTTCACAATATGTGATGTCAGTTAGTGATGACAACATACCAATGTCAATACGCTGTAGTACATGGCCAAACCAAGCAGAAGTCGGGCTATGAGTCATTGAGCACTGAGAAGGGAAGGGAAAAAGAATATGTTATTTAAAAGAGCTGGGGGGAAATACATAAAGTTGAGATTCATGAGGCTCTAAGTAACTGGGAAATGGCGTGGCTGAATCTTACCTGTGTGCTACTGAAAATACTGTAGTATGACAGCTTCCCTGTTGTCTGTTTCCTCACCATCGTCTTCCTCCTCTTCACTCTCCACAGGCTCCACGGCTTCTACGACACCACCATCTGGACCATCCTCCTGCAGGAAAGGCACCTGGCGTTGCAAAGCCAGGTTGTGAAGCATACAGCAGGCCACGATGATGTGACACACCTTCTTTGGTGAGTACATTAGGGATCCACCTGTCATATGCAGGCACCGAAACCTGGCCTTCAGGAGGCCGAAGGTCCTTTCAATGACCCTCCTAGTACGCCCATGGGCCTCATTGTACCGTTCCTCAGCCCTGGTCCGGGGATTCCTCACTGGGGTCAATAGCCAAGGCAGGTTGGGGTAACCAGAGTCACCGATTAGCCACACACGCTGTCTCTGTAGCTGTTCCATCACATAGGGGACGCTGCTGTTACGCATAACATACGCGTCATGCACTGACCCAGGGAACTTGGCATTTACATGGGAGATGTACTGGTCTGCCAAAGAGACAACCTGCACATTCATAGAATGGTAATTTTTCCTATTTCTGTACACCTGTTCATCGTCATTTGGGGGTACTAATGCCACATGGGTCCCATCAATGGCACCAATGATGTTGGGGATATGTCCAAGGGCATAGAAATCACCCTTCACTGTGGCCAAATCACCCTCTTCTGGGAATATGATGTAGCTCCTCATGAGTTTCATCAGGGCAGACAACACTCTGGACAGAATCTTTGAAAACATAGGCTGAGACATTCCAGATGACATGGCCACTGTTGTCTGGAATGAGCCACTTGCAAAGAAATGGAGGACTGATAGAACCTGCACTAGAGGGGGAATTCCTGTGGGTTGGCGGATGGGTGACATCAGGTCTGGCTCCAGCTGGGCACACAGTTCATGTATAGTGGCTCGGTCAAGTCGGTATCGGAGTATTATATGGCGTTCTTCCATTGTCGACAGGTCAACCAGCGGCCGGTACACAGGAGGATTCCTCCTTCTCCTCGCAAGTCCCTGCGGACGGTGCCTAGGAAGGACAACATGGAGCACTGAGTCAATCAACTCACAGGTACGTACAACACAGCTTGCACAGTACACGAAAATGTTTTGACTGCTATGTTTGTATGTGTGCAAATGCAAGGCCTAGGCCTGTGTGACGCAGTAGAATTAAAGCCATGTGGGCCCTTGAAATGGCGGCTGCCTGACCTGTGAAGTGGGACAATGGGATGTGAGGTCAATGCGCTGGCGTGGCACACCGTGGCGGTAGGCGGTCGAAGACCGCTGTACGTAGTCGCATTGGTTAACATTGAACCCTATGGGATTCAGGAGCCAATGACGATGTGCGCCGGCGTTCACGGTACGCACCGCCGCGGTACGCACCGCCGCGGGCGTGACCGCCATTTTCTAACTGCTTAATCACTCGAGACCTGATCATCCACAGGAGAGGACCTATACTGCAAGTGCTGCTGTGAACTCGGTCTGGAAGTGACAATGGCTGCTGCGACTGGGGAAAGGGCCCCTGCCTTCACGTCTGAAGAGTTGGAGAAACTCGTGGATGGGGTCTTCCCCCAGTATGCGCTACTCTACGGTCCTCCAGACCAACAGGTGAGTACACTGAGTGCACATTGAATGGGTAATGCCTGTGTGGAGTGGGGTGGCTGTCAGTTGGTGGGGTGGGGAGAAAATGAGGAATGCAACGCACGACTGATGAGAGTATGGGCCACATGGCAAGGGTGGGGAGGGGGGGCATGTACTCCAAACATGCAGAAAGGTGACGTTTTCTCTTTCCCACCCTGTACATGTCAAACAGGTGAGCGCCCATCAGAAAATCGATATTTGGCGTGCCATCGCCAAGGAAGTCCGGGCCCTGGGGGTCTACACCAGACAGGGCACCCTCTGTCAGAAGAGGTGGGAGGACATCCGCCGCGGAACCCGAAAGACCGCCGAGTCACTGCTGGGGATGGCCTCCCGACCTAGGAGGGGTGCCAGTCGTACCCTGACCCCCCTGATGTCCCGGATCCTGGCGGTGGCCTACCCTGATTTGGATGGGCGCTTGAGGACATCACAGCAGACACAAGGGGGTGAGTATCAGCACATTCTCCTATCTATACGCGCAGTGGAGGCGTCTGGGTGGGGGAGGAGGGCTGTGGGTGACAGTAGGCCAGGGCGCTTTCTGTAGTGTAGTCCCCTCCCTCAGACATGGCCCTGTGCCCCCGCCCACCACCTCTGTAGGGTGCCAAGTGCAGCTATCCATGGTCCAACATCACCCATGAGCGCGTCTGTTGTCCCTCGACCTGTTGGCCTAGTCAGAAGTACAGAGTAGTGTACCCCAAGTTCGCGGCTTAGTGCATGAGGCACCTGTGTCTGTCCTCTCCGCCAAGGCTATTGACAAGGCATGCACTCAACTTTGTTTTCTTTCTCCCCCACCCTTATTCTTTGTTTCTTGTGCATTAGCATCATCAGGCGGAGGAGAATTGGCGTCGGAGCACGAGGGAGCTGCAGGTCACCAGGCCCCGGTGGGCACTGACACAGACACCGAGGGCACCAGTGATCCGGAGGGCGAGGGGAGCACCACAACGGGGGCCGGTGGAGACACCAGCGACACGGACACGTCCTCGTTTGGGAGCTCCCTAGCGGGGGCGGCAACTTCTGTGCCCCCAGCAACAACAGGTACAGCCGCCACCCAGCGCACCAGCACCGCCCTCTCAGCAGCCCCTCAGTCTTCGCTCCATGCCCGTTCGCCAAGGAAGGCGCGCGTCTCCTTCGCCCCAGGCACCTCAGCCCCTGCCTCTGTTACCCCTGCTGCCCTCAGTGCGGAGCTCATTGACCTCGTGAGGACGCTCATTGTTGGGCAGACTACCCTTTTGAATGCCATCCAGGGGGTGCAAAGGGAGGTGCAACAGAGCAATGCCTACCTGGAGGGCATTCATTCGGGTCAGGCTGCCCATCAACGAGCTTTCACTTCTCTGGCCTCAGCACTGACGGCAGCCATTGTCCCTGTCTCCAGTCTCCCTCTTCTAACTGCCTCCAGCCTTTCTCTGTCTCCTGTTCCTCAGCCTATCCCATCCACACCATCTGACCAACCTGCACACACCTCAACACCCAAGGCCAGCTCATCCAAACATAAGCACCACAGAACACACAAGCATTCACCCAAGCAACACCCAGTTGCAGACATACCAACAGTCACTACCACCTCTGTGTCCCCCTCCTCCTCGTCTCCCTCCTCCCTCCCTGTGACGTCTACACTCACACCTGCATGCACACCAACATCAGCCAGTTCTTCCATCACCAGCACACCCTCCACTACAGTCCTCACACGTGCAGTCACCACCCCCCACTGCCATGTACACGTCCCCTGTGTGCTCTCCCACTGTGTCGGTCACCCCCTCTTCCAAGACACATAAACGCAGGCAGACACCCAAACAACAGCCAACCACCTCACGACAGCCTACGTCTCAGTCACCTGCACCAAGGACAGCACACCTGACTCTCCTATAACCACATCCTCTTCCTCCACTTCTATCTCCACTACTCCTACCCTTTACCCTGGCCCAAAGAAATATTACCTCACAAATGTTGACCTCTTTCCCTCCCCTGACCCACCCCCTCCATCTGGGAAAAGTCCCAAAGGCACCTCAGCCACCACCAGCCCAGCTTCCAAGGTACAAGTGGTGCATGGAATATGGAGTCCACCCTTTGGCGGCAGTGACACTTCAATGAGCAGCAAGGGGACTGGCAGCCCCCCCCCAGGCAAGAGGACCCGGAAAGTGAAGGGCCGCCGTGAGCGGACTGAGACGGCTGCCCCCAAGGAGGTGACTCAGGCCACTTCACCTGCCACAACAGCCAGGGGAGGCAAGGGCCTGAGAGCCCCATCTAAGGAGCGGAAGGGCAGCAGGGCGGAGAGGCCAGCCAGCAGGAGCGCGGAGCAGGAGGGTCCCACACGCCCCATCCCGGCTGCAAGGGACGACACCAAAGGGCCCAGGACTCCGTCCCCGAAGGGGCCTGACACTGCACGTTCGGAGGGCGAGTGAGCAGGTTGTCCAGGCCAGGTCTGACTCCATACACTGACTGGAAGAGCACCGCTGAAGAGGGCCCCGCCGTGAAGACAAGCACCGCTGAAGAGGGCCCCGCCGTGAAGACAAGCACCACTGAACAGGGCCCCGCCGTGCAGAAGAGCACCGCTGAACAGGGCCCCGCCGTGCAGAAGAGCAACGCTGAAGAGGGCCCCGCCGTGAAGACAAGCACCGCTGAACAGGGCCCCGCCGTGCAGAAGAGCACCGCTGAACAGGGCCCCGCCGTGCAGAAGAGCACCGCTGAACAGGGCCCCGCCGTGAAGACAAGCACCGCTGAACAGGGCCCCGCGTGCAGAAGAGCACCGCTGAAGAGGGCCCCGCCGTGCAGAAGAGCACCGCGTAACGGGGCCCCGCCGTGAAGACAAGCACCGCTGAACAGGGCCCCGCCGTGCAGAAGAGCACCGCTGAACAGGGCCCCGCCGTGAAGACAAGCACCGCTGAACAGGGCCCCGCCGTGCAGAAGAGCACCGCTGAAGAGGGCCCCGCCGTGCAGAAGAGCACCGCGGAACAGGGCCCCGCCGTGAAGACAAGCACCGCTGAACAGGGCCCCGCCGTGAAGACAAGCACCGCTGAACAGGGCCCCGCCGTCTCAAGCACCGCTCCGCTGGGCCCTTCCTGTCAAGCACCGCTCCGCTGGGCCCTTCCTGTCAAGCACCGCTCCGCTGGGCCCCGCCGTCTCAAGCACCGCTCTGCTGGGCCCTTCCTGTCAAGCACCGCTCCGCTGGGCCCTTCCTGTCAAGCACCGCTCCGCTGGGCCCCGCCGTCTCAAGCACCGCTCCGCTGGGCCCCGCTGTCTCAAGCACCGCTCCGCTGGGCCCTTCCTGTCAAGCACCGCTCCGCTGGGCCCCGCCGTCTCAAGCACCGCTCCACTGGGTCCTTCCTGTCAAGCACCGCTCCGCTGGGCCCCGCCGTCTCAAGCACCGCTCCGCTGGGCCCCGCCGTCTCAAGCACCGCTCCGCTGGGCCCTTCCTGTCAAGCACCGCTCCGCTGGGCCCCGCCGTCTCAAGCACCGCTCCGCTGGGCCCTTCCTGTCAAGCACCGCTCCGCTGGGCCCCGCCGTCTCAAGCACCGCTCCACTGGGCCCCGCCGTCTCAAGCACCGCTCCGCTGGGCCCCGCCGTCTCAAGCACCGCTCCGCTGGGCCCCGCCGTCTCAAGCACCGCTCCGCTGTGCCCCGCCGTCTCAAGCACCGCTCCGCTGGGCCCTTCCTGTCAAGCACCGCTCCGCTGGGCCCCGCCGTCTCAAGCACCGCTCCGCTGGGCCCCGCCGTCTCAAGCACCGCTCCGCTGGGCCCAGCCGTCTCAAGCACCGCTCCGCTGGGCCCCGCCGTCTCAAGCACCGCTCCGCTGGGCCCCGCCGTCTCAAGCACCGCTCCGCTGGGCCCTTCCTGTCAAGCACCGCTCCGCTGGGCCCCGCCGTCTCAAGCACCGCTCCGCTGGGCCCTTCCTGTCAAGCACCGCTCCGCTGGGCCCCGCCGTCTCAAGCACCGCTCCGCTGGGCCCTTCCTGTCAAGCACCGCTCCGCTGGGCCCCGCCGTCTCAAGCACCGATCCGCTGGGCCCTTCCTGTCAAGCACCGCTCTGCTGGGCCCCGCCGTCTCAAGCACCGCTCCGCTGGGCCCCGCCGTCTCAAGCACCGCTCCGCTGGGCCCCGCTGTCTCAAGCACCGCTCCGCTGGGCCCTTCCTGTCAGGCACTGTTCAGGGTTCTCTGTGCCCACCATGCATCCTCCTTGTCCAGTGGGGACATTTATCCACCTGATGGACTGTGGCTTTGCACACCCCAGGATGGCACAGTGGGCAAGCCGCCCACTGTAGAGACTTGAGAGACTGTGGCTTTGCACTCCCCAGGATGGCACAGTGGGCAACCCACCCACTGTAGAGACTTGAGAGACTGTGGCTTTGCACTCCCCAGGATGGCACAGTGGGCATGGTGGGCCCATCGTGGATCTGGCGTCGTGGACTCATGTGGCTGTGGTGCCCCCCCCCTTCCCTTCCCCCTGAGGTGCCTGTAGTTTTGTCACCAGATGCCCCTGCAGTGTTCTCTCCAAAGGACTCAGGTCTCCTGTGTGGGCTTTGCCCTTGTTTCGCTACACTTTGGCCCACGGACATGATGGATTCGTAAGATGTGCAGGACTACTTGCTTCAGTTATCCACTGCTGTGTAAATAATTTGTTTATCAGAAGAAAGTTTTGATGGTTGATAATACTTTTCTGAGACTATTTTGTTCATAAATATTTATTCTCAATTTGGTTATGTGATTGTATTTTTTACGGGTGTTTGGGTGGTGTCACTGTGAGTTGTTGCTCTGCATTGGTGTGTACATCTTGGGGGGGTGGTGGGGGTCGCATATGTGTGTGCCCGTAACCTTTCCTCCTCCCCCTCCCGTGTGTCGTAGGTGCAGTACTCACCGTTGACATCTGCGGCGGAGTTCGTACTCGTGGTAGATGAGCAGGTAGACGAGAGCAGGTATGATGTTCAATTCGGGTTCCATGCTGTCCTCCGTCCTCGTGGAGTGCGTAGAGGTGAGCGTTTTCCCGTTCGTAGTCTGTTTCCGCCGTGTTTTTATCGGCGGTGCTCCCGCCCCGGAAAAGGTGGCGGATTGGTGAGTTGTGATAGGGTGGGCGGTACATTGTCTGCCGCCTGCCTGTTGGCGGTGACCGCCGCGCTGTTTGTTTGTCCCGCCGTGGCGGTCGGAGTGTTAAGTTGGCGGTCTCTGTTGGCAGTTCCCGCCAGGGTCAGAATTCCATTTTTCGGACCGCCAGCCTGTTGGTGGGTTGGCCGCCGCTTTATCACCGACCGCCAGGGTCAGAATCACCCCCGAAGTCTAAGTTAGACCTGAAGTCTTACTCGAGAACTAAAGTCTAAGTTAGTCCTAAAGTTTAGATCTAAAGTTAGAGTCCAATTCACAAAGGTGAACTTATACCTGAAGTTCGAGGGCCAAATTCACAGAGATAAACTTAGACCAAAAGTCTAAGTTTACAACTTTAGATATTCACAAAGGCAAGTTACAGTAGTATCTTCCCATCCATACTTCAGGTGGAGTTACCGCACTTGGGGCAAAATCTCTGTACTCGGGGTGGACTCGCCACAGTCGGGGCATAATCTCCCCACTAGGGTTGGAATACAAAAAATTCTAGATGTACAGCCAAAATAGCACATAATATATCAATGAATATATGCAATAGCTACATATAGGCACTAGGCAGTTACATATGTGTATGTGCAAGGGGTGTATTGCAGTGGTAAGTGTTCTTTCAAAAACATACACCACTACAAAGGTGTTGAAAAACATCACAAGTTCAAAAACATCTCTTCTACAGTTTCACATTTAACCCACAGTGATGGGTCATGTAATGTCTTCTACAAACAGTCAAATTCTGGATGTAATACACCACTCTGAATGTATGAACAAACACCATATTCCTAAGTTTCTCCCAAACACAACATACACCTCTGTCAGAGCTTATCATCCCCCCACCCAGCTCCAGATGAAAGATGTTAACCAATCACAGCCTGGCTGCAGACATAAATTCAATCTGCCACGCACAAACCCTTTCAGATCTTACAACATGTCACTAAATGTGTTAGTTTGGTTTCCCCTTGTCATGCAACAGAATGATGTGAGGAGAAGGAGGGGGAAAAGGAGAGCAGATAGGATCTTCAGACAAAAGAATAACCTCTTTGGGATGTCCAGCAAAAATATCAGCTCCAGATTCCATTTTCATCCTTATGCCATCTTGGAGATGATTTCTGAGTTGGAGTGGGATCTTGATGCTGTGACCTACCGCTCCCATACCATCCCAGCCTATGTCAAGATCCAAGCAGCTCTCCATTCCTTTGCTACTGGGTCATTCCACAGGGTGTCCAGTGACACTGTGGTCATTTCTCAGGCAAGCCAGTCCCAATGCTTGAGTCAGGTTCTGAGCTACATAAATAGGTGTGCACATCCGTATTCCACAAACACAGGCAGGAAGGCAAAGAGTTGCCAGGATTTCTACATCTTATTCCACTTCTCATGTGTGGTTTGTATAATTGATTGCACTCATGCGTCACTTCAGCCACCTCTCCACAATGCACACATGTTCCGCAATAGACATGGCTGGTACTCCATCAATGTGCAGGGTGTACATGCAGTGTTCCCAGGTAATGCACATGACAGCTGCATATTCCACAGGTTATCTCTCAGCCCAGTGACTGGCAGTGGGAGAATTTGACAAGAAGTGGCTTCTGGGTAAGTATGCAAACAACAGACACATTTGTATATATGTTTCAAATGTTTATATACACATCCATCACAATTCAACATTTCTTGTGACATACATGATTTAGAGAGGTTTGGCACTGGGTACAAGAAGGAAACCTACAGGCATATGTGAAACTGGAAGCTTTACAAGTAAATGTCAGCCTTAGATTTATGAGATACCCATACTTCAAACAAGCACACCTTCTCCATTGATTACATGAGGCTTGCTGTTTGGCAAACTGTACTTGGGACAATAGTCCTTATCCAAATGTGACATGGGGGTGTCGGGCAGTGTTAGAAACTTGGGGACATATGAACTAAAACGTAGCACAACGCAGCACAGCAAGTCACTTTGCTGCACTGCCATGCATCACTCGGAAAGGGCAGGAATGTGCTACATATAAGGCATACAGCACATCCCTGTCTATTCCCCCTTCACTGGTGAATAATGGGCTGCCTGGCACTAACACAGACACCCTTGCACTATGGTGCAAGGGTGCTGCTATTGCATGCAGGATTGTTTTTGTGCAGGAAGGGGCACTTTCCAGCACAGAAACAATTCTGGAAGGCTTTATCCTCTTTCTATGTGTGCTGCATTGTGTAGCACACACAAAAATAGGACAAAACAAGGGGGAATAGTGATATTTCTTCCCAGGTGTAAGGTTTTGGTGCATTCCCAGGTTTACATAGTCTTGTAATTCCGGGGATGTGTCAAAATCCATGTGTGTTGCATAGGAAAACCCACTGCAATGCCTATGGAATGTCTACCAAGGACAGAGTAGCACAATGCAAAGACTTGTGCTGCCTAGCACTACTAAAGATCTATGAGGGTACTCAAGCCACGGAAAGTGGCTTTGCATGTCTTCATAAATTGGGCTTAGATCTTTCTGTCATGCATGTACCACATTGCATGGTGCAAACATGATGCAACACTCTCGTAAATATGCCCCTCAATGTTTGCCCTGCTTTATTTATCTGCAGGATGGCTCAGAATAACCTTAAAATGGCCGCCTGCAGCTTTATGTACTGAATTTCAGTCTTTTTTGCCTGTGTGTCCTTTTTTGTAGTAAGTCTTTCTTTGCAGGCTTGAATTTGTAGTTTCTACTCTGAGTGCAGAGTTTATGCCCTGAGTGTGTAAACTTCACACACAGAGCAGAGACTCCACAGTGGGGATGACACCCAACAGTATTATAAAGGATACAAACAACAGTAAGGTCTTAACAGAACATTTCTGGCAGCCATTTTACATTAATTCTGAGCTATCTTCACCTCCAGGGAAGATCCATCCTCTGCCATCCTTCTCCTCTGTGTACCTATTGTGTCCACAATATGGTTGAGGGACCCGAGGACAGGACACACCCTTTCAGCAAAACTGAATTGAATATCCGAGCTGAGTGAGTGCTTGATAAGTACCCTCAGCTTTATGGGAACCGGGAACCCGGAGGAATATTTGAATATTGCAGTGTGCAACAGAGTCTGACAAGACATCACAGTGCACTGCAGTACAGTGGGTGTTTACCAACGGCGGGCTCAAAAGTGTCATAAGCGCTGGGGGACTTGCGGCGCTGTGTCTCCATCAAGGGCCAGGGCCTATTGGACCTGTCCTCCCAGCCACACTTGCAAAGGCCTGCCTCATTCCATTGTACAGGAGAGTCCTGAAAACAGCCTGACTGACCTTCCATGCCCAGCTGGAGGAGTATGAGTAGCAGAGACCTGGTAAGCTTATTAACTGCTTTATGTCTGGTAGTATGATGTGTGTGGAGAAAGAGATGTTAGATCATGTGTTTTGTCACCTTTTATCCTATCTGTGTAATGGCTACAGTAATTATTAGATCTATGCCTCCTTGAAGCAGTTGAAATGCTGTTTAATGAGTGCATTCTGGGATGTAATGTGTTTGAAACACAATAAGGAGATTTTTTTTTACAGTTGCATTTTAATGAATAAATGCACTTATAATATCATGACTAGTCAACTAAGGGGATTATAACTGTTGTATTCAGTGGTGAAGGGATGGCTAGATGTTAGATACTGTATCATGCATGCTTTTTATGTGTGTATTTTCACATCTTTTACCTTCTCTGTGTAATGGCTACAGTACTTGGAAGGTTTATGTCTTAAAGGGTCAATTGGCGTGCTGTTTAGTGAGGGCATTCTTGGACTTGTAGCGTTCTAAACAAAATTGGGATACATTTCCATTACTGTTTCATTTTAATGAATAAATGCATTTACAATATCATGAATAGTCAACTAAGGGCCTTATAACTGTTGTATTCAATGGTGAAGGAATGGTTTGCACAATGTCTAGTGTTGGTATGTGAGGTGTGTGTTTGTTGGATGCTGTATTATACATGTATTTTGTGTGGGTTTTTTTCTAGGTTGAATTTTATATTTTTGGATAATGAAGTTAAGGTTGACTTTGTGATATTTGTTTCACTCAACATGATACAAACATATTAAAGAGGAATGGCATACACACATCTTCTCATCAGTGGAACACATGTTATTTCAGATATCTAGTTTGCTGTTCAAACTATGCACATGTGGTTACCAGTAAACTCCACAAACAAAGCAGTCTTGACATGCTAAATGAAGCACTTGCCATGCAGCCTGTCTGATGTTCTCAAGGGATATTCCAGTATTTTGAATCACATCTTTGCAAAGGCCATATTGTAGTGAATCCTCGTTTGTTTTAATGGAATAACGGGAGTTAGCTTAGCCTTTGGCTTGCAGACTTGTGCCCCCGTCACCTCATGACTTTTAACCTACTTATCTGGCTCTGTCTTAGACCATTTATTTAATTAAATCTTCTACGATGGCTGCCGTGTTTATAGTTAGGCCTTTTTGCTTAGAGTTATTTTATCAGTGTCACCGCGCTAAGGCGTCAACTCATGCAACAAAGGCAAACAAACTGTAGGTGCTCACATTAGAAATTACCGTTCCAAGCATGCAGCATTATCTACTGTTTTGGAACAACCTACGTCAGGGGTCCAAGCAGATCTGTATAAATACATCACACTTTAGACAGATAATCATAGGGTTTCCGACCAGATACCATCGCTGCTACCGATGCTGCACGTCGCCTTGACGCTGACCCAGATTTCGTGTTCTTCTGAAGTCTGAGCTCGAGACCTCACTCAAGGTAACCAGGGTTGGGGGCTCCTTCCAAGGACTTGGCATTGGCAGATTAGGTTTAACATACCAGGCTCTCCTCTAGGTAGAAGGTTAGGCCTATTATGATAGGGTACACGGACATATGATACACTTTGGCCCTCATTACAACCCTGGCGGACGGTGTTAAAGCGGCGGTAAGACCGCCAACAGGCTGGCGGTAAAAAACTTGCAATTACGACCGTGGCGGTAACCGCCAACAAAGACAGCCACTTTAACACTCCGACCGCCACAGCGGTTCAAACAAACAGTGTGGCGGTCACCGCCAACAGACAGGCGGAAGACAATGTACCGCCCACACTATTATGACAGGCCAATCCGCCACCTTTTCCGGGGCGAATTCACTGCAGATAAAAACATGGTGGAAACAGGAATTTCGAAGGGAAAACGCTCACCTCTACACACTCCACGAGGAATGAGGACACCATGGACCCGGAACTCCAAATTCTACCTGCGATAGTCTTCCTGCTCCTGTACCAGGAGCACGAACGCCGGCGGCGAAGACCACGGTGAGTACTGCACCTACGACACAGGGGAGGGGGGAGGCACAAAACTGACACACACACGCAACACCCCCACCCTCACCCACTACAACACACATACTAATACATATCTATATATTATAGTTACACCCCTCAACCCCCCCGGAAGAATGCAAAGACCAAAGGAAATGATTGTAGCCATTGTAATCTATTAAAATACAGTACTATAAAATATATATACACTATAAACAAATATATACACCAATAATACAAGTCCAGGTATTGCACCATTTATAGTCCGTGGACCACTGGGCCCAAAATGCATGGGCGAGGCCCACACTCTATACCAGATCAAAACAGAGAGAACACTGCAGGGGCATCAGATAGAAATACAACAGGCACCTCAGGGGGAAGGGAAGGGGGGGCACCTCAGCCGGATGAGTGCACAACGCCAGATCCACAAGTGGGCTCAATGCCCACTGTTCAACACTGGGGAGTGCAAAGCCACAGTCTCTCAAGTCTCTACAGTGGGTGGGTTGCCCACTGTTCAATCCTGGGGAGTGCAAAGCCACAGTCTCTCAAGTCTCTACAGTGGGTGGTTTGCCCACTGTTCAATCCTGGGAGTGCAAAGCCACAGTCACTCAAGTCTCTACAGTGGGTGGGTTGCCCACTGTTCAATCCTGGGGAGTGCAAAGCCACAGTCTCTGAAGTCTTTATAGTGGGTGGCTTGCCCAATGTTCCATCCTGGGGAGTGCAAAGCCACAGTCTCTCAAGTCTCTCCAGTGGGTGGTTTGCCCACTGTTCAATCCTGGGGAGTGCAAAGCCACAGTCTCTCAAGTTGATAACAGTCTCCACTGGTTCTGGGGGGGGCATGGTGCCCAGAGTGCTTCATCCTGTGAAGGACAGAGGTAGTGGATGGATCTCTCCACTGGTTCTGGAGGGGGACTGGTGCCCAGAGTGCTTCATCCTGTGAAGGACAGAGGTAGTGGATGGATCTCTCCACTGGTTCTGTAGGGGGACTGGTGCCCAGAGTGCTTCACTCACCCCGTGCCGGTCCCAGTTGCGTCAGTGCCCCTGGCGCTCATGGGCTAGCGGTGCTTGATTTGGCGGTGCCCTGTTCAGCGGTGCTTGAGTTGGCGGTGCCCTGTTCAGCGGTGCTTGAGTTGGTGGTGCCCTGTTCAGCAGTGCTTGATTTGGCAGTGCCCTGTTCAGCGGTGCTTGATTTGGCGGTGCCCTGTTCAGCGGTGCTTGAGTTGGAGGTCCTTCATGGCCCAGCAGGGCTTGTTCTGGCGGTCCTTCATTGCCCAGCGGGGCTTGTGCTGGCGGTCCTTCATGGCCCAGCGGGGCTTGTGCTGGTGGTGGCCTCCTAGGCAGCTGGGCTTGTGCTGGCGGGGCCCTTTTGGGCAGCTGGGATGGGGCTGGCGGTGGCCTCCTGGACAGCTGGGATGGGGCTGGCGGTGGCCTCCTGGGCAGCTGGGCTGGGACTGGCGGTGGCCTCCTGGGCAGCGGGGATGATGGCGGTCTTCTCCGCCGTGCTGCTCTTCCCAGACTTGACGGGTTTCTTGTGGCCCTTCCCCACCTTGGGAGGTGTCACAGCTGAGTCCACAATCCCACCGGGACCCCTGGGAGCAGCTTTGGTGGCTGGAGCCTTCCCCCTCTCCCGCCGGGCACTGGTCAACTTCTGATGCTTCACGGGGGGAATGGCTGTGCTGTGGCTCCGTGCCACACTGGCTGTCCTGGTGGCCGGTGCACTCCACATACCTGTGACTACAGGCACCACTGGTCCCGGAGATGTTGTGGCTGAGGTGCTAGTTCGGGACCTATGAGATGGACGGGGTGGGGGAGGTGTGGGAAAAGGTCATTGGGACGGGTAGCTGGAGGGGGTTTGGGAGTGGAGGAAGAGGTGGTGGTAGTAGGAGGTGTACGTTTGGTGACTTTGGGTGCAGGTGCATGCGCTGGAGGCTGTTGTGAGGTGGATGGCTGTTGGGTGGGTGTGTGCCTGCGTTTGTGTATCTTGGGAGGGGGTGCCACACACACACTGGGAGAGGACACAGGGGACGTGTGAATGGTAGTGGGGGTGGTGATTGCACGTGAGCGGGGTATGCTGGTGGGTGTGCTGGTGAGGGACGTAGTGGCTGTAGAGGTAGTGCATGCAGGTGTGTGTGTAGACGAGACTAGGAGGGAGGAGGGAGACGAGGAGGAGGGGGACACACTGGAGGCAGTGGATGTTGGTGTGTCTGCATGTGTCTGATGCTTTCGTGAGTGCCTGTGGGATGTGTGGTGCTTATGTTTGCCTGAGCTTCCCTTGTGTGGTGAGGTGTGTGCAGGCTGGTCTGATGGTGTGTTTGGATAGGCAGAGGTACAGGGGATTGGGTCTGGGTGGAGGAAGTTGGAGGGGGGAGGCTAGACACAGGTACAATGGCTGCCATCAGTGCTGAGGCCAGAGTTTGAAAGGCTTGGTGAAGGGCCGCCTGACCAGAATGAATGCCCTCCAGGAATGCATTAGTTTGTTGCAACTGCCTTTCCACACCCTGGATGGCATTCAAAATGGTAGACTGCCCAACAGTGAGGGACCTAAGGAGGTCAATGGCCTCCTCACTGAGGGCAGCAGGGGTGACTGGGGCAGGGCCTGAGGTGCCTGGGGCGAAGGTGATGCCCACCCTCCTGGGTGAGCGGGCACGGGGCGAAGGCTGAGGGGCTGCTGGGAGGGCGGTGCTGGTAGGGCTGGTGGCGGCTGTACCTGTAGATGCGGGGGCCACAGATGTTGCCGCCACCACAAGGGAGCTCACATCAGAGGACGTGTCCGTGTCGCTGGTCTCAGCTCCTGTCCCCGCCGTGGAGTTCCCCTCGCCCTCCGTCCCACTGGTGAATGCAGAGTCCGTAGTGTGGCCCTCCATGGCCATGTGGGATGCAGCTCCCTCGTGCTCCGGAGCCACTGCTCCTCCACCTGATGATGCTAATGCACACAAGAACAGGGAGACCACAAAAAGGGGGGGCAACAGAATAAAGACATGTTGAGTGCATGGATTACCGCTACCGTTGGCGGACAAGACAGACACAGAAGCCCCCTGCACTATGCCACGCTCTTTGCCTCTACAGTGCAATTCCTGGGAAATGGCTTACAAGGCGTCTGCACACATAGATGACACAGGGGCATGAATAGCTGTACTTGGCACTCTACAGAGGTGGGGTGGGGGGCCACAGGGCCATGCCTTATGGAGGGGCCTAGCTGACGGAACTCACCCTGGCCTAGGGAAACCCACAGCCCTCCTCCCCCACGCAGACACCTCCACTGCGCGCAAAGTCAGCTGAATGAGAGTGTACTCACCCCCTTGTGTCTGCTGTGATGCCCTCAAGCGCCCATCCAACGCCGGGTAGGCCACCGCCAGGATCCTGAACATCAGGGGGGTCATGGTTCGACGGGCACCCCTCCCACATTGGGAGGCCATCCCCAGCTGAGCCTCCGCCGTCTTCTTGCTCCAGCGGCGAATGTCCTCCCATCTTTTCTGGCAGTGGGTAGACCCCCAGGGTCCGGACGTCCTAGGCGATGACACGCCAAATATCTTTCTTCTGGTGGGCACTGACCTACATGAAATGTACAGGGGAAGAAGAGAAGTAATTACCAACTGCACCGTCAAAGTGAGTGGCCCCCGTCCCTACCCTTGCCATGTGGCACATGCACCCACCGTCTTTCATGCACGCAGAACTCTGCCCCCTTCCTTCTTACATTCAGCCCTCTCCACACAGGCATGCCCATACAACATGCTCCCTGTGTACTTACCTGTTTGTCTGGAGGACCGTAGAGTAGCGTGTACTGGGGGAGGACCCCATCAACGAGCTTCTCCAACTCCTCCGATGTGAAGACAAGGGCCCTTTCCCCAGACGCACGAGCCATTGTCTCTTCCAGACTGAGGTCACAGCAGCACTTGCAGTGTAGGTCCTCTCCTGTCGAAGATCAGGTATCGAGTGATTCAACAGATAGAAAATGGCGGTCACGTCCGCAGCGGTGCGTACCATCACCTCCGGCGTACATCGTCATTGGCTCCTGGGACCCATAGGGTCGAATGTTAACCAATGCAGCATTGTGCCGCGGTCTCCGACCGCCTACCGCGACGGTGTACAACGCTAGCGCAGTTACCTCACATCCCATTGTCCCACTTTAGAGGTCAGGCAGCTGCCATTTCATGGGCCCACATGGCCTAATTTCCAACTGCGTCACTCATACCTAGGCCTAGTTTCAACACACATACAGGCCACCTTTTCTGTATGATTGGTGTTCTGTGTAAACTGTGGGTACGTACCTCTGAGTTGTTTGACTCTGTGGTCGCTGTTGTCCTTCATAGGCACCGTCCGCTAGGGCTTGTGAGGAGATGGCGGCATCCTCCGGTGTACCGACCGTTGGTGGACCTGTCGACAATGGAGGAAAGACATTTGATAATCACCTATAGGTTTGACCGTGCCACAATCCAGGAACTATGTACCCAGTTGGAGCCAGACCTGATGTCAGCAATCCGCCATCCCACAGGAATCCCCCCCTCAAGTGCAGGTGCTATCAGTGCTCCATTTCCTTGCAAGTGGGTCATTTCAAACAACTGTGGCCATGGCATCAGGGATGTCCCAGCCTATATTTTCCAACGTATTGTCCAGAGTGTTGTCTGCCCTGCTGAAACACATGCGTACCTACATCGTTTTCCCTCAGGTGGAGGATTTGCCTACAGTGAAAGATTACTTCTATGCCCTTGGACATATGGTGCCATTGATGGGACCCATGTGGCTTTGGTCCCCCCCCACAGGAGTGAACAGGTGTACAGAAACCGGAAGAGTTATCATTCCATGAATGTACAGATGGTATGTTTGGCCGACCAGTACATCTCCCATGTGAATGCCACGTTCCCCGGCTCAGTGCATGACGCCTACATCCTGCGGAATAGCAGCATCCCTTATGTGATGGGTCAAATCCAGAGGCACCATGTGTGGATATTAGGTCAGCCCCTGGAAGCAAGACAGTGGGAATGGTTGTCTTGGGTTATCCCTACAGGTTAGTCTGTGTCTACCAGTTGTCTCTCGCCATTTGCAGGTACCCCAACCTGTCATGGCTACTGACCCCAGTGAGGAATCCCAGGACCAGGGCAGAGGAACGCTACAATGAGGCCCATGGATGAACTAGGAGGGTGATCGAGCGGACCTTCGGCCTCCTGAAGGCCAGGTTCAGGTGCCTCCACATGACAGGTGGATCCCTATTCTACTCACCAAAGAAGGTGTGCCAGATCATCGTGGCCTGCTGTATGCTTCACAACTTGGCTTTGCGACGACAGGTGCCTTTTCTGCAGGAGGATGGTCCAGATGGCGGTGTTGTGGCAGCTGTGGAGCCTGTGGACAGTGATGAGGATGAAGCAGAGGAAGAAGACATGCAGAACAGGGACTCAGTGATCCAGCAATATTCCCAGTGAAACACAGGTGAGAATACATTCCTGCCTACTACATGTACTTTTACACTACTACCTCTCTGCTGTCTGTTGTTTTCACCCAGTGTATGGTCACTCAGTTGTCACTTTCCCTTACAGTTTCACAGATGTGGGTCCCAACGTGTGTCATCTGCTTAGATTCCTCATAGACTAGAGCTGTGTGACATAGGTATGTTGACATTACTATTTCAAGAACATTTGGTCACTGTAATTGCAAATACACTATTTCGAAATCACAGACAGACTCCAGATCATTTTGTGCTTTAGGTGTGTTTATTTAAATGCAAAATATTGGAGGGGGAAGTTAAATGGTGAGGGGTGATGGCAGAGGAGTGTCCATGGCAGAGTCCAGTCTATTAGTCTCACAGGTGCATTGCCCATATGGGCATAGGAAGTGGAGCTGGGGCAGTTTAATTATGGACAGTGTGACAAAGTGGGACAGTGGGATGACAATCAGGGTGGTCTCATTTCTTGGCGGGGGTCTTGGCATCGTGCTCTGTCTTGTTCCTGGATGTCAGGGACCGTTTGCGGGGTGGTCATCCCTCTGCAGGGGGTGGGGTGCTGGTGTGGTGGTCCTGTGGCGGGGCGTCCTGTCCACTAGCGCCGGCGGAGGTGGTGGGCAGTTCATCATCCATGCTAGTGTCAGGGGCCCCTTGGAGTGCCACAGTGTCCCTCCTGGTGTTAAGTAGTTCCTTGAGCACCCCTACGATGGTGCCCCGGGTGAAGCTGATGGTTCTGAGTTCCTCCCTGAAGCCCATATACTGTTCCTCCTGCATGCGCTGGGTCTCCTGAAACTTGGCCAGTACCGTTGCCATCGTCTCCTGGGAGTGGTGGTATGCTCCCATGATGGAGGACAGGGCCTCGTGGAGAGTGGGTTCCCTTGGCCTGTCCGCCCCCTGTCGCACGGCAGCCCTCCCAGTTCCCCTGTGTTCCTGTGCCTCCATCCCCTGGACTGTGTGCCCACTGCCACTGCCCCCAGGTCCCTGTTGTTGTTGGGGGTGGTGGGTTATCCTGGGTTCCCTGTAGTGGTGGACACACAGCTGATTGACGTGTCCTGGGGACGGAGGTATGGGCCCGCTGGGTGGGTGCTGTGCTGGTGTTTCCAGAGGGGGGAAGGTCTGTGGTGGCCTGTGCCTGTGTGAGGGGAACCGACTGTCCCGAGGCCCCCGATGGTCTGGGCTGGTCATCTAGATCGAGTTGGACAGAGGTGCTGTCAGCACTGTGGGCCTCTTCTGTGGGTGGAGTGGACATGTCTGTACCCTCCTGTCTCGTGACGTTGGGTAGGGGTCCTGCAGGGGTAGAAAGGCATGATTATTGCATCTGTGTGTGGCATGTTGTGCAATGGGTGGGTGACCGTGTAACCCAGTGCTGGCATTCCTGTGTGAGAGCTTGTGTGATGATGGTTTAGGGGGGTGTATGGCTATGTGCAGTGTACATGCTTTGGTGATGGGTGTCCATGCTTTGTTGTTGCATGCAGGGCTTGGTGTTGGGATGTGTGGTTTGTGATATTGGTACATTTGTGAGGAGTTGGAGTGATAGGGGTGGGGGTATGGTATAGCATGCAGGTAGGGTGGGGGATGTAATAATTAAGATTTGACTTACCAGAGTCCATTCCTCCACCTACTCCTGCGAGGCCCTCAGGATGCAGAATCACCAAGACCTGCTCCTCCCATGTTGTTAGTTGTGGGTGAGGAGGTGGGGGTCTGCCACCAGTCTTCTGAACCGCCAGGTGGTGTCTTGAGACCACGGAACGCACCTTCCCCTGTAGGTCGTTCCACCTTTTCCTGATGTCCTCCCAATTTCTTGGGTGTTGTCCCACTGCGTTGACCCTGTCCACTATTCTTCGCCATAGCTCCATCTTCCTTGCAATTGAGGTGTGCTGCACCTGTGCTCCAAATAGCTGTGGCTCTACCCGGATGATTTCCTCCACCATGACCCTGACCCCTCCGAGAACCTGGGGTGTCTTTGCCGTGCCATGGGGTGGTGTAGGTGATGTGTGGGGTGGTGTGTGTGGTGATAAGTGTGGTGATATGTAGTGGTGTGTTGTGTGAGGTGCGTGGAAGTTGTGTGGGTGATGGTGTTATGTGCCTGTGGATGCTGTTTTACTTGCTGGTGGTTTCTCTCTCTGTGCTTCGTTCTCAATTTTTGTCGTAGGGGTTTGTGGGTGATGTGGGTGTGTGTTTTATATTGTATTGGGTGTGTGGGAGTGGTGTGTGTATGTGTATCAGGTGTGTGTATTTTGAATTGTCCAATGTGGCTGTGTTTTGTAAGAGTGTGTGTATTTTGAGCGCGGCGGTGTGTACCGCCAATGGAGTACCGCGGTTGAAAGACCACTGCGTGAATTCGTGTGTCATGATAGTGTGGGCGTATTTCTGTTGGCGTGACGTGGAGGTTTTGTTTTTGCCAGTTTATCACTGACCTTTGGTGTGGCGGACTTGTGTGGGTGTCTGAATTTTGGCGGGTTCCGAGATGTAGGTCATAATAGCTGTGGCGCAATTCCGCAGCCACGGCGGTGTGTTGGCGGTCTTCTGCACGGCGGTAAGCGGCTTTTACCGCCAATGTTGTAATGAGGGCCTTTATGTCTTTTAATGCTAATACAAGATGGTGGGGGCCTTCATAATCATGACCCTCATCTTTACAATTCTATCTATTGTACTGTTCATTATCCTAATCATTGCAGCCAATATGATTTACCGCATTGTATTAAATAAAAACTATTGAAACATTACTGCATCTTCATTATTGCCTGTGTTTGGTTGAGACATAATATATCTCTGAGAAAGGGGTAATCTCCTTTTAACCACAACACTCCCTGAGGTGTCATACTTCTGAGTCCATGCTTAAAGGATGCAACAAATCACCTTTAACTGTTTGGGTTGTTGGTGAGGTACTGCTAGTGAGCCGGAAGGGTTGGGACTACAGTAGCAACTTGTTGTAGGATAGGCATAGTCACCTACAAACATAAGTACTGTCATCCTTGATCCACAAGTCTTGCCCAGAGCAAGAGTCCAAACTATGACAGTATCAACGGCCTTGTTTGTATATGTACACCCAATTTTGCAGGTTTGTAGCAGTTCAGTATGCTATACAACAGATGACATATGATATTAAGTGTAAGACTACTAAGACTGTACATTGCAGGATAATCCTGGTTCCACTTTCAGGTGTGGATATATCCATCCAGATTGTGTCCCAAGCTCCACTTGTAAACATTTGCATTGAAGATAACTATGTTTCAGTGTCCTGAAACTCACAATACACAAATGCTGAATGTGAGGGTTGGTAAATACTGAAAAATACACTGGGCAAACTTGAGAAAGATGTTATTGTGTGACTAATTTCAGTACAATACAGTGATAATACACATACTTGTGGGTTCAAAAAAACATTAAACTGCTTAGTAAGATCATAGGAGTACAAAGTCAGCACTTGCTTAAGGTTGCCGTGAGCTAGTTTATGAATTGGATACCAACTACATAATTGTTTGCCTTCTATTTCAGCAGACTCAGATAGCCAAGGAACATCCAAACAGGACCAGAACCTCGGCTCATCAGCAGGGATGTCCTCTCGAGAATACTAGTGAGGACTAGGAGGGAGAGCAAGAACAAGGCAGTGGTCGTGCACCACCCAGACCAAACTTGTGTCACCAGCACCATCAACCCGGGTGTAGGCTACAGACACTGAATGGGGCAGCGTTGAGAGGGACACCACCAGCCGGGGGAAGAATATGTGTCTCCCCCTTGCCCAGAAGAGTATGAATTTGAAGTGGCGGCCCCAGGGAAGGTCACATCACCATCTGTGCCTGCCACTAACCCCTCACCAACCCCTGAGGCCCCCATTCCATCTGGGTCTCTAGCTGCACCCCCTACCACTACTCCCTCTCCCTCCATGTGCCTGCCCACAAGAGATGAGGGAGGCATCTGCCCCTGACATCCCACATGCCTCATGTTTGCCCCAAACCCCTCCATGTACTGTCATTCCTGTGGCTGCATCCCAGACATTGGTGTTGGAATCTGAGGTTGAGAATGTGTCCTCTTGGATAATACTGGAGATCCAAGATTAACTCTTCTGAAATACATGCAAGAGATATGGCATGTCCAGGGTTGGTGGTACCTGTCGACTTTGGGGGTACCTGTGCAGGTTATGGTACTGGTGAAGGGATGGGGCATGGTGCTGGTAGGTGTGTTACATCCCCTCCAAGCATTGACCATGAAGGAAGACTTTGGTACAGTTTCAACATTTCCTCCATCATTTTCATGGCCAAGGTATGGTGTCTTGCAACTCTCTCCCCCATAGATAGGTATGATGTCATGTTGACAGACTTTCTCAATCCTGTCCAAGACACAGGTCTGTCTGTCAATCATCTGAAGAATAATCTGAGGGATTTGGTTTTATTCCTTTAGTGAGTCTGAAATGTCAGACAGATTAGCTTCTATGGCACAAATGTCCTTCCTCACTTCACCCTGCAGTTGGAAAACCTCATCCTCCCACTGGCCACCTTGACCATCTGGGAGCACCCTTCCACATGGGATATGACCATGAGGTCTACCAGCATGTGGAGGGGTAGCACATAGGGGGCTGTGGGGAGGAGATTGGTACCTAGGGGAAACTTGTTACTCACCAGGGCTCCCAGGTCCTCAGATGCTTTAGAGGTCTGTGAGGAAGTGTCATGAGAGGAGTGTGTAGGAGACACAACACGTCTGACCTGGAGGAGGTGATGGTTGTATTGGAGGTAGGTGAATGCAATAGCTAGTTGGCTGCCTGCTGGAGTGGGCAATCCTCAGAGTTGAAGTGGGAGGTGCAATGCTGGCCGGACCTGTGTAGGCTTTGGTAATTTGCCCACGAGCCAACAGTGCACTCCCAAGACTGTGACTCCTCCTTGACGAGCATCAAATAATCTTCTTTATCCTCCTCTTCTTTTTCCTCATCCTCCTCATCCTCCTCTTCTTGTGCGGTGCTGGCAGCAGACATAGCTTCTTGGAGGAGGATTGGGTTCTTTCCTCAGATTGCCTGTCACCCTTCACTGATGAATGGTGGAGCTTTCTCATATGACTCATCGTCCTCAGCACCTGAAAGGCAATGGTTGCAACAGAATAAGTATTTGCCTTTGTATATCATGTGCTACAACATAAGGGTTGGGTCAAACAATCATTGTATCTATCTGTTGTTGTTTCCCGTGTGAACTTGTTTGTGTAAATCTACACGACAGCTCACACTGTAGAACTGAGGTGTTCAATGCAGATGTGCAATGCAAAATCAAACTCATGAGCTCCAGCTACAGCTCTGTGTGGCTTTGAGATCCCCTGTGATGTCCTCTGCTGAACCTGGCTCTTGTGTGTGTTGCGTAAGGCGTGGTCCTCGATCCAGCAGCTTCAGAAGGAAGAGACGCCAACATTTATGTTCAGCATGATTTATATGTGAACATGCAAAAATAACACAGATATTACTGATTATGTTGGGAACATTTTGCACACCAACTTCAGATACTACAAAAAGTTACCAAAATCTGCTAATATCCTTTTCTAAGGAGTTGGATATTGGGCATAATTTGGTAATGAGTAGTTTAAGACACTATATAGCACACTTACCTGATGGATAGATGGTAGTGGGTCTGACTGCTGCAGCCAGATGGTGTTGTCTGGATCACAGAGGCGGTCCTGACAGCAGTTCTAATGTGTCATGCATATCAATATTTCAATGCAATGGATGATGGTAATCATTTTACATGTCATAGGTATAAACCAGTGATACTCAAAGTAAGGACTGGGGACCACAAGTGGCCATCATGACCTTTACAATCGCCCCCCTGGACAACAGCAGCACCGGGCTGCTCTTAACTCAACAGGGAAGAAACATTGAAAAGATGTCTAGTAAAAAGGCAAACGTGTAGTTGAAGATAAATTTAGGTTAAAGAAAGGAAGTAGCTGGGTGTCCTGCATTGCTTAACAATAGAAACATCTTCAATTGTTAAGATATCTTGCAACATGCATGCAAAAGTATGATAAAGTATCTTCAATATTCTAACAGGGAATTTCATTAACATACAGAAATGTTTCCCCCTAGTCTATCAGATTATATTGGTGCACTGCAGATTAGTTTTTAAAAAGGGATACTGTTCAGAAATGAACTTGGTAACATTTGTTGGTCAACTCCTCCCACCCTGACAACAATACCAGCAGTGAACTAAGAGGTAAATCAGTTGTAATGTCCACTATGGTGGGTGGCCTGTGTTCCTATTACACATAAACATCATAGTTTATTATATCAGACCCTGGAGAAAGTTTTGTACAGCTCACATCCTGAAGCCATGCCTTCCAAGGTTCTTTGATGTGTAATTATGATGGATGAGGGAAAGTGAAATAAAACAATTGCCATTGATCACATAATTTGGTTAAATAGAGAAACCGGTATGCATCACTGAATTTCAGGTTTCATGTTGTGCAGTTCATTCACCAGATGTATGTTTCGCTTTCCCTACACCCACCTTACTGCAAACCCTCTTCTACCCCCCAAAAACCAACCGCGACCCTGCTGGCGTCAGTGTGGGCCTCTGCCACATCACTGACCATAAATTTTGCCCCTAGGAAAATGTTTGTGAGTATCCATGTTACAGATTTTCAACCCAGTTGTGACTTCTCCTCTGTAGATGAGACAATATAGCCAATTTGGAATATACTGTTTTACTTTAACATAACTGTAGAGTCATCCTTCCATTAGCCAACATTTACGAAGTAGGATAGTCTTATGTCATATATCTGAGCATATGGAAATGAGTGACAACAGGGATATTAGACACACACCACATACTACTGGTATATCATCCTATATTTAGGGGCATGCTCATTTTATGAAATCCTTATTAAGTGTGCTGGCCATGGTCTACCACCTGATGTGTGGTGCCAGACCAGATGTCACACCCATCCCTGGAGCAGAGATCTCTCTGGACTGTGTTTTTTAGGCCAAGGTCACAGGGCCTAAAATGATCTGAGTGTAATTAGTTTACATTCAAGTTGACACATGTAATGTACCACATTTCCTAATTCAGTTCGCATGTTTGAGACTATGGATGGGTTCTATGAAAAATATCTATGGGTTGTCTGATCACAGTGTAGTAAATGGGACCCTCTTCAGGCCATATTTACATACCAGCTGGTGCTAGTGGAATGGGTTGATGTGCCCCATGACATTGCCTCCCTCCAAGTCCCCTGTTCTAGCGTGTGATCCCACTCTGGTTGTATGTGGCAATGAAAATGAGAAATCAGCAGACAATACCAACAAAGAATGATTATGTACAACAATTCACATATTTACTCAATTGAATTTACAAGACAACAGTGATGGTTACTAACTGAGGCACATATCCTAGTTTCATTTACCAGTGTAAAATGAAAGCAGCAGCTGTGCTGCAGTGCAGTAGATAAAATAAGACACTTAAGAGTCTAACTCACTATGAATATTTGCACAAACTTGAATTAACTTCCATAGTCACATTTGCAGCTTAGCATATCCATTCAGCATTTTAAGTAATTGTCTAATTGTCTAAATATTACCTGGCACCACATTAAGTTAATCAGTCACAGACAGCCCTTGCAAGAGGTGAGGGTGCATGGTGGAGAGGGCATCCCTCTTATGTGGTGTGGTTTTGAGGTGGGTTCCAGTTGGTCCACCAGGGAGAGTTCTGACCACCTCTATCCTCATGAACTTCTCCTTTATCTGCCTTCCTCACCCTGCCACTTCTTCTTGATGTCGTTGACAGTTCGGATGTCCTCCCCCAAAGCAGTATCTGCAGTTATCAACTGCTGACATAGGGCTGCCTTCTGTGCTGAACTGGTAGGGTAGAATCCCATGCAATTTCTTGTAGGTTCTCACTACAAAGTTGTTGGACCTGGCTTTTTGACAGGGTCATCCCCAAACTTTTTGCCTCCTTCCTCCTATTTTTTCTGACCTGTTGTTGTTGACTTTTGAACTCTGGCCACTTTACCACTGCTAACCAGTGCTAAAGTGCATATGCCCTCTGTGTAAATTGTACTGTTGATTGGTTAATCCATGATTGTCTATTTGATTTACTTGTAAGACCCTAGTAGAGTGCACTATATGTGCCTAGGGCCAGTAGATTAAATGCTACTAGTGGGCCTGCAGCACTGATTGTGCCACCCACTTAAGTAGCCCCTTAACCTTGTCTCAGGCCTGCCAATGCAAGGCCTGTGTGTGCAGTTTCACTGCCACTTCGACTTGGCATTTAAAAGTACTTGCCAAGCCTAAAACTCCCCTTTTACTACATATAAGTCACCCCTAATGAGTGCCCTAGGTAACCCCTAGAGCAGGGTGCTGTGTGGGTAAAAGGCAGGACATGTACCTGTGTAGTTTATATGTCCTGGTAGTGTAAAACTCCTAAATTCATTTTTACACTACTGTGAGGCCTGCTCCCTTCATAGGCTAACATTGGGGTTGCCCTCATACATTGTTGAAGTGGCAGCTGCTGATCTGAAAGGAGCAGGAAGGTCATATTTAGTATGGCCAGAATGGTAATACAAAATCCTGCTGACTGGTGAAGTCGGATTTAATATTACTATTCTAGAAATGCCACTTTTAGAAAGTGAGCATTTCTTTGCACTTAAATCTTTCTGTGCCTTACAATCCACGTCTGGCTAGGTTTAGTTGACAGCTCCTTGTGCATTCACTCAGACACACCCCAAACACAGGGTACTCAGCCTCACTTTCATACATCTGCATTTTGAATGGGTCTTCCTGGGCTGGGAGGGTGGAGGGCCTGCCCTCACACAAAGGAATGCCACACCACCTACTGGGACCCTGGCAGACAGGATTGAACTGAAAGGGGACCTGGTGCACTTCTTAGCCACTCTTTGAAGTCACCCCCCCCTTCAAAGGCACAATTTAGTATAAAACAGGGCCTCTGCCCTACCACCTCAGACACTTGCTGGAGAAGAAACCTGAACCAGAACCTGCATCCTGCCAAGAAGAACTGCCTGGCTACTCAAAGGCCTCACCTGTCTGCTTTCTACAAAGGACTGCTGCCTTGCTGTTGGCCTGCTGCCTTGCTGAACTCTTGTCTGGCTGCAAAAGTGCTCTCCAAGGGCTTGGATAGTGCTTGCCTCCTGTTTCCTGAAGTCTCAGGACCAAAAAGACTTCTCTTTTTCAACTGGACTCCTTGTGCGCCCCAAAATTTCGGCGCACACCTTGCTCCGCGGTGAAAAATTCATTGCACGCCGATCCAGAAAGACGCCGCTCGACGCGACGCCTGCGGTGTGACCGGAACTTCGACGCACAGGCTCGCATGGACAATGCCGCCCGACTTCCAGAGAGGAAATCGTCGCGACGCCTGCCGTGAGAAAGAAAATTCCACGCACAGCCCCCCAGAACGACGCGCAGTGGGATATCAAGCAGAGGCATCCACGCATAGACCCTGGGAAATCTGGTAATCCCGCGATCCACAGAAGGAGACGGTCCGCATGCCGGAAAATGACACACGTCTTCCCCGAGTGAAAAATAACGATGCAAGTCCGTGTGTGAAGGGGCGAAACCGACGCACACACCGTTTTTCCTCCCATAGAACGACGCACATCTCCCCGCGTGAAAAATAACGACGCAAGTCCGTGTGTGAAGGGGTGTAACCGACGCACACCATTTTTCCACGCATCTCCTCTTCTGTGGCCCTCTGCTGAGATTTTCCACTCCAAACCAGGTACTTTGTGCTTGAAAGAGACTTTGTTTACTTTTTAAAGACTTAAGACACTTCATCTCACTTTTTAGTGATATCCTTTACAAATTCATATTGCATCTTTGATCGTTTTGACCTGCAAATACCCAGATAAATATTATATATTTTTCTAAACACTGTGTGGTGTATTTTTGTGGTGCTATATTGTGTTATTGTATGATTTATTGCACAAATGCTTTACACATTGCCTTCTAAGTTAAGCCTGACTGCTCAGTGCCAAGCTACCAGAGGGTGGGCACAGGATAATTTGGATTAGGTGTGACTTACCCTGACTAGAGTGAGGGTTCTTGCTTGGACAGAGGGTAACCTGACTGCCAAACAAAAACCCCATTTCTAACATTGGTGATCAGCGGTGAGGATAGGACTTGTATTTGTGCAGTGACATACAGTAGCTAAGTATTTCACTACCTACCCACAGTTGAAGGTCAACTTGATTTTTCATCTTTTTGCTTTTGGTTCTCTGATGTCCTCCTGGATATAATATTGATATTTTGGACTTTGGATTTTGGTTTTGCCTGTGATACCTTGTCAGATTGGGAATGGGCACCTACTGTGTGTCATTCTTTGTGCCTACTGAATCCCTCACTACGGCTGACCTAAGGAGGCTTTGCAGAAAATGGGGACTTCCTATGTCAAGGAGATCCACTAAGATGGAACTGCTAGATATCTACATAGCCTGGGGGGAAGAAAGATGGGCAGGGGAAGAGGCAGCAAAAAACCAAATGACTGAGGACTCCTCAGATGAGGAGGAGGACTGCTCAGATGAGGAGGAGGACTACTCATATGAGGAAAGAGAACCAGTGAGAGATGAATGGCTCATAGAGGCAGAGCGGTGGAGAGAGGAGCTAGATGACTTTATTGAAAGGGCTGAGGCGGCAAGAGCCTTAGCCCTGGAAAAAGAAAGGATGGCAGCTCAGGAGCTGAGCTGTGAAGAGCTGAAACTGGAAGCCAGAAGGGCTGAGTCCAGTTCAGATGGTGGCAGCAAAAATCTTGCATCCAGTACTGCTGAAGAAGGGCACAAGCCCAGAGATGTGGTGCCCAACTTGAAGAAGGGAGTTGACACACACCAGGCGGTTCAAGAGTATGAGGTAGTTCCTGTTATGCACAGGGTCCCTGAGAAGGATTGGGGAACTGGCACAGGGAGTCATATTCCTACTGGGGGGAGGGACACTTTACTGGCTCTAGAAGAGAGTGACAGGGAAAAGGGTTTCCCCCAGTGGATGTCCTGGATATAGAGTGTGGAGACATCCCAGAAGAGTATGGGTTGAGTGTTAGGGACAGTCAGTTACTGTCTCACCAGTCTCAGGAGGGTGATGTAGAGTGCTTTCTCAAGGCTGAGTCACTGGATGGTTGGGTGAAGGGTACTGTGGTTAATACATGTGAAGGGCAGAGTGATGTAATTGCTGGAGAGCATATGTCTGGTCCTTATTTTCCAGAGCTACGCCAACACCAGGTGGAGTGTGAGTTCTCTGACCCCAGGGAGCTTACAATGGAGGCAGACTTCTGGGTGAGTACCAGAGAGTCTGAAGAGGCATTTGGGGGTGCTCCTGAAGGGAGTGGTCTAGGTGTTTCCCAACCAAGTGAGGTGGGAGAGGATTGTAGTGTCCCAGGTAGGTCCCAGGTCCTAGAGGGTTCCATGAGGGAACGCCAGGAGGGAAGCCTAGCCTGTACCATAGGGCCACCTGTTGAGGGAGGCCCCGCAGTGTCAGAAGAACTTGGGGCGGTGACTGTAGCCAGCATCCCACCAGTTCTGGTGTCTGGCAGTACCACTCCTAGTGAGGGGGTGCAGAAGTCTAGAGAGAGGATTGAGAGGGGGTTGCGGACCCCAGTGGAGGTCCTGGAGAGTCAGGGGTCAGCTCTGAGAGCAGAGCCCCCCCAGAAATGACCCAGGTGAAACTGTTTCTGGTTTGGGGGAGATCCAGACTCTGCCAGATGGGCAGAGGTCAGGAGACCTGCGCCAACCAGACTCTTGTGTAGCCCTTGGGGATGGTGTGTCCCTTGTGGGGGGTGAGCGTGTCCCCCAGGAAGTCCTGGTATGCCAGGCAATTGTTCAACCTCAGGGTGGTGACTCTGGGTTGGATGAAAAGGTACAGGGGTTAAACTCTAGCCTGGTGGGGGTTCAGTGTGCCCCCCAGGAAGTCCTGGCGTGCCAGGCCATTGTTCAACCTCAGGGTGGTGACTCTGTGTTGGATGGCCAGGTTCAGGGGTTAAACTCTGGCCTGGTGGGGGGTCAGTGTGCCACCCAAGAAGTCCTGGTGTGCCAGGCAATTGTTCAACCTCAGGGTGGTGACTCTGGGTTGGATGGCCAGGTTCAGAGGTTAAACTCTGACCTGGTGGGGGGTAGGTGTGCCCCCCAGAAAGTCCTGGTTTGCCAGGCAGTGATCCAGTCTGAGAGTACAGACCCTGGGCTGGAAGACCAGGTTCAGGGTGTCCCCCAGACCTGGATGGAGGGGCTACTGATAACAGTGCCCCTACCATGTTGTCTTCTGAGGAGGCCACTCCTAGTTGGAGGGTGCTGGACAGGGCGGGGGGGGAAGCCTCACCCTGGGCCCTAGTCCTACCTGAAGGTACAGACCCCAGGTTGGAGGGCCAGTTGCAGGTTAACAGCCCTGCACTGGTGGAGGAATGGTGCAGGGCGGCTTCTATAAGCACCCTGACCATGTTGGACTCTGGGGGTGCCGCTCAAGGAGGGAGGGTACAGAGCCCCAGAGGGGAGGACCAGGTTCAGGCTGTCATCCCTGACCTGGTGGAAGGGAGAGTGGTTAAAAGGTGCCCAGCACCTGGGGCTACCGCCCCCCACTCTCCACAGCCACAGTGGTTGGAGAGCTTTGAGAGGCCTGGGGCCTGGCTCTCATCCCTGACAGCTATCAGTAACCACTGTGGCTTTCTGTCCGGGTGGACAGAGTTATCCCTGGGGAGGGGACAAGTGTCACACCCCAGGGGTAGAGTGTGCAACACCACTGTGTTGGTCCTGGTGGTACTATCCTGCTCCTGGGATACGTCTGTGAGCAAAGTAAGGTTAGGTGCTGCACAGATGGTATCCGCAGGTAAGGAGAAAGGTTCCCCCTGGGTTGGCTTAGTGGGCCCGAGAGTATGGACAGAGGGATCCAATTGGAGTCAGGAAGGCGAAGAACTGGAGCATGCCCCTGCTGTTGTGGGCCTGGGTCCTTTTTCTAACGCCTCAAACAGGGAAGTGCATCAGGATAGTGATTGTTCTCCCCTGGCTTTAGGCTGGTGGGGGGTCATGTTGGACCTGGGTTTTTGACAGAGTCATCCCCAAACTTTTTGCCTCCTTCCTCCTATTTTTTCTGACCTGTTGTTGTTGGCTTTTGAACTCTGGCCACTTTACCACTGCTAACCAGTGCTAAAGTGCATATGCTCTCTGTGTAAATTGTATTGTTGATTGGTTTATCCATGATTGGCTATTTGCTTTACATGTAAGACCCTAGCAGAGTGCACTATATGTGCCTAGGGCCTGTAGATTAAATGCTACTAGTGGGCCTGCAGCACTGATTGTGCCACCCGCTTAAGTAGCCCCTTAACCTTGTTTAATGAGTGCCCTAGGTACCCCTAGAGCAGGGTGCTGTGTGGGTAAAAGGCAGGACATGTACCTGTGTAGTTTATATGTCCTGGTAGTGTAAAACTCCTAAATTCGTGTTTACAATACTGTGAGGCCTGCTCCCTTCATAGGCTAACATTGGGGCTGCCCTCATACATTGTTGAAGTGGCAGCTGCTGATCTGAAAGGAGCAGGAAGGTCATATTTAGTATGGCCAGAATGGTAATACAAAATCCTGCTGACTGGTGAAGTCGGATTTAATATTACTGTTCTAGAAATGCCACTTTTAGAAAGTGAGCATTTCTTTGCACTTAAATCTTTCTGTGCCTTACAATCCACGTCTGGCTAGGTTTAGTTGACAGCTCCTTGTGCATTCACTCAGATATACCCCAAACACAGGGTACTCAGCCTCACTTGCATACATCTGCATTTTGAATGGGTCTTCCTGGGCTGGGAGGGTGGAGGGCCTGCCCTCACACAAAGGACTGCCACACCCCCTACTGGGTCCCTGGCAGACAGGATTGAACTGAAAGGGGACCTGGTGCACTTCTTAGCCACTCTTTGAAGTCACCCCCACTTCAAAGGCACAATTTAGTATAAAACAGGGCCTCTGCCCTACCACCTCAGACACTTGCTGGAGAAGAAACCTGAACTAGAACCTGCATCCTGCCAAGAAGAACTGCCTGGCTGCTCAAAGGACTCACCTGTCTGCTTTCTACAAAGGACTGCTGCCTTGCTGTTGGCCTGCTGCCTTGCTGAACTCTTGTCTGGCTGCAAAAGTGCTCTCCAAGAGCTTGGATAGAGCTTGCCTCCTGTTCCCTGAAGTCTCAGGACCAAAAAGACTTCTCTTTTTCAACTGGACTGCTTGTGCGCCAAAACATTTCGACGCACAGCTTGCTCCGTGGTGAAAAATTAACCGCACGCCGATCCAGAAAGACGCTGCTCGACGCGACGCCTGCGGTGCCACCGGAACTTCGACGCACGGCCTCGTATGGACAAGCCCGCCCAACTTCCAGAGAGGAAATCGACGCGACGCCTGCCATGAGAAAGAAAATTCCACGCACAGCCCCCCGGAACGACGCGCAGCCGGATATCAAGCAGAGGAATCCACGCACAGACCCTGGTACATCTGGTAATCCCGCGATCCACAGAAGGAGACGGTCCGCGTGCCGGAAAACGACGCACGTCTTCCCCGAGTGAAAAATAACGACGCAAGTCCGTGTGTGAAGGGGCGAAACCGACGCATGCACCATTTTTCCTCCCATAGAACGACGCACGTCTCCCCGCGTGAAAAAAAACGACGCAAGTCCGTGTGTGAAGGGATGTAACCGACGCACACACCATTTTTCCACGCATCTCCTCTTCTGTGGCCCTCTGCTGAGATTTTCCACTCCAAACCAGGTACTTTGTGCTTGAAAGAGACTTTGGGGGTCATTCTGACCCTGGCGGTAGACTACCGCCAGGCCAACGACCGCGGATGCACCGCCAACAGGCTGGCGGTGCATCCATGGGCATTCTGACCGCGGCGGTACCCCCGGTTTCCCGCTGCCCTGGGGAATCCTCCATGGCGGCGCTGCAGGCAGCGCCGCCATGGGGATTCCGACCGCCAGCCTGGCTCTGGCGGTTTTGACCGCCAGAACCTGGGTGGCGGTAACGGGTGTCGCGGGGCCCCTGGGGGCCCCTGCAGTGCCCATGCCACTGGCATGGGCACTGCAGGGGCCCCTAACAGGGCCCCACCAAGATTTTCAGTGTCTGCCAAGCAGACACTGAAAATCGCGACGGGTGCAACTGCACCCGTCGCACCCCTTCCACTCCGCCGGCTCCATTCGGAGCCGGCATCCTCATGGAAGGGGGTTTCCCGCTGGGCTGGCGGGCGGCCTCCTGGCGGTCGCCCGCCAGCCCAGTGGGAAAATCAGAATTACCGCTGCGGTCTTTTGACCGCGCAGCGGTATTCTGACGGCGGTACTTTGGCGGGCGGCCTCCGCCGCCCGCCAAAGTCAGAATGACCCCCTTTGTTTACTTTTTAAAGACTTAAGACACTTCATATCACTTTTTAGTGATATCCTTTACAAATTCATATTGCATCTTTGATCGTTTTGACCTGCAAATACCCAGATAAATATTATATATTTTTCTAAACACTGTGTGTGTATTTTTGTGGTGCTATATTGTGTTATTGTATGATTTATTGCACAAATGATTTACACATTGCCTTCTAAGTTAAGCCTGACTGTTCAGTGCCAAGCTACCAGAGGGTGGGCACAGGATAATTTGGATTGTGTGTGACTTACCCTGACTAGAGTGAGAGTTCTTGCTTGGACAGAGGGTAACCTGACTGCCAAACAAAAACCCAATTTCTAACAAAAGTTGACAATCATATTTGTCTCCTGCCCTCTGTAGTTCCTCTTCCTCCTCAAAAGTAACATGGCAAAAGTCGTCAAGGCACAGAGCAGGTATGCACAGTGTCAGCGTGGAAAAACCACAACTTTCAATGTGTGCTGATTTTATGTGGTTTGTAATGCTGTGTTCCAGGTGGTATTATTTGTCTGCAGATGTATGGAATTAAAATGATTTTGCTCCAAGTGCAGAAACTCCACACTGAGGGCCATATTTATACTTTTTCACGCAAAACTGTGCTTGCGCAGTTTTGCCTCAAAAAATTTAACGCGGGCTAATGCCATTTCTTAGCGCCACCCGTGCGTCAAATTTATACTTTGACGCACGGTGGCGCTAAGCATGGCTTAGACTCATTTTTTTATGTTAACCATTGAGCCGCGACATAAAGCAAAACTACGTTAATGCAGGGAAAATGACTCTAATCCGGTTTGCAACATCGCAAACCGGATATGCGCCATTTTCCACCGCAATAGCATCCAAAAGCGGCGCAAATGCAGTAAACTGTGCTAAGGAGCCCCAAAATGGATCTCAGAAGCCAGGAGAGACCCCATGGAGACTGCAGTCTACCAGGAACCAGCCGGAAGGACACAGACAAGACCCAAGGGAGAGACAAGAAGAAAAGAAAGTGTTGTTTCAGCGCAGAGCAGCATGGAATACTGGTCAGAGAGGTGATGGAGCACCAGCATCAACTTTTCATTACCTCTAAATTGCCAATTGGGAGGAGAGAGGCAATTTGGCATCAAATTGTAGACAAGATAAACAGTGTGGCAGAGGTCAGGAGAACTGTCACCCGGTGCAAGAAATGCTGGCATGACTGCAAGCGCAAGGCAAAGGAAAAAATGGCAAGGAACAGGAAGGCAGCACTGCAGACTGGAGGTGGTAGTCCAGCAAAGCAGGAGGCCCTGGACGAGATGGAGGGGATGGATGCAGCTGTCATCCCGGAGGAGATCGTCACAGGAATCGCAGGACAGGACAGCGCAGACTACCACGAAACAGCACAAATGCAGGGTAAGTTGCACAGGGGACCAAAATGCCTAAATGTTAATTGCAAGCAGGGGAAGGTACATACCTACTACACAATGCATGTCAGCCATGGAAATCAAGCAGTGGAAAGGGGAAAGGTGCACGGCACAGGTGCATGGGCTGTGCAGGTCCATCCAGGGGCACAGCACAACACCAACAACCTTTGCATGGGGGTACACCGCCATGCCAAGGCTGCTGGAAATGCTGTAGCAGACCAGGAGGGTAGGGTAGAATGTAAAACTGGGCTGCTGTCAGAGGCCACTGGTATTTTCAGAATGTGAACCAGGGGACAATGCCCAGTCTCAGGCCATTGCCTCAAGCGGTATTTACCATTGACAACATTTGCCACTACTACCTGTGCTGTGTGTGCTGGTCAATTAGGAAATGGCAGTTAGGTGCCCATGGAACAAACACACTCAAAATGAGGGTTCAGGATGACTACGTGATCAATCCCCTTCAATTCTTAAACAAGTGTAACTCCTGTCAAATGCTCATGTCTATAGGTGCTATAAACATCAGGAATTGTTACTTACATTATGAAGTATACAGCAGTCATGCCATACCCATGCTGCCCATTCCAGGGTTTACCCCGTGCCTGTCTTACAATAGCTGCAATGTCACCTTGCAACATCTCAACTATCATACTGCTAGGACAACAGCATTGAGGGGAGGACATATGTGTGTAGCTAGTGAAACACACCCACACAGTCATAAGAGGAAATGGAACTCTGCCTGGCACATCCGTGCAATGCAATGTAGCACACATTCGCAAACCTTAACATGACACACTACCAATGTTGACACCTGTATCATGTCATGCCAGTGCAATACATGGTATGCGCTAGGTCTCAGCAACGTATAGGTGTATGTGAAATATCATAGACTAGGTCAGAACCATTTTGGTATGTGTGGTGCAAGTGGCATCAGAACACCAACAGGCATTGCAAGGCCTCACCATGCTAACGGTAGTAGAGGGAGGGTTGAGTAGGACAAGAAGGTAGCAAGACACAATATGGACAAAACCTACACCTAGAGGATGTGACGCAGACAGTTCCCCAAACTTCCCACATGACATGTGACATGCATGTGGGGCATAGGCCTGTGAGAATGCTAATATTAATGATAGGAACAATGAACAGGAACCCAGATTACTATGTTCCACTAATAGGAAATCAGTGACTTCACATTACAACTGCCACAACACAGACACACTAATTGTACAATATCTCCTTGCAGAGGACGATGGCACTCCTGTGGATATGCCTGTCCTGGACTACCCTGATGACATGGATGACGAGCTGACAACCATTAGCCAGGAAACCCTCCAAGATGTCCTGGGAACCCTTCAGACCCCACCTTCAGTCGCAAGGAGGAGCACACATGTAGCAGCCATCACAGAGGATCCACCACCCCAATAGTATGACCTGCCAGCTCAAACACAGCTGAGGACTCTGATGACACTGGGACTACCTTTGAGAGGACAGTTGTGGGAGTCCAGTGGGAGCTGGCCAAGGAGGTGAGGGTGGGGATGCAAAATATGGCAGCCAGTGTTGAGGGGATGCGCATGCGCATGATTACATCCGCAGAACAGTCAGCAGCCATGCAAGTCCAACAATCACTACTGCAAGGACTACAACAGTGTGTGAGGGTCTCCCAAACTTGTCACAGCATGCATGACTACAATTATGACCCCCTCAGGGCCGACATGGCTGCCTACCACAAGGATGTTGCTGCTATACTCAATAACCAGAAGCTCCTACTTGCTGCAGTTATGCCCTTAATAGTTCCACAGTTGGCAGTTATCGGGAATTCAGAGACCACTTTTCCAAACACTGAAGTGTGTGTTGAACCCTCAAACTTACCACCACCAAGGGCAGAGGAGACTACACACATCAGAAGTTGAAGACATGGAACAGATTACCTTCACCCGTAGGAGTACCCAGTAGCACCAGCCCATGCCACATGGGCAGTGATTTTCCTATGTCCTGGCGTGACAACATGCCAGTCTTGCTACAGTTGGTAATATGGACTGTTCTCCAACACACTGTTTACCTTACCACTATGGACTGCAATTGTCTCTCACTACCTAATTGGCAATTCATGTTCCTCTGCACTGAATGACACTCATCGCAGCATTTCCAATGACATGTCCCTCAACATTGCACTTGTGTTGTGTCACAATAGAATGCGTCACACTAATGGACTTACAATCCCGGACTATGTAAATATTGCACTACAGCACTTTACAATAAACAGCACCTACACAACCACTTTGTCTCTGTGTAATGTGACACAGCTACTGTGCAGGAGTTTTGTGATGTATGTAACATGTCAATGGCCACAGAATGTCAATATAACAGTGTAGAAAGAATGTGGTCTGATATCTATGCACAAGGGTCTGGATTTTACAATCATCTGTGCTGCTTGTGGCTCATTACTGAAGTTAAAGCATCACAAACAGTATAATGCTGTGTAAGAATTGTATATGTCAGGCCCAAGGTATTTACAAGATGAAACTCAATGTTGCCCACATCCCCTACAAGACAATTATTGTGAATGTGACATGTGACTCTAAACTTAAATCCCACAACCACACCAAACAGCAGGAATGGATGTGTAAGAGTGTTTGGACAATAACGTCACCTGGGAGTACAATGAAAAAACTCATAGGTGTGATTTATGTATACTGAACTTCAGAAGATTATGACACCACTCAGTTTATCAGGGGAACCATAGTCACCTTGAGTGGTGGGTTCAATGGATAGCAGATGCATAGATGCTTTGTTGTAGCTGCCAATGTGACAGCTCATTTGGAAGTGGGAATAAACATGTCTAGAATAGGATGTGGATGGATGATGAAACACACAGGAAAACACAAATTTGCCACTGTGCACTCATGCAAAGGCCTAGATCCCCAAGCATATGACACATCCCGAGTATGTAAAACTGTATTACAAATATATGAAAGAAAACTTAAACTATGTTAAACACCTATACTAAACTAACCTATCCTAACTATACATTACCCACAACTAGCCCTAACTGCCCTATGCTAAACTTACCACATGTAACTGAACACTCGAAACAGCAACCCCTCGCCCCCCCTTATATGACGGGACATGTGTAGGACAACATATACTAACCGAAATACATATTAACTAATACTAAACAAATATATATTTTTTGTATTTTTTTTAACACATAAACCACAACATCACCCCCATACCAACATGTAATAATAAATCTCCCCCCACCCCAACCCACTTATTCTATCTAAACTAATAGCCTACTCTAACCTATCACTAAACCCCCTAATCCCACTAAAAAACAGTATGACGAAAGAGGAGGGAGGAGACGGAATTAGGGGTGAGGAAAAATTGTACTCAGAGGATTGACCTCCTCAGAATATTTTTGACAGACTTCAGTCTCCTGCTGTTGTGGGCCACCTCTTGCTGGAGACTGTCCATGCGCTTAATCATCCTTCTCATGTCCTGTTGTAGGTGGTGCAATGTGGCCATGTCAATACCACCTGCTGTGGTGGTTTGTGTGGCACCAGATGTTGTAGGTGCTGGTGACGTGGTTGGGGGTGGTGGTATTGATGGTGCAGCAGTTGTGCCTTGTGCTGCGGATGTAGGTGGTCCAGCTGGAGTGGCTGACATTCCAGTGTCCACTGTGCCTGCAGTCGGGGTGGTGGTGACGCCTGTTGTGGCCAATGCTGCCCCCCCTTGGCTACAAGCCCTCCATGCCCCTGTGGCTCTTTCTTGACTATAGCGCCTTCACAGCATGCGATACCCAGCCTCCACATCGAGGATGTGCCTGTACAGCACTGCCGGCCTCTGAAACTCACGAATTTCCTGCACATTTATGTGGGCAGCTGTAAAAAAGAGACAGGCAAACATTAGTGTCATCATTGTGTGATGCATGTACTGATGATAATCTAACACTTCCTCACAAATAGCACATGATTTCCAAATCACAGTACAGATGATACAATGTCCCTGAGGAATGACAAGCCAATGCAGCCTAGCCATCAACTATCTAACAGCACAACAATGAACAACAAGGTGTGTACCAAATTAACTGATCTGTGCATATATGTAGTGCAATTGGTCACATTACTAATTCTGCAAGTACTCAACATGTGCCAGGCCAACTAATCCCTATCATCTGGATCACCTTCAAGGCACACAAGACCTGTGATTTGTATATGGAACTGGCAGGATGGCATGCAGTTGTTAATCATAAGGGGTCAGTGTAGTTTGTCACACATGAATGCTTGAATTACATATCTGTCATCTACACTGTGACCATCACACCTAGCTACACATATTTCCGCCCCCTAATCCTGTGCCTCGGGGGGATGGGCATGCAATACATTTTTTCAAATGTCAAGGACAACCACAAAGCTTTATCCAACTGTACATGGATTTAGTCAGTGTAACACAGGTAAGGAGGCCTGCCAACTAGGAGTGAGTCAACCATTGGTTAATCACATCTACATTCATGTTTCCATTTGTGGACAACCATCAACATCAGATCTCACTGACCCATGTCCTAAATCAACCACATTGATGCAAACACACATCTGGCCTTGACCAGCATGCATGCCTTTAACATACCACTTTAGTGCCCCATAAATGGAGTACAACATGTGGGCTAGATGCTGAGGGACAGTCACCCATACAATCCTACATGTTTATTACATTACAGGGATGCACAAGTTTGTGTGTAAAACCGATGCATCACTGTTTTGTGTGAATTAGGGTATGGCTTGCCAACTAAATTATGACACTGGCCACCTCCAAATCAATTGTGGGGATACATGTGGCTACAAATCACCTGGTTCACCTGCCCATGCCTATTGCGCAGCACTAGACTCCCAATATATGACTCTCTGCAAGTGAATGTCTAACTCGTCCATGGAACACTATGCCAATCTCCAGTCAAGTCACATATCAGGTCACATGCCAGCTCATCATATCTTGCAATGAGTCCGACACACAAGAGTCAATCACACAACAGCTGCAAACACAACACAGGACAATCATTTTCACACTTACTTCATATGTCTGGGTCCTCGAATCGAGCGACTTTACCAATGGTGTAGGGGGCTGGTCCACCTGTAAAACATGGAAGGGAGGTATATGCTCAATGTCTAATCACTGTACAAATGTGGGAACAACAAATCACTGTGTGTGATATTTTATATGATAGAGCTGCACATGAGGCATGTAGACACTCCAACAGACATACCACTGCAAACTTGCATTTACACTGTCACTCCAGTGAGTGATAGACACACATATGCACACATGCACGGTCCCTAACAATCATGTGGTGCCAAACCTGACTACACACTTTTGTGGCTAATAGATTCCAGATGGTACTTCATTTCATCCTTTGTTATTGGGTGACAAATGCAATGCCACATTCCTGGTGCACTGCAATACCTGTGACTCAGGTATTGTGGCTTGCGCATCAAGGGACAATGAGTAACTGTGAGAAGGACATGTGGGTTGATTTGCTTTCAGGAATTATTGTGCTTTCAGTGGTCCATAATAGGCGTGCCAGGGTTGTATGTAGGTTACATATGCCCCATTGGCAGTGTCCCCTAAGCCGTATATGCCCCCTCTGACAACATGATGGCAGGGATCTTGTGTGTGAAATGATGACAATGTAGCGCTAGACATGGATTGGCCACTTTTCTGTTCCAATACTGCAAAATAATGTATGCGGACAGTGTCTTAGTTGATCAGCGTTGACAGAATGCACGGGCACAGGTATAGTCATTGCATCTGAAATGTGTCACTCAGGGCCATGTGCACAAATATCATGTATTGTGAATCACACATTGCTAGATTCGGCAACTACCAATTTGCAAGTTGTATGATCAGAGGTAGAACACTTTTGCAAATGAAAAATGGGGTAGCAAATTGCCTACCTCTTCAATCATGATGAGGTATGTCTCTATTTGAAAAACCCTTGGGAATGGCACCACTCACAGGAATGCTGGCCTGCTGAGCTAGGCAGACCACCATGTCTGCTGTGACTGCCTTCATATTGAGATGTTTACATTTGCTGTTATGCAGCAATATTTCATCAGGGGTGTACAAAAAGTAATTTAACAACCTATTTTATCACTAAAATACTATAATGGAAGCAGTCAGTGGTCCCTTGAAAAACTTCATGCTCAGAAATAGTTTGTGACCATGCATTCACAAAGAGGAGGGATCCCCTGCTGACCCTTTCCCATTTGATAATGGGTTGGCACCAATGTGACACAGATGGTAACTGCAATAGCTCAGTCCCAGCAATTGTGCCCAAGAAAAAAATGTTGTAGGGGCCTGCTACTCAATGATAGGATTTGAACGCCTAATCCTAAATGCCACTAGAAGGCCCTGTTTTGTGATAGTGCAATCTGGTAGCAAAATGGCCCAAAGGGATTTGTCCATGTAAACAATTATTTGACCTGACGCAAACACACGGATACAGTGAACTTAGGCCCAGATGTATATTATTTTTTAGTGCCGCATTTGCATCATTTTTTTCCGCAAAATCTGCGCAAATTTGAAACAAATATCTGTATGTTGCAAGTTTGTGCTACTTTTTCATCAAGAAATGACACAAATGCAGTGCTCAAAACGTCAAAATATGGGCCTAAGATAATATTGAAGGTTATGAAGAACTTGGTACATTTGCCCATGAATACTGTTCGGACATGGCTCTACAAAAATTGTGGACTGCATTGTTACCATGTATTACCATGTGTAATACATCACATTCCTGGTACACTTACAGTTTGTTCAACTAGCATTCCACATGCCCACAAACATTGCATGCAGCATGTCACGACATCTGCTACTGTCACTCCAGATCATTGAACTGTACACATTTGTCAATTTGGTACTCACCAACAGGGTCACCAATCACCACACCCAGGTGGTCCAACAGGTCCAGCTCTCGGGCCATTAGGTCAGCCCAGCGATGCTTCAGCTGATGCTCATTGTGTGCGGTGTAAAAAATCCTCCTCAGGTGGAACATCACCTTTGCCCACTGCAGCCATCTTGCCTCCGTGTGATACCCCTGTATCATACGGCCCCCAGCCTCCAACATCATGGGGACGAAGTGGCACACCAGCCACACAAATGCTCCAAGCTCCTCCTCACCCATGCGCCCCAGCCATGCCCTTCCCGACATCATACAAAACACTATTTTTTTAAGTAAATAAGGAAAAACAGCAAAAGGAGGTAGAAAAAAGGAAACTCATACAACCCAATTAAAGCCCCAAACTACCCCAAGTAATACTACCCACAAACAGACCCCCAACAGTACAACTACAAATTTAACTACAGTAAAAGACACAAAAACACTTACACAGGTACAAAAATCAGTTACTAAACACCAAAAGACAAAATATAGACCACACAAGAGACAAAAGTACAACATCCACAGAGAAACAATCCAACACACAGCCACACAGTCTAGAAAAATCACAGACTGCAAAGTGAAAGTGAAAGTACACCCATTGTACCATTTCTGTAAACAGGATATCCTATCACATCACTTCCTGTCTCATTTGCGGCCCATTTTTTGTCTTGTGTGTAACTTTTTGACGCTCACATAGTTTCTGGCAATTTATTTTGATGCATATGCACAAAAACCCAAGCGTTCATGGATCAATCCATTTTCAATGGTATGCGCAAGCCTGGGGTGCGCTGGTGGAATTAACGCTAGGGACCCATAGATGTATATTGTGCGTTTGCATCATTTTTTTACACGTTTTCGTCAATATGTCTGACAAACTGTGTTTGCGTCATTTTTCAAATTTTAACATGCATGCAGCCTATAACTAGACAAAGATAGGGTGGTATGCCCTTCACTGTGTGTTCTAGTGTTTGGCCACTTGTGGAAGACCATGCCACTGTGGCCCACAATACTCATATCGTTGTGCAGGATTAGCTTTATTAACTGACGCAACAGCAGCGCAAACTTTGGAAATTAAAATGGAAATTTTAAGTTTGCGCAGGTGTTGCGTCAATAGAGGATAGCAAAGATATGCTACAAAAATATGAATCATGGCCTGTGTGGTTTGTGTGTGAATTGACTGTTAAAACTATTTGTGTGCTTCTGTTGGAACGGCATGCAATACATTTGGTGTAATGTTCATGTATGAATGTGTTACAAATGGGTATGACCATCAGATGCCAATCAATGAGGTACAACAGTCATGAGATGTGTTTGTAATATCTGTTACCTCTTTTGCTGTGTGCAGTTGCTTGATTTTGGGGACAATACAATTCCCATGACAAACAATACACAGGAAAGATCGGGGATGGCTGATGAGGGCTATGTCAGATATGTTACCCCTCACATGTCATGAAATGTTGGCTACCACTTCATGGTCATTTGTGTGTATACTACCCATGAGTCAGGCATTTGAACATGTTTGGTAGGTACAGTGGTTCCATCATAAAATTGTTCTGTACACCACAGTTTGACCAATATAAATGACCTATGTTCCTCCTGTGGCTGTGGTGGACCAGCAGCCCAGGCTGCATGTGTTCACATATTTCCAGTGGTTCATTGCACAAAAGTGTCCAGTTCAAGTGTGTGGCCATGTGTACCCTGTGTCAGTATTGGCCTCCATGGTGTAACCGTTACGTACAGGTCTAGTCAGGAGTCTGCAGATTTGACCTAAAGCTAAAGACCAGCTAAAGGCATACAAGGGGATAGAGCAGCTATGGTACAGCAGAATTACAGAAGATTGACGACAAAGAAACCTTGTTGTGGTTAAATATGTTATGGATCAGTAATAGACAAACATGCAGGTTTCATCACTACATTTGTACACAGGGTAGGGCTCTGAACTTCCCTCAGCAACAGGGGACATCAGTGCCTCTGTGCAGATTAATCTCACAGCTAGTCACCACGCAAGCCCCATCGAAAGGTGGCAGCTGAAAAGAATCTGTGTCTGGCCCATCAGGGCACAAACATGTATTGTCCTTACATACACATTACCAGCACTTGTTTGTTGGGCTGGAGGCACCGTACCAAATCCAGGAATACAGCCATAGCACACTGTCACTGTTTGGCACTAATGAATACATGCAAAACCAGACAAAGGATGTGGGCTGGATTCGCCTCCTGAAAAACTTGTCCCGGTATATTAAAAAAAGCAAATTAAACTATTCTATACTGTTGAGGACTGATCGTAGACTCACCAGACACAATACCCTAAGAGGAAATGGAGGGCATGGAAACCAACTCTGAGGCAAATGTAGGCACAGGGAACAGCTCTGTTTAACGCAAAGACAGGAACTAGTCCGGCTAACAGGATGCAGGCCCTTTCAGGAACAAACATGAACAAGGCAGAAAAACAGGGAGCAAAGTCTGACTGGAACAAGCAGGAACAACAATGTGGAAACAAAGAGCAATTTCAGGTGTACTCAGCACTGTAACACAATCCAACAAGGGCTCTGGTACACAAATTAATTATACTCCAATGCACAACAAGGAGCTTCAGGGAATGGCAGCTTCTAAGCAGTTCCAGGCATCAGCAAGGGCAGGGCAGACTCAAATGGCTGGGCTTCATGAGAGAGCTCACAGGTGTGTGCAGCTTCAGTCTCTCACAAGTCCTGGAGTAAAGAATCCAGTATAAGGGGACTCCTGGACTTTTCCCATGGGAAGCAATGGACAGAAGATTACAGGTCTTACCGACTACCAGGCAGTGCATTATGGGACAAGAAGTCCATGCAGGCTGATGAAGTTGAACTATGGCATGCCTTTCTGAAAACGGAAGCACACAGGAGTCAGAATGGGAGTCTGGGTGAGTGTAGATGATGATTCTCAGGGTACAGAGAGTCCATTTACAGCGCCCCCTAGAGAAGGGTGGGCAGAGACTTAAAACATGGCAGTTGCAGGACCTATTCCCTGGGATGGACTGCGCAGGGCATGTCTTGTGAGCATTGCTTGTTGTACCTGGGACACTCGTGCTATCCATTTTCAGGATTGATGCACCTCTTTTCACAAATGCTCCTTGCAGAGATAGCTGATGTCACACTTACTGATGTCAAGGGTCTGGTCATACATTCCTGTTACCAATGCTATTTCACATCCACTGCCTCATGCATGATGCGCTTTTTTACTTTATGATTGATGGTGTCATAGTTGGGTGTCATATGCTGCAATAGACCATGTTGGCAACATGGATGTCTCTCATAGCTGTGGTCCTATGAATGTGCCCTCCCAATGTGAAATAGAACTGTGTGTGATGTTTGCTGTACATTCATACCCATCAAATGTGATGTGGCATCAGAAGTAGTCAAATTTGTCTTTCTCCAATGCTCCCTGAAGTAATGCTCTGATTCCTTACAGAACATGTGATGCATAAATAATTACCCAGAGCATGACTGAGTGATTAAGTGAGGTGTTTAATTCCATATTGTAACAAAGTGTTGATAGTGACTATTGTTGAAAAACGTTTTGTACTATCTGATGTCTGTGACGCATTCCTGCAGCTGTGTTAGGATGTTCCCCCTCATTTTCCTGGACAGCATCCACCTCCTCCTCCTCTTCAGGTAGTTGTTGTTCAGGTTCATATAGGGGAATGTTCCTCCTAACACAAATGTTGTGCAGGATGGCACATGTCAAAATGATCTTGCAGTCCATTTATGGGGAATGTAGGAAGCTACCTCCTGTGATGTCCAGGCACCTGAATCTGGACTTCAGGATGCCAAAAGTCTGTTCAACTATGGTGTGTGTCCTCCGATGTGCCTCATTGTAGGCACTCTCTGCTGCTGTTCTTGGTTTAGCAAATGGGGTCATGATCCATGGCTGGATCCTGTAACCCTGATCATCTGAAAGAGAAAATAGGGGTAAGTATTTTGTTGTTGCTTGTACCAGGAATGTCATTTTGCATGGCAGTTGTTATCTTGTGTCATCTGTGACTTATATGTGTTTGTGGTATTGTTTGGGATCCTGGGCTTCTGTGAGGTTCTTTCTGCATTGGGTTGTTTGACTTAAAAAACTTGTGTTTGGCTAACTGACCTGATATCTCTGGAATATTTTCAAACTTTCAGTTCAGTGTGTCTCTCCAATGCATTATGCAGTGAGCAAGATGTTTTAGTGTGCATTTACTGGAGGTGACATGATACTTCCACACACACACACTAGATTCCGCTGTGGTGGTAACATGGTTGCACTACATGGCCTGGACATCCCAATTAGACATATGTAATTGCAGATGAAATGCAACAGTGAGGCCCTTTGATTAGTCTGGGTGACAATGCACAACACAGCTCCATAGGTTGGCAGCACTGAGGTGTTCAGTATTAAAAATGCACAATTGTCCCAGGTGTGACTAGTTCTATGCAAACCTTTTTTGTTCCATCTGCCAGTTGGCTCATGTGCAACCGTGCACCTACACTACTGGACTTGCTCCAGGTGAGCTGGCTAACTTGGTTGTGGAGGTGGATGCATTTGTGTAGGAAGGTCCATCTCCCTGTCCATCTGTTATGTAGATGGGGAATTGTCTCTTTCAGTATGTGTGGTAGTGTGCCCTTTGCATTAGTGTCACATCAACATGTTTTCATAGCACAGTCCACTTCCTTATTGCTAGCTGGCAATGTCACTCCAGGAGTGATGTGAGATGTTGGTACTGCCTCAGTAATTCCACGTCAACTTCATTTGAGTCAGCGTCATCATGGTATGTGTCTCATGGTGTTTGACCTGCAGCAACACACATTACACACCCCTTACACAGTACATATTGCTTGGAGGGGTGTGGAATTGATTATGTGGCCTCATGTGAATGTGATATTGAATGGTTAATCCTCCAAGTTGTACTGCCAGTGCTGGCCATGTCATTGTCACTGTGTGGTTTTAAATTGGTCCCTTGTGGCTCTAGAGTGGCATCTATTGTCATTGGCAGCCGTCATTTGCCCGTAGGTGTGAATCGCATTGGGTCAGGATATCTAACATAACTACCAGTGTCACACCTCAGTGTCTTCCTGGCCACGTGTCAATGTAGTGGTGTTTTTATTGTGTGCCCTACAGGGTTGCTGTGCTGTGTGTACGTTACTAGGTTTCTGCACTTACCAACAAGAAGGCCATTGCCATATCGTTCATCCTGGAAGTGCCGATTGATGGTGCTGTGGTAGAAGATGAAGGAATAATGTACACTCCAATATTACTTTGCCATGATGTTGGTGAACAATCCCTGGTGGTCAAGAATGGCCTGCACATTTATGGAATGGGTGTGCTTTCTGTTGCAGCAGGTGGTACAATCCGGACATGTGTGCAGTCAATGGCACCAAGCACATGCAGGAAGCCATTTATTTGGTAAAAACCCTGTTTGGTCTCCTGCTGCTTCTGCTGTGTGTTGGGGAAGCTGATGTGGGGGGTGTGAGGGAGATGATGGCATCAAGAACCTTGGGAAGGAAGGCAGAGAATGAGGGCTGTGAGACCCCATCAACCAGGGCATCGGTAGTTTGAAATGAGCCACTTGCCAACATGTGCAGGTCAGCTAGCAGCTTGGTCTCCGGTGGAATAATGTGGAGTGTCTGCAGGCTGGCTGTTAACTGTGGCTCAATTTGGCACAGCAGCTGCTGTATGGCTTGCCAGTTGAGTCTGTACCTCTGGATGATATCCTGTTCCCTGAGGCCCAGTAGGGTTGTCCTGGTCCTGAATAGCCTCTCCTGTCTTCTGCGTTGCCTTTGGGATCCACGTTGGTGTGGTGGTAGCTGCTGCATTTGGTCCTGTGCTCTGCTTCGTCTGGCATGCTGCATGAGTAGCACCTCCATGTCGTCCTTCTTGAGCAATGATGTTGCTTGTGTGAGTTTTCCCTAAGTAGTGGTGTGTTTGCCCCATTTTAACGCCTGCCCTGACCCAGGCGTTAAAATTTGATGCAAATCGGGCTTTGCACCATTTTCCAGGTCCTGTACCCAGCCATGCGTCATTTTTGCCCAATTGGATGAATATGGCTCACAGGTGTTTGAGTAATTGTTTGGACGGGAACGCCTACCCTGCAACTCATTGATGCAAGGTGGTTTCATGCATCCAGAAAATGACGCAAACTCTGACATTGTGACGGGTCTAGCGTCAAAATATAAATATGGTGTTAAATTTGCTTCGGATTAGCATAAAAAAATGACGCTAATCCGGCACAAAAGGAGTATAAATGTGGGCCTGAGTGTGGAGATTCTGCCCTGCGTGCAGAGATTCTGCCCCGAGTATGGTGGTAAAGATACTACTCATGACTTACCTTTGTGAAAACAAAATGTCATAAACTTAGACAAGTTTACATTTGTGAACCAGGCCCTAAGGTTAGATCTAAAGTTTAAGTTTTGACCTGAAATCTAACTTAGACCTGAAGTTTAAGTTTAGACCTGAAGTCTAAGTTAGACCTGAAGTCTAAGTTTTGACCTAAAGTATAAACTTAGACTTCAGGGCTAATTTAGACTTCAGGGGCTGTATTACACTAAGGGGCATATTTATACTCCATCTGCGCCGAATGTGCGTCAAAAATTTTGTCGCGCATTTGGCGCAAACCTTGCCCCATATTTAAACTTTAACGTCCGAGCCCTTGCGTTAATGATATGCAAGGTAGGCGTTCCCGTACAAAAAAGGGCTTAAACGCCCTTGCGTCATATTTATGCTACCGGGCAAAAATCCTGCACGGCCGGGAGGTGGAGTCGGAAAATGACGTACAGGCTGATTTGCGTCAAAAATTAACGCCTGGGTCAGGGCATGCATTAAAATGGGGCAAACACACCTGTATTTAATCAGAACACACAGAAGCAACAGCAGAGCAGCAAAAGGAAGACATGGAGGTGCCTCTCATCCAGTGTGCACGCAGACGCAGAGCACAGCAACAGCAACAGCAGCTTCCACAACACCAGAAGGGACCCCAAAGGCAACACAGAAGGCAGGAGAGGATATTCCGCACCAGGATAACACTTCATGGCCTCAGGGAACATGACATCATCCAGAGGTACAGGTTGAACTGGCAAGCCATTCAGCAGCTGCTGTGCAACATTAAGCCACAGTTGGCACCCAGCTTGCTGACACCCCGCACCGTCCCAACAGAAACCAAGCTGCTAGCTGTACTACACATGTTGGCAAGTGGCTCCTTTCAAACCACTGGCGCCCTGGTTGCTGGGATCTCACAACCATCATTCTCCGCCTTCCTGCCCAAGGTACTGGATGCCATCATCAGACTCACACCCCACCACATCTGCTTCCCAAACACACAGCAGAAGCAGCAGGAGACAAAACATGGGTTTTACCTCATTAATGGATTCCCACATGTACGCCTTGTGCCACCTGTTGCAACGGAACATCTATACCACAACAGGAAGCACACACACTCCATCAATGTGCAGGCCATTGTCGATCACCAAAGATTGATCACCAACATCGTGGCAAAGTATCCTGGGAGTGTACATGACTCATTCATCTTCCGTCACTTTACCATCAATCAACACTTCCAGGATGGACGATATGGCAATGGAATACTTGTTGGTAAGTACAGAAACGTACTTATATACACACAGCACAGCAACCCTCTAGGACAAACAACACATACACCACGACAGCAACATGTGAACAGGAACACACTGAGGTAATGACACCGCTATGCATGTTTGATAGGTCTGCAGTAAACCTGTCACACATCTGAAATTAGTATACAGTCAAATGTTAAGACGTCAATGATCACAACGTATGGAGAGGTTTGGCTAATTGTCACCTTGCAAAATGTAAGCGTCTCACTGATTTATATTAATCCATTGCATATGTGTAAAAGTATGAGATGTCCAGGGTACATAGATGCTAACGTGTTACCACCACTGTCAAATTGAATTTGTGTATGGAACTATCATCTCACCCCCAGTGAAGACACAGGAACACCTGTATCACAAGTCACAATGCTAGGGAGTACACACTGTACTGCAAATCCCAAAACATACTTCTGACAACCGGTCAGCAGGCAAACACTCGTCCAGCCAAGGAAACAACCCAATGCAGATGGTACATCCTAGAAGCCTAGGAATCAACACAATAACACAAAAGAGTCACAGACAACACAAGACAACTACTGCCATGCAAGGTGATGTTAATGGGGCAAGTTACATCAACATGATCTCAATCATTTTCTCTTTCAGCTGATCCAGCCATGGATTATGACACCATTTGGCAACGCAAGCACTGCAGCAAAGCATGCCTACAATGAGGCACATAAGAGGACACGCACCATAGTCGAGAGGACCTTTGGCATCCTCAAGTAGAGATTCAGGTGCCTCGACATCACTGGTGGCAGCCTCCTATACTTACCAGAAATGGTCTGCAAGATAATTTTAACATGTGCCATCCTGCACAACATTTGTGTACAAAGGAACATTCCCCTATTAGACCCAGAGCCACAAATGCCTGAAGAGGAGGAAGAGGAGGATGCTGGCCTGCAACATGAGGGGGACCAACAAAACACAGCAGCTGGATTGTGTAGGCACCAACATATTGTGAACAATTTCTTTTGAAACAACTCACCATCACCACTGTATCAACATATGTAAATAAACACCTATAATAATCACCATATCATGGTCTGGGTAATCATTTTTGCTCACCTTTATCTCTAACTATCAGAATGAGAGTGTAACCTCATGGAGCATTGCTGACATACCCATCATGACACAGAAATTTCCAAAGCAATTGTGATGAGTATTATACAACAGTCACATTCACACACACTGTAAATGACATATATCCTATACATTTCACCTTTGAAGGGCAATAGCAAAGGACCACAACTATTTCACACATACATGTTGGCAACATGGTTCATCGCAGCATATGGCACACAAGTAAGACACCATCAGTTAATAAGGGAAAAAAAAGCCTCATACATGAGGCAGTGGATTTTCTATTGCATTGGTAACAAGAATGTATGACCAGACCCTTGTCAGCAGTAAGTCGTACAGCACCTATCTTTGCAAGGACTATCTGTGACTAGAATTCCATCTAAGCAGAACATAGACAGCACAAGTGCCACACCTATGACAAGCATTGCGCACATGACATTCCATGTACATGTCAGCCTATGTCCTAAGTCCTGACTGTGCGTTACCCTTAAGGTTCCTTGTGGCTACATATGTATCATACTTGCTTTCCCAACCCTCACATTCGTCTGGGGGTATTTTGTCAGGTGGTTCTTCAATGCATACTCAAAAACATTGTATAGCATAATCTGCTTATTTATCGTACCATAATTGGGAACTTGTATCCAAATACCCAAATCATGGCCTATCCCTTGTCTGGGTCTCTTGTATGTTTGAGTGAGAAAGTGTGACAGTGTACCATGGCCGTATGCAGGGATTGGGTATGGTGCCTCCAGCAGAACCAGCAACCTCTGATAATGTGCATGTAATGTCCACACATGTTAGGACCCTGACAGTTCACATGCTGAATCACATTGCTCACAACATATTGATGGGCTGTGCGTGCTGAATAGCTACAAGATTATTCAACACAGAGGCTATGATGTTGCCAGATGCAGTGGGAACTTTACAGGCCAACCTGTGTACAAATGTTGTAATGACACCTGCCGGAACAAGACTCCTGAGATGTGATCTCACTCAGCACACCAAGGTTGCCCTGTTGACAGTCTCATAACACTTCTGCAGTGACAGGGTGGGACCATCCTCATGTAGGTTCTTATATCCTCATTGGCTTTACTTCCATTGATCTCCGAAGGATACTCAGTAGATACAGGAATAGCCGCCACTGACTCATGATGAGACCTGGATGTAACTGTGACAACGTAGACCCGTAAAAATATACAGGATCAATATTGGCCCACACACATGAACCATACACCTCTGTGCAATTGATCACTGGAAATATGTGGCCACGTGCTGCTTCGTATGCTGGTCCACCACTGCCACAGGAGAGCTGTGGCTCAGTCATATGACCACAACTGTGGCGTGATATTACATTTGTGGTTCATCTTTGGCTTTCTGTGTCAATAATATGGTACCCACTTAGTCTGTACATGTGCCTGACTCATGGTGGGTTCACCAACAAGTGCCTAGGAAGCAGTATCCAAATTTCCAGGACATGTCATGGGCAAGTTTTGGACCATTGACATGAACAAGTGTCTGCTATCTATCCGGTGCATGCTTTGTCATTTGTGGTGTTTACGTTACCCAAAAACTAGGAAGTGCACACAACAGATGCTGCTACATGTATGACTAACACATGTCCTCTCTCATTTCCACACTGACTTGCATCTGAGGGTTGGACACATTGACTTCACATTCATACAAGCATATTTGCAATGATGCATCTTGTGATACTCACACAGTGGGTCAACAACTACATTAGTAGCCAATGCACACACATTGAGCCATAGGCATTGAGGTATTGTACTTATGTGCGTCACCTTGCTATCCTCTCCTGATGCCAAACATGCCCAATTTGTGCAATACAGATATGTAGGCCACACGTTTGGCCATCTAGTGCGTCAGTCAAGAGTGAAAATCCTGTGCATGAAGTAGTGGATCATGGTCCGCAGGAGTATGATGTCTCACACGTGCCCATACACCGTCATGACCAAAGTGGGTGCAATCAGCCTATCTCAGTTTTGTCACAAATGTAATATAACATAAAAATGGTAAAATGACCCAAACCCAGTTAATGCCTGAAAATTTGACGCATGCGTGTCAACAAATGACGCACAAGCGTCAAAAAATTACACTTATGCCCGAAAAACGACGCATGATTCCCTGAAATAACCATTGCCCCTGAGCTGTGTCTTCCACACTGTACCTCAGAAAATTGGTTAAGTGTAAAACTATTTCCAAACATATGGATGCGGGCTCAATTCTACACCTGTGCGTCAAAAAAAATAACGCGTAGACTGTATGCGTCAAAATACTTTGACGCATAACGATAAAAACGCCCGCCATTTTAGGCAGGAAGTGATGCAATAGGATATCCTGTTTACAGATTATGTACAGTGGATGTACTTTCACTTTCACTTTGCAGTCTGTGAGACTTCCTGACTGTGTGTGGCTGTGTTGAGAGTTTTGTCTGGTCAAATTGTGCTTTTGTCTCCTGTGTGATCTATTTATTGTCGTTTTGTGAATAAAAACTTGTTGTTGTATCCTGTCTGAGCGTTTTTTGTGTACATTTGTATAGTAAAGTATTGTCTTTGTTTTGTTGGGAGTCTGTTGTGGGTAGTGTTAGTTTGGGTATAGTTGGGCTGTGTTAGTTGTTTAGTTTAAGTATTTCCTAGTATACTTTCCCCCTATTCTCCTTTGTTCCCCTTTATCCCCTCTTTCCCTGTTGCTGCTAAGATGTTGAGTAGGCCTCGTCTTGGCAAGATGGGTGAGGAGGAGCTGGGTGGATTTATATGGCTGGTGTGCCATTTCCTACCCCTAATGATTGAGGCACGTGGGCGGGTGATACAGAGGTATCACACTGAGGCACAGAGACTCAGAAGGGCAAAGGTGTTGCATCATCTGCAAGGGATTTATCAGACACCAAGGAACGACCACCAGCTGAAGCACCGCTGGGCTGACCTTATCTCCAGGGAGCAAGATCTGCTGGACCACCTGGGGATTGTGATTGGTGGCCCTTTTGGTGAGTGTAAATCATGTAAATATGCACGCTTAAATGCTCTGTAGTGACATCAGATGATTTTTACAATATCTGCCAGCAATGTTGTTGAGTGTGTGGAATGCTACTTTTATCATACCGTGTCACATATCTACTTTGTTAAGGACCACAATTGCTAGCTGTTAGGAAGCAAGAGCTCCGCAAACTTACTGAATACTTTTGCATTATGTAAGTTAGTGCCGCCTTTGTGTCAAACAGCAACACAAATCAGGAGCCAATTATGTATAGATACAGGCCACAGTTGCCTGTGAGGTATAGAAATTTCCAAATAATTACCAACATTTGTTGACGCAACAGCTAGTCTGACTTTTGAAACACTACATGAGGCTGAAAATGAGTGCAGGCTTCACGTCAATTGATGATAGCAATGTGTCCCGAACATATGTCTCATGTGTATCTGGTGAGTGTGTAAGGAAACCGATCACGGAAAATCCAAAAATCTTAGGGATTATTGTGCCCCTTCTACATTTCGGATACATGTCTGATCTGGATTTGGGCACATAGGGAACAAGTTCTTATCTTAGACTGGTATTTGGAGTTTGTATTGCCACATTTTGTTTAGGGATGGCTGGCCAAAGGTATGCACATGGGTTCATATCTCTATGGTTGGTGCAACTCATCATAGCTGGGCCACATCAAATGAAGACACTGTAACAACATGAGGGCTAACAATTGTCCCTGGCCCTCTGTACATTGTACCTGGTTGTCATAAATTGGTCATGGTCACAATGGCTGGTTGACACATAATGCAGTCCTCACGGAAAGTGGCTTTGGATGTCTCTCTTTGATACACATGATGAGACGAATACACTCCATTATTATGTCTGCTCACTAATGAAGGAGCATGTTTGCCACCACATGATAGTTAGGGCCACTGCATGTATCCAGATATGTGTGTAACACTCACTGGAGACCCACAGTATGTACATGTTAGCCGTGCTATATCGGATGCAGTATCATCATGTCTGAGAGGCTTTACTTTCTTCTGTAATCTTACACATAGTATTTGTCTTTGGAATTGTTGTACAGTGCACAGATATTGAGCACATTTCTCCCTTCCATGCCTTACAGGTGGACCCGCACCCTACTCTGTTGGCGAGGGGGCTCGATTCGAGGACCCAGACAACTCCAGTAAGTGTTCATATGTCTGTTATGTGTTGTGCTTGTTGGTTATGTGTGATGGACTCCTGTGTGTTGGACACATAGCAAGGTGTGATGCGCTCGCCAATCTTTTGTTTTGTTCCATAAGTGGAAAATCATTTTATCACCATCTTTGAGTTGGCCAATACTTATCCTATTCTCTTATTTAGGGATTCTAGGTCAGTTCTGTAGGCCCCGCAATGTGAATAGCGATGAGTCATGTGGATAACACTTGAATCAGAAAGAGTCGCACTGGACCTAATTTGTGATTTAGTCAGCCAGTCTGACCCAAATTCTCCCAGAACGAGGCTGCCAAATGCTTACCCACAGACTTCTACTTCCCTATTCACTAATGTACTTATTAAACTGTAGGTTGAACTTCCTAGCAGCATGTAGCTCCACATGTAGTGCTACGAGTATGTGACACTTGAGTGCAATGGCCTAGGTGTGCATGCAACTCATGGCCAGGGGTGTTCTTGCATCTCTGTGTTTGTTGTAAGTCATGGCTTACTGGTAGTAAATGATTTGGACAAAGGTCTGCATTTCCAAACATGAGTGGCGCTGGGATTGGTCAAGGGTTTGCTGTCTCCTATTTGGAGATCCTCCTTACCTGTGGTGTGTGTGTTGAGCCAAACATATGTCCAGCTTTCCTAAGCTTCCTGGGTGTCCTTGTTGTTTGAAATTGTTAGTTGTTAGTCCACCCCCCACCCTCAAACACAGGAATAGGTTTGTAAATAGTGTACCTAGGACTGATGATACAAGTTTGGTACACATACATGTAAATGAGTGAATCTTTTGTCTGAACCTATTATACACACTGTTTCGCACATGAGTACTATACTAGCAAGTCCATTTACAACTTGCAGATCATGTGGCCCTAGATTTCCATCCTGTACAATGACATTTGTAGCCCTGGCAGCGGTGGAGGATGTGCAGCATCATTGATAGCTGACAACTGGCAGAACATAGATGTCAAAATCATTCCAGTTGTTACCCATCTTGTAGGGTTTGGATGTGCTATGTGTGATAGGACCTCTGTAGGCTGGCTTGCCATGCACTTCCTCAGGGACAATCAATGATCTGTATGATGATATGAGCTGTTACAAGTACAATAGATGTATTGTCTGATTACTTCTTGTGCCATTTCACACAATGCAGTACCTAATGTTAGATTTTCTATTTGTCTTTACAGCTGCAAATATGACACTCATCCAGGTCAGGGAGTTTCAACGGCGGGCAATGAGGTATCAACACATACTTCAAGTCGAGTCTGGGTACCGAAAAATGACCTGCAGATATCGGCATGAACGGGCCTCCGGAGCCTGGAGGGCATTTCCACATGACAGCCCTTCTTTGCTCACCACAACCAGCACCACCATCACTGCCACCCAGGTGGCACCACCAGCAGCTGGGACCGTTGCAGGAACATCCTCAGCAAGTGCTCCAGGCCCAAGCACAGCACCACCTGCAGGGCAGCCCACAGCCATGGACACTACACGGCCCCACATTTCCTCGGCTGGCACCCAGACCACCCCAGCTGCAGCCATTGACCCTGCTGCTTTTTGACATACGCAGCGCAAATTGGACCGTGTCCTGCAGAAGATGAGTCGACTGCGGCAGGAGGTGCAACATGTCAACCGGCGGGTGCGGTCAATCAAGGGGACCCTCCGGAGGGCCAAACTGTAGCAGATTAGACGGACATGATTTCCTCCCCTCTCTCCTCTTTCCTGGTTCTTATACTTTGTGGGTTTAGGGGGCTTAGTGTTAGGTTAGTATAGGATGTTAGTTTAGTTAGTGTTAGTGGGTGGGGGGTGAGGAGTCCTGAATATTTCTACTGTTTATTTTTAAGTGTGTGGGTGGGTGGGGGTCAATGTTGGGGTTTTTGTGTGTTAAAAAAAAATTACAAACAAAAACAACAACAAAAAAATATATTTGTTTAGTATAGGATAGTATGTGTTTAGGTTAGTATCTGTTGTCCTCCATGTGTCCCGTCTCATAAGGGGGGTTGATGTTTGTAACGTTTCGTTAAATGTGATAAGTAAGTTTAGCTTAGGTTAGTTAGGGACAGTTGTGGGTAATGAGTAGTTAGAGTAGATTAGGGTAGGTAGGGCTTTTCCCCGAGTTTACACTTCTGTTTTTACTGTTAAATAAATATGTGGGTAACCCTTTACAGTATGTGTGACATGCTTGTAGATCAGGGCCTTGGCATGAGTGTACAGTGTTTCTTTTGTATTACATTTTGTGTCCTATGCTGCTAACAAATCCCAACTGAGCTGTAACATTGGCAGCTATCCCAAAGCTACCTTGCAAAGATTAGGCCATTCATTGCAATCACATACAGTGCTTCCAGATTTATGATTGGGGACACTGTGTAATGTCTGACTGCAGTCTCATGTCCAAGGAAACCCTTATAAGGTGAGTGGTAGTAAGCTCTCTTGTACTATAGTGTACATAACTCACATAGATCATTTGTTACACAGTCCAGCATGATTACTTATTTGGATGTAAACTCATACACCTCCATTCATGTTGGTTGGTGACTGTTCGCTTATATTTGTGGGCAATGTTACATGTGTTAGTTTTGCATTGAAGCAACATTTTGAAGACACTATTTTCTGGTTTTGACATCCCTTGAGGAAGCGTTAATCTGCCCAACACAGCATTATGGTGTATAGTTTATCTTTTCCTCAGATATTACCCTCAGGAAGGGCAGAGTATGGTAGAATCCAGGCCACTGTGCATAGTTATCAGCCTACATTATCTCAGGACAGTTGTATTGACAAGCTATGATATTTGACAGGAGGCACAATTCAGTGATCTACTGCATGGTTGATGTGTCACATTACACAGAGACAAAGTGGTTGTATAAGGGCTATTTATTGAAAAGTGCTGTAGTGCTATATGTACATTGTCCATGATTGTGAGTCCATTATAGTGACATCTTCCATTGTGATCCTACACAAGTGCAAAAGGACATTTCATTGGACATGCTGGGGTGAAGTGTCAGACAGTGCAGAGGGACAGGATTTGACAATGAATTAGTGAGAGACAATCACAGGGCAGGCTGACAAGATAGACAGTGGTTTGCAGAACAGTGCTTGAGTACAGTTGTTGCAAGACTTGCATGTTATGAAGCACAGGACCTTGGTAATAGGTGGCCATGTGGCAGGGACTAGTGCTTCTGGGTACTTTTACGTGTGAAGGTGATCTGTTCCTGGTCTTCATATGTTTTGCCTCCTCTGCCCTTGTTGGTGGTGGTTGTGAAGGGGCAACACACACCTCAGTGTGTATAGACGTGGAGTCAGACATCCTGCTAACTGCTACCTGTGGGGGTCTTAAGGGCAGTACTGCTGCTAGGAGGATCTGCTGGTTCTTAAGAATAGCAGCCACATCACGATAATAGGCAGCCAGGTCGGCCCTGAGGGGGTCATGATTGCATTCGTGCATGCAGTGAAAGGTTTGGGGTGTGAGGTGTTGTGGCAACTCCCTTACTGCAGTGGTGAATTCCTTTACACTTTGTTGTAGTCCTTGCAGGATGGATGTTAGCGCTTGCATGGCTGCTGCCTGATCTGCAGATGACATCATGCACGAACGCATCCCCTCAAGGCTGGCTGCCATATTTTGCATCTCCACCAGCACCTCCTTGGCCAGCTCCCACTGTACTCCCACTACAGTTCTCTCAAAGCTGGTGCCTGTGTCGTCAGAGTCCTCAGCTGAATTGGAGCTGGCAGGTTGTACAATTGGGGTGGTGGGTGGATCCTCTGCGATGGATGTTTGTTCTGTGCTCCTCTTTGTGACTGAAGATGGTGTCTGGAGGGTTCCAAGGACATCTTGGAGGGTCTGCTGACTGATGTTTGTCAGCTTGTCATCAATATCATCAGGGTAGTCCTGGACAGGCATATCCGCAGGAGATCCATCGTCCTCTGCAATGAAATAGGGTACAATTAGTGTGTCTGTGTTGTGGCATTTGTGATGTGACAATCCTGCCTTGTGATGATTTCACATTATGATATTGGTTCCTGTTCATTAATCCAGTCTTTCAGAAGGGCATTCTCCCAGGCCTGTGCCCCACCTGCATTTCACATGTATTGTAGTCAGTTAGTGGACTTGTCAGCATCACATCCTCTAGGTGTTGGTTTTGGCCAAATAGTGAATTGCCACCTTCTTGTCCTACTCAACCCTCCCCCTACTTCCATTCTCATGGTGAGACCATTCACTGGCTGTGGGTGCTCTGATGGCACTAGCAGCACACTTAACAATCTGGACCTGCCCCAGTCTCTGATCTTTCACATCCACCTATATGTAGTTGAAATGTAGCGTATCCTATGCATAGCATTGTTATGGCACGATATGGATGTCAGCATTGGTAATGTGTACAGCTGATGTTGGGGAATGTGTGGTACATTGGATTGCCCTGATTGTTGTAGCAGTGTCCTATTTCCTCCTCTGACTGTGCAGGTGTATTTCAGTGACCAGTTACATGTGTCCTCCCCCTCAATGCTGTTGTCTGAGCAGTATGACATTTGGGATGTTGCATTGTGACCCAGGCACAGGGTGGACCCTGACATATGCAGCATGGGTATGACATTAGTGCTGTGTACCTCCTAATGTTGATGACATTGGCTGATGTTTGCGGCAACTATGGGCATTCACATTTGACAGGACTGGAACATTTGTCGTGTTTCAGGGCATTTTTAATGTTGTCATCCTAAACCCTCTAATTTAGGTGTGTATGATCCATGGGGACGTTACTGCCATTGGCTACTTGACCAGCACACACAGCGGAGGTGGTAGTGACAACTGTTGTCAATTTTACATTCCAGTTGTCGGTATGGCTAGAGGTTGTTAATTGGGCCCTAGTTAATGTAGGGGGTATAGTGGCTGACGTGTGACGTGATGTCAGTTTGACGTTGTGCCCTTCCCTCCTGGCGTGGCTTTACCTTTGCAACATCATTGGCTTGGCAGCATACCCCCATGGAAAGGTTGTTGTTGTTGGTTAGTAGTGTGCCCCAGCTTTTCTCTGAACGTGCCATGCGCCCGTGCCGTACCTCTTTACCCATGCCACTCCATGTATATGATGACTTACATGCATTCTGTCATAGGTATCCCCCCCCCCGGTTGCATTTAACATTAGTGCATTTTAGTTTCCCATGCGACTTACCCTGCATGTGCGTTGTCTCCTGGTAGTCTGCGCTGTCCTGTCCTTGAATCCCTGTGACGATCTCCTCAGGGATGACGGCTGCGACCATCTCCTCCTTGTGGTCCAGGGGCTCCTGGTGTGCTGGACTCCCACCTCCAGTCTGCAGTGCTGCCTTCCTGTTCCTGGACATCTTTTCCTTGGTCCTGCGCTTGCAGTCATGCCAGCGTTTCTTGTACTCGTTGACTGTTCTGCGTACTTCTGCCACACTGTTAATCTTGTCAACAATTTGTTGCCATATTGCCTCTCTCCTACTGATTGGCAACTTTGAGGTGACAAACAGTTGGTGCTGGTGTTCCGTCACCTCTTTCACCAGAATTTCCTGCTCCTCTGCACTGAAGCAACACTTTCTTTTCTTCTTCTCCCTGTCCTGGGTCTTGTGTGGGTCCTCCTGGCTGGTTCCTGGTCTGTTGTCATCTTCCTGGGCTCTGTACAGGCATCTGGGATCCATTTTGGCTCTCCTCTGCTGAAATGGCTGTGTTTGCGGCAATTTGTGACGCTATTGCGTCAAAAAACGCTGCATATCCCGTTTGCGGTGTCATAAATCGGTTCACAGTCATTTCTGCTGCATTAACGTAATTTTCCTTTAGGACGTGATGCTGCGGTGTGAGTAAAAAAAAATTACTCACACCTGTGGTTTGCGCCGCCGTGTGTCAAAGTATAAATTTGACGCCTGCACGCCGCACAGAAATGGCGTTAGCCGGCGGTAATATTTTTGACGCAAAACTGCAAAATTTAGGCCTAAGTGCCCCAGGTCGCAAAGGGTGTTTGCACTAGCTTTGCATGCCCCAGGGCACTGCAGGATTAAAGAAGGGGTTGCAGATGCTCATGCGGCCCCTTCTGTAATACAGATAGTGCGGACGCACACATAGCACAAGCACTGTAATTAGAGGGCATTCCCTCATGTGCATGGGGGGTTGGCCCCATGCAAGTGAGAGAATCTTTTTGCTTCTGCACCCGTGCCATATTACAGATTTGGGCGCAGAGGCAAACATGCCTTTAGAAGGCACAATGATAGTGTGCCACAAAAAGGTGGTGCACTTTCAGTGCTCCTTTTAAAGGCAGCTCTCTGGAGGGACGAAAAGGGGTCCCATGGACTCCCCAGACATCCCCAGGCAGGCAGGTGCAGTGATTCACTGTACCCGCCGGCAAGGTGATCTCTAATCTCTTTGAGAAGTTCAGGCGTGTTGCCGCCTGCACAAAGGTGCTCTGTATTTCTCTTTAATGCACTGCCCTGGGGGCTGCACAAGTTTGTGGCTGCCCTGAGAGCAGCGCATTCTGCTTAATAGAGCGCATTTTTCCTGTTTGCACCCGGCAGACCTGCTTTAGGATGTGCTGTGGTGCAAACAAGGAAGGTGCACCTGATAGGTAATACATGCTCATTTCTAAATTTAGACTTCAAATCTAAATTTCAACTTCAGATCTAAGTTTACCTTTGTGAATCAGACTCTGACTTTAGACCTGAAGTCTAAACTTAAACTTCAAGTTTAAATTTAGACTTCGGGTCAAAGTTTACTTTAGTGAATTGGGCACTGTGTGTATTTGATCCAATGGCTATATTCCTCAAAATACGTGAGAATGACAACACGTCCTACAAAAACCAGGACAAACAAGCATCAGAGCACAATAAGATGTCAATGTACAGGGATAATACTGCCTAGTCACTGTATGGAACAGGGGCATACATTAAACAACTTACTTAGGACAATAATAGAGAGATTACATCAAGGACCTGATATCTAGAAGAGAACAAAGATGGGTATTTAGATTCCACACAGATGTCACTTGCCTGAGTGATGATATTCCCTGGCCTCTTCTTTCCATGCACTAACACCATAATAAGCCTATCCTTTTGGTGTATGTTGTTGTGTATGTTGTGTGTATGTTGTGTCCTGTTTTTTTTTTTCCATAGAATTAATTCTCTTTTCAATACAATTCTTTATTTCAATAGATTTTTCTTTTTTGCAAAAAAATATTTTTTGGGCATCTCCCCCTCTGTCCAGTATGTTTTGATGAACACACCTGTGCTAAATAAAAAATTTAGTTGAATTATACTTTGTAAACAGTTATCGATAAAGGTATTTTGAGAACAGTGTCTGTTTATAATTATTTACCACTTTATAAAAATCTTCTTTAAAAGAAATTCCCTGTTCTCCAGATTCTGGAATTTGTGGAACAGACTTTTGCCAGACTTTTGTCACTTCTGCCACTCCAGTATGGTGGCTGCCATTTTCGGCAGAGAAAGATCCCATTCACTTGAATCTAGTTTTACTAAATAAAAATGTTCTTATTAATAACTGTTAGAAAGTGGGTTTCTGGATAGCAGGGGTGTGCAGCCTGTCCAAGCAGGAACTATCTGAGTAAGTCACAAACACTCCCAAAAGTAACCTGTGCTCATCCTTTGGTAGTTTGGCATAGAGCAGCCAAGCTTAACTTAAGAGGCAATGTGTTTAGTATTTGTGCAATACTTCAAAGAGTAAAACAGTGATAATGCCACACAAAATGGTAACACATCTGGTTAGAAAAATAGATTTCAATGTAATGAACAAAACAGGACCTAAATGGCAAACATCCAATAAGTAGAATTTGAGACATGAATTAAAAAAAACTAAACCAAAATGTAGTGGTTAAAAGCATAAAGTGCCTATTTGGGCTATCTGGCTGCACTAGACTGGGACAAATCTGAAAGTTTAGGCAGACCACGACGGAGCCCAGATCAGACACAGGAACCAGACTTGGCCTGTTGTGAAAGTACCATGTTTGCCTCAACATTGAGGGAGGTGCAAGGAGCAGAGGAGGTGAAGTGTCATTGTCAATCCTTTAGATGTAGACGATGTCAGTTCTAAGCCACACAAAGTTGGAGATGAGTCACAAATGAAGGTGATGTGCTGTGCCATCGGTGATGTGATGTCATACTTCGCTGCAGTGGTGATGTGTCAGCATGGATGGAGTTGGGCCAGTTCTGAGCAGCACAATGGCACTGATGCAATGAATTTGACTGGAACAGTGCTTTATTCCTACTTCTAATGGCCCTGGACTGGATTGGCACCACTTGTCAGGGCACAACTCACAGTTGGTGCATTCCAGGTGCTTTAGCAGGTGAGTTGGAAGTATTTAATGTCCCTGAGACTTCAAACATGAGGCAAGTCAGCAAGTACTTGAAGTCACTTTGGTTCTGGGTTGGATAGCTGACGGTCCGGTCCTACTCACTCCCAGGCAGCGAAGGCAGCCGACAGCAGGCCGCAGAGCAGAGCAGGAATCCAGCGGAGTAGCAGTCCAGCAGAGGGGCAGTCCTTTCAGCAGCCGTCCTTCTCCCTGGTAGAGTATCCAGAGGTCCACCAACTATTGATTTGGTAGTGCTGCGGTCCAGTACTTATACCCAATTGTGCTGTTCAAGGGGAAAGACTTCAAAGAGATGCCTTTTAAGTGCACAGAGTCCCTGCTGATCCTGGCCTGACTCCAGACTCACTATAGAAAGGTGTGCAGCCCTTTGTGTGAGAACAGGTCACAGACTATTCAGGTATAAGTGTCAGTCCCTCCCTCCCATACTGATGGTAAGAAAATGGCAACTTTCTAAAAGGTTATTTTTTTAGAATTACAATGTAAATTCCAACTTCACCATATGTTATAATTTTACATTTCCATTCCAGAGACTCCAAAGTTGGGGATCCCATCCCTTCCCAGTTAGAAATTACACTATAGCATGCAATAAATAATCCTATATTATCTAATGGGCGAGAGAGGCTTTGCAATAGTAAAAAAATTGATTTAAACGTTTTTCGCTACTAGGCATGTAAACCTAAAAGTACATGTCCTCCTATTAAAATATACTGCACCCTGCCCTTGAGGTGTCCAAGGCCTACCTTACGGATGACTCATGTGTATTAAAAAGGAAGGTCTGGGCTTGGTGAAAGGGTTAACTTGCCAGGTCGACATGGCAGTTTAAAACTGCACACACAGGGTCATGCCTGAGGCATGTTGAAGGGCTACTTAAGTGGGTGGCACAATCAGTGCTGCAGGCCCACTAGTGGCATTTAATTTACTGGCCATGGGCACATTTAGTGCCATTTACTAAGGACTTAAAAGTAAATTAAGTATACAAAGTGAGGATAGGCCAAAGTTATCATGTTTTAAGCAGAGAGCACATGCATTTTGGAATTATTTAGCAGTGCTAAAGTGCCCAGAGTCCTAAAGTCAGCACAAACAAGGTCTGCCAAACAGGAGGCCTGTAGGCAAAACGTCAGGGAAAACCATGTCAAGGACGCCATGTCTAACATGTGCCATCCCCCAGCCGAAAGTGGGAGAGCTACCCAACCCCTTGGAAGTTCTCTTCACTAAAGCGGAAGAGCTTAGAGAGGCCATCTGCATTGACGTTGTCAGTTCCTGGGTGGTATTTGTAGGAAGGTAGCCTCTTTCTAGCCTTGTTACCCCCACTTTTGGCCTGTTTGTGAGTATATGTCCGGGTGTTTTTACTGTCTTACTGGGATCCTGCTAGCCAGGGCCCAGTGCTCATAGTGAAAACCCTATGTTGTCAGTATGTTTGATATGTGTCACTGGGATCCTGCTAGCCAGGACCCCAGTGCTCATAAGTTGTGGCCTATATGTGTTCCCTGTGTCACTGAGGCTCTTCTAACCAGAACCTCAGTGTTTATGCTCCCTCTGCTTTTAAAATTGTCACTGCAGGCTAGTGACTAATTTTACCAATTCTGATTGGAACACTGGAACACCCTTATAGTTCCCTAGTATATGGTACCTAGGTACCCAGGGTATTGGGGTTCCAGGAGATCCCTATGGGCTGCAGCATTTCTTTTGCCACCCATAGGGAGCTCAGACAATTATTACACAGGACTGCCACTGCAGCCTGAGTGAAATAACATCCACGTTATTTCACAGCCATTTTACACTGCACTTAAGTAACTTATGGGTCACCTATATGTCTAACCCTCACTTAGTGAAGGTTAGGTGTTAAGTTACTTAGGGGGTGATTCTAACCCTGGCGGTCGGTGATAAAGCGGCGGCCAACCCGCCAACAGGCCGGCGGTCCAAAAAATGGAATTCTGACCCTGGCGGGAACCGCCAACACAGCCCGCCACATTAACACTCCGACCGCCACGGCGGGACCGACAAACTGCGTGGCGGTCACCGCCAACAGACAGGCGGCAGACAATGTACCGCCCACACTATTATGACCGGCCAATCCGCCACCTTTTCCGGGGCGGGAGCACCGCCGATAAAAACACGGTGGAAACAGACTACGAACGGGAAAACGCTCACCTCTACGCACTCCACGAGGAAGGAGGACAGCATGGAACCCGAATTAAACATCCTACCTGCTCTCGTCTACCTGCTCATCTACCACGAGTACGAACGCCGGCGCAGACGACAACGGTGAGTACTGCACCTACGACACAGGGGAGGGGGGAGGATGAAAGGTTACGTGCACACACATACGCGATACACCCACCCCCCCAAACCATGTACACACCAATGCAGAGCAACAAGTCACAGTGACACCACCCAAACCCCCGTAAAAAAAGCAAGGACATAATTAAATTGTGACTCGAAATTTATGGGAAATAAAAACCACTGATAAGTCACGGTCCAATAGCAAAAACAATTCAAAAAAACCAATTCAATATCCAGTGCATACGATAAACCGAGGCAATACGTCCTGCACATCTAACGATATTCCAAGTGTCCGTGGGCCAAAGTGTATCAACACAAGGGCAAAGCCCACACAGGAGACCTGAGTCCTTTGGAGAGAACACTGCAGGGGCATCTGATGAAAAAACTACAGGCACCTCAGGGGGAAGGGAAGGGGGGGGGGCACCACAGCCACATGAGTCCACGACGCCAGATCCGCGAAGGGGCCACCATGCCCACTGTGCCATCCTGGGGAGTGCAAAGCCACAGTCTCTCAAGTCTCTACAGTGGGTGGCTTGCCCACTCTGCCATCCTGGGGAGTGCAAAGCCACAGTCTCTCAAGTCTCTACAGTGGGTGGCTTGCCCACTCTGCCATCCTGGGGAGTGCAAAGCCACAGTCCATCAGGTGGATAACAGTCTCCACCGGTCAAGGAGGAGGCATGGTGGGCACAGTGAACCGTGAACAGTAGCTCGAGACAGATCCGGCACTGTCATTGTGCCAGTGGTGCTTGAGACGGCGGGCCCAGAGGAGCGGTGCTTGACAGGAAGGGCCCAGCGGAGCGGTGCTTGAGACGGCGGGGCCCAGCGGAGCGGTGCTTGACAGGAAGGGCCCAGCGGAGCGGTGCTTGACAGGAAGGGCCCAGCGGAGCGGTGCTTGAGATGGCGGGGCCCTGTTCAGCGGTGCTCTTCTCCACGGCGGGGCCCTGTTCAGCGGTGCTCTTCTCCACGGCGGGGCCCTGTTCAGCGGTGCTCTTCTCCACAACGGGGCCCTGTTCAGCGGTGCTCTTCTCCACGGCGGGGCCCTGTTCAGCGGTGCTCTTCTGCATGGCGGGGCCCTGTTCAGCGGTGCTCTTCTCCACGGCGGGGCCCTGTTCAGCGGTGCTCTTCTCCACGGCGGGGCCCTGTTCAGCGGTGCTCTTCTGCACGGCGGGGCCCTGTTCAGCGGTGCTCTTCTGCACGGCGGGGCCCTGTTCAGCGGTGCTCTTCTGCACATCAGGGCCCTGTTCAGCGGTGCTCTTCTGCACGGCGGGGCCCTGTTCAGCGGTGCTCTTCTCCATGGCGGGGCCCTGTTCAGCGGTGCTCTTCTCCACGGCGGGGCCCTGTTCAGCGGTGCTCTTCTCCACGGCGGGGCCCTGTTCAGCGGTGCTCTTCTGCACGGCGGGGCCCTGTTCAGCGGTGCTCTTCTCCACGGCGGGGCCCTGTTGAGCGGTGCTTTTCTGCACGGCGGGGCCCTGTTCAGCGGTGCTCGTCCAGTAGGTCAAGGGAGCCAGACCTGGCCTGGACTCCCTGCTCAGTCCCCCTCCGACCGTGCTGTTGCTGGACCCTTCGGTGACGGAGTCCTGGGCCCTTTGGTGTTCTCCCTAACACCCGGAATGGGGCTTGTGGGCCCCTCCTGCTCCGCGCTCCTTAGATGGGGCTCTCGGGCCCTTGCCTCCCCTAGATGTTGTGGCTGGTGAAGTGGGCGAACATTGCTCCTTGGGGGCAGCCGTGTCAGTCCTCTCACGGCGGCCCTTTAGCTTCCTGGTCTTCTTGCCTGGTGGGGGGCTGACTGTCCCCTTGCTGCTGATTGAAGTGTCACTGCTGGCAAAGGGTGGGCTCCAGAACCCATGCACCACAGTGACACTCGAAGCTGGGCTGGTGGTGGCTGAGGTGCTCTTGGGACTCTTTGCAGATGGAGGGGGTGGGTCAGTGGAGGGAAAGAGGTCAAGATTAGCAAGGAAAACTTTCTTAGGACCAAGGTAAAAGGTAGGAGAAGTGGTGATGGAAGTGGAGGAAGAGGATGTGGTTGTAGGAGAGTCAGGTGTGCTGTCTTTGGGTGCAGGTGCTTGTGCTGGAGGCTGTCGTGCAGTGGATGGCTGTTGGGTGGGTGTCTGCCTGCGTTTGTGTGTCTTGGAAGAGGGGGTGACAGACACAGTGGGAGAGGACACAGGGGACGTGTAAATGGTAGTGGGGGTGGTGACTGCACGTGTGCGGACTGGACTGGAGGGTGTGCTGGTGATGGAAGCACTGGCTGATGGTGGTGTGCATGCAGGTGTGAGTGTAGACGTCACAGGGAGGGAGACGAGGAGGAGGGGGACACAGAGGTGGTAGTGACTGTTGGAATGTCTGCATCTGGGTGTTGCTTGCGTGAATGCTTGTGGGTTCTGTGGTGCTTGTGTCTGGATGGGCTGCCCTTGGGTGTTGAGGTGTGTGCAGGCTGGTCTGATGGTGTGGATGGGATAGGCTGAGGAACAGGAGACAGAGACAGGCTGGAGGCAGTCAGAAGAGGGAGGCTGGAAACAGGGACAATGGCTGCCGTCAGTGCTGAGGCCAGAGCATTGAACGATCGTTGATGGGCAGCCTGACCCGAATGAATGCCCTCCAGGTAGGCATTGCTCCGATGCACCTCCCTTTCTACCCCCTGGATGGCATTCAAAAGGGTAGTCTGCCCAACAGTGATGGTCCTCAGGAGGTCAATGACCTCCTCACTGAGGGCAGCAGGGGCAACAGGGGCAGGGGCTGAGGTGCCTGGGGCGAAGGAGACGCCCGCCTTCCTGGGCGAGCGGGCACGGAGCGTAGGCTGAGGGGCTGCTGGGAGGGCGGGGCTGGTGCGCTGGGTGGCGGCTGTACCTGTAGAGGCTGGGGGCCCGGATGTTGCCGCCACCGCTAGGGAGCTCCCATCCGAGGACGTGTCGCTGTCGCTGGTGTCACCACCGGTCCCCGTTGTGGTGCTCCCCTCGCCCTCCGGATCACTGGTGCCCTCGGTGTCTGTTCCTGGGCCCACCGGGGCCTTGTGACTTGCAGCTCCCTCGTGCTCCGATGCCAATTCTCCTCCGCCTGATGATGCTAATGCACACATGCACAAGAAGATGAAGAAGAAGGGTGGGGGGAGAAAAACGAAGACCAGGTTGAGTGCATGCAATGTCAACACCGTTGGCGGAGAGGACAGACACAGGAGCCTCATGCACTAAGCCGCTCATTAGGGGTACACTACTCAGTACTTCTGACTAGGACAACAGGTCTAGAGACGACAAAGGCGCACATGTGTGATGCTGGACCATCGATAGCTGTACTTGTCACCCTACAGAGGTGGGGGCCGGGAGCACAGGGCCATGACTAAAGGAGAGGACTACACTACAGAAAGCGCCCTGGCCTAATGTCACCCACAACCCTCCTCCCCCACCCAGACGCCTCCACTGCGCAGAGAGATAGCAGATTGTGCTGATACTCACCCCCTTGTGTCTGCTGTGATGTCCTCAAGCGCCCATCCAAATTAGGGTAGGCCACCGCCAGGATCCGGGACATCAGGGGGGTCAGGGTACGACAGGCACCCCTCCTAGGTTGGGAGGCCATCCCCAGCAGTGACTCGGCGGTCTTCCTGGTCCCACGGCGGATGTCCTCCCACCTCTTGCGGCAGTGGGTGCCCCGTCTGACGTGGACCCCCAGGGCCCGGACTTCCTTGGCGATGGCACGCCAAATGTCCACTTTCTGATGGGCGCTGACCTATTTGACATGTACAGGGTGGGAAGGAAAAATCATAATTTTTCTGCATGTTAGATGCGATTGGCCCCCCCTCCCCAACCTTGCCATATGGCACATGCTCTCATCTGTCGTGCGTTGCACTCCTCATTCGCACCCCACCCCACCAACTTACATCCACCCCACTCCACACAGGCATAGCCCATTCAATGTGCACCCAGTGTACTTACCTGTTGGTCTGGAGGACCGTAGAGTAACGCATACTGGGGGAGGACCCCATCCACAAGTTTCTCCAACTCCTCAGACGTGAAGGCAGGGGCCCTTTCCCCAGTCGCAGCAGCCATTGTCACTTCCAGACCGAGGTCACAGCAGCACTTGCAGTATAGGTCCTCTCCTGTGGATGATCAGGTCTCGAGTGATTAAGCAGATAGAAAATGGCGGTCACGCCCGCGGCGGTGCGTACCGTGACCGCCGGCGCACCTCGTCATTGGCTTCTGAAACCCATAGGCCTCAATGTTAGCCAATGCGGCTTCGTATAGCGGTCTTCGACCGCCTACCACCACGGTGTGCCACGCCAGCGCATTGACCTCACACCCCATTGTCCCACTTCACAGGTCAGGCAGCCGCCATTTCAAGGGCCCACATGGCATAATTTCTACTGCGTCACACAGGCCTAGGCCTTGCATTGCCACACATACACGCCTTTCAATACATAGATAATCGTGTGCTATGCATGCAGTGGTGAACGTACCTGTGATTTGCTTGACTCTGTGCGCCATGTTGTCCTTCCTAGGCACCGTCCGCTGGGACTTGCGAGGAGAAGGATGAATCCTCGCGTGTACCGACCGCTGGTGGACCTGTCGACAATGGAAGAACGCCACATCATACTACGATACCGACTTGACCGAGCCACCATACATGAACTGTGTGCCCAGCTGGAGCCAGCCCTGATGTCCCCCATCCGCCAACCCACAGGAATTCCACCTCTAGTGCAGGTTCTGTCAGTCCTCCATTTTTTGGCAAGTGGCTCATTCCAGACAACAGTGGCCATGTCATCTGGAATGTCTCAGCCTATGTTTTCAAAAATCTTGTCTAGAGTGTTGTCTGCCCTGACGAAACACATGCGGCGCTACATTGTATTCCCTGAGGAGGTTGATTTGGCCACTGTGAAGGGTGATTTTTATGCCCTTGGACATATCCCCAACATAATTGGTGCCATTGATGGGACCCATGTGGCTTTAGTACCCCCAAAAGACGATGAGCAGGTGTACAGAAACAGGAAAAGTTACCATTCGATGAACGTCCAGGTGGTCTGTTTGGCTGACCAGTACATCTCCCATGTGAATGCCATGTTCCCTGGGTCAGTGCATGACGCGTATGTGATGAGAAATAGCAGCATCCCTTATGTGATGGAACAGCTACAGAGTCAACGTGTGTGGCTAATTGGTGACTCTGGTTACCCCAACCTGCCTTGGCTATTGACCCCAGTGAGGAATCCCCGGACCAGGGCAGAGGAACGGTACAATGAGGCCCATGGGCGAACTAGGAGGATCATTGAAAGAACCTTTGGCCTCCTGAAGGCCAGGTTTAGGTGCCTGCATATGACAGGGGGATCCCTGATGTACTCACCAAAGAAGGTGTGCCAGATCATCGTGGCCTGCTGTATGCTTCACAATCTGGCATTGCGACGTCAGGTGCCCTTCCTGCAGGAGGATGGTCCAGATGGTGGTGTTGAAGCAGCTGTGGAGCCTGCGGAGAGTGAAGAGGAGGAAGACGAAGAGGACGACCCAGACAACAGGGACAGAGTTATCCAACAGTATTTTCAGTAGCACACAGGTAGGAATCACCCACGCCATTTAACATTTACTGAAAGCCCCCTGCATCTTTACTTTGTGTATTTCCCCCCAGTTCTTTTAAACTGATGTTTGATTTTCCCTTCCCTTTTCAGTGCTGTATGACCCACTGGGTGACTTCTGCTTGGTTAGCCCATGGACTAATGCTTATTGACATCGGTATGTTGTCATCACATAAATAACAGAACATTATTGATAAGTAATGTGTTATACATTTGTAAATAATACAGGCTGACTCCAGAATGATTTCAGTGCAATGAGTGATTTATTTTTATTGCTATATATTGGTACATGATATTAAAACGGTGATGGGTGAGGGTGGAGTTATGTCCATGGCAGAGTCCAGTTCTCGGTCGCACAGGTGCATTGTCCATATGCCTGTGGAAGGATGGAGCAGGGGCAGTTCAAGGTTGGACAGGGTGACACTGTGGGACAGTGGAATGACATCCGGGGGGATATTAGGCTGGCGGGGGGCTTGGCATCCTACTCTGTCTTCCTTTGAGATCTCAGGTTCCTCTTGCGGGGTGGTTGTTCTTCAGCAGGAGGTGGGGTTCTGGTGGCCCGTCGTTCTGTCGGGGCCTCCTGACCACTAGCGCCGGCGGAGGTGGTAGGCTGTTCCTGGCTAGTGACAGGGGCCCTTTGCGGTGCCACATGGTCCCGCAATGTGGTTTCTATCCGGTTGAGGGCCTGGACTATGGTCCCCATAGCGGTAGCGATGTTCCTGAGTTCATTGCTGAACCCCATGTACCGTTCCTCCTGCTGTGCCTGGATCTCGGTGAACCTGGCCAGTACCGTCGCCATCGTCTCCTGGGAGTGATGATATGCTCCCATGATGGTGGTGAGGGCCTCTTGGAGAGTCGGTTCCCTGGGCCTGTCCTCCCCCCCCTGTCGCACAGCAGCCCTCCCAGTTGCCCTGTTTCCCCGGGCCTCTGTCCCCTGGATGGTGTGCCCACTACCCCAGGTCCCTGTTGTTGTTGGGGTGTTGGGTCAGCCTGGGTGCCCTGTAGTGGCGGACACACCGCTGATTGACGCGTCCGCGAGACAGAGGCATGGGCCCGCTGGGTGGGAGCTGTGCTGGTGTTCCCAGAGGGGTTTGGGTCTGCTGTGGCCTGTGTCTGTGTGTGGGGAACCGACTGTCCAGAGGTCCCCGATGGTCCGGGCTGGTCGTCAGGTTCTAGGTCGACAGAGCTGCTGTCCTCGCTGGGGGCCTGTTCTGGGGGTGGGATGGACAAATCTGGACCCTCCGTGGCGGTGTGTTGGCGTTCGGGCCCTGCAGGGGTAAAGGAGTATGGTTATTGTTTCTGTGTGTGCCATGGCGTGCATTTTGAGTGCCCTTGTCCCCCAGTGCTGGCAGTCCCTTGTGGGAGGTGTTGTGAGGGTTTGGGGGGGGGGGTGTATGGGTATGTGCAATGGTCATGCTTTGGTGGTGGCTGTCTATGGTTTGTGTTGGCATTCAGGGGTTGGTGTTGTTTAGAGTGGGTTGTGCTGGTGAAACATTGGCAGGGAGGTTGTGTGCTGGGGGGTTGAGATTGGGGGTGGGGGGGGGGGGTTGGCATGCTGGTGGTTGGGGGGGGTGAAGTAGTTAAGATTCCACTTACCAGAGTCCATTCCTCCGTGTAATCCAGCGAGGCCATCAGGATGCAGGATGTTTACCACCTCTTGCTCCCATGCTGTGAATTGGGGTGGAGTGGGTGGGGGTCCGCCGCCAGTCTTCTGCACAGCGATGTTGTGCCTGGAGATCATCGAGCGCACCTTCCCCCGTAGGTCGTTCCATCGCTTTCTGATATCTTCCCAATTTCTGGGATGCTGTCCCACAGCGTTGACCCTGTCTACGATCCTTTGCCATAGCTCAGCCTTCCTTGCTATGGTGGTGTGCTGCACCTGTGTGCCGAAGAGCTGGGGCTCAACCCTCATGATTTCCTCCACCATGACCCGGAGTTCTTGGTCCGAAAACCTTGGGTGTCTTTGGGGTGCCATGGGGTGGTGTGGATGAGGTGTGGGGTGGTGTTTGTGGTGATGTGCATGGTGATATGTGGTGATGTGTGCGTAGATGTGGTGTGGGTGATGAAGTTGGGTTCCTGTGTGTGTTGGGGTTTTCTATTGCTGTGCTCGCTCTCTCTCGCTCTCGCCTTCGCTCCGATTTCCAACTAGTGGGGGTTTGTGGGTGATGTGGGTGTGTGTTTTATAGTTGATTGGATGTGTGGGAGTGTTGTTTGTATGTGTCTCAGGTGTGCGTATTTCAATTTGTCCAATGTGGCTGTGTTTTGGAGCTGTGTGTGTATTTTGAGCGCGGCGGTGTGTACCGCCAATGGAATACCGCGGTTGAAAGACCGCCACGTGGATTCGTGGGTCAGAATGGCATGGGCGTGTTTGTGTTGGCGTGACGGTGGAGGTTTGGTCATCTCCAGTTTTCCGCGTCCCGCGGATGAGGCGGCCTTCCTTGGATGACGGATTTTTGGCGGTTTCACAGTTGGTGGTCAGAATGACCGTGGCGGTTTACCGCGGCCGCGGCGGTAGAATGGCGGACTTCTGACCGGCGGTAAGGGCCCCCTTAGTGTGTGGGCACCATGGCACTAGCCAAGGTGCCCCCACATTATTCAGGGCAAATTCCCCAAACTTTGTGAGTGCGGGGACACCATTACATACGTGCACTACATATAGGTCAATACATATATGTAGAGTCACAATGGTAACTCCAAACATGGCCATGTAACATGTCTAGGATCATGGAATTGTCACCCAATACCATTCTGGTATTGGGGTGACAATTCCATGCATCCCCGGGTCTCCAGCATAGAGCCCGGGTACTGCCAAACTAACTTTCATGTGTTTTCTCTGCAGCTATCCCTGCTGCCAACCCTCAGACAGGTTTCTGCACCCCTGGGGCCTGGGCATCCCAGTCCCAGGAAGGCAGAACAAAGGATTTCCTCTGAGAGAGGGTGTTACACCCTCTCCCTTTGGAAATAGGTGTGAAGGGCCTGGGAGAAGGAGGAGCCTCTCCTGGCCTCTGGAAATGCTTTGATGGGCACAGATGGTGCCCTCCTTGCATAAGCCAGTCTAGACCGGTTCAGGGATTCCCCCAGCCCTGCTCTGGCGTGAAACTGGACAAAGGAAAGGGTAGGGACCACTCCCCTGACCAGCACCTCCCACAGGAGGTGCCCAGAGCTCCTGCAGTGTGTCCCAGACCTCTGCCATCTTGGATGCAGAGGTGTGAGGGCACAATGGACAGCTCTGAGTGGCCAGTGCCAGCAGGTGACGTCAGCGACCCCTCCTGATAGGTGTTTGCCTTTCTCTGTAGCCAATCCTCCTCTGAGGGCTATTTAGGGTCTCTCCTGTGGGCATCTCACCAGATAACGAATGCAAGAGCTCACCAGAGTTCCTCTGCACTTCCCTCTTCGACTTCTGCCAAGGATCGACCACTGACTGTTTCAGGATGCCTGCAAAACCGCAACAAAGTAGAAAGAAGACTACCAGCAACATTGTAGCGCCTCATCCTGCCGGCTTTCTCGACTGTGGTGCATGCTCTGAGGGCTGTCTGCCTTTACACTGGATTAGAAGCCAAGAAGAAATCTCCCGTGGGTCGACGGAATCTTACCCCTGCCAACGCAGGCACCAAACTTCTGCATCACCTGTCCTCTGGGTCCCCATTCATCCTGACAACGTGGTCCCGGGAACACAGGAGCTTGGTCCAAGTGTCCCCAACAGTCCAGTGGCCCTTCTGTCCAAATTTGGTGGAGGTAAGTCCTTGCCTCCCCACGCCAGACAGTAATCCTGTGTACTGCGTGAACTGCAGCTGCTAGGGCTTCTGTGCACTCTTGCAAGACTTTTTTCATGCACAGCCTAGCCCAGGTCCCCAGCACTCCGTCCTGCATTGCCCAACTCGCTGAGTTGGACTCCGACTTCGTGGGACTCCCTTTTGTTGTGCTGATTCGACCGTTGTGCTCAGATATTCTGAACGCCTGTTCTGGTGCTTCTGCGTGTGCTGCCTGCTTCTGCGTGGGCTCTCCGTGTTGCTGTCTCCTCCTCCAAGGGGCGACTTCCTGGTCCTTCCTGGGCTCTGGCAGCACCTAAAATCCTCAACGGCGAGTCTTGTAGCTAGCAAGGCTTGTTTGTGGTCTTTCTGCGTGGAAACAACTCTGCATCCTGCAGCACGCCGTGGGACATTTTCTGACCAAAGGAAAAGTTCCCTGCAGCTTCTGTTGTTGCAGAATCTTTGGCTTCTTCCACCCGGAGGCAGCCCTTTTGCACCTTCATCCGGGGTTTAGTGGGCTCTTGCCCCCCCGTATACTTGCGTGACTCTTGAACTTGGTCCCCTTCCTTTGCAGGTTCTCAGGTCCAGGAATCCGTCTTCAGTGCTTTGCAGTCAGTTGTTGTCCTTGCAGAATCCCTTATCTCGACTTTACTGTCTTTCTGGGGTAGTAGGGTAACTTTACTCCTACTTTTCAGGGTCTTGGGATGGGGTATCTTGGACACCCTTAGTGTTTTCTTATGCTCCCAGTGACCCTCTACACACTACACTAGGCCTGTGGTCCATTTGTGGTTCGCATTCCACTTTTGGAGTATAGGGTTTGTGTTGCCCCCTAGGCCTATTTTCTCCTATTGCATTCTATTGTGTTCTACAGTGTTTGTACTACTTTTCTAACTGTTACTTACCTGATTTTGGTTGTGTGTGTATATTTTGTGTATATTACTTACCTTCTAAGGGAGTATATCCTCTGAGATACTTTTGACATAGCGTCACTAAAATAAAGTACCTTTATTTTTAGTAACTCTGATAATTGTGTCTTCTTCTGATATAGTGCTAAGTGATATAAGTGGAATAGTAGGAGCTTTGCATGTCTCCTAGTTCAGCCTAAGCTGCTCTGCTATAGCTACCTCTATCAGCCTAAGCTGCTAGAACACCTCTAATCTACTAATAAGGGATAACTGGACCTGGCACAAGGTGTAAGTACCCCAAGGTACCCACTATAAGCCAGGCCAGCCTCCTACAGTATTCCACCGTAAAGTCAATTCCCTATAGGGAGATGGATCGCCTCAAACGTTTTGGGTTCTCACCCCTTGTTGGAAATGGCCCTCTCTACAGGTTCACCCTCAAACCTTTTGCCTTCCTCCTACTACTTTTTGCTGGATTTGTGCTTGCTGGCCTTAGAACTCTGTGTAATTTACCACTGCTAACCAATGCTTGTGCACACTTCCCTAAACATGGCTTGATTGACATACACCTGAATGGCATATTTAATTTACATGTTAGCCCCATCCAGTATGGAATACTATATAACTGGGGCCTGTAAATTGAATGGTACTAGTGAGGCTGCAGCACGTATTGTGCCACCCACTTAAGTGGCACTTTCAAACATGTCCCAGGCCTGCCATTGTAGGCTGAAGGCAATGTCCCACGTCCATGTCAACCTGGCACTTAAAACCTTTTTCCAAGCCTTAAACTCCCCTGTTATCACTTATGTCACCCCTAAGGAAGCCCCAAGCAGCCCAAAGGGCAGGGTGCAGTGTAATTAAAAGGTAGTGCATATACTGTTTTGTTTTAACATGTCTTAGTAGTGAAAAACGCACACAGTTGTTATTCACTACTGTGATGCCTACCCCTCCCTTAGGACACAATTGTGGATTCCTTATTACATTTAACAAGCTGTAATTCCTAAACCAGAGGTGGTAGACAGTCATGTTTGGTGTTTATGAGCTTACAATTATATAAATCATTTTATTGGTAAATTTGAATTTATCATTACAAGTTTGAAAATGACCATCTTACAAAGTTGCTATTTTTCTACCCTTAGCCCTGTGTGTCTGCAGCTTATCTCAGGTCACATGACTGGGTGTAACTAACAGCTGAGACTTTCACCCCAGACAGTCTCACACTAGAGGAATTAGCAGAGCCTGAAAGGGGCATTAACTGGCTTGATGGGGGAAAGAGCTAAGCACATCCCCACATGCACCCAAATAGGCTGGGCTCTGCCACTACACAATGGGGTTAACAACCTTGTGTTGTCAGTGCAGTCAGCTAAAAGCCAGGGCAGGAGATGCAGAAAACCCCTGGAACTTCAAGAACCATTCTGGAAACTTCTCCCATCTTCTAGGAGCAAGGCACCAGGGTATATAAATAGGCATCTCAGACTCACTCTTCAGTTCACTACTGGACCTGTGGAAATACTCCCAAAGTACTGCCAGCTGCTGTGAACTGCTGTGCATTCTACTAGTCTGCTGCTGTACCTGGAATTACTGCTTTGCTGCCTGGAACCAGCATTTAACCTTCAGAAGCCTTCTTCACCTCCGCCCAGTACTTCAGAAGTGACTCCTATGGCTAGTTTACCTGGCTTCCTATTCAGAGCCGCTGGGACATAACAGATTCCCACCATCTTGAACCTGCACATGGACCCAGCCTGAGTGAGTCTTAAGCCCCCAAGAGGTCTCTATCTACTCTTGGTTGTGGTACTGAAGGTACCCAGGTGGCCATTTTCCGCAACTGAGGACTTGCTACTTAGAACCTTAAACTTTAAAAATGTATAACTTCAGTTCTATAAATTTTATTTTGATGGTTTTGGTGTCAAATGAGTTATTAAAATGTTCTCTATGTTTAGTGGTTCAGTTTTTTGTTTTGTTTTTTCATTGTTTTACAGTTTGTGTGCTGCCTAAATACTTTATACATTGCCTCTCAGTTTAGGCTGACTGCCTTTTGAGACAAGCTGCCCAGGGTTAAGCACAGGTTAAATTAGTGACTCCCTGCAAGGAAGTGTGGCTTTTGCCTGGCCAGGCCTCACACCCCAGTCAACTAACAACCCAATTTCTCACACATTCATATGCATTAACCGTCTAAGGGGTCTGTGGTCTGTCTTTACTATGAAGTGAGTCCCAAACAGGTATGGTCTCAGCTTCTTCAGTGCCCCGTTCAGAGCAAAGGATTCCCTTTCTATTGTGCTCGACCTTTGTTTCCTGGGAAGCAGCCTCCTACTGATGAATGATATAGGCTGATCTAGGCCCTCTTTGTTTAGTTCTGAAAGCACAGCCCCTGTACCATGCTCTGAGGCATATGTCTGCACATTTAATTCTTTGGAGAAGTCAGGGACTTGAGCACAAGTGCTGTGCTCAAGTCCTCCTTCAGGGTGTCAAAAGCTGTCTGGCATGCCTCTGTCCAGATCACCTGATCAGATTGCCTCCTGGGAGTCAGTTCTGTTAAGGGGGAGACAATGGTGCCATATCCCTTGACAAATCACCTGTTGTAACCAATGCAGCCCAAGAAGGATCTCACCTCTGTCTGGGTCTTGGGGGTTCCCAAGTCAAAATGGTTTCAATTTTGACCCAGAAGGGTTGCATCTGGGAGCCTCCCACGTGTTGGCCCAAGTAGACCACTAAACCCTGCTCTATCTGTCCTTGATTGTCAGACCTGCACTCTACAGAGCCCTAAGCACTTCCTGGAGGTGGCAAAGGTTGTCGTCCCAGGTAAAACTGAAGACCACAATGTCGTCTATGTAGGTGGCACTGATGTTCTCCATCCTTGCCAGGACTTGGTTGACCAACCTCTGGAAGGTGGCAGTGGCATTCTTTAATGTAAAGGGCATGACCAGGAACAGGATGTGACTTTCTGGGGTCAAGAATGCAGATCTCTCTTTGGCCAGACCCTGGTCAAGGCAATCTGCTAGTACCCAGTCATTAAGTCAAATGTGCTGAGGAACTTGATAGTTCCAAGGTGATCTATGAGCTCATCAGCTCTAGGGATGGAGTGTGTGTCAGTCTTGGTGACTGCATTCAACCCACGATAGTTCACACAGAACACAGAACAAGTTCAGATGTGACACTCGGAGGAGCAGCCTTGAGGACCAACACCACTGGGCTGGACCAAAAACTGTTCGGAGACCTCATCCTTAATGCAGGCCCTCACCATGTCAGACAACCTGTAAATTCTGTTTTTCACAGGTGTGCTGTCCCCAGTATCAATGTCCTGGGGACACCATGTAGTGAGACATGGGGTAAGTGAGAAAAAAGAGGAACACTGCCCCAGCAACTGGTGGTAGTCTCTCTGTTGATCTTCCATCAGTGTAGGGGAGAGACTGACACCCTACGCTGACTCATCATGCTCCTTGGACAACACCAGGTTGGGGAGAGGTTCACTCTTTTCTTCCTCCCCATCATCAGTAACTAGGACCATGGTAAGCTCAGATCTCTCAAAGTAGGGCTTGATGAAATTGACCTAATTTCCAACATTGGTGGCAGCGGTCAGATTCAAACCCACATCACCAAAGAAACTGGAACATGCTTGACCAGACAGCCTGAGGGTGGTCTTCCCTAACATTTTGCCTGCCTCCCTCCATTTTTCGGATCTTGCTTTTGCTGGTATTATGGGTCTGCGTAATTTACGATTGATGGCCACTGTTCAAGTGCTTGTGCTCTCTTCCCTAAACATGGTAACATTGACTCATACCCAATTGGCATATTTAATTTACTTGTGCTTCCCTAGTAAAATGCACTACATGTGCCCAGGGCCTGTGTATTAAATGTGACTACTGGACCTGCAGCACTGATTGTGCCATCCACATTAGTAACTCCTTAACCATGTCTCCGGCCTGCCTTTGCAAGGCCTGTGTGTGTAGTTTCACTGTCACTTTGACTAGGCATTTAAAACTGCTTGCCAAGCCTTAAACTCCCCTTTTAATGTATATAGGTCACCCCTAAGGTAGGTCCTAGGTAGCCAATAGGGCAGGGTGCTACGTAAATAAAAGACAGGACATGTACTTGTAACTTTCACATGTCCTCATAGTGAAAAACACCCAAAGTCACTTTTCACTATTGCGAAGCCTGCTCCTCTCATATGCCAACATTGGAAGTTCCCTTATATAATTTTAAGTGGTAATTTCTGATCTGAAAGGCGTGGCATTGTCATATTTGGTATGGTTGAAATGGCAGTGAGAAATCCTGCTTATTAGTGAAGTTGGATTTATTTAACATTACTCTTTTAGAAATTGCACTTTTACAAAGTAGGCATTTCTCTGCACTTACTGCTCTCTGTGCCTTACAGCCTGTCTCCAATTCACATCTGGTCTGCACTGATTGACAGCTTCCCTTATACAGGACACTCAGCTGCATCTGCATTTATATGCATACTGATGGGTCTTCCTGGGTAGGAAGGGTGGAGGGGCTCTCACTGAAGCTTCAAAGGCTAGGGATCCGACTCCAAACAAAGGACTGATAACCCCCACAGATCTCCTGGCAGACAGGACTGTATTCAAAGGGGAACTGATGAACTTCAAAACCACTCTTTGAGGTGTGCCCCACTTCAAAGGCACAGTTGGGTATATATGCTAGGTCTGTGACCCCATCAACTGAGTCACTTCTGGACCTATACTTGGACTCTGTCAGAGCTGACTGCTCTTCTGCTTGTTGCCCTGCTGCCTTCTGCTCTCTGACTATGCTGGAAGGACGTTGCCTTCCCCCACAAGTGATCTCCAAGGTCTTGAACTGAGCTTTCCTCCTGTTAAGACGTTTAAGGGCCATCAAAGACTTCACTTGAGCTAGGCAATCCATTGCGCCGGGAAAGTCATAGCAATGCCTGCTGAATGGACACAACGCCTGCAGAACTGATACAGTGCCTGTCTAGTGGCTGTAAAATAACCACAACACCTACAGAATCAACGCAGCGCCTGTTTCAACATTGCAGTGCATTTGGATTTTCTTCACATCATCCCTGGGTGTCAAATTATGCCCGCACCACAGTAAGGAAACAGGGCTGCACGCACCTTTCCCGCGAGGAAAGAATTAATGCATCAACTCCTCTGCACTGGGAAAATCAGCGCATCACTTCACTTTTCGATGCATTACCTTCTCTGTGGCCCTCTACATCATTATTTTTTATGAATCCCAGGTACTTTGTCCTAAATTGATACATCCATTGATTTCTATGAATTAAGACTTACTTAAACCTTTAAAAAGTGTTATCATGACTTGTTCATATTGGATTTTTGTTGTTTTTATCTTGTTTTATTCAGAAAAATATTATCTACTTTTCTAAACTGGTGTGGAGTACTTTTTTGGCCAACCTACTGGAGGGTGGACACAAGTTGTGTTGTGACTTACCCTGACTAGCAATGTGGTCCTTGTGGACAGGGTGCATGTCTCTTCCAACTAGAAACCCAATTTCTAACAAAAACACACTAACATACTGCTTTGTCATATCCAAATTAAAATGAATTACTAGCATACTGGCAGGTAAGTAGTCGTTTTCTGAAGTCTAGATCTTGCGTAAAGCACAGGAGCTATTTTTAGTAACAAGACTCGGCTGCAGGCCCAATAGCTGGAGCTTCTCAATCTAAACATGGTCGTGCTAAGCAATGTGCTAGATAGTACTTAATGGTCAACAGTTCTTTTCAATCTTGTTCAAGGAATTTAGCTGAACGTTATGAGCTTGATTTAAAATGCATATTCTGCACATATTTTGAATATAGCTGCACATGATAAAACATTTTCTGAGCGAAAATACGAATCCAGACTTGAAAATGTGAACAAGGAATTTCGTATTCCTATATTCATAGGTTTAATATTAGGGTGGAATTTTGAGTGTTTTGTGCGACTCATAAGTGTATGAGCACCCACAATCTTTTATGATAATGGGTGAACATACACATCTTTCAATTTTTTTCCCACCATAAAAACATATCCACAAACACTGTTGTCAAAAGCTGGAATATGTTCATTTCCAGAATTGAACATGGGGTTGGGGAGTGTTGTACTTGGCCTCCTTGGCACATTCTCCCCTAACCTTTTGCCTCTGCTTCCCAGGTTGTTGATGTATGCTGGACTCTGTTTTGCTGTTTTTTTATACTCTGGGCATTTACCACTGCTACCCAGTGCTAAAGTGCCAGTGTTCCTATGTAAAATGTATGTGTAATTGGCTTATCCATGATCGGCATATTTGATTTACCAGTAAGTCCCTAGTAAAATGCACTAGAGGTGCCCAGGGTCTGTAAATCAGATGCTACTAGTGGGCCTGCAGCACTGGTTGTGGCACCCCTAATAGTAGCCCTGTAATCATGGCTCAGACCTGCCACTGCAGTGTCTGTGTGTGCAGTTTTAAACTGCTAATTTGACTTAGCAAGTGTACCCACTTGTCATGCTTAAGCCTTCCTTTTTCATCCATGTAAGGGACCACTGAGGTAGGTCGTAGGTAACCCCATGGGCAGGGTGCAGTATATGTTAAAGGTGGGACATGTACTCATGCGTGTTACATGTACTAACAAAGAAATACTTCTAAATGCAGTCTTCAGTGTTGCAAGGCCTTTCTCTCTCATAGGTTAACATGGGGACTGCCTAGAAAAAACCTTAAAGTGCAGATTCCCTTTCAGAGCCGATAGAAATATGGAGATTAGGGTCTCTGAACTCACAATTCAAAAATACATATTTTAATGAAGTTGGTTGTTAGATTGTTAGTTTGAAAATACCACTTTTAGAAAGTAGACAGTTTTTTGCTTAAACTATTCTGTCACTCTGTATGTTTGTGGATTGCCTGTCTGGGTCAGTTTGACAGTTGGGCTTCTTGTGAATCCCCTCTAGACAGCAAAACAAAGGGAGCTGGGGTGTAGCCTGCATATCCTGATGAGCCATCTGTGCTAGAGTGGAGGGAGGAGTGGTCACTTACACCTGAATGGGCTGTGCCTGCCCTCTCACAATGCAGTCTCCAACCCCCTGGTATGTGTCTTGGGCCTGTCCTGGGCAAGGCAGCATTTTGTGAACAACAGAGACTTTCTTTTTGAAGTAGGCCCTACTTCAAAGCCAGGAAGGAGTATAAGTAGTGGAACTAAAACCCTTGCAAATTAGATCATTTCCAGAACCAAGAGCAACCTCTGCCAAGGAGAAGAGCCGAAGGGCTGAGGACGAGTGCTGCCCCTGCCTGTGACTGTGCTTTGTTGGGCTATCCGGCAGTTGCTGCTTCTGCCTGTGAAAGGGGACAAAGACTGGACTTTGTGGTATATTCCTGCTTGTGAAGAATCTCCAAGGGCTTGAACTGAGCTTGCTTCCTGTTTTGAAGTCTTAGGGCCATCAACGACTTCCTCTGCTAACATCTGGACTCTCTGCTGAGACTCCTGCCCTGACAAGTGGTGTCCTGTCCAGCCTTTGGCACTTGAAAGGTGAAGTTGGCAGACAAGAGCTGAAAATCCACGCACAGAACGCCTTGCGGGGAAATTTTCGATGCACCATATACAAAGCGGCTGATAAACTACTCGCCACCAGCTTTGCAGCTCAAATTGACACTCCACATGCATAGCGGCTTGGAGATCAACGCATCAGGGCTGGAGAAACGATGTGCAACACTCGCTTGCAGCTGCTGATAACAATGCAAACCTCCACCAGCGCGGTTTTTTTTCCATGCATTATCCCTGGGCATCAAAGTCAACCTGACTCTTTGCAGATCTGAGGTGTCCCATCCGGAAATCGGCGCATCGCTCTCTTGTGAGAGAGAAAAATGACGCATTGCTTTCCCAACTGGAGAAGAAACGACGCACAGCCTCCCTTGCAAAGAAGAAATTGACCCATCGCTGCCTTTTCCGAAGCACGCTCACCCGTGCCACTTTATTTTTGATGCTAACCAGGTCCTTTGTGCAAAATCATCATTTCCATTGTTTTCTATGGAGTAAGACTCTTATTCTTTTGAAAATTCATATTGTAACTTGCGTATGTTGGATTTTTATGTGGTTTTGGTCTTGTTTGATTTAGATAAATTTTACCTATTTTGCTAAACTGGTGTGGTGACAATTTTGTTGTGGTTTCACTGTGTTACTGTGTGTGTTGGTACAAATACTTTATACATTGCTTCTGAGATAAGCCTGGCTGCTTGTGCCAAGATACCAAGGGGGTGATTGCGGGTTAATCAGGTGTGTTTTTCCTTTACCCTGACTAGATTGAGGGTCCTTGTTTGGACAGGGGGTAACCTGACTGCCAACCAGAGGCCCTATTTCCAACAGGGAGGGACAACAATTTTAGTGTGGGTGTTGAGGGAAAGACTTACTTATGGAGAAAATATTTGCCCATAAAGAAAAATGTCACATGTGTAAAAGCACATGTGTGTGACTGTTACATATTCAGAATTTTTCACAAGGTGGAAATTCCTCATACATACATTCTACTCATTAGAGTAGTCAAGAAAATCTACTAGGTAATCGATTTCCAGGCATTCTTTTGGGATCTGTTGTGAAGCCATGAACAATTCAAATTTTTCCCCAAATATGTAGGTAATCCTAAAAGAGCAGATATCTGACTCTTAAACATTGGTGATTTGGAACTAGGGCAGTGCTGAGCAATATTTACTGTGCATGGCATGCTGCTGCTCTCTTCCCCTGCACTGGCACACAAACAGGCTGCCTACTACGATAGTTCATAGGTGTGCATCATATTTTGCACAGGAGTTGTACTGGAAGGTTATACAGTACCAAACTGTATTATAAGACCAAATTTAAAAAGTCTTAAATTGAACATGTGCTGTACAGTTCAGCTCATATGCAATGTGTCAAATGCCAGGAGTAATAAATACACTTCTCTTACTTAGAGTAGGTTTCAAAAAGGCATTATTTTTTTAAGCAAAGTCACGTCTGCCAAATTTCCTAGATCTGTTTTTTATATCATAATCCAATGATGGTAAAGTTGGAAGGTCCATGTAATGCTCACAGAAACCCCCTTTGATGCAAAGCAGCACAGCGCAATATTCGCACTGCTGCATTGGCAACTTTCCAGTGCACAGCAAGTTTTGCACTGGAAACTAAATACTTACAGACTTTTCACCACTTTACATTACTTTGTATGAATTTGCAGTGGAGCTAAGTCTTGATACTTCTGTCCTAAAAGTAGCATGATCAAACTTAGGGGCATATTTAAGAGACCCTGGCGCCACTGGACCATCACCTTTAGTGACACTCCGGTAGCGCTGTGCACTGCACCGTATTTACAAGGTGGCGTTAAGCCACTTTTTGTGGCATAACACCACCTTGTAAATACGGCCCCTTCGCACTCAGCACTTTTGCATGGAAGGGGCGTGCACACTAGAAGGAACAAATCACCATTGAAGATTGTTTTTATGGAGGATGGTGTCCCTTCCTACACAAAAATAATCTCCCCCTAAACGCACTCATCCTTGCACAATTGTGCCAGGGTGGTTGTGTTGGCACGTGGCAGCACATTTTTGTGCAATCTCAGGGGCAAACACAGGGGTGCGCCGTATTATTGTGCATTTTGTAAATGACCTAGCGCAAGGCTTCCAAATTTGGCACAGCTATGTGCACTGTCATTTTCACTTAAACCTGGCCCTTAGTTACTTGGTGCTGTTCTTGGGATAGGGTTGTGTTACTGAGGGATAGAAGACCATAAATGGGCATTCAAGACTATACATAGATAAGCTTCTGAAGCAATTAACTTAAACTGTTTCCTGCATATTAAAGTGTAGAGCAAAATTTGAGATTGTTTACAGTATTTGAGGTTGAACCAAAGTTTCATAAGCTGGACCAGGCAGACAAATGGTGGTGCTAATAGAGAATTAAGAGATTGTGCTGGCAGTTAGGGCCATATACAGGGCTGAGTGTGATGCAGGGAAACAATAGCTGACCTTGCATATGATGCAACATATTTCAGCAACGTATGGCAGGCACTGAAACGTTTAAACTACACGTGAACCTATTAGACTGAACGTGGGTACCAGAAGATGGGCCTGGCATATGATGACTGAGGCATACGAGTCTCAGAATATGTTCAGATGCTAAGCTTGGACAATGTGAGCTGTTGTCATAAGATCGAATATAATGAAACATTTAGACACAAATGGCTGCAAATATGCTCCGAGGGTGTGCCGTACTGCTAGACGTATTTCCAACCGTATGACTGTAGTACTAGGGCATCGAAGACTGTTTAGGAGGCAAACGTTATTGTATGTGGGCAGCAAGCCAGAAACTGGCGAAAACACATTAACTTGCTGAACAAAAATACATTAATTTGGGCCAAAAAAATAGGTCCTGTGACATTTCCATTTCGCTAACATAATCTTACATCCTTTTTTGGAATTTTACATGACGCTTCTGTAGTGAAAATCACACTCAAGGAGGTTGTATTTATCAGGTTTATTTTGCATAAGACTCCCGTACAATCGTCAGTGCGCTAGGTCGGTTGTCTCCACTGTCCAACTGACCGATTCTCCGAACATTCTGCCCTGGAGTCCCGTGAATGACAATAGCGCACAAGACCTCACATGACCGCAGCACACTACAGCTTGTTATGCAACATTCCCAAAACGATTCCATTACGCGTAGTGTAACAAAACGAATTACCAGAATGGGAGCAGCAATTGTCGTAGCCCCTTTATTTATTGCACTCTTTTTTAAAACATGAAATGATTCCTCACGTCTAAAATGATTATTACTACATATTTCATACTAAAGTATAGGGCTTAATGACAGATTTGCATTCAACATAATTTTTGCAGAATTCTGCGTAATTGAGCAAAAGAAAAATATGCCAATTTCACACACTCCAAGCAAAAAGAAGAGTTTTTCAGAAGATGATTAACAGCCAATAGGAGCAAAAATACAGTTTCAGAAAGTAACATATATTGAATGTATAAAACAACATATTTTTTGAAAATGACAAACAGGTATTTAGAGACAGAATTAGTGTATTACTCCAAGCAATAGTTGACAGTTGAGACAAAACAATGTGTTTATGAAAGACGATAAGCTTACATTTAGAGGCAACATAGCATTTTAAGAACATGCCAAGTTGATGTTTGGAGATAAACTGTGTTTGTTTATTGATAGTAAATGAAAGCGGGCATATTTGGATAGCTAGGATGTATATAAATATTACAAATAATATATTATGAGAATGTGACAAGCTAACATTTGTTGACTATGATATACTTTTATCACAACGGAAGAGTATATTTGGAAACAAAATTATCTTATTTGATAAACATGATACATTGAGTAGTGATTGGGGATAAAAAATCTTTTTTGGTAGGTTGTTTGAATATGACAAACTTGCATTTGCAGACAAAAACAATGAACAAGTTACAGTACAAACCTGGCTCAATGACATGAAGCTTGATGGTTTGGAACCAACTTTCACTGAACTTCAAGTCACTTGGATTCACCCTGGACACAAACCACATCCTCATGGAACACATTCTCAAAAAACGGGCTGATATCTTCTCCCTCTTCCAAAGAAAGTAAAAAGTTTCTTCCAGGAAGTGACTGCAGGACTTCTTTTCAAGCCCCTGTACTCTTTAATCTGGATTGTGGTAATGCCATACTCTGTGTCCTCTCATACTCTCCAATAGCACCCTTTGGGGGCATCTTAAATGCTGCAGCACGTCTTATCCGAGGGATGAAGAAATATGATCACATTACCCCCATTCTAATGGAATGACATTTACTTGCCTTGTCAGCCAGCACCATCTTCAAACTCAGTGCATCATTTAAAAAGCTATCAGACAAGCACCACTGCTTATCTTGCTGACAAGCTCACCATCTCTGGGGGATGTTGACACACCTATAGCCTGGACACCACCAGACTGCAAAGTAACAAATATAAAAAAAGGAAAAACAAGACAACAGGCCTTTTCCATCCAAGTATCCAAAATCAGGAACCACCTGAAATATCCATCAGGACCACCTCAATGCTGATCCAATATAGCAAAGAGTTGAAAACTCACCTCTTTAAAGAACACTACATCACAATGCATTAGCCATTCACAACCCAACTTCCTGCCCTCTTACTCATTTACTTTATGCTTGTCTTTAACAATGTACAACATTCCACTGCTTTTTGACTAGGTTTGCACTATAGAAACACCATCCACTTACACACACACAGATATACATACATACATACACACACATGAAAACATACATTTTCTTAAAATTACAAGCTAACATTTTTGTATTTCCAGTAACTGAGAAGCAAATATACGTGGATAAAAATTAGTTCACTACAAAATACAAAGCTGGCATTTAGAACCTGTCAGAAGATTTTTTTATAATTTGTGAAGGTGTGGCCCTTGCATCATTTCTCCTTTAGTCAGGTCGGCGTGTGTAGTTTCTTCTCTCCGCAGGAGAGCGATGAGTCGATCCGATCAGCACTCTCGGGTCCGGGCATGCCTTGTGTTGTTTTTACACGCCCCTCGGTGTTTGCTTCGGAAATCCAGTCGCACGATGATCTGAAAATCACGCAGTGTGGGTTGCGATCTCACCAGTCTCTGTCAGCAATACTGTGCATTGTTTCTTCAGACCCGGGCGTTGATCTTTGGGTCGCATTGCAGGCAACATCGGTTTTCAGCCGCGAAGCCATCGGCGCATTGATTTTTCAGCTGCAGATCGGAGTTGCATCGATCTTTTCCCCGCACGGCAGTCTGTGTGTGGATTTCTCACTCTTGGGCTGCCTCCTTTCAGTGTCGCAGGAACTGGATGGGCACCACTTGGCATGGTAGGAGTCTCTCCAGAGACTCCAAGTGCTGGCAGAGAGACGTCTTTGCTGTCCCTGAGACTTCAAACAACAGGAGGCAAGCTCTAAAGCAAGCCCTTGGAGATCTTCACAAGAAGAAAGGCAACACAAACTCCAGTCTTTGTCCTCCAGCACAGGCAGAAGCAGCAACTGCATGATAGCTCCACAAAACACAGTCACAGGCAGGGCAGCTCTTCTTCCTCAGCTCTTCTCCTGGCAGAGGTTCCTCTTGGTTTCCGGAAGTGTTCTAAAGTCTGTGCTTTTGGGTGTCCTTCTTATACCCATTTTGCCCTTTGACGTAGGCCTATTTCAAAGGAAAGTCTCTCTTGTTTGTGAACTCCTGCCTTGCCCAGACTAGGCCCCAGTCACACACCAGGGTGTTGGAGACTGCATTGTGTGAGGGCAGGCACAGTTCTTTCAGGTGTGAGTGACAACTGCTCCCCTCCCTCCTAGCACAGTTGGCTTCTGAGGATATGCAGGCTACACCCCAGCTCCCTTTGTGTCACTGTCTAGTGAGAGGTGCAACCAGCCCAACTGTCAAACTGACCCAGTAAGGGAATCCACAAACAAGCAGAGTTAAAGAAATGGTTTAAGCAAGAAAATGCTCACTTTCTAAAAGTGGCATTGTCAAACACACAATCTTAAAATCAACTTTACTAAAAGATGTATTTTTACTTTGTGAGCTCAGAGACCCCAAACTCCACATGTCTATCCACTCCCAAAGGGAATCTTCACTTTAATCCGATTTAAAGGTAGCCCCCCTGTTAACCTATGAGACGGACAGGCCTTGCAACAGTGAAAAACGAATTTAGCAATATTTCACTATCAGGATATATAAAAACACATTAATATATGTCCTACTTTAACCATACACTGCACCCTGCCCTTGGGGCTACGTAGGGCCTACCTTAGGAGTGTCTGACATGTAAGAAAATTGAAGGTTTAGGCCTGGCAAGTGGGTACACTTGCCAAATCAAATTTACAGTTAAAACTGCACACACGGACACTGCAGTGGCAGGCCTGAGAAATGATTACAGGGCTACTTATGTGGGTGGCACAACCAGTGCTGCAGGCCCACTAGTAGTATTTGATTTACAGGCCATGGGCACCTCTAGTGCACTGTACTAGGGACTTAATAGTAAATAAAATACGCCAATCATGAATCAACCAATTACATACACATCTTGTATAGGAACACTTGCACTTTAGCACTGGTTAGCAGTGGTAAAGTGCCCAGAGTAACAAAAACAGCAAAAACAGAGTCCAGCACACATCAACAACCTAGGAAACAGATGCAGAAAGTTAAGGGAGACCACGCTAAGGATGAAAAGTCTAACACGTTCCCCTACCCCCCCAGCTGAAAGTGGGGAGCAACTACCCAACCTCATGGGAGTTCTCATTACTAAGGCGGAAGAACATGGACAGACTATCAGCATTGGCGTGTTCTATACCAGTACGGTGTTCCACCGTAAAGTCCATCCCTTGTAAGGAAATGGACCACCTCAACAGTTTGGGATTCTCACCCCTCATCTGCATTAACCATCTGAGGGGCCTGTGGTCGGTCTGAACCCGGAAGTGAGTCCCAAACAAGTAGGGTCTTAGCTTCTTCAGCGCCCTGACCACAGCAAACGCTTCACGTTCTATGGCACTCCACCTATGTTTCCTGGGAAGTAACATCCTGCTAATGAAGGCTACGGGTTGATCTAGGCCCTCTTTATTAAGCTGTGAGAGTACTGCTCCAATACCATGCCCTGAGGCATCTGTTTTCACACCAAACTCCGTGGAGTAGTTGGGTGCCTTCAGCACAGGTGCTGTGCACCTGGCAGCCTTCAGGGCATCAAAAGCGTTCTGGAAAGCCTCTGTCCAGATCACTCTCCTGGGGGTGCGTCTTAGAAGTCAACTCATTCAAGGGGGTAACAATGGTACCATACCCCTTGACAAACCTCCTGTAATAGGCAGTGAGGCCTAAAAAGGCCCTCGCCTCAGTCTGGGTTTTGGGAGGCTCCCAAGCCAGAATGGTGTAAATTTTTGGCTATAGGGGTGCCACCTGGCCACTCCCTACCTGGTGTCCCAAGTACACCACAGAACCCTGCCCTATTTGACACTTGCTTGCCTTTATAGTGAGGCCTGCCTTCTGCAGGGCCTCTAACACTCTCCAGAGGTGTTGCAGATGTTCCTCCCATGTGGAACTAAACACAGCAATGTAATCCAGTTAGTCGGCACTGAACTCATCCAGCCCAGCCAACACTCGGTTGACCAACCTCTGAAAGGTGGCAGGGGCATTCTTCATCCCAAATGGCATGACTTTAAATTGAAAGTGTCCATCTGGGGTAGAAAATGCTGACCTCTCCTTGCCCCCCTCAGTTAAGGCAATCTGGCAGTACCCAGATTTTAAGTCAAACGTACTGCGGTACTTGGCAGCTCCTAACCGGTCAATGAGCTTACCAGCTCCAGGATGGGGCGTGCGTCAGTCTTGCTGACTGCATTGAGTTCCCGGTAGTCCACACAGAACCTGAGTTCTGGAGTGGCACCAGGTGCAGCAGCCTTTGGGACCAATACCACTGGGCTGGCCCAAGGACTGCTGGAGTGCTCAATAACCCCTAGGGTTAACATTTTTGATACTTCATCCTTAATACAAGCCCTGACCCTTTCAGTCACCCTGTAAACCTTTTGTTTAATGGGTGAACTGTCCCCAGTGTCTACATCATGTGTTCACACGTGTGTGGCTCCTGGGATCTGGGAAAACAGTGAGGCAAACTGTCCCAACACTTGGCGACAGTCACCATGTTGCTCCTTAGTCAGGGAGGGGGAGAGGATCACTCCCTCCACAGACCTATGGTTTTCTCCTGCAGACAGGAGGTAAGGGAGATGCTCACTCGCCTTCTCCACCCCATCATCTGTCGCAAGGAGCATGGACAGTTCAGTCCGCTCAAAGTGTGGCTGGAGGTGGTTGACATGCAGGACCCTTAAAGGGTTCCTTGGAGACTGCAAGTCCACCAGGAAGGTGACTTCACTTTTGCACTCCACCACCTCAAACGGCCCAGTTCACGTTCTCCTGGACCACCCTAGGCTCCATTGGCGCCATTACTCACACTTTCTGGCCAGGTTGAAACTTGACCAGAGTGGCATTCCGGTAATACCACCATTTCATGTCCTCCTGGCTTTCTTCTAGGTTCTCCTGTGCAAGACTCCTGAAGCCGGCAGTCTGGTTTCTCAAAGCCAGCATGTAGCTAAATACATCCTGGGGAGTTTATTAGGATCTTTCTCCAAAGCCTCCTTCACCAGACTCAAGAGTCCCCTCACAGGGTGGCAATAGATGAGCTCAAAGGTACTAAACCCAAGTACCTTTTGAGGCACCTCCCTGTAAGCGAACAGAAGGCATGCCACTTCTGCCTCAAGGGCTCTGACAGGCCCTGAATCATGCCTTTCAAGGTGCGGTAAAATCTCTCAACCAGACCATTACTTTGGGGGTGGTAAGGTGTGGTGAACTTGTAGGTCACCCCACAGACCTTCCACAGAGACTTCATATACGTAGATGTGAAGTTGGTACCCCTATCAGATACCACTTCCTTGGGGAACCCCATGCAGGTAAAAAAAAAAAACATCAGTGCACGACCCACCACAGGAGAAGTGACTGACCTCAGAAAAATGGCTTCTGGGTACCGGGTGGCATGGTCCACCAAGACCAGGATGAACCTGATGCCCAAGGCTGTCTTGGGGTCCAGAGGCCCCACAATGTCAATACCTACCCTTTCAAGGGGAGTACTAACAACAGGTAAAGGTTGGAGGGGAGCCTTACATTTCCCCCCACTCTTGCCACTTGCCTGACAAGTTGGGCAAGACTTACAGAGTGCTTGTGCATCTGGGGCCAATAGAAGTGGGAGACAAGCCTCTTATAGGTCTTGTCCTACCCCAGATGTCCTGCCAACAGCACATCATGAGCCAACCCTAGTAGGAAAGCCCTGAAGCACTGGGGTACCACCAGCATACGAGCTGACCCAGGCTCAGGAACCTTAGGCTCACTCTACAGGAGGCCATCCGCCCAATAGACCAGGTGGGTACTGGGCTCCTCGCCACCTGCCCCAGTCCCTCTACAGTAGGGCAAGTTTTCTGTGCTTCACAGATTGCCTTCCTGGTGGGTCCCCCTTCCTGCTGCCACTGCGACAGCTCTGGGACCTCCCCCAGTTCAGCCACCTGTTCCCCTGTAGGCTCCGGTGCGTCACCCTCAGGCTCCGCCTCCTCCTAGACCGTGGGAACTTCTGGGGCCGGTTTCCCATGATCCCTGCCCTTCCTCTTTTTGGCAATCCCCTGGGCTACAGTTTCAGGCTCCAGGGGCTCTTGACTACCCTAATGGGCTGCCATTGACTGGGTGGATACGCATACCCACCCAGGCAGACCCAACATCTCCAAGTGAGACCTGTGTTCCACCTTGTTGCAAGAGGAATCCTCCAGGTCATTGCCTAGAAAACAATCAACAGGCATGGTTGGACTCACAGCTACCTTCAAGGAACCTGAGACCCCCCCATTCAAAGGGAACCTCCGCCACTCTGCACAGGCACTCTGAGTTGTCCACTGCAACTACTTGGTGAAGTACCCGGGGATCAATCTGCTCTTCAGACACCAGCTGACTCCTCACTGTAGTCACACTGGCTCCTGTGTCTCTCAGAGATTCCACCCTCTGTCCATTGATGGTCACCCACTGCCTGTACTTTTTAGTGTTCTCAGGCACCAGGGTTCTCTGGACCATCTCACTGTCCTGTAGTGAGACAAGGGTCATCTAAACTGGCTCCCACCCACCTGGAACCAACTCCTCCCTAAGCGCTACACTTGCCAAACCCTGGGACAGCGCACCTGTGGGTACCGGTGTACTTTTGGGGCATTTGGGGTCCCCCTCACATGACCCACCTGGTCACACGCATAGTACATACATGGGGGACCACCTGCCACTGGCTTCCCTTTGGAGAACCATGGCTTCTTCTCACTGGGGTGTTGGGCATCCTTACCCTGGGAATCAGTTTGGGGCCCTTTAGAGAGCTCCCCCTGTTTACCCTTATCCCTGCTTTCTTCTGAGTGGGACCCTGCCCACCCTTGGTGTGGTCTCCCCAATACCTCTTTTGGGTCTGGTGCTCTCTCTGGTGTCTGCTTCCTGCGCTAGCTTCCTGGGATCAGTCAGCTTGCTATCAGTCAGGTGTTTGGCGCAGCTCTGGAAGACATAAACTGTACAAGTGCTCCCATGCAATCAGATTGTAAAGCCCCTCATAAGTAGTTACCTTCAACCAACCATCCAGTGGCCTGCAATAAGAATCAACCCATTCCAACCATGTTTGGGATTCCTTCTTCTAATAGGACCTAAGCTCATCCTTATACTGTTCAGGGGTGAGACCATTCCTTCTGAGTAGGGCATCCTTCATGATAGTGTAGGTGAGATTCTGAGCATCCCCTAAGGCTGTCAGTGTATCCCTCCCCTCTACCTCAAAGTGCTTTCACAGACCCGCCCCCATTGAGCTTCAGAGACCAGATTCATGTGAAGAGCAGACTCATACCCCTTGAACCACAAGTAGATGCCATCCTCCCTCTTGTAATCCTTCACTAGGTCTTTGGGATGTGTACCATTCTTTCAGGCTGCACTATGCTGTTGCTGCCAACATCTCTACTGGACTGGCTCCTATGATCTAACTCCTTCAAGCTAAGCTCATGAGCCAGCAGTATCTTCCTTTCCTCATCGGCCATCCTTCTCTCTTCCATCTCTAGACTGAGCTTCTTCAACTCCAATTAGTACTCTCTTTCTGCCTGAATGTCCCGTAACTCTTCAGGTGTCAGACCCTTGGTGGGACACACTGCTACCTGCCTTAGAGACTCTCTCCCCAGACATACCGGGCCCACCCCTATATCATTGTTAGTTACTTGCACCTCTTCCTCCCCTTCCTGCTCAACATCTGTGTGGCCTTCAGCTTGTTTGGCTGTCACCCAGGCCCTCAGCGCCTTTTATAGCTCCTCCTTCTTGGATGAACTCTTTAAGGGACAGGCAAAATCTTTGCAGAATTGCTTCAACTGAGCTACTGTGTAGTTCTCCACTTTCTCCATGTCAAAGGCAACTCCAGCTAATGCATCACCAGATTGAGACATGATGAAGATTTAAAACAAGTGCAAAGTTCCAAAGGCAGAAAAACAAGTTCCCAAATGAAGTTTCAAAAAGAAAGTCACTCAAGGGATCAGGAAGAAGTCGAACAAAAAGAAGTCCCAAAGAGAAAAGCAAAAATCACAAGACAGGTAATATGTGGTCACGTAGTGGTCTGAACTCAAACAGTAGTGTACAATTAATCACTGTATATCAAGTACAAATACAAGTCTAATCCCATTGCTGCCACCAATGTTCGAAATGGGGTCTTTGGGTGGCAGTCAGGTTACCCCCTGTCCAAGCATGGACTCTCAATCTAGTCAGGGTAAAAGAGAATCGACCTCAGCTAACCCCTGCTTACCCCCTTGGTAGCTTGGCACGAGCTGTAGGCTTAACTTCAGAGTGCTAGGTGTAAAGTACCAACACACACAGTAACATAATGAAAACAATACAAATGACACAACACAGGTTTAGAAAAATAAAAAATATTATTCCAAACAAAACAAGACCAAAACAACAAAAATCCACAATACGCAAGTCAAGTTATCACAATAAAAGCAAAAAGAGTCTTCATGTAATTTTAAACACACACCAACACTGTGTGCGTAAAAATTTACCTTGGGTGCATCAAAAATAACCCTGCACTGGCGAGTGTGCGTCAAAAAGGGCATGCGATGCGTCGATATCACTCACGAGTGAGACCTTGCGTCATTTCTCCTTTAGTCGGGTCGGGGTGCGTCATTTCTTCTCTCTGCAGGAGAGCGATGCATCGATCCGGTCAGCACTCTCGCGTCCTGGCAGGCCTTGCTTCATTTTCACATGCCCAGCAGTGTTTGCAACGGAAATCCAGCCGCATGATGATCCGAAAACCACGCAGCGTGGGTTACGATCTCACCAGCCTCCCTCAGTGATACTGTACGTCGCTTCTTCAGCCCTAGGTGTCAATCTTCGAGTCGCGTTGCAGTCGAATGTCGATTTTCGGCCACAAAGCCGGCAGCACGTCGATTTTTCAGCCGCAGATCGGAGTTGTGTCGATCTTTTCTCCGCACAGCCGTCTGCGCTTGGATTTCTCATTCTTGGGCTGCCAGCTTCTCCTTTCAGAGTCCCAGGAACGGGATGGGCACCACTTGGCAGGGTAGGAGTCTCTCCAGAGACTCCAGGTGCTGGCAGAGAGAATTCTTTGCTGTCCCTGTGACTTCAAACAACAGAAGGCAAGCTCTAAGTCAAGCCCTCGGAGATCTTCACAAGAAGGAAGGCAACACGAAGTCCAGTCTTTGTCCTCTAGCACAGGCAGAAGCAGCAACTGCAGGATAGATCCACAAAGCACAGTCACAGGCAGGGCAGCTCTTCTTCCTCAGCTCTTCATCTCTTCTCCAGGCAAAGCTTCCTCTTGGTTTCCAGAAGTGTTCTAAAGCCAGTGGTTTTGGGTGCCCTTCTTTTACCCATTTTGCCCTTTGAAGTAGGCCTACTTCAAAGGAAAGTCTCTCTTGTTTGTGAAATTCTGTCTTGCCCAGGCCAGGCCCCAGATACTCACCAGGGGTTGGAGACTGCATTGTGTGAGGGCAGGCACAACCCTTTCAGGTGTGAATGACCACTCCTACCCTCCCTCCTAGCACAGATGGATCATCAGGATATGCATGCTACACCCCAGCTCCCTTTGTGTCACTGTCTAGTGAGAGGTGCAACCAGCCCAGCTGTCAAACTGACCCAGACCGGGAATCCACAAACAAGCAGAGTCACAGAAATGGTTTAAGAGAAACAATGCTCACTTTCTAAAACTGGCATTTTCAAACACACAATCTTAAAATCAACTTTACTAAAAGATGTATTTTTACATTGTGAGCTCAGAGACCCCAAATTCCACATGTCTATCTGCTCCCAAAGGGAATCTACACTTTAATCAGATTTAAAGGTAGCCCCCATGTTAACCTATGAGAGGGACAGGCCTTGCAACAGTAAAAAACGAATTTAGCAATATTGCACTTTCAGGACATCTAAAAACACATTACTATATGTCCTACCTTAACCCTTGGGGCTACCGATGGCCTACCTTAGGGGTATCTTACATGTAAGAAAAGGGAAGGTCTAGGCCTGGCAAGTGGGTACACTTGCCAAGTCGAATTTACAGTTAAAACTGCACACACAGACACTGCAGTGGCAGGTCTGAGACATAATTACAGGGCTATTATGTGGGTGATACAACCAGTGCTGCAGGCCCACTAGAAGAATTTGATTTACAGGCACTGGGCACATCTAGTCCACTGTACTAGGGACTTACTAGTAAATCAAATATGCCAATCATGGATGAACCAATTACATACACACTTTGTATCTGAACATTTGCACTTTGACACTGGTCAGCAGTGGTAAAAAGCCCAGAGAACAAAAACAGCAAAAACAGAGTCCAGCACACATCAACAACCTGGGAAACAGAGGCACAAAGTTAAGGGAGACCACGCCAAGGATGAAAAGTCTAACAACTGGCAATTAAGCATGATTTCAGACAGACCATGATGCAATGGTCAAATTTATTTTAGGGCACTTCTGCCCCCCCCCTGGGGCCGGCTGAGCTAGAGGCCAAACTCCACAGGTAGGCACTTTGCAAAAAACACCTCTGTTTTCTGTGAAAAAATATGTTGTGTCCACGTTGTGTTTTGGGCCATTTCCTTTCGTGGGCGCTAGGCCTACCCACAGAAGTGAGGTACCATTTTTATCGAGAGACTTAGGGGAACGCTGGGTGGAAGGAAATTTGTGGCTCCTCTCAGATTCCATAACTTTCTGTCACTGAAATGCGAGGAAAAAGTGTTTTTTTGGCCAAATTTTGATGTTTGCAAAGGATTCTGGGTAACATAACCTGGTCAGAGCCCCGCAAGTCACCCCATCTTGAATTCCCCTGGGTTTCTAGTTTTCAAAAATGCGCTGGTTTGCTAGGTTTCCACAGGTGCCGGCTGAGCTACAGGCCAAAATCCACAGGTAGGCACTGTTTTCTATGAAAAAATGTGATGTGTCCACGTTGTGTTTTGGGCCATTTCCTTTCGTGGGCGCTAGTCCTACCCACACAGGTCCTAACAGAACCTGGTCCGAGCCCCACAAGTCACCCCATCTTGGATTCCCCTAGGTCTCTAGTTTTCAGAAATGCACAGGTTTGGTAGGTTTGCCTAGGTGCCGGCTGAGCTAGAGGCCAAAATCTACAGGTAGGCACTTCGCAAAAATCACCTCTGTTTTCTTTCAAAAAATTGGATGTGTCCACGTTGCGCTTTGGGGCGTTTCCTGTCTCGGGCGCTAGGCCTACCCACACAAGTGAGGTATCATTTTTATCGGGAGACTTGGGGGAACGCTGGGTGGAAGGAAATTTGTGGCTCCTCTCAGATTCCAGAACTTTCTGCCACAGAAATGTGAGGAACATGTGTTTTTTTAGCCAAATTTTGAGGTTTGCAAAGGATTCTGGATAACAGAACCTGGTCCGAGCCCCACAAGTCACCCCATCTTGGATTCCCCTAGGTCTCTAGTTTTCAGAAATGCACAGGTTTGGTAGGTTTCCCTAGGTGCCGGCTGAGCTAGAGGCCAAAATCTACAGGTAGGCACTTTGCAAAAAACACCTCTGTTTTCTTTCAAAAAGGTGGATGTGTCCACGTTGCGCTTTGGGGCGTTTCCTGTCGCGGGCGCTAGGCCTACCCACACAAGTGAGGTATCATTTTTATCGGGAGACTTGGGGGAACGCTGGGTGGAAGGAAATTTGTGGCTCCTCTCAGATTCCAGAACTTTCTGCCACAGAAATGTGAGGAACATGTGTTTTTTTAGCCAAATTTTGAGGTTTGCAAAGGATTCTGGATAACAGAACCTGGTCCGAGCCCCACAAGTCACCCCATCTTGGATTCCCCTAGGTCTCTAGTTTTCAGAAATGCACAGGTTTGGTAGGTTTCCCTAGGTGCCGGCTGAGCTAGAGGCCAAAATCTACAGGTAGGCACTTTGCAAAAAACACCTCTGTTTTCTTTCAAAAAGGTGGATGTGTCCACGTTGCGCTTTGGGGCGTTTTCTGTCGCGGGTGCTAGGCCTACCCACACAAGTGAGGTATCATTTTTATCGGGAGACTTGGGGGAACGCTGGGTGGAAGGAAATTTGTGGCTCCTCTCAGATTCCAGAACTTTCTGCCACAGAAATGTGAGGAACATGTGTTTTTTTAGCCAAATTTTGAGGTTTGCAAAGGATTCTGGGTAATAGAACCTGGTCCGAGCCCCACAAGTCACCCCATCTTGGATTCCCCTAGGTCTCTAGTTTTCAGAAATGCACAGGTTTGGTAGGTTTCCCTAGGTGCCGGCTGAGCTAGAGGCCAAAATCTACAGGTAGGAACTTTGCAAAAAACACCTCTGTTTTCTTTCAAAAAATTGGATGTGTCCACGTTGCGCTTTGGGGCGTTTTCTGTCGCGGGTGCTAGGCCTACCCACACAAGTGAGGTATCATTTTTATCGGGAGACTTGGGGGAACGCTGGGTGGAAGGAAATTTGTGGCTCCTCTCAGATTCCAGAACTTTCTGCCACAGAAATGTGAGGAACATGTGTTTTTTTAGCGCAATTTTGAGGTTTGCAAAGGATTCTGGGTAACAGAACCTGGTCCGAGCCCTACAGGTCACCCCATCTTGGATTCCCCTAGGTCTCTAGTTTTCAGAAATGCACGGGTTTGGTAGGTTTCCCTAGGTGCCGGCTGAGCTAGAGGCCAAAAGCTACAGGTAGGCACTTTGCAAAAAACACCTCTGTTTTCTTTCAAAAATGTGGATGTGTCCACGTTGCGCTTTGGGGCGTTTCCTGTCGCGGGCGCTAGGCCTACCCACACAAGTGAGGTATCATTTTTATCGGGAGACTTGGGGGAACGCTGGGTGGAAGGAGGTCAGTACAGTCGCCCATCCCATATTAGAGATTGGGCTCCCTAGGTCTGCGCTAGCATCAACCAAGGAGATCGAATTAGTTTGCTCCTTGAAGGATCCGGAAAACCTGCCCCGTGCCGCGCAGACCTAGGGAGCCCAATCTCTAATATGGGATGGGCGACTGTACTGACCTACTGACTTAGACATACTCTGTCTTCTACTCTGTAAGTGACTTTCTGTGCACTTGATTATTTTTGATACATAGGAGAAGTAGTTTAATAACAAGTTTTTTTCGTGGGTCCTGAAGAAGCGTCAAAGGATCACTTTGTGACCGACCATAGACGCGAAACATGTTGACCATGTAGGACTAGGTAAACTACCTTCCCTAATTAGAGAGTGTAATGGTACATTATTTCCAGTAACACTCCTATATTCCTGTTTTTAATCTTGGCCTGGACCTAGTTTCTAACACTAAAATAATGGTTTAGGTTCTGAGCTAATTTTAAGAGTTTTTTGTCTCTCCTTTATATTCTCCGTTTCATAGTCAGTCTCTTTCCCAGACTTCCTTTGTTAGCAATTTAACAATGGTTGAGAGCCACCCAGAATGCTAGGTGGCCCGCCAGGCATTGCAGCACCAGTCTGGCGAGGAGTAAGCCCAATGAGGATACCTGTCACCCTAGTGGGTGCTTGAGGGCTCTCCTAAAATACCCTGTATAGTTTGATTTTTGCTGAATAGAACTCAATTATTTCTCTTGTTTTCTCTCTCTTTTGTGGAACAGTGCACTTATATTGATATTACAGGTTCATTTTGGGAGACTGTGCACTAGACCAATCAATCTCCCAGTCCCTATTTTTGTTTAAACAATAAGAACGTTCTTCATTTTGGTAAATGAAGTGCCCTCATGGTTAGTTTTTCAGCGAGCATACGTCCTAGTGAATATTTATGACAGATGTGAGTGTTGCTCTTTCCCTTGCACCTTCTCTTGATGACACTAGAGTATAAATTTACAAAGAAGTCATTTAACGCAGAAAATTAAAATGCTGTTGCTCTGTGTTTCTTGAAAGGGAGCGAGGAGATCTACCCCATATCTACTAAGATGTTCTGATGTTGTATCTCTGTATCTCTGCACTGGCCTAGTTTAGGCTGCCTTGCAATAATGCACACACCGATGCACAAACCTTGTGCAATAGTGCAAGGATGTTGTGCATGGGGCAAGCATATGTTTTGAACAGGAAGGGAGGGGTATCAGTACAACATACTGTGCTTAGACATGCTTAGACTATTCTTAGACAGAGTTTAACATTTTAATAGCATTCCATTGTGCTGCACAGTACAGCATGCAGAATTCGAAAAGCTTAGAGAAAATGTTTCTTTAATGTTATGCCTATCTCAAGGAGATGCACATTTTTGCCACCAATACCTGTCTACAATTTTTAGCAGATAAGAATTTGCACCTAAAAATGAGCTTTTGTATTGGAACACCCATATACCGCCCATGGTGTGTGTTATAAATTGGGTCTCTAGGTGGCAGAAGCATACACGTTGTCCGAGTAGGGACCACAATCCTAGTCAGGCTAACTCAGATACACACCCTAAATTAATCTATGCTCACCCTCTGTTAGCTTCGCACAGAGCAGTCAGACTTAAGAGGCAATATGTAAAGTATTTGTGCAGCTCTTAAATTACAGCAACACAGTGAAAAACACCACAAAATGACTCCACACCAGTTTAGAAAAATAGAGACTATCGGAGTCAAACAGACCAAAACAACAGAAAAAACAATAAGTAGATCTGAGATGTGAATTTTTAAAGAATAAACTGCACTGAAGTGCTGTAAAGTGAAGAGCACTAAAAGGTAACTTGAGGTCGAGCTGGACCAGGGGAAATCCAAAGTTCAGTTTGGCTGTGATGTAGCACAGGCTGGCTACAGGACTCATGCAGAGTCCAATGATGAAATACGATGGATGGAGCAAGTGTCAACATCGAGGAGCAATGCAAAGTCAATGCAACGGTTCCGAGCAACACAAACCATATACTAAGAAAGTGGAATACAAACCACAAATGGACCCCAAGGCTAGTGTAGTGTGTAGAGGGTTGCTGGGAGTGTAAGAAAACACTAAGGGGGTCATTACGACCCTGGCGGAACAAGTCCGCCAGGGCCGTGGGACGCGGTGGCACCGCCGACAGGCCGGCGGTGCCCCGCGGGGCATTCTGACCGCGGCGGCTCAGCCGCGGTCAGAGAAGGGAAACCGGCGGTCTCCCGCCGGTTTCCCGCTGCCCCAAAGGAATCCTCCAAGCCGGCGCAGCATGCTGCGCCGGCATGGGGATTCCGACTCCCCCTCCCGCCATCCAGTTCCTGGCGGTTCTCCCGCCGGGAACCGGATGGCGGGAGGGGGAGTCGCGGGGCCCCTGGGGGCCCCTGCCGTGCCCATGCCTATGGCATGGGCACGGCAGGGGCCCCCGTAAGAGGGCCCCTAAAAGTATTTCAGTGTCTGCAAAGCAGACACTGAAATACGCGACGGGTGCAACTGCACCCGTCGCACCTTCCCACTCCGCCGGCTCTATTACGAGCCGGCGTCATCGTGGGAAGGGAGTTTTCCCCTGGGCTGGCGGGCGGTCTTGTGAAGACCGCCCGCCAGCCCAGGGGAAAACTCGGAATACCCTCCGCGGTCTTACGACCGCGGAGCGGTATTTCGGAGGGGGGAAGCCTGGCGGGCGGCCTCCGCCGCCCGCCAGGCTCGGAATGAGGGCCTAAGGGTGTCCAAGATACCCCACCCCAAGACCCTGGAAAGTAGGAGTGAAGTACTACTATTTCCCCAGAAGCACACTAAAGTCGTGATAAAGGATTTTGCAAAGACCACAACAGACTGCAAAGCACTGAAGACAGATTCTTGGACCTGAGGACCTGCAAAGGAAGGGGACCAAGTCCAAGAGTCGCGAAAGTGTCCGGGGGGGCCGGAGCCCACTAAACCCCGGATGAAGGTGCAAAATTGCTGCCTCCAGGTGGAAGAAGCTAAAGATTCTGTGACAATGAAAGGTGCTAGGAACTTCTCCTTCATGCAGAAGATGTCCCACAGAGTGCTGGAGGATGCAGAGTTGTTTTCTTGGCAAAATACGGCAAACAGCTTTGCTAGCTGCAAGAGTTGCAGTTGAAGAAAAAGGGTGCTGCCTGCACCCATGAGGGACCAGATGTAGCCACTTGGGAGAGGAGACAGAGGGGGCCCTCAGCAATGTAGAGAGCCCACACACAAGCAGGAAGCACCTGCAGAAGTCCTTGAACACGGGTTCAAGATGTCTGAACAAAGTGGTCATCTCAACACTGCAAAAGAGGGTCCCACGACACCGGAGATCAACCCAGGGAGCTGAGCATTGCAGGACTGAGTGCTGGGGACCTAAACTTGGCTGTGCATGCAGGATTTCATGGAAATGTGCACAGAAGCCCTTGTAGCTGCAGTTCATGCTGTGCACAGGATTACTGTCTGGAGAGGGGAGGCAAGGACTTACCTCTTCCGAATTTGGATAGTTGGACCACGGCACAGTCTGGGTCACTTTGGTCCACCACCTGTGTTCCAGGGGCCACGCTCATCAGGATGAGTGGGGTCCCAGAGTACTGGTGACGCGGAAGTTTGGTGCCTGCTGGAAGAGGGGGAAGATTTTGTCGACCAACAGGAGATTTCTTCATGGCTTCCAGTGCAGGATGAAGGCAGGCAGCCCCCAAAGCATGCACCACCAGGAAACAGTTCAGAAAGGCGGCAGAGTTAGGCGCTACAATGTCTCTGGTAGTTTTCTTGCTACTTTGTTGTAGTTTTGCAGGCATACTGGAGCAGTCAGCGGTCGATTATTGGCAGAAGTCGAAGAGGGAGGTGCAGAGGAACTCTGGTGAATTCTTGCAAGTCATTATCTGAGGAAAAGCCCTCTGGAGAGACCCAAAATAGCCCTCAGAGGAGGATTGGCCACCTAGTCAGGTAAGCACCTATCAGGAGGGGCCTGTGACGTCCTGCTGGCACTGGCCACTGAGAGGCCAACAGAGTGCCCTCACACCTCTAGATCCAAGATGGCAGAGGTCTGAGACATTGGAGGAGCTCTGGGCACCATCCCTGGGGTGATGATGGACAGGGGAGTGGTTACTCCCCTTTCCTTTGTCCAGTTTCGCGCCAGAGCAGGGACTGGGGGGTTCCCTAAACCGGTGCAGACTGGCTTATGCAAGGAGGGCACCATCTGTGCCCTTCAAAGCATTTCCAGAGGCTGGGAGAGGCTACCCCTCCCCAGCCTTTAACACCTATTTCCAAAGGGAGAGGGTGTAACACCCTCTCTCAGAGGAAATTCTTTGTTCTGCCTTCCTGGGACTGGGCTTCCCAGGCCCAGGAGGGCAGAACCCTGTTTGTGGGGTGGCAGCAGCGGTAGCTGCAGAGAAAACCCCAGAGAGCTGGCTTGGCAGTACCGGGGGTCCATAGTGGAGCCCCAGGGATGCATGGAATTGGCTCCCCAATACCAGATTTGGAATGGGGGGATAATTCTATGATCTTAGACATGTTACATGGCCATATTCGGCGTTACCATTGTGAAGCTACATATAGGTATTGACCTATATGTAGTGCACGCGTGTAATGGTGTCCCCGTACTCACAAAGTCTGAGGAAATGGCCCTGAACAATGTGGGGGCACCTTTGCTACTGCAAGGGTGCCCTAACACTTAGTAACTTTGCACCTAACCTTCAGCAAGTGAAGGTTAGACATATAGGTGACTTATAAGTTACTTAAGTGCAGTTAAAATGGCTGTGAAATAACGTGTGCGTTATTTCACTCAGGCTGCAGTGGCAGTCCTGTGTAAAGGTTTGTCTGAGCACCCAATGGGTGGCAACAGAAATGCTGCAGCCCATAGGGATCTCCTGGAACCCCAATACCCTGGCTACCTAGGTACCATATACTAGGAAATTATAAGGGTGTTCCAGTGTGCCAATTGTAATTGGTAAAAGTGGTCACTAGCCTATAGTGACAAATTTAAAGGCAGAGAGAGCATAAGTACTGAAGTTCTGGTTAGCAGAGCCTCAGTGACACAGTTAGTCACTACACAGGTATACACATTCAGGCCACAAACTATGAGCACTGGGGTCCTGGCTAGCAGGATCCCAGTGAGACAGGAAAAAACAAACTGACATACATGCAAAAATGGAGGTAACATGCCAGGCAAGATGGTACTTTCCTACACTCACTCTCAGGTAAGAGGCAACAGACAGCAGGCCTACACAGCAATGCAGTTGAGCAGAGTTCCAGTCCATCTTGGAAGCACAGAAGTCCTTTTTCCTGGCAGAATGTTCTTCAGATTCAGAAGTGTACTGATTTGGTGGGGTTTTGGATCCAGTGTCTATACCCAGTTGAGCCTTTGATGTGAGGGCGACTTCAAAGAGAGGCCTTTGCAGTGCACAAGGTCCCTGCCCTCCCTTCCCTGGTTCCAGACACTTTACAGGGGGTTATGCAGCCCTTTGTGTGGGAAGAGGAGCAGCCCTATTCAGGTGTAAGTGTCAGCTCCTCCATCCTATCTAGCCAACGAAGACCCATCAGCCTGGTGATGGGCCATCAGGATGCAAATGTCACACCCTAGCTTCCTTTGCATGTGACTGTCTAGAGGGACTGCACAAAACCAACTGTTGCTTACCAAAGACCTGTATTCAGAGACAGTCAGACTGGAAGTTACACTTAATGGTTGCTTCAAGGTAACCCCAATGTTAAACTAAGGAAGAGATAGACCTTGCAGTAGTGAAAAATGAATGTAATGGTTTTTTCTCTACCAGGACAGGTTAAACTTAAACGTACATGTCCAGCTTTCTAAATGCACTGCACCCTACCCCTGGGGCTAAACAGGACCTACCTTTGGGGTGCCATATGTAATGAAAAAGGAAGGTTCGACACTGGCAAGTACGTACACTTTCCCGGTCGAAATTGCAGTTTAGAAATGCACACACAGGCTCTGCAGTGGCAATCCTGAGACATTTTTAAAGGACTACTGTAGTGGGTGGCCAATCAGTGCTGCTGGCCCACTAGAAGCACTTAATTTACAGGCCCTGGGGCCACTTATAGTGTGCTCTTTAAGGACTTACAAGTAAGTTTAAATATGCCAGTTGTGAATAAGCTAATATTACCATGTTTTAAAGTACAGAGCTCGTGAACTTTAGAACTGGTTAGCGGTGGTCAGTACACAGAATCCTAAAGCAAGCAAAAATGAAGTCAGAAAAGCAGGAGGTCAGAAGGCAAAATGTTAGGGGAAATCATGCCAAAGATGCCAGGTCTAAAAGCATGCCCTTGGTGCAAAGTAGCACAAAGCACTACTTTGCCTTTTCCTTGGATACGTTTGAGCACAAAACATGCTTTACACTGGAAAGCAAATTGTAACATCAACAGGCATACTTTATTTTTGGGCTTGCTTCTACTGGACTGGGGCTGCAATTCCCAAAGGGCCCTGCAAGAGGGCTCTTTGCCAGAGATCTTTTTTTATCACCAATGGAAAACGAGTGGTGAGTGTGTTTCCAATCAGTGGAAGAGAAGACTGGAAAAAGATGTGAGGTAAAATCAACTGTTGAGCGGGTTGGGTTATCTATACAGTAGGGTTCTAAGTTTATGTTGAGTTAAAAACAAGATAAGAGGCTGTTGGGCATAATGGGCCTATTCTCTTAAGGTATACTGCCTGGTGTAAGATCAAGTGATGGTACATAGGTCTTAGATACTGCTAAACATATTGCATGCTTTAGTATGTCTAAAAACGATCAAATCTCATTTAATTAGGACCTACGTGGTTGCATACCTAATCTTCGAGAAGAGCCGGGACCCTAAGTATGTGTCTGAGTTTCCTTACCCTGCTAGATGGCGTGGTAATCCAACCAAATCAAACAAGAATAAGAGCACTCATTTCATTACATGTATGCTTTGCATAAAAACAGTGACCCTTCAAATAGTTGGTAAGGTCCCCTTGAGTGATAAGGATGTTTTACAGGCTTTTGTGCTCCATGTTTCACCTTACACAGGCATTTACGCTCTGTGGTCCAGGTTATACAGGCATTTGCGCTCCGTGGTTCACCGGTAAACTGACCTACTACAAGTAGTAGGTCAGTATACCGGTGAACCACGGAGCGCAAATGCCTTTATAGCGTGAATCACGTCCTCGCCATCCAGCATCAAAGAAATGTATTTTAATGAGATAATAATATTATGGATGGTTCTCTGTCAATTCATTCTTTTCTCCCCCCCTCACTTAATGTTATATTCTGTCTCCCTCTTCAAATCCCACTTCGTTTTCTGTGATCTATCTATCTATCCATCAGGCCCTAACTACCTCTCTGTCAGCTAATCAGTCGTTCCGCCTATCGATCTCTGTATCTAATATATCAATCTATTTGCGTGCATATATGTATGCCTCTGTCTCTCAGTCTGGTACTGATGCAACAACAACAATATGGCCAGTGGAAAGTCAATAGAAGTCTCAAACATGACTCTCATTTCAACTATGGGGCATTCCATAATCTTATACACTAGATCGTGATGCCCACAGATTATTCTATGGCTCCCATGAATCATGACGCGGACACTTATTGATCAATATTTACTCCAAGTAGGAGGTGGTCGAAGTGTAAAAAAAACGGTATAGATAGTGTGATTTGAAATTGAACGGGAAGACACGGTGGGCAGGATCTGTAGGTGTGAGGGCGACATCAGAGACGTATCTAAAAGAACAAAGTGTTTGGAAACGATTTTGTTGGCCCTTCACCTACAAGGAACTGCACATTAAATACTGCACCCAATTACACACTTAGTCGACAATTAAAATGTTGTATTTACTTTCTAACACGTTATTGACATTTAAACATCTACAAAATGGGAGAAGCTCACAATTTTTTAGTAATCACAATTTTCTTCGTGTTCAGAGCATTCCTGGGAAGGGGGTTATCATATCAGTGTCGGAAGCTGCGATCAACATGTCACACAAATATTGTCCTAAGGTGCATTCTACGACTGATCGTTCTCATTGAAATCAGAATGTCTTGTCCGCTGATAGGCAAATCTGTAAAATTTGAAGTAAAATAGTGCAATCCATGAATGGCGAGGTAGGTTATCTTATTTTAAATACGAAGATAAAATGTTAATTAACGTCACCTCAGTGGATTATTGGGAATGGCAAAAGATGCTTGCCACAGATGCAGGACACCACAGGGGCAGAGCACTGTCATAGAAATTACGATCAATCCAGCAGCGTTCTTTGGCCTTCAAAGTTAACACAGTGGTTTTATTTGAGGTGCACCAGACAATGCAAACATATACAGATGTTAGCAGTTAATGGAATGACAACTCTGATGCAGTACCCCTCATGCACTTGCAGTTGTTCACATTTTGAAATATAACACCCTACAAAATCCTCACCCCCAAAACTCTAAAAAAGGCCACAAACTCATATTGCCACATACGTGGTTCTCAGGGATGCAAAACTGTCATAACCTTTAGGACTCTACTGAATGATCCCAAGGCTCCCCAAGGGTCCCCAAGAGTCCCTGGAGCACTGCCAAAGAGAAGTCATTCTAAAAACATCCAGTCTTTAAATCTGAACCAATGATAGATGTGGCATGGCTGTGTACAGTTAATCTTGAATAAATATCAGGTTTAATTTACAGATATCTGATGCAACCTTCTTGAAACTATGAGTTTGGATTGGTTCAGCATAGCCTGCCTGGGATCAGGTGGGGTGTGAGAGGAAGCATGGGAACACAAGGAAAATGAATTAACCGAAGTTAGACACCATTCCACAGTATTTCGATTAACCCACATAGACGCAATGGGGCACTCTAGGAATCCTCTAGTGGACATTCAATAATTTTAACAGACCTGGGCACTCAACTTACTACGTTTAAAAAACGTCTTAAAATGTAGTCAATAGCCTAAAAGAGCATCGAAAAAAAATGCTTCTCAAAAAGGCAACCACTGACAAAGGAAAAACACTTTTTAAAAAAACACTTCCATGAAAAAAAATAAAAAAAATTGTTGGAAACCGGTGCACGTCTTTCATAAAAGCTTCAGCTGAAAAGGCCACTCATCTGCATAAACCTCTTCTCTACTCTGAAAAAGATGGGTTCGGCGTTTACCCGTCATGCAGTTTCAACTCAGTCACCACAAGCTTCAAAGTAGGGTTCGTGTAAAGCTGCATAGCTTCTTCAGCGGCATCTTAGCTGTGCTGATTAACCTATTGAGGACATTTATATTTGGTAGAGGAACCCAGCACCCTCGCGAGAAGTGGGATCAGGGTTTGTTTGTTCTCATAGTGCAGGCCTCCTTCCTTCCCCTTCCACCTCGGACAACTAAAGGACAAAATTACGTATTCGGGAACGGGTGGTCATATAGAAAAAATATGGGAAATAGGTTTTAAAAAATAAAGAAAAAAGCTAGAAAACTTCGTTCCCAATAGATCCCGACCATTCTACCTCTGAAAGTGGGGAAAGCCTAATCCTGAGGTAGTCCTCCCTCTGTGTACTCTATAACAGTTTAGGGACAAAAATCACGCTCCTCCGATATTCATCGAAATGTGTTTTGCTCTGACTTAATATCTTTATGGAGCTGTGGGTGGCTGTCAATACGAAATCAGCAGTCGGCTGGATCACCAGTCGAGGGAATGGCCTCCGTTTTCTGCACTCCACACCTTCATTAGGTGAGCCAAGAACACAGCGCCTCCCATCAACAGACACAGGAAACTAGCGCATGCTCTACACATAATTCAGCAGCTACATATGAACTGTGATTTTTTTTCTTTTTTGCAGGTTAGTTCCATCCGAAAGGCTATCGCTGGAATGGGGTCAGTGATAGATTGCACCCACCATCATGGGGCTTTCAGGACCCTCTCAGGAGTTGAGACGAATAGTACTTCCAGATAATTGATGGATTGTTGAGTTGCTTCCACAACTTGCTACTGGGGGCAGAAACTGTCACATGAGAGGTGCAGCCCCTGGCTACATCCCCATTTGATTTCAATGGTGTGCCTTTGGGACCCTTTGATTGCTGGGGTGGTGCGCTAATTGTGCATCACTTCTTGCTTAGCGCATAGTTAGTGCATCCCGGATGCATCTTTTGACCTGAGTGCCTGCATGTGAAATATGGCACAAGTACACAGAAATTTCCACATGTGCGATGGTTCATGGGAGTGCAATTGCACGTTAATATAATAGTTGCTACCTACCCAATGTTACTGAATGGAGGATCGGAGCCTTTTGAGAACTCCACATCCTCACTTTCTTTTAACTGGAAAATTCAGTTGAATTATTGTTCTAATTCCAGTTCAGTTATGTTTTTTTTTTCGAATCTTAAATTATTCGCAAATCGTTAGTATTGTATAGGCATTACTGCATAAACTAGGTTTGTTGTAGCCTTCATGTTTTACTCTATGTTGGTAAAGGCTACAATGTGTCAGTCTACACTGACATGACTTTCAAGACCCCCATCAGATAAAAATGATTTACCACTTCCCACTAAGGAAGCTTTATGAAATCGACTTCAGAGAAGCTGTGCATGCACTGGCCCTGTCCGGTGAAAAGGGCGACGGTGCCTTGCTGGCTAGAATCCCGGAGACTTCCCTGACTACGCCGAAGAGTGTGGTTCACACAGCACCACGTCTCACCAAAGGCCTACGTAAAGTCAATAAAGGGACTCTACCACTCAAGAGGACTAGAACAGTCCAACCTGGAGGCATGCATAGCATTTGAAACAGCGTCAGACTACACGGCTATCCGCTGCCAAGCCTCTCAACCAAGATAAAAAAAAATCGGTCAGAACATGAACAAACCACAGCAGAAGTATCTGAGGACCTGATGAAAGACACATACCAGGCTCCAAGCATTCTCCTACTACACGGTCAGAATTTTGAGGACCAAGCCTAGCTCATCAGTCCCCTTCTCTATTTCCAGGAACAGCATACAATATATTTCTTCGAGGCTCTTTCTTTTGTGTCATAGCTCCCCACGACCTATCTTTATAACGCACCACCCACACTGAATCTCACCTTCTATCTTCAACATCCTTTATCCCAACATGCGTGTGCCCTCCCGAGTCTCGCAAGGGCTCTTCGCTCCCTTTGTCATCTCATCCCATCTCCTGTAACATAGCATTGCAGGGTACAGTAGCGTTATAGCTCGGTTTGCACTTCATACATTCAATAAACGATCCTACATACATGCTACTTCGTCAGACACCCTTCTCAGCTCTGCATTTCACATATGAAGAGAAGGGTAATTAATTGGTTCCCGGTGCAGTGGCTCATTTCAGCTCATTCCAAGAAAAGACATGGAGAGGTTGTATTTACGTCAGCCCCCTTTGCATTGGGTTTGAACTCCAGGGAGGCACAGGACATTCTCCAATGGGTTACTTCCCCGGCAGCATGGGTTATATGATTCTACTGAGCACGAACTGTGCTTCAATTTCAGATATAAGGTCAACAGGGTGGCTGAGATTATCAACACCTGCAACCAGTGATGTATCAATTCTAGTAGTGTGCCTAGAAGATGAAAGTGGTAACATCTATTGTGCTTAAACTCATAAATGTGGGCTTGAGGGGCCAACGCGCATATAAACAGTTAAACTGGTACTCCTGCAATGAAACCTTTATCAAATAAGTCATTAAAATGAGTGTGGACACAACACACATGAGAGGCAGTCCGTTAATAGCTGTAAGTACTAGGGCTGTTTCTTAGGTCACGCTAACATACGCTTTTAACTATACCAGCTGTGTACAAATGGAAGCAAAGAATACGTTCACTCTGTGATCGGACATTATCATATACAAACTTACATCTTCGCAGTAGGCAGTGTTGTAAAAATAACCAGATGACAGTCGACTGTGTTTTGAAGTTTGAGCGTTAGATCAGGCTAATGTATATTCGCTGCATAATTGTACTTTCTGCTTATATTAACATTTTTTTCTTTATTAGGATTAGTCACATAGCTAAGGTTGGAGTTTCTAGGCTGCAGTGCCTCCAAAAGAAAAACATTGGGCCTTACAGTGTGAACGACGAGTCAGTAATACTGATGTTTAACGTAGCCCACTTTAATGTTTGAGAGATTTCTTGAGATAAAAAAGCAAAAACAATATAAAAACTTAGAGGACTTTCATAAAAAGGAAAACAGAGAACATTCTAGTATTAGCATTGCAAATCGATAGTTGGAATACTGCGGAGAAGTAATTATCTTCAACTAAAATGAAAAAATGAAAGTGAGCCGAGAGGAGATCTGAAAAGCCCATCACGAACGTCAGACAGAATGATCATGCCTACGACTGGGGTGATTTGTATGTACTTGCTTTGGCGCCTAGAAGCCGAGGCTGAGAGGCTGTGTTTGGGATTGCAGTATGTCTGGTAACGCGAAGGAACCAGGAGTGAGCCCCATGGCTTTTCCCATATGAAAATCCTAGGCAATCATTCACAATTCTTTTCTTCTGTAGATTAGGGTGCCAAAGGTGTGTTTTCGACAGCTGGTTACAGACGTCCAGCTTGAAACAAAACGAGAGGCTCTACAGATGAAAGACACGATTGCAACCAACATACCTCCCTAGGCACCAGTAACCAGTTCACAGATGGGAGCAACCGGAAGCGAACGGAAGATACAGATGGGCTTGTCCACTCACTGAATAATATACCTCACTAGCACTTTTGGACTGACCAAGACAGCACAAACAATAGCCACTGAAAGATAGTGTATGTCAAATCAAGTTAAATACATATTAATTGTGGATAGCCTGAAAACCTGATTGGGGTTAATATTTCGTGGGGCAAGGACGCCAGTCCTCATTCGAGCTGTCTTCTCAGCACGTCGTTGTCTGTCCAAACACCATTCTGCTTCTTTCTGGGTCCAGTATGAACCACTTGCACCCGTTGTGTTGAAATTTCGGAGAGGTCTGGTCCCAAAGTTAAAATCTCTGCCATAAAATCAATAATTCGGTCACACATTTCCTCCAAACCATAACACAATGTTGTGCCAACTGACCACTCGCAGGACGCTAGACAATAAAATGCAGATTTGGTGCTACTGAACAAGAGATAATTTTGTCATTGACGTAATCCACGGAAAGCCATCCCGGGAAATGCTGAGGGGCAGTCCAGCGCACCCCGCCAATCCTGTAGTTCTTTGCAAATAACGCCCCAATCTCCGCTGGAGGGTCTGCTGCACATTGGGGGAGGGGCGCGGACCTGAACATGGACTCTGACAGCTCCAAACGACGTCCGCCCAGTCAGAAGCCACGGCTGGTTCACGGGGCGGACCCGAGCCCAACAGGCGCCACATTTCCCCAGCCTGTGAGGTCGTGCGTGGATCCGCGCAAAGCGTCTCTGGCAGCAACAAATACCACGTTAATTGCTGCCTCGCTGAGAAAATTGCTATTGTTCCAGTCAGAGACAAGCAGCGGTTTGAAAGCAATGAAAAGCGTTCTCCTCTGAGTCCTGTATCAATTAATCTGAGGCTTGGTGCTGAACTGACAACTCTCGAGGTCTACAGCGCGCTCTTCTTAAAAAGAAAACTTCAATAAGTGAGGACAGGAAGGGGGCGGGACTCAGGCGAGGTGGGGATTCGGAGGGAAGCCTGGGACAGCTGCAGGAGAGGGGAAAGGAGCCTGCAGGGCGAGGATAGGAGGGGTCGAGAGAAGACACGAGTCCAAATCGAGACAAGCAGGAGAAAAGGGGGCACATGGAATGGTGGGATGGGGGAATGGGCGAAAGAGGGAGAGGCAGCCTATGTGAGAGAGAGGAGGGTGTGTGACAAAGTAGTGAAGACAGTGAAAGGCAGGGGGTGCCCAGCTATCAAGAACTGAGGCCCATATTTATACTTTTTTAGCACCGCATTTGCGCCGCTTTTTGAGGCAAAAGTGACGCAATTGTATTTTGTAAGTTTGGCTGTTTTTGCATCAAAAAATGACGCAAATGCGGCGCTAAAAAGGTATAAATATGGGCATGAGTGAGCAAAGAAATTATGGAAGAAGAGAGGGAAACAGAGCTAGGGAAACCAGGAAGACAGACAGATAGGAAAGGGGGGAAGGATAGAAGGGGTGTCAATGGTGAGGGGTGTCAAAGAGTGAGTGACAGTGCAGTGAGGCACAAGTGGCACTGGAAACGTAGAGAGGGGCAAATACGAGAGAAGGAACGCCAGGGTGGTAAACATGCCCAATGAAAGGCGGGGCTTGGGGCGAGGAGCATAAGGGGTTAAAGAACTACAGAGGAAGAAAAGAGAAAGCTGGGGGGAGGCGTTGGAAACGGGCACAGAAAGTAGGGGTCAGAAGGAGCGAAGTGGCAGTGTTTGTTAAAAGTGTAAGGATGGAGTGCGGACAATGTTGAGGAGTTGGAAGGGAGAAGGCTGGAAGTGAAGATAGTTAGAGGGAAAATGAGGTGAGTGAGTAAGTGATAAGTATAGCACAGGTTGAAGATGAATGAAAAGTTTAAGGAGACAGGGGTGACGAGTTGGAAGAGAGAAGACTTCCAGGGAAGGGTACGCTAGAGGGAAAAGAACTGAGTGAAAGAGTTAGTGGGTTAGTGACAAAATCGGAAGTGAGTGAATGGATGAGAGGGATAGCACATGATGAACGAAAAGGTTAGGGTGACAACAGGTAGGTTACGAAAGAAAGAAAGTGAGGAAAGAAGCAGATTGTCTGGTCAGAAAGGAAAGGCTGTGAAAGAGAGAACGACAAGCCGAAAACGGCAGGTGTGACAGAGAATAGATGGAGCAAAGACAATGAGTACAAGACGAAGATACGCGGATGAAGACCGATGGAGAGAGGGGCTAGTGGGGACACACGGTCAGAGACTGTTGGAGGAGCTTGAACGAGGCAGGAGGCGTTTAGAAAACGCGCGAAGGAGGAGAGAAAGAGAGGGCTATGCGGAGGGAAAGTGCGAACGGAAAAGGCTGAGCTTTACCTAAGCTGCCAGTGGCTCCCAGGTCCTTCTCGCCGAGTTCCTCTGTCACTGAGGAGCAGTGGTGGGAAATGAGGGTGGCGAGCCCTCCCAGACGCAGAAAAGAGCGTTTTATCCTGAACGTGACTGCTTTTCAGTGGCTGTGACGTGCACTTGCAGACCCATCCCGAATCAGGGAGACACACACACACACACACACACCACGCGCAGCTCTGATATCGCCCTCTCTCTCTCTCTCCCGCTCTCCCCCACTCTCTTTCCCTCACTCCCTCCTCACTCAGCATTCAAGCAGCTTTCCTCCATCATCAGCCAAGATTTTTTTTCTCTCAGTCGCTGTCCGTCCATCAGTACCTCCGGGGGAGAGAGATAGCGGGGGGGGTGGGGGGCGCACCAGCAACCGAGGCAGCTCTTTCCTGCACGCGCCCGCACGGCTCCTCTGATAATCACCTCGCTGTCTGTAGACTTTGTGTCAAGTAAAATAAAGCATCGAGGGGGAGAGGACCCCGCAGAATCAAGTCAGCCCCCGTCCGAGACGTTGGTGCTCTCGGAGTGGGTTGCTCGGCGGATTCGGCGAAGCTCATCGACTGTGCGTTTTGGGCTGCGTTCTTTTCATTTCGTGTGGATTTTTGGTCCTGCACTGGGGTCTCGGTTTTCTTTGAAGCCGTGCTGGGAAACATGGGAGAGACTGGTTCCCACGCAAGGGGGGTATCGGCAACACTGCTGCTGGGAGGTGTTCCCGAGATTCTTTCTTAGAGAAACAGCCCCTGGTTTGGAGTGGAAAGGTAAGTGAATGAATCGTACGTGTTGTGTGGAGCAGACAGTTGGATGTTATGTTTTATTGGTATGTTGTGCTCATGTTCCGTTGGAAAAATACGTGTCATCTTGGGAGCAGGTAGAAAAGTCTGCAGTAAAGAATAATGTTAAAAGACATAACCAATCACTGGGTAGCGGTACATTGGCAGAGCTCTGCGCGGCTACCCAAAAGAAAGAGAAGTTCAGTGGACGATGGAGGTGCATTGACAGAGGCGCACATAGGAGCCAGTGAGAGGCAGCGACGGTGCTGCCGGTCAGAACTGTCGTGCTTTGACTGGGCTGTGCGTGGCTGTGAGCAGGTGAAATGCATGGACTGAGGTACATTGGCGGGCCTGTGTGAACGTCTCCCTGCATGTCAGTCGGGACTGATGTGCATTAGTGGAGCAGATGCTGCAGGTCAGGGATGATATACACTGGCTGTGTTGTATGTTACCCTCGGTGCTGTGGTGGCCTGGGTGATGTAGGCCAGCACTGAATTGTCGCAGTACTGGGGTTTGAGGGCAGCTGGAATTAAAGACCGTGAGTGGATGTGGGCATGGGTCAGTACGGGCACGACAGAGGGTGCTGCAGGTCGGGTTGGAGAACTGCGCGCTGCCAGTAGCTCTGAACTGATTAGTGGCGCTGCAGGTTTGGATCGAGATGCACTGGCAGAGCCGTGCGGTGTTTCTAGTGGTGAAATTAGCATTTATTCCGGATGTCCGGACTGAGAGTCCCTGCTACACCTGCATACGGGCCCAGTCCTGGTAATTCGTGGTACAGGCCAAGGTGGAGGTGTGCTGGCAGAGCTGTGAGTGGTTCTCAGCAAAGCTGCAGAGGTGTGTGTATATATATATATTTATTTCACGGATGAACTCTATACACTCTATAAGCGATACTGGGGCGTTTGTAATCGAGGTGGATCGCCTGGTGGAAGAAGCACCTAAGTTGGGGATCTTACCCAAAAAGTACAAGGCCCTTGCTCACCGGGTGAATTGCTTCGTCACGAGGCCCCTCCTCCACAGGGTTCCCCAAAGGTGACGCAGGTTCGGCTGTGTTGGTAGGTGCCTCAGTTTATGGATTAGACGATTTGGAGGAATGTTTGCCAGGGTTAAATGCTGGAGCTCTAAGAGGTTTGAGGTGCCCCTGCCAAGCTTATCCTGCCACTAAACAGAGAGGTAAGGAAAGGTTCTGTGTGGCCATGCGGTGGGAAGCTAAACCGAGGTGCCAGTGTGGTTCGTCGATTGTGAGCTTTGGAAAGGGTGGGAGGGGAAGGGACGCAGGGAAGACGTTGAAGTTCTTGCTACCCAAGGGCTTCCACGCTGCATGGGACATGCCGCTGCCAGGGAGAAGTTGAACTGAAACGGACGTCTGCTGCTAGGGCGGGCGAGTGGAGAGGGGAGGCCCAGATAACACCCGTTGTGTATCTGTGGAATATTTTCACGTTTATGCCCGCGCCTTTCACGAGGGTGACCCAGTGGTCGTGGTCAAGGAAGCCGGTGGATCCTACCGTACAGGTGGGCAGCAGTCTTTTTCAGTGGAGCGATGGCGCCTTCTATGTTTCAGTAAACTGCAGTGTTGCAGGGAAATCTCAGTCTGGGGGATTCAAAGACGAAGCCTCCGCGTTTCCCTGTGTCTTATCACCAAAGTTGAAAGGAGTCATTCACCAAGGTTTATGGTGCAACTTTCAGTCGACGCGGACAGGGGATCTGCAGCTCCGGGGGCACCCGCCTGCGGAGACCCGTTCATCCATGGCGGGCATCTGGCGCGCATACAGTTAAAGACGACAGATTTCTCTTGCTGGCCCTTCCTGCGCCAAGCTGAAACACAATCGTAATTTTTGTATCTCACTTGACGATGGAGCCGGAGCTCTACCTCGGCTCTGCCTTGTCCGATGTGTATGCCCTAGGACGGAAATGCGCCCTAATGCTACTTTTGGGGTGAAGGCGCCTCTTTAAGACAACGTCTCCCCTCTAATTGGAATTGTGCATGCGTTATAGAAAGAATCCGTCCCCGTGATTGGATCCATAATTTAGACACTTGCTGTCACGGTGGCTCTCGCCGCCTACACCCTGCTGGATGACACTGCGCAGAGCTGCATCGCCTGCACACTGAGAGGGGCGCGAGGAGGTTCCCACATCACTGCCTTCGACTGTCGCCTTTCACTTTCTTGACGGGGATCTGTGAACGTGGGAACACCGCTGTTTGTGGGCGAAGCAGGCAGTGCATGAACACGGGATGTGCTTTTGACCCTCCACCACCCCCGTCTGCGGCTGGCAGATGTGCTACGTGTATATTTTATTTCAAATAGAAAGAGACCTCTGCTGCGGGTTCCTGTTTTTCTCTTTTTACCGTCGCTGCCAAGGTTCCGGGGCGAAGTGCGCGCTTTTTCTGTGAAGAAGCGGCGCCCCCTTTCAATCGGCTGCTTTGTGATGTGGACTGAAGGAAAGAGTTGGATGTGGCGAGCTCGGAGTGCGATGAGAACATGGGGAAAGACACGCCGCAACGCTCAGTGAGGAGCGGGTGTTTCTGCGCGGCCAGGCGGTCTGGGAGACCCAGAAACTGAAGCCCCCCCCCTTAACTTTGCGCCCACCCCACAACCCAGCCCATTAGCAGAACACCGGAGGCCAGCATGTTCGACGCTAAGTAGGAGACCGGCTCCGATCTGGAATCGTCCTCTTTAGTTCTTTTCATATTTGTTTTTTTAGGATTACAGCATACTGAGGTAATTTCACAAGGGTTCTTTTTGTAGGCAAAGGGCGAATGTGCCGCATTTGGTTGCACCCTGGGAGGCATCTGTTTTATATGTTAGGGTGTACGTGCTGCACAAAATGTGGACTGAATTTGAACCTGTAAAGGCGGATGCGCTGCGCCCCTCCACCCCACTACCACCATCATGTCAAGTTCCCCAAAATCCTCGCCAAAGCCTGTCTCCTGACATCCAGCAGTAATTATCTACCTGGCACCGGCACAATTAGGGCTGTTTACGCATTGCTCGCATTAGCATTGCCCTTGTGTACAGACACTAATACACCGAGCCACGCTTTTTTTCAATCCCCCGGAGGTTGTGCCAGAATTCAACGATTCTCTCCGCTGCTGACTTGCTAATGGAGGTTTCAAGCAAACAGGACGGTGCTCGTGCGTTTCATTTGCATCGCCCTGCCAGTGTCAGGAAACCGATTATATTGGCACGTATTGATCCCTCTGCACACCCAGGGATGCTGCCCTATTACGGAAATCTTCCATGGGCGGGAGCGGAGGGGGATGGAGCGGTCAAATAGACGTGCAGAGTAGAGCCGCTATGTCCCATCTGCTTCCTGTAAAACAGTGTACTTGTCTGAATCTGGGTGCACTTGTTTTTATCAATCATCAGTCGCACCTCTTTGGAATACACACGTACGCGCGCGCACACGCACCGATAACATCTGCACAAAAATCGTATATATTATTGTTCTCATATATATATAATAATGTACAAACAGAAATAAAGACACACAAAACTGCTACTTATTCTATTTCTAGGGCGTTGTGTAATTTCGAAGTGTACAATTATCCTCGCGGTTTAAAAAAAAAAAAAATTATTTACTACCTAATTGTTTAGCAAGAAAATGTGGGCAATTTGTCTCGAAAAGGTTGTAGATACATCTCCATATTTATCCTTCTGCATTACCCGTGCAGAATAAACCTAGTTTCTCGTGTTTAAATGCATGACTACTATGCGTTTGTTTAATATAGTCTTATTGTATTAAATATGATTTTTGATTTAGGGATTTGGATTGTTGCGACGGCCGCATGATGGCGCTGTTCGCACGGCCTTAAAGTGTCCCCCAACATAATAAATTAAAAAAACAATATATACGTGCCCTTCTTTTTAAAGCAGGTTCTAAGCAAGAACGAACCTGAAAAATAGACCCACTTGATTATCGTTAGATGTCTTGTTTGTTCCATGCTTGCGAAATTTGTCTTGTCTTTTAACTTTATTTCCTTCCTCGCAGGCCAAATGACATAGGATGAAGGCTGTGCGTAATTTGCTGATTTATATATTTTCCACCTATCTCCTGGTTATGTTTGGATTGAACGCTGCTCAAGACTTCTGGTGTTCCACCTTAGTTAAGGGAGTCATTTATGGATCCTATTCGCTAAGCGAGATGTTTCCCAAAAACTTCACCAACTGCACGTGGACGTTGGAAAACCCAGACCCAACCAAATATAGTATCTACCTGAAATTCTCCAAAAAGGACTTCAGCTGCTCCAGCTTCTCGTTGTTGGCTTATTCTTTCGACCACTTTTCACACGAGAAAATACAGGATCTTTTACGAACTAATAACTCCATCATGCAGCTGTGCGAGTCCACGCACTCTTTTATATTCCTTCAGTATGACAGAAACTTCATCCAGCTGCGCCGGGTCTACCCGCTGGACTTCCCGGGCGCGCAGGCCAAGGAGGACGACCCGCGCTCATTCCTGGAGTTCCTGGTGCTGAACAAGGCGAGCCCGAGCCAGTTCGGCTGCCACGTCCTGTGCACCTGGCTGGAGAACTGCCTGAAGTCCGAGAACGGCAGGACCGAGCTATGCGGGGTGATGTACACGAAGTGCACGTGCCCCCAGCACCTGGGCGAGTGGGGCCCCGACGACCAGGCGCTGGTCTCGCTTAACAACGTGGTGTTGCCCTTGAACGAGCAGACCGAGGGGTGCCTGACTCAGGAGCTGCAGACCACTCAGGTGTGCAACCTGTCCAGAGAGGCCAAGCGCCCGCCCAAAGAAGGTAAGTGTCCGTCTCTTCTGACTGTCTTGCAGCTCCTGTGTGTCTGTCAGCTGTTCATCTTGTAGGAACGTCTTGGACACGTTGTTCTCCATGCCTCGTGTTCTCAGACTTCAAGCCGGGGTGCAGAGAGACAGCAGAGAGTGGCTATTGTATCTAGACAGGTTGGGGGTAAAATTAGATCTCTGGTGACAAACTACCTGTTCCTTCAACATTGATTGCTTTTACTTACCAATCCAGCTTTTAAAAGCATACACCGTCTCTTCAGTGCGCTATGTATGTTTTGTAACTCTTACACTCTTGCTCATTTCTTCACAGTTTTCACACACTTCCAATGAAGGACAGGCTACGTATTGCAACCTACCGTGGCTTTCTCTTCACTCAGTGGTAGATACGCACTGACCATCACACACTTCTAACTCTGTCCATGTTATCCTACTGATTTGTTCGTTTACGACTCTGCTGCCCCTTTGATTCCACTCCTGCCCAGAGTACCCCACAAAAGAGGCCTTGCCTTTCCAAGCTAACATGCCCCAACCGATAAACAAGTCACTAAGTCAGGAATTGAGTCAGACCCTCACACAGAAGTCAGACCCCAGATGGAACAAGTCACTGTTGAGGATGGAAGTATCACCCAGTGTGAGGCTAGATATGACCGATCTAAACCTTCTCTTTGGTGCCAACTGTGAGAATAATGCGCGCCCACCTGGTGTTAGTGTGCCCGCCTGGCACATGTTAGGGCTGATCGGGCGGTGCACGGCCTGCTACCTACGGGGCTCGGCAAAGCACCAAGTTTTTTGAAAGGTATTCACGACATATCCCCCCACTATCGGCATACGCACTGCGCACATCTGCACACACTATCCCTATTTGTGTACCCTGGATTGCTCATTCTACGTAAGTGTTGGAGCGTGTTTCGCACGGCCTCCGTGGGCCTATAACAAATCCAATGTATCTCATTCAGATGTTAGAGTGGTGCCAGCTTCCCTGCTCCCAACACCCCCAGATGTTCTTGTTAACAAGTCACAAACAGAGTGATGGATGTTTAAGACAGAGAGCGCGCGCCCACACACACTGGTAGTGCAATGGTCCCAGCGCGCTTCCTCCACAATCCAAGTGGCTGCTTCCGTTGCTTCGGGCATTTTCCTTCGGTTTTTGAATGAAACGTGCCATCATTAAACCGAGAATAAGGCTTGGTCTTAGATGATGCAAACAAATGTGGTTTGCACAAATCGGGTCATCCCAAACCTGCTCCAGCACTAGATCTTTGAACTTACCTTTACATTATGTAACCTTACAGTGAGGTGACCTAAATAAGCATGTATGCCCACCCTTTCACAATATACTCCACTTTGTATGCATATTTTTTCCCAGAGTGTGGCACAACCAACAGAAGGACACATCTGCCACTTCAGATATCTCCCATTGTGTTGGAATCCGACTGACAAGCCTCACCTCACCTCGGAATTTCTAGATTAGCAGTTCTGAAAAGGTTCCAGGACGCGCCCCCTGTGAGGGTTCAGCATGCATTTACAACCTGGGGACAGGAGTGAAACGCTCCTGCGAGCAATCAGAACAGGCGATATTTTATGGTGCCCAGAATGGCCTTGACCTGCCCGTTGCATCTCCCAGTGCCAGGGTCTGCCGGTGAAGCCAGAATGCAGCGGCTACGCCCGCACTTACTTAAAATCGCCCTTAATACCATCACAAATCACACAGGCTGCATCCCAGGATTTCTGCTCCTAATACCACCGCAGATTAGGCGGGGGTTTAGAGAATTCTCGTGGTTGCCTAGTGATAGCCTGTTCTCTCAATGCAAGCATCCTGCCACCCTCACCGAGTATTGTGCTGTCAGTCAGTGTGGGGAGTGGGCTCCCCTTCCTTGCACTACACCACTGCACAGAGCTTTCTTCAGACTACCTGAGCAGCAGCAGAAAGCAACAGAACCTGGATGAAAAAACCCCTGTCTCCTTTAAAATATCCCCTGGAGGCAGCGGCATCTGCGAGGCTGCTATTTAACACAATTTAAAACTAATTAGTGTCCTATGGAACGAGAGCCTGGAGCACACGAAGTTCTAATCCTACTAATAAAACAATTATAGGTCTGAGGTTACTTTTAATATATAGTTTTTAACATCTGCTGGCGGTGGGTGAGAACGCCCACCGTTCTCGGCACGGGAGCTCCTGCCAGTCGCTGCAATGCACACAACAAGGACAGCCAAGCAATATCTTTGCACACCAGGTGCACGATTTAGAATTTGTCACTTGCCGCCATGAAGTTCAAGATGGATGCCGAATTTATGGAGACGCTAATAGCCCGCCCTGTTTGTAAAATCAATCACAGGGGAGAGGGTGCTGCTGTTGTGGATTATTCTAGTCTTAAATTACCTCCTCAGTTGAGGATAGATACTTAAGAAGGATATCAGGCACTGCCTGTGCCGGTACAAGGATGTCGGAAGATGAAGGAATAATGATGACGTTGAAGTCTATGTCTTCAGCTTCATATGCCCTGTGTGAAAGAGGCCGAGTGGGACATAAACCACTCACATAACCGTAATGTGACGTGACGTCGCATGTCGTAAAACAGTGCAGAACATTACGGTGAAACACGGACGTAGTCGCAGCATAGTACAACAAATTGCAGTGTGGCATACCACAGTCAGCACACCGCAACACAACATAGTGTGGCATAAAACATCCTGGTAACCACAACAGCTTTAGCAATCCTTTTTCAAGAGCATGAACATGAAGTGCAGTATGCAAGCACAAAGAAACACTTTGCAGGTATAACCAACAATTAGGCTGTCTCTGAGAAGGTGTCATTATGTCGGTATGTCCTGTCCCCACCTGCAGAAAAGGAGAGCGTGTTCTAGTCATCCTCACAAGTGGTGCCTGCCGTTATGTAATTCCAAACAGGCCGCAGCCTCCTCTAGGGAGGAGGTTTCTTTAACCAGAGAAGCCAACTGCAGGAAGCTGTGATAATTTGCACGTGCATGCAGACGGGAAACACAGAAAATAACACACACAGCACATTCATTCTAGCTTTTGCATTGTCACTGCAACATATGTCTTTTTCACATATCTGCTATCGATTATAGGCTGATAAATCGAGAATAAAAACATGTCTCACCCACATAAAGAGGTGTATTCCACAATGACATTGCATTTTCTATGATCTGACCCACTTGTGACAGAAAGCGCATTTTTCTACTCCCTGCTTTGTTTTCTACCAACATATTATATCGACTTTTCAAGTGCTTTGTTTTTTAAATTCTGACTGGATATTTTGTTTTGGATAGCTTTGTATGGAATCACATACCAATGAGTAATTAGTCCATCTCATTAAAGTCAGAGGGCTGTTATTATTTCTGGATAAAATAGAGCACAAACAGTGTATTTTACCGTCTTCGTGTTTCCCCGTGGCTGATCTATGAGCTCCCCTTTCCCTGTCATTTTCCCACTCTGTTCTGAAGATGTCAACCATTTTATTTCACTTGCCGAATTGACTGAGGTAATTCGATGATTTCTGCAGTTTGTAGATTATTCAGATTATGTCTGATCAGGACTGTAATAATTCATTTGTTGCTTGTGATCTTTTTTGCACGAGACTTTAACTGTTTTGAGTTTCTACATATAATAAAATCAATACAGATAAGGACATATGTATTTTTTGCTTTCATGTACTATTGAGTAATAACTATAATAATTATGACATCAGAAATTATGTCCATTACATAGGAATCATAGTTGTTCGAAAGTTCATTAACAAATATCCAGTCAAGTATAGGGGCCAGAGGCTGCCTTTTCTGAATAGAACATTTGACAGGATAAGTCATAGCTATGTTTGAAGAACTTGATATTGGGTTGACCATGGCTGACATGGGAGCACTGCCAATGCGCAAATATCTGGAAAAGCAAGTCAGCTTTGGGCATCCTGTATCCTATTTAGGGGGCTTTGAAGACGGGTGCCAGGATAACTAACCTTCCATTTAAATACAAGAATATAAATGCTAGGGTGAAATGAATAGATATGCCACATATACAGAGTGCAGGGAAGACGACCACTAAGTCCCCAAAGAAGATATTATAAGTGACATGTTCAGATTCGTGAAAAAATGTGACAATCACATTCATCTGCACAATAATGGCCAGGTTGTTATATAAAAATACATCCATGTTTTAAAATCCCTAATTTATATACCATTCTGATTGCAGTCTAGATATCTATCAACCTGTCTTCCGAGATAACTCTACAAGTTTCATGTCAGAGTCAAACATAGGTTCAACTGTTCTTCTACTATTCAGTGCCTTTCGGTTTAGTCCCACCCCATGATATACACATCATCACACAACCCGCACTCAAGTGAACTTTAAAGATTTGCAGTCAACAACTCAATCAATTCATCCCAGTAATCAACAATGAATCCAATGTCAAAACCCCTTAAACAAAAGCCTAAAAACTCTCATTTACCATGCAGATCAAAACCCATTAGAGGATTACAACATTTTCAGGAACTTTCAAATCTGATCAAGTGCATATACAAGCAAAGATGACATTATTGAGATTTCATTGAACTGCTTAGGTGAATTGCCTGGCTTACGACCCTGTCCAATTTACAAATGGATTGAAGAGGAACACTCTGTATTTGGTTAGTGCAACCATAAGAGTTCATTTTCATTCAAGCACCCAAAACAGCTTAAATGGGCAGACTATATGTCCATATCGTTTTCCTAGACTATTAAAGAAGTCAGTACAGCAGCAGTTTAGCTTGTAATAAAAAATAAATGAATTATGATAACCCAATGAATAGCAGTGTGACTGCATTTAGTACACACTTTAACAGTTTGCCAAGCAAAAGGTTCCTATTCAGAAGTGCTAATTCATTTTGCCATCATAGTCTATGAACGTTTCCTGGATGCACGTGTCTCAAATATGTTTCAAACAAAAACCTCTCTGGGCACACATCGGTATTAAATGAAAGCAAGAGAGAGCAAGATACATAACGGCAATGCTCAGAGAACATAACATATTGGAATAAAGAATACAGACTGCAATTCAATCAAACTATTATAGGCATCAATTCATAAAACTTCCTTCCTTCACTGAAATATCTTTGCTATGAGGAAACACAGTACGTGTCCTTATTTCAACTGCCATGTCAAATTCCCAAGTGATAGCATGTAAAATCTCAAACATTTTGCAGAACGAAAGGAACCAACAACATAATTTTCAACTCAGAGTGCCAAATCAATCCTCAGTTACCATGCCCAAACGAATGCAGACTGAATAGCTATGCAAATAAATTGGCCTCAGCACTCTACCCACTAATCTGAAATCCTTGCACTACTCATATTTTGTAATTTACCCTACTACAACAAGTGTTTAAATCAAGTGTTACTTCATTGCTCTCCTTATTATGAAAGTTACAATGCTTCCAAAAGATAAGGTAAATGTTTATCTCCTATACAAATGACTCAACTATTCATATATAAAAAGTATGTCCAAATGACACTCAAAGGCCAGGGTCCAAGTTTCATTTCGCCAGCACAAGCATAAAAAATAAAATAGCAGCAAGCCAAAAACATATTGCATCTCACAACTAATTCTGCTCCTTCTAAAGGAGCGTCCGAAATGAACTTTCCGGATGCTCGAGGAGGCTTTGCATGACATGGATTAAGGTAGTACCTGCTTAAATGAATTACCTGAAATGATGTTAAACAAGCGATACTGTTTAGGTAAAGCAATACTCAAGAGATACTGTTTCACTTAAATGTCTATAGGATAAGGTTAAACAGCACCATTCAAAAAAAGTTCTACTTGTACGTCACTGATAGAAATCACTTTTGAATATTCACATTCCCAAGTAATCTTGCTTGGCCTTTAGCTGTGGAGTGCTGCAGGGCTCTAGTTTTACACTCCCATGTCCAACCTGCCCTTGGAGGAATTAGGAATGGTAATGTTAGGAGATGTTATATGCATTTACAAACATGCATGCGAAACACAGATAGTCCAGGGAATTTATTCTTCCAATGACCTTTCAAGACAGAAAATGCTCTCAAGCGATCAAGGAAACTGGATATCTTCCTCCTTGTGAAGTTGCTCCAAGAAAAACGGAGCCACCCCATCTCTCATTCATAACCCCCTCCCCATCTGCAAAGATACCTAAAGCAAATAAAACCTTTTGTTATCTTCAGCTAGGTCGTTGATGACAATTCCTAACTCCCAACACAGCCTTTAAAGGCTGCAATAGTTAATCTGAACTGGTTGAGGAAAATCAACTATGATTCTTCAGAAAAACACAAAAAGGTAGTTTGAGCACTGGGCAGGATCAGTACAGTTTTAACAGTTCTGCCTAATACAACGTTGGCACACTAATTTCAGTTTATCTGTTATAGCCCACCAAGCAATGGGTGGAAAAATATTTGATTAACCTCACCCCAGTGGAAACTAGATAAAAACTTTAAAATAAATGTCTTCATCACGTAAAAACATTCTTCATAAATGAAAAAGAAAGCTATCTTTGTCAAAAATTGATTAATTTAAAAGATAATTAGAGTCTCTCGGAATGCAAGAGGCAAATACGCATTCCCGTTGGAAGTAACTAAAGTTATGAAAATGAGAAAGTTGAACTAAGTCTTTATATGCCAAGCCCCAATAGTTTGGAGCTCCTTTGATTGCAGTATTCAGCTATATCCACTACACCTGACAATCTGGAGAACACAAAGCACTTGTTTACAGGACGTTTCTTATCACAGAATAAAATAGTATTTTTGACCTTGCTATTTATATTACTCGCACACTAAATCTCTGAATTTATCTCTTTAAAGTGCATTTTCCCTAGTGGTTTTTACATTTCTCTTTTTTAACTAGACCCATTTGGCCAAATACAATACATAAAAAGACAAATACCTCAACCTGTTCCATTTCCACAATTGAAAGATGAGCCCCGGATCTAGAATGAATTTAGATTGTTAAGAGAGTGTTGCAACGAACATAGCATATGAGTCCTGCTCAGGACCAGAACATGAAGACATTGACCAAAGTCTCAGATTAACAGTGCTCATGTTGTTTTAGTGTTCTTATGACATTAATGCTAGCTTTCATGACACGGAAGATCTGAAAGTTACACATGCATTCTGCTCCATTTGCACTTTTTGTATAAGTCGCTGCCATCTTAAAGTTATTCAGCAGATATGAATCATACATGCAAAATTTCCATAATACTATAAGGAAAAAATCTAAATCTACTAAGCCACTTCTAAGTAGTTACCATTTCATAATCATCAAAAGATCCTTTTTGTCACACGATTGTCCCCAACTGTAATGGACAACTTGAGATTAAGTTTCTCTGCTTTAGTACTTAAAAGGTTTAGTATGTGATAATTGAGTTCATATTTAGTAAATAAGTATCTACGTCTACAGATTGAGATACAAGATGAAATGAGGTCTGCAACTCTGCTGTTATTGCAATCCACACTTAGTATTGCTGCTTGGAATTTACTTTCCAGCACCTTTTGCAAATAAAAACATGCTCATTGTTTGTGGTCTAATTCCAAAACATAAATTAATCATTTCCCATTAAAATGGTTACACTTAGTGTTCTTTTTCACATATGTGTCCAAAACATTTCTGTAATTTCCCTTCGAATATTTTTTTGCCTTTTGAATTAACACCAACACAAGCTTGATAGTCTCTTAAATTGACATGCGATACATCAAAATCACTGTTCAACTGGAAGAATTGACCAGAGTTTCTAACCATTAAGGTCACATATTTAACTAACCACCCCTTCCTCGGCGTTACATGTTCATGACCGTGGATGTCCAAATGAGACAATAATCAGTCGGAATGTTTTAAAATTTTAAGTAGGTGTCAGCATAATGAGTTACATAATATACATTTTTGAAAATATTTTATGCTTAGTGCAGGAAAATGGAACCCTTTTGCAAGCTTAGCTTACTGGGCTAACTAATGCAAGAAAACCCAAAAAAAGAACACTAAAACACTTCCCACTCACATTCTAGTTCTGTTGTTGCAATCTTGACCTCCCCTCTCTTAAAAAGTCCTATCATCTTTTTCTAGTATGCTGAGAACGGGTTGATTGGTCCTTGTTCCTTTTCTGATTTTGTTTTAAGCAATTTCATTCGTTATGCTCAAAATTAACATTTCATTAATATTTGGGCTGTTTGGTCAATGTTCTTGTTCTTATGATCTTGCACGTCGTTATTGTGATATGCTTAAAACTAAGCATCACATTTGCCTGTTGACTTTCTGCAAGTTGTGATAGTGGTAACAAGATTTAAAAATATACCTATGCATCCATTTGATACCATTTTGTACAACGTGGTACACATTCTCCTTTGAATATCTCATGCTGTCTAGTACTCGGCACTAGTTCAATGTGAAAGCCAAATAAAGACCTTTTATCTTGATTGTACTGTCTACACTGGGTTTGTTTAGTTTTAAAGTAGTCATTTCTTTTTACAACCACATTGCATATTGGATAGTGAATCCCCAGGAAAATACCACATCATTGGTGCACAGAAGAATTTGATTGGTATTTACGGAATGGTGAAAATGTTTTTCCCATGCTTTGATAATCATTTCCTCTATTTTTCCACTTTGCTACCTCTCTGTAATATCTGTCTTCAGTGGACATTGCTCTGATCTCATTGCACATGGCGTGAAAGGCCTGAGGGGCGACCATATTCCATTATTCGTCAGGTAAAAGACTAAGCAAGTCCTGGTGTAGTTTCTGACCATAAGGTACCCACACTATCTGTTTGCTAAGCAAATAAAAAAGCAATTAAACGTTTTTCCAGCAAACAAAGAAATCATTAACATCGATAATCAAGCAAATAATTAAGAGGCTAATAAGGGAACTTTAGTGGCTAAAATTCAAGAGGAACACAAATAAGGAAAATGGAAGCAGAAAAGAGTATTCCTGATGTCCTTGATGTAGCTTGTCTAGATCCTTGATTGCCTCCACAGCTCTTGATTCTGAAAAAAACATTGTCTCACACTGAAGCCCACTGGAATGTATTCTATGCATCTTAATTGTTGTCAGCTGGGTTTTATCCTCTGCAGCTTGTATCCTATTGCATATGTCCTTTGTAATGGCAATGCGGAAGTAGTTTTATTCTGTCAGCCAGCAGCTTACAGTGCTTCCCTTTTTGCCAATTGATCATCAGTCATGATCTTTCCTATTCAAATGAATCCCCAGCCTTTACATTCTCTGCCCAATCTGAAGCACTCTATAGAGCTATTCCCTTTATCCACTTGCCAACTAACTGTAAGTCAACCACCATGTCTGCTATCCAGCAACATTTGAAAATTGGTACTTATAAATTGCCATCTGATACTTATTGAATGTATAAAAAATCTTCACAACATTCAAAACATTGCAGCCAGGGTAATGTTAAATCTACCCTGACTTGTGTCTCCCTCTTACGACCTCAGTGATCTACATGGGAATCCTGTCAAAATAAGATTACATTTATAGAGCTGTGTATGTGTCATTAATAATCTGATGATTGTTCATGTACCATCTAGGAATCTGCGTTCAGCTACTGCAGGCTTACTGACCTCTCTCCACTTTGAGTATTTGTAAATCAAGATTAGGAAGAAATCATTCTCATTTGTAGTATCTTCCTTCCCATCTAAGCCTCACTGGAAATCACCTGCTCAAAGTGTGTCTGTTCACATGCAACTCACACAGCATTACACTACACTTGTGGCAATAGTAGCGCCAGTATGCCTTGTTGGTAAATGTTCATGTTACAATAAGGATTAACACAATGCAACTAACGAGAAGGTAGAATCTCTTTAGAACAGTGATTCTTGAGTATCTTAATGTGCTCCCCCTAAAATGTATTCAATTTCTCTTGAATTCCTTCAGTATTTCAGAATACTTCAGTCACTGGTCACTGACTGTTCTATCTAGACTCTTTATGGATTGTAGGCTAAATGGAATCTTTGGAATGCCTTTTAAAATGCTCACAGCCTCCCACCCATTTCACTAAATTCACATTTTTCAAATCTCTCCTTTACTGCGTTTCTTTCACTTAGGCAAACTTTTCCAACTGTGTTTGAAATGCATGGTGGATATTGTCCGTGTCATTCTAACAGCCCTTCTTGGGAAATTGATGTCAGTGCTACATTTCATGAGCTTTTTAAAAATATACAGCCATTCTCTCTCACTTTCTTAGGCGTTTCCATCTTACCAATTTATTGTCTATGTCCAGCTAGGCCTTTGCCTTATTTTCCCAGGCTCAGGACTTGCGTAACAATTTAATGAAGTACTACTTCACACCTATCCTTTCCTCCTTCTATCATCTGGCTGTAGTTGACCTTTCTCTAAGACTTGGATTTTGCTCCGCTGCCACACTGGTAAAGTGGTACAGCTAGTACACATATTTATTGATTTCACATAGACATATTATGCCACCTGGTCATATACCTCTATAGAAAATACCTGTTAATGACAGCACACATGCATCTCTCATGCATGTGTGACGATGCCACACAATAATCGTCTGCCTAGGCCAGTGGGAGGTACTGACTTCTGTTTTTGCCATTCGGGTTCCTAACTTTCCTTATATGGTTTTACAATGCAATGAAAGTCTTCCATGTAAACTGATTTACTTCTTACATTTTGTAACTTGCAGTAATTGACACCACAGAACCATTCATACCGCTTTCCAAATGAATCCACAATTGCACAATAACTGAACAAGTCTACTGACCGTAGTTCATTGCTATTGTGTGTCTTGCACATTTACAACAATAAAATGAAACAGCTCAATTAAATATATTTTCCATTCCACAATGAAACTTCCCTTTCATAGTGCTCTGTTGATACATCACTGCCCGTTTCTCTTGGGTGCTTTGAACAGTTCAAAGCTTGTTACCCGTGTGTTGTCTACTGTCGAGGTGTTTGTCTTCAGCTTCATCGTCATGTATGTCTTGCTTTGGCATTACAAAGTATATATATTGTGTTACAATACATTTTTAGCTGGTGTCAAAATGTATGCAGCTACAGCAACATGGTTATGCTTGCACTAGTTAAAATCAATAATTGCACGACTCGGGGGATCCGTTTTCGTATATACCATTTAAAAACGTTAAGGCAATTTCTGAAATCACAAACGTTGTATCAGAGCCCTGGACCTTATACCGCATCATGTTCTCATCATTCTGCAATCTGCTCTTACATGTAGAGGGAAGGCAAATAATTGCTCTTGGAAGCAAACGGCACCAGGAGAATAAGAGTGATGATGTCCTAGTGGACGGGGTGTGCTTTCCATGCTGCATTAGTTTACCTTCCCTGCTGCCCTCCCTTGTGATCAGTACACACACATGATTGACAGCTCTGGCCTCTGAGGGTACTGACAAAGGAGTCAAACAACACATCTCTAAAAAGGTGTGATCCGGGTTCAGCTATAACGTAGTGCCGCAGGTGAAGTGACACTGGGATGCAGAACATGAAGGGTCCAATGCACCTCTGTTATGACTATAACTACCAAATTAAAGGGCATGGGGCGAATTTGCCTTTTTTCATTAGACCGAAGGGATCCTTTGCTACCCTCGTAGTACTCCTTTAAGTCCCGTGAAAGAGTGCTTTGCGATTCTCAAATTCTACCATGCATGTTTGCCTTCATAAGCATTGACCGAGTATATATGCCTTCCAAGATGGAGAAACTTTAAACGCCAGCCTCGTATTCTAAGACAGAAAAAGTAAAATTGCACATTGCTTAGCAGATGTGACAGTGCTTCTCCTCCCAAAATCTGCCACTTCAAGAAAAAGGTGGACAGCTTTCACCGGTGAGACTTTAGGCTACAGGCTTCATGTTCTCAAAGTTGAAACATCTATTACTGCATAAAGGACTCCCAGTTTTATCTCACCAGGAAAACTTTTGCCAGGTATTCACTGCTACACTTATTGCAGAAATTGACGATTACTTTATTGGTATTTCTGTAAACTATAATTATTGTTACACTATTTTATTTTCTTTGTCACTATCTAAATGAGGGATGCTGTTGGGCTGCCCTCTCAAATCTGGACCCACGATGGGTGATGGAGGAGGGCAGGGGAGATGCAGAAACTATTTATATGAGGGATGCCTCAACGAACACAGTTATACATCAGAATATCTAGGGAAATATTGTTATGCAAAATGTTGTGGCGTTTACCATAAATAACAAAAATATTGTGAAGATAAGTATACATAGTTAAGTATAGACGTACTCTTCTTAACTCCCCACCTTGGTACCTTGATGGTATACATGAATTGAAGGAACATGTATGTGGAGTTAAGTATAGTAAACCTATAGTTACCTATATGCACTAAACATCATGGTATTTTGTAGTCGATATCTAGACCAAAAACACACAGGGATGTTGTGTTCATTCATGTAGAAATCGGAAACTCATAAACTTATTGACAGCAATTTGGGCCAGAATGCATACTATCCACAGACAAAGTGACATATCCGTTCAAAAAGTAACTCATTGTTCCTTTTTCCTGATTTTGGCCGGTTGGGTGACTGCTAAACTCAATTTCTTCCCTAAGGCGAAATGTAGAACTGACCATTATGGTTTAAATACAATTTGTTGATTTATGTTCATGGAGATTTTAAAAATGGCAATATTTACATTACATTGTGAGTGTGCTCCGAGGTAAATCACCCGCAAAAATAGGGTTGAGTCCTAATTCATTTAACATATAAAATCGGTTATTTTGCAGGAGATTTAGAGAATGCCTGAGCCACGGTTTATTTGAGCTTTATCGCTAGCCTCCTGTGGGCTACTACGGAAAGCTAGCAGGCGGAAAATCTTGTTTTCTTGCAAGTTCTTCCATTCGATTTTCAGTCAAAAAAGGTCATCATTGCTCTTACCCACATTAACAAGCAGACATTTTTTATCTGGTGCATCTTTCATTGTAGAACATAAAAACCCTAGTGCTGCCCTGCACTGTGACAGAAGATATGTTAGTGCCATGCATATAAAGTTGTATTATTTTAAAGGAGCATGTTCCCTCTTTTCAAAGGGATGTGGGTTGTAGAAATCAAAGCCTGTGTTTAAAGAAGTCAGTGAGTTGGGATTTAAAATTGTAAAACAGTGTGGTTTGCCACCGGAAGGTCTGATCATCAAATCATTTATTTTCAGCATATGGACTTGTTTCATTAGTCTTCCAGGCTGTAATCTCAGATTCCTTCCTATCTTCCATAGTTAAGCATTGCTAACATATTTTAATAGCTGCAGTATAACAGACTGTGATGATTTCTTCAAATACACGTATTGTTATATGTTACTTAAAAGAAACCAGTGGCTGATACTTTGAATATCAACCCCCTTTGCAATTATTTTAAAATAATGTTTTCACTCGCTGAGTCGACATGGATATTCACAGATATTCTACAGATGCGTTGGCATTTTAGATTGTAAACTGACTGGTCTGAAATACTATGGATTTCGGGGGGTGGCCTTCGTATGAATAGAAAAATCAAACGTCTGCTGTTTCACCTTCTTGGCCCTACACCCGAAGTGTGATACTGATTATTGTACAGGGTCGGAAGAGCCTATAGGTTCAATGAGACAGTGCCCAGAGGGCTGGTCTAATAGACCCTTGGGTGGTCTGGTTTTTGGCTGTTTGTGGATCTGTATTATGGTTTGCTAGGTCGGCTTTTACTGTTGATTTTCCTGATATTACCATAAATGTTTCATGCAGCAAACACAAATGCATGCGGTGCCCTATAACTTGCAACAGCCAATAGAGCGTGGCTTTACAAGTTCGAAATTGCCCACATTTGCAAACATGGGCCATAGTTTTAGCTATCTAATTCACCAATGGGGCCACTTTCATTTTGGCCCCAGGTCAATTTTCTGTCCCAGTACGGCCCCCTTACTGTACAATGAAAAGAACACTCACAATATACGAAATTCAAATAACTTCAAATATTCAGGTTACATAGTAACTCAACTAGGTTTATTATGACTTTGCAGTCGTTGTATAAAATTCCTTTGAGTGCAAAAAGCAGCTGAAATGGCTTTGGTTTTGGTGCGTGAGATGTAAGAGACAGTTCACATATTCTTTTTTTACGTTTTAGATATATTTTATATAACCAAATGAATGATATTTACATCCATAAATATGGCACTCCCATCTTTCCTAGTCCTTCAATTTCGAAACAAAATACTTATGGGAATTCTTTTACAAAATTATTTTGTGTCCAGTAAAGACGAAAGAAGTCAGAGGCAGCACTAACCTATTAGAAGAAAAGCAATCAATTAGGGACAGAGGGACTTTGAGCACAATGGTACTAATGTGGACACAAGTACATTTGATGGGTAAAATATTGAGCAGCAGTGAGTCTGGTACATACCTGAAATATACCTAGACCTGCTGTGTTCCTGTGCTGAGGGAGGGCCTGTTAGTAAAAGAGGACTGCTCCTTTCGGGCTTCTTCACATACACCTAGTTCTGTTCTGTGATGGCTCAGACACATTGCAAAGATAATAGCAAGGAATGCCACCAGGGGGATTTAGCAGTGACTAAAAACATTGGTTTAAACGGTTGTATCAGTCACAGCCATCTTGCACTGGGGGAAGCAGATAGGTCACCAGGTGTGGGAAAAGCCTCGATATTTCACAAGGAGAAATATAGTATCAAATCATGAGAATAGTGAGTTCCTGACTTATGCATGATGGGCCAAAATCTACTCTACTGACATCTAAGAAGTAGGCAAAGGAGGGAAAACGTCAGTTACGTATTTTATTCATCCAAAAAAAATAAACAAAACATATACTTGGTTGTGAGCCAAGCAACAATTAGGAGGCAAGAATATAGAGATTTAAACCACTCTCCATATTAGATACTTCTCAGATTCAAGACACTGATTATAATCATCAGCATGGTTCCCTTCTTACTGTGATGATTATTAGTATCCTTATCTTCTGCTTATTATTGTGTCTATTATTACTATCGTAATCAGTATCACCAGCTTTAGAAGCACATGTCTGTTATCCAAAGATATAGCTTAGTTTTCAGAATCAGAAAATCCCATAACGTCTTCACCTCATGAACGCAAGAGTTAAACGTGGGGGGGGGGGTCCTCCACAGGATAAACATATATTTGATACTGTGGCAGAGAGTTTGGATAAGTCTTAGTGCACACGGAGTGTGGTGTACATATTTGTTATGCTTTTTGGAAGCTGGTCATTTAGTGTTCTGCATTGAAATTCGCATTTCTAAATGGCAAATAACTATTGTGCATAAGAGATGGCAAAAAAGACAATAATAAGAGTTTAGCGTCAGCACAACCCAGGTGCAAATGCCCTCAGTGTGAGTCATACTTGTAAAGTATCTCTTTGAAATGTATGAAAAAGCTAATAGCGCCAAATGAATATTATACTGACCGATGACAATACACCAAAGATATTAAAAGTTCACAACGTTTCCGAGTGCTCATGGACATGTTTTTTGATTTGAGTGATAGTGGTGAAGTATTGTATGCCATGTATAGCCCACAAATGCAAAGACGAGGGTGGCCTGTGGTCCAGTACTACACCCCCATTCCCCGAATCCATAGACAGATAGTGAACAAATAGACACAACTCCGATAGACACGAGACCTGTGTGTTGCGAGGGGGGGGGGGGGGGAGAGGGAGGATGGGGTGGGCGCTTTGAACAAAAAGAAAAAATATGGGGAAGGCCTATGAAAAGGGGCGGAAAGGACTGGTGAAGAAACATGACTTGAGAGGTATATGTGAGAAAAAGAGACTTCAAATAGCCAATGAGAAAACTATCCTCATTTCCGGCAATTGAGCAATAGGGTACTTTACGAGAAAAAGTGCTCAAGTACAAAATATGCAGTCGTGGGGTCCAAGCGTCTGATACACTAGCCCCTGTACACTACTCCCCTGCTCTTGTTGTCACTTTCCTTTTTATTATGAAGCGGGGCAATCTTTAGCACTACATGGGGCATGTTTGACTTTTCCCGGTTTTGGAGCAATTTACATAAGTATTCACTTTTTGTACTCACAATCAGCATATAAAGGCACACACAAAAGCAAGATCTGTGTTGGGAACAATATTTTTCTCTTCACTGGCTGGTTGATATGCAAGCCATTTGTAATAAAGTACTCCCTTCACAAAATCACTAATTACAAGAACCATTTTACATTTAATTCCCATGGCAATTAATCCATTTATTCTCGCTTTTCTTGTTATAGGCCTCACGTGCTGTTTGACTGTAAATCATTTATATGTTTGCTCATGATTAATTTAAGTATCCATTCTTCTTTATTTTTCAGAGTCTGTTGAATTTTAAATAACTTAGAGAACTAAACTTTCACAAATTTAAAGATTTCGCAATTTACAAAAAAAATATAATCGGAAAATGGAAAATAAAGAATGCAGTATTTTACAGACATAGCCATACTACTGTAAAACATATTCTCATATACCTCAATTGTACATTAAATAAGTAATATGGAAATCCAGACATACACCCTTGAATTTTTTAAAACCTCTGTGCAGCCTTATATCCCCATCTGCAATTCTTTCGAAAGTTAACAATTCAACATTTTCTGCATTCTTTCTTCTACTAACATGCTCAGTTTGGCGGATTAACTCTTTAAAATTGCTAACGTACTTACTATCACACAATGACCAGGAATTTGCTCCATCACTCCAAGGCTGAAAGATCAACAGAGGACTCAAGATTATGATATCAATATGCAATAACAAGTTTCGTTCTAATGCAATCTTACAGCTAGGAAGCACTTCTACACCTAAACATTAGACTACATTCCACCACTAAGTGAAGCATCCCCTTCTCCGCATTTTCAACAACCATCCTGCTACAACATTTGCAGCCTGTTATTTTTTGCCAAGGGGCCACATTAGCCTCAGAAGAATTTGTCTTAGAAATCCAAAGTGACTTCACACCCTGTTTGAAATTCATCAATCAATCAATCAATCAAATAATTTCTTAAGCTCACTACTCACCCGGTAGGGTCTCAAGGCGCACGGGGGTGGGCGGGTGCCAGTTACTGCTCAAAAAGCCATGTTTTAAGGTGCTTTCTGAAGGTTAGGAGGTCCTTGGTCTTGCGTAGGTTGAAAAATTCATCATTCTTTATAAGGGTTTTAATCATTTCTCTTCTTCTAAAGAGATCCAACACATTATTTCCCCGTTCAATTTCTTTTTAAGTATAACTGGAGATATCCCACCAAAGTATTGACTACAGAATATCATGGGGCCAAAATATTGTGGTAAAAATTTCAAGGACAATAATATTGTGAAGATTAGTTTACATTGGCGAGCATAGGCTTACAACACTTACCTCCAAATATACGTACCTTGCAATATATATTCAAAGTACATAAAGGTAGACTTAGATGCAGAACATGGCGGCCGCACTCTAATACTGCTATGTGCAGTTCCCTATAATCCAACAGAATCCAAGGCTGCATTGAGGCAGAGACACTGTGTAATCAGCTCAATGGGGACCTGATGCGGCAGGAGAGGTAGGTTATGGTGATCTGGGTGGCCTTTCTAACTGTTTGTTCGAGTTGAGTGAATCACAGCTGAGAAGTATGGCCCCACACCGCGGACCGGGGCAGACACTCTGGTTTGCCATGCTGAGGACTCTGGGCTTTTTGGGATTGGAGAGTGGACCACGGGGTTGCTATTTTGGAGCCCCGTCCTTTGGTTTTCATCCCTCTTCTAAACACAGGAGACAACCTTGGCTGCTCTGCAAGTAATTGATGCACTGCGTCCTGTTCGGCTACTCAGCTGGGGGCTAGGTGAAGCACTGAAATTCTCACTGAGGTAGTCAATCTTTGGCCTGGACGTGGCCTCAACAGACACTGGTGAGCAGACAGCCAGCCCCATGGTGATTTGTGGAATGACGACCTCCAGTTGAGGGCCTACAAGGCCTACATTACTGGTCCTTGGAGTTGGAGCCTGCATATTCGGGGGCCAGGTGGGCAAGATCACTAAGAGCACCAAGATCACTGTTGACAGAGGCTTTTCCCCTTGTGAATGCCCCCCTTCCCACCCTAGGCCGTGGGGGTGTATTGGACTTCTCCACTGGGAACCAGCATGACTTCTGGGTTTGCGGCCAGGTCAGAGACTGGAGGGCACTCCGAGGGCTAGATCTCCTCACCAAGGGAGGTGTGATTTGGCCCCTGCATTGACCAAGATGCTGTTAACGAGTGTAGTACAAAGCACTATAGTCATGTGAGTGTGGGCCCCGGGGTGAATGGTGATACAGTTAACTCTACCGGGGTGCCTGGGACGCATACATCATTGACTTTTGTTACAGTGACATCTGACCCACCTTTCTGGCCCATGTTGTGCCCACTCATCGTGTGCCAAGTGGGCCTTTCTTTTATATCATTGGGTAACGTTTTTAGGGGGCCTCTTTAGGGAGTGCGTACCTATTGTCGCGATGGCCAGGCTAGGTCCTGCTGCATGCCTTCAATGTTCATTCTAGGATTCTTCAGCCTACTACCTTAGACCTTTGTGGAGTACTTCAGCTTGCTGCTGCAAGGGAGGGCCCTGCGATATGATTGCTCATGCTGCCCCACAAGCTAGGTCGTGGTGGGGTTCCCGTGAGTCAATGGTTGTTCTGTGAACTATAGAGATTCTGCAATTTTGTCTCCTGCTTTACTCACCAGCATGGCAAAGGATAAGGTTCCCCCTGACACCAGACAGAGTACTCTAGACAAATGTGCTCAGTCCAGGGGATCATCTTCTCTTGTTGGGGCATGTGGACAGAATGTTTCAGTTCCAGAAAATGCTGAACTCTCGGCAGCTATCACGCAGTTGTGGACATGTTAGATGCTAAAATCAGTGCAGTGGGTACTGATATGAACTTCACCAGGATCTCAGGAAAGCTATTGAGCAGATTACAGATGCAGAAGCTAGGGTGTCTGGGGTGGAAAACTCAGTTAGCACCCTACAACAGACATTGACTAAACTTACTGCTGTGACTAAGATGCTGGTGACAGGAGTGGAGGACTCTGAGGGCAGGGCTTGCTGTAATACCATGGTTTTTGGGCTTTCCTGAAGGGTGCGAGGGTCATTCAATAGAGTGCTTCCTTAACCAATGGCTCCACTCACTGATGCCTTTGGAGGCCCTGTCCCTTTGCTTGGTAATTGAACAGGCCCACAGGGCTTTGGTGCAGCACCCTCTGCCCAGGGCTTGGCCCCGTCATGTCATCACAAAGATCTTAAATTATCTGGACAGAGATGCTATGCTCAAACATGCCCGACTTCAGCACAAGATTACCTGCCAATCTCAAACCATCATGATCTTCCCTGATTATACCAGGATGGTTAAAAAACAATGGCAGTCCTTCTTGGCAGCAATACAGCGACTTTGTGACCTCAATATTCAATACATGTTATTATATCCAGCCAAGTTAAAGATAATTTATGGTTCGCAGACACTCTTCTTTGAGACACTGAAGGAGATTTTTCAATGGACTGATGAAAGTCGCACACGTCCCTACATATGGACTCAGTCTCTTTCCTAGAGGACAGGTGAAAACAATTGCCAAAAACCTGATTAAGAAGCCCAACTGTAAGAGTGGTATATTAACTTCCCAAGCTAATTGACTTTGTTAGGTTTGGAGATACATTGGGGTGGGGCTGGGGAGGTACCCAGTTGGACCCGGCTGCAGTCTGTCCCATAACAGATGCTTCCTGTTTTCAAAGTGTGGTTCATGTTCTATACACCTGCTACACACCTCTCTCCTTGCCGGCCTTACCTGCTGAAAATTCGGCAATAATACATCATGAATGACCCTAAAATAGATGCCCCCTTGTTAGAAATGGGCCTGTAGTTGGCAGGGGTTTTGACCCACTCCAAGTAGGGACTGCCACTCTAATCAGGGTAAGTCACATGCACCCTAAAAGATAACTTGTGTTCACCCTTTAGAAGCTTGAAACAGAGCAGTCAATCCTATCTAAAGGTTAGAAAAATAGATGAAGATTTTATAAATAATTTAAGACAAAAATGACAAAAATCCAAAGAGTAAATGTCAAGATAAGAATTTTAGAAGAATAAAAGAGTGCTAGCGCTTAGAAGCAAATTGCGCTTTAGGTGTTACTTGATATCACACTGAACTGGGGCAAAGTCAACAGTTAAAGTCGACCTCAATGGAGTGCAGCTGGGTACAGGAGCCACTCAGGCCCAGGGAACAGAGTACCTTGATCCTATTTGAAGGCACTAGATGCGGGGATGATGAGTCAGTAGATGTGTTGATGTCATTCCTGCAGTCGAGGGACGCGTTGATTTTTCACACGTGTTGATGGTAATGCGTTGGTTTCTGAACATAAGCGTTGAAGGTGATGTAATGGGTTTCTCCATGCTGTCGAAGGGATGCATGGTCTTCCTTCAGCGATGCAGTGGTTTCAATGTTGTGTCAATGCCAATGCACTGGGTGCTGCTTCATCAGGATGGGGTTGTGGTGGTTGCGGAGGTGCTGCTCAGGCCCAAAGTATGATGCACCAGTTTTACTCCGTCAATAGGATTGATAAGTTGATTTAGCTGGTGCAAATATCTGGGTCCACTTCCAGTGAACACGGCCCAGGAGCAGGCATAGAGACTTTGATATCCCTGCATCTCTAGCAGCAGGAGGCAAGACAGGAAGCCCTTGGAGAGTACTTTCGGGTGCAAGTTAGAGTCCAGCTCTCCCTCAGCAAGGTTGGAGAGCAGCAGGCAGCAGGGTAGCTCAGCAGAAAAGCAGTTCTTCCAAGTCAGCATTCCAGCAGAGAGACAATCCTTGATGCACCTTAGAAAGTCTTCTGACAGAGTCCAGTTGCAAATCCAGAAGTCTCTGATTTGGTGGGGTCAGAGACCCAATACTTATACTGGAATGTGCCTTTGAGGTGAGAATTACTTCAAAGATGGGTCTCTGGAGTTCCCGATTATATTTGGTTCCCCAGCCCTCACTCTAGAATATCAGTAGGGGGTAATCAGCCCTTTGTGTAGGGACAGGGACTGACTATTGAGGTGTGTCAGCTTCTCTCGTGCATTGAAGACAGCCTGCAGGCACACAGAGCAGTAAGAGCAGAGAAATGGCCACTTTCAAAAAGTTGCATTGCTAAAATATCAATATTAAATAGGGCTTTACCAGTAAAGAGGATTTATCTTTACCGTTACAATGATATGAAACATGACATTGCTATTCCTTCTCAAAGAGAAATAACAGTTTAAAAATGTAACATGGAATTCCCAATGTTAACCTATGAGAGGAGTAGTGTCACATTAATGAAAAATGACTTTGGGAGTTTTTCCACTACCAGGACATGTAAAATTTAAACATGCATTTCCAACCCTTTCCTTACACTGAACTATCCGCGGATGATATCTACCACTGCAGCTTCGGGGTCTCATACTCTACATATCATACACATCTTTGGCTAAACATCATGCCTGTATCTCAACACATCCAAATCTACTGTGTTCCCAGTCAGTAGCTATCCACAAGACCTCTGTTCAGCATCGGAATTGTGGATTGCCTCAGGCAGGTTTATAAAATTAGGTGTTTTTGTATCCCCTGAAGCAGCACTGGCATGGACGAGTAATTTAGAACTTTACTAGCCCAATTAAAGGGGGATTTTTGAGTCTAGTTGGCTTTGCCATTGTCGATGGCTAGTAGGTCTGCAATTTTCAAAATGGTGTCACTGCCTCGCCTTTTATATCAACTGCCCTGGTTCTGTACTTTAAACTCCATTCTTAATATTTTCCCTTGGGATGGTGGACCCCCTGCATTGCCCTTGGTAAATGTTTTCAATCTACTTCCTGAATTTGTATTGCTGGGGCAGATATTGAGCCACAGTATCAGGCGTCACACCTACTGATACTTAATGACTGGTGGTATGATATCCAGACGACCCGTCTTTTGCATCCAAAAAATGGGCCTTGGGGGCACTTCTCTCATTTCGCATCTGTAAGGTGGAGGTGACTACAGAGGTCTTCCTCCAGTGACTAGAATCATCTTGAAATACTTTCTCCGACGGATGGGGTGGTGGGGGAGCTGATGCAGTGAACACCATTATGACAGGGCCGTCTGCTGGCATATATGGCCCCATTAGCAGTTTTCAGTACATGGGATCTGATAGGAATCTACACACTGAGAGACATCATGACCGGGATGGTCCTGAAGTCCCTTAAGTCTTTGCAGGCAGAATACCAACCCCGCTGTAGCCACTATCATTGCTACTTTCAGCTCTGTCATGGAAAAACCCCATACATTGCTATCCTGACATACCTCCCTGAATTTAACCCTTTGGAAGGCAAACCTATTATGGGAGATCAAGGTGACTGCAAGATTGCAGAGATTTACCAGATACTCGTCTCCAACTGCTCGGACAATTTTCTTGAACTCTGATGGGCGTAGGAGGCTGATGGAAGGGTACTGGAGGACGAGGACTGGACAGAGGTTCTGGGGGGCACTAGGGCAGTGACCATTGCAGCTAGGTTTGGGTTGACCCAATTTAAATATCTCCGAAGGATATATCCCACCTGTCACCGGCCCTGGTGGATGGGGGTGATCCCCTCCCTGACCTGTCTTTGTTGTGGTGCGGGGGATAGCACATTTTTACATACAACATGGGACTGCCTTGCCTTAGACTGGTTCTGGCATGGGGTGATGTCCTGCTTGGGTGGTGTTTTGAACTGGTTAATCCAGATGGACCCCAATCTCACTCTCCTTCACATAATGGATACATTGTGAGGTAGTAGATATAAGCTGTCTTTATTGTTCCTGAGCCTGACTCTGGCGAAATGAGACATAGCAAAAGAGTAGAAGGCTATGGCCCCCTGATCCTTGGCAGTATGGAAAAATGCCCTGGATTACTTTATGTTCTTCATGTTTTTGTAGATGGTGGTGTATAAGGCTCTTGGCTGTCCACAAAAACATCCAACAATATGGTAACTGTGGGCAGATTACATGGGTGTTGTGTTGGAACCCGTCTGTTATATATGACAGCTGCTGAATGATGAAATGAGATGGGATATGATGGGGTTGGATGAGAAGGAACAGGTGATTTGCTTACTGGACACACCATGTATCTTTTTGCTAAAACGTGTGTGGGGGGTGAACTGTGCAGGCATTTGCTTTAATCATGCATTGATATCTGATGCTTTATGTTTCTCTACATGTCAACCATTTGGGCCATGTATATTCTGTAAAATTAATAACAGTTGTTATTAAAAAAAGGTACATAAAGGTAAGATTAGTAAATCTATGCTTACCCATATGCACCTACCTTCACTATCAATTGTCCCCGTAGTATTTGTCCTGTCAATATTCTGTCATGCAGCACAACTGGAGGCACACTCTCTATAATACCTTTAACTATCTTCCAGACAGACTTTGTTTAAGCAATCATTGCTGCTTACCAAAGTCATCATTACTTTTTTTAGTAGATGAATGCTCCTACTCAGCAGCCCCATCCTTCAGAATTATCTCAATATTTAACTACAAATGTCCCCTAATTCAAATATGCAATATCTATATTTGTACCTCTCTAAAAGATAAGAACTTTTTCTACCTTTCATAGCTGATCAAGAACACACATCCCAGCCTCAACCAGCACTCCGGGATTCAAGATACACTATTTAGATGTTAAAGAGGACCAGAGGATCAGGCATCCAGTGTCAGGTACTCTGGTCCTCTGGATGCCCACAGATACTTTCTCGAGGAGCTCCAGTGATTTAACCCTGGACGCCACCAAGACTGCTGCTGCCTCTCTGCACCCCAATCCACATTCAGTCCTTTTACATGCTTACAATGCCTCTTCACCGGCTGCCGTACTCTCACACCCTCCCGACACAACCACTCACACAGTATCTCTCCGGATTCTACCTCCCATACACACATATAGCACAAATCATCACCGCTCACTAACAATCACTTGCTTGCATGCTTCTCAACACTCACTTGCTTAAGTAGCATGCTGCTGAGTTCTACGACCTCATTCACACCCACACACCTGACATCTTCGTCCTCAATGAAACCTGCCTCAAGCCTTTGTCTGCCCAAGACATCACCAATGCTATCCCACCAGGATACAAGATCCTGCACCAGGGCCCGAAACAGAAAAATCAGGAGGTGGCATAGCCATCGTACACAAAGACACCTTCAAATGCACCTCCTCCAATGACCCAGAAACTACTTTTATGGAATACCTTCACTTAAAGTTCTACAAGTTTCAGGCAGATGGTAAATCCACCATGACAGTGATTCTTGCATACTGGCCACTGGGATCCCGTAGCAACTTCAGCTGACCTTACCACCACCTTCGGCATTAACACCAAAGACTTCTTGCTCCTAGGTTACCTCAACTTCCATCTTGATGACTCTTCAGACTCCAATACCATAAACCTACAAGACAACCTACAAAACATCAGTCTCACTCAACTCATGAAGGGGCCCACACACTCCACTATACACACTATAGACCCCATCTTCACCTCCAGTGGAAAAATCAAAATCAGCCTCATCTCCCCACTCACTTGAATGGACCTGTTGATCATGCACTTCAAATTCTCAACCATACCCACTGCACCTACTGAGAGGCTACACACGAGCAGCAGCTAGAGAAGGTGACTGAAGTCGCTTGGCTCAACACCCTCCAGCTTCACCCCTATCTTCTCTGACTTCACCAACAGTAACACAGACTGTTTCGATAAATGGCTCTCGACCAGCACCAATTTCCTTGCACCCCTCAAAAACAGCAACCCGAAGAGGACAATCAAACAAGCAACCTGGTATACCGGCACAGTCAGAGAATCCAAAGAGGTGATGTAAACAGAAAAAAAGAAAATGGAGAACCTCACTTGAGCCCAGCTCCAGCAATGCCTTGAAGGCCTCACTCAAGAGTTATCACCATGAACTTAAAGAAAGCTCTGACCCAGAGGATCGAAGCCAGCAAAAACAAATACAAAGAACTATTCACCATTGTGAAGGAATTCACCCATCCTGCCGCCAACTCCATCACAAGAACTTTTCAGTCAACTATCTAACTTCTTTCACAACAAGATTTCTACAATCTACAGGAATTTTGACCCTCAGCCACATCCTACTGTCCCTCTCTCACCTCTGACCTCTATCACTAAGGTCAATACTCTCACAAAGTGGACCCAGCTGACCAACAAAGACCCAGTGACCATATGACATCCATCAACTCAGGGGCCCCCATAGACCCATGCCCTCATTGCTTCTTTAACCTACGGACACTCACAGTAAGCATGGCACTAAAAGGCCACCATTAACACCTCCATAAATAACGCCACCTTTGGATGTCTGAAAACACGCAAAAGTTACTCCACCGCTCAAGAAACCATCCTTAGACCCTGAAATGCTCAACAACTACTGAAGCATCTGCCTGTTTTCCTTCTCAGCCAAAGTCATAGAAAAGGCAATCAACCATCAGCTGTCACACTACCTAGAATAATATGATCTCTTGGACAGCTCACAATAAGGCTTCTCTGGCAACAACTGCATCAAGACAGCCCCTATCGCAGTGGCAGTTAACATTCGCACTATAATAGATCCAGCCCACACTGCTGCACTCATCCTCCTGGACCTTTTCTCCACCTTCAATACAGTCTCCCACAACACACTCATCTCCAAACTCCAAGAATGAATCCGAGGACCAGCACTCAAGTGAATAGCCTCCTTCCTGACTGGAATCATACAATGGGTCAAGCTCCCTCTAGTCACCTTAGAACCCAGGGACCTCATCGGCAGAGTCCCACAAGGCTTCTCACTCAGCCCCACTCTCTTCAACATGTACATGACTCCTCTAGCAAGCATCATTTTGACCCACAGGTTCAACATCATCTCTTTGACCGATGACACCCAACTCATCCTATCCCTCTCAAAAGACACAAACACCGCCTAAAGTAACTTCAAAATGAGCATGACCACCATGGCCAAGTGGATGAGAGGAAACTCCTTCAGACTCAAAGATGACAAGACGGAAGTTCTGATATTGGGCAACAGGTGCTCACCATGGACTCCACCTGGTGGCCCACAGAACTATGCCTCACTCTTACACCCTCCAATCATGCCAGAAACCTGGGCATCATCTTGGACCCCAACTTCACCATGAGACATCAGATCAACACTGTCATCTCTGCCTGCTTTCACATACCATGCATGTTCAGAATGGCTCCCTCCCAACACCAGAAAGACCATTACCCAGTCCTTCATCACAAGCAGACAGGACTACAGCAATGCCCTCCACTACAGCATCTGTGCACACCTGCTGTCCAAGTTGAAAACCATCCAAAACACGGACGTCACACTAGTACTCAACCTTCCTCGTTGCACGCAGATCACACTTACCCTCAAACAAATTCACTAGCTCCCTATTCTGAAATGCTGCCAGTTCAAGATACTCACTCACATCTACAAGGCACTACACAACCTGGGCCAAACCATCCTCAAACGCTGACTACACTTATGCCAACCAATAAGTAACCTCCCCTCAGCCTCACTCATGTTCACCCACACCCCTTGTATCCATAGAAGTAAGACAAGAGGCAGGGTGTTCTCTTTCTTGGGAGCCAAAACCTGGAATGACTTCCCCCAACACATTAGGACAGCCACGTCTCTTATGGAGTTATGCAAGAAACTGAAACCTGACTCTTAAAATGAACCTGCTTGCATTGCCCGCATCTACTCAGTGTCTGGATACCCTTATGGATGACATATTTGCCCTTTACAAATCCATGTTACATTACATTACAAATTGGAGTAAACCAACAGAGGAATATGCAACTTTCCTCAGTATCTTTGATAGAAAGAAAGAAGCAATACTTTGTAGCAAAACACTCACTTGAAGTTGTGCCCCCAAAGACGTCAGTTCTATTTCAACATAGCTAGCTGTCTTATCTCTGCTATCTGGCAAGAGGTCCCTCATCCGATGCAAAATGCAGGCACTATGATAGAATTTTAATGTGGAGTTTCAAATCCTTCTAGCAGGCCAAGAGCCTTAGGTCTTACTAGAGAGATTTTAGGTCTTTTGAAGAATCCCCATGAAAATGGTGTAAATGGCAAATCATACACCATTTTATGGGTATGAAGAGATTAACACAGTTAGGCAGAACAGTCATTTTGTTAGAATACCATTTGTTCCATAATTAAAGATCTAGTTTTCTTTCTCTGTCTAGAGTTTCCTAACTGCATCAATCACTGGATCAAAATTACATTCAAGAATTTTTGAGAGATCCATTTTGATCCATTTTCCTAAATCCGTGCATTCTCTCCTTCCCAGTGAAAATCACATTGCCTAAGACCATGCTTGAATGTCAATTACCTTTATATCATGGTATTGCTGCATACTCCTAAATAACGTTTAACAAATGGGGAATTATCAAATACTGGTCAATTTGAAAAAAACAATATATCATAAACATACACATAAAATGCATGTTTTGCTCAACAATTATGCCTCTTACTGCTCCATGTCTAAGAAACATACTAATCAATAAATAAAGTGCACTATAAAATACACAAGTGACAAATGGATCAATGTTTGGTCCCTTTCCTATCCACAAGGTGTCAGATCTTGCTATAGGCCATAACACTGGATAAGAATACACTATATACATTGGCAGAGCCCCCTAAATTATGATCCCCATTTGTATGTATTCCAAGATTTCCACAAAAGCCCTAGACAATATGATCAAAAGCTTTTTCTGAATTCATCGTTAAAAACACCATAAACTGTTTACCAAATATACTAAGCACAATATTAATCATACTTTGATTTCTTTTACCTTTGAGTTCATAAACCGCTCTAGTCTTGCTACTACTTCCTGTACTATATTACTTGACCTGTATGCCCAGATCTTCAACAATATTTTGTAAGTGACATTTACTAATGATAGATTCCAAGAGTTAGCACAGTTTTAAAGCTTCTAAACTCTTTTGGATTTTTTGGAATATGGATTTAATTTCAGACAGAAGCAATACTTTATTAATAGAAATATTGATATTAATTATAATACTAACCATTGCACAAAAAACATTGAAGTCTATTTTTGAAAGTTTGAATGAGTCCATCAAGGCCTGTCATTTTTCGTCTTTAGAGATTGAATCACTTTGTAAACTTCATGTAACATAATTAATAAAGCCCAGATTAGTGTCTTCTAACAGCTAGGTCAACTGTAGGGAAGAACATTTTTTGTCAGATGAAACTCTCTGCAAAAGATTGTGATACCAATGTAAAACTGTTCATTCAAACCTGCATGTTCTACTGCTCTTCAATTTGCGTAATCAATAGACCAACAATTTCCCTATATTTTCTCCTCTTTTCTTAAATTATTGTTCCCATCTAAATAAAGCAAACTATGGCATAATTGTAATGAAGATTCCATTTGTATTGTGATTCCACCAACATCCCAAGTAATATCCCATTTAGGATTTCTCTACAACCTTGCTTCTTAGCCCCACTATCCAAATCAATACCCTCTTCTCTTTAGTTTTCTCTTTTTAATAATTATGAGAAATAATATTAACCTTATTTGTTGCCTAAACCCTTTGGCACACATCTTTATGTCATCACATGTACTAATACACATTTTCCAAAACTCCTAATTTTGAGTGTTAACATCACTACAAAGTTTGTTCTAAAAACACAAAATGCTGAATTCTTCTCACAGTGTCTTACACTTTCAAAGCATCAAGGGCTAGTGAGACCTGACCTTGAGAATGGTCTGCTATTAAAATTGCTTCTGTTCTGTTTAACATAAAGATATGACTACTCAAATAAGTTAGGCTGTCTGCTCCTTTGGACAACTGTCCTTCATCACCTAGGGTAGCCTAGTCCATTTCAGATTTGCCTGGAAGGAAGTAAATACAACTGCCAATAATGATCTTTTCATAGTACTTCCTACATTACCAATAATTCATATTTTGTCAAATATAAAAGATGATGCATTCAGGCCCTATTTAATCACTCAGGTGCTAGAGTTCTCTATTTGCTTCATTAATTTCTTATTTTGTTGGAAACTGTTGGAAATATAGGAATTCGAATGGAGTAGCTTTTAATCTAACATACATTTGTCTTATTGTTTAGTGGAAGGCAAACATTTGCAGAATTAGTGTAAATTTCCTGAATAAAGCTGCATTCAGTTTTAGCAATTTGAAATGTAGCATAGTCAAGTATGATATAGTCTCCATTTGAAATGTGTTTGCATCATAGTATAACTGGATCACTAATCTAAACTCTTATCAATATAATCTGTGTCAATCCTGCATCCATCAATGTAATCTATGCTCTTGAAAGTTATAAAATCATGTGTGCCACAAAACAACAAGCACGTTTTTGAAGGGGGCAAAATTAGAAACAACAAGATCGTGTACAGGAGAATTAAAGATGTGAATCCAGTAGGGAAACATATAGGAAGGATATGGGGTTTCACATTGAGCACAAGGTTGTAGTGATGCACTGAAAGTGGGTTTTGAGAGCACATGAAGATTAAGTGCAGTGAAAAGCATTGGAAACTAGTATGGGTACATATGTTGGGTGCGTCGGAGGGCAAACACTATGGTGAGTGGCATAAAGTGAATGTATTTATTGGGGAAGAGGGGTTTCAATGCATACAAGAATCGAAGACGATTAGGGAGGCCATATCTTTTTTGTTTAGTTGTTCTTGTAGATAGATGGGATGGAAGAATAAGGAAATGGACTGACCTGAAGTACAGAAACCAATATTATTTCTTCTTGAGACTTTTAAAATTCAATTAAGTTATTTGTCATACTGTATGGTTTTGGTAACATTACCTTTGTGAGACATTTGCCCGATTGTTGACCATATCATTGTTGGCTTAGTTGAAATAATTTTAATAATTTTCTAGATACTATTCCACTCGCATATTCTTTACTGCAATAAATCTGGAAAGAGTGACACTATAGAATTTGGGATTATTTCAAATTATTTCAAAGTTTGGATGTGTCTGCATTGCTAAATATGTCCTGCTGTATGCCTGTTTAAAAAGGAAACGTTTGTTGTAATCTTCATTCATTTTCTATTCATTTCATGCACATGAAATTCTCAGATTTTAGTGTGCAGCTGTTAAGCTCCTATTGTGATATGTTTTGATCATTGTTGTTGTGTGCATTCCCTTTAAATTAGTTATAGAACAGCAGATTGTGTGGGGAAAGTGTTTTTATTCAATAACCAATCAACCAGCAATTTCTGAGGCAAACAATGCTTTCTACTCTTTCAATTTAAAGCAAGACATATTGGAGTAACTTTTTGTCATGTATGTGATAGATGTGGTCTAACCACAGTGAATAGCAAACACGAGTTACAGAAGTACTACCGTATGCAAAGTGTCAACATTCTGCTTTCAGATGTCATCTCAAAATGTTAAATGTTTTCATAGAAAACCTTAATATTTTCTCTGGACCATGGTTGAACAGGCTATCCTTGGATACATTTGCCAATAGTGAATTAGAGGAAACGTGGAAGTCCTGATTTGTATGTCTATTTGATCTCACATTCAAATTTGCATTCAAATTTACTTTCTCTGTGTTGGTGAACTATGTCTACTGACCACCCTATCATGGTCACGCATCACATGTAATGAACTGATCTGGTGGCCATTTTCTATATATTTTCTGACCAATATTCTATATTTCAAGCCACAAAATCTTCAGTCACTTAGTCAGTCCTCCATTAAAGGATCATAATATATGGGATTGGCTCACTAATCATTATTCCTGTCCTGCATATCTATTCTCAGGCAAGCAGGCCCATGTATTTGGAACGTGTGTGCTTTTCTACTCAATTCTAATGTATGCTACCTTTATGGCCATGCAAATGTGTGCCCCTAACCAATTCAATTAATACTGGGAGTGCTCTGAGCTTTTAGAAATAATGAAAGCAGTTGTGCATAGTTTCACTTATTGTGTCGTATCATGACTGCTCCCTATTAAAGAATGCCAATATATACAGAATAGACAACAATAAAGTGAACTTGTAATCTATGATTAGAGCTATATTGTATTGTTATTTTATATATTTTATATTTGGCAAAAAGCCTAACAGTGGCAAGATAATCATTCTTCATTTATGAGGTGGCATCAGAATCTCAGAGAATTCCGGGTAAATTGGATCCTGAAACTGTGCCTTATTTGAGTCCTCTGTAATTTGGATACATTTATTTACCTAACCAATCAGATGGTGTTCCTTGAGTAATCAGGCCCTTCATTAAAGTAAGCATTATATTCCTGTACCACCTAAACATTTGATTTGACCCATTGGTAGATGCTACCTGTGAAAAAGTAGAGTCAACAGATATTTTCCCATTAATCAAATATATTTGTTTAACAGTTTCAAAATTATTATAAACATATAAACAGAAGGTCTATTCAGTATTTATATTAGACCATAGTTCCCTTTTAAAAGGCAAGTGCATACATTTAAGGTTGAAATAGGACAAAGTTAAAAGCTAAATTCCCGACCTTGTGACTGTCATAATGCCTAGAGATCACTTCACTGTGGATAGGTGGGGACTACTGGACACACTAAATAGATGCCAATATGGTCCAACACCACAGAAGTTGACTCTGCAGCATTCTAAACATCACTGATCTCAATGGTGTCTGGAGATGATAAGAGGGTGTTTGTGACATTCAAAAAAACTTTCAAAGTATCATAAAGAAAGTAGAGAAAACTTATGTTCATTTAAACAGATAAACCCACTGAGTCGCACATGTACCCATGACTACTAGTCAGGAAAGGATCAAAAGTGCAAATCAATTACAATCCAAATAATACTTAAGATGAATTAATAGGGAAATTTCCTTTCTAGGAATACATCAACTAAAATATTCATCCAATTCTTCGAAATCCAACCCTTAAAACACTGAGAATGGCATTCACTCACTTCAGGCTATGAGCAGGGCAATCTGGTTGGGTGAATGAACAATGGCAACAAGCTCTCTATTTTGTGGATATATGAACTTCTCTGGGTTAATCACTCAGTTCACTTTTGTGCCTTCACTGCATGGAAAACTGAGAGATGTGTTGTATCTTTGAATGATTACATGCTGGCTACATAGTTTGCAGGAGAGGAGATACTAAGCTATGTTTGTACTCTTCAAAGTATTTTCAAAATTAATGCAAGGTACTCTTCTCCTGAGCAGTTCACATTTACAACAGTTAGTATTCTAGGGAACCCATTTCTAACTCTCTTTACAAAACCACTGAATTGTGAAATGGAAATGAAATCCAAAGAATTGATATAGGCACCTCGAAATTGACACCGGAAGTTTCATATTATTTTTGCAATATCACCAGGCCTAACTAATTCATCTTCCATGCTAGCCTCTGGGAGTACTACATGTGCTCAATGGGTCGTTCCATTGTTGATAACCATTCAGCCTATTTTCATAAATTACACACATGGAACCAATATCTTTCTGTGCAGCGATTCAGCAATGTAGTCCTGCTAATAATCGTATTTGAAAATGCGCTAGCCTTAACCGTAGGACGGATTTCATGCCGTATGAAAACCACATAGTAATATCCAAGATGTATTAAATCTGAAAATTGCATTTCCTCATGTGAAATGCAGAAGGTCTGTTTAATATGAACATCTTCCTGTGTAATGTGTTTGATGAACACAAAATAGTTTGCACATAATTTGAATACAATACATACAAAGTGATAGTTCACATAATTTACGTTGATTATCTTTTAACTGGCATGAGTAAATCTATCTATCTATCTATCTATCTATCTATCTATCTATCTATCTATCTATCTATCTATCTATCTATTTTCATATGTATTTATATATGGATGGCTGTGTTACAATAAATATTTTAAATAGTTTGCCAAAAATATCTTTCTTGAACTACATAATGTATGATAGTTGAGGAAAGGGATAAAAAGTTCTTCCAACAAAATCTCAAAGCATTATTGAGTCCATGAACTACTCAATTCAAGGGTGCTTCTTTGTGTCCTCATTAATGTGTTTGTGAATCGACCTCAAAATTTCCAAATACGGATTGGAAAAATAGTAAAAGTGCAATGAGAACACTATCCTCTCTATTTGGTTTACTTGTACAGAACTATTATCTTACTATACCCCTTGTATTAACAACGTAGATGATTTAGGCCCAGTCTGAAACACATTTTAGAGTACATGAAGTAGTTAGTACTGCAGGAGGGCTGTGGAATGCCATTGTGACTTGGCCTACAAAGTCTGTAATAATGTCTCCCTTTCTGATCGTTTCATCCTATCATTGTTCATTCGTGACTCCTTATGCACCTTTTAAAATACCAGTTTTACTTTGCTTTTGTTTTCTTATAGTTATATTCTTTTTAACATCTGTGTAATTGCATTTGAATTGAGAAGATGTAAAACATTTGATTACCCTTTAATAATGCACCACACAACATTTCTGCCACATAGCTCACACTCACTTACTCCCTTATTCTGACACCTGAAATCTACTATACCAGTCATGGGCAGTCAATTGCAGCCACCAATCAAGTAGGCCATTACGTTTGCTATAATTAACTGTGCAATATGTCGCCATAGAAAGCCAATCATGACTTTGAGTTGTTAGTTTTGTGCCTACTGGTAAATGTTTGCGGATGCCAATTTTGCACTTTTATCTGCACATATTCCTCGTAGGAATGAATTCATGAGGCTCCCGTTTCACATGTGCTTGATGTATCAATGGGGATTCCCTACATCTAGCGACATTAAATGAAATTAGTTCTGGGTAACCTGATTCCGCCCACTACAGCTTTCGTCTGTCTCCCTCGTTACTCTCTAAGGGGCCGCCCTGCTCAATCTGCTGCTCTTCAGAGATTAGAGTTAAGCACAGAGGAGACACATAAGTTGCAATGTATGTGAGACAAGCAGAACATTGCCATGCTACTTACACCTCCAGTACTACCATTACATGAGACTGAAGCTCTCTTTTTGGCTCTATTATATACTCAACGCGCTTACTAACAGTAAAGAAAATGAGCAAGAAGTAACCATGCCCAGTGATTACAGCATGGCATATTAAGAATTAAATCGTTTTTTGTAATACTGTCAATATAATATCTATAATTCCTGGCCTTTCTAAAGGACTTGCTGGCATAATGTGAAAATGTCTTTAACATTTTCATTTGTCTTTTTATGACCACATTTGGCAACCCTATTGAATTTGCATCAACAAAAGGATGCTTAAAGACGTTGGGCCAGATGTACGATCATTTCATTTTGCGAGTCTCTAATTGAGATTTTTCGTGACTCACAATTAGAGACTCGCAAAATGAAATGAACGAAATGTACTAATGTGTCTTGGACACAGTTTGCGATTCCAATTGAGGTCACAAATGAACTACGTCATCAATATTCACAAGGTAGGTTGCAATGTGTGACCCCATTGGGAATGACCACACTCACAGTGATGATGGACTGCTGGGTACAGCAGACCACCATGTCTGTGACTGCTTTTTAAATCAAGCAGTTTTATTTTTTTTAAATGCAGCCCAGTTTCCTGAAAGGAAAACGGGATGCATTTCATACAAAACAATTACAAATGTTCTTTCATTTTTTTCTGAGCAGGCAGTGGTCCTTGAGACCACTGCCTGCTCTGAAAAACATTTCTGCTTCCATTCACAAAGGGAAAAGTGTCTGAATGTTTTGTGACCGCATTCACAGTTGCAAAACAATCTTACATATCCTCAGCCCAACCCTCTTCAACGTCTACATGGCCCGCTCTCTAAAATCGCCCCATCCCACAATGTCAACATCATCTCATACCCCGACAACACCCAGCTGATCCTCTCCCTCACCAAGGACTCCGCCAAGACCTACCTCCACGAAGGAATGAAGGCCATCACTGAATGGATGAAGAGCAGCTGCCTCAAACTCAATTCTGACAAGACAGAAGTCCTCATCTTCGGCTCCACCCCCTCCTCATGGGATGACTCCTGGTGGCCTGCCACTCTCTGAACCGCTCTGACTCCCACCGACCACACACGCACGGAAACTAGGATTCATGTTGGACCCCTCACTATCCATGACCCAACAAGTCAACACCATCCCCTCTCCCTGCTTCAACACCCTCCGCATGCTCCGAAAGATCTACCAATGGATACCCACCAAAACCAAAAGAACAGTCACCCAAGCCCTAGTAAGCAGAAAACTGGACTACAACAATGCTCTCTACGCAGGAACCATGTCCAAACTCCAGAAGAGGCTGCAACACATCCAGAATGCCTCCGCATGCCTCATCCTGGACATCCCCTGACACATCACAGACCACCTGACAAACCTGCACTGGCTCCCAAAAAACAAAAGAATCACCTTCAAACTCCTCACCCATGCTCACAAAGCACTGCACAACACCGGACCAGAATACCTCGACAGACGACTCTCCTTCTACAGCCTGACCCGGCATCTCGGGGCCGCCGACCTCGCCCTCACAACCATTCCATCCGCAGAACTACAACCGGCGGTAGATCATTCTCACCCCTTGCTGCTAAAACTGGAACACTCTTCCCACCCACCTGCGCCAGACCAAATACCTCCTTACCTTCAGGATACCACTCAAGACCTGGCTGTTCGAGAAGTAGCAGCACCTTCCCCCCACCTCAGCCCCCTCCCCTCCTCAGTGCCTTGAGACCCTCACGGGGTGAGTAGTGCGCTTTACAAATCCCTGATTTATTGATTGATTGACTGTGAATAGCTGTTTGGAAGGGATGCCCTTGGCACGCTCTTTCCAAATGGTGACTGTCAAACCTACTTTGCTATTCGGTAACTGGATTACCAAATCGCAAAATGGCATTGGTACTTGCCAAAATGTTTTTTTCATGAGTGCAAACGGCCCAATTATGGAAATCGGGCTGTTTGTGACATGAAAATAGCAACGTACACCTAGCCCTAAGTGTGCTGTCATCGGAAATGTTACTTGTGAAAAGTGGCATTGATATTCCAAGCTACAGCAAAGTTACAGGGAATACCAACAAAAACTAACAAAAATTTCTATTTTGGAGGTTTAAACACAAGCAGTATATGCAAAAAGAAGCTTTCAATTGGAAAAATGTTACACTCTTATTGGATGTGATGGCTACAATGAAGCCACTGACCCTTTGCTGACCAGGCACCGTGTTTAATGCACCTTCTCAGGGAAAAGTTTTTTTTTTTTTTTAACAGCAATGTCCCAATCAGGAATTTCCTTTTGAAAAACTAAAAACCAATTTCCCTGAAACTTGGAGGGTTTTTTACAAGTGTAGGGGGTTTATTTCTGTTTCATCCTGTTCGGGTCTGTCATGGCAGTCCCAAATAAAAGATGTGGACATCAGAAAGATTTCCCTTTTTCAGAGTGGCTATTCTGGCATACATTGACCAAAAGCTCAGTAGAAGATGGGCCAGTGGTCAAAGATTTCAAATGGCAATGTGAGCTGAGGCTCCACTGGCAGTAACACCCGGAATATTACCCACCCCTAAATGACCCCATTTGTGTTCTCACTGTTATTTACAAAATCAGATGTAACTCACTTTTAATTAATTTAATGTCACATTTCACAGAATATTTCTATATAAAAAAACATTGTTTGGGGAAAAAAAACTTTTCCAGCAAAATGAAGTGTTTGGTTATGTAGCCAAATATTAATTTTATGGAACACTAACATCTATTAACAAAGTGGCTCATCTTGTTTACTGAGTTTGCATTCATTAATACAAACATAAACTAGCAGGAGAACATACAAGTTACACATAAAAAATTAAGAGACCACACCCAAAAAATGTTACCAATCTCAAGGACCTTAAAATGCAGATTCACCTAACTAATTAGAGAAGGGCAACCCTGATTTCATTAAAGATAGGCAACAAATAGTATGTAGATCTTTGTTGCTGATGTATTTTAATGGCCATTCAATTCAAAGCAGGACTACTTCTCCCATAATGCTCCCTGCCAAGCAAGAAACAGAAAAAAAGAATGCTCATTCGTGTGTTATAAGCAGAAGCTCTCATAAGCTTCCTGCCTTTTTTCTTGACGATCAGAAGCACACTGCATGCACAATTATGAAAAAACAAAAATAACAAATAAAAACTGAACAGTGTCAGAGCATCTTTAATAAACCTATTATCCTCCACTTGCAAAGGTTCCAACTCATTGATGACAACAATACTTTTTTTGTGCAGTCACCTTGCACCAATTCAGGATGTTGCTGAAGCAGACAAGATGTCACTAGTCAAATAAAAGAAGAACATTATATACTGTTTTGGGTGTTGTCTCAATTCAAGTGGTGGAATAATAGTCATCAATGTGTCTTTAAAAAGATCAAAACCCTTCTTCACTAATTAGCTAGGCAAATCTGCATTTTATTGCAAGCAGAAAGCAATATTATGCATTTTTAAATCCCCTGTACCACTAACGATGAAGGATAATTGATTGTTTTACAATAAAACATCTTCAACATAGAGACCGTCATTCAGTTAGTGTATATGAGAATGCTTTGAAAACTGGCACCAGGCCAGAATGTTTTAGAGGCCATAGAACCCCTGGCCACATGGGCTCCAAAATAATTTGTATTCCCACCTGCTAAGGACATAAGCCATTTTACCTAGTGACTAAGGGTAACTCGATGAAGGAGCTTTTAAAAAAAAAAAAAAACTAAGATCAAGGGCCCTGAAACACAGAGGGTTTTCTCCAAGTGTATGAGGTTTATTTATTTTCCATCCTGCACAGGCCTTCCACGGTAGTCCACAAATTAGAAAGCTGTACATCAAATGTACATTAGACAGATTTTCATTTGGTCCCAAAGGTTCCAGCCTACGACAACTAGACCTCCTTCCAGAAGCAGATCATAAAGATGACCCTTATGACATGTTAGTATATTGGAGACACATAGCAAGAGTGTAAGAAGAGCCACTGATAGTTCCAAGCGAGACAGTAACCAAGGTTCAGTTCCCCACAAAACCACTATCAGAATAACTTAAGCAACTTACTCGGGGATTTGTGCAAGATACCTAGACATCATCAGAAAAGCAGTAAAGCTATATTGGACACCACAGGAACAATCTTGGAGAAAACCATATGTTCCATCACTACCAGATCTGGCTTGCAACTTACAAACTGATGCAGATGAGCTGTCACCCAGTAGGCAAAGAAATCCATCATTAAAAGGGGTGTCAGAGTTTATTGAGGGCTTCAAGAATCCCTGTGTACAACCGCTTATTATTGTGATTGATACTCATCCTTGAATACCAGTCCACCACCATGATGCTGAGCAAATCAAAAACCTCAAATTGTTTTTGCCAAATCTTCTATGGGTTTCAACATTCTATCTCCCAAACGCTTTATATATCTTACTGGAGTTAGGTTTTCCAGACACAGAAGAAGTGTGGATTTCACTTTTTCATATACAGAAGTTTGGATCACACATGAGCCTGTAAGAAGCTGTCAACAATTTATGTGCACTGACCACTTCTTCCTTGACCATGTTCCTCCAGTCGAGATGTTGCCATATGAGACCCTCCACCCTAAAGACTCACATCAGAAACTAATAATAAAAATGAGTATTTAGGACACAGATCAATTGTTTCAAGTGTCTTTGTGATCCAACCACCATATGTGGGGCTGAAACAAAAGGAAGTGAACCTGTATACTTTGCCTTGGCATAGGATTGGAAAAAAATGTCCTGAGAAGCTAAAATGTGAGGGCCTTTATTTAGACATGTTTTAGGTCCAAATGGACCATCCAGTCCCTTGGAAGATGAATATCTCTGAGATGTATAATAATTTCAGTTTTTAAATGAAACCATTGAGGTCTCTCAAGTTCAGCACAGGGCAATATTTGCTATTTTTCTTCTTGACTAGGAACATATTTCTTAAATGCTTATCCATATCCAAAAACACTCTTCTATTGTCCATTCTGAAAGCAAGTCCTCTACTATTGGACAGATAATATCCCTTATCTCACACAATAATTTAATGGGATATGGAAGTCAAGTCTGAGCCAAAATAGAGTAAACCTCTATGTGAAAGCCTGCCACCTTTTACAAAACCCATGGGTTGTTAATTATGTGTAAACAAATAGCTATCCTGGCCCTCTCCTTTACTATAAAACTGGAAGAAGCTCTTACCTTAAATTGTACCATCTCTTGACTGTCTTCTGATGGAGGGCATTCAACTTTCTCTTCTCTGGGTAAACAACACCCAATTGGTTTCTTCATAGAGTTGGGTATATAGGGGTCTGTTGTTGTAGGTGGCTGTCCGCTAGCAAGGGAAGAATGCACTTTGTCAAGATAGGAGAAGGTTTGCACATATTTACAAATCTCGTTAGTAAAATCATCCCCAAATAGGAGACCTTGGTCATTTTGGCCCACCTCTGTACTTGCAAGCTTTCCCAATGTCCAGTCTATCCTTTTTAGAAGTCCTTTGCTTTTCACAAACAATAAAACTTAACTGGTGTTTCCTAAAAAAACAGAAAGGAACTGTGAGAAATTGGGTTGTTGGTTGGCTGGGCTGTGAGCCCTCATCAAGCAACAGCCACAATCCCTTGCAAGGTGAACCAAAAAAGGCCACGAAATTAACCTGTGCTTATCCCCTGGTAGCTACGCACAAAAAGCAGTCAAGCTAAACTTAGAGGCAATGTGTTAAGTATTTATGAAGTACACAAACAGCAACACAGTGACAACACAACACAATAAAAATCCCAAACCAATTTGGAAAAATAGAGAACATTTTAGTAAATTATTTGACACCAAATCTATCACAATAAAATTAGTAGGACTATAGTCATAATTCTTTAAAGTTTAAGGATCGAAATAGCAAGTCCTCAGTTTTAGAGAATGGCCATCTGGGCACCTTTAGCACCACCACCAAGGCTCCAGGAGTGGAGGGAGACCTCTTGGGGGTGCAAGACTCACTCAGGCTGAGCTCAGGTGCATGTTTAAGATGATGGAAGCCTGTTATGCCCCAGTGGCTCAAAACAGGAGACTACCTGAACTAGTCTCCGGTGTCATTTTTGGAGTCCTGGGTGTACGTGGTGATGCAGGGCTCTGCCGGAGGACTGGTCTCTGAATGTCCCAAGCAGGCTCCAGGCAGCAAAACAGTCCTTGCAAGTACAACCGAAGTCTGGCAGAGTGCACAGCAGGTCACAGCAGTGAACAGTCCTCTGAAAGTCCTTCCACAGGTCCAGTAATGAACTGAGGAGCAGGTCTGAGAGCGCTCTTTTCATATCCTGGTGCCCTGATCCTAGAAGCTGGAAGACATTTCTAGAAGGGTTCTCTGAAGGTCTAGGAATTTTCTGGCTCCCAGCTGGCTGCACTGACAATACAGGGTCGTCAAGCTTATTGTGTGGCGGAAGAGCCCTGCCTATTGAGTTGCAAGTGAGTCTGCGCTTACCTCTGCCCCCATCAAGTCAGTTAATGGACCATTTAGCCTCTGATTATCCCCCTATTGTGTGACTGTCTGCGGTGAATTCAGAAAGTCTCAACTGTTAGTTACGCCCAGGCATGTGACCTAAGGCAGGTTTCAAGCACAGAGGGCTAAGGGCAAGAAAGTGCCAACTTTTTAAAAGTAGCATTATCAAACTTGTGATGATAAATCCAACTTCACCATTAAAGAGGGGTTATCATTACAAGTTCATAGGTACCAAACATAAGATGTCTATCACCTCTGGTTTTGGAATTACAACTTATTAATTTTAATAAGGAATCCTCAATGTTACCCTATGGAAGGGTTAGGCCTCTTAGTAGTGAGGAAATTAATTTGGTAGTTTCTCACTACTAGGACATGTAAAGCTAACAAGTACACGTTCTGCCTTTTAATTGCACAGCACCCTGCCCTATGGGCCACTTAGGGCCTACCTTAGGGGCGACTTATATGTAATAAAAATGGAGGTTAAGGCTTGTCAAGGGGTTTTAAATGCCAAGTCAACATGGCAGTGGTGGGACATTGCCTTCAGGTGTGGGACAAGTTTCAAGGTGCTCTTTAAGAGGGTGGCACAATAAGTGCTACACGCCCACTGGTGGCATTTAATTTACAGGCCCTGGGTTTATGGTATACCACTATTAAAGGAACCTACATATAAATGAAATTTGCCAATCAGGTATATTACCAATCAAACCATGTTTAGGGGGGTGAGCACATGCACTTTAGAGCTGGTTTGTAGTGGTTAAGTGCACTGAGACCTAAGGTCAACAGAGCAAAAATCCAGACAAAATGGAGGCAAACAGGCAAAACGTTTGGGGAAAGACCCCCCTAAGGCTGACAAATCTAACAGGCATCATGATCCAGTAGTAAATTATTTTGAAATCCAGGGGCACCCTCACATTTTTCTTCAGTTCTGTCAAACAAAACATTTTTGATAAGAGACCCAGCATGACCAAAATCTTATCCTGGCACAGAGACCAAGTTCTATCCATACTCCTTTTGAAATCTTGCCCCACTTGCTCAGAAAGCCAATGATTTTGGGATCTCCAACAGGGTTAGCAGATATTGTATTAGCTAGTAAAGGTCACAGAGACTCAGCCTTCTTTTTAGACCTTGAAGCTCTGTCCAAGGAAGACCTTAATGGATATTTTATATAATCTTTATTGTGAGAGGTAGAGGACCACTCCAAAGAGTTGGTGTGCTAAATGAGATCTGGATAAAACTTTGGAAAACCCCACTACATACAAAATAAGTCAGGAGCCTCTTCCTAAAGCTTTAACCTTTTAACACTACTGACATTCTGATTTTAAAACATATAGGGCCTGATTATGAGTTTTGGAGCATTGTTTACACGGTCGGCCGAACTTCCGATGGGGAGGTTGCCGCCATCCTTGCTACTTCCCCACCAGGCCCATTAAGAGATTTCTGCTAGGTCAGTGGGTGGAAACCTGAAGTTCCACCTGCTGGCCTAGTGAGAAACAGCCTACCGCATTGTCTCTGGCTCGTAATTGAGCCAACAGCAATGCTGTAGGCCACATGGTGCGCCTGCACCCTTGCAATGTACACTATCTGCAAAGCAGACAGTGAACATTGCGAGGGTGCTGGCTATGGGGGGGTGCCTCCACCCGGTCTCCACCACCCTTTTCATGGCGGTGCTACCACCTATGAAATGGCTGGTGGAGAACGAGGTCGTAATCCACAGGGCAGCGCTGCCTATGCGGATTAGGATCGCCACCTGCCGCCAGACTGCCGGCATCTTTGATCTTTGGGTGGAGCTTGCATTCCCCCCATGGCCCAACCACCAGGGTTGACATATGGCGCTCGGGCTGGTGCATTGGCAGTGGTCCAAGACTACCAGACTTGTAATGAGGGCCATTGTCTGTACCAAAATATATATTATCCATATGAAGATCAAATGTATGAGCCGTCTCAACAAATAGTTTTTTCATTAGAATTCATTATAGCCTCCAAGTTAGAGAATCTAAATTGACACCTGAAGTCATCATCAAAAATGCCACAGTCAAACACATTCACTGAAACAAAGGTTCAGTGATGGTTACCACATGCTTAGATTTCATGCTGCTTTTCCCACCGGAAGTAGAATATACAGGTAAAGGGCCTGGCAGTTGGGGTTGCATATGCAAATCAGAACCACCAGCATATTGACATAATGGACTAGCAATGTCTTTGGCAACAGAAGTGTCTATATCCAATGTTTCATATTCCATGGATGAGTTTCTCACTTTTTGATAAGAGCGAGGTACAGAAACATCAAACAACTCACAAAGGTTTAGTCTCATTATCTCATTCTCATCTACTTCAACACCCCTAATCTTAATATTTAGATTTAGTTCCATAATTGTAATGATGTCAATAAAAAGTTTAAGGAACATAGGGGGTCATTCCGACCCTGGCGGTCCCTGACCGCCAGGGCCGGGGACCACGGAAGCACCGCCAACAGGCTGGCGGTACTTCCAGGGGCATTCTGACCGCGGCGGTAAAGCCGCGGTCAGAAAAGGGGAACCAGCGGTTTCCCGCCAGTTTTCCCCTGGCCCAGGGAATCCTCCATGGCGGCGCTGCTTGCAGCGCCGCCATGGGGATTCCGACCCCCTTCCCGCCACCCTGTTTCTGGCGGTTCTTACCGCCAGGAACAGGATGGCGGGAACGGGTGTCGTGGGGCCCCTGGGGGCCCCTGCACTGCCCATGCCACTGGCATGGGCAGTGCAGGGGCCCCTTACAGGGCCCAATGAAGATTTTCACTGTCTGCTTTGCAGACAGTGAAAATCGCGACGGGTGCAACTGCACCCGTCGCACCCCTGCAACTCCGCCGGCTCCATTCGGAGCCGGCTTCCTCGTTGCAGGGCCTTTCCCGCTGGGCCGGCGGGCGCCCTTTTGGCGGTCGCCCGCCGGCCCAGCGGGAAAGCCAGAATGGCATCCGCGGTCTCCTGACCGCGGAGCGGCCATTTGGCGGTGACCGCATGGCGGGCGATGACCGCCATAGTCTTACTGCCTAACTAGCAGGAGTAATGAATCCTGTCTCCTAGTATAGACAGGCTGACAATTATAATGCAGCAATAAGCCCTTGAACCCGGCTTGGCAAATAACTTTGAAGCAAAATAACACAGATAAACACTTCCTCACAGGAAAGATACAAATTATAAAGACCTTGTGGCACACCTTACAGAGAAGCTGTTCAGGGTCACATTAAAGTGTGCAAAACCCATGGACAGCAGAATGATAATTTCTAAACAATGTAGCACGTGATCTGCAGTGTGTGTGGGTGGGAGGAAAATTTAAAAGGGGAATAAAGTAGCTGAATTACAGCAGCAAGAAAAGAGGCAGTGACTTTTCAGAGCCTCTATTTATAACTTATGAGTGACCTTTCTCTTGTTTCCAGCCGAGGTGAGCAGTGATATAGGAGATGTGATCCCAGTTTGAATTGAATGGCCATTAAAATGAAAACAGCAAGAAATGAACTTGATAAAAGAGCCACCAGTCCTGTAATAAAATCAATTCTTAATTTGACAACTATCATTTAGTGCCTAATATAAACATAGCAAAACAAGGGCATTCCACAAATCTAACTGTACCCATCCCTTACACCAGCTAAGTGCAAATGACCATTGTATATCCTAAATCTCAAATTATATAATTTATGGAATAATCAATCAAAATATAAAGCTGTTTGAATTACTCCTTAAATCACAACCATGCACATAGTAATATTTTGCTTTCCTTTATTTGTATAAACTTTTATTTGACAAAGGCTGTGTCTAAGCACTATCATATTAAAATGAAATAAACAAGGGCCAAGATTGAGGAGATATTCATCCTTTCTTTTCTTTTATGAAAAGCAAGTCAATTTCAACTCAAAGCTCCATACATTATTTGAACTAATATGATTCAAACATCTTTAACTTAGCTGTTTTATCATACATACAAATTTAAACTATTGTGTATACTGCTTTGAGAAGTATGAATTAGTATTTGGTTCCAAGCCATATGGTGGTACATATTAAAATGAGAGAACTGATCCATGGCCTTGAAGTAAATGTTAAGTGTGTAAAAACATGGACATTCCCTAATATATGTAATGGAATAATGGCAGTTTAATTGAGTAGAGATAGATAATCCAGCAAGTAATCAATTTGATGCTGCCAAGAGCCAGCTGTCACATTATAGATGCGGTTGAGTTCCCTGGTGATGATGAAGTGGGGCCTCTCAGAAACCTAACACAGAGACTAACAATAAAGGATAATCAGAATTTCATTTTGAAATTAGTGGCCAGGTCTGAGATTGATTTGCAAGCCCCAGTAATGATGTAACAGGCCACAATGAGAAGCAGGATATGCAATCAGGGACCGTCAAAGGAGTTACTTCTGTGTTTGTTATAAGTTGTGATCAAGCTAAATATGCTTCTATGAGCTATGGGTAACACATATGGCAGCTTTGTTGACACTGCAGTGAGCAGTTTGTGTGACCTTTGGTTAGCAAGTTTGTAGACCTTGACTGTTAACTGTTCTGATAGTAGACAACATTTAATACTTAACTAGGCATCTTTGTTTTGGCAGCCATATTCCAACTTTAGTGTATTTGCTTGTGACCACTGCTTAAATTATGTGGTTGTTTACCTGCATGCAAATCCTGCAGTTCCTGATCATTGGTTTCAACACTAAAGACCATTAAGCATTATATGTTTACAATTAAACTATGTCTGAAATATCAAGGGCAGTCACTGTAGTTATTTGCAATTACTATCAATTCCTATTTCATAAAAAAGGAATGTGGAATCCAAAAGTCTGAAACTGGATCTACATGTCTCTATACATGTGAATCATGGAGTGGCTGTCAAACAGTTTTAGATGATATAGGCTATGTAACTCCCATAACTATTCTCTACAATCTATTTTGAGGAATAGCATACAAAGACATTGAGATACTATTTTGAATAAGGGCTACAAGTGACATGCTGATGTGCAGAGCCCTTTGCCACAATTTACTTTCTGTATGTTTCCCTTTTTTTAGGACCGTATTGATAGAAATGTACACTTTATAAAGCAAAACTGCATATTATAACTGAATGATACAAGATGCATATTTTTGTATGAAAACTGCAGTGCAATACAAATAGAATATGATGTATATAGTAATCTTACACTGTCGATAAAGTGGTTTGTATTTTAATTTTTATAACATTTATATTTTAAATGTTGCTTTTTTATGTACAGGTAATCTCCTTTTTCTTTAGACAGATGATGGACTATTAATTGTGTGTTGTCCTTAATGCCAACATTACATATACAAACCATTATGTTTTGTAAGTGGTTAGCATGGATCAACATGAACCTTCACCATAGAATAAAGTAAATGTTAAACGTATTGCCTCCAGTAGTTGATCCAGTGACAAGACGAATGCTGGAGGTAAGACTGTAAAGAAATAAGTATGCAAGAGAAATGAAAGCACAAGAAATTGCTAGGGAATTATACCACAAACAATAGGAAAAATTATCTGTATTTTGAGATTGTTAGTGCTACCTGAATGTCAATGTTCTTTCTATGTTTTCTATGAGAAAATCATTGTACTTGATTGCCCATTGGATTCTAACTATTTTTAGTTTCGAGACAGTAAATATATATCTTGAATGTTGTGTAAAAAATTGCAATTGACCTTCAACATATCTGACCCAAACGTTTACAAAAGGCTAATTTGGTGTGAAATATATTTAATTATTCATTCTTGGCATAGCTGAGATATTTCTGATGCTCTCAGTCTATGGTTTAATTTACTTTCATACTGACACGTGCCCAGCGTACCCACAGAAGAATGATCAAGGTTTGTTTAAGAGAGCGAAAACATGTTTGAATAGAGATCTATAAGAAAATACAAACATTTTCAATTTGCTAAAACATCTACATAAAAGTGATTAAGGCACTCTCTATATGCAAAGTTCTGTATAAAACAAAGAAGTGGTTTGTTCATCGATCTTTGTTTAGAATATAAGTCACTTCATTTGATTAAACACTATGGGGGTTATTACAACTTCGGAGGAGGTGTTAATCCGTCCTAAAAGTGACGGTAAAGTGACGGATATACCACCAGCCGTATTACAAGTCCATTATATCCTATGGAACTCGTAAACGGCTGGTGGTATATCTGTCACTTTACCGTCACTTTTGGGACAGATTAACACCTCCTCCAAAGTTGTAATAACCCCCTATGTATTGAAATTGGGTTACTGTATGAACAATTATCAGAGTGTTATTAAAAGCAAATGTTTTTGTGATATTTTTGTGACTGTTGCTTGTTAGTGATTTTTTAATGCAAAAGTGTATACTCTGATTGCTAGTGAGGCATGTGACTTATATATGTTAATTGTGCACCTAAGTAAACTCAAGTATTAAAGAGCCCTTTCACCCAAACAGTAAGAAATATTGCAACAATTAATGAGAAGCTTCAAGTAACAAATATGGTTGTGCAAAGGCTTTGTAGCATATTTTTCAATAGTGCAATTATTTTTAAGCACTGGGGAGGTAGAATACATGCCTCTCTAAGATGGTGATGAGCTTTCTGGACAAAGCACCAGTACACTAATACCATAGATGGCGTCCAGTAATTTAAATAGGATTATGAATCCGTGGATGATTTAACATCAAGAGAGAGAGAGATGAAATTAACTGTGTAACTTTCTTATCTCATTATTATCTTAAATTATTCTGTGGATGGGCCACTGCTGGCCTATTCTATGTTGATAACAGGCAGAATATCAGTCATATATTTGCCTTAATATATGCATCAGTGATGGTTGAGAACCCCCTTTTCAAATTCCAGAGAGATGAAAGTGTGCTGATGAAAGTGAATGGCAATGAATAATTTTACATTTTACTGCTATGGGAAACCTGCCATATGTTTGTATACAAATTCATGAAAACAATCATTTTAACTTATAGAAATGAAAACAAACTACAACTCTTAAAGTAATATATCATAACATTACCATTTATGTCAACTTACATATATTGTTAATACTATTAGTTAAAGAAATATGAAGATTGTTAAAAGAGTAAAACAGCCCAGGTAATTTAAACTGTGGGAAATTAGATTTGTCTACTTTTGATATTTGATCACATATGTTACTTTGAAAATGCTACATGTATAACTAAGTATGAATTGAAATACAATTGAGAAACGTCAGGTATTTAAAAAACCTAACCTTTCATATGGGACACATGCAACAGCTACAGTTCTGAAAGATATGCCTTACTTTACTGTTTGAAAATGATAGTTAGGATACATGAATGTGTTTTATTTGTTGGTCTTCTGCACTTTATGGCTATTGCTTGCAATGACAACCATGTTTAGATTACTAATATTGATAAATTGTTGTCTATTTTTAAATAATTAATCTACTAACAATTGTTTATTTTTAGGAGCTTTTGTGGAAACTAAACACAGAATCACACAATTATAAGCTTTTTGGTTGGCTATATATTTTCGATTGAAAATAGACCTTTTATGTCATTATGCAAATTAAATGTTCTAAATGAGAAACGCAAGGGATATGTGTGAATGTATAAATAGGTGGTAATGACAAAAGAAAAAAGAACAATTGCAATTCTATTTAGGAAACAGGGAGAACATTTATGTAATATAAGAAACCATTGAACATTGCTTGCCTATAACACAAGAAGATGGAGAGAGAGAGTAGAGAGAAAGAGAGAAAGAGGAGTTGGGCTATGTCTGCTTGGACAGTGAAAAGGGAAGTTAATTACAACCGGATTGTAACAAGAGGAATTAATGTGGCCACGGGTTTATTCCTTTATTGTGAAATTGGCTGTAGGTCTTTTATATACAGTGGAAATAAGAGCCACCACTGTTTTCGCCATAACGTTTATGAAATCATACTCTGTCTATCAGATCTCATAAAATTCAAATTTTTGATAGGATTGAACATTTTATATTTTCTACTTGTGAGGCACTATATGCACATATACATTATATATTTGAGTCTCCTACTGTTTGAAACAGAATTAATAATACTATATTGCATACACCACTATTTAATAATGTTTCATAAAAAAGTATCAGATCAGCCAATTCATTATCTTAAACCCTTCAAAAACATGCTAATTTTAGTTCCTCATTTGTCTGAACTGCTAAAGCTTGTGAATCGTCAATCTCTATGTTGTACTATTTAGTGGGAGAGGCATTTTGCTTTATCAATGACACTAGGAGTCAAAGAGCAGTTACCTTTTGGAAAAAAATGTTTTTTAAAGACATTCAAGCATTTAATATATATGATATGCACATGTGACATCATCATTCATGACCACAGTACAATATTTTACATGTGTACATTGAGCTCATGTTGCTCCTTTGTTCATGTAAAATTAAAGCAAAAAGTCCTGCACCTTCATAAAGTTATATTGCACATTATCAGACTAAGCTGATATGAAGTTGTGTCAGTAAATGCAGTTCGTTTGAGAATTTGAAAGAAAATAACTGACAAATTGCAGAGAAATTGTCTTCTAATTGCTTCCGTTTGCTTAAATTATGACTGTTTGCTGTGTTTCCTGATTAAAATATATAGCCAAATCTATTAACCTTTAATGTAACATAGTGTAGCAAGGCAACTTGCTGCACTGCGTTGCATGAAAAGGAGACAGCAGAAATGCACCATATCTACAAAGATATATTACACTTCTTCTACCTCATAGCTCTGGCGCACTTCAGGTAGCCTAGCACCAATGCAGGAACCCTTGCACCATGGTGCAAGAGTTTCTGCATTACAAGGAGAATAGTTTCTGTGCATGAAGGGACACCTTCCTGCACGAAAACAACCTCTCAAGGCATTTTCATCTTTCTATATGTTATGCAGATTGCAGCACAGATAGAAAGAGGTAATAACAAGGAGAAAAAACAATTTTTCTCCTTGTTATGCCATCTTCTGGGAGGTGTAGCGATTTCAGGAAATTCTATGTTTACAAACCTTTGTAAATCTGGGATTGCATGAAAGCTATGGGTGGATCCATGGGAACGCCCATGTTACACCTATGGAACACCTCCTAGAATGAAATGTAATGCAAGTCACTGCATTGCGTTACGTTTCTTTTTGTTTGTTTTACAAAACCACTCAAGGCAATGCAAATCACCCCTTGTACAGCTTTTTAAATTTTAACTAACATTTTGTGTCATGGTGCAAAATGTTAGTAAATATGGCCTAAAATGTGTTAGAGGATAATCATGTTCACTTCAGGATATGCACCAATATTTGAAATCATATTGACACTTAATAGACATAGGCCCTCATTTCGACCTCAGCGGTCTTTTTTAAAGGCCGCCGAGGTACTGCCGTGGTTAAGACCGCCAGTGCAGGCAGTTTTCCACGCAGTGTATTATGACTGCTGGCAGCCCTCTGTCCTTTTTCGGCGGTCCATACTGGCGGTCGGCAGGGAAGTGGAGGCTGCTCCACCTCCAAGGCCCCGTCATCAGAACACCGCCCACCGAATCACATCCCCTGATTCGGTGTGGCAGTGTTCTGGTGACGGGGTGCTGGCAGCGGAGCAGCCCCCATGGATCCCGTCCCCTCCCGGAGGATCAACGGACAAGGTAAGTTGATCGTCCATTAGGAGAGGGGGGTGGGGGTGTTGTGTGCGTACCTGGAGGTGTTGGTGTGAGTATGTAGAGGAGGGGTGTGAGTGCGTGTATACATGCAGGGGTGTGTTGTGTGTATGGGAAATGTGTGCAGATCAATCAGTGTGCATGTCTGTTTGTATGTGTGCGGGTATGTGTTGTTGTAGTGTATGTGTGTGTGTAGGGGTGTGTGTATGTGCATGTTGGTGGTGTGAGTGGGGAGTGGGTGTGTGTATGTGCATGTTGGGGATGGGGGTGGGGAGGAGGGTCCTGCCACATTTGTGGGGGTGGCACGGGGCTGGGGGGTGTGGGAGGAGGACTCAGGGTGGGGGAGGGAGGTGGATGAGACCCCTATCAGTGCCAGGGAAAGAATTCCCTGGCACTGATAGTGCATACCGCCATGGATTTCGTGGTGGTTCCAAATCACCTGAAATCCATGGCGGTATGCAGGGTCCTGATACCGCCGCGGTCTGGTGACGGCTGCCGGGCTGGAGACCAAAGTCTCCAGCCCAGCGGTCATCACTGCCCTGGCAGTCAGAGTGGAGAAGTGGCAGATGACCATGGCGGTAACCGCCATGGTCATAATTCCTTCTTTTTTTTCACCGGCCTGTTGGCGGTATTACTGCCACTTCTCCCCCGTCCGCCAGGGTTGTAATGAGGGCCATAATATTTTGTCCCACACCACCCTCCTCCCACTGCGCCCCTTCCACCCCAGAAACTATTTAATGGTGGTCACACCTTAACCACATAGCGGGTACGCCACTGGCACACAAAAGGCAAGCCCGGCTCTGCCTATTTGTGCCTGAGCTGCACCCAGCACCAGGAACCCTGGCTCTCTCACTATCCACTGTTACTCCGCTACCGAGCTCTGGAACTGTGGACTCACCTCCCACTGGACCACGTCAGACCCTTTGCCTGCTGCCAATGCCATTTCACCTGTAGCACCTGCAACACTGAGACCTAATCAAATTCCAGCCAGCCACCCCTAACCTACAAAACAACTCCAGTGCCTTCTGCTCAATCCTAGATCCCTCTGCAAACATGCCATGGAAATCTGGGACACTGTAACCACCCTTGGGACAAACCTGATGTTCATCACCAGGACCTGGCTTACACCCAATTTGGCCACTGTGCCACCCTGCAGTGCTGCAAACTGATGTACAAAGAACCCTCAAAACAAGCATGGAGGAGTCATTGCCCTCATGCATAAATACCGCCTCCCTGGTACCACCTCCGAGGATGACCTGGAACATGGAACACCTCAGCTTCAAGCTCCAAATCGGTGCTAGAGCAACCATAAAGGGAACCCTTGCATACAGGCCCCCAGGCCTGCATTCAATCTTCTGCAAAGACATTGCCGATCTTATCCCCCCGGCCATCGACTCAACACATTACATGTTCCTGGGAGATCTCAATTTCCACCTAGATGACCCCAAACTCCAACAACTTCCTGGACAACCTAAATAACATCAGACTCAAACAACTAGTCACCAGCACCATGCACACCGAGGGACACATCTTGGTCCCCATCTTTACAGCCACTGACAGAATTAGGTTTGCCCACAGAACAGAGCTCACATGGATGGACCACCACCTGGTACATTTCTCCATAACCAGCAGACCAGAGCCATATAATAACCCCCCCCCCACCTCTTCTGCAGTTGAGCAAATTCAGAGGAACCCAATGAACCACTACCCTCAACTCTGGGAAACTCATCCTCATTGGCATCCTTGAGCAAGACACCCACAATCTATTTGAATGGATCCTCCATGGTGCTGACAAAGTCACACCCATAAGGAACTCCACCACCAGAAGATCCAGGAAGCCCACCAGGTGGTTCACCCCAAAACTCTGCACACTCAGGAGGGATCACACATGACTAGAAAGACAATGGCACAGCAGTAGAAACCATGCAGACCGCATCACCTTCAAAAATGCACTAAACAAATATCATCTTCCCCTCAGAGAAGCAAGAAAGGTCACCCTCCATAGCCGCTTTGAGGAAATCACCAAGTGCCTAAAGGAACTCTTCAAGATCTTTAAAGAGTTCTCCTGCCCAGCTGTCTCTGAAAACACAATCCAACTCTCTCAGACCCTCTTTAACACTCTAGCCGACTTCTTCCATAACAGAATTACAGCCATACACAGCAACTTTGACCTTCAACCCACCAGCACCAACCACCTGCTGAACCACCCAGGTGACATCCCCAATCACCCGATCATGGACTGGAAGCCTCTGTCCATCCAAGAGAGAGCAGCCCTCGTGAGTTTGACCCACTCTGGCTAACCCAATATCCCATGTCCCCACCACATCTTCAACTTGGGTCTGAAGGAAATCAGCAACATCCTTTACCCCATCCTTAACACCTCTATCAGGACTGTCTCAGTCCCAGAAGCTTGGAAGCAAGCATTAGTCAAGCTGCTTCTAAAGAAACCATACTCTGATCCCATCAAATAAAAAATTACTGCCCCATACTTCTTCTCCCCTTCCCAGCTAATGTTTTGGAAAGAGGCATCAACCAACAGCTCTCTGACCACCTTCAAAAACACAATCTATTGGATTCCTCCCAGTGCAGTTTCCACACAAATTACAGCACTGACACTGCCCTGATCATCGCAACTGATGACATCAGATCCGTCCTCGACCATGTAGAAAAGGAGGCGCAGATCCTTCTTGTCCTCTCTGCCGCGTTTGGTATCATCTCCCACCACACCCTCATCAGCAGACTCCACCACATTGGGATCCGAAGCTACACCCTCAAATGAATCCATCCCTTTCGCACAGGATGCAGCCAGAGAGTCCACCTCCCTCTCTTCACCTCAGAACCAAAGAGGATCATATGCGACGTCTCCACTCAGCCCCACCCTTTTTAATGCCTACCTGACACCGCTAGCTGAGATTGTTCACTCCCATAGACTCAAAATCATCTCATACACTGATGACACTCAATTTATACTTTCACTAACCGAAAACCATACTTCCCCCAGATCCAACTTCAACAACGCCATGACCCACATAGCTGAATAGTTGAGACCCAGCTGCCTAAAAGTAAACATGAACAAGACCAAGGTAACCATCTTTGGAAACAACACCTCCCCCTGGAAGGACTCATGATGGCCCTCCATGCAGGGACAAACCCCAAACCCCAACCGACCACACCCGTAACCATGGCATCGTCATCAAAAGCAAACTCACTTTCAAACCACAGATAAATGCAGTGGCCTCTTCATGTTAACACAACCTCCAGATGCTTCAAATGGATCCCCATTGAAAGGAGAAAGACGGTAACCCAGGCCACATTGCCAGCAGACTGGACTACAGGAACGCTCTTTACATCGGATTCCCAACCCAGTTCATCTGCCAGGGTCCGCTAGGGTTGTAATGATCCCCTTAGTGTGATAAGTGTCTACTGTAGAATTTTGTGTGTAGCTTGTGTGTCACATAGTTGAATCACAGCAGGTTTGACTCAGTGTTATCATTCTCAGGAAAAAAATTGATTTCTGCAAAATTGAATATTAATGCATTTATTAAATACGGGTCAAAACACAAGTCACTTTATGGCGAGGACAATTTAAATAGTACATAGAGACACTCTCAACATGTGCAGTGTTTTTATAAATTATATAGCTTTAGCTGTCATTAGATGTCATTAAGGATGTTATCAATGTAGGCACTGAACGTCTCATGAGTGATATAATATGTAAAGTACAACCAGTACAGGGCGAGGGCACGAGTTATAGTTACTATAGGGCACAAGTTTATAGTTACTTGAGAATAATTATTTAATTTTATTTTGTAGGGCTCAGGGTGTAAGTCCCAGAGTCCTAAGATGATGACCACAACATTTCCTTCCAGTTGCACCCATCCAATTGTGCCTGCAAACATTAACGTCTGAATCCACAGACTAATCCCAGTGTATCCTCGGCTGAACCTCAGCATGAAATATACATACATTTTGAGCTGGAATTTCTCCAGAACTACTGAGCTTTAGAAAATGGATATTTTGGTTTGCTAATAACTTTGGCGCCTATTGACGAATCTGGACTAAACTTTCCAAAACATTTACATCCACCTCAGTTACTCTCTGGAAAGTTTTGGGATGATCCAATAAGCAGGGGCCAGGAAAAATGAGGGGATCTGAAAACATTGATTTCTCATGTTAATTTCCTTATGAAACGATTGACACAGATACAGAAAAAATTGCTGAAATGAATGACACCGAATTTGACAAAAATTGTGAACTTTACACGGAAAGCATATATTTTTATCATTTTGGGTAATTGTTTCAACCATTTATGGGAAATTTGCATTTCAATAGGTGCCTGAGATATTCATGGATGGGTTGATTGATGGTGTCCTGATAAGCTCTGAGTGGCCACTTTAAAGGGAGTTAGTCAATTCTTAAAAGTTGGTTGCTTAATGAACAATATGCTGTGAGCGCCGTTACAGGACTTGGGAAATGGTTCCTGTGTCCTGAAAATGAAAAGAAAAAAAAACGTATGAGCATACCCTGATCCCCACGGACATGTGGAATGATCCCAAGGAGAAACACATTTGAATGACTGGCTACAAAATTAACAACATGTTGTTGCAGCTATTACTGGACTCTGGGACATGATCCTCATTGAAATACATTGCAATGCAAGGCAGATTTTGAGAGTCACAAAATGAAACAAGTGTAAAGGGTGAGAGCAGATTACCAGGTTTTAATGACAATATAAACCACTTTTAGTAGTGTTATGCTCATTGTGGGAATTCTTGTGAGTTCTCAGTTGATTTTATCCTGTGAAACATGCCATCCCTCTGCTGGAATTTGATAACCCATATTTTGGAGAAACTGATCTCTCATGATTTTCTTGTAGCTATAATGAGAACATGTTATCTATAAATTCACACTGTCCTCCTCAGCCATGTGAAATTAAATCTTATATTCTGAGCAAAACATATACTTCTAATAGCTGGAGTCTGTCAGTTGATTTCCCAGTGTTCTACTGCATCTCCTCAGACTGTTCTAATGAACAAATAGAGTGCTAACATTCAGTATTTGTGACATATTTATGGCACACCTGAGGCCATCCAGATAGATTCAAAGCTGTAAAACCTAAACCATTTCCTTTAGAACATAACAAAATTAGGAGGTTCTTTTTGTCCTAGAAAATATGATTACTGCTCTACAAATTTAAAATGAGAACACATTTCTAAGTAGTCCTCAAAGATCTTTCTCATTCAAGTCATTATATCATTCTGACATGCAGACTGAAACATGTACTTTCAATTCTGGTAGCCGTCTGTCAGTTAACTTCCTTGTAGTCAACTGCAGCAAGCAAGGCACACTAAAGCACTATTTTTTTGGAAGTGGAATTTTTGAATTTAAAGCCTTTCCTAAAGAGCAGGCTAAAGTGAATGAGCATTGAGATGCTAGTGCAGGCATGATAAATGTGGCATGAATCTTTAATAATTTGGGGCACAATGTATTTGTAATGGGGCTAAAAATAGTTAAAGAAGAAGCCATCTGTATAAGTACAGCATCCCCTTTCAACATCTGTTTACTCAGCCTACCCTTCTTCTCAGTTGCTTAACAGCTTCCTAATTAAAAAAATAACATTTTAGTAGAATAATATGTACATATCTCTATCCCTATATCTATCCTTATGTCTATATCTATATTTACATCTATGTCTATACCTGTATCTACATCTCACTTTCTAAATAGATAGGCAGATAGATAGATAGATAGATAGATAGATAGATAGATAGATAGATAGATAGATAGATAGATAGATAGATAGATAGATAGTTGTTGTAGTTAAGTTAGGTCATGACACCGTAATTATGTTAAGAAAAACAGAAATTCACTAAAACATCAACAGTTAAACTGACATTATAGTTACGTGCTAGAATGAAACAAAAACTCAAAAACTACTGAAGTATATAAGGTATATTTTAGTGAACTGACAATAATTTGCTCACTCATCACGGAGTGCTTAGGAACTCCCATAATAAATTACTCATGACATGTTAAATGACATAATTGATAGGACATCACTCATGACATCTCAGTCATATCCTTTAATCAGACCCTGCATCCAATTTACAACAGGACTTGGACTTACTACCTAAGTCCTGGCCATGTACTTCACTCAAACCTCTCAAGCATCAGAACCTCCACTGCACACACTCTTTAGTGATGTGTAGGACAAATTGGCACAGGACTGTGGCGAGGGTCTGCACCCACCTCTCAGTAAGTGGCTAGCCACCACCAAGTACAGACTTTGGCCATGCACAGTAGAGGTTGTTTGTGAGGCATTGTGTCACACTAGACCCTGCATCCAACATAAAATAGGGGTTGGGTTGTATGCTTACACTATAAACAGACATTACAGCCAGCCCTCCACATGTGGCCAACCCATGCTGCACATTGCCTATGGACATGATCAGCAAGGATGGGCCACAGGTCGCATTTTATGGCCAGCCTCTGCACCCATCCTTCCATGACTACCCAACACCAGCTTGATCAACCTTCAGCTCTTCACAGAAAATCTTGACTGAAGAGCTGATAGTTCAATGATGTTCAGCAGCCAGCTCTTCATAAGTTACCTACCCACATTGAACCTATCCTTTTGATGAATATACGCAAAAAGGCAATGATATCCAACAAAAGTGCTTCACTTGGGAAATAATCAGTTTCGTTTGCATCTTTTCAAAGCTTACACCCATTCTGATAAGTGTCTACCCATCAATTTATGCTGTTTTGTTACTCCTCATTGAGAAAATCTAGAGCACCCAATCATTGGTTGATCTCATTAGTAATTTTAACAAAGTTTTTATTTAAATAGCCAGTGATGCAATCAGCGATGTCATTTAACATATCATGAGTGATGTAATACATGAGGTCTTGAGCAGTGCATGATATCAGAGCAAGTTATTGTTAGTTCACTAAATTATAAATAGTCAATATGTTTTGGGCTTTTTAACATTAGCATGTGCCTCATTACAACACTACATATAACACAAATTTCACCATTGGTTTAAAACATATACATCTATATATTTAATGAAAAAGCAAAAGTTAATGGAACATTATAGAAAATGTCTTTTAAAGCATACCATTTCAAATAAATAAAACCACTCTGGGACCCTCACACCAGGCCTTAGGGAATAGAGTAGGTACATGTTTCTAAATGTTTTTTAAAACTTATTTTCAGGACAGAGAACTGAGTCGCCGAGTCCTAAAATAACTGCCAACACGTCTTTGTTGCTGTGGTGGCGCTAATCAGATCTTATGTCATGATCTGGTGGCTCCGTGGGTTCTCCAAGATATGACATATCCACATTTTTTAACTTAATTTTACAAATGTGACAGGTTGTTGTACCAACACATTGGCTCAACATCCTGTGATTCTGGACAAATCATTTAATCTCCTCATGCTTACTGTACAGTGCTTTGAGACCCTCCTGTGTGAAGTGCTGCACTTTACAAATCCTGTGTTTATTTTTTATTTATTTTATATTTTTTAGCCTTAATTTTTCAAAAGCTACTAAATGGATTTACACCAATTCATAAAAAGCATGCTTTGTGGACTAAGATGTAGCTTTCTGCCAACTTTTGTAAGTTCTGTTCAGGAGATGGATCACCGCAAAACTTTCCAGGAAGAAGCTTAGGTAGATGAGACTTTTTTTTAAAGGGTTTGTAAAGATTCATCAAATTGTGCCAAGGTTATTAGCAAGCCAAATAATGCTTTTCCTCTGGAAACTTGGTTGAATCTATTGAAAACACCTCTAGTTGTAATATCATCTCCATTTTTTCATGAGGCTTATGGTTGTTTTTGTTTAGATTTTGCAGACTGAGGCACTGTTCTCCAGTGCCCAGCATATGGTGAGCCCTAAAATATATAAAAACTGACTAGAATGGCATATTCAGCTCTCCTTCAAGACCAAAGTGTATGGTGTAGAAATTTCAACCATCATTTGCAAAACTCAAATGTCACCTGTGGCATGCAGTACATATTGTGCCATTTCTTAGTGAGACTAGGAAACATAGCTTCAAGCCAACCATTGTAGCCTGGCTGCTACAGTTTAAACATACAGCCTGTCCTGTCGAAATTACCCTGTGACCAAGAAAGAACCATCCATTTAAATAATAATATGTTACCCATATGTTGGTCTCATAGCCCACAAGGTGGGGTACATAGTATGTAGAGCTGGGACATGTAGAAATGTAATATTACCATGTCCCTGCAGGGACAAGCCCTCAAAAGATATTTTCAATGTGGAAGGTTCTGGCTATCCTATTAAGAAAACTAGAGTACAGATTAAATATTAATTCTACTTTCTCAGGTTTGGGACAAGCTTGAGAAATAGTTCATCCCCTATTTTAACATTTATTTATTTATTTTATAAACACATTTGTATTGCTTTTCATGAGAAACATATGATACACAAAAAGGACAAACTCATTACAACCTGCACCTGTGCAAGGGGGTATTACCAATTCTGTTATGCATCCATTTGATGTGGAACACATGGGTTATTGTTAGTGCTACACAACCACTGGCTTGGCTTCAAACGAGTAAGACCGTCCACTTCCCCCACACCTTCCCATGTTTGTGGGGGACACCCCCTTGATTCATACACCACTCTTTCTTGTGCTGCGCACCAGTCCACTCCACGCCTCCATTTCTGGAGGGAGGGACCCCTGGCGGTGCTCCAGGCGGCTGCAAGGAACATTTAATAAAAATCCAATTCAACACTGAAGTTAGATTTATAATAAATGTTTAGGAAAAGTAACTTTTAGAACAATATCTTTTTCTTGCCTGAAGCTCCTGGAGGGTAATTTGCATTTGCTTGACAGCAGGCTGCCCCCTCCCAGAGTTTGAACTTGTTTTGGTGTTAAAAATGCTCCCTGAGCAGGGGCAAAGGTTTAGTCTAGATTGCAAATAGGCTGGGTGTGCAGAATGGTTTACATATCAGCTCAAGATGAGCAGCTGGGGATTTTTTAGGAACTTCATTAACTTGAAGATATGATGCCTACCCATTCGTAGTTTAATAGAGGTGGGAAATTAAGGAGGCACAAGCCTTTTTTTTAATTATGCCCAGGGATGCCAACTGGAAACCAGTCCAGTGTCATGGGATAGCTGGTCCGACAACTAGTTTGGTGTAGCTTAGGAGGAGAGTACTGCTGATTATCTAGGCTTCTCCCTGCCTGGCGCACAAGCTCCCTTCGGGATAGAAGATATGTGCTGTAAGGATGCCCCTGAAAAACATTTCTCTGTTAATTACAGAGTGTCCAGAACTCACTCCTACCCATTGGCTAGTTAAACCTAAAACCTACAAAACTGACATCTCACATCAGCTCCTCAGAACATGTTCTATACCTGTATTTCTACAGAAGTAGGACTGCACCTGCTGTTTGAGACCTGAGGGGAGACTGGAAGGGCTGGCCCACCTCCAACGTGTACTAGTGATGAAGAGGTGGACTCCAAGTGTCTGTAGGCTGATGGGGAAACAAAAAGCTGCAAGTGTCCTTTTTCCTGAAGTGACCAGTTACAACTGGAAGAGGACTGCACCCTGATGATGACACCTGCAGGAGTGAGTCTTGACCCGTAAGTGCTGTACCTGATGTGCTGGGACCATTAGTACTGTGCAGAAGTCGTTATTCTGAAATCACAATAAAAGTTGCACTCACCCAAGGCGGGACAATGCTGGACAAGAAAATCAGGCTGGTCCCACTCAGAACTTTTGCCACTCTAAAACACTCTTCACCAGACCTCTATAGCAAGCCTGTCTGACTTTGGTCCAACCACCCCAGATACAGACAACAGTCTTGGCCCACTGGAGGATTAGGATTGCAAGCTCCAAAAAGAAGAACAATTACAAACATAGAAATATTTACCAAGCAAAGGCAAAAAAGTATACAGCCAACAACAAAAGTTCCCTAGGTGCAAAATGTTAACCTTTCTCACTCTGAGCTTTTCCCTCCAAAATCAACAGCTTCTACTGGACCTCCTCCTATCCAGCTTTGAGATCAGATCAGCATGCATTCTAGCCTCACTGGAGGATTTTGACTTCTATTTTAGAGACTAAGGGCCTGATTTGGAGTTTGGCGGGCGGGTTACCTCATTACAAACGTGACGGATATCCCATCCACCGCATTATGATTTCCATAGGATAATATGGGACCATAATACGGCACCAGAATCAAACAGGAGAGGTAGAAGTATCAGGTTACCACTCAGCTTCCCAACCAATAGTCTTTCAATATCAACAGGAGTGTAACCACTTGTCCCAGAGTCCCTCTAGTTTCTTCACCAGCTATTTTCTACCAAAAGTATATTATTTCTCCAGTGTGCTCATAGCTAGTAGCATCATCATGGGGTCTACTCCTTCCCCTAACCCAGGAGATAGTTTCCACACAAATCCAGGAAACTATTAGAGATCTGTGAACCAAAATTCTAAAAAAAAGTGCAGTGAAAGTGAGAAAATAATCTAACAATACTTCTGTCACTCAGCTACACTCAAACTTTACTATGACTGGGATAGGGAATGTTGAAAAACAGCTATAATATGATAGTAACAAATTACATGTCCTTTACATATACCAGGTCAGGTCGACATGTTCCAGCCCACTTGTGCCCAAAAGGGTCACAGAATTTCTTCAGGACCAAAGAAACTACGGATCCTAAAGTACCCAGATAGGGGTTTTACCTTACAGGACTTCTCAATCTACTCCAATGACTTTGCAAGCTCCATACTTGTGGCGCCCAACTGCTTTTATGGTGAAGACATATGTATAGAAGTCATATTGTTTATATAATTTCTTTGCTATAACTACTTTTGCACCTTTTTCTAATTTGAAGGTGTTAACTCATACCTTACTTTGTGCACAACCGTAGATCAACTAACATACACCACATATTCGAAATGTATTTACATAGTCCAAAAGAAAATAAACATAAGAATAAAAAGGAGAAAAGTCCTCTTTTTTTTGTATGGCATTCTCCCAGAATTCAAAGATGACCTCCTTTATTTATTCCACACACACAATTATCTCCCATTTCACCTACCTTATTCGGAGACTCACCTACTTCTTCTGTTTTTTACCATCACATCTCTTGATGTTTTACATCACTATAAAAACAAGCAGATGTGAGCATCATTAATCTTTTCATACTTATCAGAGCCTTTGCCTAAACCTTCCTCTGTTAGTCAGCTTTCTTAAAGTAATTTGAATAGATGGGCATTATCATGATGGGAAAACTTTCCTTACATCGGATGCCCATACTTGCAGCAGGCAACACTTTAAAAAATAGTCAAACAACTGGGGTTCTGTTGGTTATTCCATTAACTTATAAAGAATTTATAAATCTATACTTGCGCTAAAACAACCTGCCCATTCTATTCCCAAAGGGCTCCTGGTTAAAATAAATACTTCTCAGTCATATGCTGCTGTGTAAAAGCACCAAAATGTGGCTTTTTGGGCTTTGAATGTACCCAAACATTAATATGTGGTAAAATGCCTCAGCGTCATTTCAACAAACAGGTCAAACCCACTCATGAAGTAGGGACTCTCTCCTCTCCCTGCCCCTGTTATGATAATTATAATCAAATACATTTTCAAGGTCACTTCTTTCACACACAAAAAATATGTTTTTTTATCTCCTAAAACTCTAATCTTAACTGAAAACCAGCAATTATATAAAACAAGGAGAAGGCCTTTGTTTTGAAGTGGGAACACAGTTAAATGGCTTCTGCGTTCAAATAACTACACAAGCATTAAAACATGCTCTCAATAGAAAACCAACAATGAATTATGGATCACCCCTCATTCCTAACTAACAGAGGTCATTTCTTCAAAACATTATTAATGCCTGTAATGTTGTGTGCCCCTCCACTTGTGTTAACATCTGTGGATTCACTCATGCCGCAGCTTGCATGACCAGGTAGTTACAAACTGTGGCCTGTTCCTTTTCTTTTTAAGCTGTCACACTAAACCTATGATTGCACACAGCTGTGGATCAGACAGTTTGATTTAGCTGCTGCATGAGAAAGCAACAAAATCCTTCTATAAATGATATGTTTATATATAATGTATATATTTCGAAAAAGGGAATAGACTCGAGGCCCTGATGAATTATAAAACTGGTTTCTTTAGGAAAATTAGAAAAAGGAGTGAATACACTTTTCTCTTTTGTATGCTATTATTCAAGTCGAGCTAGTAGCCCTTTCCCTTACACATAATCATCCAACCTTTTTTTCAGAAATCACCCCACAACTAATCCTTAGCTTATTATTTCCTCTATATCCTTGGAACCTTGGAAAAAGCAAACAGTAGTACAAAATAAAATAAAAAAATAACTATCTATGGAACTGGTCATAAGAATGTTTTTTGGCTGTCTTCCATCCAATTGCTGGCCAACCCACCCCTGCTTAACTTTCTAAATAAATCTTAAAGAATATGATGTAGTTAAGTGTTAAGGCCCTGCTGGTTGTAACTCCAAAGCATAGGAATTAGCTACAATTTTTAGAGGAGCCTGGGCTGAAAGATTATTTTGTTTCCACTTAAAAAAGACATAGGATAAGTCTTGAGTCAAAAACACAATTATATTATTATATAGGGCAGAGATGTGTGCATTATTTGAAGTGTATTAGATACATTCAGAGATTATTAGAGACTGCCAATTCCAGGAACACAGGGTATGATTTAGATTGAAATTAGAGACACGGTTCTGTGTGTTGTCTTGAAAAAATCCATATATAACTCCATCCACAGACTTTTCAATTTATGAATATTTCTGGGAAAGATTATTTGGTTACATCTGCTCTACTTCTTTCCTTCATGTCATCGTTCCTCAACCCCATACTTGGTACTGACTATACAGAATTGTCAGCAAAAGTTACAGATCTCTGTTACATCACTGGGGTCCATGGGATCTCATCATTAAGGCCCTAGTGATGTGTCTTCGAATGGTAAATCCAATGTTGTTTTGTTTGTAATACGTTTCTGTCTGCATGTATATCTACATTGTCAAGGGTCTCCAACACTACCCATTTCAAATCATCCACTGAATGTTGTGCAATCAGAAACTGACTATTAATGCAGTTGTGATTCTTTGGCACCTAATATAACGCCTGTTGTCTCCTATTCGTGTCTTAACTTTCCTGCATGTCATGCCTATATACCGCAGGTTGCAGGGGAATGTTATCATGTAAATTACATGTGTTTTATTACAATTTGTATGATTCCTTAAAACGCACTGAACCACTCAGGTGTAAACTCTGTGGTTTTGGTTACTGAGGTTAAATGGCATATAGTACAAGAGCCACAGGGGAAGTGACCCCTTACTGGAGCTAGGCCCCTCATTGTGGTGATGGTATTTATGTGATGTGGATTGTTTTTGGGACGTGTATGTATTAGTAGGTCCCTTCTCTTCTAAACTAAAATCTCGGTTTTAGAACGGATCTGTATTTAATGTGGAGTGGGTGTAGTAATTCAGATTTTCCTAGCTTTAGTAAAGGAAAGTCTAGATTTTATTACAAGAACGGAGGCTCCTATTATGCTTGCTGCTGGCAGTCAAGATAAGTTCTTTCCTCATTTCGTTTCTTATTTGTGTATTGTTGTGTGTTTTACATCTGCTTTTTCTTATGGAAATGTCCTGAGAGTAAGTTAACTTTTATACAGTAGAGATTTTACTAATTTTTCGTTGTTTTGGTCGTTCTGCCGTTTTTCTTCAGAAGCGCTTGCCTCGCGCTTCACAGGCAGAGCCGAGCGTTCTTTTCGAACGTTCGGCTCTCCCGCCGCTCTCTCCTGAGGAGCGCATCTCGCTTCAACGCGTTTCCTCAGAAGAGCTCGGCCAGCACAGACGCGTCGCTACGGTAACCTCTCCCTGGTTCGAGAGGCTCCGTTTTCATCTCAGCTGTTTACTGAGAGGCTTGGCTTGATCGCGGAAGGCGCGACACGCCCCTCTTCAGTATTTCTTCGATATATTCTTGGATTTGGGTGTCAATCTCTTGTTGACACCCATACAAATTTTAACCCTTAAGTTACTGTTTAATTTTAAACAGTTTTCCTTTTCAATTTGGGGGTTTTCTGCCTGGCATCCTTGTTCTTTTTATTACTACTATTATTATTATTATCTTTTCATATTGTTATTTACGTTACTATGTCAAAACAAGTAGCTGATCACTCCAATGATATTGATATGGATAATTTACGTGCTGATCTGAATTCTTTTATTCAGGACACTGTACAACAGGCTGTTTCTTCGTCTATGCTTCAAATGTCAAAAAAGCTAGAGTTGTCTTTTAAGAAAATGTCCTCTCAAGGTTCCAATATTGCGGAACCGGGTAAAGGTAAAAAGCGCACATTTTCTAAAGTTCAAGTACATTCGAGTGCTGATGAATCTCCCCAAATGGTTGGTCCTTCCCCCCGTAAGGAACCCAAAACGGTGGAAAAGGATCCCTCTCCTTTGAATATTGTTCAGTTGAGGGATACTAATGATGACATTGATTATGATGATGGGGACGATGATGATTTACAGGGTCCTGACGACCTCTGGAAAGGGCCTTTAGAGAAGAGGCTGAAATTTTCTCTGTCTGATACAAATCCTTTACAGAATAATGATTTCACAGTACTGGATGCTTTGGGGGAACCAATGTTTGATCCGACGTTAATACACCACCCAAATTCTACGGAATGGTTCCCGTCTGATCACGTGGCGGAATATGTTTCGTGTCATTTAAGACACGCGTTAGATAAAGCCACGAGAAATAAACTACGATCTGAATGTCCTCGTCCCTCCCTTCCTTGTAATATTACTTCGACACCGGTAATTGATCCTAACATGGTGTTATTTTTCTCCAAGTATGGTAAGGATCCTAAGAAAGGGGTCGACCGTGTGTGGTCTGTTTGCCAGGACCGATTATTAGACTTGGTTGGTCCTTTAACTAGGATCCTTGATTTAGCTGAGGATGCCAGGTTGGAAGGCTCACAAATTGACCCTGAAGCTCTGTCCAATTGGGCCCAGCGGGCAATTTGTCTGCTGGGAAATGCAAACACCGCAATTTCTCAAGAGAGACGTAAAAGTCTTTTACTCAAGATAGAGCCTAAATTGGGCAGTTTCGCAGCCAGAGAAGAAGGTCAACAGGCGGACGGTCTTCTTTTTGGAGACTCGTTTATTAAAGAGCTTGGTAGATATGTTTCTACCTTTGCAACATTGGATAAGGCGCAATTTTCAATGAAGAAGATTTTCAACTCTAGAGTTTTTGCCAGGGCCGGTAAAGGAAGGAGCCGCTTTACCGGCCGTTTCGCCACCCGCGGTGGCAGTTTCCGAGGCTCTTCCATCTACTCCACGGACTTCAGACCTCAGTTCTACCCCCAAAGAGGGAGAGGTTTCAGGAGCAGAAGCTTCCGTCAAAGGGGAGGACAGGTCTCAGGTAAGAAATTTGTGTTTTGGCCCTCTTCCTGTAGGTGGTCGATTAGCCCATTTTCTTACAAACTGGTGCCGAATTACCGCGGACCCTTGGGTTCTTCAAACCATTCAGGGGTATTGCATAGATCTCTATCAAGTTCCCAGCCAAATTTCTCCACCTCTTCCTCTAAAGTTCTCTCAAGAACAATCGCGTTTGATGAATCTAGAGATTTTATCCTTAATCTCAAAAAATGTAATAGAAGAGACTTGCTTCCATCCCTCGGGGTTTCTCAGCACCATATTTTTGGTACAAAAGAAAAACAAGAAATTTCGTCCAGTGATAAACTTAAAACTATTCAACAACTACGTTGTTTACAATCATTTCAAAATGGAAACGATCCTGCATCTCAGGGACATTCTGTTGGAGGGCGATTGGTTTGTTCGTCTGGATCTTCAGGACGCTTATTTTGCGATTCCTATCCATTCAACCCCCAAATTGAAAAGGAAAACTGTTTAAAATTAAACAGTAACTTAAGGGTTAAAATTTGTATGGGCGTCAACAAGAGATTGACACCCAAATCCAAGAATATATCGAAGAAATACTGAAGAGGGGCGTGTCGCGCCTTCCGCGATCAAGCCAAGCCTCTCAGTAAACAGCTGAGATGAAAACGGAGCCTCTCGAACCAGGGAGAGGTTACCGTAGCGACGCGTCTGTGCTGGCCGAGCTCTTCTGAGGAAACGCGTTGAAGCGAGATGCGCTCCTCAGGAGAGAGCGGCGGGAGAGCCGAACGTTCGAAAAGAACGCTCGGCTCTGCCTGTGAAGCGCGAGGCAAGCGCTTCTGAAGAAAAACGGCAGAACGACCAAAACAACGAAAAATTAGTAAAATCTCTACGGTATAAAAGTTAACTTACTCTCAGGACATTTCCATAAGAAAAAGCAGATGTAAAACACACAACAATACACAAATAAGAAACGAAATGAGGAAAGAACTTATCTTGACTGCCAGCAGCAAGCATAATAGGAGCCTCCGTTCTTGTAATAAAATCCTAGACTTTACTAGAGCTTTAAAACAAATGCAATGTATGTGAGAGAGGGGCTATGGAGAGATGAGGGTCACTTTTGCCGAGTGGTACTGCAGGAGTCAGAAGAGGAGGTCATGAGGGTTGGGGGGCTAAAATAGATTGTCGCACAGGCCACCACCAGTGCTAAAGCCCGTCCCGAGTGAGCAATCACTTTTAGCACTTGATTTCACTTCTCTTATGAGATTCAAGGCATCCTTAGTTCCAATGTACTCATCATTGGAGTGGAAAGCAGGGCGAGGGAAATGGGAAGCAAAATAATGTACTTAACGCTTTGTGCATACATGTATAAAATCAAATTAGAAGTAATAGATGGGCATTTCAAATATTGCAATTTGTCTCTGATTCACAGGGAAGTATTTCAATAAATGTCACAAATCGTGAATTTAGCAATTCCAAAAACTCTTAAAGCATTCTGAATAATTCATAGCATAATAGCTGCTTGGAATTCAAAACCCAAGCCTTGCGTAATTGAGCTCCCCCACTGGTCTCAAATTTACTGTGAAGTTTGATTATTGCCCCTCTGAAATAAATGCTTTTTGAATCTTGGATTACAGATGTAAAAGTGAGTGAAAGCCAAGTCAATGCGAAGGAAAACAAATATTTTTCACCGACTTTCATATAAAAATGCATTTTTCAATTGCCTGGGCTTCCAAAGCTTATTTCCAACAAATGCAATTTTGACCCAACCCAGTGAGTCTTAAACTGTTCACTGTGCCGTTCTTGTCTCCATTGTTCGGCCTTTTATTGTGATTTAAAACAGCATTCTTGATTTGGAGCTGTTGACTGAACGAAGGCCCTACACACATTCCTCACACTGTTTCAGTAAATGCATCTGTGTGCTTCATTCTTTATTGCCTCACTTATTTTTAATGCTGCTAGGCACTAGGTGATCAGCCATGTTAACATCTTATCATCCAGCTGGACCCTGGCAGATGAGAACATGTGCAAGTGCCAGGGTCACCAATATTATATCTGTGAAAGAGGAACAGGGAACCATTTTTTAAAGTGTAACGCCCTAGGAAAATATGTTGAGGCAGCCAGACACTCCAGCAACAGCCATTGTTTACGGCTGTATATATATTATACTTTTTCGTAACCACCTAAAGTGCTGCTGAATTGCTTAGGCGTTCAGAAAATGTGGTAGTATATTTGAATAAGCATTTATGGATAGCATTTGTCATAGGGGTAAAACCGCAAGAGAACCGTCTTTATGAGATCCCACTTTCATCGCTGACAGTACACTTTGGTTTAAATGCTCGTATGCAGTAGCATTTCGATCAAAAGCACACGAGGCACCTTATGTTTTCTAGCATGTTTGCGATTTTCCTTTGTATTAATTGGAGCATTCAGTAGCAAACAAGTTGGTCAAATTAACCAATATTGTTGATAAGGGCAAAGTCCTTTATAAATCATAATTCAAATGTCAAGTAATGAAAGATTCTGAACAGCTCAATTTTTAGTGAGAAGGATAGGTTTTAAGTATTATTCTATCTTTCTCTGCGTCTCTGTTTTTCTAAATATTTACCTCTTTGCCCGTGTTTCTCTCTTTCTCTCTTGGATGCGGCCCTCATCCCTGAGCAACCACTAGGCATTGGGCCAGAGTCCTAAAAGAAGGGGAAAGGGATGCATGCCCCACTCTCTCTGCTGATTTCAGCCCAAGGGACTTATCCTCCTGGCTCTATATTGCACAGTGTCCTCGGGAGCCTAACCCGGGGATACAGAGATTCCCTGTCATGCACTGCTAATTACCTGACAGATTATATCACTCATGATACACATCACCACAATTTCTGAAATTATATCATTGATGGCAAGCCTGTTTATAGCAGTGATGCGAGCTACTTTAAGGCATGAGTTATAGAAGTAAGTCTAACTGGTGAATTTCAGTGTTTTTTAGAGTTTAAAAATGACATTGGCACTGAAAAGTTTTCACCCAAAAATAATGTTACTTTAACCTTCTATCTATCTATCTATCTATCTATCTATCTATCTATCTATCTATCTATCTATCTATCTATCTATCTACTCATACGCAAATTGTGTTATTTTTTTACTTTTAGTCTCTCGTGTCCTTATCTGACTATAATCCTCATAGTCCTCTCCCTCCAACTTGTCAGCCATTTTGTTTTAATTTTTGCTTAAACACGTAACACAATTTATACAGGAATGTAGCAGTTGTGTTAGTCATTTTCTGAGTCTCTTGGTCAAGGCTTTGTTCTCTTGAGTACATTTCTCTGTTTATACTCACGTCCCATAACTAATTACGTTTGGTGTATTTAATTGGAACAAGGGCAACAGAAGAGAGAAGCAGCCTGTAATGGTGGCTGAAAGAAGAGGCGGAAAGTAAATAAGGCGAGTGCATATCGTCAGCTGAGAGAACTGATGCTGCGCAGCAGCCCTATTTTGCCAAACTCTACTAAAGGTGAAACAGAGGATAAAGATAAAACAGTTCTAAAAAAGAAGTGCTCTGTATCCGAAAAACATCTGACGGGTGCACTTGCACCAATGCCTTGACCCATACGTTCCTATGGCTGGAATCCGAGTCCCGTCTCTTATTTCATTTGGTTCTGGCAAAGACAACATTTTTCAATCTATATCAGTTTGACCTATAGGGATGGCAACAGAAAATACGAAAGTGTGACCCTTTTCTTAACACTAGTTGCATAGTGGGTTTCTCAGTCAGCTGAACGTCTCCCGCTGAGACCCACTGGTGTGGAGACCACAAGTTACACTACCGGTCAAGCATGATCCAGTCTTCCTCCTAACTTGGGATACTGAGCAGCATACATTGGGTAAGAATGGCACCTTTTATCTGCAGTGCCTAAAAAAGGACAGATAGTCTGCACGCAAAGCTATGTACAAAACAAGGATTCCAGTCACTTTTTATTTGCCCAGCATTCGATTTCCCCTCATTTAAAATCGTAGTTTTGGTTTCCATAATCTATTACATCCTCTCTGTGAACCTCCAACCCCCCTGTCATTGAATCGCAAGTTATCTGATTGCCTTCATATGAGGCAATGATCTGTAAAATTGTTGCATGTTTGCGAAATGTGAGGAGATTCCTCTGTCGTGAACAAAAGCTGACACCTCTGATTCAGGATTTCCGAACAGATGAGTTCAATGACTAAATCCATTTATTATGAACCAACATAGCTGCGAGGCGCAGTAAAGCGCTACCTTTTCTTTGAAGAGTTTGCACATTACCTTGCCCAAGGAAGCTCGGAGTAGATGTGTATGTTTTAGCTAATTATGTGCTGATATTTTACTGTGTTTTATTTGATTATATGACGTGTCTTGTCAATATGACATTGGAAGATATACGGATATAGTTTAAAGCAAATAAAGAATATTTCTGGCATACGTTGTTTTTGCACAGGTTTAACCAATTTGTAAGAGTCACAGACTTTTGAAGACAAAAATGAAATGCTCTTTAAGGCACACAGTCATCATAGAGACGTGTCCATGAACATTCAAGGGCTTGAAGATCTGCTGAAGCGGAAGTCACTAGTTAGGAGCATGGACTTGATGTTGGCAATACCAATGCCAGTGAAGTAATCCAAAAATGGAGCACAGATTCATGTGTGTTTCATCAAAATATTCTAAAAATAGCAGGTTGTTTTTACATGACTGTAATAGCCCACATGTCATGCATTACTAGACTGCGGTACGGTCTGTGGACATTTTCACCTAATCTCCATTATTTGAATATTGCTGGTATGCCGTGACCAACCAGGGCAGGAAGAATAATCCCTGTTTATATGGGAGGAGTGGTGTGAGCTCGCTTAAGATAATTCCTCTGCAAGTAGGTCAGGCTAGATCTTTGAGGGATCTGTATGAAAATGCTATGAAAACTGATAAGCACTTTTCAATCATGTCTAAAAGTGAATTTAATTCCACAGCTATTACAAATGTATTCAAGGTAATTTTTGAAAGCATGATGAACAGGTCCATTAATTTTATATATATATATATATATATATATATATATATACGGGTACCACTACTGTTTGCTCGCACCAGCCTTGTTAAGTGGATGTAGCCGGGTTAGTGTTTTTTTTCATTGTCTATATATATATATATATATATATATATATATGATAGCAGTGTAAATTAATGTGGACCAGCAACTAATGCAATTTTACTAATAAACACTGATTTGCACATTTGGTGCTACAGTAAAAAGGGCAAATTCGACTATAGTACCACAGTACGTCAAAAGTGACATGTGAAAAACACTTCTTACTTCCTCCCAGGTTGCATGTAACAATTACGTCTTGCACAGAAAACCCCCTCCTAATAGTCAGATATCTCTTCAGTGTTATGAGTGTGATTTTACCTTTCCTAAACTGTTCGAGGCTAGGAGGCGAGGTGACTTCACAGACCACGCTCCATCTCAGCCTGTGTTCAGCTGAAGGAGGCAGGATCCATCTGCAGCTGTGCTTTGAAAGGGACTTTCATCACCCGCTGTGCATGATGCTTTCCATGACTGTCGGTGTCCAGAGGGGGTGAGGTGACTTCAAATACCACATTCCAGCTCAGCTTGTGTGCTACTGGAGGAGGCGGAGTCTTTCCCACGGCAGTGCTTCAAAAGGTGCTTTCATCACCTGTTGCACAGGATGCATGTGTTGTGTGCCCAGGACATGCCTAGGCGCTGATCCAGCACAGATCTGGCCAAGAGCGGGCATATCTGCTCTAGGCCTAGGCAGAATTTTAATATAACTGGAGTAATTTAGGTAATTCCTGTGAGAAAACTGGGCTGATTGTAGAAGCCCCCCCCACACACACTTTTTGCCCTCATTTTTAACTGATACTCTTGTTTGCTGACTCTGATTGTACTCTGGGCACTGCTAGCCAGTACCAGGGCCTGTGCTCTGATTAAAATGCAATATGCAAATTAGGCATAATTATAATTGGCCCTGAAAACCTACTTATAAGTCCCTAGTATATAGTAGGGCATGCAGGTTTAATTAACCCATGAGTGCACTGCTGTGGTCTTTGGTGTCATTGTGGAAGCAGGCCTCCTTTGCTCGCTGCTTTTACATTAAAGTTAACCCCAAGTTTGACTTTGGAATTAAAAGTACTTTCAAAGTCTCAAACTATCTTATTTATAAGTCACCCCTAAGGTCTGTCCTAGGTGTCTCAAGGGTTGAATGCAAGGTAATATATAAGCAGGGACCTTATAAAAGATGTTTTATAAGCCTGGTGAGGTAAAAACAGCCAAATTAGTTTTTTTCCCCATTGCAGTGCATTAGCTCCATAGGATAACATTGGGAGGCTTTATTAAAAAAATAGTCTAATTTCCACTAGAAAAGCACTAAATCTGTCAAGTTAGTTGTCAAATTGAAAGCTAGAATACATCCAACAACTTGTCAAGGTTGGATTTATTATAACTAGTACAGAGAAAGAGTTTTAGAATGACAAAAAGACCTCCCAGGATATTGCGGCATAGATTTGATAATTGTGCGGCACAAAAATGGAAATTTTGAGGCACAAAAATGGAAATTTTGCGGCACAAAAATAGCAATTGTGCAGCATTATTGCAGCACTTTATTTAACTTGTAATCATTCCTTTTCAGCCTTAAATCAATGGAAACTATTTTAGCCGAGTATTCCACTTTAAAAAAGGCAGATTTATTGTGTTGGAGTGTTTATTTGCTATGAACTCCTTTGTGTGTGATAGCATTCTAGGCATAGGTTAAGCAAAGCACAATAGCACAGAGTTAATAGTCGTCCTATTTTCTGTGGCATTGTGCTGGCTTGGGGCTAGTGGTTCCAAGTCCCAGAGTCATCTGCTGTAGGACTCCAAATGTCTCGAAATTTGCTAATCAAAGCCTATAAAGCACAGAAGGCCATATGAGTAGGACGATTATGTTGTATGGAGGGGCTGGGAATGATGCCTCAAGCAGCCAGGAAAGTTGTTCCTGGATCATTTGTAACCCCTTCTAATGAGAACATCATGGGCTGGGAAGAGCTGCTTTTCAGAAGTCATTGTTTCATTACAGGATGGCTGGAGGGAGCAGCTGAAGAAGCACAGGGGTCTTGCACAAAGCCAATTCAATGCTTTAATGTACTGATGATGATTGTACACACGTGTTGTCTGGAGAGTCCCAATTTCAACATCAACATTTTTTCCCCAATGAACTCTACATTATTTTGGTTATGTAGCTGCCAGCATATCTGATATTTATTCATCTTTATGGATTGTATGTTATGTAAATACATGTTTGATGGCATGTGTAGCTGTAGATACACATGCTGTGCGGGAGCTCGCCATCTACTGTAGTGTTTGGAGTAGTATGACTTCTTTTTGTTTGAAGAAAGTTTTTGAGTCACAGGATCAAGTGACTTCTCCTCTCAGTATTACTGCACATGGGCATTGAGTCCTTTGTTAGATTGTTTTTCTCCGCCGTCGGGTTTGAACATGTGTTGCTCTCGTTCCGAGTTCTCAGCTCTAAGCAGTCTAAAACAGTACTCTTTCCGTCTTACTATCATCCTTGATATTGTTTCAGGATGCATATTGTTTGATAATTCAACTTTCGGTTCCTTTTCCATACTCAGAATCAAATTTCTCAACCCTTTGGGGAAAAAAGGCCCTCTCGGGCCCTCTTCAGGCCTAGCTCTTCCACGTGGTGACAAAGAATGCAGGCCTAATGGAACGTACTCCATGCCGGTTTTGCCCACTATGCCATTCAAAGTTTCCACACACCGACCAACATCAGGTGTTTAATTTGTGTCTTTCACCAGACCACAACAACCAGACCTGTAAAGCATCCCATTCTTTTAGATCGAAGAATACACTTAGAGATCGAAGAGCTCATCGAATGGAAATGGCACTTTGACATCCAGATGATACACTGGACATCTTTGGTGACGAGCAAACGCAAGAAGACTGTGAACAGGAGGGTTCTTCTCAGTTCAAGATTCAGACTCTAATGTGCAGTCGGACATCGAGAGTCAATCATTACAGCCGGCCCACACTGTAAGTAAAAAGCTCCCTTTCCCTTCAGACAAAACAACCACATAAGAGGTCACCAGTCCGCCACTGCCTTCCAGCCATGGTCAGAGCCGAGAAACACATTCAGATGCCTCGCATACCAACTTGACACTAAAAAAAGCCAAAGTTAAATCTTCGGCATCAACCTCCAGTACCTCCATTTCAGCACTGACAAAACAGAAATTACATGGTGCTTCAGTGCTGACCACTTTGGCACAGAAAAAGAGACAACAGTCAGCTAATGTTTCAGCACCGAAAACTTCCCATCCGCATAAACGTTCAGAACCGAAAAAATGACAAAAGACTTTTAGTGACTCTGGACAGTCTTTAAGAACCCCTACATTACAGGTGGAACCAATTTTAAAAGTTATGGCTGCTAGGCAGTGCCATCTTCAAATTCAACAAGGAACAGGGCGGATTATAACTTCACCTCGGCCACCTTTAAAAGGGAAATTAACTTTTCAAGAGAGTCTTGATTCCTCTACACCTCCAAAGAAGACTATCAAAGAAAAGACTTATTTTCAAACTCAAACATCTCCACCTTTACCTACTTCTCCGCAAAATACTTCCCCACCAACATCTTCCCCTCATTCAGAGTTCACACCACCTAGTTCACCACCTGGTGGGTCCTAAGATATAAGGGATACATTAGATGAACAGAACCTATGGGAAGAATACAATCTAGATATGTTTACTCCAAATGATCCAGATCCTTACCCAGCTAGACCTTCCCCACATGAGGATTCACACATCGTCAGAGGTTATGTCTAGAGCAACAGTATTTCACAATGTACATATGTACACTGATCCAATAGACAAAGTTTTTTTGTTTGACACCCTTGGTGCAACACATAATGAAAGTCAATTCCTTCCAATGCTTTCAGGCATGCTGAGACATGCAGAAGAAATATTTAAAAGCCTGTTAGAGCAACTGTTATAACTCCCAGAGTTGATAAAAAAATTCTAGGCTGCTCCCACTGATCCTTTATATATAAAACCACAAATCCCTCCAGATTCTATTGTTGCATCTACCTCACGCAAAAGGGCTAATAGCCAGTCAACAGGAGACACACCTCCTCCTGATAAAGAAAGCAAAAATTAGATGGGGCAGGGAAAAGTGTGGCAGCTCAGGCATCCAATCACTGGCGAATTGCTAATGCACAAGCGTTATTATCCAGATATGACAGAGCTCACTGGGATGCTATGGAGGAACTTTTACAATACCTACCAGAAGAACATCATAAAAGAGGGGTTAGAAATTGTAAATGGGGGACAAACAATTTCAAATAACTCCATTGGACTTGCGCTTGATGCTGCTGATACAGCAGCGTGTCATATTAACACAAGTGTTATCATAATTTGCTATGCCTGGCTCAGATGTTCAGGGTTTACAAAGGAGGTACATCATCATTTCAGGACCGCTCCACAAATCAAACTAAATCCACCTCTCAATACATCAGAGGTTACTTTAGAGGATCATATAGAGGAAACAATAATAAAGGAAGAGGAAAACCATCTATATCTAGAGGCTCCTCATCAGTTACCAAACAATGACTTACAACAAACAATACTAACACACACCACTCCTGTAGGGGAAAGGTTACAGCTGTTTTACCTCCAATGGACTCAAATTACCACAGATCAATGGGTACTTCAAATTATCCAAAATGTTTATTGTCTGGAGCTAATTTCCACTCCACCAAATATACCCCCTAATACTCACAGACTCTCACAAGATTATCTCCCTCTTTTCAAAGAGGAAGTACACTCCCTTCTTCAAAAAGGAGCTATATAACCAGTACCATTACAATACCAAGGAACAGGAGTTTACTCCCTGTACTTTCTCATTCTCCAAAAAGACAGATCTCTCAAACCCATATTAGATCTCAGACCCTTAAACCACTACATCCTATCAGAACATTTTCATATGGTCACTTGTCAGGATGTTATTCCTCTAATACAACTAGGCAACTTCATGACAGCGTTAGACCTAAAGGACGCTTACTTTCACATTCCTGTTCATCCTGCACACCACAAATACCCAAGATTTGTATTGGCAGGAAAACATTACCAATTCAAAGTGTTACCGTTCGAAGTCACAACTGCTCCCAGACTATTCACAAAATGCCTCACAGTGGTTGTAGCACATCTCAGAAGAAAACAAATGCATATTTTCCCTTATTTGGACGATTGGCTCATCAAAGCTAATTCATTTGCACAGTGTCAAAAACATACTTAAATTACAATTCGTCTTCTTCATTCTTTAGGGTTCACCATAAATGACATCAAATCTCATCTGCACTCTCTCCAAATACAACTCTATCTAGGAGCTGTCCTAAATACACAATTAGAAATACTCTTTCCCAACCCAAACAGGGTCCAAACTTTTCAAACATTGATCACAACATTAAAACAGAAACAAAAATACACAGTAAGAACTGTTATGAAACTGTTATGGATGATGGCATCTTGGATTCCCATAGTGCCTCATGCCAGACTTCATATGCGTCCTCTTCAACAATGTCTCTCTCATCAGTGGTTCAGGCACAGGGTCAAACCGAAGATCTAGTGTTGTTGGACTGCCAGTCTTATCTCTGTCTGCATTGGTGGAATATCGCAAACCTTATCAAAGGGCAGCCCATTGTAGACCCTCTGCCTCAGATCACTCTCACAACAGATGCCTCAAAACATGATTGGGGAGCTCATCTCCTCAACCTAACAATCCATGGGATTTGGGACAATACTCATCGGTTTCTCCATGTCAATTACCTGGAACTGCAAGCAATATTCTTGGCAATGAAAGCATTCCTTTCACAGTTTCAACACAAAACAGTGTTGATACATACAAACAACATGACAGCCATGTACTATCTTCAGAAACAGGGGGGGACATAATTTCATCAACTGTCCAATCTCGCACAAACAATTTTTGAAAGGGGCGATTCGTCACCACATTCACATAGTGGCACAATACCTCCCGGGGTCAGACCATCACTTAGCAGACCTACTAAGAAGGATGCATCAAGAAACACACAAAAGGGAACTCCACCCACAAGTCCTTCAACAGTACTTCAAAAAGTGGGGAACACCTCAAATAGATCTGTTTGCAATATATCTGTTAGAAATGGGGTCTTTGGTTGCCAGTCAGGTTACCTCCTGTCCAAGCAAGGACCCTCACTCTAGCCGGGCAAAGGAGAAGCACCTGGTTAACCCCTACTCACCCCCTTGGTAGCTTGGCATGAGCAGGCAGGCTTAACTCAGAAGCAATGTGTAAAGTATCTGCACCATCACACACAGTAATACAGTGAAAACACTACAAAATGGACACCACACCAGTTTAGAAAAATAGGCAATATTTATCTAAATCACAGAAGACCAAAATGACAAAAATCCAACAAATACAAGTTAAAATATGAATTTTCAAAAGAATGGGAGTCTTGCTCCGTAGAAAACAATGGAAGTGATGATTTTCCACAAAGTACCTGGTTAGCGTCAAATAGAAAGCCACACTGGTGAGCGTTGGTCGGAAAAGGCAGCAATGCGTCAATTCCTTCCTCAAAAGGGAGGCCGTGCATATTTTCTTCTCCAGTCCGCTTGACAATGTGTAAATTTTTCTCCCTCGCAAGAGAGCAATGCTTCAATTTCTTGAAGGAGCACCTCAGATCTGCGCAGATTCATGATGACTTTGACGGCCAGGGATGATGCGTGATAAATCCAGTTGCATGTTGTTATAAAACTGCACTGTGTGGGGTTTGCGTTGTTATCAGCAGCCACAAGAGGGTGTTGCACGTCATTTATCTAGCTGTGATACATCAATCTCCCAGCTACGATGCGGGTGCAACGTTGATTTTAGCTGCGAAGCTGGTAGCGTGTCATTTATCAGCGCGTTGCAGATGGTGCATTGAAAATTTCCCAGCACAGCGTTATGTGTGTGGATTTTTAGCTCTTGTTCTGCCAACTTCACAAGTACCCTATCCAGTTCCTCGGCCAAGGACCAAGGAACTGGATAGGGTACCACTTGGCAGGGCATAAGTCTCAGCAGAGAGTCCAGGTCCTGGCTGAGGAAGTCTTTGATGGCCCTGAGACTTCAAAACAGGAGGCAAGTTCAATTCAAGCGCTTGGACATTCTTCACAAGCAGGAATATACTTCAAAGTCCATTCTTTGTCCCCTTTCCCAGACAGAAGCAGCACTTGCAGGATAGCCCAACAAGCACAGTCACAGGCAGGGGCAGCACGTCTTCTCAGCTCTTCAGCTCTTCTCCTTGGCAGAGGTTCCTCTTGGTTCCAGAAGTGATCTAATTTTCAGGGGTTTTGGGTCCAACACTTATACCCCTTCCTGCCTTTGAAGTAGACATACTTCAAAAGAAAGTCTCTGTTGTTCACAAGATCCTGCCTTGCCCAGGCCAGGCCCCAGACACACACCAGGGGGTTGGAGACTGTATTGTGAGAGGGCAGGCACAGCCCATTCAGGTGTAAGTGACCACTCCTCCCTCCCCTCTTGCATAGATGGCTCATCAGGATATGCAGGCTACACCCCAGTTTCCTTTGTCTCACTGTCTAGAAGGGATTCACAAACAGCCCAACTATCAAACTGACCCAGACAGGGAATCAACAAACAGGAAGAGTCACAGAATGGTTTAAGCAAGAAAATGTCTACTTTCTAAAAGTAGCATTTTCAAACTAACAGTCTAATAACCAACTTTACTCAAAATGTATTATAAAATGTGGAGTTCAGAGACCCCACCCCCAAATTCCTGTTACTATCTGCTCCCAAGGGGAATCTTCACTTTAATAATATTTATGGCCAGCCCCCATGTTAACCTATGAGAGAGATAGGCCTTGCAACAGTGAAGGCTGAATTTAGCAGTATTTCACTGCTAGGATATGTAACACACATCAGTACATGTCCCACCTTTAAGATACACTGCACCCTGCCCCTGGGCCTACCTAGGGCCTACTTAGGGGTGCCCTACATGTATAAAAGGAAAGGTTTAGGCCTGACAAGTGGGTACACTTGCCAAGTCGAAATGGCAGTTTAAAACTGCACACACAGACCCTGCAGTGTTTACAGGGCTACTCATGTGGGTGGCACAACCAGTGCTGACAGCCCACTAGTAGCATTTGATTTATAGGCTCTGGGCACCTCTAGTGCACTTATCTAGGGACTAACTAGTAAATCAAGAATGCCAGTCATGGATAAACCAATTACACATACATTTTACATGGGAGCACTTGCACTTTAGCACTGGGTAGCTGTTGACAATTGCCCAGAGTATCAAAAACCACAAAAACAGAGTCCAGCTCACATCAACAACCTGGTAAGCAGAGGCAAAAAATTAGGGTAGACCATGCCAAGGATGTCAAGTCTAACAATATCAAAACAAAAAATGCTAAAACTTTGCCTCCAGGTACCCACACCCCAAGTCCAAGGGCAATGCTCTCTTGATGAGTTGTTCAGGGATATTTGCTTATGCTTTTCCCCCTCTCCCATTCTTATCATTTCTAGTCTGGAAGATAAAACAATCTTCCCTCAACATGATCTTAGTGGCCCCTACATGGGCATGTTAACCATAGTACACAACACTTTTGGAACTCTCAGTTGTTCCTCATCAAAAACTTCCCAACAGACCAGATCTCCTGACACAAAAACAGGGACAAATAAGACATCCAAATCCCAAATCACTCAGTTTAGCGTTATAGCTCCTCAAGTCATGGAATTTGAATATTTACAATTAAATCCTTAAACAAGCATGCAAATCTACAGCTAAACAATGCTATGCAGCAAAATGGAAAAGCTTTGTTTGTTACTCCCAAAGTAAAGACGTTGATCCCCTCAAACCAAGAGTACAAGACATTGTACAATATTTATTACACATACAAAAAGCTAATTTAGCAAACACATCTATTTGTTTACATTTAGGCGCTATAGCGGCACATCTTCAAAATAGACCCCACATTTCTTTGTTTAAAATTCCAGTTATTAAAGCATTTATGGAAGGACTAAAAAGGATAATTTCACCAAGAGCTCCTCCAGCTCAATCTTGGAATCTTAACATTGTACTCACAAGGCTCATGGCTCCACCATTTGAGCCACTTCACTCCTGCCCCTTACAATTCCTTTCGTGGAAAGTAGCCTTTTTAATTGCTATCACTTCCCTCAGTTGTGTCGGTGAGCTCCAGGCATTAACTTTGGAAGAACCTTTAGAAAAAAGTGTGTTAAGAACAAATCCAAAATTCCTTCCAAAAGTAATTTCGCAATTTCATATTAATCAAACAATAGAATTAACAGTTTCCGTCCCAAAACCAGATTCTTTAGCAGAAAGAGCTCTAAATAGTCTATATGTTAAAAGAGCTCATATGTGTTATATAGATAGAACAAAACATTTTAGGAAAACAAAACAACTTTTTGTGTCTTTCAAAGGAGATCCTATATCTAAAACAACTATAGCACAGTGGATAGTCAAATGCATTCAAACTTGCTATACTAAAGCTAAGCGACAATTACCTATACCACCTAGAGCACATTCCACTAGGAAAAAAGGTGCATCTATGGCATTTTGGGGTAAATACCAATAGCAAACATTTGTAAAGAAGTAACATGGTCTACACCACACACATTTACAAAACATTATTGTGTAGACGTCTTTGCAAGACAACATACAAATGTTGGACAATAGGTACTTAAAACACTTTTTCAAACAATTGCAACCCCTGCACACCAGCCACAGCTTTATGAAGGGACTGCTTTACAGTCTATGCACAGCATGTGTATCTATAGCTACACATGCCATTGAACAGGAAATGTTACTTACCAGTAGACATCTGTTCATGACATGTAGTGCTGTAAATTCACATGCACCCTCCCCCTCCCTGTACGTGTGTAGATGTTGCAATTTATTCTTATATATATAAAAAAAATGTACATATATAAATATATTGCAGGAACATCTTTTCTATCCTACTATCTATTTTTGACTACTTCACTCTCCTCCCTGCGGGGAAACAATCTACCAAAGGACTCAATGCCCAAGTGCAGTATTTCCAAGAGGTGGAGTCACTTGATCCCGTGACTCGAAAACATATTTTGAACAAAAACAAGTTGTACTATTCTGAACCCAACACTAGATGGCAAGCTTATGCACAGCATGTACATCTACAGCACTACATGCAACGAACAGATGTCTACTGGTAAGTCACATTTTCCTTTTAAACAGTGACAAATAATAGAAGAATTCACATGCCTCAAGGATATCTTCACAATAGGAGTGAAAAGTATATTTTTGGGCCAAGATGGCCATGTGGTAGTATACAACTGCAGCTTTGCTATTTATTTCTGCGAAATTAAGTCCCTCCACAGAATATGGCCCTAAATCCAGCTGGGTCATCCACAGGAGGAGGTGGGCATTACCGGGGTCACCCAGAGAAGCCTTGATGATCCAGTTACCTGAGGATTGTATTTTGTAAGTTTGCACCACTTTTGCGTCAAAAAGTGACGCAAAATCAGCCTAAATGTAGTGTAATGAGAAATTGCAAGCCTTCAACAGTTTGAACATCCACATTTAAATAAAGTGGGGCTGCAATGCATTTGTCTGATGTAAATGAAAGATGGCATGCAACACATAAAACATTCTAAACTAATATTTAACTACAATGAAAAGTATAAGCAAATGCTCTCAAAATAGGCAACAGCCTCTAAACTAGAAAATACAGAGTTCTTGCTGAGTTAGCACTTGCTCTAGCGGAGGAAGTGGATGAACTTCTTAGTCTGTCCCAGGATCACTTAATGCTATTAACCACTTTGAGAGAATTTATATGAACTGTGTTTCTGAATATTACCCAGATCAATTTGAAACTCAACACATGCACCAGACAAGCAGGGCACAGATGGCCAGCTAAATGCCAGACATTCAGGATTTTCATCTTTACAGTTAGTAGGTACCACAGGAAACTGGACCCGCATGACACACTAAAGACTACATTATATCATTATTTATGTATCTGAGTTGTAATGTTTCTGTTTAGAACACAATGAATAGTACCCAGTCAAGGTTGCAACTAGTGTAACCACTACAAGTAGAAATGAATACACTCCCGGAGCCATCACAAAAACATAAGCATTCGGAATGTCCATTCTGCAGAACAAAAATATTCCTTCCTTCCTGTTACCGCCATTGCAGCTGGTACTATGAAGAACTTTCTTTAGAGGTTACTATTACTGTTCCATTTACAGCTGCAAGATGGCAGAAAAAGCACATATCTTCATCTGTGAACACTTCCAAGTAGCAGAATGAGTACTACATGTACAAACATTGCCCAGTCTTTCACAAAGAGCAGATCCCCCCAGGATTTAAAAAACATCTAATTTTGGGGGCACTTTTGCAAAAATAATGGGGCTTTTACAAAAATGCCAATTTTGTGTTTTTTTTTCTTCAAATTGCAAAATTGCAATATCCTGGGGGTCTGACCAATTCAGCCCTGTAGTGCCCTTTCCTGAGTGGTCAGTCTCTGGCAGGCTGAGACAGGCTACCTTAATGAGGTGTGAGGGGTATGGTCTGAAACAAAGAAGGCATCTGGTGGGAGGAGAACTGCTGTAGCAGATGGCAGTGCAGGATGGGGGTAGAGTGGGAAAACTGGTTTCCAAAGGAGGAAAAGCCACCTGGGTGCAGAAACTGAACTTCCCCCATTTACTGTTCCTCCAGCCTGATGGGAGCCCCAATAATTAGACCAGGAGAAGGACTGGGAGGGCTGTGTTAGGGAAACTTAACCACACCAGTTGGTGGGCTCAACCTCATTTTCTCCATGTTGGATTGTTTCTGGGATTTTTATTGACACACTTCACAAGAAGTAGTCACTCCAGAGGGTGTCACCCTGCTTCGCATTGGTCAGGGGTGCCCCTCTGCTTGCCAACCCAGGGGCAAGCATCAATATGGCAGAGCTGTCCAGCAATTGAAATCCCTGCAGGAAGAAAGAACTAGAAAAGAAGGACTGCCCTGCTGAACTCTTGGTCTGCACCTGAAGGACTGCACCAGCTGTATACTCGGGGCTTCATCAAGAAAATGACTTTGCCTTGCTTCTGCAACTCCAGGGGTGGACTCCTTATAAGCTACAGGTACAAAGTGGTTAACCTGAGCCCTCTACATCAAGTCCTGCAAGAAGAGCCCAGCTGACCAGCACCCATTGTCCATTTGCAGATTCTGACCAGGTGAATTCTGGGAACTGTAGTCATAAATCCCAAGGAGAAACTCAGAGCTTCTGGAACCTTAGATCAAGTTGTGGACACTTTAGGGACCAAAAAAGGACTTCTGGTGCTTTTTGTTTTTAGGCACTACAAAGCATTTGTTTACATTTAAACTTTAAATATTCATATCACTGGTTCCCTTTATTGGATTTTTGGCATGTCTGTGTCATTTTAAAGGTAAAAAGATGACATATTCTTATAAATTGTGTTGTGTTTTATTTATTTACTGTTTTGTTAATAGCAAATGCTTTACATACCTGTCTCCTAAGTTAAGCCTACTGCTCGTGGGCCAAGCTACCAAGGGTTGAGAAAGGATTGATTTATTGAGACCTTTACTGGACCTGGTGGGGGATTGAAGTCTACTGCCAATTGTAGGTACCTTCTTGCCCTTACTAATAAACCACTTTCCAACAATTCTACATTATTCTTTGGTGCAGAATTACCTATTTTAACGCAATGTTGGCTGCTCACGTAATTAGGAGTCATTTGGGGGGACAATCCTACCTCAAGAGCACATTTAGTAAGCTGGTTTAATGTTTCTTATTTTTGTTTGTTGTCATGTTGTGTTCTTTCCTTTAAGATTGTTGGTACGTTTTCAGTTTACCACTTATTTCCCTCTGGAAGAGCTTGGATTAGAGTGCCATAGCTAAAAGGGGTTGAGCAGATTTTCTCTGAGACTTTTGGCAAGATCTATCAATTGTGTGTTTAATAAGTTGTTGATAAGGGTTCCACACTTCCAAATGAATAACCCTTTCCTAATACGAATATTGTAGAAACACAACATCAGCCAATGAAGGATACAGCTCATCTAATCTGCTCACAGTCAGACCAAAATATTCCAGAGGTGTGCCCAACACAAGATTCAGACAGAAAGCTTTCATATCAGGAGCAAGAAGCTAAAATAGAAAAGAAATATATTGAATCATGAGCGAAGTTAAATCAAAACCCACTCCAAGTATACATAAATATCAGTAGCAATAGGTCTCCATGATATATAACACTATCAATAGTGAAACTTAAAACTGTTCAGCTGTTGAAATTAAATATGCATGTTTAAGAAAACAGTTGTGAAAAAGTAACATAAGTATCTGCCATCTGAAATCTACATTTGTAAATGGCATTTGGAAATCTAGAAATTCTGCCACTAAGCTGGATTTTGCACAATCACAAATGTAGTGTTGGGTTCTGTGTGTGATCATTAGAGGATGTTGCTAGCCATAAGATTTGGTGAACACCTACAAATAGCGTCCTCTCTGGAAAAGCTTGAACATTTACTACTGTCAAAGGCAGGGGATATTGCATTTTTGAAGTAGAAATAAGAAGGGAACTCTGACATCATTTATGAGGGGATAGTCAAGAAGATCCTTCTTCAGAAAAACCTCTCTGTGAAGAAAAATAATCCATCATTATGCCACATAACCATTGACTCAACAGATTTACCAGTGTTCTTTAGCATTCATTGTGAATTCCATGACAATCAAATATCTGTTCCTGCTGTGGTCCCAGAGGAGCAATGTCATGATTTTCAGAGCTATAAGTTTGTGAATCAAGACACAAAGGCCCTCATTACGACCCAGGTGTTCCAATGACTGCCAGGATCGCTGTGGCGGTTGGATCACTGCCAACGTTGTGGTGGTGCGGGCGGTCCTAATCCGACAGGGTAGCGATGGGGATTACGACTCCCTTCTCCGCTAGCGGCTTAGTTGCTGTAGCACTGCCATTAAACGACTGTGAAGACGGAGTGCAGAGGCCCCCGCTGGCCAGCCCTGTGGTAAAGTTTACTGTCTGCTTTGCAGACAGTGAACTTTACGAAAGTGCTGATGCACCCTATGCACTACGTCATTGCTGCCAGTACTATTATAAGCCAGAGACAATGCTGCAGGCTGTTCCCCACTGGGTCAGCGGGCAGAAACTATGTTTCCATCCGCTGACCCAGCAGGAGACTCGTAATGGGCCCGGCGGGAAGGTGGGCACGCTGTCGACAACCTACCATTTGGGACTTTGCCAGACAGGGTTTTCCGTCCACTGAAGTCAAAATGAGGGCCAATATGTTATGTTGAAAGATGCCCAACCACAGTCCTTAGGCAATTAAAGTATGGCAAGTTTATAGATAAACATTTGAATCCTTGTATTTAAATACCTCATTTTTGGATATAATTAGATGTTGTTTTGCATTTGACCCTTGGTGTCTTGAAGCCATGGCTCCTGCTTTAAAGGCAGTTGTATATCTATATAGGAGCTTGCAAAGTGAGGTCAGAATGTATCCTAATGACTACATAATGGCTAACCCCTCATTACAAAGCACAATGCATTTAATGCTTTTTTGGAACATATATTCTTATGTCCAGAAACAATTTGTGACATCAGCTCTGCTCTCCGCTGGAATTAGACAACATAAGGAAGGGTTTGTGTTTTTTATGTTTTTTAAGATGTGGGTTTTTATAAGAATTTTAAACTTCACTATGATTTGAATTTTACATATTTGAACTGTGGTTAGGGAGCGAGAATTGTTTTGTTGTGATTTTATTTTTCTCATACTTCATTTGCGCAAATCTAATATATGAATAGTTTTTGTTGTTCTACATTTTTATGGCTTTAGTGGAATAAAGTATTTTGACGGTGATGGTGACTACTTTAGAATAGATGAGATGTTAAAGTCAGATACGCACCCTAAAACAACCTGTGCTCACCCTCTGCTAGCTTGGCACAGAGCAGACAGGTTTAACTTAGGACAGGACACACTGTGTAAAGTTATTGTGTAACACTTAAACCATCACACAAAAATAATACACATCAGGTTAGAGAAATAGATTTTAATGCAATGAACAAAACAAGACCAAAACAACAAAAATCCAACAACTAGAACTCGAGATATGAATTTTTAAAGAAGAAACTGCAATAGAGTGCTTAGAAATCAATATCGCTAAAAGGTTAATTGAGTTCACGCTAGAACGGGGTAAAACAGAATCCAAAAGCCAGCAAAAATGAAGTTAGAAAAGCATGAGGTCAGAAGGCAAAAAGCCAGGAGAAACACAACAAGTATGCCAGGTCTAACACTTTGCACCCACCACCCCCAACTGAAAGTGTGGAGAGCTGCCCAACCCCTAAGGTGGAAGAACTTAGGCCCATATTTATACTTTTTTACCTCTGCATTTGTGTCATTTTGTTTACACAAAATCAGCGCAAACTTACAAAATATCATTGTATTTTGTAAGTTTGCGCCGCTTTTGCGTCAAAAAGTGGTGCAAATGCGGTGCTAGAAAGTATAAATATGAGCCTTAGAGAGACTATAAGCATTGGTGTTGCCTGTTACCAGAAGGTGTTCCACTGAAAAGTCTGTTGGGATATGGACCACCTCAACATCTTGGGATTCTCACCCTTCATCTGCATTTACCATCTGAGGGGTCTGTGGTCTGTCTGAACCTGGACGTGAATGGCAAACAGGTATGGCCTTAACTTCTTCAGCGCCCAGGCCACAGGAAAGGCTTCCCTTCCAATTGCTCTCCAACTCCGTTCCATGGGGGGTAACCTCTTCATTTAGCTGTGAGAACACGATCCCTTTGTCACACTCTGAGACATCTGTCTGCACCATGAATTCTCGGGAGAGCTCAGGGGCCTTGAGCACAGGTGCCTTGCACATAGTCTTCAGGGTGTCAAAAACTGTCTGTCCCATCTCTGTTCAGATCACCTGACGTGACTGCTTTTTGGAAGTCAGCTCTGTCAAGGGGGCAACAATAGTTCCATATCCCTTGGTGAATCTCCTGTAATAACCAGTGAGGCCTAAGAAGGCTCCAAGGGCCACATGTGCGTAGCATTTTGCACATCGCAAACAGTGAATCGGGCCATTTGCGATGTGCAAAATGCACTTTGGCATGTTCAAACCCATTTTTGCGATATGGCAAATTATTTACCGAATCGCAAAAAGGATTGCAAATCACAATTAGGAAGGGGTGTTCCCTTCCTAATTGTGAGTTGCAGTCCCATGTATAATTGTTTTGTAACCACAAATGTGGTCGCAAAACAATCGCAGTCAGCACCAGTGTCACACTGGTGCTAACCCATTCGCAAACGGGAAGGGAATGAGAGAATGGCAGTAAAAAATTAAACGAAAATGTTTCATGTTTTGTTTTTTAAATGAATCTCGTTTTCCTTTAAGGAAAATGGGCTGCATTTAAAAATAAAATGGCTTTATTTAAAAGCAGTCACAGACATGGTGGTCTGCTGTCTCCAGCAGGCCACCATCCCTGTGAGGGTGGCCATTCCTAAGGGGGTCATGAATTGCGACCTACCTCATGAATATTTATGAGGTAGGGCATTTGTGACCCCCTTGCGAAGCGCAAACAGTGTCATTGACACTGTTCAACATATGGTTTTTGTCGCAAATCATTTCCTTCGTACATGTAGCCCTAACTTCTGTCTGAGTCTTGGAGGTTCCCAAGCGAGAATGGTTTCAATTTTGGCCTGGAGGAGCTGCTCCTTGACACCTTTTTCTTGGTGGACCAAGTAGACCACTGAACCCTTCCATATCTCACTTACTTGCATTGATAGTCAGGCCTGCCCTCCGCAGAGCCAGAAGCACTTCCTTTATGTGGCACAGGTGGTCCTCCTAGTTAGAACTGAAAATTGCAATGTTGTCTCGGTAGGCAGCACGTTAGTTCTCCAGTCCAACTAGGACCTGGTTTACCAACCTCTGGAAGGTGGCAGGGGCATTTTTTTAACCCAAAAGGCATGACCCAGAACTGTAAGTGTCCTGGCCCACAGGTCAAGGCAATCTACCAGTACCAATATGTTAAATCAAACGTGCTGAGAAACTTGGAAGCTCCCAGCTGATCTGTGAATGGGGTGTGCATCAGTCATAGTGACTGCATTGAGCACACAGTAGTCTACACAGAACTGAAGTTCAGGTGTAACACCTGAGTTGGAGCAAGGGCTGTTGCAGGGCTCAGTAACCTTTTTTGTTGAAATGTTGGAGACCTCCTCTTTAATGTTGCCCTAACTTTATCAGACAGCCTCTAAATTTTATTTTCCACAGGTGGGATGTCCGCATTGTCAATATCATGGGTGCACCATGGAGTGAACCCTGGGGTAAGTAAAAAGAGAGAGGCAAACTGCCCCAAAACTGGTGACAGTCGCTCTGTTGATCTAGGGTCAGTGTAGGGGTGAGACTGACACCCTCCACTGACCCATCCTGCTCTTTAGAAGATAGGAGGTCAGGGAGACGTTCACTCTCCTCTTCTACCTCATCATCAGTTACCAAGAGTACCGAATCTCAGACCCCTCAAAGTGGGGCTTGAGGCGATTCACATGCAGGACCCTCAAAGGGTTGCTTGGAGTTTGGAGGTCCACCAAGTAAGTGACATTCTTCTTCTACTTGTTTACCTTATAGGACCCAAACCAGCTGTCTTGCAGAGCATGGGGCTCCATGGGCTCCACTGCCCATACTTTTTGGCCAGGCTGGAACTTTACCAGAGTAGCATTCTGACCATGTCAGCTTTTCATGTTCCCCTGGCTGGCTTGTAGGTTCTCTTGGGTGAACTACCTGATGAGCGCTGACTTGTTGTGGAGGGCCATCATATAGCTGCCCACACCCCAAATAGCTCTCCCAGAAGCTCTTTCCAACCCTCCTTCATCAAACTGAGAGGCCCACTGTCAGAAGATTCAAACTTCCACAGGAGCAAATGCCTTTTACCCATCTCCCTCCAACAGATGCATGCTCAAACTTTAACTGATCATCTGAACCATGCATCCGCTAGGGGGGGAGGGGAATGGGAATAAAAAAAGAGGCACTGCCTTCAGATCCAGTTCCAGCCTGTGTTTCCCACTTGAAGATAAGATATTCAGTGTGTGTCTCTGAAAACCTGCACCTTTCTTCTTATTGGGATTTATTTAAAGGAAGGACCTGCAGTCGGGTGATAAAAGCATAGATAAGTACATTCCTACTGTGCATTCAACTGCTCAGCCATTCAGATTACCTAACTCTATCGTTCTCCTAACCTGGATCTTTAGGGAGACTAGCCTCTCTCTAAGAGAACAATGTTCACTTAATACCTTCTTTTCTCCAGGAGTCAGAGGTTTCCAAGATTCTCTGGAGAACAGTTCAAAAGTTCACAAGTATATAAACTTCTAAGGTCTTTTACAGGAAACAAAAACTCCTTCTCAAGGTTCAGTTTTCACATTCACAGTCTCTTGGAATTGGTCTGAGCACTGAGGTTTGTCTCTAAGACTGAAAAGCCTGCAAAGCAAACAGTTCTTGAATATATAGATACATATATATAGATATATTGTCAAGTCTGGAAATCATGCAAAAGGATTCCTTACTGCAGTTGCTTGAAGTTCTGTTAAGCCAAAACAAATTTTCCTCAGAAAGCCGATAGTCATTTGTTTAAAAAAGGTCAAAATTCAGCTTCTTCAAAAGGGAAAAAGTAGCTGGTGTGCACACTGTTACAAGAAAAATAATTAATTTATTCAAAACTAGAAGAATTCTCTATGAGACGAAATGCTTCAGGAACAGTGCTCATTCTCCTCAGGATGACAGTTGAAATGCAGGGTTCCCAGAGAGAAACAGCTGGAAGGAAGCTTCAGCACAAGACTAAGGTAGAAACACTAGAGCGCCGACCTCACAAGGATTTGCAGCCACCATCTTGAGTGCCAGTTAATCCTGAAGAATCTAGTTCTAAGAACAGCCTCTGCAAGAGGCATCGGGAGTGGGGACGCCGCTGCAACCAACAAGGGTACAAGGAAAAGGGGAATTGCTTTTGCTGAGGGAAGCACTTAACAATGCTGGCAATAGTTTTCCTGACACCCACTCACAGGGTGCCCACACAGAAGTTCAAAGGGGGTGGTAGGAGGATGTCCTACTTATACCTCATGAATTTGCGTGGACCCATAACCATCTCTCAACCAACCCATCAGTTTTTTGGGTGGTAAGGAGTGGAGAACCAGCAGGTTATCCCACACTCCTTCCACAGGGCACATGTAGTTAGACGTGAAGTTGGTACCCCTGTCAGATACCCCCTCCCTAGGGAAACTCACATGCATAAAGATCCCCTTCAGTGCCCTGGCCACGACGAGTGCAGTCACTGTGCTAAGAGGGATAGCTTCCGGGTACCAGGTGGCATGGTCCACCAAGACTACAATGACCAGTGGCTGTCTTGGGAATCTAGATGTCTCACAATGTCAATGCCAACCTGCTCAAAAAGGGTGCTAACAACAGGAAAAGGTTGCGGGGGCTTGCACTTCCCCTCTGACTTGCCACTTGCCTAGCAGATAGGACGAGACCTACAGTAGAGAACTGAAGCCTTCTTCATTTGAGTCCAGTAAAAAGTGGGTGACAAGCATGTCAAAGGTTTTGTCTTGCCCACATTGACCTGCCAGTATCACAACATGAGCCAGACCCAGTCGGAAAGTCCTGCAGCACTGGGGGACCACCAACACACATGTTGCACCAGGCTCAGGAGCTATAGGCCCACTATACAGGAGATTATTCTCCCAGTTGATCAGGTGCTTATCAGAAGGGCCACAAGCTGCCAGGGCCTCAGCCTGCTGTCAGATACCCACAAGAATAGGACACTCCTTTTGTGCCATGCAGAACTCCTCCCTGGTGGGATCCCCTTCCTGCTGATTGTTGGATAGCTTAGGCAGGTTCCCCACTTCAGCCACTTTCTCCCCTGTAGATACAGGCACCTCTCCCACAGGTTCAGCTTCCTCTTGGGCCATGGGAATCCCAGGAGTGGGTTTCCCGCACCCACTGCCCTTCCTCTTCTTGGAAGGATCCTGGACCATTCTTCCAGGATCCAAATCCTTCTGGTCACCCTCTCAAGCTGCCATGGACAGTGTGGTCAGGCACACCCACTCTAACTTACTCTCAGGGAACCACTTCTTTTCCTTCTCCGTAGGGGGAAGGGAACCCTGACCCACACAACTAATTTGGGACCCTTAGGAATACCACTTGCTCTTTTTGTCCCCCTTGTTTCTACTGGTGAGGACCCAGGCCCCCTCTTGTGGTACCCCCACCAAGATACCTTCTTGTGCACCATGAAGCTGACCTACTGATCCGCCTACTTAGCAAGCTGTCTGAGTTCAGCGAGCTTACTGTCAACAAGTTGTTGGTGCACATCTGTCAAACAAAAACCGAGCAGGTGCTCTGCTGTAAACAAATTGTACAGCCTCTGATGATCTTTACCTCACTGCTCTTCACCTAACCATCCAGTGCCTTGCAAAAGGAGTCTACACAATCCACATCAACCTGTTGAGAAAGCTTCTGACTGTCCACTGTTACACTTTAATTTGAAAGCAGGTCATTGAGGATTCTATTGAATGTGTCACTCTAATTTACAATAGGCCTTTTTAACTCCAAAAATGTTAAAACAAATTTTACATCAAAATCAGGGCAGCAATCCTTGTCTACTGCCATCAATTTAGTTAACATTCTATGAAAGTATGGCTACTTAAAATGTGATCACATCTTTCTTATGAAGAAAACGTTTAAAACAAGTGGATGGGAAGAAAATAATTTGACCTCTTACGATTGTCTTACAATTGGATTTTTATAGGACTCATGGAGCCGGTGCCAATGTGGCAGTGCGACAGGTGCAGCAGCACCTGTCGCTCATTCCACTGCCCATAATTCCTGCAGTGAATTGCGCGAAGGGGCTGTGAATGGGGGCCCCTGCACTGCCCATGTCAAGTGAATGGGCAGTGTAGGGACCCCCAGGAGCTCCCCAACACCCCCATTCCGACAGCCTTTCCATGGCGGTATATACAGCCATGGAAAGGCTGGTGGCATGGGAACTCGTAATGCAAGCAGCGCTGACCTGGCGGATCGATGGGACCACCAGGTGTCGGCGGTCGGACCGTGCCAGCTCCACCACAGTCATAATGTGGATGTCGGACCGCCACAACTGCGGCGGTCCAACCGCCACTATGGGTCTGGCGGTCTGAAAACTGCCAGACTCATAATGAAGCCCTTTGTCTCTTCTGGTGACAGATCACTTACAGCCCATTAATCAAGGTCTTTCATTGCTAAATGTAAGTAAGAGTGCAACCATTATGGAATCTCCAAACACTGCATGAGCCAAGAATTAGCTAATCTAATGTGACACGTCACCCTGGAAGAGGCCTCTAACACCTGACACCAAGGTGCCACAAAGTAATTCTTAAAGTCATCACTTGGGGCGAGATGTGCAAAGCATTTTCCACGTCGCAAATGACGAATTGGGCCGTTTGCGAAGTGGAAAATAATATTTGGGATGTACAGACCCATTTTTGTGATTCAGTAATTTATTTACTGAATCGCAAAAAGGGTTTGTAAGTCGCAATTAGGAAGGGGTGTTCCCTTCCTAATTGTGAGTCGCAGTCCCATGTATGATTGTTTTTTGACCGGGAATGCGGTCGCAAAACATTTGCAGTCAGCACCAGTTTCAAACTGGTGCTAACTCATTCCCAAATGGGAAGGGGTCCCCAGGGAACCTCTTCTCCTTTGTGAATGGCAGTGAAAATATTTTTTCAAAGCAGGCAGTGGTCCCAGGGACCACTGCCTGCTCTGAAAAAATGAAAAGAAAACTTTTCTTTTTTTGTTTTTGAAATGCATCTCATTTTCCTTTCATGAAAACGGGCTGCATTTAAAAAAAAACTGCTTTATTTAAAAGCAGTCACAGATATGGTGGTCTGCTGTCTCCTGCAAGCCACCATCCCTGTGAGGGCGGCCATTCCCAATGGGGTTGCAAGTTGCGACCTACCTCATGAATATTCATGAGGTATGTAATTTGCGACCCCATTAGGAATTTGCAAACAGTGTCATTGACACTGTTGTACATCAGGTTTTGCGACTTACAAATTGCGAGTCGCTATGACTCGCAGTTTGCGAGTCGCAAAACATGAAGTTTGTACATGTGGCCCTATGTTCTCCAGTGCTGCCAGAACCAAAAGTATATCTTTATAATGCTGAAATGTTTAGCCTTGAGTTGTTTCAGAGTTTGTTTCATTGCATGAATGTATTGAAACTCACACTGCAGTGGGCATCATGGTACTCATGCACTCCACGTCCCCTCTAGGTATTCATTTTCAAATTACTTTTTATACGGCAGAACAGTTGACCACATTACCCTGCCTTTTGCAGTTTTTTTCCTGTTTCTTTCTTCTAGCTTTCTCCCTCTAATACTTTGGACTCTGTAATGTATAAAATTATTATCAGTCAAAATGTTGGTGCTCTGTTCCCCAACTGCTGAATATATTTCATAAGTTTTTTTATATTTTATTACTTTAAACAAAAAGTAAGTCACTTTTTTATTAAAAAAAGACTGCTGATTGTATACTCCATCATGATTACAGCTGCCACGCACTGCTTAACCTTCCAGAATACAGGCCAGCTTCTCTTGGTTAACATAAAGTCCTCATCAAAATCATTTACTCCTTGCCAGTAACATCAACGCACAACTGTGGAATTTCATTGAGACCAACAACTCCCCGGACAGCTCCCAGTCTGGCTCCCGCAGCAATCACAGCACCGAGACAGCCCACCTGGCAGCCACCAACGACATCTGATTACTCCTAGACTGCGGCCACACCGCAGCGCTCATATGCCTTGACCTCTCAGCAGCCTTCAACACAGTCTCCCTCAGCATGTTACGCACTAGACTCCGCGACATATGACTGCGCAGAAGAGCCCTGGAATGGATCCACTCCTTCCTCTCCGGGAGGACGCAGAAGGTCAGGCTCCTTCCCTACACATCGAGACCCTCAGAAGTCAACTGCTGATTCCCCCAAGGATTCTCACTGAGTCCCACACTGTTCAATGAATGCATGGCCTCTCTCGCAGCAATCGTCTGAAGCCATGGTATGAACATTATGTCATATGTCGATGACACACAACTCATCATTTCCCTCACCGAAGACCCAGACATGACCAAAAAAGGAACTTCCACTCAGGAATGGAAGCCGTTGCCACCTGGATGAGAGAAAGCTGCCTCAAACTCAACTCCAACAAGACTGGGCTCATCATCTTCGGAAACGCCACCTCGTCTTGGGATGACTCCTTGCTGCCGCATCCCTCCGTGCGCCCCGTGCACTGACTGAGCAGGCCTGCAACCTAGTCATTATCCTCGACTCCTCCATATCCATGACCCGCCAGGTAAGCTCAGTCGCCTCCTCCTGCTGGCACACACTCTGCAAACTTCAGAAGATCTTCAGATGGATCCCAGTAGACTGTTGCTCAACAGCCACCCACCCCTTAGTCACAAGCAAGCTCAACTACAGCAATGCCCTCTACGCCTGCACCTCGACTAGAAACATAAAAAGCTACAACTCATCCAGAACGCTGCCGCCAGACTCATCCTGGACCTCCCACTCCGAGAACACATCACCCAACACCAGTGGACCCTCCAGTGGCTCCCGGTCAACAAACTGCCTTCAAGCTACTCACCCACACATATAAGGCCATACACAACGCAGGACCAGCCTACCTGAACCACCGCATCTCATTCCACACTCTCGCTAGATCCCTCCACTCCACCCAGATGGCCCTGACCATCATCTCTCGTATTGTTAAAACCACCACCAAGGGACGATTCTTCACTTACATCGCAGCAAAGAGCTGGAACAACCTCCCCCTGCACTTCAGATAAAGCCATTCGCTCACCATCTTCAGGAAGAACCTCATGACGTGGTTCTTTGAATGAGGCCCATCCCCTCCCCCCGCTCCTTGAGACCCTCATGGATGAGTAGCCGCGCTTTAGAAGAACTGATTGATTGATTGGACATTATTCTCTCTTTATTGAAGAGCCGAATTTACATATCCTGGCACTGCTAAATAGTTTATTTCTTTTGGTGGGTAAAGATAAACTATCCTCTTCTCCCGGATGTAAAGTTTAAAATGTTAATTCAGGTATGGGACTTGCACCTTGATGGCAGTGACCAGAACGCTCTGAGTGTTGATAAGCATGTGTCACATACAGGACTGTTTTCACTAGCCATATTGCAGAGAGTTGTTTTCTTTGTTCTTTCCTGGACCTTGTGGGTAATGAATGTAGGCTACAGTTTGCTTAGCTACATCAATCTATGACTTCCAATGAATACTCTGTCTGGTTATAGTTTGCTAAGTGTTTGTGCAGTCTGTGATTTATACTAACTTTGGAAAGATACACATACAGCTAAGAAGAAGAATTGCTCATGACGCTGTTGGTGAGTGATTTCAATATTATGTTAGTGATGCTATCTTGAGAAATGCTTTCTGACGCTATTTCTACTGTGGCTATATAGCCTCTTAAATAGATTGGAATTCTTTTTAAGACCCACACCCTTCCCAAAATATTAGTGCTGTTATCATTGACACGAAGAAGTAGTTTTAAATGGACTAATGTATCAGCTGGATGGATCACAATGCAGTACTGAATTTGAATAGTGTCCACTTTGTGACCTTGACATTTCTCCTGTGGTTGTATTAATACAATAAACACCAATGGGGCAGTTTGCAAGGAGTTGCGGGAATCCGGCATTCTTAATATTCATGGAATGAGACTTCTTAGGTACTCCTTGTGAAGCACTGAAAATCCATGGGATGGAGGTCTGCAACAAACACTGCACTTTTATTACTAGTTCATTTTAAAAATATGTCATTGGTTTTGACAATTTGACCTCTGTCCCTTAAAGAAACCATTTTGGACATGTTATATAGAGCCACAGTGCATTGCTAAAACCATGGTAAAATAATGTAGGCAGGGGTATGACTATGATTAATTGCTTACTTTAATTCATATTTGTGACGCCTAACTCACCATAAGACCATTAGGTGGGCAGTGCTACACTAGGACTTTATTCTGTCAAATGTGTTTAATAATATAATTCTGCATTCGGAAAATATTTTGACTCCAGATGCTGATTCATATGTTATAGTGTCTTCATATGAAATTAAAGACATCAAGAAATCATGTGTTTCTAGACATAATAAAAATGGCTTTATACATTTTTCAGGCAAGCAGCTTTGGCTCCAAATTAATCTTTTAGGAATTACCAGAAATATTCAAGCCAGATGTGAAAAAGCTACTGACAAGAAAGCAAAAGTCAAAGAATGTGAGATCCCTTAAAGGAGGCAGTGTCTAGCAATAATGCCAAACAATTGGTGTCTCTTGAAGCATATGTTATAATATGCCTATTTGCATAGTGCTCTAATCACCCATGAAGGTATCCTGTCGCTTTGCAGGTAGGTAGGCTGTGGACTCCAGGAGGAAGATTGCTCAAAATGCCAGGGCTTCTGGTTCTTGTGAAACTCAAGAAGTAAGAACCAGGCTCCAATGGGCTGCAACAGATCATTTCAGGCATTGGGGGAGATGTGATATAAAGCACGACCTCCATCAGTTTTTATGTATGCAGGGTACATGTGCTAGTAAGAGTCCAGCTGATCTAATGTGTCTAGATGGGTGGTGGAAGTGTATGCGCTACCGAGGTAGGCATAGCACAAGATTTTAAATGCCACTTAGGGGAAGATTTATGGAAAGTGGTGTTGCACTGAGTGAGCACCACTTTCCCTGCGCCCCTTAACACCCCTCTACCCTCACCATGTGTGCGCTGTTAAAAAAATATGGCGCACCATGGCACAGGGTAGGGGGCAATAGCGTCATTTCACATGATTGATGTACTCTGCAGGAGTAGCGCCAAAATATTGGTGCTGTTCCTGCAGAGTACATAGGGCTCCATTCAAAAGAATGGAAGCCCACTTTTAACGCCTGCTCTTGAGCAGGCATTAAAAGTGCCATAATAAATGGTGCAAGCAAATCTCACAGATTTCCTTACGCCATTTTTCTGGCTCCCCTAATGGGGGAATGCCCCCTTTGCACACATTATAACTAGTGCAGGCATAATGTAGCACAAAGGGTTACAGGTTGGCTCAATGCATTGCGCCACCCTGTAAATACGGCGTGGAGATTTCGGCCTGCATGGGCCACACTAACGTGGTGCAAGGTGGTTCTAGGGGAATATAAATATACACCTAAGACTGGTAACTTTGGCAGTTACTGAGCTACTCGCAGCTTAATTATTACTCTGGTATGCATGCAGGACATTTAGGCCAGCATGCAAACTAGTGTAATACATTCATAGAATTGAATTAGTCTAATGCGTCACTATACTATTTGCTAAATGTGATACTATCTGAATAATACCATGCCCACGGAAGTGTGCAGCAATAGGGTCTATATTTTTAAAGCGACTAGGCAATTTTAAAATGATCTCACTGACAGAGAAGGTGACTAAAGTTTTTGAACAAGCTAATTTCTCATGCACCTTTAAGTTTCTTAATAAAAAACAGATTATTTAAGTCCTTTAAGTAGGTCTTCAAGAGAGTATGGGCAGCACTGGGCACAGTTTCAAGCTACATCTATTTGTCAGGTATGTTAAGCTCAAGAAAGGTTGTTTATTCCTGACCTTTGAAAATTAGAGGGTGGAATTTGATTCGGTCAACAGACCATTCCTTTGGACACCTGCAAGAATAACAGAAGTGTTGTCCTTCTAGATGCAGCTCTTTATGATGGGTACCACACTAAAATTATATTCCGACTGAATGGTGAAAACTCAAGACCCTTTAATGCAGACATTTTGGTGCACCAAGGATGTCCATTGGTGTCAACCCTTTTCAACTTGCTTCTAAATGATGTTCTTGGTAGGCTTATCCCAGGATGTGGAAGAAGCTGGATACTCACCAGTTTTTATCATGCTGTTCACAGATTGCATGATTTTGTTGGATTGCACTGAAATGATCTACATTTACTGATTAAACTATTTTAGGATATTGTGTTTAGAAGTTGCTTGTAAACAATTTGTCCAAATTAAAATCATGGTTAGGGTATGAAATAGGGGGGGGGGGAAAGTGTGTTCCCTATGTTAATTCCCATAGGACTTTTGAAAATGACTATATTCCGAACCACTAGACGGAATTACACCAAATTTGGCAGAAGGCTAGCTTTTGGTATGCAAATTACACTGTAACTTGTTTGATGTAATCTGTTCAGTGGTTTTGGGGATATTAAAGGGAAAACAAATTTGTATATCTCTGGCCGTGACAGCTTTGTGGAGAAAGACAAGCTTGTGCAGGGAAATGTACAGCTCTAATTGGCTGCCAACACAACCAGGAACTGTTGGCAGCCATCTTGGGATGCGGCTGCAAAAAGTAAAAAAAAAAAAAAAAAAAAAAAACAGGGGGCCTATGTAAAGTCACCCTGCCCTCTTAGCCCTGAGCTAAAAAGCATTTTTTTCTATTTTGTGCCCTCCCCATGCACTGCTAATTACCCCACAAATTACAGCTTGACATCTTATTAACATAATTGATATATAAATATTGGAAAATGGCCTCTCTGAAGGGTCCCTCCAAACTTTTCACCTTCCTCCTCTTTTTTTCTGACCTCATTTTTGCTGGCTTTAGGACTCTGGACACTTTACCACTGCTTACCAGTGCTAAAGTGCATGTGCTCTCTCCCTAAAAACATGGTAACATTGGCTCATACCCAATTGGCAAATTTAATTTACTTGTAAGTCCCTAGTAAAAGTGCATTACAGGGCCTGTAAAATAAATGCTACTAGTGGGCCTGCAGCACTGGTTGTGCCACCCACATAAGTAGATAAGTAGCACCTTAGCCATGTCTCAGGCTTGCCTTTGCAAGGCCTGTGTGTGCAGTTTCACTGCCACTTCGACTTGGAATTTAAAAGTACTTGCCAAGCCTTAAACTCCCTTTTTTCTACATATACATCACTCCTAAGGTCGGCCTAGGTAACCCATCGGGATAGGGCAGGGTGCTATGTAGGTTAAAACCAGAACATGTACATATGTGTTTTATATGTCCTGGTAGTGAAAAACTCATGAATTTGTTTTCCTTTACTGTGAGGCCTTCTAATTTAATAGACTGGCATTAGGACTGCCCTCATATACTTTTTGAGTGGTAGATTCTGATCTGAAAGGGATAACCAGGGCATATTTAGTATGGTCAGAATGGTAATAGGAAATCCTCCTTACTGGTGAGGTTGGATTTAATACTACTATTTTAGAAAAGCCACTTTCAGAAAGTGAGCATTATTCTGCACTTAAAACCATCTGTGCCTTACAGCCTGTCTCCAATCAACATCTTGTCTGTGCTGGTTGACAGTTCCTTTGTGCATTGCACCCAGACAACCACAAACACAGGACAATCACTGCTGCATTCATCTGCATACTGAATGGGTCTTCCTGGGTTTGAAGGGTGGAGGGCCTGACACTTACATTTCAAAGGCCGGTGGCCTGCTCTTACAAAATGGACTGATAACTCCCCACTGGGACCCTGGCAGACAGGACTGGGCTGAAAGGGGAACGTGTGCCAGTCAGAACTACTCCTTGATGTCTACCCCTCTTCAAAGGCATTTTTGGGTATATAAAAATGGGTCTCTGACCCCACTAACTCAGACACTTCTGGAGCTACACCTGAACTCTGTCAGAGGAGCTGCCTGGCTGCCCAACAGATTCATCTGGACTGCTTTGCTGAGAAGGACTGCTGCCCTGCTGTTGCCCTGCTGCCCCACTGGCCTCTGACTCTGCCTTCCCCAAAAGTGCTTTTCAAGGGCTTGGATTGAGCTTGCCTCCTGTTTCTGACATCTCATAGCCAACAAAGACTTCACCTCTTCAAGAAATTCCTTGTGTGTCTTAGAATCGATGCAACACGTGCCAAAAGCGATGCGAAGCTTGCACTGTGACTGAGAAATCAACACACAGCTGACCAGAATAATGCAGCCCCGACTTCCAAACTGGAAATTCGAAGCAGTGCCTACCTTGTGATGGAAAATTTGACACATCACCTACTGGATCAGTGCAGCACCTGTGCCTTCTTCCAGCACACCAAGGATTTTCAACGCATCATCCCAGGGCATCAAAATATCCCCGAATTGCAGTGAGGAACCAAGATTGTGCTCCAAAAAATGAAGCAACCCCTTGCAGCATGGAAAGAAATGTTGCATCGTCCGTGCTGCATCAGAAAATCTAACGCCACACCTTATTTTTCCACGCATCTCCTCCTCTGTGGTCTCTGTGCATCGTTATTTCAACTTGTGCTTATTGGATCTTTGTCGTTTTGACGTTATTTTATTCAGATAAATATTATCTATTTTTCTAAAACCTTTGTGGGGTATTTCTGTATTTTTGTTTTGTTTTCACAGTGTTAATGTATGCTTTATGGCACAAATACTTTACACATTGCCTTCTAAGTTAAGCCTGACTGTTCAGTGCCAAGCTACCAGAGGGTGGGCACAGGATAAGTTGGATTGTTTTGTGATTTATCTTGACTAGGATTGTGGTCCCTACAGGTGTTTACCTCTGCACAAACCATAGACCCCATTTCTAACAATATATGTATATATATCTTCGGTCCCGATTGATAGCTGCTGCCATGCATCTGACTGAAGGGCACATTGGTATAAAGCAGAGTCAGCCAGCACCTTGCTCCAACTCCTGGCAAGGATTACCGAAGCTTTTGAATGTTGCAACCCATGTCTTTTTTAAAATTCTCTTTTGCTTCCCTGATGCATCTGGGTTGCTCTGCAACCTTGATCACATACACAGAGGAGCCATTTTGTTCTCGTATTTCACCACTCAACATGTACCATCATCACTGAAAACATTCTTATTGGTATGTTTTCTCATAAACATTATAAACAGTCAGCCCGTTGTCCTATTACAAAATGTGAGCTGGTTAGTTAGCCGAGAGACTTATTATAAAAATGCTCATGATAGAACTGTATTCCAATAATACTTTGGGTAGTATAAAATGTGTATGGACCACAACTTAAAAAAATAATATTTTAGTATTAAATTAAAAAACATTTCTTTCTAAAATTCCTTATGTAAAAATCATTAAATGAAAATGTGAATACAGCTCATGTGGGCAACAGATACAATGAACAACATTTTTAATATAAACTTTTTAGCTGTTACAACAGCTGTCCCACTCCAATATACAGCACAATGAAGCCCAAGTGGGCAGGCTTTACTACCTTCTTGTACTATTAGATACTATTACTAAGATGTTTACTGTTTCTCCAACAATCTAAACAAATTGCAGGAATTACTCATATTTTTATGCCTCTTGTGCCATATTAATTATTCTCTCTAAATTGACAAATGAGAAACTAGAGTGATTTAAAATTCTATAAAAATGCCTCTCACTGGTTAAAAAACATTTCTGGCACAACTACAGGTGTGTTCATTCAACCATCTTCCATGTTCAGTCCCCAGGTTTTTTTTGTATATAACTCACTTATATAGCAGGACTCTACTTGCCTCAGTGTCTTCTCCCTGTCACCCCCTCTATTGTTTGTACATCCACTACAAAATCTACCAGTCCTTGCACTCAAATGTTTTTATTCAAAATAGCGGGAAACTGGATTTGTTCTGTCTTTTTTTCTAGCTCTTAATTGCTGCAGGATTCTCTTGTGTGCCAAGAGCATGGGTCTTCCCATGTACATCAATTTTCAGAGACACTGAAATATGTAAACTGTGTGGTCAGTCTTGCAGTGGAAGTAAACTCTTGTTTTCTTAGTAGTTTGAAGCAGTGGTGAGTCGTATTCCTTTATATTTGTCCCTGCCTTGTGGCTCTTATTGTAATAAGCCTGCATGTTTAGGGCGGCAGCGCCACCAAGTTTAGGAGACTGAGTCAACCCCACATCATGTTTTAACTGTCAGCCTGACTCATGGATTGCCTGCAGTACCTCACCACCCCAATTAGGGTAGTAGTGATTTGTGGCAACCTAAACCTAACACTCTGACTTCTCAAGGAAGTTGTTTTGAACAGATCATATCCCTTTCACTCGGTTACTCAAAAACTCACACATGCCAAGGTAAGATGAAGGATGCAAACTAAATTTTAATATACTTATTGAAGCAATTGCATCCTAGTATAAAAAGCATTGGCTGCAATAAGGCAGATGGTAATACAGTGATCATCATTTAAAAGAGCGTGATAAAGATAAACAAATCCACCATTTTGTATAGTTCTAGAAATTCTAGGGATTCTTGTCTAACCTCTATGTATGAGAGCATAGTGGTAGTAACCCATCTGCCCGTCCCGATTTAAGGGAGTAACCCTGACCCTATACCGGTAGTGGATAGCAGGGGTCTGCCTGTTGTCTGAATGGTAATCCTCTCAGGAGCTGAAGGTTCAATGTCAGGATCAGCAAGGCTGACTGCAGTATGATGTACTCTCCAGGACGGTCATGACTGGAGTGCCTTCTGCCTTCCCTAGGCCTATGTGTTGTTTATATAATAAAGCCTAAACAGTTTGTGGAAGTAGGCCTGAAGTCATAATGTGTCTAGAGGATAGGAACTGTCTCCTGAGATGACAAACCTAGCTGGCATATCATGTATTGAATGTAACAGCCTTGGAGAAGGCAGTGAATGCAAGTTGTGTTAAAGGCAGATTAAAATGTGCTGTACGTACGCTGTCTTCCTAGAAGTAGGCAGCTGATTAAAAAAAATAAAAAGCATTGCACTGAAAACAGGTTCTGCTAATTAAATGACAATTAATAAAATATATGCATGTATTTAAAGGAGTAGGCCTTGAAACTAACTGAAAGCTGTGTGTCCAACCAGGCACTAAAGTGCCATTACAACACCCTCTCCTTGTCTGTTCAGGACTGCAGATCCTAGTAAATATAACTAGAATTAAACCTATAAAGTCTACAGAATATATAAAACCAAATGTTATTAAAATGCTATAACATCAAACTGTATATTAAAAGGATATAAAAGGTGTGAAATATACAGGTTGACAAATAAATCAACCAAGGGAACAAAGCTAAATTAAAATCACTTCTGGAAAGAGTGCCAAATTAAAAGTCAGTGCAATCCCACAGGAGGTTACGAATACATCAGTTGAGATGGAATCCACAACAGACCCCACTTGGTAGATGATAAATCCACCAGTTCCTTATTTAAAAGGTTAAAGTGTCACACATGATCCATTGCTTAACCATAACCACAGCCAAGGTGACAGCATTCCCTGTTGTGCCAAATGACGAGGCACCAAGAGCCACAGACACATTCTGCTGAACAAGACACACTTCCAGTGCATGTTCGAAGGAAAATGGGCTGCACACTGCAAAATACTGGTTGAAATGACAATGACTAGTCTTTGTCAAGTTCTTCCAACAGTGCTAATCCAACGTAATGTATTGTGCTTTTACAACATAGCTGAGCTGGTGGGAGCCCCATCCCTCTCCTTTGTTGAGAAGGGGAAGCCACTGTGAATCAAAATAGCAACAGCATTATACCACCAATTAATGCCAGTACAATCAGGAAACCTCCAAAAACACTTGAAAAAAGGAAGTGAATGGTGGACGGTATTAGTCCAAAGAAGGTCCGGAACGTACTCACAAATCCAGACCCGACAGCTTTAAAAAAGTGTGCAATCCTCACAGTGTTAGATGCATTAAAGATACCATTGACCAATTCTCCGAAGTGTCTTGAGAAGTTTGTGTTTTAAAAAGGCTGTATCTCAGCTGAAGACCTTGACACTTGTAGATCATAGGTTTCAAGGAGTGGGTGTATGTGTCACATGTGTTTGAAACAATAGCACTTTTAGTCTGCTCAGCTTGTTGAAACTGACATTAGAAATAGCAATGTGAGACCATATATTCAATACTTTTATCCCTTGTGTGCATGGGAAAAGTACATTTCCACAACAGGTCACTATTTAAGAAACAGAAATCATTTAAGCGACACCTGCTGTCATCCCACAACAGACTTAATCACCCAGCAGCAAGTAACTCTCATTCAAGAGTAACTGAATGGGACAGATCAAAGAGACAGGAATGACCTTCTAGTAGCAAGCTAAAGTTAGTTACCCACCCTTTGCATACACAGTGCAATGCCACCTGTTTGAAAATCATAGAATGGCTTACAGAAGTTTCACATTTGCTTCTGCTCAGAAAAACTTTCTTTTCACCACTCACACATTTGAAATCAAAGGGCAACTCCCACACCTCATGAATGTAACTATCTCCTAACTGTGCCAACTCGAATATGTTCCAAGCAAGAGGTGAATTGAAATGTTGATGTCAGCAGGGATATCAACATAATGCATAATAGACCTAAGCTGACTTTGAGATTGATGTATAAATGAGATGTAATTTGTTTAATGTCAAAAGTAGTAGGCACAATGGTAATAATGTGTAAATGAGAGTGGATGGTGTTTTCATACCATTATTGACAACAGCTAAAGCGTTCTCTAAATTTCCCTTATCTGTTTCCCTCAAATGAACAGCAGCTTTCATTTGTGAAATCTTCCAGATCTCATTAAATACAGCAAATAGAAATCTTTTGTAGCAAGGTTTTCTGGGTCCTAACAAGAAATCCTGTAAGTCTATATCTTCAGAAAGGAGAGAGGTGTTTGTTTACGGCTGTTAATGTGCATATTTGCAACCATTGTTGACATAATTTATCCACGCCATATGTGGTGACATAGCCTGAATGTTGTGCAGCGATGTAATGAGGGTCTTGTATGCTCACTCTAAAAACGTGTGTGGAGTTGATAAAATGTGCATGACAACCATTTGTGTCCACTGACCACAATAACCACCCGTTTGGACCTGAAATTAATGAATTAAAGGTACAGCTCTGAATCATACCATTGAGCTGCTCTTCTGAAACATTCATTAGTTTCTGACAATTGTCATATTTAGTTATTGTAGGAATACTGGGCATATTAATTTCTTTTACTTTTGCTAATCCAAGGCAAGTTGCTTGCTGGGCTGTGTCACTTATAAAAAATCATTTGCAACAGGATTAAACAACAATTAAATAATGCTTCCGTGCCTTGTATTACCTACCTTTTGTTCCTCAAACACTTTTTAAGTCAATCAACAATATTCATAGCCTTGAATGGCCAACTGGGAAACAGACAAGTCTGAATAAATTGATTTAATGTAGGTTAGCAATATTTTCCTCTCTGTTGATATTGGTAATTTGAAATAATATGACTCAGCATTTGTAAAGTCATGCCCTGAAAAATAGGTAAATTTTTCTACACATGTTTTAGAACTCCTCACTGGTAGGGGTCAGACAATGTTCCCATTGTGGACAATTAAAAACTACTTTGGGAATACTAGCTAGATGTAAAAATTGTGTTTCTAATAATGATAAAAAATACCATTTCCCCATAATTTGTAGTGTTCATGTATAAATCTTCACTTTCAAATACAGTATAATATTCAAGCTCAGAAAGCACAGAATCAACTGTTTTAACATCCCAGTCATTAGAAACAACCCCAGGTATAATAATGTAATTCACAGAAATTTTAAACACATATGGTATTTGTATCACTTCATTTGGTCCAAATGTATCAGAAGGTATTTTATCCCAAACAATCCCATCGGGATCTGGAACTGCAGAAATGTTCACAAGGGACAAGTCTCTTTGTACTTTATGGAAAGGCAAACAAGGCTTTAAAACCTCATCCACCAGTTCAATAGCAGAGCATTCAAAAAGATAATGGCCATATATAAACAGAAATAAAATGATAACAAATCCAATCTACAGAAGGAAAGCAAGTAATGGAAACATAATCCACAGATAGTACCACAAATAAAATAGTTGTGTTTAAGCCAGTCAAAAAGCTTATGTATACCATGTGCTGGTGCAATAGCTAGTGCTGAAGAAGTTGAAGAAAAATCATCATGTCAGTGAAGTAACCATAAGCAGTTTGTGAAAAAACTGGAGCTGGTACAGCTGACAGTGAACTGGTAGATGCATCCAAAGTGGAATTGTTGTAGACAATCTCTTCTGTTTGTGCTGAATTTGTATATTGCAAATTGAAATTTTTGACATTTCTTGTTGATGTAGAGGTTACTGGAATCAATCAATCAAGTTCATTCTCTACCCTCCTCTACCTCAGGGAAACTATTTCAGCATTATCTAATGATTGGAGAAGTATCTCCTGTAGGGTAGTGAGAGGGATATGGGAGGTACCCAGGGATCTCCATCATGTACTGTGCAGAATCAGCCACATGATGCAACTTTATATAATCAAAGGACACATAATGATTGACTTTGGAACGAAGCAGCGGGGTTAGGATGACAACCTTGTACTTTGTATTGCAAGAACCACCCAAATTCCTTTTTAACACAACATATTCTCAAACCAGAGCCCCAGCTTTTGGAGTCCAGCCTGCTGATGCTGTTGTATCCCTAATTCACAAAGTGGTGGCATGTGCTAATGAGTTTTCATCACAGAACTATTTTAATTCCTGCAAGACAGTGACACATTAATTTATGTCAAAAGGTGTTTCTGTCACTACCACGCCAGGACCATCAAGATCTGGGATGAACATGGGGATGCCAAACACGACTTCATAAGGGGTATGGACTCCCAGAGATCTTCTACGAGGATTATGTAATGCTCACAGGACTCCATGTAGGTGATGAAGCCAACTACAATCTGAGCTTGGTTCTCTAGCTGTTAAGGATTGCTTCAAGTCTTGTTTTGTTTCTCTCTACTACCGAATTTCCCTTGGGATGGGATGGAAAAGAATAATGCACTGTAACACCCATTATTCCCATAGTGTCTCTGTATGCCCTGGAGGTAAAAGCAGGGCTCTAGTCCAAGTGGAATGCTGCAACTGCATAAAGGCTGATAAAGACTTACAAATCTTTATTAACATTTTGAGTGCCAGCAAACTATTATGAATCTGGAGAAAGAGTCTATTAGGAGTAGAATATAAGGGACCACAATGGTCTGTTGTGGTCCAGGTACACGCACTGCATAGGTTTGTTTGCTAAAGAGAGTGGGTGTATGATGGTGGAGCCTTTCATTTATTGCCAGTTGTCACAGCAAAGGACGTACTGCTTGGCCTGTTTATAAAGACCATGACACCTATAATGTTTTTATAGTGGTGTAATTGCAGCTGCTGCACCAGCATGGGCAGAAGCAACACTCTCAAGAGCTGTTTGATCAGATTTAGCCTACGGTTTTCATTGGGGATCACATGCTCACCCACCCCTGGTATTGTTACAAAGGGAATAATTTAGGCACTTAAGTGTTAGGCATATTGTTGGGGTATGCTTTTGGCAAAGGCTTGCTATCAGCCAAGGCATTCACCCTAGCCAAAATGTCACCATCCACCCTCGTATGAGAACAGGTTATTGCAGCAATAGAAGCTGTAGCAACTGCAGATTTGGCAGCTTTATCCACCAATGAGCTTCCTACAACGTGTATTCCAACATGTTGGTGGCCCAGTGAATGTATTACATGAGCCTGTGGCAGCTTGTCTTTAAGCTCTGCCACATCCCCAACACAAATTTGTGTTTTATGGTGTTTCCCTTGTTATCCCTGAACCGATTGATTTGCCAAGAGTGTAAGTGTTCATTGAAGGGCTAAACACAATAATACAAACCACACACAAAAAGTGTTGAGAATTCTTGATCTGTATGCTCCAGTGCCAAAACCAAAGCTATAAGCTCAGCAAGTTCTGCTGTGCACATCCTTAAGGTCCGTGTGTAAGTAAGTAAAGGGTATACATTGTTTCCATCCTTTATGGCTCCAGAAACGGCTGCACAAACCATTAAGTATTGATGTTTGGTATCTACAGCTGGTTGAGCTGAACCATCAGTATAAAAGATGATTCTGTAATGGTCTGTGGGCATGGAGTACTCAAATTCATATTGGAGAAATTCTTGGGTCTGTAGTTTTGGAACAAAAACGTAATCAACATCAGTGGCCCACTGTATCCAATAGTTGATCTTGCCTCCCAGTGGTCAAATTTCAGAGCAAATTGGTCGCAGGCAGCAGTGGTATGAGCCTCCACTTGTGGAGCATGCTTTTTTTACTCTGGCCCCTGATTAACTGTTGAAAGATCTGTTTGCCAGAAGGAGCCTCACAGACGTGTGACCATCTTGGAGAAGGGCACTCTTGTTCCCCCTACATATACATTTTAGAGCACTGTTATTATAATTTCCTTTTAGATGCTGGGAATGGGGCGGCAGCTACCCCACCAGTGAACAAGGTGTCTTATATAAAATTACAGTGAGATATTTTAGGGCAAGTTGACAACAAGAAGTCCATTTGGACACAATTAATTTTTCTATGTTGAAGCTATGTTACAATTCTTTTTTTTTTCTGCATCCATTATGCTGAATTGAGAAGACAATGGCTGAAACCAATGTTTTCAAATTATAATATGAGGTAGGTCAAGAATATTCCAGTGTTTTGCAATGTACTCAAAGAGAAAATTATGCATTTGATGCGGCTATGTTTATGTGAAAAGTATGGGAAATAAGAATTATGTGTCATAAAAATTACAGCAGTTGAGAAGTTCGCAGTAAAACTCATTATAAGTTTATTATTATTCTGTTAAATCTTATCTTATTACTTCTAGGGCTAAGTGAATATGTATATTGGATTTAATGCTAATGTTTTACCATTTGTAACATGTAATGTTTAGTTTTTGTTTAGGATGTTTTCTTGTGTATGTATTTTAATATCTTGTTTTGACAAAAAATTATATTGATGACATCATGTTACAACATTGCAAAAACAAATAGAGAGCTCTACTTTCTCCTGAAAGTCACCATATGCCTTATTGGAGTTCTTATACCTTGAAAGGTCAGGGGTCATAATGTAATAAATCAATGTCAAATTTGCAACAATACATTGAGAAACCTTGCAGCAATCTATCATATGTTTTGTGGAGTGCCTTACTTTTGTCTTAAGTACAAAATGTTAGTGGTCTAGTTCATTAGATCTGTGTAGATACACTGATGTTGATCAATACATAGCTAACTTTCAGGCTGCTGCTGGTGTTGAAAGTACATGTTCCAGCCTACATGTTATGTTATATTATTAGCGCATAGAAACTGAAAGGGCCAATCTGGACATCTGGTCACACTCGACCTGGGCAAGGTCAAAATTTGAGACTGACCGCGATGGAACCCTGCTTGGCTACACAGAGCGGGAGGCCTCGGTCAAAGCTTTGCCTTTTGACTTAGTCTTTTTCTTGAAGATTTTCTTCACTGGGATGAAGTCACAAGTCGGACCCGACCTCCCTCGAGCCCTCTGCGGACATATGTCACAGGAGGCCTCGGTGAAGAATTCTATGTTCAGACTTAGATGATTTTTTGTAATGGAAATCTTCATTCGGGATGAACGTGAAATTGAAACCGATCTCCCTGGAGCCCTCTCCGGATACGCTGAGCGGAAAACCTCGGTCAACTTTTTACGTGCAGACTTAGAAACTTTTTGGGAGCTTTTTCTCTCTGACGTCAAACGACACTCCACAGCAAGCCGAGTTTGAGTCAACGTCATCAGAATACCTTTCTACGAGCCCCTAGTGAAATCCTGGAAGTCTGGAGTTCCTGAGCTTTTCAGCGGGACGAACCTGTAAGTTATGCAGGGTCACAGTAGATGTAATCCGGTTTGACTCACTACGTTGGGTCGGTCCAATTATGAAGCTTTTTTCCAAAGTTCTCCAATATTCTCAGACTTCTGGATCTTCTTACAGAAGGTCTTTGAAGGTCCTTTAGGAGTCCACAACTCATCCTAAGGTTTAAAAAGCTCTGAATTGCTCCTTGAGGGTTAGGACTCCAACTTCCAGAATGCTCCTGGTTCAAATCCAAAAATGACCACTAGCCACTGGCCAGCTGGTCAGTTTCTTCAGGACTTGATGCAGGTAACTCTGGTAAGTTATTTTCTATCTGTTGCAAACAGGGAGTCTATTCTTAAACCAGTTGAAGACAGGCAAAGTCCTTTTGTGGTGAAGCCCAAGTGTGCAGCTGGTGAAGTCCTTCAGACTACAGTGCCCAGTTGCAGGTCAGGGGTCCAGCAGGGCAGTCCTTCTTCTTCTGTTCTTGAATCCTGGTGGGGATCTGAGGTGAGGGTGCAGCTCTGCCAATTTTATCCTTGCAGGGGTGCCTCTTAACCAATCACGTTAATACCACCACCCTCTTGAGTGACCACTTCCTGGGAAGTGTGGCAAAAATCAATCAGAGGGTGCAACAGTCTCCCAAAATCCAAGATGGCAAAAATTCAATCTCAGAGATTAGGTCTGGCTGAGCCCACCCACTGGTGTGGCTAAATTCCCTTAACACACCCCTTTCCAACCCTCTCCTAATCTAATCATTGGGGCACATCACTGTCTGGTTTTGCAGGAAATGGGGGAGGTCCGCTTGCAGGGCTGAATGCCCTTCCCTCCTTTGAATTCCATTTTAGCTACTCTCCCCCATCCTGTTTCACCAGCTGCTGAGGCAGTTCCCCTCCCCCAGGCACTTCCTTTCTGTCCTTTCCAAGCCACTTCACACTTCATCGAGGCAGCCTGACCAGTCTGCCAGTGGCTGGCCAGTCAAAGAAGGGCACTACAGAGCTGAAACTGGCAACTTTCAGGTAGCTTTTTAAAAATCCTTCACTGAGTTGGTTATATTATATTCAACAATGACAATGTGTTTGATTTCTTATAAGAATAAGTTTGATACCAAATTTTAAATATCTAGCTCTTTTTGAGATGTTATTAATTAAAAATAAAGTCTCCCCATGTTAACCTATTCACTACGATGGGGGAAACAAATATAGCTCTTTCTACCCCACCAGGGCTTATAAAATATCTCTTATAAAGTCCCTGCTTATAGTTACACTGACCCCCAACCATGGGTCTCCTAGATCACACCTTAGGGGTGACATATGTAAAAGTAAGGTAGTTTAAGACTTGGGAAGTACTTTTAATTCCAAAATCAAATTTGGGGTTAACTTTAACTTAAAAGCAGCCAGCAAGGCAGGCCTGCCTTTAAAATGACCCTGGGCACCACAGCAGTGCACCTATGGGTGTGCGAGCTATGCTGGGGTTCCTGGACCTCCATGCTCTACCACATACTAGTGACTTATAGGTAGGTTGATACAGACAATTATAATTAGCCTTATTTGCATAATCATGTTAATCAGAGCACAGGTGGTGGGGCTGGTTAGCTGTGCCCAGGGCACTATCAGATTTAGAAAAACACCAGCATAAGTGAAAAATGGGGACAAAAAGTTAAGGGTCTTCTGCAATCAGCCCCATTTTCCCACAGTTATGTTATGTTAGGTTATGTTATGTTTATTTGTAAAGAGCACATTCACCCGTGAGGGTATCATGGTGCTGAGCAGGTGTGTGTGCGCAGCCTTACCCATGCTAGGTAGGTAAATTGAAAAGCCAGGTTCCAGCTGTTTGTGAAATTCAAGAAGAAAGGAGGATGTGGAGTGGAAGGCTGTTCCATGCTTTAGGAGCAAAGTAAAAAATGACTGTTCTCCTGATCTGGTTCTGTGTATGCTTAGTATGCGTGTGAGTAGAAGTCCTATGGCGTGAAGTTGGTTGGTGGAAGGAGGTGCGACTATATGGCTAGATAGGGCCTGAGTTGTGTAGTGCCTTGAATGTATGTGTGAGGAGTTCGAATCAAGCACATTTGTATATCGGGAGCCTGTGGAACTTCCTGAGGTATGGTGTGATGTGACTCCTGTGGGGGAGGTTGAGGGTGAGACTGGCTGCCAAGTTCAGGATGGTTTGCAGTCTTCCGGTGAGTTGATTGGTGATCCTGGCGTGGAGGGTGTTCCAGCAGTCCAACTTGTTGGTGACTAGTGCATGGATGATAGTTTTTCTAATGTTGCCTGTGAGTTATTTGAAGAACTTTTTCCGCATCTTCAGGGTGCGAAAGCAGGGTGCAGTGACTGCGCTGACTTGTGCAGGAACGTCTAGTTTGCTGTTGATGATTATTCTGAGGCTCCAGCTGTGGATTCTGGGAGTGGATGTGGGTTCGAGTCTGGCTGTCCACCATTTTCAGGTGTTCTTGTTGAGGATCACTACTTCTGCCTTGTCGTTGTTGAGCTTGAGACAGTTGGATTTCATTCCATTAGCAACCTTGTAATGCAGGTGTTGAACTTCTTTCTTGAGTTTGGGGTCTTGTTTGAAAGGTGGAGTATGAATTGTGTGTCATCAGCATAGGGGAGGATGTTTTTTGTGTAGATGACAATGGCCAGAGGGATCAAGTATGTGTTGAAGAGGGTGGGCTGAGTGGTCAACCTTGAGGCACTCAGATGGGTTTACGGGCTTCCTGAGGGGTAAGTTGACTGGCTGGCAGCATGTGCACTATCCATTAAGAAAGAGCAGATATAGCAGAGAGTGGGACCCTTGATGCCAATCTTGTGCAGGTGCCTGATATTAATGTTATGGTAATGTTTTACGTTTTATAGAGCGTATGATTACCCAAAGGTGTCCTGGCGCTAGGAGTACTGCCAGAAGACACCGCCCAAGAGAAGCTGGATACAAAGAAGTTGACACACCGGATCAGACCTGGTAAAGAGAGTTTTTCAGTTCTTTCCAGAAAGCCAAGTGATTTGGAATCTATCTGATTTGGGGGAAAGATGGTTCCAGGTGTTTGCGGTGTTGAAAACAAAACTCCTACCTCCCCATTTGGCCCGTTTATTTTTTGGGATGATCAGTTTATTCAGACCTGAGGAGTGTAGGCTCCAATTAGGTTGATACCACTTAAATCTCTGCATCAGATAGTCTGGGCCACTTAAATCTCTGCATCAGATCGTCTGGGCCAGTGTGATGCAATGTTTTGTGGCTATGCATAAAGCCTTGAATTGAATTTGTTTCCTAATAGGCAACCAGTGTAGTGATTGGATTGATGGAGCTGCAGATTTATCTTTAGGGACCCCTAGTAAAAGGCAAGCAGCAGCATTTTAAAGAGTTTGTAATTTATTTAGATGCTGCTGTAACATTCCAAGCAATAATCCAGTTTTGAAAGTACCAACACCTTTACTAGCATTTTCCAGGCCTCAAACGATGTGGGTGTGAGATCATGTCAAATTCTGCAGAGGGATCCAGGAGAATGAGGGCTGCTGTGTCTCCTCTGTCAAGGATCTTGCATGTCTCCTCTGTGGTGGCAATGAGTGCATGTTAGAATGTTTTACTGAAATGCATGTAGAAGATATTTGAGAACATATGAAAAATGTGTTCTCATGTTTGCTTTCTAGAGCACTAATCATAATTTCTAAGACAAAAATAAAGTCCTCAGTTTGTTCATTTCTAAAGGAAATGCTTTAGGTTTTACAGCTTTGCTTACATTAAGATGCCATTCAGATGTGGTACACTTTTGTCATAAATACAGAATGTTGTACATTATAACACTGTAGTGGAGCCTCAGTAGAAAAGATGGGAATCAGAGAGCTCTGGGGAATCAATTGACAGGCTGAGTCTGCTATTATTTCTATTATCTGATATCTTTTACTTAGATACCAGACTTTATTCTCACATGGCTGAGCGAGTTAGTGTGAAATTATAGATAATGTGCTCTGATTTTACATTCTGGAGCACCTTCCATAACCTTTTAGAAAGAATCGTGAGAGAACCCAGTTTTCTTTCAAACATGGTCCATCAATCCCCGCAGAGGGTCAGTATTTTTCACAGGTGAAAATCAGCTGAGAACTCACCAGAATTCCTAAACTGAGAATACCACTAACAATTGATTTATATTGTGACTAAAATCTGCTGTCACCCTTTACATGTGCTTCTTTCCGTAGCCCTCAAAAACCTGCCATTCACTACAAGGCATTTCAATGGGGATGATGTCCCTAGGTCCTGTATGGGCTGCCCCACTATATCATCCATGTTGTGGCAGCCAATTAATGTGGGCCTTTGGGACCCCCCTACAGCCCTTTAGGACCTCCCTACTGCCCCCCAGTGATCAGGTGGTCCACAGCCTATCTGGTTATATTTTTTCAATTCATTTTGACAATGAGACCTGTAGTGCTTGCCGCAACATATTGTTCATGTTGTGGCCACCCCATAATGGATCAGCTTAAAACTTCTTAATCAGTGCTGAGGTGGATTACTTTTCTTCTTTGTCATTTTGCAAAGTTTTGTGCTGATTCATTAAAAAACATTTCAATGTTATTAGCAAAACATGATCTTCCTATGGAAATTCTGATCTAACCATAACTACCCTTTGCCTCTATATATATCTTACTCCCCGCACGCTCATAGCCGATCTCTCCATATTTGGATTCAAAGTGCCCTTGCTTTTCAGGGTGAGTGTTAACAATAAAGACACTGTTCACCATTATTTTTTTAATTTATGATTTTCCTTTGCTTTTGCCAAATATAATGAGAATATTTTGTCAAAGTTATACTAATGCTACTATAATAATGTATTATTGGAGCAGTTTTTGATTTACTTGCTGTACAGTGCCACATTATTATAAATATCTATGTATATATATTTCTATGTATATATATGCATATATATGTATATATATATATATATATACATCTAGATAGATAGATAGATACATAGATAGATAGATATTCACTTACAAAACAAATATTGTAGTTAGGCTCACATTTTGAACGGACAAAACCATAGAAATTTACCAGTTAGAGTTTCCTGAAGTAACTATAACTCATGCCCTAGGATAACTATAACTCGCGCCCCTGCCATGCACAGGTATGTGATCAATAATTTTACTGCAGATGTTACAGTGACTTTATCAATGATGTTATCAAAAATTTAATGAGTGCTGTAATTTGCCGTGTAATTAGCAGTGCATGGCGAGACATGACAGAAAGAGAAAGAGAGAGGGAAATAGAGTTTTTTGAGGCTTTAATATCTCATATACTAAAAATTAGATATTTGTGTTTGATTTAAGGTAAAACATGTATTTGTTATTTTTTATTAAAAACTGTAATATTTCTTTTGTTGGAAAATGAAAAAGAAGAAGAATGGAAATGTGTCCAGCTGGACTTGAAACCCAAAACTTCAGTGTGAAGGTCTGTGACCTTCTCACTGATTTATGGTAATTTAAAAAAAAATGTTTTTTGCCCTTTATGGACTATCTGGGACCGCGAGTGAGCTCTCAAGAGCCCCACCGCAGTACCTATATATTTATTTACTTTTTATTTTTATTTTTTTTCAAGATATTTTTTTCAATAAAAAGCCCTGGCACTGTGGGGCGAAGCACTGAGGGGTAATATATGCATATACATATTATCTGACTGCAGTATTTAAAATAGCTGTGACAGTTTAAAATGCAATGTGACATGTTCTCTTTATTGTGCGAATTGGGGCTTTATCTTAAAAATACCGCAGCTATAATAACAATGTTAAATGTGTTAATGTTTTAGAACTGATATAAAAAGTATGGAAATATTCAAAAGTGGTAATGGAAAATAATTATGTTATAAATTCCTTTTATTAAATCACGAAATTTCTCTGCTCTACTGAACATGGATGTCTTACTTTATGTCTGTTGTATAATTATAGTTAGCTGCAGGTAGTCAGACCCAGCTGTTACAGGAAGTAGTAACAGGTGCAGGAAACAAGGGAAGAATGTCAGAAAATTAGAAGTGTGAAATTCTCACAAGTATAAATTTTATTAGCAGTAGGTAAGATGATAAGTATTTGAAGCACATATAATGTTGATGGAAAAAAAGCAATTACTAAAATCTTACAGCATGTGGAAAATTAAAGTGGCATTTACATTATTGTACAAATCAATTAAAATCAAATGAGAACCTCAACAGAATTTCACCTTTAAAATTGAAAAAATATAAAGTCAATGTATTGAAACGTGTAGATGAAAACACAAAATAGAAAAGCTAATGGCAAAATGCATGCGAGAAGGAAAAATGACATTTCTTCAGCTCCAACATTCTCTGTAAACTGTTAATAACTTGCAATGAGAAAATCAAATCGAACTTCAGAACTGGATTTTTGTTCTTCATCTGTAGATCGCTGCTGTAAATGGCCTTTAATACAAGGTCACTCCCAACCATTTTGTCTTCCTCATACTACTTTTTGCTGCATTTTTGCGTGTTGGCCTTAGGACTACGTGCACTTTACTACTTCTGACTAGTGATAAAGTACTTGTGCTATCTCCCTAAGACATGGTTTGATTGGCATATACCTGATTGGCATATTTGATTCACATGTAAGTCCCATGTAGAGTAGTGGATCATATACCCAGGGTCTGTAAATTAAATTCTTCCAGTGGGCCTGCAACACTTATTGTGCCAACCACTTAAGTAGAACCTAAAACATGTCCCAGGCCTGCTATTGCAGCCTGAGGCAGTGTCCCACTGCCATGTTGATTTTTCCATTGTTAGAAATGGGGTTCTTAGTTGGCAGTCAGGTTACACCTCTCCAAGCACCCCAGCTCCCTTTGTGTTACTGTCTAGTGAGAGGTGCAACCAACCCAACTGTCAAACCGACTCAGACAGGGAGTCCACAAACAGGCAGAGTCACAGAAATGGTTTAAGCAAGAAAATGCTCACTTTCTAAAAGTGTTGTTTTCAAACACAAAATCTTAAAATCAACTCTACTAAAAGATGTATTTTTAAATTGTGAGCTCAGAGACCCTATACTCCACATGTATAGCCGCTCCCAAAGGGAACTACACTTTAATCAGATTTAAAGGTAGCCCCCATGTTAACCTATGAGAGGGACAGGCCTTGCAACAGTGAAAAACGAATTTAGCAAGATTTCACTGTCAGGACATATAAAACACATTACTATATGTCCTACCTTAACCATACACTGCACCCTGCCCTTGGCGCTACCTAGGGCCTAACCTAGGGGTGTCTTACATGTAAGAAAAGGGAAGGTTTAGGCCTCGCAAGTGGGTACACTTGCCAAGTCGAATTTACAGTTAAAACTACACACACAGACACTTCAGTGGCAGGTCTGAGACATGATTACAGGGCTACTTATGTGGGTGGCACAACCAGTGCTGCAGGCCCACTAGTAGCATTTGGTTTACAGGCCCTGGGCACCTCTAGTTCTCTGTACTAGGGACTTACTAATAAATCAAATGCGCCAATCATGGATAAACCAATTACATACACATTTTGTACAGGAGCGTTTGCACTATAGCACTGGTTAGCAGTGGTAAAGTGCCCAGAGTAGCAAAAACAGCAAAAACAGAGTCCAGCACACATCAACAACCTGGGAAACAGAGGCAAAAAGTTAAGGGAGACCATGCCAAGGGTGAAAAAGTCTAGCATCCATTTGAAACCCATTGCCAAGTTTTAATCCTCCGTTTCATTACATATACGTCACCCCTAAGGTAAGCTAAAGGTAGCCCATAGGGCAGGGTGCTATGTAAATAAAAAGGTGGACGTACTCTTTAGTTTTAAATGTCCATGTAGTGCAGTTCCTAATATGGTAGTAATACTGCGGGCTTAAGGGCAGTAGCGCTACTGCGTGTGGGTGACTGAGTCAGTTTCACACCGTCTGGAAGCTGTTGGCCTGATTCCTGGCTAGCCCACAGTGCCTCACCAAACACCATAAAGGAAAGGTGATTTGTGGCAACCTAATTATGACACCCTGACTCCTCAGGGAAGCCGTGGTGAACAGATCATACCCCTTTCACTCAGTGACTCAGAGACTCACATAAGCCACGGCAGAACAAGAGCTGCAAAATTAATTTCAATGCATTTATTGAAGCAATTACATCATAATACAAAAAGCATGGGCTGCGATAATTAGTTAAATGAAGCATAATGCAGTTATCATCATTACAATCAGTGTGAAGAAAATAACCGTACCATCTTGGTATGATCCTAAAAGCCTAAAGATTCCTACCCACAACCTATGTCTAAAATCAGAGAGCATCGTGGTGGTAACCTTTCTGCCCACCCAGGTCTAAGAGATGAACACAAACTCCATACCTGAAAAGACTGATAAGGATCTGCCTGTTGTGGAGAAGGCAATCCTCTTGATTGGCTGAAGAGTCAGCACCTGGATCAGTGAAGCTGTCAATGTTATGGTGTACGTCGCAGGATGACCATGACTGGAGTGCCCTCTGCCCCCCTTAGGCCTATGTGGTATTTATTTAATACAATCTGCAGTGTTCTAAGAATGGCCCTGATGTATCACTATGTCTAAGAGTTAGGGACTGGCTCCTTAGCTCCTGCAGTGGCAATACAAGCTAGAATATCACGTACTAAACATGACAGCCTTGAACAAGGCACAAAGTGAAATGCGTGCGAGGGGCTGATAAAATGTGCAGCATGTATAACAATGCCTTCTCAGAAAGAAGCAGCGGATTAAAATATAAAAACAACAAGCTAAAAGATGGCTGTGTCAAAACATATGAAATTAATAAAAATGTCATTACGTCTAACGTGCACATGCTATGGACCTAATCCTAAAATAAGGATGCCCAATCCAAGCACTAAAGAAAATCCACAACAGTCCTAGTACTGAAAACTCACAAATTTGTTTTATCACTACTGTGAGGCCAATGCTCCCATAGGATAACATTGGTAATTCCTTCCACATTTAATATGCTGTTTTTCTAAACCAGGGGTAGTAGATATATCATGTTTGCCTCTATGAACTTGTAATGATAAACCCTTTTCAAAGGGAAAGTCAGTTTTATCAATATAAGTTTGAAAATGCCACTCTTACAACGTTGGCTTTTTCCTGCTCTTAGCCCTCTGTGCTTACAGCCTTCCTTAGGTCAGATGACTGGGTGTAACTAACATTTAGGACTTTTTGAATTTACCACATTTGGTCACACAACAGGGGGATTAGCAGAGCCTGAAAAGGCCAATAACTCACTTGATGAGAGGGGCGGAGCTAAGCACAGCCCCACTTGTACCTGAATACGCTGGGTTCTGATACCACGCAACAGGCTTAACGACCTTGTATTGTCAGTGCAGCCAGTTAGAAGCCAGGGTGAGGGAGGCAGGCAACTCCTGGAATCTCAAAAGACCCATCTGGAAATGTTTCCCTACTTTTAGGCGCAGGACACCAGGGTATAAAAATAGGTCTCTCAGACCTACTCTTCATTTCACTACTGGACCTGCAGAAGGACTCTGAGAGGACTGCCTGCTGCTGTGACCTGCTGTGCACTCTGCCAGACTGCTGCTGTAGCTGGAAGGACTCCTTTACTACCTAGATCCTGCCTTGAACCTTCAGATGCCAGCTATGCTGTGGAGCCCTGCATCTTCACTTACACCCAGGACTTCCAGAAGTGACTGCAAGGGCTAATTTTGTTGGCTTCTTGTTCAGAGCCATGGGGACATAACAGCTTCCTACCATCTGGAACCTGCACCTCAACCCAGCCTGAGTGCTGGACCCTTGGTTGTTGTGCTAAAGATGCCAGGGTGGCCATTGTCTACAACTGAGGACGTGCTATTTTGAACCTTAGCCTTTAAAAATGTATAACTTTGGTTCAACTAATTGGATTTTGATGGTTTTGGTGTCAAATAATTTATTCAAATGTTCTCTATCTTTCTAAATAGGTTTGGGATCTTTAGTATCTTATGTTATCACTGTATTACTGTTTGTGTACTGCATACATACTTAACACATTGCCTCTGATTTTACCCTGACTGCTTTGTATGCCAAGCTACCCAGTGTTAAACCCCTGTCCTCTCTTGGTAAGTTTAATTTCTTGCGTTGAAGTTCTTGTCCTGAAATACATTAGCACATACACGCTATGGTTAGCAGTTGCTGCCCACAAAACATATTTATATGTATTTCTTTATCTGGAGGGCTGTGCTGCTTTTGATGGCTAGCATGTTTTTTTTTTTTTTTGACTGTAGCTGGCCCCATACAATGTGTGCTTCTCAGCATCCCTTGAAAATGTGAAAAATGTCACGGCTTCCTTTCCACTAGCTGTAAATCAATGCGCTTATGACCCTAGTCTTTTTCATTATTCAGGACTGTGCTCAGCTTAAAATTCTCATTACGCTTGAACTATAATGAACCACCACAGGCCATGAATGTCCTTGTAATGGGATCTGTATTACCAAATAGTGCACTGATATATTGTGGGAAGTTTTCACATTCATATTTTTTAATACGTAGAAACTAGATGGCAAGTTGCTGTAACTAGGTTACCCAAGTTATCCGAATTGTGGGTATTTCTGTTGATGTCTCCCTTCCTCCCATGTTGTTTTACATTAGTCTTCAAGAGACTTGTTACCTATAAATAACCTTCTATCATTTTGTCTTTTTCAGTGTCAATATCAAATGGGGCTCTACATTCACTAGTTTGCAGATATAAACATGTGTATTCTCAAATACTTTTTTTCTTATTTGCTGTATTTTATACTGCACCTGTAAGCCAATCACTATTATGTCCAGTTGGTTATTTTTAATACTTTATGACTTTACATGTGGTAATGTAAACACAAGTCGCCATACTCGTTCTCCCCCCAGCCATTTTTGCAGAGCAATTGCTTGTATACTCAAAGAGGTAATCACAAATGTATATGAGGCAATTTTATCTACAAGTATAAAAAATCAAGGATCGAAATAAAGAAAAGAAAATGTACATGAGTGAAAAAGAGTAGGCTGCTGCGCAAACCATACCCTGCCGCTCTCCATTTTGTAGCAAAATCAGTGATTAGGCCCCATATTCACCCTCTTCCCAAAATTATAATTAAGTAACAGTAAGAAATACCACTTACCAATCAATGTTTGACCCGCCTGGCCTCTCATGCTAATCGAGCATTGTCCAAGGGACCAGCCAAAAAGCTTCACGTTATTCTAGGTCATTGTTAAGGTTTAAGCACATATTGTCTTCCTAATGAGCACATCTAGCTCCCTTATGACAACCCTAATTATTTTTCTGCTGGCTGAAAATATATGTGAACGAAATTATATTCTTTCCAAATATTTGTCTCCCCTATTGTCTCAATTGAATAGAATGTGATCAGAACTATTCAGTAGCCCTGCCTGTGTCCTGTCGTGAAAGCACTTGGCCCTTTTTGAGGCCGTCCTGCCCTCTCTCTGAACGTATTGACCTTAATCAGTAAGCCCCTCATTCTTTGGTTTGAGGGTAACGATGAATAAAGGAGGATTTTAATTCTGCACTGTGCACTCTTTAAAGAACCAAATTTACAAACTCATTCAGGCGTACTTTTAATTCTCCATTATCGATGCCCAAGGCATGTGTGCCACAACTACATGTGGCATCCTACAAGGTGCGGGGTAGTGTTTCTATAAATCTGAACCGAAAGCGTTTTCCATAATTCAGAGCCATGGAGTGCAGAGCTGTACTCGTTGTAACATTTTTTTAAATATACGAGTCCAAAAGGTTCTGCCCATCCCCATCAAATCAATTATGTTCTGAGTAGAGCACGGATGTCTCGCTGAGCATGATCACTTGGGCTAATGTCAGTGGACTTCTAGCTGCCCTGTACTGAAGCATCCGAAGCCAGCACTAAGCCTCTTAAGTTGAGCCATGTAAGTCGAGTTAGTGTGGTCAAGCAGATTTATCTATTTTTTGTGATGTGAAAGGCAAAACCTGCCGCCAGCGAGAGTTAAGCTTTATCATCGCCAACTGCCGAGATACGCCCAGCCCAGGTTTTTTTATTTTGTGGAGAGAAGTATATATATATATATATATATATATATATATATATATATATATATATATATATATATAACTTCAGCACTGTTAGGGATTTGTACCACTGTATGTTGGTGCTTCGTACAAAAAATCACTAACAAGTGTGCTAAAATATTACATTCATACATTCACCCTAGCACCCTAGAATTGTGTACTATCATTGCTTAAACATTGCATCCTAAGAGTGCACTCCTAAAGCATTTTCCATTTAAATATAGCCTTTCCAACTTTAAACTGATTCAATGGCTATAAAATAGCTTATGATATTTTCAGATGTTTTCTGTTTTCCAAACAATGCCAACTTCTCATTTGAAATCTCACCCTTGCCCACGTATGCTCTGTCAGAATAATATACTGATGGTTGTAAGGGACTTTGATCCAGCTGCTTTTAACACTTGGCATTGTCTGGAACTGCCAGGCACTCGTTTTCTGTTACCAACTGTGTTAATATTGCTTCACTAAAAGTGCCACTCAAAATACTACCAGAAGGAGGGCAGCCCGATAAATACTGCTCGTTTTCTATAACTCTGTTTTTTTCAGGAAGATAAAGAAATATGTAAACAGGGACAAGCTCGTGTGGCAAGGAGCAGAAATGGAGGGGTCGGGGTAGGTGGAAAGGTCACGTTGGAATATTAGTTGTCGTTTATTGTGGGACATGTTTTGTGTCTGTATGTCTTCTTTGTAGAAGGCATGCATGTTTCTGATTGTCTTTGTTTTCATAATGTGGCTGTCCAGTTTACAATCATTTTACATTCATTGTTACCCTTGGAAATTCACAGAGAGCACTGTTAAATATACAGAGCTGTCTGCAATGTAATATATGCAGTACTTGGTTTTACCGATTGTGGTAAAACTATCAACTGGCTGACATTGTAGAAAGTACAGCCACGGTGTGTCCACCATGTAGCACAATAGCTATATTAAACAGATGTAGCGCTAGCATGATAGCTATATAAAACAAATGTAATGCTAGCATGTAAAGGCCATTTTTTATCTCTGCCATAAAACATTCACCAGCCTTTGTTTTCTAGAACGTGTCTGTGGTCAATCAAAAACACAAAAATAAATGAGAATACATAAGATATATTCAGAACAGCCTCCTAAATCCATGTAAAAAAAAAAAAAAAAAACGTTGGGCCATAACTTTAGGATATGCTGATAAGCAGATATTGTTCAGGATAGATATTCTTATTTCTGTCTCAGCATCGTGCTACTAATATCCGCATCCTAAGCGCCTCCTTTTTTTCCAAAGAAATTGAGATCCAGATCGAAACACATTTTATCACATAGATTTCAAGGATTGCGCGGCCTTAACTTATTGTTTACTTTGATAAATGTCATTTCTTGATATCAACTATTCATGTGTTCTTTATTGAAGATTTATTATGACCATTTATCTTTATATTGTGTGCGTGCACTGTATATGTGTACTGTTAATAGGCGACGAAACATACAGACCGCAACCCTACATACAGAGCAATAGATCACGGTACTGGAGTGATGGCTTAAGGGCTGCGTTTGTTGATTTGTTTTCATGAAAATGACCTGGTTGGTTTATTTCTGAAACTGGAAAGGGTGAGCTTTCTGAACTGAAAATGATGTTTATGAACAAATCTAATCCCACATATTATTTTTGCAGAGGTGCATGTTTCTGAACTCATAACTGCTCACTTTGTGCTAGGGATGAGCGCAACAGCTAACAGTGGGTAATGAAAGGTTGGCATTCATTTAAAAAAATCCTCTTCTCCTTTCATATTACCACAATTGAGGTAATATATTGGTGAACTATCAGATCAATGTACTTTCCGTGAATTGAAATCGTTTTCTATCATCTGGTGCACGTTAAACCCTAGGGGGCATATTTAGCTTTAAATCACACAGCCCAGCAAGTCACCTTTCTGCACTGTGCTGTGTGATAGGGAAAGGGCAGGAATGTGCTGTGCTGAACATTGTAGGGCACATTCCTGGCTTTTTCCCAGCACTGGCACACAGTGCCTTGCCTAGCACTATCACAGGCATTTTTTGTGCACAAAAAGACACTTCTCTCCACAAAAACAATCCTGAGAAGTATATTCCTATTTCTTTGTGTACTGCAGAATCAGGAGTGGCTTGCGTGTTGTGTAAGGGGCAGGCGCTGTGGGGGGAGATGTGGGGGTGTAATAAACTTTAGAATAAATTAAATTAAATAAAAAACACCACTTACCTTTTCCACGCAATCCCGCGCCTCTTCCCTGCAGGCTGGCTGTACGCAGGCACAGGCTCCCAGCCTGCCCTGCGGCCAATCCTGACGCTGCTCAAAGTAGCATCAGGATTGGCTGGGAGTGCCCAACCAGGGTGCTCCCAGGCAGACTAAGAGCCTGTGCAAGCTCTCTGAAGCCCGGCAACTGTGTTGCTGGGCTGCAGAGAGCACACTGCGCATGTATGTTTGGTCGGCCCGAGACAGCTCGCCAAACATACATGCACTCTAAAGGGGAGTGCTGAGCACTCCCCCTCAGTGCACGTCACAGCCTGTGGCCCCACCCCATTAAAAGAAAAGGATAATAAACAAAGTTTATTATCCTTTTCTTTTAAAGGATTTGCAACTGCCGCTGCTGGCGGGTGGGATGACACTCCTCCGCCCATAAGGAGGCGCCGCCCCTGTGCAGAATGCAGCACACATGGAAAGAGGAAATAATGAGGCAAAATACAAATATTTCTCCCTGTTACTCCTCACCTAGGGAGGCGTACTTTTTGGACACATTTAAGGGTCTACTAGTAATGGAAAATCTAGGAAAGCGCCAAAATCCATGGGTGGATGAGTATCAACACTAATGCTACACCCACGGAATGCCTTACCAGGGCAGAGTAACACAAGGTAGTGATTTGTGCCATGTTACGTTACTCTAGATTTATCAAGCCAGACAAGGCCACACATGCTGGCCTTGTCTGGCTTGATAAATCTGCCTTAAGAGTTGCATCTATCTTGCTCCACATTGCGTGGTGCAAGAGCGATGCAACTCTTTGACCAATATAGCCCTCATTTGTTTTTATACAGAATGTTTCTCATACTAGAATGGACCACAGAATGACTCTGTACAGCTATTGTCGTTTGCATGAGTCACATCAACTGGTGCTTTGGAGGAGGGAACAGCTGTGCAACTGTTCACTTGCAATTTCACTTTCAAAAGCACGTACATTCAAGTCGGAAATTCTCTGACCTAATGCATGAGCTTCAGACAGCACAGTTCAAAAACATTGAGCAGTGGTTGCCTCTCTATGTTGTGAGCAGTTAGTGCACTAACTAGGAGAAAGTCTGAGTTAAATGTATGTGCCTTAGACACTGTAGTCAGATAACAACAGGCACACATCCGTGCTCTCTGAGATTGAATGCATTTGGGATGTGCGCTCTGCCGTTTGCTGCATGTGCGTCTGCCTGCATGAATCATTTTGCTGAAAATGCTTGGAAACTGACAGATTCAGCAGTATTAGCGTGAGAGTCTTACAATGGCCTTCCTTCAACTTTTTGCTTGGCTCCCTCCATTTTTCTGAACTTATTTCTGCTGGGGTTTAGGTCTGTGCATTTTACCACTGCTGACCAGTGCTAAGGTGCTTGTGCTCTCTCCCCTAAACATGGTAATATTGGCTTCTACCCAACTAGCATATTTAATTTACATAAAAATCCCTAGTCAAGAACACTACATGTGCCTAGGGCCTCTAAATTAAATGCTACTACTGGACCTGCAGCACTGATTGTGCCACCTACATAAGAAGCCCCTTAACCATGTATAAGGCCTGCCATTGCAAGGACTGTGTGTGCACTTTACTGCCACCTAGACTCAGCATTTAAACCCCTGTGTCAACCCCTTATTCTCCCCTCTTCTTAAATATAAATCACCCCTATGAAAGGTTCTATGTGACCCACAGAACAGGGTGCAGTGTATTTAAAAGCAGACCATACACTTTTAGGTTTTACATCCCCTAGTAGTAAAAAACACCCAGTGCATTTTTCACTAATGTGAGGCCTACTCATCTCATAGGCCACCATTGATATTTCCTTATTATACATTTAGCTCTAATTCCTGATCAGAAATGAGCTACATCATGTTTCCTATCTTTGGAATGGTAAAGATTAATCCTCTTTATTGGTAAAGTTTGAATTTAACATGCTATTTTAGAAATTACACTTTTAGAACATTAAAACAACAGATGATGGATGGAATGTGGAACAAATCAAACATTCACTCCTAGTCACAGATCTGGGTTTAATCCATCAGGTCTTTTGCTCACCATGCCGTTCCAGTTTGGATCAGGCCAAATGCAAATCAGTCTTGACCCTGCTCCCCACGGTAACAGTCCAGCCCGAACTGCCACACCAGGTCTTCCTGGTTTTCTGTTCTTCACATTCTGCCCAAGGAATTTGCCTCATATGTTCGAAGATTCTTAAAGCTTGCTACTAATCAGTTTTCCAACAACGTATTGCTATGTCTTCAAAGGTACTTTGAATATGAAATGAGCAATGCATCTGAAATGGAAATGGCACAGTCTTTGCGGAATGTATGTGTTTGTGCCATGTATTTGAATAAGGTTAAATCCACCACATTTCTGTAACATGGTCCTTAATAAATGCTCAGAAACAATGAACATATAATAGGACTCTTCACCGACACTCTTCGCTTATGTATTGCCTCAAAAAACTCTGTTGGAAGAACAGCAAACTATTAAATATCCTGTAAGTATTACAGTCGGCAAGGTATTTTCTAGTGGCATACAACATTTGCATAACTTGCTTTTGCGTAATTATGTCTAATTCCGGGAAATATACTTGAAATTACACTTAATTGCACACAGCTCCCATTCAACATTGAACGCTCTATTTTAGCACAAAATGAATTCCTGTATTATTTCTTGATACTAAGACTCATTCTTCACTATAAATAAGAACGAAAACCACAATTGGAACAAACATAGCTGCTTGCATTCTGGTTGTCTTACACTTCGCACCTTAATTTTGCTGCGAATCGAAATGTATTTAAGCAACATGGTACAGTGGTGCAATTTTAGAAATTTTGCATAAGTGTAACACAAAAATCCTGACATTATACAAATTGCACCAGCATTAACTTAAATTTCATTCTGGTGTGGTATCTCCACGTTTTTTATGCTGATTTTTCTATCTGATTTTCCTGTCACTGATATTTGAAAGTTAAGTGAAGAAACCTTTATGACGCCTTGGCTCGTTCAAAGTTCAATGGTGAGCATGTTGAGTCAGAACATGACTCAGTGTGGATTTTGATGCTAATTCCTAAGTATATTTGCAAGCCAAAGAAAATGAGAAAACATAAAAAAGTAGATACATATCCTCACTTAGTCATAGAACATTTTACAAGAAGAGAACAATGTTCAGAACTAATTGGTCACTTTCATAGGACTTACAGCAGCGGCCAGGCCTCGCCATGAATGTTTCAGGCTTGGCATATTATGGTGTTTGTTCCAGAGAAGAAAGTTTCATGCTCACTGAGAACTGTTTTCGAAGCTCAGCTTCGTAAAAAATTATGATTATCTGAGGAGACTTTAAAAACGGGCCCCATTGTATCAGATCAACTGTATAGAGGTTCATGACTAAGAAATCACAAAATCATTTGAGACCATGTTTATCAAGACGAAATCAAGATGAGGGTCTTTGGATGGAAATTGTGGCTGTTTGAGGAAAGCCTTTTCAGGCAGCTGATCCTTGCAGCCATGAGTGAAGGTGACACAAGTCGTGTGAAATGTCTTGATAGGAAACCAAGCTGAAAACATGGGACAAAATGAAAGTTCAACTCTGCAAGGTCTCTTTTTAATGGGAGCTAATCAGACCATTGGTTCGGTTATCTCTAAACTCGTTAAGAGGCTTTAATAGCTTCCTTGCAAAATGTCATTTCCTCACTAAATCACAAAGCCCACGCACTCTTTGTTCAATTGTCAATAATGCTGGGGCAACCTGCCCATCCAATGCTGGACATTATCCACGAAGCTAACTTTTCACAGATGTACTACATTCTCGAAATATATTTTAGCATGTTTTTTCCTAGCAGGTAAGAAAAACTGAATTTCTAAAATCATTAATTTGAGATGAAATTATGGATTTCCAATTTTCATGTGACGATCAATAAAAACATTGCTATTAAGTTATGTAATAAAACCCAGCTACAGACAAATTAAAAAGGTGTCCTAGATGAGATAAGGTATAGAATAAAGCATCAAAAGCTTATATTGTAAGGACATGCCACTGGTATATTGAACAAGATAGATCCAAAATACACACGATTAAATGCATGTATTAGGGCATACATCATCAAGATGACTTGCAATATCCATTTTACATACAATTAGCAGCGTCGGCGGCCGTAAATCTAAAAGGGAGGGGCAGGAGAAATAATATATATATATTTTTTAAATCGTAGCTTGTTGGTGCTGCCTGCCCCATTGCTCCTTTTCTCTCTGGTGTTCCAGAAGTGCCTGGGACACTAGCACAGGCTCCCCATGCTATCCTGATGCTGCTCTCATGCTAAACCTAGCATGAAAGCAGCCGCAGGATTGGTCTGAGCTGCTTGTTCTGCCTCTCAGACATCGCATGGGTGTCTGTGCAGTTTCTCCAGCCCAGCTGTGTAACACAGCCGGGTTGGCGAACCCTAAGTGCGCATGTGTGTTTGGCCAGCCTAAGACCACCAGTCAAAAACACATGTGCACTTCAGTGCATAGATTCCACTCCCCCTTCCCTCTCCCCCTCCCATGGCCCAGCCCCGCCCCTCCCTTCACATGCTGGCTCAGCTGAGCCAAAGAAGGAAAAATAAAACAGTAGTGAAATATTGTTTTATTTTATCAGGTGCTGGCTTAGCCAGGGGGGCAACATTCGTTCACCATTGCAAAGGAGCCACCCCTGACAATTAAGGCTCTTATTTCTTTATAAGGAGTGTGCTTTAGAGGCTATAGTGAATGCTGGCACTAACAACGTAATACCCATTTACAGGTGAAGGTGGTTTACTGCCATATAATGGGTGGCTACGGACCCATCTCAAGATTCCCAAGTTCGTAGATGAGTAGCTAGTACATTACAGGACATTTATTTGTATACACTGGATGGAGGTAGAATCCTCTCAAGATTCCTAGGTCCATGCATGAGTAGCTAATATAGTACAATATCTTTCTTTGCATTCTGGTACTAGCAGTGCCGAATTTGTAGTACTAAAACAGAACTAAAAGTCCCAGAATGCAAATAGATTTGTGTCTGGATGAACTACGCCCCAATTTACCTCGGAAAGCATGAGAGGTCTGATGGGCTTGACACTGATTGCTCTTCTGAGTATGCGTCTAGGTGACCTTAGCCTTAACCTCGGTTGCTTATGAAGGATAACTATCAGAGAGTGCAATATTTCACAACTGTACAGGCCCACTGTGAGAAAGGAAAAACTTCTCTTTGTGAGGCATGACATCCATTCAACAAAGTCTTTCTAATTACCAAAGGAAGTGTGTGAAGTGTAAGGAGCGGTCAAAGACACCTTGCACATGCTGCCTTTGCTTGTAAGCCCCAGTACTTAATTTAAGCCGGTGGTTTCCGGTGGGGGGCACCGGCACTAATTTTTTAGGGCTGGCACTTATTTTTCTGCACCGGACATTTTCTGCGAGCATCTAAGACATATGGGAAAGACGGAGGAAGAGAGAAAATGAAAAAGCGTGACAAAGGGATAGGCAAAAAGCTGCAAGAGTGAACTGAAGGGGCAGGAAGTGGCTGTAAATGTACTGAAGAGGTCCAAGATGGCTTCAGGATTATGCTGCCTCAGTATTCCGTGCTCGCACATTTAATTGAAGCAGACACATGTTTCAAAGCAGAGCTTTCGGCAGTGGCGGCCCGCAGTTTTAGGAGGGAGGGGGGCGGACAGCACACTTGCACTCATTCTTTCACACACATGCATGCACAAACGCACGCACATCCATTAACACTCATCAACATTCAAACATGCATGCACGCACCAAACATTCATGGAAGAAGATCACACTCACACGCACACACACACTTACCTTCAGACTCGATCCCAGGAGGGTTGGGACTGCTGCCTTCCCTCATTGGCTGACCATAGGTAGCAGTCCTAGTCTCATCACAGTGTGGGATGGGGTAAGTGAGACTGCTGACCCCACCCCACTCTGTGATGAGGTGTCACTGATTGATACTCGCCCTGGGCGCTTCAGGGCTTAAACCTGAAGCGCCCAGGTTGAAGTCAATGGGTGACGCTTTCCTCGTCACCCAGGGGAGTGCCTTGAGACACCTTTGCTGAGCTTAGGAGGTCACGCCAATAGAAGCTGTGACCTGTTCAGCCCAGCAAAGTTCAGCTCAAGCAGGCAGGAGTCTGCGCAAATCACACATGTGTGCTCCTGGCTGCCTGACCTGAACAGGAAGAGTGTCTGTCATGCTGACCTTTGTTCAGCCTGACAGCCATTCTTCATGAGGGGCAACAGGTCGGGGGCGTGGCCCCTCCACCCTAAAGGACGGGCTGCGCCTGGCTTTGGGCACTGTCACGTTTGTATTTGCTAATTAAGCACTGGCAAGCCCTCTTGTTTAGCATGAGGCTGTGAGATTAAGGAAGTGTGAGTTGCCCTCCATGAGGCATGTCTCCCATAGATCTCAGTATCCACTTGGCATTATAAAATTGCAATGCTCCTAGGTGCTTGATAGAAATGAGTGACAGGCTTCGGGCAATGCCTCTAGCTCTTTCTGTTTTTCTCTATCTAGGTGTGATAGTCAATAGCAAGCAACTATAGAAGGCACAAAGCCTTTCACAATGCCACTTATATCATTGTATACCCTAATCACACAGGTCATCGACATCACTAGTTGGCTGTAATAAATTATGTCAGGTGACTAGTGTTATGTTTTTGTTTTAATTATGTGTGTTTTGGTGTAAGAACAAACTTTTAATGAGAAAATAATTGCAGGTTTTCATATGGGAATTGTATTCTCCACTGCATAATAATCATTATTAACGAAAGTCGTTCAACCCATTAGGAATGCCAGTCAATTAGTAGCTAAGAGAAAAAGAGCAAATATGAAACCTTGAAATCAATTTGAAAAAAATAAAGTGGAGTGGTCCAGTCAAAATAATTGGAATTTTGCATAAATAAATATAACAATGCCCACATTTATCAAGCAAGTGCATACATGGTATATCCACAAAAGTACTCGGTCTTTAATGAACTCTACGAAAGTGCTGTAAATCTATGTTTGCTAGGAAGCCTAACATCCTTTCAGTTTCTCATGAATTATACTTGTGAGATTCAGTTTCAGTCACTCCCTCCCGCCCCTCGGATAAAACAACGAGCCATGCCTTCTTTCTTAGATACATATATGTTGTGTGATTCAGGGCTTAATCGTGCATTTTCTGCTTTCCCTTCATTGATCTCAAATCAGAGCCCAGAAAAAAACGTACTACGACATAGAACAAAAACAGTCTACCGAAAACCCGCTTATTAACGATTCTCTCAAGGATGCCGACAAACATGCGCTATCCTTCATACAGGCCCTTTGTCCAATGGAGCTAGCTTCCATGTCTCCAGCCTGAAGCATCCTTCAATGCTGCCCTGGTTTGAAAAACATGAGTAGTATCCATTCCAGCTGTCAGCTCCCCTTTTGTTAGCTTTTCCCATGCTTCATCTAAATGCCAGATGGACTACAGGCAAATAGTTACAATTGTATCTAAAAGGCTGTCTTATTCATGAAAACGAATTGGTGCAAAACACAATGGCTCTAAATGCTTTAAGAGAAATGTCTCGCTAAAGTGCTCTATATCTTTTGACAAATTAATCACTCTATTTTAAGTCCCCACTAGTCAACTTAGCGAAGGACAATTTAAAAGTAAATCAAAGGCAATAGTAAAGGAAGAGCAAAGAGTGGTATTAACACGTGCTAAAACAAGGGCTGGGTTACACTTTCGACTGCTTGATGAATGTCTTAATTATGTTTTAATGTACAGCTGTAGAGAGTCAAAATCGAATACATTTTGAAAGCGTGGTGACCTACTTGTACATTAATAACATAAAATAAAAGACTTATTGGCGAGCTGAAGCTGTGCAAACCTGGCCTAAAGCAATCCACATACATTTGGTGAAAGACATATATAAATGTTGCAGTAAAAAGCACTATTTGTCTTTTTCAGTCTTGTATGTCAATTAAAGCTTAATACGTTTCAATTCAAATTACAAGGGATGTGACTTATTTGATCTTGTACTGGCGTTGCCACCTGAGAACAGACACCGGTAAACATCTTATGTTTCATGACTTTTTTTACGAAATAGCTTTCAATAAATTAAAACGAATTTCACATCAGTTTTGGTGGAACATTAAGAGGCCTGGAAAGTGCTCTCCATTAGCATACATCTTGTAAGCTTTCAGTAGATAATAATTCCCCGCATGAAACAAGGCAGGGCTGCATAAATGAAAAACAGCTCAGTGACAAATAGGCTCAGAGTCAAGGGCAGGGTGATATTTTAAGGTGAGGTTTTTGTTGATTGCATTTGAAAATTTTGAATGGTTTCACAATGTATATTGGAGGTAGGTCGCTGAATTCACCACGGGTAATGTGCACAACCTTGGCAAAACCTATGAAAGAGTAAGATACATTGCACATTGGTTTATCACCACAGGCCTGTTACTACATCCCACAATTATTAATTTAAAAACCTAATATATCGTTGTGCAAAATGTATCTATATTAGTCGAAAAATTGTGTTTGTAAAAATTTTCACGGAGATGTTAAGAAGAGAGAGATTATGAGCTATAGAGATACAGTAAGTGAACAAGCTTGAGATATAATGGCAGAGAAGGGAAGGAGAAAGAGGGGAGCAGGAGAGAAAGACATAGAGAAATGAAAGAGAGAAAAGTAGGGTGGAGAAAATCTATTCTACACACAGACACATGTACATATGCATATATGCATATCCACACACATAAAAAAAATACATATACACACACACACACAGAGGTGCAGATACATATCTATATACATTATAGGTCTCTAACGCTCTAGAACCAGCAGTTATTAGGAAAGCACTTACGGAACTGGGCTATAGTGGTTTCAAGCAACAGTTTTCAAGCACTATAGTATAATGGATGTTCCACTGAGACTGGAAGCAAATCTTAGCCTAGCAGAGCCTTAAGAAATATCAGGGACAAATGTCCTAGTGTCTTTCTGCTGTGGAGAAGAAATATACTTTTCGGACTTGTGCAAATGCGAGACTAAGGTAAGGCTTCCTAAAAGGTGCAAACACGCTACGGAATCCTAGCCATTATCTACCCTGAATAGTGGATTCTACGCTAGAGGACGATGGATCGAAGCAACATAGGTTTGAGGGGATGTCATCAATGAAAGCTGTGAGGATCAACAACATCAATAACAATCAATATTATAAATTTTCAGTCAATCACTACACCAGTTTATTAAGAAGTCACAGATTTATTTCCCAATATTAACAATGCTAATGTCACGAAAATAACTCTGAAACACAAATGATATGCATATAAGATCAATAGCGGTTGATTGAAGCGTCGTATATATCTCAATTTTATTAAGACAATCAAACAAATTATCTCTAAAAGTATCACGCTTATTAATAATACAAAAACCGGTAATACTGACAAAGTATACATTAGTTCAGAATCAAATGATTTCAAAATAAGTCATGAGCATTTCACAATTAGTTCCATCATTAACCACAGATTAGCATCAACATGTTGGGCTCCATGTGAAAAGAATTAAGGGCCAGATGTAGGAAGGTTTCCTTTTGCGAGTTGCAAATTGCGAGTCCCAGCGACTCGCAATTTGCAACTCGCAAAAGGAAATGCAGAAAGGTGTCTCAGACACCTTCTGCGACTCGCTTTGGGGTCGCAAAGACCCACCTCATAAATATTTATGAGGTGGGTCGCAGTTTGCGACCCCATAGCGAGTCTAGGCACTCACGGGGATGGTGGCCTGCTGGAGACAGCAGACCACCATGTCCGTGACTGCTTTTAAATAAAGCAGTTTTTTTTTCTCTTTGCAGCCCGTTTTCCTTAAAGGAAAACGAGCTGCAAATAGAAAAAATACCGAAACCTTTTTATTTCGGTTTTTTTCAGAGTAGGCAGTGGTCCATAGGACCACTGCCTGCTCTGAAAAAATATTTTTGTGAGCATTCACAAAGGGGAAGGGGTCCGATGGGGACCCCTTCCCTTTTGTGAATGAGTTACCATCCACTTCAAGTGGATGGTAACTGCGAGTTGATTTGCGACTGCTTTCGCGGTCACAAATCAACTCTAAATCGTGATGCGGTCGCAAATAGGAAGGGAACACCCCTTCCTATTTGCGAGTCGGAATCACATTTTGCGAGTCAGTACCGACTCGCAA